>NC_138882.1:93809956-96209956 GCF_965194825.1 Balaenoptera physalus | reverse complement strand
TTTAAGTGCTTTGAAGATAGGGAAACTTAGGTGTATTTCTTTGGATTCTTTAAGAGCGCCTTGTACAGTGCTTACCCACCGTACTTAATGAAAAAGAATCAGAAAACCTGAATTCTTTGCCAGCATTACTACTCATTAGCTCTGTGTAAAACTTGTTTGGCTTTCTTGGGTCTACTTTTTCTAATCTTGGAATTACAGGGTTTTAGAAAGTCTTTTAAGGTCCATTTTAGCTGTAAGAATCCCTGTACTTTTTTTGCCAGTGTCTTCTCCTCCAATCAAATGCATTACTCTAAATGGTTTTTCATTTTTCTATATCCCCTGGCATACTGGCAAAAGTTATCTCATTCATCTAAGACCTCCTTCTACCTTCTGTCTGCCAAACTGTCGTTACCTTAGTTGAGTACTATTTTCCATAGGCCTTTTCTGGCTGATCTAAACAGAGTCCTATCTTAGTGTTTATGTTTCATATTGATTTGCTAATTTGTCATTTTTGTTAATTTGTCATTTTTCTTATGATAGAAACTCCGAGGTATAGTTTTCTTTATTCTAAACTTTATAGACCTTATAGACTGTCCTGTGCACATACTAAGATAGTACCATTTTACCAAATACGAAAAACACTTTTCTTTTGTTCTGTTGCTATAGATTCGTCATTCCAAATAAATCTAAGAGAGCAATTGAAATTTAGGAAAAAATATCCTGCCTAGAAGGAAAACGCCACTCAGCCAGTTTACCAAAATATTACAAAATTAGTTTAAATGGCTGTAAATTACATAGAATTGTAGAGCTCCTTCTTTGTCAGCTACCACCTTCCACACACTATTTTTGCATACTAGTTGAGGAACTGGCTCTTTCACATGGTTCCATGTGAAGGAAGTGCTACAGGAAAGGGGGTGGGGAACTTTGATTCAAATGCTGTCCTCAGGGTTTCAAGCTTATTTTTTCCTTCTGTATCACTATACTTAGAATAAGTATTCTCTTGTAGACAACAGACTATAATTTCTATCTCATGTGAGTATTTCTCTAATTTAGTCAGAATGACTTCTGAGATCCTCTTACATTTATATATGGAGCAGTAATGTGATCTCTTTATAGTCATTCATTTAGCAAACATTTGACACACGCTGTATGCCAGCCATTGTGATTGATGCCGGTGGTACAAAAGAAGAAGATAACCTACTCAGCTGTTGGGAATTGCCCTCATGGAACTTGCAGTTTAGTAGAGAAGTCAGCTTTTAAATAAGTAGTTACAAATAGTCATACTTAGAATAAAAATCCAGAGTGACCGCAAGTCAGTATGTATTCTGGCCCTTGTCTGCCTTTTTTGGGTTCTGCTTCTACTATTTTTTCCCTTGTTCCATTCCATCCATTCTGGTCTCTTCTTCAAATAGGCCAAGAATGTATCTTGGCACTAACTGTTCTCTCACTGGGATGGCTTCTTCTTGCCAATTAGGTCTCAGCTTTACGTGCCACCATCCTACAGTGCCTTCCCTGACCACCAAAGAGTATCTCTCCCCCTCCCACCATCTCTGTCATGTCATTGTGTTTGTTTTCATCATAACATTTATCACTAGCTGCCATTTTCTTGGGGGAGAGGTGTTTATCTCCCCAGTAGAAAGTAAACTCCAGGAGATAAGGGATCTTGTCCATCTGGAACCACTGTTATCCCTGGGATCTAGAACAGTGCCAGCAGACATACTAGATGCTCAAAATACGTTTGTTCAATGAATAAATGAAATAAGTACAAGTGTGGTAAGTGCTACTACTTCTGTAGTAGAGGATGCTGTGGGAGCCTTTATCAGGAAATCTAACCTAGTGGTCTGGAGAAGGCTATCCTGAATGTATTTGTCAGTGCGTAGGGCTGACTAAACAATCTTGCTGAAGGAAATTTGTTTTTCTCTCATGTAACAACCTAAAGTAAATGTTCCAGGTTGAAGTGAGCATTCCTGCTGGGCAGGTTGCTCTGCTCTACATGATCATTCAGGTACCCATGTTCTTTCCATCTTGCTGCACTCCCAACCCTTGAGTGTTGTCTCAGGGCAGAAACTGGATCTCCATGGGTTCCTCCTGGTGGAAAGGGAATGGAACACTAAAGGCTCATACGTCACTTTTTATTGGAGGGAGGGACTGGTAAATGTAGTCTAGCCTTGTGCCTGGGATGAAGGAGAAAGTAGATTGTGGTCCAGACCAACAGCCTATGCCACATTGAAAAAGTGAGCTTTAAGTAAAGGCTAAAAGGATAAGTAGTAGTTAAAAGAAGAGAAGACAGGGTAAAATGAAGTTCAGAGAGAGAATGTTATGTATGAAGGAACTGGGGCAGGAGAAATAAAGGCCTACTCTAGACCCAGAAGCATTTTGAATTACTGGAAAAGAGAGTGCCTGAGGGAAAGAGTCAGTGAAACGAGGCTACAAAAATAATCAGGGTCCAGATCTTATAAAGCCTGACAATCCAAAGTAGAGATTTTGGACTTTATCCTAAAGTTTTTATTTTATTTTGTTATTTTACTTTATTTTTTAATTTATTTTTGGCTGCGTCGGGTCTTCGTTGCTGCACACGGGCTTTCTCTAGTTTCGGCGAGCGAGGGCTACTCTTTGTTGTGGTGCACGGGCTTCTCATCACGGTGGCTTCTCCTTGTTATGGAGCACGGGCTCTAGGTGTTGGGCTTCAGTAGTTGTGGCTCCTGGGCTCTAGAGCGCAGGCTCAGTAGTTGTGGTGCAGGGACTTAGTTGCTCTGTGGCATGTCGGATCTTCCTGGACCAGGGCTCGAACCCGTGTCCCCTACATTGGCAGGCGGATTCTTAACCACTGCGCCACCAGGGAAGTCCCTATCCTAAAGTTTTAAATGAGGGATAGATATGCATTTTTAAAAGCTTCAGTTGTAAGGTGAAGAATGAATTGAGAAGGGACCTTAAAAAGAGGGCTAGAGAGTACCATTTGGGGAAAGTTAGGCTGTTGGACTAAGTAGTGCAGGATTGTGCAGTAGGTGGGAGATACTTGGTGTTCCAGTGAAAGAGTTTTCTTCGCAATCTTATCTTTTTCCAGAATGTGTATTCTTATTTACCCACTTTAATGATATGAATACTCTTTATATATCAGTGTGCTGGAGAATATGTACATCTGTGTACATGTCAGCTGAGGACAAGTGCTAGAGGAAGAAATCAATATGCAGTACTGATGGTAGGTTATTTAGATCACCAGTTGTTAAATTGAATCAAAAAGACAAAGATGACTCCAAGCAAAAGCATTAGGAATTTATTATTGGTATGTCTGGGAAAAGGTGGAAGTTAGTCAAGACTAAGGACAAAACACATAAATGATTACCTCCATTGTCATACTCAACTATTTCATTCATAGTTATAATATTTGAATTCTTTATGGTAAGATTATCTAACTGTAGTGCCCAGAGGGTGGGGCACCCAGTAAATGTTGTGAAATAGATGTGCCCATGGCAGGGAGTGGGGAAGCTGTTAATTTGACTGTTTTTGAAAGCCTTGGCGTCTAGCAAGACTCAGTTCTCTTTTTAGCAATAAGTACAAGTACCAGTAGCCTTTTGCCTTTTGTTCTAGTTTGGGATTAATGCAGTGGGGAAGTTTGTCATTATTTTTAGACGGTTAAATCCTTGGAAAGTCAGGTTTGAAATGAAAAGACTCGTTTATTGCTAGAGTCAAGAGGGGAAACATTTTCAGGAAGTTAGCTTTTAATTTATTGGGAGCTGTTCTCATGTGAATTGAAAATAGTGTAATGTGCTTAACGGAGTGTGGTACATTGTAAATTTTCCACAGATGTTAATTCTATTCCATGGTTTTGTTTGGGAAGTCTCAGCCTAGGGAGAAAACTGCCTCTCACCCCCCCCCCCACCCCCTGCAAAAAAAAAAAAAAGAAAAGCAAATTTTGTGGGACATAGTATCTTTATTTTGTGTTTTAGAAATGGCTGTTTTTAGCTGAATTTCAGAGTGTTATATAAATAAGAGTATAGATTTTTCTAGGCAATTTTGATTCTGTATTTTGTTCTCACCTAGTGCTTGTTGAGGTCAGGCTGAGTCTCAACCACACTGTAAGAGTCCTGGTGGCATGACATTGACTTCAGTACCACACACCCTTGCTGGGGGGGAAGGCCAGTGAAATTCTGGGTTGTTATTTCGCTATGGGTGGACTTAAGTTTGTCTTACTGAGTAAGAATTATTATATTTATTTATATACTTAAACTGTTGGAACAATTTCCTAGAACTTGTGCTTTTTGCAGTGCTCAGTGTGAATTTGAAGCCATCAGTATCTGTTATTTTATTCATTGGGTGAAAGGTTGTCATTAACATTCCTCTGGTAAACAGAGTACTTTTGAAAAGTGTCCAGTTATGATCATCATACTTTTAAAAACTTGGAGTTACATTTCATGACTTCTTTTCAGTATTATTACTTTAAGCCCCCATATTCCTATACATAGCTACAAACTGCAAATTTTGTATAGTATTCAAATTTTTTACTAAATACTTTTAGGTACGTGAAGGTTGTGCTTATGTATTTTGATAGATTGTTAAAAGTAGGAACTCAACAAATATACGATGGAAAACAAATTTCAAAAATTTGCTTCCTTTTCGTTGTTCAGAAATCGGTTTGGTATTATGACAAGAAATATTTTTGCATATATTAATAGGTAAATTTTGTAAAGGCATTACTTGATTTCAGTTTTTCTCTTATTATAGTTTGGTATTATGTCAGTGATATAGGTAGAATAAGATGATTTGTAAATTTGTAACCTAGGAGTTAAATTGCAATAACATTCTTTTTTGTTTTTTTAATATTTATTTATTTATTTTGGTTGCTCCAGGTCTTAGTTGCGGCTCCAGAGCTCCTTAGTTGCGGCACGTGAGCTTCTTAGTTGTGGCATGTGAACTCTTAGTTGTGGCATGCATGTGGGATCTAGTTCCCTGACCAGGGATCGAACCCGGATCCCTTGCATTGGGAGCGCTTAGTCTTATCCACTGCGCCACCAGTGAAGTCCCGCAATAACATTCTTTTAATTTATACTTTTTTTTCTCTTCAAGGTTCATATAAATTATAGAAACTCTTGTTTAAAGTAAATCCAGACAGCATTTTAGAAATTGAAGGTTGAGGGTTTGTTCTTCCTTCCAGCTATCTGGTCCAGTGCAGATGGTTTTTAGTTGCATTCAAGCACAAAGAAATGTATACTTTGTTTTTTTATGTTCTGTAACATCCCTTGTCATGTTTCCTTCCTTTCTAGTTGTGTGTGTTTATTCTCTTATGACTAATAAAATTACACTGTGAGTACTAGAGTGGAGACTTCCCCCATATCTCAAGGACTGCACAGATAAAAGAGAGGGACGTCAAAAAACCAAAACAAAAGAAGCATTTGAGAATCCTGCAGTTTAACACGAGTAGTAGGGAGTAGAAATGAAGTTGGTAGGCAGTGGTCAAATCACCCAGCAAATACTGAGTGTCTGTATATTGCCAGAGTCTGTGGTAGGTTCTGGTGATATAAGAAAAGAACAAGACAGATATGGTACCTGCTCTCATGGAACTTTTACAGTATCCGGGAATGTAACATTAAATAAATAATGTTATAAGGTAGGTACAGGGTGTTGTGGGAATGCAGTGGTGGTGGTGATTGTGGGGAGTGTGTGTGTGTGTGTGAGTGTGTGAGTGTGAGAGAGAAGAAACAGTTTTCCTAGCAGAAAGTCTCCAACATAGAGGGCCTCCCAAGAACTGAAAGAAGGGGCAGTATGGCTGGAGTGGTGGAGGAATCGAGGTGGGGAGATTTTGGAAGACAGCAGCCAGATTTTGGGGGAGCTTTTTAAGGCAAGTTGAGGATTTTGGATTTTATCCCTAAAGCAGTGAAAGACCCTGGAGGCAGAAGGAGGGAGATGGTTAACAAAGAGCTTTCCTCCAATATATAATACATAGTTTAAAAGCAAAGGTACCCTGAGTGCATTCAGGATGAGTTTGGAGGCCCCTGGCAGTTTGAACTAGAAAGGTTCCAATAAGGGTAGAGAAAAAATGGCTGATCTGAAATATGCTTAGGAAGTAGATAAGATTTATTTTAGGTTAGATATGGGGATTAAGGGAGGGAAACAAGGGAGGGGAATGAGTCAGGATAATAATATTAAGTGAGTTTTTGGCACTAAGCACTTTGTGTGTATTAAATCATTTAATTCACCATTTTATAGATGAGGAAACTGAGACTCATTGCCTCCCTGATTTTTTGGCTTGAGGTGTTAGATGCATGGTGGTGTCTCATAATTGAGGTAAAAAACTGGGCGTGGGGTGGAGGCCCAGAAGTTTAATTCTGGACATCTTGAATTTGAGATGTCTCTAAGATATCCAAGTTGAAGTGTGGAGTGGTTATTTGAAAATAAGGATTTGGAGTTCAAGAGAGAAGTCTGGGTTAGAGAGGGAAATTTGTTATTTTTTCGCAGATGACTAATGCTGGGAAGTAGTGAAAAGAGGGAATGTGGAGCAAGAGAAGCGGGATTAGTGTGGAGTAAGAGAAGAGGGGATTAGTGTGGAGCCCCGAGGCATCTGAGGGTTATGTGATTCAGAAGGAAGAAGATAAATGTGAAATGGCTTGTATGCTAGGTCAAATGTTTGGACTTTATTCTGAAAATATTAGCTTTGGGATTAGTCTTTGGGCTTATTGAGCTTGAGGTGTCTATGGGACATTCAGGGGCAGAAAGGTGGGCAGTTCTTATTACCTTTCCCCATATTTTTCTAAGGATGACTTCCCGAGGTTCTTCAGGAGATCCCATCTGGGCTTTGCCTCATCCTGATTACTTTCTTCTGGTCAGTTTCTTCTGGTCAGTTTACATTGTAAATGGTCCTTTTACAATGTAGTGAACAGAGCTAGACACTTTTGTGATCTGAGTAGAGTGGGTTGCCTTCACTTTGCCACATTCTGGACACTACTTTTTCTGTGAATATGGTTTAAGATTGAATTAGCTTTTGAGGGGAGGGGAACATTATTACATAGTGTTTCTCTTGCTAACAAAGTGTTTTTCATATATGATCCTGCGAAACCTTGTATCTCTTATCCTTGTGCTTTGTGCTAGCCAGATTTTGGACCTAAGTAGGAAGTCAATATTTGTGTTAAATGTCATCAGCTAGATTTACCTTATGGTTTCTGCTCTTTGTGATCTTTTTGGACCCGTTACTTAGCAATATTGAGTATCCTGCCCAAATTTGGTTCATCTATGAATTTTATAAGCATGTCATCTATGTCTACATTTAAATAATTGATTAAAAAGCTAAGCAGGGCAGGAATGAAGACAGCTGTGGAATGAACTTGGGGGCCAAAGAGCTTGGGTTTGAATTCTAGTGCTGCCACTTAAGAGCTTTGTTATTTTGGGCAAATTATTTTAACCAGTCTGTGTCTTAGTTTCCTCATCTGTAGAATGGAAATAATGATAGTATGTTTTTCAAAAGGTTGTGGTGAGAATTAAACGAGTTATGTGTATGAAGTGCTTAGACTACCACTTGGCACATACTAAGTGATCAATCATCTAAGCTATTGTTGTTGTTGTTTTTATTTTATAAACCATCTTAGATGTTCATACTCTTTTAACAATATGTCCTATTATTGCTGAGTCTCAAAAAAGTGATTCAGGATGTGTAATTGACCAAAAAGTTTATCTTTCTATAATAGGAAACATGTTTTGGAAAATGTATAAAATAAAACCTCAGCCAGATATACGTTTACTTGTTTTTTCTAAACTGAAAGTTTTCCGATATACTAATTGAGGGGTTGTATAAAATTGAGGGCCTAATTCTTCCTCTTTCTTGATGTAGGTATGGCATCACAGCTGCAGGTGTTTTCCCCCCCATCAGTGTCGTCGAGTGCCTTCTGCAGTGCAAAGAAACTGAAAATAGAGCCTTCTGGTTGGGATGTTTCTGGACAGAGCAGCAACGACAAATACTATACCCACAGCAAAACCCTCCCAGCCACACAAGGGCAAGCCAACTCTTCTCACCAGGTAGCAAATTTCAACATCCCTGCTTACGACCAGGGCCTCCTCCTCCCAGCTCCTGCAGTGGAGCATATTGTTGTAACAGCTGCTGATAGCTCTGCCAGTGCTGCTACATCCACCTTCCAAAGCAGCCAGACCCTGACTCACAGAAGCAACGTTTCTTTGCTTGAGCCATATCAAAAATGTGGATTGAAAAGAAAAAGTGAGGAAGTTGACAGCAACGGTAGCGTGCAAATCATAGAAGAACATCCCCCTCTCATGCTGCAAAACAGGACTGTGGTGGGTGCCGCTGCCACGACCACCACTGTGACCACGAAGAGTAGCAGTTCCAGTGGAGAAGGGGATTACCAGCTGGTCCAGCATGAGATCCTTTGCTCTATGACAAACAGCTATGAAGTCTTGGAGTTCTTAGGCCGGGGAACATTTGGACAGGTGGCTAAATGCTGGAAGCGGAGCACCAAGGAAATTGTGGCTATTAAAATCTTGAAGAACCACCCCTCCTATGCCAGACAAGGACAGATTGAAGTGAGCATCCTTTCCCGCCTAAGCAGTGAAAATGCCGATGAGTATAATTTTGTTCGTTCTTATGAGTGCTTTCAGCATAAGAATCATACCTGCCTTGTGTTCGAGATGCTGGAGCAGAACTTATATGATTTTCTAAAGCAGAATAAGTTTAGCCCACTGCCACTCAAGTACATCAGACCAATCTTGCAGCAGGTGGCCACAGCCCTGATGAAGCTCAAGAGCCTTGGTCTAATTCACGCTGACCTTAAGCCTGAAAACATAATGCTGGTCGATCCAGTGCGCCAACCCTACCGAGTGAAGGTCATTGACTTTGGTTCTGCTAGTCACGTTTCCAAAGCTGTGTGCTCAACCTACTTACAGTCACGTTACTACAGGCAAGTGGCAAATGCTAAAAAGCATGTCTTCGACTAGAGATCTGTCTTTATATTTAACATACATTACAAAGGGCTACGTATAACAATGAATTTATTTACAGATTTCAACACAGAATAGGATAATATATTTTAGTATTATCCTAAATATATTTAGTATTTAATATTCCATGTGTGTGGCATTCCTATACGTAACATTATTTTATTTCTGAAATATTAACTCTAGAAAGATTAATTCAGTCTGATTCTGAAGGTTGTTCCTAGTTGAATTATAGTAGCATCTGGTTCCTTCTTTACTACCATTATACCTAATTTTCCCATTTTAAAGTGTTTTAAATATATAAGATGTTTACTTATATATGAGGAATTTGGGCATATGCTGCTATTTTTCCCAGGTTCCTATCTTGGCAGGTAAGATGCCTTGGGAATAATTCCAAGTTTAACTCTAGCAACATTTTATTATTTTACATTTTCTTTCTTGCATAATAGAGAGAATTGGATTAGATGATTGCTAAGGTCTCTTCTCGTTTTAATATTCTCCATAGTCATTTGAACTTATTTGCATATGAACTTATTTGGTTATCCTAAAATGGCCTTGACCCAAACACCTTATACTTTAGTGATTTATATTTCCATATTGATACTTCTAATAAAGCTATCTTTTCAATATATAATAATTATTGGGACAGAACTTAAATGCTGGTATATAGAATTTTGTCTGTACTGTAACCAAGGAGCATTACTGAAAGAGAGAAGACGGGAATGTCTTTAAATGAGCTTTTATTTCTCAGTATGTCATTTATCTGTCTAGTTATTAATTTTAAGGAATCTTGTATTTATTTTAATGGTCATGCATTAAACACAGATTGTACACTCACCCAATCACGAAGTGAAACAATAAAAAAAGATAACCCACAAAATAAGTTTTATCAAGAGATGTGTCCAACATACCAAATGCCTATAATAAATTTTGAGGAAATAGAAATTCTGAACTAAGAATTTTATATTATGTGTGAAAATAATGTAAGGACATTTTAACCTGTATAGGGACTCAGAAAATATGCCATCTACATATTTTTGTTTTTCTAATTGTGATAAAACCTACCTAACATGAAGTTTACCATTTTAACATGTACCATTCAGTGTTGTGAAGTATCTTCATAGTGTTGTATAGCCTTCACCACTATCTATTTCCAAATTTTTTTTATCACCCAAAACAGAAACTCTGTAACCATTAAGCAGTAACTACTCCACCCTCCTACCCCCTACCCCTCTTACCTCTATTTGACTTTCTGTCTCTATGAAATTGCCTATTCTAGATATTGCATATAAGTGGAATCATACAATATTTCTCCTTTTGGGTCTGACTTACTTCACTTAGCATAATGTTTTCAAGGTTAATCTCTGAAATTCTGTAGCATGTATCAGAATTTCATTCCTTTTCAGGACTGAATAATATTCTATTGCATGTATATACCACATTTTATTTATCTATTCATCTGTTGATGGACACTTGGGTTGTTTCCACATTTTTGGCTATTGTGAATAATGATGTAATGAACATTGGCATTCAAGTGTTTGAGTCCCTGTTTTCAATTCTTTTGGGTATAAAACTAGAAGTAGAGTTGCTGGGTCATATGGTAATTCTTTAACTTTTTGAGGAACCACCAAACTGTTTTTCTCAGCCACTGCACGATTTTATATTCCCACCAGCAATGCATGAGGATTCCAATTTCTCCATATCCTCACCAATACACCAACACTTGTTATTTTCTTTCTCTCTCTCTCTCTTTTTTTTTTGGATAATAGCCATCCTTATGTATGTGAAATGATATCTCATATAGTTTTGATTTGCATTTCCCTAATGATTAGTGATGGTGAGCATCATTTCATGTGCTTATTGGCTATCTGTATGTCTTCTCTGGAGAAATGTCTTAAGTCCTTTGTCCATCTTTGAATTGGATTGTTTTTTGTTGTTGCTGAGTTGTAGGAGTTCTTTATATATTCTGAGTATTAATCCCTGGTCAGATATATGATTTGCAGATATTTTCTCCCATTCCGTGGGGTTGTCTTTTCACTATATTGATAGTGTCGTTTGCACAAAAGTTTTAAATTTTCATGAAGTGCTATTTGTCTTTTTTGTTGTTGCTTATACTTTTGGTATATTCAAGAAATCGTCAAACCAATGTCATGAAGCTTTCCCCCATGTTTTCTTCAAATAGCTTTAGCTCTTATATTTAGGTTTTTGATCCATTTTGAGTTAATTTTTGTATGGTATAAAGTATGGGTCCAATTTCATTCTTTTGCATGTGGATATTCAGTTTTCCCAGCACCATTTGCTGAAAAGACTGTCCTTTCTCCATTGAATGGTCTTGACACTCTTGTCAGAATCCTTTGGCCATATATATGAGGGTTCATTTCTGGGCTCTCCCTTCTGTTCCATTGTTCTAAATGTCTGTCTTTATGCCAGTGCCATGCTTTTTTGATTACTTGTAGCTTTGTAATAAGTTTTGAAATCAGGAAGTGTGAGACCTCTAGTTTTATTTTCTTTCAAGATTGTTTTGGCTTTTTTGGAGTCTCCTGAAATTCTATATGAGTTTTAGGATGGACTTTTCTATTTCTGAAAAAAACCTCATTGGTGTTTATAGGGATTGCACTGAGTCTGCAAATCACTTTGCGCAGTATTGACGTCTTAACAACATTGTCTTCCAATCCACCCTAATCTATTTTTATCTTTTCTTTTTATAGTTTTCTAAAACTCTATCACAGTAATACTTGATGATGAGCCTAAGGCAAGTGGAATAGCAGCTCAGGCATTACTTCTTTATATAAATTTTATCCACAGTGGTCCTGTGCATGTTGCATTGTTGCTTTATTAGAGTCCATTAAATCCTCACCCTCTTGTCTTTCAGAAAACCTTTCTGAAATCCTTTTGACCATTGAAGCGTTCTGGCTCCAGAGCCAGCCTTCCTCTTACCCTCCTTTTTACATTGCATTGTTTACATTGCTTCATCTTGCTGATAACATGCCAAAGTACTATCAGTTGACATAAATTTTTGCCACCATGCTGTCTCTGTTGGCCATGGGCATGGCTAAATGACTCAGGCAGTAAAAATAAAGTACTTTATTTCCTAGCCCACTGTAAATGTAAATGTAGACTAATTCCAAGAAAAGTTGCTGTCTTTGGGGCTTGAGTTTTAGGCACAAAGGTTTGTCATGCTTATAAGCTCAGTGCTTTTCCATTCTGAACAGGCTAGCTGGCCTTAAAGCTGAGATCACTTTGTTATGTACGGAAGGACAAGATCTAGATAAGGAAAACATATTTTCAGTTTATCCTAGACAAACAAACAATCCAGTTTCATCTGACACTGAAACCACAGTTAACACCTAAGCCGCAGATGTAGGAAGTTAGACTTTATGTAACATCTCTTATTTGGTTTGATGCCTCTGAGATGGATGGGAAGAAACAAGAGTGTTCATGAAGATGAGCAGAGAATGATTTGTGCTATTAAGTGATTCCAACCTCAGCTTGCTCTGGGTTCCAGTGAAATAGAGCTTTATGACTTACGTGGAATTTTTCAATTTAAAGGAGTTTGAAGTTGGGAAATCAAAACGCAAGGATTGCTATTTCTACCTCCTGGTTATAGCAATGAAAGCCTGTTTAGTATTTGTTCTCGAAGGATGGGATGTATCTTCAAAGAGGAGAGTCACCATGTCCAAAGTACAATTAATGCCATTTTCCTACTAAAGGGAAGACTGCTAGTTTTGTTTTCCTTTTTCCTGTGCTTTAATAGGTAATCTTTTTTACTGCCCAGTTGTTAGGATGTCAGAGCTGGAAAGGGACCTAGAAGAGTAATTAACTATTATATAGATGAAGTAGAACAAGAATTTCAGGGTATAGTTTATATTGAGGGATTGAGAAATGTTGGAGGCCAAGGGGAAAGGTGATATAGTAATGAAAATATTATCAAGAGTTTTGATCTGAATTCAGAGGTTAAAACGTTCAGTCTTTAGAGGTGAACCTGCTCTAAATGATGTTCAGTAAAAGAAGATAACTTAAGTCTTTTTGCTTCCTGGAGTTTACGTAAGTCTAACATTTTTAGGCTCTAATGAAAGTGAGAAGTCCTCAATAGACTGAGCAGCCTTATTTTATTTTACTTTATTTTTACTGCTTTCCTTTTTTTTCTTTTGATACTTAACCTTTTTGCATGGTAGATGTGGTAGAGTTAACTGTTTTGGGTGAGCTTTTACTTGAAATACTTAGCTGCTTTTGTTACTCCAGAAGCAGAGCGAGACCAAATGGAAAAACTGATTGCAGTCAGTCTTCAGGGTTTTTTTGTTTAGTGGGGCTTGGGGGATGGAACTGGTGTTTTTCTTAATTTCCCTTAAACTTTAAGCCTTAGAAGCCTAACAGTTATCACATCTTATGGCTACCTTTTTAAAGAAGTAAGTTATTGGGTGGCCTGGCCCCTCCCTGTGACCTGCCTTTTGGATTTTAAAATGTATTCCTGGTATAGTGGGAATGGCAAAATCAATCTGCTGCTCTTCAGTTGATGTTTAGGAATGTTCTAAGCCCAGTTTTTATTTTGGCACAAAGCCATTTGTATTCTCCCTGCCAGCTATTTTTGGCACTGTCATGAACTTAGAAATTAATCAGTCTGCTCAGTGAAAGTAAAAATTTTGTTCCGTTTCAATTTTAGAAAGGCTTTTATGTTTCTGGGTACTCTTACCCTCTAGTTTATTAATGCTATCAAACATGCCACAGTGGTTGTATTTAATTGAACTCTGAAATTCCATCAGTAATATGGGGCTCTAGTCACCTGCAACAGGAATATCACTTTTTTGTTTTCTTTGGCTAACAAAACCACAGTTCACATCAAATAGCCCAAAAACTGATGGTATTAGTGGTTCCACCCTTAGCTGTCAAATAGTGTAAGTCCCAGCAGGCCTGGATCTTCTGCTGTTTTTGTGCAAGGATCAGGGAAGTTTTTAGACCCTATGGAGTCCTCTAATTTACCATTTTCTAGGGGCTACTTAGAAAATTACTCTGGGAGGATATTCTTATTTAGGGAAATATCTTTATACCCTCCCCACTCAGTCTTTGTCTGCCGCCCCTCCCCCATACACACAATGCAACAATAAGCACATACTGCTTAAGAATAAAATTTGGGAAACCTAGGCACTTCATGAGGAGACATGGCCTATTAGATGGTTCCTAATGGAGAGTTCTGCTTTTCCATTTAGCTCCTGATGAATGAGGGATCTGGATCTGGAGTGTCCTTACAGATTCAAATTCTGTGACTTGTAAGAAGGAAAGGAAATTATTTGGAGATGATAAAGTGTTTCAGAGCTCAGACCTTGGATCCAGACTGCCTGGGCTCCAGCCTTGGGCAAGTTACTTAACCTGCCAGTGCCCAGTTTCTACATCTGTAAAATGGAAATAGTACTTTCTTACGTAGAATCTAAGGTGCCATTGATTATAAGATGAAATATAATATTATTTATGTACCAATAAGAAAGTAAAGACACTGCCATTAAACTAAAATATACCATTATTTGCAGGAATCTTCTTAATTTCAGAGATGTTAAAATGTGAAAAATGTGTGTCTTATAATTGATTACTTAATAGTGATAATATCTGCTTTCATAGGATTGTTGTAAGAATTAAGTGAACCCCACATTTATAAAGAACTCAGTGCATGACACATACTAAGTACTATATAAGTGTCATCTATTATTATCAATATATTACCTATTATTATCATCCCCCTTTTGAATCCATTTATCTCTTAATTTTAGTTACAATTTGAAAAATACCATGTATGCCAAATAGATGAGTATAGATGGGTATGTATTTAACTTTTACTTATTTAGAGACAGTATAATGTACTCAACTTCAGAGGTGGGCTACCAGGATTCAAATTCTAGCTCTGCCACTTATTAACTGTGTGATTTTGGGCAAATTACTTAATCTATTTGCCTCTGTTTCCTCCTCTATAAGTATAATATAGAGGGGATAATAATTTTGCCTTGGATATATTCATATATAGAGAGCTCTTAGTTTATAGTATTACCATAGTTTTCTCTTTAAGGTTTCGTAGGGTTGGGTTTCTCATGTGGAGCATTAGTGGAAATGAATATTTCTGAAAGCACACAGAGAGTTCAAAGTTTTAAAAGAATGATGGTATAATAATAATAGTCATTGTTTTATCTAACACTTACATAATGCTAACCATGTGCCAAGCGCTGGTCAAGAGCTTTAATATTTGAACGACATCATTATCATCATCATCATTATTTTTTACTTATTTATTTTAACCTTACCCCAACCTTATGTAGTAGGAGGTACTCATCTCCATTTTATGAATGAAGAACCTGAGGCTCATAGTGGGAATCAGCCACATAGCACAGGGAGATCAGCTCGGTGCTTTGTGACCACCTAGAGGGATGGGATAGGGAGGGCGAGAGGGAGATGCAAGAGGGAGGAGATATGGGAATATATGTATATGTATAGCTGATTCACTTTGTTATACAGCAGAAACTAGCACACCATTGTAAAGCAATTATACTCCAATAAAGATGTTGAAAAAAAAAAAAAGAACCTGAGGCTCAGAAAGATTAATTGCCTACAGCTGTTAAATAATGGAATTAGGATGTGAACCACTGTGTCTCTACAGAAGGCATTTCTGTCATAAAGGGGTATTTATTGATCAGGCCATTTAATTGATTTTTCTGTAATTAAAAAGTTTCTAAGAATAAAAAGAATAAGTCCATAATCCCTTATCTGTAATTTCTAAATTCAGAAAGCTTTCAAAGCTAAAAATCTTTTTCTAAGTTTGGTATAAACTTATTTATTGGCAAGACCTGACTTGAATCAATGTAAGGCTGTTTAAAGTATTTGTCTGGCTTAGTGTGATTGCTCATATGTTTTGTTGCAGAAGCATTAATGTGTTTGATTATGGGATGCTTTCCTAAACTCCATTGGGATTATTATGAAGTATGTAGTTTATGCATGGGTCGTACCTTTCTGAAATTAAAAAAACTCTGAATTTCAAAACACATCTGGGGCAAGAGTTTCGAATTATGGATTTTATACCAAAGGTTGTTTTCAGTTTCATTAAATCAATGTACCTTTACCTGATACTAAAACAAGACTTAATCGACATAGTAAGTTTCCCAAAATAATGTGTAATTTTTTTAATCTGCTATTTTTGTTTTTGCTAGAGCCCCTGAAATTATTCTTGGATTACCATTTTGTGAAGCTATTGATATGTGGTCATTGGGCTGTGTGATAGCTGAGCTGTTCCTGGGGTGGCCTCTTTATCCTGGTGCTTCAGAATATGATCAGGTAAGAGTGTTTATTTGGATGGCAATAGAAAGCAAGTAGTTACTGGTGAAAGATTCTAGAGGAATAGAAGTACTAGTGAAGTATTTAGATTGTAGGGAAAGAATAGTCCAATTAAAAATAATTTTTTAAAGAATGGAATTTTCTCTACCTGCTTCTTAGTCTGAAGTTATATTTGCAATTCTAAACTTTAAAAAGGATTTTATTTTATATTACTTTAGATTGCTACTTTTCCAGATCTGTAATGATTTATTAGAGACTTAGCTTGTCAGCCAATGTGTCTTGTGAATTAGGATATGAAAGTAGAGTAAGGATGTGAAGTTGGAATTTTAAGAGCAAACTTTGGCTCATTCAATGCTATTTATTCCTTTTTATACATGACACACACTGAAGTAATTATTCTCTGCATACTGAAACACATTGGACCCTAGAAGTTGTGATGTGTATTAGGTCTCTGTAACATAGGATTTAGGAGGGAAATCTTATGAGTTGAAAAGTATTGTAACAAATTATCTATGTTTCAAAACAGACAAGCTTTAGAAGATATGCTACCACTTCCTAAGAAACTGGTCCTAAGGAAAAAAGTTTTGCCATGGAAGTAAATTGTGAATTCTCATTTTTTGTTCTTTCAAAAAAATGGTTCTAACTACTATGCTGTAAGCTCTTTGAGGGCAGAGACTGTTTGATTCTACCAGTGTATCCTCAGCTACTGACACTGCATCTGGGACACAGTAGGTACATCAGGGTTTTTTTTAGTTTTTTTGAGAAATGAATGGTTATTTTGAACCATTAAAAGAGAAAAGAGCAAAATAGTGTTTTTCCCTATTCAACCTGGAATTTTGACTCCTCAGTCCATTTTAGAGTAGATGTAACATTTACCAACTTCCAAAAATTTGACTCTTTGGATTTGTCTCCGAGTGAGACATAAAAAATGATTTGTTCGTATGATAAGTAACCAGTTACATTGAGCTTTGTAATTTTTCAGTCTTTCATTCACCTTGTGAGACATGAACCACCTTCCTTATTTTAACAACAACCACAAAAAAGTGTGAGGGAGATTAAATGATGCAAAACCACAGTTACTTGAACCAATCCATTGATTCTCCTCTTTGGGTTTTAGACTCTTGAGAATCTGATGAAGCTATGGATCTTCTCAGAAAAATATGCTCACAATGTTTTATATACAAAGTTAGGGAATTCGTGGACCCCCCCGATTAAGAAACCTTGCTCCGAGCAATTATAGCCTGTAAAGTGCCATTCCTAGGCCAACTATTTTGTGGCATCTCTTCAACCTTAGAAAACAGATTGCATTGTAAATATTCCTAGGAAGTGGAACCAAATAAAATTAGATTTAGAAGCTAAGGTACAATGGGAGGTTACCTTGTAAAGAAACGATATGGTAGTTTTGAGAATTTTTGCCTGGTGCACAGATGCGAAACTGGGTTGTAGGAGAAAGTTGTTTTTTTCCCATGCTTAATAATGAATAAATAGGGTGTTGCTGTTGTAGAGCAGGATTGGGAATACTTTATCTTGATGCGTCTTTGCTTATACAAAAAGGTTCCTGTGGCAGGATCCTTGTTCTTACAGCTGAGTTTTTTAAAAACTTTATTGAGATATAATTCACATACCGTATAATTCAGCCATTTAAAGTGTGCAAATCAGTGGTCTTTAGTATGTTCACAGGGTTGTGAACCATAGCCACAATCAGTTTAGAACATTTTCATGACTCTAAAATGAAACCCAGTACTTACTAGCAGTCAGTACCCATTCTTCCCTAACCACCCCACCACCACGCTGGGAGCCAGTAATCTACTTTCTGTCGGTATAGATTTGCCTATTCTAGCATAGCATATTCATCACATACAATATGTGGTCTTTTGTGCTGGGCTTCTTTTACTTAGCATGATGTTTTTCATCCATGCTGTTGCCTGTATCACCACTTTTTATGGCTGATCAATGTTTCATTGTGTGTGTGTATGTATATATGTATATATATGTGTGTGTGTGTGTGTGTATATATATATGTATACCACGTTTTTTTATGTGCTCATCTGTTGATGGACACTTGGGGTGTTACCACCTTTTGGCTGTCGTGAATAATGGTGCTATGAATATTGGTGTACCAGGGTTTAAGTCCCTGTTTTCCGTTCCTTTGGGTATAAAGCTAGAAGTAGAATTGCTGGGTCATATGCTAATTCTATGTTTAACTTTCTGAGGAACCAACAAACTGTTTTCCACAGTGGTTATACCATTTTACATTCCTACCAACAATGTACAAGAGTTGCAGTTTCCATACATCCTTCATCCTTGCCAACGCTGGTTATTTTCTTTCTTTTTAAAAAAAAAATGATAGCCATCCTTATGGATATGTAGTGATAGCTCATTGTGGTTTTGATTTGTATTTCTCTAATGATTAGTGATGTTGAGCATCGTTTTATGTGCTTATTGGGCATCTGTATATCTTCTTTGGAGAAGTCTATTCAAGTCCACTGCCTGTTTTTGAATTTTGTTGTTGTTGTTGTTGAGTTGTAGGAGTTCTTTCTGTATTCTTATTATTAATCCCTTATCAGGTAAGTGATTTGCAGATACTCTCTCCCATTCCATGGGGTTCCCTTTTCACTCGGTTTAGAGTATTTGCACAAAAGTTTTAAATTTTAATGAAGTCCAATTTGCTTATTTTTTCTTTTGTTGCTTATACTTGTATCATATCCAAGAAATCATTGCCAAATCAAGTGTCATGAAGCTTTTCTCCTATGTTTTCTTCTAAGAGTTTTATAGTTTTAGCTCTTATATTTAGGTTTTTGAGTCATTTTAAGTTAATTTTTGAATATGTTGTAAGGAAAGGGTCCAGTTTCTATCTTTTGCATGTGGGTATTCAGTTATCCCAGTACTATTTGCTAAAAGACTGTTCTTTCCCCAAGAATTGTCTTGGCATCCTTGTCGAAAATCAGTTGACCATAAGTAAGTATAATGATTTATGTCTGGATTGTCAATTCTGTTCCATTGATCTATATCCTATATCTATACTTATGCCAGTACCACACTGTTTTGATTACTATAGTTTGGTAGTAAGTTTTTTTCTTTCTTTTTTTTTTCAATTGAAGTATAATTGATTTACAATGTTGTGTTAGTTTCAGGTATACAGCAAAGTGATTCCGGTGTGTGTGTGTGTGTGTGTGTGTGTGTGTGTGTGTGTATTCTTTTTTCAGATTCTTTTCCATTATAGGTTATTATAAGATAATGAATATAGTTACCTGTAGTGTGTATCTGTTAATCCCAGACTCCTAATTTATCCCTCCCCTCCCATTCCCCTTTGGTAACCGTAAGTTTGTTTTCTATGTCAATGAGTCTATTTCTGTTTTGTAAATAAGTTCATTTGTATCATATTTTAGATTCCACATATAAGTGATATCATATGTATTTGTCTTTCTCTGGTGGTAGTCAGTTTTGAAACCAGGACTTTATTCTTTTTCAAGATTGTTCTGGCTATTTGGGGTCCCTTGAAATTCCATATAAATTTTAGGGATTTTTCTATTTCTGCCCCAAAAAAGTTATTGATTTTTTTTTAATAGGGATTGCTTGAACCTGTAGATCACTTTAGGAAGTATTTCCATCTTAACAATATTGGCTTCTGATCCATAAACATGATCAGATTTATTTAGGTTTTCTTTAGCAGTGTTTTATAATTTTCAGAGTTCAAGATTTATACTTCTTTTGTTAATTTTATTTCTAAGTATTTTTTTTTGATGCTATAGTGAGTAGAATTATTTTCTTAATTTTATTTTAAAGATCCTTCTTTTTAAAATTTATTTATTTATTTATCTCTGTAATGTGTCTTCGTTGCTGTGCATGGGCTTTCTCTAGTTGCGGCGAGTGGGGGCTACTCTTCGTTGCAGTGTGCGGGCTTCTCATTGTGGTGGCTTCTCTTGTTGCGGAGTACGAGCTCTAGGCATGCGGTCTTCAGTAGTTGTGGCATGCGGGCTCAGGAGTTGTGGCTTGCAGGCTCTAGAGCACAGGCTCAGTAGTTGTGGTACACGGGCTTCATTACTATGCGGCATGTGGGATCTTCCCGGACCACAGCTCAAACCCATGTCCCCTGCATTGGCAGGTGGATTCTTAACCACCGTGCCACCAGGGAAATCCCTTAATTTTACTTTCAGTTGTTCTTTACTAGTGTATAGAAATGCAGTGAGTTTTGTAATCTTGTATTCTGCACCCTTCTTGAACTCTTTTTCTGATAGTTTTCTAATTGAACTCTAGTTCTAATAGTTTTGGATTCCTTATAATTTTCTAACTACAAGATCATGTCATCTACAAATAAAGATAATTTTACATCTTCCTTTCCAATCTGGATTCCTTTTTTTCCCATTGCCTAACTGCTTTGCATTGAACCATACTAGTACAGTGTTGGAAAGAAATAGCAAGAGTGGATGTTCTTGTCTTGCTCGTGATTTTAGGGGGAAAGCAGTCTTTCACTATTAAGTATGGTATCAGCTGTGGATTTTTTGTACATGCGATAGCTGAGATTTTACAGCAGATGTTTGTGAGTCTTGAAGTCAAATGTGTATACCCTCTCTAGATATTAGTTAATGGCTTCAACTTTGTTGGAAACATTTCAATTGTTTAAAATAACAAATGACAATAATACTTTGTTTGCATAAAGGTGGGGCCTTTGTTGTTGCTTTATTTTAAGCTATGTGAAAAGCAGTATCTGTATGATAGTTCCCATTCTACTTTCACAGTTTAACTCTTTTCATTCTATAATATTAAAAATTTTTAATGTTTTAATTTTATAAGTGCATTATTGTAGAGAAATTAGAAAAGATGCAGTAAGCCAAGAGACAGAAATTTCAACCTTTAGTGGTTCTACCCCTCAAAGGTAACCTGTTATGATTTGGTATATTTTGTATTTATTTATATATTTAATTTGTTAATTTTCTTTATGTATTTATTGACTACTGTCATAGGTACTCTGGTTACTGGGGATACAGTGCTGAATAAAACATTGTCCTTGTCCTCATGGAGGCTATAGTTTGGTGGTGGGAAATAGACATTAAGTAAATAATCACACAAATAATTATATAGTACAATTGAGATAAATTCTATGAAGGGAAATGTAGTCTTGCAGTGTGTGTGTGTGAGAGAGAGAGAGAGAGAGCGCACACATGCACGCACATGCATGTATGGACATGCATGTATCTCCTGACCATGTATGTCCTAATGCCTCTTGATTATACTCATTT
Source organism: Balaenoptera physalus (assembly GCF_965194825.1). NCBI lineage: Eukaryota > Metazoa > Chordata > Mammalia > Artiodactyla > Balaenopteridae > Balaenoptera > Balaenoptera physalus. The sequence goes on along the minus strand of NC_138882.1, from coordinate 96,188,495 downwards.
TTTCCTATTGCTATTACCCTCATCCAGGCTGTCTTCATCACTTACATGGGCTACTAGACAACCTCCCTTTTATCTACTCTGGCCTCCCTCTAGTATTTTTTCCAGAGTGATTTTTTTTCAGAACACAAATTTGATCATGCCACTCCCCTGCTCTTTAGTGGTTTCCCATGATTTAGAATTAAGGGCTAAATCCTTAATATGGCCTCTGAGCCTCTACCTGGGTTGTTCTCCTCTTCCTCTCTTCCTTTCTAGATTTGATCTTACACCATTTCTTCTTGCTTTTCTTGCACTAGCCCCACTGGCATCATTTCAGCCCTGGTTAAGAATGTTTCCTTCTAGCACAGGCCCTCACACATACTGTTCTCTTAATCTCGAATGCTTCTCTATCACCCATTCATTTCGTTTAGTCAGTCCCTACTCATTAATTAGCTAACGTGTCACTTCTTCAAGGATGTTTTCCTCACCAGTCCCCAGTCTAGGTCAGGTTCCTTTGTTATGTATTTTTATAGAAGCCTATTTATTTTCTTCAGGATGCCAATTCAGTTTGAATTATGCATTCAGTGTCTGTTTCCTTCACTTGACTGCAAGGTCTGTGAGAGCAAGAACCATGTCTATTTTAACAATCACCACTGCCTGGCTCAATAAGTACTTACTGAAAGAATGAATGAATATGTGCTACATATAGTTATGTTTCATATATAAACTTACGGACATAGAGGAATACATATACTGTGTTTCATCAAATCTAAGACACCGTTGATGGAGAGATGCACTACTTTTCTGTACCTCTAAGAAAGAATGCTTCCAATTAAACCATGATTTATCATGGCTATCAGTTTTAAGACATATCCTAATTTCAAAGATGTTAATGTGAAAAAATGTGCCTCTTAGAATCAGTGAAGTGTAATTTTTTTTAAGTGAGGTCATATTTAATTTGTAATCTGCTTTTTCACTTAGTATATTATGAAATATCTTTCTTTACAGTGTCGATAAATATACTTTTACCCTATCATTTAAAATGTCTGCATAGTATTTCATTGTACAGATTTTATCCTGGATTTTAAATGTTTCACCCTTTTTGTATGGAAAAGAAGTTCACATTTAAAATGTTCTCATCCACAATTAATTTTTTTTTTCTATTTTGCCAATGCTGTATTTTGGCTTCCAGTTAGGTAGCTCCCACAGATTCAGAGTAATATCCTGCTATTTTCTAAAATTGTCTTGTGACAGCAGGCCAGATTTGGCCTGTAGGCCATAGTTTGCTGACCTCTGCTTTACACTTTTAAAAAATTGTTGAGGACCCCAAAGAGCCCTGTTTATATAGCTTATATCTATTAATATATATTGCATTAGAAATTAAAACTGAAATTTTTGGGGAGGAGAGGTGAGAAGTAAGATTTCCTTGCTTAAAAGTTCCTTTCTAATTTCGTCATTAAATATAGCCATTCTTATGTGGAGGGGGGATGGTTAAAAAAATTACCTCTTGTTTTACTTTCAGTAGGTCAGGAAAGAAGCAAATTGTTTTTTTGGATAGGGAGAATTGTGAAAGCAAACAAATGTGAACAATAAAACTGGGAAACATTTATTTTTATTTTTTAAAATATTTATTTATTTATTTGGTTGTACTGGGTCTTGGTTGCGGCAGGCGGGCTCCTTAGTTGCGGCACGTGGGCTCCTTAGTTGCAGCAGGCGGGCTCCTTAGTTGTGGCACGCAGGCTCCTTAGTTGCGACACATGGGCTCCTTAGTTGTGGTATGCAAACTCTGAGTTGTGGCAGGCATGTGGGATCTAGTTCCCTGACCAGGGGTCAAACCTGGGCCCCCTGCATTGGGAGTGCAGAGTATTATCCACTGTGCCACCAGGGAAGTCCCAAAACTGGGAAACTTCTAAAACACAAGAATATACAGGCACATGTCTCATTAGCCATCAGAGCAATGACATTATCACACATCACCTCTGGAAGTCTCTATACCCATGAGAAAGAAATGAAAAAGACAAATAACTTCTTAGTACTATTATGAAAATAGTTTATATTTCATAGACTCCCTAAAAGGATCTTGGGGACCCCTCAGTGTTCCCCAGACCACACTTTGAGAACTGCTGGTCTAGTTCAAAGTAGGTGTTCCATAAATATTGAATGGGGACTTCCCTGGTGGCACAGTGGTTAAGAATCGCCTGCCAATACAGGGGACACGGGTTCAATCCCTGGTCCGGGAAGGTCCCACATTTCTCTAGGCCACGGAGGAACTAAGCCCACGAGCCACAACTACTGAGCCTGCGTGCTACAGCTAGTGAAGTCTGTGTGCCTAGAGCCTGTGCTCCACAACAAGAGAAACCACCGCAATGAGAAGCCCGTGCACCGCAGCAAAGAGTAGCCCCTGCTTGCCACAACTAGAGAAAGCCTGTGCACAGCAATGAAGACCTAATGCAACTAAAAATAAAAATAAAAATTGAATGAATGAACATAGTACCTGCCCTTTATTGATGTGGGGATAGAGAAACTAAATTGTTTAATTTTATGGTATGAACAATTTAGAGTGGGGACAATTGACAAGAGCTAGGGTAGCCAAGGAAGGAAGGGGTTTATGGAAATTTTTTCCTAATCTCTTAAATTTGATAATGTATCAACAAACAAACAAAACCTTGGTAATCCATGAAACAGTTTGTTGGAAACTATTCTGTCCTAGAAATCTCTTAAAGTTTTTTGAACTCTGTATCAGAAATCTACAAAAAACCAAAAAAGGTCACATAGAAAATTTTCAAAACTGAGTTTTCCTTGTAAATAACAGGTATAGTAACAAGGAAGTTACTGAATAAATATTTGGGAATTATCTGTGAGTGGGTTAGCATATATATTTATCTAGATAAATTTCATTTGTATTGCTCAAATAGTTAATTTCTTTGCAGTACCTTTCTTTTTTTTTGACTAGAGCTAATATTTATAATATTTTAGTGTAAAAGTTTTTAATAATTTACCTTTTCACTCCAAATCAATGTTTTGATGGTTTTGACATTTCAGATTCGTTACATTTCACAAACACAAGGCCTGCCAGCTGAATATCTTCTCAGTGCCGGAACAAAAACAACCAGGTTTTTCAACAGAGATCCTAATTTGGGGTACCCACTGTGGAGGCTTAAGGTCTGACTCCCTTGCTATACTATACTATTCATTCCTGTACTCCTTAATTCCAATTTGAATTCAAAGTTTAGTTATTAAATTCTTGAGGTGGAGGGGGGCAAAGGGAGGGACAGTGGGAATGTTCATTTGCAGGAGCAAATACTTTGAAAAATTATATCATTGTACCCGTATGGCCTTATCCTTAGTTAAAAAAACAAAACATTAAATGCCAGCTCAATTGGCTGAGGTTATTTTATATATTTGAATCAGCAGCTAAGAAGGGGGTATGGAGAGTAGTGCTTATCATTAAGTGATAGGAAGAACTAGAGTAATTTAGTAGTGGCTGTTTTTTAGAGAATTCTCAAAAATATGACAAAACAACACAATTTTATAACTGCCCATATTAAGACCTTACATATTTTCTTAAAACAAATAGATGTCTGAGTAATTTGATTAACCCAGTGACTCTGTCTCTGAGCCTATTGAATAGTTAGTATTTGAAATATTGTTTCATTTGAAAGTAGCTTTTAGAGAAAAATCGTAATGTCTCTTCTTAACTGACATTCTTCAGGAACTGTGCTACATCATTACTTGCACATTTATTTTATCATTGTTGAAAGGGTGGCCAGGTATCAAGGTCCCATCTCTCTACCGGAAGATTTTCTTGTTGTAAATTACTTTCACGTTTGTGATCTCTGGTTGGCAAGGTGACAACACTTGTATCTCTGTATTCTGACTTTAATTTAGAATAAAAGGTGAAAACATACAGATGGAATTTTTTAAAAATCTGTATTTTGTAGACACCTGAAGAACATGAATTGGAGACTGGGATCAAATCAAAAGAAGCTCGAAAGTACATTTTTAATTGTTTAGATGATATGGCTCAGGTAAGTATGGAAAGTTTCAGAAAGCCAGACATTTATGTATCTCTTTAATCAGAGATACACTTCCATTGGTTATATCAAGGATAGATTCAATTTGTTATCGTCTAATATATATTTTCATTTTTTACATAAATACATTAATATTCTTCCACATATTAAAAGAATGTTTGAATCCTAGCAAAGGATATTTTTAGAATTATATATTTTTCCTTTGCTTTTGCTTAACTAGTCTTTTGCATGTCAGTATTTTGAAATATTATTTACGAAGGTTCCTTTCTTGTCCAGTTTTTCTACTAAATAAATACTTACATAAGAGCTAACATTTATTTAGTGCTTTTGTTCCAAACTCTGTTTAAACACATACTATGTCATTTAATCTTTTCAGCAATAGAAACTATATTTAAGTAATAACAATCATTTTTGCTTAACTTCTTTGATCTGGATTTTGAATGAAAAGAGCTTATTCAGCTTTATTCTACCAACAAATTGTACCAAATTGAAGATTTTAATTAGACAGTATAAGAAGAGCTTCCATTTGTGAAAAAATTTCCTCAGGTTTTTCTCTTGAGCTATATATATATATATATATATATATATATATATATATATATATATATATATATATATACACACACACACACACATATATATTATACATATGAATAAAATATGTGTACATAGTGCACATGTTAAATGTCAACATTAAAGGTTGAGTGATGAAGTATAATATTTCTCAATTTTCCTTATAAGGTGAACATGTCCACAGACTTAGAGGGGACAGATATGTTGGCAGAGAAGGCGGATCGAAGAGAATACATTGATCTGTTAAAAAAAATGCTAACAATTGATGCGGATAAGAGAATTACTCCTCTGAAAACTCTTAACCATCAGTTTGTGACAATGACTCATCTTCTGGATTTTCCACATAGCAATCAGTGAGTATAGTATGGTCAGGGGCATTTTGCCATGATGTTGTTTTCTGTTGAGTTACCATCTTACAGCTGAATGGAAGTATCACAAGAGCAGTGGCTTTGATACTTGCATATTTGGCTTAGTGATGCTTTTCCTTCTCATTGAAAAATCATGAGATTAAAAATTAGATGTGTAAAAAAAAAAATTAGATGTGTATTTTTCCTTTTCATGGTTATAAAAACTCTTGGTTCATTTTCTCTGAAAGTACTCAGGGGGAAAAAACCATTGATCTGTATTTATCTTGAGTTATTTGCTATCTGTTTAAATCTCAGCATTTATTTCATTGAATTTTTAATCTCTTTTTTCAGTGTTAAGTCTTGTTTTCAGAACATGGAGATCTGCAAACGGAGGGTTCACATGTATGATACAGTGAGTCAGATCAAGAGTCCCTTCACCACGCATGTTGCCCCAAATACAAGCACAAATCTAACCATGAGCTTCAGCAACCAACTCAATACAGTGCACAATCAGGTATTCAGTAAATGATTTTGGAAACTCAGACCTAAGTGGGATAAAAACTAGTAAGAGTACAGGGTGAGGTAAAGAAACCAGTCTTTGCTTTGGTGGTCTTGTTGCTTCGTAAGAATTTTCAGACTGATAATACCTACACATCATGTGCTGACAAAAATTAAATACAAAGGCCTAATCCATGCCGTCATAGTCTTAGCATAGCCAAATAAGTGGAACCTGGCTTCTGTACTACTTACTGCTGTTGATTGTACTGACTTCAGCCAAATGACTCTCTTTTTGTTAGATAGCTCTCATTACATGTATCGAAAGGTGTTTCCAATCATTTTTTTCTATGCTGTATATTGGGTCCTCAGAACTTACTCATCTGATAACTGGAAGTTTGTACCCTTTGACCACCTCCCCAGCCATCTCCTACCCTGCCCCACCAACTACTGATCTACTCTTTGTTTCTATGAATTCCAATAATTAACTTTAAGAGTGGTTTTGCATTTGTTTGCCAAACAGTGATATTTACATTTAAGTTTGTTTCTGAAGATGTAAGTTTCCTAATTTCTTAGCTAGGTCTACTTTCTAAATGGAAGATCATATGAGATTTGGTGGGATCTCACATCCAGTAACTTTTTGCAAAGAAAGAAGAGGTAGGGGTTTATTTATATAGCCTCAACCAGAGCAGGACTGTTTTTTTATTCTTTGTTTTCTTTTTCAGCTTTATAATCTACCTTAAATTTAAGAGATAGGAAGAATTTCTTAAGCAGAGAGTTATTTCAAAGACAGTTAACATTACATTTTAAAACTTAGTTCTTAGTTTTTCTGGATAGAATCTATGTATGTAAAAATGTTTATACCAGTATCCTTTTGTTTTTAGGCCAGTGTTCTAGCTTCCAGTTCTACTGCAGCAGCTGCTACTCTTTCTCTGGCTAATTCAGATGTCTCACTGCTAAACTACCAGTCGGCTTTGTACCCATCATCTGCAGCACCAGTTCCTGGAGTTGCCCAGCAGGGTGTTTCCTTGCAGCCTGGAACCACCCAGATTTGCACTCAGACAGATCCATTCCAACAAACATTTATAGTATGTCCACCTGCTTTTCAAAGTAAGTGGGGAAACTCCTATATCATATGGTATATATCAGACCTACCTGCTTTAGGCAGATCCTAGGTAAGTATCTAGTTGTTTAGTTTTGATCTTTGACAAGTTTAAACTCAGTCTTTGATTATGAAGATAACTGAAGTAGGTTGACCTTTTTTACGTTGGTTATTTGTCTAATTATGATGCTGTCTGACACGTAGGCATTCAATTAATGTTTCCTTATTTGAACTGCCTGATAACCAGTTTTCTTGCCCATTGAGACCTTGTACTGATGTCCTATATCTAGCATAAACACGTATCTCTCAATGTGCAGAGTATATACATCTTGAAAAAACTTGTTGGAAACAGAACTGCTATATATTGAATATTATTCCCTGTATCATTCCATTATAAAATAAAATTAGTATTCCAAATAAAAGGTAATTTTATTAAAATATGTAAAAATCATGTTTAAGAATGTAGAAACCTCTTAAGTTACATTCAAAAGTAAAGATCATTATTGAACTGAAAAATTCTACAAGCTGAGGTATTTGTGTGGGTAAGCCATTAAGATTATCTGCTTCAGCTTATGAATTATATTGTTCCTGCAAACTCCTATCAATAGAGGAATGGAATAGCTGAAGAAGGGGGCTCTCACCTGATGTGTTGCGATAAGATTTTAATTTTCACATTTCCATCCTTCCTCATTTTCTCATTGTTGTTCCGTGTTTATTGATCTGGTGAGCTATTTAAAAGGTTAAATAAATTATTTTAAGGATATATTCTGATGACATCTTGACTTTCCCAATAGAAAGTCAATGTCAGTGCCCTCTGGGAATAAACCAGGATTCAGGCTTCTCATAGCAGTTCACATAGAAGCAGTTAGCATTTTTATCTTTTTACTTCAGTTACTTATTGACTGTGACTCTTTTGTTTCTTTGGTTTCTGACAGAGTCAGAGCAAGCAGAAGGAAAAGAGGGGCTTGGGGAGACAGAGATTACTGGGAGGACAGGAGAGCGATAGCAATGTAAATCAGGGAGAAACCACAGGGAGAGCGGAGGAGCAGATTCAAAACGCGTAAATGCAAATTTAGCCTAATTTACCCAATCATTTTTTGCGTATGCGTCATAATAGTAAATTCTGTACTTTGGGTTGTCATATGTTGAGTGATTCTTCTACTGAACTTAGCAAATAGCCACCCCTCTCCCCTTCACCTTTCCCAAAGTGAGTTTCATTGGAACAGTTTTCAGATGTGCGACTGAAGTTTTCTGCTTCTTCTCAGATGATATTTAAGAGATGAGGCAGAAGAACTTTTAGTTCCTTTAACAAAACAAAATGTAAGGAGAAGAGGTAGAGGGAAAAAGTGGTTTAACTCCTTTTAGTATAATTAGGTAAGTATAAGCTTTGGAAATTTTTTTCCTATTTAGGAAGTCTAAATAACCTGAGGAGCTAGATAGAGCAAATTTTAAAATTTACAAATGAAAGGGAGTTTTAAAATTAAAGTGATGACAGTAATGAAAACTGATATGTATTACTTACTATATGCCAGATAAAGTTCTAAGTGCTTTTACATGTATTAATTCATACTCACAAACAACCCTGGGAAGTGGGTAATGTCATTATGCCCAATTTATAGGTGAGAAAACTGATCGTGATTCCCTCATTTGCCCAGTTTTTATGCCCAGTCAGCGGTAGGGCCATGATTTGAACCCAGGCAGTGGGCCCATAGCTTACACATCTTGAAGTGTTATACTCTGTACTGCCTTTCAGTGTCTAAACTCAAAGAGCTGTAGGGAGTTGTCAGTTCATTTGCCAACCACAGCCATATGCTGGTTTCTGCCCAGCAGGCCTCTGTACCAGGTTGCCTACTTTTCTTTCACCATCTGCTCTTTCACAAGATGCCTGCACTTAGAGGAGAATAGACCCTCATCCATTTGACAGCTTTTACTCTTCTTGCCATACTTTCATGGTTTTTTTAATTTAAAGGGCTATGTTCAACAAAAACAAAACAAATAAAAACAAAACTTTAATCCTTTTAGTTCAGGGTTCAGGGAGAACCTTCCCAAAGTGTTGCCTTTTGTTAATTCTTTGTTTCCACTTGGGGTTCCCTGAAAAAGCTAGTTTTAAACTAGCTTGACTGCTGTGGCTTAGCCTAAGTTACTATAGCAATCTAATACTTATTTAGAGTCACATTTGTAGGTCAGTATATACATACTACTTTCTATAGTATTCCAGTTGAACAAAATAGACATTTTGCTCAGTGGAAACTATAATTCTGTAATTTTGTCCTCTTTTATTTCATCATCCTGGGACACTAAGATGAGCTTCTGTAGTGAACATTTCTTCCTAAATTTTGCCGTAGGAGGCTATTGCAATAATGTTGTCTTGTAATTAGCCATGGAAATATAGACAAGAATCCTTGATGTTACTTAGCTTTCTGATTAGATAGCATTGCCTTAGGAAGAATGGCTGGCAATTTTTTTTTTTTTTTAATCTGGATACCTGGATTTGTTTCCTTTTCTTTTTATGTAAGTAGCACTTTTAAAAAAGTTATTATTAGAGTGTTGTAATTCTGATTTTACTCGTCTCATTTACTTTGTACATTTCTGGATTATGTTTTCCTATGTGACAATTAGTTACTAAATTACTTAAATTACTGAAATGCAAAATTGGAAGACTTAACTTGCTGAAAACAACAATATTAGAGTTTATGAGTTATGCTCATTTGATACCTCCATAGTAATATTCAGAGAAATTAGTTGGTGATAGCCTAGAAAGTGTCACTGAAGGAATATTCTAATTAAAATGGCTGTATCCTCACTTAACAAAACGCAGGCATCAGTGAATCAGAGGCATTATAGAAACTTAAATTCTTTACGTTGAAAGCTTTGATAGGGTAGGTTTAAACGAAAGCTTTGAAGGTTCTCTTCTCAAGTCTTGGCAAAAGGGAGAACTATCTTGAGCCCCTCTTTTCCCAGAATGAGATTGTAGGAAACGATCTCCTGATTGTAGGAAACATTTATTCAACATTTGTGCCCAGAGGATAATGAATAAAATGATAAAGAGACGTGGTCACTGTTCTAAAGGCAGCAAAAAGTTCTTAATTTTCCTAGCTTTCCATTAGCTAGAGAAGAGTCTTAGAAAGCTGTCAGTGACGAGAGCAGATTTCTAAAATAAGTACAAAAAAGTGTTTCTGTAAACCACAATGTCTACTTTTAAAATATTTTTATCCTAGGCATAATTCCTTCAGTTCACATACTGGTTAAAGATAAAATATATGACTAATTTGTGAACTAGGTTATATATTTTTGAGGAGTTGGGTGAAAACATCCCCTTAAAATATTCTAAACAAAAGGGTAACTAAGATAATAAATTATTGAGCTTTTCATAATGTTTCTTATCTAATTAAACAAAAGTTATAAAGTCTTTGCTTTTAATAGATTACACTTTTTAAATGCTTAAGGTTTTTTTTCCCCTCTAGGATTAAAAGCTGAACATAACTTACTAAGTGAAGGTTTTTTGTTTGTTTGTTTTTGCCTCCCCTGTTAATGGGAGTGGGATGAGTGTTGTGTTTTAAGCTTTGTTGGATAAAAAAAAAAATTTTGAATTTCCTGAAGCCAGCCCTCCTTCTGTCAGGCATCTTTCCATTAATCCAACCTGAAGGGAATCAAGTCTCCCTTTTCTTAACTTCGCAGACTTCGGTGAAACGCCTTTGTCTTAAGTGTCTAGAACGAAAACCTTGGGTGGTGGATTTTTCAAATCGAAAAGCTAAAACAAACCAAAAAACCCCCAAACAAGCAGTACCCCCAGACCTAGCAAAGCAATATAACTGTGATGTTACTTTTTACAGCTGGACTACAAGCAACAACAAAGCATTCTGGATTCCCTGTGAGGATGGATAATGCTGTGCCGATTGTACCCCAGGCACCAGCTGCTCAGCCACTACAGATACAGTCGGGAGTTCTTACACAGGTAAAAGACAGAGCAGCTTGGATACTCAATAGTGCTGAAGTTCTCTGAAGCACTGTTGAGAATCAGATATTTTGTCCTAGAAAATGGTATTTGCTTTGACTGTAAGATCTTTCTTGGTCACGATTCAGTGGACTTAAAATGAAACATCTATAATGGAATGACATACTCATTCCTAACACTATTGCAACTCTGCCAGTGACTTCCTTAGACTTGGAGACATAAATATCCAGACTTTGAGAAATTGTCTACTGAGTAAATTTAATTTTGTGGGATGAAGTTAATTTCTTATCTTGATGCTCTTAAAGGTATAGTACACATATAACAACACTTTGATTCTAAAAGTAAAAGGTTCCCCTTTTGCTCTCTTAGTGTCCCCATTACTCACTCTTTGAGAATTTCATCGCAGTTGAGAGGCTGGGTTATATCAGGATGCCTGTTCAAGTATTACAGTCCTTCATTCCTTGTGTTTAACTAGGCTGTAGAAAGGTTTAAAACTTTATCCCTGCCATGCAAAATGCAGCTGAGATGGTCAAGAAACTCATGAAATATTCATATAAGCAACAAATACTATATTTTTAATTCTGTGTATAAATGTTTGTGGCCCATGACACACAACAAATCTGAAATCCAAAACCCTGATTTTGTGAGTAGGAAGAGGAAGAATTCTTAATACATGCCTTTGTTAACTGAGTTTTTTAGAACTGATCCTCTGAATCCGGCCCAAGAAGGATTCCTATACTTTTTTGCTTTAGGCCATTGACATTTGACCTAGTGGGCCAGTGCTGTGCGGAGTTGAAGGGGAAAGTTTTGTTTGGTACATGCATTTTAAGTGATATGAAATTACTGCTTATTGTTGGTAATAACTTGGGGGGAATGAAAACCCTTCTGAATCCAGATAACCTGCCTCCGTGTTTGTTTCACTCACCTGCCTAATCTACATTTCAGGGAAGCTGTACACCACTAATGGTAGCAACTCTCCACCCTCAAGTAGCCACCATCACACCGCAGTATGCGGTGCCCTTTACTCTGAGCTGCGCAGCCGGCCGGCCGGCGCTGGTTGAACAGACTGCCGCTGTACTGGTAATTGCCCTCACTTGATTGTGTTACTAACGGAGTTTCTTTGGTTTCTTTCTTTTTTTTTACTTTTTCCTGTTTGTTTTTGTTCTGTTTTCTTCTGGTTTTCTCATTTTTCAAAAAAAATTTTTTTAACTTAGTCTTTGCAGAGGGCATGGAAGCATGTGCCATCTTGTGGCTGTGTTCTTGCTACATCTTTAATGTCTCATTGTTTTCCTCCCCAACATTTGCTGAAGCACTGTTTGACTCTGATGTTCAGTGTGGCTCTGAAAGGGGTCAGACCCCTTGATTCTTCTTTGCCAGCCTAGTGTGATAAAAGCTCTTGGTGTAGCCTCAGAAGAGCTTCAACACTGTTATCTGTTTCTCTGCCCTGTCTTTTACCCTCTGAACCTTGAGAATGAAGGAAATGGCCTTTAGTTTGGCTCTGCTACAGGTACCGGATGGCCAAAATTGGAACTCCTTGGCAAGTTAGCTTCCTTCTTTACTGACTGTTTTAAGCTTCTAAAACTTTTGTGTATGTAGAAATGTTTAAGATGCTCTTACTTTATTTCCTTATTAGTTGACATTAACTTTCCCTCTATGAACACATGAAGATAACTCTTTGCCACTTATGATCAGTGGCAGCTAATATCTTCCATTTAAACATCTTCCCTTTAGAGCCTTTTTAGATCATATTTCATTTGTTGGTTGAAATCAAAGGTGAACTCGTTTATAGGGGTTTTGGAGAAATTAATTATTTTACAAATAGGTCTTTATACAAAGGTGAGAATATGACTGAAAAACTTTATGCAAGAATATCTTTGTTATCAAAAGTCATGGGGAAAATTTATTAAATAATAGCAGCAAATGTAGTATGGGTTTTAGAGATAGGAAAACAAACAAATAGGACTTTGAGGTATATTTCAGCATTTGTAACCTTAATAGTGATTTTTGGATGTGTTTGGTTTATTTGGGGGAGTTAGAATTATTTATTTGACATCCAGCATTTTATCATTTAAAATTTAAAATTAGATAAGCATTCGAAAACCTAATTGATACTGTTGACCCCTGATATTTCTCCATCTTTCAGAGTGGCTTTAAATTTATTTTGTTGTTTCTCAAGGACTCGTGTGAGTGAAAAACACTTTCAGAATACATACTTTAGTTGCTGGAATTTCTTTGGTTTTCAATTTAAGAGTCTTTGTCACCACCCAATTAATTACATCATAAGCATAAGCCCTGAGTGTGAGGGAGTCAGATATATTTCCAACTTGATTGTTCCAAGCCACTGGTTTTAACTTGCACACCTATAGTTTTGAGGTTGGGAATGTTAGTTGACACTTCTCCTTTGCTGCTTCTCTTAAGTTTGCACTAGCCATTTGCTAAGCTTTGCATATTTTTGTTCTTCCTCTGTCAAAACAGTTCGTCGCTTGGAACGCCAGATTTCTGCCTCACGTTGAAATGTTATTTCTTGCTTTGTATTAAACTACATGCTTTGTCTTGTGCAGGTGTTGGCTTATGGAAAGACGCATGGTGTGACTTAACATACTTCTCTTATTTTTTGTTTTGTTTTGTTTTGTTTTGTTTTGAATTCTGCTTATGGTAGCAGACATGTTTGCAGTTTCTCTGATTTGAAGGCTTCTTGTTTGGAACCGGTATTTGTAACAAGTGGATCTGTTACTTGCAGAAATATTTTTAAAACAGTGTGTTGATGGCCTTGCAGTTTGGAATTCAAGAAACAGAACCATATGTACCCAAGCATTGTAGGTGATTGTACTGTGGAATTCAGATTTAAAAAGCAGACTTTCAAATCTGTTCCCATTTTTCTAGGAAATGCCACAATTTCCGTAAGAAGTACAGAAAACATATTTGTTGCTCTTTATTGCAAGTGGCACGGCTTGTTAAAAACTACAAACAATGTATTTTCCTTTAGTGATTAGTTTTTATGTCGAGTTACGTTTCTACAAATGATGCATATTTAGGAAACTACTAAAAACAAAATATGGTACTCTCTGCATCTATTTCTTAAATATTTTTCTTATTGCATTTTTTAAAAATGCTATCATATGGCTATAAATGATGAAGTTAGCTTTCTCTTACTGGCATTAAGCTTGTTTGCCAAAGGATTTTGGCCTTTGGTCATCCACATCTGGCTCCATTTTCCAAGTACTACCCTTTTAAAAAGGAACAATTCTCCTCTTTGTTTTATGGGTTGAATTGACCTGATGATGTCTTTTATCTGATTGGCACTCAAATTTTTAAATTCCTATTTTTAATCTCAAGGGAGTTGTCTTAACTCTTTCTTGGGATGTTTTAAGACTCTGCAAAAATGTTACTCTAGCATTTAACTAGAGCTTACCTCTGAACTTTCAGACTCCTTTACTCTGCAGTATAATAGAAACTCTTAACCACAGGGATCTTCTTTTCTTTAATACCCTGGTGGTCAGGTGATGGAGGTGGCCAAGAGAAGGCAACATGTTCTTTTTCCCTGTTCATAAGACTTGTAACCTTGAGCCCCTCTGACCTTTCTTTTTTTAATCTCTGCAAGTTAACAATCTACAAGAAACTTCTTTTAAGATATGAATTTTTCTTTCATCTAAAAAACAGAAGAAAAAGCCAAGAATGAGTCAAGTCTGGATCTTTTTGTGTTTGTTTCCTTACAGCAGGCTTGGCCTGGAGGAACCCAACAAATTCTCCTGCCTTCAACTTGGCAACAGTTGCCTGGGGTAGCTCTACACAACTCAGTCCAGCCCACTGCAGTGATTCCCGAGGCCATGGGCAGTGGCCAGCAGCTCACAGACTGGAGGCAAGTGCCCTGTGTTCCTCTCTGGGAGAATTTGCAAGGGCAGATCCCTTAGGGAAGGAGCACTTGAGGATTTGGTGAGACAGGAAGAAGGTCAAGGAAAGGAGAGATTTATCTCTGTGAAATCCTTAAAGAAAAGAATCCATGTTGGGCTAGGAGACGGAGTTATAAGAAAACTTTGAATACAGGAAAACAGTAGGTTCTAAGTTCAGGAATTATTTACTTCAGATTTAAAGAAAGTCTTATGCAATAAGAAACCATACAGTGAAAACCCCTAAAGTCGTATAATCCAGGTGCCCAACTATAAAAATAAAACACAGCTTTATTTGGTTTTGTTTGTTTGTTTGTTTGTTTTAATTTATTTATTTTTATTTATTTATGGCTGTGTTGGTCTTCATTTCTGTGCGAGGGCTTTCTCCAGTTGCGGCAAGCGGGGGCCACTCTTCATCGCGGTGTGGGGGCCTCCCACTATCGCAGCCTCTCCCGCTGCGGAGCACAGGCTCCAGACGCGCAGGCTCAGCAATTGTGGCTCATGGGCCCAGTTGCTCCGCGGCATGTGGGATCTTCCCAGACCAGGGCTCGAACCCGCGCTCCCTGCACCGGCAGGCAGACTCCCAACCACTGTGCCACCAGGGAAGCCCCTGGTTGTTTTAATTGCTTTTATTATCTATTTGGTCCTGACTTCCCAGTGTTTTCAGCATTCGTGCTTCTCTTTCTGATGATACAGGAATGCCCACTCTCATGGCAACCAGTACAGCACTATTATGCAGCAGCCATCCTTGCTGACTAACCATGTGACATTGGCCACTGCTCAGCCCCTTAATGTTGGCGTTGCCCATGTCGTCAGACAACAACAATCCAGTTCCCTCCCTTCAAAGAAGAATAAGCAGTCTGCTCCAGTCTCTTCTAAGTAAGTCTCTGTTAGGGCTGATAATTAAAACTGCTGGTTTGAAAGGCATGTCACCTGGCATTTAGAGTGTTGGAGTATAGACACTTTTGGTATGAAGCAGCAAGAAGCTGCCAAATTGAAAAGAGCTAACCTTCGGGCATGCATACAGAGGTGTTCTGGTTATGCTAATCCTTTCTCTCTGCTGCCACTTTGAATCCAGCCTTCTTTTGGCTGATGTTTTTATTTTTCTGCCCACTTCACAGAGTGAAATTTAACCATGGGGTAAAGGGCATACAAAAATAAAATCTATATTCTAATTTTGGTGTTCTTGTCCTGGAAACCCTGGCTAGAGTGGTTAGTTTATTTTTTATTGGTACTTTTATAGTTAAGTGTATTGGCTTAATGATTCGGTAAGAAGGAATCAAAGAGCAAATTGGGAAGAGTTCTGGGGAAAAGATATCTAGTTTTGGGGACCAAGCACTGAATGATCTTTCTTGTGACCTTTTCCTACAGGTCCTCTCTGGATGTTCTGCCTTCTCAAGTCTATTCTCTGGTTGGGAGCAGCCCCCTTCGTACCACATCTTCTTATAATTCCCTAGTCCCTGTACAAGATCAGCATCAGCCAATCATCATTCCAGATACTCCCAGCCCTCCTGTGAGTGTCATCACTATCCGCAGTGACACTGATGAGGAAGAGGACAACAAATATAAGCCCAATAGGTAAGACAGGTGAATGGTTCCCTAGCTCTGTGGCTCCTGCCCTTGGTCTTAGTCTGTTGGCTTCACACAAGTGGCTCAATTTTGGCTATGAAAGGAAGGACTAAAAAGGGGTATTTAGGAAGCATGGCCTTGGATGAGTGAGCCAGAACACTCAAGTTTCCATAACTGAGCATTGTCAAGTTTTCTGTAATATTATACATGTTCATCAGTTAAATTAGTCGTTCAGATACATTAGATGGAAGGTATAGATTACGTTGTCAGTCTATTCTGGCTTGGAATGCACATTATATACTACAGACATGATCCCCTGCCTTTAAGGAACTTTAGAGTCTGAAAACAGATACTGTAACAGAAGCATGTAAAAAACAATTAATTGGAACAAGTTGGTAGATATGAGATTATATGAAATTCGTGTAATTTTTTAATCTGAACAGACCTCTTTGGAAGAGGTAGAACTTTAAGTAGGGCTACCTTCTTTTCCCCCCTCTGCTATATGGTCATTCAGCTTAAGAATTTAAGTACCAGATTATTTCCTCTTATCCCAGCACCTTAATCTAAGTCCTTAATTGGGCAGTTAACTAAGAGAGATTGGATACATTTAAGAACTGTGATACACACCTCTCTTGGTGTGAACATAGTCAGTTGCCTTGATCATCCTGTGTTCATCTTCATTGCGTTTTTGGTGTTAGGCATATAGAAGAGGCAATAACTCTACTTTTACCTGAGGAGGAAGGATTCACACATGAAAGTAACTTAGGAGACTTAACAGAGTCACGTGTAAATGAAGTTTAAATGAACTTGAAAGAGTAAATTTAGAATGAAATACTTCAAAAGGGCTATTTACAAATGGTATTTACAAATGGCTATTTACAAATGGTAAATAGACTTGAAACTAAGTTTTGAAAGTGGTCATTGAACTGATTTGGGGAAGAAAAAAGTAAACTTTCCAGTGAAGAAAAGTGGCCTAGTACTGATATATAACCAGCAGGATTGCTTTGACCGGAGGCAAGCCTAGTAAAAATTAAGGAAAAGGTAAAGTTAGTAAGGTAGGGATCAGTTTGTGAAGAAACGTTTTTTAAAAACACCTATAGTGAGAAGTTTGATTAGATACAGTAAGGAACCATTTATAGTCTAGCAGGGTGATATGAAAATAAAGTGGTGTTTGAAGAATACTGTTGAAATAACTGCGAATGGGAATGGCTAAGAGGCAACATAGAATAGTTGCTAGAGGTGTGTACTTTGGAGTCATTCTGTCCTGGATCTGAATCCTGTCTTCACCACTTATCACTTGTGTGACCTTGGTCAAGTTTCTTAATCTCCATCTCCCTCTGCCTCAGTTGCCTTATCTGCAAAACAGGGATAAAGTACCTACTTCGTGGAAGTGTTGTGAGGATTCAGTGAGATATGTGTAGAGTGTAAGAATAGTGCCTGATGCATAATAAGCACTCAGAAATTTGTTGCTGCTACTGTTGTTATTATTACTATCATCATGATTATCATCATTTTTATTATGGGAAGACCAGAGACCAGCAAAGAAATATTGCTAAAAGAGGGTTGAATTTTCATGTATTTTTTTCTCCTCAGCTCTGGCCTGAAGGCAAGGTCTAATGTCATCAGTTATGTCACTGTCAATGATTCTCCGGACTCTGACTCTTCCTTGAGCAGCCCATATTCCACTGATACCCTGAGTGCTCTCCGGGGCAATAGTGGACCCCTTCCGGAGGGTCCCGGCAGAGTCGTGGGGGATGGCACTGGCACTCGCACCATCATTGTACCTCCACTGAAAACTCAGCTTGGTGACTGCACTGTAGCAACCCAGGCCTCAGGTGAGTTTCTTCACAGCTGGAGTTGAATTCTCCTTTGATGTGTGTATCTTTAGTATTTTGCTATAATCTACTTTTGCCAATGGTACAGACCAGTGGCGTAGATTTTCCTAAAAATTACCTAGTTCAGAAATCAGTTCCTTGTGATGTGAAATTATTTTTGGCCATCAGTTTATCTTCCTGTGTTTATTTTGCTTGGATCAATATAAAAGTGAGTTTGTAGTCTCAGTAATACACTCACTGTTGATGGGAGAAGGTAGATACAACTTACGTTAGGTGACAGGGAGAATTAACAGGCAGGTTTTTTTTGCCACAGGTGATTCAGCTTTGACAATCCAGAAATGAACGGGAACTGATAATGTTAAAAGTGATTGCAAAAGTTTTTTTGGAAAACAATATGTACTTTAGATCTTTTCTCGCCCAGTGGCAAAGCAGTGATGCTTTTGTGGGTTGTATTATCAACCAAATTACCTCCATCTGTTTTGCTCTGTGAGCTGCTGGGTTTAGGTTCCCTGGTTCAGTTATTGGGTAATGAAATGCTAACTGCAGTAACAAGCCCCAGTTTTCGTGGCTAAACATAATAGAAATGTATTTCTTAGTCACATGAGTTCCCAGTGCAAGTGCTCTTGGTTAGTAGGCCTGGCAGCGAGTTAAGGATCAGAGCCTTGGAATCCTCGGCATCCAATCAGAAGGAGAAGTAAAGTATGGAGGAGGCACACACAGTTTTTAACCTCTTTAGCCCTGGAAATAGTGAAAACTCATCACATGGCCCCACCTAGAGGCAAGGGGGCCCAGAAAAATGTAGTCCTTGTCTAGGCAGCTCTTTTCCAGTGGCAACTCTATACACCAAAGGCGAGGACTGTGAAATTTTGGCATCGATATAGCCATCTCTTCGTACTTTTATAAATTAGTGTTTTACCATGAATTATAATACTGCTGAAGACATAAACAGTGTTCTAGTTTGAGGGTGACGTGTGGTTCTCCTACTGAGAAGTAGACAACTGTCCATTGCAGACAGGGCAAAACTTCCTGATGCCAGGCTACTGAGAAAGATTATTAGGAGCTCTGTCCACTATTGGGTCCAAAGAAAATAGGTTGCTCCACAAGTCACTGAATAAATGCTGCAGTTTTCCTAGTGGGACCACAGAAGGAAGCAAAATTTTGAAAATTGATCGTGCTTATATTCAGCTGCACTTTCTGCAGTTTCTTAGAATTTGAAGACAGTGAATGCCCAACAAGATATAATCTTGTCTTTCTTTAAACCCCTCGGACACCTAAATGTTCCTAAATATTACCAAGATCTTACTCAGCTTCACATTGTCATTTAATCCCTTCCTACATAAACTCTAGGCTCCTTGAGAGCAGGGACTGTGTCTTACTTGTGTTTATATTTCTAATAGTACCTTTCACATTACTGGAGATTAGATAATATTTACTGAAGTGAACCTTTTGAAGATCCTTTATGGAGCTTTGTAGAAAGACAGAAAAGAAATGGATAATACAGTTTTTGTTCTTCTAGTGTAAATGTAATTGAGGAAATAAGATACACATGAAACCTTAACTTTTGGAAACCTCATACAAACATGGACTGATTAAGATGATGCCATCTGAGGTTTAGCTCAGTGATACTGAGTCCATGTCTGCTCGTAACTAGAGCCTGACCCTTTCTTAGGTCTCCTGAGCAGTAAGAGCAAGCCAGTGGCTTCAGTGAGCGGGCAGTCGTCTGGATGCTGTGCCACCCCCACAGGATATCGGGCTCAGCGCGGGGGGGCCAGCGCAGCACAGCCACTCAACCTTAGCCAGGTAAGCACGAGGCGCTGCTGCCTTCTGTTTGGGGCCCCCGCTGTTGTTACTCTCTGGAGAACCCTGCTTCTGGCTGGACTGCTGAATAAAGCCAAATGAAGCCCCTTCTGTGTCAAACAATTTGGTGTCCATGGCCTGTGTCATATCTGTATGTGCTGTGTCTCTTCATTCCCTCTGTAAATGGGTTCAGAATGTACGTTCCTGGTTTTCCATCAGACCTCCCTAGTCTATCCTGGAAGATTAGAGAAATGTGTGGAATTTAGAAAGTGCCTAGGATGCTTTAGTTCTTGCCTGGTTCTGCACCACCACATGCATTGAGACCAGATTCTCTTCCTTTATCTCCTGGGTCATAAATAACCTGAGCCTTACACTGTTTACTTGAAGCAAGAGACAGTGAAAAAGCTTTCTGGATACTTAATCAACTGGTTCTAGTCTTATTACATGGTGCTTGAGTCTGGGATTTGGGGCTTTTTTCTCCCCATCTGATCCTCTGATGGGGTGGGGAGGGTCACTATTCTCTTTGTGTTCACTTTTTCCTCAGCTGAAATTCTGGTGCTTGTATGATGTCTACTAGTAGTGAGAAAGTGTAAATATGAGGGTGTAACTGTGGTTGTGTGTGTAGAGAGAGAGAGAGCACGTGCAAGTGCAAATGTAAGTTCGAGTTAGTGCATGTGTCTTGGGCTCCACAATTCAAGAGGGATATGAAGAACTTAGAGGAGAGCAAAAGAAAACAATGGCAAGGAAGAAAGGTTAGGAAAAATTCAAAGTCACTGACGCCAGAATAGGGTGAGTTGAGTCAACAGTTATTTACTTGCAGGAGTGAGTAACCCTATGAACTCTTGATTTCCCCCTTTCCTCTGTCATACTTGAGAGCAAACTGCTGCTGTCTGGGCTGGGTTAGGATCTGTTCTGCCAGGAGGCAGAGGGATGGATGGCTGACTTCTGACAGCATTGCCAGGCTGGGAGATTCTGTGCTATGGCAGCCCAGAAGCAGTATGCGTTAGAACCTCAACTCTCAAATTGGCCTTTGGTGCCCTGAACCAGAGTGACCTCAAGATTCCTCACTCCCTTCTTCCTCCTTCCAGAACCAGCAGTCATCGTCAGCTCCAACCTCGCAGGAGAGAAGCAGCAACCCTGCTCCCCGCAGGCAGCAGGCGTTTGTGGCCCCGCTCTCCCAAGCCCCTTACGCCTTCCAGCATGGCAGCCCACTACATTCGACTGGGCACCCACACCTGGCCCCAGCCCCTGCTCACCTGCCAAGCCAGCCTCACCTGTATACGTATGCTGCCCCCACTTCTGCTGCTGCATTGGGCTCCACCAGCTCCATTGCTCATCTCTTCTCCCCGCAGGGCTCCTCAAGGCATGCTGCAGCGTATACCACCCACCCTAGCACTCTGGTGCACCAGGTCCCTGTCAGTGTTGGGCCCAGTCTCCTCACTTCTGCCAGCGTGGCCCCTGCTCAGTACCAACACCAATTTGCCACCCAGTCTTACATTGGGTCTTCCCGAGGCTCAACCATTTACACTGGATACCCACTGAGCCCTACCAAGATCAGCCAGTATTCTTACTTGTAGTTGGTGAGTATGAGGGAGGAGGGGTCAGAGTTCTTAATGGGCTGTGATGAGCTCCTCCCTCACCCTCTCCTGAAACTCCTTAGCCAGCAACTTGCTCTGCAGGGGCCCACTGAAGCAGAAGGCTTTTCTCTGGGGAACCTGTCTCAGTGTTGACTGCATTGTTGTAGTCTCCCAAAGTCTGCCCTATTTTTTAATTCTTTATTTTTGTGACAGCATTTTTGGTATTTGGAAGAGTTCAGATGCCCATCGTCTGCAGTTACCAAGGAAGAGAGATCATTCTGAAGTTAACCTTTGAAAAATATTTTCTCTCTCTGACTTGATTTCTATAAATGCTTTTAAAAACACATGAAGTTCCTCTTTATTTAACTTTATTTTATTGTAATTGCTGGTCAGAGGAAAAATGCTGATAGAAGGACTTGAAATCTGGTAACAAGAAAAGAAAAATCATTACTTTCTGCTTGTTTAAAAACCAAGACTTAATTGCTTATCTTAAGAGCAGCTTGCACAAGTCTGTATTTTACTATCTCGCATTTCTCCTCAAAATTTTACCTTTGCTAATGGGACATTTAAGCTTACAGTGTTTTAATTTTGTTTTCATGTCATGTTATATTTAGTGGGAAATTGTTATTTTTGCAAAGCTGGTTACATACTACTCTCTGTTACTGTTGGGATTCTCTCAGTTGCTCCTGTGTTTATTATTAAAGTAGTGTTAAAAAGGCAGCTCACCATTTGCTGGTAACTTAGTGTGAGAGAATCCATACCTACCGTGAAAGCACCAGGTATTCTTTCTAAATGAAGCCCTGTGCATTCTTTTTAAATTATTTTTAAAAAGTCCTTCTCTCTCTGATTTAGCTTAAATTTTATTATTGGAAAAGCCATTAAGGTGGTTATTATTGTATGGTGGTAGTTGTTTTATTATATGCAAAATCTCTTTGTATTATGCGATACTGGCATTGATGAGCTTTGCCTAAAGGTTGTTGGCATTGATGAGCTTTGCCTGAATATTAGTATGAATTTTCAGTAATACACCTCTTTCTCTCTTTGCCTCAGCTCTCCCTTCATTCTATGTGATTTATTTGGGGAGAAAGCTAAAGGATCTGAAACCAGATAAGAAACGTTGTGTATAGCTTTTATACTTTAAAGTAGCTTTCTTTGTATGCCAGCAGCAAATTGAATGCTCTCTTATTAAGACTTATATAATAAGTGCATGTAGGAATTGCAAAAAATATTTTAAAAATTTATTACTGAATTTAAAAATATTTTAGAAGTTTTGTAATGGTGGTGTTTTAATATTTTGCATAATTAAATATGTACATATTGATTAGAAGAATATAACAAGCAATTTTTCCTGCTAACCCAAAATGTTATTTGTAATCAGATGTGTAGTGATTACACTTGAATTGTGTATTTAGTGTGTTTCTGATCCTCCAGTGTTACCCCGGAGATAGAATTGATGTCTCCATTGTATTTAAACCAAAATGAACTGATACTTGTTGGAATGTATGTGAACTAATTGCAATTATATTAGAGCATATTACTGTAGTGCTGAGTGAGCAGGGGCATTGCCTGCAAGGAGAGGAGACCCTTGGAATTGTTTTGCACAGGTGTGTCTGGTGAGGAATTGTTCAGTGTGTGTCTCTTCCTTCCCTTTCTCCTCCTTCCCTTATTGTAGTGCCTTATATGATAATGTAGTGGTTAATAGAGTTTACAGTGAGCTTGCCTTTGGACGGACCAGCAAGCCCCCGTGGACCCTAAGCTGTTCACTGGGATTTATCAGAACAGGATTAACAGCTGTGTTGTGTATATGCATTGTTCTCAGTTTCCCCGCCGACACTGAAAAATAAAAACAGCAGCTTCTCTTTTTTACCGCCACCTCTACCCCTTTCCATTTTGGATTCTCAGCCGAGTTCTCACAGAAGCATTTTCCCCATGTGGCTCTCTCACTGTGCATTGCTACCTTGCTTCTGTGAGAATTCGGGAAGCAGGTGAGAGGAGTCAAGCCAATATTAAATATGCATTTTTTTTCTTTTTTCTTTCTTTTTTTTTTTTAAGTATGTGCAATCACTTTTAGATGAGATTTATTTTTTCCTTTTCCCATGTGGCAGTCCTTCCTGCAAATAGTTGATATTCCTAGTAAAATGTTTGCTTGTTGAAAAAAACATGTAACAGATGTGTTTATACCAAAGAGCCTGTTGTATTGCTTCCCGCGTCCCCAATACTACGAGGAGGAGTTTTGTGAAGCCGCTGGTGACAGGGAACTCAAAGAAAGGTTTCTTAGCCGGTGAAGAATATTTAGAAGGAACCAAAGCCTGTTGAGCCATCGGCCTTTTGAGGTTTCTTTTTAACAACTCATTCTTGGGGCCCTTCAAACTGTGAAATTGTCCTTGTACTCTCAGCTCCTACACGGATCTGGGTCAAGTAGAGAGTACTGGGGATGGCAAAGTTCCTGCCCATTAAAGATTTGGGGGAAGAAGGTTAACCCTAAGATGTAGACATGTTCCATCTGAACTGAAGCTTATGTATTTGAGGGATAAGTCTAGGACTGGTTCTTTGTAGAGATGGTGTCAAGGAGGTGCAGGATGGAGATGGGAGATTTCATGGAGCCTGGTCGGCAAGCTCTGTACCAGGTTGAACACCGAGGAGCTGTCAGGGTATTTGGAATTTCTTCATTGTAAGGAGGAAGGGCTTTCAGGATGGGGCAGATAGTCAGTACAGCCTACCAGGAACATGTTGGTGTTTTCTACTTTTTTTTTTTAATCATTATTTTGTGTTTTCAGCACTATATTGATCAAGATACCCAAGCAGTTTGTATAGTTTCTGTCACTAGTGTTATACAGTTTTCTGGTCAGTGTGTGCAATCTTTGTGTCTCTTTTTGCCAAGCGCATTCTCATTTTCTTGCTCAAAGGCAGATCTAGTTTCTAATGGAAATATTTTTTGTTCCTTATCTTTACAAGGGATAAGATTTGTTGTTTTTGTAAGAAATGAGATGCAGGAAAAAAACACTCCACTCCTGCGCACCCTACCCCCCACCCCCAGTCCAGTAAGTGGATACCACTTAAGATAGGAGTCTTCACGGGGAGAAGACAATACCAAGAGCTTATACTGTTACCATAATCACCTTACTAGCAGTGTGTGGCTTTAAGAATTTTAGAGATCTTCAGTCTTAGTTTTGCAAATTGGCATTTCAGATTTACCAAGATAAAAATCCACCTGTGTCTGCTGAATGTGTATGTGCTCAGTGTGGCTTTAGATTCTGTCTCTGGGGCTTAACATTGCTGGCCCTGACAGGATGGGGGAAGCTCCAGGAATAAAGTGAGCAGCTGGCCCAGGTCACAGTGGCCTGACCTCAGACCAGCTTAAGGCTTTAAGTCCTCTCAGAACTTGTATTTCCAGCTTCTCCCCTTCAGGGTGAGAGAGAAAATGGGAAGGGTTGGGTACAGCCACTCTAGGCTCATCAGGACACTTGATCACTCCGGAGTTTTAAATATCTTCCAGGAAGTGATACTACGGTCAGTGCTCAGCTAAAATCCCAGCCCCAGGAATGAGAACTCCATTTAAACAGTTCTGACCATCCATCGTCCTCCACTAGAGGGGCTAAACTTGACTGCCCTTAGCCAGGCAAGCGCAGTAGTGTGTGTTTTATTCAGCATTATTATGCAAAAACCCACTGGTTAGGATGGTTTGTTTTAGGATAGGAAATGAAATTGCCTCTCAGTGACAGGAATGACCCAAGCCTGCTTCCTGTTTCAATTTTTTTTTTTTTAACTGATGGATGGTGCAGCATGTCTACATGGTTGTTTGTTGCTAAACTTTATATAATATGTGGTTTTGATTCAGCTTGAAAAATAATCTCACTACATGTAGCAGTACATTTTATGTACATTATATGTAACGTTAGTATTTCTGCTTTGAATCCTTGATATTGCAATGGAATTCCAAGTTTATTAAATGTATTTGATATGCTAGTTATTGTGTGCGATTTAAACTTTTTTTGCTTTCTCCCTTTTCTGGTTGTGCGCTTCCTTTTATGACAAGCCTCTAGAAACAGTTTCT
Source organism: Balaenoptera physalus (assembly GCF_965194825.1). NCBI lineage: Eukaryota > Metazoa > Chordata > Mammalia > Artiodactyla > Balaenopteridae > Balaenoptera > Balaenoptera physalus. The sequence goes on along the minus strand of NC_138882.1, from coordinate 96,163,294 downwards.
GAGAATTACTGAGCTATGTTTGTAATGCAGATGTACTTAGGGAGTATGTAAAATAATCATTTTAACAAAAAGAAATAGATATTTAAAATTTAATACTAACTACGGGAAAAGGGTCCATTGTGTAAAACATAGTTTATCTTTGGATTCAATGTTTGTCTTTGGTTTTACAAAGTAGCTTGTATTTTCAGTATTTTCTACATAATATGGTAAAATGTAGAGCAATTGCAATGCATCAATAAAATGGGTAAATTTTCTGATTCATGTGGCTGTTTTTGACTTCTCTTATAGGGGTACAAAGGGGATCAACAATTGGCATCTTTGGAGTGGCTAAATACATTGCATCTGAATGCCAGTAGAGTGTTAGAGACAACTTCATTCTTCATACAAGTCTCCACACCAGAAATAAATAGGGGTCGGTAGGGAATACTCCCAAGAATGGAGTGTCCAGGGCCCTAACTTAAGATCATCTGGATCTGGCCCTATGAAAGATGCAGAAACTTCTGACACAGGCTAATTAAACTTTGCTTCCTAGCTTGTTCCACCAAACATCTAAAGTACCAGAATGCAAATAAGAATAACCACAAGATGATGCTATTTTCCCCTCCTTTCAGAAAGCTGCACTGTTAGAAGAATCTTTTTTTTTTCTTTTTATAACATCTTTATTGGAATATAATTGCTTTACAATGGTGTGTTAGTTTCTGCTTTATAACAAAGTGAATCAGCTATACATATACATATATCCCCATATCTCCTCCCTCTTGCGTCTCCCTCCCACCCTCCCTATCCCACCCCTCTAGGTGGACACAAAGCACGGAGCTGATCTCCCTGTGCTATGTGGCTGCTTCCTACTAGCTATCTATTTTACATTTGGTAGTGTATATATGTCCACGCCACTCTCTCACTTCGTCCCAGCTTACCCTTCCCCCTCCCCATGTCCTCAAGTCCAAGGAATAGTTTTTTTTTTTTTTTTTTTCTAGAGGAGGACTTTGGCTCAGATTTCTCTTAAGTGAGTGATTAGAGTAAAATTTCTCCTGATAAAGAATTAGAGATTTGTCTAGATTCATCACTGCAGGGCTCTGAATAAATGCTATGCTCATTTGACTCCTTTTGACGCATGTGTTTCAGGACAAGTCTATCTTACAGTGGCCATTAATTCATTTTGGGCTCCTGTAGTCATAGTTGGGATATGGAAATGAGAAACATTTAGAAACACCCTTTTGGGCCATAACCAAGAGAAGTTATCAATAGTCTGTTCTCTCCCATCAGTAGGGAAGTCAGAGTACATTTATTTTGATTTAGACTGCAACATACATATTTTTCAGATTTTTTTTTCCTAAATAAATGAATGTAAAATTAGTGTGAACTCACTGAACACTCCCCAGTTTGGGTAAGAGAATATGCCTAGAAGCTTTCAGGCAAAGGAAGACTATATAGAAAGACTGCAGTCAGTCTCACTTCCAGATAATCAAGAATTAATTTACTAATTTCTCAATGACCTGTTTTGGGTTTTTTGGGTTTTGTTTTTTAGTTTTAATCTCAGATACATTCTCTTTCTTAGACTAAATCATAGAGAGATTGGGATAGCCCCATAAATAATTGGATAGTCCGTGGGGAAAGCTGCATTTTAATCCTGAAAACCCCTGTAAATTCAATCTACTTGGCTTGCTTTGCGGCAAATTTTCCACTGGAGGTGAACTTGGTTTCCCTATTAATTCTGAGATGACACCAGGTGCTTAGCACAAGATGGCGCCAGTGAGCTGTAGAAGAAGGTACTACAGACTTGACCACTGGGGCCTTTTTTCCCACCCCTTCCCCTCAAACCTCATCTCCCCTGCTTCCAGCTTCCACTAAAGGCAGAAAACAATCCATGCTGTTATTGCTGGGAAAGGAAAGGATTAACGAAGGATGGTTCTTAAGTCAGCATTAGAAGCATTCTAAAGCAGAAATAGAGTTTGCTGAGTTTCCTCCGGGGCCTCTGCCTCCCCCTGCTAGCTCCTTTTCCTGAGTGACTGCCCAGAAGGCCTTTGCCCTAGGGTTTCCAATCTCCTTCTCCTCTCCTGGGGAGCCCACGGCCTAGGCGGGAGGTGGTTAAGCCTTCTGGCTGCTCTGCGCTAGGGCCATCTGTGTTTGATCAATCCAGGCGGAAAGGAGGGGGTGGGGCCCGTAAAGAGACTGTGAAAGCATTCCAGAGTAGTGAGAGAGCCCCGAGATCCTGCAAGAGAGAAGGCACCGCCCCCAGCCCGGCCTCCAAAGCTAACCCGCCAGCTTGAGTGGAAGAGGCCGTGTGCACACGACTACACACTTGGTCTACCCTGGCCCTACTCTCCCGCAGCCATGGGGCCCCGCACCCCGCTCCTTATCTTGTTCCTTTTGTCTTGGTCGGGACCCCTTCAAGGACAGCAGCACCACCTTGTGGAGTACATGGAACGCCGACTAGCTGCCTTAGAGGTAGGTGTCTCCTTTCTCTTCTGGCCCAGCCTGGAAGGATTCCACATCTCCTGTTGATTCACCCAGTTTGTCAGGGATGTGGGGATGACAAATTAGGGCTCTTGTAAGAACCTACAGAAAACTCCGTCTTTTAATAAGAAGATCTTCAAAATTGCAAGTCCTCCTCTTTTCCCACATACATAAAGCAATTCCAAAGCAAAGAGACCTTTGTGTTTCACCCCTGGGATTAGATGGGATAAGGGAAGAGAGTGGAAATGAGAGCTAGAATTGGGGGGATGCATCTCAGGACGAGCTGATGATTCTATTAAAAGTTGGAAGTTCTCAGAGGATCTGCAACTTTCTGCCTTTTTAACAGCTTGGAGTCTGTAACATCCTAATTCCCAAGAGGAGGATCGTATAATGGAGCAGAGATCCCTTCTCACCCTCATGCACTTAGACTGCCCTAGAGGCTCGGAGAACTCAGTGGCACTGCTCACAGCACGGCTGGAGGATGCAAAGTCGGGACTGGGGCCTAGATGGATCTTAGCTGAGCTCTTTGCACATTCAGCATCTTGAACATTTGGTTTTCTCTCTGTGGAGGTTGAAGGGGACGCTGATGCCTGGCTGAGTTTTGCTTTTTCCCATTCCTGACTCCCTGGTTGGGCCTCTCCCTGCCTGGGAGTTGTAACCCTTCGGCCCTCCTTCCTGCTGCCCCATCCCTTTAGGAACGGCTGGCCCAGTGCCAGGACCAGAGTAGTCGGCACGCTGCTGAGCTGCGGGATTTCAAGAACAAGATGCTGCCGCTGTTGGAGGTGGCCGAGAAGGAGCGGGAGGCACTCAGAACTGAGGCTGACACCATGTCGGGGAGAGTGGACCGTCTGGAGCGGGAGGTGGACTATCTAGAGACCCAGAACCCAGCCCTACCCTGTGTAGAGGTTGATGAGAAGGTGACTGGAGGCCCTGGGGCCAAAGGCAAGGGCAGAAGAAATGAGAAGTACGATATGGTGACAGGTAAGTGATCTGAAACAGACCCCTGTATTCTTCCTTGTTTCTTTCCCTTTTTTCTCCTTATTCCAGTCCATTTGGCTCTATCTTCTAGAATCTGTTTTAGGGAAATCACTGTAATATCAGGTTCATTGAGGAGAGTTTCTGGGGACCCAGGCCTCTGTGGTGCTCTTTTTCCCAATCCTCCATAAGAGTGGAGGCGTCCACTGGGCAAAGGCCCACTGTTCTCCAAATAGCCCACCCTGGGGGGTTCCTGCAGTGAGCATCTAACTCTTGCCTGTTTTTCCTTGTCCTGTGCTTTTCTCCTTTCCCACCAGACTGTGGCTACACAATCTCTCAGGTGAGATCAATGAAGATCCTGAAGCGGTTTGGTGGCCCAGCTGGTCTGTGGACCAAGGATCCACTGGGGCCAGCAGAGAAGATCTACGTGTTAGATGGGACCCAGAATGACACAGCCTTTGTCTTCCCAAGGCTGCGTGACTTCACCCTTGCCATGGCTGCCCGGAAAGCTTCCCGAGTCCGGGTGCCCTTCCCCTGGGTAGGCACGGGCCAGCTGGTATATGGTGGCTTTCTTTACTATGCCCGGAGGCCCCCTGGAAGACCTGGAGGGGGCGGTGAGTTGGAGAACACTTTGCAGCTCATCAAATTCCACCTGGCAAACCGAACAGTGGTGGACAGTTCAGTATTCCCAGCAGAGGGTTTGATCCCCCCGTACGGGCTGACGGCAGACACGTACATAGACCTGGCGGCTGATGAGGAGGGCCTTTGGGCTGTCTATGCCACCCAGGAGGACGAGAGGCACTTGTGTCTGGCCAAGTTAGACCCACAGACGCTGGACACAGAGCAGCAGTGGGACACACCATGTCCCAGAGAGAATGCTGAGGCTGCCTTTGTCATCTGTGGGACGCTATACGTTGTTTATAATACCCGCCCTGCCAGTCGGGCCCGCATCCAGTGCTCCTTTGATGCCAGTGGCACCCTGACCCCCGAAAGGGCAGCACTCCCTTATTTCCCCCGTCGATATGGTGCCCACGCCAGCCTCCGCTATAACCCCCGCGAGCGCCAGCTTTACGCCTGGGATGATGGCTACCAGATTGTCTATAAGCTGGAGATGAGGAAGAAAGAGGAAGAAGTTTGAGGGAGCTAGTCTTGTTTTTTGAATCTCTTTCACCTCCATACATTTATATCCCGACTAAATTTCCTGCTCCTCATTCCGGGCAAGTTGTGATTCACGTCTCATATTTTCATTCAGCCAATGGAAGCCAAATTCTCATTGCCCCTTCATTTCACATGGGACTCCAGATCTCGAGGAATCCTTTTAGAGCTAAAAGAGAGACAGCCCTAAATGTTCATTCCTCTCTTGCCCCATGTCAACAGATTTCAGGCCGGTGAAAGATGAGCCAGCTCCAGAGCTCTGACCCTTATACATATGGGGGTGACCCCAGTGAACAGGCAACAGAATATTTCTTGCCTCAGTGCGAGTCAGGGGAGAGAGGGCTAGGAGGACATGATGTTAGACTCTGCCCTCTCTCCCTTCTCCCTTCAGTGCCCTAGAGGATGGGACTCGTTCTGTACTGCAGCGTTTTGCATTAAAAGGAAAATCCACTGCTCCTTGCCTGTGTTTGTTTGGGGTACCCCTCAGATCAGATTTCTCCCCGTGATCGTCCATCTTCTCCTCTGCCCCATCCCCGCTCCTTAAGCCGCATTAGGGACTTGGCTGGGCTCCCTTGCCGAGCGAGAGGGGCTTCTCCAGTTACAGACTTCACTGGGAGGTGCCTGGGGAGGCGGCAGAATCCCGGCACTTCCAGAGGCTGGGCGAAAGCCCCCGGGGTGCCCACCGTCCTCCGCAGCAGCCCTCCCAGAACCACCAGCGGCACCGCGCCTCCGGCCGCGAGACTGGGGCCCAGGGGCACAGCTTCCAATTCCAATTCTCCGAGGTTTTGATGCAGACAATGGGTTTTAGTCACACTGAAGTCGAACGCGGAAACCAGAGCCCTGAATGAGTGTGGGTTCTGTAAGAACTTTAAGTCTCACCTCTGAAGTGGCCTCTGCCCCCAGGACCGAACCCCACTCCCATCTCCAGCATCAAGCTCATCGCCAGGGCCAGGTTGCACAATCGCGCTTGGTCTGAACCGCTCTGATTTTCCTGCTGCCACGGCGTCTGCGGTTTGGGCGAGGAGGAGGGGCAGTGACCACGTCCCAGATGTTAGTCTTCCCAGTTTCCCAACACATCCCTCCCGCCACCCTCCTCACCCCCACATACCTACCCCAGTCCTGGAACCTGGCTGAAGTCTGTCCAGAAGTCCCGGAAACTTAACCCTTTCCTGCCTAGCACTCTGGCCTCTGGGCTGCAATTGCAGAAGGCCATCTGGGGAAGGGAGAAGGGAGAAAGGACAGGAGGAGGGGACCCCGGTTTTGGACTCCAGTCTCTAGGCATCTGCTGAGCTCTGTACCAGACCCCGCTCCAGCCTCATCCTCATGTCCAGCACTCTGGAGCAAGGCCATCTGAGGGACAAGATCCACTGCTTAGACTGTGAAGTTGACCTCAAGCAGCCCTGGGAATCCTCCTGGTTATTTACCCCTTGGCAGGGAGAGGAAAGGGACCCGGTCTTCTCCCCCCACCCTCTCCCCCACCCCCAGGGTAGGGTGGACCAGTCAGGGCCCTGTGATCCTCCTTTTGTCTTCTTTTCTTCCCTCCCCAGGCGGAGCTGCTCCTGACGTAGGTTGGCGAGGCAGGGGAAATGAAAGGCAGTGAAGCACCTCACAAAGGCGCTATTGTGGGGAGCCTGGGCGGGTGGAGGCTCGCTCCCATTCAGTTCTCTCTAATATGGGGCTGGCAGCAGTAATCACCGCCTGTCAGCCCACAGAGGGGTCTGCCCACGGAACATCTGGCTCTAGCAGCGCGTGGTTCGCTGAGGAGGGCGTGGAGGAGGGAGGGAGCTCTCGGTGGAGGCCCGGGCAAGAGGGGGCCAGGCCCCGAGGAGGGGTGTGTGGGCGCGTGCACACGTGGGGGGAGCTCGTGTCCTTAGTGTGACACCGCTGGGCGAGAGGGTGAGGGCCCGTCTGTAGAGGCATCTTGATCCAGCACCAGTTGCCAGAAACGGCTTTTTGACGACCCTGAGGAGGGAATAGCTCCGGAGACTCTGTGTGTAGATGACATCAGTGTGAGGAGTGAGTACTAACACCGGGTCCTTCCACCTCACAACGTGTGTGCCTGTCTTTGTGGCATCTTTTTTCCCCTGGTTCCTCAATGAGGGAAAACGCAGGTTTTTTTTTTTTTTTTTCTTGCTTAAAATTTCTTTGGAAAAGTTCACTCAGACTTTTCTGAAAGGGCAGAAATCTCTGGGGCCTTGTCACTTACTACTTTTTCCTTTTTGTTTTTCTTTTTGGCTTGTGTACGATAGCTAGTGCTATTTTGGAAGCGTTTTAGAAGGTGAGTGGAACTGTGTGGGCAGATCCAGTGAACTGTCCAAATTCATTAAGCTTAATTATCTGCTGCTCAAGGAGAGAGCCTCCGTGGCTGAATCCTATCATCAAAAAGCAGCCTCACTGCTCCTTCTCAGACCCTCCATAACATGTCACTTGACAGAAACAGGTTATGACCTGTGGTTTGAGTTGACAGTGGTCGGACAGTGGGAAGCAGAGGCCCTATGGGGTAAAAAGGCGCTAAGAGTCCAAAGAGAAGTTCCACGTCTGCCCGCAACACCCGGCCCTAAGACAGTAAACAGCCAGGGATGGGGTTGTAGGGAATAGCGTCAAGAAGCAGGAAGGGCCGCTGCTGTGGGGACAGCTGTCTGCCAGATCTTTGGTCCAGGCATTGCCTCTCTATCACAAGGCAGGGTTGAGAGGGCTCCCTTTACCCCTACTCTGCCCTCAGAATTTCCCACCCTAACTTCCCAGCTCTCCTCCTTGTTCTCAATAGCCTTTCCTCCCTGGTGCTGGCCTTTGTGTCTGCCCATGAGAGAAACGAACGTGTTCACCTTGTCATTTTCATCAAGGAACCTGAGCCAAGGTTGTCAGAGCCCCAGATGGTGGTGGAGGGAGAGGGGCAGAGATATATAAGGAATGAAGTTGTTGATTCAGCTGTCAGTGCTTCCTCTGGAATCGGGCTCTGAGCTAAACAGGAACCAGAGGCCTTTCCCTCTTCCTCCTCCTCCAGTCTCAGATTTTCTGGATTCCTTCTCAACCCTCTCCTTGTACAGGCGCCCTTCCCCGAGACGCCTGGAAGCACCCCCTTCTACTGCTCCTCATTTTTCTCCCTGCTTTAGGTCAAAACATGCCCATTTTGAGAGCTCTTGAGACTGTTCTGGTATTTCTCCCGGCCTGCAGGATCGGTCTCTTTAGCCTCTCTGTGGCTGCCTCGGCAATGCGGTCTCTGCTCCAGGAGGGCCTCTTTCGTCCTTCAGCCAGAGGGCAGGGGCCGTCCTTCCGCCCTTAGCCCCTCTCTGCAGCTGCAGCCTCTCCTGCTCCTGTGCCCCAGCAGCCTGGACGCGTCTTCCTCTGCTACCCCCGGCCACCAAGGCTGGTAAGCTTTCCTCTGCCTGCCCTTTAACTTCTGCTCTCAACAATGCAGAGCTTAAAAGATTAAATCTTTATTTATGGATTTAATAACTCCACAGAAGAATTATAAATGTGGAAGCCAGTGTGTTACTTTAAAGGGCAGAAGGAGAAAGTAAAAACGAAGACCTCTCAGCACCGTCTCTCCACAACATGGGTCTGACGATATCTGGAGTTGGACACATCTCCAGAACACTCCAGCCTGACCTCTGGGGTCATGACCTCCAGCCTCCCCAGCTCCACCTTCTCTGAGAATGGACACGCTTCCTTCCCATCCATAGCCGTGTGGCCCAAGGGGAACAAATCAGATTCTCTCTCCTGGGGATTTAGAATCGCAGATCAGAGATGTTAGGTCTGAGAGAGTGTCTGGAAGCATCTTTTGCCCTGCTACGGAGAGACAGTGAGAGCCAGACTGCAGAGGGAAAAGGATGAGGAGACACCAGACAGAAGCAGAGACAGGAGAGGAGTGAGGGGTGACTGATCAGGGCCAGTGTGCATGTCTGATCTCGAACCAGCTCTCCTGTGGTCCCAGTACATTACTAGCCCTTGGATTCCACAAAAATGCCTGAATCCTTAAACTAAATACTCCCTTTTCTTGTTTGTTTGTGTTTATTTTTTTGCTCAAGTTAATATGAGTAGGTTTCTGTTTCCTACAACCCAAATGCAACTCCTCATCTACACCTTACCTTCCCACCAAAAAAATCACCCCATCCGCTGGACGGTTGGGCACATGGCCTTCAGCCTTTAGAGTATTCCTCCCTGCCCATGACCTAGAGGACTCACTAGAATAATGAAGAATCTGTGCAGGCCTGTCCTGAATCATTGTACCACGGCCCGCCACACCATTCATCCTCCACGACACCTCACAGACGGCAGCTTTGTTACCCTCTCCTGTTCTGGCCCCTCGTGGTGTGGTGTTTCTTTCTCCATTGCAGCTTGTAGCACACTGTTCTCTGAGGCAACCTGACATAACTTTAGGGTCTGGCAAGCTTGGAGTCAGAGCTCCTGGGGTGAGAGTCTGCCTCTGCTACTTACTGCTCTGCTACCTTGAGCAAGTTACTTAATACCTTATCTATAAGGTAATACTATCTGCCAAACAGGATTGTTGCTGTGAGGATTAGAGATGGTATATGCCAACTCTTTAGCAGTGCAGGCAATCAGAATGTAGCTCTCAAGCCCCACTCCCTTTGGGAGGCTTTTCTGGCTGTTCTCAATCCCACCCGGCAGGGTCAGGGGCCTTTCCTCTGGGCCCTGATTTACCCTGTGTGCATCCCAGTTGGAGCCGGTACCACAGTGTGTTGCGTCTTGCTCTTCTTTGTGTCCCCAGAGCCTAACCCAGAGCCTGGCTCAGAGACGGGACTCAATAAATACTTGTATCGTGCTCCCCCAGGAGACTGTGAACCCTTGGAACTCCGGGCAGATTTGTCTCCTAACTCAGGGCCTAACTCAGACCAGCAAGCAGTAAATGTTCTTGGTGGCATTTTTCAATTCAGCTGGACAAAGACAAGCTACAGATAAAAACAGAAAGCAGTCTCTCTTCAACTGCAGAACGTGTTGGCCTTCCCACAGTGACCATTTCTAGCTCCTACATCTAAGGGGACCGTCTCAAAGTAGGCCAGCACAGCTAAGCCCTGTGGCCATGGGGGAGGAAGGCAGTAAAACTATGGAAGGAAGGCAGTGGGAAGACCTTTGTTGTTCAGCATCTGGTTCACAGCAGGGGTTGTGGAGTAGTTAAGTCTGTTCCCACCCTGGCCCTGCCACTTGCTACCAAGTTACTTCTCTGTGAGCCTCGGTTTCTTCATCTATGTATGATGTAGAGAATACCAATTCCACAGATTGCTGTGAGAATTAAGCGAGGTAATCCCGGTAAAGCAGTAAACCGGTGTCTGGCACATAGTAGGTGCTCAGTAAGTATTATTATTGTTATTGTTATCAATATCATCTTGATTGCAGGAGTCTTTTCAGATTAAGAAATGCTCATGCTTTTTATCTCCTCGGATCCTTACAACAATTCTGTGAGACAGGCAATTCTCAGGAACCCGAGGATTATAAGAGATTTAATGATTCGTCTAAGGTTGCAGAGCTAATAAGTGTAGTGGGGCCAGAACCTAGTCTTGGAGGCCGTGTGGAGGAGCGGGAAGAGCTGGAGCTCTGAACACAAGCTGAGTTCAAATCGTTGCTCAGACACTCGCTGGCCAGGTAATCCCGGGCAAACCAATTCTCTGAGAGTCTGAGCGTCAAAGACTTGTTGTGAGGGATGGGTGAACTAGTGTGTATAAAATACCTAGCAGAGCGTCCAGAACAGTAAAGTTGCTCACTACACGCTCATTCCCAGGACTGTGATTGCTGTCTCCTACTGGACAGTACGCTGCTGATCATCTCTGTTTGGTGATCAACCCTCTGTCTTGATCCAGTGGCTCTCTGGCAGCCTTCTCTCTCCACTTGTACATTGTCTACAAGAAGGCAGGACCCCTGTTTCCCACCATAATCTGTACATTATCAGTAACAGCGGGGTTGACAGGTGTCCTGTGCCAGGGGTGAGGGAAGAAAGCAGGCTGGGTGGGAACATCCCCACCTTTTCTCTGTGCCTGTACCAACTCCACCAGCAGTGATGTGTGTGTTTGGTTTTCTTTCTTTCCTTTTTTTTAAAATATAGTGCTCCCAAGCTGCCTTTCCTTCTACCACGTTTTCTCTCTCAGAGATATTCTAGTTGCTCAGCATGTGTCCCTAGTAGCCATCGCTACTGACTTTTTGGATTTATCTTGCTGTTGATCTTGCTGTTGACTTTGCCAGATCCTTCGATGCCGTTTTGGTTGCACTTGGTCTTACAGATATTTATTACTGTCCAATTGCACATGATTTTTGTTTTGTGGCTGCTGAATATTGTATTCCAGGCCTGTACATCCAGGCAGCTGTCAAGTGCATGAGCGGTTCTCCATCTAGTCTGCTTGCCCTTTTGGAGGAAGGAAGACAGCGTGGAGAGAGCACAGGGGTGGGAGGAAGAAGACCTTTCTATTTCAGTGTGACTGGTTCATGTGGCTGAGTGTCCCGGCTTTGCTCCTCATTAACTGTGTGACCTTGAGTCAGAGGCTAACCTCTCTGAGTCTCAGTGCTCATTTGCAAAATAGGATTATGTCACCTGGATTACCATCTCATAGGACTGTGGAAGTTCAAGTCGTAATGCATAAAGCTTTTAGGACCTCCAGGAAGGAATCTTAGGAGTCACTGAGTTTAGCTCCCTCATTTTACAATTGAAGAAAGTGAAGTCCAGAGAGCCTTTTGAGGGCAGGGGCCATACCTTATTCATCTTTCTATCCTGGGGATACAGACAGAGTTAGGCGCATACTGGGTGTCCAACAGATATTTTGTAAATGAGCTGAGCAGTCAGCTCACAGTGACATGTCTATGATTTAACCTCTCGATGACTCAGGGTTATCAACATCAATTACTGTACTGTGCCTCTGTGCCCTGATGCCTTCAGAACCAATTATGCTGTGTAGGATGTGGCTATGGTGCTTTTCTTCTTCGTGTGTCTCCTCTCTCCTCCCGCACTGTCACCTGTCAGTTTACCTTGTAGCCTTTGGATCCACTCTGAGAAATCTCCCTCACTGTTTCTAATTGGCTGTCCACTCAGGCTGGGACAGAACAAGAGTTAAAGGGCTTTGAAAGATGTAAAGCTGGCACACAGGCCAGGTGCCTTTACTGGCATCACAAAGAGTGGGGCAGAGTATTCCACAGACTAGAAGCATAGCCTATTTTAATCTGGAAGAGGCCTTAATGTCATCTGGTCTAGGACCCTCGAGTCATGCAAGTATTTTCTAACTCACCGTACACTTCCAGAGCCTTCTAGCATGGTGTGATCAGTTTACTCAGTGACTTGTGAAGCAGGTGCGTGTTTTATGCTGGCAGTGACTGAGGAGTCAATGCTTTCTACCCCCTGGAATCTCTACCCAATGACTTGGATTCTTGAGCATTTTTCCCTCCCAGCAGAGGGGAGGTAAACACACAGATGTAGATTTCTCCTCTCATTCCTGATTATGACCTAGAAATTCCCTTCTCTTCCTCTCTCTGTCCTTTCCAGCCCTCCTTAGTCCTGATGGAGGTGAAATACTTTTTACTGTTGTATACTGTTTAGCTATCTAGGGGAAGCTTTAAAGATGTAAACTAGAAACACTAGCTTAATAATTAAGTAGGTAAGGGGAGACATAGGGGAAATGTTTGTTTTATCAGTGGATTTTTTTTTTTTTTTTTTTTTTTTGGCCGCACCTCGCGGCTTGCAGAATCTTAGTTCCCGATCAGGGATTGAACTTGGGCCCACAGCAGTGAAAGCGCAGAGTCCTAACCACTGGACCGCCACGAAAGTCCCTATCACTGGATTTTAAATTGAGGTAGGAGTAATCTCATTTAAACAGACTTCAGTATTCATTTGAAAGCCTGTAAACTGCAGACAAATTATCAGCCACAAATTGAGATTTTATGTTCTGTGAGTTTTTAACGAGGGCAAGGGAGGCAGCTCAACACTTACTGATTCATGGTCTGGAAAAGATCAGCCTGGCTTACCCTCTCCCTGAGGACAGGGCAGTGGCAGGGCACAGAGCAGACATCTGAGGTTCAAGTTGTAGTTCAGCTCTTTTCTGCCTGTGTGATCTCAGTTTCCTCATCTGTAAGAGAACAACAATATTCACATCTTCCTCACAGGGGCAGTGTGATGACTAAAATGAGATAATGCATGTGAAAGTGTTTTGTAAATCACAAAGCCACACAAGTACTCACTGCTCAGATTACTCAGTTAAGAGTCAATGTAGAGTGTCTTGTGTATGTGCTGGGTTTCGGGCAGCCAAGGAATGGGACAGGCTGAGGAGCCCGTCCAACAAGAAGGAGCAAAGGGATGCTGCACAAATGAAAAGTCATCATTAGGAAAGTTGATGATTACAAACAAAAGGAACTTGTAGGTATATCAGACTCAAAAAGGGGATATGACGCCTATGGAACCTGGACCCTGTTATGGGATTGAATCGCTGTGAGTGGTCATCAGCAGGCAGAAAATGCAAAGTCAGAGATGGTGTTCAGACTGCAAAGTCAGAACACCATGACTGTGTAGAATGAGACCCAATGCCTAGTTATAGAGCAGGAAGCAAATCTGGGGGTGAGACGCACATCCGCGTCTGGGAAGGTCACTGAGGGATGTTGAAGTCTGAAAGGAGCCTGTGTGAGAGGCAGCATCTGTGGGCACCCTTCAACGTCAAAGCCAACTTGGACAGACAATTGATTAATGAAAAATGTAATGGATATTGGTGAAGTATTTACTATGTGCTAAGTGCTTCTTCACAACAGTGAATAAGACAGTCATGGACATGTCTTCACAGCTCCTGGACTGGTGGTTAAAAAGATGAATCAATAGGAACCACACTGCAGTGCGGTAGGGCTTGTGCTATAGCAGGACCTTCTACCCAAGCCTTTCCTGCAGTGGGGGATGGTCAGCTTCTGGAGGGTCCTCAGCCTGGCTGGAGGGACACCCATCAGGACCGCTCTGCACACCATTGCCACCGCTGTCATCATCACTCAGCTGGACCACTGCAGGAGGCTCCCAACTGACCTCCTTGCCCCAGGGTTTCTCCCGGCTCCAGCACCCATGTCATTATGTCTCGCTCTATGTCATTGTTTGTTAATGGACCCATCTCCCCAGACTAGACTGTGAAACTCTCCCTTTCTGGGGGGATTCAGCCCCTTGAGAACGGAGACAGTGACTTCCTCTTCATAGCTTTGGTACCTACTTCTCGGGTTCAGTGGATGTTTGAGGAGAACAGGGAGAGGTAAAGGCAGGAAGGCACAAAGGGAGGAAGGAGGGTCCAGGGCTGTCCTCTCCTTCCAGGCTTGTTCTGCATGAGCTTGAGAGGCGAGTGCCCCGGACACTGGGAGTTTGCACAGGTGTAAGCTCTCCCCGAAGCAGCAGCTTCACTCATGGGACGGCCAGCCACCAGAACCCAGGTCAGTTCTCCTTTTTTTTGCACACAGTTTTCTTTGCAAGCCTCCTGGGAACAGGAGCTTGTTGCCAGCTTTGCGTGCCCTGGAGCAAGTCTCACTGGATTTTCCCTCGAATTCACCTTCGCCTTGGGCTGCAGCCTCTGCAGGGCACTCACCTCCGGGCCCTGCTACCCACAGAAATAATAAACAGCAGCACTGTTTACGGAGCCTTTGGCACTCACCCTACACGGCACAAATGCAGCGGTTTCAGCCTTCAAAACAATGATTCCCAACGCATTTAGTGAGAGCCAGGCTTTGTGCTGGGGGCTGAGAAGACATGGTAATGACTTCTGTGCCTCAGAAACTGGCTACTTAGTTGGGGTGGGGCAGTGGGAGGCGGCCAAGGGTAGGGTGATAAGACAGGCATGCGTTTCCCTCTACTACTCACTGCCTGAGGAGTTTAGGATAAGTGCCTTAAGAGAGGGGTGCTTCATGAGAATTCCAAGGAGGAAGCGGTCATACTCCAAGGAGGGGGCTTTGAAGAGGCGCCATCAAGTGGTAGCATTTGAGGTGACCTCAGAGGAAGGGCTGGACTGAGAGGGTGCTCCAGGGGGGGGACTGGCACGACCCCAGGTGTGGAGATGGTCAGGTACAAGTGCATTCAGGAAAGAGCTACTAGGTTAGTTTCATGAGAATATAAATTGCTTCTAAGGGTGCACAGGGAAATAAAAGTTAAAAAACCCCGATCAGGCCATATTGCTGAGGGAGCTCTTTTGAGTCGAGGTAAACTTGTTGAAGCTGTGCAAGTAATTGCTAACATTTATTGAGCTAACAGGACAAGAACCCTGCAGATTAGGACTGATGTCTCCATTTTACAGATGAGGAGACTGAGGTTGAAATACACAATTTGTCCAAGGTCACACACCTAGAAAGCGGTAGAGCCAGAACTTGTACCAAAGTCTGTCTGGCTCTTGTACCAAAGGTCATGCCCTTGACCTTTGTCACTGAGGTGATGGCATGAAAGTGGATGAGCCTGACGAGGGAGACAGCACAGATGGAAAAGGTCTGAGGTTCAAGGCGGCATCACCGCATACTCAGGGGCTGGGAGAATGAAGAGAAGTCCGTGTAGGAGAGAGACTGAGTAGAACTAGGAAAAGTCCTCGTCTCTAAATCCAAGAGAGGAGGATGGACCAAGAAGGAGGAGGCAGGCAGGACCCTCAAACATGCAGAGAGGTCGGGAAGACGAGGGAAAGAGCTGGAGCGGGGCTGGGAGGCTTTCGCCGTGGAGCACAAGTCAGCGAGGGGAGGGGAGGCCATGAAACAAAGCTGCTCACTGAAGAAACTGGGTGCTCAACAGGCAGCCGGGGTGGGCAGGAGGCGGGAGGGAGAAAGAGAAGCAGGGTGGAGGGAAGGTTTTTTTTTTTTTAAATGTATTTTTAATTATGAAATATTTTGAATGTACAGAAAATAATATAATTGGCAACCATGAACCACCGCTCAGACTTAAAATGTTAACATTTCTGATGCTTGCTGTAGATCTTTCTTTCTTTCTTTAAAAAAAAAAAAAAGAAGACATATAAGCTTACAGATTTGGCTAACCCTCCCCTTTCCCATCCTCACTGGCCTCTTTCCCTCCTCACAGGTAATTACCATCCTTCAGTTATTATCAGCCCCTTGCATTTAAAACAACATGTTTATTGCACATATCTGTACCAATGCAGCTTGTAGAATTCTTCTGTATGGTTTAAAATTCACCTAAAAGGTATCTCCTATAAATACATGTATGCAATCTTTTTAAACCCCAGCATTATTTTGGAGACTGCTCAGGATGATCATAGAGCTCTGGTTCCTTCATTTTAACTACCGCTGGATTCATAAGCCATGACCCTCCCCTCCTGCGGGCTGTTTCCACTTCTCACTCTTACACACAGCGTGGGGCATCCTTGCTCAGGCCTCCCTGTGCCCACGCGCGAGGGTCCTCGACAGAGCCCGGAAGCGGGGCAAGCTGTGCGTCACGGTACGTCCGTCTTCAGCTTCACAGGGCGCTAGGACTCCTCAAAGTGAGCAGTGTGTGTGGTGCAGCTGCTCCATTCCTGATTCTCCTCAGTGTTTGTTTCCAGAAGGGGAAAGATAGGCATCCGGGCAGAGGCTGGCGGTGTGATGGAGAGAGAGAACCAGCCTATTTAGGATGAGGACAGACGTGTGGGGAGGAGAAGGGACAAGACTTCTCGGAGAGGAGCAAGGAGACGAGATACCGAGTGACATGGAGAGAGTTGGCTTCAGAAAGGATCCCCGCCTTGTTGGGAAGGCGAGGGTGACGGGCTAGGAAGCAGCTCTGAGTTTGAGAAGGAAGAAGAGGGGAAATAGCCAGCGCTAAAGGGAATTTGGCATGAAGGCAGCGAGCGATGGAGGAGATACATGGCTGGGAAGTGAGGGCCAGCTGAAACTGCCGGGGTCCACAGTGGGTCGCCTCATGGACAGCGTCCCCTTATCCTCCTCCGCCTGGACGATGTTTGTCCACTGCTAACAGCTCACAGCTCCTCGCTTTTTTTTGATCCTTTACTCTGTGCACTTGACAGGCATCTTCCTATTTCACAACCATCTTTAATTGCATGATAGGCTTAAAGCAAAAAGACTTCAGGGTTTTGGTTGATATAAGGTTTATGTTAGTAGGTGCTGTGTGTGGTATGGCTGCCCGCGAAGATGATACTCCTTAGGCCGAATGAATAGAAGCACAGCGTTAGCAGGAGAGGAGGGGAAACAGTCCGGCCGCTCGGCTGTGGTCAGGTCCGAGAAGCAATGTTCTTTTCGGTCCTAGGTGAAGAGGATAATTAGAGCTGCTACTATTTGTTAGGCACTTACTGTGTGCTAGCCTCCTGTGAGATGCTTTGCATGCATTCTTTTTTAATCCCAACCACAATCCTGAAAAGTTGATGTTATTATCTCCATTTTACAAGCAAAAAAATTGAGCCTCCAAGAGGCTGTCACAGGCCAAGATCAGTGGGAACTGGTGTAGTTAACACCCACTGAAAAGAAGACCTATGGGAAGTAAGAACACTCTCCTCAAATATCAGAAAGGTCATCATAATAGTTGTTTTATCCGGTCCAAAAATGTAGAACAAGGCTCTCAATAGAGGTGAGGTAAGTTACACAAAGAGAGGGAGCTCCACTTAACAAAGGGAAGAACAGTCAGCCCTGTGCCAGAATGTTTTGTGTTACCTGTGATGGTAGTGAGCTCCCCGTTTCTGGAGGTGTTCAAGCAAAGTCTGGATGAATGTTGGGTGGGGTTTTACAGAGGATGCAAGTGTTAGAGGAGTGGAATACATGCCCCTCATAATATTTTCCAACATTCAGATTTTGTTCCAGTTTTCAGCAGATAAAAAAGAAGAAGTTATGAGGGAAGAGATTCAAAGGCCTTGGAATGGCTGGCCATGGGTCAAAGCTCCACGTGCCATATCTTAGAAAATGAGAGGGGTTCTTCTGGCCACTGGGGCGAGGGGTAGAACTGGAGCCCTGCCCCACCCACCTCTGACCTGGCGAAGTCTCCTGGAGAAGTTAGAGGAAGAAGTTAGTGTGTGCTTTTCTGCCTGAGCAGCTCCCCATCCATTTTTCACAAGCTCTGTCTCAGGCAGGTGTCTGGCTGTGGTTTGAATCTGATTTGTTTGCATTTCTGCAGCGGGCGGCTGCTGCAACTGACTGCAGAGGGAGAGATTTGCTTTGCACATAATTTAATCCAATGAGTTTGCCCGCCGCCCGCTCCCCCGCCCCACCCCCCCGCCCCAGAAGGGGAATCAACACGCTTTCTTCCAACCTTGCCTTCGCTTGGTCATTAGCAGGGATGCTGCTCTGTGCACCTCGTTAGATTCATGGGATCACAACTCAGGGGTGATTTACTGTAACTCCTGTTATTAAAAACCTCTGAGTGAGACATGTGGAATGAATAATGCTGTGTAGTGAATTTGTTAATGAATTTCTTCTCTGCTCTCAAAATAAAGGGATTGGGAAAAAAAAAGGGGGTGGACTTGGACCAGAAAAAGACCATGAAACTGTGCAAATAGGGGTTCTTGATGATTCTGGAGAGAAAACAATCAGAAATTGCTGTTTTAAAAAATTCCACTTTCTATTCTCAGTAGGGACTGTCATTAATTTCAGGGTAGAAGACGACTTGGCATCTTTCTGGTATGCTTTTTTTTTTAAATGAATTTATTTATTTATATTTTATTTTTGACTGCGTTGGGTCTCCGTTGCTGTGCGGGTCTTTCTCTAGTTGAGGTGAGCGGGGGCTGCTCTCCGTTGCGATGCGCAGGCTTCTCGTTGCAGTGGCTTCTCATTGTGTTGGCTTCTCTTGTTGCGGAGCACGGGTGCTAGGTGGGCTGGCTTCAGTAGTTGTGGCATGTGGGCTCAGTAGTTGTGGCTTACGGGCTTTAGAGTGCAGGCTCAGTAGTTGTGGCACATGTGCTTAGTTGCTCTGTGGCATGTGGAATCTTCCCGGACCAGGGCTCGAACCTGTGTCCCCTGCATTGGCAGTCGGATTCTTAACCACTGCACCACCGGGGAAGTCCCTCTGGTATCCTTAAAATGGAATAAATAAGCAGTTACCTTCAAAAAAAAAAAAAAAAAGAGGTTATGATCCAGGGTTCAAGTCATCTTCGCTGGCTTCTGATTTGCATGTATGTTATGAAGTATGCCACTGTTCCAGAGGTTGATTACTGAGAAGCTGGACTCATGAAGAATGAAATCTGTTCAGCAACAGGTGAGGAAGCAGTGGGACCTCCTGGCAACTCCTCCTGGCTTGCTGCCCACCTGCAAGCCCTCACCTGCTGGGCCATTGTGTCCTGCTCCAGGCTAATGACCGGGGCCAGTTTCCTGGGCATGTGACCCCTGCAGTCACACAGGGCCCCATGTTTGGTTTAATGCTCTGCTATTGCTGTCTTGAAATTCTTAATTTTGAAAAAGGAGCCCCCTCGCTTTAATTTTGTACTGGGCTCTACAAATTATGTAGCCAGACCGACCGACCAGTAATTCTTTCATTGATCCATCACCTGCCCTGTGTCTTCTGCCCTTTCCAACTCTGGCTTTTCTCAGAGGACAAAACGATAAGGTGTTTGCTCGACAAATATGTGTATTAGGTAAAACTATGTGTCTGTGTTTTAGAAAGATGGACAATTTATTGCTTTTTACACCTGATTAAAATATAATACACGTTAATTGTGGAGAAATTGAGAAGTACAAAGAAGAAAAGAAAATTATCCATATACCTACCACACGACAACATAACTCTCCAGTCCTCTTTTGTACATATTTTTGTTTTCCTCTATCTTTATATCATTGACAATATGTGGAAATAATGTTTTGGAAAATGCTCTTAAAAAATTCCCAGCATAGCAGGGGTTTTCCCCATATTTTTTCCCCCAGATTTTATGGTACTCTAGTGTACAAGGATACTGTCATTTACTCAGTCCCTTACTGTTGGGTCATTTTATGTTTATTATAAATAACACTCCAAAGAGAACACACAGATATAAACAAAACAAAACAGATCATTTTCTTGGGATAGTTCCTAGAAATCAGACTTAGACCTCTGGCACACATCACAAATAGGCCTCTGGAAAACTGTTCCAATTTCCAGTGGGGAAGGGAGGAGGGAGGGGGTTAAAGGAGGAGTAGAAGAAAACAGAAGACAGGGGAGCTCTGCTTGGGCCTTTGGGCTCTGGGCCAACAGCGGAGTTTCTCTTTCAGGTTCAGATGGTGGTCTACACTACAGTGATTTGGAACAGAGCTAGTTTTCCACTAATCCAGAATATTGCCAGCGTTCTGATCCTGGTATTTCCTGCCTCTGCCAGTGCTGTCACGGGCGATCTGACAGCTGGCGGAAGGAGGGCTCCCAGGAGCTGTGTCACATTCGGTTGCTGTAGGACAAGGGCACCGTCTGCCCCTGCAGGGTTGCTACTGGGGACTTTTTAGCGAGCTAGGCTTGGCTTCACCTCTGTACTCCTTCCAAAGTCTCCTGAGCGGAGGAAAAAAGCATTCCAAACTTGATAGCCTCTTCTGATTGAGAAAAGAGAGCCTGGAGAGGCCGCTGCCCTCTGCAGATTCATTCCGAATGTAAAATGATCTCTGTTTGCATTCGCAGAATGAGTCTGCCAGTCGCTGTCTTGATCATTTAGACTTTTATTTAGGTTTTGGGGAGGGGGAATGGTGCGTGGTTGGTCTGTTTACTACAGAGGCCGAGGCCTGTCTGACTGTGTGGGAGAAGCTGCCTTATGTTGCTGGTGGGGAGGGAGCTCTCGAGATCTCTTTGAAATGCAAGTTGAGAATCTCTCGATGTTTCCACGCTGGGTCTGTGGCCAGGGTAAGTCCCGGAAACCGGCTTCTGCTCAGGGAGAGGGGAGGGAAGGAGTGTGTCCTGGGCGGCGTGGGGTTGAGAAGTGCCTTTAGCGACCAGCAGTGCAGCAGACCCTAAAAGCTCCTCAGCCCCTGCCCGGTCTGGGGCCAGGAAGGAGTGGGGACAGGGGTCTGGCTTTATATTTAGTTGCCGTGGTTCTTCTTGGCTTGGATGACCCTCTCTTGACTAGGTGATTTTTCCCATCTGCTGCAGATAAAAGATTTCTGAGTTAAATCATTTTCCCTGGACTTCTTTCTGCCTCTGTCCACAGTTCATCTCCACTCAGTCTTCTGCAAGGTGCTGCTGGCTCCAGGGCTCTGGTGGGAGGTCACTCACTCCCACTGGCCAGCCCCACAGCCGGCTACAGTCGCCAAAGACAAACCACTGGCCTTTTGGCTCCTCCTCCCTAGTCTCCCCCCTCCCCCCACGGGAAGAACAAAGGGCTCCCAGCTCTGCAGACCAACACGATGAATGCCTTCTGGAGGGAAACTGCTCCGCCTGCCTCTGCCTTTGGTTCTGCCCCAAGGCCACTTAGTAAACAAAGGCTCCTCCATTAGAGTCTGTGGACACAGTCTGAGCTTCTGCAAGTTCTCCAACAATTGCTTGAATTTTGACTTTTCAATCGTATGGTAAGCTTTACAAAAGTTCTGACACCATTTATAAAGATACAACTTATTTTTAAGTCGATGTCTTTGCACATGTGTTCTAAGGGATCTTAGGAAAAATTTTCTCCTTTAAAAGGGACGGAACTTCACACATATTTGAGAAATTCTGCACAGGGCCTCTAATGATCCCAGCTGCCTTCGTTGAGCCCTTGATCAGCGGCAAGCCCTGTGCTCATTTAACTCCTTCAATAGCGCTATGAAACAGGCATCCCCATCCTCTACCCCATTTTCCAAAAAAGGAGAAAAAAGCTTAGAGGTAAAATGACTGGACAAGGCCACACAGGCCTGGAAGCCAAGAATCAAATGCCAGTCCGATCCCAAAGCCTGTGCTCTTAATTCTATTAGAATCTCCCTGTGAGAGGCATCATTCTAGGTAGTGTGGGGATGAGGGTGGAATGTTTAATTAATTAAACAAAAATTAGTTCCAATGTTCCTGAACAGTTAGTTTATAACCCAGGAGGGGCTGTAACAGCTGTACACATATAACTAATGAAGGTTGGATTGTGATAACAGCTAAAAATCAAATGCAAGAAAGTGCTGAAGAGCAGAGGAAAGATTAATTCTAGCTTAATGGGTTGGGATTGAAGAGGGTAGGAAAGAGATCACTCATTTTAAAACTAAAATTTAATTGAGCCGCTACTACGTGCAAGGAATTGTACCAAGAACTAGAGACACTGAGTTGAAAAAGACACTGTTTAGTCTTCAGAGCATCTCTAGGGCAGACAGGTGAATGACCAATGAGAAAACAGTGGAACAGCGCTATTGTAGAGATACACACAAGATGGGAACCTCCTGGCCCCTCCCCACCCCGAGGCTGGTTAGGGAGGCACTTGGTGGGTAGAGAGAGAAGGGAAAGGGGTTGAACACTTCAAGCAGAGGGAGCAGCTGGAACAAATACAGGGTGAGAGGCTCGGCCCTCACAGGGAATTGGAATAGGTTTCATATTGTTGAGGGCAGGGCATGCTCCTTGGGCAGCGATGAGTCACAAAGTTTTAAATTTCCTCAATGAGGAAATTGATATTTTCTGGCAACAACGGGGACCTGTTGAAGGTGTTGAGAATGGGAGTGATGAGAGACCTTCAAGATGGCAGAGGAGTAAGACGTGGAGGTCAGATCCCAGGGAGAGGACTGAGGTTGGCTGTGTGAACACAGCCTGAAGGGAGCTAGTGCACCATAGGTAGCCGGGAGGAAGTTCGGGAAAATGTCTCGACCTGCCTAAGAGGCAAGAGACCATTGTTTCGGGGTGCGTGAGGAGAGGGGATTCCTTCCCTGTCTGCCACAGAAGGCAGAGCACTGCCTAAATGAGCTCCAGAGACGGGCGTGAACTGCGGCTATCAGCTCGGACCCCAGAGATGGGCATGAAACGCTAAGGCTGCTGCTGCGCCACCAAGAAGCCTGTGTGCAAGCACAGGTCACTATCCACACCTCCCCTCCCAGGAGCCTCTACAGCCCACCACTGCCAGGGTCCCGTGATCCAGGGACAACTTCCCCGG
Source organism: Balaenoptera physalus (assembly GCF_965194825.1). NCBI lineage: Eukaryota > Metazoa > Chordata > Mammalia > Artiodactyla > Balaenopteridae > Balaenoptera > Balaenoptera physalus. The sequence goes on along the minus strand of NC_138882.1, from coordinate 96,140,798 downwards.
GAGAACACACGGCGCCCCTCAGGCTGTTGCAACATCACGCCGGCCTCTGCCGCCGCAGGCTCACCCTGCATTCCAATTATAACTACCGTATCCTTCCCTCCCCCTGGCCTGAGTGAGCCAGAGCCCCCTAATCAGCTGCTGCTTTAAGCCCATCCTGTCTGGGCGGGAACAGATGCCTGAGGGTGACATACATGCAGAGGCGGGGCCAAAACCAGAGCTGAACCCCAGGAGCTGTGCGAACAAACAAGAGAAGGGAAATTTATCCCAGTAGCCTCAGGAGCAGTGGATTAAATCCCCACAATCAACTTGATGTACCTGCATCTGTGGAATACCGGAATAGACAATGAATCATCCCAAAATTGAGGTGGTGGACTTTGGGAGCAACTGTAGACTTGGGGTTTTTACTGCTTGTTATCATTGGTGGATTTGTTTATTGGTTTGGTTGCTCTCTCCTTTTTTTTTTTACTATTATTATTTTATTTAATTTTAATAATTTAATTTATTTTTTTTTAATTATTATTTTTCTTTCTTTTTTTCTCCCTTTTCTTCTGAGCCGTGTGGCTGACAGGGTCTTTGTGCTCTGGCCTGGTGTCAGGCCTGAGCCTCTGAGGTGGGAGAGCTGAGTTCAGGATATTGGACCACCAGAGACTTCCCGGCCCCATGTAATATCAATCAGCAAGAGCTCTCCCAGAGATCTCCATCTCAATGCTAAAACCCAGCTCCACCCAATGGCCAGCAAGCTCCAGTGCTGGACAGCCCATGCCAAACAACTAGTAAGACAAGAACACAACCCCACCCATTAGCAGAGAGGCTGCCTAAAATCATAATAAGGTCACAGACACCCCAAAACACACCACCAGATGTGGCCCTGCCCACCAGAAAGACAAGATCCAGTCCCATCCACCAGAACACGGTCACAGTCCCCTCCACCAGGAAGCCTACAAAAGCCACTGAACCAACCTCACCCACTGGGGACAGACACCAAAAACAATGGGAACTACAAACCTGCAGCCTGTGAAAAGGAGACCCCAAACACAGTAAGTTAAACAAAATGACAAGACAGAGAAATATGCAACAGATGAAGGAGCAAGGTAAAAACCCACCAGACCAAACAAATGAAGAGGAAATAGGCAGTCTACCTGAAAAAGAATTCAGAGTAATGATAGTAAAGATGGTCCAAAATCTTGGAAATATAATGGAGAAATTACAAGAAATGTTTAACCAGGACCTAGAAGAACTAAAGAGCAAACAAACAATGATGAACAACACGATAAATGAAATTAAAAATTCACTAGAAGGGATAATAGCAGAATAACTGAGGCATAATAATGGATAAGTGACCTGGAAGATAAAGAGTGGAAATAACTACCACAGAGCAGACTGAAGAAAAAAAATGAAAAGAATTAAAGACAATCTCAGAGACCCCTAGGACAACATTAAACACACCAACATTTGAATTATAGGGGTCCCGGAAGAGAAAGAGTGTCTGAGAAAATATATGAAGAGATTATAGTTGAAAGCTTCCCTAACATGGGAAAGGAAATAGTCAATCAAGTCCAGGAGGCACAGAGAGTCCCATACAGGATAAATCCAAGGAGAACCACGCCAAGACACATATTAATCAAACTGTCAAAAATTAAACACAAAGAAAAAATATTAAAAGCAACAAGGGAAAAGCAACAACTAACCTACAAAGGAATCCCCATAAGGTTAACAGCTGATCTTTCAGCAGAAACTCTGCAAGTGAGAAGAGAGTGGCAGGATATATTTAAAGTGATGAAAGGGGAAAACCTACAACCAAGATTACCCGACCCAGCAAAGATCTCATTCAGATTCAACAGAGAAATTAAAACCTTTACAGACGAGCGAAAGTTAAGAGAATTCAGCCCACCAAATCAGCTTTACAACTAATGCTAAAGGAACTTCTCTAGGGAGGAAACACAAGAGAAGGAAAAGACCTACAATAACAAACCCAAAACAATCAAGAAAAAAGTAATAGGAACATACATATCGAAAATTACCTTAAATGTAAGTGAATTAAATGCTCCAACCAAAAGACATAAACTGGCTGAATGGACACAAAAACAAGACCCGTATATATGCTGTCTACCGGAGACCCACTTCAGACCTAGGGACACATACAGACTGAAAATGAGGGGATGGAAAAAGATATTCCATGCAAATGGAAACCAAAAGAAAGCTGGAGTAGCAATTCTCATATCAGACAAAATAGACTTTAAAATAAAGACCATTACAAGGAACAAAGAAGGACACTACACAATGATCAAGGGATCAATCCAAGAAGAAGAAATAACAGTTGTAAATATTTATGCACCAACATAGGAGCACCTCAATACATAAGGCAAATGCTAACAGCCATAAAAGGGGAAATTGACAGTAACACAATCATAGTAGGGGACTTTAACAACTCACTTTCACCAATGGACAGATCATCCAAAATGAAAATAAATGAGGAAACACAAGATTTAAATGACACTTTAGACAAGATGGACTTAATTGATATTTATAGGACATTCCATCCAAAAACAACAGAATACACTTTCTTCTCAAGTGCTCATGGAACATCCTCCAGGATAGATCATATCTTGGGTCACAAATCAAGCCTTGGTAAATTTAAGAAAATTGAAATCTTATCAAGTGAATTTTCTGACCACAATGCTATGAGACTACATATCAATTACAGGAAAAAAAAGTGTAAAAAATACAGACACATGGAGGCTAAGTAATACATTACTAAATAACCAAGAGATCACTGAAGAAATCAAAGAGGAAATCAAAAAAATACCTAGAAACAAATGACAATGAAAACACGACGACCCAAAACCTATGGAATGCAGCAAAAACAGTTCTAAGAGGGAAGTTTATAGCAACACAATCCTACCTCAAGAAACAAGAAAAATCTCAAATAAACAACCTAACTTACACCTACAACAATTAGAGAAAGAAGAACAAAAAGCCCCCAAAGTTAGCAGAAGGAAAGAAATCATAAAGATCAGAGCAGAAATAAATGAAAAAGAAATGACGGAAACAATAGCAAAGATCAATAAAACTAAAAGGAAGATAAACAAAATTGATAAACCATTAGCCAGAATCATCAAGAAAAAAAGGGAGAAGACTCAAATCAATAGAATTAGAAATGAAAAAAGAGAAGTAACAACTGACACTGCAGAAATACAAAGGATCATGAGAGACTACTACAAGCAACTATATGCCAATAAAACGGACAACCTGGAAGAAATGGACAAATTCTTAGAAAAGCACAACCTTCCAAGACTGAACCAGGAAGAAATAGAAAATATAAACAGGACAATCACAAGCACTGAAATTGAAACTGTGATTAAAAATCTTCCAACAAACAAAAGCCCAGGACCAGATGCCTTCACAGGCGAATTCTATCAAACATTTAGAGAAGAGCTAACATTTATCCTTCTCAAACTCTCCCAAAATATAGCAGAAGGAGGAACACTCGCAAACTTATTCTACGAGGCCACCATCAACCTGATACCAAAACCAGATAAAGATGTCACACAAAAAAAGAAAACTGCAGACCCATTTCACTGATGAACATAGATGCAAAAATCTTGAACAAAATACTAGCAAGCAGAATCCAACAGCACATTAAAAGGATCATACACCATGATCAAGTGGGGTTTATCCCAGGAATGCAAGGATTCTTCAATATACACAAATCAATCAATGTGATACACCATATTAACAAATTGAAGGATAAAAACCATATGATAATCTCAATAGATGCAGAAAAAGCTTTTGACAAAATTCAACACCCATTTATGATAAAAACTCTCCAGAAAGTAGGCATAAACATAATAAAGGCCATATATGACAAACCCACAGCCAACATTGTTCTCAATGGTGAAAAACTGAAACCATTTCCACTAAGATTAGGAAGAAGACAAGGTTGCTCACTCTCATCACTATTATTCAACATAGTTTTGGACATTTGTTTTAGCCACAGCAATCAGAGAAGAAAAAGAAATAAAAGGAAATCAAATCGGAAAAGAAGTAAAACTGCCACTGTTTGTAGATGACATGATACTATACATAGAGAATCCTAAAAATGCTACCAGAAAACCACAAGAGCTAACCAATGAATTTGGTAAAGTAGCAGGATACAAAATTAATGCACAGAAATCTCTTGCATTCCTATACACAATGATGAAAAATCTGAATGAGAAAGTAAGGTAATACTCCCATTTACCACTGCAACAAAAAGAATAAAATACCTAGGTATAAACCTACCTAAGGAGACAAAGACCTGCATGCAGAAAATTATGAGACACTGATGAAAGAAATTAAAGATGATACAAACAGATGGAGAGATATAACATGTTCTTGGGTTGGAAGAATCAATATTGTGAAAATGACTATACTACCCAAAGCAATCTACAGATTCAATGTGATCCCTATCAAGCTACCAATGGCATTTTTCACAGAACTAGATCAAAAAATTTCACAATTTGTATGGAAACACAAAAGACTCCGAATAGCCCAAGCAATCTTGAGAAGGAAAAATGGAGCTGGGGGAATCAGGCTCCCTGACTTCAGACTATACTACAAAGCTACAGTAATCAAGACAGTATGGTACTGGCACAAAAACAGAAATATAGATCAATGGAACAGGATAGAAGCCCAGAGATAAACCTACGCACATATGGTCACCTTATTTTTGATAAAGGAGGCAAGAATATACAGTGGAGAAAAGACAGCCTCTTCAATAAGTGGTGCTGGGAAAACTGGACAGCTACATGTAAAAGAATGAAATTAGAACACTCCCTAACACCATACACAAAAATAAACTCAAAATAGATTAAAGACCTAAATGTAAGGCCAGACACTATGAAACTCTTAGAGGAAAACATAGGAAGAACACTCTATGACATAAATCACAGCAAGATCCTTTTTGACCCACCTCCTAGAGAAATGGAAAAAATAATAAAAAAATGGGACCTAATGAAACTTAAAAGCTTTTGCACAGCAAAGGAAACCATAAACCAGACGAAAACACAACACTCAGAATGGGAGAAAATATTGGCAAACAAAGCCACTGTCAAAGGATTTATCTCCAAAATATACAAGCAGCCCATGCAGCTCAATATCAGAAAAACAAACAACCCAATCCAAAAATGGGCAGAAGACCATAATAGACATTTCTGCAAAGAAGGTATACAGATTGCCAACAAACACATGAAAGGTTGCTCAACATCACTAATCATTAGAGAAATGCAAATCAAAACTACAATGAGGTATCACCTCACACCAGTCAGAATGGTCATCAGCCAAAAATCTACAAACAATAAATGCTGGAGAGGGTGTGGAGAAAAGGGGAACCCTCTTTCACTGTTGGTGGGAATGTAAAGTGATACAGCCACTATGGAGAACAGTATGGAGGTTCCTTAAATAACTAAAAATAGAACTACCATATGACCCAGCAATCCCACTACTGGGCATATACCCCGAGAAAACCATTACTCAAAAAGAGTCATGTACCACAATGTTCATTGCAGCACTATTTACAATAGGCAGGACATGGAAGCAACCTAAGTGTCCATCAACAGATGAATGGATAAAGAAGATGTGGCACATACATACAATGGAATATTATTCAGCCATAAAAAGAAACGAAATTGGGTTATTTGTAGTGAGGTGGATAGACCTAGAGTCTGTCATACAGAGTGAAGTAAGTCAGAAAGAGAAAAATAAATACCATATGCTAACACATATATATGGAATCTAAAAAAAAAAAAGGTTCTGAAGCACCTAAGGGCAGGACAGGAATAAAGACACAGACATAGAGAATGGACTTGAGCACACGGGGAGGGGGAAGGGTAAGCTGGGACGAAGTGAGAGAGTGGTATGGACATATATACACTACCAAATGTAAAATAGATAGCTAGTGGGAAGCAGCCGCATAGCACAGGGAGATCAGGTCAGTGCTTTGTGACCACCTAGAGGGGTGGGATAGGGAGGGTGGGAGGGAGACACAAGAGGGAGGAGATATGAGGATATGTGTATACGTATAGCTGGTACACTTTGTTATACAGCAGAAACTAACACACCATTGTAAAATAATTATACTCCAATAAAGATGGTTTAAAAAAAAAGAATGGGAGTGATGAGTCTTAGAATGCTGACTCTGGCAGCACTGACCGGTGGGGCAGACAGGGTGAAGACTGGAGTCAGGGAGGCCAGACAGGAAGCCATTGCAGTAATGCAGGTGAAAAATGGGGAGTCTCAGTTAAGGTTTCCCATTGCACTCTGAGTAAAGACCAAAACCATTACAACGAAGCACCAGTCCCCCCAGACTGACCTGTTATCTCTGTGACCTCATCTCCCACTCAGTCTTTCCTGGCTCAGCCACACCGACCACTCAAGCTGATCCTTGAACATGCCTGTCACACTGACCTCAGGGCATTGCCACCTTCTCTTTCCTCTCTCTGGAATGGTCTTCCTCCAGATGTTCACATGGTTCACTCCCTTATCTCCTTCAAGCCTTTGCTTAAAGTCTCCTTTTCAATGAAACCTTCCTAGTCAGTTTACTTAAGGTAGTACTCCCACCCTCAACTCCATGTCCCACTTCCATGGTTGTTTGTTTCTTTCCATCCACCACACTATATCTTTTACTTACCTGCTTATGTTTTGTCTTCTTCCAGCAGAATGAAAGCACCTTGAGGGCAGGGATGTGCCTGTTTTGATCACTGCTATATCCATAGTATTTACTGCAGTGCCTAGCATATAGTAGGTATCAATAAGTTTTTGCTAGGACTTCCCTGGTGGCACAGTGGTAAAGAATCCACCTGCCAATGCATGGGACATGGGTTCGAGCCCTGGTCCGGGAAGATCCCACATGCTGCAGAGCAACTAAGCCTGCGAGCCACAATTACTGAGCCTGCGTGCCACAACTACTGAAGCCCGCACACCTAGAGCCCGTGCTCTGCAACAGGAGAAGCCACCGCAATGAGAAGCCTGCGCACCACAACAAAGAGTAGCGCCCACTCACCGCAACTAGAGAAATCCCATGTGCCGCCAAAAATAAATAAATAAATTTATTAAAAAGAAAAAAGTATTTGCTAAATGGGTGAATTATTGAGTTCATGGATGAAAGAAAATTCATGAAGACAGGGGTAGTAGCAGTGTGGTTGAGAAAAGGAGAGAGGTGGGGGGAAATTTAGGAGGGATTGCCAACAGGACCTGACATTGCTGAATTTGGGGAGTAGGGGAGAAAAGAATCTAGGACAACTTTCAGGTGTCTGACTCCAGCGCTAGGTTGGTGGAGGGCATTCAAGCAGCTGGAAAAATCTTCTTTTTTTTTTAAGGGCTTTGCAAAAAAAAATTTTCTTTTGCTCTAAGTACATTTTTTTATTGAAGTATAGTTGATTTACAATGTTGTGTTAACTTCTGCTGTATAGCAAAGTGACTCAGTTATACATATATATATATATATATATATACATTCTTTTTCATATTCTTTTCCATTATGGTTTATCCAGGACATTGAATATAGTTCCTTGTGCTATATAGTACGACCTTGTTGTCCATCCATTCTATATGTAATAGTTTGCACCTACTAACCCCGAATTCCCAGTCCATCCCTCCCCCACACCCCTCCCCTTTGGCAACCACGAGTCTGTTCTCTATGTCTGTGAATCTCTTTCCACTTTGTAGATAGGTTCATTTGTGTCATATTTTAGATCCCACATATAAGTGATATCATATGGTATTTGTCTTTCTATTTCTGACTTACTTCACTTAGCATGATAATCCCTAGTTGCATACACGTTGCTGTAAATGGCATTATTTTATTCTTTTTTATGGCTGAGTAGTATTCCACTGTACAATATACCCAATGTATATGTACCACATCTTCTTTATCCATTCATTCATCAATGGATAATAGGTTGTTTCCATGTCTTGGCTATTGTGAATAGTGCTGCTATGAACATAGGGGTGCATATATCTTTATGAATTATAGTTTTGTGTGGATATATGCCCAGGAGTGGGATTGCTAGATAATACAGTAATTCTATTTTTACTTTTCTGAGGAAGCTCCATACTGTTTTCCATAGTGGCTGCACGAACTTACATTCCCACCAACAGTGTAGGAGGGTTCCCTTTTCTACACACCCTCTGAGCATTTGTTATTTGTAGACTTACTTTTTTTCTTGAATTTTTGAATTTTATTTTATTTTTTTATACAGCAGGTTCTTATTAGTTATCAATTTTATACACATCAGTATATACATGTCAATCCCAATCACCCAATTCATCACACCACCACCCCCACCCCCCTGCAGCTTTCCCCCCTTGGTGTCCATACGTTTGTTCTCTACATCTGTGTCTCAATTTCTACCCTGCAAATCACTTCATCTGTACCATTTTTCTAGGTTCCACATATATGCGTTAATATACGTATTTGTTTTTCTCTTTCTGACTTACTTCACTCTGTATGACAGTCTCTAGATCCATCTACGTCTTAACAAATGACCCAATTTCGTTCCTTTTTATGGCTGAGTAATATTCCATTGTATATATGTACCACATCTTCTTTATCCATTCGTCTGTCGATGGGCATTTAGGTTGTTTCCATGACCTGGCTATTGTAAATAGTGCTGCAATGAACATTGGGGTGCATGTATCTTTTTCAATTATGGTTTTCTCTGGGTATATGCCCAGTAGTGGGATTGCTGGATAATATGGTAATTCTATTTTTAATTTTTTAAGGAACCTCCATACTGTTCTCCATAGTGGCTGTATCAATTTACCTTTCCACCAACAGTGCAAGAGGGTTCCCCTTTTCTCCACACCCTCTCCAGCATTTGTTGTTTGTAGATTTTTCTGATGATGCCCATTCTAACTGGTGTGAGGAGATACCTCATTGTAGTTTTGATTTGCATTTCTCTAATAATTAGTGATGTTGAGCAGCTTTTCATGTGTTTCTTGGCCATCTGTATGTCTTCTTTGGAGAAATGTCTATTTAGGTCTTCTGCCCATTTTTGGATTGGGTTGTTTGTTTTTTTTAATATTGAGCTGCATGAGCTGTTTATATAGTTTGGAGATTAATCCTTTGTCTGTTGATTCATTTGCAAATATTTTCTCCCATTCTGAGGGTTGTTTTCTTGGTCTTGTTTATGGTTTCCTTTGCTGTGCAAAAGCTTTTAAGTTTCATTAGGTCCCATTTGTTTATTTTTATATCCATTACTCTAGGAGGTGGATCAAAAAAGATCTTGCTGTGATTTATGTCAAAGAGTGTTCTTCCTATGTTTTCCTCTAAGAGTTTTATAGTGTCCGGTCTTATATTTAGGTCTCTAATCCATTTTGAGTTTATTTCTGTGTATGGTGTTGGGGAGTGTTCTAATTTCATTCCTTTACATGTAGCTGTCCAGTTTTCCCAGCACCACTTATTGAAGAGACTGTCTTTTCTCCATTGTATAGCCTTGCCTTGTTTGCATAGATTAGTTGACCATAGGTGCGTGGGTTTATCTCTGGGCTTTCTGTCTTGTTCCATTGATCTATGTTTCTGTTTTTGTGCCAGTACCATATTGTCTTGATTACTGTAGCTCTGTAGTATAGTCTGAAGTCAGGGAGTCTGATTCCTCCAGCTCCGTTTTTCCCCCCTCAAGACTGCTTTGGCTATTTGGGGTCTTTTGTGTCTCCATACAAATTTTAACATTTTTTGTTCTAGTTCTGTAAAAAATGCTATTGGTAATTTGATAGGGATTGCATTGAATCTGTAGATTGCTTTGGGTAGTATAGTCATTTTCACAATATTGATTCTTCCAACCCAAGAACATGTTATATCTCTCCATCTGTTTGTATCATCTTTAATTTCTTTCATCAGTGTCTTATAGTTTTCTGCATACAGGTTTTTTGTCTCCTTAGGTAGGTTTATTCCTAGGTATTTTATTCTTTTTGTTGCAATGGTAAATGGGAGTGTTTCCTTAATTTCTCTTTCAGATATTTCATCATTAGTGTATAGGAATGCAAGAGATTTCTGCGCATTAATTTTGTATCCTGCAACTTTACCAAATTCATTGATTAGCTCTACTAGTTTTCTGGTGGCATCTTTAGGATTCTCTATGTATAGTATCATGTCATCTGCAAACAGTGACAGTTTTACTTCTTCTTTTCCGATTTGTATTCCTTTTATTTCTTTTTCTTCTCTGATTGCCGTGGCTAGGACTTCCAAAACTGTGTTGAATAATAGTGGTGAGAGTGGATATCCTTGTCTTGTTCCTGATCTAAGTGGAAATGCTTTCAGTTTTTCACCATTGAGAATGATGTTTGCTGTGGGTTTGTCATATATGGCCTTCATTATGTTGAGGTAGGTTCCCTCTATGCCCACTTTCTAGAGAGTTTTTATCATAAATGGGTGTTGAATTTTGTCAAAAGCTTTTTCTGCATCTATTGAGATGATCATATGGTTTTTCTTCTTCAATTTGTTAATATGGTGTATCACATTGATTGATTTGCATATACTGAATAATCCTTGCATTCCTGGGATAAATCCCACTGGATCATGGTGTATGATCCTTTTAATGTGTTGTTGGATTCTGTTTGCTAGTATTTTGTTGAGGATTTTTGCATCTATATTCATCAGTGATATTGGTCTGTAATTTTCTTTTTTTGTAGTATCTTTATCTGGTTTTGGTAGCAGGGTGATTGTGGCCTCATAGAATGAGTTTGGGAGTGTTCCTTCCTCCACAATTTTTTGGAAGAGTTTGAGAAGGATAGGTGTTAGCTCTTCTCTAAATATTTGATAGAATTCACCTGTGAAGTCATCTGGTCCTGGACTTTTGTTTGTTGGAAGATTTTTAATCACAGTTTCAATTTCATTACTTGTGATTTGTCTGTTCATAGTTTCTATTTCTTCCTGTTTCAGTCTTGGAAGGTTATACCTTTCTAAGCATTTATCCATTTCTTCCAGGTTGTCCATTTTATTGGCATAGAGTTGCTTGTAGTAGTCTCTTAGGATGCTTTGTATTTCTGCGGTGTCTGTTGTAACTTCTCCTTTTTCATTTCTACTTTTATCGATTTGAGTCCTCTCCCTTTTCTTCTTGATCAGTCTGGCTAATGGTTTATCAATTTTGTTTATCTTCTCAAAGAACCAGCTTTTAGTTTTATTGATTTTTGCTATTGTTTTCTTTGTTTCTATTTCATTTATTTCTGCTCTGTTCTTTATGATTTCTTTCCTTCTGCTAACTTTGACTTTTGTTTGTTCTTCTTTCTCTAGTTGCTTTAGGTGTAAGGTTAGATTGTTTATTTGAGATTTTTCTTGTTTCTTTAGGTAGGCTTGTATAGCTATAAACTTCCCTCTTAGAACTGCTTTTGCTGCATCCCATAGGTTTTGGATCGTCGTGTTTTCATTGTCATTTGTCGCTAGGTATTTTTTTATTTCTTCAGTGATCTCTTGGTTATTTAGTAATGTATTGTTTAGCCTCCATGTGTTCGTGTTTTTTACGTCTTTTCCCCTGTAATTCATTTGTAATCTCATAGGGTTGTGGCCAGAAAAGATGCTTGATATGATTTCAGTTTTCTTAAATTTGCTGAGGCTTGATTTGTGACCCAAGACGTGATCTATCCTGGAGAATGTTCCATGCGCACTTGAGAAGAAAGTGTAATCTTCTGTTTTTGGGTGGAATGTCCTATAAATATCAATTAAATCTATCTGGTCTATTGTGTCATTTAAAGCTTCTGTTTCCTTATTAATTTTCATTTTGGATGATCTGTCCATTGGTGTAAGTGAGGTGTTAAAGTCCCCCACTATTATTTTGTTACAGTCGATTTCCTCTTTCATAGCTGTTAGCAGTTGCCTTATGTATTGAGGTGCTCCTATGTTGGGTGCATATATATTTATAATTGTTATATCTTCTTCTTGGATTTATCCCTTGATCATTATGTAGTGTCCTTCCTTGTCTCTTGTAACATTCTTTATTTTAAAGTCTATTTTATCTGATATGAGTATTGCTACTCCAGCTTTTTTTTGATTTCCATTTGCATGGAATATCTTTTTCCATCCCCTCACGTTCAGTCTGTATGTGTCCCTAGGTCTGAAGTGGGTCTCTTGTAGACAGCATATATATGGATCTTGTTTTTGTATCCATTCAGCAAGCCTGTGTCTTTTGGTTGGAGCATTTAATCCATTCACGTTTAAGGTAATTATCGATATGTATGTTCCTATGACCATTTTCTTAATTGTTTTGGGTTTGTTTTTGTAGGTCCTTTTCTTCTCTTGTGTTTCCCACTTAGAGAAGTTCCTTTAGCATTTGTTGTAGAGCTGGTTTGGTGGTGCTGAATTCCCTTAGCTTTTGCTTGTCTGTAAAGTTTTTTATTTCTCCATCAAATCTGAATGAGATCCTTGCCAGGTAGAGTAATATTGATTGTAGGTTCTGCCCTTTCATCACTTTAAGTATATCATGCCACTCCCTTCTGGCTTGTAGAGTTTCTACTGAGAAATCAGCTGTTACCCTTATGGGAGTTCCCTTGTATGTTATTTGTCGTCTTTCCCTTGCTGCTTTCAATAATTTTTCTCTGTCTTTAATTTTTGCCAAATTGATTACTATCTCGGCATGTTTCTCCTTTGGTTTATACTGTATGGGACTCTCTGTGTTTCCTGGACTTGGGTGGCTATTTCCTTTCCCACGTTAGGGAAGTTTTCAACTATAATCTCTTCAAATATTTTCTCACGTCCCTTCTCTCTCTCTTCTCCTTCTGGGACCCCTATAATGTGAATGTTGTTGTGTTTAACGTTGTCCCAGAGGTCTCTTTGTAGACTTTTTAATGATGGCCATTCTGACTATTGTGAGGTGATACCTCATTGTAGTTTTCATTTGCATTTCTCTAATAATTAGCAATGTTGAGCATTTTTCATGTGCCTATTGGCCGTCTATATGTCTTCTTTGGAGAAATGTCTACTTAGGTTTTCTGCCCTTTTTTTTTAAATTTTTTACTTTATTTTTGGCTATGTTGGGTCTTTGTTGCTGTGCGTGGGCTTTCTCTAGTTGCGGCGAGCGGGGGCTACTCTTCGTTTTGGAGTACGGGCTTCTCATTGCGGTGGCTTCTCTTGTTGCAGAGCACGGGCTCTAGGCGCGCGGGCTTCAGTACTTGTGGCTCACGTGCTGTAGAGTGCAGGCTCAGTAGTTGTGGTGCACGGGCTTAGTAGCTCTGCGGCATGTGCGATCTTCCCGGACCAGGGCTTGAACCCGTGTCCCCTCCATTGGCAGGCAGATTCTTAACCACTGCATCACCAGGGAAGCCCTTTGCCCATTTTTTGATTGGGTTGTTTGTTTTTTTGTTGTTGAGTGAGCTATTTGTATATTTTGGAAATGAAGACCTTGTTGGTCGTAAATATTTTCTCGCATTCCATAGGTTGTCTTTTTGTTTTGTTTATGGTTTCCTTTGCTGTGCAAAAGCTTATAAGTTTGATTAGGTCCCATCTGTTTATTTTTGTTTTTATTTCTATTGCCTTAGGATACTGACCTAAGAAAACATCAGTACGACTTACTTGAGAGAATGCTTTGCCTGTGTTCTCTTCTAGGAGTTTTTTGGTGTCTTGTCTTAAAGTCTTTAAGCCATTTTGAGTTTATTATTGTGTATTGTGTGAGGGTGTGTTCTGACTTCATTGATTTACATGTGGCTGTCCAAATTTCCCAGCACGACTAGCTGAAAAGACTGTCTTTTTTATTTTATATTTTTACGTCCTTTGTTGAGGATTAATTGACTGTAGGTATATGGGTTTATATCTGGGCTCTCTATTCTTTTTTAAAATTAATTAATTAATTAATTTTTGGCTGTGTTGGGTCTTCGTTGCTACACGTGGGCTTTCTTTAGTTGCAGCGAGCAGGGACTACTTCTTTTTGTGGTGCATGGGCTTCTCATTGCGGTAGCTTCTCTTGTTGTGAAGCATGGGCTCTAGGCACATGGGCTTCAGTAGTTGCAACACATGGGCTCAGTGGTTGTGGCTCTTGGGCTCTAGAGTGCAGGCTCAGTAGTTGTGGTGCATGGGCTTAGTTGCTCTGTGGCATGTGGGATCTTCCCGGACCAGTGTTCGAACCCATTTTCCCTGCATTGGCAGGTGGATTCTTAAACACTGTGCCACCAGGAAAGCCCGAATTATTTTAATTTTAAAACAAGTGATGGCAGGTGCTAATAGTTCAGTTCAAAAGTATACTCTACTTCTAGAGTCTTGGGCTGTTCCAGAAACACAGTCACACTCCTCTTTTCTGCAGAGTCCACCATTCTCAGAGCTTCTATTCCTACATCTCTCTTCCAAAGTGAGGAATAAGCACAGCTGTGGTCCTTCTTCAAGAAGGTGGCAGCTGGCCTGCAGGTAGCCCAGACTGCCACTGCCACTGTCGCAGGCACTCCAGTCTTCCTCTCTCTTCCCTCCTCCTCCTCTGCCTCCTCCTTGCAGACTTCTCCTGCTGGATCCCTCCAAGTCCGTGCGGGAGTGCGGGGTCCCAGCCCACCCTGTGCTGCCACCCTGGCGCCCCACCACCCAGCCCGAGGTGGCAAGCTGTGTGTGGTCTCCCACAGCAGCTGCAGGCAGGTGCCCAACGCCAGACAGCGGAGTGCCTTCTGAGCTCTCTATTCTGTTCCATTGATCTGTATGTCTGTTTTTGTGCCCATACCACACTGTTTTGATTACTGTAGCTTTGTAGTACAGTCGGAAGAAGAAAAGTGGTTTTAAACTAAGTTTGGAGGACCCCTGAGGGTGAATCCCTTGGGATTTCCTGGAATCACTTCAGAGGCCATTGAAAGGAGGAAGGGGAGTGCTCCAACCAGAGAAAATCTACATTTCTCTATTTTGCTTTTGGTTTTCTTGTTTTTGTTTGGTTTAATTTTTAAGTCATGAGATCAGAAATTATAATAGATTACAGTTACTGAGTTCTTACTATGTTCTGAATATTAGGCTAAGTAGGCATTAAAAACTGGATTATCTCATGTAGTCTTCACAACACCTCAATGAGGGTGACACTAGTCTTATCCTCTTTCTACAGACCAGGAAACTGAGGGAGAAGAGAGATTAAGTGATTTGCCCAAGGTCACGGAGCTAGTAAGTATAGAGCAGTGTGATTCCTGAATCCATGGTCTAAAGAGAAAATAGAAAACTGTGTAGACTGATGGAGAACAAAGTATCACCTTTATTAACGATTAAACTTCTCATATCTAGAGCAAAATGGGATCGTTAACATTCTTCCCTCTGACACATGTCCACAAGGCCGGAAGACACCCAAGCAAACATTCGCTTGGTAGGTGGGAGGTTTGGGCCAGAGGAGAAGGAGGAAGGACCGCATCGCCAGGTTTCTCCCAGCCTGCCCTCCAATCAGGAATGGGGGGTGGAGTCAGGCAGGAGTGTCCGCTCAGGTAGGTCCCTTCCTGGGTAAGGAAATGTCAGCAATGGGAAGAAGAGCATGCATGAGGGTGAGCTCCCTTGTGAGAGGAGGCGCTGGGTGGAGAGAGTTCCTAAAATGGCAAGCAGTGGCCTGAAACCAGTAAAACCAACTGCTGGCAGAGAAGCATTCACCAGTTTTTGAAGATCTAAAACAAAGAACCTAAACCAGGGTCAAGAAGGCAGAATCATCAAAAAGAAATTGGTCTTGTGGGGACTGTGGGGAGCCTGTGCTCCATCTGAAGGGCAGCTGATGCCCCAATCAAGCCAATTCTTGCCACCAGGGAGTGTGGGCTTGGGGTTGCCTCATTTTCCTTTTTTTTTTTTTTTTTTAAAGCTAGAAATCTTTATTTTTGTATAAAATGCTCTGACCTTTAAATATTGCAACCCTCCCTCCCCCAAACTCTGTGTGGTCCAAACCAATAACCTTAGAAGGCTGCATCTGGCCTGCATGACCTGATTTGTGTCCTCTGATAAGGATTCTTAACCTCTTTGAGCCTTGAGAATCTGATGAAAACTGGTCTTTTCCTTACGGGGGAAAAAAAATGTCTGAACAAACACACAAAATCGTGGATGTCCTTTGTGGGCGTCCCTGTGCCCCTGGAATCATCCTGTTCTAAAGGCACACTTTGTAGATGCAAAAGTGACAAGGGCTTCTTGTGAACAGACCTGAGGTCTAGGAAGGTACAAGCCTAGATGTAGTGTGTCATGTACCTGAATGAGACAGTGGAGTTTATTGGGGTCACTACGTCCACCCTGTTAACCATACTTTGTACAGGGAAAGGTCCAAGAGGCCTGGACACTGGTCTGGAGGAAGTAGAAGAGCAGGTATGGAGGGAGTGAAGGAGCCTTGATGGGCAGGGAGATTTTGAGCTGGACTTTGAGGGTCGACAGAACTATAAAAGAGGGAATTTTAGAAGATGGAATGAATCCTTTTTTCTGCTCTTGGGCAAAAAGGAAGGGCGTGTATTTAAAGTTGGGATGCCCTAAATGTCATGGCTGTCTGCAAGGAGGACAGGCATTACATGCAAGAGGCTGTCCTTCCAACCATGCATGTGTCCCAGCCAGGCTCCTGAACTTTCCCGGGTGGATGACAGCCCGTCTCCTGCTCAGCCTATTAAAGAATGTGGATCTGCCCTTAATTGGTAGCAGGGAGGAGCTGAACTCCATGTACTTGTCAGATAGCATAACACTGAGCTCCCTGCAGCTCAACATTTACCAAATGCTCGGGTGCAAAAAATAGCATCAATGGAGGCAAAAGACAAGCATTCCCACCATTCCTCTAGATTCCCCGTCTTATCCACATGTAAGTCAGAACTACAGAGACCTTCAGACAGCTGGGTGCCGGAACATATCATTTTGGCCTCTGGTTGGCTACCTTTTTAGAACAGGGCTTCTCTGCTATGCCACTGGCCTAACGATGTCCTTATCATAAGAATGTTAAGGATGAGGTTCACTTTATTAGGCAAGTTTCTACTTTTTGAATACTTGTGTAGCAGCCTTCAGTAATTCATGTCTTTCTGTAGTCACTGCCCTCACTGAGTAGGGCTGTCCCATGTGACCAATAGGATATACCTGAAATGATGGCGGGTGACTTCTGAAGCTAGATCATAAGGTACTGTGGCTTCCACCATGTTCTTTCTCATCTTGCCACAACGGGGGAATTTGACTGCTTGTCATGAGGACACTCAAGCAACCCTATGGAGAGGTCTGTGTGGCGAGGAACTGAGGCCTCCTGCCTACAGCCAGCAAGAACTTGCCTGCCGTGTGAATGAGCCATCTTAGAAGCAGATTTCCAGCCCCAAATTTTGTAAGCTAATTTTTTGTTACAAACTTTCATATCTCTAAATAACAAGCTTAAACTGCTACTTCCTGATTTCTTTGTTTGTTTGTTTTAAGCATTATAAATTTCCCACTTTTTCATTTTTATAGTGAGAAATACACCAAAACTCAGCAGATTAAAACAATAAACATTATCTCTCACAATCACTTTCTTCTCCTCTCAATATATTATAGAATAAGTTTGATCAACATTATATTGATGTTTCATGATTACATAATTAGGACCACAGAAATGATATTTGTAGCAGAGCTATTAGTTTTTCTTTCTTACACTATTTTTTTTTTATGCTGGGGATAATTATTATCTTGTCTTTATGCTTAATTTCTAAGTATTTATCATTATTTCATGCCGAACATTCCCCTAATTGTCTAAACTCTTTAATACTTCCAAACAAATCAGGTATTCCATCAATTTCCTCTGATGGAGACAGCTCCTAGAATGTTCTGGTGATCTCTAATGACTAGTACCCTGGGATTTTCCTTACTCTCATCCTGGAGAGTTCCCTTTGCCCCCCTTTCATTTTGGATTCTCTTTTTCTTGTATTTCAATACAATTGTTTTTATTTAAAAGCACAGTTGGGCTTCCCTGGTGGCGCAGTGGTTGAGAATCTGCCTGCCAACGCAGGGGACACGGGTTCGAGCCCTGGTCTGGGAAGATCCCACATGCCGCGGAGCAACTAAGCCCGTGAGCCACAATTACTGAGCCTGCACGTCTGGAGCCTGTGCTCCACAACAAGAGAGGCCGCGATAATGAGAGGTCCGCGCACCGCTATGAAGAGTGGCCCCCACTTGCCGCAACTAGAGAAAGCCCTCGCACAGAAACGAAGACCCAACACAGCCATAAGTAAATAAATAAATAAATAAATAAATAAACCCAAAGTTTAAAAAAAAAAAAAAAGCACAGTGAATTGCATACCTCCTCCTGTTTCCTCTTTACACTGGTTGCTAGGAGGCACAGAAAATCTATAACCATTTAAAGTAAGGTTTACAGAGACTTATGGAATGTATTTTTGGCATTTTCACCTTACCCTTGAATTTATCCTATTTCTTCTAACCTTGCTTTTCCTTTTGATTCATGATCTAATTTTAAAAACATTTGCTATATTCAATATATCTTTGTTAACCATCTCAAATCCCTTTACCCAAGATGGACAAAAGCTGGATTGTCAAAATATTGAATACAAGGCAAAACTCTGGAGGCGGAGCGAAGCATCAGGATCCAGCAATGAAAGAACACCAAAGACCGAAGGAGCAGGGGGAAGTTAAACACTGAGAAGTGGAGGCTGGAGTTGGGAGGTGGGGGAAGTGAGAACAGGTTTAAACAGTGGAGAAGCCAGAACAGTTTCCCCATAAATTAATGAGAGTTCTCAGCCTGCTTTATGGTTCAGCGGAGGCACTGAGTTGGGGATTATGAGGGATGTCAACACCTTTCTATGTCCCATTACAGTCTGCTTCCCTTTCCCATCCCCACCTCTATTGGCTCCTGGCCCTTCTTCCTGCTTCTCAGGTACCTCAGTGTTCTTGTCATTGTTGGAGGAAGCTGGGGAAAGAGGAAATGAGGAAGTGGAACAAACTTTACAGTAATCTCATTAACAGATACCGGTCTTATTTTACAGGGAGCAGAAAGCTGTGTACACAGCATTTTAGGAAAGCTGGAAAATTCATTGCATCCAGGGGAAGAGGTGTCCCTTCTTCAATCCATGTGAACCCTTTCAGCTGTGCCCTTGAACTCTGCCCTCATCACCTTCTCCAGGATCCCCTACCATCAGTTTTCCCATCTCGCTTGTATCTTCAATCTCTTCCTCTTTTCCCAAACCTTTCCTCTATGGATACTCAAGTTGTTCTCATCCATTTTTTAAAAAAAATATTATTATTATTTTTTAAATTTTTAATTTAATTTAATTTATTTATTTATGGCTGTGTTGGGTCTTCGTTTCTGTGCTAGGGCTTTCTCTAGTTGCGGCGAGTGGGGGCCACTCTTCATCGCGGTGCGCGGACCTCTCATTATCGCGGCCTCTCTTGTTGCGGAGCACAGGCTCCAGACGTGCAGGCTCAGTAATTGTGGCTCACGGGCCCAGCTGCTCCACGGAATGTGGGATCTTCCCAGACCAGGGCTCGAACCTGTGTCCCCTGCATTGGCAGGCAGATTCTCAACCACTGCACCACCAGGGGAGCCCTGTTCTCATCCTTTAAGAAATTTTTTAAATTGAAGTGTAGATAATTTACAATGTTTCAGGTATACAGCAAAGTGGTTCAGATATATATAATATATATTCTTTTTCAGATTCTTTTCCATTATAAGTTATTATAAGATACTGAATACAGCTCCGTGTGCTGTATGTTCTCATTCTTTCAAAATTCCTTCCTTTTTTTTTTTAAATTTTTTAAAAAATTTTTGGCTGCTTTGGGTCTTTGTTGCTGCGTAGGGGCTTTCTCTAGTTGTGGCGAGCAGGGGCTACTCTTCGTTGCGGTGCGCAGGCTTCTCACTGCAGTGGCTTCTGTTGTTGTGGAGCACGGGCTCCAGGCACGCAGGCTTCAGTAGTTGTGGCTCGCAGGCTCTAGAGTGCAGGCTCAGTAGTTGTGGCGCACGGGCTTAGCTGTTCCACGGCATGTGGGATCTTCCTGGACCAGGGCTCGAACCCGTGTCCCCTGCACTGGCAGGTGGATTCTTAACCACTGTGCCACCAGGGAAGCCCCAAAAATTCCTTCCTTGATTCCCTCTAGTCACAGCTCTATCTCCCTCGTTCCCTTCCCAGTCAGATTTCTTGAAAAAGTTTTCTGCACCTGCTGCTTCTATTTTCTCTGTTTCTCAGTCCACTCCCTGTTGTTACCAGTGGCCTTTTGGATGCTGTTCTCATCTCAGGCTTGATGTTATTTGACTGGTTTGCATTATCTGCTGACCCCGACTTCCTCCTTCTTGAAACCTCCCTCCTTAACTTTCATGACTCACTTTTAATCTCTTCTCCTCTGGTCTCTTCTTTCTACAGTTTCCAGTTCCTCCATTCACCCCTTAAACGAATGGTCCATTCTTGGCCCTCTTCTCTTTTCACCTCTAAGTTCTCCCTGATGTGTCATCTCCTCCAGTGGCTTCACATTTCACTGCTGCCAGATGTGGATATTTCCAACCCAGGGCCCTCTCCTGAGTTGCATACCTGCATGTACAACCACCTTCTGCAACTTAAACTCAGTCTCTCCAAAACCAAATTCATTGTCTTGCCCAAGCCTGCCTCCGCCTGGATTTCCTGTTCTGGAGAAGGGCATGGTCAGCTGACCTTGGTGTCTGAAAAGAAACTTGGAACTAAAGAGGTGGCCATGGGGATGGAGAAGGGAGACCAGGGACATGAGATAGGAAGAGGGAGGCAGAATCCAGGATCACGTTGATTTGTGTCTGACTGGATGTGGTGTAGAGAAGCGGTCAGAGGTGGTCAGAGATGACTGGTCTCTTTTCTCCATCCCACGGCCATTGCCTTAGTTCAGGCTCCCAGTGTTCCTACAACCCCCTAAATGGTCTCCTCACCTTCAAGCTTCCCTCCCAGAACCCAGTCTCCACGCTGTGTCCAGAGAGGATATTAAAATGCATGTTTGGGTGTGATGTTCTCCTGTGTAAAGCCGCTTTGGCACCCATGAGTTTAGGGAAAATCCAGACTCCCAATCTTGGTCTTAAAGGCTCTTCAGAGCGGGGTCCTGCCTGGGTCTCGAGGCTCAGCTCTCCGGGGCCCTGCCTTGGTACAGGGCCTTGGTGCTAACCTGTCCTCACTCCTTTAAGCTTCAATGCCACTGAACTTGCCATTTCCTATACCTGCAGTCTCTATCCCCACCTTCTATCCTTCCAGCACAGCTCAAGCACCCCTCTCCCAGCTTTTGCTGCCCTCGCCCCCTCCCTTGGCCCAGTCTGGGTGAGGGCCCTCTCTCTGGGTCCCCTTGTCCTCACCTCTGTCAGACACCATCACACATACTGTAATCATTTGTTTCCTTTTCTGTAAACAAGGGGTGTGAGGGCAGGACCAATTTTCTTAAAGCTCTATAATCCTAGTACCTGGCACAGTTTGGCCTGTTGTAGATATTTAACAAATGTTAACTGAATGAATGAATTAATGAATGAAAGACCACATTGCAGAAGAAAGTATTGTCAGTACTCCTCTCTTACTTCACAAACTTGACACTTAATAATAACAGTTTTTTTTTCTTGAATTTCAGGGGCACAGGATTGGATTAATCTACTCCTCAGCTCATGAAATACTGTCACCATTGGTCCATGCAAAACCCCATTCATTCATTCATTTTATCCCTAATCCTTAGTCTTATCACTGCTCTAATTTGTTTAACGCTGAATCTTTTTAAAAAATATTTATTTATTTGTTTTGGCTACACTGGGTCTTAGTTGCGGCACATGGGCTCTTAGTGGCAGCATGCAAACACTTAGTTGTGGTGTGTGGGATCTGGGTCCACGACCAGGGATAGAACCCGGGCCCCCTGCACTGGGAGCGCAGAGTCTTACCCACTGCACCACCAGAGAAGTCCCTAATGCTGAATCTTTGAAAAATGTGTATGACTGTTTTGTGAGCAAATATTTTAAATTTATGTGACTAGTATTGTGTTATAGAGCTCATTATGTTTCTTGCATTTTCTATTCAGGCCTAGATTTTTAAGATCCAACTGTGTTGACATGTGTACACCTAGCCTATTGCCTTTAACTGCTTCATTGTTCTCCTACCAAGAAACATTTAAACAGACTTTTTTGTTACCATGATTTCTTTGTTTTGTTTTTTAATTTGATCCTCATCTCAGCAATGTGAGGAAGTCAGGACAAATATTAATATCTCCGTTTGACTGAGGAGACAGCTCAGAGATTAAGTGAACTGCCGAAGTCGCAGCATTTTTGGGGCAGAACCCAAATGCTTCCCTGTCCTCTAACACCAAGTTCAGTTTGTGGTCAAGGGTCACGCTCCTTTCTCAGTGGGGGTGTGACCATTGTTCTCTCTAAGGATGTGGTAGATCTGAGCTCGCTCTGACAGTCAGGGGCAAGAGAGTCCCAGGGCAAATCTTACTAGATGTTCTCTTCCTCTAGCATCCCTGCCTCCTCAAAGTCAGGCTAGAAGGAGTGTCTGGGCAGCTGGGGCTGGAGGTAGGGAGGAAGACACCGCATAAAGGCAACAGCTTTGGGGGTGTCAGAATCCACAAGGGCCAGGGATGGGGGGTCATTGCTAATTATGTATAATGGACACTTGCCTCTCCCTCACTTACTTCTCTGAGCCATTGTTGAGTCGTCTGCAGGAAATGGTCCCATCCCCACAAAGCCCAGTCCCCTGGAATTTACCCCACCTGCCCACCCGCATCACCGCCCCTGTCTCAGGTGCAGGTATCCACGCTGCAAGTTCTGATAAGAGACACCTGCGCTTGTTTTCATAAATAATAAAAATTATAAAGGACTATAAGTGCCAGGTGAACCCTCTACAGAACCTACCCATGAGGGAGAGTTCCAGGCCACTACCTTTCACCCTGTCCTCTCCTCATTGCTGGAAAAATACATAATTATAATCACAACTAACTTGTGATTAATCACAAGCACACTGTTTACAAAGTATCTGTTACCTCATTTTATACACACATCTCCAACGCATGTTATTACCACTAGCCTTTTTTCAGAGTTGAGAAAATTGAGGCTCAGAGAGGTTAAATAACTTCCTCAAGGTTACACAGCGAAAAAGTAGCACAATTGGGACTCAGATCTAAATCTTCTGATCACAGATGCTATGCCTTATCCACTACACCCTATCAAGAGCAGATGTCCAATTTCCTCTAGGAGAAGTCCAGGTTGGTGCCTGAGACTCAGCATGAAGATGATATTATAAAAGGCAATTGCTCATATCTCTCCAGGGAGTACCCTAACCGGAGCAACAGAGTCATCCGTCATGTAGCAACTCTGCCCTGAGCCACTGCTGGGTGTGCAACCAGCTCTCAGCTCTCCTTCTGTCTTCAGAGTAACAAAGCCGTCTCCAGGTAAATCACAGGCGACTAATTAAAATGCACGCTCTCCCGGGCTCCCTGGTTAATGCTTTCCCAAATGAGGCAAGGGTGGGAAGGGTGGTGAAGTTGTTGCAAGATCGAAAGAAAGCGGAGGAAGAACAAAAGAGGGATGAAAGGAATGGAAGGGGAGAAAGAGAAAAAGAGGGAGGGGAGGAAGGAAGGAAGGAAGGAAGGAAGGAAGGAAGGGAAGGAGGGAGGGAGGGAGGGAGGTTTGCCTATGTTTTTCAAGGAAAACAGGTAAGCTTTATGAGTCTAACAAATTTACATTTTCTAGCATTTTACAAAGTGCTCGCAGATGTGTGACCCTATGACCCTCATGAAGACCTTGTGATTGAAGTAAAATACTATCATCCCACTTTACAAACAAGGAAGCTGAGGTTCTTGGTGATTAGAGATCTTGGAGACAGCCTAGAAGAACAGGAAAGGCCGTAAGTTTTGATGTCCAGCAGACCTGGATTCAAATCCAGACTAGCTGTGAATTATCAACATGGTCTTTGTCAAATTACTTAGCATCTCTGAGCTTTGGTTTCCTCTACTAGAAAACTGAGGACAATGACAGCCCCAGTCCCTTAGGGTTATTCGGAGGATTAAATATTATATTGCTTGGCATGAGAGCTCAAAATACGCTAGCTATCTTATTTCTATTGCTTCTGTATTGTCATTACTTACTACTGTTACTAGAGTATGAGACAGCATTATTACTCATAATGGTGTACACTCAACAAGTGTTAGCTTCCTTCTACACGACCCCAAACCCTCACTTCCCTGAGGTATCATAGCTAGTCATTGTTGGACCCAGGCTGGCCATGGCTTTGACTTTAGTACTGGTATCCTTGCACAGTATCTTGTTGCCCACCCTCTATTTAGCGCCTTAAAAATACAACTAGAATATACTGTATATCTCCATGACACTAATATTCTTTCCATTTCCAAAGGGATATCCAGATATCTTAAGATTAATTCTTCAAAATATCCAACTATCCTCTGCTGCTTGGGAAGGACCTGTACATGTGCCATCTATATTACAGCCTAGTATCATGATGTTTCCTCTAATTATTTTTAAGTTTGAGTAGACAATTCCGTACAAACAATAAACTAGGAAGCCTGAAAATAATGGGCAGAGTTTAAAGTTGAGATTAATCTTAAAGCAAAGTTAATTAACACATAATCATCTTTGTGCTACATGGTGATTAGGTATAAATCAAAGCTATTTGTGTAAATGAAAACAGTAATATTTTGTGCAATTAAACCAAGCACTTGCTGGGGGAGAGCAGCAGTGCTGATTGTGGGTGGGTAATACAGTTAGAGCTCCCAGTGTCTCTAACTTGCTTGAGGAAAGGATTGGCCACCGAGTCCCTAAGATGCCTATTACAATGCCTGGCAGTCATAAGTGTTCGATACATGTTCACGCCTCCGCTTCCACATCTATTTCTTCTCCTTTACTTCCCTCTTCCCATAATGATTATTGTTACTATTATTCCTTAGCCTTAACTAACATGGTCCCAGTACCACTACCTTAGTTCCCAGTGTTAGAATTGTGAGCTAGGGGTTTGAAAACCGTTGTTCAGACATTCAAAAAGAAGGAAAAAACTACTTGGGAAAAAAATGATCTTAGGATTCATTAGAAAATTCTAATAACCAACGATCCTCTCTCAGATAAAAAAGCAATAAATGAAGAGTCAGATTATAGTCATTTTTAATACTTCAAGGTTGCTGGAATTAAAGGAACAGAATGGCAACAATGAAAAAGTGGCTCTCTGTCCCTGCAGGGTAATAATACAGTATAGGTATTTGGGGGATTGCTGCCTAGCCCTCAGGGGCCCCGTCCACTTGTGGGATGGTTTCCCAGTATGTGTTAATTTATGTCCCCTTGGCTGAAATTGGATTGGATGAAGATTGAGTACTCGACTCGGCTGAGCCAATCAGACTTTTCCTCCTGAGAACCTGGAGCTGTGATTCATGGACAAGGAGTTCCTGAGTGTGGCTTGAACTGAGAACTTATAAACTTGAGAGTTGAATGATGGTTCTCAGGTAGAGAGAAGCAGAAAAAAACAGTCTACAGAGTGAGAGAAGAATCAAATAGAGGTACAGAGAGAAGCAGAGATGAGTGTCTATGTGATCCTAAAGTAAAAGAAAAACAGAAAATGGCTGAATAGTTTCCCGTGGACTTTCCGGCTCCTATGTTAGATTTGTCCCCAGACCCATATCCACTCCCTGATCCTCGGTTCTGTGAGATACTCTTGTACCCATATGATCCATTTTCCTATTTTATTTAAGCTAGCTCAAATGGGGATTTGTTATTTGCAACCAAAAGAGCCTTAACCAAAACACATTGCTTAGTCAGCTTGGTTTCCCAAGACCTTTTACAAAAGGTAGAGGAATTTGGATAATTTTGTTGAGAAATGATATTGCCCAAAATAGACACAGCTGCTTCCTTCTTTGAGGCTAATGCCAAGCCTACTTAACTTGCTTTAATCATTTTCTTCCTCTTCCTTCCTGGCCTGGAGTCATTAGGCCGGAATGGGGATGGATGAATATGGTGACAGGGGGCAGGGACAGGATACAAACAGCTGTACTGGAGACTTTCTGTCCTGTGTGATCTCGTGTTCTCGGAAGAGCAGCAACTGCCCAGGACTCATCATATAAAGCTCAGAGTTCCCTTCATCAGACTCTGCTTCCTGCAGACTTTACAAGGGTCTCAAGGAACTTGCTGCCACAGTTCTAGCTGCTGGACCTGGCCACCCCTCCACCACTACCCCACCTCCCCACAGTGGATTTGGAGTTCAGAACAGCTTTCCGAGGGGCTTTAGGGTCAGCGGGCAAGCAAATACAGAGTACTAAGGGGAATGGAGAAATCAATTTCCAAGAATACAAGTCCACTTCCATTTGTTACAAACAGATGCAATGTGCCTGAGAAGAGCACCAAATATGGACTTCATTAAAAAAAAAAAAGGCCTTAGTGTTCTTCTATGTCCCCCGTGGCAGAAAAACTCATTTCCCCAAGCAGTTTGGAGTGGTAAGAGATGCAGAATGACTGGCAAGGGCTTCCGAATGATGTGTCCTCTGTGTTGGAAGTAATTAAAAATCCAGAAAATATTTACATATGTGAGCCTAGTTAGAACAGCAATGTCCCAAGTTTGGGGCAGATCAAGCCTATCTGTGTGTAGAGGATGAATCTGTCTCACTGAACAGAGACGTCCTCTAGGGAAAAAATGAGGACAACTTTCTGAGTCTCATCTAGGCACACTGTGTGAAGGATTTCTGAATGTGAAATCCTGGTACCACCCAGAGAATGCTCTATTATTTGAGATCAGAAATTCTAGAAGAAAAGTTTCTCTGCTCATCCAACCAGCAAGCATTTGGTGGACATCTGCTTGTGTAAACCAGCAGGACCTTATGGGACCTTCTCAGGACAGATCCCTCCCCCATATCCTCTGCTTTAGCTCCTCTAAGTACCTAGATAATAGTATCTGATGCACATTTCCTGAGTTGTTTTACAGATGCTAAAACCCCCACCAAATGGAAGAAATTAACTGCTTGATGTCCATGAGCGCATAGCTCCCAGGCCTACTGAAGCCTAAAGGTTGGTAATGTTAACCCTGTGACTCTGCCCTGTTACCTCACCAGCAACCAATCAGAGAACTGTGCACAGGCTGATCACATACCCTGGGATGCCCCTTCCCTCACCTGGCCTTTAAAAATGCTTTGCTGAAACCCATCAGGGAGTTCAGGATTTTAGAGCACGAGCAACCCATCCTCCTTGTATTGGCGCTTTTATAATAAATGCTGCACTTTCCTTCACCACAACTGCAGCGTCAGTAGATTGGCTTTACTGCGCACGGGTGAGCAGACCCAAGTTTGGTTCGGTAACACTTGGGCCACAAAACTGAACTGGGAGCAGCAAAAGACATAAGAGAGTCACCAGAAGCACATATCCTACTTTGAGAACCTTAGCATTTCATTCACGCGTTCATGCAGCATTTATGAAGCACCTAGACACATTCTAGGCATTGGAATAAGATAGTGAACCTGAGTAGATGAGGTCCCTGGTCCCATGGAGTTTAAATTCTAATGAAGAGAGCCGAAAACAAGAAAGAAAGTTAATGAAAAATAAATACATATGTTAATTTGCAGAGACTAAAGGAAATAAAACGGGGTAATGGGATGAAATGGGGTTGGGCAAAGAGGCAATTTTAAATATGGTGATCAGGGAAGTCTCTGGGGCCTGAATAATGAGAAGGAAGCAAGCAGTCAACTGAAGCCCGGGGAGGGCATTTTAGGTGAAGAAAACAACAAAGCCAAGGAATATTTGAGGACCACAAAAACGAGCAGCGCAGCTAGAAAGGTGGTAATTGTTGGGGTTACAGGGGGGCCAAAGGCCGGATCATCTGAGCCTCGCAGACCACAGAAAGGGTTGGATTTTATTCTAGGTGGAATGAGAAGGCTTTGGAGGGTTTTAATCAGGAGAGTAATATGATCTGATTTGTTTTAAACTGTGAAAGGCCATTTTGTGGAGAGTGGACTCCAGGAGAGCAGGAGTGGAAGCTACTAGTAGGGAGACTAGATAGCTCAGAGCGGTGAGCTCAGAGGGGGGATGTTGGTGGTTAGGACCGGGGTGGTGGGCGGTGGGGACAGTGAGACGAGAGGAGACAGGACCTGCTGGAGGTTCCTGTATTGGGGATGAGTGGAAGAATTGAGGATGACTCAGGGTTTTGGCCTGAGCACAGAGCCCCCACTAAGACTGGGGAAGCGTGGGAAGGAGATGTTTTAGTGGGACATTGAAGGAGAAGTTTGGAGGGGAAGACAATGAGTATCATTTTGGACATGTTAAATTTGAGGTGCTTTACTATACAACTTGGTTGGACAAACATACACAGGCAAAACAATTCGAGTAGTATAGAAGCTTGGTATTCACAAGAGGCCTCGGATATATAAAATCCCTAACACTTAAGATCCTACAACAAAGGATACTCAAAGCTCCAAACTCACCATTTACCTAATGATTGCGTCTGTGTCCTTAACTCCTAAAATCTTATATTCCCCACCTGTAAAACATGGATTAAATATAGCATCAACTTCACAAAGTTGTGGAGAAGATTAAAAGAGATTCTGCACATAGAGTCCTTAGCACAGCTCTTGGTATGTGGTAAGCATTCAATAAATAGTTGCTATTGGTAATTGCATTAGTTTCCTAGGGCTGTCAAAACAAAGTACCACCAACTGGGTGGCTTCAAGCAACAGAAATTTATTATCTCACAGTTCTGGAGGCTAGAAGTCTGAAATCAAGGTATCATCAGGGCTATGCTCCCTCTGAAACCTGTAGGGGAGAATCCTTCCTTGCCCCGTTCTAGCTTCTAGTGTTTG
This sequence comes from Balaenoptera physalus, assembly GCF_965194825.1. NCBI lineage: Eukaryota > Metazoa > Chordata > Mammalia > Artiodactyla > Balaenopteridae > Balaenoptera > Balaenoptera physalus. The sequence continues at coordinate 96,112,138 of NC_138882.1, read as the reverse complement.
CTGGCTATCCTTGGCCTGTAGATGCATCGCCCCAGACTCTGCCTCTGTTGTCACTGGCTGTCTTCTTCCTGTGTGTCTCTGTGTCTCCATACAGTGTTCCCTCTGTGGGTCTCTCTCTCTTCTTCTTATGCAGACACCAGTCATTGGACTAAGGGCTTACCCTTCTTCAGTACAATCTCAGCTTAACTAATCACATCTGCAAGGACCTTACTTTCAAGTAAGGTTACATTCTGAGGTGCTCTGGGTTGGGGAGAGGGACACAGTGCAGCCCATAACAGTAGTCTTAATAATACCACTGATAAGTTATTTCCTTGTCTGGGTAGAGGGCCCTGCCAAACAGAAACACTTACAACCGATTCTTTCAATTCACGGAATAGTCTTGGTCTCTAATAAAGAACTTGGTGATATGTGACAGGCATTTTAACAGAGAGTTGAGATGATCTATCTGTACTTAGAATCATGGCATTTTTGGAGTTTGAAGTGACCGGGAATAACTTAGTCCAACTCCTTCATTTTGTCATTGAGGAAACCCACGCCTAGAAATGTGATGTGATTGACAGAGGGCACATATCTGGACAGCAGCCAGGCCGACTCTAGGAAGCTTGTTTTCACCCTTCTAAGATAACATTTCTCCCATTATACTTATTTGATCCTGCAGTCAAATGGCAATCGAATTTCACTGCCTTTTCCCCTTCCTAATCAAGTCTCCCCCTCCAACCAACCACCTACCTAAAGTCCAAACCTCTCTCCGAGAGGAAACATCACACAAGAAGATCTGGGAATCAGAAGAGGGAAAAGATACCTCCTTCCTTTTCCAGCTGGATTCAGAACACTTATTTTTCACTCCCTGTTTGACTCTGGGGAGGGTAAGCAGCAACTGAGAGGCTGTAATATATAAAACTCTAAACAAATGTAATAGGTTGTTATGACTTCATCTATACTTCCTGCAACTCGGGAATGATGTTATTTCAAGCAACTCATTCTTTAAAAAGCAATTCTAGTGTAACAAAACAGTTGGAGTTAGAATTTTTACCTTTAGAGTAAAGCGATGGCTTAAATGCCATATGAGTTAGGATGCTTTCGGCTGCAAGTAACATGATAGCTGAATCAAAGTGGCTGAAGCAGTAAGGGATTTATCTCCCATAATGAGAACATCAGAGCAATGCAATTCAGGGTTGCTTAACTCAGTAGTTCAACAAGGTCAGGGGGCTTGAAGTGGCTTCTCTGGGATCCAGCTGGCTTTTTCCTCTGCTCACAAGATGGCTGCCACAGCTTCAAGTCTAACTGTATAATCATGCTCCTCTGTTTTTTGTATTTTTGATGCATTGACCTCTTGGACTCTTGCTGACCGTAGAGAAACTGCCCCTCCCAGGGCTGGCTAATTTCCTAGAGATAGTAAACTGCTGGCCTCCTTTCATATGCAAACCAACCAATCCAGATCCCATACCTCATACCTCAACCACCTCCTTTATCAGGCTCTCACAGGGCTCTCACTCTCTGGGTCACCTGCTCTAATCATCCCAGGGCCAGGTACCAGGCACGTAGGAACATCCTCAATGCCCCAGAGCCAGAAATTATTCACCTAGCCAATCCTAAGCCTGCTTACCCTACCTCACTTGTTCTGCCTGTAGAAACTGCAGTAAACTCTCTTGCCCACATTTCCCCCAGCTCCTTCTCCCTCCAGATTTGCCCCAGTGCTTCACTATGTTCCCCTCCCATCTCCCGCCTCCTGCCCCGGTGTGGTGTGGCATGCTCCCTCCTCTTGGAAGCTGTAATTATCAATGGCAATTGAGTCCTGATCTATTGGCTTCACCATACCTGAAAAATAATAAAACTCACATTTTAAAAACAATAATGCCCTCACATGATGAGTTCAAAACATGAAGGGGCTGGGGAAGGAACACCTTCCTTGAGTACCTGGGGAGGGTGAGTTTCAGAACCAAATCTGAGTTCTGATGAAGGGCAGCTGGGGGAGCCTTGGCTGTTGGGTAGGCCATCCACACTTTCTGTCACAAGCCCTATGAGAATACAAGCAAGAGAAAAGATAAAAATTGGGTGGAACTAATCAAGGAAGGCTTTCTGAGTGCGGTGAGAGCTGGGAGTCCTACAGGACTTGGCGTGTGTGGTGTGTGGAAGTCAGCAGGCGGTAGAGGCGAAGGAGAAACAGAAAGCAGATGAGTCACCCCTGGCCGTGATGGTAAACAGGTGTACTTGACGTGAGGGGAAATGTAGCTTTGGCCACGGACTTCTGTTTGAAGCTCCTGGTTCTTCTTGACTTTAAGTCACTTGCCTTTGACATGGGAGAGGACAGGCATCTCATCAAATGAACCAACCTGGCTGCAAGGAGCAGTCAAATCCATCCCCACTCAGGAGTCCTGGATAAAGATGCTCCAAGATGTCTGTGACAAGAACAGCGGGTCATAAGATCTATTTCTGCCTCCTGCCTCTGAGTCATGGGATGACTCAAGGTGAATCTCTCTCTCCACATCTCCGAGTCCCCGGCCCCCAGCCATGAGCAACAGAACACCACAGCCATGTTTCCCTCCCGGCAAGGTTGTCTGTCCCTGCAGGGACCCCGCAAAGACTCCCAGACTGCCCCCTCTTCCCGCCGCTGACTCTTTTCAGCTTTTCCGGCTCTTTCTCCCCCTCCCAGTTCCCCACTTTATTTTTCCTTTTCTTCTTTTCCAAATAGCACTGCTCCAAAGCACCCAGACACTTGTCCTGGGGGCGGCTCTGCCGGCTGCCCCTGAGCTGCGGGAACGGCCCTGAGATTGCTTCTTCCTCTTAAGCGACTCCGTTTGCAGGATAAATAATGTCATCCCGAGGGCGGGCTCCCGTGGGCCGGGGCAGGTTTCCATTTTGCAGCAGGTCAGCTTACATTCCACTAGGGGGCTTTTGAACGTTAATAGGCATCTCTCTTCAGGTGCCCTTCTCTGTTCTTTACAGAACACCAGTCCAACTTCCATTGGAATCCTACAGAGAGACGATTACTCTTCTCATTGTTTTCCTTACAAATTTGTTTCTGGATTTAATGGCTCTGGTTGCCGAGCAGATTTAGAAAACTGGGGTGGAGGGAGCGCCCATTATGGGCGTCTGGTTATCGGCAGCCTCCGGGAGTGTGGGGCTTGAGATTTAGGTGGAATTAACTCTTGGAGGCTAGGGGTGGTCCTTCTCTTCCCCTGGAAGGAATTATATTTGTCGTTGTTGTATGTTTAGGAAATGTAGAGATTGTAGCATTAGAATACAATGGATGGAAAGCGAGGATCTCAGCGGGCAGGTGGCAAGGGGTATGTTGCTCAGCTGTGGAAGGATCTGGAGTCAGAACTGAAGATTGAGCGTCACCTCAAGACTGTCTTGTGAACGGCACAGGCATAAAGGACAAAATCCAGGGATGACTTGCCCAAGGTCACTCCACCAGCAAGTGGTAGGAGTAGGATCCCTCTTGGGCTGTGAGAGTCTGGACCTCAGCCCTCAAACCCCGCACTGAACTTGTACAAGGAGGTGGAAGCAAAATGGCCGCAACCCCCGTGCTTGGGGTCTTCCCAGCCTTGGATGCCTTTGGTAAAGAACTGCTTCAACTGCCATCAGAAATGTGACTCTACAGCCTGGCAAAGACTGGCCAGGAAAAGGAGAATCCATACTCAGTGGTCATCTGACGCCCCAGGCAACAGCTCTGATTGCCCAGTCAGAGAGGATGACCAGATGGCCGGTAGTTCCCCTGCCACTTGGAGATCTGGAGGGACCTGTTGCATGGATTACAGGGCCAGACCTAAGCTGGTGATGGTGATGCCAGTCTGCCACATCACATGGCAGCTAATGGGACAGCTGTGATAGTGGCCCAGGGCAGCAGAGGTCACAGGAGAGCTGAGCTCACCTTAGCACCCATCTGTCTATGTACTAAGTCAGTGCTCTCCAGGCAGCTGCGTGTGGCAGGAACGGGCCAGGGCCGAGGAGGCAGGCCTTCCAGAGACCAGAGCCACAGACGCCTGGAGGAGAGCAGTGAGGGGCCTCTGTTCATTCATTCATTCATTCAATCAGAAATGTTCATTGAGCAAGTACTATGAGCCAGGAACTGCGGTCGGTGGTAAAGATTCAGGACCTGGTTTCTGCCTTCAAGGTTTTAACAGTACAGATGGACAAACAAGCAAAATTCAATTGAGTGTGAAAAGTGGGAGCATAGCTTGAAGCATATGCTCCCGAAGAGGTGGTATTCAAGCTGACACCTGAAGGTGGGCAGGAGTGAGGCAGGCCTGGGTGCAGGGTGGGGTGAGGTGGGGGCAGAGGCAGGGGAGGCGAACTTCCCAGATGGAGTAAACAGCATGTGTCAAGGTCCATAGGTGAGACAGAACTTGGACAACCTAGTAATCTCTGGTTGAAAGCTGATTGCAGGAGAGCTGAGTGAAAGCCATATCATGAATGGTTTTGTAGACTTTGTCAGAGTGTGGACTTTCTCCTGGGGCCATGAAGAGACTTTGAAGCATCTCCAGAAAAGAAGCAGGGAGATCAGATCTGTACTTAGCAAGGTCACTCTAGTGATGGTGTGGAGGGTAGTTTGGAGGAGGACCAGTTAAGGGGCTACTGAAGTTTTCCAGGCAAGAGATGATGGTGCTGTGACCCTCAGGTCTGTGTAGGACACCCCAAAACCAGGGGAGAAAATATCTGTGGGTGTGGTTCGGCCTTCTTTTCCTGGTGTCCAGGGATCAGGGCACAGTCCACAAGTGCCAACATGGGCAGCTGCAGAGTTTACAAGCAGAACAGCTCAAGGTGCCCAGAGTGAGTGAGGAGATTTGGAAGAAGGTTCCGGAAGAGACCAAAAATTCCATCACATGTAGAAGAGGTATCAAAACAGATATTCTTGGGCTAAAGCTAAGTAGCTTAGTCTGCCATCCAACAAAACACGAAGGGCAGACCAATCCCCAGGATGAGGACTGACTCCTCTGTGGGACCATCTAAGGGCAGGAGGGGTCTGCGAGCCATGGAACTGAGGGTGTGGTGGTTTCGGGGAATCCCAGGGAAAATAACCTCTCTCTCTTCTATGTGAGGATATAGTGAAAAGGTGGCCATCTGTAAGCCAGGCAGAGAGGTCTCATTAGGAACTGAGTCAGCTGGCACCTTGATCTGGGACTTCTTAGTTTCAAGAAGTATGAGAAATAAATTTCTATTTTTCAAGCCACCCATTCTATGGTACTTTGTTATAAGAGCCTTTGTTGACTAAGACAGGATGGGTGTCTGTCCTTGGTCCCATCAGCTGGGACACAGGGAGGCAGGCAGAGCTGTGAAGTACAAAACAGCCCACAGAGTCCGATGGCAGGAAAACTCGGAGGACCGATGTCAGGGGAAAGGTTTTGGATCTTGCAGCAGACAGCGTTTGGTGCCTTGCATCACATCCCCTTGGGCCACTTCTGATTTCAGTTGCTGCAGGGGTGGGTGGTTCTGAAACCCAACTCCTTCTTGGGTGGGACTTAAGCCCACCTGTACCTCAGATTGGGACTTGAACTCAACAATCCCTGCCTTAGGAGGGGACTTGAACCCACTGTCTTTTAATTGAAACCGCTCACCTGGCGTCAGGACTTACTGAAGCTCAGGTCCTTTTGCCTCGGCACAGAAAGAATTGGGCGAGAGGCAAAGTGGCAGGCAGAGAGTTTATTAGCATAGGACGCTTACGAGAGATACAAGTGGGCTGGCAAGGGAGTGCAGCAGCCCCGAGAACAAAGAGTGCTACATTTTTATAATCAAAGAAGAAGTGGGGAGAGGAGAACACCACCTTCTTCCTCATTCTTGGGCGGACGTCAAGGCTTACATCGTCAGTTCCTCCTTTGGCCCTATGTGGTTTAACTCGGATGGTCATGGGTCTATTTAAATCATATGTATATTAGCAAAAGGGTGGTAACATATACTAAAATATGGTAATTTATCTCAGGTTTCACTATAATGTCCCCTTTCACCTAATTTCTTTCCCATTTCTGTCTTGGTTATGTGCAGAAATGCTGCTCTTCAGGGACTATGAACTCCCTGACTTCATGTAACAAGATTCAGACCCCATATCTATTGTCTTGTGTTTTAACTCTCAGGGTTTGTGGCTTGAGTGTGTCCCGCACTTGGATGCACCTGACCTTCTACAAGGTAGTGTAGATTGTTGCTAGGTTACTGGATTCTTTTCTTGAGTCGTCATTAGCTTACAACAGTCTCCCAAACTCCCTTAAAATTCCCTTTCTGTCCTCAATGCCCTAGTGGGATTTCTAAACTGACTATTTCATTATCCTACTCTATTCCTATCAGTTCTGTGCAAGCTCAGGCTCACGGCTCCATGATGGGTTCCACCCAGGCCCGCTCCATCTGCTGCCTCTGAGTATTTCTGAGGCCACAGGAGCTGCTCCACTTGGGGAGGGATGGGTGGTGAATACAATTCGGGACAACCTCATGCAGTGGAGGGGCTAGAGCCCGGGTGGATAAGTGTTCTAACCTCCTGTCTTTTAGGTGGATAATTCTGGGAGCAACCCAGTAAGCATCTCAGGGGTCTCTGCAGAACTGAGCCCCATAGGCTTCAGCAGTGGTGTCCCTATCATACCACACATTGGTTTGTTCCCTTTGTCTCTTTCTTCCTGCTCCCTCACTCCTTCTTTCTGGACAATTTTATAAACTATCTGCACCCAAGCCTCAATCTTCAACTCTGTTCTCAGAGAACCCAACTGAGATTTATTCTGAAGGCAATAGGGAGCCCTCGATGTGTTTTTTTCTTTTCTGATAGTAATCCTGTAATGAACTCTAGGCACTCTGCTGGGCGGGGAGGATACAAATATAATATGTCACAGTCCTTGAACTTGAGGAGCTTATGACCTCCTCTTCCTTCTGTAAACTTTTCGGTGTTTTTATTTCCATGATCTCACTTGGCCCTCTCAGCAGCCTTTCCAACAAAGTTGTGCAAGCATCATTATTCCCACCTGATAGAAAAAGCAAAAGGAGACATAGAAAGGTTAAAGCAGTTTACAAGGTCACACAGCTAGCGAGTAGCTTTTAAGCAGTTAAAATCTTTGGCTGGGTATATAAATGATCATAGTTACTCTGAGAAAATAACATTAAAAGTGACACATTTGCTGTAATTTAATTATTTGCTTGCCTTCATTATATTTTCTTCGGGTTCTCTGTTCCTCCTCCACTTTCCAAATATTGTACTGGCTTTTAATCAGTGCTATATAATTTCTTCTGTGAAAGTAGGTCAACATACAACGTGTTAATATAACTTTCCTTTTACAGTTTAAACAACCTTTTAGTAAAATTGAAACAAAAGAAGAAAAAAAAACCCCTTTGACTGCCATTGCATAATTTTAAGCAGAACAACAAGATCTGATTTGCATTTTAGAAAGACGAATATGAGGGCAGGAGGGAGGAGAAACTGGAAGGGCAGGATTCCACATTCCCTCCCCTGGTGGCTCTATCCCTTTCCATGGCTTTAAATAACATCTTTAGGCTGATGACTCATACATTTATATCTCCAGCCCCGACTTCTCTTCTGAGTTCCAGATTGGCATACCCAGCCCTCTAACTGACATCTCTACTTGGATGCCTCACAGGCACTCAAACTTAACATGTCCAGAATGAAACTCTTAGATTTCCACTTTTTCCCTCAAACTGTCCCTCTTCCAGCATTTCCTACTTGGTTAGTGGCCCCAGCTGTTCAAGCCAGAAACCTAGAAGTCATCCCGATTCCCCTCTCTCTCATCTTCTGTAACCAGTCAATTAGCAACTCTGGCAATTTACATATTTTCCAAATATGTCTCAGATCCATTTAATTCTCCCCATCCTGGCCGCCATCATCTCTTGCCTGGACTATGGTTGTAGCCTCCTAACAGTTCTCTCTCTTTCCACTCTTTTTCCTATTGGGACAGGGGTCAGGGGGGAGGGAGGGGAAAGTTTTCCTTCTCATTGGTTTCATGTTTCCATGTGGTGGCACCTTCATTAGATGAACGGTCCTGGCCTCTCTCAGGGATAATGTGAGTTATTCCACTTGCATGGCTTAGCTTTCTTGCAGAATAATCTGCCTGCCTCAGAGAGGCTGTATTGATTTTCTAATGCTGAGTAAGAAATTACCACAAACTTAGCAGCTTAAAATAACACACATGTATTATGGCTATTCCAATTAATTTCCTTTCCATTTAAAGCATTTTGGATTTTCTTTCACTTGTAACATTGACACCAACTTTTTCAGGGACCATCTTGGTGGAAGTGTTGGGTGTCAACTGGATGACATACATGGGTCAGAAACTCAGGACAATCTGAGCTAGAGACAAAGACTTAGGTGCCAACGGCATGTGGGTAGGAGTTGAAGCCAGTGAAGTGGACGTGCGCCTAGGAAGGGGGCGCACCCAGGAAGAATGACACAGTGGCAGGAGAAAAAAGTGACAGAGTGAGTCTGAGGAGTACCAGCACTTGTGAGCTGGGTGAGTAAGAAGAACCTGTGGCGGAGAGTAAGAAGCGCCAGCCGTAGAGGTAGGAGGAAAACCAGTGGTGGGTGAGGGGGGTGGAGGGATTAGGGAGATCAAGTGAGGAGAAAATATCTGGCAAGACAACAGCCTCAGATGCTGGAAAGATTTCAGGGAGGATAAGAATGGAAAAGAGTCCACGTACTTAGCAACTAGGATGTTGCAGGCGATTTGGGCAAAGATAATTTCAGCGGAATGTGAGGGCAGAGGGTCAAGGGGAGGAAGCAGTAGAGGCAGTCAAGGTAGACCTATTTCGCCAAAAGTTTGGTCGTGAAGTGAAGGAGGGGGCTGGTAAGAGAGGCTCACAGGAGTTGTTTCGAAGTCACACACCTTTGGATCTGACTTTCCGGTGCTCCCAAGATAGTATGAGTTACCTAATCATATCTGATAATATTTTTTTCTAGTTAACTACTAAGGTGGGTTCTGCCACCTAAAATTAAGAATCCTTGATGAAACAGAGGGCTTGAGGAAAATGCCGGAGGTCTGAAGTAGTGATCATGGAGGAAGGGAGAGGGCTTTGAAAAAATATAGCAGTGGTAGGTACATAAGCAGGGTTTGTTGTTGAAGGGACAGAACCAATATGGAGAGGAGGCTGAAGATAAAGGGCTGAGAAGGACCGGCTCATGGAATGATATTTTTGAGGAGGAGGAGGAAAGAGAAGTGGGACCTGAGGTGGAAGCGGCAGGGCTGGCCTGGACGGGGGAGGGAGGTCGCTTTCACTGACCCAGAGTGAAGGCAGCGAGGATGGATGCGAAGGAAGGTACGTTGCCTGGCTGTTGAGCGTGGGTGGAGGAAGTCAGTCCCGACTCTCCCTTGAGGAGGAAGTAAGGTCGTTGCTGAATGGAGAGAGAAAAGTGGTGACGCAGGGTGTGGAGTACACATCTGTCATGTTACGGTTCCCGGGTTCCTTTTTAAAATTTTCTTTTTTATTTTGAAACAATTTCACACTTACAGGAGATTTGCAAGCACAGTTTGATGAACTTTTTTTCTGATTCATTTGAGAGGAAGTTGCCAACATGGTACCTCATTACCCTCAAATCCTTTACTGCGTATTTTCTACAAAAAAGAATATTCTCCCACATAACCAAAATGTAACCTTCAAAACAGAGAAATGCAGGCAGATACATTACTACCATCGAATTCTTAGACCCTATTCCAGTTTCACTGATTGTTCCGTTAGTGTTAGAGCAAAAGGGTTCAACTGAGGGTCACGTGTTGTGTTATTTGTCTTGTCTCTTTAGTGTATTTTTAATCTGGAAGACTTTCCTCAATCTTTCCTCGATTTTCATGATCTTAGCACTTTTGAAGATCACAGGCCAGTTATTTTGTAGACTGTTCTTCAGCTGGGTTTGTCTGCTGTTTCTTCATGATTATATTTAGGTTATGAACCTTTGGTACATATAATACAGGAGTGACATTCTTTATTTTCATTGCATCTTACCAGGTGGCACAGGAGTTCTGTTTGTTCCACTGCTGATGGCATTAACTTTGATCACTTAATTTAAGGTGATGTTTACCAGCCCTCATTCCTCTCAAGCTCAAATACTCTTGCTGGGATGACCCCACCCCTACGTGAATATCCTTCTCACTCTTCTCAGCTCAAACACTCTGCCCCAGGTCACCTTCTTGTGCAAAAGCCCCCTTTATCCTGCTCAGGTTTTGACACCCTGTACTGGGTTGTACCCCACATGCTTGCCATCCTCACCCTCTTGGACTCTGACATTCTCTCCTGTGTGGACACCTCCTCCCTTACCTTGCTCAGGCTCCGTTATCCTGTGTTACTCACCCTCCCTTGCTGATGTTCTCCTCACCCCACTCAGGCCCTTATACTCTGCACTGGACACCCACTTCCTACCCAGTGTAGACAACTTCACCTTAATTAGGCTCTGACATCCCACTCTGAGACACCACTACTTCGCCTCGTCTAGTGCAGATGCCAAATTTTTCTGGCCCATCTAATGGCTTTGGATTGAATTGTTCTGGAGGGAAGAGGAGTGGAAAGAGAAAAAAGAATCCCTTATCAGTGGATGTGATTGTATGTCTGTGGGAATAAACCAAGAGGTTGTCTATAATGTGGGAATGAAGAATTTGGGAACACCCCAAACTCCACTCAGGGTGTTATGGGAGGAATCCCAGGGAAGTAGGACTAAAATGTGACTGTAATTTCATGGATAGTAATCCAGTGATGAGGCACCCATTTTAAGAAAAATCTGTGTACGCTGAAGGGGATTGGTCACGCTCAAACCTGAATACCATTGGCCACTTTTGGGTGGTCTCTGCGCACAGCAAAACTTCCAAAAAATCCTCATATCTCCCCACTCACTATGGCAGCTGTTCTTTGCAAAGCTCTTCTCACTCTTCTTCCAGAATCTTCCAACCCATCTGGCTTCTCCTTAATTCTTCTCTTTTCCAACCCCCTTCTTCTTGCCTTCTGAGTCTCTCTCTTTTTTTTCTTTTCTGGTGCCATGCCTCTTGTCACATAAATCTGATTAGTTTTTACCTTCTCCATTCCACCCATACCCTAAAAAAAGGTAGAGGAATTTTCCTTAGAATGTAGAGGGAGGAGGAATGATTGTGAATTCACTAATATTTATGTCCTTATTTAAAATATGATGACTTTATTAATTAAGGTTTTTTGGATAAAAGTAACCAAAACCAACTCAAGCCAGTTTAAGTCAAAAGGAGAACTTATTACATACATTCATGGAATCAAAAGAGGTGTTGACTCATGAGGTTCCTGAAGAGGTAAGAAAAAGGGCAGCTCCAGGGGCTTAACGTCAGATATTTGTGGTTTTTCCTCCACTGTGACTCAATGAAGAGGAGAAAAACCATGAAACCTTTCAATTATTCCCAATTTCAAGAGGATAAAAGTATTACATGAATTATTACTGCACTAATAAAATTGCAGGGGGGAAAATACATGCATATGCATATATAGGGGCGTGACAATGTTAATCGAATTATAATGTATAGTTTTTTTTTTATAATGTATAGTTTTAAGGCCTAATTATTGCAAAATGATAGGTCTAAAAGAGCACTACACAACAACCACAATAAACTAAACTGATATTTATAAAGCTAAACAATCAAGAAGCCAAATCTACAGTAATTTATAATGAATGCAATTTATAATTAATGATCAATATAATTAAGCTATCAGAACCCACAGTCAATTCAAAATAACACTGATGAGGCACTGACAGTGAAGTGTCATTACCCCGCATTGCAGGAACTCCAGCTCTCTGTGTGCCTGTGCTGTGAGAGCATCTCCTCATTGCCAGCTGGGCCCGGCACACAGCTTCCTCAGCAGAACATCAATTTAGAGTTCTCTTGTGTAACAGTCACTTTAGTTTGTGGACCCGACATTTTAGTGATCCACAATGACCCGCTCAGTAGAGTATTAGCAAATAGTCACTCATTATATATAAAATTTATGGCATTATATAGAAATGTCATTTGCACAGAAGAACAGAAGCAAGGCCTTGCATTTTGGGAAGGTTTGAGGCTCACCATATACTTTGGGAGTCACTGTTCTGGAAATCTACCATGATTTCCAGCAACTAACAGCTCACTCATCTTCCTCCTATCAGAATCTCCAAATCCCAAGGCAGAGATTGCAATTGACCCAGATTGAGCCAGCTTGAGCCCGGTGTCCATCCTGGACCAGTTATCCATGAGGTTGGAATTGGGGGACGGGAGGAGGGGGAGCAGGACCTCTTTATGGGAAGATGTTTGGTTTGTCCGCCCTGTGGATGTGGAGGGCAGTTCCCACAGAAGCGGGGCTCCACGGACGATAGCATCCACTAAACAACAATCCTGACAATAAATGCTGGATTAGGGTCATGAGACGTTTACCATATCTTGTACGTCCAGAGGGAATTGGAATCTTTATTTTGTCTCCAGCCTTTGTGTAGCTGGAAGAAAAGTGTAGATTCAGTTCAATCCAGGCAACAATGTAAACAATACCTCTGGGGAATAATCTCTCTGTGAAAATGCTCAGTCTCCCAATTTCTGGAGTCTTTTTTCCACTCACCCCCCACCCCACTGCCCCCTTGGAATCATGTGGTGGTGTCCCTGCTTCCTGAGTCTCCAGGGTTCTATCTCTGTCCCTGGTCCTGGTCACTGTTTGCTCTGCTAAAGGCGGCAGCTAGAGGGATTTGTGATTTGGTCACTCTCCGCCTAGGCAGAGCCCTACATTACTCCCTGGCTAACTCAGCCTCCCTTAGGGTTCCTGGCTGGGAGGAGGTTCCTCTGAGTTTCCATCGTGTCCCTCACCTGGCTCCCCTACACTGGTGGTCTGTTCATGGTCTTCTCTAGACCCTCATTCTGCCTGACATGGCTACTCGGTCCTCACTGTCTATGCTTTGCCTCATGAGGTCTTTATGTCCTTAGTGCTTTTCACTTTCTGGGTGTCTGAGAAGGTCAGTCCCAACAGTGGTGTGTGTGTGTGTGTGTGTGTGTGTGTGTGTCTGTGTGTGGTGTGTGATGTGTGTACATGTGTGGCGGCATGTGTGTGTGATGAGAGGGGGGGGAGTTATCTCCTTTCTCTCTCACTTTCTCACCTCCTCTCCCCATAATCCCTCAGGACTGAAAGGAAAGGTTTTCATCACTTTCTCTATGTCATGTCCCTCATCTATCACAGAGAGAGCTTCACAGCTTCACTGGCACTCTAAGAGCTGGTTCCTGATACACTAAAGAGGAAGATAAAGGAATTTTGAAAGTGATACCCTATGTTTATTGAATACTCATTGTATTCCAGACACTTTCTAACTACTTCCATGTATTTCAGAGTTTGTTATCTAAAAGGAATCCAGTTTGTTGAATGAGTGCTTTACGTGTATTAGCTTGTTAAATTCTTATAACAAAATTCTGAGGAAGGTACCATAATCACTTCCATTTTACAGATAAGGAGGCCGAGTCATAGAGAAATTCAGTAACTTTCTTAACGTCACACAACTGGCAAATGGTAGAACCTGGATTTGAATACAGATATTATGCCTCCGAGTCCGTCATTTTAGCCGATTGGCAATTCTAACTCTTTCAAGATAATAGCCTGGATCGAAAGATTAGTGTCTTGCTGAGAAACCTCATTTTAAATGTCCATAGCAGAATATTAATTCTTTATTTCTTTTTGCATTCTTCTGCAACAATTTAATCTCTCCAGGCAGATGATGCTTGGGGCTAAGTAAAGGGAAAGTCATAACCTCTGAAAGGCAAAAGAGAAAAGCACACCAATAGTTTTTCAAAGCACTGACTTCATCATCATCAACATAACAATAATAACGATATAGATGCATAGAAATAGGAATGTAACAGAAGCAATTATGGATGGTGCCAATCTAAGCACTGTTTAGGGAAAGGAGCTCTTGCCCAAGTAGACTAACTGCTAAGATCTTCTTGACAAGGCTACTTCTGATGTCTTGAGAGGTCCTCAAGCTGCTTAGCTGAGTGATATGCCCCAAGGTGATGAGATCTCCTAGAACTGCTAGGGATTCACTGCTCACTAAGGACTTTCTGGTCATGTGGCCTCTCATGTTTCTCATCCACGGAGAGAAGAGGCACTGCTTAGGTACACTCCAGTCTCTGGCCTGTTTGACAGTTGTGTTTTGTATGGTAATTAAACAGATGGGTATTCTATCCTGGTGAGGTTGGGTAACATAAGCTTCCCCTGGGAGAGATCCTCTATCTGATTATGGAAAAATCAAATTTCTGAGCTTAGAAGGCTGAGGACAAGACATGGAGATTGGTGAATTAACCAAGATCAGTGCCCTCTCATGGAACCCGCCCGTGCAGCCAGGCGGGTCACCTTTCCTGTCTCTGAGTCACCTCTCCTTGGGGTCACCTTTCCTGTCTCTGTCTGAGCCTGGGATCTCTGGAAAGAAGAGCCTGAGACAAAGGCTTAAATGTGAGATTTTATTGGCGAGTGGGAACAAGAGAGCATGAGTGAGACTCAGAGGGCATGCAGCAGGGATGGAGAGAGCTAATTCAAAGATGCGTTATCAAGTGGGCTACTTCCTGGTTGCCTGATTGTGTGGGACTGTCTGAGAACATCTGTCTGAAGGAAAGAAAGAGAAAGCATTTCTCCATGGGTTCCCATCCCTCTCTGGTCAGAGGTTTGTCCCTCTACCAATTGGCCAAGTGTTGACTCCCCAGCTTTTTTAGTTTCCCCTCCTTGTAGCTGAGCAGTCCTGGCTGGGGAGCAAGCAGTAGCGACTATCAGGCTTAACAGCATGCAGGTGGTCCCAGCCAACAGAGGCCTGACTACTGCATAAAGAGAGAGCGGTAAGGCCAAGAGGGTCTGAAGACGTCTGTACGCAGTGCCTCCTTCTTCAAATGGCCACAACCAGCAGTATGATCTCAGGTGGGTCATTTCAGCCCTTCAGGCTTTAGTTTCCTCATCTGTGAGGTAGGACGGCAGGAAGATGGGGAAGTAAACTCAGTCATTAAGGCCCCTTTTGATTTCAACATTCCGCATAGAACAAAACTTCCAAATGGGACCTGAGGAGAAAGGATGGGTCAGGTATCAGACTAGTGGGAAGGAGGAGGCTTCCTGGGGAAGGTGTGACTTGGGAGTCAAGTGGAGGAGGTGCAGCTGAGGTAGAAGATGTGGAAAGGCTTCCATGACATGGGGATAAGGAAAGCTCAGTTTGGGTAGAATAGTAGGTGATTTGGGGATTGAGTAGAGATGAAGATTTGAAGGTGTGTGGTGTGATGGAAAGAGTGGACGGGGGATAAACAACAAGGTCCTACTGTATGGCATAGGGAACTATATGCGATATCCTGTGATAAGTCATAATGGAAAAGAATATGAAAAAGAATGCATCTATATGTATAACTGAATCATTTTACTGCACAGCAGAAATGAACACTTTGTAAATCAACTATACTTCAAAATAATATATTTTTAAAAAAAGTTCTTATTCACCAACTGCAGTGTGAGCTCTAAGTCAGAAGACCAAGTAATAAATTAATCGAGGAAACAAACAAAAAGAGTGGATGGGGGTCCGGGGTCTGATTCCAGCTGTGCCTCTGACCAGCTATGACCTTGGGCAAGTCAAGTGCCAGGTCCAGGTTCTTCTTCTGTAAAGTGAGGGAGGTATTTAAGGGCTCTCGGAGGCTTGGGTTTACTCACAGCAGGATGGGTCAGAGTGGAGGGCCTTTACTAGGTGAAACTAGCACCTGGCAGCTGACCCAGCTGTGGGGGGAGAATGTGGCCTTTCTAGCCCCACAGAATAAGGAGTGGACACCTTTACTGATATAGCAGGCAGACATTCAGTCTGAGACCCCTAATGAAGTAGCAGGGTTTCTAAATAGTAAAGACCCTGAGGGGAAGCTGGAGTAAGTAACAGGCACCAGAGACATGAGTCTGGGATTAGTTCAGCCCAGATATCTGGCTGGGGTCATCACCTGGGCACCATTCTGCTGGGAAGAGGACTTATTTATGCAAGCAAGACAGGCTTTTGTCAGCCTTTCAGGTGGCTACTGTGACAGCGGTGGTAGCTGTATCTCCATCTGGAGATACAATGTTAGGATGACAAAGTCCACAGTCTTGTGAGGTTTAAACGCCAGCAGAGGGAGACAGGTAGCAAGCGGGCACTTTAAGTGCATGACTTATAGGAGCAAAGTAAATTCAGTGGTGGTGATCTTTTCTGCAATGGAAATGTGGGCAGATCTGAGGATTGGTCTGCTCACTCTTGGGTTGTAGACAATCCTTTGGTCACTTTAAGTTGTAAAAACAGCCTCAATTTGAAAACCAGAATGTCTGGTGCAAGATAATGATTAAATGCTCCAATTTCATCCAAAGCTGGCTTCTTGACTCTAGGAAAAAGGAGGGATGTGGCCAGCTTCTGCTTTCTCTTATTACATCATCTTCCCCACCTCACCTTCTCACCTCTTCCTGGCTAGTATTTTGCTCCTTTCCGGATGGGGACTGTGTATGTGAGGGGGGAGAGGGAATGTGTGTTAAGGGGATGGGGCAGTTCTTACTAGACTGGGAGATTCTGTGTTCTTTGGCTCAGGCAGATGCTTAAAGCTGACTCTTTCTTTGGAGATTACAGTCACTGCGGTTTCTTTGGCCTAGGTAGATGCATCTTCATTGTGAGCGGTTATTTGCTTTTCTTCCTTGGTCCCTAGAAACCTGGTCTTCTCTTCCAGCTTCTTGCTGCTGGGATTTCTGCATCCTCTGGGGGCCTCACTGGGCGGAAGAACCCAAGACAACACTTCTCTGATTTTTCTCACATGTTCACATTGGTCCAAAGGAAATACTCAAGCATCTCATATTCCAGCAGGCTCTGGAAGCACAGACTGAACCCAGTACAGCACTCTCCATCCTGTTTTCCCAGGCTGACCACTTTGGTTTTCTCGAGGGAAGTTGGGCACCAGTCCAATATCTAAGACTCCTCCTCCTCTCTTGCCAACCTGAGAGAACACACAGTAAGCGCTCTAAGTGGTCCTCTAACGCCCTCTCTCCGGGCTTGAAGGAGGTAGCACTCCCCATCCTACCCCTTCCCCTTGGGTGGAAGGAGTTGGCTCTCTCAGGACAGAGATAATTCCTTCCCAAAAAAATCCTCTGTAAATCCCTCCTTCTTCATTTTCTTACCTCTCTTTTTATATACGTGAACTGGCTCAGGGGATCAACAATCATGGAAACATTCTTGCCCATTTTCTTTGTAGATTTTGTATATGGTTATCTAGCTTCGAAATTTCACATCTATTGTTCCTTGGTGTTTTGGTGGAAACTTCCATTTTAATGTCCTATCACACAGGTAAACAAAGAGAAGATAATTTCAGATTTTAATAAGCTGCATGAAGAAATGGAAATGGGGTGATGTGACAGAGGGTGGCCTGGGGGGAAGAAGAGCTAATTTAGAAAGTGTGATCTGGGAAGGCATCCATCTCGGAGGACGTGGCAACCTGAGCTGTGACCTGAAAGACAAGGAGCCAGTTCTGCCAAGATCAGCCAGTTCTGCCGGTGTGTCGGGGGTGAGGGAGGATAAAGCATTTCAGGCAGTGGGAACAGCAGTCACAGAATCCCGGGGGCAACAGGTATGGTGTGATCAAGGAAGGCCACAGGCTGGATTGAATGGAACAAGTGATGAGAGGACATTGGAGAGGTGGGCAGGGACTGGATCATGCAGAACCGTGGGCTCGGTAAGGGTTTCGGATTTGTTCTAACTGCGTGGGGAAGTTGTTGGAGGGTTTTGAGCAGGAAACGACCTGATCTGATTTATATTTTAAACAGATCAATCAATGACACAGAAAGAAAGAAGGAGAGGGAACTATTATAGAAGAAAAGAACCTTAAAGACATAACGAAATAGAATGTATAGATCTGCTTTGAATCCTTATCTAAACAGATTGTGAAAAGAGATCTTTGAGACAACCTAGGAAATTTGAATACAGACTTGGTGTCAGACGATATTAATTAATTATTGTTAGTTTTGTTAAGTGGGATAATAGCATGATTCTTAAAAGAAATTCTGTATTAGTTTGAGACGCATAATACACAGGTGTTTATGGGTGATATGCCATGATATCTAAGATTTGCTTTGACATATTACACACACACACACACACACACACACACACACACAAACTCACAAACAAAACAACAGAAAACTGGGGCTTCATTATACTATGTTCTCTACTTAGGTATCTTTTTTTTTTAGAATTTTTTAAAAATTTATTTATTTTATTTATTTATTTTTGACTGCATTGGGTCTTCATTGCTGCGCGGGCTTTCTCTAGTTGCGGCGAGTGAGGGCTACTCTTCGTTGTGGTGCGCGGGCTTCTCATTGCGGTGGCTTCTCTTGTTGAGGAGCACGGGCTCTAGGCGTGCGGGCTTCAGTGGTTGTGGCGTGCGGGCTCAGTAGTTGTGGTGCACAGGCTTAGTTGCTCCGCGGCATGTGGGATCCTCCCAGACCAGGGCTCAAACCTGCGTCCCCTGCACTGGCAGGCAGACTCTCAACCACTGAGCCACCAGGGAAGCCCCTCTACTTAGGTATCTTTTTAAAAATGCATATGATATAACTTATATGTGGAATCTAAAAAAATGATACAAAGGAACTTATTTACAAAACAGACTCACAGACATAGAAAACAAATTTATGGTTACCAAAGGGGAAGGGGGCAGGGACAAATTAGGGATTTGGGATTGACAGATACAGACTGCTATATATAAAATAGATAAAAATGGTCCTACCGTATAGCACAGGGAACTATATTCAATATCTTGTAATAACCTATAATGGAAGAGAATTTGAAACAGAATATACATATATCTCTGAATCACTTTGCTGTATACCTGAAACATTGTAAACCAACTATATTTCAAAAAAATTGGGGGGAAATGCATATTAAAAGTTACAAAGAAAAGAATTTGGCTGTTGTGTGGAGAATGGATTGCAGGGGGCAAGAGTGGAAGCAAAGAGACCAGTCAGGAGGCCTTTGCAGTCATCCAAAAAGAGGACAGAGGCGATGGTGACTTAGAGTAGCGTGGTAGGGTTGGGGGTAGAGATGAGAATAAAGATAGAGATTTCAGAGATAGACCCAACAGAGCTTGCAGGTTGGATGTGAAGGATAGGTAGCAGCCTGGGTAAGACTAATAAGAAAGTGACACTGGGGACATTGAGGGAGCTCATTTTTCCACCCCAGGGCTTTCATTCTCAAACTAATCCCCACTAGATTAGGGATGGAGAAATGGGGAACTAAGGCTCTTTCGATTATTCATGTCACAGGTCAATTTTATGTTCTTGGCTTTGGGGTTGGGCTGAGCCCAAGTTAGCAATACAACCGTAGGGAGCTAGCAAAGAGGCAGGGAGAACTGGAAGACTGGCTGAAAAGTTTGGAATAGCTGCAAATTCTGTAATTCTATAAGGTAATTGGAAGAAATCACTCCCCATTAGGAGTTGTGGTTCTAAACTTCCAGGAAAATCCTTGGTTTACCTTCTCCTGGATGAAATGGTTCTTTCCATACTAGACCATTCCATAATGCATTTCAGCAGTGGAACCCAGAAACACAGACCTCAGATTTACTCTTGGTGAGATCAACTGTGCAAACACCCGTTTAGCCGCTAGAACCACTGTGTCAGCATTTAGGGAGCTTTAATACAGCCACAAGTACTGGTGCCAGTAAAGGGACTCCTGACTGCCTGTGATCTGCTCAGAGGCAAAGCTATTTGTTGGTAGCTCTTTGTTTTTGGTGTCACCATTTTCTTTTTCCTTTCTGTACAACTGGTAAGACAAATGGAGATGTGCGTCTGTCACTGTGGATCTATCAATGGATTTTCTGGATATAATCTTGTTTAATGGAGCCAGGTCTTTTTCTGCCTGAGTTTTTTTCCCTATGTGTAAAGCATTTTTTGTTGTTGTTGTTGTCGCTAAAGTGCTCTGATGTCCTGGTACTAAAACACAAAACATACACACACACACAGAGTGCTTTTATTGCTCTTCCAGAATGGAGGCTCTGAATGGTGCTTGGAATGCAGTTGGGACAGTACCGTGTGAGACGAGCAGACCTCATCCCTCATAGGCGGCTGCTGCTTAGCCTGTTTTCTATTCTGTCATCCTCCCTGATCCTGCTTCTGCTCGGTCTACCCTGTCATGTTGTTCTCTAGAAAATCAGGTCACCCTGTACCTAACGTTCCCCTGGTCAGTGATTTTTAGCCACTTATTGGGCTTGTTGTGCTGTATCTAATCCTTGCTCAGCCCAGCCATGTGCGCTGCCATTAGATAACACTACAAATCATCACTTAAGGACCATAATATCCACTCTAATGGTTAGAACACAAGGTCGCCCTCTCCCTTGTGTCCAAGCAGCAGTTGTAAGCTCTTGGAATAGGTCCGTCATTGCCTTCTTAACAAATACAGTGTCTTCTGAGTTGGGGTCTCAAAGCTCACTCCTCAGAGCATAGTTTTCTTTATTTTTTTAATTTTTATTTTTTTAAAATTAATTAATTAATTTTTTTTTTTTTTGGCTGAGTTGGGTCTTCATTGCTGTGCATGGACTTTCTCTTTGATGCGGTGCGCGGGCTTCTCATTGCGGTGGCTTCTCTTGTTGCGGAGCACAGGCTCTAGGGACGTGGGCTTCAGTAGCTGTGGCACGTGGGCTCAGTAGTTGTGGCTCACAGGCTCTAGAGCTCAGGCTCAGTAGTTGTGGCGCATGGGCTTAGTTGCTCTGTGGCATGTGGGATCTTCCCGGACCAGGGCTCAAACCTGTGTCCCCTGCATTGGCAGGCGAATTCTTAACCACTGCGCCACCAGGGAAGCCTCAACATGGTTTTCTTTAGAACATGCTCATTCATGTGCTTTCTCTGCTACCAGAGTTTGGCACCTGCTCCCCAGCTGTCACTTATGGATTTCTCCAGTAGGAACCATCCCTAACCACTTGCCATCAGGCAAGTCACTTAGTATATTTGAATCATATATCCTTCTTAGGTAAATAAGAGTAACATTCCTCCCGTCCTTCTTTCTTGGTATTGTGCCAGGGCTGGGGGCGGGGGTGCTGGGATTATCCAATGAGACACAACTTGTGAATATCCTTTATAAAATATAAGACGCTGGATGAAAGTTAGCAGTCATTGTAATAACCAAGAAGCGTCTCTAGGAGGTGGGAGGTATATATACAGCAACAGCTAAGCGTGTCTTTTTTATTCAACAAACCTGTATTGAGTATGTGCCAAGCACCGTGATCAATAAGACACAGTCCCTGCATTAGGAACTTAAAGTCTTGTGTTATGGACAGACAAGAAAACAGATGCTTACAATTCAGAGAGATGAGAACTATGGTAATGCTAAGTCCCATATGGGAGTGCACAGAAAACACATCTAACCTAGACTAAGAGACCTCCGAGAAGACCTCCTGGAAGAGGTGTGGGGCATGAGCAAAGCTGAGCCAAAAGAGAGACTGGAAGATAGAGGCTTCTGGGGACTGTAAGTTGTTCAGTATGGCTCTAAGAGTGAAGTCCAGCGGTAAGGCTGGAGAGGCAGGCAGAACTAGATTATGGGGTGGGGGGGTTTGGAACATTGGGGCACTACTGAAAGGTTTTAAGAGTGACACTCAGATATGTCTAAAAGCCACATGAGGAATATTTTGGAAAGAGGGAAGACTGAATGGGGAAGATCAGTTAAAAGGCTACAGGGATAAACTAGTTAAGAGATTACAGTAGCATTCTCTAAGCTAATGCTGGAGGGTTGAAAAGAAGTAGATGGATTCAAGAGATATTTGGGAGGTAAAAATCAATAAAATTTGATGTTTAATTAGACATGAGGCTTGGAGTCAGGGACTCCAAGGATTCATTGGATTTCTGCTTACTTTAAATCCCAAGAGATAGTGAAGGGTAACACCCTTATTTCTAGCTTGAAGAGCTGTATGGATGTATGGTGCCATTTACTCAGGTCAAAATCATGGAAGGAGAAGGATGGCCATATAGGAACATGATAATTTCAGTTTGGGCTGTGACTCATTTTCAGGGCTTATGGAGTCCATGTAGAGATAGACATAGTATTTGGCTATTCTGATATTTATTTCATGATGTTTGGCTGCTCATAACTCCAGGAAGGGACAGAATTACAGAGTACATTGTTCTTATGTGACTGCCGATGCTGGCTTGACATAGAACTGATGGCAGACACTGGCTGACCAGCAACTGTTTGTGTGTGGTCTGGCTCAGACAAATGAGTGATGCCAATCAGATTTCGTCTCTGGAGAGTTTCAACCAAGCCACTGAATACTGCCAGTCATTAATGGACATTGGTGTTGGAAGGTCTTATAGAATCAGGGGCTGTGGTAGCAGTCACTGGGGACATAAGTATGTTGCTGAGAGGGCAGCAGATTGGTCCCCCATTGTCTTCCTGAAAGACCTGAAAAGAGAGGAGGATGGAATAGACACAGATTGATGAAAAACTGGGTGACCATGTCACCACCCCTGAGAGAGAAAGACAGAGACAGAGAAAGAGAAGATGTCTGGTTTATTTTCTAATTTTTATTTCCAGTTTCCTTGAGCCTGGCTGTCCTTGTTCTTTCTCTCCCTTAATATCTCTCTCTCTCTCTTTCTCTCTCTCTCTCATATATATGGATATATATACACACATACATACACATACTCATATATATACACACATACATGTACCCACACATACATACACATGTATATATACATATATATGTTTAAGTGTTACATAAACATTTTCAAAAAATTTTACTTTAGTTCTTTTAAAAGTGTGCAACCATTAAAGTTGTAATTAGGATGGAAATTGGTACCAGGAGTGGGGTTTCAAGTGCTAGAGCCTTAAGACTTGAGAGTTGAGACCAGCTATGGTATCATTGGAATGAGACATAATAAAAAACTTTCATTATAGGATAGGAAGTTTGCAGTCTGTGATTTTTGGTGGAAAAACACGAATTAAGTTGTCACCTGCTATCCCTTGAGACCCAGACCATAGGCACACCAAAGGTGAAACTTTGGGAGGCTTGATGCCTGACTGTAAGGATAATGAAACAGATTACTTATTGCTTGAAACCTTAGATAAGGGCCAACAGCAAAGAGACAGGTTTCTGTCCAGAATGCCGGTCTATGAGCAAATAAGAAAAACAGGGTGATTATGTAATTCTGGTGCAGGAAGCCCATTTTGCCTGTAGCTGGAGCTGTCTGATTACTTAGAACCAAGTCCAAAAACCAGTGGGCCCTGCCAAAGTTTGGTCTGGTCCTAATTTTCTGTCTCATTGAGTTTCTAGTGCCAAAGTTAAAAACTCTGATAGACAAAGATGGATGTTCAGACCATGGGGAAACAATTATTTGGGAGGAGAAAGAGTTGCTGGAGAAGATGACACACCCCACAAGCTCCTCCTAGGTATTTCTCACTCTGCCTTCCCCAAGAAGAACCCTCCCACAGAGAGGCAAGTCTCACAGCCAGAGTTGGAATTTGGATAAGGAAAGACAGGTTAGGAAAGACGAATCAAGTGTTTTTCAGCTACATCCCTTGTATACCATGTGGCATCAGCCATTAAGAGAAGGACAGTCAGACTGAAGAAGCTAATCCTGGGTTCTAAACAACAGATTTGTGGGCCTGGTCCTCAGGATTCATTTGGGCTGTGAAGGATAGGCAGCCTCCCAAGGACATTGGCCTTTCTGTGCCAGCTAGGGGTTCCCTGTTGCTTTGGGATCTGATATATGCTTGGACCAGGAGCCACTGTATGATTCTTGACCTAGAGATTTCTTTCTTTCCTCTATTTGTCAAAGTGAATGATTTTCCCCCCTGCTGTCATCCTGTTTTTTTCTCCATTGTTGGATATCAGGGAAATGGCAGAGGTTACATTTACCATTTAGTTCACAGATTGTAAGAAAGCGAGCAGTCACATTTGGACAGGATCTCACAGAAATAGAAGAGGAATAGACAGAGACTGAATGTTGTGGATTCTGGGGCAAGCAAGCAATCTTTGAGATGGCCTTAGGATACTCACCAACTCTGGATGAGGAGCGGAACGTGACTTCATGGTGTTTCTGTTGGGGAGATGTATGATTTGTAGCTGTAAATGTTATCAAGTTAGGAGAGAGTGTCTTTGGAAATGTTTGAATAGGGAAAAGTTCTGTGTGCCAGGCAGGGAAACAGAAGAATGAAATTGACAAGCCTTTATTACTTGTCCTGTCCAGTGATGCTAGAAGGGACAACTCTATCTGTCACATGATTCCCTCCCTCTATAGTGTCACAGCTCTTGGACCCGTGATGGGCACCTAACCCTGGGCAGCCAATCCTATGACTTCTGTTGTCTGGATTGAGTGGATAGACTCATCCAAGCAGACTCTTTCTCCCAACACTTGCACAAGGATTCATGAAATCTATTGCCATTTGGAGTGGGCTCTGGAGTTGGGTCCTGTGCACTTGGGGGTTAATGAGTAGGCAGAAGAAGGTGATGGGGTGTGAGATGAAAACAGAGCAGACCCTGGAGGGTGGGGAGACAGAATTGCCGCTTCTGTTCCTAATGGGTTTCTTCTGATTTCAATTCCAGATTCTCTCATATCTGGCAATGTTTTATTTTCTGTCATTGGAGTTCATTGGATTTCTGCTCACTTTAAATCCCAAACTGTAGCAGAAATCTAGAGTTCAGGGGAAAGATCTGGGTGGAGATATGGTTTTCGGGCCCATCCACATTTCCATGGAATCAAGACCCTGCGAGTAGATGAAATCACCTAAGGAAGGTATAGAGGGAAACAGAAAATGTTGCTTTTTTGATCATTTTAAATACTTTACATGCTTTAAAAGACACTGAGTGCCTGTGTATATGATTTTACTTTCCCATCTAAATAACTCTGTGAAGTAGCTATTATTATTAACCTATTTTTACAAATAAGGAAAGGTGATAATGAGGGTTGAATCACTTTGCCCAGATCACACAGCCTATAGCAATAGCAGCGATGGGCCCTGTCTTCTGCCTGATCCATTTTTAATCCCCCGATAGGAACAGATAGAGATCCACAGAGCCAAGCTATTTGCTCTGGGCAGGAATCTGGGGGGATCATTCTCCCCTTGAGGTGGGCCACCACTTTGTAACTCTAAGAACCAGCATTGCCTGCTATTTGCAGAGAACTTGTCAAGAGAGTAAATGAAATGAGGGATGTTTCCTCCTCCCTGATCCCCATGACGAGCCTGCAGGTCTCCAGAACCTTTAAGGAAGACCACTGATGCCCCATCATCGGAGAAGGGAGGGACCTGTGCTCCAGAGTTATCCCTTCCTGGGACTTCGCTGGCGGGCCAGTGGTTAAGATTGCATGCTCCCACTGCAGGGGGCACGGGTTGGCTCCCTGGTCAGGGAAATAAGATCCCACACACACAAAAAAATGACAAACTTATCCCTCCCAAGGTCAATTCCCAGTCCCTCAGAGATGCGTTTAATGCCCCCAAATTTTACTAATTGGGTGTGGGTAGTGGGGGGAGATGGTAAATGGTAGTTTTTGGACAGAGGGTCAGTTTGGGAAATGCTGAGTTAAATGAACATAGAGATTTCTTTACCACACTTCTCAGAGCGTTAAATATGTTAGTGTGCGTCTCCCCAAGGAGCATATTATGGAAAGAATTTCCTAAACCTACTTGACCACAGAACACTTCCGAATGTGGTTGTGTTCTGATGGGGGAGGGAGAGATATTGCGTAGGTGGGAGGCCGGAGGCTCACAGGACACCTCAAACCCACCTCCAGGGTAAGCAACCACCCCTCTCTATTTGCAAGCTACTGGCCTGGACCAGAAATCTCCCGACTGATAAGTGTATGTGTGTGTGTTTAGCAAGTGTGTATTTGTGTCTATGCACCCACACAAGTAGACAGGATTCCTGGCTATCAGCTCAAAGGCAGGAACCAGATTGATTTTTATCACTTAGCCCTTAAGGTCTTTCATCTCCTGATATTTGCTCAGGTCCCTTTGAGCTTTGAGGACTCCCTGTTAAATAAGGCACAGCCTGCCTCACATGGTGGGGTGTGTGTGTGTGTGTGTGTGTGTGTGTGTGTGTGTGTGCGTCTGTGTGCGCGTGTGTGTGTGTCTGTGTGTGTGTGTGCGTGCGTGCGTGCGTGTGCGTGTGTGTGTGTCTGTGTGTGTGTGTGTGTGCGCGCGTGTGCGTGTGTGTGTGTGTGTGTGTGTGTGTCTCCAGTTGGTTGGAATGGGGCAAGGCAGGGTGGGAGAGCTCATTATCATTCTTCAAAGTCTAGGAAGGAGACAAGGCAAGGTAAGAGGACACTTGGGCCCTTGCTGCTGGCCCTGACCCCTTGCGGGCCCTCTCTTTGGCCTGCCCTACCTACTGAGGATGTGTTGGAGGAGCCTTGCAGGGAACTTCTCTCAAATTGACACCCTCTGTTTATTTTTGCACCCCTAATTACCCTTTCAACTTGCCTTGGTTTATTTTTAGAGGTTTCCCATCCACCTCATTAACAGTTCGTAAAAGCTCCTGTCTCATATTTCTACCATTTATACCCTTAATTAAACACCGTGGCCTTTCTTATCTCTGAATACTCGCCTTGTTAGAATTTAAATGGAATGACTCCCAGCTTTGGCCTCACTGATTTTAAGCCTTCCCTCCCCTTCCTACAACCCTTTTGTGAGCCTTGGGGTTGTCTAGAGCCCTGTCACCCCAGGGTTTTCTCTGTTGCCTTTTGGTTATTCTTTTTCATAATTGAGGACTGAGCTTGTAGAAGAAGAAGGTTTGAGACTCTGGCTGCTCTGTTTTGTGTTTTGGTTTTGTTTCGTTGATTTTTTTTTTGGCACCCTTGGCCTCCTTCCTCTACCCCCGCCTGAAATTATGAGGAAAGAGGTTGGATGGGATTTTTTCAAGCTTTGCCATCCAGTGTGTAAACAGAACAGCGATGCTTAATTAAATGCACACCAGGACTCAGATCCCTGATCTTACACCTGTTGATCCTCCCATCTCATCAGGAAAGTGCTGCCTAATTACCTTTTCCTGCTGGCCCAGTTTATATTTACACCCTCTTAGTGGGAAGGGCCAAAGTATTGAAAGCATCTATCATCAGAGACATAGATTCCAGGTGCCACTTTGCGGAGGAAAGAAGGCTGGCGTGGGACAGGAACAGCATGTTCAGTCTGGTGACACTCGGTGGCACGGGTCCAGGTTTCTAGGGCAGAAAAGAAGATGCTTCCTGGGCAGTGTCTGGGGGCCTGTGGAGGAACCAGCACTTTGGCCAAGCAGCCAGTGGCCTGTCGTCCTTCATGGCTTGGGCCCAATTTGCCTTGTGGAGCTCACAGCCTCCCCGGCAAGAGATAAACCTGTTGTCCATGCTGATGACTCAGGGGTGCGGGCTGTGACGGTGCCCCCGCCCGCTAGAAGCAGGACAGAGTACTTAGGGTCAGACTTTTCCAGGTTTTATGCTCAGCTCTTCCCCTTGGCCTTAGACAAGTGACTTTACATCTCTTACTTGTTTCCTCATCTGTATAATGAGATACTACTAATTGTACCTGCCTCCTTGTATTGATGTCAGAATTAATCAGGTAATGCAGGTAAAGAAACTGGCATGGTGACTGGCACATCATAACTATTTAACAGATAATAGCTGCTAGCATTAGTAGTAGTATTGTTGGAAGGTAGTGGCCATGTGGTCCTTAGTGGCCATTCTGGACCACAGGGGCAGTGGGAATACTTAGAGAACCTTCCAAAGATGTATTCTCTTTAGCCTATTTCTCCCAGAAATTATCCTGTGTTCTGTGGATGGTGTAGGATAATTCTGGGTCATGGTGATGACGTTGATTTTAGTTTGTAGGAGAAGTTATCTACTCATTCATTCACATGCCAACTTAGCCAACAGACAGTTATCAAGCATCTACTATGCAAGGTGCAGTGGGGACATCAGCTCTCAAGCAGGCTCTACTCTGATGGGAAGACCCTAACTATGACATACATCAGAATGAAATATATTCTAGGAAGGAGATACAAAAGTTGGACTTAGAGGCACAGAGAAGAAGAAGCTGTTAATTTTGACCTGGGAGGTGCAGAACTCAGGGATCATGGAGGAAGGACATTTGAGCAACAACCTGAAGGACAAGAAAGGTTTCAAGGTAAAGGAGGAATGGAAAAACATTCCAGGATGAGGGAACAGCATTAGCAAAGTCATGGAGAAGTGGAGATCCGTAGTTGTTTGGGAAATGCAGCCTGTGTGGAGAGAGGGGAACATGGCACTGGACTTGAATGCTCCGGTAGGGAGTCTGAAGGAATGGGAGTGGGTGGCCAAAGAGACGTGACATCAGATCTTTGTTTCAGAGAGATAGCTAACTGGGACTGTGTGAAGGTAGGTTTGCTCCCAACATTTCACCACGAGGAGACCCCTTTCATTAATTTACCTCCATAGATCTCACAGTTTGATTTGGGCCATTTAACAAATTCTATTTATTAACATCTGTGAGGCTGTATTGAGGTAAATGTACAGTTTCTAGTAGTTCCTTTAAATATTGAAGATCCATAGATAATCTGAAAGTGCCAGGCTGGGAACCAAGGGCATCGAGAGAGGTCAAAGAGCAGAGATCTGCAGGCCCCTTAGTAAACGCCTGCAGTCTCCTGGGCCAAAGTCGGGGGACTGAGCTCAGGCAGGGCTGTGCTTTCCAAAAGGCAGGGATAGGTGGGAGACAGTCTGTGGGTGCAATGGACAGGACTTGTGAGTGAGTGGGGCAGAGGAGAGGGAGGAAAAGAAAGAAGGTGATTCAGAGGCACTGGGTCTGGGGATGGGACTATCAATGGTGCATTCACCAAGGGAGGGGGGCGCGGGAGCACTGGTGGCTGGGAGGGGGAAGAGTCAGCAGAGAGTGGGATACAGAGTTTGAGGTCCCTACAGTCATCCACGTGGAGTTCTCCAGCAGGAGGTTGGGAGCTTGGGAGGCATCTCAAGACATTTTCTCATGGGCAGAAAAACTGGGGCTCTGTTGACCTTCTATCCTCAGGCTCAATGCATAGGATCAGTGGGTGGGACTAGTGATCCTAGGCCTCCACCTTATCTTTTTTTTTTTTGAACATCTTTGCTGGAGTATAATTGCTTTACAATGGTGTGTTAGTTTATGCTATATAACAAAGTGAATCAGCTATACGTATACATATATCCCCATATCCCCTCACTCTTGCATCTCCCTCCCATCCTCCCTATCCCACCCCTCTAGGTGGTCACAAAGCACCGAGCTGATCTCCCTGTGCTATGCGGCTGCTTCCCACTAGCTATCTATTTTACATTTGTTAGTGTATGTATGTCCATGTCACTCTCTCACTTCGTCCCAGCTTACCCTTCCCCCTCCCCGTGTCCTCAAGCCCATTCTCTACATCTGCATCTTTATTCCTGTCCTGCCCCTAGGTTCTTCAGAACCTTTTTTTTTTTTTTAGATCCCATATATATGTGTTAGCATACCGTATTTGTTTTTCTCTTTCTGACTTACTTCACTCTGTATGACAGACTCTATGTCCATCCACCTCACTACAAATAACTCACTTTCGTTTCTTTTTATGGCTGAGTAATATTCCACTGTATATATGTGCCACATCTTCTTTATCCATTCATCTGTCGATGGACACTTAGGTTGCTTCCATGTCCTGGCTATTGTAAATAGAGCTGCAATGAACATTGTGGTACCTGACTCTTGTTGAAGTATTCCACTTTATCTTTTACCTTATGCTCCAATCAATCCCTGATCACATAGAGTCTACTTCCTAAAACTCTCCTGTATCTGTCCCTTGGAGCCTAGGCAATGCTTGTTGACTCTCAGAAGGCAAAGATTGGGTTAGGAAGCGGGGTGGATGGAGGGGCTCTGGATGGCACTCTGCCACCACCTCCTGTGTCCGTGCCCAGCCTGCGGTCAGCCTGATTTAGAGCAGATGCTCTCAGTGATGATCAACCTGTCTGCCTCTGCTTTTGCTCTGTGGTGACAGAGCAAGGGTGTGGAATGGGAAGCAGATGGCTTGCCCTGCTGTACTCGGGACTGAATTGCAATATCGGTGGTGGGGGCACTGGGCAGAGTTTCCAGAGTGGGTACTTTTGCTGCTAACACCCCTTCCTGTTCAGGCTGACAGTGTGCTGCCCTTGGGGCTGCCAGACAGATACGTGGTGGGGGGCATAATCCCACCCCAAGACTTTCCATGAATGCAGCCCTCCGTGACTGCCCACTGCGTGGAATTCAGGAATTCAGAGCACAGTCACCCTGTGAGCTGGGTCTGGGTCAGGGTCTTCTTGATTAGGAACAGCTGTCCCACGCCAGGTAAAGCCAATCTCTAATTCTGGGACCAAATGGTCCTCCATGCATGGGCTTGGACTTTACCAGCATCAGAATCATCTGCCAGCTTGTTGGAATACAGATTCCTAAGCTCCACCCCAGGTCTGGTGCATCCGAATCTCTGTGATAGTGATTTACATTTTTAGCAAGGTTTCCAGGTGGCTCGAATGCACAGTAAAGTTTGAGAGCCACTGCTGGAGACCATCCGTGTTACCATTACGCTTGGTTTTCTAGAAACTCTTTCCTGAACCACACGCTTGTGTTCTGAATCTGGGTACTTGACTCTGGTCTAGGCTCGTGTGTCCTCTCGCTTCTGGTAGCCGGTGCTTCCTCTCTTGCAGGCCCACCATGATGGGGGCACCTGGACATGCAGGGCAGCAGGGGGAGCTGGACAAGAGAAAGGGTCCGATCGTGTTCACTGACCTGGGGAGAGCTGGGAGTCGAGGATCAAACCAGCGGGATAATGCTGAAGTTCACAGACAGCCGAGGGAGAAGTTTGCTTTGGGAAATCCTGGGTTTATGCTGCAGCAGGAGGTCCAAGGGCCTTGTCTGTGGCAGGTGGCAGTTTGGGTCTGGTGCTCCAAGGGTCATGGGCTCTGGGATGTGGACCAGCATCGGCACGGAGGTGGTAGGTGATGTGGAGTTGGCGGTGGGTGAAATTGTTCAGGGAGAGGGTGGAGAGGTGGGGAGACGCCAAGCACTGGGCCTGGGGGCCTTCTCACTTCTAGGCATGTCGGTATAAGAGTTGGGATGGATGCAAAACAGGATCCTATGAAGGAGACCAGAGTCAGGTAAGGCGAGAACCTCAAGGAGGGAGGGCTGATGGTGCAGGAGGCACTCCATCCGGGAGCCACGGAGATGGAGGGGGAACACTTGCTTTAACAAGCCGTTGGCTCTGCGTACTGGCGAGGAGACAGTGGAGGCGAGTGTTCGCGAGCTTTGGCTCTGCTCTAAGTGGGGTGCGCTTGGGCGGTGGCGCACCTGTGCGTTTGGCTTCCCTGAGGGGCTGGCATGGACTCTCGCACAACCGGGCTGCAAACAGGGCAGTAGAAGGGGAGCCCCTCCTCTGACATGTCACCGTGTCCTCCCTGTGCAACTGGGCTTGGCCAAGGCTAAGCTGTTACCGCTTGCCCTGCGCTGGCTTCCCATGCCCTGCTCCCCAGGCAGCCTAGAACACCATGGTCCTTCTCTGCTCCTCGAGCCAGAAACTGCACTCTGCTAAATGAGCTGGAGTTGCTGAAACTTTCTCGTCCGCCTAGGCCACTTAAACTTCCAAGTTGGTTGAACACCAGCTGGTTTTCCGTTTGGGTTTGAGTTGCCCCTCCTCCTTGCACCTCGGCGGCAGCCGGTGAGGTCGAAGAGACTGGCTGCTCAGCTGTGGCTGAATGTGGGGAAGCTCACTCCGGGGGGTGGGGGGCAGGCATGGAGTTGGGGATGAAAACTGATCTGTGCCACTTGGCTTCACGTTTTTCTCCCCAAAGTGAAAATCCAGCTGGCTCGTTCCCCCTGGTTTGCTTCTGAAGCTGTATCCGGTATTTATAGAGGACTGAACCAAGGGCCAATCAGCTCGGAATGGAAATTCCTGAGCCTGGAGTTCTCTGGAGCAACCGGCTCTTGGCTTTCTCCCTCCCTGGAGTTCAGCTAAGGTTTTCTCTTGAAAACTTTCAAGTTCTGAGAAGTTTGAGGAGGCACAAATGGAGGATGGACATGACAACACACTGACTGTCTTCTCTTGGTGTGGACACCCTGTGTGCTTTTTGGGGTTGATGGCCACAGATGGGTGAAGGGCCAGGAGAATGATTAGTGGGGGACCCCGGGGAAGCAGCTGCAGTGTCCAGCTCTCTAGGGGTGACGGGCATTATCTACAGTTCCTGCAGCCTCTAGGACCTCCCACTTCTGAAATTATGTGCCCGTGCTGACCTACTGGGTATCAACCAGAATTGGTGCTGGTTGTTAGCACGAGCCTTCCAGCTGCAAGGAAAAGGGATTGTGAGAGATTTGACATTTGAAAAGACAGCTGGAATGAGTGAGATATCGACTGACACATTCACTAAATGTCACCAGTTTTGTTTCTTTTCAATGTTCAGTGCTTAAGTTATTCTAAATTAATTACATAGCCACTTGATTTATTCCTTACACCCCCCCTCCCTACTCCCTCCCACCCTCTCCAAGCTTAAGAGCAGCGCATTGGCTTATCCCCTTTGTTCTCAGGTTACTCAGTTGTGAAAGTGACAGGTCTTCAAGGAAAAAGGAGAGGGTCCAGGCCGCTGTGCTGCAATAAGCTCTCAGGATGCAGATCCGAGGTGGAACCTGACCGCTGCCATCAAAGCAACTACACCCCTGTTTTACAGATGAAGGAAATGAGGCTCAGAGAGGTTACGTGATCCGCCCAGGGTAGCCTGGAGAAGCTTGAGAAGGCAGGACTTAACCCAGATCTTCTGGTTCTAGGCTCTTGAGTTTTCCAGATATACTGGGGTCAGAGTGTTGAATCCACCCTCACAAGGCAAACCTGTCAGGAAACAGGTAGCTGCTGGGATTGAAAGACTGGCGAATATAGTTCTACCCCCTGCTTCATTGCCAGGGTGAGAGCCCCTGGGAGCATCAGGGCAGCTCCAGGTTCGAGACCAGGGGTTACAGGAAGAACTTCTCTGCATAGCATGTCACGTATATTTGGATCATTTGGGAAAGAAAGTTCCTGGTAATTGAAGGATGACAGTGTCTGAAGCTCGTCTGGCCCTTTGATTTCACAATCCATTTTAACTGCAGTGTGTCATTGTCAGTAATTTCTCCAGGGAGATGAAAGACCATGGTATAAAGGGCCATAGCCCTTTCAACCATGATTAGCAAGTCCTCTGTCATCTCAGGGACTCACATTTCCAAAAACACTTAGAATTTCTAGCCACGAGTTTTCATTCCTTATTGCTCCAGCCTGAAGGGGCCTCACAAACCTGACTCAGGCACAGATTGCAAGGTGAAGCCACAGAGAAAAGAACTGCTACATGTCTCAGTATGCCTGAGGCTCCTGCCCACGTTGGCGCTCTGTGTCTCTCTGGATAATTCCTGATGTGTCACCAAACTTCCCCAATCTGTGCAGAAAAAAGAGCCACCTGGGGAAAAGAGTCACATACCTCCCCACTCCTACCCCCAGGACTAATTTACCACGAGTTACTTGTCCTCAGCTGAGATCCCTGGAGGAGGAGACTCACCAGTCTGGTTCTGAAAGGAAAGAGATGCAAGAAGGCAGAGCTAGCCTGTGTGAATTCCTGAGTTTCCAGGCTTCCTCTGAACCCTCTGAATTCTTCTGTCTGTCCTCTCCCATGGCAGCTCATCATCAGTTTCCCTTTTCATCCCGTCTAATGGCACAGGCTTTGTTCGGAGCTGCATGTTGTAGAGTGATGAGCCCTTGACTGTGCTCAACACTGTTTTCCAGTAGAGCTGCTGAATTACAGCCTTCACCCTTCCTTGTA
Source organism: Balaenoptera physalus (assembly GCF_965194825.1). Classification (NCBI taxonomy): domain Eukaryota; kingdom Metazoa; phylum Chordata; class Mammalia; order Artiodactyla; family Balaenopteridae; genus Balaenoptera; species Balaenoptera physalus. The sequence goes on along the minus strand of NC_138882.1, from coordinate 96,078,451 downwards.
TTGTCCAACATAGAACACATTTATGGGCTGACTGGCTGGGGCTGGGTGTGATGGGCAGACTCCCCAGGTCTTTAGCTGTTCCTAGAGGAGTAACTGATGTAGGGAATCAAGTTAGTAGGCGTGACTGAGGGTTCACAAAGACGTCGTTGTAGGGCTGTCTCCAGGAAGGGGTGAGGCTGGGCTCTCAGAGGGTGCATTTGGGGTGCGCCATGAAGGGGATATGCATAGATGGCTGGGGTAGGCAATCCTTCTCTAGGATGCCTTAAATCTCTGGTATATCTCTAGCATTGCCCTTACCATATTGTAGAATAATTTTCTAGTTTTGTGTCTATCTCCTCCTCTGAATTGTGAGCTCCTTGAAGAGCTATGTTTTGTTAGAAGGCAGCTTGGCATCGTGCTTAAGCATGTGAGCTCTGGGATTTAGATATCTGGGTTCAGCTGTGTGACCTTGGGCAAGTTTCTTAACCTCTTAGGGCTAGAGGAAGAATTAAGTGATATAATGATGTAAAGAACTTAAAACAGTGTCTGGCATATAGGAAATGTTTTGTGTTTGTTAGTTATTATTAATTTGTGTGCCCTCAGCCCTAGCATGTTACCTGATATATACTAGCTGCTCAACACATGTTTGTTGAGTGAATACCTATGTGCATGCAGAAGGAGATGAGCCTTCATTCATGGAAATGAGTCCAACTGAAGTTCTTGAGTGTTCTGGAACTGAGTGGGCAGGAAAGAGAAATTGGGCTATAGGGTTGAGTTTGGTCAGCAGGTTGGGAGTTGTGCCAGGACATTTGCAGTTGTGGGAGATGACTTCTACAGAAACTTGGCAAGAGTTGAGTTTAGTGTAAAAGGTCTGGTTAGCTGGTTTGAACTCCATGACTTGGTCCTGCACCAAGGATCACAACATGTTCTTAGAAGTAGGAACCCCAGAGGTGAGGATGAATTTGTGGACAGATTGTCAGCAAATGGCATTTGTGGGTGATTACAGTGTCCTTAAGAGTTGGATCTCTATTAATACTACCCAAAGCAATCTACAGATTCAATGTAATCCCCATCAAAGTCCCAATGATTTTTTTTTTTTTTTTTGGGAAATAGATTCATCCTAAAATTCATATGGAATCTCAAGAGACCCCAAAGAGCCAAAAATAATTTTGAAAAAGGACACAGTTGGAGAATTTACACTTCCTGATTTCAAAACTTACTACAAAGCTATGGTAATCAAAACAGTGTGGTACTCCCATAAAGACAGACCTATAGACCAATGAAACAGAATAAAGAGCCCAGAAATAAACCCTCACATATATTGTCAAATGATTTTCAACAAGGGTGCCAAGATCATTCAATGGGGAAAAGACAGTCTTGGCAACAAATGATGTAGGAAAAAACTGGATATCCACATGATAAAAGAATGAAGTTGAACCCTTACCTCACAGCCTATACAAAATTTAACTGAAAATGGATCAAAGACCTAAGTATGAGAGGTAAAACTATAAAACTCTTAGAAGAAAACACTGGGGGAAATCATCATGGTATTGGATTTGGCAATGATTTCTTGAGTATGGCACCAAAAGCACAGGTAACAAAAGAAAAAATAGACAAACTGGATGACATCAAAATTAAAAACTTTTGTTCATCAAAGGACATGATCAACAGAGTAAAATGGCAGCCCACAAAATGGGAGACAATATTTGCAAATCATAAATCTGATAAAGGATTAATATCTAGAATACATAAAGAACTTTTAAAACTTAATAAGGACAACAGCAAAAATTCAAAAATAAGCAAAGGACTTGAATAGACATTTTTCCAATGAAGATATACAGAGGGCGAATAAGCACATGAAAAGATACTCAGTGTTACTAATCATTAGGAAAATGCAAATCAAAACCACAAGATACCACTTCATACCTATTAGGATGCCTACCATCAAAAAATCAAAAAATAACAATTATTGGTGAGGATATAGAGAAATTAGAATCTTTGTACACTGCTTGTGGGAAGGCAAAATGGTGCAGCTGCTATGGAAAACAGTATGATGGTTCCTCAAAGTATTAAAAATAGAATTACCATGATACAGTAATTCCACTTCTGGGTATATGCCCTCTCAAAATTGAAATCAAATCAAGGACACGAAGAGACACTTGTGCACCTACGTACATAGCAGCATTATTCCAATAGCCAAAAGGTGAAATGTCCACTGTGGATGAATAGAAAGCAAAATATGGTACATACATACAATGGACTATTACTCAGCCTTAAAAAGGAAGGAAATTCTGACACGTATTATAACATGGATGAACCTTCAGGACATTCTGCTAAGCGAAATAATCCAGGACGAAGAATAAATGTCATGGTAATTCCCTGGCAGTCCAGTGGTTAGGGTCCCACACTTCCACTGCAGAGGGCACAGGTTCAATCCCTGGTCAGGGAACTAAGATTGAGCAAGCTGTGCAGTGCAGCCAAAAAATAAATAAAATAAAAATGAATAAACATCATATGATTCCACTCTTATGAGGTACCTAGAGTAGTCAAATTTACAGACAGAAAACAGAATTATGGCTGCCAGTGGCTGGAGAGAGGGAGTGGTGGGGCTGCTAAATAATGGGTGTAGAATTTCAGTTTTGCAAGATGGAAAAAGTTCTGTGGATGGATGGCAGCGATAGTTGCACAAAAATGTGAATATATTTAAAGTCACTGAGCTGTACACTTAAAGATGGTTAAAATGGTAAATTTTATGATATGTATATTTTACTACAATTAAAAAAAAAAGGCAAGAGCATAGCTGAGGTGGAAAAAAAAGAGGTGGGTCCCTGCAAATGTGGGTGAAAATAGACTAATGAGTCAAGTTACGTTTAAGCACTTTGGATTAACTTGTTATGAAGAAGCATTTTATGAAGCCCTTGATTGATGTTTTTGTTCATTAGCATTTTCGTCGATCAGCTTCACTTGGGGACGCCTCCATTATTATTCACATCACTTCTGCTCTCCTTGACCTCTAAATGTTGATAGGTCCTGAAGAACATCTCTTTGAGACTCTCCTTGTATTGGCGTGGCAGCGTCAGCCTCCTGTCTTCACATCTCATTTTGGTGTGTAAGCTTTCTATAAATTAACATCTCATGCCTGACCTCTCAGCCAAGCTGCATGTTGGACTGCAGCTGCCTGCTAGACATCCCTCCAGCATCTCAAACTCAGCTGGGCCCAAACTGGACTCATCAGTTTTTTTCTTGTTCTGCTGAGTTTCTGGTTTCCATGGAAGGCACCATCATTCTTCTGGTGCCTCAAGTGTAAAGCCAACAACGTTGAATCCCGTTTCCCTCTCCCTTCTTCCAGATTTGCTCAGCTGTCAGCTCTGTGGTGTTTTCCACCTCTGATCACCACATCCTGTGCATGTGCCCTTGTTTCCCTGTGCACTGCCTATGCTAGCCGAGCCCTTGGTCCACTCTCGACTGGACCGCTGCAACTGCCTGCTGGTCTCTTCGTCTCCAGTCTCTCCCAATGGGCTTGCCACAGCTGTGCGGGGGGTGCAACTGTGAACCAGCCAAAGGAAAGCCAGGGAGAGGCCAGTCCTGTTCCCTGAGCTAGAAGATCAGACATCAGGATAGGGCTTACTTCAAAGAGGAGCAGAGCAGGACAGGACAAATCATAAAGTCCCGAGTGGCTTGTTGCTGAGAAATAGCCTGAGGAGGTGAGACTGGGTAAGTGGATGAGGTGTGGTAGCTGGACTAAGTCTCAGATTCAGGCAAGTCTTGAAGTTCCAGGTGATCAGCCCTTTTGGGAGCAGAAGCCAAGCCTCCAATGAGGGGTGGGCAGCAAGTCTGTTTACCAGTGGAGGCAGCTGGCAAGAAGTAGGCGGGGGCCAGGGTAGGGGAAAGGAGCGCTTCTCAGCCAGAAGTCCAGCATTCTGTCTGGGAAGACCAGTGCAAGCAAGGGGGCGGTGGTTCTCAGGGGCCTCCTTGTCTCCCCTGGATGCAGGTGGCTTGGCAGCCCTGGGAATTCCTCAGCTCCGGGTCTTCATGTGTACGGACCCCTCAGCCTGGAATGTGCCCCCTCCTCACAACTTCCACATCCCCAAGTCCTACCCATCCTTAAAAAGTCTAGATCAGGGGCCCCTTTTCCTTGAGCTGTCATTCAATCTGCAGAGCTGTGGTATTCTTTCTTGGACTTCTGTAGCCTTTTATTTCACCTCCCTTCCTGCATTTACCACTTTCTACCTTGGACTAGAGTTATTTATGTTACCAAGTTACTAGACTAAAAAGCTTTTTGTGGGCAAGATTCAAGTCTGAGGCTAGCACAGGTGTGTGGCCCAATATATAGCTGTGTGACTCAATGTACAGTCCTTGATTTCATTCGAAAATGAATAGACCACAGTCTCCCTTTATTAGTTTCTCGGAATCAGCCCTTCAGTAGCTGTCACACTTCACGGGTCTGTGAAGTTCACTGTGGTCCTACCAAGTCCTGATGACCAAATATTTCTACTTCTTCTTCCTGTGGGATCTTGAACCCCTTATGTTTTGGAGGCCACATGAGTAGTTCTGGGCAATGAACTGTGAAGGAAAGTGGCATATGTTCCTTCTGGGCCAGAGCACTGAGGCCAGGATGAGACCCTTCCGAGTGCTCTTTACCCACCCTCGGGCGTGGCAACTGGCAATGTCTGAGATGTTGGCTGCTCTGTCATCCTGAGTTCCCCTGAATCAATCCGATGAGCAGAGCCCCCCCTTGCTGACCTGTGATGAACATCTAGCATGAATAAGAAATAAGCCTTTGTTGTTTTCAGTCGCTGAAATCTGAATGTTGTTACTGCTGTATAACCCAGTGCAGCCAGCCAGACGCATTTACCCTGATGGCTGATCTGCTCTAGATGTGACTAGCACATCATCAGATCCTGGCGGCTGGTGGGTGACCTGATGGGAAGTCGAAGCAAGAGGAAGCTGCATCTTTGGGCAACAGAGTGCTTCTCTCAGCAGTTTGGCTCCCTTGGTGTCATGTCACTGTGGAGTGTCAGTAATTTAGATGCAGATGTGCAGGAAGAGATAGTACCTTCCACTCTCTACTCTATGGGTTGCTTTCTAAATTAATTAAAAGCTGGGGGTGAGCAGAGAGGATATTCTATTAAGTTAGAATGTTTTTGGTTTTGTTTTAATTTTTGAGTCTGCAACAGGATTTTCTCAAGCTGTGTTTTATGAGAATTAGCAGGATTCCTCTCCCGGTAGGCGAAAGCATTGCACTTTCCCAGTATGAGTGTGTGACCCCTTCCCTAGAGAAGCTTCAGCATCTGGAGTGGCTGCTTGTTGAGCTGAACAGCTTAGAAAACAGCAGAGCCCCGTGTACCAAATGCTCTGTGAGCTACAAACCTGACAAAACACAGGTGGATTCCAGCCTTCCGGGGTACACAGGTATTCCTTGGGCAGAATAAAATATGAACAAGCCCTTCCACTGTACCTTGATTGAAGGGAAGTGGTTATCTATGTGAAACACAGATTAAAAATAAAAGCTTTCCAGTGCCCTGTGTGTGTGCTGACTGCTAAACCTCAGGAATGTACGATGGTAAGAGAAATGGGCAAGAGGAGATTTAATTGAATAAAAACTCCAGGCTGTGACAAGGGTGGGAAGACACAAAGCAGTGATTAACAACATACTTTTTAAAATGACGATGCAATTAATCGTATCCTGAGTGTAAGGGGAGGGGAGGGGAGAAGAATTCTTCAGCCTAGAAACAGTGCTCCATAAAGGGAACTTTGCACTTTCAAAAAAACATCGATGTACAAAAGGCCCTGGTTATCATGACTTCAGCGAAGCTCACATCAGCAACCCAAGAAAGAGGTTACTCGTGGCAGAGGAAGCTGACAAATGACTCAACCTTGTATTTCATTTTATTCTGCAACTTGTAATCATTTTATGCTCATCTTTGAGGGAGAGAGATCAGGGTAGACAATGAAATGGGCAGAAATTCAGGTTTCATTCGTGCTTTGGGTTGAGGACTAGTCTCCCCTGAGGATGCTGGAGGCGGGGGTCCAGGAGCTGAGAGCCTCCCTGGGGTGGGCTCCCCAGCCTGTAGACATTTACTAAAACTGCCGTAGCGGGAGTGGTGGCAGTTGGTCAGGGTGGTGTGGAGACTAACCGTAATCTGCTCAGGAAATGATTTTTCACAGCCACTGGGAGGCTTGCTCGTGTGAGACTGCTGCTTGGACATAAAAGGGATGCCTAAGAGCAGTGACTCTGCCGTGATTCGCGCTGATCCTATTCCCTCCTCCAAAAGGTTAGAGCAGTCCTCCCCATCTGCCTACAGGTTTGAAGATGACAGCTGGACATGCATTTCAAGCTCACTTCTGGAAGGAACCCCTCACACTAATTTCTGGGCTCCTTATGACGCTGGAAAGTCAAAGCCCCCTTCATAGTTGCAGGACCCCCCAGCACCTGCCCAATGATTGAGATGGCCATCTTGATGGGGTCATTCTAGAGTCAAGAAACAGAATGAAGTTCATGGCCTGTTGGAAGTCTTGTCATGACCTTGAGTTTTTTCTTCTCTCAAGAGAACATCCAGCCGCAAGACCACTTGACTGGGAAGGCCTGTCAGTCACAAGACATTTGGGGAGAAAACTTATCTTTACACCAATGACACATTAACCCCTAGCCTAAAGCTCAGTACAGGGTGAATTCTCAGTTTATCTACATTTTTTTAAGATGAAAACTTCTTTTGCCACAATACCCTGTTACCTCCTGCCCAATCTGGTCATTTTTAGGACTTAGAAGACACTACCCAAAGTTATATCAGCACAGAAACTTCTTTTTTTAAGATGAAAACTACTTTTGCCACAATATCCTCTTACCTCCTGCCCAATCTGGTCATTTTTAAGACTTAGAAGACACTACCCAAAGTTATATCAGCACAGAAACCTGATAACTTGGCTTAAAACAAGGGTTACTTTATTGAGTTGCTGCTCCTAAAGCATGTGACATATGTAAAGAGTGAGACACAAGGTGTGTGAACAGTTTTTACGTTCTTGACCTGCCATTGTTGAAGGAAGTGTTTCTTCAGCAGACTTGCCTCTTGCCAGTCACACACACAGCTCTGGAAATTGGCATTTCACAGCCACAAACTGAAGTGAAAACCCACCCACACATCTACCAGGGCTATACAGACTGAGATGGAGCAAATCAATCTAGTCCTAGGGGGTTGGTGGGAAGGCCACTATTAACTCAACAGAAATATACAATTACAATACAGAATAGTTCAAACATTCTTTTTTCCTAAACTGAACTTGACCTACGGTAGAGATCTAAAGAAAAAAAAAATCCTTCACTACCACTGAAACAAACAAACAAACACTGAAGTCCTTAATAATCTATAGAACTAAAGTTTAAGATGAACATTGTCCTAGAGTCAAGGGGGCTGAAATAGACTTAAGCTGACTTGGTTTTAATCAAGAAGGTACTGTTCATAAAAAGATAGACTACACCTATTCCTTGGATTTCAAAACTTCCCATTCAGAAAAGAACATTTCATGTAGTTTTTTCTTTGATCTCTTTAGGCATTTTAAACAGTTGCTTGATACTTCATGGAACTATAAAGCTATGTATAACGCAGAAATCATTCCAGAACATATGTGCTTCCTTTTTTTTTTTTTTTTACAATGAAGGTTGTTTTTGAGAACAAAGATCTTGTTTTCAAACAAATATGGTCATTAACTGTGGTGCGCCAGAAAACATATGGCATGTTCGTTTCAACAGAATCATTCCTAAAGAAAGTGACTCAGTTCCCATGAGGAATCAAGACATGTTCAATTCAGGAGGAACGTTCTGGAGGACTGGGAGCGAGGAGCCCTGCACGACCAGCTGAAGGTTCACAGACAGCTCGAAGTGCTCCCAATTTCAACATGGGACCAGGAGTCCACATCTCGGTTTATGTCACATCAGCAAAGAGCTTCTAAGAGTCGTAAGTAGTAGCCTTTGTAAAGGCTCTTCGCCAGATTTGCACCTTCCCGAAGCCCACTTAACAAAGCAGCCATTGCCCATCCCACTTCCCTCTCCTCCAGGGTTACGGAGGTCAGTGGAGACACAAAATTTCAGAAACTCAAACCACCTCCCCCTCAAAGATGACTATTTTACACTGTATTTAATAGAACCAATGTCAGGGCTCTCCCCTCTTCTTTTTTTTTTTTTTCTCTTCTTTTCTTCCTGACAGCAGATCCATAAAAAGTGAAAGAACCAGAAAAATATCACCTTGGGAGACAGAAAAGACTAAGACAGATCTGACCACACGACGATTGTCTCGGCCTTGACCTACATGGGGCAGCTAAGACTCTGGAGTGAGAGGCGCTGCCCCTACTGCCGCCGCTGCACAACACTGTGTTTAGACGGTTGAACAAGTGCAAAAAGAACCCTGCTGAGTCTCGTTGGTGTGGCCCTTCCGCCGTGCAGCTCAGGGTGTCGGAGGTGGTTTCGGAGACGGGCACGAGCTCTCGCTGTCGAAGCTGGCGGCTCGGCCCTGCCACTGCGGAGAGGAGAAAAAGCCGCTTACCCGTTGCCAAGGGAATGTACATTTCAACTTCTGAAACTCATCCGGCCCATGCACTGAATTCACCCTTTCCCGGCTTTTCATAAGCTTTCGTGAATTTTGCTGTTAGCCATGCAAAAACGTAAGGAGACCAGCTTTCGAGCTTCTAGTTTGGAAGGCCTGATTTTTAGAAAAGACCTGCTGCAGAGATAATGAAAGCTTTCTTTAGCGTGTGGAGTGCATGCGTGCAGGTGCATGTGTGTGTGCACGTGCGTGCGTGCGTGTTAGTTAATGAGGTGCTATGACCGAACCATTTCTGAATGCTTCAGCCATTTTTCACGCTGAAAATCGGACTCTGTTAGCAGCGAAAGAGGCCGTCTGCAGAGTATGCCCTTACTGCCAAGATCCTGCAATCATGAATTCTTAGCAATTTGTCTGGGAGCTGTTCGTACAGCTAAAGCCCTGATCTTGCTTCAGCGCTGGGCTCTCCTCTTCAGTCTGAGTGCTTCCCGGGGGACTTCACACTCAACTTGTGAAGAGGTGGGAGGAGATGGCAGCCCCCTGCCCTTTCGGGTGCCTCCACCTTTCTTTTCCTCCCTCTCCTGTCTCACAGGCTGCCACCCCCTCAGCCCGACTCTAACCCCTCTGAGAAGATGGTGATGTAATGAGGTGTAATGGAGTGAGGAGAGGGCTGAGGATGGGTGACCCGCGCTTGGGCCATCGAACCCTTCTTTACATTGAAAAGCCAGGCAGAGCTGGAGCGATGTTTTCTGGACAAGGATCTGACCCTGTGAATATTCTAGACCCGTCTGGTGACTGTATAACTTCAAAGCATGTCAGCGTCCACTGCTCCCCCCATCCCTTCTGTGAGCAGAGAAGACGCAATACTCTCCTAGGTGCCTGCGGGACAAGGTTCCGGGGAGAGAAGTTAGGTACGTGGGTGAGATGGCCTTTCTGAAGCTGAAGTGCAGCCCCTTTTGCTTCTCATGGGCTTTTGGGGTCTCCATGTGGAGGGATGGGGCTGAGGAGAAGTGGATTACACCTTTGTGTTATGTGTAGGGGTAGGATGGGAAAGGACGCGGTCCCTCCTCCACCCCCCACCTCACAACACAGCCCTTTCTAGACAGAGCCGAGCCACTTAAGGATTAGACCATCCCTTCCAGCATCTCCTGTGGGAACCCACAACGCAGAGGAGAGACCCAGACCTGCTGATCGCCTTCATGTTCCTGGCTCTTAGGAAAGCCTCTGTTACCTGTCCCTGGGCTCGTTCCCTCATGGTCCCTTAGTACCCACTGGACAGGCCAACCTGCAGATCTTTACAACTGATCAAAGGCTGGACAGGCAGGTATTGATGATCACCATAACGTGACCTGGGCCTGAGCAATCTTAGCATGCGAAACCCGAAGGCAGGCCTGGGGGATCATCCAGGCTAGCTCTCTTGTTCTTGCAGATAAGAAAACCAAGATACAGAGGAGTCAATGCACAGCTAGTTAGGAGCAGAGCCAGGATCTGAAGCCAGGTCTCCTAACTCCATCCACACTCAGTGTTTCCTCTGCTCCATCCTGTGGCCACCTTTGCACCTGGCCACACCGGGAGAAGAAGGAGACACACGATGGAATAAGAAACCTAACCTCTTTGGTGCCATACCAGGTACTTACTCCTAACTCCGGTGGCAGTCTCTCTGCTTGCAGCATCCACGTGAGTGAAATCACAACCGAGGGTTTCCCTGGTGAAATATTTTACATAAATAAATGCCTGGTTTTTGAGCCCACTGTGACTTCTGACTCAAGTGTTTCTTAACCAGAAGGTGACATAAGATGATTACTAATGCTTTCATTTAACAGATCTTCATTTTAGAACTTCTACTTTTTCTGTTACAACCTTTAACGCCGGTGAAAGGTACATTGTAATTACTGGCTTCTCCCCTGGGTAAGCATGCCTCTTAAACAACCTGATTGATAGGCCAGCTCAGAGGAGAAAAAAAGAAATGGCTACACAGGTACATCTTTTTTCCTTTATATAATAGCTCCAAGAGAAGTCCCACGGAGCGTAATTGTTTATCCAGGACAAATGAAGAAGGCACACTGGCTCCCCTGCCAGCCCCTGATTTTTCCTGTGAAGATAAACAGAGGGAGGAGATGGGGGTTCCTGGACAATGGGAAGATGAATGGTTCCTGCAGGCTTATCATAGTGGCTCTGGAATAGCAGTGAATTGGTCCCCCGCACACCAATGAGGATGATTATTCCAGGGCGGCTGTGGTCCAGTGAGATCTTTTATTGTTCTGAAATGTGTGACATTCCAACAGAGATCTAAAATCTCTGGCAGATGATCTGAATTTGACCCTTCATAGTAAACCGCCTTGGAGAAGATCGCTGGTCAACCTGGGCTCTGTGTGTGGTAACAGCGACAGCACGTAGCATTGGGCAGGAGTGCTGAGAGGAAAGAGGCCACAGCCTCTGCTGGGGACGGATGCTCACTGTGGCTTAATCAATTTTTATTCATGAAAAAATCCCAACAGGGAAAAATACCTTTTCAGTTAATTTGTTCCTTCAGCCTAATTTTAAAACCCCAAACAAACCAGCCAGTGTGGTGCCCTCTGTTCTCGTTAATAAAAAAGAAATGATCACAGCACTTGAAACTCCTCTAAGAAAGGTGGAATATAAATATAGTGCTTTCTAGATATGATGCCATTTATCTTCCCAGGAGTGGGAGAATAAGATTTTTGTATGTATTATACAAACGAGAGAAACAAGTTCCAGGAGCAAGGTTCTTGCTCAGTGTCCAGAACAGGACCAAAAAGAAGGCAGGAGCTCTAAGGATGATTGAGATGATAAATGTTCAAGTACAATGCATCACATGAACACAAAGCGGGTTTACTTAATATTATCCTAGTGGGTTTTTAGATGCATCCCTATAAAGGTACTTAAACTATGGATGCTAAAAGTGTAGGTACACATTTTTACAAATTTGTACTGAAGAAATCCTAAGTTGCCAAGGTGAATGTCATTTTCAGCTTCTTCATACAGAGAAATGATCAGCTGAGCAGAAAATGGAAGGCCAGGGAGTGGGGGAAGGGAAAGTCTCGGGAACTTGGTGTGCGAGGTCAAGAAAAAAGTAAACCCAAAGGATATGAATCAATTTATTCTCTTTTCGTTTTCCATATACTGTTACTTTCCCTTTTCTGTCTCATCAAATATTCATTTTCAAGGGCTTGGTTCTACTTTATCTTTCTTTTGTAGTCTGGACCTGTGAGTCAGAGTTCTTAAAGAAACAGGACTTGAAATCAATTATTTGGCTTAATTAGGTGGTATTCATCATGGAGAGCAATTCTGGGGCCGAGCCCCAGCCCCCCTGTGCTACCCTGCACCTCATCCCCATCTCCAGCCACTGTTGGCTGGTTACTCCAGTCTGTGTGGCCAGACTAACCCGGTAACAGCAATGGATTATTGCATCTTCAAGGTCAGAAAGGCGATGCAAGATGTGGGCTCACCTGCCACCTGTCGTCCTGTCATTTTGGGCCAGAGTTTCCTAGAAAAGCTGAGATGGGAGGAGCCCACCCCCTCATTTTAGCAACCAGGAAACTGAAGACCAGGTGGGGCAGTGAGGTGCCTGAGGCCCTGCAGCCCATCAGAGGCCCCTCAGCTCCCATTCCTTGCCCCTGCCCCACGCCATCCTGAACGTTTTAGTATACTTATTCTATCCTTAAATACCTGCAAAGGATTTTAAAAGGAGGGGTGCCACACCCCCTCCCTAGACTGAATCAGCCCTGCAGTCGGTGAGGCGCTGGATGCCCGCTGGCTGCCTCCTGTGTAGGTGCAGGCTGGTTGTGTGTACCCCACCCACACCCTGCAGAGAGAGCCTTCTGGAAGAAAGGGGAGCCCAGGAGCTGAGGGGCTGGCCTCACTCATTAAAGCTCCACAGCTGTGGTAAAATCAAGGCAACCACCGGACAGAAATGTGAAGCCTCACACTGCGGGCAACAGGTGCCAGCAGGCTTGACCACCCTGAGAGGGAGGAGGAGCTGGCAGATTCTCTGGGTTTGCTGCCCACACCTTTTCTGTGTCACAGAACATGGGGAAGGGGTTACTCTGTTTTTAAGCTGAGGGGCCATGTGGCTTAATTTTTTTATTAGTAGATTGTCCAATTTTTATACAACTCTCTAGACTTCCTGGCTTGAAACCTATTAAAATGAGTGAATGATCACCTGGCTTTCTAGGATATGGGTGGAAGTAACAAGATGAGGTTTAAAACTTGCTTGGCTACCCCCATGTCCCAAACCATTTAAGAAAAAGCAGCCATAAAAAGAAACGAAATTGAGCTATTTGTAGTGAGGTGGATGGAGTTAGAGTCTGTCATACAGAGTGAAGTAAGTCAGAAAGAGAAAAACAAATACAGTATGCTAACACATATATATGGAATCTAAGGAAAAAAAAAAAAAGGTCATGAAAAACCTAGTGGTAAGACGGGAATAAAGACACAGACCTACTAGAGAATGGACTTGAGGATATGGGGAGGAGGAAGGGTAAGCTGTGACAAACTGAGAGAGTGGCATGGACATATATACACTACCAAACGTAAAATAGATAGCTAGTGGGAAGCAATGGCATGGCACAGGGAGATCAGCTCGGTGCTTTGTGACCACCTAGAGGGGTGGGATAGGGTGGGTAGGAGGGAGGGAGATGCAAGAGGGAAGAGATATGGGAACATATGTATAAGTATAACTGATTCATTTTGTTATAAAGCAGAAACTAACACACACACACACAAAATCATCTTGAAAATGGAATTGCACAGCAAAAAAAAAAAAAAAGAAAAAGAAAAAGCCGGCCGGAGGACCACCAAGGTGATAAACGGCAGGATGGTAAATTGGTGCCGTTTGGTGGAGGTGGGGCAGACTGTGTCACTGGAAGGAACATTTTCTTTGCAGCTGAGAGAGCAATAACTAGCTCAAGATTATGCTGCAAGTTGGAAAGGTCCAGGGCTGGAGCCCAAGTCTCGGGACTCCCAGGCAGTGCTGTGTCCATATCTGTTGGGATCCAGCTGGAAACTGGGCCACCTTGAAGCCACACTCTCTTCTCCAACAATGGGGAGAAACAACATTCACGAGGGTAGGATCCTCTCTCTGGCCAGCTCCATCCACGCGGTGAGAACTGCCCCAGGACTGTCTGGCTAGAGCCTCAGGGAACTTACTGCATCGACAGGGGTAGAATTTCTTGCCAAGTTCTGATCTCACCCTCTTGGGGCTCTCTCTGAAAGGACTGACTTGGCTCAGGGGCTTCGTGGAAGCATTCCGGGCCTGGCACAGTGAGCTGCTGGGAAGGCTTCCTCCAAGTTTTTCTTTTCCATTTTGAACTCAGTGTCACTTTCAATATACTCAACATCAAAGGCTTTTTGTCAAGCCGTTTCCCACCATCTTCCCCCATTTCCTTTCTGCCTGTTACACCCTGGGTGAGAAGCGTGTACACCCCCACACCAGCGCCCCCCAAGGACACAAAGGCGAGGTCTCGCAGCAGCCAACTGCCATTCTCCAGCCCACGCTGCCATGCAGCAAACATGCCAAGGGCCAAGCGCGACCTCACCCACCTCTTTGAAGGATTTCTTTACCTCCACCAAGGAGTGCCAGTGTGCGATGGGCTTCCGCGGGTATGCCAGCATCTCGTTCCAGTGGTCCCTGCCCAGGCCTTCGGCATTGATCCCCACACGACAGACTCCTATGATCTCGTTGTGGCCCACTCTAAGGGAGAAACAAAGGGCCCGGCATCGGTGACCAGACATGCTCTCAGAAAGGGAAGTCCCACGGTCTGGGGCTCAGCCCCACAGGTCTAACTCAGAATGCTGAGCTCTGTAAACAGATGCTTGGCAGGGCCTCAGGGTGCCAGCGGCAGTGAAATACTGCCCAGCCTCCTTGGGTGGACATTGGACACAGACAGATGAGCAAAAGGTTCTAAACTTGTTTGGAATCTCAGGAATGGTGGGCAGATGGCCTGACTTTGGGGGAGTGGGAGAGTTTAAGTCTCTTCCTTTATTTGACTCAACGAGCACTTGAGACATTAGCGCTATTGGGAAATAAATCAACCTGCTCTGAGTACCATTTCTCCATACCTAGCGGCTGTGATGTGATTTATTCACTCAGCAAGAACATCAGTCATCACTCACATTTGTTCACCCAGCATCTACTATGTCCGGGAACTTGTGCTAAAGATCCTGGATTGAGGCTTTACTGCATGTTTTTTTTCTCCTTCAGTGAAAGTGACACCTGGAGAGAAGGAGTCACAGTGGCTGAAGTAGTTGGAGAATGTGTTGGAGCCAGCCTTGATGGGGATGCAGGATTTGGAAAGTGGTAGAGAAGAAACACATACAAGGTGGAGGAAATCAAGTTGGATGGATATGCCAGGTCCAGATCTGGGAGATCTTGAGAGTCCAGGGGAAGAGCTTGTCCAGACAGCAGGGGCCATTGATGGTTCTTGAGAGGGGCAGGCCCAGGAACAAAGTGGTCTTTTAGGAAGGTGTGCCTTGGTGTGTTGGCTGGGTTGAGGCAGGAAGTGATGAAGGCAGGGGTCAGCTAGGAGGCTGCACAGACATCCCCAAGTGGGAGTGGTAGCAGCAGTGGAAATGGAGAGGATGAGGGGAGGGTGGGGTGGGCGGGATTCTAAAGGACAGAGGCCAGATGGAGGAATGGGAATAGTCGGGAGTGAATTCAGGGAAATTGATGGGTGGGGCAGCCCCTGATGGAAATGAGCCCATTGGGAAGTGAAGCTTGAGCTTCTACTTTGGGAGGGAATCCATGCTTTTCCTCAAACTCCTGTACCCTCCTTGGGTAGAGCCAGATTCAAGACCAATGAGTGTCTGAGCCATGAACCACAAGGTCCAAGGTCAAAGAGCCCTGTGCTGCACTGGGGTGGGGACGAGGGGCAGGGGATCGTGGCCCTCAGGGACCTGTACCTACCGATCATAATCCATAACCGAGATGAGCAGGCTGACTTGATCCATATTCTCCGGGGGAATGTCAAAGATGATGGCCTCATTGTAGACGGGGTTGAGGGTGTTCTTCTTTATGGTGGTTTTCTTCTTCTTCAGTCTCCGCCCATCACAAAGCAGGGACACTTTGACGTATGGATCTGTGCCAATGGGGGCGGTGAGAAGGGAAGGGAGTGTGTCAAACAGATGTCCTTAAACATCATGTGCAGCAGAAGGATGGAAGCCCCAGACCTACTGTTATTCTCAGATGGTATCAGTGGGTTGTTAAAATAATTAAACCACCTTGTATTTATGTAGCACACCTGTCTCTGCGGATGCTCTGTGCTTGATAAACACAGAGTCTTTGGCGACCTCAGGCTTCTTAGGAGACTGCTTAACGGACTTTCACTAATGGGGAAGCTGGCCCCAAATCAGACAGGATACTTGCCCGTGGGTATGCAGTTCACGGCCCTAAATCTCAGCTCCATGGTGGCTGGCTGGCTCCAAAGGGTGGGGAAGCTGAACAAAGGCACTCTGTTCCTTTCACCTACTTGGAGCCTTTTCTCTGGGGGGTCTTGTCAGCATTATTAACCAAAGCATAAAGTGGGTAAAAATAGAATCGATGACACCCGAGGAGTAGCGATGAGACAGAGTAAATGAACAGCGACAGTCATGATGCTTGTCCGGTCCTCCCTACCTGAGGACAGGACTATGGTCTCATTGTCCCATCAAGCTCATTTCCATCCGGCATCAGGGAGGGGGTAGGAGCCCTGCTCTCTGCCTCCCTGGAAGCTGTTTCCTGCCCACTCTGGGTAGTGGAGGAGGAGGGGGCCGTGGCCGGGGGAGTGAGTGAGGCAGTCTCCTGGGACTCAGGGTGGCCGGCTGCCATTTCATCTCTCAGTGGGATCTTGGAGTCTCTCCAGCCCTAGAGGAGATGTCTTTTTACTGACCTCCCATGTGCCTCCCATCCTTGTCTCTTCTTTAGTTTTCTGAATGGTATTTCATGGTCAGCTTCCTACCCCGAAATTTTCTACTCATCCAAGTGAAGTGACACCGATTGTATCTCATCGCTCAGGTGTCTCAGTCACCATCATAATTGTTATTTATGCTGCACAACTCAAGAAACGGGAGGGCAACTCACAGGTAATAACAGCTTTTGAGACACTGATGTGCTGAGACACCTGCTTGTCCAGAAGCCAGGGCTCCTGTGACTCTGTCAGGAGGTGCGGACCAAGCAGCCGCTCCCAGCTCCTCATTCACAGGCGTATGGCTCTAACTCCTGGGCACCCAAGTACCCAACGAGGCGCTCATGCTCCCCGGGGAATTGTTCGGGTGGCAGAAGAGGTGCACAGCTTTGGGGAAGCTACAGAGAGCCGTGACATGGGATCAGAAACTCAAGCCTTAAAGGCAGTTCTGTAGATGCCCACATGTGCTGCGGACTCTCCAACGTGACAGCAGCAGCTGTGCCTTAGCCGTGGGGGCACTTGGGTTTATGGGGGACCTGGGGAGACCATGAGGTGTTTAATCACCCTGCTGTCTCTGACGACCCACTTGCAAGAGTTCTCTCTCAGGAGGATGTTCAGTAAAAACGAAGGAGGAGTTCCTAGATCTGCTGTGAGATAGCTTTCTCATGTCCGCAACCTCCATTCTCTATGGATACGCCCTGGACAGTGTTTAGGTCCAAGCAGATGGGTGGGATAGCTACCTCCGAGACCTGTTGTTAACTTGGCAACCTCTATGCTCCTGAAGTGTGAACATTGCCTTGGAAAGCGTCTTCAGGCTTGAGGCTGCCCAAGTGCTGCCTCATCCCCTGCCATGCCTGTTTCCATACACGCCCACAGCGGAGCAAACCTCCATGTTGCCAGGCTTGGAAAGATGTGACAGAGCCATCTGTCCCACGGGCCACTAGGCAAATGCCTGATGATTAGCTGGGAGAGACTCAGCTTCCTTCCCCACCTCTAGTCACTCGTATGAGGCATATCTAATTTATAAAAGTCAGTGGGTGTTTCCCTTGAAGGAACCCATGCTCTCACCATCATCCAAGAGGCTAAGCAGAGAGAGGACTCTTCCTTAGGGTTTTTGCTCTAGGGCAGAAGCCTGTGCTTCTAATGGAATGCTGGCTCCAGATGACCTTTGAGGCCCTTTCCTCTCCAGCAGCCTATGATGTTTACGCAGCTGAGAGAGGGGACACAAAGACCAACAGTGTGTTTCAGCCTCCTTGTCATGAGGGCCATCATAGTTCAGCATGTAGTATGTGCCAGGCACCACGCTAAGAGATTTACACATATCATGTCATTTAAACTTCATGTCAACCCTATAAAATATTCATCATCCCCCTCTTATAGATAGGGGAATTGAGGTTTGAGAGATCAAGAAACTTGCCTAAGATTTCAACTTAGGTCTGACTCCAAAGTTTACATTTGTAACCACTAGACTCAAAGCAGTACGGACCAGATGTGGCAGAGGTGGGTGTGTTTACTCACTCACCATCCTTTTGGGGTATACTGATCCTTATTATTATTTTGTATTATTTTTTATTGTCATGGTTCTAGTGGATAGGCTTAAAGAATTGATTCACGACTAGTTTAGATCAAGGAGAATAGGAAGATCCTTGGTTTTAGAGGTCAAAGTCATATAAATCAAGAACAGGCAATTAATGGGCTCCATCCACTCCCTAGTTTAGTCCAACATCAAAGCAGTCTGGGCTGAAGGCAACCTCAAACTTATCCTCCAAAACAGGACATGTAGTTTGAGAGGCCCCTGGCAGGTGTGTCCCCACTGCATCACCCTCTGACAAAGTTCTTTATCCTATAAATTCATTCATTCATTCATCATTCCATACAGACTTATTCAATGCTTATTGTGTCCCCTGAACTGTCCCAGACACTTGCTTACCTCAGTGAACAAAATAGAAATCCCTAGCAAAAAGAGGACCCCTGAATTTTCAGAATCAAGCTGAGATTTAATACCAGATTCCAAACCCAGGTAGAAAAGACAGGCAATCATGAGAGGGAGGTTAGAACTTAGCGTGAGAAAAGTCTCTCACCTCCAACCCTCTGATGTGGAACAGCCTTTACGATTACCTTGGCGGCTTCGCTGTAAGCCCTCTCTCTAGCACATCAATTTAATTACACCAGAGGAGATAGTGTGGGGACTTGGGTAGCAACATCCTATTTCCTTCAGCAGTCTTGAGAGTCCTCAGTGAATTTCCGTCCCTGCACACACTTATTTTGATATTAAAATGAAATCTACGTTGGTTGTATTTTTGGAGGAAGCCAGCTTCCTGCTGCCTAAGAGCTTTGCACGTGTCGGAGGAGGTTCTTTAAGCCGCGCACCACATCCTGACGTGTGGTGGTAGCTTCAGTGGAAGGAGAGGCATCAGGGCAGGCGCTAGAGGCATTGGGTCAGGCGCTAGAGGCATTGGGTCAGGCGCTACCTGGGGCAGCTTTTGGCCTGGAAGGTATGAGTGTTGCAGAGAGACAGTGCGGGCTGAGAGCAGAGGCTCTGAGGGCTTCAAAGCCACAACTGATACACCTTACTTCAGCGTTTCTTGACCACCCTTCCCTGAAACCTCATATTTCAAGGCCTAATATCTCATCTTCTTCCAAATGCACCAAGTTGGGCCTGGGCCCAGATGTTTTCAGCTAGACGGTCACCTCTTTATGGCAACTGTGGTTACACTAAGGAAATAATTAATGAGTAAAAGGAAAAAATCTTCCATATACTCCCAGCCAAGTTCAGAGGCACCGCTGGCGTGGATTTATGTTGCTAACTGGAATCTCCAGAAGAGCCTCTTGGGTAGGGGTCCAGGGAAACAAACCAAGCCTTTCCCTGCATTTGCTACTGAGTGCAGCCCAGGCTGTTCTACGTGCCGGCTCTTGGGGACGCTCTACCCCATCCCTTGGGCTAACTTGAGCCGACACGGGGAAGGAGGCTCCTGGGACTCCTCTGTTATATCAAAACTCAAAAACCTTCTCTGACAAATGACTTGCAGAATCGTGGAAAAGGATCAAACCTCTGACACTGGGTCCAGCCTGCAGGCTCTGAGGCTGCATCCAAACAAGCATCTCCTCGGTTGCTAGAAAAGGACTTCTTTCTCCTGCTGTACCTAGCAGCTCTCCTGGTGCTGAGACAGAGGCCCAGAGCCCTGCAGGAAAACCTCACATACAAGTGCACTTTGCTTTTCAGCGCCTCTGTTCCTTTGACTCAGTCTGCAGGGCTGCCGTCGCTGCGTAGACCTACAAACACTTAAGACACTCAAACTTGACATAACCCTTAGAAGTACTGAGGCCTCACACAAACTAGAAAGATGTTCCTTAATTTTTTTCTCCTATTTATTTGCTTCTTATTCTCTCCATCCTCAAAGAGAAAGAATGATAGTAATAGCTAATATCTACTGACTGCTTATTATGTGTCTGGCACATTTCTAAGCATTTACGTGAATTAACTCATTTATCTTTAAAGCAACCTGTGTAAGTTTTTTTTTTTTTTTTTTTTTTTTTTTTTTTTTTTTTTTCTGATCAGGAAACCAAAGCATTACACCACAAGGAAGAGGCAGAACTGGAATTCAAAGCCAGGCCATTTGCCTGCAGGGCCGTGCTCCTGTTCGAAGAATACTGACAATTCTTCCCCCTTCTCTCTGAACATCTTTCCACGTCCTAATATCTAGGCTGCTGGGAGGCCACTTGGCAAGCGCTTGGGTAGGAGAGGTACCTGAGTAGCCTGTGATGTCCATCGCCTTGAGGTTCCGACATTTGATCACAGTGAGGGTGAGCCTGCCTGCTGTGGGCAGGTAGCAGAGGGAGAACATGATCTCTCCCAAATCCACGCTTTCCTGCAAAGAAGCAGACAAGAGGGCAGATGAGGGCCACACAGCTCCAGTGCAGCTGCAGGGCCACTCCGGAGCCCAGGAGAAGGCTCTCTGAGGGAGAGTGCTATGTCTTTAAGGCCTGACGTTCTGGCCTCTATGCTGAGAGTCACTGGGTATAAAAGGCAACGTTGGCTCTTCAGCAGAATTTGTCCCCTTCAGTATTCCTTCTGAGCTCTGATCAGACTCTGGTCCTGGTCCTCCCCCTCCTGCTTTGGCCTCACCTGCCCTACCTATGCCCTTTGGCTGCAGCCTCCAGACCACCAGGCCTTTTGGGGTCCAGCCCTATTCTCCAACTTAGGCTTCTCAGTCACTGGACCCCTTGACTCCCCATCCTGCCTGGCCTGGGGTCATGACAGTATTCTGTACAAGACCCACTCTGGCCATCAGGGGTCCCCTCTCCCCACATATCTGGTTCTAGCTCTCAGCTCAGTCATTCTTTGTGAGTCCCTCTGCTTTGGCAGCTTCCTAGCCTCTCCTGAAACACATCTAGCACTCCAACTTCCAGGCTTCAGTGTGGAAGCACAGGGAATCAGGACCTGCCCAGGACATGGTGCTGACCAAGAAGACGTACACTCGTCATTTCAAGTTTGTGCCAGGTCTTGGATCCGCTTTGTCCTTAAATGTGGTCATGCTTCAGAAGTGAACCCAGCATGGAGCACACACTCTGCTGCCTCTCCTGCCCCTAGAATCATCATGACCAGGGATCCCAATCCTAGGAAGTTTCTGAGCAACAGGGAACAGGAAAACGTCAAAGATGGTAAGCGTGTCCAGCTGTAGAATTAAACAGCACCCTGCTGGACTGTCTCCTCTTCCTGCTCCACGCCTGGTGGAGGAGGGTGCTGTCACTGCAAAACCTCTCCCTCAGGCTCTGAGGCTGGTGTGGGGCTCCAAGCCATGGAGATGTTTCCTCTCTTAAATCTCCCAGACCCAGGGTGGAAGAAGAGGAGGTCGGGGTTTGGGGTGGCTCTGATTTCAGATGCAGATATCCATTTGTTCACTCATTCAGTCAGTCAACAAGTAGTAATTGAGCACCTGCTATGTGCCAGGTGTTGCTCTGGGTACTGGAGATATGGAAAAGAACAAAATAGACAAAAATCGCTGCTCTAACAGAGCTTACATTTTAATAGGGCAAAGGACAAGAAAGATGGTAAGTAAGTTGGTAAAAAGGATCAAGGAGAAAAAAATAAGGCAGGGAAAGAGGATATGAAATGTTCATGGGTGAGGCCATAGTTGTTGAAATTTTAGACAGGCTAGCCAGGGAGGCCTCCTGGAGGAGGTGACTTTTGAGAAAGAGAGCAGTCAAGGGTGGCTCCAAGGTTCTTGTCCCTTCTCCTCACAAAGAACCACCCTCTACTGGGGACTCCGAGACCCCTGATACTTGGCTTCACCTGGAGAATAACCCGCCACCCCTTCCAGAGCCTGTGGTCCCAATGCTCTCCCCTAGGTGGCACTGATACCCACCCTTTCCCTAGCCCAGGATTTGTCCTTTTTTAACCCCCTGGTGAATCAAATCCCAGGAGTAGCTGGTGAATCCTCCCGGCTCCCTGGGTGAAGAGGTGGAGGGGGCGGGGGTATTGGGGGTGGGTGTGAGAGGTGGAAGGGTGGTGTCTGGCTGGGGCAGAGCTGGACACACAGTAGAGAGAGCTACCCCACCCCCACCCCCACCCCAGCACAAGAGCCAAGACCAACACCCACGAGCTCCTGTGCCCCACGAAGCTCTTCTGTGATGGGCAGCTCCACCTCTGAGGCTCACAGCCACTGTGCAAGGCAGGGTGCATTGTCATTATTCTTTCCATCTCACAGAGAACTCAGTGTTTAAACTTGGGTGTAAAGGCCCAACCAGGCTTGCGTGGCTGGTGGGAGACACAGTTGGACTCTTGACCCTTAGGAGAGCAACGCCCTCCCAGCCCACCTAGGGAGCATCTCAAGGTAACCCTGGCTCCTCTAGACCTTAGACCACAACTTCACCTGTTCTTCTGTTTGTATTTGCTGAGAACCTGCTAGAGGCACCATGTTTAGTGGGGTGTAACCGGTTAAAAGAAGGCACCAGGATCTCCCTCTCCCTCAGGGAGACACAGGAAGTGGCCCGTGACAGGTGCTGTGGGTGTATGACTGTCCCCTCATGCAGCAGGGGTCGGGTCAGCAGAGCACCTGGCTGAATGTTCCATCTCTGGCGGGGGCACCGAGGTACAAGGAGGCCCCCAGCTCCCTTTATTTCCTTGTAGCTCTCCAATCCTGCCCAGACTTAGAGAAACCCTTTCAGACTCAATGACAGGAATAAGAACCAAGGTTATTGCATGCGTACCAGGCGCCAAATCCTTTGCTAAATTATCTCCGTGAGTCTCACCACAGCCCTGTGAGCTAGGTGATCTTAGTATCCCTACTGCACACAGGAGGAAATGACTATTTGGTGAAGTTAAGCCTTTCATAGGCCAGCACTGCTGCTTGCACGCTCTCAGTGGCTCCCCTTGTTCGGCTTCTGGAATCAAGGCCCATCTTCCCAGCTTGCATTCCGAACCCTCAACAACTGGGTCCTGTCTTCCCTCCTCCTGATTATTTCTCTCTATTCCTCTATGCCAACCCTGTGCTCCAACTGGCTGGTATATCTTTGGTCCCTTTGGCCAAAATGCCTCCTCCTCTTATCTTTGCTTGGACAATCCCATGCATCTTGTAGGGCCCAGGGCCATGCCCCTCACAGGGATCCTTGCCCAGGGTCCAGCCCACACAGAGCATATCTCCCCTACACCCCTGCAGCACTTTCTGTCCCTGAGCTGCTCACAGGGGTTACCGAGTCCCTGCCTTGCTGCAGCTGGGCCCTCCCATGCCGTCCAGGGACTGGAGGCCCCTTAGGGGCAGGGGCTTTGCTTTACACCTGCTGTGCTTCAGGGGTGCCCGATAGCACAAGAGGAGCTACACACATGCCCGGATCATGTTAGGGCCCTGGTAAGGAACCTGGAAGCTCCTAGGGCCCCCCTGTGAGGGGGGTGAACAAAAGGCTGCTGTCACCGTTTCCCCACATGGCTACTCTGGAGCCTTCGAAGGCTGTCTTGTCGCAGGAGTCTGAGCTGATTGGTTTGTGAGCTTCGGAGACTTGCCTGGGGATGTGGGAGATCCCTCGGGGTGAGCGGAATCACCTGGGGCGCTATGGGCTGCCCTCACGGATGGCTCCCTTCAGGGAGAGCACTGACCCAGCGGGCCCCCTCCTTTTTTGGTAGAACTGTGGCAGCTGGGGGAACTCGTGGTGCTGAGTCTGCAGCGAGGTTTGGAACCCCCCACCCCCATCCTGGTCCCTGCATCGAACAGTGAGCCCCAGCCTCCATCGTTGGGCCCGGACAGGCCAAGGGAGTGAGCCCATATCCCCCTACGACTTGGACGCAGAGAGGAAACTGGGGCCGGGGAGCCCGAAGCCCAGTCCAGGACCTTCGGCTGTGGGTGGTCGGGCCTCGCTGGACCTGATGGCACGATAGCTGCCCTTGGCTCCGTGGATCAAGGGGGGTATTAATTCCCCTGCACACGTAGGCAGGAGAGGACGGGTTATTTGATAAAGGAAAATAAATGGGTTACTTTTGAGTAAATAGATGGAGCTAAGCAAACAGAGTCAGCACCTCCTGGTTGCCACCTTCCTCTCTGCAAAGCTGGGCCCAGCTTGACCCCATGGGCGGCCTTCCTGGGTTCTCTCGGCACCACCCCCTTTCTCAGGGGGTTTCAGCCCCAGATCCTGTGCACCTTGCCAGCCTTTTATCCTCATTAGGGATGTTCACGACTTTGGCTTTAATAAAACCAGGGGTGACCAGGGGCTGCAGAACAGCCAGCGTGTTATTGCTTTCATCTTCACCCTCTGTCAGGGGAGGCCGCCATAGGGCCCCTGACTGGTAAGGAGCTCCCTGGTGCTGGGGAGGTCACTGCTGTCCAGAAAGAACCAGAATCCAAGTTGGCCCTCTCGACTGCTAACCCAGGGGCTGACAGGGTGGGTCTGAGCCCAGTAGCGGCTGGTTAGCGTCTTGGTTAACGCTTGCAGGGGGTAGGCCTGCAGCCAGGATGTCGGCTCCTGGAGCAGTCTGTCCTTACATGCACGCAGCCTCTCAAGCTACACTGCCGCCCGTTATAGTAGCACTCTCCCCTGGCTGCAGTATCCAGGCGTCTGGGCAGGAAGATTTGTAAAGGCCCATCTATTGCACCACACTGCCCTTGCTGGCTCCCCAGCTGCCCATCTGCAACAGCTCATTAAAGCACTTCTCTCTCCTTGATGCACTCACACAGCCCTAGGCATAGAAAAAAATGCCTATCCGTGGACTGCCTGGGAAAGAGCAGTGAACCACAAGTCAGGAGACTTGGGCATTAGTCCCTCCACCACTAACTAGCCCAGAGATGTCGGGCTCATCATTTCACATCTCTGGGCTTCGGTCTGTAAAACTGAGGGCGTTGCACTAGATGCTGTAGCCTTAAGGTCCCTGCCAGCCATAAAAACCAAGCATTCAAACTGGAAAATCCATCGTCAGGCATCATCAATTGAGATGGCCCAAGGATGCCTAACTGGTGTCTGTCTATTACCCACCTCAAGGTATCTAGCAACTTTGTTTTGAAATTCAAAGACACTCATTCCTTCGGTTCCTAATGCCCCCCAAGTGTTTTTTGTTCTTCTCCAGGGCTCGCCTTCTTCCTCCTAAATAGGCAATGAGCGGCGTCAATGCCTCAGCGTCCGTCTTGGGAATCCAGGCTGAGCGAAACAAGAACGACGCTTCCCCATCTCTTAGAGAACACTTCTAGTCCCTTAATCATTAAGTGGCTTGTCTGAATTTCCCATCATCAGCAGAGAAGCATCCGCTACACTTTCGGAAAAGCCACAGGAGAGTAAAAGGATCTCTGAAGCACTGGGCAGGAAGTGCTGTTCAGTTACCCTGGGGCTGGGGGGCTGGAAGAGAGATGGGGTGGAAGCGAGTTTGCCTCCAATGGGTAAAGAAACGGCCAGTGAGCAATCCCTCTGTGTAGGCCTGGGGCTTGGAAGTGGGGTTAGAGGTGAGTCAGATGTGGAGGCTGGATGCCGGGACCGCTCCCACAGCCCCCCAGACCTCTTCAGAGCCCACGCCACGACCGTAACCTTTACCTCGATTGTGGGGATTATATGATGAATGCTGTGTCCTCATTAGATGGTGGGCTCTTTGGGAGCAGGGATAGGGTTTGGTGTTACTCATCATCAACCCCCCACGTCTAGCCCAGGGCCTGATTCACAGTAAGAGCTCAGGAAATACTGGCTTGATGAAGGAATGGTTGAGCCTATGGATTTGGGGTCAGGCCGCTCTGGGTCCAGGTTCCAGCTCTGACGTTGATGAGGAGTGTGGCTTACTTTAATTCTCTCACGGTCTTGGTTTTCTAATCTGTGAAATGGGGCTAATAACAGTATCTACCTCTTAGGACTGTTAAGATTAAATGAGGTAATTTGTGTAAAGTGCTTAGCATAGTGCCTGGCACAGAGTAAGCACTCAGGAAGCATTAGCTGCTATTATAATTATTATAACTATAATGACTATTGTTATCAAGAGTTCACAGTCTTGGTGCAGGGCCAGGGGAGAGAAAGGCACGTGGGTGAGCAGTGGTATCTGGCTTGATCAGTGAGCCCTGGAAGAGAGGTGTGGACAGATGTAGGAGGTAGACGAGGGAGGAATAAACTCTGCGAGGGATTTCAGGGTAGGCTTCCCAGAGGGGGTGAGACTTGGTAGGATCCGGCGAGGTGAGTGAAAGGAGCTGACAGCAGAAGAAGCAAGCAAGCACATTCCAGGCACGGGGTCAGCGGGCGCATAAAGACACAGGGGGCAGGCGCGGAGGTCCCACGTGGCTAGAGGGCAACGTGGACACAGGGTGGGCAAGAGCAGCCCAGACAAGGCTGTGAACAGGGCAGGGCCCACCTTGTCTGCCTCAGGGCCCACACCTAGCAGCTTGCCTTTGACCCTGCAGGTGTCTTCTGCCCCATTTCCCTCTCAGCCCACCGCACCACCCTCCACCCAGACCGCCGCACCAGAGACCATCTTCACGTGTGTCATTCATTCATCACCCACCTACTAAAGGTTCCCAAATACGGGGAGACAGTAGTGGTGAGACAGACGGAGTCCCAGCCCTCCAGGAGCTTATATTCTGGGGGAGGGAGACAAAAATAAAGTAAGCAAAAGAGTATCCGAAGGTGCTGAGTGAACCAGGGCCGGGACAGAGGGTAGCGAATGGCGGGGGGGGCAGTTTAGACAGAGGGGTCAGGAGGCCGGTCTGACCTGAGAGGGGGGGAGATGGCCTGCCAGGAAGGGAAAGTGAGGAGCGCCACGGGAGTGGCACACGGTGTGGCTGAGAGGCGCTGTGCTGGGGAGCCCCGGGTTAGGGAGACAGGGCCAGGTCTCAAAGGCCCTGAAAGATGTTTGAACTTTCCCCCTGTGAAAAGCAGGACCTCAGCAGGCTTGCAGAAAATGGATGGCCGGGGGAAGAGTGGAAGCCAGAAGGATTCTAGCTTCCTCGCCCGCCTGCAGCCTCCACACCCAGTCAGGTACTCCGCCATGCTGTTCTGCCACCTAAGAGTCCGCAGACTCCGAGGCCCTCTCTTCCCCTCCCGCCCGCACTGCCTTAGTTCTGACCCGCACCAGCTCTCGCCTGGACCGCCCAGCTTTCTGACTCCCTCCCCCCGACCCCTCTGATCTACCCTCCTTGCTATAAACAGGGGGTCGTTCTCCTGCTCAGAATCCTTCAGTGGCTCCCCATTCCATACCTGTTTTGTGACTGGAAAACTCTTCTTCAAATGAAATACTGTTAGAAGTCCAAATATATACAACGGATGAAAAGGGGCTTAGAGACAAAGCACCCAGAGCTCCTACCTTCAACCCCTCCTTGGAGCTTCTAGGAGTCAGCTTGAAAATCACTTACCCACAGCATCGTGTGGCATTCAGGTTCCCTCATGATTTGGCCCTTGCCTTTCTTGCCAACCATTCTGGTCCAGGTGCCCTATTATGGGCTGTCCTGTCCTAAGTGCTCATACGTACCGAGCCATATAAATTTCACAAAAGCCTTATGATTATCTGCATTTTCTCCATGGGGACCCTGATGTGCCTCTGGCCCAGCCCACAGCTACTACATGGCAGAGCTGGGATGTGACCCCAGGCAGCCAGGCTCGAGAGCCCACAGTTTCAGGCACTACGGCATCTTGCCTCTCTATAACTGCCCCTCCCAAACCCTCCAGGTTCTTTTGTACCTTCATGCCTTCGCCCTGTTCTTTCCACTGCCTGAAATAACCTCTCCCTCCCTCTGACTGTCCCGGACAACACTCCTCTTTCCAGCCCAGCTGTCCTGGTCCCTCCTCTTGGGTCACCTCCTCTCACTCCTCTGGTCAGGCTTGGGGTGTCTTCCATGGCCCCTGGGTCTAACGGCCTAGGGGACAGGAGTGACGAACGCCTTGAAGCCCGGCAAGGCACATCTGGGACGAAATCAGCAGGATCTGGTGACCCGCTGGCGGAAGGGGATGCAGCGGAGGAGGGCGGAGACTGACACCCCGGCTGCCCCGAGAGCCCGCATGGCTGAATCAGCTCTCTGCTGGGGGAGGGGAGGGGAGGCGGCTCCGGCTGTGAGCCCCGGGCTGTTCCCTGCTCCTCCTCGGGCCTGGGCTTGCAGGGCTGGGGAGAACGCCCAATGCTGGGGGCAGCCGGGGTAGAAGGCGGGCTGTGTCTGTTGTGCTGCTCGGGCTCTCTGCTGGGAGCTGGGGCAGCTTCTATTTGTTCTGACTTCCATGCCTGCTTTTTCTCTCAAGTGTTTTCTGCCCCAAGGGCATTGCAGCGTTATGCATAAATGATCTAGCAGAATGGAGGCGCCTTCAACGAACTCCATACGCTCTGGCTGCAGCCTGTGCTGTGGACACTGGAAGCCTGGGACCCCGACCGGCCCGTGGAGAAGGAGGCCCTCCAGCTCACAGGGAGCGGGGAGGTGAGGGAGACCCTCGCGGTGGGTTTGGTCCCGGGGGACCCCTTGAGACACTACAGCACATCAGTGGGAGACAAATGTTTCTCTATCTGAACATCTTCAGGGAAACAGATGGTTTTATTTAGGAAACTTTTTCACAGCCTCTCCTTCGTGAACCTACCCTTGAAAAGAGGTTTAGTGTTTCACACGCACCATTACTTTTGGGCAAATATCCATGAGTCAGAATCACACTGGGAGATACAGATCTCTTCCTAATGACTTTAAAAAAAGTGGGTAGAGAGGGAGAGGAGCTATGAGGGGCTGGAAGGAGTCTGAGGAGAGCAGAGTTTGGGGAAGTTCTAGAAGAGATGGAGGCAATGCCTGGTCAAGTCGAAAAGTCTGCACCACGGGTGCTTGTCTGTGAGAGGCCAGGGTCGAGGACTTCACCTCCGCTCTGGTCCATCCATCTTCACTAATGACAGGAGTTAATGGCACATTAATGAACTTAATGATGAGAATCTGTCTTCATTTCTTGCCTCAAGTTGTCCTGCCACGTGGCTGTCAAACAGCTGTCAGTTTCGCCCGGAAAGGGCGGGCAGCTCAGCGGTGAGTGATCTGCTCTCTGCCCGAGCAGGGCTGTGGCCGCAGGGCTCTCCGCAGGAGGGAAGCTGCCCTGGTCCCAGTGGGGCAAGTCTCCTGGGACAGCGGAGGAACATTTCTGCAAACAGGTGCCCTGGGGATGCCAACAGACAGGGCTTTGGTGCCAGACAAGGGCACGTGCTTGAACCACCAGTGATGGGGGCTTTAGCTTCTTCATATCTTTGCTGACCTGAAGGTTTAGGTTTTCACCTGTCTCCTGCTCCAGACACTCCAGATGCTGCAGACCTCTGGGTCTTGCTGTGATGAGGCTCCTCTCTGAAGACCCTCTTTGCAGCCTTTCATGGAGTCGCCCACGCTGCTCTTAAAGCATTCTCTTCGTTCAGTTCTCCTCCCACCTCTGCAGCTACCCCTTCCACTCCCTGCCGGATCCTCCTCCCGCCCCTACCACTAAGCAGTGGGTTCTAAACACTCATTCTCTCCTCACTCACCCACAGCGTTAACGCCCATCCCCATGCTCGTGACCCCCGAATTTATGGCGCCTTCACCAGCCTCTCCTCTAGACTCCAGCCTCGTACGTCCAACATGACATCCCATCCTGGATATCTCACAGAAATTCAAACTTCTCAGATGCTCGGGGTGAACTCTGAGCTTCTTCTGTTTACATTTTCCTCATGTTTTCTCTAACTCAGGAAATGGCCCCTCCATCCATCCAGTTTCTCCAGGCAGAAACAAGACCTCGTCATTGATGCCTGCCCTCCTTGCTCCTTTGCATTTAGTTCAACCCCAAGCCCTGTCAATTCTATCTCAATTCAATCTTGAGCCTACCCACCTCTCTCCACCTCCAGCGCCACACAGAGGGAAAAATCCCCTCTCACTTGCTCACATGCCACAGCCCCCTAACAGGCCCCCTGCTTCCCTTTGTTCTCCTGCCCCGCTTTCCATACAGCAGCCAGAAAGCACTTCCAAAACTGTAAGATGGACCATGTCACTCCTCTGTTTGAAACCCTCCAGTGGCTTCCCCCTGTGGTAGAATAAAAGCCAAAAACCCTTCCCAAGACCTACAGGGGCCCTACATGATCAGGGCCCAACCCTTCCCCCTCCCCCTGCCTCAGCCCTCCTCACTACGCATTAGGCCCTCAGGCTCTTTCAGCTCCTCAACTGTGCCCCCGGGACTTTGCACATTCATCTCCCTCTGCTTGATCATTCTTTTCCCAACTCTTCACACGGCAGGTGTCCTCTCATCCTTCAGGCCGCTTCCTCCAAAGCCACAGCCCTTGCTCTAGACTGTGTGTTCCCAAAGGACAGGGACTGGGTCTGTTTTACCAGGGCCAGGACTAGGGCAGAGTAAACCAAAGCGCCCAGGGTGCAAAAGCAAAGGCGGTGGGGGCCCTCATTCTTAGCTTCACTCACGCATGCCTCCAAGAGCGAATGCTTCCATACACTCTTCCCTCTTGGTGCCTTGCTTACCTTACCCTGGTCCCTGTCCCGTATTTTACTCACCACTCTATTCCCGGGACTAAGCATGGTGCCTGGTAAATAAATAACACAGGCTCCCCAATATTTATTGAATTAATGAGCAACTCAGCTTCGTGGGGTGCACCTGGTTAGAAGGCGGTGAAAAGGACGGGCGTTGGCCCTTGCATAACCTCAGCCTCGGGTCTGTCCGGCAGTGTCCCTGTGGGTAACGAGATGTGGGTAACAGCTCAGGGTGGAGCGTCATAAGTTGTTGCTCAGGGTGTGGTCTGGAGGTCTCCTGACTTGGACTCACTTGGGGAGGTGGGGACTTGACGCCTGAGCTGCGCCCCAGGTCTACAGAGTCAGGATCTCTGAGGGTGGGACCTACATGTGCGAATGATTGACAGGCTTCCCAGGTGATTCTTCTGCATCCTCGGTTTGTAACATAAGGCAAACGAGGAGATTCCAAGGCTGCCCTGGACAAGACCCTATTAGAGCCTCTGCGACATGGAGTATGATGAAAGTCATTCAATATCAGTGTTGCCAAGCAAAAGTTAGGATCATAGAAGGGTCTCTTCTCCTTGGTTAGGTGCGAACAAAGTTCCAATGGATCAAAGCCACGCTGAGCCACCTGGAGCGCTTAGCTCACCACCACCCTTCGCTTTTTCCCTACGCACCTCAGGCACGCCGCAGAGCTGAGTTTTAGCAAGAAGGGGGCCTCACCCAAATTTAGATGGTTTAAGAAAACTGCATAGCGCTTTAAAAAGGTCTGACACAGCAGCAGAACTTGGAACTTGCCAGAAATGCAAATTATTGGGCCCACCCTCACAGGGGGTGGGGCCTGGCACTCCATGTTTTAACAAGCCCTGTAGGGAAGTCTTAGGGGCTGAGAACCATTGCCTTGTGGAGTTAGAAGAACCAACTGAGCACGCACACTCTGGCCGGGATTTTGACGTTGCTTCCACTTTGTCTCCTTCTTTTTGTGATCGAAGCCCAAGTCAAGAGAGAAGGAGACTGACAGATATGGAGCCTCTGCTTGTTTGTAGAGCCCATGCTGGGTACTTATCATACTGTACTTAATTCATTTCGTTCATACAACATTCCTGGGAGGAACCCACAATTATTGCCATATTGAGGATCACAGAGGTTAAGTAATCACCTAGGGTCTCAGAGGGATCGACCAGGTCTGGAACTGGATTCCCGTCTGCTGACTCTGAGGCCTTGTTCTCCTCCTCCGTGCCACGCAGCCTCCTCTGGAACTGTGCTCCACTGCACCTACCTTCTGCCCCTGGTTATTGAGGATCAGGTGGGCTAAGGACACGTGTGGTTTCTTTTTTTTTTTAATAAATTTATTTATTTGTTTATTTTTGGCTGCGTTGGGTCTTTGTTGTTGCGTGCGGGCTTTCTCTAGTTGCGGCGAGCAGGGGCTACTACTCTGTTGTGGTGTGCGGACTTCTCATCTCGGTGGCTTCTCTTGTTGCGGAGCACGGGCTCTAGGTGCACGGGCTTCAGTAGTTGTGGCACGTGGCCTCCATAGTTGTGGCTCACAGGCTCCAGAGCACAGGTTCAGTAGTTGTGGTGCACGGGCCCAGCTGCTCCGTGGCATGTGGGATCTTCCCGGACCAGGGCTTGAACCCGTGTGCCCTGCATTGGCAGGGGGATTCTTAACCACTGCACCACCAGGGAAGTCCCTCCCATGTGGGTTTTTTTTTTTTTTTTAATTTTTATTTATTTATTTATTTATGGCTGTGTTGGGTCTTCGTTTCTGTGCTTTCTCTAGTTGCGGCAAGCGGGGGTCACTCCTCATCGCGGTGCGCGGGCCTCTCACCATCGCGGCCTCTCTTGTTGCGGAGCACAGGCTCCAGACGCGCAGGCCCAGCAGCTGTGGCCCACGGGCCCAGCTGCTCCGCGGCATGTGGGATCTTCCCAGACCAGGGCTCGAACCCGTGTCCCCTGCATTGGCAGGCAGATTCTCAACCACTGTGCCACCAGGGAAGCCCCCCATGTGGGTTTTGAAAGCAAAATTTTTCAGTGTTCTGGAAGCAAGAAGCCCTAAAGAGGAAGGCTCTGAGACTCAGAGTCATTGCTTCTCTCTGCCTGCCCCAGTCTGCTTCCTCTTGAAAGGGACAAGCGTGTGATGTGAGGGGATCCGTCTCCTGCTCACTTCAACCAGCCCGTGCCGGCATCCTCAGTCAGCCGTTCCTCACGAAATGCACCTATATGTCATCGTCTCACCCAGTGCTAAGTTGCTCCAGTGGACACAGCCTCATGCAAGAAGACTGGGAGAGGAGGAAGCCGGGCCAGCAGTGGAAGGACCCTGAGCTCTCTCTGCACGGATCTTCCCACCTGAACTTCTCTGGGGTGCAGACACCAGGTCTGGGAGGAGGAAACCCTTCATGAAGAAACTTTGGGCAGGTAAAGTGTTTCCCTCTGTGTCCTGCAGAGTTGGAGTTATTTTCCTCACTTTTGTTTTCCGGCTTCCTCAGGTCTTAAGGTGGGGCGAGGGGATGGTCTGCAGTCCCTGTGGGCCTCCTGGGAGAGTTACAAGCATCATATCTTGGGATTCACTCCCTTGGTGTAGGATCTTTGTGGATCGGAGCAAGACAACTCCACGTGCCACTAGGCAGCAAGAGACCACGAGTGACTGGTCAACTCATCCAATCCTAGCTTCCAAGCAGGACCACATTAAACTCAACAAATGAGGCCTCTTTTAAAGACATCTCGCTCACACCTTTCGCAGTGTTCCATCATCCTGGAACTCAGGAAATTCTCCTTGACGTCCAACCCAGTGCCTCCCAGGTTACTTACACCCTTCCCTCCTAGTTCCCACCTGCTGTTTCATCATAACGCAGACATTATGCCTTCACAGTCTTGAAGACAGTATCAGTTTTGACTTCCTTCCCTTCTCCAAAGCTGGGAAATCCAGTGTCCTTGGCCTTCTAAAGTTTCCAGGCATTTCAGTGGCCCTCATCCAGACCCACAATAGTCATCAACAAAGAACTCTCAGTTGGGGGGGGTTGGTGGGAAGCTGAGGTCTTGGCTCTTCATCCAACCAGAGGGGAGGGAATCACAATTCTGCTGCAAAACAGCCCCAGTGGGGGATGCATGGGACTTGAGGCAGAACCCAGG
The DNA here is from genome assembly GCF_965194825.1 of Balaenoptera physalus. Classification (NCBI taxonomy): domain Eukaryota; kingdom Metazoa; phylum Chordata; class Mammalia; order Artiodactyla; family Balaenopteridae; genus Balaenoptera; species Balaenoptera physalus. Next base: position 96,045,022 of record NC_138882.1, on the reverse strand, counting down.
GTTCAAATCCCTACTCTACTACATTCCAGCTGCATAACCGTGAACGCCATTGAACTTGTCTAACCCTCTCTGACAATGAGCATCAGCCATCCTCAGGGTGGTTCCCTGTTGGGCAGCTGTTCTAAGCCCCTGATTTGGAGGCATATGAGGAAACCACAGGAAAGACTTTGCCAGCTGCTAGTAGAAAAGTCAAGATTTACGTGTAGCGAGCATACAATCATTCTCCTGCCATATTGGGGCAGGCGGTGGCCCTGCACCCAGTGGATGTGCTATCCAAAGCCCACCTGGTGGGCTGAGGGGTCAGGTGTGTTCTGTGGACATCTGAGTCAGGAAGAGGAGGAGGGGCAGCTGCCCTGGGCACGTCCCGGGGTAGAGGGTGGGAACGAGGACTTCGTCTAGCCTGGGTTTCAGAGGCCACAGCTCCTGACTTCAAGGCCCATGGGAAGCTGTGCTGGCTAGCAGCCTGCCTCATTCTTTCCTCCCAGCCCTGGGCTTCCCCACCCAGCAGCATCTTCAATAAGTGGGGTTAGGGAAGGACACCTGTGGGTCTTCTTGGGCTCCAGGCACCAGCTCAGGTGTCCCCAGCAACAGGATAAACTTAGGGGTAACATTGAACTTAGAGCCAGGAGGCCTAGGTTCAAATCCCAGCTCTGCTGATAGTCGGCCGAGTGATCTAGGGGGCGTCATTGGGCCTCCCTGAGCTGCGGTTTCCTCAGCTGTAAAATGAAAGCGTTGTACCAGATGACCTCACCTTCTCATCTGTAAAATGGGCTTAACCTTGAAGATGAACGAATGTGTGCACTTAAACCCCTTGCATGGGTGGTCTAGTGCAGAGCAGGCTCTTCATACACTTCCTCAAACGCTCAGGCCCCTTCCTGCTTTGTCCTGCTGTGGCGCTGCCTCGGGCTGGGGCTGGCCTCAGGAGTGTCCAAGCTGCATTCTGACAATCCACCTCTGGAAGGAGAAGCTACTGGTGGAAGAGGAGGGCAAGGGAGGAGGGAGCGTGGCTCCAGGACCCCTAAAGCTGCCCGAGGAAGTACAGAGCTCTGTGCTGGGAGGTTGTTCTGCACCTGGCCCAGGGCCTCCCTTCCCCCTCTGCTCACCCAGAAGCATGATGATGAAACACCAAATTAGCTCCATTATTGTAACTCCTCCAAAAATTATAGGCCGCATGCTCTGCCAGAGCCAGCTAATGTCTCCCACTGGTGAGCAGGTGACACTAATGGTTATTTCCTCTCTGCCAGGCACCAAGTGCAGAGTGGCAGAAACAAAGAGTGAGGCTCAGGCTGGGAGGCAGTCCCGGGGGTGGGGAGGAGAGGCATCGTGGAATCAGTGGTCCTGCCTGCCCCTGTGCCAGAGCCACGGCTAGTGCTGCCTGAGCTCCAGAGCGGACGTTCTTTCAAATCCTTCCTTCCCTCTCCCGGAGGGACTGCCTCTTGGCACTGAATGAGCCTGGACAGCCCCCGGGTTCAGGAAGAGGCCAGCCTGGCATTAAGGCAAGGCCATACCCCACAGCTGTACCCGTGGCCCAGCCCAGCCTCAGCCCCTCATGCTGGGCATCCCCAGGGTTCCCGCTACTCTTGCTGTGGCGACTGCTTTTGACCAGGGGACCTGCTGCTCCCTGGACACCCCCATCTCTCAGGTCCACCTCTCAGGCTCCTTATGCAAGTTGCAGCCCGGCTTTCCTTGCCGTCCTCTCTCAGCTCCTCCTCCCACCCCACCTCTACCTGCCTCTGCTCTCACGCCAGACAGCACCATCTCCTGTCTGCAGCAGTGAGGCCACCTGTGCTCAAGGAGGTAGGCCTTTCTCAGGCTGAGCCGGGCCCCTTCCTGCCAGGCCAGGCAACGGGAAATCACAGATTCCGGGACCTGCGTTCTCCGCCGACCACGCTCCCCACGGCTCTGCAGAGCACCTGCCACTCTGTTTTGGCCCACGCGCTTCTTAGAGACTAGGGTGGGAGCTGGGTCTCTGTACAGAATTCCTAGCCCAGCACCTTCTGCAACTACTGCAATTAGCAGGTCGAGAGTAAAGACCTCTCTGTGATAATCAGTATAAGAGCTCAAGGGTCCTTGGATATTACAAGATCCCTTCTCGTTTTACAGATCAGAAAACAGAGGCTTTGAAAGCCTGGGCGGCCCAGTTGATGCTAGATGGAGTTTTTTTAACCCCTAGACCGCTTTGGAATCCCCTTCTTTCACTTTCCAGTTTCATTCCACATGTATGAATGGAGCACCTACAGATGAAGGCCAGGGTTAAGGGCTACAGGGGACATGCAAATAAACGAGACCCTGAGGGGCAGCAGTGGAACGTCGAGAGCCCTGGATTCCAGAGACTGCTAGCCTCTACCACAGTGAGGATGATTACAAGGAAGAACCTTCAAGACCCCACTCGTAGCTCACACCCATCGAGCACTCGCGGCGTGCTGGGCACTTGGCTAAGAGCTCTGTGTTTATAGATTAGGGGCTACTCTTGCCCATATTTTACAGATGAGGACGCAAGCACAGAGATATTCACAAAGATATGAACCAGCCCACTTTGCTAAAGAGGAGGGAGATGTGGCTCAAACCCACGCAGCCAGACCACAGGGTCACCCTCTCAACCACCGTGCCAAACCAGCTTGGTTTTCTGAAAGGTTGTCCTCGGGGATCACATCCATTACCCTCACTACCCAGTGTTTTGGTTTCCTCTAATGCTTCTGGAGCCCTGGTGAAGCAGTGTGTGGCAGTGCTTTACGTCTGTTATCTCAGTTACTCGTTTTTATAAATCTTTTAAAAAGAACCTCATTAACATGTCACAGCAAATTCACGAACTAGGTCTTATGATTACCTCCACCCCCTTTGAAGAAACTGAAGCTTAGAGGTGTTCATAAGGTTTTGGAGTTCAAAGACCAGGCTGTGAACTGGTCCCGTGATGTTGTTCATTATTCCCTCTGGTCCCAGGAGCAGGGGGTAGCTTTGTTTTCCCCAAGCATCTGGTTTATACATATGTCATGGACACAGAACTCTGTGACTAGGCTTGCCTTCTCACACAGCTGCTAGAATGCTTCCAGGCAGGTGTGAGTCTGCTCCGGACAGCGTTCGGATGGTGGGGCACACGTACTGGGTGGTGGCGTCTCTGGACTCCATTTGACTTTCTTTCATTTATTCTTTTGCCACATTTGTATGTTGTCTGAAGTTTATTTGTAATCATATTATAGGTCTTGTGAGCTAGCTAAATCCCTTTTACAGCAACACAAAGTGACAGACACAAATAAATGAAAGTTTTTAGTACTTGCTGTGCAACCTTCAGACAATTCACTCTGTCTTGCCTCAGCTTAATTTCCTCTATCTGCAGAATTAGAATAAAGTCCCTGCAAAGACTCGCTGAGGACTGAATGAGACAATGTGTGTAAAAGGGTCCTGTAAATTCAATAGTGCTATGTAAGGGCCACGTGGACTTGTAATATTGTTATTAATAGCAAGATGGGGTCCCGGCCCTTGGGGCACGTGCCCCATGAGCGGTCTGGACCCAGGGATTGGTGAGGAGGGCCTGGCTGGCTGCGACCGAGTCCTGCATGCTGGGAAGATACCCAGAGCTGCTGATGGGTTTCTCAGAGTGGCCCAATGCTGCCGTGGTGGGGTTAGAGCTGTGCCAGACCACACTGCCCATACCTGGAGGCTTTCCCTGGGGCTCTGCCCACTAGGAAGCCAGCTGGCTGAAGAGGGAGAGGTGATATCCCCAGGGCCACCCCCAGGCCCCAGAAGAAGGTCAGCTGTTCACTGTGAGGCTGTAGGGCTCCCCAGAGGGTCTTCCAGGATGTCCCAACCTCATCAGCTGGGAAGAGGAGACCACTCCTCACATCCTTGGGAACTCAGGGATTCACTGATAAAGATGAGCAGTGGCCATGGTCCATGGTGAGAAGGCAGGCCTGAGGGGCCCAGGTTCCTGAGCCTGGTCTTCACAACCCCACCTCTGAGCCTCGGCCCTGCTCGCCTAACAGTCTCCCCCTCCTGTTCTCCACGCCACATCCTTCCCTTCATGCTAGCATTCTTCCAGAATCGCTTAATCCCAGAAACTTCCAGGCCTAACCTAGACAATGCTTCAACCCTCTCTCGGCCTCCAGAGCATTCCTGCCCCTCACTGCCTTCAGGTGATTTTTCTAAGTAAGGGGAAGATTTTGGATTTCATCAAAATGTTAATGGAGGTTATCTCGGGATAATGGGCTTATGGTGCATTGCATTTCTTTTTTTGTGGCTTTCTGTATTTTCCAGAATATCTAAAACAAGAATATAATGCTTTGCCTTGAGGCAAGGAAGGGTAAAATATATTACAGTCTTACAGCTTTTAAAGAAAATGATCTCACTTTTGGTTCTTCGCTTTAAAACTGACTCCAGGGAATCTCCTCAGTTTGCCTCATCTACAAAATTGAAATGCTGATTTCTTACTGTGTCGAGAGTGTTAAATGAGATAATGTACTTGGAACATGCTTTATAAACACATTAGGTGTTATTGTTGTTAGTCCCGGGAACAATCAACTGCGGCAAGAACCTCTGGAGGCCCTTTCTCATTGACATTTCACCTCAACCTTGTGAAATATACAGGTTATTTCCCACATTTTACTAATGAGGAAACAGAGAGGTGATGTGATTTGTCTAAGGCCACACAGCAGAGGCAGGATTCTCACTCTGGTCTCCTGACTCCCAGTCCTGCTGACCTGCAGGTTCTTGGGGGATGGCACCGTGTTTGCCAAATGCCTTACGGAGGCCTCTTGGATCCTGACTGACAGACCAGAGCTGGCCACGTGGCCTTGAACAGTCCTGCTCCCTTATCAGTGCCTCGGCTTCCCCGAGAGTGAAGAGATAATCCTTATCCTCCCTTCTCAACATGTGGGGGACAGCCTGTGGAAGCAGTTGTGGGCTTATTATCGTCACCCATATGGGTGCGTCACAAGCTGCATAATCTTCAGGACACAAGGTCTTCCCGAAATTCTTCTTTTCCAAATGCAGTTTCTTGGGGCAACCAAAAGTTGTCTGTCTCTCTGGGGGACTGGAGTCCCAGAGAGCCAATCAAGCAAGATTGAATGGGAAGAAGCCCCTTACTGGGTCCCCAGTGTCTGATGGACGAAGCGTGCGTGCAGGTGTGTGTGTACACACGCGTGCGTACAGGGCTGCCCGAGGTCTGGCCCAGGGAGGCCCAGGCTGGCTCCAGCTGGCCAGACCCAAGGTGGTCAGGGGACCCTGCTGAGTCCTCCCTTCCTCTCTCATGCAAGAGGAATAGTTGCTCAGCCAGAGTTTCTCTGGTAAACATTGCCCAAATTGGGTTGGGGGAATATTTTTCCTTAGGGAGCACTCACTCCCGAAAGTGAGCTGGGTGTCTGCCCAGCCTTGGACAGGATTTACTAAAACCAAACCAAAACAAAACAAAACAAAACAAAAAAAAGCCCTGTCAGCAGGAATTGGAATTACAAAGGCCCTCGCTGCCTGCCTTTTTTTCCCTGGCCCCTTTTTCTCCCCAAGCCTACCAAAACGGCCCAGAAGCAAGAAGAAAGTTTGGTCCCATGTTTTTCCCCTTAAAGCATTTTCAAGCAGCTGCCTCCAGTCACCAAGTCAGCCTGTCCCCAACTTCTTAAGAAGGGACATGCTTATTGTGTTTTCATGACACACCACCAGAGCTGTTTTTCTCTCTCTGGAAGCTGGACTCTTCCGAGCACATGGTCCAATGTGTCACTACAGGGATGTGGGTCAACTGAAGGCTCTCAGAAAGTGGAATCGCTCGGCCCCGCGAGGAAGGAGTCCCATGCCAGTGCTGTTCTAGGGCTGGGCTGGGAGAACCCCGCCCCCCAGCCCTCCCGACAAGGGCTCTGGAGAAGGCTAGCCTGGAGGGGAAGGGCTGAAGCAGTACCTCCCTTCTCCCCCGACCCTGAGCTGCCCCATCTTCCCTTTTGGGTTTTCTCTTCAGTTCTATCTGCCCCATCATCTTCTGCACTCTGTTTAAAGCTCCAACCCAAGTGTAGACCCATACCTGGTCTACTCCTGGTTCCCACCGCATCCCTGAAATAGCCCTGCAATGTGAAAAAGAACTCCAAATGCTGAGGGTGAACAAAAGAAATAACCACAGAAAACACAATGGCACACAGATAGGGTGCCTTTGAAGTCTTTCACCACTGGCCTCCAGGCCCAAAGGGCTGGGACAACTTCACAGGCCCCTCCCTGAAAGCTCTCTGCCCATTTCTGGGGATTGGCACCCTCTCTTTTCTGGACATTCATCTGTGGTCTCCTAACAGCCTGTATCCTTCCTGGCTGAAACCTCATCCAATCCTACCACCTGGGGCCTCCCACTTAGGCCTCATTTTGGTGGGCAGGGCTGTTTCATTCTCAGCCCACTGGCAGAACTGGGAGAGCTGAGATGGAAAGTGGGTCCCCCTTCCTATCTCAGGTAGCAATTTCACCTGTCCCCCTAAAGAGGGGCCTCTCCCGCATATACAGGGACGGCCCTACATGCCCCTTTGTGGGCTCAAGGAATGCCAATGGCCATAGCAGTTCTTAGGTAAAAAGAGAAAACAAATGCTATTTAAAACCACAATTGCCTTCTATGGAGGGTGGAGCCAGCAAAGGCAATATAAGAGTCTCAGGGTTCCACTGCTCCTGGGGAAGAGGGCCCGTCATTCAGTGGAATACCTTCTTGGGTTCTGAATGTTTGCAGATGGGGCTGGAGCTGAGCCTGGGCTTAAGGGCTGGCAAGAACAAATTTTCCCAGGGCAATTTAAAGAGGGGCATAGTTTGTGATTGAGGTAGAGAGCCTGGGGAAGGTGGAGAGGAGCCAGCAGGCTGAGGGGAGCAGGCATTCTATGGGAGGCAGGGCAGGAAGAACCCCTGGGAGTAAGTGCCTCCCGCAGCCTCCCCTGCCGCTCGATGCTGTTCACTGGGCAGAGGGGCATAGATACCCAATTCCCACGAGAACAAACCTCCAATCGAGCTCTGCTACTCATTTTGTGTTGCTTGGGGTGGGGTGGAGCTGGGCTTGCATCCCGTGACTGGGTCAGTGAAAGAAAAGGCTGAGAGGGGGACCCTTCAGAAGAGACAGACAATTAGCACCAGAGGGGGACCAGGAGAACATCTGCTGTCTCCATCCTAGGAAAAGGTGGCTCTCGGGGAGAGCCCCCCGAGCCAGCTCTTGAGGCAGCAGAGAGGAGAGTTAGGGGCACATACAGTGGAGCCCACGCACCCGGTGTGACTCCGGGCTCTGCTTCCCACTGGCTTTGTGAGCAGTGGATCATAACGGTACCCGCTCTGCAGGGTGGTAGTGAGGGTTAAAGGTAAGCACACAGAGCCTGGCACGTGGAGGCAGAGAGGCCCCAGCTGATGCCCCGCTTATGCCTGCAGTCGGAATTCTGTGCACAGACGGCAATCTGAATCTTGTTCTCTGATCGGTTCCCACCTCACCTCGACTCCTTCCCACCACATACACACTCAGACACACGATTTCTTATCACAGTAGAAAACAGCTCCTGGAGAAACCGGTCCCATTGTCAAGGATGTTGGCACCCTCCCTGAACTCCAAGCCGTGCCAAGTCCAGACCATCAGCAGGAAGACAGGGAGTCTTCTGAAGAAATCACTGGCACTTCTCGGGCCATCAAGACCAAGGGCAACGCCAGCCTGCATTGGCCAGGGAGGGGTGAGGTTTTAAACATCTTGCCCCAGCCCCTCCCATCCCAGGGGCTGTCTCCCTCACTCTAATTCCCAAGGCCAAGTGGATTCCATGGAAAACCCTCCATCCCAAATTTCGCTGCAGCCCTAGAGAAACCCTCAAGGTCTCAGAGACTTTGTCCAGAAAGGAAGGCATTAAACATTCATGGAGAATGAGTAGGTGTCATTTCAGACCTGCGAGGAAAACGTGGCTACAGGGGACGACTGATGAGGATGAATGAGGGCCAGTTGGGCATGGGGTTGGCAAAGGATTGGGGTGGGGATGGGAGCTGCCTGCTGGAGAGGCCACATCTTTCTACATTGTTGCTGACATGGAAACATCATAAAAATATGCTAGCACTTGGACAAGGCTGACCCAGACTCTACAACTAGCTTTGTCTCCTTCTCCCTCCAAGGAATAAATATGTGTGCGCAGTGGGAGGCTTGGAGGTGGGGGTTAGTTGGCTTAGGGTCCAAGGCACTTTGATATGTAGTTTCTCTTCCCTCCTTGGTTTCCTTGCTGGCGTTGCTTGTTGGTTTGCCTATTTCCACTCCCAGTAGAGACTGGACGTCTCTTACGTGGACGAGACTAATTGTGACAGAGAGAGTGTCGTCTTTGCTCTGTGCCCTTTGACACTTCACACCTTGGACTCCAAGTCTTGGCCCGCTTCCATACAGGATAGAGAGGTTCACAGGCACAGAATGAAGACAGGGAGTGGGCAGAGGCCTGGGAAGGGAAGGGAGGAAGGAGGGAGTAAAATAACCAGGGCAAGAGAATTCCCTATAAAAGCCTAGAGGCAAGGAAGACAGTAGGAAGAGCACAGGGCTGGGTCTCATGAGACCGGGGTTGGGGTCTAGATTCACACAGATTCACTGAGCCACCCCAGACAAGTTGTGTGATTTCTCTGGTCTTAACTTGCTCATCTGTGGCAGCAGGAAGTTGGGCCAGATCATCTCCGAGGCCCTTTCCAGCTCTGACCTTCCCCGAGTCCACGAGAAAGTGGAGTCATAACACCGGGATCCGCAGAAATTAGAAACCCCTCAGGGACTGCCCCAGTTCTTCCAAGTCGGTTGCCGTTCTGGTCGTAGTTATACCCAGTGGCCCCAGTCTCTCTGGATTGCTGCTGATGTAGGGAACCCATTGCAATCCCTTCCTCCCAAATGAATCCTGCAGTTTGAATGTCCTTGATAGTGTCCAGAAGGGATGTTTGGCTGTTGCTTCCCTTATGACCAAATAATCTCTCTCCAGGAGAAAAATGTCACTGTGAGTTATCAGGTGGTAGAAGCCGTAAGACAAGTGCATGCTCTGCACGGCAAGGTGGGGGAAGCACATAAAATGCACCAGTGTTGGAAGAATTGATTTTTGTTGATGCATGAGCTTGTTGCCTAATGATTTCCGGTTCATTCTCTTGTAAGGGAAAGATTGGATATTTATACCATTGAGATGCACAGCATACTAATGAAGGGCAGGTGGGGCCAGGGCAGGGCAGTGCAGGCTGGCCCAGCCAGCTCGGAGCTATGGCAAGCTGCTGGCAGAGGAGGGAGGCAGAACAGGCCTGCGGTCTGGTTGCCAGCGGGAGCTGTGTTCTGCAGGCAGCTGGCCAGAGTGGGCAGTGGGGCTGTCCGGAAGCTAGGAATTTATCAAGGGTGAGAAGGGAACTGTCTCCACTGTTCTGAGCTTCTGGCAGTCTCTTAAGGCCATTTCTTCCGAAGCTGCAGGGAAGGACCTATTGTGAAAGGCTGAGTTTAGAAACAACTTAAAAGAGAACACCCAAGGCCAGCGGAGCCATTATTTACAGTCGGGTCAGAGCCCTGCGTGGACCAATTAACTTTGTTTTCCAGCCCCGCATGGGAAACCTTTAACCCCATGTACCCAAGAACGGCTACTGGTCCCACTTGGCCCAAGTGAGAGGGTGTGGAAGGTGCACATCCATCACCTCTGCTGAAGGGACAACCTGCAGGCCTGGAGCTCTCACCTGTGGTGCAGGGACCCTGTCGTCATTCTGGGATTCTATCCCCTCTCTCTCCTGAACAGACACGCTGCCTGTGGGATGGAGCTCGGACCCCACACCCCGCCTCTCCCCCTTTCTGGGTTCTTGATGGATTTTCAGCAACCCTTTGCTAGAGGAGCCTTGGCCCTTTGAGTAGTTCCCAGAAAAGTCAAGGTCACATTGGCTGCAGAACCTGGGGCCTGGCGGGTTGAGTCACGTTCTCAGGACCTGAGCTTTGAGCATGGAGGGACCCCTGGCGCACCCCCTTCCAACTTCCTCCTGGTCATTATAGGACATGAGCTTGGAGGGCGGGGCTGCAGGTCTTATTCTGCAGCAGGAAAAGCTGCTCCCGGCTTCGACATCCCTAACATCACATGGCATCCTTGCGGGAGGCAACCAACCAGGCCCTTCCCCTCCTCCCCTCTTCAGGGAGGAGAGCAGAGGAAAGAGCCCAGCCAGCTGTCCTCTGCAGTGGCAGGGGCTGAAGGAATAAACTGGGTGGGGGGCAAGGACTGGACATTGTCGCCCCTCCCCCAGCCTGAGGGTGTGGGTGCAGGAGGAGAGCTCAGCATTCCAGACAATAATGAGGATAAGGAGGCCGGGCCCCAGGGAGTGTGTGGGCAAATGAACATTAGCAGAGACAAGCAGCTCCAGCTGAGCAGCAAGTAAACAAGAGAGGCCTGCAGCCCTGGAGTGACCCAGGGCTTCTGACTCGGGCAGTGGAGTCAGGCTGCCGGAAGGGCACAGCCAGGGCTCGCGGGGGCCAGGCCGCTCAAAGAGCAGGCAGGGCTGGCCGGCTTCATACATGATTCAGAGCAGCTCTGGCTGGAGGGCTTGAGGAGCAGTCTTCACGGGTTTGGCGGGCAGCCCAGGCCCAGCCTTGCTTCCTTCACACCTCCTGGGGCTTCCATGTGACCCTGATCTGATCTCTTTTAGAAGGTTCTCTCTCTCTGCTTCTATCCTGGCTTCGTTCTGCTTGCAAGAATCCAGACACTCGGGAATTCAAGGCAGAATTCTAGGGATACCTAGCCTTGCTGCAAATTCCTGATGCAACGTGCTGTCTTGGCCTGATCTGCTCTGCGTGAACCGGGGCTGCTCACCCACTTCCCCCCATCCCCACCCCACCTTTTCCCCAAGTATGGCCCATACATGGAGCTAGCCTGCTGGCACACTGCAAAACCAGCCTTCCTAGTCCTTGAAATCTTGTTTCCCTAAATGATACATAAATGTTAAAAAAGAGTTCCCCTAAAATGATACAACCCATGTCCCAATCTTCCGCAAATGACCTCATCTCCAATGGGGCTCCACCAGACAGCTCTTGGCAAGGCTGATGCTGAACAAAATGGTCACATCTCAGTCTGCGCCTTACTTGATCCATTGCAGCGTCTGATACACTTGATCCTTCCCTCTCTCATCCTGGACACACTGTCTTTGTTTCCTAGGACATTGCACTTTCCTGTTTTTCCTCCTATTTCACTGGCTGGGGGTTATCAGTCTCTTTTACTTCCTCGTGGTCCCCACATTTAAACATTAGAGTGTCCCAAAGCTCAGTCTTAGGTCTTTTCTCTAAATTTGCGATCTCAACTAGTCTCATGGCTTTTAACACCATCTATATGCTGACATCCCCTAAATTCAGTTGGTTAGCCAAGGCTTCTCTTTTGGACTCTACACTCTTTTTTTTGGCCACGCAGCATACGGGATCTTAGTTCCCCAACCAGGGATGATCAAACCCGTGCCCTCTGCAGTGGAAGTGCAGATTCTTAACCACTGGACCACCAGGGAAATCCCTGGATTCCACACTCTGTATCCAAGTTTCTATCCAACATCTCCAGTTGGATGTCCCAACGGTATCTCAACTACAACGTGTTCAAACCCGAGCTCTTGATCTTCCTCCCCATATGGGTTCTTCCTCCAGAATTCCCCAACTCAATCAATGGCGACTCCCTCCTGAGTTACTCAGGCTGACAACCTTGATTTTTCTCTTTCTCTACACCCTAGACCGTGCACCCAATCTGTCAGCAAATACTGCTAGTTCTACTTTCAAAATGCATCCAGAATCAAGCACATCTTACATTTCTACCCCCCATCCTTGTCCAAGCCACCACTGTCTCTTTTTCATGGCAATAGCCTCCCAACGGATTTCCCTGTCTTTGCCCCGGTTGTAGAGTCTATTCCCAACCCATCAACTACAGTGATGCTTTTAAACTTTTGACTGTGGAACTCCATGAACCTTTCCTGCCCCTTTACCTCTCTCACTTCATCTTTTATTCTCTCTCCTCCCCAGTCCCATTTCTGCTTCAGCCACACTGGACCCTTACGGTTCTTTGAACAAGCCAGGCGTCTTCCCACCTCAGGGTCTTTCCATTTACCATTCTCTCACCTGGACCTCTCTTCTTCCAGATATATGCATGGCTCTCTCCCTCTTGTCTTTCAGGCTTACTCTGATGGCCTCCACTTGGGGATGTCTCCCCGCCTACCCTGTTGTACCCTGCAATCCTCTCCTCCAGCCACCCTCCCAACCCCAATACCTCACCCCCAACTTCCCGGCTTTATTTTCTCCAGGCCACTTACCACTCTCAGTCAGACTATTTATCTCACATACTCATTGTCTCCCCCACACGAGTGTAAGCTTCATTTACCACTGCATCCCCAGTGTCTAAGACGGTGCTTGGTACCCCACAGATGCTGGAACACATCACTGCTGGTTGCCTAGTTCCCGAACTATCCCTCCTTTGCCTTCCTCAGTTCTCTTCTTTTCTCTCGGATCTCGCCCTGCTTGGTACCCTTTTCTGGCCCCTGTCCTTCTTCTTCTTGACTGCGGGTGTTCCCCAAACTCAGTTCTTGTTCTCAAATTCTCCTTTCACCATCTGCATCTCCCTCACTCTCCCAGCTTCAGCAATCACCTCTATATTCCCCTTTTCCCATTTCATGCAACTTAAATAATTGTGTTCTTTGGATTACATTTTCACTTGCTCTGAAAGCTCCACTCAACTGTAAGCTCCTTAAAAGCAAGGACTATATTTGTCCTTCAATACCCAGTGTTCTTGGACCCAGATAAGTTCTTTAAGAGATCACTGAAGACATGTTGAGTGGATGAAGGTTCATTATGCTTCCCTCTTGCTCCTGCCCCTCTCCTAGCCAGGATAGAACTGGGAGCCTAAGATCCAAGGTGGGTACTTTGAAGGCATTGCATCAAGCTGCTGGTCAATGAGCGTCTGGGAGGTTTCATCTCAGGTGATTGACTGAGTCACAGTGCATCAATTGTGCAGATTCTTTGGCTCTACTTGAAAAGGCCTTTTGTAAGCTACCCTTGGATCACACTGGACTTGAGTATGTGGGTGTGAGAAAAGGATGCAACTAACTCTTTTCTGGCAAGGAAGGCAATTTCATTCCAGGAGGCCAGCCTTCCATCAGCATGCTGGGACCTGTGTGTCCCCTGGGATGGTGGAGGTGCTTTCCTGACTCCCCACTAGACTGAGGCTTTGAGGACTGGACTGAGTTGAAGTTATTGTATCCCCTGTGCTAGCCTGGTGCCTGGTACACGGTGATTACACCACAAGTAGTTACTGCACAAAGAAAAGAAACCCATTGTATTCCAGAGAAGTTCTTTCTAGATCCTTCCCCCAATCCAAAGAAAATAGAGAAACACACTCCCTTCCCTCTGACCCTCCCTCTTTCAACACTCTCTTCCTTCACTGCCATCAAAGCCTGCCCTAAAACTTTCCTTTTCTAGAAGCTTTCCCAGCCCCATCTCATCTGACTCTGATTTCTTTTCTCCATCTCTCCTCAACACTTCTGCACATGGCTTGCAGTGCAGCAGCTTGCATGATTTGGTTGTGAGCATGCTGAATTGCTCTGTCCCCGAGTGTGTGCCCTGTGTGCGAGGGCGTTGAGGGGTTTGGGGGTCACTGTGCATGCTCCACACTTCCCAGTAGCTTGGTCAGAGGTAGGGCTTTTTCTTTGCCATCCTTTCCACAGCTCAGCCCAGCTTCTGTATCCAACACATGCTCAGTGATCAAACTGACAGCACATAGCTGACACTCAATACATGTTTGTTGAATGAAAGAGGAATGAATGTCAAACTCAGTGCCACAGGAAGAACACTGGGGCGATGGTAATGGAATCCAAGTGTCAGCACAAAAGCTGCCCCCTGGAACGAGAGGAATGATCCAGGCCACAAAGAGAAAATCAAACCAGTCACTCTTCCGGATCCCCTGACGAGCTGCACAGTTTCGGGGTCTATCTTCTGTCCAAGGAGCAATGTAATCACACGCACTCCCCTCTAGCCATGCAAGGATGTGGGCTCTGTTGAAGACCTGGACTTGAGTCTTGGCTCTCTACCACCTTCTGTCTGGATGACACTGGGTGTCAATTAACCTGGAACCTTCGTTTCTTTACTTACATACAGGGCACAATAATAAGGCTTATGGTGAGGATGAAATGGGATAAAGTTGGTTGTGCTCTTGGCTCCCGGTAGGAGCTCAAATAATAACCTGCATATTAATAACCAGTAAATGGGGGACCTGAAAGGTGGGGAGGGCGCTGAGCCTGTTTGCAGGACTGTGCCTCGTGGGAAAAGGAGGAAGGAAGCTTGCTGGTGGGGACTTGCTTGTGGCAGGAACTCCCTGGAGGACATTTCCGAGGGGCTTAAAGAGAGGACTGATTCTGCCTGACATTGAAAGGAGGAGGCTGTGTCTGGAAGTTCTGCCCTGTGGCCTATCAACCTGGGGTTTAGGCCTCTACTAGGGAGACCACACTTCCAGGGACTGGGTATCTCTGCTCTGAAAGCAAGAGAGCCAACCACTTCTCTATAGGGGAAGCTGAGAGTCTCAGAACCTCACAACTTGGAAACTGGTTTCTGAGGAAACCACAGCTCAGAGAGGGCAAATCACTTTTCCAAGGTCACACAGAGAACACATGATAGGACAAGAAGTAAAAGAGAGAAATAAATAAAACAGGAATAATAACAACCAACAACCTGTCGGAATAGGTGGTCTGGAAAAAAGTGGGGGATCAGGCCTGGGAGTGGTACAAATAGTGACCCACAGGCCGAGTTAGAAGGAAAGGCACTGTAAGAATGGGGCTCAGGAGGCTGCTCTGTGACAGTGTTGCCCTAGGCATCTTGTGCATTTTATTTAATTTACTACATAGAATACCGCTATGAGGTATGTACCATCATTATCCCCATTTTACTGATGTAGAAACTGAGGCATGGTTTCGACAATGTCCCCAAGGTCTCAAAGCTAGAAAGTGCAGAAGCTAGAATGCAGCACAGGTTTGGCTGGTATCAAAGCCTGAGCTCTTTGTACACAGCTCTGCTCGTTCCCAGGCTAGAAAAGAGACTGTTCTACCACATAAGGCCCCCCCCTCCTCCCTGCAGACTCTGAGTCTAGGCTCCCTGGAATTATACAGAGCACTCCATCACCCCCAAAACACACACATACCTGCACACACACATACATACACACACACACACACACACACACACTCATTCTGACCTGGCGGGGACCTGGTAAGGCAGGAAGTTGGCCAAGTCCATTAAAGCCACCAAGCACAACACATATTTATGGCCCCAATTACAGCCTCCATGAAGGAGCTGGAATGGCAGCAGGAATACTTGTGTGCACTGGGGTCTGAGGCCTCTGCAGCAATAACTACAAGATTACAGAGATGTTAGCAAACCCTGGTGATGGCGGCTCTATTTTAATGATAAATCTACAGCTTCACATAGAAATAATGAGACTGGGGGCTGGAGAAGGGGGAAGGGAAGAGCAGAATGATTTCAGCCAATCAAAGTTCTGTGTGGAGAGAAAATGGCAAACCACGGGGAATGCCCGGGAGACCCCCAGAGGACCTTAGTCAAGCCAGGCAAGAGGTGGGAGCCTTAGTGGCAGACCTGCCCATGCCTGAGCTTCTTGATTCCAGGGAACAGCAGAGACCTCTGACTGTCCTAGCACGTCTTGTTTGCCTGTTTCTCACCCTCCGGTGGGGTGTATGTTAGCTCCGTTACAGCCTAGGCTTCCATCCAGAACAACCTGGGGATGCTGAGGGGAGTGGCCCTTGGGGCTTAAGATTTGCAATTAACAAAGGGCTAGCCTCCCCAGATGAACGCCTCCCCTTCACTAGCCTTGAAGCTCCATGTTCAGTGGTTGTAAGAAAACAGCACAAATGCTCCAGGCTTTGCTACTTCAGACCATCTTGGGCACTGGGGCAGGGGCCAAAACAAGGAACCTGCCTGGTTCCACCTGCCAGGGCTGCACCTGATTCTCCCATACAAGTGTGAGGAGCACCAAGGGGACAGCATTCATGGACTCCTGTGACATCAGAGCAGCCTCCCGAGCCCATTCTCACAGGGCCTATCCTTCTGCCCAGACTATTGGTCCCTGACCCTCCACTTCAGTCCAGACTATGGGTCCCTGACCCTCCACTTCAGTCCAGGCTGGTTAATCTCTTTGCTACTCCAGACATAAACCATCTACCCGAACCACCTCTCTGAAGGAATGCACAGCCCAGGTCTCTCCCCACCATGCCTGGCTCTACTCACTTTCAAAATACTACTTGACTTTCTCCTCCAGGAAGCCTTCCCAGGTTAACTGCACCCAAATCCCATTGCTTCTTTAATAATCCTTTCCTTGTGCACCAACACATAATTTTGTTTGAATTAACTAAGCCATCCGTCATTCAACAAGAACGTGCTGAGTTCTTACGTTTGCATAAAATGACACGCTCAGCCCTGAGGGAAAATACAAGAGACAGTCAAATGTGGGACACAAGCCATTCCTGAGCCACTGGGGACTCTGCAAGACAGAATATGACTCGGTGTATAAATGAGGGACCCAGAGAATAAATCCAGAGGAGTGATTGCTGTGAGAGCGGAAGGACTTCGGGGAAGCTTTGAAAGGTGGAT
Source organism: Balaenoptera physalus (assembly GCF_965194825.1). Classification (NCBI taxonomy): domain Eukaryota; kingdom Metazoa; phylum Chordata; class Mammalia; order Artiodactyla; family Balaenopteridae; genus Balaenoptera; species Balaenoptera physalus. The sequence goes on along the minus strand of NC_138882.1, from coordinate 96,028,458 downwards.
TGGTTTGGGCCACGCAGAGAGGTGGGGGAAAAGCCTGTGTGCCAGAGGAAACCTTGGGAGCAAAGGCAAGAGGCAGAAATGCTGGACGTGTTCAGCGACCAGCCTGCAGGCCGGAGGAGCTGGGGGCCAAAATGCAGCTCTAGGAATGAAATCTGGCAGGAATCTGGCACGCAGGAAAGATGGGAGCCGGCTGTGCTCATGTGCACCGCGCCCCACGATGCTGGCTGCAGGATTTCATGTACACTGAGTGCTCAATCATTCCCCGTTACTAGGGCTTGGGCCTCTCTGGCCTCAAAATAATTACAATTTTAGAGTAAGCACAGGTGAGAGCACCAGCCTTTTATTTCCTTTTCCTTTCCTTTGTCTGATTCCTCACCCCCCAGGATAAAGAGCCCGCCCCTGAGAGCTGGCCTGCTGGAGAGGCTGCGGATGCGAGGGCCCCAGGGGCCTCACCAGGCAGAACATTCAGTGCAGACAGACTGCGAGCAAGACAGGCAGTGGGAGCAAGTCACCCGATCTTCTGCTTCAGAAACTCCTGGACCCAGACTCCTCCTGCTTTTGACTAGAATGCTCCCCTTTCCTTTTCGCCTATCAAGTTATATATACCAGTCCCTCCCTACCCACCTGAGTTCTCCTTCCCCACCCAGGAAACCTTCCCTGGCTGTCCTAACTCTCAGATCTTACAACCTCACAGTATTTGCTACTTTGCATCACTAGCTACTGCATTAAAGTTCTGTGGGTCAAAGAGGCTGTCTTCTATCCCAGCCCCCCTTGCTCCCCAGTGCCTGGCACAGTCCTGCTTAGGAGGAGATGGAGGAGGGCTATAGTGGTACTGACTGAGGATGATGAGGATGGCAATGATTTGTCCAGCTCCTTTTGGACGATCTGCCTTTTTCTGAAGCTGGGCTGAGGACGGGGTGTGGGACGAGTGCAGGGACAGCCACGGAATTCTAGGATGTAGGAAGTTAGCATTCAGGTGAGGGGCATCCTCGGGCACAGACCGCATGCTCCAGGACTAGGGCTTCCATTGTGCCCGGATCTCAAATTACAGGAAAGGGAGGTCTCTGGAGAGGAGAAGGGGGGCTCCTCAGAGGGCTGAGTTGAGCCCTGCTTCCCACAGCCCCTGGCCCTCACACCTACCTCTCTCTGAGCACTTGGGCCTCAGCCTCAGTATGGGGGGGACTGAGCCGCTTTTCTCTACCTGTATAGTCACGATAATGAAGCTGCTGCCTTACGAGACCACAAGGGAAGAGCTGCACCAGATGTAAGCTTCAGAGTGATTTATAAAGCGGAGCTCTTGGGCTTCAGGCTGGCACACAGCTGCTGTTCCAGCCCGCCCCGTCTGCCCGCCCTGTCTGCCGGCCCCGCTGCTTGTGCTGTTCTTGGGGATGACATTTCAGGAAAGCAAAAGTAGGGGAGGCACTGAGACATCGGACTGGCCTGTCCCAGAGACCTTCCCTGGAGCAGAAACGGAGCCCACCAAGCTTTCTCTCTTTGAACAAATCTATTCTTATCCTTTTCCCACCAGAGTGGGGCTGATTCTCCCAGCCTCTCTCCTTACAAGCTCAGCCCATAGATATTGAGTATTGATTGTCCAAAGGGAGGGTCTGCACCCAGAGAGAGAGTGCAAGAAATATCCCAGGAGACATTCAACCAGTTAGCGTTCAAGACACCAGACACAAGGCCATTGGTGTTTGGTGGCAACACCCTTGCAGGGCCCTCAGCTGCCTGGCTGGGCTCAGAGAGAGGCATGCCACCTACATCTGTGGGATGCAATTACACAGCTTCCTCAACAGCCACCCAGGGGACTGGAGAACACTGTCTACACTGGACCAAAGGGCTCTGGAGATGCCCTCTTAACTCTCTGTGCCAAACCTGTCCTCCCTCTTAAAAGCCAGCTTGAGCCCCAGCTCCTTGACACCGTCATGGTTAATTCCAGTTGATCATGAACAGCCAGGCATCTCCTTGCCCCATGTGTGGATTAGCTAGGTCTCCCTTCAAGCCCTCCCCACCAACTCCAACTCCCAGACTGGCCCAGGCAGGCAGGGCCTAAGAGCAGGGGCTCTGCTGCATGGTAGTCACTAGTGCTGGTCGTTAAGTACTTCCAGTGCCCCTTCTGGACACGTGGTAGGATTGCTTTGCTCGGCCCCCTTGATAGTAGGAGTTGCATGTGTCTTGCTTAGGCTAATGAAACATGAGTGAGAGTGACATGTGCCACTTCTGCATGGAAGCTTTAAGAACTAGCACATGATGTGCCACATCTTCTTCCTCCTCAGGTGGTAACTATGGGGGCACAGGTCGAAACGGAGCCTCTGTTGGCTTGGATCCCTGAGTAACAAGGAAGAAAGGCCAAGCTGCAAAGCACATGTAACATGAACGAGAACTAAACTTTGGCTGCTTTAAGCTACCAAATCCTAGGATCGTTTGTGGCTATGGCATAACCTGGTTTATCCCAATTAATACAGCCTGTTCTTGATTGCTTGTGCCGGGCTTCCAGTACACACCAATGCCCTTGGCTCACACTGCTGTCTGAGTCAGCTTATGGGCCTGGCCCGATCCTTACCCATGATTAAAGACATATATTATTTTATAGGTGGTAGACCTGAGGCCTGGCAGGTAGAGAGAACCACTTCAGAACATGATATCAGAAGCCATAGATATCAGTTCCCTTCCCTTCCCACCCACATGGGGACTCTGCTCCCTGCCCGCCACCAACGTGGGCCCCAGGGCAAGGACTTCCCCAGAGTGGGCTGGGCTATTAGTCAGAGTTCCCTTCGTATCCTGAAGGGCAGAGGCCCATTTGTCTCTAGGGGTGAGGAGGATGCGGGACACACATCCCAGTCAAATCCAGAACTGCAAATCCTCAAGAAGCCCAGGGAGCAGGGCGGTACTCACACTGGTTGCGTACTGGATGTCCTTCCAGATGGAGGTTTCCTGGGACAGGTCAGAGGCCTCAAAGAGGTTGTCCAGGATGACCTCCCCGATCATGTCATGGCGGGAGAAGCGGTCAAAGTCGAAGACACTGAGATGCAGCTTGCGGTCGGCCAGCTCCTCATAGGGCACGGGGAAGTGAAAGTTCTCATCGAAGGTGGGGTTCAGGGTCTTGCGGTGCACCCGTGTCTGCAGCTTGCATTTGCGATCAGGCAAGAGGTAGATCTTGACGTAAGGGTCAGAGCTGCCACAAAAGTCCTTGGTGGGGAGGTCGAAGGCCTTCAGGATGTGCACGATCAAGGTCTCATTCTCGTAGTCGTAGCGCAGGCTGAAGTTGATCTTCCCGCAGGTCTTGGCCTCGGTTTTGGCCTCGTCCCCATCCACTGACTTCTGCTTGTAGAGCTCGGGCTTGATGCGGCCAATGCTGGTGGGCTGCTCCGCCGCAGGGGGCAGCTCATTGCCATAGTCCACGCTGGAGACATGCATCTGCCGTGGCAGGTGGCGCTTGAAGGACGTGTGCCTGGCGGAGGGCAGGAGGGGGTGAGAGAGTGAGGTGGGGGAAGGGGTGGGGGAATGCAGGCAGGCATGGCTCGGGGCCCTGGCTCATCCTACCCCTGTGAGGCCCCCTTTTCCTCCTGCTAGTTGACCCCCTTTCCCTCTGCGCACACTTGGTGTGCATGACTTAATATATGAAAAGTAGTTGGAATGGGGCCTGGTACATAACAAGCTTCAGTAAGTGTTAGCCACTGTGATCATTATCATTTTTCCTGCTTTACTGCTCCCTGCTTTCTAGGTTTCTTTCCTGGTAGGCACAACTCTGGTTGCCCCATTAAACCACAAGCTCCCTGACTGAGAAAGACCATCCTTAACCACCGTCCACGTGGCATTCCTTCATCACCACCACTACCATCCCCACCACCATAGTTAACATTTATTGTGCTTTGGAGTCAGACTGCATAGGTTAATTTGGGCTCTGCCACTTTCTAGCTGTATGACCTGGAGCAAGTTATTTAACCTCTCTGTGTTATAAAATGAGAATAATAAAAGTAGCAATTGCATAGGATTGCTGTGGGGGTGAAATGAATAAATACAATAAAGTGCTTAGAACAGGGCCAGGCATATACTAAGCTCTTATTATCACATGGATTCTTTCACTGGCTCCTCACGGATACCCTTATGAGAGTCATTAGCCCTATTTTACAGCTGGGAAAAGTGAGGCTCAGGATAGGTGAGCAACTTGCCTGCGGTCAAACAACAAACTCTGTAAACGTGACCCAGCACTTCCATCATTTCTGGCCTTCAATCTGAAAACCAGGCCTGCTTCCCTTTGGCTGGTGCCCTGGGGATCTGGACCCAGGAATCCACAGGAGCCCCAAGTTTTTAATAAATACAATGCCTTCTACCTGCACGTACCACATCATTTGAAAGTGTTTCTGAATTTGGAGTAGGTTTTTGTCATTATGTGGTGGTTGTTTTTTGTTGTCATTTTGTTTTTTCAGTTAAAGAATGCCATGTATACAGTTGCTGTCATACGGGGAACGCTGTCAAAAGCTATCCTCGTTCTCAAAATGTTAGGAATCTCTTGCTTTATCTCCCACGCACTGCAGCCTCCATCTAGGAGGCTGTATTGACATAGACACATCATGAACGTTTATGCCTCTGCGCCTTTGCATATTCTCTTCCCTCAGCCTGAAGTCTTTCCTTCCCTCCGGACAAGCCAACACCTCCCACCCGCACGCATCCCAGGGCTTACCACCTGCACAGCACCCCACCTCAGAGGTTCCCCTCTCCTGAAGTCTCTCCTGGCGCCCACCTCCGAGTTGATCACCCACCAAGGAGCACATCATCTGACATATTCTCCAACCAGAATATGCACATGATTATTTCTGGTCTCTGATCCTCACAGGCTGGAATCTCATTAATGTACCGGATCCAGGAATGTGGAGGTAGGGAAGGGAGGGGTCCACCTCTCACCTGGTGGATGACGCTGGCTCTGTGGTCTGTCGCTGCAGCCGTGTGTGACGCATGATGTGCTCTTTGACCGACCTCTGCACCTCGGCGGGGATATCTGGGGACGTGTGGCTGATCTTCACGGCCGCCTCTAGGAAGCCCAGGGTGTTGGGGTCTTTCAGCTTGTCCGCCATGTTGCCTCTGGAGCTGGGGCTCTGGAGGGCCTCCGGGGAGGGGTTAGCAGAGGAGGGGCTGGAGGCCTCCTTGTTCCTCCAGGGCATCCAGCACAGCTTCCAAAAGAGAAAGAGAAAAACTGCCACCAGGGCCACGCCACACACAATAACTACCACTGTGAGGAGGCTGACAGAGGTGCCTGCCCTCAGCCAGGCAGGGAGGGACAGAGACAGACACAGGAGGGGAGAAGCAGGGAAGGGTGTTCAAAGAGGGGCCACACGGAAGGGACAGAGACGGAAGAAGAGAAAAGAGTGGTCATGAGAAGGCTGCCCAGGTAGAGGAGGGATGGTCGTAGGGTTGATTCTCCATATCCACCTTGTGAAATATCTGCAGCCTCGGGTTCACCTCGGTCTGATTTCTCCAGCTTTGCCCCTCCCCCCACCGCCAGCTTGGGGAGCACCTGGGTTGCCTCCCCTCCCCATGGGCACGTGTATGGGGAAGGGAACGTAATTTAAATAGCAGCCTAAGCAAATGTGCAAATTCGTGAAGCATTCACATTTGGATGCTGTTTGAATTTCTTAGAGCTGTTACTATGGCCAGACTTACAGCAGAGTCGGTTTTGCGGACAGCTCTCTTCCTCCACAGGCTGTGAGGCCTTGGGGACCCCAGGCTGGGCTACCTCATTCCCTTCCCTTACCCTGCGCCTGCCAAGCCCACAGCAGGAGCTAATATATAGTGAGTAGGTTGACTTGAAGTGAATGAGATAGGGCATAATCTCCTCGAGGCGGGGGATTAGGTCTAATGATTCTGCTGTACTCCCGGAACTCTGCACATAGTAGGCTCAATAAATACTTGTATTAAGTTGGAACCTGATCCACACAGTTGACTTCAAAGCTAAATACAGATGATTCCGATAGCTGTCCTTTCCCCCAATTCCTGTGGCTATGTGAGAGCTTTGCTGTAAAACTGGTATTTTTGAATGTCGTGATTCGTTCAGAGACAGGCATTCACTGTCCCACCCCCAGCCCACCTCTGCCCCCAGTAGGATGCCCAATACCCCAGGAGAGCTGTGAAGGATGCCTCCCTCTGGGAGAAATTATTAAGCAGGCTTCCCACCCCACCTTTAGGAAGGAAGCTTTGAGCCCAAGGCCTCTTCTTACTCTGAGATGTCAGAGGCCTTGAACCAATGACAGGTTTGCACAAAGGTCACTTGTAGACAAGCCAGCAGAGGAGGCTCATTTGGCTTACGTGATGATTGAAAAATTGAGCAATTCCATCATCACTATCGTCGTCATCACACCAGATTCCTGGCTTCTCTGGAAAAGGCCTGAGGACTTGCTAACTGGACCTATGCTCCCGCATGCTGGGAACTGGCGATGCCCTTCGGAAGGCAGCGTGCTCACCAGCTGCTCTCCCTGTTACCTGCCTGGCCCCTGCAGGCCTGTGAGTTTGTAGCCTCTGGATTATCCTGTCCCCATGCCTTAAGAATCTTGGGATTTAAGATGAGAAATGACCCTACAAGTGAGGCTGTGCTTTTGCAGATGGGAGCAGTGGTCCAGAGAAGGGACTTGCCTGGGGTCACAGGTCAGACACAGAGCCTGGACCAGGGTCCAGATGTCTACTGCCCAGCCTGGGGCTCATTCCACTGTGTCAGACTGTTTGTCCCTGATTAAACTATAGGCTACTATAGCCCTGTGTTTTTTATATTTGTCTGACTCAGGGCTCAGCATAGAAACGGACACATGAGAATGAATGAATGAATGAGTCAATCAATGGCACATAAAACAGCTGTCATTATCTCTCAGCCAACATTTACTGAGCACTTGCCATGTTCCAGATGCTAAGCTAGACTGGGAGTATAGAAATGCCCGGTCCCTCCTGCGGGGATCAAGAGTACTCTCACGGCACATGGGCCCCCGCAACAGCTGTCCCCCATCCAAAGGCACCTGAGAAGGAGGCCAGAACATCAGCCATCCTCTCTGGGGAGTTGGCACTGCCTCCAAGCTCCCTGGTTGTAGGGTACTGGCCTTGACCAGCTACCGCCTTCAGGAATAAGGAATAAGAGCACAGGATCCTCAAGTCCTTAGCAACCTACTCCAGCCCCCAGGTCCCTGCATGGAGACAGTGGAGTCTTTCCCCAATATAGGAACTGAGGTAAGTCCACCAGAGACTGCCAGGGACCAGAAAAACTGATTCCTGTTTAACTTCTAGACTAAAGATCTGCAATTATGGTGCAATCCTGGGAGCACAAGAGAAAAAATATCAGATTGCTTAGTACTTATTTATTATCTTAAAAATAAGAAATCAAAATTGCAATATACAGGTTGACAGTAATAGGAATGATACCATTTTATTATTGGATTTAGTCAAGTTATTGAACATTACTATGTCCAAGGTACGGAGTGCTTTTTATGTATTCATCATTTAATACTCTCCAGTGAAACAGGTAAAGATTATTATCCTCACTTTGCAGATGAGGAAACTGAGGCACAGAGGGTTAAATAGATTGCCCAGGATCACACAGCTGCCCAGGGTCACACAGCTGGTAAGTGTTTGGACTGAGACACAACCCAGACTGTTCAGCTCTACAATACCCGCTCTGTACGTGTGTATAGAACGTGGGAACAAAAAACACATATTGGAGGTATTAAATCAAAATAATTTTTGCTGTTATGAGTTCATGATCTAAATAGTTTGAAGACTGTTTTTTAGGCCTGGATCCCCTGGGGGTTCACCAGGAACGCTACCACAGATATGGGTGTCCTCATTCTAAGTATCTGGCCATCTCTGGGCCCTCCACATCTGTTCTCTGTTACAGCTGCTCCGGGTGCATTCTCTGCAATATGGGTCACCTTAAAACAAAAGGTATTTCTAGGGTTTTGCTTTCCTTTGATCATACATCTTACTTGCTCTGGTAATAATTAGAATTTTAATGAGAAAGGGGGAGAATGGGGGAAATGCAGAGAGCGGAGAGTGCATTTAAACGTTCAGCCTGACAAAAAAACTGAATTCATAAATGAAAAGAGAGGTGGAGGAATCAATTTTTCCTCGGTGTGGTTGCTATTTTGAATGCGTCTCCACGTGACCCCCGCCCTGGCTGTTGTTCCCTCGGCGCTGTGATTAGGGAAGGCAGAGGTACGGATTATTGGGAATTGGCACCCAGCGCTCAGTGCTGCTTAGGTAAGACCAGGAGGCCCTTCCTCTGCCTGGAGAATCTTCTTCCGGGATATCTCACAGGCAGGCAATGCAAGGAGAATTAGGTCCTGATGCTGAGTGGGTTCACCCACACAGGGGAACAAGGTGGTGAGCAAGGCTGGTAAGACCAGAATTAGGCCAGGATGGGTATGATTGTATAGGATTTAGCCCCTTTAAAATCACTACATGTGGCCTTGAACTCAGCTAGCCCGTGTAGCCTGGTTGAAGGTACATAATGGCCCAAGGGCTGTCCAAAGGCCCAGATGACCTAAGATATGTGCCTTCCTACCCTAGGCCTGCTGGGGCCAACCCACCAGGATGTGTTGCCCTCTAGTAAATCACAGGTGCATAGCAGCCTTCAAAGCCTTCTTCCCACTCATGTCTTGTTTGAACCTCAACCTTATGAGGCAGACAGAATTTTGACGGGCAACTCAGCCACCTTTTGAGTCCTGACCCAGTGCTCTTCATATTTATACCATGCACTGGCTTCGTGGCAAGATAGAGGCAAGCCTCCAGGAAGGGAGAAAGTCCTTAGCACAGCACTGAAAAAGAGAAAGGACTTCCTAAGTGTTTCTATTTGTATTCTTCCTCCCTGTCTTTTTCCTTCTTTATTTCCCCTTCAGCCTGGAGAGAAAGAAGCACTGCTCCAAAGTCAGACTGGGCTCATTCAATGTCCGTCTCTACTGGTTTTAATCTCTTCCAGCCTCTGTTTCCTCATCTGTAAAATGGGTACAGTAATAGCATCTACCTCATAGGGTCATTGTGAGATTTAAACGAGATCACGTGCATCAAAAGTGCTAAGGACAAAAATAAAATAAAAATAAAAAAATATATATAATAAATAAATAAATTTAAAAAGTGCTAAGGACAGTGCCTAGAATGTAGTAAGCCGTATAATAAATATTTGCTATTTTTATTAGAATTATCTAGCTCTGCCCAATATGATTTTGGACATTTCCTAGTTCTGAAATTTGTTTAGTGGGCAGAACACGTGCAAACCATGAGCACTAATAAACAGAGATAGCTTTAACTTTATCATTACAAACTAGGAACCACCTTACTAGTAGAACTAATATAACTATTTCATATATAGCTAGGTGTCTCTGTATCTCAAGACATAATACATACTATATCAAAGATCTCACATCTCCAAGTTTTTCTGTCAACACTCATTTGCTTGCTACTTGTTCAGTTGTTTTGTCATTACTGTCACCAGCCAGCTGGTGAACAGGAGCAAGCTCCAAAGGAATGAGAAGAAATTCATGGAAGAAAAATGTTCAACTGAGAACATGCTATGCTTTTGCAAAGTTTTCTTGGAAACTGGGGGAAAGAAGTCCATTACTCAGTATTAGGTGCGAAACATCTTCATTGAGGTATCAGAGGAGACCAGTATTCCATGGGTACCTGGTTTGGGAAACCCTCTTGGCCAGTCACCCAGCAGCCTCTGGGAGAGCAAATAGCTATGGAATTTGGCTTCAGAAACACACCCAGTGACCTGGCGCTGTGCAGGGCCCGTGGCTTCTAGCCCGGGCTGGGGAAGTGGGCATCGCTGGGTGCTCAGACACCAGGCAGACATCTCAGCTGAGCACCAGTGCCAGAATGACCACAGAGCACACCCACCCACATTTCTAATTGCGTGACCTTGAGCAAGTTACTTAACTTCTCCAAACGTTGTTCTCCTCTTTTATTTAATGGGGATTCTAATTATCCCTACTTCACAGAATCATTGTGAATATCAAATAAACTGAGGCTTTGAGCACAGTGCCCAACACATGGTGAATGTTCCCAAAAGTAAGCTGCTATTATTTCTCCCTGTTTTGTTTTGTTTGTGTTTGTCTGTCTGTTTGTTTGTTTGGTGGAGGATAATAGTTTACTGGGTACAGGATGGACCCAAAGCTTGGCCATCTGAGGCAGGGAAGGGGGACACAGGACCAGAGGGCAAAGCACCTGAGAGACCTCAGGCCCCTTCTTCCCTGGGAAGTTAAGGTCCCCTGAATGTCATCAAGGCAGGACCTGCTTGTCACCTTAAGTGAGATTGTCTGACAGGGGTGATGGCTCATGGCCTCCCTCTCTTTCTGGAAAATGGTAAGCTATTAATTAGCAACCCAGGGCTTTCTTATCACCCCAGTGACACTTCTTTCTCCAGAGACAGAGCCCTGGTGCCCCGGTGCCCCCTCCTCTTCTCTCCACCCATAGTGTTAGGATTTATCAGCAGTCCTCATCGCTTGCTATTGTTCCCATTTTCCTAATGGGCCTCCATGTCAGGAAGATCCATTCTGTAATAGTAACAGACATTCTCGCTAACAGATTGTAATTGAAAAGATAAACTGGGGAGAGGAAGTGAAAAGAAAGGACCATTTTCCCTGCTCCCCTCAAAGCTGGAGAAGGCTGGCTTCAGGGTCTGGGGCTGCTGATGCACCCTCAGAAACGGGCAATGCCAGGCTCTGCAGAGCAGGAGCTGCCTTGGCCAAGGAGCTGCCATTCAGACACAGATGGGGAGATAGACCAGCACAGCCCAGAGACCAACCAGCAAGAAACTCAGAGGCCCCAAAGCCTGGAAGGAGCAGCGGGTAGTCTGGGAAGGGAAAAAGACTCTGGGCAGAAACATTAATACTAATACTAGTAATATTATTTGTTATTTATTCCTACATGGTAAGCACTGTGGCCCGCAGTGATCTCATTTAACCTTTACATCCTCCCTAAGAAATTCACCTCTCAAAGATAAATTAACTAAGTTTAGAGATGTTAACAAAATAACTTGCTCAAGTGTACCTCAGTTAAGTGGAAGAGCTGGTATTTGAACCTGGACTTCCTGATGCCAAAGCCCAGGTTCTTGAGCCAGGCCCTTGAGGGGTCTGGAGGCTGAGCTGAAGAACTACAGAGGAGAAGCCTGGGCAGAGAAGCTAGAGAGGTACTTCTTCACTATAATCAGGAGAGGGTGGGGACCATAATCTACGTTTTGGCCTGACCCTCTGAACCTGGGCAGAGCCCCGGGGACTAGGATTATGACCAGCCTCCTCATCCTCTATTTCTTTCTCCTTCCCTGGAAGATGCAGACACTACAACCACCAGACAAATAACCAACGGCCCCTGGAAAAGTCGCATTCAGAGATGTACCTGAGAAATACCTGAGTGTGTGTGTATGTGTTGGGGCAACAGGGGCTCTTCTGTTCTGAGGCTCACAGACGTCCTCCATTAATAATAAGCTCTGCTGTGGCTTGTAAATTTATTAGGAGAACCTAGTATAATTAAAATTTAGGGTTGGGGGCAGGGGGAGCAGAAAGCCTTTGCTTCCTTTCCTTCTTTCAGAGATCCCGGCGGAACCACCAACGGGGATAATTAGCAGAGTCCAGACAGAGAAGGAATTAATGCTCTTGGAAAAGCTGTGGTGGGGAGAGACAATGCTGGGTTCATTACGGCCGCACCAAGCTTTATGACTGGGAGCCTGTTTCCACCATCATTAGGGGATTCAGGGATAAATCGGAGACTAATGTGGAGTGTTAGAGCTAACAGAGCATTGGCGTTAATTTAGCAATTATTAGTATTATTTTGGCAGATGGTAACTGTGCCTTTCTGCCTGATTGGTCAGGGCATGTGGCCCCTATATGAATGAGGCAATCAAGCCTGGGGTGATGGGGGGAGAGGCAGACAGAAAGCTGCATTCTTTTCCCTCTACTCCCCTCTCCCTGTTTATACCTGCAACTAGTGAGAAGAGAGGTCTGCCTGGGTCCTTGTGGAGCGAGAAAAACAGTTCAGCGCCCCGCACAGAGAGAAGGGAGGGATGAGGTAGTGTCATACACCTGGAGCATCCAGGGCTGGATGCCCTGCTCACTTCTACTTTCAGCCCCTCTGCTTTCAGTTCAAGTGTGGCTGAGTCCTTCCATTTTTAGAGGCTTCTTTTCCTAAGCTGGACCAGCAGGGGTGCCACTTAGCTGGGTCAGGACTTTCTCTTAGCCTGCTGTGCCCCGTTCCAGACAGCCCTACAGAGACCAAGGAAACCTGGCCTGACCCACATGCCTCAGTCTTAGTCCTCCTTATTTTCAGTCATACATCATATCCCAACTCCGTGAACAGAGAGGACAGAGTAACATTAGGACAGTTAGAAGAGAACACATCTTTTGTACAGAGCTTGGAGGGATGGAGCATTCTGGATCTACCATCCCCACTCTTGAAGTTTCCACACAGAGAGAAGAGAACTTCTAGAACTGTAAATCCAAGGGCTCTACAACCCCTAGATACTGGACCTTGGTTCTAGAATTGTAAAGCCCAAGACACACCATAGTGTCCGAATAACATCACCATGGGTTCTAAAGGATTGTGCATTGCACCTTTCCCGAAAGAAGGCAAAATCTGCAGAATTCCTTCCTTCCATCAAGGAGTGAGGGAGTGACTCATTCAATTATAGAAACAGGACTTTTGTATTTTGATGAAATGCTGTGCATTTAATTTGGCATCACAAGCAGGAAAAATACCTGTGCTGCAAAAGGCCAACTTTAAAGCCAGGTGGCTGAATCACAGAACATCTCCAGAGTCATTAGAAAAGTGAACAAACATCACATACATCTCATGGCCATAGGTAAGCCAGAGAATAACCATTCCTGCCTACCAGTCTGGGAGGGGCAGGGCAGCTCAGGCTCTCTCAACAGATTCCTGCATTTTCTGGAACAACTCTGTACTTCTGCTTACTACCTTGAGAACCATACAACCAGAATCCACGCTACCCACACTTAACTCTCTGCAACTTGGCTCATGGAAAAAGTTTATTCACCTCCATAAGGCAAATGACATAAAGAAAGGTGATGAACTGCCTGCCAGTTTCCCCTGGGGTGGGGGTGTGGGGGTGGATATTAAGAAGGAGAGCAGACCCTTTACCTTTAGAGGTTTTTTAATAAAAAAAAAAAGATGGGACTTGCTTTCAGCTTGGACAGTTTGTGTAGAGATGTTTCCAAGTCAGGGTCTGATTGAGATTTCCTGTGCAATTCCTAGCACAGACCTTGGCATATAGGAGTGTCCCAGTAAATGATAGCAGAGTCTGAATCTCAGTTGTTTCATCTCAGGGTGTTACTAGAAATCCCATGAGCTAGAGACTTAGAAAAGGAGGAAGGCAGGGGAAAACATACAACGGTAAAGGGAACTGGGCATGCTCTTGTCACTTGCATTTTTCATGAAACTGCAAATGAAAAGATGCAGCATTTCTCTGACTGGAGAATCTGGACCCAGACAGTGGCTCTGGGATGCAGGGAGTAGGCTGGGAGGTGTGATACCTGGGGGCCCTGGTCCCGAATACCACAGCATTTCCCCAGACCCCGTGCTCCCCTAAACCTCCAAGATCCCAAAGCCACACTCAACCATTTTCTTTCTTCTGCTATGATCAAGGGTCTCCTTCACCCTTCCCCATCCCTTTCAGCCCTCCCCCACCCCAGCTTGACCCCAGGGCTTACTGAGGCTTGTGATTCAGCAGCCAAAGTTAAAGTTCCCCAAGGCTGACAACTCAACCTCACTTTCTGAAGCAGCCTGCTGGAAAGGCATACTGATTCATCTGGGCCTGCTGGCTCTCACCCCTCAGCCCTCTCTCACCCGCAGCCTGGCCATCCAGGTACCTGTCATTCCAGACTATGGGGCGTCCCTCTGGAGTCAGAACACCAGTGCCTCCCTGTATCAGGATGTGCTACACACATATGCCAGCCGCCCCCCTACCCCACTCCTAGCATTTCTGCCCTAAACAGACAGGAGAAACAGCCTCCATCCCCGGCGGAACTTGACAGGTGTGTTCTGACCTTGAATTAGCCCCTTTAGGATCGGAGGGGCCAGAACCAGCATTAAGGGCCCCACTGGAGATGGATCACTGGAGGAAAGGATGGAAGGAGCTGGCGAGGCAGGCAGGAAGAGACACCCTGACTTGGGGAAAATTGTGTGTCTGTTGGATTTAGGGAGCTGGGTGGTGTAGGTGGTGATGGCACGGGGAACCAAAGTCTGATAGTACTTGCTGGGCCTAATTTGCTCAGAGATTCTTCAAGAAGAATCAACCTCTTCAACCTCCATCACTGTACCACCCTCTAAAAGTTCTTCTGCATGTCTAACCTCAGTCCCTTCTGCTGCAGTAATCGACCCATTGATTAAACATTGCCAGGGCGGGGGGGAGAGAGAGAGAGAGAGGGAGTAGCGCCCCCCTACAACCCACACAGGGCCGAGGTGGGCTCCACGCGCCCCGAGGCTGGACACAGCTCCACCTCACGCACGCAAGCCTCCCCTGGCCCACTACCCTCTTCTCTCTCCCCCATCCCCCAGCGGCACTGCTCCTAACCTAGGACCTATCTATATCTCCGACCTTTAACCTCAAGTGAAAACAGGGCCCTGGAACCTGCGGCCTCTGGGGAGCTTACCCCACCTGTACCTCCTCCAAGAACCGCGGCTCCAGTCGCGGCTTCTGGTCCCAGAAGAAGCGCGTGGACACGAAATTCCCGCCTCTCGAGGCCCCCTCCTCGCTTTCCCGCGAGGGGGGTGCGCAGCCGCGGGGCGACCCCAGCGTACCTCTAGGCCCAGCGCCACTGGGGTCAGGGTCGGGGTACAAGGAGGGGTGCAGGCTGCGGAGCCAAAGGAACCCCGGCGCCTTGGTCCCTGCAGGATCTCCCCACCCCCCACTCCGCATTCTCTCGAGGCTTCGCACTGCTCCCAGCCTCTCCCCGCGCAGAGGGAACGCGACCCGGTACTCCCTTCCGCCCAGGACCCTCCAGACGTCGGGATCCGGACAAAGAAGCCCGGCTGCAGCGGGCGAGCGCGGCCGCGCGGCGCCGGTGAGGCAGGTAAATACCCGCCGCCGGCCGGCCGCCAAGCTGCCCACCCACCCGCAGCTCCGGCCGCCAGGGCGCGACACGCCATTCCCGCTATCGCGACTCCCGGGAGACGCCGCAGCTGTGCGCCGGGCCCGGGCCCCGCGGGGCTCGGGCTCCGGACTCACCGGCTCCGGCGAGCTCGACCGGCGCGGGCTCCCGCCTGGGCTCGGCGACCGCCTGGGACTGCGTCCGCCGCAGGGTCCGCACCGTTCGGGCAGGAGGCGCCCGCTTGGCAAAGTGGGCAAGAGGCACCGGCTCAGTCGCGCACCGGCCCCGAGCCCGAGTGAGTCAGAGAGAGACCGAGGGAGCAAGTTATAGGGGCGGGGGGTAGCGGGGAAGGTGCCGAGACACCCTCCCCCACCCCGCCCCCCGCCCCCCAGCGGAGACGCAGAAAGCCACTCGCAGCCGGAGACACCCGGACACAAAGACCTCGTGCCAGCCGCAGATCCAAGTTTCTCCCTGAGAGACCCAGGGGGGCTCGGGCCGCTTTCCCCAGCGAACAGATAAACTGACGGACAGACCGACAGACGCACCCAGGGACGTCGACACCCCCGAAGAGACGAGTTACTTCCTCAGCCGGGATGTCCCTGGTCTCCTGCCCGCTCCATAGACCCCTCCCCTGGCAGATCGCCCTCAGGGAGAGCAGAGAAACAGGAGGGAAACTGAGGCCCCTTGGGGCGCCGCGTCCCGGGAGCCCGGCTTTCCGCGGGGGCCCCGCAGAGTCACACAGGAGGGGGCAGTGGGATTCTCTCACTCCCGGGTCCCCTTCACGTCTCTCTGCTTGCCCTGCAGGCGATGGGCCAGGGCACTGGCCGAGGCTGGATCCGAATCCAGAATCCTGAGCCGGAGTTCTCCATCTAGGTTCCGGGGTTCCCGGGGTTGGGGCTTTGGGGAGCGGGGACAGCCAGGGCGAGAATCCGGGAAGGGAGGGGGCCTCGGCTTTTCTGTTACCTGCGTCGGCAGCGCTCGGACTCCGCTCTGGGGGCTCTAGCTCGAAGCTCCGACAAGTCTCCACGTCCAGCCCGAGAGGGGGCGGCCGGGCCCGGCACAGCGAGGCCAGGACCGCGAGCGCCGCCTGGCACCGAGGCTCCCCGGTCTCCCACACCCCGTTCATGCCCTGGACACCCCAGCCCTCCAAGCAGCCGCCCGAAACCGCGCCGCGGCCGGACTGGGGCGGGGCAAGGCGGCCCCAAGAAGACCCTCCCCGCAGCGGCCCCCTCGGGCTCCGTTCGGCTTTTAATCACTTCCCCGCAGGGTCTCCGCCCCTCACGTGGCATCCCGCAGCAGCTGGCAAGTCTGGCGCCTCACGGCCGCCCCCTCTACACCCAGCGACCAGTCTGAGTCCGGGCGGTTCAAGGCGGGGGAGCCAGGTTGTTCCGCATCCTGGAGGGTTCAAGACTCAGGAAAGAGCCTGGGATCTGGCTCCCCATTCACGGCCTGGTGTGACCTTGGGCCTCTCTGAGCCTCAATTTTTCCTCTCTGTAAAAGGGGTATAATGATTACGAGTGTTTCACGGGTTGCCTGGGGATATAAAGAGAGTGTTTGTGAAAACACTTGGTAAATTGCCACATGCCACACAAGTGGCAACGAAATAGACAAACCTATTACAGAAAGAAGGATGACCCCGCTGGGGGTGGGAGGACCTTGGCCAAGGTTCCTGATGGGAGAAATTAGTCAGACTTACCCCGAGTCGCAGCTTCGAAGGCAGAAAACCCTAAGACTGCGGGGCGATGCGAACTGCAAAAAGACTTTCTGAGCCCCGCAATCCTGAGGTCCGCGGTACCCGCACGTTGCTATGGCGACGGGAGGCAGCGGCCGTCTCTCTCCATGGCAACGGGAAGGGAAAGTTTCTGGCGAATCGGAATGGGGGGCGTTTCAAGAGGGCTCTCAGTTCCCGCCAGACCCATCTCTCCTCATCCGTGCAACAACGCTGATGTTACGCTTGCTATTAAGCGTAACAAGGTCCAGGAAGACCGAAAACTAAACGGGAGGATTGAGGCTAGACAGGGCAGAACAATTCCCTCCAGGAATCGTGGCGTGAGGTCCAGGAGCAGATTGACTGAGGGGCTCCTAGGCGCCTCACTCAGCCTGGAGGTCTGTGGAGAGCCACCGGGTCGCGGCCCTAAGGGGGCCCTGTCACTAAAGTCTTGCGTTATCGGCTGGTCGGTGGGTAGGCCTCTTCCTCTGTGGGGTTCACCCGAAACCCCAGGCTCAGGTCCCTTTGCCTTCCCGGAGCTGGGAAGGAAACTTTAGCTGGAGCCTCTGGAAGCCACGGGGCTGGTGTGTACCCGGGTGGCGGGTGGAGGAGGAGGGTCTTTCCTCCTAATTAACACGCTAATTGGAAGTGGCTCGGGAGGTGACTCACGTTCCGGAGGCAGGAGATTCGGAGCCCCAGCTCCTGGCGGTCTCCATCGTGCTCCATCTGCACCAGCCGCGCTAGCCGACACTTGACAGCCCTGGGCATGCCCTGGGTACAGAGGGTCAAGCCAAGGCCTAAGAGGACCCTGACCTAACTGGGCGGTTTTTCCTCTCCCCCTGCGCTTCCTAGCTCTGTCCATGGTGCTGAAGACCCAGTTGGTGTGACCGTCGCGTGGGCACCCCGTTAGGGAGGGGGTGTGGGGCGGGCAATTGCGGTGGGTTCGAAGCTTCCACCCTGACTTCAGGAGCTTGCGACAGGGGAGGGCTAGGAACTCAGGCAGGAGGGACTGAGCAGGCGTGATTCCAGCCACACAATGCAATCCAGGCTGCCTTCCTGTGGGAGGTGCTCAGTTGCTGTTCCAAGAACAGGTGAGGCTGTGGAGTCCGCATTCTCCTCCCAGTGCTTTTAGAACCCACCTGAGGAGCCCAGAGGCCCCATCACTTTTCCCTCCACCACCCGATGCAGAGCTCAGTAGCTGGGAGAGACTGGAGTTCAGAGGCCCCTTGTCACACGCTCATTAGCAGTTTCCGAGGGGGTTGGTTTGTGTTTATGTAAAACAACAAATGGAGAAGAACCGCTCTCTGCCCATGTTTATGGCAACTCTGTCACTCCGCGACGACTTCTCCCTCCCCCTCTCGAATTCCCGGGGAAATTTGCAGAAAAAAGCGCCTTGTGTTGCCTTTGCAGAAAATGAAAAAACACAGGTCTGTTCCAAGGGCCCAGGCCCGTGATGAAGGGAAATCAATATTTTGCTTTACAACGAGTGGGGGAATTTGCATCTAAACTGAAGGCAAAGGAGCCTGTTCGGAGCAGAGCAGGCGGTAGGAACCGAGAATTAACAGATAATTTCTCATTGTTCCCGGATTCTGCCTCCACACTCGGCAGACGGTTCTGCAGCGTCTCTGGCGCCCCGGCAGCAGCTCCGGACCTGGCATTTCTCATCCGAACGGGGAGAAAAAGGTTGTGCTCTGACAGGGCTGCGGAAAGGGGCTGGGGCTCCCCAGTCAATAACCATTGAATTTGGATTGTGCAAGTGACTGTGTGTGTGTGTATGAGAGAGAGAAACAAGAGAGACAGAGACCGAGATAGAGATAGGAGACAGAGAGAGACACCTGGAGAGGCAGAGAATGAGAGAGACATACAAAGAGACAAATATAGGAGATAGATTCAGAGAGCAGAGAGACAGAACTGGCATGCATATAAAGGGATGTATAAAGGGACACTCATTCAGAAAGAGAGATAAAAGAGAAAGATAGTTTTTCTTACATTGAGAAAAAAGCCCTGCCTTAGTGGTCATTTTTCTGCCCTCTCCCCCACAGTTAATTGCTGATACTTGTGGTCACATAACCAGCCACAAAGCAGAAAAAAAATCCTCATGTAAAGATGGGACCCTTTCCTCTCTAGAGCCCCTTTCCCTTAGAAACCCACTCCCAAAACACATCTATGCTTCTTCCCATATGAAGAGACCAAATTCAGACTCCCAGGGTCCG
Organism: Balaenoptera physalus; assembly: GCF_965194825.1. Taxonomy (NCBI): domain Eukaryota; kingdom Metazoa; phylum Chordata; class Mammalia; order Artiodactyla; family Balaenopteridae; genus Balaenoptera; species Balaenoptera physalus. The sequence continues at coordinate 96,009,466 of NC_138882.1, read as the reverse complement.
TCCTACTCAGACCTGGGGAGGGAAGGAGAGAGAAGAAGTGAAATTGTTGCCCCTCAATTCTACCTCTCACAGGAAGACCATTCTGAGTTTTATTTAGGGGTGGGAAAGAGAAGGAGGAGAGGAGACAGCCAGCATGGCATAGGCAAACAAGGGCACAGGAGGCTGGGTTCCACGACTGGTGCACCAAAGCAGCCCTGGGGCAGTCACCTCCCCTGCCAGGGCCTCGGTTTCCTTATTGACAAGACAATGAAGTGGGATGAGGAGCTCTTTGAGTCTCCTTCCAGCAACCACACTCTAGGATTTTACAGGAGGGGAAAGGAGGAAGCTGAGCAGGGAAAGGAAAGAGGGAGTGAAGAGCAGGTTTTTCTGGCTCTCAAGAGAAGAGTGTGTCACAGATGTTCAGACTCACTTTGGGCTTCTCCTCCCTGATTACTCTCATCTCCTGTACAGTCATGGCTGGAGCATCCTGAGCCTGGAGCCCCTGAGGCCAGACTGCTCAGAAGCAGGAGAGGGGGCTGGGGGTGAGGCGAGAGGAAGAACGAGAAGAGGTCTGAGGCAAAAACCAGTGGCCTCCCACTCCTTTGCCCTCCTCTGATCAGAAATAGCCAAAGTACACTTCCCCTTCGCCCCCCCCCCCCACCACCAAGTCTCTTAGGCAGTGGCCTGACTGCCCTTGGAAGCTTCCCACCCCATTCTGAGCAGCAATGTCCTGTTGAGTTATGCTACAAATAAAATAAATTAAAACAAAATAATAATTTCGAAAAAAAAAATTAAACCTCAGTAGGAAATTGCTAATGCTGTAGGCGGGAAGAATGAGCTCCTTTGACATGAGCCGATGTGTCATATTGTCTTTCCATCTCAATGCAATTTCTAAATAGGGAACCCTTTCCCCATTCCCTCCTCCCCTCCAAACCCCCAGCAGAGATGTGAAGGAATCAGTCTGATATTCATAGGTGGATTGTCTGACGCTCAGGGAGAGATACAGAGAAATAGACACAAGCAGACCCACTGCTTTGCCGAGCAGATTGGAGCCAAGGGGGCTGTGACCCAACCGCGAGGACCACTGATCGCCTCTCTCCACCTCGCCCATTTCCTGCTTACCGAGGCATCTGGCCACTTTCTGCGAAGGTTTTTAACTTAAAGAAAACAGACATCAGCTGAACCTGTTCTCCTGCTGGTGGAGAGTTCAGCTGATGCCCTGAATTGGGGAGTGGGAGTAACTTTATACCATTATCTGGAACACACTCTTCTATGGAATCCCCATGGGGTTTCTGCCAAAACAGCTTTATCGGTGTTTCCAGCAGATGTCACCCTGTGCCCCCAACCTCACACCAACACAGCAACTCTAGCCAAAGCTGGGTGACTTCTGCAAACCATGCACTTCCAAGCCATTATAAGTGTTTTCAGGAATTCCTCCTTGCCTGAAAGATGCAGAAGACATTGCAGAGCCCTGAGTCAATGCCCAGGTGTTTTTGAGAGTCCAGTCTTGCTTTTATTCTAGGAAAGGTCCTTGACAATTCAAACCTCCTGAGCCGAGGGTATATTTGCCCCTGTCTCATTTCTTGCCCATTTCAGAGGCCCCATTTCTGTTGTGCTTTCTGCTCAAGCATACAGAGTTCTAGATCAGACTTGGGAAGACTGGACAGAGTTTGCTGCTTCCAGCCTGGCTTTGTGGGCTAAAGCAGGCTAGGGACCAGAAAAGCAGATACAGGTTCAAGGTCAGAAGGTAACATCCTCCCTAAAACAGTTTTGAACATGGACCTAACAATGTTGGGTCCAGGGCTTTCTCTGCATTACTTGAGAAGTGAGAATGATATTGGAGCGGAAGGGCTGGGAAGGAAGCCAATTGTGCTCTTCTTCACACTGACCTTGGATAGAAGAAAGAGCATCGGTTTTGGAGTCAGACAGACCTGTGTTCAAACCCTGGCTCTGTCACTTAGTAGCTGTATCACTTGAGGCACTGTACCTTAGCTCTCTGAACCTCAACTTTTCATCTGTAAATTGGGACATATAAGGCCTGCTTTATAGTGAACAAGGATTAAATACCTGGAGTTAAATGCTTACTATACTATGGCTGATTCATGGCAGGTGTTCAAGCAAATGACAGTTCCTATCCCTTTCTTCCTTCTCTCAGATCATAGAGGGAAAGCCAGCAGGAACATTGTCTAAAGGTTAACCATACCCTGAAGATTGCCAAGAGCAAATTTGCCTCATTTAATTTTATAACAACCCTAAGAGGCAGAATGGGTGGGTGCTAGCAGTTCATTTGGTAAATGAGGAAATGAAGTGACTGGTCCCTGGTCACACAAGCTAGGAGGTAGCAGGTAACTGGAATCTAGGCCTTCTGACCCCTGGTGAGCGTCTCTTCCTTCTACTGGGGAGGATGGTGAGGGTATGAATAACTTTTTTCTTTTACGAAAAAAGGTTATAATATTTTCAAATTGACTTCATAATAAATAAAAAGTATTTGGAAAGAAATTACAGAGTACTGAAAGATTCACTCCTGTGTCTCTTTGCAAAGGTCTTGGCCCTCTGACCTTAGCCATTCAATTACCCCCTGGACCCAGTTGCTGGTGTAGAGAAAAGACAGTGTCATTGATGAAACACAAGGCTGGGACCAGACAGCTTCATGGCTCAGGACATGCTTGGCTGCTTCACTCGACAGAGACAGGACTTCTCAGAGGACAGCTTAGGGAGTCTCTGCGACAGCTGGGCTGTGTCTTGCGGTCATAGCACAGCTTCCAGGAAAGGTCCAAGCCAAGATTCCTGTACGACCAGGACCCCAAGGACTGGAATTATCCCCAAGGATCCTGGAGAGAGTTTGTAATCTCAGGACTCTGGCTGTTCCACTAATGAAAAGAAACCGGATAAAATGCCAAAACTAATTAAAGTGACAAATCCAAAAAAGACCCCGTCAAAACTAGGAAGTCTTAATCCTGGATTTCAACAGAACCCAAGCAGGAAGAATCAACAGAGTGTGCATTGGGTCAGGGGCCTACAGCCCCCTGTGCAATGAAGGGCTGGAGCCCCTGGAGAGAACAAATCTGTTCCCTAAATTTTAGCCTCCATCCATTCAGTAGGATAAAAATCCTTTTCCATTCCAGTCCCCAAGCATCATCTATGTGTCTGCTGTTTGCTAGAGGTACAGTGAGTGGTTTTATTGACTCAGTCCCCACCTTCATTACTACTCCTGTACATTTGTAAAGTAGAACAGTTTATACAACGGTCTCACGTATGTTGTCTCATTTCATATTTGCAACAGCCCTAGGAAGTAAATGTTATTATCTTCCTTTTACTGGTGAGGTCTCAAGAGAGGCTAAAAATAACTGACTTGGGATCATAGCTAACAGGTGACAGAGCTAGAACTTGAGCCTATCTTTTTACATCATTCATTCATTCAGCATTTATTGACGTCCTACTAAGTCCCAGTTCTGGACCAGGCACGTAAGAACAGTCCTGTATTATTTCCCATAAGCACTGGCCCTCCATCACACACAGTGTGCAGAGCCCTAAGCATACGGCCTTTGTCCTGGGGGAGTGCGCATAATCGGTTGCAGAGAGAGGCCACACATGAAATTGGTTTAAAATGAGCTCTCTGACCTCTTTGTTGCAGAGTTGCCCATGCCCACATCGACTGTGAAATTCACTCCTGTGGCATGACTCTCTCTGGATTGCTCTTTTTTCCTGATTCTCTCACTCTCTCCTCTGACTCCTCCCAGCCCTTCCATTTTCTCCAGGGTTCAACTCTCATCCCTTCTTCTGTCTCTGCACATTCTCTCCAGTGATCCCATCTACTCCTAGGGCTTTAAATACTAAATAATAAGAATAGTAATAGTACTAAACACTTACTAAGACTTATTGTGTTTCAGGGTCTACGCTGCTTGCTTAACATGGATTACATCATTTAATTCCTACAACAACCCTATTGCTATCTGCAGTTTATGGGTATCAAGTGATGGAGCTAGCACTTGAACCCAGGCAGTCTCACTCCAGAACCTAGATCCTAAGGACCCCCAATTCTGCATCTGACTCATCAGTCTCTCCTTGGTTCTACACATGCATTTCTAAATTCCTCTTCTGAACACTTTTACCCCAGACCTCCTGAATCTAATATGTTCAAGGTAGAATTCATATTTTCCTTCACAAACCTGCTGTACCTCCTTAAAGAAGGATGTAACTAAACCAAACTAAACCCAAAACCTCAGAACCCTCCTTGATTCTTGCTTCTTCCTTATCCACCCACATTCGGCCTGTCACCAAATCCTCTTGTTTTTATCTTTAAAATGATCTAACCCCTGTCCTCCGCACCACTGTCACTGCCCCAGCTTAGACACCCAAACTTCCTCTTCTGGATCATGGAAGTCACCTTACGGGATACTCTAATTAGGTCACCCTCTCACTTAAAACCCTTCACAGGGGCTTCCCTGGTGGCGCAGTGGTTAAGAGTCTGCCTGCCAATACAGGGGACGCGGGTTCGAGCCCTGGTCTGGGAAGATCCCACATGCGGCGGAGCAGCTGGGCCCGTGAGCCACAGTTGCTGAGCCTGCGCGTCTGGAGCCTGTGCTCCGCGGCAAGAGAGGCCACGATAGTGAGAGGCCCGCGCACCATGATGAAGAGTGGCCCCCGCTCGCCGCAACTAGAGAAAGCCCTCGCACAGAAACGAAGACCCAACACAGCCATAAATAAAATAAATATGAAACTTTAAAAAAAAAAAAAAAGAAAGCTACGATCAGTAACTTAAAAAAAAAAAAAAAACCCTTCACAGACTTCCTGGGGCCTTCAGGATGAGGTTGACACTCTCTAGCACCGCATACAAGTCCCTTCCAGACATACAAGTCCCTTCCAGACATGGCCTCCATCCACCTATGTAGCCTCTTCTCCAGACACTCCGGGTATCCCTGGAGGCTGCCTGTGCTGTGGTCACAGGGTGATAATCCCTGTCTCTCATCCTCCCACCCCACCCAACCTCCTGCTTTTGCTGATTGTTCCTGCACATCCTCTCTCCTTTACCCATGCCCTCTCTAGATTCTGGAACTTTGCAATTGCTTGTCCCTCTGCCTTGAACACCTTTCCTCTTTTCCTCATCACCCAGCTGGTTCCTATATGACATAGAGGGGCACAGAGGTAAAGACTGTGGGCTTTAGAGCCAGGCTGTCTGGGTTCAAATCTTAGATCTGCCGTGTAGTGACCTTGGGCAAGTTGCTAAACCTATCTGTGCTTCAGTTTTCCTGTTCATAAAACGGAGACGACAATAGCAGTACCTCTCTCGTCAGTTTACCAAGAGGTTTAAATGAGTTGACGTACATGAAGCACTCAGAACAGCCCCTTCCCTGACTTCCAAATCTGTCTCAAGATGTCCCCTTTCTCGTCAGTCCGATGCTCACTTTTTTTCACAGAGTTTTGCAACAGCACACCATTAACTTGTCACTAGGCTGTGAGCTCCTTGAGCTGAGGTCAGGATCTCATTCATCTTCATCTCCTCAGTGCCTCACACCTAATCCACATTCAGTGAGTGACTACTGCTCTGAAGACAGGTACATACGTGAATGTAATACAGTGCAAAGCAAGGGTGTGAGTACCTGAAGAATCCCAGAGTAGAATTAAATGGGCCAAATCAGGGAAGGCTTCCTGGGGGAGTAGAGCTTTGAGTTTTTTAGGCAGGCGAGACTGGAAGGAATGGGGGAACACCTTCATTCCAGGCTGCAGGAACAGCCTGGGATAAGGCTTTCAGGCAAAAATAAGCCCTCCATGTGAAGGGGAAGCGAGCAGCTATTCTTGGCTGGAGCATAGGTGAGGGACAGGTGGGAGAGAGAACCATCAGCCTTCACGCATTCCCACATTTACCGCCAGGAAGCTCAGTCTCACTTGGCTGGGTTTTTACGAAGAGCCCAGTTTGTTCCAGCCAGTCAGGAGGCCAGCTGAGGAAGACCCAAACCCTGCCCTCGGAGAGATTATGATGAAGCTACAGGAAGCTGGAGAGGGTGGGGAACCAGCTCCAAAGTCCTCTGTGAACACACCAGAGTCTGGGTCCTGAAAAGTTTCTTTATGAGAAGTAATTGCTCATTTTTCCAGGTATCAAGCCATTACTGGGAAGCAAGTGTGTGTCTGCTGGCACAGCTAACTGTTTTCCAGGAAATGTTTCTGACGATAACACCAAGTCATTACTGTGCAATGAGCGCTGCTAAGGGGAATTCAGAGTACCCCACACCCCACCTCCCACTTGCCTCCCTCCCTTTCTACTGTCTCTGCTCTTCCTCACCCCTGCACACACGTTCTCCTCCCATCTCTCCCTCCAACTGCTGAGCTGGCTGTGGGAGAAGAGAGAGCCCAGGGTGGGACTCTCAGGCCTTCCAAATTAGCAAAGTGCCCTTGGAGCTGGGAGGGGGGCAGAGAACAAAGGGCATTGGATGAAGGGGAGGTGGAGGTGGGCCTTGGATGAGAACATCTGTAAAGTTAAAAAAGAGAGGTGCCCTGTAGCCTGTGGGGGCAACCTGACAACTATTTGTCTCCCAGGACCCTGTCCAGCGCCCTGGTAATTGGGCGATTTGCCCCAGCAGTGTGGAGATGGCCCAGTGCTGAAGCCAGGTGATGCAGTTTTGTTCGTTTAGGCTGCTGGTAGGGACAGCAGCTAACATGGGAACATGCTTTGCTTCATTCTGAGTAATTCTTTCCCCTGCGCACACGCACCTACCCTGCCACAGGGACATACACACACAGGCCACAGTCAGACACACGCCGCCAGGGGGATTTTTCAGCCCTGCTCCTGAAAGCACCTGACAGCTTCTCTGACTTGCTCTCCCTCTGGGAGGCTATTGAGCTTTTAGGAAATCTCAGCAGTCTTGGGACAAGTTTTGAAAGTGCTGAGAAAATCATGGAGGGGAGGCCCGGCGCCCACTGAGGCCTCAGTTCCTGAGGGGGCTTCTTCACAGGGGCTGGGGGGAGGGCTGGGGAGCCGCCCACTGCCCCAGCCAGCGGAAACCAACAGTGGCTGATGGAGCCCAAGCCCAGCGCCGTGGGGGCCGTGGGGAGGTGGGGCGGTGGGCAGAGAGGAAGAAACAAGGCAGGAGGAGGAAACGGTTAAGCCTAGGGCTTAAGGAGGAGGAATCAGGGACAGGAGGTGGATGAAGTGGGGTCTGGATGCAGAGGAGACTTCCAGAGACAGCAGGCGTTGGGGTGGCAACCGGGCCAAAGCGCCACAGCTCAGGGAAGCCACAGAGAGTGAGGTAAGTGCCTCCAGCACCTACAGGAGGAGCGGACAGCCTGGCTTGTCTCATATCCAATTGTTCATGAGTCTTGCGCGTGAAAATTGCCGAAAACCAATCGCTTTCCTCACAGCTGTGTTCACCTGGGGTGGAAGGTGGCAGGGCGGGTGGCGGGGGGCTTTCCACTATTCATTGCATTAAATTGTTAGAGCCAAACAGGATAACAAAAGGAAGTCAGTTGCTCTCCCTGAAAGCCGTCTTGATTGGCCTGGAGGCTGCCTTTGGGTGTGCGAGCGGAACTTGGGCTCTGCTTTCCTCAGTCCCCTCTGGCTACCCTCAAACCCTGCTCAGACAGTTCCCTGGCCAAGAAAGCGATTCCCATGCACCTCCCTCAACTCTGACTGCCCTCTCATTCCCCCACACGGCCCGGAGACACAAACATTGAGCCTTTCCTCATTTTGAGGATCTGCTTTGGGAGGAGGGGACGGTCCCATCTTCCTATCTGGTTTACACCCTCGAGAGCCCTTTATAGACCCTATATATCTGCTGCCTTAACTGCCCTCAGACTTCATGGGAATGACTTACCTAATTATCTGTCTCCTAGACCAGATAGGGACCAGACCATGGGCCAGGTGAGGGCAAGTTCTGCATCTGTTTTGTTCACTTTGGTTTTCTCAGTCCTCGCTTAGGGTCTGTGGCCTAGTAGGTGCTCAATCAATTTTAATCAGATGGATTAACTGAGATAAGAGTTTCAAAATTGGTGGTAGTGATGGGGGGAGTTGTTTCTAATTTGATTAATTCCTCCTTGCCAAGAAGGGCATAGCCATGAAGTGTCTAAAGGCAAAGGATAGGTTTGTGGACCACAAGATGGGAGAAGGGCGTGAAATTCAACCTGAAATTCCTAAAATCAGCTGCACAGTGAGAACAACTGCTTTGAAGATCTGCCAAGTAAAGCTTTGAGACCTTCTCAGAAGCTCAGTCACCTGGACCAGAGCCAGGGGCAACCATCAGAGGAGGCCTCTCCCTTCCTTCTCTGATCTCCCAGGATCCAATGCTAGGTGCCTCCAGAGACGTAGCTCAGGGCAGGTGCCGCCTGACTGGCTCCACACCCTGGAAATCCTCTTCTTGGACCAGGAGCCTCATTACTTCTGCCCAGTTTCACCTGGGAGCTGTTGCAGATTTCTTCTGCCACCTCCATGTTCTGCTTCCGGGAGGAGCTGCCCCATCCCTTAGTGGTCCCACCCAAGTGAAGACAGAATTCTCTTCCTTGGGTCTTCTCAGGGTGCAATGACAGGCTGGCAGTTTGAAAAAGAACCTCAAGGACAACTAAGGAAGGAATTGTAGATCATATAAAAAGTTTTGGGTGGTTAGATTCCCAAAGCAGAGCCTCTGATCAGAGTCGCCACACTCAAGCCAGAAAGAGCAGGTGCATGTGACCAGTGCCTCACTGGGGTCCTGGCCCGGTGAGGTTGAGCCAGTAGGGCTGGGTTCTCAGGGGTCACCAACTAAATGGCTGGAATGAGGGAGTCCTGACATTCACTGTAAGCTCTGCAGCAGCAGCTCATTGGTTGCTTGTGCAATACCATAGAGGCCAAAGCGAAAGGCTACCAGAACCAGGGGCAGGAGCTGAGATCCCTGCTGCAGACCCAGAATGTCAGAGGCCAGCAGGGGTGGGGTCAAAACAAAGCAGGCTGAGCTCCAGGGTAAGTGCCACAAACACTTGTGAATGTTCACAACTTGCCTTTATGGAGTGGTGGTGGTGTGAGTGTGGCTGTGTGGATTGAGCAAGGTGAGAGAGTTTGGGGCTGAGCAGAAAGCTTCCTTTCCTTCCAGCCACTGCCAGTCTCCAGATGAGCTGGGCATGCTACACTGACCTCTCTGGTCAAAACATGAAATAGGACCACAGTAAACTCTCACCCAGAGACTTGGATGACCTTCATTTTCAGCCCAAGACAATTGTCATTGGGCAAGACCCAGCAGAGGTTAAGAGCATGGGCCCTGGAGTTAGGCAGAGATCATTATAAATACTGGGGATCCTATTAATTTATTGTACATAAAACCCCACCCCCGGACTTAACCTCCTTTTTGTCATCTGTAAAAGGGACTAATATGACCAGCTGTTGAGTTGTCAGGAGGATTGAATGTGGTAATACCTGAAAAAGACTTAGCATACAGTAAGCGCTTAATAATAATGATGATTTGGACTTGGTAAGTGATTACTGAGTGACCTCAAGTACAAGGGGATGGCCTTGGTAAAGTCCCCTATCCCAGGCCCCCAACTGAACACCTTAACCACATGGGGACAGTCATGCCCCGCCCCTGCCCTGGCCCCAGTTTGTCCTCAGGTCCAGCAGGAGTGCTCTGCCCCCAAATAAGGCAGGCAGGGTCTTTGCGGGCCTGGAAATCTTCAGATGGCCCCTCTGCCTCAACACTGAGGTGGGCACTAGTGGAGGAGGGGGCTGCTGGTTAAATCGAGCCATTTGACATAAATTATGAATGGGTGACCTTTCCTAGCTTAATTACTCCCGCTGCTGGGTGGTCCGGGCTCTGGTGCTAGGCCCCCAGGGTGCAAATTTTGCTCACAGTCAGCAAGCCCATGGCCTAGAGTTTCTGCTTTCATCCACTCTGGTTCGTGTGGCTATTTTGGTGGGAGGAAAATTCTCTCACTGTGATGAATGTCACACCCTAGGTCAGGGCCTATCCCCCTTTGGGCTTTTCTAATCCCTTGACCTTTGCAGAATTAACTTATCATTCTTTTAAGCTTGATATCATTGCCAGCTCTTTTTTTTTTTAAGTTGAACCTGAGGGTTATTAATGAAGCTGAGATACTAATAGATCTATGTGTTCTTGAACTGATACATAGAAACAAATGCATTCAGACAAAAAATGCACAGGGCACTCCATGACCCTCTGCAACCTGAGGGGGATTCTGTTAGTTTGCAGCCTTGAGAAGGAAGAACCAAGATGTTGACCTTTTTTTTTTTTAATAGAAAAGTTCAAACATATGTAAGAGAGTAAAATGAAATTCTACATACCTATCCCCTAGCTTGAAAAGTTATCAACATCCTCCCAATCTTGTTTCATCTCTTACCCCATCCCTTTACTTTCCTAAAGTATTTTAAAGCAAATTACAGATTTTATATCATTTCACTCATCAACCAATTCTTCTGCATATGCTTCTAACTAATAAAAACCATATATATTATACATACCTAATAAAACTAACAAAATAATAATTCTATAATTTTACCCAGTCCATGTTCAAATTACCCTGTGGTCTGAAAAAATGTCTTTTTATAGTTGCCTTGTTTCAATTAGGATCCAAAGTGGTTGGTTTTTTGGGGGTTTTTTTGGCTGTGTTTGGGCTTTCTCTAGTTGCGGCGAGCAGGGGCTACTCTTTGTTGGGGTGCGTGGCTTCTCACTCAAGTGGCTTCTCTTGTTGCAGAGCACGGGCTCTAGGCGCGCGAGCTTCTGTAGTTGCAGCACGCAAGTTCAGTAGTTGTGGCACGCGAGGCCTAGAGCACGCGGGCTTCAATAATAGTTGCAGCGTGTGGGCTCTAGGGCATGTGGGCTTCAGTAGTTGTGGTACACGGGCTCAGTAGTTGTGGCTCGTGGGCTCTAGAGCGCAGGCTCAGTAGTTGGGGTGCATGGGCTTAGTTGCTCCACTGTATGTGGGATCTTCCTGGACCAGGGATCGAACCCATGTCCCCTGCATTGGCAAGCAGATTCTTAACCACTGCACCACCAGGGAAGTCCTCAAAGTGGTTGGTTTTTAATGGCTTTTTAGTCAAAGTTGGTGACCTGATGGAATGACCTAGAGAAAGATCTGGTAGTCATTAATGTAGGGTGAGGATGGGGACATGGGGAAAAATAATCTACATTTTCCAAAGACAAGGCCTGAGCCCCAGAAAATTGTTTTAAGCTTGGACTTTTGAGGAGTGTGCCTCGGAGCCTTGGGAACAGAGATACCCCTTTGGCATAGTACAATAGCCATTCTCTGGGATAGGTCTCATGTGATCACTACAAACTGGGCTAGGGGCTTTGCCAGAGCCTTTGTGCTGCTCCTGTCTCAGAAGTTGTACTGTCTCTTCCACTCATGGATTTAAGGGATGGTTATGGGCATCTGTTCTGAGCTGAGAGCTGGGGGAACAGACAAGGAGAAGACACAGTCTGGGTGCTACAGGAGCTTGCCACAAGACAATGTCTTAAGCCCCTTGGCAAGTGTGTGCAAAGAGCAGCAGAAGCCAGAGGGAGCCCCTGAGTTCACTGGGAGTCAGGGAAGACTTCCAGAAAGGGTCACATTTTGAACTGATTCTGGAGGTTTTGCAGTTTCTGAGGGGGTCAGTAAGTCAAATCTGCAGATTTTAAATCAGAAACAGACATGGAAATCAGAAAGAGATCAAATACCTACTTTATTAGAGGTAAAGCTGAATTGGAGAAAACAGCTTAGATCCAAGGCCCAAAGGGGCTACCTGCTCCTCATCCTGAGTGATTTTAAGTTAAATGCAACAAGGAAGCATTGAGGCTGCAGAGAACAGAATGCAACATTAAGGAAATACCAGGCAGTTTGTAAAATGCTTTGTAAACAGGTCAGAGCTTCATTAGAGTGGACCTTGGAGTTTGACATTGAGAAGCTTGTCTTAGCATGGGCCAGGAGAAGCTGTGGATCATTTGTTCAGGGAAGTCTCACACATAAAGAGAGAGGAAGGCTTCCAGTCTAGTCTGTGGCCTCAGTGTCCTTGCTCAAGATGTTCTCCTGGCTTAGGGACTCTGCCTAAATCCTTTCAGTCATATCGTGCCCCTCACACACTCTCCTTCAGGAAAGCTTCTCTTGCATCACTTTTTGCTCTCCTTGTCAATCTTTGCAGACCTGCCCACACACACTGCACTCAATGATTGCAGTGGAGGTCCCAGCATTTCCCACAGGATCTTCCACATTATACAAGTATGTTTTGCCAATGCTAAGTCATCTCCCATGGACTTCCAGAAGTAAGCACTTAGGTTAAGATGAGGTCATGGGGGTGGGGCCCCTGAGGTGAGATCAGTGCCCTGATAAGAAGAAGAAAAGACCAGAGCATGCACTTGCTCTCTCTCATGCTCTCTCTCTCTCTTTCTCTCTCTCCACCATATGAGGATACAGCAAGAAAGCCACAGTCTACAAGCCAGGAAGAGAGCATTTACCAGGAACTGAATCATCCAGCACCTCAATCTTGGACTTCCTAGCCTCTAGAACTTTGAGAAATGAATGTTTTCTTTTAAGTCATGCAGTCCATGGCATTTTTAAAGTAGCAGCCTGAGCTAAGACAAGTGGGGACCTTGACAATGACTCTATGGGTGGAATGGTTGGGAGAAAAACATGATTGGGGAGCATGCAAGAGAGAGCAGTTGGTGAAGTTGTGGAAATTACAAGAATGGTCAAGTTTTTCAAGGAGTTTTGCTATAAAGGGGCACAGAGAAAGGAAGCAGCTGCTGAAGAAGATTGTGGTGTCAAGGGATACCTTTATTTTTAAGATGAGAGATATTACAGCACATTTGTATGCGATAAGGTTGACCAAGGAGGGAGGGGAAAGTGATGATGCAGAAGAAAGAGGAGTCTGTGCAGAAACGATGACCTTGAGTGGGAGAGGAGAGGTCCAGTGCTGAGAGAGAGGGCTTAGCCTTTGATGGCAGCATGTACACTTCATTCCTGGTAACAGGAGGGAGGTGGACTTCATGCATTCACCGTGCAGGCGGGTAGATGGATACAACTGTGGGAATTTCTATTCTTTCAGTGATGCTAGGTCATCAGCTGAGAGTGAGGATGGAATCATGGGTCTAGGGGGTTTGAGGAGATGGAGAAAGTATGAAAAAGTCCTCTTGGAGCACATGAGCATGAATCAACTAGATAAATGTAGGAGCACTGCCCAGCAGCACTGAGGGCCCACTTGAGGTTTGCGGTCACGAATTTAAAATGAGACAAATCAATATGGGTGTGGGTTTTTTTTTTTTTTTTCAGCCATGATTGCAGGTGAGGAGTAGGCAGAGTTGGATTTAATCAGGGTTGGGATTTTGCCAGGCAAATACCAAGATGAGACAGGGGCAAGAGAGTTTATTACAATGATGCCAGGTGGTGATTCTACGGATGGACGTGGGAATCTAAACTGCATAAGGAGGAAGGCAGGCATGAGCTGGGGAATGGAGAGTGAGGGGTGATCGAGTCAGAGTGACATTGTAGGTAAAGATGAATGGGAGCAAGTGGCTAAGGAGGAGAACAGGGCTGGGGCAGTGAGCAAGCCAAGGAACTGAAAGGCCAGGGACTTTGATATGGCTGTGGAAGTCACCAGGAATCGTGACAGGTAGAGAGAGCAAGTAAAGCAGGTGATAAAGTGGTCAGTGAATGGGGGAGTCTTTAGGAGGGACAGTAGATAATTGCAAAAAGGGAGGATACTGGGTGGTATCACATGACAACCTGTGCTCCTAAGCAACTGAGGAGTTCTAGGAAGGAAAGAGAGAAAATCATCTGAAAGTGGCAAAGAGAAGTGAGGGCACCGACCCTAGGTCTGGGTCGAGGGAGGTGTATGTGATATTGGACTCCTGGTGCTGGGAGAATGCTGCGAACCGGATAGCCATGGATTTTATGAAGGTTATATTTCAAATGAGGAAGACAGATAATATACAAGTACATAAATAAATATACAAGATAATGTCAGAAAATGAGAAGTGTTATGATGAAAATGAAAATGGTGATGTTACTGATGGTGTCTGGCCATTGGGAGTGGGGTAGAGCTGCTTTCCCGTTAGGGTGGTCTCAGTGAACTGGCTGTGGGGATCAGATTCCCAGGAATAGTGAAAAGCAAGTGTAAAGACAAGTTCAAAAGCATGTATGCTTGAAGCAAGATCAGAAAACATCAGGATCCTCCAGACTTAGTGGGCTGGGCTCCAAGTCTGAAAGAGGAACTTAGCCAAACAGAGCCCGCAAGAAATAAGACCTGAACTGGAGTTGTTTGTCCACAATGCCTCGGGATGTATTAGAACTGAAAAGAACATTCTTGATGAATCTCTGTGTGGCTCAGAAGTTACAGTATTCCCAATACCCGCTTTTTATAAAGTTACACTTTTTTTTTTTTTGCCCTTAACCAAATTCTTCTCTTTGTCTAAAATCGAAGAACATTTTTATTCTGTTTGCATTGTTGGCTGAACATTGCGTCGTTGGTCTTCTCTCTCACTTGTTCTCATTTTTTATTTTATTGCTATTCAGTGCAAAACAAAAAGCTGTGATCATGAAAAGACAATAGAGGGATGGCTGGAAGAAGCTTGTCAAAATAACCTCCTGGCTACTAGTTTTGCTTCTGCTTATCCCTATGACTTTCATATGCATAGAAAGGCCAGAAATTTATCAGAAATGGCAGGAAATTGCATTCTATTAATTTCAGAGCCTTTGGCTCCAACAACTCCATCTTCAGGAGCGGTGGCTTCTAGGGTGTTCAAGAAAACAGCACGTCAGAATAAAAACTATTTTGCTTATCTGTTTCATTGTTTAGAAGAATATATTTCAGTACATTTTCCAGAGAGAATTTGCTCAGAATCTCATCAGTTTATTTAGAGTTAGCTTGCCGGCACAAGCCCTTGACTTCAACTTGAAGACAAAAGCTTAGAAACTGTGGGTGAGGCTGGTGAAAGAGAATCTCTTACAGGAATCAAATTAAGAAAAGTGAAATGTCTTTCAAAATGAACGGAATTACTTGAGAAGCAGAGAATGAAAAGAAAACTCAGAGCCTTAGAAACAATACCCCCTCCCATTATATCCCTGATATTTGTTCATTCAGCCTTTGCTTGAATTTCTCTAGTGATAAGGAACTCACTACCTGTGAAGACAGACCATTCCATTTTTAAGAAATATTAACTGGGAGAAGTTTCTTCCTCCGTAAGGGCAGAAATGGACTTTCTGCCACATTCACCTGTTGATCCCAGTTCTATCTTCCAGAGCCTCCCACACACAGCAATTCTTCATGTATCAAAAGGCAACCTTTCCATCTCCCTTGGGTCCAACATCTCTGATCACTTCTCTTTGGGATTGACATTTTCTAAGGTCTCTTCTGCTGCCCGTGGCCTTCTAAAATCCAAAATGGTAAAACTCTAAGATTGCAACTCAAATTCAGACATGCGTTTATCTCACTGTGTTAAGGAAACACTGGTCAGAGTGACACATGATCTGCAGAGGCTCAGGGCCTGCAAGTGACTGTCTACCACTCAGTATCTCCAGCAGGTGGCTGGTGCTGCCCTACAAAGCCGGAACTCGCTCCCATCCCTCCTCCTCCATGAGGGTCAAGGCCAAAGATTACATAAGCACATGAATTTCTCATGCTTATTTTGTGGTCATGTATCACTTTGAAAAGCTGATAAAAAGCTCTGGGCACCTTCTCCAGAAAAATGAACATGCACATAAATATTGTATTCAATTTTGTCAAATTTACCCACCCCACCCTGAATCCCATGCATGAACCACACCCCCTCCCATAGGGTACAAAGACTCCGGGTTAAGGATTCCTGCTCTAAACAAAGCGTACACAGCCCAGCCCTCCACAGCATTTCAAAAGGGTTTTCAATTGAGGGCTTGAAATGAGTCACCCCATCCACCCATCCTTTCCATCAAATATATCAAGTATGTGTCATGTGTCACATCCCAGGGGATGGCACTGAATAGGATGCAGTCTCCATTCTCGGAGAGTTCACAGTCCAGTGGGCAGAGAACAAGTAAGCAATCATGCTTACACAATTATGCTATTATAACAACAGCACTATAATAGGTACAAGGACGTGGCATGCACAGCGGCAAGGCACGTAACCTGGTCTGGGGTGTTTCCAGGAAGACTTTTATTTTTTTTAATTTTACTGAAGTATAGTTGATTTACAATGTTGTATTACTTTCTGCTCTACAGCAAAATGACTCAGTTATACATACATATATTCTTTTCATATTCTTTTCCATTATGGTTTATCACAGGATATTGAATATAGTTCCCTGTGCTATACAGTAGGACCTTGTTGTTTATCCATCCTCTATGTAATAGTTTGCATCTCCCAGTCTATCCCTCACCCAGCCCCCCAGTCCCCTCCACAACCACAAGTCTGTTCTCTATGCCTGTGAGTCTGTTTTTGTTTCATAGATATGTTCATTTGTGTCATGTTTTAGATTCCACATATAAGTGATATCATATGGTATTTGTCCTTCTCTTTCTGACTTACTTTGCTTAGTATGATCATCTCTAGGTTCAACCATGTTGCTGCAAATGGCATTATTTTATTCTTTTTAATGGCTGAGTAATATTCCATTGTATATATATATATATATATATATATATATATATATATATATATATATATATATATATACACTACATCTTCTTTATCCAATAATCTATTGATGGATGTTTAGGTTGTTTCCATGTCTTGGCTATTGTAAATAGTTGCTGCTATGAACATAGGGGTATCTTTTCCAGTGATAGTTTTGTCTGGGTATATGCCTAGAAGTAGGATTGATGGATCTTATGGCAGCTCTATTTTTAGTTTTTTGAGGAACCTCCATACTGTTTTCCATAGTGGCTGCACCGATTTACATTCCCACCAACAATGTAAGAGGGTTCCTTTTTCTCCACACCCTCTCCAGCATTTATTATTTTTAGACTTTTTAAGGATGGCCATTCTGAATGGTGTGCAGTGGTACCTCATTGTTGTTTTGATTTGCATTCCTCTAATAAGGCGTGATAATGAGCATCTTTTCATGTGCCTACTGGCCATCTCTATGTCTTCTTTGCAGAAATGTCTATTTAAGTCTGCTGCCCATTTTTCAATTGGGTTGTTTGTTTTTGCTGTTGTTGTTATTGAATTGTAGGAGCTGTTTGCATATTTTGGAAATTAAGGTCTTGTTGGTTGCATCACTTGCAAATATTTTCTTCTAATCCGCAGGTTGTCTTTTCATTTTGTTTATGGTTTCCTTTGCTGTGCAAAAGCTTATAAGTTTGAATAGGTCCCATTTGTTTATTTTACTTTTATTTCTATTGCCTTGGGAGACTGACCTAAGAAAACATTTGTACAGTTTATGTGAGAGAATGTTTTGCCTGTGTTCTCTTCTAGAAGTTTTATGGTGTCTTGTCTTATATTTAAGTCTTTAAGCCATTTTGAGTTTATTTTTGTGTATGGTATGAGGGTGTGTTCTAGCTTCATTGATTTACATGTGGCTGTCCAACTTTCCTAACATCACTTGCTGAAGAGACTGTTTTTTCCCATTGTATATTCTTGCCTCCTTTGTCAAAGATTAATTGTCCATAGGTATGTGGCTTTATTTCTGGGCTCTCTATTCTGTTCCATTGATCTGTATGTCTGTTTTTGTGCCAATACTACACTGTTTTGATTCTTGTAGCTTTGTAGTATTGTCTGAAGTCTGGGAGGGTTATGCCTCCCACTTTGTTCTTTTTCCACAGGATTGCTTTGGCAATTCTGGGTCTTTTGGCAATTCTGGGTCCAAATAAATTTTAGGATTATTTGTTCTAGCTCTGTGAAAATGTCATGGGTATCATGAGGAGTTTTCAGAAGAGACTGCTAAGTCCTCCAGAAGTTTCACATTTAGATAGATGTCTTTGAATCTCAGGTTTGGTACTAATTCGATAGGCCAAACTGACCATACTCTCGGCACAACACAACTCCTCACAGCAGAGACTCCCTTGTTCATCTGCTCGCAAGGCTGCCAGCCCCCAGGCTCACAGTACATGCTGCAAGAGCCACTTTTCCTTATCCATCGTGCTATCTCCTCCCTAAGGAGCAGCTGCTGCTTCTTCCAAACATCGCTGGCCCCCAGGCAGGTAAAATTGGGACACAACTCCAATTGCTAATGAAGACATGATGTTCCTCTAATGAACACAGTGGTGCTGGGATCCCACTATGGATGAATAATTACATCCTAATTAAACACTGCCTTTTGTTTCCCACTCATCTATTTAGTACTCAATGTGAATGAAGTTTGCTTCATGTAAGATTCAGCTCTGACATATTCCTATGGAGTCACCAAGAAGTTATTTCTCCAGTGATGCTTATTTTACCACCTGGTGCTCTTAAAGATCAGAATGTACATATAATCTTTGTAGGTGGAAAACATTCCCTTGTAACTGGATTCTCTTTGGACAGATGATCTGCACTGGGATTTTTTTTCTTGCTTCCAGATTCTCCTTGGCATGATCCTCTCCACTGATTAAATCCATTCTTCAATGCCATATTGACCAACTTCATTTACTCTTCATGCCACATAGCCAGGAAGGGGAGGGTGAGAAAAGATCTCCTTAGCTCAGTTCCTGGAATAAAACTAAGAGGGAATGCAGTCATTTTCCAGCACAGAACAGGGCTGACTTGGGAGACAGGCAAGTTTTCAAGGTCTTGTAGGGTTTTTTTTATGGCTCGACTGTATCATCTGTTCAGAAGCTCTGCAATTTCTCCAAACATTAGACAGCTTCATACTCAAATGCCTTTCAAAGGCCAGGCAGGATTTTTTTCTGAGCTAAACAGGCTTATCTGGGCAGCTTTCTCTGGCATAGGGCATCCAGATTTATCTGTATTTTGAAAAGCTCATGACCCCAGATGGGCAGGAGACAGCACAACAGGTTAAGAAAAACAAATCAGGAGTCAGGACAGTCATTAGTCCTGTTTGCCAGGATGGTGCTTCCGGCTCTCCTTGTGTTTGGGCTCACATGGTTGGTTTGGGCCAGTGAGTTGGAAACCAAAGAAACATGTGACACTTTCACACCAGAGCACTTAATTGCTGGTGTGAGAGCCTCTGGAGAGTTTGAGGTGGTGGCAGCTCCATCAGCAAGGGTCCCTGGGTTCCTGCAATGAGCAGACCTGCTCTTCCTAGTATGCATGAATTATACACATGCATCACCATAACTAACACACACCTCAAGGTCCCAAGGGTGACATTCAACCCTAATAAAAATGAATGTGAATCCACACTTCAAAAAGTGTTTCTGATCATTTCTTTCTTTCTTTCCTTTTTTTTTTTTTTTGCCAATGTCTTGTCAGATCTGATTAGATCATCATTGTTTTACCGGGGAATGTGGCAGATGCAGAACGTATTTCGCACTTCGGGAGCAGAAATGTCAGTTCTGCCTCTTTCTTATTGCTCATTCAGGCTTCTATTATTGGTGTTAACTTCTAACCACAGGAATTCTTTTAAACCATTTGTCTATTTTATGAGGGCTTTTTTAGCTAAAATTAGATGACATAATCTCTAACTCCATAAAAACTAAACATTACGGAAAAACAAAAAAAAAGTGCATTGACAAGCAACACCACATTAACCCCTCTGGACCCCACTTTTGCTTCTGAGTCTCTCTGGACCATTCACAGTTCAGAACCATTCAACATGTAGGCCAAGTAAGGGTTCCGGTGTCATTAAAGTATTAAATAATGCTAAGTGTGATATCTTATTTTTTTTAAATATAAAATACAAACACTGCATTTTATTGATTCAAAGACACATTTTTTTCACATTTTAATATCTCCGAAATTAGGATGCATCATACAACTGATAGCATGTCATAGTTTAATTGGTAGCTTTAAAAAAAAACTTTTCACTAATACAACATTGTACATCAACTATACTTTGATTTTTAAAAATAAATTAAAAAATTTTTCCCCAATGTACACAAAATAATGGTAATCAGTGCCATCTTCGGTAAATAAAATATGAGAAATAGAAATCCCAGAATCATCTTCTTTAGACCTGAATGGATTGTTTTGTGATCACTTTTGGAGAGCACTGCTCTGGAGTCTTGCTACTCAAAGTGTGTTTTGGGACCAGCATTATGGACATCACCTGGGAGTTTGTTAGAAAAGCAGAATTTCAGGCCCCACCCCAGACCTCCTAAATCAGATCTAACAAGATCCCCAGGTAATTTGTGTGCATATTAAGTTTGGAGAAGCCCTGCTCTAGAGGCATTGAAATTTGGGACTTGTCCAGCAGGAGCTTATACTATATTTGATGAGAGCAGATATACTTCAAAGGCAAGTGCCTTATGCACCTGGCTGGCTGATGTCTATTCTTTTAAGACTCTGGGGTACCTCCTCAGTAGTGTGCTGGTAAATGTTTAACAACTGGCTCTCTGGAAAAGAGGGAAAAAAAGACACCTGATGTGTAGCATTTTCCAGTTTCTATGGTATAAATATTCCTCCCATGGCTGATTTCGAGCTACCAATGGTTGTTTTGGGTAACACTCCTGGAAATTTGACAGTCAGCTCTCAAGAGCCAGTCCGAGTCAACTGTAGTACTTTCCTCCAGAAAGTCCTTCCTGACTCCCTCTCCTTTCCTCTCCCTTTTCCAAGGTTGAGTAAGAACCACCCCACCTGTGCACATCTCCCTCAAGGCAGAACCACACTGCACTACTTCACCTTATTCAGTGTCTGTGCGGTAGGCAGAGTAATGGCTCCCCCAAAGATGTCCACTTCCTAGTCCCCAGAATTTGTTCATAAATTATGCTGTATTACTGACAGTTGGCCTTGAGACGAGATGATTTTATCCTGGATTATCTCCGTGGATTGAATATAATCACAAGGGTCCTTACAAATCAAAGAGAAAGGCAGGAGAGTCTGAGTGATACAAGGTGGGAAAGACTACATCAGAGCTGATGGGAGGTGCCAAGGAATGCGGCAGCCTGCAGAAGCTGGAAAAGGCAAGAAAACAAGTTCTCCCTTAGAGTCTCCAGAAAGGAATACCTACCAACACCTTGATTTTAGTGAGATTGATTTAGTGAGACCCATTTTAAATTCCTGACCTCCAGAACTGTAAGATAATAAATTTGTGTTGCTTTAAATAACTAAGTTTGTGGCAGTTTGTTACAGCAGATATAGGAAATTAATACAGTCTGTCTTTCCCTACAGATCAGTGGTTTATGAACCACTTAGCTACATATTAGAATCACTAAGAATATTTGAAAATCACAGATGCTGATTTCATCATGACCTACACATTAGGATTTTTAAAGGCATCCCAGAGGGCATGCAGGAGCACTGGGCTCCTGATTCCATCATCGGAGAATTTGCTAGAAAGGCAGAATTTCAGACCCTAACTCAGATCTACGGAATCAAAATCTGCGTTTTAAAAGATCCCCGGGTGACTTGTGTGAACATCAAATTTGAGGCGCATTACTTTAGCTCATGAGTGTTTTGAGAACGGAGGCTGTGTTTCCTCACCTGGTTTCCCAAGCACCCAGCACAGTGCCTGGCACAGAGTATGAACTAAGTAAATATCAAATGAATGGCTAACTGAGTTCTGAGCAAACTAAAAGCTTGAATGCTAGAGCGATATACAGAAATAAAATGATGGCTTCAGAAAGATCTAAGATAATGGTTTTCAAACTTTGTTTTTTTGAAGTAGAGGAGCTTTTTTTTTTTTTTTTTTTAACTGCAGTCTTAAGTAGAACTTGAATATATAAGACAGATAAAAGTGGCACCAATAGATTTCCCACTCAGCCTCTCCCTGGGCCTCTGCTCCCTACCACACCCCCAGGGTGGTACCCTGAAGCTCAGAGGACACAGCAGGAAACTTTAGCTGGAGGAGAGCACAGGGAGGGCCTGAACAGGATGCTGGGTACAGAAGGTCCAGAGCAAGAACAGGCCAGGTGGCAGTGTGACCCACAGCAAGTGTACAGATAGGATAGTTGTATAGAAGAAAGCAGTGCAAGTTCATTGGAGTCCAAGGTGTCAGACCTAGCCTGGCCAAATAGACTCAGTGCAAAGTAAGCTAAGGTCAAGGGGCAGAGGTGACGACCAGGCAGGGGGAGGAAGGGAGAAGCGGAGTGCCAACATCCAGATGGGGCTCAGACAAGGCGAGAGGGAACAGGCAGCCCTGCCATCCACCGGTGTCTCCGTTCATGTGCCACTCTATTCCAAAGTCCAGGAAAATAGAGTGCAGCTGGCCTAACTTGGGGTCCTTGCCTTCCCTGGCTGGGGGAGGACAGGTCACCTTCATTTACAATCCTGTCAATCCTATACCCAGCAGGAAACAGGTAATTTCCCCAAAGGAAATCAACATGCTGATAGGCATGAGCAGTTAAAACCAGCACATGTCCTTTATGGGCAGGGAGCGTTGTCTCTGCTTTTGGAGCCCCTTCTTGGCACCAGGAGAAACTTACTGGCTGATATATGCTCCTGCTTGACTCAAGGGAGGACTGTATGTACACAGGGCATATTATTCCCCAAAGCTTTTGGAACATCTACTGTGTACCTGGCAGTGAATTCCAGCTCTCACAGAATTCACAGGTTGGTGAGGGAGAAAGGACTTGTAAATGGACTGTTCTACAAGGCATTTGGTGGCACGTAGTTTAACAGAGTGGTTAAGAGCCCAAATTCTGCGACCAGATTGCATTTGAATTCTGGCCCTGCCACTTATGTGCTGGGTGACCTTGAGCAAATTGCTGTCTTTCTGTGTCTTTGTTTTCTGATCTATAAAAGAGGCATCATATTAGTAAATACCTTCTTGGTTGTTATGAAGAGTCAATGAGTAAATATTCCTAAAAGTGCTTAGCAGGTGCTATGTAAGTGTTTGTAAAATATAGCCACTAAAAGTGAGCCCAGGTCAAGGAAATACAGAGGAGAGATACCTAACACTGACTTAGAAGCTTGAGGCACAGTCAGGGCCACTTCCTAGAGTCGGGCAGCTGGGACTGGATGGAAGTTGCTGAGGACAAAAACCAGGGTTTTCCAGGGGGCATCTGTGAGATGTCATAGAGGAGGTGGGGGTGACGAGGGGGGTGTTTCGGCTCCCCTGGAATATGCGGGGCGAGGCTGGGCCAACTCAGGCACAGTGCGTTTGGGGAAAGGGAAATGTCGACAGAAAAGGCACAGTCCCGTCTAAGTCCCTGTGAAGCCTTCGTACAGCCTGGAGGAAGGATGGGCCTCTCTCCCGTTAATGCACAGGTCACTTGTAAGATTTTAATCCAAGTCCAGCTCCCTGAGGTTACCAAGTGTATCTCTGGGTTGCCTCTACCTCTGAGTCTGTGTGCATCCAAGGGATTAAATAATTAACGAACTAAGACAGCTTAGAAACCCAGCTCTTCTTTAACACTATCCCAACACTGCTCCCACCACCCACATTGTTTTAATCAACTCACAGGCCTTCCACAGCCATCCGGTCCTGTCCAGATAAACTGCAGTTTAAAAAATTGTCCATGCCCTAAGGACCCTGCCCCCAAGGCATGGCTAATTAAAGCAACCTGATTCCTACAAATTTGAACGAGAGCCACATTTGATGTGAGCCTCGCAAGCAAGCGCTAATGAGCTTCTTTGCCGACAGGTGGAGAGAGGGCCACGGACGTGCTGTCTGCAAGGTTGGGGGAGCAGCCGCTGTTTATAAAGCTCCTCTCTGGGGTCTGCCATCGGAAATCAAAGCCGGGGCTCTCATCGGACCAGGCCACTCCCGAAGCTCTTGGTCCACACAGAGCCACGGTCACCTCTCTCTTCTCAATTGCTCTGAGGAGTATCGATCCAGTATGGAGATCTCTCGTTATTTCCATTTCTCGGCTTGCTTAGAATTAGTTTCTTCGTTGGGCAGTGAGTGAAACTGAGGTGTACGTTAGTAGGAACGGTGGCCCCCAGGGGCCCTCCACCCATTATTTACGAGAAGGTGACACGCTGAGAAAAAGGTTGTTTCCTCTCGAGATGTCAAATGTACTAGCGGCCTTAATGAAGCCAATGTGCAAGGAATAAGAAAATTTGTTTCACGCCGCATGTCGTTATTGGTGAGCGTTCGCCTATCGATACGTTTAAGCTGCAACAGCGCAGCCCATTAAGCGGCTTAGATCAGGAGGTGGGCACACTCTGGAGTCAGGGGTGGGGCAGAGCAGGGATGGGGGAGAGTTTGTGCGGGAGTCACATTTGCCGGCTCACCACAATCCTCAAGCATGCCCCTCCTTGCTGTCTCCTTGTCAGACAGGAGTGGGCAATGAACCAGAGAGTGAAGTGGAATTGCATTAAAGCAACGATGCAAGAAATGATTGGGCTTAGCATCCCTTCTCTCCTTTGCTGGAAGCGTCTCAAGAGCCAGGAGAGTGTCTTTTAATTCTTCCAAAGCCAGCCTCCCATCAGATGCCCTGCCCACCCCTGTTCTCACCAAAGTGGATTCAAGGCTGGACAAAAACTTCCGTGATGGAAGAGGAGAAGGGCGAGGACCCCAGCTTCAACCACGGTCAAAGAAAGCCACGGAGGGAAGGCGAGAGGGGGAAACATAGCCATGGCTGGGGTTATACTGTCTCTCTTGTTTGTTGAGCCTTACTCAACACAAGCTCAGCCCCTGCAGAGTACAGTTCTTCAAGAACCCCAGCACAAGGGTCTTCTTCTCTGAATGCGTAAGGGGGACAAGCCAGGTGTAGCAGGACAATGCCCAGAGACCCTGCTACAGGCTGCGGGGGGCTGTGCATCCCGTGCCTGCATCTTGTTCCAATACACATATATCAGGATGTTTTAGTTTAATCTTCACAGCAACGCTTGGGGGTAGGAACTACTATTCCCAATCTGCATAGGAGGAAACTGACAGAAGTCAGGGGGTCTGATGGACAACTGGTGAACGGTAGAGCTTGGATTCAAACCTAGCTCTGCCTCTCTCCAAAGCTGGTGCACTCGTCTGTCCGCCCAGATATCCATTTAGGGGAGGCCCAAACACAAATATAGGGTCTGGTCACATGGTGTGGATAAAACGCAGCCTCTAAGGCACGTGCCTCCCCTCTGGGGTAGCTGGAGCTCCATAACTTTCTCTGCTGGTCAAGGAAGCTAATCATTATGCAAGTGTGTGAGAGCCATGCTATTGTATCTGTTCTGTTCAAAAAGGAAATAATGCCCCCAAATTGAGTGCTTTAAGTATTATTAGTAACCAGTTATTTGCAACACCCTTCAAAACTGATTGTAACATCTGTCTTCAGTGGCTCTCAAAGAAAGCGGTGCATCAGAAGGAGATTCCTGATCCCCACCCCACTGATTCTGATGATCAGTCGGTCTGGGGTAGCTTCAGAAAGCTGCATTTTAAGCAAGCTTCCTGGATGATTCTGAAGCCAATTGGTCCTTAGGCTCCACTTGGAGGAACCCCACTTAGAGTATGCTGGGTCTTCACTCCCAAGTCGTGGGTTGGGAGGGAAGGGCACTAAGACTGGGGTCAAGAGTCCAAGGTTCTGACCTCAGCCAGCTGCTCCTCAGAGGCCTTAGTCTGGTCTCTCTGGCCCCAATTTCTTCCTGGGACACTGAACTGGCTGAGCTCTGAGGGTCCCTCCAGTTCTAAGAGGGAAAGCCTCTGGGGCAGGGCCCCAGTCCAGCCCACTGGGAGTATGGTGTGTATCTGTTAATCCCAAACTCCTAATTTATCCCTCCCCCCTCTCTTTCCCCTTTGGTAACCATAAGTTTGTTTTCTAACTCCGTGAGTCTATTTCTGTTTTGTAAATAAGTTCATTTGTATCATTTTTTTAGATTTCACATATAAGTGATATCATATGATATTTGTCTTTCTCTGACTTACTTCACTCAGTATGACAATCTCTAGGTCCATCCATGTTGCTGCAAATGGCATTATTTCATTCTTTTTTATGGCTGAGTAATAATCCACTGTATATATTTATATACCACATCTTCTTTATCCATTCATCTACCGATGGACATTTAGGTTGCTTCCATGTTTTCGCCATTGTAAACAGGGCTGCTGTGAACATTGGGGTGCATGTATCTTTTCAAATTAGAGTTTTTGTCTCTTCTGGATATATGTCCAGGAGCGGGATTGTTGGATTATAAGATAACTTTATTTTTAGTTTTTTGAGGAACCTCCACACTGTTCTCCATAGTGCTGTGTGCTTTCTTAAAGGTAGAGAAGATGGAAGGGAGCTGGAGGAGCAGGTGAAGAAAGAGGAGGGTTAGTGGACAGACATAGTCCTGCCATCCAGTGAGTGGGGCCCCATGGACAGGACTGTACCAAGATGCTTCAGAGCAGTTGAGTTACCAGGACCCAGATTCCTGGAAACTCAAGACAGCCCAGCCCGAGGTGGAGCTGACTTACCGGGGTCCCATCCCCTCGGCAGACATGGTTCAGGGCAAAGAGTTCTAGACCATCCAGGTCCTCGGAAGGGATTCTATGCAGGTGGGATTCAGAAGCCCTAGGTTCTCCTTGCTCCGGCACAAACCCTGTGTCCTTTCCCGAGTTCCTTTACCTCTTTGGCCTTCAGGGTCAGCCACACCATAAAACAAGGCTCTGGGATTAGACCATATCGAAGGCCCCTTCTCAGTCTATGATCTGACGATTCTGAGGCATCCTTCCCACCATGCGGAACCCTGCATCTCATAGATCCTGTCACGGGAGCCAAGCTGTTGAAGACAGCCCTGCATTGCTCCGCAAACCAAAGTGAATGAAGACTAATGGTGGGTGGGAGCTGTCACAGCCTTAATTCTATATGAATAAAACATCTACGTTCAGAGGTGCCACTTGTACCTCTGCACATGCTCAAAATTAATGTGCCGTTACTGCTCGACAGCCCGTCCCTAACACCGCAGCCAAAATCACTTTGCCCCTGAAGCAACGTTAGGAGGGGGCCAAGCACAGCATCAGCTGTGCCTGTGAAAATGGCTTTGTGTTGGGAGCGAGAGTCCCTTCATACTGACAACTGTTAATCTGGGCTGCAAAGAAATCGAAGGGACAGAATGCGGGGAGAGAGGGGAGGGCGGGAGGAGGGCAGGAGCAGCCCCTGCACCTTGCTCAGTGTTCTTGCCCCTGCCTGGGCTTCTTAGCCAGCTGTGCAGGGGGTGGAGGGGACAGTGGGAGCTGTGTCTTGCAGATGCCCACATCCTGTCCAAGCCCTGCCTGCCAGCCCTGCAGCCATGAGGAAGAAGGGGACGCTTCTGTCCTTTTAGTACCCTCTCACCAAGGAGCTACAGAAGGGCCATGTCCTGTGCTAAGTGAAAGGGATACTGAAATGAATCAGGCACCCATCCCTCTGAACACCAGCCTTGAACCACACCTCAGTCCAGTTCCTGCCACCAGGAACTGCCCACGAAGCCCAGCTGGAGGAAGCCAGGCCCATGGAAGCCCCTGCCCACCGTGGTGCAGGCCAGCAGGCAGGGCAGGTTGATGGGGAGGCTTATTCTGTGTGATCAGGGGCAGCTCTCCCTGCTCCCCCATTTCTCCTGACGCTGCCCGAATTCAGGTCCTTTTACATGCTCACCTAGAGGCCACAATGGCCTTCTCACAGTGGTGAAGCCGTGTTCTAAACAGCAGGATAGAGACATGGGGACCGGGGCCTGTGCTGTAAGTTGATGGGCCAGTGTTTCAGTCTTGCACACACTCCAAGGTCTCTGTTGTTGTTGTTTTTATCATAGTCTTAAGAGCAGCCTTGTTAACATACTTCTTCAAATTGTGGAAAAGGCACCACACTGAAGAGCTGTGCTGGGAAGGGGTGCTGCGCCCCCTTCTCCCTCATTCTTCCTCCAGCTGCTCTCCTGACTTCCAGCTCTGGCTCCCCTTTCGTACTCCTCGGCTCTGCCAGGTAGACCTCTCCCAAGCCCACTGGGATGGGTCACTCTGCTGCTCACACACCTCTCAGATTCAGGCTGACTGACAACAGTGCTTACAAGGACAATTTGACTATCGGCTACATTCCAGAAGCTATTCTGGATACTTCATGTACATGACCTCATGTGATCTTCATCCCATCTCACTAGGTCGGTATTATTACTAATCCCATTTTACAGATGGGAAAACTGAGCTTCAGAGATAGCGTGAAAGTGGCAGAGCCAGGACTTGAACCCTCAGCCAGTGCGTTGCCACTGCACTTCAGTGTCTCTCTGTCCTTTCATGTGTCCACCTGATAATGTCATAAACTGCTGGCAGGCAAAGGCCGGAGTGAGGAACTGTGAACAGCTAACTCCTAATGCAGAATTTCCTGAGGCATGTTCTACGGACAAGTCCTTGAGATGCTGGGCAGAGAAGAGGGTCCCAGGTCAAATGCACATAGGAGAGGTTGTCCATCTGCCTCCTGAGAGGTTCTCTGGGAGGTGACCAGTCTCTCTTCATGACAGGGCAATTAACTGAGATAATATTTTGCATTTTGTTCTCACTCTATTTTTCCTCCACCAACCCCATCTCCCTGAGAAAGTAACCAGCCTTTTGTTCCCTGTCAATGGAGGGGAGAGTGGTTCTGTAGGATCTCAGTAGCCACTTGTTGATACACCCTTTCCTGCCTTTGGGAGAAATTTCCTAGATTCTCCCAGAGGGGAAGACAAAGGCAAGTGCTTTTTTAAAAATTTTATTTTATTGAAGTATAGTTCATTTACAATGTTGTGTTAATTTCTGCTGTACAGCAAAGTGACCCAGTTTTATATATATATATATATATATTCTTTTTCATGTTCTTTTTCCATTATGGTTTATCACAGGGTATTGAATATAGTTCCCTGTGCTACACAGTAGGAATTTTTTGTTTATCCATTCTATATGTAATAGTTCAGAGGCAAGTGCTTTTGCCTGGTGGAGAATGAGGTGGGGAGGCAAAAGCAGAGAGAGGTGCTAGAAATTCTTTAAGATGAAAGGCAAGCAGAGGTTGGGGGCTTCTGGGAGAATCTGGCACCAGGCCTGATGGGAGCTGTCAGGACCTGATGGGGAACTGTGGGGAAGCCGGGCTCCGGGCACTGAGGCTCCAGCCTCAGCTAAGCTCCCTGAGCCCAAGCCTGGCACAGGTGCAGTGGCGCCACCCCTGTCACATGGCCATGGGCCCTGCACCAAGAGCCCTTTCATGATGCCATGCCACGCTGAGGCCCAAGGGTCCTGCCCTGTGTCAAACCCCAGGACATTGTCATAACCCTGGAGGGGGCGGGCGGGATCAGGAGGTGAATTTTCCATTAGCCTGGTGGGTTGGAGGCTCAGGTTGTGTCAAACTGATTTTAAGAAAATGAGATCATACGACAGTTCTTACACAGCCAAGTTTGAATTTAAATGCTTACCGTTAAATTTGGTAACTCTTTATTTGTCCACAGAAATCTTTTGAACACATGAAGTCTATATTAACAGCTGTTGGAATTGTCGGTCATTGGAGCGCTTTTTGGGAAATTCTGACTTTAGAGCAGTAGCCTCCACATCTGGGACTTAACCTTCCAGGAATAATGGGCCAACCAGACCAGATAAGAAGGAGGAGGCTGGTAGAGAGAAGGAGGGAAGAGTGGGAGAGGGAGAAATAAAAGGAGAGAGGGAGAGAGCAAGGGAGTCAAGGGCGGGTAGCAAGGGCTTGAGCTAGTGAACTCTGGGGAGAAAGGACAGAGGGGGAGGGATTGGAGGAGCAGAGAGGTGGAGGAGAGTCCGCTGCAGGAGCAGGTGGGGACGTGGCCCTGCTCAGAACACCTGGGCCTGGGCCGCGCCCCACCTTACCTGTGAGTGAAGCAGAGCCCGGGGGGTTGCAACACCAGATGGGCGCTCTGTGAGAGGGAAGACAGGGCTGGATGTGTGTCTGAGAAGAGGCCCAGCTCAGTTTTGAGGGCAGGATCCTTTCAGAGAACTGGGGGTCAGGAGACTAGATGTAGGCCTGCCTTGGCCAGTTGGCTCGAGGAAGGGGCTGCCTCAACCCAATGCTTCTTGTTCTGTTTACAGGGGGTGTTCAGTCCAGACATTTCCTCCTGCAGGGTACCTCCCAGCTCTAACATTCTATAGTTCCATAAATGGAGTTTAAGGTAAAAATCAAGAAAAACTTACAACCAAATCAACTAGTACAGGTATGCAAAGGCCATAGTTGTTACTGAGCTACAGAAACAAATGGTCAGAAGTTCATTCAAAGAGTTATACTTAGTGTTACTTTTCCCTCCAGAACAACTGTTTCTGGGGTCACATGCACAAAGCAAAGCGAGAGGGGAAAAGAGTCTGTGGGCTCTGCCCGGCCATGTACACACAGAAGGAGGAACACTCTTTGCTTCCACCGGCCTGAGGGCTGATGACTGAGGCCCAGGCTGCCTCGCCTTGTTCTGGGCGAGGAAGATGTGATGCCATGACCCAGCCTTAAATCCCTTTACAGACATTATTCCCACAACACCCTTCAAGTAGTGTACTGGTCAAGACTTCTGGTGATGGATGTCAGAAATCCAACTCAGACTAGTTTAAACACAAAAGGGAATTTACTGACTCAGATAAGTAGGAAACTTAGGGGTGCTTTCAGACATAGTTGGAACCAGAAATTGAACTATTTCATTAGGGCTCTCTCTTTTTTAACCTCTGCTATTTCTACTTGGCTACATTCTTTGGGCAGCATAATCCCACATAGTAGGATAGTTTGCCGACCACACCCCATACTCCATCTTCGCAGTTAGCAGCTCCAGCAGAAAAAAAAATCTAGCTTTCTCACTAGCCACACCAGAAAAATCTGGTTGACCAGCTTAAGTCACATGTTACTCTGTGAATCAAACTCTGTGTCTGAGGGATGAAATTCTCTGAGTGGACAGACCTGGGTCACATGACTTCCCTGTGACTGGGAGGATGAAGTGGGTAAAGAAGGGATTCTAGACAGATGAAGACATCAGATGTCCTCAAATAGACTGTTTTTTTTTGTTTTTTTTTTACTTTGTAATTTTAAAGAAACATTTATTTTAATCATATAGCTTATACATGAATACATAATTATAGTTAACAGTTTAAACTTCAGAGACACGTCTAGGGCAAAAATCTCAATAAAGTATCCTAGATAAAATCAATATTATCTTTTTCTTAGTATCGCCTACAGTTTTCTTTGCTTTTTAAATACATATATGTAACTTAGAAATATATAATTTGCTGCACATAAATAAATAATAACATCCTATAGATATTGCA
The DNA here is from genome assembly GCF_965194825.1 of Balaenoptera physalus. NCBI lineage: Eukaryota > Metazoa > Chordata > Mammalia > Artiodactyla > Balaenopteridae > Balaenoptera > Balaenoptera physalus. The sequence continues at coordinate 95,978,425 of NC_138882.1, read as the reverse complement.
GTGTAATTTCTTTTTTGGCTCTACATATGATTGTACCTAATTTAATTACATAAATACATATCAAATAGACTGTTTTTAAACCCATTTTGCAGATGTGAAAATTGAGGATCAGACCGGTTAAATAACTCACCTAAGTTCACAAAACTAGAAAGTTGCAGAGCTTGGACTTGAAGCCACATTTTTCTGCCTCCAATATGGATGTTTTAACCACTAAACTCTACTATCTAAACTGTTCCAGCATCCCCAGGAACTAAATTATCTCAACTCCAAATATTTGGGGTTTGTCATTCAGGGCTCCCAAAATAACTGATGTTGCAGGGAGCCTGAGAGTAAGTTCAAGACCCCTGGATTCTCAAGGAACTTGTTGCTCTGCTCCGTTCATATTCCTCTGCCTTTTCCCAGTTGGAGGGAAAGAAGGAGGGAACCACAAGCACACCCCTCATTATCCCTTCCAAGGCTGAATACACAGTATGCAGAATAAGCCAAGCAACATCATTTAAGGCAAAAGTTGTCAACCACAACGTGTTCACACTGGTGTGGTGACTCACTCATAAGGTGCCTTGCAAATGATCTGTTTTATTAATAGTTAAAATACTGGAGTTTGCAAATGATTTACCCTTAAAAAAATAAACCAGAGAAAATCCAAGGCTATCCCTATAACAACAGCCATTGCAATCACTTGTATTTTATGCTTTCTTGAGCGGGAGAGAGGTGATGTTAAAGCAGCAGGCATGACCTCGTCATCACCCTGGCATTGGTTCGGGGAGATTTTCTTGCTTGTGTGCCCTACTGGAGAAAGCGTTGGGAATTATCGATTTAAGGAGGATTTCTGCCCACAAATATCTTCTCAATACCTACTTTCAACTCCACCAAGTAAAGGTACATTGGTTTTAAAAGCTAAAGCTAGGTAGGGAGACTGCTCAACATTCGCTGGCATATCAGAGTGAATTATAGGATACCCTTGTTCTAGAATAAGGTACTCTAGAGATCCCAGATGAATGGAGACGTTTCTGAGTACTTTCAGATAATAAAAACTTCTGAAGGGCTAAAAAAAAAAAAAAAAAAAGTCAAACTTTAAAGTGGAGCTTTAAATAGAGGTGAAAGCTTTGAGTTAATAGATAATCTTATGCAAAATAAATTTCACACTAGCAAGCAGCTTCCAGAGTGAGTGACAAAGTAGGCAGCAGATTTTTTTTTTTTCTTTTTGCCATTGTGGCAAAGTGGAGCTTTATCCTTTCGGTTCTGTTTTGCTTTCTGGATATTTTTAATGTACTTATAGTATAAGAGAGAACCAGATCACACACCCTTGTTCACTGCAGCATTATTCACGAGAGCTAAGGGGTAGAAACACCCCGAATGTCCAATGACAGATGAATGGATAAAGAAAATGTTGTGTGTATATACAACGGAATATTATTCAGCCTTAAAAAGGAAGGAAATTCTGACACATGTTACAACATGGATGGAATGTCCATGTAATGTTACATTACACTGTAATGTTCTCAAGTGTAATGTCCTTGAGGACATTATACTAAGTGAAAGTGTTAGTATTTTGCCACAGAAAGACAATTACTGTATGATTCCACTTACAGGAGGTATCTAAAGTGGTCAAACTTATGGAAACAGAAAGTAGAATGAGAGTTGCAGGGGCTGGAGGGGGAAGATGGGGAGTTACGTGGATACAGAGTTTCAATGCTACAAGATGAAAAGGTTCTAGAAAGCTGTTGCACAACAATGTGAATATAGTTGACACTACTGAACTGTATATTTTTGAATGGTTAAGATGATAAATTTTATGTTATGCATTTTCTACACAATTTTTTAAAGTTTTTTTAAAAAGAAAGAGACAAAACTAGGGCTGAGCTGTTCAGTCATTTGAAACAAACAAACAAAGAAAGCAGGGGTGGGGAGGCAGTAATTGGTCCCAGAATCAAATCCCAGTAGCCTGTGGAAGTCAAAAGTGACAGTGATCCCTTCTCTGGCAGAATAAAGGTTAAAAGAAAAATCTACATGGAGTAATTTAGTTCAAAAAAGGAACATTCAGAAGTAGGAAGAAGAGGGGAGAGGAAGGGAAGGAGTGGTGAGAAGCAAGCTGCAGTTGTAGTCTTAAAAAGGATTATTTTCAACAATACACCAAAAAAAACCCAAAATAATGCAGCAATATCATATCCGGCATTGTACAAAGTGTAAAAGTGTCGCCACAGCTGTCACAAAAGCCCTTCATGCTGCTGGCAGGGAAAGATTGCTTATGACTAATTAAAATCTCACCAATCAGTGGTGAACGTTCTGGAGTTTAATCAGATTGCTTTCCCCACACCTAGCGTAAGAAAATGGAATGGAGATAAAGAATAGTTTGAAGGTATAGAACCCTATGATGGTAAACAGGCCACGGCCAGGAGTTCTGAGTTGTCAAAAGGTAATCTGTGCAGGTGAAAGGGAGTATTCGTGGCCAACTAGAGGAGGTAGGGGCAAGGCCTTGAAAGGAGGGTGAGAGGAGAGACAAATGTTACCAGTAAAATATTGGCATGCATCAATACATCGGTTCTGCCTTCTCCATTCCTACAAACAAACAATTTCTATTTGTTCTTTTTATTTTTTCTCAATTCAAGTGTAGTTGACTTGCAATGCTGTGTTACTTTCTGATGTACAGCAAAGTGAGTCAGTTATACACATATATAATACATATTCTTTTCCATCATGGTTTATTACAAGGTATTGAATATAGTTCCCTGTGCTATACAGTAGGACCTTGTTGTTTATCTATTTTATACATAGTAGTTTGTATCTGCTAATCCCAGACTCCTAATTTATCCCTCCCCCACCCCCTTTCCCCTTTGGTAACCACAAGTTTGTTTTCTATGTCTGTGAGTCTGTTTCTGCTTTGTAAGTAAGTTTAGCTGTGTCATATTTTAGATTCCACATACAAGTGATATCATATGGTATTTGTCTTTCTCTTTCTGACTTACTTCACTTAATATGATAATCTCTGGGTCCATCCATGTTGCTGCAAATGGCATTATTTCATTCTTGAAACAAAATAGTTCTTTTTTTTAAAATTTTATTTATTTATTTTTGGCTGCGTTGGGTCTTTGTTGCTGCGCGCCGGTTTTCTCTATTTGTGGCGAGCAGGTTTTCTCTATTTGCGGCGAGCGTGGGCTACTCTTCGTTGCGGTGCGCGGGCTTCTCATCGCAGTGTTGCAGAGCACGGGCTCTAGGGCGCACGGGCTTCAGTAGTTGCGGCACGCAGGCTCAGCAGTTGTGGCTCGTGGACTCTAGAGCGCAGGCTCAGTAGTTGTGGCTCACGGGCTTAGTTGCTCCGCGGGATGCGGGATCTTCCCGGACCAGGGCTCGAACCCGTGTCCCCTGCATTGGCAGGCGGATTCTTAACGACTGCGCCACTAGGGAAGCCCACAAAATAGTTCTTACTTAAATTTTATTAATCTCTGCCTTCTTCCCCTCCTAACCCCCACAGCTACCAGAGGGCTGAGACAGGCAAAGACAGACCCACGTCGGGGAGCTGGCTCATGGCAAGGATGGAGCTCCCAGGGATCGCCCCAGACTAGCTGCAAGGCCCGCACAGGAATGTGCCGGGTTCCTGATGCCATGAGGTGGTGTACACAAAGGCAGCTTGGTGGAAACTTTGTCACACAGATGGCTACATGAAAGCCAGCCCGGCCAGCAGCCATACATCACGTCATTTCAACGTGCAGCCCTTCTGGACCGGGCAAGGGCTGGCTAAGGCGGCATCCCCTGAGAGAGGCTGTGCTCCCTGCCCTGTCCGCTCTGGACACCAGGATCCTGTCAGCAGTGGTTAGGTGGGGCTCTTCTCCCAGGCAGATTCCATCTATGAAAATACTTGGAGTGTTCTTTACTTTAGACTGCAATAAAGACAAAACCAAGGTTAATTGAGAATGGCTGAGTCTCACACTCTGTAATGAGAAGCATCTAAAATTTACTGTACTGTTAACTTGGGAAAACTGCAGCTGGGTTCTGCTGTTGACTTTCACTCCTTCCTAAGGAGCTGAGAAGTCTGCTGATTTTATGGTATCCAGGTCTAGCTGCTCTGCTTCTTCCATTCCACATAATTCTTGACTCATACTGGTCCAGGTTCAGGGGATTGTTTCTTGTATCAAGGCTCTTGTTATTAATTGCAGCGAATTCTCAATCTCCATATCTGTAATCTCTCAAAGTTCAGATTTTAAATAACAAAGGCCGTATCAGTTGACATCTAGGAAGGTTGCCTTTTCCAATGTGTTCTGCAAAATGCCTAGGGTCACTTATTTATAACCCACAAATGGCTCCTTTCTCTACTTGCAATGTGCTCTTCTGCTCCATCATCAGCATTTGCTTGCCTCTGCTCAGCTGCCTCTGTGGTGGGCTGGGCTGGGAACTGGAATTCTTGGTATCAAGAATTGCTTCCGGACTGAATCTGAGCTTCCCCCGTTGGAAAGAAATATAGATTCTAGGTCACTTCTTGAACAATCCCATTCAACATCGCCCTTTGACTTCAGATGGTTTAGGGTTTTACTCTTTAAGCATTTCACGTTTACAGATGAGGGCAGGAAAGAACTCGAAGACTGAGCTACTGCGTATGGATGTGAGTTTATACACTGTGCCAAGGTGCCCAGCCAAGGATGCAAATAGGGCTGAATTCCAGTCCTGCAGGAAGGGATGCCTTTTTTTTTTTTTTGCACAAAAGCAGCAGCTTTCCACTAAGCCATATGCTGGTAGAGTGTGTCCACACAGAAGGGGTATCATTTTAGAATTTACATACTTTATAGGCTGGCAGCAGCTTATCCTGAAACAGATGCCATGGGATGGGGAAATTAGGGTTCTAAGGAACGTAAAGAAAAGTTTACTGGGATTGTGAAGGGAGAAAATTCCGCATGATCATTCCCCCAAATGGAAGCCGACAATGGTCAGTCTAAAGACCCAAGATTAAGAATGTGAAACTCTGCGCCCTGACAGACTCTCCACTGGGACATGCATCACTTTCCCCATCTAGCTCCTTTTTCCTCTCCCCTCACACTACTTTGGGAGAAAGAGAGCTTACATAATGTACAAATACCACAGAGCATAGTAGACAGTTCAGAGCTGCACTAGATGCCATAACCTGACACACACAGTCACTTAGCCAGCAGAGTAACTCTTGGGACTGATTACCTTCAGCCACAGTGGAAGTGGCGTGGGAGCCCAAGGTGCCAGGCCGACATGCAACAAAAGAGAGCTTTGTTCAGCGTGGTGAGCTCTGCCCACACATCTGGCTCCTCCGGACTTCCCTTTCATTCCTCATCTTTTGCACACCCTCTCTTGCTGCTCGTGTTTTATGTTCTGGAATTCTCACTGCCTCCCAGACCCTGTGGTTTGCTTTAATTGATGCTCTTTGTTTTTGTGAAGCGGAGTTCTGATGAACAGAATAGTAGAGTCTCCAGCCAACTCTAGTCGTTCCTTTTGTTCCTACCTTTGCTGCTCAGGCACAGCAGTAAATGTGGAAACAGATATTTTGGAGCACCTAGTACGTTCCAGGCATGATATGTACTTCTAGGCACTGGGAATACAGTGGTGATTCAAACAGCCGAAAACTCCTGCTCATGTGGAACCTACACTTTAGAGCTGGTGGGGTGGGGGAAAGACAGGTAATAAACAAAATAAGCAAGGGAAATGTGTAGTGTGTCAGATGGTGACAAGAAAGCAGGAGAGTGTGGAGGTGGAGGTGCCATTTTCTAAAGGTGCTTGAGAAGGCCCTCAATGAGAAGACCACATCTGACTAAAGATCTGAAGGAGGTGAGTGAGCTGTGACATAGCTGAGAGAAGAACTCACCGTGATTCTTTTGTAACTTTCACGCTTCTGATTGGCTACACTGGGTTTATATTTTACTAACTCATACCAAGGGTATTAGTTATCAGTCACTGTGTAACAAATCACCCCCGAACTTAGTAACTTAATACAACCAATGTTTATTTCTCGCAGTTGCTGTGGGTCAGGAATCCAAGTGTGGCTTGGTTGGGTCCCTCTGGTTTAGGGTCTGTCACAAGGTTGCATTGAAGGTGTCAGCCGGTGCTGCAGTCATCCCAAGGCTCAGTTGGAAGAGGACCCACTTCCAAGATCACTCGGGTGGCCGTTGGCAGGTCCTCACTGAATCTTAGCTGGAGGTATCAGATCCTTGCCACTTGGAGCTCACAACAAAGCAAGCCAGCAAGAGTGTGAGCACAATAGAAGTCGCAGTCTTTTTATACCTTAATCTTAGAAGCGACATCTCATCATTTTTGCCATATTATGGAAGAGAGTCATTATGTCCAGCTCACACTCAAGGGAAGGGGATTACAGAGCGATGTGAATACCAGGATGTGGGGATCACTGAAGGCATCTTAGAGGTTGCCTACCACCCCAAGAATAGAACAAAGGCATGCACATCCTTTAATACTCACCTGGACTACACCTCCCAATCACTTTTCCCTGTAGCAGCCAGAATGGTCCTTATAAAGTGTAGGCGAGAGCTATTACTAATCTCTGCGAACCCTCCATCACATCTTAGCACAACATCCGCATTTCAGGTTCTGACCTCTGCCTACCTGCCCACACTTATCCCACCACCCACCTGACTGATGCTGCTCGAGCCACAGGAGCTGTCTTGCTCTTGCTCGAATACACAGAACCCATTCCTGCCCTTTGCATTAGCTGTTCCTCCTGCCTCGAATGCTTCCCACATGGCCCTCCTCCCATCATTTGGGTCTCTGATCAGAGCTGGGGGCTTTTCCTGACCACCCCCATTTAAAACACCCCCCTATACCGCCTCTTCTCCTCCTTATTCTATTTTATTTTCCTCAGACCACTTAATACTTTCTGAAATTGTATATATGTTTGTGTTTGTCTATTGTCCACCTCCTTGTTTAGAAGGTAAGATCCATGAGGGCAGGGATTTTTGTCTGTTTTGTTCATTACTACATTCCCAGTGCCTGGGATTTAGGGGATTCTCAGTAAATGTTGCCAGAATGAATGAATGAATGCCGTTTAAATGTATGTAAAGATGAAATCATCTCTAACACAGTAATAATAGTATTTTCCATTTGGGGGGTATTACATTCTAGGAAATTTATAAACATAATTTTATTTAATCTTTATGAAGATCCCACGAGGTAGATATGATCATTATCCACGTTTTCCAGAGGAGGAAACTTACCAGCAGTCACACAGTAAAAGGAAGAGCTGAGATCGGAACTCAGGGCTGTCTGACTCCATGGCCCACACTCACCACTGAGGTCTACTGTCTCCCCAGCAACAAGGCAGCGGCCATCAAGGGCATCTGCAGGGCATGGGTCCTGTCCTCATAGGACCACAGTCACTATTAGACCATTTCTAAAGCTTCTCCCTGGGAAATCCTAATGAACAGCCTGGGATAAGAACCTTTGCTCTAAAGCATCCTGTCTTATACTTCAAGATCCAGTGAAAAATATTAATGCAGTGCCTACCTCAATCTATACTTTAATAGAACATTTATTTACTCTCAAGCCAGTTTTGGACAAAACTGTGACATTTAGGTCGGGGCAACCCAGAGTCCTGGGTGAGACTTGGGCAGCCCTGGGTTTCTGCCCTCCTCACCCACATATACCCATGCTGTGGCCTCTTCCCTCAGGGTTCTGTGCTGTCGGGGGTGAGGCTTAGGGTGGGCCAGTCTGGCCAGCAATGGAGCCAAGCAGAGCTAGGAAATGGAGAGAAAAAAACAAAGTTCTGGTCACATTATTTGAGCCCCTGGATCAAGCATTGCCTGAAACTAGAGCTACCTTTAGACTTGTCAGTTACACAGACCAATAAATTCCCCTTGTATTTAAACCAGGTTGAGGGTTTGATTATTTGTTGTTGCTACTTGCAACTAAGGAACATGCTAATTTCAAATTCTGCCTTATCACCACCCTCTCTGGAGGCCTTAGCATAGCACCTCATACTTTGTTTTGAGTGAATGAAGAAGTTTCTTTGTTCTGGGTAAGAAACCGGGGGACTGGCACAGGACAGGCCCTGGAAGCACTCAGCTCTCTCTACTCTGGTAGCTGGAAAGGCTGGTTCTACTTCTGTCTCCCCTATTCCTACTCAAGAGCTGGTCAGACATCCCTCCCTCAGCTCCCCTGGGCCCTGCAGACTCAGGAGCTCTTCTATCTGCCTAAGACACAATCCCCAACTCCTGATCCCACTTACAGAATCATCCCTGACTAGCTTCATTCAAGCCCCCAACTTGCCTTAGCAGGTCTAGTAACTCAGAGCTGTTTAGGGACCATGGACCACTCAAAGCACAGATTTAGGGCACTGTCTACTTGTCTTTAAAAAAAAAAAAAATCCAGGCTGTGATTGGTTCTTCTACTCACACTCTGAATGAATTCTGTGCCCTGTTGGTGTCACCAGTCTGTTTCTATTTCTGTTGTTGGAGTCACAGAATTTGAGAAAGAAACACAGAGGTCACCTTGTTCAACCCCCTCCCAAGGTATGGGGTCTAGCCTGCCTTGGCTTGAACACATCAGGGACCGGCTGCTCCATCCTTTGCAAAGCAGGCATGTATTCAGACAGCTCAGATTGTTAGAAAGCTCTTCCTGTAATTGAGCTGGAATCTGTTTTCTTGTCATTCCACCTAGTCCTGGATCTGCCATCTGGAGTCGCTGGCATCAGCCTGATCCCTCCCCAACATGGCAGCCATTGGGATATATGAGGACAGCTCACATGTCCCTAAAGTCTCCTTGACTCCAGGCAAAGCATTCCCTGTGCCCTCACCCAGTCCTCCTAGGATTTAGTCTCCTGATACTGCACTAGCACATCATCCTCTGGATGTGCTCCAAGCTGTGGTTGTCCCTCTGAACATACGGCTCCTTGAAGAGATCTCAACAGTCTAGATATGGCCTCTCCAGCACCAAGTACAACAGAGCCATCCTGTACCTTGTTCTGGACTCACCACACCTATTAATAATGACATTAAGTTTCCAGTGTCATTTTGACAGCCTCATCATACTATTGGTTCACTGTAATGTTAACAAGAAAAAAATTCATTGAATTTTCCATATTTGAACATTTGATGTATGGAGCTCTACATTGATTTCTCCTTAATCTTATCTTGTCAGTTTCAGACTGGGCAAGAATCACTAAGGTGACCACATAATTTATCATCTGAATCAGGAAACTTTTGAGAGCGAAAGTGGTGCTATCATTGCTATTAATAATCACATTGAGACAGCAGGCATAACCAGGACTGTCCCAGATGAACCTGGACATAAGCCAGGTAGTGGCTAGGACCTCAGGATAGTGGTTAGGACCACAGAGTCCAAGTTCAAAACCCCGTGCTCTCATTTACCAGCTCTGTACTTAATCTCTCAAAGTTTCTGTTTTCCCATCTTGAAAAGGGAGATAATATTCCTACATCATAGGGTTATCATAAGCATCAAGCAAGATCATTTATGGAAAGCATTTAACCCAGAGCCTGGCTTGCATTAAGTGCTTAAAAAATATCACCTGTTATTTTTAGCTTCTTGAGTTCTTTTTGAATTTGAGCAGCTAGCCCTCTCAGTATTGTGTCATCTTTAAATCTGATAAGTATGACTTCCACTGCTTTGTCTGAATTATTGCTTAAAATAACCTGTGTCATCGTCTAAGACAGAACCCTGTGGCCTGTCTCTGGTGTTCTCTTTCCAAGTTCATGTTGACGCATTGGTCACTATTCTTGGGACTTGGCTGTTAAACTAGCTAACGCAGTGCGTTAGAGGCAAGTGAGTTCAGTATTAAGAGATCCCACAACAATTCAGAGGCTTAACAGACGTACAAGTATCTTTCTCTCTCACGTAACTGTCTGGAGAGGCCCCACTTAGGCGAGAAGCCATCCTCCCACCGTCAGTCAGGGAGCCAGGCTGAGGGCAGTTCTTCCGTCTTCAGCACATGGCTGCTCTTGCTCAGTTGGTCACCATTCCAGCCAGCAGGAAGGGGAAGAGCTTGGAGGAGCAAATAAGAGAGGCTCAAGGGCCGGGCCCGGAAGTGGCAGGCATCACTTCTGCTCAGGTGCCAGTGGGGAGAACCTAGATACAGCGGGCACCCGCCGGCACGGAAGGTGGGAAATGCAGTATAGCTGAGCAGACAGGGGCCAGCTCCACTCCTCTTCCGACGAAGAGGGGGAGGTGGGAACTTGGTGGCCAGCGAGCCATCTCTACCTCAACCATGCCCCTAATGCATTATCATTCAGCCCACATTTTCTACCTTGTCCTTGAGGAAAGAAAGTCAGACTCTCCCAAATGCCTTATGAAGTCAAAGGCCTCCAGCATTCTGCTCTGCCACTGGCCTGGCAACCTCCCACAAAAGGAATTAGTTTCCAGGACCTTGTAAGAAGATGGCATATAGGTGGCCTGCACTGTCTCTGAAAAATGGTTTCACATTTTGGGCAGTGAAATTTATTTAATCTTCCTGTTAATCTGTGTGGGGAAGAAACAAAAAGGAGAATGCAGGAACACAGTGGAGTCCAAAAAATGAAATCAAATGAAATTCCAAGACTTTGGAACTTTATGGAAGAGTCAAGCAAAAAGGGAATTCTACATAAAAGTTAAAGTAATGTAATAGATTGTTCAACATTTGTCTTTGAGCAGTTCTGAGCTCCTTGAAATAGATTGTAGGAACCAGATTTCTGAGGCAAGTAACATAAACATTATGTTCAGCTCTGAAACTCCAGCCTGGAGCTATTAAAACCAAGCACTGTGGATAAGTAACCTCTCCTGAGATAATTCAGCTGTTCATTCAACAAACATGTGTACAGAAGCTACTTGGTGCCAGGCACTGTGCAGGGAATAAAGAAATAAACAAGCAATGGTCCCTGCTCTTGAAGGTTTTTCAGACAAAAAGGTCAAAATTCCTAGCAGCAAAAATCAGAAATCAAGTCTGGCTACTTTAAGCAGAAAATGAACTTATTGAAGAATATTAGTTAGATCACAAAATCTCTGGGAAACTACGCAGCCAGGAATCACATCCAAAACACTTTGCAGAACTGTCTAGAGGAGACACTACCGGTCCCCCTGCTGACAGACACACAGCCTGAACTGGTGACATTGCTGATGCAGGACCTCAGATGCTCTCATCAGGATCTTCTGCCACTACCTCTGAGACTGCGGTAGATACAGGCCACATTTGCCAGATTGCATTCCGTCCGGTGCTCGCTGCTTTGCAGCACTAGCTTCTGATTCAGGGTCCTGGACGGACATGTGCTGTTGGTCATCCAGGTCACACGCTGTGCCTTAGCTGCAAGGGAAGCTGGCAAAGTGAACATGTGCCTTCCACGATGGGATGTGAAGATTCATAAAACAGAGAACTCCCCAAACAGAGGAAGAATGTGAAAGGTCTTGGGTGGCAAAAAAAAAAAAAAAAAAAAAAAAAAAAAAATTATAAATGTCCATGATGAGGTGAAAAAAATGCATGTACGTGCATACGTTAAGATGGAGTGTTTTATAAACTTTATGAACAAAGAATTGTGGAAACAAAGAGGACAGAAAAGTAAAATCTGACTGGGCAGGTCAGCAAAAACTTCACCAAGGTGACCGCCACCTCTCCCACCCATCCAATGCATTATCATTGTGCTCACATTTTCTGTCTTGTCCTCTGGGTCCTAGAGTACGAGTAAGAGCTTTATGGGAAAAGAATCTGCGGAGAGGCACTTCACCTAGAGACAAGGCATGTGAAAAGGCACAGGAGTGGAAGGCTTGGCATGTCTGCTGAGACTTCCATATAGGGAAGTGAAGGTTGTGTATCAGCAGCAAGGGGTAGATGGGCTGAGAGGTTAAGATCAGACCATGAAAAGCCTTGTATGGCGGGTAGGGAGTATGGATTTTATTTTGAAGAAAAAGGACTCACTGGGTGTCATTGAAAGATGCGAGTTGATAAGACCTGCTTGTTTTTAAGAAGTAAACTGGGGCAATGTAGTGGGTGGATTGGGTAGGACAGAAAATGAGGATGAAGAAAGAGACCAGAGGCTGGTGCAAAAGGTAAGTGAAAATGATGCAGACCTAAACCAATGCAGTGGCATCAGGAATGGAGGGGAAGCTGAAAAATGCTTCCAAAGTGGATACGTCCAATGGGAAACCCAGACTGTGGGTCTGGAGACACAGTTTGGGAATCCCATTAGCGTTTAGATAGTCATCGATACAATAAGAGAGGGCACAGGGGGTGAACAGAAGGCGACCGTGAACATCGCTTAAGCGTTAGAATCTTCAAGTCGGGTTTCCCAGTCCCAGCACCAAGCCAAGGGCAGGGTGTGCCCAGGGCATAAGGCGCCACACTGGGTGTCAGTGACAAGAGGGAGATCGTGAGCCAAGCTTCCCGGAACTCATGGTCTGGTTGAAGTGCCTAGAGGGCACTTGGGGCTCTGGCTACCCAGGACCAGTTTCCTCTTCTCATTGCAATAGCACCTGGTTTCTTTGGAAGAATTATCTCACCCATTGTGTGCAGTCTTGGGAATGTCAATCAAGGTGACCTGTCCAGCCCTGGGCTAAGAGGTGGGCATGAGGCCCAAGGGCAATCAGATACTCTTCAAGGACTTTGTATGTTGAGGCGAGTGAAGCAAGGCTGCAAAGAAGAGTTTGCAGTTGGTTCAATCAGGCAACTTCTCCCTCAGGAGACTGTCCATCAGTCCCTGCTCCATGGAATCCTGAGCTGCCCTCGCTCGGTCCTTCTGCAAGCCTGCCTTTCTAGCTTTCCTTTCAATTCTGTGAACTCAGTGAGACTCTTCAGTTGGATTTCTCTTCTGCTTAGAAGCTGGAATCTGTGGCTTGCAATCAGAGAACCCAACCAACTCACACTCGTGAGTGTGAGTTGGGTTCTCGTGATAAACACTCGTGGGAACTCTATGTAGGAATCCTTACAAACCAACCTCCAAACAGAGGCAAAGTAATTATGCAAAAGGAATAGGGTTCTCATGTGCCCCAGAACAGGGAGTAGGAGCCTTAGATTCTAACTGGTTCCATCCTCACTTGTCAGAAGACCTTGATCCCTTTACATCTCTGGTGTTTAGGGTTCCCATCTGCAAATCACAGTACTGGGCTGGGTGATAACTCAGTGTCCAGTGGAGTGCTGGTAAACTGAGTCTCAAAAGCGGGGGTGGGGGGCGCTTGATTCATAGTGTTTGATGATTTTTACAGTGTAAATATGCACCCCCCATGGGTTTAACAAGCAGCTTACAAATTTCCTGAAAATGTTGCTCTTGCCATGAGGTACAGGCCGGCTCTGGCACACGACTGTTGGTGTCCCTTCTAGAGCTAGCCCCATATTGCGGCAGAGCAATTAAGAGCTCACATGTCAGACTTATGATGAAGAAATGGACTTGCAAAAGGGAACTCTAATGGGGAAGAGATCAATTCCAGAGAGGTTTAGGAAGCTGTCTTGTTAGCATTTGATGACTGTTGGTGGCGGGATGACAAAGGAGATTTGGCTTGGGTTACTGGATAGTGATGCCTTCCACAAGAGAGGGAAATACAAGAAGAAGGGCATATATTGTACTCATAATGCTCAGCCAAAGGGATGGTCTGGGAAACTAGAAGACTAAGTATTTGGCTCTTGTTGGAAGGAGAGAGTGTAGGGCAGTGTTTCTTAAACTCTGGTGTGGGAGAATCACACAGGAAACTTATTAAAATGCAGTTGACCATGGACCACCATCAGACACTCTGAATTAGCATGGGGGGGGGCTCTCAGAAATCTGCACACACTCCCCATTTGATTCTGATGCAGGAGGTGTGAGGTCCATACTTTGAGAGACAGCAGCTTGGTAAGTGGAAGGGAATGTGAAGAAAGATGAGGGTACCAGTGGTGGTGGGAAATGGAGAGGCAGGGGGAGAGAAGAGGACTGTGGAGGAAATGGTAACCCAGACCACAAACACCACTGGGATGCAGAGTTTGATGGAGGAAAAGAGGGGAGGGAGGCAGGAAGTATTCTCAGCTAAACATCCAGACACGGAGTGCTCTACAGAACGCCACGTACCAGAGGGCTTTTAATAAAATTTGATGATGATGGTGACGATGACGGTGATGGTGATGACAGGGATGCTGGTGGTGATGGAGGGCAGTAGGCTTTGTTCACCAGCCTTACAGGGCTGATAGGAAGCAGAGCCATCTGGTGCATACTCGGCACACTACAGAATCTATTCTGCTTTCACTAGTGCTGCTCAGCCAAATTTATATCTGTTTCTGGCTGCAAAACTTGCCTGGTATTGGACTAAGCCCTGAGCTCTGAGCAGGAAGAATCCCACGCCGAGGACGTGATCAGTTTTTCCCGAGCCCAGGGCAAGTCTACGTCTCTTAGCCCTCCTAGAATTTGAGTCCTTGTTCTAGAGGGTGGGAACCCAGGAATGTCTCCAAATGAATGACTAAAAGCTCTGAAGGAACGTGTGCTCGCATAGCCAACCCTCTGTCTCCTCCCACAGGAGAGGGCAGCTGTGGCTCAACCTCACTGCTTTTCCACATCCTCGATCCTGTTATTCTATGGCTTCCGGGGGCAGGGACGGGGTTTTGCTCAGCTTTTCAGGCCACAGCCTGTTCCACGGGTGTGTCTGCTGGGTGGATGGAAAGATGATGCAGGCAGGTGATGGCCACATACCATTAAGGGTGGGCTGACTGGGACAGATACAGACAGAAGAAAAGTAATTGACCAGTGGCAGTGGGTGACTGAAGACTCGGGGTCCAAATACCCCGAAATTTACCATTCTAGAGGAGGAAAATGAATCTGCTTAAAGATACACAGGGAATTAATAATGATACACTTTGTAAAAAAAACTGACTTATGCTCCTCCCTGCCCTAATCACTCCCAACAAATAAAACAGGAAAACAAGACAACTTGCCCGAGAGTAGGGGATGCGGAGGTATGGGCTGGTAGAAGAGGCTCTAGGGACCCACGGACACTTGACTCTGTAGTCTTTCAACTGACTGAAAGGCACTGTTCCGAGTGTTCCAAGGCACACAGGCAGAATTTCTCTTCCAGGGGCTGAAACACAGGACATCGCTAAAACTCTTCTGGATCCTGAAATGATGCTTTGAGCTGCACGCACCTGACTTTCTCCATTTACAATTCCTCGTCAGAAATCCTTCCTTCTACCCTGACATCTGAGACACCGCGCTCCGCTCTTCAGCCCGGCTTGCTTTGTGTTCCCACAGCTCAGCTCAGACAGATGAAATGCTGGATAAAACCTCTCAGTTCATGGGGCAGGGACCTTGTCTTTGTGTCTCATAAAATGCCGTGTACACCTGCAGTGCTTTGTAAATAATAAATGGCCATAATAAAGAAGCTGCCTCTTTGGGGTCAGGGACACATGTTTGCAGAAAAACAGCCCCTCCTGCTTCCCAGGTCTGGCTGGTGTAGCTGTTTCTGAGCCTGAAAATGCACTGCACAGAGCTTTCCAAAGGGCCATGTGACCCGAAAACTTAGGGTTCCAAATGGAAGAAAAGGCACAATGCCAGGATTTCTTGGCCAAAGGAGGTCAGGGAGCAGCCTGCTGACGTACCACGTACTTGCACGTGGAAATGCAAGATGTCATTATTCAAGTTTCATTGTTCTGTTTAATCTGACCTTTACAAATTATAACAGCACAGGCCTTTGTATCCAAGTACATAATAATAATTTACTATTGAAAGAGAGAATGATTGGTAATATCAGGTATTATTTTTATAATAATGACTTACCAATTCAGTATAGGTAAGTATAGGGCAGAAGGGAGGCCTCTTTCCAAACAGGTGAACAAGGTGAAATGGACAAAGAAGGTCTCATTAGGGGAACTATGGGAAGGGCATCGATGATTCCCACATGGTCACTCGCTGTGATGACCCCATGCCACTGACACTGGGAACAGGTAGAGTAAAGCACTGGGGCATCCCACTGGTCTCTCACTACAACTAAGAAATGACAGTTCATCTTTTTGAAAATGTGCGGCTGAAGTCTCCCCTCCTTCTTCCTTTCCAATATGCTCCTTCCGGGGCATCATCAGGGCAAGAAAATCTCGACCATTACATGCCCATCTATTAGATATTTTGGCTGCAGAAGTTTAGAGCACATTTGTAATATTACTAGCTATCATTTATTGCAGGCTTGCTGTGTACCAGGTACTGTGCACCCCTTCATTTAATCCTCTCCATCTACCCTACGAAGTAAATCCTATTATTATCCATTAGGTTCATGGTCTAGGGTCCAGTGTAGTTAGGATTCTAATAGTCTTGCATTTGAATCCAGAACTCAAGATCTCAACCACTATGATCTACCACATCTACTGCCATTTGGAACTTTTTTTTTTTTTAGGCTGCACCGTGTGGCACGCAGGATCTTAGTTCACTGACGAGGGATCAAACCCACACCCCCTGCAGTGAAAGCGTGGAGTCTTAACCACTGGACCACCAGGGAAGTCCCTGGAAATTTTTTAATGGTTGAAATAGTTTACTCAGCATAAGTGGCTCAACCTTGACACCTCTAGTCAAGAGGGAATACTTTTCAATCACCCAAACTGATGGGAAGGACAGAGCAGTGGTGTGGGTAATCCCAACACATGGATCCTCAGGAAATCATTCACCTTGGGCTCTGGACTGCCCAGCTGGGATAGCGTCCAGCAGATTGTTCTCTGAATGATGTTTTTCCAAGGCAGGTATTAAAAGTAGCCCATGGTCTCTAAGAATATTCTGGTTAAGTGGAAGAGGGGAGTAACTCTGAAGGAGGGAAGGGGGTGGAGGAACTGCTGAGGCATGAAAACGTGACCACGGATAATCCGTAAAGCTGATCATCAAAGTTGACTAGATTTGCTCTTTCTAATTAGCAGACCTATATGGTTGTAGCTCCTTTATACCTCTGAGGCTTTCTTTTTCAAATTTCTTCATCTTGAAATGAGGAAAGTTGGAGGAAAATTAGAAAGGTAGATGCTTCAAGGTTCTTATTGTCTTGACCTGACCATCTGCCCTAGACTCGATTTATTCCAGATTGCATGAGCCATATTAGCAAGCAAGTAGGCAGACGGTCTCCATCCAAGGCTTGCTCTGGACTAAAGTTATTGCCTCACAAATGACTCACTAATTTCTAATTAATCCTCTGAGCCATCCCAGAGCCCTGGCTGGAGCATACTGTGCCCCTTCCCTGCCCTCCTCACAAGCAGGGAGCAAGATGAAACACAAGCTGGGCAGCGCACGTCCCTTTCATCTTCACATTTGGTTCACGTCACAGAACCACATTTGTTTTTAAAATCTCAAGGGTGGGGGCTGGCTGGGAGGAATTATGGAGGGAGAAGGGATGTGTGTGTGTGTGTGTGTGTGTGTGGAGGGGGCTATTATGTGGCAGTAGTTATGGCAGTGGTGTGTATGTGTGTGTGTGTGTGTGTGTATGTTTGTGTGTGTGTGTGTATGTTTGTGTGTGTGTGTATGTTTGTGTGTGTGTGTGTATGTTTGTGTGTGTGTGTATGTTTGTGTGTGTGTGTATGTTTGTGTGTGTGTGTATGTTTGTGTGTGTGTGTGTATGTTTGTGTGTGTGTGTGTATGTGTGTGTGTGTGTATGTTTGTGTGTGTGTGTGTATGTTTGTGTGTGTGTGTATGTTTGTGTGTGTGTGTATGTTTGTGTGTGTGTGTATGTTTGTGTGTGTGTGTATGTGTGTGTGTGTGTATGTTTGTGTGTGTGTGTGTATGTTTGTGTGTGTGTGTGTATGTTTGTGTGTGTGTGTGTGTATTCATGTGCAGTGTGGTGTGTAGTGTGATGTCGTGTGTGTTGTGTCAGTCAAGTGCGTGGTGTGGTGCACGTGATGTGGTATGAGTGTAGAGGGGACAGATGTAGTGGTAGTGATGGTGGTGGGGTGTGTGTGTGCGTGTGAGTGTGTGAGTGTGGGTGTATAAAGGCAGACAGAGAGTGAAGCTGTCTCCAACAAAATAAACTGCTTGAAAAGGGAGTTTTTCTATTCCCTAGAAATTTGCCAGGATATCTTCCTTTTTGGCTAAAGCTTCTGTTCAGAGGGTCTCTGGTGCTCAGAATGAAAAAGGACAAGCTGGACTTCAACCAAATAAAATGAGTGTTAAAGATATTTGGGGGAGAAGCATTAAAAAAACAAAACAAAACCCAGCGCTAACAATGCAGTGGTTTCAGTTTCCTTCCACTGGGTGAGAAAGAGTATTTAATTTTAAAAAACAAGTCGCGTCTCCAATGCTACACCGGGAGGGAAATGAGACAAGCACACCACCTTATTTGTAGATTCATCTCCACTCCTGTGATAGCTCCTGTTTGCGAGGTCCTGGATGGGATGAAATTCTCTCTTTGTGGAATATTAAAAAGGACTTTTTGGGTCTCCTAGGATTTGGAATGAATCTTGCAGAAACCGATAAAATCACCCTGAGAGGGAGGTGTCACCAAGGGGCAGGAAGGGGCTGGAGGATTGTGTCCCAAATGCTAGCTCTTGGATTTGGGGTCCTCACCCAGGGATCAGCCCAGACCATTCCAGCAGCTTCAAAAGTATTTCCACTGAGAGGCTTTTCTTCAAGCCAAATTCCCCTGCACAGAGGCATTCCAGAGTAATGCAAAGGAAGTAAACATATGAAAAGATGTTTGACTTCATATTCATCAAGGAAATGCAAATTAAAACAATAAATCAATACCAACTTGGCAAAGGTTTTAAAAATGATCACGCCAGGGCACTTTCATATGTTGCTGGAAGTAATGTAAATTAGTGTAACCTTTCTGGAAGTTTGTCAGTACATACCGAGAGACTTTAAATATTCCTACCCTTTGATGCAATAATTCCACTGCTAAGAGTTTACTCTAAAGAACTCACCAGAGCATAAAGGTTTTTCTGCAAAGATGTCCATTGCAGTGTTAGTTATAAATGTAAAAAATTGGTATTAACTGTAATGTCCAAAATAGGGACGTTTTAAGATAAATGGTGGAACAAGCACATGATGGAATGCCATATATTCAATAAAAATCATATTTGGGGGGAATTCCTTGGTGGTCCAGTGGTTAAGACTCTGCACTTCCACTGCAGGGGCCATGGCTTTGATCCCTGGTCAGGGAACTAAGATCCCTCAAGCTGCATGGTGTGGCCAAAAAAAAATGATATTTTTGGACCCTACTAAATGACATGAAAAAATAGTGAAATATAATGAGAAGTGGAAAAAGCCGCATACAAGAAAGTATATATATAATAAATATTCATAGAAAAGGGGGCTAAAAGGATATACATTAAACTGTTAATAGCTGTTTTCTTTGAGGAAAGATTATAAGTAATTTTTTTCTTTCTATTTTTTGCATTTTCTGTAATTTTCTATATTGACCATGACGTATTATTATAATAATAAAAACAATATATGTGATTAAAGAACACGTATTGTTATGAACCACAATCAAAAAGACAGTAGAGGAATTGCTTTCTGTTCGAGGGAAAGGCACTAATATTTATAAGCATCTCCTCTGTGTCAGGCCCCGTGCTGTGTCATCTCAGTTAATGCGTATAACAGACTTGGAAGGAGTGTCTCTTCTCATACCTCCGACACCTCTCCCTGCCCCTCCCTTTCAGCCCATGGCCTTGCTTCCCATTTTAGCCAGGGAAACCTGCTAAAATGCAAGTCAGATCATGTTATGCAGGGTGAAAGCCCAGGTCCCTTCAATAGCCTACATGGTCCTGTATAACCTGGGCTCGTAATTCCTCTTCCAGCCTCACCCTGCTTCTCTCTACCTTGCTCACTCGGCTCTCCACAATACTTTTCTGGCTGCTTCTAGAACATACCAGGCGTGCTCCTCCCGCAGATATCTGCCTGACTTGCTCCTTTATATCCTCAAGCTTTGCTCAAATATCACTTTCTCAATGAGGCTTTCCCTGAGCATCCTGTTTAAAATTGCAGGTTTTCCCCCATGTCCCCTTCCCCTGCCTCATCGTCTCTTATCACCATCTGATATACTGTGTAGTTTATCTTTTCATTTCTTTGTCGTCTAGAATGTATACTCCTTAAGGGCAGAGTCTTTGTAGGTCTTTTTTGTTCCTTACTACTTCTTTTGCTCTCTTCTCTTGTGATTTGATGGCTATCTTTAGTGTTATGTTTGGATTCCTTTTTCTTTTTGTGTGTGTGCATCTATTATAGGTTTTCTTCTTTGTGGTTAACGTGAGGTTTTTATATAGCAATATATAAATAGATATGATTGGTTTAAGCTGCTGATCTCTTAGTTTCAAATGCATTTTAACAGCCCTGCATTTGTACTCTCCTACCCTCATAATTACTGTTTTCGATATCATATTTTACATTGAATTGTTTTGTGTATCACTTAACTGCTTATTGTGGGTATAGGTGATTTTACTACTTTTGTCTTTTAACCTTCCTACTAGCTTTGCGTGTGGATGATTTCGTACCCATATTGTAGGTTTGCCTTTGTTGATGAGCTTTTTCATTTTGTAATTTTCATGTGTCTAGTCTGACATTTTCTTTTTTGCTTAGAGAAGTTCTTTTAACATTTCTTGTAAAGCTGGTTTGGTGGTGCTGAGCTCTTTTAGCTTTTGCTTGTCTCTAAAGTTTTTGACCTCTCCATCAGATCTGAATGAGAGCCTTGCTGGGTAGAGTATTCTTGGTTGTAGGTATTCCCCTTTCATCACTTTAAATATATCGTGCCACTCCCTTCTGGACTGCAGTCAGGGATAGTTCTGGGAGTTCCCTGGTACAGCCCTTGTTTCTTTTCCCTTGCTGCTTTTAATATTCTTTCTTTATCTTTAATTTTTATCATTTTAATTACAATGTGTCTTGGTGTGTTCCTCTTTGGGTTATTCCTGTATGGGACTCTCAGCACTTCCCAGACTTGTATGTTTGCTTCCTTTACCAGGTTAGGGAAGTTTTCAACTATTATGTCTTCAACTATGTTCTCAGACCCTTTCTCTCTCTCTTCTCCTCTGGGACCCCTATAATAGGAAGATTAGTGTGCTTGATGCTGTCTCAGAGGGCTCAAACTGTACTCATTTCTTTTCATTCATTTTTCTGCTCAACATCAGTGATTACTACTACTTTATTCTAGCTCACTGATCCATTCCTCTGTCATTTAGTCTACTGTTAATTCCTTGCAGTGTATTTTTCATTTCAGTTACTGTATTATTCATCTCTGTTTGGTTATTCTTTATATTTTCTCTTTGTTAAAAACTTCCAACTTCTCGCTCTGTGTGTCCATTCTTCTCCCTAGTTCTTTGATCATCTTTACAATCACTACCTTGAAGATTGCCTATCTCTGCTTCACTTAGTAGATTGCCTATCTACTTGGGTAGATTGCCTATCTCTGCTTCACTTAGTTCTCCTTCTGGGGTTTTATCTTGTCCCTTTGTCTGGAACATGTTCCTTTGTCACCCCATTTTGCCTAAGTTACTGTTTGTATTTTTATGTATCTGGTAGGTTGGTTCTATTTCCCAACCTTGGAAAAGTGGCCTTTTGTAGGAGACTTCTTATGCTCTAGGGGTTCCTCCTATGAGGGCTGCATGGGTCCTTCTGTTGTGGTGGACCAACTATATGGGTGGTCTGGTATGCTTGGTTGGCCCCTGGTCCAGTTGTTTACCAGGCCCTGCCTTATGCAGAGGCTGCTGCCCGCTAGTTGGCAGGGCTGGTCACAGGGCCCCTGACTGTGGAACCCCAGAGGGCGCCGGGGCTAGTGCTGGCTCATTGGTGGGCAGAGTCAGGGTCAGAAAACTCTAGTGCTGTTGCCTACTCACTGGTGGGTGAACCCAGGTCCTGGGGTTAAATGTTGGCCTACTGGTGGGCAGAGCCAGGACCTGGAGTCTTGTTGTAGGATCCAAGGGTCCCAGAGCTGGTGTCGGATCACTGGTGGCAGGGGGCCAGTTCCTGATACAGTTGGGTATGGGATCCAGGGTGTTCCAAAGCTTGTGTTGGCCTGCTAGTGGGCAGGGCCAGAGCCCAGCTGGTCCCAGAGCAGGGTCTGGCCTGCTAGTAGGCAAGCTGCGTATGCAAACTATGGGACTGTGGTTTTCTTGGGTCTGGTGTCTGCCCCCTGGTGGGTGAGGCTGTTTCAGAGGCCAGAGCAGGCTTCCTGGCAGGCAGAGCAGAGGGCTCAGGGGATTCTGGGGCTGGTGCCTGCCCACTGGTGGGTGGAGCTGGGTCCTGAGCTCTCTGGCGGGCAGGGTTGTTTCTACGGCCATGTCCAGAGGCAGCTGTGGGCTCAGGGAGTCTTAAGGCAGCTGATGGGCAGGGTTGTGTCCCCACAGTTGCTTAGCCTGAGGCGTCCTAGCACTGGTTAATTGCTTGGCCTGGCACTGGTGCCTACAGGCTGTTGGATGGGGCCAGGTCTTGGTGCTAATGAGCTTACCAGCGCCAGTGTCTGCTGTGGTAGAAGGAGCTCCCAAGAATGGCTGCCGCCAGTGTCCGTGTCCCCAGGGTGAGCTGCAGTTGCCTCCTGCCTCTCCGGGAGACTCTCCAGGATCAGCAGGTGGATCTGACCCAAGCTCTTTTCAAATTGCTGCTTTGGCCCAGGGTCCTGGAGCATGTGAGATTTTGTGTGGGCCTTTTAAGAGTGGGGTCCAGGTTTCCCACAGCGTCTGGGTCTCTTGAAAGTAAACCCCGTTGGCCTCCAAAGCCAAACATTCTTGGGGCTCGTCTTCCTGGTACAGGACCCCCGGGCTGGGGAGCCTGACATGGGGCTCAGACCTCTCATTCCTTGGGGAGAAGCTCTGCAATTATATTATTCTCCTGTCTGTGGGTCACCCACCCAGGGGGGTGGGGATGGGACTTGTCTATATTGTGAGTCAATATAGTCCGCCCCTCCTATCCATCTCGTTTTGGTTCCTTCTTTATATCTCCAGTTGTAGAAGATCTTTTCTGGCAGGTTCTAATCTTTTCCATCGTGGTTGCTCTGCAAATAGTTGCAGTTTTGGTGTGCCCGTAAGTGGAGGTGAGTGCAGGGCCTTTCTACCCCACCGTGCTGGCCAGTCTCCAGGGCAGTCTTTTGTCTGTCTTGTTCCCTGTTACATCCCCAACACCAGATCAACGCCTGGCATACAACAGGCACTCCGAACATTTGTCGTGTTGAATAAATGAATGAATGAACTCATAGTAATTGAAGAGGACTTAACACCC
Source organism: Balaenoptera physalus (assembly GCF_965194825.1). NCBI lineage: Eukaryota > Metazoa > Chordata > Mammalia > Artiodactyla > Balaenopteridae > Balaenoptera > Balaenoptera physalus. Next base: position 95,955,359 of record NC_138882.1, on the reverse strand, counting down.
AACTCGGTGCTTTAAAAATGTGCTACTAATAATAGGAACAGAAAGGGAATTGGCCGTGAGTATTTCTTTTCCGCTCCCATTAGAACCTCTGATGAGACTGCACTGTTGTGTTATTATTCCAAAAGCAACCGTTTAAACAATGTGCTAAATACTTCTGCTGTTTGTTTCCATCCTTTTTTCCCTAACGGGTGAGGGGATTTGCTTGCTGATTACCCCACTCTAATCACCATCAGGAGGCTGGTTTTCCTTTGGCATTTGGCTTCTGTTTCCCTTCTCCGATTCAGCCAGTCGCTTGGTCATTTGATAAGAACTTTGAGCACCTACTATGTCCTATGTGTAGGATTCTCTATCTGAATTATGTCCATTGTGCACCACAAAACACAGACCAAACGTTTGTGCCACAATCCTAGTTCTCCCCACTCCTAGGAATTTTTGTGCCCAGTGTCCCTAGTGATAAAGCATGTCACATCTCTGCCAGGAGGTCTTTGACACAGTGTGGGGTGAGGTAGTGGTTCCCACTCTTCTGTAGACGTTGCGTCAGTGTCAAAAACTCTGGGCCCTCTTCCCATGATAGTGGTTTTATATGTATTGACTAAGGCTACTGGTGGTACTTACTGTACATTTGGATTCCTGAATACCTTACGATAACTGAAACTGCCTGGTCTACAGACCAAGACACTGATGTCACTGGCAAGAGCATGGTTCTTAGAGCCAAAAGACCCTGTCTCACTCTCGGTTCTGCCACCTACTGGCTGTGCCTCCCCAAGCAAGTTGCTCTAACTTTCAAAGTCTGTAAAGTGGAAATAGGAAGGCTTCCTGGAACCTGTGTGGAGGGTGCAGGGAGGATTCCCTGGTAGACTGTGAAGGGACACATGGGTGGATGCAAGGACGAAGCATTAGTAAAGACACGTGTCCTTTCTGCCTCGCGACCCTCACCTACACAGGTGACTGTCATCTGATGCCCCCTTGGACCTGTCTCTTTAGAAATATTAGCTGAGTTTCTGTGGAGGGGGCTTTGTATGTTTACATCTCTTTATTTTCCAAAGTCATTAAACATGTGCTGAGAATAAATTTACTATTAGACTTTCTGTAAGGCAGTCATCCTCCTCAGCCCCATCGCCCAGAAAGGACCTGCAATAAGCACTGGCCCCAGAGCACACTTCTTCGAAGGAGCCCCGTGGGCGGGGGGCAGTGAAGCCCCCACTGAATGAGTGAAGGCTTCCAAAAGAGGACCTGAGAGCCAGGTTCCTTCTCAGGTCACAGTCTCAGAGGAATTTTCCCTTTGGCTTCTCCAAGCAGGCTCACTTCTTCACTAAACATTTTTGTCAGCTGCTTTCAGTCCTAATATTTTGGCAGCCAAACAGCATGCTGTTCTGCAAAAGAGTTGGGAAATGCTAATGATCCGATACTAACAGCCTCTCAGCTCGCCCATGTTCTGGCTCAGAACCCAAGGGTGATAACGGGACTTGGTGTCTCCAGGCCCCTTCCCTGGACCTCATGCTTTAGAACCCCTCCCCCATGGCACAAGCACACAGAAACTATATTTATGAAGGAAAGCGTGGGCACCTCTGTCTCTAGGGATCTGCTGCTAGACTCTGGTAGAGCGTGACCCGTAACCTCAAACACCCTCACTTGAACTGACACCATTCAGGCCTCAGCACAGCGCTTCTCCACATCTCTTTTCTATGTCCTTGAAACAAAAGGTGATTATGCCTGAACACCAGGATCTGTGGGTTGTGTTGCTTCTGATGTTGGAGATGGACATTATTTCAGAATGTGTGTCAGCTGGGGAAGGGGGAGGTGATTGATTGGCAAAAGCACTAGGATCAAAGAAAAGACAAATTAATTAAAATGTCAAATCCTTCCTCTCGCACAGCAGGAATGCAATAGATGCTTGCATAATGCAATCTGTGTCGCATGTCCATTTTCTCGCTTCTCTTCATGTTCCAATTTGGGATTCTGGAGTTACCCATAATTAGTGTAGTATTCACAACAGTTGTACATAGGAGCTAAGGGACATTTTGCAATATTAACCAGTTCGTATTACTCTCATGCGTGCGTGTGTGTGCGTGTGTGTGTGTGTGTGTGTGTGTGTGTGTGTGTGTGTGTGTGTGTAACCAGGGCTTCTCAACCAGGGTTAATTCTTTGTTACAATGTATACATTGCAGGATGTTTAGCAGCACCTCTGGCCTCTACCCACCAGATACCAGTAGCAAGTTGGGTCAACCAAAGATGTCTTCAGACATTGCCAAATGCTCATGGGGAGCAAAATCACCCCCTGTTGAGAGCCACTGGTCTGGACATAATGTACATAAAGAATGATATTGTTTTTTTACACTGGCAACTGCATGACTATTACATATGAGAATTATAGGCCTAGTATTTTTTTAGCTTAATTTAGATAATTTTGGCTAAATGTTTTATATTCATTAATTATAATTTGTATTTTACCTTTTAATACAGTAAAATATAGTAAAAGAATTATTAGTTTTTTGAAAACCTATATGAAAATTTTATATTCAAATAATTTACATTTAGTTTGATCTACACTTTATGATGGAAATATGCTGAGATTTTGAACACTTTGAATAGGACCACATTTTTTATTTTATTTATTTATTTATTTATACATTTATTTATTTAATTTATTTATTATTTTTGGCTCCATTGGGTCTTCGTTGCTGCGTGCGGGCTTTCTCTAGTTGCAGCGAGCTGGGGCTACTCTTCCTTGCGGTGCGCGGGCTTCTCATTGCAGTGGCTTCTCTTGTTGCAGAGCACAGACTCTAGGCACATGGGCTTCAGTAGTTGTGGCTCGCAGGCTCTAGAGTGCCGCCTCAGTAGTTGTGGCTCACAGGCTTAGTTGCTCCATGGCATGTGGGATCGTCCCAGACCAGGGCTCAAACCCATGTCCCCTGCGTTGGCAAGCGGATTCTCAACCACTGTGTCACCAGGGAAGCCCAGGACCACATTTTTTAAATCCAAATTATTACCATCAATAGAACATACTTGATGTGACTACCTTGATTGTATAACAATACAATTAGTGACTTTGTTGAAACGAAAACGTGAAAAATAAAATTTATGAAAAAAATATGTACTAATTTATTAATTATGTGTGCTTTTATTACTTACCCCAATATCACTGTCTGAGATGTGCACAATAATAATTCAAGTTAGTCATTTTTTGACATTTGGTTAAATTTCAGTCATATAAAAATTATAGCTTTATATATATATTTTTATTTTGTTGTTTTGAAGATATATTTGTCAAAGTAGGAGGCTAGAATATATTTTATTGATCAGTTTTTTTCATTGGTTTATAGCTTTATTTAATACACAAACATATAGCCCTTGGACCTCCACGTATCCTCTACCGGGGGTCTGGCACATGTGCGTGAAGGACAAGTCTGGTTTCATGCCCTTGACCTGAGGCCTCAGTTTAGAGTCTTAAATGGGACCCTGTAGGTGCTGGAGCCAGGGGTAAAGAGCAGGAGGTGAGGGGAGGTTGAAGAGAGAGAGAGGAGTTGATCGATCAACCATAGGTCTGAGGCCCTGGGCAAAATAGGCAAAGTTGATTATTCCCTCCTGGGGGCTTCCCTGTCCCATCCCAGATTCCAGGTTCCTCATGCCCTACCCCAGCCAGTGCTCAGCATCCAGCCCCAAAGCACAACCTGACTCATCTCCTGCTCATCTATTCATCAAATACTTATGCATCACCTTCTATATTCCAGGCTCTGGGCTGGGCCGCAGGATATAAAATAGTTCTTGCTCTTAAGAAGCTCACCTAAAGAAGGAGAGAGGCCTTCTCAACACTGCTCTTCTTTCTCCTTCCATTTTTCTTGTTCTTTCCCTATCCATGAACCATATTAAAGAAAATACACATTTAAGAGTCATTGTAGTGCTCTACCAGGACGTGGAAGCAACCTAAGTGTCCATCAACAAATGAATGGATAAAGAAGATGTGGCACATATATACAGTGGAATATTACTCAGCCATAAAAAGAAACGAAATTGAGTTATTTGTAGTGAGGTGGGTGGACCTAGAGTCTGTCATACAGAGTGAAGTAAGTCAGAAAGAGAAAAACAAATACCATATGCTAACGCATATATATGGAATCTAAAAAAAAAAAAAAAATGGTTCCAAAGAACTTAGAGGCAGGACAGGAATAAAGATGCAGATATAGACAACGGACTTGAGGACATGGGGAGGGAGAAGGGTAAGCTGGGACGAAGTGAGAGAGTGGCATGGACATATATACACTACCAAATGTAAAATAGATAGCTAGTGGGAAGCAGCCGCATAGCACAGGGAGATCAGCTTGGTGCTTTGTGACCACCTAGAGGGGTGGGATAGGGAGGGTGGGAGGGAGACACAAGAGGGACGGGATATGGGGATATATGTATATGTATAGCTGGTTCACTTTGTTATAAAGCAGAAACTAACACAACATTGTAAAGCAATTAGACTCCAATAAAGATGTTTAAAAAAAAAGTCATTGTATTTATTAAGTTCCATGTTCATTTTTTCATAATCTTGCTTTCTACTGACCTAAGCAACTATTAATTTAATTTAATTAACAGGGGTTTATTTATTATTACCTGACAGGCATGAATCTGTCCTCAGAGGATGCAAAAATCCAGAAAAATTTCGTTCCTGGACTTACGTAGCTCACACACAGTAGAGAGGTGGGCAGGTGAGCAGTGAACCCTCTATAGTGCGCTGGGGCCATGCAGAGAGTTTGCACAGAGTGTAAGGACCACAGAGAAGGGAGAGAAGGGACTGTTTCTGGGGGATCAAGTGAAGCTTCACCACAGGTGCTATTTGAGCTGAGTTGTGCAGGGTATGTGGAACCTTCCAGAGACCTGCCGAAGAAGGAAGGCAGAGGAAGCAGCTCTGGCAAGTGCACAGCTGAAAGGGACAAACATCTTAGGTGGGGAACCAGGACATGGCACATATTAGGTGCTCTACAGTTTCCAGTTTCCTTCAGCTGTATCCTAGCAGTGTGACAGGTGGTTTGTTCACCATAGAGCTTAAATTATTTCTAGAGACATAACACCCTAGCCCCAAAGAGCCATTGTTCCTAGGATTTTCTGGCCCTAAATGTTGAAGCTGTGCCTTTCTAGAGGCGGCTGCCATCACTGCAAACAGAGGGGCGAGGGCAAGGGCAAGAGTCCAGGCTGAGGACAGACTGGCTAATTAGTTAGCAGCATTAATTGACCGCCTACTCTCCCGGGGTGGGGGTGGGGGGCTGTGGAGATCAAAGAGATAAGGAGTGCGTGCCTGTGTGGTGGGGCAGCGGGGTGGGGGGGGCGGGGGGCGGGGCAGGGTCTGGGGGGAAGGCTGTCGCTCCTGGGATTGCCAGAGAATTAGAAGACATCACTCTTTTCAAGGAACAAACACCCTTGTTTGGGAGAAAAACATGTATGTGAAATGCAGAAGTGATTTCAGAACTTTGAAGGTTTGCAAACAAAGCATCAGCAGGTAATCGCAGGGAGAGAATCCCCAAGGGCTAGAGGGTTGCAGAAGGATGGGAGTGACACAGATGGGGAGGTCAATCCAGGCGCGCCTCCCAGACAAGATGCACACAGACTGGCTAGAAAGAAGGCACGGTGTCCTGGGTAGGAAGAGCACAGTGCAAGTGAGTTAGCAAGGCATGTGGGAAGGAAGCAAGCAGATGCGGCCAGGTGGGGCAGAGAGGCCAGGCCCACAGAGAGGGCCACTGTGCAGAGGGGCACGGGGTGAGGCTGAGGATTTTGGCTGTGGGGAAAAAGGCTGGTGGAGAATTAGAGTTGGGAGGAGGCTAAAATGCCAGCCAGGAGGAGCCTGCCTTAGAAATGTTGGGCTGGATACCTTTTAAGATCCACTCCAATCCTGAGACCTCCCTTGCAGACAGAATCCCACTCATTAAAGAGCACATCTCACCCTAGCACAACCCAATCCCCAGCCCCAGTGGGTATATCCTGATGAGTTTAATTTTATTTATTTATTTATTTATTTATGGCTGTGTTGGGTCTTCGTTTCTGTGCGAGGGCTTTCTCTAGTTGCGGCGAGCGGGGGCCACTCTTCATCATGGTGCGCGGGCCTCTCACCATCGCGGCCTCTCTTGTTGCGGAGCACAGGTTGCAGACGCGCAGACTCAGCAATTGTGGCTCACGGGCCCAGTTGCTCCGCGGCATGTGGGATCTTCCCAGACCAGGGCTCGAACCCGTGTCCCCTGCATTGGCAGGCAGATTCTCAACCACTGCGCCACCAGGGAAGCCCTGTGAGTTTAAACTAATCTCATCAACACCATTCCCCTTGGTTTAGGGTGAGTCTGTGGTCAGGCCTGACCAGTGAGCCAGGCTGGTGATGTGCTGGGGGCTCAGGAAGGCAGACCCACGAACAAACAGTCCATCTTCTTGTGCATGACGCTGATGTGTCTGGAGGCGAGATGTGGGACCACCACCGCCATCTCGCTACCAGCCTGAGAATGAAGCCAATGCAGAGAGCACAGAGCAGAGGAGCTGGAGGCCCTGCACCGGCAGCACCCTCGCCCCCAGGATTTCTTACTGTGTGAGACGATAGATCCTCCTATATATCTGTCTATATCTATTTATAATTTCCCACCCAATAGAGATGGGAAAGAAGTATCCTAGAAAGAGGAACCCATCAAGGAAGCATGATATATGCAAGCAACTAGGAGTATTTCCATATGATTAATGCATGAAGTTCAGGACGCCTTGTGGCTAGAGGTGGGACCAGAGCTGTAGGTAAGGGCTAGGTCTCAGGGGGACTTGTACACTTTTGTTGGGGAACCCAATCTTTGGGTTGTTTGGGATGCATTGATGAGAGGGTTGAGTTACCCTGAATAAAAAGTCGGCAAGTCATAGGATTGCTGAAGGGGGAATAACTAGGCTAGTGTAGATGGGGGTCAGCACTTCACAGAGATTCAGGGCAAGGTGTTCGGTGACAGACCGGCCAAGGTTTGAATCACAGTTCTACCCCTTATGAGTGATGTGCTTCAAATGAACTCTGAGCCTCGGTTTTTCGAGAGATGGTAGGTCCCACTCCTCAGGGGGGTTGCAGAGCGTAAGCAAGCTCTCCCTCCGATGACCCACACACCTCTGATTGTTCCACAGATGCTCACTGGGCACCTGCAAGGTGCCAGATGCTGTGCTGGGGATGAGGAGGACATCATAAAGGGCCACTTCCGCCATTATGGCCAGCAAAGAGGCCAAGACAGGAGAAGGCAAATGTCAATGTAATAGACAAAGTGCTAGATGGAGGCAGACACAGGCCCAGGAAGAGCAGGTTTTTAAAAATGCAATGAACAAAATGTCCAATGATTGTAAAAGCTCAGCAAGTTGGTGACTCAGTTGCAGGATGGGGGGGAGCCCCCCCTCTGCCTGTCCCCCACCACTCACCACACACCAATTCTTTCTTTACCTCAAGACCCATGGCTGCCACATTCCTCAGCTCTGCCAAGGGACCAGTGGGAGGGAAGCACTGCCAGCCTTCCTCCAGGGCCCATTTATTGGTCCACTGTAAGGGTCACTTCTCAGGGCGAGTTTTGCAGCCTACCTCTGAGGAAGGCCTGGCATCCTTCCCAGGTCCTGCGGGCTCCTGTCCCCTTGGAGCCCTGATCACAAACTTCAGGAAAGCATTTCTGGGGCGCACACTCACACCTCTGCTAAAAGCGACACCAAGCCCACGCCTAATCCGACTCCATCTGAAACAAATCCTTTCTCGGATGGGACTTGGGCCAGGATTAATTCTTCCTGCTCAGCCCCAAACCATAACCTTTTGTAAAGGATTCTAGAGGCTTCTCTGAATCATCGCTATCCCGGAACTCTGCAGTTACATGACCCCATTCATGAGACAGCCTACAAGTCTGTGACACCCACAGTCATTGAAATTAGCTCACTATTCTGATACTCCAGCTTCAAAGCTGCTGCAAGATTCAGTGACCCTCTTAAGGAATCCCAGGAGTCCCCTTCCCCAGCATTCGAAGCCATTCCTCACCCTCACCTGGGAAAGCACAAGAGGGTGATATTAAACACTGAACCAATTTAAAAATTTCTATAGGAGTATAACACGTGTACAGAAAAGTGCCCACGTCCTCATGGCACAGCTCAATAAATTATCACAATATGACTATCCATGTGACCACTACCCAAGGTAAGAAACAGACTATCACTGGCCCCCTAGAAGCCTCCCTCATGCCCTTCTCTATCATCAGCTCCACTCTCCTCCTCAAACGTAACATCTATCCTGACTTCTAACACCATAGAAGTTTTTAAACCAGAGAAGCAATGAAGGTTTATGCAGGGAGGAAATACAATCATATTTGTCCTCTGGAAAGCACTCCCTGTCTTGGAAGAGGACAAGTCTGCAGGCAGGGAGGTGAGTTTGGAGTCTTTTGCAGAGGCGGTGATGGCTGGGACCAAAAAAGGGGCAGGGTGGGAGGGAAGGAGGAAGGAGGGGAAGGAAGGAAGGAAGGGAGGGAGAAAAGAAGGAAAGGAGAAAGGAAGGGGAGAAGGAAGAAAGGAGAGAAATGGAAATGAGAGTCTATGAGACCAACTTCCTGCCAACTTGTTCACTCTGTTGTGTTTTTTGTGCAAATTGATTAAATGGCCTTAAAACTTCCTGCCTCCAACCCTAAAAGTCATTTACTCGAACCAGTCACCCGGAAAGCTAGCATCCTGCTGCTGCTTAATTCACTCAAGGAAAGATTAGAAGATCCTGGTTACCGAGCTTTGAGAAGTTGCTCATAAAATTCAGCAGGAGCCTGCAGTCCTCAGAGACTTCTATTTTTATCAAAAACACACACAGAGAAGTGGAGAGTTTTCCAATGAATTAGACATGAGATTGATCTTTTTATACAAAAGAAGAGAGAAAAGCAACAGTGATGCTGAGTTTGAATGACCGCCCTGCCCCCCAATTTCCCGAAGCTGCCTCAGCTCATGGCTTAAGTCAGACTTGAGCTCTGGCCTTAACCCAGGCACAGACCACAGCAGGGGCTGATGGCCAGAGATGCCCTATGGTTTCGGCAAGACAATGAACTTAGTACACACCACCCAGACAGGGCCTGCTTCCACCCGGAGAGGAGCTGGTCAAAATTGTTCCCCCCAGTCCCAGCTGAATAATAAAGATGACTTACACTGTGAGTGACAATTTGTGTTGAGGAGGCTTTAAATTCGACATGCTCAGACAGGGTTCGGGTGATCCACCTGGGCACACAGTTGGTAAGGCAGACCCCTGAAGTCAACGATGATTTCCAACCCTTGTTCTACATCCACCAAGCTGGGGTCTTCCTCAACAGTGCAGTGTCAGCTATTGATACCTAACACCCTTTCTTTGGCGGGGCTCAATCAAGGTGTCTGTGTTTCCTCTTACGAGCTTTGCATGGGCTAGATCTGTGGTTGTTCAGTGGTGTTCTGTGGAACACCATGGATTGTGTGAAGGAAACTCAAGGGCTCCTGAGCAGACAATACTCTGAACCTGCTACAAACTTCAAATAGAGAAGCTCCACTTTTAAACTGGGCTTAAGACAACATAGTCATCTTTCATAAAATTTTGTCAGACAGGCTTATCATTGTCTTCTTGGCCATAGCAAGATGACTAAAAAACAAATTTGCATATGGTTTGCCAGGTAAGAGAAGATATACCCTCAAAAGCCTTTGTCCTTCAAAGGGCTGGACCTGGATGACAAACTCAAATGTTAACAAAGTCAGGCAGGTAAGTGAATGAGTAAAGAAGGCTGCTGGGAGACAAGAGGGAGCAGTAGGGTCTTTGACAAAATGAACGATGCATTCTTCTCACCTTCAGCCAACAGTTGCCATGTGAAAATGCAGGTCTAATGTTGCCAGACCATCTAAGGCTTCAGGAGAAGACAGATATCACAATTGTCTGTGAATATCCTGATTTTTAAGTATGGGCACTTTATTCAAATTTTTAAAAAACTAGAAACATTTGGAGTCAAATTCATGCACAGTCTGGGGGCCATGGACTTCTGGTTTAGGTCCACTGAGTGAATTAAACCAGAATATTGGAAAAGAGAAGGGCTTTGAAGGCTTCCGAATTCAGGGATTGAAAAGGGAAAACCTGATCCAGGAAAGCCTGGTTGGAGACATAGGAACTAGGAAGAGAGGGAGAGTGGCAGGTTCCAGAGTGATAGGGACCTGAGCCAACGCAGAGCACACATCTTGAGGAGGCAAGATCTTGGGACAAGGGTCGGACAGGGCACCAGTGCCAGAGCCAAGAGGGTCTCAGGAAGACCCCACTGCTGAGCATGGCTCTGGGGTGGTGGGGCTATGAGCAGAGCCACCCTCCACTGCATGCACCCAGAGGGCCTGGGCAAGGAGCTGTGTCAGCATCAACCAGGAGGAACCAAGGCCTTCGCCTATTTTCTGTGCCAGGGTTGACGTCTGACCCAGGAGAGGAGGAAAGAATCCCAGAAAATTAGGAGCAGTGGACTTCCTTGAGCCAGTGTTAATTTTATTAAGAAAATAAAGAAATGTGTCATTTCTTTCAACCCCAAAGCTCTAGAACAGTGGTTCTTAAAATATAGGTTATGGACCCCCTGAGGGTTTCTGAGACCTTTTCAGAAGGTCTTTGAGGTCAAAACTATTTTCATAATCATACCGAGATGTAATTTACTTGTGTCACTGTGGTCGGGTGTACTGATGGGGAAAAGGGGCTGTGAGTGAAACTGCTGGCCCCTCCCCATGAGTCAAGGCACCACGATGTCCTAGCAGTCATTGTGTTCTGCACTGTCACACACGTGCAGGAAAACAATGGCCAGTCTCACTAAAGAATGTTTTTGATGAAGCAGTAAAAATTACTCATTTTATTAATCTTGACCCTGAGTTCATGTATTTCCATATTCTGTGTGACAAACTGAGAATTATGCATAAAAGCAGTTCTGCTGTATTCCAAAGCATGATGGATGAAGAAAAGTGCTTGAAGAAAATCACTGTGTAATGGGTTTGAGTTGTGAGCTGAACTAGCCTTTTTTAAAAAGTGGAACACCATTTTTACTTCAAAGAAGCACTGATAGACAAAATGTGGTTATTCAGAATAGGGTGTTTGGCAGAAACTTTCTAAAATGAACAAAGTGAGTCTGTCACGTCAAAGAAATCAACTGACAGTATATGTTGCCAATGGTAGAATGTGAGCTTTTAAACAAAAATTTTTAATTTTTGGACAACTTTGCATCCACCCCTGTAAGCTTGACAGCTTCCCCAAATTCTAAGACTTTTCTGATGAGACTGGTAAAATTAATGAATGGGATTTTTTGGATATCATCTAAGGAAATGTGTCAACATTTAGGTGATCTGCATAACTCTTTGATCCAATATTTTCCAAGTGACCAATTCATGATGTGGCAAAATCATGCTTGGTAAAAGATCCATTCAAAGTGCAAGACAGACCAATGGATTTTAATATAACAAAGAACGAAAAACTCATTGATTTTCAGATTCCACATTGCAACTTATCTTTAAATAACTACTGCTTGTTGAGTGGGTGTGACATCAAAGAACATCCATAATAATCTGAAAAGGCTATTAAAATACTTCTCCCTTTTCCAACTATACATGTATGGAGACCAGATTTTCTTCATATACTTCAACCAAAACAACGTATCCCAACAGATTGAATGCAGTAAGCCAGACATTAAAGAGAGCTGCAAAAATGTAAAACGGTGCCACTCATCTCACTTGATATTTTTTGGTTTGGAAAATATCACCATTTTAAAATAAAAATATGAATTTATATTAACATTTAATGGGTTATCATTTTCTTATAATGAATTACTAAGTACATTTTTTTTAAAGGGGTGTTTTAGCTCTATTTTTAATTAATTAATTTATTTATTTATGGCTGTGTTAGGTCTTCATTTCTGTGCGAGGGCTTTCTCCAGTTGCGGCGAGCGGGGGCCACTCTTCATCGTGGTGCGCGGGCCTCTCACTGTCGCGGCCTCTCTTGTTGCGGAGCACAGGCTCCAGACGCTCAGGCTCAGTAGTTGTGGCTCACGGGCCCAGTTGCTCTGCGGCATGTGGGATCTTCCCAGACCAGGGCTCGAACCCGCATCCCCTGCATTGGCAGGCGGATTCTCAACCACTGTGCCACCAGGGAAGCCCTAAGTACATATTTTTTAATCCTTAGTTTTAACTTTGAGGATAGTAAATAACTATTACCCATATTAATAACTCTTTGGGGTCCTCAGTAATTTTTAAGAGTGTAAAAGGGTCATGTGACAGTGAATTTTGAGAACTGCTGTAATCTAGAATGAGTCATACATGCCTTACTCTGATTCTCTAGAGAGCCCAGAAAGATCACAGACATTAAGAGCCACTAATTCTACTGTAAGGGGGCTACAGTAGAGGTTATGATGTGCAACTGAAAATTCACCTTCATGTATATGATATCAGTTTATTCTCAAGCCCTCTCTGGGAGGGCAGCAGGAACTACCTTTCCCAGATGAGGAACTGAGACTGTGAGAGGTGTAATACCTGGTCCCAGACCAACTCCCAGGCAGATCAGTCAGGATTTGGACCCAGGTCCTCTGACTCCAAGCCCAAAGCTCTTTCTGCTCCTGTGAACCTTACCTCTGTGCCCAGATGACCCTTGACCTCTGTCTCTTCCTTGCCGATATTTCCTCTTGTTTGATCTCATGGGCAGTGTGAACCTGTCTTAAAAGAGGGACTGAAATTCTTTTTCCACTTGAAACATTCTGTAATTGACCATGGCAGCTCTACCTCCAGCCTGCAGTCCTCTATGCCACGTGACCCATCTGTCCCCCATAATGACTATCTGTGACTGAGGGACCAGGGTGGTCACTTGACCCAGAGGCAGAGACCATCCGTAGCTGTTCCAGACCATTCAGCTTCTCTACTTCAGGAATTTGATATGAGAGACACTGAGAGTGTTGTCAGATTGATGGAGAGTCCTGAAGCCGAAAGCTCAGGCTGACTTGGGGATTGAGGTGGCTATTTTGGGGCCACGTGAAAGATGACTAAATAGAGGAAACTGGAGATGGGAGGAAAAAGAAAAAGAGAGAGAACAAAGAGAAAGAAGTGGCCGTTGGGAGGCAGAGAAGGGGGCCTCAGGTCCTGATCCTGCAATCCCCATGATATCTGACTGCTTCCTTTCTGTCCTCCAACACCCCTGAGATGACCCATTGCCAAGCCCACAGTCACCCCTCTCACCCCACCTTCTAGAGCGGCCACCTCCCAGCTCCTTGCAACTCCAAAGGCCTTGGGACCTCACCAAGGCTCACTTTGGCCTTTAGTCCTTCTGGCAACCCTGGAGGGACATGTATGTGCTCTCTGGTTTGCAGTTCCTCCAGGGAACTACGGCAGTGACAGGGAGCCACATGATGGCGTTTTTACTGATGCGCAATCCTTTTGCTTTGGGGCAGACAGATCAGACCCCCACCCACAGGGTGGTTTGGGAGGCCTGGGATGGTCTTCTCCACGTTTGAGTACAAGCCCTTTTTCCTTTCCCTTGGTAACCATGGTTTTCACTTCATTCAAAGTAAGATGCAGTGATCGAACACACCCTCAAGTCTAGTAAAATCACTTTAAATTGGATCGAGGATCAGATGGATGGATTGCATTTCATGGGACTCATTTGGTTAACAAGAGCTCTTCTCCAGCTCTGAACAGAAATCTCTCTTTCCCATGTTCATCCGAAGCTTTAAACCACCCCCTCATGAAGCACCAAGCACTAAGGGATGCTGACTTTGGGAACATGCTGGACAGAAGGGCTAACCCGCCGTGGCCTGCTGAAAGGAAAGGCGGGTGTCTCCTGTGCTCTCGCCACGTGCCAAGCGTGCCCTGTTAGAGTCCTGACCAGGTGTGGTTGTTTTCACCATCACCTCTCCATCCCCACTTCCTGGGGCTGCTCTGGCAACCCTCTGCCTAGATGGCAGACCCTATGCATGCGTATTTCCCTTGCGCTGGTTCCCTTGTCCTCTCCTTCTGGAGCCTCGCAACAAGGGTCATGGGAAGTGAACTACGACCAGAGCCTGTAGCCCAGCAACTCGTTGGTAAAGTGGACATTGTCACACCCAGCTGGCAGGGGTGTAAATTGGTTCAACCTTTCTGAAGGGCAGTTTGGCAACATGTATCATGAGCTTTAAAGTGGTTCATACTTTTTGACACAGTCATTTTTTTAAAGAAATTTATCCAAAGGTAATAGTAATGTTCTTTAAAGCATATTTATACTAACAAAAGCTCAGAAGCAACCTAAAAATGTCCCAAAACAAGGAATTAATTAAAGAAATCGTCAATACCTGTGGCCATTGAAAATCTTACTTCCGAACACTATAGACATGTAAAATTGCTCATGGAAAGCTGTAAAGTGAAAAAAGCAGGATACAAAATCCTAATGTATTAAAATAGTATGTATAACATACATAGGATGTATAATACCTATATATGTTATATATAGATATAGAATTTATATTTGTGGCATAAAGCGTATTGTGTGTGTGTGTGTGCACGTGCACATGCATCTGTGACTGAAAGGTAGTGCAGTAAAATAGTAATAGTAAATGTGGATTTATGGGTGAGTTTTTATTTTCTTCATATTTTTATATAGTTTCGTATATTTTCTTGTGATCACATACTGCTTTTATAATTAGGAAATAACAAAGTTAAAATCATTTTTTTTAAAAATTTTAATGCTTGACGTGGGGTCGTGTGACCCTTGGGCAAATGATGCTGCCTTTCTGAGCCTTACTCTCCACTCTGTAAAATAGTAAACAATGCCTGTCTTGATTTTCTAGTGGGTGTTGTAAGGATCAAATGCAATTAGACAAAATAAAATGCAGCCTACAAATATAACTTCTTATATGTTTTTCAAAGTAGTCCATCTTTGACAATCTGAGCAGCTGAGAGCCTTCCCATGACACCCCTTTGAAGCAGGATAAAGCCCAGCCTTGTGGCTCCAGCCCCAGCCTCTGCCTGACTCTCCCTCCTCATCTCCAGTTCTTTGGTTCATACTTTCAGCTCCAGCAACAGCAGCTCAGATGCGTAGCTCCCCAAGCACCGTGCTGCTTCTCCTCTCACCTTCGATCCTGCTGTTCCCTCCTCCTCTGCTCACGCTGCCTTCCCTCATCCCATTCACTTGGCTCCTAGTCTTCCTTCTGTATCATCTTAGGCATCCAGGAGGACCTCCCTGTCCCCTCCAAGATGGTTAATCTCCCTGTATGAAAGAGATCCCTCCACCACTGCACTGCACCATGCTGCACTGGAAGTTCTGTTTAGTTCTGAGCCCCTTCCCAGCTTAACTGCAAACAACTTGAGGGCAGTGACCTTCTCTCTTTGGCTGTTGGGTCCCCCGTGCCCAGCATGGGGTCCAGTCTTAAAAGGTGTTTTAAAATAGGACACTAAAGCTTTGTATTTTTTGAATTAAAAAATCTGCAACTTCAACAAACGCTGCTCCCCACTCAGGGCCACTGCATACGGTTTTATAGGTTGTGCACTGTGCAAAGGTGCCTGGCTGAGGAGGCAAGTTGGGGCCAAAGTCCAACCACAGTTGACTTGCCCAGCCGTGTGCACTGGCCCACGTTTGCGTCGGCCCAGAGCCATGGGAGACTCTGGCTTTGCACAGACTCCATTGTCCCACCAAGGGGTGGCTGTGAGACTATACCCACCCAGAAGTGTATTAGGCTAGTGTATTTGGCTATACCCATCTAATTCCTGCAGAGGCTGTGTATGGCCCAGCCAAAAGGCAGAAAAGTGGTGACCCATGGGGACAGCGATATCCTCACAGATCAATACTAACCAATGCAAAGTTCACTGTTTTGGAGGAAATAGCATTTTTATAGAAAAAAAAGTGATTAAACTTCACATGTTAACATAAAAATATTTATAATCTTCTAACTCATTTACAATCTTCCTTAGAGCCAGCTCTGTCCAATAGAACTTTCTGTGATGATGGAAATGTTCTGTGCTGTCCATTGTAGTAGCCACTAGTCACATGGGGTTATTGCACACTTGAAATATGACAGGGATGACTGAGAAAGTGAATTTTAAATTTTTATTTAATTTTAATTAATTTAAATAGTCACAAGTGGTAAGTAGCTACTATATTGGACAGTGAGGGTGAAAACAAAGTGTTCTTAAATTTTAATGTGCACAGTAATTTCCTGAGTACTTGTCCAAAAAATAGAATCCCAGGCTCTTTCCAAGGGAATCTGATATGGTGGGTTTGGGTGGGACTAAGGAATTTCATTTTTAACCAGCACCCCAAGAGCTTCTCATACAGGTTGGCATTTGGACCACATTTAGGGAGTTACAGTTAAATGGGTGTTAGGGTATCTTGGAGTTGTTGGTCTTAGGCCTTTTTAAAAATTTAGAATGTTTTGGTTCCTAAGCTAGAACTTGCTGTGTTAACTCTCACCCTATTGAAATTCTGGAATAAAAGAAACACTTCCTAGAGATAGATTTTCTGGCTTTGCTGATTTCTCCTTAGAAGATCACATAATTGTCCATGTCAATTTGCTCTGCTGTAAAGAAAATGAAATTCTGTCCGTGGCAACACTGGGTGCTCAAAGTAACCACCTGAGACCATTTCTTCCTACCTCTTCTTTCTTCCTGCCCCCGACTGACCCCACCCCCAGTACCAGCCTCTCTACTCCCACCTCCTTCCCATCCCCTGGGACCTCCCACAGAGGCAGCATGCTCTGGGTCCTGGCCTTGGTTAAGAAATCCCTCATCTGAGTGATTGGAGGAAATGCCTCCTGCTCTTCCAGAGTAGGTCCTGGACAGTCATCGCCAAGTTTAGCTGGAGCCAGGGACATGGCAAGAAAGAGTGACGTTAACACTCTAAATTCCCCCAAGTGACCCAGAGCCTCCCAGTTTGGGAGTATATTTGTTTATGCCCCAAATACAATGATCCTGAGCAAGCCCTTCACTTGCCCGTACAGAATTTAGCTCCTTTCAAGAGGCACTTGGTAAATTCTAGGAGAGGCTCATGTTGGGCCGCAGGCCAGGCTACCAGCTGCAGCAACCACTTGGGGCTGCCCTGCGTGATCTCTTTCTCTGGCTTCCACTCACCCGTTAAGCTGCTAGAAGAAGCCTCCCAAGACCACCGTCCTCAGCATGGCGCTGGGTTCTATGCAGCAGAAGGAGAATGGCCGCTTTCCTCTCCCAGGCCACACATTGTCACCTGGGTCCTAAGCATCCCAGTTTGTGCCCAGAATCTTACAGAGTCTTCCATGAAAATAACTCCATCAGTTTCAAATCCTTATCCCTGTAGAGGTCAACTCAAGGCCAAGGGGGCAGGTGGAAGACAGATCTCTAAAACCCCTGCTTTCTTCCTCGTCCAACTACAAAGTCTGCACCCCATGCATAGGAATGGGTGCAAATAGATAGAGGGGGATAATAACATGCAATGACTAAGTTCTAGCTCAGCCAAAATTGCCCCTTGATACGCATAATGAAAAATGATCCAGTTCAATAAACGAAAGAGTAGGACGCCGGCCTTCTCCCTGTGGTTCTAAATCAAAGGGGTGCACTATGCCAAGAATAGAGTCAGAGATGCTGCAGCCTGGATGGTGGGGAGGGGAGAGTGGTGAGGAGGAAGTCAGAAAGGGTTCTTCTTATGAATACAAACATTTGCCGCTCCTGGAGAGCACCACCTCTTTGTTCTTTCTTTCCCTTTGCTCTGCTGGAAAGCACAGTTCATGGATTCAGACTTTCCATTGAGTCAGCCCACTTTTAATAGACTCCAAGGAAGAAGAGTTAGCATCTGCTGTGAGGCACTCAGGGCAGCTGGGCATGGGAGAATCTCTCTGAGGCTTCTCCAGCAGAGTCTATTCAGTGCACGTTTCCTCTCAAACTAGTACTAAGTGGAAAAGCTAGCACCAGCGGGCCTGCCATTACCTGGACTCAGGGCTTGGCTGTCACTGCAGCATAACCACATTCCAGCAGATGGAAAGTTAATTGCAGCAACGAAATTAACTTTGTTGGGATGACTTGGGGAGCTAATTTTCCTGTCCTTGCATAATCTGGTCCTGCTGACCCCGGGAGCAGCCTGGCAGCCAGCTGCCGTCACCAAACACGGAGCACGCGCGCCCTGGCACCTAGGCTGTGGTTCCTTTCCAACTGAGCTGCCGAGCTGCCATACACACGACTTGGTGAGCGATCTCTGGCTGCCATTCAGGGGAAGACAGATGGCCGAGAAACGATTTTCTGGAGTTTCCTGACCAGATTTCTCTCCTGTATATCATGAAGCAAACCACGGCTTTAAGACCCATTCGCGGAGTGGCAGGCAGCCGCGGTCTCTGACTGAAACCCTGCTTGGTTGGGAAAAATCTGAGCACTATAGGATTGAGGTCAGGGCTTGCGTATCAAGCGGTCCATTTTCATTTTCTGGAACATGGGTAGGGAGGGGGGCAGACTTGGAATATTCATAGCTGGTATTAAACCAAGGAGGCAGCCAAGAAGAGGGAGATCATGTAAGACTGTGAAAATGGCACTGGGGTGGGACAAGGCTGCCCCGTCGCACCACAGGGAGACAAAGAGGGGGCCCTGCCATCGCCTGCCACCCCACCCAGGGCCAGGCTTGGCACTTTACGTGAGATCTTGGCCGTTTCATCAATGAGGAGAATTTTTTTTTTCTCTTCATTGACTAAGTGCTCTTCCTGGAGATCATCTCTGCTCGTGTGGCTTCAGTGACCCTCCGTGCATTGACAGCTCACAACCAAGCTCTGTCACCCTTCTCAGTCCCCAGTGTATTTACACAATTGCCCAGAGAACCTCTTTGGCCTCAAACTCAGCACAAACTCCCCATCTTCCCCCGTGCCACCCCTGTGACCATCCCTATCTCTGTGACCAGCACCACCACCCACCAGAGGCCAAGGCAGAAGCCAGGAGACCACCCTGGGTACCTCCCTCTTCCCTTTACCTACCATATCCCACAATCACCAGATCCAGTTGTTTACCTGTGAAATAGCTCTGGGCGCCATCCATGGTTCGCCATTCCCCGGTCACTGCCCTGGTCCGGACCACTTCACTGCCACAACCGTCTCCTAATGGATCACCCTCTCCAATCTATTCTGCGCGGCAGCTGAGATCAGAGATCTCAGCCTCCTGGTCCTGTCACTGTCAAGCTTGAAACTCTACTGTTTCCTGAATGGTCCTGAATTTACCTTGGATGTCCCTTCAAGATTGACTCCTGCTACCTCCTCAGTGTCACCCTGCCCCTATCCGGGCACACCACACTCCAGCTACACTTGACAACTTTAATTACCAGAGTGTGCTTCTCATTTCTTTCTCCAAACCTTTGGAAGCTGTTCCCTGTGTCTGGAATCCTCCTACCCACAAATGCTGATCTCCTATTCACCTACCCTCCTGTCGGCTGGCTGACTCCCAGTGGTTCTCTGACTCCAGCTGAGGTGCCACTTCCTCTAGGAAGACCTCTGACCTCTTTCCGATCGTTGGGGGTAGCCTTTAAGAAGACGTGACCACTGGTTTCACCTGCAGGCTGGACCCCGACAATTGGAGGCCCCTCCCCGCCTCCCCTGTCCTTAGAACGTACATTGTGCTTGCCTTCCCCGCTCTCAGAAGCTGCCCCAAATCAGCAAGTACGTGGTGGAGTTTGATTCAAACCTGGTTCTGCTTGCCTCAAAGCCTGTGGCCTTTCCTTTGCATTCTGATGACACAAGCATTATCATGTGGATTATTTAAAGCAAGGCTGGATGACCTCTAGAGCAATTACAGTAGCTTGGGAATCATTGCAGTGAACTTTTGAGGGTGCTTTGAATCTGACATTTTGAAATCCACGTTGAGTATTCGTCTTCCTTCCACTTACTGTTCTGGTCTAGAACACAGGTCTCCTGCTGCTCTTTATCTGCAAATTGACTGACATACATCTTCAAGTTATGTTTCTTTCCCCTCAGAGCAACATCTCAGCGATAGTGCAGTTTGCTTCATGGTACAGTCCTATATAACATGCCCTGAGAGTTGGGAAGACACTGAGCCATTACTGTACCCTCTTACTAAAGGAAATTGCTTGTATTTCTGTCCCAAGATTGTGTGACTTGTAGTTGATGCAATGTAACCAACTAGTATTACAAAATTCAATCAGCCTGGAAAATTTCAGCAGAGGCCAAGGAAGAGCCTCCTGCCCAGCTGCAATCACTGTAAACATGACTCATAATATTTGCTCTTACGTAAACTATGGATGGATTATATTATCTACCTCTGCTTTATTCAAATGGCGAATGACATGCAGCTGGGGAACACAGAGACTCAGTAAAAACCCTGGACGTCCTCAGAAGTGGTCTGGACTAGTCACTTCCTGCAGGATCATTGGCTCCCACACGGCAGGGTATAAGCACAATGCACCAGGGCTCCCCCGTTTCCCTGTGCCCCTCAGTGAGGCCATCCCCTGGCTACAGGCCTGGGCTGTGGTCACAAGAGATTCCCACCGGGATCCCCTCTGAAGAGGGAGACTTTCATCGGTCTTCCGAATCCTCACCTGCTTAAATGAAAGTTTACTAAAAACATCCCCTCTGGATCTGATTCAAAATAATCTAGCCAAATTGGGATGAAATAGGTTGTAGATGAAATAGGTTGGCCATTAAGTTGATCATTATTGAATCTGAGTGATGGCTATCTGGGGGTGTCATAATGTTCTCTATTCTTTTGTATATTTCTAAAATTTTCCATAATAAAGGTTTTTGTAAATGCTGCATTTGAGTATAATCTGGTATAATTTTTCTGAGGAATAATTTGGCATTATATATTCAAAATCCTTTAAAAATGTGTAAATCCTGTGACTCAAAAATTCTTCTAGGAATTTATCGTTAGGAAATAATCATGAATGTGTGAAAAGATTTATCTGCTGGAATGTTCTCCACAGTCTTGTTTATAATGTGGGGAAAAAGGAAACAACCTAAATGTTCAACAGTGAAGACTGGTTAAATAAACTATGGCACATATTATGACAGACTATTATGCAGTCATTAAAATAACATGGGGTCTGGTGATGGCAGAGAAGAAACAGTCATTTCATACAATGTTGGTGGAAAAGAATTGAGTAACTTTGGAAGACAAATTTTTATTATCCATCGTTTTTTAAAGTGTACATATACTTTGAGCCAGCAATTACATTTTTAAGAATTCTTTCCCATTAATAGACCGAAAAAAAATTTATATACTAGGACGATTGCAGCATTCTTTACAGTAGAAACAAAATGGAAACAATATAAATATTCAACAAATGAAGACTCTTTGAATAAATAACAGTACACCATACAATGGAATACTTTGCAGGCATTATTTGTATGTAATAATAATTAGCGCTAACATGTTTGAAAGCTTACTATGGGCTGGGCACTGTTCTAAGTGCTTTATACATGTTAATTTATTCAATGTACTGATATGAAAACATCACTGTATCTGTTAGCTATTTCCACATAACAAACTGCTCCAAAACTCAGTGGCTTAAAACAATAAGCATTTTTCATTGTTGGTTGACCTTTGGTTGACTCTGTAGTCAGATGTGGGTTGGGTAGCCAGCTCTGCTGATCTTGAGCAGGCTCTCACATGTTTGGAGGTCAGCCAGTGTAGACTGGTTTAGAACTGACTTGGCTGGGACAATTAACCTCCACATGGACTTTTATCTTCCAACAGGTTAGCCCAGGTTTGTTCACGTGATAGAATTCCAAAAGAGGAAGTGGAAGCATGCAAGGCTTCTTGAGACTTAGAGTGAGAACTGGTATACCATAACTTCCATCACATCCTGCTGGCCAAAGCAAACCCAAGTTCAAGGGGTAAGGAAATATTCTCCCTCTTTTTTTTTTTAATTCTTTTTTTTTTTTTTTTGGTATAGTTGATTTACAATGTTGTGTTAGTTTCAGATGTACAGCAAAGTGATTCAGTGTTTTATATATATATTCTTTTTCAGATTCTTTTCCACTACAGGTTATTACAAGATATTGAATATAGTTCCCTGTGCTATACAGTAGGTCCTTGTTGTTTATCTATTTTATATATAGTAGTATGTATCTGTTAATCCTAAACTCCTAATTTATCTCTCCTCCCCTCCTTTCCCCTTTGGTAACCATCAATTTGTTTTCTATGGCTGTGAATCTATTTCTGTTTTGCAAATAAGTTCATCTGTATTATTTTTTTTTAGATGCCACATATAAGTGATATGATATGATATTTGTCTTTCTCTGTCTGGCTTACTTCACTTAGTAAAATAATCTCTAGGTCCATCCATGTTGCTGCAAATGGCATTATTTCATTCTTTTTTTATGGCTGAGTAATGTTCCATTGTACATATATACCACATCTTCTTTATCCATTCATCTGTCAATGGACACTTAGGTTGTTTCCATGTCTTGGCTATTGTAAATAGTGCTACTATGAACATTGGGGTGCATGTATCTTTTCAAATTAGAGTTTTCATTTTTTTTTTTTTTTTTTTTTTTTTTTAGAGTTTTCATTTTTTCCAGATACATGTCCAGGAGTGGGATTGCTGGATCATATGATCACTCTATTTTTAGTTTTTTAAGGAACCTCCATACTGTTCTCCATAGTGGCTGTACCAATTTAAACCCCCACCAACAGGGTAGGAGGGTTTCCTTTTCTCCACACCCTCTCCAGCATTTATTATTTGTAGACTTTTTGATGATGGTTATTCTGATGTGAGGTTTTGATTTGCATTGTGGTTTTGTTTTGCCTTTCTCTAATAATTAGCAATGTTGAGGGTCTTTTCATGTGCCTTTTGGCCATCTGTATGTCTTCTTTGGAAAAAAGTCTATTTAGGTCTTCTGTCCATTTTTTGATTGTTTATTTTTTTTTATATTGAGTTGTATGAGCTGTTTGTATATTTTGGAAATTAAGCCCTTGTTGGTTGCATTGTTTGCAAATATTTTCTCCCATTCCATAGGTTCTCTTTTTGTTTTGTTGGTGGTTTCCTTTGCAAAAGCTCGTAAGTTTGATTAGGTCCCATTTGTTTATTTTTGCTTTTATTTCTTTTGCCATGGGAAACATAAGAAAACATTGCTACAATTTATGTCAGGGAATGTTTTGCCTATGTTCTCTTCTAGGATTTTTATGGTGTCATGTCTTATATTTAAGTCCTTTAAGCCATTTGAGTTTATTTTTGTATAAGGTGTGAGGGAGTTTTCTAACTTCATTGATTTACATTATTCTCCCTCTCTTATGGGAGTAGCTTCAAAGTTATATTGCAAGAAGTATGAGAAGGCGGGGAATAATTGGGACCATTTTGGTAATCAATCTACCACAAATGTAAGGTGCACAAGTGTGTGTTGAGTGCTCCTATTTGTTCAATAAAAGATAAAACATGAAACGTATTATCTCACACACACATGCACACAAACACGTGTGTCAGTGGAAAGTTTCTGTCAGGTGCACAAAGTTACTGTTCACTATGTGTACCTTGATGAAAGGAAACGGGGTATGTGTGGAATGAGAGAAGGACTTTCTTTTTATTGAAAACTCATAAAGTTTGGATTGTTTTACCATATGAATAAATTAACTTCATAATTAAAAAGGCTAGTTAGCAAAATTAAAATGTCCCAAAAAAGGAAATAAAAATACATATAACTTAATGAAAATTAAAATATAACATGTCAAAATTTGTGGGATGCATCTAAAGCAGTGCCAAGAGGGAAGTTTATACCATTAAATGCTTACATTAGAAAAGAAAAGGTCTCAAATCAAAATTAAAAAAAGAAAAAATGGTAAAAAAAAAAAAATTGTATTATATAAGAACATTTAAAATATGAAAATGGTATTAAAATATTTAAAATGAAAATATGCAGATTACAAGCAGTATAAATTATGATATATAAATATGAACATTAAAAATGGTTGGGATGATGTATGCCAAAATATTAATATTAGATCATGAGGTGATTTTTAAATTTTCTTCCTTATAATTACCTATATTTTCTATTTTTTTTCTATAATTTACATTTATTATTTTTTTCAATCAGAAATGAAGGTCCTATAAATATAGGAAGCTAAATCCCAAGGATCTCAGGAACAGTTTCAGTCCTCACATTCTAGGATATTCTTTCCATAGGCTTCAGAATACCAAGGCACGGATTATAATTTCTACCATAGTTTGACTAGCCATGGGAAATGTGTATCCAAATTCAGGTCCAAATTTTAATCATTCTCTCCTGTCCTCCTCACAACAGTAAAGGAGAGTGGAATTATTAGGCTCATTTAACAAATGAGGAGACAAGAGACACAGCTCGGGGCTGAACTCAGATTGTCTCACTCTGCAGTCCAAGTTCATGAGCAGCAAACACTGCTCCCTCCCCCTGGGGAAGACTGACACAGGGCTTAGACCTAGCTGCCCTGATTTCCAGTCTTTTTCAGTGTTTGGGTTGTCCATTGGAAGTTGTCACATTCTGGGTATATATCCGTGAACAAGACCAACAAAGTCCTTACTTCATGGAACTTACATTCTAATAAGAGAGATAGATATTAAGCAATACAGTGATGAAATTCTTCATTATAATTGTGCTAAGTGCTACAAGGGAAAAGTATAGGCTCCAAGAATGCATATGACAGAAAGAACTGGCTTGGCCTGGTGGATCCAGGCAGACTTCTCCAGGGCAGTGATGTTGAAGCTGAAATCAGGTAATATCACTACCTGTGCTAGACCCAGAATGTCGTGTATCTTGGGCAATGATACAATTTTGAATGAACACACTTTCAGATATCATGGTGCAGTAGAGAAAGGAACAGTTCTATTTTTGGTCTCGGTTTTACCCTCTGCTAGTTCTATGACTGTGGACAAGGCATTTGCATCTCTGACTCCCTGTTTTCTCATCAGTAAAAATGAGAAAGTTAGACTAGCCAGTGATTTGCAACCTCTTTTATTTTGTTTATATATTTTTAGCACAGAATCTGAAACATATCCGAGCCGAGCTGTTATAAAATGTGTTGGCCCTGCCCCTCCCCCAGCCCCCTCCTTGATCACTGTGGCAGTCCCCTAACGCCCCTTCGGGAACCCCTAGGACCTGCAAACCCCAGATTCCTTTCCAGATGTGAAGTTGTATGATATCAACTTGGAGTATCAGGACCTCACACACATTCTCCACCACACATGTGTACGGAGAGCAATGAAGTTGAGGCAAGACAATACCATTGATTCGGCATTCAGCGTCCACTCCAACCCCCTTCTAAAGTGCCTTCCTGAACTAAAGATGTTGAAAAGCTAAAAACTACATTTTGCAGATTCTTTGCCACCAGTGTTCCCCATGTGACCTAGGTCCACCAAGCCAAGACACCCACATGAGACTTGGAAGGCAAAGTTGAGCAATTGGGTCAGTGGCTATGTGCCATGAGAGGCTGGACCACCCAGCAAGGGTGGCAGCAGAGGGATTGGCTTTTCTGGAGTGGCTGGGAAGATGGTTCTATCCCTAGCATCATAGCCTCTGGGTGGTCAGCAATGGCAACAGTGGGTTTCCTCTAGAACAGTCTGGAATTCTGCTTAATCATTTCCCCTGTCTGCGTGATCCATGAATTTGTAGCAATCAAGCATGATTTGAGCCAATTCTGGAAATTCTACAAACTAAACAATACCCTGCAACAAATCCCTTTCTGTTTAAATGAGTGAGGATGAGTTCTGCTGCCTGAATACAAGAAACACCAAAGCAGACTCTTAGGTGGCCCTTATCAACACGCTTGGCCCTTGTTCTTCTTGGCTGATTCCCTACCTCCTGCCTCTGTACACTCCTCCTTCAATCCTTCCAGAGAGGACTCACAGAGTCTCACTACACCTACTATGCTAGTTACACCTTTGGAGGCACCAATAGTCCTGAACATGAATTCCATCTCTGCCACTTAGGACAGTACAAACTTAGGCAAATTCCTTAATCTTTCTGTTACAGGTTCCTCATTTGAAGAATGGGGATAATAATGCTGCCAATCACAGATGACTGTAGTGATAATCAGCTGAGAAAGCTCATGGCACAGTGGCTGGCACATGGGAAAGGCTTGATACTTGGTCACTGTCATTGATGTGATTATGCCCTTTGGCTTCAGCACTCCTCTTGTGGCTGACCCACTCAGTTGCAGCCAGAGCCATCTGCCTGTAAGTTTACACATGACACAAAACAGGAATAGGAGTGTCTTGATTCCAAGTGTCCAGCCTGAAAGATGGGCCTCACCTCTATACCAGTCAGAGTTTGTGGTTACAAGTAACAGAAATTGACTTTAGCTCTTCAGTTGAAAAGAACATTTATTGGAAAGATACAGAGGGCCTTCAGAAGCCATTGATGATGGGAGAACCAGGCTCAGAAAATGAGAAGAAAATCAGCATGTTTGGAGAACCAAGATGACCATCCTTTATCAGCCACTCTCCGCCACAACCGGAAGTTAGATCTAACTGACACTTCCTCTTAGCTCACCCTCTTCAGATGCAAAGCCCCAGGCAGGAACATCTGATTGGGCCAGCACAGGTCACGTGCCTGCATCCTGCAGCCAAGGTGCGGGGCGAGGGACCACCTAACTCTTGGTTTTCTGTAGCAGGAAATGGAGCATTGCCTCCCACCAAGAAGATACCCACTGGGTGTGATGGTTAATTTTATGTGTCAACTTGACTGGATCACAAAATGCCCAGATATTTGGCTAAACATTTTTTCTGAATGTGTCTGTCAGGATGTTTCTGGATGAAAGTAGCATTTGAGTCAGTGAACTCAGTAAAGCAACTTGCCCTCCCCAACATGGGTAGACATCATCCAATCCATTGATGGTCTGAATAGAACAAAAAGGGGGAGGAAACAAGAATTCAGTCCTTCCTGCCTGATTGCTTGAGCTGGGACATCAGTCTTCTGCCCTCAGCACTCCTAGCTCTCCCTCAGATCATCAGACCTGGGTTGGAATCTGTGCATCAGATCTCCTTGTTCTTAGGTTTTCAGATTCAGACTGAATTACACCACCAGCTCTCCTGGGTCTCCAGCTTACAGACAACAAATTGTGGGACTTCTCAGCCTCTATAATCACATGAGCCATTTATATATATATATATATATATATATATATATATATATATATATATATGTGTGTATAATTGGTTCTGTTTCTCTGGAGGACTCTGACTAATTCACTGGGAAACTCCCCAAACCAGAGAAGGAGGGAATTAGATGATGGACAGTGTATTACTCAGAGTTCTCCAGAGAAACAGAATCAATACAATGCCTATGTAAATATATATATGGAAAGAGATTTATTATAAGGAATTGGATCATGTGATTATGGAGGCTGCAAGTCCCAAGAACTGCAGAGTAAGTTGGCAAGCTGGAAACCCAGGGGAGCCAATAGTTTAATTTCCAATCTGAAAGTCACAGGCTCAAGACCCAGGAAAGGTTGATGTTTCAGTTCAAGAAAAAGTTGATGTCTCAGTTCAAAGGCAGTCTGGCAGGAAGAATTCTCTTACTCAATAGAGGATCAGCCATTTTTAAAAATTAATTTTTATTGGAATATAGTTGATTTACAATGTTGTGTTAGTTTCTGCTGTACAGCAAAGTGAATCAGTTATACATATACATATATACACTCTTTTTTAGATTCTGTTCCCATATAGGTCATTACAGAGTACTGAGTAGAGTTCCCTACGCTATACAGTAGGTTCTTATTAGTTATCTATTTTATATATAGTAGTGTGTATATGTCAATCCCAACCTCCCATTTTGTCTCTCCCCCCCCCTTTCCCCCTTGTTTACCATAAGTTTGTTTTCTACATCTGTGACTCTATTTCTGTTTTGTAAATAGGTTCATTTGTACCATTTTTTTAGATTCCACATAAGCGATATCACATGATATTTGTCTTTCTCTGTCTGACTTACTTAACTCAGTATGACAATCTCTAGGTCCATCCATGTTGCTGCAAATGGCATTATTTCGTTCTTTTTTATGGCTGAGAAATATTCCATTGTATATATGTACCACATCTTCTTTATCCATTCCTCTGTCAATGGACATTTAGGTTGCTTCCATGTCCTGGCTATTGAAAGTAGTGCTGCAATGAACATTGGGGTACATATATCTTTTCAAATTATGGTTTTCTCTGGGTATATGCCCAGGAGTGGGATTGCTGGGTCATATGGTAGCTCTACTTTTAGTTTTTTAAGTAACCTCCATACTGTTCTCCATAGTGGCTGCACCAACTTACATTCCCACCAACAGTGTAGGAGGGCAGCCTTTTTTTTTTCTTAATTCAGTCCTTCAACTGGTTGGATGAGGCCCACCCACATTAGGGAAGGCAATCTGCTTTATTTATTCTACTGATTCAAGTGTTAATCTTATCCAAAAACAGCCTCACAGGAACACCCAGAATTAATGTTTGATCAAATATCTGTGCACCCCATGACCCAGTCAAGTTGATACATAAAATTAATCATCACAGATAATGATCCCAATGTCTGTTAGGATTCTTTGAGAGAATAAGAGTGTCTCACTGGAGCTACTGACAGGTGTGGGGCTCCTTGTGTAGGACACCAACCAGGCCTCCCAGGGGACACAGAACCATGGATGCCAGCAGTGACCTCATGGCTGAAGACAGCTTGAGTCATGGGAAAAGCTGTTGTTCTGCAAAGTAGACCCCAGACTGGTGCAGTCTGAGAATCTTAGCTTATGAGAGAAATGCACAGTATTTTTTTTCCACAGCAAACTTCTCCTTGGACCAGCTTTCCTTCTTTGGTACGATGTAGAAGAATTAGAAACATTTTCTGTCCTCACCAGTCTGACATCCTGATCAGGCTTTGTTTAATAGCCCTATTTATCATGGAGCGCCTGTCCCAGACTATTTATGTTATTAACACCCATTTGTCCCTATTATGATACATTTCTGCTTGGGAGTCTTGCCATCAGAGGGCCAGTCTCTTTATATGATATGCTGGGTCTTGTCATTCTCTAGACAATTAGTGTTGCTGTCACCTGAAAATACTGACGTGTTAACATATTTCCTCCCTCTCACAATAAACTTTGGACACAGTGCACCAAAAAGACCTTCAAAATGCTGTGTTTCTGATCTCATCAGGTTTTTCAGGATGGAGCAGTCTCAATTTTGAGCAATTTCTGGGATAATATACCATCTGAGTCTCCTCAAATTAACCAATCACTGCAAACAATGCATTTTCTTTGGTGGCCATTGTCATATACACCTCCCTGTTTTCAGTTAACTAAAGGAAAAAAGTGACAATTTCTAGAGGAAAATTTGCCAAATTCCACAAAACTTGTTCAATCATTTGCTCAAATTAAGTAGAAAATCTTATCCTCTAACAGGGACAGTAAGAGCCAGTTTCATGGATTAAATCATTCTCTGCAAAAGAATTTTTCTCCCTAGAGAATGAATAAAATCAATTGAGCGTGTGGTTTTTAAAGCTCTGCTTGAAATTTTAGAGAAAGTTATTTTTGCTACATATATACAATTTTAATTCTCTAAAATGAAACTTACAGTTTTTGAAAATGTAAGCTATCAAACCATGCCTTCTTTCTTACGTACCATGGCAGAACTCTTTTGAAGTGCTCCATGTTTTCAAAACAGAGACTTTGAATAACTGTTCCAAAGGGCCACTTCTGATTTAGTAAGTGGATTAACTAAATTTAACACTTATTCAGACTCTTCCTACCACTGACACTCAACTTTTCTGGATCCTGACCATATCTAGGTTTTTCTACTAGGATGTCATTTTGAACATTGACCTATTACAGTGTCATTGCTAGCAAATGTCCCCCTCATACCCACCTGGACACAAGAAAATGGGTAATAATAAGAGTAAAGGTGATGAAATATTCTTGTCTCTGAACCCAACCAATCAAATCCCAGGAGCTTGCCTCCCCATCACACACTTCTCCACACAGGGTCCCACACCACATTCTGCCTGTCTCAGGACTCGCCCCCTGCATTGGTGGCAATTCTTGTCATCCTGGTGGAGGCAGCCTCGTCACCCCTGGGAGGTATCCACGTCCATCCACATCAGTCCTGTGTACTCTGGCCATTCCTCTGGGTTCACAGTCTGGTTCCCCTCTCTTACCCAATGGCACAATTTATTTTTTTTTAAGATCCCATCTTGGAAGATTTCACACTCTTGATTTTCTTACAACACCCCAGTGTTTTCATCCTTTTAATGTTATTTGCATTTCCAACATAAAAATGTTGAAAATATTGATAATCATCATCACCATGTAATAAGCCTTTTTTATAAGCTCAGACACACTTCACATGGATTATCTCAATTGAATCTCACAACAGCTCACTACCTTCTTGCTGGCTAAGGTTGTGGCTAGGAACAGACACTTTGGAATCAAGCTAGCAGGGTTCCAGTTCCAGCCCCAAGATCTTAGGCAAATTACAAAGCCTCTCTAAGCCTTTCTTTCCTCAACCTTACAGTGGGGGTTAGAATAGCCTCTGCCTTGAAGTGCGATTATTAAATGAAATGGTGCATGTGAAGCACCCAGCAGAGTGCCTAGCACAGAGTAGGTGTTCAATAAGTGGTAACTGACCCAGGGCTCTCCTGGGAGTACCCCCACCTGTGTGACCCACAGATTCCCAAACTCAGCAGTCTCCCATCTGGGGAGCACTGCACCCCTCAGTCTTCCCCCCACTCCAACCCTCCTCCAACTCCCAGGACTGTTGCAACACTCTGAGTTTCTCCCACTGTGGGATGGATTTCCTTCCTACCCATGAAGATAGAAGGGCAGCCCCTGCCTCTCTGCTCTGCTCATCTGGTGATGAGCCCGGGGCCAGGCTCACAGAATAGGACTCTCTTCTTCTGTGTTCTGAAATTACCCAAAGTCCTTATGAAATTCTTTGCAAATTAAGGTACTCGATTTCACTTGATACCTTCTTTATTCTTAAGAGAATGGACGTATTTCTTTTCATGCTGGGTTTGGAAATAGCCAGCTCATCCTGGTGCAGAACCCTGTTCCCAACCTGGAAGCTGCCAGCCCTGGGAGGCCTCAGGGTTATGGTCCTTTTGAACACCAAGCTGCCTAGAGACTGAAACTATCATGTGTCACTCACTCATAGATATATTCTGCATTTTCAAATGTACATGAGTAATACAAGATACTTTATAAGCTTTACTGAATTCGTGGTTGCTTTTTATCGTGACTGCATATAAAATTTATAATCAGTAGATACTAAAAGGACAGCTTTGGTCATGTAAGAGTGTTCAACATGTTTGACATTAAAAAAGGGGGACTTTTTACTTTAAACACTTGGAAACTCCTGACGTCACAGAAAGATCCCTGGAAGGGAAGTCAGGTAAGTTGTCTGAGAGTGTGATCCTGCACAAATCACGTCCTCTCCCCAGACTTCAGGATCCTCATCTGTAAAATGATGGGGGCTGGAAGAGATGGTCTCTAAGCCCCAGCACTAAAATTTTGTGAGTCTAAAATCGCTCTCTCCTAGCTACATGAAGATGAATATTTATAAGAATGGCTGACATTTTTAAAGGAAGGGAAGTATATAGATGTGCTCCATACCCACGTAAAACAAAGAGCAAGTTAGTATCTGCATAGTCTTTCTAACCTATTTTTGTTACTTGTACCCCTCTTCTAACATCTTCACTTTTTCCAACATCACCGGGGTTCTGAGAGAGTCCGGCCCATCGACTTCAGCACCCGTATCTGTCTTTCAAGATTTATTAATGTCGGTGTTTTCTCAGTGATTATAAGGTGGTTGTTATTGCCTCTCCGTTATTTATCCTTTTCACTTGCTTGGTTTTATTTTTGTTTTCTCTGCCCTCCAAGACCTCGCCTTGAACAGATTGCTTTCTATTACCACAGCTTTAACGCTCTGTTCTGAGCCAATGTCCCCTGTCGCCCTTTTACCATCTTAAATTCATCAGCGGGAGTTGCAATTGCAAACACTCCAACTGTTGCTTAAATATTTGCCCCTTTCTTACAACAGCCTATTTGAAAAGAATGAAATTCTCACTGTTGAGTAATATGTTTATGTGCTCACCATCGGTTGCGCCTTTGTACTCGCTCTGAGCAGAGGGGGCTTTCGGCGCCTTTCCATCACCACCCTCCTACCCTTCACCCACTCCATCCACCTCGGCACTGACCAATCAGAATGCGTCTTTATGTCTGGACAACCAATCAGAAAACGTCCTCATTCCAAGTATTTATTAAGTCTCTGTGTAGGGGGAAAGCCTCTTTCTTAAAAGAAAACTCTGAAGCTTCAAGGTTTCAGCTCAGGAAAGAATATCCGTAGGTGGGGAGGACTGTGT
The DNA here is from genome assembly GCF_965194825.1 of Balaenoptera physalus. NCBI lineage: Eukaryota > Metazoa > Chordata > Mammalia > Artiodactyla > Balaenopteridae > Balaenoptera > Balaenoptera physalus. The sequence goes on along the minus strand of NC_138882.1, from coordinate 95,923,131 downwards.
GTTGTAAATTTTACCTTCCCTTTGGTGAAAGCATAGAGGGAAACCTTAAGCCCTCCAAAGTGATAGATCAATTACAATTCTTCTGTTTGGAAGACATTCTTGCTGCCATCACCAAGAGGGGAATGGCTGCACCTTTAATACTACAGCTCAATCATGGACCCAAATTGTTTTTCATGGATTATTTTAGAACAGCTAAGGCAGACTGGAATTTTCCATTAGACTTTGTTACATACTAAGGGATAATACAAAGGAAATACCACAAAGAAAATGTCAGAAACATTCTTCAAATCAAGTGTGCAAAATACAAAGTGCTTTTCCTACCATTGCTGTTTTGTAGAGCCTGGCCCATTCCCTATTCTCTCTGAAGTGGTTACTCTCTAACCCCAAGAGCAGACCAACTCTAAATGTCCCTTGTATGAATGTCTTGCTTCCTGGCTTCCAGCCTGCCTCTTTGTTTCCAGGCAAGGCAGCCTCAGGAAGCTAGCAGAGTCTTAACCTTACAACCATCATGATTTCAGCAAACACTTCCGGCCCCCTCATTTCTGTGCTAGACATGGAGGTTTTAAGTATAGTGTGACACCTCTCCTACCCTCCAGGTTTGTATTCACTAGCGGGGAAGGCAAACCAGTGCACTACCAGTTCCACTGCAGGACTGTAGTGCTGTGACGGGCAATGTACAGAAAAGTGCTACCTAAATCAGACTGAGAAGTCCAGGAAGAATTTCTGGAGTCCGTCATGCTTAAGATGAGATGTGAAAGATGAGTAGGATCTGCTAGAGTTTAAAAACAGACAGAGGAAAAAGAAAGTCATTTCAGGCCGCAGGGACTGCGTATACAGAAGCAAGAAGGTGTAAAAGAACATTGCTCTATGGGAAACTGAGTGGCCCTGTTGGATTGGAGCGAAAGGTGTGAAGAAGAATCTCAGGAGAAGAGGCCAGCAAGGGGGTCAGAGGGCCGGGTCACGAAAGGATTTGTGTACTAAGTGAAAAAGCGTAAACTCTGACAGGTCCGGGGAGCCACTGAAGAATTTTAAGCAGGGGATTGACATGATCAGATTTGTGATTTTGAAACTCGAGCAGCAATGTTTAGCGAAAGAGAAAAGAAAGCGGGGAAAAGGACAGGATTCAGTCTGGAGCCTATTACAATAATCCAGGTGAGAAATGATGAGGACTTAGGCTAAGGTGGATGCTACAGAATTTTGTGACTATTTAGATATGGGAGTGAGCGGAAGAAAAGGGAGAAATAGTCTAGAATACCTCCTGACTCTGTAGTTGAAATAATCAGCTAAATAGTGACAACTAACATAATTGAGTATCTACTATACACCCCATGTCAATTATTTGCATTCTTTCATTCTCCGAGTTTTTATATATTTATTTATTTATTTATTTAGATTTTATATTGATTTTTCCCTTTATTTTTTAATTGAAGTATAGTTGATTTACAATGTTGTGTTAGTTTCAGGTATACAGCAAAGTGATTCAGTTGTATACATATATATATATATATATATATACACATATATATATATATATATATATATATATATATATATATATATATATATAATTTTTCAGATTCTTTTCCATTATAGGAAAAGACATTTAGGTTGCTTCCATGTCTTGGCTATTGTAAATAGTGCCGCTATGAACACTGGGGTGCATGTATCTTTTCGAATTAGAGTTTTCTCTGGATATATGCATCGTTCTACAGTTTTTTATCAAGAGCTTACTATGTGCCAGGCATAGTCTTAGACACTGGGGATATAGCAGTGGGGGAGATGAAAATCCCCACCCATATGTAGTATGTGGGAGAGTGGTAAGTAATAGGAAGAGACATGAACAGGAGAGGTGATAGGAACATGAAGAGTGGAGAGAGTTTGAGAGTTTAAATATGGTGGCCAGGGAAGGCCTCACTGGGAAAGTGCTGAGAAACCCTGAGACCCAAGGGGCATGGTTATCTGGGGGGTGAGCGTTCTGAGCAGAGGCCCTTGGGTGAAGTAAACTCAGCACATTCAAGAACCCCTGAAACAGCCAGTGTGGCTGGGTGGAGCGAGGTGGTGGAGGAGGGCAGATCATTTAGGGTCCTGTAGACCATTGTAACAACTCTAGCTTTTACCTGAGGGAACTGGGAAGCTGTTACATGGTTTTGAGCAGAGGAGTAATGCTATGTGACTTGCATTTTGACAGGATCACCGCGGCTACTGTGTTGGAAATAGACTGAAAGGGGGCAGAGCTAGAAGCAAGAGACCAGCTAAGAGGCCACTCCAAAAACACAGGTGACAGATGATAAAAAAAGTCTCAGGCCAGGTGATGGCAGCGGCGACCGTGAGAAGTAGTAACTTATGGAGATATTTTTGAAGGATTGACTAATGTTTTAGATGTGGGTGTAAGAGAAAGAGAAGAGGAAAGGAACGACACCAAGAATTTTAGCCGTGGAGGAGCAAGTTGGGGGAGGGAAACTAAAAGGGTCCCTTGTGACAAGTTAATTTTGAGATGCCTATTAGGCATCCAAGCAGAGATTTAAAGAAAGCAGTTGAATATATGAGTCTGGAGTTCAGGAGAGAGGTCTGAACTGAAGCTATAAATTTGAGTCATCAGCATAGAGATGGCACTTAAAGCCATGAACTTGCATGAGATCATCAGTGACTGTAGAGGAACAGGGAAAGGGTCTAGGGTAGGGGTAGGTCCTAAGGGAAATCAACAGTCCCTTGCAAGTCACCCACTTTAGGAGAGATCATTACGGAGTCTGAGATGGGGAGGCTGACCTCCTCAGACAGGGAAGGAAGGATTGCTTCTACTGACACAGGAGGCTTGGCAGAATTTAGAGTCTGAAGTCCTCAAGTTCATCAGAAACTGCCCATGTGTCCCCCTCCCAATTTTCAGAATCCTTCTCTTCCCCATCAATGCCCTAACTTTAACAGAAAAACTTGCAAGGTTGTAAATTTTTGTGGGGTTTTTTGGTAATAGCTTTTGAAAGATGTATTGGATTGACCAAAAATGGCCTTCGGTTTTTAAATAAAAATAAAAGACACATTTTTCATTTTCACCAAGAACTTTACTGAACAACATATTCACCCTTTTGTTCCACTACCTTCTGCCATTTTTCAGGCAACTTCATAATTCCATCTTCCCAAAACTTTTTATCTTTTTGAGCAAAGAACTGTTCCAGGTGCCTTTTACAGTCTTCCAGGGAATTGAAATTTTTCCATTAAGAGAATTTTGTAAAGACCGAAATAAATGGAAATCTGAAGGTGCAATGTCTGATGAATACGGCGGATGAATCAGAACTTCCCAGCCAAGCTGTACCAGTTTTTGCCTGGTCATCAAAGAAACATGTGGTCTTGCATTATCCTGATGGAAGATTATGCGTTTTCTGTTGACTAATTCTGGATGCTTTTCATCAAGTGCCACTTTCAGTTGGTCTAACTGGGAGCAGTACTTGTTGGAATTAATTGTTTGGTTTTCCAGAAGGAGCTCATAATAGAGGACTCCCTTCCAATCCCACCATATACACAACATCACATTCTTTGGATGAGGACCAGCCTTTAGTATGGTTGGTGACGGTTCATTTCACTTGCTCCATGATCTCTTCTGTTCCACATTGTTGTACAGTATCCACTTTTCATCGCCCATCACAATTAGATTTAAAAACGGAACATTTGCATTATGTTTAAGTAGAGAATCACATGCGGAAATACAGTCAAGAAGGTTTTTTTTTTGCTTAACTTATGTGGAACCCAAACATCAAAGCAATGAACATAACCAAGCTGGTGCAAATGATTTTCAACGCTTGATTTGGATATTTTGAGTATGTCGGCTGTCTCCCGCGTGGTATAACGTTGAGTTTCTCAGTGTATTGATTTGATCGCTATCAACTTCAACTGGTCTACCTGAGCGTGGAGCATCGTCCAGCGAGAAATCTCCAGCATGAAACTTCACAAACCACTCTTGACACGTTCAATCAGTCACAGCACCTTCTCCATACACTGCAAAAATCTTTTTTTTCTTGCATTTCAGTTGCATTTTTACCTTTCTTGAAATACTAAAGCATAATATGCTGAAAACATTGCTTTTTTTCTTCCATCTTCAATATTAAACTGGCTACACAAAAATTCACCAATTTTGATGTCTTTTTTTAAATGCACGCTGATGTGACAACTGTCACAATACAATCTAACAAAACTTTTCAGTGAAGTTAAAGACAACTACTAGAGCCATCTTACGGAAAAAAAAAATGAACTATTTGGCCAACCAACCCAATAATTCACATATTGTATGATTCACCCCTTTAAAGCATACGATTCAATGGTTTTCAGTACATTCACTGATGTAAATTCTTTTTGCCTTGTAATTCAGCCACCTTCAAGATTAGACCTTAGGTTTGGATTTCAGAAATCTTGGCCCTGAACCCACAGAAGACAAAGTTTCTTTCAGGGCTTTCTGGTTTATCACTTGGATCTGGGTATGTAGAGCACTGAGCTCATCATTTTCTTTACCTAAGCTCGCCAGTGTACTTAAAAGCAACCAAATTCTTTACAATTTTTATTTGCACCCTAATTTTCTGTGGCAGCAGCCACTTAATACTCAATGCCTTGTTTTTCCTAGGAGCTTGATTGCAGGTGATTACAGGTGGTCATGTAAGTTTGCCACTTTACTTAAATGCCGTGGACTACCAGTGTCCACTTTAGCGTTAGCAACAGAGTCTTTAATGCCTTTAAATCTAGTCAGATCAGTCAACCAATTCCATATTCCTATCCTTAAGGTTCTGTTCCCCTGGAACCACTTTTGATACCAATAACAGTGTTCAGTCAGGGGAACAGAGTGACTGGTGTTATGGGACGAAGGACTTATTATAGGAATAAGACCTTTCACAGTTGTGCAAGGAGCTGGGGAAGTAAAGGTCTGAAAGTGATATTGGCTGATCAGGGGAAGAGTCAATCAATCAATCTGAGAAGCCAGACACGTCCAACCACTTATGAAGGGAGCCTCGTGGGTAGGTCTAGGGGAAGCTTTGGTGCTTCCATGGGTGCAGTCAAGTGTCTGGTGGTGGGCCTGGGGCCACTATTGGTCAGTAGAGCTAGCAGTTGGGGACATGAGCTGGACATGGAGAGGAAGAAGCAAAGGCATGCTGGAAAGTGCTAAGCACCTGTGCACCTGTCCTGACTGGCTACTGATGACAGTGACTTCTAGAGTCATTGCTGCTCATGCATTCCTGCCTTCATAAACAACTGAACTGTTTCAAATTTTCGGCTATTATGTATAATGCCTCTATGAACTATCATATACATATCTTTGTGTAGATACACATTTTTGTTTCTCTTGAGTAAAATCCTAGGAGTGTAATTTCTGGGCTCTATCTTAAGTTTATATGTAACCTTTGAAGAATGTGCCAAACTATTTTCCAGTGGCTATGCCATTTTATATCCCCACTGGCATGAAACTTGGTCTTTTCAACTGTTTTGCTTACAGCTATTCTAGAGGGTACGTAGTGGTATCTCATTGTGGTTTAATTTGCATTTCCATGACGACTAATGATGTTGAGTTTGCTTTCATGCACTTATTAGCCATTCATATATCTTCTTTAATGAAATGTATATTCAAATCTCTTGCCCATTTTTAATTTGGATTGTTTTAGCTTTTTATTGTTGAGTTTTGAGAGTTTTCTATATATTCTGGATGCAAGTCTCTTATCAGATATGTTACTTGCAAATATTTTCTCCCAATCTGTGGCTTGTCTTTTCATTTTCTTAATCATGTCTTTTGAAGTGTAAAAAAGTTTTTAATATTGGTGTTCAATTTATCTATTTTTTTCTTTTTATGGATCATAGTTTTTTGTTTGCTCTGTTTTTTGTTATAGCTAAGAACTCTTTGCCCAACCCAAGGTCATAAGTGTTTCCCCTATATTTTCTTCTAGAAGTTTGATAGTCTTAGGTTTTCATATTTATACCTATGGTCTGTGTTTAGTTAATTTGTGTGGGCTTCTCAAACCTTAATGTACAGATTACCTAGGGAATCTTGTTAAATGTATATCATGAAGAAAAAAAACGCATATTTTGGTTCAGTGAGTCTACTGTGGTACCTGAGAGTCTACATTTTTTAAAACCTCCATCTCTTCCCCTAAAATGCTTATGGAAATCCCACTCAGGCACGTTCTCTTATCTTCCTCCTCATCTTGGCACAGCTGTTTACCATGCAGATCCACTCAGCTACTCTGATTTCCTTCTAGTCCCCTCTTGCCTCATTGCCCAGATTCTGCAACAGCAGGAAAGACAAAGACAATTCTTCCCCTGCGGAAGGAGGGATAGGAAAGGCCAAGATGGCAATGACAGAACTCTCATTAGAGGGTGGATTAAGGGAAGAGTCTGTGGATATTCACTTGTTAACATTTTTGCTCCTGCCCCATAATACAATAACTGGGGATAAGGGTAAGTAATGTGGTGACAGGGATTTTTTGAGGAGAAAAAAGTGAGCAAATTTACACACTGAAGGAACAGGACCAATCGAGTGGAACAATCTGAGATTTAATAAAGAAATCTGGGATGATTGATGGAGTGAGATCATCTTCCACTGAGGGAATTAAGAAGAGGAAAAGGATGGTCCAGGCTGAAATCTCTGAGCAGCTAAGGGGTGCAAGGAAGACCTTGAAAGAAGCCTTCAGTTCCCACCATAGAACTAAGGGGCAAGGTCATTGAGGAGACAGAGGAAGATGGAAGGGTAGATTTAAGGAAAAAAGTGGAATATGGAGTAGTTGCTAAGGAGATGGGAGAAACACTAAGACACATGGAGGATTTCCAGCAGCACTGAGCCCTGGGAGGTTGGAAAGTGTGAATTTGTATGGTGATGCAATTTTCCTTAGCAGAGCTCATTGGCCTGAGTGTAAGTGGCTGGATTGATCCAGGGCTGACTGTTCTGGAGTAGATGGACAACCATGGGGTACGAAGGTAAAGGGAAATGGTGAGAGAACAACTGAAGTGATGGATCATGGTAAGAAAAGAAGTAGAGCCAAAGGGAGAAAAGAGTTGGGGGCCAAATGAGCAGTTCTGGAACCAGAGGTCACACTGGGGTTGAAAGTGTGTGTTAAGGAAGTGAATGAGCTGCAAGGGTGGGATGCTGTTATCAGAAAGAAAGTTGGATGTTAAGCTTCAGAACTGGAGCCATTCTAGGTGTTAGATCCAGACCATGGGAATGAAGTAGAGGAAAGATGAGAGTCGTAAAACAATGGCAGAGCAATAGAAGGGTTTGTTCTGTTACAGCATCTGTCTGATTTTGTGCTCTACACTACCCATCAAGTTAGAAAACTGTGGTCACTGCCCTGGAGGAGCAATTGCAAACCCAAGGGACAGACACAGGAAAGGCAGATCTCTGGATAAGTAGACTCCTAGGTGGGTGTACCTGGGAGGCATGGGGAGTAGCTGGATGAAGAGTTAGGTAGGAGAGAGACATGGGACTTTCAGCTTTGCACAGGGCTGATCCAGGAGGAATGAATTTTCCACCTACTGTCAATTACTCATCATAAAAAGATGGGATTGCAAAAGGGGAAGGAAGGAAGCGAACTGACATTTACTGAGGGCCTGGCACTGTGCTAAGAGCTTTATATGCAAATACATTATCTTATTTCTCTTCAAATAATCCATTTTACAGATGAGGAATTTGAGTATTTGACAGGGTAAGTAACTTGTCCAAAGACATACAACTATGAAACCAATGAGCCAGAATCCCAATTGTCCAAGTCTTTTGCATTTTTCCTTTTTGACTCAAGAGCAAAAGCAGAGGGTCTGAGCTGCTAGGAGAGGATTCAGATCCAGCTTCAAACGTGGCCTTTGCAAAGTGCCTTCTCCTTCATTCACCCATCAGCTCATGTCTCCGAGTGGGGCTGGGATCAAAGAAAGACAGTCTGCCAGCTAAAAAGAAATTTCCAAAATTACTCAAGCACCATAAAGGGAATATATGACTCTGGACAACATTTCCTAAAAATCTTCTTTCATCTATTTCCCTCACCCGCCACAGCCTTCCCTCTCTTCTCTCTTCTCCTAAATTCTTGAGAAAAAATTTCTCCTAAACTCTGCCCCCAGGCCTTTGCTCTTTCTCTTGTGCCCTGGGAGAACCTTGGGCAACACAGCCTCCCTAGTGGGCAGGAGAAGGGGAGAGTTTGGAAACACACATGCATTATTGATAGTTGATGTCTTGTCATGAGAAGCATTCTCCCTGTTTTTGAGAGGAAATGGAGGCATGCAGGGGGCATCTTGCCCATAATCACTGCAGCTGGTTTGAGAGAAATCATCACTGAACTCCACCTTGAACTTTTAGACCACTACCTTGAACTTCTGAAACTGATACCATATAATTTACTGTTTAATTCAGTCTGCTCTGCGTTATTCTTGTTTCGTTCCTGGCTGTTTTGGATTCAGTCGGAATAGCTTTCCTCAGCCTTGGGTTTCTAGTATAATTGTTCCACCACTGTCTCTCTAATTATGTGGCTGTCGTCCTTCAACTCTTATTTTCATGTATCTGTATCATTTATTCTGAGCTTCCTCCAGTCTTTTTTGGGAAAGAAATGGAGTATAAAAGTATAAGTAAATAAAATATCAATTTCATATGCATTAATGTGATATCTCCAACCTGATTGTGAGCACCTTGAAGACAGGAATTGTGTTTCAGATCTCACTTGATCACAGCCCCCCAGTACCTAGGGGGGTACCTGGCAGGTGTTCCACAAACCCTTATTTCACAAATACTTTTAATTGATTAAGGAAGGTAGGAGGCTGGCATTTATTGAATACTTATTCCTGACAGATACTTTGCAAACAATATTACATTTCATCTACACAAGAAATGAGGTGTTATTATTCCTGTTTTAGTAAGATGACCAACTCATCCTGGTTTGTTTGGGACATTCTTGGTTTTGACACTAAAAGTCCTGCATCCTAGGCAAACCCATGATGGGTGGTCACCCTACATTTTAGAGATGAGGATGTTGAGTCTTAAAGAGCTTCATTATCTTCTTCAACTTGTCTTGCAAATTCAAATCCAACTCTGTCTAGAGTATGGAACTAGTGTATTAACAGGACAGATTGGAATATTCGAGAAAAAGAAAGTGGGGTTGTCCAGGGCACTCTGGTAAAGGCTGTGGGGTACCCCGGCAAGTGATTCCTGGGTTCTCACTGCAATTGCCAGGGTGATGAGAAGTAGCTGTGAGGTCCTGAGGAGGAGGAGGGCTGTTTAAAGAGCTGAAGGTGGCAGGGCTGGGAGCTGGTCTGAGGGCTAACTACAGAGGGGACAGTGCTGAAGGGCAGGAGGACAACCTCAAGTGGATTCTTCTCATCCCAAACAGGCCACCTTGAACTTTTTGTTGCAGTCACTGAGGGTGTGTCCCCTGCTGATTGTATCAGACCTGATTCTCACTGACTGCATCAGCTGATGCTGACTTTGCCACTTACAGAGGAACAGATGAGTAATTTGGACCCGATCATTATTCCCTGCTTACTACTCACGTGCCAAATATTTATGGAAGCAAATACGTGTTTAGTTTACAGCTGATAATAGGGAGCCCATTAGCTCCCCCCAGCCATCCTTCTTCCCTCCGGCAGGCAGGGAATTGCTCAACCTTGAAGGAGACCAGCTGAAGACTTTCTGCTGTATGGGAGGGATCACATTTCTTTTCTGCAGCCAAGTTTATCGACTCTCTAGGAATTTTTCCTGTGTTCTACATTTTTGTCTATTCAGGTTCTCTGTTTCCAAATCTCTTTCTCACTCTACAAAAAATGAGGTCCTTGTGGTACTGAAGATCCGAAACCTCCAAATTCCACAACTGTCCCCGGCACGGTTTCTGATACTTCCCAGCTGACAAGACAACCCAATTGATTGCTTTCCTCAGGCTCAGGGATGACCAAGGAATGCCCAAGATGTTCTGGTTCCCTTAATTCATGTGAACTTGTGTTTTTATTTTATTTTATTTTTTATAGAAGTATAGTTGATTTACAATGTTGTGTTAATTTCTGCTGTACAGCAAAGTGATTCAGTTACACATATATATATACATTCTTTTTATATTCTTTTCCATTATGGTTTATCACAAGATACTGAATATAGTTCCCTGTGCTATACATTAGGACCTTGTTGTTTATTCATCCTATATATAATAGTTTGCATCTGCCAACCCCAAAGGCCCACTTCATCCCCCCCAACCCCCTCCCCCTTGGCAACCACAGGTCTGTTCTCTGTGTTTGCAAGTCTGTTTCCATTTCATAGATAAGTTTATTTGTGTCATATTTTAGATTCCACATATAAGGGATATCATATGATATTTGTCTTTCTCTGTCTGACTTTCTTCACTTAGTATGATAATCTCCAGGGTCCATCCATGTTGCTGCAAATGGCATTATTTCATTCTTTTTATGGCTAATATTCCATTGTATATATGTACCACATCTTATTTATCCATTCATCTGTCGATGGACATTTATATTGTTTCCATGTCTTGGCTATTGTGAGTAGTGCTGCTATGAACGTAGGGATGTGTGTATCTTTTTGCATTATAGTTTTGTCTGGAAAGATGCCCAGCAGCGGGATTGCTGGATCATACAGCAACTCTTATTTTTAGTCCTTTGAGGAACTTCCATAGTCTTCTCCATAGTGGTTGCACCAACTTACATTCCCACCAACAGTGTAGGAGGGTGAACTCATGTTTATGGAGCCACACCCTGAACTCGGAGCTGGGCACCCAGGGCAGAATGGCATGGTTCTGTCCGAAAGGAGCTCACAGGATAGTAAGGCACTCACAGTCTTAACGCATTTGTGAAGGAAAAAAATATGTCATTATGGTTTATGTCACCAATGTGATTAAAAAGCACTTTTATCCTTTGAAAGGCCCAAAATGATAATAAAATGGAGCAACACAGGACATGATAACCAGCTATCAAATCAGAAAAATATTTTCAGAACGACAAGATGAAAGAGAAAACAAATGTATTATGACCTTGGGTGGATGACACCAGTGAATGCCACTTCTTGCTCTTGTTTGAGGTCCAGTACTTTTCCAGATTCCTTTTTGTATTTATATATAACTTTATCCAAACACAACAAATTTTAAATTCTACGTCTTATATACTTTAGAGTTTATTAGCTAAATAATCCTATGATTCCCAAGCTATATCTGCCACTGATTCTTAGAGTCTAGGATTCTTTTGACAGATTTTCATAAATCAGATTTATATACAGTTATAATTCAGATAAAATGTATACTCTCGTTGTAAGTGAAATTACTAAGAGTAAAAGCTTTCAATTTTTAAATCACTGGGCTCACCTGCTTCTGGAAAAATGATCTCTCACCTCAAACTGCTTTTATTTGCAACTCTTCCAGCAATCAGAACTCTAAAAGTCAATTTATGGGTCTGGATTTGAGAGTCTGCTACTTTAATTAGGCATATAAATCCCTCTGCTTCATTTTTCCATTACAGCTCTGTGTCTGTCCAAACTTGCTCTATTGAAGTACAGAGTATATCATGTATTCAACTAGTAGTAAGTCCACCTTGGAGACTTATCAGATGGCCGTGATCTATCAAGGGTGGTCAGAAGATCAATGTTTCAAATACTCTTTAATGTGGATAAAAGAAACTTGGTTAATAATTTCTTCATGCTAGGTTAGATTTACTTTAGGAAACATGGTTTTATGATGGGATTTCAAAAAGATTTTTTTTTATTTTAAATACCCTGAAGAAAGAGAAACAAATATATCTAGGATACCAAGGGTAATAGAGGAGGTAAGAAGAGGTAGATAACATTTTTCCTTACTTATAACCCAGCTCTGAGTTCAATAGCCTCTCTAAACATATGTCTTTGGTTCACTTCATCAAGGCCAGAAAATGATTTTTTTAACTTTCAGTCTCTAAGGACAATATCTTCAAGAAGTTATGGGTCACCAGGACCAACTAGAACTTTCACAAAATAAGCCACTGACCTGCTGGGTGAACTTCTGCAGGGGCGCCTGGCTATCCAGCTGGGTTTGCAGCAGACCTACGCTGAAAAACAGTGTACATAAAAGACAAGATTCCTTCTGAGAAAATGGATGGGTTGTATGCTTAAGGAAAAGAAAAAAATTCACAATGAGAACTTGACTCTCCCAGATAATCTTGTATTTCTCCCCTGGGTTCTGTGGGGAGTGGGGAGAGTTGGCCTATCAAAGGAGGACAGTTTTCATCCTCCTTTTCCATCACATCACCTTTCCATCTTCCCCCAAATGGCCAAATCTCTTTCAAGGTTATGAGAAGTTGTTCCCAAAGCAAGAAATGATCTTGAGAAACTGAGCATCAGCAACTCTGAGGTTTAAAGGGAGAGTTAATAGTGATGTAAAATGCAAAGGTAACACCGAATGACCCCCAAATTTCCATTATGATTTCAAAGAGAACATTTCACAGAAGCCCTACCACCCAGGATCACAGAATAGTATTGAACCCCAAAGTCTATAAATTACTGATCCTTCAAACCAAGTCATATTGATTTTAGCTTAGAAAGAGTCTGGTGTTGATGATGCCAAGATTCTGTGTTTGTAGAGAAGAGCTCTAGCCCGCGGCCATCCCCTGCATGCTGGGTCTCAGAGTGAGTTGTGAGACTCAGCACAACCATCAACATGAATGAAACCTTCGTTTTGAGGGGATGGGAAGGCGGAGGGCAGTTGCAGTTACTGAAGACCTACTGTATTCCAGGCACTCTGCCAGGCACTTAACATATAGAATCCCTTTTAATCTCAGCACAAATCTGATTTGCTCCAAACAACACTGACAAAGGGAAAAAAAAAAAAAAGATCTGTACAGGCCATTAGAGGCTTTAAAAGTGTTATGTGCAAACTTTAGTGTGTGTTCTCAGCCTGCCTGTCTTCTTCATGGCTGGATCCCCAGGGTCTAGCACAGGGCCTCACATGCAGTAAGTGTTCAATAAGTATTTTTGAATGAATGTGTATTTTTTTTTTAAAGAAATTCACGTTCTTTTATTTATTTATTTATTTATTTATGACTGTGTTGAGTCTTCGTTTCTGTGCGAGGGCTTTCTCTAGTTGCGGCAAGTGGGGACCACTCTTCATCACGGTGCGCGGGCCTCTCACCATCGCGGCCTCTCTTGTTGCGGAGCACAGGCTCCAGACGCGCAGGCTCAGTAATTGTGGCTCACGGGCCCAGTTGCTCCGTGGCATGTGGGATCTTCCCAGACCAGGGCTCGAACCCGTGTCCCCTGCATTGGCAGGCAGATTCTCAACCACTGCGCCACCAGGGAAGCCCTGAATGTGCATTTTTAACCCATTCCCCCATTAGAAAAATAAAATCCCACATTTTGCTATATAATTTCCAAACAGTTAAATATCTTAATAAAAAATTAATACAATGGAAATTTCAAGTAAGGCTTTTCAAATTATACGTATCCTACTCTTTGCCATCCCATCCGAGGGGCCATGTCTCACTGGTTAAAAATCATTGCCTTAGAAGTAGCTGAGTCTGGAGTTTAAAAATGAGAAGAAGATCAAAAGGAAGTAACCATGGGTGTGTACAGTAACTACACACTAAGCTACCCATTGTGGGGCCTTTATACAGTCAAAGAGTCAGAATGATGCCTGACGAAGTCCATGATAAATTATGCGATAAAATTAAAAAATACAACAAAATATGCTACATCCACTAAAAACAAGATTTTAAGGATATTTAATGATATGGGGAAATACTGTATTGTTTTAAGTGAAAAAAGCAGGATGCAAAACTGAGTGTGTGTTTTCATTGTTGTAATGCATATACATTACATGCATGGGAAAATGGGAGAAGGAAATACACCAAAATGTTAGTTGTGATTACTTATGGGTGGTGGAATTGTTAGTGATGTACAATTCTTCTTCATACTTGTCAGTATTTTCTACTATTTTTATAATACATATGTATTACATAATTTTAATTTTTTTTTAAGAAAGAAGGATTTGATAATAGAACCACAGAGTTCAAAAATATAGAGTTGACTTCTCCCTGATGCCACGATTGACTCTAGGGAAATGGCAGAAGTTTTTACACTAAAGACAATAACTTTTTGCTAATTTTTTGAAGGAATTCTCCCCTAAATTAGGCCTCAGTTCGGCATAGTCAGCCACTTTGCTGATTGGACTCAATAATTTTGTCTTCATAGTTTTCCATGTTAGTCCAGACAATAGCCACTCTGAAATTTATGTCTGTATTCTGTAAGAAAGGCTTCAAAAGTTAGTAAGACACTTCTGTAAATAGTGTCATTTGTCCACTCAAAAATCATTATGTACCTACTGGGCCCCAAGTGCTGTGGTGAACACTGGGAAAAGGTCCATTTCGTTCTGAGGTTTTTATATCACTCTGCAGATGGTGGCTTGAAAGGTTAACTATTTATTTATTCCCAGGGGCTCCCACCATCTGGGGTGTGCCAGGAGAAATGCAATCAGAAAGGAAGGCTCAACAACAAAGAAGGCAATCCTGCCATTTGTGCCACCATGGATGGAACTTGAGGACATTATGTTAAGTGAAATAAGACAGAGAAAGACAAATATTGTATGATCTCACTTATATGTGGAATCTAAAAAAGCCAAACGCATAGAAACAGAGAGTAGAATGGTCGTTGCCAGGGGCTGGGAGTTGGGGGAAACGAGGAGATATTGGTCAAAGGGTATAAACTTCCAGTTATGAGATGAATAAGTTCTGGAGATCTAATGCACAACATTGTGCTTAGAGATAACAATACTGTTTTATTATACACTTGAAAGTTGCTAAGAGAGTAGATCTTAAATGTTCTCACCACACACACACAAAAAAAGATAATTATGTGAAATGATGAAGGTGTTAACTAACCTTATTGTGGTAATCATTTCACAATATATATGTGTATTAAATCATCACACTGTATGCCTTAAACTTACATAATATTACATGTCAATTAATCTCAATAAAGCTAGAAAAAAATTTTTTTTAAAGGATGAGAATTGAGTCAAAAGCCCTGCCTGGTCCTGCAGGCAGCTGGGATCTGCCTGGTGGGAGCTTTACCTGTTCCAGATCTTGCTCAGCTCAAAGGGCTAAGCCAGAAAATACCAGAAAGAGCCTACAGGTCCTCACTGAAACCCTCCAAGCTTGCATGGGCAGAGTCTTTGTTGAGAGAAGCCATGGGGGAGAAATGAGTGTTAAATTTAAAGAGAAATATTTTAAAATTATACTACTTCTGCCAGAATGACATCAACTATGACAATAATATGATGGTACTAATAATAAGTAAACAGACAAATAAAGGCAGCTACAGAGAGCAGTGTGCACACTTACACTGTGACCTCTCTCAGCCTCAGAGTCCTTTTCTGCAAAATGGGGACAATATTGCTCCTCTTGCAAGGTTGCTTTGAGAATTAGAAATAATATATGTAGCTGGCAGGATACAAACCCTGACAAATATTAGGCATTCCAGCGTGATAGATGGAATCTGTCTTATTGTGCACCACTTCATACTTTTAGAGTTACCTACTTTGTATGGCAGGGATTTTTTTTTTTTTAATGAGAGATGAAACTGCCTGAAGATAGCCAGGAAAGTGAGAAAGAGCACAAAACAAGGGTCTGTTGGAAGAACTGAGGGAATCTACAGCGCGAAGGCCTTGAACTGCAAGTGAGTGTTAGAGCGCCCCCTTCAGGCAGGGTTTGGTGTGCATTAGTCCGATGTGGGGGGCAGTTTAAACAAGCCACACAGAGCCAGATGAAATCCCAGCACGTGTCTCTGCTTGGTTTGCTTTTCTTTCAAAAATGGTATTACTTATTCAACCGGCTTTGCACAACAGAGCTAAAATTACTATATTTAACATTAACATATCTATATTACTATACTTAATTAATGCATGATTTAGAGCAAGTTTTTTTTTTTTAATGCCAACATCATGATCTAAATAGGTAGCTTTCTCATTAACCTTGGATGTTAATCAGTGCCTTTTTTTCACCCTGAATCTTTCTTGGCTCATCAGAACCCAGTTTGTCATCTCTCAAAACCACCAACACCATTTCTTTTTTTTTTTTTCCCCCCAATTTATGTGTGTGGTTTTTTTTTTTTTCTGGAAAACACAGTTTATATTAAAAGTGGAAAAATATTTTAGATTTGATTCTGGGCTCTACTATCTTCTCTAAGTTTACTATGTATTTTGCCTTCTATATATCATTAATGGCATCAGAATAATTTGAAATAAAAATTAAAAAGCTCTTTATCCTCCTTCCCACAGGAGCCATATCAGTTTGAACTGACCAACGCCATTTCTATTTCACAAGTACAATACATAACAAGCACTTATTAACCATTAATTCTGCTAAAAAGAAACATTATGCTAAAAGCTCAGGCGAACACAAGAGAAGTATAAAACACAGACTCTTGCCCTTGAGGGTTTTCTAATCTAGTTGTGAAGACAAAACACACACAGATGAAATGGTTAAGTCACAAGGAAGAAAATAATTGTGAGCTTCTCTACACTAGGACTCATACTTCATTCAGCTCTACATGCCCCATTCCCAATACCTAGAACAGTAACCTAGAACATAACGTAGGGGCTCAACAGATGTTTAGTGAATTAAATTGAATAGTATGATGATAGAGAGAATAAATGCTGAATGACTGTAGAAGAAATTCCCCTTTTCTTGCTTATTTTTCTCTTTAACACTTGCCACCTTGTTACACAATATCATTTATTTTGTTTATCATTAATTTCATCCCTCTAAATGTGAGCTTTCTGAGGGCAGAGATTTTTGTCTGTTTTACTCACTGCATATCCACAGAGCATAGGCCTGTGTCTGGAACAACATGTTCACCCAATAAATATTTGTTGAATGAATGAATGAGTGAATGAATGTTTTAGCCATAATTTATCAAGGGAGTGCACATAGGTAAGGTTGAGTTTCCTGAAGTCTTGTGGAATTTCAAGTTCAGGGTTAATGACCGCAGGATAAAATATTTACCAAAGATGTACCAATGTGTTTGTTGGAGCTTTCTTTATCATCATGGCAACTGGAAACCATTTAAGAGAGGAATAGCTAAGCAAATTATGGTACATCTCTATAACGGATATCATAAATCCATTAAAACAGCAACAGAGATCTGTATTCTTTGGGTAGATACTTATGATATGTTAGAAGTGATAAAATAAAATCACAATACAGTCCTGTTTTTAAAACAATTATTGGAGGGGGACGCTAGAGGTATACGAACAAAAAAAATGTTTGGAAGGATTTACAGAATGTTATTACTAGTTGGCAGGAGTAAGGGTGAGATTTTCATTTGCTTTTTTAAATTTTTGCTTTTTTAAACATTTCCTATTGTCTGATTTTAAAACAGCAACAATCATAATATGCATGCATTATTTTAAAATCAGAAGAAAAAGGTATTTTCATTTTTAAAAAGAAGGCTGGGAACTTCATCCTGCAGGAGTGTAGAAATGATCTGCTTGAGTCCTGATGTGGGCCTGTGCTCATTACCTTCCCACACCCTGCTTCTCTGTACCTCCCAGTGGCTCCTGTGTGACGTAAATTATAGTTGACTGTAACTGATTTAGGCAGTCTGGGATTAACTTGAGGGGATATTGATTTCAGCGGGTGGTCAAATTTAATAGCTAGCGGTCATTACAGAAGTTTCTCTCTCCGTCTTTCTTCTTGACAAAGTCTGCCCTGGATTGCCAACTGAACTTCATCAATGAAATCCCAGAGAACTGCTGTCTCTGGTCCTGACAGCAAGATTCTGTGCCCTAGTAAGAGAACTGGCGCCAAATTCCACCACTAAAGGATCAAATAGACAGGGCCATCACTGGGTTGGTAATAAGAGAGCTAGATAGAAGCTTTGGCTGGGCGACTGTGTCTTGGAAGTTATTGTGATTGGGGGCTGGGGAAATTTAGGCATATTGCTCTTACCCAAGGCCCCTGGGGTTATGCCGCTGACATAAAGTGTCCTCTAGGCTTGTAGAGTTCCAAACGACCACTTTATCATGCTGGTTCTGGTTTAACCACCAATGCCTGTAACTAGAGGGGTGTTCTCCCTTAGAGATGTAGTAGCTGTTGGTCCAGAGATCTGGGGCGATGCAGGGAAGCAGGAGGTAGGAACAGCGTGGACTTTCACCACCAGATTGACTTGGGACAAGGTCTTAAATTCTCTAAACTTCAGTTCTCTCATCCATAAAGTTGTGTTATTAACATGTTCCTCACAGAGTTTTCAAGAATACATGAAATTACAAAATGCCTAACCAGTGCATGGCACATAGTAGGGTTCAATAAATGCTTATCCTTCTATCAGTGTCTACAAGTGTCTCCATCCGATTGGCGATTCCTAACGGGTAAATGAAAACTGTTTCTCTACTCACAATACTTCCAACACCAAACGTGAGGGTTTTTCACACCAGGCAATTCTCCAATTTTCTGCAGATACCAACTGGGTGCCCTGCAATTTAACTCAGTTCTGATATTAACTACCCGGAGTTAGTGCCGACCCCGCAGGTTAAGGGCTCAGTCCCACAAGACTATTCTCCACTTCAGATACCAATTGCAAGTAGTGTGTCCCCAGGTTACCCACACTTCTGCCCAACTTGGCTACAAATCAGGGCTTCCCACAACCCCCCTCCTGGGATTCGATAATTTGCTAAAATGGCTCACAGAACCCAAGGAAACACTCTGCCAGGGACAAAAACCAAATGTATATTTCTTCTTATATCACAGTATCACAATGGGCCTCAAGACCCTGAACAATAAAGATATCCTCATTTTTCATAGTATAAGTATTTATTACTTGATTTATTTAATGGCTATTAAGAAAGGGAAGAAGGACAATATATGAGGCTCCCACTAAGTGCCATGCACTCTTCTGGATGTCACGCTTACGTCATGTCCTCAAACTCAGTATCACTGTATGAAAACCCTGTACGGATTGTCACAGAGGCTAAGTGACTTGCCCAAGATCATGCAAGTGGCAGAGCTGGTTTCTGAATCCAAGTCTATCTGCTCCCAAAGCCTATTTTTATAAACTATATTTAAGTTGTTTTAAGTGGGAGAAATAGTATGAAATCTTGTTATCCTATTATTTTCAGGGTGAGAGATGGTCATCCCTCTAAATAGGTATGGTCAGAGTTTAATTCTACTTCAGTCATGAAGCTCCCCCCCCACTACCACTTATTCAGCTGGAGACTGAGCCTGGTTATATAATACGTGATAATGATAACAGTAACACACATTTTTAACAACTTATATCTATCAGGCTAAATACATTATATGGATTCTCATTTCATCGTTCACAGGTCCATGAAATAGGCATTATTATTCCCATTTTACAGATGAGAAAACTGACACACAATGAGGCTAAGTAATGTGCCCAAATAGCAGAGACTAATTTGAGTGACTCAACCACTGAACTCCCCACCTCCCATGGAAAGATGCTTCTTGAGCAGACTGATAGCAAAGCATCACACCCTGGTCAGGATTCCAGGGCTGAGGCAGGAGACTGGTGCATCTCTCCCCTCCAACTCCTAGAACTAAGTGGCACCTGCTTCACAAGGTCCGGGGATGGCTCAAAGGGTGACCTCTTGCCCTGTCCCCAGAGGTTTGTTCTCACCCTCGAGGGCCGGGAGGCAGCTGGGAAAGCCAGTAACACCTGATGTGGCCTTCGGAGAGCAGGGGCCAGGCAAGTGGGGAGCTTCTGGGCTTAGGGTGTCAAAGAGGGCCATGGCAAAAAAAAAAAAAAAAAAAAAAAAATTGGCTGAGGCAGAGATTCAGTCACATGCTCCAAAGAAACTTTTTGCGACCATGACTCACCAAGCAACACTGTTTTACATATGGAGCAGTTATGTAAATTTTCTTCCCCAGAAAGAAAAATCATTGTCAGACTAAGAAAAGACACAAACAAAAATAACACATATAGGAGACAGGAGACTTTAAAAATATAAATTAAATCTCACAAGATGAAGAAAAAATTATATAAAACTATACTTCAGTATTTCCCAGTACTGTACAGTTTTCAGTGGTTGTTATAAAATATGGAATTATTTTTCCAAAGGCTCACAGCACACAGGAAGCTTCTTCAGGGAATACCAGCATGCAGATAGCGTTGTTTAAAAATGCAGCTTGTAAGTAAATAAGCAACAAGTCCTTGATCTCGGGTCCACGCAGACCAGCCAGCTGCTTCTGCCCACGTGACAGATAACGTTACCTTAAAGGGCCAGGATTTCTTAAAGCAAGTCTAGTTCCCTAATACAGTGGCCTTCAATTTTTTTCAATCACACAACTTCAGCAGTAAAAATATTTGTACATGTACCTAATGTAAGTATATATTTATTTATCTATAAGTTATAGGTAAGTGTACCTCTATCATTTGCTAATATCTCAAGGCTTAATATACACTTAGAGTGTGGTTTATCGTAAACGCCAGTGGAGAAAAAGGCACTGTCCTCTGGATAATTTCTAAATTTGTTTTTGCCAACTTATTGTCTGATCTGATTAGATGGTCCTTGTTTCTCGCTTCATAATATATCTGATAGTAAGCATATATCAGATTAGGGACAGTGCCATTTTCTTGTTGCTTACTTGGATTTGTGTTATCTTCAACACACTCTTTCCTTCTTTGCAGGGTTCTTAAGCTACTCCTCCATTTTGTGAGGGTTCATTTAGTTAAAACAAAACAGTGCAATCTGTATATCCTCACAAGGAGCGCAAATGAGAATATTATAATACTCTGAAAGCAGATGAGTGAAGGAAGTTACAACCATCAGCCTGTGTGTGTGTTCATGCACGTGTGTATATGTGACGCTCAGTGTGCCTCAGGAGACCCCTTACGTTCTGTGTGACATGGGACCAACAGACATACAGACCAAACAAGCATGTATGGATTGTGTATTAAATGAAATTAAAGCTTGACTCCTTTCTTATTTTTAGTTAAGATATATGCAAACATTCCAATATTTTCTTCCTGTATCCCTGATAGAACACTTTGCACTTCCTGAGCTGCCCAGTCTCCACTCTGGGATACCAGGGCCATGTCCTCATAGATTTAGGTGGCATTGGAGTCCACGTCTGTGGGTAGGTTGTTGGGGTTTTGATCCCCCTCTGAGTCAGGTCACCTACAAAGAGACCTCAAACCTTGCATCATGGTAACAAAGACTTTTTTGGAAAGCCTCTAAAAGGGAAAGGAAGAGACACGCAAGGTTTTCCATCAGCTCTCCCTCACCCTTAGACACAGGACAGCCACTAATCCAATTTCTGGGCATTGTAAATAAAAATAGTGGTTATAGATTAATTGACTTCCCTGGAAAAGTCCATTCATAAGACAAAAAAGGAAATTAACAAATAACCATACATGATTGAGGAAGGGGATAATGGGATTTTTTTTTAAGCTACTGTTCCTTTTTCCCACAGGTCTTATGATGTAGTTATGCCTCATCCTGCTCCACAACACATATCACCATTGGCTGCAATAGTTCATGCTTTTGCATTTGTCTCCTTCACAAGACTGTAGGTTCCTTGAGGCAGAATCAATACAGTTTCGCAGCCTTGGTGCCTAGCATGGTGCCTGGCATAGGAGGTGCTCAATAAATGTTGTTGAATGAATACACTCTTGGGGATAATTATAATAACCTGTAAGGATCAAGAGAGATGCTAGAAGTAAAGCACTTAGCACAGGGTAATTTCTCAATAAATATACATATTATTGTGTAAGATTATATAATTGCTCAATCAGTGAGCAATTTTATTGATAGTTTTCAACAGTACTTTGTAAACTGCAAAAGAGTACATTAATTTATGGTTTTGAATTCCTCAGTTTCCATTGTAGAAACTAATCTCCTGAGTAATATCAAGAGTCCCGAGCATGCACAGGCCCTGTTACCATTCTGTGGGTTGCACAAGAAACTGGGCTCTGTACTTAGAAAGCTATTTTTAAATTAGATTGCATGTTACTCAGGTAAGGTGTAAGATGTATAGTTTTATTCTCTCTACACTTGCATCCCCGATTCTAGAATTAGCTTTATAACATCCTTTCTAGTTAGTTCATTTGGTGCTGCTACATTTGCTATTATTCCATAGAAACAGTCTAACCACTGACCCATTATTCAGCAGCTCGTACACTGAGATTCCAGAGGTCTCCACACCCTTTCAATGGTCCTTTCTAGAACATTCACTAAGCATTTGGCTCCTTTTTCAGAACCCCTATCCCTTACACAGCAGTGATGAAAATTCCTTTCCATCCATCCATCCATCCATCCATACTGTAAGTTATGTGTTTTCTCTTATACCTACGACATACCTGGCATTACTGTAGATATGGGGTATACAATAGTGAACAAAACAGACCCAAATTCCTGACCTCATGGAGCTTACATTCTAGATAAAATAAATAACTAAAATGTATAACGTCAGATAGTGATAAGTGCTAAAGAACAGAGTAAAACAGACAAGGGGGATGGGGAGTTGGGCGGGGTGGGGGCGGGTTGCACATGTTAAAAGGGTGGTCACGTGAGGTTTCACTGGGAAGGCGACGTGCACAAAACCTGGAGGAGGAGAGGATGCAGCCAGGAGGATACAGGAGGGAGAGTTCGCCAGATAGAGGGACCAAAGCTGCAGACCTGAGACAGGAGGGTGCCTGTGACAGGGAGGAGTGAGCAGGGGGAAGTACACAGGAAGCAAGGAAAGAGCCGGATCCAGCAGGGCCTGGAGGCTCTGAACTTACTTGGCTTATAGTCTGAGTGAGACCGGAAGCCAGTGGAGACAGAGGAGTGACGTGAACTCACTTATGCTCTAACCCGATCGTGCTGCTGCCAGGTCAGTCATGGATTCCGTGGGGAAGGGGGGACACCAGGGAGGGGGATGTTACAGTACAGGTGAGAGATGATGGGGCTTGGACATGTGGTAATGAGAGGTGGAGGTGGTGAGAAGTAGCCAGATTCTGGATACCTTTTAAAGGCAGAAAATGCAGGATTTTCTGACAGATTCAATGTGGGATGAGAAAAAGAAGCACCCAAAATTGGAGGCCTCGGATGAGCCACTACCCTTTAGCCTACTGCAGAGAACTATGAAATATGTGTTCCTTGCAGCTTTTGCGGTAAACCAAAGCCAATTTTCTAAACTTAGCCTTTCTTTTTTAACCATTGCTCAGTGCATGCATTTCTTGAAAAGTAAGTGTATTTGAAGTTTCCAAATAGTCTAACAGTACATAAAATACATGATGTGTGCTGATTCTCTGCAATGAATATCAATCACTAAAACGCCTTGCTTCCCACAGAAATTCTACCAGCAAAATTAGAATTGCAATTTTATCCTTCCTCGGTTGTCTGGTCAAGGTTTCATTTAAGCCTTGGGCTTATTTTTGAAAGCCCTATAAACATTTTACACACCTACTCATATATCACCAAAGTCATTCTGAATTCGGCCTACAGTAAAATTAATTACCATGTCATGAGTCTGTCACATTTCAAAAGAAATCATCAATATTTACTGAGACCTGATTCAATGTCACTTTGCAACGAAACAATATTGGCAGCAAATTTCTTTGTATTACAGTACATTCTTTAGTTGGGAGATTTCCATGTAAACATATCTGTAGAAGTTTTCAGAAGACCATTTCAACATGCAGAGAAGCTAGTAAATCAACACTCATCTCTCTTCAAAAATCCATAGGCTTGTAAAATCCACATGCATTTCCAGTTCCTCCTGGGACCGTACCATGATCCTGGCAGCAGCAGGAACAGAAGCCAAGCCTGGGAGTGAGACAAACTGCTAAGCGTTTAGGAGACTGACTGTAGGAGAGCTGCCGTGATAGCAGGAAGCGAAGTCCTTGCAGATGAAGGCAGTGCAGGCATGACAGGCTGGAGCGATGAGAGCCAGGATTTGAGTGCAGTCTGTACCCAGAAATCAAATCCAAAACTCACCAACATGGCGGGCCTGGAGGCAGGCAGCATGGTGTCATGAAAAGCACACTGGGTGGTGTAGGTTCAAATCACAGCTCTGCCACTTGGGCACCGTGTGACCTTAGGCAAAGTAATCTCTCTGTGCCTCAGTTTCCTCATCTGTACCAGCTTCACAGAGTTGTAGGGAAGACTCAATGTAAGAGGCTTAAAACAAGGCCTAATACACACATATATATGATAGATCAATAGATAGATACAGATAGATCAATCTATACATATACACACACTTAGATATGTATATACATATATACATACACATATATAGTTCATATACCATATAGGTATATATATAAACACATATATATATATAGTATAGCATAGTATACCTAATTAAACTCAAAAGGGCTGAATTTTTTAAATTTATTTTATTGAAGTATAGTTGATTTACAACATTGTGTTAATTTCTGTTATACAGCAAATTGATTCAGTTATACATATATATATATTCTTTTCCATAATGGTTTATCTCAGGATATTGAGTTTAGTTCCAGGTGCTATACAGTAAGACATTGTTGTTTACCCATTCTATACATGTTTCCATCTGCTAATCCCAAACTCTCAATCCATTCCTCCCCCACCCCTTCTCCCCCTTGGCAACCAGAAGCCTATTCCGTATGTCTGTGAGTCTGTTTCTGTTTTGTAGATAAGTTCATTTGTATCATATTTTAGATTCCAAGTATAAGTGATATCATATGGTATTTGTCAAAAGGACAGACTTTGAGTCCCCAGCTCTGTCACTGATTCTCTTACTTCTTTCCCTCAGTTTCCTGGGGATATTAATGGCAATCTTGCCTGGAGCTTGTGAGGGTTAAGTAAGATAATGTGAAAGAGGTCTGCAAAGCATAAAAAAGTACAGAGAGATGCGAGCTATTGTCATGAGGAGGTTTTCTATTCTACTCTTCCTTTATTTCTATTCCCTTGTCCATCCTGGTGGGCCTGACTTTTTCTCAGCAGTCTGGACTTCCTTGACCTGCCGCCCCACCAGTCACAGCAGCAACTGGCAGGCAAAGCACTTCATCAGGCTGGCCAGGCCCCCATCTCGTGTCCTGGTTCAGAGCTGCCCCTTCAGGACTGTCTCTCAAGGAAGCACAAGGGTCTTTAAGAGACTGGAGCTGAAGTGTGTAGCTTGAACTTGCTCACACTGATAATTTAGGTCTTTGTGCTCGGTGCTCGGATGACTAAAGTCACAGCTAAAAGAGGAGCTGAAGACACTGCTGGGCCAGCAGAGCAGAAGAGGTTACATGGGGCGTTGCTCTCGCTTTGCTTTCCCGATTCCACTGTCTTTAGCAGGAGGAGGATTCTGTGCCATTTCCTCCTCTCCAAGGGCAAGAAGACAGAGTAGTTAAATGAAAAGGAAAAAGATTTTAAGCCTGATGCACACCTCAAATCTAGATCAGCAGAGAGCTGTGGAATCCCAACTATTCTTTTCCATCCATTTCCTAAGTTGGCAAAAGAGCTTTTCAGTGATTTTTTTTTGCCTGGCTTCTTTTTTTCTCACACTTAGCAGCTTCATTGAGACATAAATTACATATCATATAATTCCCCATTAAAGGTATACAGTTTAACAATTTTTAGTTAATTTATATAGCTGCATAGCCATCACCACAATCCAGTTTTAGGACAGTTTCCTTACTTCAAATAGAAATGTTGTGCCGTGTGAAATCAGTGCCCACTCCCACCTCTAGCCCTGGGCAAACACTCATCTGCTTTCTGTCTTCACAGATTTGCCTTTTGTAGAAATTTCACATGAATAGAATCGTACACCATGTAGTCTTTTGTTTCTGGCTCCTTTCACTCAGCATAGAGTTTTTGAGATTCGTCCATGTTGTTGCGTGTATCGGTGGTGGTTCCTCCTTATTGCTAAGAAGTGATGTGTTATACGGGTATACCACATTGTGTTTATCCATTCACCATGATTTGGATTGTTAGTGGCCTATTTTTTAAAATGTTCTAGGTAAAGGAGGTTGATCCCGTTTCTTTGAAGACATTCTTTGTTAATCTTTACCAGAAATATCCCTTTGCAATAACAGCTGGGCCCCCTGAAACATCTTCTACAGGGCCCCTTTGAAAAGACAGCCTCTTCCAACATAACAGCAAAGAGTCCATTATGATCCTGTACACAGGCATGCCTCATTAGAGGTAAACCCAAATGCTAAAGCAAAGCAATCATCTGTTTTCCAGTACCGATGCCTTGAAATAAAGGAATTTTCCAACTGGACTAGATACATAGGGCTGATGACCTCCTTTGGGCCGATGACCTCCTTTGAGCATAAAATGTTTGCAGATCAAAGTCCACCACTGCTGATCACAAGAGGGACCAGAACAAGGAGAGCCAGGGAGCCCCAGGCCCGTCTCATCACACCAGCAGCAGGGGAGCAGGCCACGTTCCAAAGGAGGAGGATCCAAGGAGAAAACCAAAAGTGTGGACCCCAGTCTCCTATCCTTCCTTCCAAGTGCACCCCCAATGCAGAGGCTAATTGTGTCTTGGTATTCTATTTTGTTCTTGACTCATACCCAAGCCCCTTCTCCTGGCAGGTGGGTTGACGGAGGGGGTGTTGCCATGGAAAACCTTGAGTTGCCTCTAGAGGTTACAGTGTGGAGCCAAAAGGCAGATCAACACAAATGCCTCACCATTCCTGGCAAAAGGACACACAGGCTCTGCTGATAGAGGAGCCTTCACTCAGTCAGTCAACAAATACACATTGACGGCCACAGTGCACGAGTCAGGCGCCCTGATAAGCACTGGGGTAAAGGGAAGACAGAATGTCTGGCCTCGATGAGCTCAGTGTTCAACAAGAGAGAGTAACTGATGAATGAGTGAATGAATCCTATAGGAAAGGTTATCCTAGTGCTGCGTAAAAACCCCCTGCGGACATGGGGATGAGGGCTAGAGGAAGTGTGCTGTAGAAGAGTTGACATTTCATCTGGACCTTAAAAAATGGGAAGCTTGTCAGACAACAAGCAGAGAAAGAGAGCAGTGTTTAGACAGGTATCCAAGATGATTTTACACTCTCAGGGATAAAGCTGTACTCGGCCAAGCTAAAACCTGGATTTCCCCTGCAACCCAAGAAACATGCTAGTTCTGAGACCTGCCAAGAAGTCCTAGAGGGCCGACTGCTGGCCAGTTACAGTGGACCAGCCACTTTAGCTGTTTAACCACATGTCTGATGAGCCAAGCCAGCTGGCAACAGAATAATGGGGAAAGGGATTCACTTTACAGCCAACGTGGCCAAATGACTCCTGTTCCATTAAGGATGCTCTACCTGGTGCTTAAAATCTGACTTCTTGAACCTCTCCAGAAAGCGAGCCACAAAGAGCATTGCTAAAAGGTTAGTTAATACAGCAAATCTCACATGTACTGTGAAACAGAGCGGTGTTGTTTAGCCTGGGTATAAGACGGGCTCAAGGTCTACAACCAGGAGACATTTTCCCCATCAGCCGCTTCTAAACCCAGGAGTGAAGAGTGGCTGCTGGGGGGAACTTCTGGTTAAACATAGCAACTAGAACCCATACCTTCATCTCTGTTTCCCACCAAAAGTCCACTAAGATGATAGTATTAAAAACAAAAAACAAAAAACCTACAGAAACTAAGATTATAGGGAACAAAATTCAGCAGATACTAAAATGTCTATAAAATTTCCAAAGCTGAAGAGCAGGTAGACCAGAGGTAACCAGGAACAGAGCCAGCAGAGAGAGAGAGAGGAAGTTCAGATGAAGCAAGCCTATCTGTATTGCAGATCCCTAGAAGGCTCAAGAATTGGAGTCTCCCCAGTTCCAGTGGAGCTGGAAAAAGGACAAGTGATTAAAAGACTGAAAGAAGCAACTAGACCCACCCATCCTTTCCCTTGCCTTGCTCAAGAAGACAATTACTCCCTACCCACTCCAGCAGAAGGCTGGGGATTTACCCTCTGGAAAGGTGAACCAGTCAGACTCCAAACTTGGGGATACTGGGTCCAACTGATGATGGCTGTTAGCCTCTCTAATGAAAACGGGGATTGTGTGAAAGCCAGCATACTGTAAGCCTCAGCCCTCTTCCCCTACTCTGATCCAGAATGCCAGAAGCAGGCTTATATTCCTCAGGTAAGACTTCCTCTCCAGGGAAACTAACCAGCTCAAGAGGAAATGCCTACCGGTACTGACTTTGGAAGACCTCCAACAAAGCAGCCTGGCCCCATCTGACCACCACTGCACAGCAAAGCCCCCTGGACAACAAGCGCCTAGTATGTACACAGAGTTTTGTATTGTAGTGCCTTAAAACACTGATAATGCCTTAGTGTCTTAAAAATGGACAATCAAGGATTACCTGACATTTGGGGAATACCTATAATGTAAAAAGAGCTCAAAACAAACCAGCAGATAAAAGAAACTTGGAAGAAGAAGAGACAGTAAAGGGAACAGAAGAAATTCTAAAATCTATAAATATTACCCTCAGAGTAAAATCATTGCATCCCTGAATTTGAGAATAAGAGACTGTAAAAAGATAAATATTCAGAAAATAATAAAGAGCTCTTGGAAGTCAAAAATATGATTAAAAAAATTTAAACTCAATAGGAATATTGAAAGATAAAATTGAGGACATTTTCTAGAAAGTTAGAATCAAAAGAATAATAAATGGAAAAGGAAAGACAAGAAAATGAGAGAATCCATCAAAGAGGATCAACATTTGAATAACAGACATTCCAGAAAGAGAAAGCAAAGAAGATAAAGGGGAAAAAATTACCAAAGGAGCAATACATGAAAATTTCACAGGACAGAGGAACATAGGTCTCCAGTCTGAAAGGGCCCCTCAAGTGTGTAATGAATGAAAAACAAAGCCCACACCAAAGTTCATAGTCATGGAGTTTCAGGGCACCAAGGGTAAAGAAAAAATCCTAATCTTCTAGAAAAGGGAAATTGGAAAAGAGATCACATACAAATTTCCAAAGCTGATCAGGAATCAGAACAGCAATGACTTCTCAATAGCAACACTGGTAGCTAGAAGACAATGGAACACAGATTTTAAAATTCTAAACAAGGGACTTCCCTGGCTGTCCAGTGGTTAAGACTCCAGGCTTCCACTGCAGGGGGCGCAGGTTTGATCCCTGGTCTGGGAACTAAGATCCTACATGCAGCGCAGTGTGGCCAATAAATAAATAAATAAAACATTCTGAACAAAAATTACTTTCAATATAGAATTCTATGCCTATTTAAGTTATCAGTAAAGTATGAGGGCAGAAGAAAGACATTTTCAGACATGCAAGTTCTGAAAAAAATGTACTTCCATGTACCTTTTCTCAGGAAACTACTAGAAAATGAGCTCCACCAAAATAGAGAAAAATCAAGAAAGAAGAAAATATTCCCATCTTCCAGGAAGTAGGGAATGAACACACAGAAAGGAGGGAATTCCCAGGATGTGGTGCTGGGAATTTTCAGGGCCACAGCTGTGCAGAAGTAGAGAAAAACCAATCCAGAGATGAGCAGCACATGGAAGGAAGGAAGGGAGAAAAGAACGGGAGGGAGGAACGGATAGGATCTTCAACACAGGTCGTTTACTGAGAGAATTCTCTGTTCTGACAGCGCGGGGATTAATCAGTGATGGGTACTAAGTAGTAAACTAAGCAAACTAAACACAAGGTGATTTTTAACTCCAGAAATGAGCAAAAAGATGAATGAGAGAGGAAATGTAATGGAGTACCGATATGATTCATCTATGACTAATAATCATAAGAATGTAAACTCTGACTATTGATTTGAAGGGTGGTTTGACAGTGTTGCGAGGATGATGCAGGGACAGGACTTCTGGGGAGGAGCATGAGAGAGCTAAATCTACAGGTGTCTTGGTAAGAAGTCAATAGGCAGTATTTAAAGCAGAAGAAAAAAGAAATAGCAATAAAAGTATGTTTTTAAGAAATATGGAAGTATCAGATTAAACACCTAATAGAGTTGAAAGTGGTTGTGATAGTTAATTTTATGTATCAACATAAAATTAACTATCAGATATCTTTGGCTCAGATATTTAGTCAAAGATTATTTCTATGAGGGTGTTTTTGGATGAGATTAACATTTAAATCAGTGGACTTTGAGTAAAGCAGGTTACCTTCCATGATGTGGGTAGGCTTCATCCAATCAGTTGAAGGTCTTCCTAGAACAGAGACTGACTTCCCCAAAACAAGAAATTCTGCCAGCAGACAGCCTTCAAGCTTGAACTGCATCATCTCTTCTTCTCTGGCTTTCCAGCACAGCCACATACCCTGCAGATTTTGGAATTGCCAGCCTCCATAATGGCATGAGCCAATTCCTAAAAATGAATCTCTTTCTCTCTGTAGACACACCCTCTTTGTCCTGTCTTTCTGGAGAACCCTGACCAGTACAGTGGATGTCACCTGGAATGGGAATGGGGGTGAGGCACCCAGCAGAAGATAGATTTTTTTGTTATGAGCCTGGTTGACATTTCTGATCTTTTAGACTATGTATATTTGTTACCTTGAGGGAAAGGGATTACAGTTTTAAATGGTTAAAAAGAAAAAGATGATACGCTTTATAATTAGGTTGCCCTGGTTTAAATTCCACCTCTGCCATTTCCTGGCTGTGTGACCTGGGACAAATCTCTCCGAGCCTCAGACTCCCCACTTGTAAGACGGGTCCTGGTAGGGTCATCAGGAGGGTTAAATAATCCAATAGATGTAGAATATGGCTGGCGCATACTCAGAATGAATAAAGGATAGCTGGAATGACAAAGTTGCCTTTCCTTTCATCGGCTTCCCCTGGCAGGAACTTGGGTGTTCCTTTCATTTCGTCAGGATTATTGTTCCAATAAAATACACTGGCAGAAAAACTCATTCTCTTGGAAAAGAGTATTTGCCCCTTTAATATTTTATCCCTGATGTGCTTTAGAAGACAAACGCACTTCGGTGTTCTAATTAAAACTCCTTCCAGCGCAGCGCCTGACGCCATGAAGCGAGGTCAGGTCCTGGAGCTGCTATGGATCGATGGCCCGCGGACACCCACGTGGGGCTGCGGCAGCTCAGCGGCTTCCTGCCATCACTTGCTGCGCACAGTGAAATCACTTGCAATGACCTAATGTGTACTGCTGCCACTCAGAAAACCGAATAAAGAGGGGAAGAGGTGGCAGCATGAGAAGCCGGGGAAACAGGTGCTCTCTGGCTGCGTCTCTCGGGTGACCGAGTCCAGGGAAATGCGAGACTGGAAGGGCATTTGCTACCCGCGAAGGCGTCGTCCTGTCGGGAAACACACCTGCCTCCCCGGGGGACGGTTCTTCCCCTGCTTGTGAAATCATCAGAGGCTACCTGGGCGCCAGGGATGGCCCTCAGAGGGGTCTGCAAACGCCCTGAAATTGTCTGCAGGCTTCGGTGTGAGTGTGCCTGTGTCTGGGGGGACTTCCAGAAGAGTCTGTGCCCCCTCAAAATGTGGCATTGCCTTAAAGAGCTGGCAGCTTCCCCTCTGGGTTCCCTGAATATCACCAGAGTAAATAAGCATGGGGAACTCTGAGATATCGTTGCTGGGATTGGCCGTGGGTGTTGATCTATCCATAGCCCCCGAAGCCCCAGGTGGAAGGTCAGTCCAACTGCCTTTCTGCTCCCCTGGACTCTTCCCTACAGCCCCAGCCCTGGACCCAGCCTGACCCTGGGGGGAAGCCTGCCCCCAGCCTAGCCCTTCCTCAGAGGCCACCTGTGCCCTGCACAACCAGGGAAGGGAAGTGGGGGAGGGGAAGCCACACTTTGGGGTTAGCACGTGCCCGTGCTTTAGAGCATCCATTTACTTCTTACAACACCTGTGACGTGGACATTATTGTCACCGTTTTCTAGAGGATGAAGCTAAGTCCCAGAGACTTACCCAAGATCATTCAGCTACCCCACTGTTGGGTCAGGTGTGAACTCAGTGCTGACCCCAGAGCCAAGACTTTTACTGCCCCATGACACACGAGATATTTTGGGATCCACAATCTACATACTGGCTGTTCAGAACCATTGCGTTATGTCTGCGATTTCCCCACAGCCATGTTTCCTCATGCATTTCAGTATTTGCACGTCCTACTTCCACTGTCTAGAGTTCCCTCTTAGCCATTGTTTTCTTGAGAAAAATCTACTCACCCATCCACACTCAGTTCAGTTTTCCTCTGTGCTCTGAAACCCTCTCTGGCCTCCGCCAACCTCCCTGCCCTCCCCCCAACCGCCAGCTCCCTGCCACAGCTGATTTAACTCAGTCCTTCTTTCTTCTCAGCTCCCAAAGCATCGCACACGTACTTTTATTAAAGAACATAGCATATTGGTTGTTTCCTTCTCTGTCCTTGTCATTAAAATGGGAACTCCACGAGGAAAAATGTTTTTGCCTTTTTCATCTTGGAAAACAATTTTAAAAATCATATGCAGCCTTCTTCTAGCTATTCAGAGCTACTTATAATTCCCCCAATGCCGTAAGCCCTCAAAACCTCCCTGCCCTCTTCGGAGCTGGGGCCCTGCACCGAATACAATACCTGGTACATAAAATGTGCTCAATTAAAGTGTCTGGAATGTTAGTTGTTGAAAGGATGGGTTGTTTCCTGAACTATACAATACCCCTGCTAATCATGTTTCCTTGTCAGCCTTCTCAAACATGTTCTGAATGAGGCCGGACTTTTCCAAAGGCAGCATATTAGCTCCTGAAGTAATCTCTGCCATTCATTGAAGGAAGCTGGGAGAGATGAAAAGACTACAGAGCCAGACCTCTCAATCCCTCTTGTGGTGGCAGAAAGAAGCAAGAATGAAAGCAGGAGAATTAGCCTTTCCAGGGAAATGTCCTCTAAAAGGAACGGCAACCAAATCGGACAAGATGGATTCACGGACGTTTTTATTTCTTGATGCAATTGGACAAAACAGCCGGTTTCCATCCTCGCTGCACTCACTTGCTGGGTCTTTATTTGTTGCCATTTTCATGGTCCTGTTCCTCTCCCCTCAAAAAGAGATTTGCTGAAGGCTGACTCCCTTCCCATTAAGGTCACCAGAGAGCTGCTGGAGGCTGGGAAATAGTAACTTCAGCAGAATATCAGGGGAGATTTAGTGTAAATGAACTCGGCATTGTGCCCCCCAGTAAAGAGCAGAGCTGACCAAGACCATACATGTGGAGACTGGCGTGGCACCGCAAAGGCAAGGGCAGGCTGGACCAGGCCTGGGAGGCCAAGTCCTGTTGGGCAAGGAAGAGCCTCCTTGGGAGCCCCAGCAAGTAAGAGGCCCGAGAGGGTGGGAGTTCCCCATGGTCCTCCCTACAACCAGCCTCAGCAGGAGCCCCAGACGTTCTGTTTTCCATTAATTTGCAGAAATTATCAGCAAAACCCAAGGAGCGATTCATTCATTGACAGAAGAAGGGCAGCGGCAATTTGCAACATGGAGCCAGATGGATACACTCTGCTCTCCTTCAGCGATGTCCCTGAAATGTGCTTTCCCTTTGTCTGGACCGACAGCAGTGTCTGGCCAGACCTCCCACCTCAGCGCCTTCCATTTTCAAAGGGACTTTTAACTTCTTCCCCTTGGGAATGTCCTTTTGTGTGTCACAGAGATTTTCAGGCCACAGGTAGACCACCTCTCTGAATGGGTCATGCATTAGGGGGACCTCCAGAAAAGGAACTTAAATAGAAATTCTTTCTAAGTTTTTGCAAAGGTGCCCAGAAATCAAGCTGGTAACTGAATTCTTCCACTGTTCTTATCTCAAACACAACATGTTTATTGCTCCATGTGTTACATCCAAATGCATAGATTCATATTAGATAAAACCCAGGTCAATTCACTCCTTCACATTTTGGAAAAGGATGTGACACAAACTCAATAACGGTCACTCAGTCAGCCTACCACATACCTGCCTGAATGTTAGACATGCGAGCCTGAACAAGTCACTTTCTGAACCTCATTTTCTTCTTCTACACAATAAAGTAGCACTCAGTGGTCCACAAGGACACCTCCAACTCACTGACATTGTGAGTGTTGCCTATGTGACTAGGGGCAAATTTATTTTCCAACAACTTGCTTCCTTCTAGGTTTTATTAAGATAACGACTTTATGGTTTTATAAAAATCTCTGTACCTTCCTCTCAACTTTGCTGTGAACCTACCTAAAACTGCTCTCAAAAACAGTCTTTAAAAAACAAAAGAAAACAAAAAATAATAATATAAGAAATTTAAACAAAATCGGACTGTACACAAAAGAAAAAAATTTTAATCATCCTAAATACTATTATTTAGATATAAGTATCATTAATATTGTTAAACATTATTCTCTACATCTCTTTGTGCATGTATTCAGATAGAAGGGTAGATAGATAGATGTAAATAATTTTTCAAAAATGGTGTAATATATATAGTCTATATGTTCATTTTTGTAAAAGTATCAAATTTAATATTTTTTAAGTTAACGTGAAAAACAAATTGAAGTGAAACTGGAAATCCCCTATCACAAGAAATATGTAGTGAAAGATACAGTGGCAAATGGTCACAATTTCTTTGTCACTCCTCCCACTACTTCTCCATTGCCATGAATCTGAGCTTGGCCTGTGACTGCTTTGACCAATAGAATACTTTGGAAGTGATGCTGTTCCAACTCTGAGCCTAGCCTTTAAGAGAACTAGCAGCTTCTACTTCCTTCTTCTTGGAATCCAGCCACCATGCTGCAAGGAAGCCCAAGCAGCTACACAGCAAGGCCAACAAGAAGGAAGACTGAGGTCCCTGGCCAACAGCCACAAGTGAACTCCCAGCCAACAGCCAACATCAACTTTGCCAGCCAAATGAGGGAGCCATCTTGGAAGTGACTCCTCCAGCCCCAGTTGACACCAGGTGTAGTAGAGATAAACTGGCCCTACTCTGAGCTCTGCCCAAATTGCCAAATTGTGATCAAACACATGATTTTGTGTTTTAGGCCACTAAGTTTTGAGATAGTTTGTTATGCAACAGTAGATAACTGAAAAAAAATCCCCCTATAGTTAAGAAAAAAAAGAGGGGGGGCTTCCCTGGTGGCGCAGTGGTTGGGAATCCGCCTGCCAATGCAGGGGACACGGGTTCGAGCCCTGGTCTGGGAGGATCCCACATGCCGCGGAGCAACTGGGCCCGTGAGCCACAATTACTGAGCCTGCGCGTCTGGAGCCTGTGCTCCGCAACAGGAGAGGCCGCGATAGTGAGAGGCCCGCGCACCACGATGAAGAGTGGCCCCCACTTGCCGCAACTAGAGAAAGCCCTCGCACAGAAACGAAGACCCAACACAGCCAAAAATAAATAAAATTAAAAAAAAAAAAAGAGGGAAAGTTTAAGAATTAAAGTTTCTCAATTATGTATTTCACTTTTAGAATGTCTTGATTGACTCTAGCTATTTCAAAAAACTCCCAAGATTATTTAGTCTTAGTTACATTTTTAAGTGGTAAAACGTGTACCATGAGATTTTTTTTACCACATCCCCTCAACTCCTAATTTCATCACTTGGTTGATGGATTTTAACCTCAAGTACTCTGCAAAAAAAAAAAAAGAGAGAGAGAGAGAGTTTATGGTTACTATTAAATATTGTTTCTCTAATTGCTTTGCTCTCCCAGTCTTTTTGCTTTGCACTTACTCTTATATCAAGTCTTTTCCTTTCTGTCACCTTTTCCCAATTGGTACATGGAGCTAGAATTAAATAATACTGAATCACATAGTGGAAAGTTATTTCCTTTTTACTCTCTTTCAGTTCTATTTAAATCAAGGA
The DNA here is from genome assembly GCF_965194825.1 of Balaenoptera physalus. Lineage (NCBI taxonomy): Eukaryota > Metazoa > Chordata > Mammalia > Artiodactyla > Balaenopteridae > Balaenoptera > Balaenoptera physalus. Next base: position 95,887,496 of record NC_138882.1, on the reverse strand, counting down.
GAAAGTCTCAATTCAATGCTAGTATATTTTCAACATGTTTCCAAACATATCTACTCTTCCTTTTAACAAAGAGAGAGTATGTCTTAAGGTTCAGCACCTTTAAGAGGCAACAATGTAGAGCTAGAATTTAATCATGTTACTTTATTTTCATTATTTTGTTTTATTCTATTTTGCCAAGTTATATTGGTTTTCAACTTACTGAGGCAACATAAAGTTTCCTTTTAAAATAAATTTCTTAGGTTAAAAAAGTAAGTTGATTTAAAGAAAATATTAAGTATATAATAGAACAGATGGCACCTGAATGGGACAAAAATTAAGTCTGTGATACATGAATGCTTGGCCTTTAGGAAAAACTTTCTTTTATCCTGTTAAAAGAATCTCCACCCTTAAATCCTTTTGTTGTTGTTGTGGTTAAAAATCTGTTCCCAGGCTCTGCTCCACCCAGCGAGGGTATGCTGTCACTTGTGGGGGGAGTCCCAGAGCTTGCGCTTCAATGTCAGCCCCAAATCGTTCACTTCCCCACTTCACTCGCCTATCTACCTGAGAATCCCTTTCCACCTCCCCTCCCAAGTGAGAAGCCAGATGAGGAAAGGGGAAGGTGTCTGTGAGGTCAGCTCTGTGTCAATAGTTCCCACACCAGGAGAGGAACTTTGCCTCAGTCCCTGTGCTCTTCTGACTGGCTTCCCAATCCCCTAAGCATCTTGTCTCATTTATTTTCTTTTTTGTCTTCAAGAATGCAAAGCTTTTATTTGTTGCAGGAATAACTAGTGTGTGTGGTTATGATTATTCTGACTCCTCTCTTCCTTGTTCTCTTAGGCTGGTGTGTCTCCTCCACTCTTTCTGTGACACTTTGTGCTTTTCCTCTTCACTCCCTCAGACCACTTTTGTACAGACTGAGGGGGGATCAGACGACTCTCAGGATTCTGTTGACTCCCATTCTTTCCCCAGTAACAATTCTGACTCACTGAGCTGCACCAGAATCTTCCATTTCTTTCTTTGGCCATCTAGTTTTGAAGTTTGTGGCATGAATTTGTAACCACATCATTGTTTATTTGGTATGGGTGAGTTGTTTTGTTATTGTAGTTTTTGCTGGTTTTTCACAATTTTTGCAGAGGCAGAGTCTGTGAGCTTGCTTTTTTAAAGTTCTCTCCTTCCCTTTTTTTTTTTTTTTTGAAGATCTTTATGATCATTTAAGCTCCATTTGATCTAACCAAAGTGTTGGCCAAGATTTTGAGGCACAAACTAAAAAGTCCCTGAGTCTCCCCCAAGGTGTTGCAAGGCAATGTGGTTAGTGGAAAGGATATAGTCTGGATTTTAATCTCAGGTACTTAACGTCATCCAGCCTCATTTCTTCACCTATAAAGTGGCTAACTTGGTGCCTGTCAAATAATAAATACTCAGGAAATGTTAGTCCCTTTTTCACTTCCTTCTTTTCTTGTAAACTTTCTCAGTGTCAGGACTGAACAGACACAGAGGTAGTGGAAACCAGCTTTGTTTGTTTGTTTATTCTAGGGATGAAGGATGCAGGGTTTAGTGTAAAGATTGATGTGAAACCAGACTAATCCATGGGGGGGTGGGGGGAAAATAGCCACTTGTTTCCTGTCCGTTAAAGAGCCCTGAGAGTAACACATACCTAGGAGCCCTCTGAGATCAAGCAGACTCCATTCTCCTTCCAAGAAAATGAGCCAACTGAGTCAAAGGCATGTGAGAGATAAGACAAAGCCTTTGATTGTGGGGATTCCAAAAGGAGCATCCAGCTGAGGCCAGTCAGCTCTTTGATTTTTTGCAAGTTCTCTAAGCAGTTATTCTCTCTCTCTTTTTCTCTCATGCAAGATCATACACACATTCACACAAATATACATATGTTTTTACATGTATATACACATTCACACACCGCTATGCACACACATACAAGCACTCACACACACACAGGCACACAGATAGACATACACATTCAACTCACCTTCACATATGTGCAGACACAGACTCACACACATACACATACTCACATGCACACACACTTTCTCCCTCACTCATTCATACACACATTCCTGTTAAACTCTTTTCCCTATTAAAAGAAAAAAAAAATCACTCCTACTCTTAGGCATCAAGAAACAGTATCTCCTCAGTCACAGTAATACTCTGAAATGTTATCCTGTTTATCACAGTGGCCTGGAAACTAGCCAATTCAATTAAAATGTAGGGACATGCAACTCCAGGGTCTAAAGAAACCAGCCTGGGTGAGAGCAGGAGAGTAACTTATTGCATTCATCCTTCTTACCAAATGACTAAATTTACAGTCTGCTAAATAGATTTGCATCAACACAAAGCCAAACCCCAAATTTTCTATTTGAGTTTTATAAATCTCAGGTATGATCTTTACCACGGGTAATAGAAGCCAAGTTCATTAAAAACACGTGTTAACCTAATTAGGCGACTGAGCTAAGTACCCATTCTATGTCAGAGGACGGGTGAATGAGCAGGCAAGTGAGGTGGGTGGTTTAATTTCCCTGAGATCGCTGCTGGTGGTGATTTATTTTAGAAAGCCACAGCTGTAATTGTGAATAGCATATGATTTATCACATGTGCCTCATATGCTGTAACCAAAGTATTATTAAGCTCGAAGAGCCCTGAAGTTCCCTTGAGCTAAATCAGCAGTAAGTCTGTGTCACTGGGTAGACAATAGACACCGCCTTCTTACCCTGTCAAGCCTTCCACTTCATTTAGACGCTCTTTATGGCAGCATCATCCTTTCTGAGTGCACTCTGGGAATCTCAGGAAGGATGTTGCTGAATCTAATATACACATAAATCTCATAAATACATAGCAGTCCTGGCTGAGCCAACCCAGGTTGCAGAAATGGTGGGCTGGTGACCCCTGTGGCATCTATTTGTATGGGCTGATGGTGGGAGGAGTTTTGAAGGGCCAGAGGTAGTAGGGTAGCAGAGAAAATGAAGGAAAGGGGCAGTTTCTGTCCCCACCACAGTCTCCTTACCTTGACCAGCTCCTGCCAACACTGCAGGCTAATTGTGCCGGAGATCTGATCTCCTATGGAGAGAGGGGTTAGGACAGAAAGCCAAAGGACCAGCTTTAACGAAAGTTCTGGTGAAATTCTGGGCACAACTGAGACTGTGGCAGCCAAGCACAGCCAAGCTGGGAGAGAGGGTTCATTGCCCCTGTTTCTGTAACCACAACATACCAGGGGGTTCTGGCAGGGGCTGTACATCTGCAGGGAGCAGCTACAGAGGCGACCCTCAAGGCAAAAGACCTGGTCTCACAAGGGTCACCAGCAGCAGCAGAAGCCAGCAGCCTCCCTCGAGGGCTTGTGCACCATGGGCTCCCAAGCCCATGAGAAGATCAAACAAAAGAACTCGAGGACACTCTTTCTGACTACCTGTGAGTTGTCCCTGGAGACTCACAGAAACACCTGGAGGAGACTTCAAATGGCTGTTGGAATGAAATCCTTCATTCTTCTAGAGAAATTCCAATGTCAATGTCAATGTCACTTCTTCTGTTCCATCCACTGAGAGAAACCTGAGACACTCAGACATACAGTAGACAAATTATCCAAATCTTTATGCTGATACTGTCAGGTGTCTCCCAGTGAACAAGTCCTGGCAAATGGAGTGGAAGTTGGAAAAATATGTGCTACTTTCAGGCCTGGCCCAAAATAATCCCCCACTTGCTATACCCTGTCTCTTTTTCTATCTCTCAGCTGAATGGAGAGGATTCCAAAGACATAGATAGAGGAGGGCACACAAAGTGGTTCACAAAATGGAAGGAACCCAGCACCTGAATTTTTCCACAAAGAAAGCTACCAAACCACAAATATTCACACTGGTAGAACACAGGCAAAAAATAAACTTTTACGGTGCTAAGCCACTGAGATTTGGGGATTGTTTATTATAAAAGCTAATGTTGCTTTCCTTACCTACTATACCAGAAAAGTATTATTATCCCTGATCTACAAATGAGGAAATTGAAATTCATAGGGCTTAAGTCAGAGGTTCTCAACCAGCAGTGATTTTTGACTCCCAGGGGAGTCAAGATAGAGCTAGAGATCTCCTATTGGTTCTGTTTCTCTAGGAAACCCTGACTAACACAGCTAACATTTCTGCATTTTTAACGAAGGTAAGACATATATACATATATACACACACAAGAGACTGCTAGAGTAAAATTCGTGTTCTTCTCTTCCTCCTGAGAACACATCTGGGATACATTCCCCAGCCTGCCTTGCAGTTAGATGTGGTCATATGACTCAGTCTAGCCAACGGAACATGAGCAGAAGCGATGTGCACTTCTTCTAGGCCTGGCCGTGGAAAACTCCTATACATACATGCTTCTAGCTGGTTGGGATGGAGACAGCCACATGTTGAAGACAATGGCAATTTCTTCAGGCTGAGCTCTGCATGACTTCTTGGAGGACAGTCACCCCAAGAATCTGTTCACCTGCTCCGGATTGTTATGTGAACAAGAAATACACTTCTACTGTGTACATTAGATGCCTATCTGTTATACTAGCTAACATATTGCTCTGCAACTTGCTTCTTTCACTTAAAAATATATCTCAGACATTTTTCCATGTCAGTACATACACTGGAATTTCTTAGAAGCCGTGCTTTATTTCCCACAAAGTTACTTTTTGAAACTGAGAGATATCTCATATTTGAGAAGTACAGTTCCCAAAAAGTTTCCATTAAATGATCAGGGCATCTTAGAATCAAGGAAATACCACAAATCTTACTTTTTAGGGCTTAACAAAATAATACAAATTTATTGTTGCTGTTAAAAATCCAAATAGCACTGCAGGATTTTAAAGAAAAAGGAAAAGCCTCTGGTATAGCTGAAATGTTCAGACAGAACAGCTCTCGATGTTCAAGTTGAGATAGTTTTGCTAATGAAGGGGCAGAATACCCACAATTGAAAGTGCTAGGGCTTGAAGAAATCTGAGATCCCCAATGCATATAAGTAGGGAAAGCACTGGTTTCAGTAGTCCAGTCATACACAGGTTTAATTCTGGAAACTACTCAGGATATATTCAACAATTGCAATGAAAAATTTTTTTAAATATTTTATCAGGGTGCTATCCAAATAAAATAAACTTGAAAAAATATCAGAGAGCATTTCTGTGAAGGATTTAAGTGTCAAGGCATGAGACAGAGATATAAAATCAATCAATTTGGTGTACCATCTCCAAAAAGATTGAGAATCCCTATTTTTAAGGCCATGTTTCATTCATGTTCAAGAAGAGCTACTAAATTCTTTATCTTCTTATCTCCTGTCAAATTTTCCAAGTTCAATAAACTCCTTTAAATTACAAAGCACATTTAGTAACATATGAGAAATAGAATGCTGGGCCTAGATTCGTGGGTCAGAAGACATTGCTCTCCTTAAAGGCTTTGGAAATATCATGCACATGAAAAGGGATTTTTGCAGGACTAGCTCCATAAAACATTAAACATGAAAAAATAAGCAAGATCCACTGAAGTAAAACTTGACCTATTAAAATTAATTTTCTTTATAAAATGCATTTGCTGTTTTCTCTCCAAGGCAGGGAGGGGTTTGTGGCCACTATACAACTCTGTTTTGCCTCTTTTGATGGTTTCTGAGGTCCCCGGAATCCCTAAATTATTCTCTCTGAAATATGTTCTTTGGTAGAGCAGAACTTTTTTCTCACAGAAAGAATTGATGGTTTAAGAATGCCTTTTTTTTGGATACAGAATAAAATACTCATCAAACCTTGCCTCCAGATCTCACTACATCCATTTATGAAAACTTGCCATCAAAAGTCTTACAATGACAAATAATGTTCCCAGGTGATGGCAAAAAAACTGATGAACATTATGAGTTTTATATTCCCAGTCCAGTTCTTCAAATCCCACAAATCTATATGTTTGTACGGAAAATGATCCCTGAAATTTTCTTCCTCCTCAATTACTAGTTATGCCATAAACATATAATATTCAACTAGAATTCACTGTAGAGAGTAGTTTAAAATGTAGCTCACAAGACTTGATAGAGTAAATTCCAGAAGCTCTACACCTAATGTCAGTTCTGATAAGTGAAGAAAATGTAGGTTCTTTGGAAGAAAATGTGGTTTGTAAAGCTGGCCGAACCAACACCTTCAAAATAAGAGAGTCGGCCGGCAACTCACTATTAATAGGCAACATTTATACCCTCAAATCATGTGGTTTACTCTGTTGGTGAGTAATGAAAACCATTTGGTTTTTCTGTCCAAGAAATAACAAGTCTTGTTCAAAGAAACTAGTTTTATTTAAAGCTTTGAGATTTAGGGGAGTTTTTTCCTTGGTTGAAAAAGAATAGTCAGCATTAAAAGACTCTTACTTCTTTCTTTACTATAAAAAGCAGAAAACTACTTATTCTCTCAGAGTCCTCTGTGGAACTTGTATTTATTGGAGAATAGATAAGAAATTGTCATCACTTCACCAATGTCTAACTTGCTTTTTAAATTTTTTATTTCAGTTATTTAACAAACATATATATATATATATATATAGTGTTTACTTTATGCTAAGCAATGTTCCAAGCAATTTACATATATTAACTCCATTAATCCTCATGATACTTATATAAGATTTTCCTCATAATTTCTTCTTTCCCCCAAATTTAAGATAACAGAGTTATTGCTATAGATAGGACTCATATTTCAATTTAAGTCTTTTTGTCCTTTAGGATTACCCCAAGCAGATAGAAATGAAGAAAAATAGGGAGTTAACCTTTAAAATATGATTTGGGGATCAATATCAGTAGATATATAACAAACAGAAAGGTGTCAAAAAGGTAAATATTAAACTCTGATAGAGTTTATAGTTTGGGAAATTTGTATAAAAACAGGCTAACTTCCAACCATATAAGCTAACCAGCTTATATTTATTGTATTTAAAAAATCAGAAACTTTTGTCCATAAACCATAAAATAGAATGCTACGGATCGTATGCTAGAGTTAACAGAGTGTAGTTAATACAATTTTTACAATGCTTATTTAAGCATTTAGAGAAATATCACTGTGTCGTAGAATGCTATCCTACACGATAGAAGACCAAGGTCCCGCTTTCAGATCTCCATATGTGTCTTGAGTTGTATCATTTACAACACCTCCCTTAATGAAAATTGAGTGGCCAGATGAATTCCTGAAGTCCCTCCTGTGTGAGCCAAGATCTTCTTGCTCATTTCATGTCGCAGCTTACCTTCATCCAGCACAGTAGTCCCCAACTATCATTTACAGAACGCCAGATTTACACAGAAGTAAAGCCTTCTAAGAAAGCATGTTTCAGAAATGCTTCATATTATGTGGCCTTCCTGGAGATACACAATGTACCAAAGACTCTGAGAAGACCTGCAGTAAATGAACTTGTTGGATTTGCTTAACTGAACCTTAGTGTTCTGAGAACATAGCTGGAACCACTGGTTTATCCAGTGAATTCTGGGCAGTCTGCATCAATGTATGAGGACAAGCACATTGCAGAGAATAGAGTTAGAATCGGCATGTGGGGGCAGGCCAGGGGATTGTTTCTTGGGAGTTTCCTTTGGTGGTGGTGTTCCCTTTTGTTTCTTAGGTGCAGATGTTTGGGTTAATTATACTTCTTAGTTCATGACCTGTGATGTTGGGATTTATAATAAGAAATACTTCTCTCTCTCTCTCTCTCTGTGTATATGTATGGTCTTCTCCCCTTTTCTGGCACAGAGCTCCTAAAACCCTTAGAATCTCCTAAGTGATGAGTGATAGAGGTGTCTTTTGTTAATAAGCCCCTTTCTACCACCTGAGTTTATGTTAATAAGGTGACTTTTGGAAAGCCCCTAAGTTTGGGGCTGGTTGCCAGGGAAACCAACCTTGTGATTAGAGGGTTGGTAGTTTCACCCTGTCCCCCTCTAGGGAAGGTACAGGGATGGGATGTTGTGTTAACCACTAAAGGCCAATGATTTAATCAACCATGCCTATGTAATGAAACCTCCATAAAAATCCAAAAGGACCAGACTCAGAGAGCTTCCCAGTTGATAAACATGAGAAGGTACTGGGAGAGTGGCATGCCCAAAGAGCTTCCATCGCCCTTTCCCCCACACCTTGCCCTATGCATCTCTTCTGTCTGGCTGTACTTGAATTATATTCTTTTATAATAAACGGGTAGTCTAATAAGTAAAATGTTTTCCTGAGTTCTGTGAGCTGCTCTAGCAAATTAATTGAACCTGAGGAGGGGGTTGTAGAAACCTCCGATTTATAGCCAGTCAGAAGCACAGATAATAACCTGGACTTACAACTGGCATATGAAGTTGGAGAGGTGGGCAAGGAGGAGCAGTCTTGTAGGACTGAGCCATAATCTGTGGGATCTGACATTACCTCCAGGTAGATAGTGTCGTAACTGAATTGAATTGTAGTACCCCCAGCTGGTGGCCAGAGAATCTGAGAATGCTTGGTGTGGGAGAAAGCCCCACAGATTTGATGGCCAGAAATTAAGTATTGAGTGTAATGTGAGAATAAAAGAGTACATAGGAAGAATTTTCTTTTACATGACCCATTTCACAATGGTCAAAGTAAGACCCCTCCCTGCTATTTTTTAAAAATTCATCCCTATTTTAAAATTTACCTTAGGTTTATTTTAATTGGTCATGGTAAGATACACAGACACAAAAATGACTATCATGAAGGAAGAAGTTTTTGTACTCACAAATCCCTAAAAACAGATCCCTGCATGCCATGCCATGCAGGGCCATACAGGAAGAACCAGAGTAAGTCAGCAGGCAAAGGGAGCAAGAGAACAAGGTGGGCAAGAGCCTTTACTGTGGTTTTCATGGGAAGGTGAGGCAAGGTTGGGTGAGCAGGCTTAGGACTGGCTAGTTTGAATAATTTCTGCAGACTCGGGTTTGAGGGTTGTCTCTTGTAGTCTGGTGCCTGGCCCTCAGGTGATTAGGGCAGGTAGACAGTGGCCCTGTGTGTAAGAGCCCTATGAGAACCTGAAAAAGGAGGTGGTTTAGAGTTTGGGCTCAGATTGGTTGATTTGCATATGAAAAGTACACTCCCTGCACTTGCTGGTGCTTTGTTTGCTCTCTCTAGGAATTAGCTAGCCCTGGGGTCAGCAAGACCCCAGATACCAATACATCAGAATAAAAGAACATGCTTAATACAATCCCTAATTTTCACTCTCACCTCCTTCCCCCCCATTACAAACTTTTTCTAAAGTATTTGATATATATCCTTGGAATTATAAATATCCCTGTAAAATATGAAGTGAGTTTATGTATATGATTTTAATTTGCATAGACAGTAACAGTTTCTTTCTTCATTCAACACTATGTTTTAAAGAGTCATCTATGTTGCATTATAATCATCTAGTTTTAGTTTGTAGCATTTTAGCTGCAGTATCATATTTCTTAGGCTGCACTTGACTTACTCATCTCTTAATGGAGGAGTCTTGATTGCTTCCAACTCCTCTCCAGGAACAATGCTTTAATGTTTCCTTACTTGAGAATTTCTCTGGAGAGCAATTATTGTGTTCAAGGGCAAGTGGAACATTTAATTTCACTAAGTACTGCAACTTTGCTCTCCAGAGTGGTCATACCAGTTTATACCGAAGACACATGGCCTGGGAATCCTCATTTCCCCACGTGCACTGACATGGCTGTTGCATGTCATCGAAGAGCATCAGTGTGGGGACTTCCCTGGTGGCACAGTGGTTAAGAATCTGCCTGCCAATGCAGGGGACATGGGTTCAGGCCCTGGTCCGGGAAGATCCCACATGCCGTGGAGCAACTAAGCCCGTGTGCCACAACTACTGAGCCCACACACCACAGCTACTGAAGCCTGCGCACCTAGAGCCCGTGCTCCACAACAAGAGAAGCCACCTCAATGAGAAGCCTGCGTACCACAACGAAGAGTGGCCCCCGCTCGCCACAACTAGAGAAAGCCCACGTGCAGCAATGAAGACCCTATACAGCCAAAAAAGAAAAAGAAAAAAGGAAATAAATTCTTATAAATGCTAAAAAAAAGAGCATTATTGTGGTTCCAGTTTTAAATTATTGCACCAGTCATAGACAAGCAAGGACAAGATGAGCTGCCCTGCATTCAGTTCTCCTCTTAGACCGTTTCAATTGCTCTCAGTGCCAAGAGATTAGATTGTGAACACCAAATTTAACTTCCTGTAGCATCACCTCAGGCTCAAGAGGCTCAATGGGGTCTCAAGCTGGCTCTGATTTGTTGACATAAACTCCAACAATGGCTTCACCTATGAGTGACAGAGTTTATTAATGAAGGAACCAAGAAGAATGAGGGACCTTATTTTAAAGACAATATAACATCTTCTTGGGTTAGAGAGAAAAACAGTTCAATGAAATTATTACAAAACCAAAGAATAAGAAGGCAACATAAGGGACTTCCCTGGTGGTCCAATGGGTAAGACTCCGTGCTCCCAATGCAGGGAGCCCATATTTGATCCCTGGTCAGGGAACTAGATCCTGCATGCATGAGCAACTGAGTCCACATGCCGCAACTAAAAAGAAAGATCCCACATGCCATAACTAAAGATCCTGCATGCTGCAACTAAGACCCGGTGCAGAAGGAAGGAAGGGAGGGAAGGAGGGAGGAAGGAAGAAAGGAAGAAATATTAAAAAAAAATAGAAGAAGAAGAAGCCAACATAAAAGGCCTGTGCATGGAATCTTCTGACTTTAGGAGTCAGATTTTCTCAAGAAGTCAAGGAAGAAGAAGAGTGGTTTAAAAAACATGCCTCATTCTCACACTCAGGACAGTGGAAGATTGAAAATGAAAATAAAGGCTAATTAAACTATAGAAAGAGACAGATTTCCCTTTGAAAAAACACAAAAAACATTGACCAACTTAAACTGGTTTTGCCTCCTTAAATAGGTTGTTGATTAATCAAACCTGGAGTTATTTTACAGAAACAGCACTGTGCATATGCAAGAGGGAACCCAGGTCTCCAGGACAATCTCTGAACCAAGAATCTTCAATCTATGGAACTCAAAGAATAGAACTGGAGATCTTTAAGAAGTCCTTCCACAAGGAAAATCTGGCTTCCAGCAGCCTGAGTAGCTCCTAGGGACTAATTCAAGACTAGCCAATCAGCATCCAAGTTTGAAATTCCTCTAACCCCTTAAATTTAACCCCGGGCCGGATCCCGGAGGCAGATTCGAGAGCCTTGCCTCCCGTCTCCTTGTCAGTCGACCTCGCGATAAAGCTCTTTCTTTTCTCAAACTTTGGCTTCTGTGTGGGTTAAGTAGCGAGCCTTTGCTCAGTAATACTTTGAAGAAAAGCTGGAATCTCAGAAGATCAGATGGTCTGACATAAAGATAATGATGGAAATGGGGCGGGGAGGCGGGGAGCAGGGAGTTCTACATGTCACTAGGTCAGAAAGCGAGGCTCGCACTCAGTGAAATCTAACAGAAGAAGAGATAAGATGAGAGAGAAGACTGGAAAGACTTCGCCAGAAGTAGCTGGGATCCGGGAAACTCTTGAGAAGTACCCTCTTAAACGTACATCTAAAAGCTCTGTAGTGAGGACAGTTGGGGGAACCATCTTGTAGACTGGGACCACTGGACCAAAGAGCTAGGGAAATCTGGATCAGTTTAAGGGAGGAATGCCAGGAATTCACGTAAAACACTTGAGTTTCAGGATGATGCAGTCACTTTGGGGGGAAATGAGATGGGGCCTGTGTCCTGAGGGAATGCACATATTGACTTACAGAATTATTTATGGGAACTAGAGGAGAGTGAGACACACTAGTAACAGAGATCAGGCCTAGCATTGGATGCTGGCCTGATGGGAGACTCCCCTGGCTGGGATGATCTGACAGAAAGGTGAGGATGGTCATGATTTGTGTAATCAAAGATTACATGATTTGAGCACACTTGGACCACATTAATTTCCTATCTTTCTCTCTAGGAGATTTCAAAGACAAATGAAGATAACTATCTTTTTTAAATGTCTGACAGAAAGCAAAGAAAAAGAAAAAAAGACAGCATTTAACACCAGCAGGCAGTGCAAACCCTAGGTGGTTAGAGAACACAATAGACCACTTAGGATACAGGTTAAACCGTTAGAAACTCACTGAGCCTTCCCGAGAGGAGTAGGAGAATAGTAAAGCAAATGAAATGCCAACAGTAGACCATACCTCTATAAAACTTGTAGCAGAAAGAAATGCTGGAATATCTAAAAGCTGGGAGAGACGGGCCTGAGAGCTAGGCATTAGGAGCTTTCCACAGCCGAGGCAGTGGAAGGCCCCGTGTGCCACAGAGCACAGTGATGAAGCCCTGGGCCAGTCTCAGGTGGTTGGGGGTCTTCAATGTGTCCTGGATCACGGGCTTCAGAAAATCAACCACAGCTTCAATTCGTTAATCTGCTAAAGGCTGAAACAAATGTGGAGATGAAGGGAAAATCTTTCCTACCACAGTGCCTAGAACTCAAATGTTAATTAACCCCACCAACACACAGGCCTAAGAGCTCCCCTCGGCACTCAAAGGCTCGCCATCACAATGTTGTTGAACCCAAGTTCATGTGCCCGAGGCAGAGTGAGGCCAAACAAACGGAAACATCGGAGTTTGGAGCAGAGAAAGGCTTATTGCAAGGGCCAAGCAAGGGGAATGGGTGGCTCATGCTCAAAAGACCCAAACTCCCTAATGGGCTTCAGGGAAGATGTTTTTATAGGCAAAATTTGGGGTGAGGGCTGCAGGGTGTGTGACCTTCCTCTGATTGGTTGGTGTTGAGGTAACAGAGTGGTGGTCCAGGAATCTCAATCATCAGCCTTCTGGGTCCAAAGAGCCTTAGGTCCACGTGCTAGTGCTCAGCCTGAAATTACCATCCTCTACCTGGTGGGGGCCTTCATTCCTGTAGAAGAACTCAGAGATATGGAGAAAATTTTGCTGCCCATCCCTGAGGAGGAACCAGGCCCCTGCCCCATCACTGCACTATTGTTTCTTTCTGTGTTCCTTCACTCTCCTAATTAGTAACTATTTGAATCTGCCCTTTGGAAATAAGGGAAGGTCTAGGGGGCTGAAAGACTTTTTCCTGCAAGCAAGAAATGGAGGACATGGAAAGGCTTTTATGCCCAGGAGGGCGCAGAGGGTCCTGCTCAGTCTCAACAGTGCCCAGCAATAGTCCACCAATTCACCATCCCTCTTTGTATTGATCACCATACAAAGCTGACCCCAGCTCACCTGTAAACACCCAGACCCTCATGCTCCTGTGGTTTTTACATTCCCTTCCCTCAGGCTCCCCTAAATCTTCCCCTGTATCCTCTGCCACTCCAGCTGCCCTCAGCCAATAACCCCAGATCCTCTCCCTCTTCTCTGAGCAGCTGGGTCACCCTCCTGCCACGGTGGATACCTGGCTCTCCCTTCAGGATACGGTCTCCCCTGGAACCTTCCCACTGGGCCTAGGGGAGGGGGAGGAGCTCTCCTCATTCATTATGGCCATTTTCCTCACCTCCTCCCAAAAGCCCCCAGCATCTTTTCCTCTCATGCCCGAATAACTACCCAGGGGCTCCTCATACTCACTCCCTTCATTCCTTGAAGAGTTCAGTACTGGGCTAACTGTCTTTCTCTCCACCACTCCTCCCATCATTATCCTTGGAAATTTCCTTCCAATACTCTGGCCTCTCAGCTCCTTGACTCCTCTCCTGCAATGACCTTGTCCTGCCAAACCTCAGCCACCCACTCGCATGGCTATATTCCTTGTCATTACCAATAACTGCACCCCTCCGTGCTTGTAATTGCAGGCATTCTCATCCTGTGCTCACCACTTCCTACTTCCTATTTTTCCACATCATTCACTCTAATCCAACTCCAGAGAGAATTACCAAGATCATGAAAGATCACTACAGATCCTACAGACTTTTAAAAAAATAAGAGAATATTATGAACAACTATGTGCCAGTTAATTTGACCACTCAGTTGAAATGGAAAACTTTTAAAGAGATAAGATAAAAATGACACAAGAAAAATATGAAAATATCTATATCAAAGAAAAGTAACTCCTAATTAAAATCCTTCCCAAAATGAGGACTCTAGGTCAAATTGAGAATTCTTTCAAGCATTTAAGGAGGAAATAATGCCATATCTACACAAACTCTTTCAGGAGAAAAGAGGAAAAATCAATTGCCATCTCATTTTATGAGGCCAAACATTACCTTGACGTCAAAAAACAGGAAAAGACAAAATTAAACTATAGATTAATATCCCTCATGAACATAAAGGTAAAAATTCTCAACAAAATATTAACAAATCTAATTAAACAATTTTTTAAAGGATAATACACTATAACCAAGTGGAACTTATCCCAGGAATGCAAAATTGGTTTCGTATTCAAAAATCAAACAATGTAATTTACCATGTTAGAATTTAAAAACTCATATGATCATCTCAATAGATACGAAGAAAGCATTTGGCAAAATTCAACAACCATCCATGATTTTAAAAAACAAAAAACACACTCAACAACCTGGGAATAGAAGAAAGCTTCCTCAACCTGATAAAGAACATCTATGAAAAACCTACAGCTAACATCATACTCAAGGGTGAAAGACTGAATGCTTTCTTTCAAATATCAGGAACAAGACAAAGATCTATTCTTTTCTATTCAACATTGTACTGGAATTCCAAACCAGTGCAATAAAAGAAAAATAATTGAAGTATATAGATTAGAAAGGAAGAAATAAAATTACTTTTACTTACAGATGACATGTTCATGTACATGGAAAATCCTAAGGCATCTACCAAAAATTTCCAGAACTAATGATTTTAGCAGTGTCACAGGATATAATAAATATTTGAAAATCAATTATTTCTATAAATAGCAATGAACAACTGGAAATTGGAACCTTAAAATGCCATTTACAACAGTATCAAGAGTATAAGATACGAATGGATAAAATTAACAAAATTTACACTGAAATTTATCTGTACTATACACTGAACTATAAAACATTGCTGGGAGAAATTAAAGATCTAAATAAAGAGAATTACCATGTCTGTGGATCAGAATATTCTTGAGGTGCCACATCTTCTCAAACTGATCTATAGACTCAACACAATCTGAATTTTAAGTAAGCTTTTTGATAGAAATTGACAAGTTGATTCTAAAATGTATATAGAAATGCAAAGAGCCTGTAAGAGCCAAAGCAGTTTTGAAAAAGGAACAAAGTTGGAGGACATGAGCTACCTAATTTCAAGACTCACAGTGATCAAGAAAATGTGCTACTGACATTAGGGTAGACATAGAATGATTAGAACATAACAGGATCTAGAAATAGAATTTCAGCCAACTTGGCAAGGTAATTCGATGGGGAAAGACAGTCTTTTCAACAAGTGGTGCTGGAACTAATGGATACACATATGGAAGGGAAAATGAAACTTGACTCTTCATCACACCATACCAAAAAAAAAAAAAATTAATTAACTTGAACTGGATCACAGGCCTAAATGTAAACTTTTAAACAGTGAAATGTCTAAAGATAACCACAGAAGAAAAAATTTTCTCGACCTTAGTGTAAGCAAAAATTTGTTAGGAAACAAAAGGCACTAGTCATAAAAAAAAATTAATAAATTGGACTTGATCAAATTTAAAACTTCAGCTCCTCAAGACTCCACTAAGAAAACAAAAAGATGAGCACTGTCTAGAGTGAGAGGATTCCAAATGTAAAGTTTACTAAGGCCATAGACTCAGGAAGCTTTCCCATCCAATGGAAGAAGATTCTATTTGATAGCTTCCTGGTGCATTTTACCCTGGCTTTGTTAAATTTGGATTTTACTGAATATTGACCACTACTTCTCTACAAATGTATAATGGCATTCAGCATCAATAATCTGATTCCTGCCCACTCCCCAAACTGGATTTTACACAGCTGGGTAATGAAGCTCAGTGAGGATGACCCCTGAGCTCACTTGGTTGTCTCAGAATTCAGAAACGGAGCCCTTGACCTAAGTGTGGATCTGTAGGTATGTGTGTGTTCACTTTTGTTTTTTCTTTTTTAATAAAAGCAATGTATGTTCATTATTAATCAGAAAATGCAAATTATCCAAAACTTATTGGTTGCAAGTGACAGAAACTCATTTTAAATAGCTTAATCAAAAAATTGTTGGACCACATAACCAGCTCATCGTGAAGCATAATGACCCTAAGAACAGCTGGATCCAAGGCTCCAGTGACAGGTCCAGGTTCATCTCTCCACCATCAGCTCTACATCCTTCATTTGGTTGATGAGCTATATTTTTACCTACTACCCACTGCCTTTTTCAGGAAACCAGTGAGGATAGCCACCCTGAAGTCACACCTTTCCATTTAGCAACTCAAGAGGGAAAAGTCAAGCACCTTTCCAAAACTGTGCACAATCAGGCCAAGAAAAAATGATTGATCCTGCCCGAGTCAAGTGCCTTCACCCCTTTCTGCCAGGGGCAGAAGTTGGCAAAAATACCAACTACTAATGCAATCTTCATGTTAAGTGAATAGAATGTGTATGCCCATTGCCTCTCCCTCCTTATAGAGTACTGCATTGCGCTGTCAAGCCTAAACTAGTCTTCATTTGGTCATTTGCTCTTTCATTTGTTCAATAAGCAGCCTGCACTGTGCCATGCCCTGCACTGAGTGCTGAGGATACAAGATTAGACACAGTCCCTGCCATAAGCTGCCGAACTAGAGGACCCTTCTACAGTTAAAGGAACTTCTACCATTAGAGGCACTTCCATGGGACCACCAGGAGCACCAGTGTGGAAATGAATCCTAAAGAAAAAATATTCACATGTACAAATTCTTCCAAGAACCTCAAAATACACTCACTTTTCTCTTGGCTCACAACTATAGATTAGGCTCTAGAGAATCTGAGAGAGAATCACAATCAAATTAACTGATCTCTCCACCTCCACACAGTTATGTGAGTTTGGATATTTAGTTTTTCTAAGGTATTATTACTCTGGCTTCTAAAGTTACTCAACATCATTTGAAAAACTAATTCCAGCAGGAATTGCTTGTTAACTAGTACGGACATGTGGGGAGGAATCGTTATTGCAGTCAAGCAGAGCAGGAATTGGGGACACTACAATCATCCCAGAAAATTTCTATTGTATATTTATAAACTTGTCTTTTCTGTAATTAGATTGTGTTCAGGAATACAACAAAGACCCCTAGTTCTTCAATTCATAAATACTTTTAACTTCCCTGGGTAGTAAGATATTTAAAAAGCTGTATTTGAAATGCAGCTCCAAGCTGTAATGTATTTATCACAGCATGCTGTACAATTCTGCATTTATGTCTTTTGTGTGGATGAAGTTGTATGGATAACAATGAAGACAATCTTAGTGCCAACTATTTTGTGTATATAACTCAACCTTTTCTCCAGCCTTGTAAAGTAAGTATGGAACTATTAAAGCTAGTATGGAGCCAATGTTTTCTGCATTTTAGGTACACAGAAGACACAAGCACAAATATAAATATATCCACATTTATATACAATTTATACAAAAGACAAAATGAGGGTCATTTATTTACTTTGGCAAATGGAATACTCAGCGCAGAATTCCTTAATAACATTAAAGATTGCATTAACTTGGTGCTAAAATTAAATTGAAAATAACAAATTCAATTTTCATGTAGTATCTGAGGAATACATCTATGTGTAAAGACATACTAGTAAAGATTTGACAATGACATTTTTTTTTCCCCTGGGAATGGTCCATTCAGAGGGCCACCTGAGCCCCAATCTCTTTTCCAATTCTGTGATGAGCCCATACATTTGCTGATTGCCCTTCAGGTCTTGGATCCAAATTAACATTTGGTTGGTGGCAGTTGTAGGGGAAAAACGTAGCACAGCAGATTGGAAATTTATGAACCTCCTGGAAAAGCTATTTGCTAAGCTCGTCTCAAATCTGCCTGAGTAGGCTGTGGCAGCTGCAAAATCGAGGCGCCCCAGGGTACAGATGGTGCTCCTGTCACATGGCCAGTGGTTGGCTGGATCCCTCGCATCGCAGAGCCCTTCTACCAAGGGAGCTGGGCCCTACTTGTAAGGCAGCTGCACCCCACTCCAGCTACCACCACTGCCACGCAGGGCTGGAGTCTTAACACAGGCACCGTGGCAGAGTAGGGTAAGGGTTTATTCTGCTCCTACGCTTACCACAGCACACTATGGCATAGGATTGGAAGGAGCATGCTCTCCCAGAAGCATCTAGAATACTTAGAAAACTCTTAGTTACTACCCTAAATAGATACCTCCCTCCAGCAATGCAAATCCTTCCCCATCCCACTCAGAAGGTATCAACACTCTAATGTGGCATCTCTGGCCCCTGCTAATCTGGGTCCATCTGCCTCCATAAGCCTGCACAGAACGTCACCTTTCAACGAGTCCTTCTGGCTTCTCCACACAGCTCTGGTTATCCCTCTGCACTGAGTCTTGTCAGTACTTACAGGCTCTCAATTTATTCACTGTCATTGATCCACTTATTCATACTATAAATATTCATAGAGCACCTACTACATGCTGGGTGCTGGGGATGCAATTGTAAGAAAGACCTGAACTGGTAAACAAGATAAACAAGGTCCTACATTTAAGACTTTCCAATTAGTTAGGAATATCAGCAAACAGGCACATAAGTGATAAGCTAGAGAAGTCAAGATGTTACAAGAAGATTACTAAGCAAACTTGTGAGTCAGAGTCTTCATGGAAGGACTGATGCCTCACTGAAACCTAGTGGGTGTTGGGCAGGTCCAGGGTAGCATGGTGAGGGTGGGCTCAGTAGGGACCCATGCAGAGAGGCCTGAGGGGCTCCAGGGACCATATCCTAGAGAACTGAAACAAGTGCAGAGAGGAGGCGGGACTATAATCATTTGTGCCTCTTTATTTCACTTTTTATGTGCTTTTAAGTTCATGTCTGTCTTCTATCTCATGTCCTATTGTCTTCTCTGAAATACCCAATTATTAAGACAGAGCTTAGTAAGCACAGGCAGTGCAATGCTCCATGAAGTGTTATCAAATGGATTACAACTCTTCACAAATGTGCTAAGGAAGAGAGATCTTTCTGTAGCTCCCATATGTTGTCTGTCAGGCTTCCTGTCAGTCACTAAGAGACTCAGCCTGGGCAATGGGTGCAGAAGGGATTTCTTAGTGCTTAGAGAACAATGGCCAAATGGTACCCACATCCTTTTTTTTCTGGAATAAGTACATCTGGTGAATAATAAATGACATCCCATCTCCCAGACTTTGAGAGGTAGCAATAACTCACATTCCAGTGCAACAGAAGGGAGGAAGAGGAAAAGAGCAGATTTGAGACATTTTATAATTCATCAATGGACATTTCTCAGGCTTCAGCTTTCTGGGCCTCTGGGAAGGATTCAATACCCGTAACCATGCCATCCTTCTCAAAGCATGCTTCTCTCTTGGCTTCTGAAACACAACACTCTTATGCTGCCCTTCTTGCTACTCCTTCTCAGTTGTCTTGGTAGGTTCATCTTTCACTCGGCCTTTAGGTTCTAGGAGGACTCAAGGAATATTCCAGGCCCCTTTTCTTGTCTCACTCAATGCTCTCTTCCTTGTGGCACAATATATTTTAAATGATGAAAGGGAAAAACCTACAACCAAGAATACTCTACCTGGCAAGGCTCTCATTCAGATTTGATGGAGAGATCAAAAGTTCTACAGACAAGCAAAAGCTAAAAGAGTTCAGCACCACAAAACCAGCTTTCCAAGAGAAGTTAAATGGATTTCTCTAAGCAAAAAAAAAGCCACAACTAGAAACATGAAAATTACAAAAGGAAAAAGCTCACTGGTAAAGGCAAATACATAGTAAAGGTAGTAAGTCATCCATGCACAAAGCTAGTAGGAAGATTAAAAGACAAAAGTAGTAAAATCATCTATATCCACATAGTAGTAAAATCATCTATATCTCAAACAGTTAAGAGATGCACAAAACAATTAGTTGTAAAACATGTCAAAAACTAACATGAGAGTAAAAATGAAGTGTTAAAATATGCTTAAAATTAACAGATTGTCAACTTAAATCATATATGTATACATATATATAAACTCATGGTAACCACAAACCAAAAATCTATAATAGATAAACACATAAAAGAGAAAGGAATCCAAATATAACATTAAAGATGGTTATCAAATCACAAGAGAACAAAAGAAGAAAGGAACAAAAAACCTACAAAAACAACCCCAAAACAATTAACAAAATGGCAATAAAAACATACATATCAATAATTACTTTAAATGTAAATGGACTAAATGCTCCAGTCAAAACATATACAGTGGCTGAGTGGATACAAAACCAAGACCTGTATGTAAGCTGCCAACAAGAGACTCTCTTCAGATCTAAACACACGCGCAGACTGAAAGTAAGGAGATGGAAAAAGATATTCCATGCAAATGGAAATCAAAGCTGGGGTAGCAATACATATTTCAGACAACAGACTTTAAAATACTGTTACAAGGGACAAGGACACTACTTAATGATTAAGGGATCAATCCAAGAAGACAACAATTGTAAATATATATGCATGCACCCAACATAGGGGCACACAAGTACCTAAAACAAATATTAAAACATAAAGGGGAGGGACTTCCCTGGTGGCGCAGTGGTTAAGAATCCACCTGCCAATGCAGGGGACATGGGTTTGAGCCCTGGTCCAGGAAGATCCCACATGCCGTGGAGCAACTAAGCCCCTGCACCACAACTACTGGGTTTGTGCTCTTAGCCTGCAAGTCACAACTACTGAGCCTGTGTGACACAACTACTGAAGCCCGTACACCTAGAGCCCATGGTCCTCAACAAGAGAAGCCCACAATGAGAAGACTCTGCACCGCAATGAAAAGTAACCCCCACTCGCCGCAACTAGAGAAAGCCCATATGCAGCAACAAAGATCCAATGCAGCCAAAAATAAATAAATAAATAAATTTATTTCTTAAAAAAAGACATAGAGGGGAGGGACTTCCCTGGTGGTCCAGTGGTTAGAACTCAGTGCTTCCACTGCAGGGGTTGTGGGTCCCTGGTTGGGGAACTAAGATCCCACATGCCATGTGGCATGGCCAAAAAAACAAAAAAGACAAAAAGGGGAGAAATTGACAGTAACACAATAATAGTAGGGGGCTTTAACACCCTGTTTACATCAGTGGACAGGTCATCCAGACAAAATCAATAAGGAAACACAGGCCTTAAATGACACATTAGACCAAATGGACTTAAGAGAAATATAGAGAACATTTCATCCAAAACCAGCAGAATAAACATTCTTTTCAAGTGTACGTGGAATATTCTCCAAGAATTCTACATGCAAGGCCACAGAACAAACATCAGTAAATTTAAGAAAACTGAAATCATATCAAGCATCTTTTCCAACCACAATGCTATGAGACTAAACAACAACTACAAGAAAAACTGCAAAAAAAAAAAAATCAACACATGGAAGCAAAACAATATGCTACTAAACAACAAATGGATCACTGGAGAAATCAAAGAGGGAATCAAAATGTACATGGAGACAAATGAAAGTGAAAACACAATGATCCAAAACCTATGGGATGCAGCAAAAGCAGTCCTAAGAGGGAAGTTTATAGTGATACAACTTTACCTGAGGAAACAAGGAAAATCTCAAACAACCTAACCCTACACCTAAAGGAGCTAGAAAAAGAACAAACAAAACCCAAAGTCAGTAGAAGGAAAGAAATCATAAAGATCAGAGTAGCAATAAATGAAATAGAGACTAAAAAAATTAAAAAGATAAATGAAACTAAGAGCTGGTTCTTTGAAAGGAAACAAAATTGATAAACAAAATTGAAAAAACTTTAACCAGACTCATCAGGGAAAAAGGGCCCAAATCAATAAAAGTCAGAAATGAAAAAGAAGTTACAACTGACTCCACAGAAATACAAAGGATCTTAAGGAACTACTACAAACAGCTATATGCCAATAAAATGGACAACCTTGAAGAAATGGACAAATTCCTAGAAATGTACAATCTTTCAAGAATGAACCAGTAAGAAATAAAAAATATGAACAGACCAAGTACCAGTAATGAAATGAATGAAACTGAATCAGTATTTTATTTAAAACTCCCAACAAACAAACCAGATGGCTTCATAGGTGAAGTCTACCAAATATCTAAAGAGTTAACACCTATCCTTCTCAAAATATTCCAAAAAATTGCAGAGGAAGGAATGCTTCCAAACTCATTCAATGAGGCCAGCATCACTCTGATACCAAAACCAGACAAAGACATCACAGAGAAAAGTACAGGCCAATGTCACTAAACATAGATGCAAAAATCCTCAACAAAATATTAGCAAGTCAATTTCAACAATACGTTGAAAGGATCATACATTCTGATCAAGTGGGATTTATCCCAGGGGTGCAAGTGTGCTTCGATATCTGCAAATCAGTCACTGTGATATACCACACTAACAAACTGAAGAATAAAAACTATATGATCATCTCAATAGTTGCAGAAAAAGCTTTTGACAAAATTCAACAACCATTTATGATAAAAACTCTCCAGAAAGTGGGTATAGATGAAACATACTTCAAATAAAGGCCATATATGATAAGCCCACAGCTAACATCATACTCAATGGTGAAAAATTGAAAGCATTTCCTCTAAGATCAGGAACAAGATGAGACTGCTAATTCTCACCACTTCTATTCAACACATTATTGGAAGTTCTAGCCACAGAAATCAGACAAGAAAAAGAAATAAAAGGAATCCAAAATGGAAAGGAAGAAGTAAAACTGTCACTGTTTGCAGACAATATGGTATTATACATAGAAAATCCTAAAAATGCAACCAAAAAACTACTAAAACTCATCAACAAATTTGGTAAATTTGCAGGATACAAGACTGATATACAGAAATCTGCATTTCTATACATAACAACAAACTGTCAGAAAGAGAAATTAAAGAAACAATCCCATTTACAATTACATCAAAAAGAATAAAATACCTAGGAATAAACTTACCTAAGGAGGTAAAAGACCTGTACTCAGAAAACTAAGACACTGAGAGAAACTGAAGATGACCCAAACAGATGGAAAGATATACCATGCTCTTGGGCTGGAATAATTAATATTGTTAAAATAACCATACTACCCAAGGCAATCTACAGATTGAATGCAATCCCTATCAAAATAACAATGGTATTTTTCACAGAACTAGAATAAATTTTAAAATTTGTATGGAAACACAAAAGACCCCAAATAGTCAAAACAATCTTGAGAAAGAAGAACAGAGCTGGAGGAATCACACTCCCTGACTTCAGATTATACTACAAAGCTTCAATAATCAAAATGATATTGTACTGGCACAAAAACAGACACATAGATCAATGGAACAGAATAGAGAGCCCGAAACAAACCCATGCACTTATGGTCAATCTGCAACAAAGGAGGCAAGAATATACAATGGAGGAAAGACAGTCTGTTCAATAAGTGGTGCTGAGAAAACTGGACAGCTGCATGTGAAATAATGAAATTAGAACATTTTCTCACACCATATAAAAAAAAAAAACTCAAAATGGATTAAAGACCTAAATGTAATACCAAAACCATAAAACTCCTAGTACAAAACATAGGCAGAACACTCTTTGTCGTAAATCACAGATATATTTCTTTGGATCTGTCTCCTAAGGCAAAGGAAACAAAAGCAAAAATATACAAATGGGACCTAATTAAACTTAAAAGTTTACAAAGCAATCCATTGACAAAATGAAAACATAACCTACTGCATGGGAGAAAATATTTGCAAATGATATGACCTAGAAGGCATTAATATCCAAAATATATCAAATCATTCAACTCAATACCGAAAAAACCCCAACCCAATTCGTCCAAAGAAGACATACAGATGGCCAACAGGTACATGAAAAGACGCTCAACATCATTAATCATAGAAATGCAAATCAAAACCACAATGAGATGACCTCACACCTGTCAGAATGGCTCTCATCAAAAAGACCACAAAAAGCAAATGTTGGTAAGGATATGGAGAAAAGGGAACCCTTGTACACTGGTGGGAATATAAATTGGTACAGCTGCTGTGGGAAAACAGCGTGGAGGTTCCTCACAAAACTAAAAATGAAACTACCATATGATCCAGCAATTCTACTCCTGGATATATATCTGAGGAAAACAAAAACATTAATTCAAAAAGATATATGCACCCCAATGTTCATAAAAGCACTATTTAATGATAGCCAAGATAAGGAGGTAACCTAAGTGTCCATTGATAGATGAATGGGTAAAGAGTTGGTGTGGGTGTGTGGGTGTGTGTGTATACACAATGGAATACTACTCAGCCATAAAAAAAAGAAATTTTGCCATTTGCAACAACATGGATTGACTTGGAGGGTATTGTGGTTAGTGAAATAAGTCAGAAAGACAACTGCTGTATGATATCACTTATATGTGGAATCTAAAAAATAAAACAAACTAGTGAATATAACAAAAAACGTACTCAGATACAGAGAACAAATTAGTGGCTACCAGTGAGGAGAGGGGAGGAGAGGCAAGCTAGGGGTAGGGGATTAAGAGATACAAACTACTATGCATAAAATAAATAAGCTACAAGAATATACTGTCCAGCACAGAGAATATAGCCAATATTTTATAAATGGAGTATAATCTTTAAAAATTGTGAATCACTATGTTGACACCTGAAGCTCATATAATATGGGAAATCAACTATACCTCAATTTTTAAAAATGTTCTATTCCTAGGAAATGTCTTTGGCACCATGTCTTCAATGGTCAACGCTTACTGATTACTCCCATTCTCTGACTCCAGGTGAAATAGGCTCAGTGTTTTTCACTTTTCAGCTGCTTTGTAGCATCCAAACTCCTTTCTATTCGTGGAGAATTCCCCTTCTTATAAGTCTTGGTAGGAAGCAGAGCTGCAATCTTCCAGAGAAGCTGGAGATGTCAGGTAATAAGTCTTCCCCAGC
The DNA here is from genome assembly GCF_965194825.1 of Balaenoptera physalus. Lineage (NCBI taxonomy): Eukaryota > Metazoa > Chordata > Mammalia > Artiodactyla > Balaenopteridae > Balaenoptera > Balaenoptera physalus. The sequence goes on along the minus strand of NC_138882.1, from coordinate 95,862,551 downwards.
TTACTGAGTAGCTAGGGCTGAGGCCAGTGACCCAGGCTCAGCCAATCAGAGGTTCATTCAGGGACTCAGTCCAGATCTTTCCAGGTGACAAAAGTGAGGATGACACTGTGGCAGCAGCCTCCCGGGACCAGCTCTGGAGTACCAGGATACAAGAGGCAACATGCCATGTCAATAGCAGCTGCAGTGGCAATAACAGTATCTTCCCCTTACCTGCCTGCTGGTGAGATGTTGGACCAGGTTCTGGACATTGAGTCTTCTTTTGATTCTTTCTGCCTAATTTACAAGCCTGGTTCTGAAGGCCTCCTGCTGATTCTGTGAGCTACCCAATATCTGTTCAGTAAATCACTTTTCCACTTAAATAAGCCAGAATTGGTTTCCATTCTGATGGTGGCCTGTCCATCACCCTACTCAGATGAAAGTTTCCAACTGGCTCTGTTCTGTCCCACCTTGGTCAGGGATCAAGGCTTTCTAGTTACCAGATATCAGTGGTTTTGAGGTGTGGTCCCCAGACACCTGAAAGTTGCTGAGACAATTTCAGGAGGTCTACAAGGTAAAAGTTATTTTCAAAAAATTAGAGATATTATTTGTCTTTTTCACGGTGTTACATTTTCACTGATACATAAGCAATGATTGAAACAGTCAGTGCCTTGGCACAAATCAAGGCAATGGCACCAAACTGCAATAGGAGCATTGTCTTTACCATCATGCCCTCACAGAAAAAACAAAGCCAGATTCACTTAAGAACATCCTTTTTGAATAAAACACTTAGGAGTAAACTTAACCAAAGAGATGGAAGACCTATATGCTAAAAACTATAAAAAATTGGTAAAGGAAATTGAGGATGATTCAGAGACATAGAAAGATATCCCATGCTCTTGGATTGGAAGAATTAATATTGTTAAAATGGCCATACTACCAAAGCAATCTACAGATTTAATGCAATCCCTATCAAATTACCCATGACATTTTTCACAGAACTAGAACAAATAATCCTAAAATTTATATGGAACCATAAAAGACCCAGAATTGCCAAAGCAATCCTGAGGAAAAAGAACAAAGCTGGAGGCATAACCCTTCCAGACTTCAGACCATACTACAAAGCTACAGTAATCAAAACATCATGGTATTGGCACAAAAAACATATACATCAATGGAACAGAATACAGAGCACAGGAACAAACCCACACACCTGTGGTCAATTAACCTATGAAAAAAGAGGTAAGTATATACAATGGAGAGAGACAGGGATCAAGATGGTGGAGTAAGAAGACAAAGAGCTCACCTCCCCCTACAAACACATCAAAAATACATCTACATGGGGAACAATTTTCACTGGAAACTGACAGAAGATATCCTATCAAACCAAAGCTGCAAGAAGGATATCCACATAACCAGGTAGGATGAGGGGAAAAAGGCATAAGAATGGGACTGGCACCCCTGGGAGGGATCTGTAAAGGAAAGAAGGTTCACATGGGCAGAACTTCACCCTGGGAACCCCTTGCCTGCTGGGAAATCCACTGGGACAGATAGAGGGCCTAGACTTTACTCATCAGGAGTGTGCAAGTGCTGGCTTGCTAACAGTCAGGGCACTGATGGCTGCCGTCCCGCCATACTTCCCAATCCGAAGGGGTGAATACCTCAGACCACTCCCTCCACACTGCAGCCTAGCACACGATCAGGGCAGAGATTTGGTCTAGCTGCTCAGAGACAGACTGGGATGTGCCAGGGTGTGATTCAGTCCAAACCACAGAGACCATAGTCAGTGCACACACAGGGGCAGCAGATCAAACTGGGCAGACATTGTCAGCACATGCACCAGGCGGTGCCACATATATGCACAGCAGCCAAGCACTGAATCTTGGGCAGACAGTTCCTGGGAGAGGACTTGATCTAGCTGTGCAGAGACAGCCTGGAGGGCCTGGAGTGTGGTCAAGGGGGAACCACGGAGCCAACTGTCAGTGCTCACACAGCAGGGACAGCCATGGAGCTCATTGTCAAAGTGCTCAGGGCAGGGGAATTCCAGCCATAGTGGGCTGCTTTGGTGCACGCACTGGGTGGCACCACAGATTTGCACAGCAGCTGGGCACTGAGGCTCAGGCAGGCAGGCCCTGGGCAGGAGTACTCAGTGGTTCATTTCCCTGTGGGAGTGCTATAGCTCCATCCACTCTACACCGCATCTTGGAGCCAAAACTGGTGCATACAGATTCTGGGAGAGATCTGGCACAGAGGCAGCCCAGGTCCCAGGCAGCAGCACAGCCACCTCAATTCCTGCAGCCACAGCACCCTGGCCCCCAGCCCCAGCCTACTCCACACCACAGCCTAGCACAAGGTCTGGGATGAACACAAGGGAGAAAGGGACATGACTTGGGCTGCTTCTGGGCAGAACTGCGGACACCTGCACAGGCAGCACAGAGATTTACTATGACCATGTGGGCATCACTTGATTCAGCAGTCACCAGCTTTGGGGCAGGGCACACACTCAAGTGCAACAAAGTCTGATAAAGCTCAACCATCAGGACTTCTACTCCAACAACTGGAGATCAGACCCCACCCCTGACAGGGCAGTGATAACCATAGCACAAGGAAAAGGCCCTGCCCCACATCAAGTGCAGGCTCTGAACACCCCAACACCAATCACAATCCCTATCAAGGGGACAATGGCCAGCACACTCTGAGGAAAGACATGGCTGGAATCCATACTAAAACCAGCCTTCACACCAAAAATATTGGACTTATAGTCTACACAGGGACACTCCCCTAAAAGCACCCCTCCAAGACCATAGTAGATGTCACTCTCTTCTAAATTCATAGATGCAGAAAGTTAACTAAAATGAAAAAGCAGAGTAACTATTCCCAACTTAAAAAACATAATAAATACCCTGAAAGAACAAATAATGAAACAGACCCCACCAGTCTACCAGACCCTGAGTTCAAAAAGGAGGTAATGGAAATGCTAAAGGAATTAAGAAAACTTTATCGATAGAAATGCAGATCACTGTAATAAGGAACTAGAAATTATAAAGATGAACCAATCTAGAAGCAATGAATAGCAGACTAAATGACACAGAAAAATAAGTGATCTGGAAAGTAGAATAATAGAAATCACCCAATCGGAAGAGCAAACAGAAAGATAAATGAAAAAAAAAATGAAAGGAACACACGAGATCTATGGGATAATATAAAGCATACCTACCTACGCATAATAGGGGTTCCAGTAGGAGAAAAGAGAAAAAAAGAGACCAAAAATGTATTTGAAGAAATGATGGCTGAAAAATTCCCAAACCTGGAGAAGGAAATAGATATCCAGGTACAAGAAGCACAGAGGGTACCAAACAAGATGAACCCAAACAGACCCACACCAAGGCATATAATTAAGATGTCAAGAATTAAAGATAAGATTCTAAAGGCAGCAAGGGAAAAACAAAGAGTCATGTACAAGGGAACCATATAAGGCTATCAGATAATTTCTCTGAAGAAACATTGCAGGCCAGAAGGGAGTGGGATGATATATTCAAAGTCCTGAAAGGGAAAAACCTGCAACCTAAGATACTCTGTCAAGCAAGATTATCATTTAGAAGAAGGAGAGAGAGAGAATTTCACAGACATACAGAAAAACCAAAAGAATTCAGCAATACTAAACTTACCCTGAAAAATACACTAAAAAAAAAAAACTGAAAGTTTTTCTCTAAATAGAAAAAAAGCAAGAATCTATAGGAGAGGGAAAATAAAAATAGGAAAGGGAAACATATGTAAGGACTGAAGATCACTAAAATAAGCCAGGACACAGATTAAGAAACAATCAAAAAAATTTTGTATAATTATAATTAACAGTAAAATGATAAACATGAAGATGTAAAATAAGACAACAAAATCACAAAATATGGGGGAGGGGAGTAAAAATATGTAGATCTTTTAGAATCTGTCTGAACTTGTATGACTATCAGTCTAAAGCAAGTACATATAGTAATGGGTCAACATACTTGAAAACTAGGGTAACCACGAATCAAAAACATACAATAGATTCACAAAAACAAAAAAGAAAGGAATCAAGCATACTTCAAAAGAAAACCATCAAACCACAAAAGGAAAAGCAAAAAAGAAATAATGAACAAAGAAAAACTATGAAGTCAACTGGAAAACAAGGTTTAAAATGATAATAAGTACATACCTATCAATAATTACTTTAAATGTCAATGGATGAAATACTCCGGGACTTCCCTGGTGGTTGAGAATCTGCCTGCCAATGCAGGGGACACGGGTTCGAGCCCTGGTCCGGGAAGATCCCACATGCCATGGAGCAGCTAAGCCTGGTAGCCACAACTACTGAGCCTGTGCTCTAGAACCCGTGAGCCACAATTACTGAGCCCACATGCTACAGCTACTGAAGCCCACGCACCTAGAGCCCATGCTCTGCAACAAAGACAAGCCACTGCAATGAGAAGCCCGCGCACCGCAACAAAGAGTAGTCCCTGCTCGCCACAAATAGAGAAAGCCCACACACAGCAATGAAGACCCAACACAGCCAAAAATAAATAAATACATAAATAAATTTATTTAAAAAAAAAGAAATACTCCGATCAAAAGACCATGGAGTGGCAGATTGGGTTAAAAAAACAAGAACCTACAATATGTTGCCTACAATAGACTCACTTCAGGGTGAAAGATGCACACTAAAGATGCCTGACTCTAATGGATCTGTGCCAATGGATCTGCACTGGTGGCTTTGAACACAGCGCCTGAGGGACACACAGGTTGACTGTCTGCATTCCCATGGTTGAGGTGAGGCTGAGGGCAGTGCCAACAACTGTGTACTTTCAGTCCACCCAACAGGTGACAGGTGACACCAGAGTGCACTTCCCAGTGAACAGCTCCTGAGGAGGAATACTCAGTGGCTCCTCTCCCAGTGGAAGTGCTCCAGTCCCACCTACCCCACACTGCAGCTCAGGAACAGATTGGGGGTTTCTACCCCAACAACTAGGGAGCAGACCCTGTCCCTGACAGGGCTGTGACAACCACAGAGCAAAGAGGAGGCCCCACTCAACATCCAGTGTAGGCTTTGGTCACCACAGCACAAATCACACACCCTATCAAGGGGATAATGGCCAGCACACACTGAGGAAAGATGTGTCAGGCATCCATAATAATAACAGCCTTCACATCAAAAATATTAGACTCACGGAGACTACACAGGGATGCTCCCACATAAAAACAGCCTTTCAAGACCACAGTAGATAATTGTTTCTCCTGAATTCATAGAGCCTGAGAAATACAAGTAAAATGAAGAAGCAGAGGATCACTCCCAATTAAAAGTTCAAGAGAATTCCCCTGAAAGAACAAACAATGAAACAGACCTCTCCAGTCTACTAGACCCCAAGTTCAAAAAGGAGGTAATAAAAATACAGAAGGAATTAAGAAAGGCTACCAATAGAAATGTAGATCACTGTAAAAAGGAACTAGAAACTATAAAGAAGAGCCAATTAAAATTAGAAAACCCATTTGCTGAGACAAAAGCTGAGCTAAAGGCGATAGACAGCAGGGAATTTCCTGGTGGTCCAGTGGTTAGAACTCCATGCTTCCACTGTAGGGGGTACAGGTTTGATCCCTGGTCAGGGAACTAAGATCCCACAAACGATGCAGCAAAAAAAAAAAAAAAAAAAAAAGGCAATAAACAGCAAACTGAATAATGCAGAAGAATGAATAAGTGATCTGGAAGATAGAATAATGGAAATCACCCAATCAGAACAGCAGACAGAAAGACAAATGAAAAAAAAAAAATGAAAGTAACATATGAGACCTACAGGATAATATAAAGTGTGCCAATTAAGCATCCCAGAAGGAGAAGAAAGAGAAAAGATGATTGAAAATGTATCTGAAGAAATTATGGGGAGTTCCCTGGTGGTGTAGTGATAAGGATTCTGAGGTATCAGTGCTGCAGCCTGGGTTCAATCCCTTATCGGGGAACTGAGATCCCACAAGCTGCACAGTGGTACGGCCAAAAAAAAAAAAAAAAAGAAAGAAGAAATTATGGCTGAAATCTTTCCAAACCTAAAGGAGAAAAGAGAGATCCAGGTACAGAAAGCACAGAGGGTCCCAAACAAGTGAACCCAAACCAACCTACACCAAGACATTATAAATAAAATGGCAAAAGTTAAAGAGAGTATTCTAAAGGCAGCAAGAGAAAAACAAAGAGTTAATTACAAGGGAACTCCCATAAAGCTATCAGCTGATTTCTCTACAGAAACACTGCAGGCCAGAAGGGAGTGGCAAAGTATATTCAAAATCTTGAAAGGGAAAAACCTGCAACCAAGGATACTCTACCCAGCAAGATTATCATTTAGAATGGAAGGAGAGATAAAGAATTTCTCAGATAAGGAAAAACTTAAAAAGGACAGCAATACTAAACCTACCCAAAAAGAAATATTGAAAGATCTTCCCTAAATAGAAAAGAAGCAAGAATCTATAGGAAACAAAAATCACATTTGGAAAGTAAATCACTTAAGCCAGTACTCAGATTAAAAAAAAAAAATTTTGTGAAAGTGATAACTAATGAACAACTAAAGGATAAACATGAAGATGTAAAAGAGGACACCAAAATCATAAAATGTTGGGGGGAAGTAAGAAAATGTAGATTTTTCTTTTTAGAATGTGTTTGAGCCTACATGACTACCAGTCTAAAGCAAGTAGATATAGTAATGGGTTAACATATTTGAAAAACAGGGTAACCACAAGTCAAAAGCACAAAATACATTCACAAAAAGAAAGAAAACACAAGCATAATACAAAAGAAAACCATCAAACCACAAAAGGAAAAACGAAAAGAAAAGGAACAAAGAAATACAATCAACTGGAAAACAAGGATTAAAATGGCAATAAATACATATCTATCAATAATTACCTTAAATGTCAATGGACTAAATGCTCCAATCAAAAGACAGAGTGGCAGATTGGGTAACAAAACAAGAGCCTACAATATGCTGCCTACAACAGACCAACTTGTAGGCAAAGGACACTCATAGATTGAAAGTGAGGGGATGGAAAAAGATATTTCATACAAATGGAAATGACAAGAAAGCAGGGGTAGCAATACTCGTATCAGACAAAATAGACTTTAAAACAAAGGCCATAAAGAAAGATAAAGGACACTACATAATGATAAAAAGGATCAACACAAGGAGAGGCTATTATACTCATTAACATATATGTACCCAATACAGGAGCACCCAAGTATATAAAAAAATATTAATAGAAATAAAGGGAGAAATTGGGAATACAATAGTAGTAGGAGACTCTAACAGCTCACTGACATCAGTGGCTAGATCTTCCAGACAGAAGATAAGGCAACAGAGATCCTAAATGATACAATATAACAGTAAGACTTAATTGATATTTTTTCCAAAAAAGAAAACAGCATACACATTCTTTTCAAGTGCACATGGAACATTCTCTAGGATAGACCACAAAATAGTACACAAAACAAGCATCAACAAATTTAAGAGGATAGAAATTATTTCAAGCATCTTTTCTGACCACAACAGCGTGAAACTAGAAATCAACCACAGAAAGAGAAATGAGAAAAAAACAATTACATGGAGACTAAACAACATGTTACTAAAAAACCAATGAATCAACGATTAAATCAAAGAGGAAATTTAAAAATACTTTGAGACAAATGACAATGAAAACATAACCATAGGGCTTCCCTGGTGGTGCAGTGGTTGAGAATCTGCCTGCCAATGCAGGGGACATGGGTTCGAGCCCTGGTCTGGGAAGATCCCACATGCCACGGAGCAGCTGGGCCCGTGAGCCACAACTACTGAGCCTGCGCGTCTGGAGCCTGTGCTCCACAGCAAGAGAGGCCGCAATAGTGAGAGGCCCACGCACCGTGATGAAGAGTGGCCCCTGCTTGCCACAACTAGAGAAAGCCCTCACACAGAAACGAAGACCCAACACAGCCATACAAATAAAGGAATTCCTTTAAAAATAAATAAATAAATAACCATACAAAATCTACAAAATGCAGCAGAAGCAGTCCTTAGAGGGAATTTCACAGCAATACAGGCTTTCCTCAAAAAAACAAGAAAGATCGCAAACAACCTAACTTACCACATAAAAGAATTAGCAAAAGAAGAAACAAAACCTAAAGTCAGCAGAAGGAAAGAAATAATAAAGATCAGAGAGGAAATAGAGATTAAAAAACAATAAAATCAAAAAATCAATAAAACCAAGAGCTGGTCTTTGAAAGCAGAAAAAAATCGACAAACCTCTGGCCAGGTTCACCAAGAAGAAAAGAGGGAGGACCCATATAAACAAAATAAGAAATAAAAGAGGAGAAATAACTGATATCACAGACATTCAAAAAATCATGAGAGAATACTATAAACAATTATATGCCAACAAACTGAACAACTTAGAAATGGACAAGTTTCTAGAAACATACAGCCTGCCAAAACTGAATCAAGAAGAAATAACTCAAACAAACCAATCACTAGAAGTGAAATAGAATCTGTAATTTAAAACAAAACAAAACAACAACAACAAAGACCTCTGCAGGGGCTTCCCTGGTGGCACAGTGGTTGAGAATCTGCCTGCCAATGCAGGGGACACAGGTTCGAGCCCTGGTCTGGGAGGATCCCACATGCCGCGGAGCAACTGGGCCCGTGAGCCACAACTACTGAGCCTGCGCGTCTGGAGCCTGTGCTCCACAGCAAGAGAGGCCGCGCTAGTGAGAGGCCTGTGCACCGCGATGAAGAGTGGTCCCCGCTTGCCACAACTGGAGAAAGCCCTCGTACAGAAACGAAGACCCAACACAGCTAAAAATAAATTAATTAATTAATTTTTTTTTAAAAATAGCCCTGGGTTGGGACCAAAGAATTTATTAAAAAAAATAAAATAGGGGCTTCCCTGGTGGCGCAGTGGTTGAGAGTCTGCCTGCCAATGCAGGGGACGCGGGTTCGAGCCCTGGTCTGGGAGGATCCCACATGCCACGGAGCGACTAGGCCCGTGAGCCACAATTGCTGAGCCTGCGCGTCTGGAGCCTGTGCTCCGCAACAGGAGAGGCCACGATAGTGAGAGGCCCGCGCACCGCAATGAAGAGTGGTCCCCGCTTGCCGCAACTAGAGAAAGCCCTCACACGGAAACGAAGACCCAACACAGCCATAAATAAATAAATAAATAAATAAATAAAAAATAAAATAAAACTTCTGCAAACAAAAGTCCAGGAACAGAGGGATTCATTGGGGAATTCTACCAAACTTACAAAGAAAAACTTATACCTATCCTTCCCAAACTCTTCCAAGCTCTTCCAAAAGATTGAAGAGGAGGGAACATTCTCAATGTCATTCTATGAAGCCACCATCACCCTGATACCAAAACCAAACAAGACATTACCAAAAAAGAAAATTACAGGCCAATATCTTTGAATATAGAAGCAAAAATCCTCAACAAAATATTAGCAAACCAAATCTAACAACACATAAAAAAGATCATACACCATGATCAAGTTGGATTCATCCCAGGGTCACGAGGATGGTTCAGCATACACAAATTAATCAATGTGATACACCACATTAACAAAAGAAGAGACAAAAAACACATGATCATCTCAACAGGTACAGAAAAAGCTTCTGACAAAATTCAACATCCATTCATAATAACTCTTGCCACAGTGGGTATAAAGGGAACATATCTCAACATAATAAACCATTCACGACAAACCCACAGCCAACATAATACTCAATGGTGAAAAGCTGAAAGCCTTCCCACTAAAATCTGGAACAAGACAAGGATTCCCACTCTCACCACTTCTATTAAACATAGTATTGGAAGTCCTAGCCACCACAGACAAGAAATAAAAGGTATCTAAATTGGAAGGGAAGAAGTAAAACTGTCACTATTTGCAAATGACATGATACTCTAATATAGAGAACCCTAAAGATTCCACACAAAAACTATTAGAAATAATAAATTCAGCAAGGTATCAGGATACAAGATTAATACACAGAAATCGGTTGCATTTCCTTACAGTAATGATGAAATATCAGAAAGAGAAAGTAAAAAAAAAAACAAAAACAACAAAAAAATGCTGTTTAAAATCAGTCCAAAAAAAATTAGGACTAAACTTAATTAAGGTGAAAGACCTATACTGAAAACTACAAAAGACTGATGAAGGAAAATGAACATGATTCAAAGACAAGGAAAGATATGCCATCCTCTTGGATTGGAAGAATTAATATTGTTAAAATAGCCATACGACCCAAAGCAAGCTATAGACTTAATGGCATCCCTGTCAAAATACCTGTGACATGTTTCACAGAACTGGAATAAATAATCCTAAAATTTGTTTGTAATCACAAGACCCAAAACTACTAAAGCAATCCTAAGGAAAAAGAAGAAAGCTGGAGGCATAACCATCCCAGACCTCAGACAATAATACAAAACTACAGTAATCAAAACAGCATGGTATTGGCACAAAAACAAAGAAACAGATCAATGGAACAGAACAGAGAGCCTAGAAATAAACCCATACACCTATGGTCAATTAATCTTTGACAAAGAAGGCAAGAATATATAGTAGAGAAAAGACAATCTCTTCAAGTGCTGTTGGGAAAGCTGGACAGCTACTTGTAAAGAAATGAAATTAGAACACTCCTCACACCATATACAAAACTAAACTCAAAATGGTTTAAAGAGCTAAATATAAGATATGACACCATTAAACTCCTAGAAGAGAACATAAGCAAAACATAGGCAAAACATTCAGACATAAATTGTAGCAATATTTTCTTAGATCAGTCTCCCAAGGCAAAAGAAATAAAAGCAAAAATAAACAACTGGAGGGAATTCTCTGGTGGTCCAGTGGTTAGGACTCTGTGCTCTCACTGCTGAGGACCTGGGTTTCATCCCTGGCTGGGGAACTAAAATCCCACAAGCCGCACAGTGTGGCCAAAAATAAATAAATAAAATTGGCCAACTTTAAAAAAAAAAATTGGGACCTAATCAAACTTAGAAACTTTTGCACAGCAAAGGAAACCATCAACAAAATGAAAAGACAACCTATAGACTGGGAGGAAATATTTGCAAATGATGCAAATGACAAGGGATTAATTTCTAAAATATACAAACAGTTCATACAACTCAACAACAACAACAAAAAAACAACCCAATCAAAAAATGGGCAGAAGACCTAAATATACACTTCTCCAAAGAAGACATACAGATGGCCAACAGGCACATGAAAAGATGCTCAACATCCCTATTAGAGAAATGCAAATCAAAACTACAACAAGGTATTACCTCACACTAATCAGAATGGCTATCATTAGTAAGTCTACAAGTAACAAATGCTGGAGAGGTTACGGAGAAAAGGGAACCTTCCTACACTGTTGGTGGGAATGTAAATTGATGCAGCCACTATGGAAAACAGTATTGAGTTTCCTTAAACTAAAAATAGAGCTACCACATGATCCAGCAATCCCACTCCTGGGCATGTATCCAGAAAAGAAACCCTAATTCCAAAAGATACATGCACCCCAATGTTTATAGCAGCACTATTTACAATAGCCAAGACATGGAAACAACCCAAGTGCCCATCAACAGACAATTGGTTTAAGAAGATGTGGTATATATACAATGGAATATCACTCTACCATAAAAAAGAATGAAATGTTGCCATTTGCAACAAAATGGATGGACCTAGAGAATATCATACTAAGTGGAGTAAGTCATAGAAAGACAAATATATGATATTACTTATATGTGAAATCTAAAAAAATAATACAAATGAATCTATATACAAAACAAACTCACAGATAGAAAACAAACTTATGGTTACCAAAGGGGGAAAGGGAGGAGGAGGAGAGATAAATTAGGAGTAGGGAGTTAACAGGTACATACTACTGTACATAAAATAGATAAGCAACAAGGATTTACTGTGTAACACAGGGAACTATAGTTACTATCTTGTAATAACAACCTGTAATGGAAAATCTGAAAATATATGTAACTGAATCACTTTGCTGTACACCTGAAACTAACAATATTGTAAGTTATCTATACTTCAATTAAAAAATCAAATTAAAGGAATATCCTGTTTGAAAGAGTAAGAATTATTAATTAAATCTTGACCCTGAAATACACACTTCTTAAAATTCTATTTGTCAAAATGGGAAGTATCCAAAAAGCACTTCTGCTGCTTCCTGAAGTGAGAAGCTTGTCTCCAGGCAAAGCACTTGTGTGGTTATTGAGTTGCAAGCTGAACTAGCCACTTTTTCATGGAACCATTTTTCTTTGAAAGACTGACTGATTGACAAGCCATAATTATTCAGAATTGAGTAGATGGAAGATAAATTTTTGAAAATGAACAAGTGAAACTGTCCTTTCAATGAAAACAGAATTTGTAGTCAATGACAAAATTTGCACTCTCAAGCAAATTAGAATTTTGGAAAACTTATTTCCTCAACTTTGTGTTAGAAAAGTCTTAAGTATCAGGAAGCTATCAAATGAAATTGGTTGTAATGGAACGAACATGATTTTTTGACACTGTAAAATGAAATGTACCAACATTTAGAAAATCTGCACAATTCATGAAACCAATATTTTCCAAGTGGCCAATACATGCTGCTAAAAAATCATTCATGAGTAAAAGATCTATTCAAAGTGCAAGATAATAGATTTTCATGTAACTGAGTATGAAAGTTCATTGACATAGATTCAGATTCCACATGACAACTATTAACAAAACCAGAGTGTAATGTCCATTGAAACAATCTGTTTCTCTCTGAAATTACCCTCATTTTTACCAATATGGCCGAGTTAGGACTAACTCCTTTGCAAAATAAGTCTGGTTAATTGATACAGAGGCTCTTTTAAACTGGCTGTGGTGGAACTTTTTATAAGAAATCTCAGACTGAACTCTTAAACGGCCCTTCAAGGCCAGGAAAGCCACACCAAGGGCTTGTCACAGATTTCGCCTTACAGATTTGGGTGAATTCCTCTCCGAGATCTTGCACCTGTTAGGAGGTGGCCTTACTTACTTACCTGATAAAGCTGCTGGGAACCTAAGAGTTTCCAGTTTCTGGAGAGGGATCAGGTAGAAAGAAAAGACAAATGTTTAATTCTACTTACAGAGGTATAATTTACCAAGTTGCTACAAATAATAATTAGCTTAAGGGGGAAGTCTCCCTACATCTGAAACACAGATTAAAAGCCAGTAATATTTCAGACAAAACCAAAAAATTATAACCACATTCAACAGTTTACCCAATCCCATGTAATTAATCCTTTTTGCTAACAGTTTTATGAAATCAGCTTCCATTAGACTTTTTAAATTTCTTAAATTTAAAAAGAAATTTAATAAATCAGCAGTATGGTCTGAAAGTTATCAGAAACCTGTGCTTGTCAAAGTCCTTTCTATGAATCTTCTTGAAGATAAGCATTTTTGCAAAGCATCAGCTTAACTGTCTATGAATGACAAAAGACTTAAAAAGGCAAGGTTAAAAATCTGATTACAATGTTTTTGACAAGAAGCTCGACCAACTTGCTGTGACATATATTTTAAGATAACAACTAGAATTATGACTGACAACATAGCAGGACATATCCAAATTTCAGAAACTTTAAATAATTTCTAGAATGTCTATATTAAAAACATTTACCGGTACAGTATAATCTGAGGAGGCTTATCACTCAATTAACAATGCTTCCTGTGTAATTTAACATGCCAAATAATCCTTGTTTACTATTTCTCTCTGAGATGCCTTCGCCTCTGAAGCTTCCCAAAGTTAGCTGGAGGTCAAAAGAACTTTAATTAGAATTTGATAGGATGTTTGTCAAATATCAAAGTTTCAAAATACTTGGTCAAATAGGATCATAGGTCATTGTGAATATTTATTCACTTAACCAAAGTGACAAAAGACTTCAAAAGCAAATACAGATTACTTAAAAGCAAGGAAATTCACACAATGTTATAAAAAGCAGCATTCCAAGAAAACTTTGTTCTTTTAACAGAAAGAAACCAAACCTAGTCCTGCAGCAGCCTAGTTTTGATTTTTTTTTTAAAAATCCATTTACCTGATTTATTTAATCTGATCCCAGCTTGACCACGCATAAAACTCCTTTTTCAGGGCTCGCTATCTTTTTTTTCAAACCTTCCATAATTTTCTGTATCCATATTAGTTTTTCCCTTATCCTTCCATCCAGAAACAGCAACCTCTAGGATACAAATTACCCTTTTTTTCCTTTGACAAAAATGTAATTTCATTTTTCACACTTTCTTTTACTAAAAACACACATCTTACCTTCCTGACATACTGAAATGTTTCCCTTATTTTTAGTAGCTTTAATTACATTTATTATAATTTTTAAGCCATAAAAGCCTTAATCTCTAGCAAACACCAAGAAGCAAGAAATTGTGAACTTTCTGTCATACTAGCATTTCCTGACTAGAACTTATGAACATATTCCATAACCTCTATTTGAAATGACCTAGATATTCAATGAAGTCCCATCATTTAACTTAGCAAAACTCAAGTTACCAAAAATCTGGAGAAAGTATTTCAGATAGACATACCCAAAACATAATTATTCCTAAAAGAGTTCACCTGAAAACTCTTATCTTATTTACTTTTAAAACTTATGAAAAGCATACCAAGTTAATTTTTTTCTGACAAACTCTAACAGAAATAACATGAACTTCAGGAACCCTAGGTACGATAAAAGTAAGACATGTCTGTATTGATTCAACCAACAAGTTTAAGCTAGCTTTAATATCAGATATTAATTTAATATTGAATATTTCCTAGATCACATGAACTTAATTTGTTCTAGCCAGTACTTTTATATTTAGAAGTATTTAACTTGTAAGTGCTCACTTCTAGGTCAGTTAAACAGAGTTCATTTACAAGTTAATTTTAAAATAAAGACAGAACCAGAGATCTCAGTTTTTCCACTTGAGTTTTAAAAGGACTCCTTTTTTTCTCAGTCTCAGGGGCTACAGAAGATCAGTTAAGTTCCTGAGAGCCCAGGCAGAACATTTTAAAGACATGGGGAAGGAAATGCAAGTTCCTCCCAGAAAACAAGCTTCTTCTAACTGTATATGCAAAAACCAGCCATCATGGCCATTTTCAGGGATTTTTTTTTCCCCCAGTTTCCAAAAATCCAATTCAGTTTAAACAAATAACAGCAAGAGTCAATAATACATATCATTTACACATACACCCAAGATAAAAGTCAAACCAATTACAAAAGGCTCACTTTGATACTATAGCAGAGCCATTAGGGCCCATTGTTCTCCAGATCTCAGGGAGTACTGAGGTCAAACAGAGTTACAATACACAAAATATTTTTCTTTTATGGGAACATAGCTGAAGGTCTCCCACTTTTGCAAGATACATCCTAGGGGAACTACAAGCTGGAACACAGCTGTGATTGCCCATACTTAATTATTCATAGCCGGTGTTGTCAAATACCAAGCAAACAAACCAATGCAATGCAAAATGATCTCCCAGAGTCACAGCTCCCTAGCCCCAGAAAAGGAGATTTCCAACCAATGCCCCATCAGAGCTGAAGCCCGATAACCAAGCCTTAGTCCAAAAAGTGAAAATCCCAACCAATGCTCTGCCATAGGCAAAGCCAACGCAATAGGGAAGAACACCCTGGTGTCGTCACACAGGAGCTCCGTTACTTACCAAAGACAACTCAACCAGCCAAATCCAGTGCCTTGTTTCCTTCACCACAAAAAATCAAAAGCACCATAGGCCAATGACACCCAGTTGGCAGCAAGCACTCAGGGCTGTCCTTGAGACAAAGGTGCCCAGGCAGCTGCTGGACAGGACCTGGGAGCCACCAGCAGCCGTGGGCCAATGTGCCACAGGCAAGATGTCCCCTCTGGACTGCGGTCCCATACTGGGTGTCAAAACTGTTACCAAACCGAACTTGGGTTTACTGCTCGCCTGTGCACAGTAAAGCCAATCTACTGACACCAGGTTGCGGTGAAGGAAAGTGTAGTGTTTATTGTAAGGCACCAGACAAGGAGTCTTGGACAACTAGTGCTCAAAAAGCTTGAACTCCCCAGTGGGTTTCAGCAAAGCATTTTTAAAGGCAAGGCAAGGGAGGGGAGTTGCAGGGTGTATGATAAGCTCGTCCACAATTCTCTGATTAGTTGATGGTGAGGTAAATTAAAAAGGTGATAAGTTGTTGCAGATATTTCCTGGTTCCAGCCAGATTCCAGAGGGGATGTGTTCATTTCTTCCATTTGGTACAGGGTCCTAGCGTCTACGAAACCATTCAGGAAATGTGCATCAGATACTACCATTTACATACTTCAGAGAAGAGCTAAAGCAGAGGATATGGGGAGAGGGGTCTGTCTCGGGAAGGCCCCAGAGGGTCTCGCTAGGTTAAAAGACAAGACAAGACAAAATCTTTCTCTCTCTAACAAAGATCTTTGGTCCCTCTACTCCCTCCGCTCCCATCAAAGTTGATTTTTCACCTTCTGATTACCCTTCCTCCAACCCTGGTCCTAACTAGTCTTTGAGGGCAGAAAACCTCACTCTGCATGCACTCACCAGACATTTTTGTCTGGCCCTGAACCCTGCTGCATCTTTGAGTCTTTGCTTGTACGTGGGGTGGGCTAGAGAAGAGAAACCATCCCTTTGGGTACCCAAAGCAGAAGATAGGAAAATGAATAGAAGATAGATTAACATTTCATATAATTCTTACCTACACTTGCAATCCAGAACCCTGACTGTTGAGATGCTTTATGGACGCTCCTCTGAGCCCCTGAGCAATATATCCAGCTGCCTGTTCCATACACAGCTCCTTCTATCAGGAACATTCCCCTCATTCAAAGCTTGACTATCTCCTGCTTTTTACTCAAGTCCTGCTGAACTTTTTTTTTTGGCCACGACAAAGATCAGCTTTCGGGACCTTACTTCCCCGACCAGGGATTGAACCCTGGCTCACGGCAGTGGAAGCACAGAGTCTTAACCCCTGGACCACCAGGGAATTCCCAAGTCCTGCTGAACTTAAATGTTAATTTATCAAAGAAGCTTTCTTTTATGTTCCAATCTAATTTAGGTCACCTCCCCCCATAGCCCTCTATTCTTTCCCTTCACAGCATTTATCATAATTTTAATCTTTATCTGTGCTTGCTTATTTATCATTTGTCTGTCTCATAAGACTGTGGCCACCAGGAAGTAAGGAACCATGTCTGTTCTGCTTAGTTCTAAATACCCAATTAAGTGCTTGATATTAATTTATTTAATAAATTAATGAGGATAGGACTATACCTATAACTCTTTTTAGACCTTCTTTCTATTGTCATCATATAAACCTATAAATTTCCCTCTAAGCCCTGCTTTAGCTGCATGCCACAAATTTTGATATGTTACATTTCTGTTACTTCAGTTAAAGTATTTTCTAACCTCATTCGGTTTCTTTAGTGATATGTAGTTTAGAAGCATGTAGCTTACCTCATATCTTGAGTTTTCCTAAATATCGTATTATTGATTCTAATATAATTACATGGTGGTCAGAGAACATACTTTATATGATTTCAATTATTTTTCACTTACTGAGACTTGTTTTATGGCCTCATATTATCTATCTTGGTGAACATTCCATGCTCATTTGAAAAAGAATGTGCATTCCGCAATTATAAGGTGTAGTGTTGTAATATCAGTTAAGTCAAAGTGGTTGATAGTATTCAGATCATTTGTATCTTTACTGATTTTTTTTATTGTTTTCTAGTGGTTTTATCAATTGTTGAGGTTTATGCTTCATGTATTTTGTTATTAGGCACATAAGCATTTACAACAGTTATGTTTTTAGTGAGTTGATCTTATTATGAAATGTCCCTCCTGTCTCTGCTAATACTTTTTGTCTTGAAGTCTGTATCTGATATGTTCTAATTTCTTAAACTGAAGTAAAATAGCTCATTTAAACCCCAACTTTCTTATTCCTTGTTCACATTTTTATCTCTTATTCTCCGATCTCAGTGCAAAGCTGAAAAAAAATTAGAAAAGAGGCATGAACCAGAAAGACTCTTCCTTCTAATGCAGAAAGGAGAAGTGTAACTAAAAGGCTGGCCCATTCCCCACTTACATCCCTGATGCAGCAGGGCAGTCTCTCCTGGCTCTCCATGCTTTGCCCTCAAGCTTTCTCCCTTGAATCATGAAAAGCAGCTCTATCCATTTCTAACATTTCTATGCCTTTGACTTTATTAAACTTGGGGCTTTCAATAATGTATGAAAAGAAAATCATTTCATGGCTAATAAAGCAGGATTGGCAGACAAACTTTTCTGACCAGAGCATCTGACCTTGAACACAATTGATGCAATTTTAACAAGTGTTTCAGTCCAGTGTAGATTCAGAGGAGAATTTTGTGGCACTCTGAGGAAATCAAGGGCAAGGTTAACTGTGATTTTTCTTCATGTGAACTTTTCAGAACATCTTCTATTCCTGTTATAGGAACAGCTGGCAATATAGATCTTTAGACTGTAACCCAGAGGGTTCACAGGGGTTTCCCTGAACATAAATGTTAATAAATTTGGGGGATTTTATTTTTTCAGTAAATTGCTATGGTCTGATTGCAGGAAGAACCTATTGCTAGTCTTAGATTGTTTTCAGTCTTCTTAGAGGTCTCCAATGCCCCTACTGGATGTCTAAGACCATTAAAAATAAATCAAAACCAATTTCCACATGGCATGGACTTTAAACATCACATCCTATTCTTGTAGGAGACTCCATGAATGTTTGACCGGCAGCTACCTAGGTGATGGAACTTGAGAGGGCCACAAAAACCCTATCCCAGGAGCAGGTGGTCCACCATCAGTTACTCTTTTGAGACATTTTCTTCAGAAGGTTCATGTTACAGTTCACCTGCCACATTTGCACGGGTAACATTAAGATTTACTAACACGCTGGAACATTCTAGTTCATCTGATCAATTGGTGGTTCACTAGGCTTCAGTCCCCATCACACTGTTTAAAAAAAAAGTGGCAAGCTCAAATCTCTAAACTGTCCATCCGAAGACTGTCTAATACTGTGGTGTCTTATCACCTGCAGTCCTTTAAGGCTACCATAGCTGAAAACCAAGCACAGAGCAGCACTGACAAACTTCAGCATCTATTGAATTGACTAACTCCCTAGGTATGTTATGGAAAGACTAGGGCATTTTTCAGGAAAGATTGTGACCCCCCCCCCAAATTGTAATAAAGATATTTGGGGAAATCTGTTGGACTCATAGAACACTGAGCATTGAACCCCTACCAGGTCTCCCTTGCTGACATTCCCTCCCTGTCTGATGCCTAGTATGAAGATGCTGTAACTCCCTTCACACATTTCCTCGCAGAAGGAAGCCAGTTTCTACTCATGCCCTTCCCCACTCCATTGCTCATTGCTTATCGGTCTATAACTAGCATCAGACCCTAGCACGGCCTGGAAGTAGGGGGCAGAGGGATGGGGTGTAATTACAGTTGACCCTTGAATAACAGGGATTTGAACTGCATGGGTCCACTTACATGCAGATTTTTTTCAACAGGAAATACCACAGTGCTACAAGTCAGTGGTGGGTTGAATCCACAGTTTCTAAGAAGGAACTGTCTATATGGAGGGCCAACCATAAATTATACTGGGATTTTCAACTATGCAGAGGGTCAGGCCCCTACCCTCCGGGCTGTTCAAGAGTCAACTGTACTTAAAGTTAAATCTTCATCATCAAAAGAATTTCAGAGAAGCAGAATCAGATGGAGATGAGCATGCAGAGCTTTTATTAGGAAGCGCTCTGGGGACCATGCCTGTGGAATAGAAGGGACAGAAGCAAAGCTGGGCAGAGAGGTTGAGCTGGGTGCACTGCCAGCAAAGGCTTTAGCCAGCCCCGTTGCAAGCTTGGGAGCTGGGATGGCCATTTGGAGTTGTTCACGTTGGGGCCGAGGGTCCAACTTTGACTAACCTTGGCTGTGGCTGCTCCAGGAAGGGGGCGTGACCCAGGGCAGTGCTGTTTTCTTCAGCCTTAAGTGGGCTGCCAGCTAAGGGCCCACTGCCGGCAACACTCTCAGCAGCTGAGGAAGTAAGTCCTTCATTCCTAAGAGGAGAGCGGGTGCTGCATCCCAGTGTTTGCCACAAGTGCGTAATTTTACATCATTATTTAATCAGGAGTACGCTCACCAGAAATCAGGAGCCAGCGTTCCAGCTCCAGCGACTGTGAGTGGTCCTGATGGCCATGTCCGTTGTTGATTTGAAACCTGGATTCAACAGCGCCTTGTGCAAAATGAAACTCCATGGAATAATGGAGGAAAGAATGCAAAAACTTAGGGATATAGAAATGCTATAGAAGATGTATCATGCGTGACCTGCCCATACATCTATTCTAGCCTCAGGAGGGCCCAGAAGACAAAAAGGCATTGGTGAGTAGGGCACCAGCATCTCCAAAAAGCAATTTCATGACTGATTTCCATAAACCAATGATGTAATTGGACGCAGTTGAAATGGGATCCTTGATTTTAATGGAAAAGGAAAGATACCAGAGTAGAAGGAGTTGATTTCAGGCACTTAACTGCCAAAAGCAAGATAATCATGGTAGTTACAATAGACTGCAGGGCTGGAGTGGTAATCAAAGGTCTGACCTGATTTGGTGGGGACTAATTGATTATGTTGCCTACCGACATCAACTCTCTCTGTTCTCTCTAATGAAGACTGCATTTTCATCCTCCTTTCGGCTCTGTGTGGTTATATGACTAGCTCGTGGCCAGTGAGATGTGTGAAGAAAGAAGAGAGGTAGGCCATTTCCAGGGTGTGTCTTTTATTTATTTATTTATTTTAAAATTTATTTATTTATTTATTTATGGCTGCGCTGGGTCTTTATTGCTGCGTGCAGGCTTTCTCTAGTTGCAGTAAGCTGAGGCTACTCTTTGTTGCGGTGCACGGGCTTCTCATTACGGTGGCTTCTCTCTGTTGCAGAGCAGGGGCTCTAGGTGCGCAGGCTCAGTAGTTATGGCGCACGGGCTTAGTTGCTCCGTGGCATGTGGGATCTTCCCGGGCCAGGGATCGAACCCATGTCTCCTTCATTGGCAAGCGATTCTTAACCACTGCACCACCAGGGAAGTCCAAGGGTGTGTCTTTTAAAGGGGGCAGGGAGGATGCCATGTTCACTCCCTCCACCCTATGGCATGAAAAATGGACTGGGGAGCAACACCTGAGGCAGGGCGGAGCAACAAGATAGAGTCTAAGTCTCTAGACAACCTCTTAAAGCAGAGCTGCCGTACCAGCCCTAGACTGCCTGCCTTCAGACAGTGACATGAGAAATGGATCACTTCTATCTTAGTCACTGTTGTTTGGGGTCTCTCTTACACCCAGAAAAATCTGTATCCTATGTTGTCTAGATGTTGGTACCTAAAAGCATGGCACTGATTTAGCAGATGGCAGGAAAGGATCATTGCATGCTGGAAAACCGGGGATGTTTGTTATGCCACGGCAAGACATTTGGTCAAATTGTCACCTACAACACATTGGGAGGTATGAACCCAGCCTGTGGTTCAGAGAAATGGTTGAGGGAAAAAATCAGAATATTGGCATATTTTGGGTAGTCTTTGTCCCTTTTAGAATAATCTAGGAGAAACCTAGGCAGTTTGCAGTGAGGGGTGGAAGGCAGTACAACTCTGCCTGCAGCCTGTGCTTGAAGGTGCCTGAGAGTCTGAGAATGTGGGGCTTTTGTGAGTCAAAAACAAAGCTAACTGATTCGAGTCACTGAAGTGAAGCATTTCTAAATTAAGAGATAGCCTTGTAGCAGGAAATAGGTCTGGGACATGGCCCTAACTTTTCTCAAGCATCTCCCTTTGAAATCTCTCTCCAAGACAAGAGAACCACCCAGTGGTCCAGAAGGTAGGGGCATTGATTTCCCCTGCAAACCAGTTGTTTCTGATGGCCTCAAGATAACTGCCATTAAACAGGGCATGGGCTAAGGAATGAATTGAGCACAAAGGTCAGTAGGCAAATGGCCAGAGCCTTCTGACTTAAAAATCTATGTCTAGACAAGAGAGGTGGCCGTTGGTACTTGTACCTGCAACTAACCAGAAGCAAATAGACAGAAGGCCAAAGACAACACAAGCCTGACCTGAAAATTCTCGTGACCGGTCCAACTTCAAGTCTGTGACTGTTCAACCTCTAAAGCAGAGGTCCGCACACCTTTTTTTTTTTTTTAATATTTATTTATTTATTTATGGCTGCCACACACCTTTTATGTAAAGGACCAGCTGGTAACTATTTTTAGGCTTTGTGGGCTCTGTGGCCCTGATTCCACTTCCTATGTTTGCAGAATCTGCCGCAGCGCAGATCGTGGTGAGAGAGAGGGCACCTCCCCGCAACAAGACCAGATGCCAACTCCCCCCTCCCCCTGGTAGCCAGAGCGTGGGCAGGTCACCTAAGTGTAGCCCAACTCTGGGCAAGTGACACAAAGAGGCAGGGCAGTTAGAACTCCCTCAGGTAACTCAGTGGCACTCCCCATGTCCAGGGGCAGTGGTGCCAGCAGCCTGAGGGGACAGCAGGTCCTAACCTGATCACCCTAGTGTTGTGACCCTGGTGGGGTCAGAGGTTCTGACCTCTGATTCCTGCTCATTTTCTAAGCCTAATCTCCTCAGCTTTCTGGTCAATTCTTGAGAAACTTACTATCTTTCCAGTAAATTGCCTTTTTCTGCTCAAGTTAATCAGCCTTTTTGTTGTTTAAAGCTAAGAAGCCTGACTGTTACAGTTAAGGATGTCAATTCTGCAGTCATCAGCACAAAGTAGCAGTAAATATATGAGATGGTTTGAAATTGCCTAGGGAGAACACATAGAAGAGAAGTGAGCTGGAGACGGGCCCACGGGAAGAGAAGCACGTAGGGAGGGAAAGTGAGCTGTACAAGGGGAGTGATACGGTGAATGGAGCAGCGGCAAATTAAGAGATTGTGTGCAAAGAGGTGGAGTTCCAGGTTCAATACTTGGAACTGGAGTTCTACATGTAAATAAGGCCAAAGAGGGCCGGTGACATTCACAGAGGCCGCCAGAGGCTGTGAGTCAGTAAGTCACTGACCTGGCCACAGAGGTCACAGAAGATGGAAATGCTGATGCATTTTCACTGAGCAAGCATTTTTCAGAGCAAACTCCTTTCATCCAATTTAATTAATGCATTTTCCCTATTGTGCAGTTAAATCGTTTCCAATTTTTTCCATCTTTCATTTCTACAGTCTTGAAATTCATTGGCAACAATTCTTTCCCACTCACATTTTACATCAAAGTTGATTCATCAGGCTTCTCTGGTGGCACTGTGGTTAAGAATCCACCTGCCAATGCAGGGGACACAGGTTTGAGCCCTGGTTCGGGAAGATCCCACATACCGCAGAGCAACTAAGCCCATGCGCCACAACTACTGAGCCTGCACTCTAGAGCCCGCGAGCCACGACTACTGAGCCCGTACGCCACAGCTACTCAAGCCTGCATGCCTAGAGCCCGTGCTCCACAGCAAGAGAAGCCACCACAATGAGAAGCCCACGCACCAAAATGAAGAGTAGCTCCCGCTCGCCACAACTAGAGAAAGCCCACACGCAGCAACGAAGATACAATGCAGCCAAAAATAAATAAATAAAATAAATAAATTTATTTTTTAAAAAAAAGTTGATTCATCATCAACTTCTGATCCATATATTCTACCCATTAGAGCATCCGCAATTGTGAATTTTCTTTTGTGACCATTTTTTCTAATCAAGTTCTGTAAACTTGGCCAAGTAGATTTGTTGTCCTGTGAATTTTCAGTCAGTGACAAATTCTATCAAGTGTACCATTGTCAGTTGTATTCAATGACTTTTGGGATAAATTGTGTACACCCTGAGAACTTGTTTTTATTTCTTGGCTAACCCACCAGAAAATTATGAGCAGTGTTAGAATGCAGAGAGAAGCAGAGGAACAGGAGAAGGAAGGCGGGGAGACACAGAGAGAGAGTGAGTGAGCCCCAGAGGGGAGAGGAGGCATAGGCAGGGACGGCTCCCTGTCTCTAAGGCTGCTGCCCAGCAGTTCAGGCCTCTGACTCCTGAGCACATGTAGACTGCAGTTGGGGGGGCTGAGTCACTTGTTGGGCCAGGGAGCTATGCCCTGCATGCCGGCAGGGACCCTCCAGAGCCCTCCAGCCTCTGACCCAGCACGCAGCGATGCCCCGAGGCTGGCAGCTCCACCAGTCTGGACCTCAGAGCCAGGACAGTGCAGAGGAGAGCGATGGACTTGATGTCTGTGAGAAATAAACCACTACCGGCTTAACATAAGCCACTGGAATGTGGGGGTTATTTATTACCGCAGAATAACCTGCCTAGTTTGATTATCTATAGCTGTGTGGCTTGTGGCATGGCATTTAACCTCCCTGATTCTCAATTTTCTCATGCAGAAAATAGAGAAAATAAAACTTACTTGCTGGGCTGTTGTAAGGATTAGAAATATTGAATTTGAAGTGCCCAGTGTATAGTAGACACTCAATAAATAAAACCTTTTTTTCTTTTTTTAATTTATTTTTGGCTGCGTTGGGTCTTCGTTGCTGCATGCGGGCTTTCTCTAGATGCGCCGAGCGGGGGCTACTCTTCGTTGAGGTGCGCGGGCTTCTCATTGCGGTGGCTTCTCTTGTTGCAGAGCACGGGATCTAGGCGCACAGGCTTCAGTAGTTGTGGCTCACAGGCTCTAGAGCACAGACTCAGTAGTTGTGGCACACGGGCTCAGTAGTTGTGGTTCACGGGCTCAGTAGTTGTGGTGCACAGACTTAGTTGCTCCGCGGCATGTGGGATCCTCCTGGACCAGGGCTTGAACCCGTGACCCCTGCATTGGCAGGCGGACTCCTAAGCACTGCGCCACCAGGGAGGCCCAATAAAAGCTTTTTAAAATTATTAATAGTGTAGCTTAGTATGAATTTCAGTCTGGTTTAATTTGGAAATCAGCTGCCTTGTTTTCACTTCTTTTCCTGAATGCCTGAGGATTCAGCCCACTCTAGCGGCAGGAAGGAATGACCCAGCTCTTTCTTCACCCGAGGAAAAGGGAACAAATTTTTGGATGCCATAGTCTTGAGCTCTGGTTTTCTGGACCATCAAGGCCTACTGTGCAGGAAGGGGGGTCAGAGCTCTTAGTGGTGGCTCAGGTGAAAGAATAAAGGGCTGGAGGCAGAGGATGGGTTACTGGGTGAGGTGCTTGTACAAGATCCGATTCCTGGATTCTGACCCCCAGAGACCTCCTTGGCACCTCCTTTCTTGCTGGAGGAGCCAAGGGAGAAGATCAAGAGAAAGATTTCTGTGAGTGCCAGGAGCCTCCATGTGTCAGAGACAGGCCAGTGCTTCCCCCAAAGAGACCCTTCCCCTGGCTGCACCCAGTGGATTCGGCCTGCAGTAGGGACCACAGCTCTGCCTGAAGCTCAGAAGTCACCTGTCCTGCAGGAGGTACACGATGCCTGGTCCTCCCTGTGATGGCCTCCAGGCCCCCGCCTCCTACCAGTGCCCAGAGCCCACCTTGGACATCCAGTGAGCAATGGTAGGAGGTGAGGGGCTCCCTGCCCTCCATGCCCTTCCTTCCCTCTCCACTTGCTTCTTCCAAACTCCCTCTCAAGGCATTCAGGGACTTTAAGAGCAGAAAGACAGCCGGGTGTGAAGGAATCATAGGTTTAATTTCTTTAGCAAATGCTTTTGCTACTCCTGGAACAAAGAGGAGCTTGTGCCTTGATAATTAATCAGAGATTATTGCATGTTTTAAATGATTGGGACCGAACCTGTAAGCTTTTCCTGTATTTATAAACCTGTAGACCCCATTCTAAGCACGTTAACAAACAGAAAAACCTAACCGTCTGTCTCTAACATCTGCCCAAATGTCTGGGAGCCCCTCCCTGGGCTCCAGCAGTCCGGCCTATCTGCAGCGCCCCTAGCGGCCTCCCAGCCATTGAGCCTCTGCGGCGCTGTGGTAGTTCTCTCAGCAGTGTCCACTAGAGGGCGCCAGTGCTCTTCAGAAGAAGGAAGCCGACTCCAGGCTTCTCTGAGGCGGCCCGGAGTTGTCATGAGGATACAGAAGGCTCCCACGGCCACACAGCCACCTTGCTTCACAAATCTTACGTTTACCCAGGGATTTTTTTAGGCTGAAACCATTTTACATCCCCTGTGGCAGTCCCTCCCAGATAATAGTTAAAATAATAATCATGATGTTGATGATGTTTTGTGATGGTCCCTTGCCCAGAGAGTTTTCTGGCCCAGAAGAATCATGCTTTTTGGCTGTTCCTGATAAGATAATCCCTTTATATCTTGTATTTGCATACCTGTCTAACTTTTAAAGTGCTCTTCAGAAACATCTCATTTACCAAGTTCTTTTTTTTTTTTTTTCTTTTTTTGGCCAGGCCATGAGGTTTGTGGGATCTTAGTTCCCCAAACAGGGATTGAACCAGCGCCCTTGGCAGTGAAAGCGCAGAGTCCAAACCACTGGACTGCCAGGGAATTCCCAAAACCGTCTCATTTACACTTCACAAATCTTTTGTTTCCCTCTTTAAAAATTCGCAAACAGATTTGCAGAGGTCATTATTACTGTTGTTGGAAAGACACCCCCAGCTAGTAAACAGCACCGGAACTTGGGCTCTCCATCTCCAATCCCTGGCCTTCGCCTCCCCAAATACTTTGCTTACCCACTTGCTGTGCTTAACGCACACCTTCTCTTTGACATTTTCTGTCAGATAGACATTTACACCTGGGTGAGCACGGACGAGAGTACCGGAACCTTTCCCTACAGCAAGGGGGCGAGAGCGGGTGTAGAAAAGGAGCAGTGCGGTGCCAAGCTCTTCAGACTGGCATCTGGAGGTGCGGGTTCTGGTCCTCATCCTGCCTGCACCTGGGCGACCCTGGGCACCACATTAACCCCGGTTCCTGAACTGTAAACTGAGGCGGTGGCCTTGGAACCGGGCAGGGGGAGCCGTGGGCTCCTGCGCATGGAAGCCTCTTTTTGTCCCCCATTTCTTGTAGGCAAGACTCTCTAGCCTCCATGACCTTCCCTGACTTCCAAAGGGCGGATTCAAACAGTTGCTAGTCAAGGGAGGAGCAGCCAGGAAACCACCTGAGGCAAGATTAAAGGGACCAGAGAAGCTCATCAAGATTAGGAGACCCGACCACCTGAGACCCTGCACACACCCTCATCTTGTCAGCAACCCCACCCTTGAAGTATTGCTATAAAACTCCTCATCAAATCCTCCTGAGTTGGGACACACAGTTTTTCGAAGCACGAGCCCACTGTGTCCCCTTTGCCTGGCAAAGCAATAAAGCTATCCTTTTCTACTTCACCCAAAACTCTGTTTCCAAGATTCAATTCTGCACCCGGTGCAGAGAGGCCGAGCTTTTGGCATCAGCCTGACCGTAATCTCTGAGGAGGCGGCATGAAGCTCTGTCACTCTGGATAGTGGTTGTCAGGAAGGCAAAAGCCCACCGCTGGGGAGAAAGTGCTCTGGGTTGTGTTGGGGTAAACAGAGTGTGTTTCTCTTACCAGTATTGCAGGAGAGGGAAATGTCACATCCTAGGACCTGCAGGAGTCCTTAGGACAGACCACCAAGGGAGGGTCCTTGGCTTCCCGAAGGAAACAATTCAAGAACAAGCTAGAGTAAAGGGAAAGCAAGTTTATTTAGAGAAAACACGTTCCACAGGTAGAATGTGGTCATCTCAGAAAGTGAGAGCGGGCCCCGGGTGGTGGGGTGGAAGGTTTTTATGGGTTTAATGATTTCATAAGCTAATGAGTGGGAGGAATATTCTTGCTATTTCGGGGTAGGGTGGGGATTTCCCAGGAAATGGGCCACTGCCCACTTTTTGGCCTTTTACGTCCCTCCTTGGAACTGTCATGGCATAAGGGGGAGTGATTTTTGGTATTACAATGAAGGTATAATGAGCTAAAAGGTCAATGCAGACTATTGTCAAAGGCACCTTGGTTCCAGACGGTCTTTATTGCATCCCAACAACTATACCCCTTCTTCATTATCTAGCGTTTGTGTCCTGCCCCTTTCCCGCCTATCTCACCAAGGCTATTGCCCTGAATCATTCCCCTACCCCACCCTCAAATGGAAACTATTACTCTTATCTAAGTTTCAGAAGGAAGCTGCGAAGAGAAACAAGAACAAGTTAGAACCAACTAGGCCCAAAATGGTGGAAGATTTGACTTTCAATAGACCTTGAGCCTCATTATATGCTCATTGTAATTCATTAACGTGCTACATGACACACCCACCAGAGCCGTGAGTGTTGACGGTTGCCATGACAACTGGAAAGGCCCATACAAGGACTGAAAAGGAGAGCTGCATCAAATTGGGGTCCAAACCACACCCCTGTTCTCAGATTAGTCATGAATATTCCTCCCTCTTTCCAATTCCCTCCCTTTTACCTCGACCATCCTATATATTTGATGTCTCTGCCCAAATTGGGTTGAGAAGTTGATTTGTGAACTAGTTTCCCACTTCTCCATTCTTTGGCCATTGAATAAAGCTTGTGCTATTCCAGTCTCAGCATTGGTTTTGTTATTGGCTGGGCAAATCCAACTGGAAAAAGAACCTCCCTGGCTGAGACAGGGGGTCTTGGCCTGGGCTAGGGCCCCGGTGTGGGTCCAGTCAACCAATTCGGTAACATTTCCACTTATTGCTAAAGCCAGAGCACAGAGCTTCTCACCAAAGCCACTTCTGAGCTCTGTCCCATCCCTCTCCTCATCATGGCCCATAAACCCCTTCTTGGGAGCCAGATTTTCCATGCCCAGAACTGGGTGGTTTGATCTGATGATTACTTATGAGAACTAATATCTGAAAGGTCAGACCTGCAGGAGGTGTCCCTGTGCAGCACAAGTGGCAGGCGACCACTAGTGGCTGTGGACATATTCCAGGTGCTGCCCCCAGGTCTGCCATTTACTCTTTTATAAACTGATTTTATTGGAGCATAGTTGATTTACAATGTTGTGTTAGCTTCAGGTATACAGAACAGTGATTCGGTTATACATATATATACATTCTTTTTCATATTCTTATCCATTATGGTTTATCATAGGATACAGTAGAACCTTATTGTTTATCCATCCTATATATAATAGTTTGCTGCCATTTACTCTTTATTACATTAACCCCCACCCCCATCTCTCAATCCTCAATTTCTCTGGGGGAGCTCTGAGCTTCTTTCATTTCTCCCAGATGCCACACCTGAGGGTAATCCATTGTAGTCAGATTAATTACAAAAGTTGTCTTTTTACTAAAGGAAGTGGGCAGACTCTGGAAGCCTTTCATAATAATAGTCTCACAAGTAAAGGAAAGCACACAGATTCCAAGAACCAATGCCATTTGCATTTTGCTGGCGCATGTGAGTATGATTCAAAGACTTAAATCAGGTGGCTTTCAAAATAATTTTGCTCGTTTATGTTTTTCTGACAA
Source organism: Balaenoptera physalus (assembly GCF_965194825.1). Taxonomy (NCBI): domain Eukaryota; kingdom Metazoa; phylum Chordata; class Mammalia; order Artiodactyla; family Balaenopteridae; genus Balaenoptera; species Balaenoptera physalus. Next base: position 95,833,135 of record NC_138882.1, on the reverse strand, counting down.
GGATAATCACTCTAATGTGCGGCATTTACATAGCGCCTTTCATCAAGCACCAGCTCAATGTTTCCCTAACAGCTTCCAAAGTCCTCTTTGTCCAAGTTGCTTTGGTTCTTTTTGTTCTCAAGAGAGGGTTTTCCGGCACCTGTACCTGACTTGTGTCTCTTAAAGTCAGGAGGGAGGTGGGCTTTGAGGAGGAGGCTGGGAGCCTTGGGGCCAGTGGCCAGTCCCCAGGGTGTCAGGCCCTAGGCAAGTTTCCCAGGGGCTCCTAAGGGGCACGTTCTGTGTCCCCCAGGCCATGCCTGACTGCCCTAAGGGGGTGGCCCACCTCGTGGGCTGGGCACTGAGTGTTCCCTCCAGGCTGAGCACGGATTTGTGGGGCTGCATTCCGGAGGTGCTGCAGACCACAGCAGCGTCCCTGCTCTCAGAGCCTGGGGCCCAGCTCTCCTGAAGCAGCCAGCTGCTAACTTGTCACAACAACTTCCAGCCTCACACCTCTGGCCTCCCCTGGGGGCAGGGGGTCTTTCTCTGTGGGGCAGACACCTTAGCTCCCAGGCTCATTCCACATTCTCCAGGAAGCTTGCCCTGGGCAAGGCCAGAAGCCTCCCAGACCTTGGGTGTCAATGGTCTGCAGGAGCCCAGAGCATCCTCCCCACCTCCCCCCTTTGTCCCCAGGGCTCTCTGCATGTCAGAGCCCCGGCTCACAGCCCAATCTCTCTTGGGAGCCCCAGGCAGCCAGGGAAGCCAGTGGGGTTGAAAGGCCACAGCTGAGATTACACCATGCTGAACTTTTAATTTCTGGTCTCAGAATTTTCATATAGCTTCCTCTGTCTTTGTCCTCAGGACCTTCCTATGAACTAGGTAAGACTCTGCCCACTGTGTTCCTTACACATAAGGGATCTATGGTTCGTGAGGTGACCCAGGTCTGAGGTTACACAGCCAGGAGCCTTCAGACTTGCTTCCTCACTCGAAGGCCAGGAAGCTGACGGATGCTGCCCATCTTCTCCTCTTGTAACCCAGCAGAACCCTACAGGGCCTTCCCGGGACAGACCCCTCCCCCATATCCTCTGCTTTAGCTCCTCTCTGAAGTACCCAGATAATATCTGATGCACATTTCCTGAGTTGTTTTACAGTTGCTAGAACCCCCACCAAATGGAAGAAATTAACCACCTGATGACCATGAACACCGTGGCCCCAAGACCTACAGGAGCCTGAGGATTGATAATGTTAACCCCTGTGACCCCACCCTGTTACCTCACCATCAACCAATCAGAAGTGTGCACAAGCTGATCACATGCCCTGGGACACCCCTCCCTCACCTGGCCTTTAAAAATGCTTTCTTGAAACCCATCAGGGAGGGTATTTTGAGCACTAACTGCCCAGGACTCCTTGATTGGTGCCCTGCAATAAATGCAGCACTTTCCTTGACCAAAATCCAGTGTCAGTATGTTACTGAATCCAAGCTCGGTCTGCTCACTGTAGGACAGACCAATAATAGGGAGATGGGGTGTTGAGGCAAGGAAGAGCAACTTTATTCAGAAAGCCGGGTGACCGAGAAGATAGCAGACTAATGTCCCAGAGTACCATCTTTTCGGGGTCTGGATGCCAGTTTCTTTTACAGAACAGAGAGGGGTAGGAGGTGAGGAAGTAAAGTAAAAAGGTCATAAGGGTCAAGATGGCAGACTACGAGGACACGAAATTCATGTCTCTGCACAACTAGGGCACCTAAAAGGCACCGGTGGGGGACCACGGACACCTAAGGGAACAGGAGGAACCCCCAGCAACCGGCTTGCAGGACCTTGGCTCCCAGGCCGGAGGTCGGACCCAAGCTCCTGTGGTGGGAGCTCTGAGTCCAAACCACTGGACTAACAGAGAACCTCAGACACCAGGGAATATTAAACGGAGTGAGGCCTCCCAGAGGTCCTCATCTCAGCACCAAGATCTGACTCTATCCAACTGCCTGCAAACTCCAGTGCTGGACGTCTCAGGCCCAACAACCAGTAAGACAGGAATACAGCCCCACCCATCAAAAAAAAAAAAAGGAAATGACAAAAAAAAAATGTTACAAGGCTTCCCTGGTGGTGCAGTGGTTAAGAATCCGCCTGCCAATGCAGAGGACATGGGTTCGAGCCCTGGTCCGGGAAGATCCCACATGCTGCTGAGCAACTAAGCCCGTGCACCACAACTACTGAGCCTGCACTCTAGAGCCCGCGAGCCACAGCTACTGAGCCCAAGTGCCACAATTACTGAAGCCCGTGCGCCTAGAGCCCGTGCTCTGCAAAAGAGAAGCCACTGCAATAAGAAGCCCATGCACCACAACGAAGAGTAGCCCCCACTCACCGCAACTAGAGGAAGCCCACGCGCAGCAACGAAGACCCAACATAGCCAAAAAATAAATTAATTAATTAAAATAAATTTAAAAATATATATATATGTTACAGATGAAGGAGCAAGGTAAAAACCTACAATACCAAATAAATGAAGACGAAACAGGCAACCTACCTGAAAAAAAATTCAGAGTAATGTTAGTAAAGATGATCCAAAATCTCGGAAACAGAATGGAGAAAATACAAGAAACATTTAACAAGGATCTAGAAGAACTAAAGAGCAAACAAACAGTGATGAACAACACAATAACTGAAATTAAAAATACTCTAGAAGGAATCAATGGCAGACTAACTGAGGCAGAAGAACGGATAAGTTAGCTGGAAGATAAAATGGTGGAAATAAGTGCCAGGGAGCAGAATAAACAAAACAGAATGAAAAGAATGGAAGACAGTCTCAGAGACCTCTGGGACAACATTAAACACACCAACATTCGAATTATAGGGGTCCCGGAAGAGAAAGAGTGTCTGAGAAAATATATGAAGAGTTATAGTTGAAAACTTCCCTAACATGGGAAAGGAAATAGTCAATCAAGTCCAGGAAGCACAGAGAGTCCCATACAGGATAAATCCAAGGAGAAACACTCCAAGACACATATTAATCAAACTATCAAAAATTAAATACAAAGAAAAAATATCAAAAGCAGCAAGGGAAAAGCAACAAATAACATACAAGGGAATCCCCATAAGGTTAACAGCTGATCTTTCAGCAGAAACTCTGCAAGCCAGAAGAGAGTGGCAGGACATATTTAAAGTGATGAAAGGGAAAAACCTACGACCAAGATTACTCTACCCAGCAAGGATCTCATTCAGATTCCACAGAGAAATTAAAACCTTTACAGACGAGCAAAAGCTAAGAGAATTCAGCCCACCAAATCAGCTTTACAACAAATGCTAAAGGTACTTCTCTAGGCAGGAAACACAGAGAAGGAAAACACCTACAATAACAAACCGAGAACAATTAAGAAAATGGTAATAGGAACATATATATCGATAATTACCTTAAATGTAAATGGATTAAATACTCCAACCAAAAGACATAGACTGGCTGAATGGATACGAAAACAAGACCCATATATATGCTGTCTACAAGAGACCCACTTCAGACCTAGGGACACATACAGACTGAAAATGAGGGGATGGAAAAAGATATTCCATGCAAGTGGAAATCAAAAGAAAGCTGGAGTAGCAATTCTCATATCAGACAAAATAGACTTTAAAATAAAGACTATTATAAGAGACAAAGAAGGACACTACATGATGATCAAGGGATCAATCCAAGAAGAAGATATAACAATTGTAAATATTTATGAACCCAACATAGGAGTACCTCAGTACATAAGGCAAATGCTAACAGCCATGAAAGGGGAAATCGACAGTAACACAATCATAGTAGGGGACTTTAACACCCCACTTTCACCAATGGACAGATCATCCAAAATGAAAATAAATAAGGAAACACAAGCTTTAAATGACACATTAAACATGATGGACTTAATTGATATTTACAGGACATTCCATTCAAAAACAACAGAATACACTTTCTTCTCAAATGCTCATGGAACATTCTCCAGGATAGACCATATCTTGGGTCACAAATCAAGCCTTGGTAAATTTAAGAAAATTGAAATCGTATCAAGTATCTTTTCTGACCACAAGGCTATGAGACTCGATATCAATTACAGGAAAAAAACTGAAAAAATACAAACACATGAAGGCTAAACAACATGCTACTAAATAACCAAGAGATCACAGAAGAAATCAAAGAGGAAATTTAAAAATACCTAGAAACAAATGACAGTGAAAACACGATGACCAAAAACCTATGGGATGAAGCAAAAGCAGTTCTAAGAGGGAAGTTTATAGCAATACAATCCTACCTCAAGAAACAGAAACAACTCAAATCAACAACCTAGCCTTACACCTAAAGCGATTAGAGAGGGAAGAACAAAAAACCCCCAAATTTAGCAGAATGAAAGAAATCATAAAGATCAGATCAGAAATAAATGAAAAAGAAATGAAGGAAACGATAGCAAAGATCAATAAAACTAAAAGCTGGTTCTTTGAGAAGATAAACAAAATTGATTAACGATTAGCCAGACTCATCAAGAAAAAAAGGGAGAAGACTAAAATCAACAGAATTAGAAATGAAAAAGGAAAAGTAACAACTGACACTGCAGAAATACAAAGCATCATGAGAGATTACTACAAACAACTATATGCCAATAAAATGGACAACCCGGAAGAAATGGACAAATTCTTAGAAAAGTACAACCTTCCGAGACTGAACCAGGAAGAAATAGAAAATATAAACAGACCAATCACAAGTAATGAAATTGAAACTGTGATTAAAAATCTTCCAACAAACAAAAGCCCAGGACCAGGTGGCTTCACAGGCAAATTCTATCAAACATTTAGAGAAGAGCTAAACCTACCCTTCTCAAATTCTTCCAAAATATAGCAGAGAGAGGAATGCTCCCAAACTCATTCTTTGAAGCCACCATCACCCTGATACCAAAACCAGACAAAGACGCCACAAAAAAAGAAAATTACAGACCAATATCACTGATGAATGTAGATGCAAATATCCTCAACAAAATACTAGCAAACAGAATCCAGCAGCACATTAAAAGGATCAAACACCATGATCAAGTGGGGTTTATCCCAGGAATGCAAGGATTCTTCAATATACGCAAATCAGTCAATGTGATACACCATATTAACAAATTGAAGGATAAAAACTATATGATAATCTCAATAGATGCAGAAAAAGCTTTCGACAAAATTCAACACCCGTTTATGATAAAACTCTCCTGAAAGTAGCCATACAGGGAACCTACCTCAACATAATAAAGGTCATATATGACAAACCCACAGCCAACATCGCTCTTAATGGTGAAAACTGAAACCATTTCCTCTAAGATCAGGAACAAGACAAGGCTGCCCACTCTCACCACTATTATTCAACATAGTCTTGGAAGTTTTAGCCACAGCAATCAGAGAAGAAAAAGAAATAAAGGAATCCAAATTGGCAAAGAAGAAGTAAAACTGTCACTGTTTGCAGATGACATACTATACATAGAGAATCCTAAAGATGCTACCAGAAACTACTAGAGCTAATCAATGAATTTGGTAGAGTGGAAGGATACAAAATTCGTGTACAGAAATCTCTTGCACTCCTATACACTAATGATGAAAAATCTGAAAGAGAAATTAGAAAACACTCCCATTTACCACTGTAATAAAAAGAATAAAATACCTAGGAATAAACCTACCTAAGGAGACAAAAGACCTGTATGCAGAAAACTATAAGACACTGATGAAAGAAATTAAAGATGATACAAACAGATGGCGAGATACACTGTGTTCTTGGATTGGAAGAATCAACATTGTGAAAATGACTCTACTACCTAAAGCAATCTACAGATTCAATGCAATCCCTATCAAACTACCACTGGCATTTTTCACAGAACTAGAACAAAAAATTTCACAATTTGTGTGGAAACACAAAAGACCCCGAAGAGCCAAAGCAATCTTGAGAAAGAAAAATGGAGCTGGAGGAATCAGGCTCCTGGACTTCAGACTATACTGCAAAGCTACAGTAATCAAGGCAGTATGGTACTGGCACAAAAACAGAAATATAGATCAATGGAACAGGATAGAAAGCCCAGCGATAAACCCACACACCTATGGTCAACTAATCTATGACAAAGGAGGCAAGGATATACAGTGGAGAAAAGACAGTCTCTTCAATAAGTGGTGCTGGGAAAACTGGACAGCTACATGTAAAAGAATGAAATTAGAACACTCCCTAACACCATAGACAAAAATAAACTCAAAATGGATTAAAGACCTAAATGTAAGGACATATACTATCAAACTCTTAGAGGCAAACATAGGCAGAACACTCTATAACATAAATCACAGCAAGATCCTTTTTGACCCACCTCCTAGAGAAATGGAAATAAAAACAAAAATAAACAAATGGGACCTAATGAAACTTAGAAGCTTTTGCACAGCAAAGGAAACCATAAAAAAGACGAAAAGACAACCCTCAGAATGGGAGAAAATATTTGCAAATGAAGCAACCGACAAATGATTAATGTCCAAAATATACAAGCAGCTCATGCAGCTCAATATCAAAAAAACAAACAACCCAATCCAAAAATGGGCAGAAAACCTAAATAGACATTTCTCCAAAGAAGATATACAGATTGCCAACAAACACATGAAAGGATGTTCAACATCACTAATCATTAGAGAAATGCAAATCAAAACTACAATGAGGTATCATCTCACACTGGTCAGAATGGCCATCATCAAAAAATCTATGAAGAATAAACGCTGGAGAGGGGCTTCTCTGGTTGCACAGTGGTTAAGAATCTGCATGCCAATGTAGGGGACACAGGTTCGAGCCCTGGTCCGCAAAGATCCCACATGTCACAGAGCAATGAAGCCCGTGCACCACAACTGCTGAGCCTGTGCTCTAGAGCCTGCGAGCCGCAACTACTGAACCTGTGTGCCACAACTACTGAAGCCCCCACGCCTCGAACCCGTGCTCCGCAACAAAGGAAGCCACCACAATGAGAAGGCTGCACACTTCAATGAAGAGTAGCACCTGCTCGCTGCAACTAGAGAAAGCCTGCATGCAGCAACAAAGACCCAATACAGCCAAAAAAAACAAAATAAAATAAAATAAATGCTGGAGAGGGTGTGGAGAAAAGGGAACATTCTTGCACTGTTGGTGGGAATGTAAATTGATACAGCCACTATGGAGAACAGTATGGAGGTTCCTTAAAAAACTAAAAATAGAACTACCATATGACCCAGCAATCACACTACTGGGCATATTTACCCTGAGAAAACCATAATTCAAAAACAGTCATGTTCCACAATGTTCATTGCAGCACTATTTACAATAGCCAGGACATGGAAGCAACCTAAGTGTCCATAGACCAATGAATGGATAAAGAAGATGTGGCACATATATACAATGGAATATTATTCAGCCATAAAAAGAAACGAAATTGAGTTATTTGTAGTGAGGTGGATGGACCTAGAGTCTGTCATACAGAGTGAAGTAAGTCAGAAAGAGAAAAACAAATACCGTATGCGAACACATATATATGGAATCCAAAAAAAAAAAAAGGTTCTGATGAACCTAGGGGCAGGACAGGAACAAAGAGGCAGACATAGGGAATGGACTTGAGGACACAGGGAGGGAGAAGGGTAAGCTGGGATGAAGTAAGAGAGTAGCATTGACATATACACAGTACCAAATGTAAAATAGCTAGTGGGAAGCAGCTGCATAGCACAGGGAGATCAGCTCAGTGCTTTGTGACCACCTAGAGGGGTGGGATAGGGAGGGTGTAAGGGAGACGCAAGAGGAGGGGGATATGGGGATATATGTATGCATATAGCTAATTCACTTTGTTATACAGCAGAACCTAACACAACATTGTAAAGCAATTATACTGCAATAAAGATGTTTTTTTAAAAAAGGCCGTAAATCTTGAAAAATATCTCCTGGCTTGGCCAGCATCCAGGAAGGGAGGTGTTAATTTCTTTTCTACAGCCATTCACAGGTGGGCAGGGTCAGAATGTCTCCCTGTGAGCTGAACAAAGACACTGTAGTTTAACATTCAAGCCGAGGGGCAGGGTTCCCTGAGGCAGGCCATTATGTATGATTATAATAACAAAAGCAAAGGTTAAAGTAAAAGAATCAGATCCAACATGGAGTCAGATTTTGCTCTTCCCTGTTACAAGTAGAGTAGATTGGCTTTATTCGGGCAGGTGAGTGGACCCAAGTTTGGTTTGGTAACATTCTTCCAGGTCCGCCCCTCAGAGGGACCCTGAGTGCCAGCCTTGGTCAAGAGGGCCTGGGTGAACCCCCACCCCCACCCCCTGGAGCTGGCTGAGCCAGTTCATTCTGGAGGGTGGCTGCAGCCCCAGGGCAGGCCGGGCATACACAGTGCTGAGAAACTCCCATCCACACAAGACCCTTAACCCCTAGTTATTGTAATATGTACTTTATTTGAAAAGAAATAGCCTTTAGGGACATCTCTACAACTGAGAGTACAAAATGAGTACAATTTATCTAAGAATGGCATGAAACAGTTTCTGAGTGATTCCTATGTGCCAGCCACTGTCTTTACTCGTGAAATTCTCATAAGGACCCTGTGAGGCAGGTACTCTTACCATTATTCCTATTTTACAGATGAGGAGGCTGAGGCATGGAATGAGCAGGATCCTGCAGGGCCCTCCTGGGTACAAAAGCCCCTCTGTGTCCCGTTTCTTCTTCTTCTTCTTTTTTTTTTAATATTTATTTATTTAGGATGTGCCAGGTCTTAATTGTCACACATGGGATCTTCATCACCCCATGTTTTAGTTGTGGCATGTGGCCTTCTTAGTTGCAGCATGCAGACTCTTAGTTGCAGCATGCATGTGGGATCTAGTTCCCCAACCAGGGATCGAACCAGGCCCCCTGCTTTGGGAGTGCGGAGTCTTAGCCACTGGACCACCAGGGAAATCCCCCCAATTTCTTATTTGTATAAAAAGGCTTTAGTCTCCTAGGCCTGAGTTCCAAAGAGTAGATTCAAGCAGGTGCTAATTAGGGAAGTAAGGGGATACAGAAACAAAGGAAAAGCAGTCAAACAATAGTTCAGTAATAAAACAGAGTCCTAAGGATATACATTAACAATCTGATACATATCTTTTGAATTGTTCTGCAGGAACTAAGACTCCCACCCAGGTGGAGGTCAGGCTGAGCACAAGTGTGTAGACCCCAGACTGGCTGGAACCAGAAGGTTGATTGAGATTCCTGGACTACCACCCTGTTACCTCACCACCAACCAATGAAAAGAAAGTCATACCCCCTGCAGCCCTCACCCAAAAACCCTTCCCTGAAAGCCATCAGGGAGTTTGGGTCTTTTGAGCGTGAGCCGCCTGTTCTCCTTGCTGGCCCTGCAGTAGATATTTCTATTCTCCAAACTCCAACGTTTTGGTTTGCTTGGCCTCAATGTGCAACAGGCACACAGACTTGGGTTTGGCAACAGGTAGAGAAATAAGTAACTTGCTACAGAACTAGGGTTCAACCCTGTAATCTGGCTCTGAGCCCACACTCTTAACTACTAGATTACACTTCTGAAGATATCTCACCAAAAAGGAAAATATTTGAGAGCTAGAACTGAAACCACACAACTCAGATGGGATTCAAAACCAGCCAGAACTCAGATTGGGACTTGAACCCATGGGCTGGAACTCGAACTCACCGTCTTTTAATTGAGATTGCACACCTGGTCTCAGGACTTAATGAAGCTCAGGTTCTTTATGTCCCAGCACAGAAGGAGTTCAGCAAGAGGCAAAGTGATAGGTAAGAAGTGAATTTATTGAGAGAAATAACACATTCCGTACACAGAATGCGGTCCATCTCAAAAGGCAAGAGTGGCCCTGAAATATGGGGTGGTTAGTTTTTATGGGCTGGGTAATTTCATAGGCTAACAAGTGGGAGGATTATTCCAACTATTTTGGAGAAGGGGCAGGGATTTCCATGAATTGGGCCACAGCCCACTCTTTGGCCTTTTATGGTCAGCCTGGGAACTGTCAGGGTGCCCGTAGGTGAGTCATTTAGATGCTAATGTATTAGAATGAGCGTGTAATAAGGCCCAAGGTCCACTGGAAGTCAAATCTTCTGCCATCTTGGTCCTAATCCGTTCTAACCAGTTTATGTCATGTCCTATGGCTATGTCATTTTTTACTTTATTTATTTTTAAATAAATTTATTCATTTAGTTTTGGCTGTGTTGTGTCTTCATTGCTGCACACAGGCTTTCTCTAGTTGCAGTGAGTGGGGGCTACTCTTCGTTGTGGTGTGCGGGCTTCTCATTGCAGTGGTTTCTCTTGTGGAGCACAGGCTCTAGGCATGCGGGCTTCAGTAGTTGTGACACGTGGGCTCAGTAGTTGTGGCGCACGGGCTTAGTTGCTCTGCGGCATGTGGGATCTTCCTGGAATAGGGCTCGAACCCGTGTCCCCTGCATTGGCAGGTGGATTCTTAACCACTGCACCACCAGGGAAGCCCCTATGTCATTTTTTTTAAAGGTTGTGCCCTGCCACCTTCCCTCCTGTTTCAGAATGATTTATGAACTAAATAATGCCCAGAGAAATTCAGTGCTAAATAAAAACCATTTGTAGGGGAGAGTGATGGGGGTGTGTGAGTGGCGCCCTCAATGAGTCCGCACCTCAGGCCCCAAACACAAGGGCAGGCCCCAGGCAGGTGCCCCACAGGATTCTGACAGGGCTCCCCTGTGTCTGCTCATGCTGGCTCCCCAGAACTGCCCAGGGATTTGATCCTTTTCTCATCTCCTCTCTGCCTCTCCCCTACTTCCTAGAAGCTGTGCTGCTCTCTCTGCAGGACCACAGGTCTCTGAGCATTGTTTATCTTCAGGGCGCTGCTGACTAGGTGCGGGTAAATGTCTGGCCACACCTGGGTCAAAACCAACCCCGTCACCCACAGGCTGCCTGGGATGTTCTGAGTGGGCAAATCAGCGCCCTTCCTGAGCAGTGAGAGTAACTTTGGGTTTGCCTCTTGGTGGGTGTCGAGCTAAAAGACACAACCAAGCCAAAGACGGAGAGAAGGAAAGATTTCTTACTTGCAGCAAGTAAGGAGAACACTGGGGATCTTTTCCAAAGCAGTGTCTCCCCAGCAGCAAAATTGGGGAAGTCTTAAGCTAAGGGTACACGCATAATCATGAAGGGGCTTGAGCAGAGGAGAATTCAGTGTAGAATTGGGGCAAAGGTTGAGAGTCCAAGCTTTAGCTGACTGAAGTCACGAGGGTCAGAAAAGGTCAGCAGTATCATCCCTTGGGTTCCAACCAGTCTGAGGTCTCAGCCTGTAGTCTCCATCCTCCACCTGGGTGGGGGCCTTAGTTCCTGTGGAACAACTCAAAGTATGGATGCTTACGTATATCCCTTGAGGAGGAACTAGGACTCTTTATCACTGAGCTATTGTTTCTTAACTGCTTTTCCTTTGATCCTGCATTTCTTTGTTCCCTTAAGATCATTAATTCAAGATCATCATTCAAGGGCAAGCATTGTGGCCAGGCTTAGATCCCAAAATGGCTTAGGCCAAAAATGGCTTCTCTTATGTCAAGAAAGCTATGCCTGGTTCTTTCTCCAGGGACCCCCTACCCTATCTGCTTACATTGGGGCATGCCTCCTTTCCTACCACGAGGTTCTACTTTCCTGGACACCTAACCTTGCTGGGCCTTTTCTTCCCTTTCCCTAAGTTCCTCAGTTTAATATCTGGATCTGGTTTTCAGCTGAACCATTACTGACAGTGAAGGTGCTGGCTGATAAAGTGGTTATTTCTCCCGTGGTGTGAGTATTTTGAAAGGTCTGTGCTAAGAAAGCTTGTATCTAGGCGACTGCTTAATACATAGATTGAATGAATGATGAATGAATGAAAGGAGCCTTCCAGAAAGAGCCTTGCTCCTGTTCGGAGTCTGGCCTGCCTCACATCTGAGTTTTGGTAGCACAGGAGAGGTAACTGATTTCAGCTAAGCTGCTTGGGTCGTAAAAACAAACAGCCTCGCAGGTAGCATGGAACCACAACACTGGGAGCCCTGGCGCTGGGCCAGGAAGGGGCAGCACTCGGGGCCAGCCAAGCACACTCCCTCACCCAGGGGCCGGGGGCACATCTCTGAATATCTGCTCTGTTCTCCTTCAATCTCAGACTCACTGCTGCTTTTTCTCTCCATTTATCTCTTCTCTCCTTTATTTATCTCCTATAGCTCTTGCCTCTTCGTAGTTTCTATTCTTCATCACTTCAACCTGGCAAGACCCCTCAAAACCCTATCTCTACTTCTTGGGCTTGTCCCACAATATGAACATTGATTTTATCCATATTCCCCAATTCAAATGCTTTTTAGACAAACCAGCCTAAGGCCACCAGGGACAAACCTGTGTCTTGACCTGACAAAGCAGGTTTATTGACCTGTGGCAATGTGAGAGAGCTTGAAACCGAGCAGGACCCTGCGGGGCTCCTGGGCACGGAAGCCTTTAGTGTCTCCCGTTTCTTGTAGGGAGCAGACCTTCCCTGAGTTCCAAAGGGCAGATTCGAACAGTTCCTAATCAGGGAATGCAGAGACAAGGGGGGAGCAGCCAAGAAACCACCTGAGGCCAGATTAAAGGAACCAGAGAACTTCATCAAGATTAGCAGACCAGGGAATTCCCTGTTGGTCCAGTAGTTAGGACTCTGTGCTTTTACTGCTGAGGCCCCAGGTTTGATCTCTGTGGGGGAACTAAGATCTCACAAGCCACGCAGTGAGGCCAGAAAATTAATGAATTAAAAAAAAAAAACTTTAAAAGAAAAAAAGACTAGGAGACCACCTGAGACCAGATTAAAGGAGTGCAGCCCTGCACACACCTGAATCTTGTCAGCAACCCCACCCTTGAACTATTGCTATACAACTCCTCACCAAATCCTCCTGGGTTGGGACACATAGTTTTTCGAGGCAGGAGACTGTTGTATCCCACTTTGCCTGGCAAAGCAATAAAGCTGTTCTTTTCTACTTCACCCAAAACTCTGTCTCCGAGATTCGATTTGGCACCAGTGCACAGAGGCTGAGTTTTCAGAATCAAGCTCACACCAGAGGAGGCAGGAGGCATCTCACCAAATGCAGGAGAAATTGAGTAGAATGCTGGGGAAGGGTAGAGTGTAGGTGATATTTAAATGAGCAGTATTTTTAGGCTCACACAAAGCCAGGCTCTAGTGGGAAGGGGTCAAATCAGGTCTGGGCTGCAAAGAGAACCAAGGCCCTCTTTCCTCAGAATCGACAAAGCCAGGACAGCTGTGGACCGTTGTGTCCAGAAAGCCCTTAACTGCAGCTCTGCACCGGGGCTGTAGACCCAGGCTGCCTCCCTGTGTCAAAATGACTGAGACCCTCCAGGTAAGAGGGGATGTTTCATTCGTATTGAAAGGATTTCAGAGTGAGATTTCTGACCATCTATGATTTTAGAGAACAAAGTTTCTCAGTGAGTGAAAACAGTCATTCAAGGAAGGGAGTTATGACATTTTACAGCTTAAGCCTGTCTTTGGGAGACACTGTTTTCCATCAGCTTTGCAGCTTGATTTATCTGTGTCTGTTATTCCAGCATAAATGGCCAAGCAGATTGTTATTTCACTTGGTCCAAGAGGGAGGATCGGATTGGCCCAGTCTATCTCTGCAGGCTGGGGCCCGGCTCAGGCACTGGGTGTCAGCTTGGGATCCCCCCAGCCTGAGTCCCCTAAGTTGGAGCTGGGAAGAGGGAGCCATGGGCCCTCTTTAGGGCTGCCCTCCTGCAGGGGCTGTGGGTGCGGCCAAGGTCATGTTTGTATGCCTGGTGTGGGGCAAGTAAATCCTGCACATGAAAATGGAGGCTCCAGCTCCAGAGCTGAGGAAAGTCCCTCATACAGACAGCCTGGCTCAGGTTCAAAGCATCAGACCGTCTCTACCAACTGGTCCTGTTCCACTGCACCGTTCCAAGTGGAAGGCCTTAGGGTATAGGATAAACTGCTATAACACAAATCTGAAAACACAAGGCCTTAAACAAGATGGAAGTTTCCTGTCTCTCAGCTAACAGTCCAGGAACAGACAGGTGACCCAGGTGGCCAGCTCTGCCATCCTTATGGTTTCCACTTGTAGTCCAAGTGGCGAATGCAGTTCTTGCCAATGCCCCAGCCAACAGGGAGGGGAGAAGCGGGGAGCACACACTCAGTCCTTTTATGTGCAAGACTGGGAGACAGGATACGTTATTTCAGTTCACATCTTGTTGGCAGGGTTGGTCTCATGCGAAGGAGGCTGGGAAATGTCCTTGGCTTGGCAGCCATATGCCCAGGTGAGCCTCTCTTACTGTGGGAAAGCGGAGAGCAGACAGCCCCCAACACTCAGAGACATGGACCTTCAGGCTAGCCTCTTGCAGGCAAAAGCTTCCTCCCCTCTCTTGTCCCATCTTGGTCTCTGAAGGAACCAGAGATTTTAACACCTGAGCCTCCCTGCACCCGGACAAATGGTGAGCGGGCCGTGGATCCTGGCAGGGGTCTCGCTGCTGATGGCGATGAGAGCTTGCTTCACCGTGTCCTCCTGCATTGTCCTTCATCACCCCGTCCCCTTGTCCATCCATCCCTGTCGCTTGATTTCAGATGCCTACCCACCCCCTCTTCCCTCCAAAGGGCTTTGGTGGGTGAAGCAGGCACTGCCCCAGGGTCCCAGGAGCACCAGAGCATCCTGAGGCTGGTCGCTGCCTCCAGGGCTTTTCCCAGCCTCCTCCAAACAGCCTGTTCTCTTCTCCCTCCCATGGGCCAAAAGGTGTGGGTCCAGATGGGGACAGAGGGCACCGAGGCTGTGCTGGCTTTGTGCCCAGCCCCCTCACTGCATGCCCATCTGCCCAGCAGTCTTGGCTCAGTGACTGGCCACACTGGGGAGGCAGCATTCTTCAGTGTCCAGAGCAAGCAGCAGAAGACAGGTGGTGTCCCAGGTACCGCAAGCCCAAGCCCAAGTGCCATACCCGACCCAGATGTAGTCCTCCATAGCTGGCACCCACACCCGTCAGCCCTGATCCCCAAGCCCAGGCAGATGCCGCATCCCTGATGTGGTGGCCACTCTTCTGACTCATGTCAGGCCCAGAGGAAGTAGGAACTGGTGGACACAATGGACCATACACAATTATTGTGGACAGACACCTCCCACCCCAACACTTGCTCTTACGTTCACATGGAGGAATGCCCCAGAGAAAGGAACTCATACTAAGGTAATAGTGACTTACCTGTGCATAGACCTGAAGCCAGTTTAACTGAATTTAAACCTAAGGTCTGCCACTTACTAGCTCTGGGGCCTTGAGCACATTATTTAACCCCTCTGAGTCTTAATTCCTTCATTTATAAAATAGGAGTAATAATGGGAACCCACTTCCTAGTCTTCACAGAGATTTCTCTTCACAGAGAAGATGAAAAGAATTGCTACATTAAAAGTGTTTATTTTTTCTTTTTGGCCATGCAGCTTGCAGGATCTTAGTTCTCCGACCTGGGGCCTAACCTGGGCCCTCGGCAGTGAAAGCGCTGAGTCCTAACCACTGGACCACCAGTGAATTCCCTGAAAGTGCTTAAAACAGTGCCTAGCACAAAGCATTCAGTAAATGTTGGCTATTGTTACCTTCTAGAGGCCTTTGGATTTTAATAACGGATAATGACAATATGTGGCCCTGCGGAAAGACACTCCAGGGGTGGACTCTCACACACCAAGTTCCATGCAGGACTGAAACCCTGGCACTTTCTTCCTCTCCAACCCCGTTCTTGCCACCATAGTCTTGGAGGACTTCACTGTCCAGGAGGATGTGCCATCCAATCACTGGCTTCTTGCCACCTTGACCTCTTCTCCTCTCTTTCTACCTCTCCTATGTTCATAGTGGGGATATTATCATTCCAATTTTCTTCACCTTGAAAAATCACTAACTCAAGTGTCTTATTATCTGACCACAACCTTCCATCCTCCCAGCTTATCTATTCAGCTACCCCAGCTATAACAGATCTTCAACATCGTTAAAATATCCTGCCCATCCAGGTAGTGTTCTCCTTATCCAACACCTCTTCCTCTCATTACCTCTTTTTTAAAAATAATTTTTATTGGAGTAGTTACAATTTACAATGTTGTGTTAGTTTCAGGTGTACAGCAAAGTGAATCAGTTATACATATACATGTATCTACTCTTTTTTAGATTCTTTTCCCATATAGGCCATTACAGAATATTGAGTTGAGTTCCCTGTGCTATACAGTAGGTCCTTATCAGCTATCTATTTTATATATAGTAGTGTGTATATATTAATTCCAATCTCCCAATTTATCCCTCCCCGCTTTGTCCCCCCTGGTAACCATAGGTTTGTTTTCTACTTCTGTGATTCTCTTTGTCATTACCTCTCTCTTGATTTATGGTTCATCTTAGTCTGTGGTTCATCGCATCATTAATTTCAGTCAACATTCTAAACTCCTTTGCCTTCTGTCCTTTTATGCACCAGTCAGGCAAAATCCTAACCCTGGATAATTCTGCTGTCCCTCTGCTGCCCTCAGCCAGTCGAGCAATGTTAGAGAAAATAAAGACCTGACACTAATATCTGTTAGCGACTTACTGTATATCAGGCACTTTCCTAAGTGCTTCTCACATAATAACTCATTTACTTCTTCCAACAATCCTATGAGAAAAGGATTGTAGAGATGAGGCTCAGAGACATTAAGTAACCCATAAAAGTCACACAGTCCAGGTTTCTCTGGCTCAAAAGCCTAAACTCTAATCATTACATTAAATTGCCTCTTACATAAAGTCTCACAAAAAAATCAGATTGCTACCAACTTATAAATTCATAGTCACCAACCTCAAGTAGTACCTCATCAATGCCTGAGCTATAGCTATTTCACTCTCCACTACAGCTATTTCAAACTTTCATTCTTCTCAAGTCTCTGATTTCCTGCCTTACCAGTCCCTTCAAGGTTTTATGCCAGAATAATTCCAAATTTTCAAGCCCCTGAAAGGATCACAAACTCTGCAGCATTGGCAGTAGCTTGTTTAACCAAATTTGAGGGCTATTCTTGACAGGCAACCAGGTATTATCACTAAAGGCTTTCCCAGTTGAACCAAGGATGATGTCTTCACCTCTTAGATTTGGAGGAGGATGAAGAGGAGGGCACCATTTTTTTAGGTTCAGCAGCCTCTTCAAGTGAAACAAATCTTCAATATCAAAGCAGTAACAGAAGTCCTGCTACTATCCATACTTCAGCATGTGGACTGGCTACTGTTGCAGCCTCAGACCCAGGAAGGCGTCTGTCATCCTCAAACTGAATATTCACCCTCACTACCTATAGGATATTTCATCTTTCTGAAATCACTCAGGAGCTCAGGTTCCCTTTATGATTTCAGGAGAAGAGATGACAGCAGTTCCCTGAGCACTACTATGAGTTCTCCTACCAGGTACTATAGATTCATCATTGGAATATCCATCACCAACTAACCAGATTCTACTATAACCTTCAGTAGTATCATAGGGATTCCTACAAGAGTGAGGAATCTCTCATAAAGTATATCACAGCCTGGTTTTGGAGGACCCTCTCCTCTTGCCTCTACCAAATCCCTGGCTATTACTTCTATTCCATGAAATCCACCCTCTCACTTACCTTGCCTTCTCCTTTACCCTTCAAGCCTCAAGAACATCTCTGAAAACATTTTGGCCTCCTGATCAACGGAAACATTCCTCCAGGAAATTTATGGCTTAAGACCTCCACGAAAACCTCCTGATGGGGGCCAGTTGAAGAGGAGTTTAGTAGACAGGCTGAAGAGATTAGATAGCCAGAGTAATAAAGACTACAGATGCCCAGGAATAGAAAATGTCAAGAGGCAGAAATTCATCTTCAAAGACCAGACTCTGCTGTTTCTTTAAATGCAGGTAGCAGTAGATAGGGTGGAATGAAAAAGAATTAAGAGTCTTCCAGGCATGACAGGCAGTTTTGGAACTCCAGTCTGTACATCCTTACCCAAAACAGATATGTACGACACTTGAGGCTCACCAATTAGCTGATCTCTTATACAAATTAGCACAGGAATAGTCACATACTGACTCACTTAGTGTGGTCTGACTTGAGAGAAAGGAAAGATACATATGGAAAGTAGAGGAATGGGAATGGAACTGTAATGAGGCACTGGATGATGAGGTCAGCTAAATGGATAATATGAAAAGTCTATGAATATATGGAGACAACAAAAGAATGTGTGTTGAAAGAAATGTGTTATGCAACACACTCCTTCAGTCAGGTTTTCTTATCTCGGAAGAAGAAAGTGAATAGAAAACGAGTTGGTGAGTAAGCCGTTTCTTACTGTTCTTTGGAAGGAACTGGATAAATTATTTCTTCCTCATATGATTAGAATTAGTTTAAAAAGTAATTTGCCTTTGGAATTTTCTTTAATGATTTTAAATTATAGAACCACTTTCTTTAAAAGTTGTAAGAATCTGTATCAGTTTTTATGTCTAGAAATTTTAATTTTATCTAAATTTTCTAACTTATTGGCAGAATGTTGTCTGTAATATCTATTTTTAAAATTAATTTTAACTTTCTAATTGTAAAATAAAACCGAAATAGAAAAATCACACACAGGTATACTTCTAGTGAATGTTTCTTTTTTTTTTTTTAGTTTAGCAAATTTTGATAAGGTCAACAACAACCTTGTAACTACTGATGGGAACAATAGCCACCCCAAAAGTCCCTCCATATGCCATCTCACTATCACTGCCCACGGCTAGCTAAATAAATAAATAAATAAAACAAACCACCATCCTAAGTTATAAGAATCAAGTTTTTAATGACCCAAGAATGCATCTTGAAACAATGTAATTTAGCCTTCCCAATTTTTTTTAACTGGCATGTCTTTTAAACCCCTTTTAATGCACAAATTTCAGTTTCCATCCCTTTTCCTCACAATATATCTGATGAAGAACAAGGGCATTTTACCCAGAGTTCCACACATTCTGGATTTTGCTGACTGCATAGTCATAGTGCAATTCAACATGTTCTTCTGTGCTCTGTAATTTCTACAAATTGGCAGTTGGATCCAGAGGCCTCGTCAGATTCAGGTTTGATTCCTTTGGCAAGAACTGTAGGTTGGGTTGTTTGTGTTTTTTCATCAGAAAGCATATAATGCTTTTCTCCCCCCACCATGGATTGCTCATTGCATAGATCCACTAATTCACTGAGGGCTGAAAAATGATATTTTGATTCTGTAATTTGATTTCCATTCATTAGCTGAAATAATTTTATAAAGGAATGCTTCCCTCATCTATTACTTGGTTACTCAGTGATACAGTTCATATAGGAAAGACAGGATACAGTATTTGATTCTCTCCACATATTTACCATTTTTCAAGGTAATGAATCGGTTTCCATCATCTTCTAAAGGTGACCAATTTTTATATTGTTATGAATTCACAAATATAAATGTATTTTATGGCCTTCAAGCAATTGCAATTATTCTTTTTGAAATTCAAGTTTGTATCATTTTTAGAAAGTGGCAATCTCTTCACATTGGCTCCTGAGTCCTTTTGATATGACAATAGTAGTGGTTAGCTTCCTTCGTTCTCTTGCGTGATAAGATGCTCCAGGCTTATACATTTCTCACACCAAAATTAGAATCAGTCATTTAACAGAAAGTCTGATTAATTTTAGTGGGAACAGCATTTTAAGACCATGAGCTAGCTTGGATATAATGACTTCTTTAGTGGAACAGTTAGGAAAGCAAAATAAACCAAAAAGTATTCTTTTAAAATGAGATAATTTACATAAAATAAAATGCATCCATTTAAAGTATATAGTTAGATGAATTTTTACAAATGTATACATTTTTGTAACCACCACCCCAACCAAGATATAAAACCTTTTCATTACCAAAAATGTTATGACCTTTTTCAGTAAATCTACTCCCCCCACCAGAAGAAATCACTGATATAATTTCCATTACCATACATTAACCCATTCAAAAGAAATGTATACTTTCCAATTATTAGATACTGTGTTCTATAAATCCTCATTGAAATTTATATTTCTGTATGCTTGTTTCAGGTATATCCCTTGTAAACATTAAGTGTATTTTTTTTTTAAGGTAAGAAATGTATTTATCTATTTAGAAACACTCCACAGACAGAGTGTGGGCCATCTCAGAAGGCAAGAGCGGTTAAGTGTATACATTTTAAAATGTAGTTTGACAAAGCTCCTTTTTACTAGGCAGTTTGGTTTGTTTATATTTACCGATTATTAATATTTGGATTTCTATAATATTTTGTGCTTTCTATTCATCCTGTTTATTTCCCCCCTTCCCTCCTTACCTGATTTTAGATCTTCCCTCTTTCCCTTTTCTTTGCATGTATATTACACTCTATTTTTATTATTTTTAAAAGGCTATTAGTATGCATATTTAAGGTCTAACAGTGACCAGCATCTTGACTATACTGTCAAACAATTCAAAGCTCTTAAAATGCTCTCGTTTTCAGTTTCTCTTTCCTGCTTATATACTACTTTTTTTAAAAAATAAATTTATTTATTTATTTATTTATTTATTTTTGGCTGCATTTGGGTCTCCGTTGCTGCACGCGGGCCTTCTCTAATTGTGGCGAGCGGGGGCTACTCTTCGTTGCAGTGCATGGGGTTCTCATTGTGGTGGCTTCTCTTGTCGTGGAGCATGGGCTCTAGGTGCACATGCTTCAGTAGTTGTGGTGCGTGGGTTCAGTAGTTGCGGCTTGTGGGCTCTAGAGCACAGGCTCAGTAGTTGTGGCTCACGGGCTTAGTTGCTCCACGGTGTGTGGGATCTTACTGGACCAGGGCTCGAACCCGTGTCCCCTACACTGGCAGGTGGATTCTTAACTGCGCCACCAGGGAAATCCCTTATATGCTACTTTTGTTCAGTATTTTATTTGTTATTGTTTATGAGGGGGCTTCATTTTTTCAATATTTATTAAGATATTTCAAATATGACACAATTCACCCATTTAAAGTATACAATTCAATGGTTTTTACTATATTCACAGATAGGTACAATCATTACTACAATCAATTTTAGGAACATTTTCATCACCTCCAAAAGAAACTCCATACCCTTTAGCTATCAATCCCTACCCCTAAGCAACCATTAATCTATTTTCTGTCTCTATAGGTTTCCCTGTATAAACATACCACATATTGTTTATACATTAGTCATTGATGGATAGTTGGATTATTTCCACCTTTTGGCTATTAGGAATAATGCTGCTATAAACATTGGTGTACAAGTGTTTGTGTGAAAATATGTTTTCATTTCTGTTATACACTAGGAGTGGAATTGCTTGATCATATGGTAAAGCTATGCTTAATAGTTTGAATAAGTGCTAGACTGTTTTCAAAAGCAGCTGCACCATTTTATGGTCTTATTAGCAGTGTATGAGGGTTCTGATTTCTCCACATGCTCACTCACATTTCTTATTATCCGAGTTTTTAACTTCTAGCCATCCTAGGGGTTTTGCTTTGCATTTCCCTGATGACTGATGATGTTGAGCCTCTTTTCATGTGCTTATTGGCCATTGTATACCTTCTTTGGAGAAATATCTGTTCAGGTCCTTTACCCATTTCTTAATTGGGTTATTTGTCTTTTTATTACTGAATTTTAAAAGATCTTTATGCATTCTGGATACAAGTCCCTTTTCAGATATATGCTTGCAAATATTTTCACCCATTCTGTGGGTTTTTACTTTCTTGATGGTTGGTATCCATTGAACAAAATTATTTTGATTTTTAAATTAAAGTTAAATTTGATAAGTCAAATTTATCTTTTTGCTGTTGCTGTGCTTTTGGTGTCATGTCTAAGACTTCTTTGCCAAACACAAGGTAATGAAGATTTTCCCCTATGCTGTCTTCTAAAACTTTTATAGTTTAGTTCTTTTGTTTACCTCTTTGATACATTTTAATTTTTGTTTGTTATGAGGTAAGGGTCCAATTACATTCTTTTGCACATGGCTATCCGGTTGAACCACTGACATTTGTTGAAAAGACTATTCTTTCCCCATTGAATTGTCTTGGCACTCTTGTTAACAAATCAGTTGACAAGAGATTTACAGGTTTATTTCTGGACTTTCAGTTCTATTCCAGTGATCTAATTCTGTCTTTGTGCCCATACTATAATGTCTTATCATTGCTTTGTAATAAGTTTTTGTTCTGTTTTGTTAATTTTTTGGCCATGCTGCATG
This sequence comes from Balaenoptera physalus, assembly GCF_965194825.1. Lineage (NCBI taxonomy): Eukaryota > Metazoa > Chordata > Mammalia > Artiodactyla > Balaenopteridae > Balaenoptera > Balaenoptera physalus. The sequence goes on along the minus strand of NC_138882.1, from coordinate 95,810,975 downwards.
GCATGTGGGATCTGAGTTCCCTGATCAGGGACTGAACCCGCACCCCCTGCGTTGGAAGTGTGGATTCTTAACCACTGGACCGCCAGGTAAGTCCCTGTAATAAGTGTTGAAATGGGAAGTGTGAAACCTCTTTCATTCTTCTTCAAGATTGTTTTAGCTATTCTGGTCCCTTGCAATTCTGTATGAACTTTAGAATTAGCTTGTCAATTTCTACAGAGAAGTCATCTTGGATTTTGATAGGGATTACACCAAATCTATGTATCAGTTTGAGTATTGCCATATTAACAATGTTAAGTCTTCCGATCCATGAATGAGATGTTTTTCTAAGTACTTAGATCTCTTAATTCTTTGATGTTTTATACTTTTCAGAATAAAAGTTTTGCACTTATTTGGTTAAATTTAATTCCTTAGTATTTTATTCTTTTTTGATGCTATTGTAAATGGAACTGTTTTATTTTCAGATCATTTATTAGAAAACGTGTAGAAACACAATGGATTTTTATATATTGATCTTTTATCCTGTGACCTTGTTGAACATAATCTTTAGTTCTAGTAGATTTTTAGTGGATTCCCTAGGATTTTCCATATATAAAATCACATCATCTGTGAATGGAGATACTTTTAATTCATCTTTTCCAATTTGCATGCCTTTTATTTCTTTTTCTTGCCTAACTGCCTTGGCTAGAGACTTTAGTACAATGCTGAATAGTAGTAAGAGCAGATATCCATGTCTTTTTCCTAATGTTTGAGAGAAAGCACTGTCTTTTACCACTAAGCATAATATGAGCTGTGGATTTTTCACAGATGCCTTTAATCAGGCTGAGAAAGCTCCTTTCTATTCCCAGTTTGTTGAACATTTTATTTTTTGTAGCATGAAAGTGTGTTGGATTCTATCAAGTGCTTTTCTTCCATCTACTGAGATGATGTAATTTGTTTTCTATTGTATTTATATGATTGATATTATGTTGACTTTCAGATGTTTAACTAACTTTGCATTCCTCAGATAAATCCTACTTGGTCACGGTGTATAATTCTTTTTTATGTTGCTTCATTCAGTTAGCTAGTATTTTGTTGATCTGTACATCCCTCACAGGAGATATTGGTCTGTAGTCTTAGGATGTCTGGTTTTGGTATCAGGGTAATGTCTCATAAAATTGGTTGGGAAATGTTCCCTTATTTTCTATTTTTGGGACTATTTTGTGAAAAACTGATATAAATTCTTCTTTAAATTCAGCAGTGAAGCCAACTGAGCCGGGCTTTCCTTTGTGGGTAGTTTTTTTGTTTTTAAAATTATTACTTCAAACTGTTCACTTGTTAGAAGCCTATTCAGCTTGTCTATTCTTTTCTTTAGTCAGTTTCAGTAGTTTTTCTACTAATTTATCCTTTTAATCTAGGTTATCTAATTTGTGGTCATACAATCATTCACTGTATTCTTATAATCTTTTTTGTTTGGAGGGGGGGAACTAAGATCCCACACAATATGCGGGATCTTAGTTCCCTGACCAGGGATTGAACCCGTGTCCCCTTCAGTAGAAGTGCGGAGTCTTAACAGCTAGAGCGCCAGGGAAGTCCCACAATCCTTTTGTTTCTAATAAGGTCAGAGGTAGGAGGGAAACATATACATACTACTACATATAAAATAGATAACCAACAAGGACCTACTGTATAGCACAGGGAACTATACTCAGTATTTTTGTAATAACCTATAAGGAAAGAGAATCTGAAGAATATATATATATATATATATATATATATATATATATATATATATATATATATACACACACACACACACACACACATATATGAAATATATATGAAACTGAATAGCTGTGCTGTACACCTGAAACTAACACAATATTGTAAATCAACTATACTTCAATTTAAAAAGACAAAAAAAAATCGGTGGTAATGTCCCATCTTTCATTGGATTCTAGTAACTAGAATCTTTTTTTTTTCTTGGTTAATCTAGCTAAAAGTTTGTCAATTCTGTTGATCTTTCCAAAGAATTAGCTTTTGGTTTTATTGATTTTTCTCTATTGTTTTTATATTGTGTACTTCATTAATTTCAGCTCTGGTCTTTATTTCCTTCCTTTTGCTTGCTTTAGGTTTAGTTTGCTCTTTTTTCAGTGTCTTAAGGTGGAAGGTTAGGCTATTGATTCAAATTCTTTTTCTTAACATAGGCATTTATAGCTATAAATTTCCCTCTAAGCAATGTTAGGTGAATTTCATAAGTTGTTATATTTTGTGTCATTTTTATTCATCTCCAAGTATTTCCTGATTTCCCTTGATTTCTTCTTTGATCCACTGGTTATTTAGGAGTGTTGTGTTTAACAACCCACATATTTGTAATTTTTCTCAAACTTTTTTCTATTGATTTCTGATTTCATTCCATTGTTGATGAAAAACATTTTGCATTACTTCTATCCTCTTAAACTTATTGAGGTTTGGTTTATGGCTTAGCACATGATCTCTCCTGCAGAACATTCAGGTGCACTTAAGAATGTATATTCTGTTGTCTGTAAAGAGTAGTATTTTACAGATGTCTGTTAGATCAGTTGGTTTACAGTGTTGTTGGTCTTGTTTCATTGTTGGTCTTCTGTCTAGTTGTTCCAACCATTATTGAAAGTGGGATATTGAAATCTCCAACCATTGTTGTGGTATTGTCTATTTCTCCCTTCATGTGTCAGATTTTTGCTTTCTTGTATTTTCGTGCTGTTAATAGGTATATATAGAATTGTTAAACCTCCCTGGTATGGACTGACACTTATTACTTTATAAAATGTCCCTCATACCATTTTTTGTTCTAAAGTCTATTATCTCTCAAAGTATAGCCACTGCAGCTTTCTTGTGGTTGCTGTTTGCAGGACACTTCTTACTCCCTTCTATTATTTCAATCTATTTGTATCTTTGAATCTAAGGTGTATCTCCTATAGACAGTATATAATTATTTTATCCAGTCTGACAATCTCAGTCATTTGATTGGATTGCTTAATCCAGTCACATTTACTGTTATTAATATCATTGGATTAATGCCTAAAATTTTACTTTTTGCTTTCTATGTCTCATGTCTTTTTTGTTCTTCTATTCCTCTTTTAATGCTTTCTTTTGCTTTAAATGAATATTTTCCAAAGTAGTATTTTAATGTCTTTAATGAATTTTCACTGTACTTTTTGAGGGTTTTTAAAAGTTTTTCTGGGCTTTACCATATACATCTTATCATGATCAGCTACAGATTTCCTAAGCTAATTCCATATAGGAACATTACTCTTATATAGCTCTATTCCTGTTTCCTCCTTTTTTGTAATATTATACATAAAATTCCATTAATGTTACAAACCCAATACACTATTATAATTATTTAACCTACTTAAATGTTGACAACATGGGTTTGAACTGCATTCCATTTACACATGGAATTTTTTCAATAAACACATACTATAGTACTACACAATCCACAGTTGGTTGAATCCATGGATGCAGAGCTGCAGATATGGAGGGCCAACTACAGTGTTATACATGGATTTTCAAATGCACGAAGGGTCAGTGCCCCTAACCCCATGTCATTCAAGAGTCAACCATATAGTAATTTCCTTATGCTAATACAATTCCTACCCACCTCCTTTATGCTGTTACTAGCAAATACAATACACATACCTTACATTTCAGTATGGGCCCAATGACATATACATATTCTTTTATACAGCTGCTTTTTATAACAATTAAGAGAAGGAAAATATACATTTATGCTGTCTTCTATAATTAGAGAATTAGACAATCTTATATAATTATCTTTACTGATATGGATTCAAATTACCACATGGTGTCATTTGCTTTCAACCTTAACTCCTTTTTAAGTATTTCTTGTAAGGCAAGTCTGCTAGCAACAAATTCTCTCAAATCTTGTTTTATCTGAGAAAGTCTTTATTTCACCTTTATTTATGAAAGACACCTTTGCTGGATATAGCATTCTTGGTTGACATTATTTTCCTTTGAGCATTTTGAATATGTTACCCATGGCCTTCTGGCCTCCACTGTTACTGTTGAACTCAATTGTTAACCTTGCTCCCTTGAAAGTAGTTGTTTTTCTCTTGCTGCTTTCAATATATTCTGTCTTTAACTTTCAGCACTTTTAAATTTGATGTGTCTGAGGATTTCTTTGTTTATCATACTTGGGGTTCACTAAAGTTCCTGGATGTATAAAGTTACTGTTTTGCAGTACTTGGGGAACTTTCTTTGAATATTTTTACTTCTCCTTTCTCTCCTCTCCTTCTGGTATTCCCATTCTGCATAGGCTGGTGTGCTTTTATGGTATTCCACATTTCTCTGAAGCTGTATTCATTTTTCTTCATTTCTTTTTATCTCTATTGATCCATCTTCAAGTTCATCTATTCTTTCTTCTTGCAGTTCAAGTATACTGTGGAGCCTCTCTAGTGAATTTTAAAAATTGTACTTTGCAACTCCAGAATTTCCATTTGGTACTTTTTAATATCTGCCTCCTTATTGATATTCTCCATTCGATGTGACATGGTCATCATATTTTCATTTACTTTTTAACCATGGTTTCCTTTAGTTCTACTTTCAAGTGTCTCTTATAAATCCAACATCTTGTCACTCTCACAGGCAGTTTCTGTTGCCTACTTTATTTCCAGTGTATGAGTTATACTTTCCTATTTCTTTGCATAATTATTATTTGTCAGGGACTGAATATTTTAGATAATATATTGTAGCAATGGGTCCTTCCCCTTCCTCACCCCCAGGGATTGTTATTATTTGTTTAGTGACTGGCTGTATTTTTAGTGAAATGTACTCCCTCCCCTCTCCCAGCATTAAGCTTTTGATGTATCTCCTCAAGAAGGCACAGATTTGGATATAATCACATTTTCCTTGGGGTTTGGTAGGGCTCCCTTGTTTCTTTGACCATGCCCAGCTGTTAAACTCCCGTAACTGCCAGCTGCTGTATTGTTTTCAACAATGTTGTGGGGCATAAAATGCTCTATAAACGAATCCAATCATATTGTCTCCTTTAAAGGCATAGAGATGTTTGAAACTTATCTCAGGATGGCTCCTTCAAGCTGCCTTATTCCATGGTTTTCTCCTGCAAACTAGTTTACCTACAGTTTAGACTGTATTTTGAATTTCTTCTCAGTTGCTTTTTGCTACAACCTCTAGTGTTGTGCTCTCACGTTTGAAGATATTGATGCTCTGTTGCAAATGAAGTCTTCTTTCAGCAGAGATTAGGAGATATTGGTTTCATAAACTGCTTCTCCAAGGTAAAATCTCTAAGCCAAGCACAGTCCAATCTCTAGTCCAAGCATAGCTTGAACAACGTCAAACTTTTGAGTGACACTCCTACTCTAGAAGCTCAGTGGTGGAAGTGGGAAAGCAGCCTGAGGCCTCAGCTTGTCTCTCCTGGCATGGAACCACCTTCATGAGCCAGGGCAGAGGTGATCAGTGGCCCAGTATTCTAAGCATGCCACACTCAAGGTGGAGCCTCCATTCTCTGAGTGCAGACTGAATAGAAGGGAGCTCCCACTTCTCAGCCACACTCAAGACTTAACCTCAGCAACAGGTAGCTGGGGGCAGGATGAGAAAGACTGATATCCTGCCTTTCCCAGGTAGAGAGCCTTCCGATTGGGAGTTGAGGGAGAGGAAGCCTGTGTTTTTGGCTGCAGCAAAGAGCTGACATGTCACAAAGCTGACAAAGGGGTGGGGGTCTTGGTTCAACTATTATAGATTCTAAACATTCTAAAAGAATTTTCATAGGTTTTCTTGAAGAGATGTTTCTTCACCTGCTGTTCACACACAGGACCATCTTCAGAGGCTTTATGTGTTTTACTTTGTTAATAATTTTTGGGGACTTGCCTGGTCCAGTGGTTAAGCATCTGTCTTCCAATGCAGGGGATGTGGGTTCGATCCCTGGTCGGGAACTAAGATCCCACATGCTGCAGGGCAACTAAGCCCACAGGCCACAACTACTGAACTAGAGAGCCCGCACGCTGCAACTACAGAGCCCATACGTCCTGGAGCCCACACACCACTACAGAACCCTCGTGCTCTGGAGCCTGTGCACCACAATGAAAGATCCTGTGTGCCACAACTAAGACCAGACACAGCCAAAAATGAAATAAATAAAAATTTAAAAAACAAGTTTTTTTTTGCCAGTTTCCGGGGAGCGAGGAAGTGGAGCTCCTCATGCTATCATGCTGTAAATCATTCAGTTCTTTTTTTAACTTGCAAAAATTGACATCAATATTGTTTTATAAAGTTTACTTTACCCTCATTAACCATTTTCTTTGCTCACTATTCCTTCTTGTGTCTTAGATCTTCTTTCTGCTTTTCTTGGAGTAAACACTTAGACATTCATTTAATGAAGATATATTGGTAGTAAGCTCTTTTTAGCCAAAACGTCCTTCCCTTTCTTGATAGTTTTGTTGGGTACAGAATTCTAGGCTAACAGCTTCCTCTCAGTATCTAAAATATTATTCCACTGTCTTCTGGTTTTTACTGTTGTTCTTAAGCAGATGTAAGGACTAATTACTGTTACTTCTGGGTAAGGTTTTCTCTTGCTCTTTTAAGACCCTCTACTTTGGTGGTTTGCTTCATAAGGGTATTGCTCTGACTTCTCACTTTTGTAGGTTCTTGACTTTATCTTCCAGAACTTAGTTCAGTAGATCTAGCTATTGACTTACTTCCCAGACCACAAATTTGAGGATGTTTGACTTTAATCAAATTTTTAAATTCTCAGCCAAAATACCTTCAAATATCATCCATAAACATTCTCTCACCTCCTTCTCATACACTATTAGATGTTCACTGACCTTCTCCACATGTTCTTGATGTCCTTTTACCTCTCCTTTACACCCTCTGTCTCTGTAATGCACTGCATTCTGTATAATTGCATCTTGGTCTTTTATCTGTTGTTTTTCGTGTCCAAATGTTTTACTGTTTCAGTCTTACTGATCATTTTCCTTCCCATGCGCTCTTGTTATCCCCTACCTCCACCATTTTTAATACTCTTGTTCCTTCTCAATTTGTTGATGTTCTCTTCTTTTCCCTGTATTGTATTTCAATGAATCTAAGCCATTAAGTATTGAAGGATACACCATTTTTTTGTACCACTAACATAACCAAAATATACTACAATGCCATCCCAATTTTAGAAATGTTAATTTTTAAAAATGTCTTTGAACACACTCATCCAATAATTTCAGTATCTGCCATCGTTAGAGGTCAAAACCTACTGTTTCTCCTGATTTTTAAAAAATAATTTCTCATTTTTGTGACTCTGAATATGAGTCCAAGACTATTGGAACACTACCTATGAAAATTATTTGAGATTGGGTCTAAAGTGTTTTCTGTAAGGGAGTATTAACATTAATTCTGTTAAGTGCCTGAAACCACTTCTAACCTGAAACAACTTTAATTTTTCTGACTGCATAAAAGTATGAGTCTGTGTTGGCTTGTGGGTTCAAATTCTCTGGGAAGATTTTTTTGTCTTCCCTCCACCCAGTTCTCTCTCTGAGGTAGGCTATCCTGGTTCATTCCTTCACTGAGTATATCATATTTTGAGGTCCCAGGTTTTGGAAGAGTATCTCACTTAGACCTCACACTTATGTAGGCCCTATGCTTTGTCACCATTTTAAAGTTTGGCTCATTCCAAAGTCCTTAGGACACCTGGAGCAGTTGTCTTCTTTAATGCTTACCTCTCTGGATTCATGCTTTTTGTCCCCCCGACCCCAAATTAATTTATTTTGAAAAATTTCAAGTCTCCAGAAGTTTGAAACAATACAATACGCATCCATCTACCCTTAACTGATTTCAGCTATCATACACACACACATTTTGCCTAACCATTTACAGTAATAAAATACTTCATTCCTACATATTACAGCATGCCATCTCCTAAGAAGATTTCCAATATAAGCACAAATCCATTATCACACCTAAGGAAATTAAACATTCCATATCATTTAAGAGTTCATATACAAATTTCCACAGACGTGCCTAAAATGTCTTTAATGATGGGGATTATTTAATTCAAGATCAAATCACAGTTCATGCATTTCATGTCACTGTTTGATCTAGAAGAGTCTCCATACCTGTTTTACACAGCAGTTACTTTAATAATTCACATCATGCATCATAAATGTCCTATATTCCACTTTTGTCTATTTCACATGATTAGATTCAGGTCAAATACTTTTGGCAAAAATGCTACAGGTGATAGGGTGGAGCTTTGAGCATCTTTCTTCTTTTCTGGCTCAGCAATGCATTTAAAGAAGGGTTTTGTTTGTTTTTAAGTGAATCTTATCCAGCATTTCAGATGTTTGAACCATCAGAGTTCCTCAGGGCATGCAGTCTGCCATACTGTCAGAAACTGATGTCCCTATGTATTGCCTTTCCAAATCAACAACAGTAACATATTTGTAAATGAAAGAACAGTGATATATTTACCATCACCTGAGCCCAAGTAATATGAAAAGGGGAAGCTTGAGACAAAACCTGGCATTAGGTACTGTATCCTACCAATTCACTTTTTGCATTTTTTATTTCCTAAAAATCTAGAGCAAAATATGTGTATATGCTGAGATCTAGAAGTCTAAGGACCAATTAAATTAGTGAAGGACAAATTTAACTACTTAAGAGTTGAGGATAGATTTAAAAGCCTTGGGGTCCTGTACTGAAGTCTCTTCTTGTTTCATCAGTAAAAAGGGAGAAATTACATTTCTAGCCTTCCCCCTTTTCATCCCAATAGCAGGAAGAAGAAACAGGAAAAAGGAAGCTATATGGTTGTTGAGAACTTACTATGTGTCAACCCTGTGGCTACAAAGGATCTTGTGTCCATAGCAATTCCATGAGCTGCACATGACTATCTCCATTTCACAACACAAATAATCAGTAAACTCTGGGTTCACACAGATCAGTAAATCTATCACTTCAAATCAAAAGGTTTAAACCAAAGTGTCCCCAGTGGCCAAAATCCATGCTTTTTCCACTACACGAAATGCATCTAGAAAGATGATAATTTGGAAGTTTCATTCTGATATTTTACTTGATTATTCATGGCCATAAGCTCTGTATAACCTAAAGAAAAACAAAAGTCATATTTCTTGAAAGAACAGTCTACACTCAGTCATTATCTAACCCACTGAACTCTTGCTGCTGCTCAAACTGGAGCAGGTCTTACCAAGGTCATCTATGGCTTCTGCATTCCTAAATTCAATAGCCACTTTAGCATTACTTCATCTCTTGCTCCAACACTTTATCACTGATACTTCATACCCCTTCTTGCCACCTTTTTCTCTTGTCTTACATGACAGCTCTCCTGGCTTTCTTCCATGACTAATCCATAGTGTAACTGTGGAGTCTTTTTTCCTACTCCTTAAATGTTGTTGCCTCTGCTATCATTAAGTATTCTACCCTTCTCATTGTATAAATTTCCTAGGCAATACCATACGCTTACATTGTTTTAGTTACCAACTATTATGCAAGTGACTCAACTCTGACATTTGTTTACTGAATGCCTACTGTGTGCTAGCATGCCTACCGTGTGCTAGGCATTCAGTGATGAATAAAACAGACGTGATTCCTGATGTATCTTACAGGTTCTTTCTGCAGCCCAAGGATTTTTTGTAAGCACCATAACTATGGACATCTACCTGCACCTTAATTTTCCAGAGGTACCTTAAACTCAACAAATCCCCAAGTCTATTCCTTTCTCCCCCTCTTTATTATTTTAATAGGTACCACATAAAATACGCCGTAGGCAACTGCATGGCCTCAGTTATTGGTCTATTTCACTTTTTAAATCTCTAAAATTTGACTGCTATTTTCCATCTCCACTGCCAGACAGCTAGTTTAGGGCTCACCTAGGTTATTCAAAGCCCACAATTGCCTCTCCACTACCAATCTCCTCGTAACTCATTCTTCATAATTAAAATGATCTTTCAAAAAGGCACACCTGATTATGTCAACTCACCAAGTCCCATCGTGCTTAATATTCTTCAGAGGCTCCTCGTTGCCCTCAGTGAAAGCCCCAAACCCTTTAACATGACTTTCAAACCCCTCTGCTTGAAAAGGACCCTGCTCATTTCTCCAGCTCAGTATTTTACTACTACAACTTACATTCTATTCCAGACTCTATTCCAGCCAAACTGAACTTCTCAGGTCCTGGAACACATAGATGTTCTCTTTCATTTTTAGGCTTCTGTATATTTATTCTCTTTTCCTTTTCTCTTTTACCTGGTCCTATTTTTTATGAGTGAGAGAGATCACTTCCCTGACCAACAAAATTTGGGGTTAGATCCTTTCCTATGTGTTAATCCCTATCATAGCACTCATCATTCTCCAACAGAGTCTAAACACGTGAGGGAAGGGACTGTATTTTATCTTGTTCATGACAATATCTCCAGTGCCTCGCATAGAGTATAAATTTTTAAAATAAATTTAAATGATTAAGTCTCAACTCAAAGAGGAAGAAAAAAAAAGAAATTCATTTGAAAACTTTTTCAATTTTCTAATTTAATAGAAATAACCAAAACAATGTGGCTTTCAAACAAAGCTTTAAACTAATCTAATACAACTTCTACAACACATTCCAGAGCATTATAACAAGAAATATTTACAGGCAGCTAATGTATTAAATAACCATGAAAAGAAAATCTTGCTTTTATTACACACCAGCAAAAAACACAGGAACGGAACAATTAGAAACTGCAACCTTGTTTAAAAAAATTAAATATGATTATTTAGAGAATACAATACCACAGAAACAGCACTTTTTCTTTCAGAATCATATTGACGGGTAGTTAACTATGTGCAAAAATAAGAGTAACTGTAATATTAGTAATAATAATAATGAGGGGAGAAGTGTTGAAATACTGGAAGCAAGGAACTAGTAAGGATGTGAATTTAACCCTTTCGTGTGTAGGTATGTCTACATAGAAAATCAACAGGCTTTCAGATTGCACAAATCTTTTTGTTATAGGCTTATATACATGTTTCACTGTGATTTAAAACATAGTTAATACCTACATTTTTCAGACCAGGAGCAGACATGCATTTCGTTCTTAAGATTGAAATTTAGGCCACACTTGAAAGGGAGTATTGCAGTGGCACTTACAAAATCATTTCAGTGCCTTCCCACATACAAATTTGGTGAATTTAAAAGAACAGCATTTTTAATTTTAAAGATCACTTGCTTTCTAGAAAAGGGCTAAACTTAATTTTGTACATTTTGTAGTCTGATCATAACAAATATATCCAAATTGACTTATTTTCGAAGATAATTTTGTTTCTCAGATACAATAAAAAATATATAAAAGACCACGAAGGCAAACACAAGGAACTAAATGGAAGAAATGCTATACATGCATTTTGACCAAGTAAAAGAAACCATTATATCCAAGAGTACATGTTGAAATCTGAAAGGTCTATGTAAACTGTGGCATATAAATTTTTTTCTTAAAAAAGTACCTTCAATTCTTTTACTCAAATGCCTACTTTTAAAAAAATATGCAACTTTCCCCAATTTTTAAAATAAAATGCCACAATATATTGTCATTAGCTCCAGCATACATTTAAATTCCTTAATTTTTAAAAGATAGACTGGGTGATATGCATACAAACTTTCCTATAAAATCACCATCCAGGAGAGAATTATGACATGCTATTAGGCAACAGACTTAAAGCAGTGTTATTGCTTTATCAAGGAGGAGATAACTGTGAGAGAAATAAAACATCCAGGTCTGGTATATGATCAAGCTGTAATACACCTTAAACCTTGGATCACCTCCAGCAGATTATTAATATAGATGGTATAAGAATTCATGGTATGAATTAAGAACTTGATTGTTTTAACTAGGGAAGTTGGGGAGGTTGGATTTTATAAAACTACTCACTGATCCAAAGTTAAGTATGCAAATAAGCTGTGCTGACCTCAAGTAATGAGATTTTTATACTTCATGTGTTGTATGTGAGTGGGCATGGGTAAGGGACCTTAAAAGGCCAAGAGACAGGGGGCCACAGCATCTACTCCCATTTTGAATACTAAGAGACTGTTCAATAACGTATGGTAGGCCACAACCCAGGAGCATAGTCAGAAAACCTAAGTCTACTGGCTTATTAAAACTAATCACTAATAGTTACATGGCAGGATACCTGCTGAGGTAATTGGTACATCTATAATTTGCACACCATAAACCTTTTGCTTCTATTTAAAAGCATTATTTCTTTGGATTAACTAAAAATCTCAAAGTGTTACAACAAAAAATTAGAATTAACTAACTTTAAAATTTATTTAAAATTCCCTTATATAAGAATAGAAGTCAGAAAGTACCTTGTTGATTCCAAAAAGAATAATTTCAACAGTGGATTCAATGCCTTAACCTTTCTCTGTGGTAATGATTTGATGTTTCAATATAGAGCATGACCTACAATTTAACCATACTTTGGAACACATACATGCTTCACCTTGCAAAGCAATTCCTTCACTCGGTGCTAAAAAAAAGACAAATTTAAGCCAGAGGAACAGACTGAGGAACACTTTGTTCTTAGTGAAAATGAAAAATGAAGTGTGGTGAAAGTTTGCAAGCTTTTAAGGAAACATTTAACATCTACAAATCAAAAATACTGCCTTTTAAGAAAGAATACAAATGTAAGGGAGTATCAAAACAAACTGCCTTCAGGGATCAATATTCAATGTTTGCCTTTTTAAAACATAAATGAATAGGAAAACATGTAAGATATCTGAATATCAATTTAAATTTTTATACTTTTTTACAGTCATATTAGTGCTGAACAAATCAGCTTAGAAACACAATGATAAATGTGCAAGAAAAAAGCTTTAATGAAATCTAAAGTGAATACCTTCACTTAAACGTGGTTTGTTGCTAGCTATATAATTTAATAGTAATTCCTCAGCCATATGAACTACCTTCTGTTAACAGAAATGAAGCCTGTTAAATGCTGGCAATAAGTAGCTTTTTAAGAACTAATCTTAAATTAAAAGAAAACAAAAACCCAAAACACCATCTAACATGGAAATGTTTTGAATGAAACACATTACCATTTAAGGCCCCAAATATCAAGAAATAAATATTTACTTAAAATTTTTGTTTCTGCCCCCGTTGGTAGAACCTATTATCTAAGACTCGTGAAAAGGATTCATATGAAGAGCAAGCATAAAATATTAGAACTCAGTGGCTTGGCAAAATGAAGTTATACTGTTACTCATCACTTTCCAAAAATGTGCCCTTCGGTAAGTCTCCTGATAAACTGAAATCATGAATGTTGTGGGAAAGAGGAAAATGCACACAGATAAAGGCATTTTTAAACAATTTTCTCCTTTTTATAAGAAACCTGTTCTTAAGGACTTAAAATTTGAGTAAAATGATAAAACAGTTTGGTATATGTTTTGAAGTTTAACTTATAACGACACTGAAAAAGCAGCTAAAAGAAAGCCACAGAATGAAGTCAATAGCAATAATAAAACCAATATACCATCAGAAGGCTTGAATCATATTCATTTTTACCCCCGCCACTTGTTAAGAAAAGAAAAACAACCCAAAGAAATCTGTATAATAACTTCTTTAGAGCACTTTATTTGATTCAATACGCACTAAAAAATATTTACCTCTTAGACAATTATGTCAAATAATTTTTTCTGAGTAGTAGTCTACTGTCTGAACTGTTCAAGCTGAATTTTTAAAAAGGCAAATGATTTGCCACAAATCTGCTGATGTCTGAAAAATATCTAATGGCAAGTCTTCTATTTTGGTCAATTTACATTCTAACATGTCCATACAAAAGTAGGACTAAAATTTTTAACTCAACAGAAGAGAAGCCTGTACACAGTCTAGAACACACATCTTGGAGCTGAGCATCACAAATGAAGAGAAGAAAAATGAAACAGAGCCAAGGTGGTTTATCTGCCTCAGGTGCTAAAATCAGAGTAGTAAAGGTGGGTTTACTCCAGTAACCATTCAAGTGGGGATTGATTGGCTCATTTTCAGGATATACTTACAGGTCTCTTCTACGTCCTTTAAGCCCCCAGTCCATGCAAATGTCCCACTTGGTGGACGGATGAGTACTCTAACCCCACCGGGTTTATTTCAATATTTTGATATTTTAATAATAAGCTGCTTCTGAAGATTTTCTGAGAAGTCTGTTCTCTATTAAAATAAGATAGAACCTCAAAATATGAATGTGAACATTAGAAATAGACAGCATATATTACAAATCCATTCTTGATAGGAACATTAGTAAGAATACATATTAGCTTAAAAAACAGGCTCAGCAAATGTTGCTGATCTGCCAGAAGTTTTAGTTCACTATTTACAAATAAGACAAAGTGAAATACAGAAAATTTTACACATTTGGTAGTTGACAGATTACTGTTTGCCAATAGTGGTCTATCAGAAAACCAATATGAAGGAAGACTGGATAAGAGCCAGCTGTCACCTTCTCAATCAAATTTTAAATGTACAGAAAACTAGATTAATTTTCAAACAAACATTCTACCTTTCACGGGAATAGCTATGATCAGATGATTTGATTTGGAAGTGCAATTCTGTGGAAGTGTCTTCTGGAAATGACTACTGTAAATGATCTGCTACTGAAAAGTTAACATATTTATTTCAGTAGAACATTAAAGTTGATTAAATGATGATCAATGGTCATGTTTCCTAGACTCTTAAGTATGAACAGAAAATAAACTACTGTTGAGTCCTTTAAACCAATATAAAACTAAGGCCCAACAGCATAAAAATGAGAAAAAATATAACAGCATGATGCAATGCACATCTGCACTGACATCAAAGTGGAATCTGAGCAACTTTGATTTTTAACTAGAAAATAAGCCAGTATGTATATGTGTGGAGGGGGAGGCATAAAAGTTGGTTTAATAATTGTGCACTCTACTCCAAAGAGACAATTTAACCAGTGACATGACCCTTAAGTACCTGAACACTCAGTATCCTGCACCAATCAATACCAAGTGATCATCAACATCTGCCCATTCTAACAATCAGAACCATTCTCTGTGGTAACAGAAATCTTCAAATCATTTTACTTTCGCTTTTGTTTTTACTTTCAAAGTTGCAAATAGAGTCCTTCCCCCTTTCTTGACAAGAACGTGTTTTCTGTCCATTATTTCAATCTAATACTGTGTAAAAGCTATCAGCTTCTTCAAGGAGGTGCCCACTGTAGGCAGGATATTCCAGCAACACTTAAATAAAAGTTTTTCATTCTTTTCTTTTTTTAAACAATTGGTTTAAGTTCATGTCATTTTACTTTATATGTACTGGTCTCTCATCTGACTTTAGGCGTTTTCTGCGGGGCTGTATAAAGTCTTCATCAGAGTCCTCAGTTACCTCACCATCATCCTCTTCCTGCTCAAACTCTGGCAAAGGTGCGAAGGTCCTGTCTGAGTAGATCTCTGTGAGTTTATCTTCAAAGTACAATGCAACTGCTTTCCCTGCCTGAGCTACTTCTGAATCAGCCTGCAAGCAAAAGATAGGAATATTCACCTATTGGTAATGCATATTCCTTCACCAAGTTTGCATGGTCTGAAAAGCTTACCTTCAAATTAATCTCTTGTGTTTCTGCATAAACTTGAACAACTTTCATCATCTAAAAAGGATACCAGAGTCAAAAAAAAAAAGGGAAATTATAATCCTTTCTAAAGTTAT
Source organism: Balaenoptera physalus (assembly GCF_965194825.1). NCBI lineage: Eukaryota > Metazoa > Chordata > Mammalia > Artiodactyla > Balaenopteridae > Balaenoptera > Balaenoptera physalus. The sequence continues at coordinate 95,795,283 of NC_138882.1, read as the reverse complement.
AAGACTGCATAGGATTGGCAACGAAAGTCAGCCATACTAGGAGGAACAAATTGCTATGACCAGATCAAGTGCTTTCTAAAATTATACAGAACATGGACCCCCTTTCTTAACAAAGCTATTACTAAAGCTACTGCAAAATTGTCTCAATTTCTGAATTAGTGAGGTCAACCTGAGTAGGAGTTGGTTTGAATACATCAATATATTTAAGAGAAAAATATTTGTGAAAAAAATGATATAAGAAATATTTTTTTAAAGACTGCCAAACTTTCAACAACCACTAAGTCAGAATTCTATCTGTATGGCAATTTGTTAATCATAATTTAGTTAACTATTATTAAAGCAGATAAAACGAGTCTTCTTCCTGGCAAATGTTAGCTATGGTTCATGAAAGTATACTTATTTGAAAATAATCTAACTGAATTAGAAAATAAGACAAGAAACTTGGGACTGTATTAATTTAACTTCGAGTGAGTAAGGTTTTACTATATTCTCTGTGGCGCACTGCTATAAAGGTGACCAGAACTTGTCACCTAATAAGAAAATTTTTTTTTTTATTTTAAAAAGTCACCTAGATGCTTCCAGAGGCAACTATGAGTACACTTTAAATGATTCAATTTGATTTTTTAGTAACATTCATATGGCACCCAAATTTTATCAGCAATAAAGATTTTAGTAGTAGAAGATTTTGTGGATTCTCATCCATTTTCTTCTCTTATAATAATGAAAATATTCCTCAACAATAAGAGACTTGAGCTTCCCAAAGATAACAAAAATTTCCTTGAAGGAGGTAAATATCTATCACATTTCTTCTAAAGGTATGGCTAGCTCATCTTTATTCTCAAAAAAAAACATAACCAAAGTTAATGAAAGTCACATTGCTGAGATCAGATAACTCAACATTATACACTCTGGGCTACTATTCAAGATGAGCCACGTGAGTTTATAATTTTAAGGTTCTACATTTATATGGTCAATAACAAAATCAAAGGACACTGGCACAAATGCCTTTCCTAAATGTACCCAAAATGTAGGCTTGTCTGTATTCATTTCCCACAAAATATACTTAACTACAGACTATCTTCTATACTTATCTCAACCCTCAACATGTACAGAAAGGGATATCCAATAATATTCTTAATTTATTACATTATACTTAAGTATATACTTCAAATTGTACACAGTAAACTTTCTTCTTTGGAGCTGTGGACGCAATCAAATTTTACTTTTGACAGAACTGAAGCAGAATAAATTTAAAAAATCAACTTAGAAAAATCTCTTGGCAGGAAAAACAAAATCCAATAACCAAGTAAGCAAACAAATAAAAACTACTAATCCAAGACTCTATAGTTTGGAAGCTAACATACTTCATTAAACCTTTCACAGTTCTTGAAGATCAAACGAACATCAGCCACAAAGTCATCTGGGATTTGGTAGTGTTGGGAATGTTTTTTCTGAAGCTTCTTTTTCACGGTGGATAAATCCATAGGTTTCTTTATAATTTTATAGTAGTTTGGTATCTAAAGAAACAAATAAGGATAGATAAAGATTCTCAAAAAAATGCCGAAGTGTTTAATTTGAAAATGCAAAGCATATTAATTTTAGAGAAAAACATGTGTAGATCGAGCCAGCTGCATGCAAATTTGGAGTATAATGAATTGTACTTTAAATCTTCTGCCAGAAGCAGCACATCATGAAAATCAAATCATATTCAGAATATGTGGCAGTGTCCATGGTTAGTGAAGGACCCAAAGTTCTATCTTTAATAAGAAAATTTGGAAAAAAAAGCAATCAGCAAGGGTAGCCAACCAGTAGTGTTAAGGACAAATCTAGCCCATCAGAATTGTATGACTCCTGTTTTTTTTTAAAAAAGGGAAAAAGATTACAAAATGTATTGTTATTATTAGAATATGGTATCTTTTAGAGGATAAAACCTTGTATCACAGAGAACTCTGGACATAGCAATAGAGGGGAAAAGACTGTAGTAACACAAGATATATTTTTATTAATCATTTAGGATTATACTTGGGAGTTCTGGCTGCAACTCTTGGACAAAAATTTGTATCCTTGCAAAATAACTGAACATGGAGAAACTATTTAAATAGTTCATGAAAAGAAAACATTGGAAAATAATCTTCTACTGTAAAGTCCCTAAACTTGAAGAACAGAAAGACTTCCTGGTATCAGATGATTACTATCTGAACAAAACATCTTCCTTGTATCTAGACCTTTTGTACTTTAAAATCCATTCCTGAGACTACCCAGTAAACAAATTACTATTCAATACTCTACAACAGGCCTGGTATTCAATATTATCTTAATTCAACAACTGATGGCAAGTAAATATGTGTTGCATATTCTTATCCCATTTATAAGGCACTGAGCATCCCTGATACTCCTTTTACTATGGAATTTTAGAGCCTTTACTCCTTACAAAAATCTCCTGTAAGATAAACAAAGGGCATTGGCTTGCAAATTTTCCCACAGTCTTCTCTTAATCTTGAATGTTCATAAAAGAGGGCTTATGAAGCAGAACCAGTGAGCAAGGTTCAACTTTACACTTTTATTCAAATTAATACTTATATAGAGTTATTTTCTCCCTAAGATATAGATCCTAGAATCAATCATAGGACTGGAACCTTAGAAATAATTTAGTTCAATATTCCCACTGTACAGTTAAAAAAGTAGAGGCAGAAAATTACGTAATTTCCCCAGTTATAAGGCTGGTTAATGGCAGAACTAGGAAAAGTTAAGTCTTCTGATTCCTAGTTCAAGACTCTTTCCATTATACCTGTACCTGTATCCTTTATGTCCATTTTAAAAGTATTGGGTTGTAACATCTTATGGAAAAACCCAAATGAACTTTTTGGCCAACCCAATAAAAGAGGAAGTGGAAATTAAATTCATTAAGTTTTTATCACAGCAACAGTCTTTAAAAACAAACTGCAATTTTAACAAGTGAATCTCATAGTCATTTAGCCCTAATAACATCACAAGTACTTCTTATTACTCAGAAATTTTATTAGGTACTATGCTAAAACATTTTACACAGGTTATTGTACAGAATCCTTGAAATAACCCAATGAGGGAAGGAACAGTATTAGAAAAGAGAATTTGAGCACCTTGGTTGAGGAGATTATTCAAGCCTGAGTTTTAACATTAGCAGTCTACGGCCAGAGCCCATACTCTTAAGTATTATACTAAAACTTCTTCAACAGGAAGGTACTAAGGTAAACAACTCACCGAAGCAGGAACTGGCTCCTGGAATTCAATACTTAATTCATGGCAATAGAGGTAAAGCAGGAGACGTTCACATTTCTGGCCCAAGAAAAGAAAGGAAAACCCATGAAATGTTTTCCCTCTAAAAAGATATTCTTAAGAATGAGAATTTTATCATTGTTGCTTTTGTTGTGGTCATCCATGTACAATGCTTGGTGTCAGTCTATTTATCTCTTGTAAAAATAAAATACAGTGTGTGTGTGTGAAAAAAAAAAAAAAAAGAATGAGAATTTTATCAGTACAAAGTATTATTACAACACACTGAAGATAAGCCTCTTACATACTAGCTATCCAACTAAATATATACCCAAAGAAAACTACCTTGTTTTCTATTTAGGTTTGAGACTATGACTATCTTCTGTCCTACTTTAAGTGAACTTATCAAAGACAGAGTGCCTTTGTTCTTATCTGATAACTCAGGTAATTCACCTACTATTACCTCTTAACTATTTATACAAATAGAAAGGAGTCATTAAAGCAACATACAGCATTTTGTACAACAATTGATGATTGTTGCTACTCATATTAATTCCCTGAGGCAGGCAAGACACATGCTATTCCCTTTCTTGAAAAGATTCTGCTCAGGCTCAAAATTAAGTAAAAACTGTCTGTGTCTTCTCAGTCCAATTCTAGAATTTTGTTATACAATCAGAAGTAAATTGATATGCATTTTTACATTTACAGTGTTTATATGCTTAAACTTCTTATTAATATCTGTTTGTATACTCTAAACACATACCTTCTCCTCAAAGAGAGTGGAAGATGGATTTTGCAAGTTTATACATTAGATCAAAGCCAAACATAACTGTAATGACCACAGAAGTATGTGAAAGATATTTTGTCTTTGGAGATCAGACTATAGACCAGATCAGCAGAAATCTGAGTGAAATGAGAGGATTTTGGATTTCATTCTTAATATGATGGGATGTTATTAGAAGATTTTAAGCAAGGAAGTGATAGACTTGTTTACATATTTAAAAAAGAACACTATGTACTGCGTAGAAAATGGACTGTAAGGGGGCAAGAGTAGAATCCGGGAGTTCAGCGAAGAGATATTACAATAGTGCAGATGAAAAACTATGATGGCTGTCTCAGAAGGTAATGGTGGAGGAAGTGAGAAAATGGTATTATAGTCATTCCTGATTCTTCTATTTCTAACAGATTTCTGGCTTGAGCAACAGAGATGACCGGTGGTACCATTTGATGATGGGAATTACTGAGAGAGGGATGCAGTTTTTTATGTCGTTATTTTCTTGCTTTTATTGCTTTTGCTTTTTTAAAAAATAAATAAATAAATAAATAAGTATATTTATTTATTTATTTTTGTCCGCATTGGCTTTTCGTTACTGTGTGCAGGCTTTCTCTAGTTGTGGCGAGCAGGGGCTACTCTTTGTTTCGGTGCACAGGCTTCTCATTGGGGTGGCATGTCTTTGTTGCAGAGCACGGGCTCTAGGCATGTGGGCTTCAGTAGTTGTGGCTCACAGGCTCTAGAGTGCAGGTTCAGTAGTTGTGGCGCACGGGCTTAGTTGCTCCACAGCATGTGGGATCTTCCCGGACCAGGGCTTGAACCCGTGTCCCCTGCACTGGCAGGTGGATTCTTAACCACTGCACCACCAGGGAAGTCCCCTGCTTTTGCTTTTTGAAGGAGAGGATTAGAAATCAAGATTTTGGCTGGGAAATGTTAAGTATGAGGAAGCTAGATATAAGAGCCTAGAGCTGAGGGCTACAGATACAGATTTCAGAAATTATGAACATACCATCAGATAATGAGATTAAAAAATGAAAATTTATCAGGTTATATGTATATTACACTGAAGAAAAAAAAAAAAGATGTATAGCCACACAACTACAGAATCCCTAATAATAAATCAACTTATTTGACACTTACCCTTTGGTCCACGGGGCTTAACCCCTGTGCAGTTTTCCCCTTCTTACTATGTTGCAAATTATCACAATCATATTCAACTTCTGGTTTCCCAATATCTCTGCAAAATGTGCATATCCAGTCCCCACTAAAGAAGGAAATAGGCAATTAGTCCATGTAATTATAACAAAACCCACTCTAGGGAAGCTAGTTCCCTAGAGGTAAGTCTCCAGTTTCTTTGTTTTCTTTCCTTTCCAGTTTTTGTGGAAAAGAGAGGTACTATTTTTGCCACATCTCATAAAGTGAAGTTATGTGATAAAAGCTTCCCCAAATGTTTCCATTCTTCAACTGATTACCTTCTGGAAAGCAATATAACCAACCCCACTATCTCTATTCAAAAGGGGTCTGTCTCTTCATAGCACAAAGCTGATGATCAGCACTTGCAGCGTAAGACCAATTCTCAATACCCCAGTATGACCATGACAGTGACCTCATATGCATGAAGAAAGGAGTACACGATACAGTCCCTCAGGTATCTTGCACTGTTTTGGCATGTATAAAAGATGCCAAAAATATAACAATTACTTTTTCATGGCCAGTCTTTTAAATCTGCTCAGTCAATAGTTTTTTGTATCAGGATTTCTATCAAACCATAAACTCCAATTTGATTACTTCAAATGCATTCTCCCCTTTCTCTCCCCCATCATATATATATTCTAAGTCTAGGGATTATACTAAAACTGTGTCAACAGTTTCAATTCCTTCCAAAGCATCTGCCTTTGAGAGAAAGCTTTCAGTGGCAAAATTCTAACGTTCCAGCAGATGTTACTATCCAACGGAAACAAAAATATGAAAAGCCTTAATTTCAAGACCAAAATGCCAATGTTTTTTTCTAAAAGAGTAAAGAAAAAGAAGGTCCTTAATACATCTGTGGCAAAGGACTACACCTTCTAAGATTTAGGTAAGAATTACTATGCTTCAGAAAAATATTCTGGCACTGTTCATATATCCACTACTTTTCTAATACTAAAGGCTGAATTTTTCAGAAAGGGTAGCATTAATCAACTAAAATCATTACTTCTCAGGAATCTGAGAAAAAATGTGAATCTTTCATCTATAGGCAGAAAGAAGCTGGGTTTTCCCAAGGACACTGGTTTACTTTCACTTAAAAAACCAGGGGGTTAGGGTAGGGGAAGAAGGAAGGCTTAAAGAAATAAGTATGATTCTACTATTTTATGGTCTCTGAAATCAATTGGAGACGAAATACCACGAACATAAATATGTTAAATGGAAGGGAAGAAAAAGAGCTCTTCTAATCCAAACTCTACTACTCGTAGATGCAGAAACTAATCCCTGAAAATCAGTGAACCGTCCAAGCTAATTAAGTTAGTTCACTACAGAATTACAACCAGACTACAGGTATCGTAACCCAGCCCAGCACATTTGTTCTGCTGTATTAGCTGGAATCATCAGCTTGCACTGGATGCTCATCAATGAATGTTTTGATGCTTGAAATAAGACTTAGCCACCAAGGGGGTCATATAGTCTGAGGACAATGCTCATATGTTGCCCCAATCTTTATCTTTACCGTACGATCTTCTCTTCTAAATAACGAATTCAGTAACTGTCCATTCCAAAGTTAATGACTAAAAGACATTCCAACTAGGAAAAGTTGAGAAAGTTGAGAAATCTGCACACTGTGCTTCAGGCAGGCACTACCAACTAACAGCTTCCAGTGGTCAAGGTGAAGCTATTCCTCAAAAAATTCAAGACATTAAAGGTATTTTTACAAAGTACTTGTTTTTTTTTCTTTAAAATGCCTTTCAAGAGCTTTCAAACGTTAGAAAAGTAAGTTTTTGGTAAGATCCAATAGAGTTGCCTCAAACTGAATACTATTCATAAATAAAGCCATTATTATAGACCCTATTAAAATTGATGGCAATAGATTAAAAAATTATCTTCAAGAGGAAATCAACTAAGTTTCTCAATACCCTAGTCTCTTGCACCTCATAATTTACAGGTTTATCTAATTTGCCTATATTAAGTATAAACTGAAGGCCAGGAAATAGTCTATTTTTTTTTTTTTAACATTAATGCACAACTTAGATCTTGGACATTTCTTCATTCAGCTGTTAATTTCTCTAGAAGGTAATGGAGTAATAGGCAGTCATTAAGAAGGCTATCTGCCCTGAATAATTTTGTTACTTCTTTAGCTTATAAAAATAAACAACAAAAAATCAGTTATTTCACTTGTACCTTGGAAAGCTAAGAAGTGTCGGAACATGACAAGTTAGATGAAAGACCTTTGGACATTTTTCACAGCACAAGAGATCCCCTCCATTTTGGCAGACAGCACACCAATCTTCGTTTGGGTCATCATCTTTGCTGCTGCCATCTCCTCCAATCCTTGCCGACCTGTGCATGAGACTTCGAACTGGGGACTTTCCATTAACAAGGCTGTTGAGCCCTGACTGTTTGCAGCTTTCATTCACATCTGCAGGTTCAGTTTTCACGTGGTTTTCCAGGCCTGCTAATGCGTCCAACTCACTCTCTAGATGCAGGCTAGTTGAAAGAGGTGGTGTCAAGCTACTCTCAGGACTGCTCAACTAAAACAAAGCAAGGACAAATTCTTGAACAATCATTTAATCCATACTGTTTGCAGTGTGTGTGTGCATGCATGTGTGTCTCTGTGTGTTTAAAGTTTTGTCAACATGTATAAACAACATGATATACTGACATAACTTAAAATTATTTTGGAATTTACTATTATTTATTATAAAATTATTTGAAATCATATTAGTAACATAAAAGAATGAAAATAACCCCAAAGTTATTCAGACATGTTAATGTATGATTTTAGGGAGCAATCTCTGTAATATTGGTTCACTTGAATAATAAAGGAATTAATTAAACTGTTAAGCACATTGATTGGGAAGTGAGCATAGGGTTATACTTTTCCTGTAGAGAGCTGACTATGATACACGATTTTTCACTCAACAATCTGTCTCATAGCTTTTTCTTCCCCTTTATATTGGGTTTTTTAACCATTTCTTTTAATTGAAGTATAGTTAATTCACAATGTTATGTTAGATACAGGTGTACAGCAAATTGATTCAGTTATATATATATATATATGTGTGTGTATATATATGTGTGTATATATACACACACACACACACTTTTTCAGATTCTTTTCCATTATAGCTTATTACAAGATATTGAATATAGTTCACTGTACTACACAGTAGGTCCTTATTGTCACATAGCTTTTGAAAAGCATTTTGAAATGTTCTTCTGCCCACTTATCATTCTACCAATATAGGAAGATTGTGACAATGTTAAATCTTTCACCACCATTTTGCACTGTTTTTGGGGGGTACTTTCCAAACCAAGTTCTGAGTGAAGAGATTATGTAGATCAGTACTCTCTAAATCTACATAGAGTTGAAATTTCTATGTGCCAACCATGTAGAAAATGAGACATAAGCGTAGGTAGGAAGAAAAAAACCAAGATCAAAATTTCTAAATAAAGAGGGACTTGGGCCTTCCTTCATTCTATACTATAAATTTTATAAAATGTTCTACCTGAGGAATTCTAAAATGGTTAATAATTCATAAGCCAAAGGCAATCTTCTCATCACAAAACTCTGTGAGCATTAAACTTCTTTCATGTCAGCGGTCGTAATCCCGAGCTCACCGGTCCAGGGAAAATAGCCAAGGATTTTTGTGGCTTGAGTCTCAATGTGACTACTGAAATTATTAATAAATTTAGAACAAGCTAGAACCCAATTTAGAATCATGGCAAAAATAATGACCGATTACAAACTAAAATTTGAAACGAGTCCTTAATACAAGTAAGTCTTTTCTCATCAATTACAGCTGACACTTAGATGAAAAAATTCAGTTAGAAAAAGAGATATCCGGGTTATACCACGCATAAAAATTCAGAAATGAATACAGGTCCACAGGACCACTAACCAGACTAATACATGCAGAGATGGAAGAATCAGTGAAGTGACCTCCTTAAATCCCTGACAGATTCCACTGGGAACTTACCATGCAGGCACTCCTCCTGCCATCCTCTGTCTTTTCCTGTTTCACAGCTCCTGAAAAGCTACATATTTCATCTTCAGTGCCAGGTTCTTGCTTGACCTTCACTTGATCAGACTTGAAACTAAGACTTGTCTTCTCAGCAGTTCTTCCTGACGACCCACAGCTAACAAAAACAACAAATAAAGGTCACATATGTTTGTCTGTATGGTGTACATAAAAACAATTATATGAAAAGTTTGTTAAGTTATATGAAATGTTCATTAAACTGAAAACAATTTATTAACTTTATAGCAGATAAGGATACTTCATAATGCAATTAAGAGGAGTGTATTATAAACTTGGCTTCAAATTTTTAAAAAACGTAGGTCAAACTTTCAGAGGACCTGAAAAATACATTTTATGGTCTGAGGCACTTATATTACATCATTTAAGGAATCTAGTAAACAATCATTTGTCTAGGCTATTAGTATAGTGATTGCTTCTCTCTATAATAAAAGAAGTTTAAATTCTTCTCTACCCCCAAACATCTGAAGGAAACCTCAATAACAGTGGTTCATGAAGTGTCCTCAAAGGAATCACTGTTTCAGCTTTTGAGTCCTTATCTGAATTAATGGGATAATAGGCTAAGAGGACAGGTACATGACTAATTGTTTCTATCTAGTCCACAAACCAAAACCACTGGCAAGAGAGTGAATAACTAAGACTGTATTACTGTCGAAAATGAAAACCTTTTTCACTCAATTTGTACTTTTCTTCTAAAAGTACTGATTATTTAAAGTATAATTTAAAAGCCAAGCAAGTATATAATATAGAACCAGTCTTCAAAATGCATATACACATATATATACAAATACAAAACATTCATATATCTGAAATAAAATCTTTCTTACATTGCACTAAATTATTCAAACTAAAGAATAAAAGTCAGTCGACATTTATTACATTTACCTTTAACACACACACACACTCTTCCACACTACCATTTCTTTTTCTTAATTCTTTTTTTTTAAAAAAGATTTATTTATTATTTATTTATTTAATTTATTTTTGGTTTCCTTGGGTGTTAGCTGCGGTACACGGGATCTTTCGTTGTGGTGAGCGGGCTCTTCGTTGCGGTGCATGGGCTTCTACCTAGTTGGGGCACGCAGGCTTCAGGACACGTGGGCTCTGTAGTTTGCAGCACACAGGCTCTCTAGTTGAAGCACACGAACTCAGCAGTTGCGGCACGCGGGCTTAGTTACCCCACGGCATGTGGGATCTTAGTTCCCTGACCAGGGATCAAACCCACGTCCCCTGCATTGTAAGGCAGATTCTTTACCACTGGACCACCAGGGAAATCCCCCACACTACCATTTCTTAGCTCTCTGTCCACCAAAAAGGCGTAAGAAACCATGAACAATTCAGTAGCAGTGAGTGCCCCTAGTACCCAGAAGATTGTCTTGAAGCACCATTTCCCCACTAACATGACCAGGATTTCCTAGAGAAATCTCTGATTTCAGGCCTGAGGCAAGAAATGTAAAAGATGAACCTGGAACATCAGGACAGGAAACAAGAATGCTTTCAACAACTACTGGGGTTATAGCAAAAGAACTATGAAGCCAACTTGGAAAAGTTCTGATAGGACAAATATGGAACAATTTAAGCATCAATAAAAATAACAACTACAATTTTAGAACATATAAGGTATGTTTAAATATATAAGCCCATAAAGTTAATAACATTCATTGGTCACTGTTGGAGGGTGCTGGGAATCAACTCATTATTATAAAAATAGGTAAATAAAGAGAAAGAAACAATTTATTCTACCTTTCCCATAATCAAATAGCTGATGGCAGAAAATTTCTCTTTACAGAAGTATTCTAAACTAATAAACAAAGAAGGTATGATACCATAATTAAAATATCATTTTTAAACTAGTAAAAAAAAGAGCTAAGGCAATGATCATTAATGGGTGCTATCACAAAAAAAATCAACAAGTGACCAGACATTTTGTGACCCTGAAAGAAGTACACATCACCACAATGAAGTATTCTCCCTACCCCTTTCCCTCAAATCAAACCTGAATCTAATCAAACCTCCTGATCTAAATACCAATATAGAGAAAAAAACAGAAGGTAGTGTATTTAAATGACAAGATGGGGAAATGAGGAAAACTCTGGAAGAAAAACAATACATTTCTTCAACAAATACACTGAGTTTGACCTCAACATATGTGTTGATGGCAATGTATAGCAGCGCCTATCTGAATCTGATTCAAAGAAACAAAAAAAAAAAGCATTTATGAGAAAAACTGGGAAATCTGAACATTAACTAGAGCTCTACTGATGTTAGAGAGTTAGCTATTAAATTTTCTTTTTAGGTGTGATAATGGTTCCATAGTTATAAAACTTTTAAATCCTTACCTTTAAGTGATATATACTGAAACAATCACAAGTAAAATGATAAAATGTCTGAGATTTATCTCAAAATAATTTAGAATGGGGGGAATGGGTAGGAGTATAGAAGAAATAAGACTGGCCATAACTTGATCATTGTTGAAGATGGGTGAAAAGTATACAGGAGTTCATTATAATAGTCTACTTTTTAGAATATGTATTTGAAATTTTTCTTGATAAAAAGAAAAAATAAAGCTATTAATAATGTAAATACTCACCTGCCTCGACTACCAGTACTAGAAGTACTAGGGGGTCTCACAGGTGTGTGAGAATTGGATAAACCTGAAAAATAATAAGTCAAAATGAATAACTATGCAGGTAAGAAAATTCAGAATTCTACCTACTAATTACAGAATTCAAGTATCATCATAAGGCAATTCAGCAATTCCTGGAAAATCAGCCCTTGTCTTAGTCTCTAAGTCAAGGATTTCATGTGTTATTGTTGGCAGCTATCAATCAGTTTCTCTCAGCTGAGCCCAGATACCATTCTCAGAATCCTCTCAGAGCAACACTATTCAATCAACGGAAACTACCGTATCAAGAGAAAGCTATTTGCCGTCCCACGCATTTGGTAAATATCTTACCTAGATTCCTATTAATTATTCTTCCTTTTAAAAGTCCTGGAATACTTATATTAAACCTCAAAAATAATATGATGCAAAAAATGTATTAATGATGCATCTCATGAAAAACCCACATTTAGAGTTGAACTACTCTTACTGTAGAAATAATGAGGTGGTATGTTTCAGTAAGAAACCATGAATATATCCCATAACCACTTCTGCACTGTCAATCTATTTGGAGATGCTTTAATCACTCATTCATGTAATAGGGTTAATAAAACTGGGATTTTGGAAGAGATCTATAGCTCAGGACCTGATTAGTCACATTTTAATAGTTGCCAGTAAATTTTAAGTTTTTAACTGCAAATTGAAAATTCACTTGCCCTTCCTCAATTCTTGCTTTTTAAACAAATTTTCAATTTTTTCATTATTTAACAAAGTGTTTTAAACTTGGATTTAAACCAAAGAATTCTTCAACTGACAACCTGTATTGTAAAACAGAAGACATAGAAATTAAATTCATCTACAAATCCAGCAAAAACATGAATACAACTGGGGGTTGAGGGAGGGGTACATTAGAGTTCTGAACAGTGTACACGACAGATATATATTATTATTTCAGTTCGCTGAAGCTTGCCCACAGTATTGAAAGAAAAATAATTAGAACAATCAGGAAAAAGAAAATGTTACTGTGATGGTTAAGTTTATATCTCAACTTGGCTAGAGTATAGTACCCAGTTGTTTGGCCAGCAGCATCCAGATGCTGCTGCAATGGTATTTTTTAGATGTCACTGACATTTAAATCAGTAGACTCTGAGTAAAACATGAGGATGGGCCTCTAATTAGTTGAAGACCTTAAGAGAAAAGACTGAGGTCCCGAGAGCAAGAAGGAATTTTGCCTCGATTCAAGACTAGCATCAATTCTTCCCTGTGTCTCCACTCTGCTAACTGCCCTGCAGGTTTCAGACTTGCCAGCCCTAACAATCAAGTGGACCAATTAATTCCTTAACCTCTGTCTCCTCTCTCTCTCTCCACACACACCCCTCTCCTATTGGTGCCATTTCTCTGGAGAACCCTAATACATATACTGAGAGATACTTTTTTAAGGTGTTGAAGAAATGAGACAGTACCTCAGTTGACTTTACCTGATGATCCTGGTGATAGGGCAGAGGGTCCTGGGGAGGGATTCATGGTGCTTGTGGGCTGTGGGGGTAGGTGACTGCCTGAGATGTATCTACTTAGTAGATTATCTAAACTACTTGAACCAGCATCTTCCAACTAAAGAAAAAGAACAAAAAGATAAATTTGTTTTGATTAAAGCAGAGGAGAAGTTATTAATTTCATTAGTATAATCATTTATGCTCACAGTTTACTAATAAACAGATTACCTTATATCAAAATTGGCTTAATTGTTGCTTCCTTATGCTCCCTCGAGGACCCAAATAGTATATAGTTTATGTGAATACAGCTATAATTAATATGCTTCAATAAATGCTTGGGAGCTCAAGACAAAACCCAATAACCCACTAAATCCTTCGTGTTTTACTATGAAAATACCTCTGACACACTCTTACATTTTTGCCTTTTTTCAAGGTTGATGCAGGATCCTGTTTTCAGCATCCTGCCCCTAGTATCAATATCCATGGTCCTGCCAGAATCATTCAACTAAACAGGTATTGAATCATGTCAGTACCTAATTTAAAAGCTTTGAAATGTCTGTATACTCAACAGAAAGCCTTTAGCCTGGGATATAAGTTCCCTCATTACACACAAATAAGCCGGCAGTCAACAGGAAAACTGAGCCTTTTTCGCACTTTATATGCAGAAGGTTAAAGCCAGAGGAGCTTGCACTGTGACTGTGAGCTGGTTCCCAATTTGAATATCAGTCCCCTATTTTTAAACATCCCACCCACAATGAAGAACTGTGATGATGAAATGAGAAAATATTTATGTAAGAAATAGTAACAAACACTACTTAATTATGAAAATTACCTTAAGAAAAATTTTACACTATTCCATATCAGAGATAGTTAAACTATTCTTACTTAAGTGACTGCTAATCTTCTTGCTTACTGATCTACTTTTACCCACACCTGCCTCTTTTAATCTTCTACTAGAGGCAAGATTACTTTGTAGGCAAATCTACTTCTCATTCAAAACAGAAAACTGGGGGACTTCCTGAGTGGTCCAGTGGTTAAGAATCCGTCTTGCAATACAGAGGACACCAGTTCGATACCTGGTTGGGGAACTAAGATCCCACATGGCATGTGGCAACTAAGCCTGCGCATCGCAGCTACAGAGCCCATGAGCTCTGGAGCCCGCGTGCCACAACTAGAGAGCCTGCGTGCCGCAACTACTGAGCCAGTGCACTCTGGAGCCCAAGCGTCACAACTAGAGAGAAGTCCGCGAACCACAACGGAAGATCCCACATGCCCCAACTAAGACCCAATGCAGCCAAAAATTAAATAAATAAATAAATATTAAAAAAACAAGAACAAAAACAGAAAACTGAACATATATATTTACTTCTCACTCTCCTCTCAAAATCTCACTGATTTTCAAAGCTATAAAACAGGAAAGAATGGCATCAAAGTAGAAACTTTGAAGAAAACTATAGATACAAACCAAGGTAGGATTGGATTGATATAAAAATGACCAGAATAAAGCAGCTCACAACACATTACAGGCAAGGGAAGACTCTCCTAAAGTAAATAGTTTTCATCATAAATATAAGTTGACCCTATCAACAAAGTGGGTACAGAGGGAATGTACCTCAATATAATAAGGGTCATTTATGATAAGCCCACAGCTAACATCACACCTAACAGTGAAAAGCTGAAAGAAGTGAAAGCTTCTCCTGTAAGATCAGGAACAAGACAAGGATGCCCACTCTCACCACTTTTATTCAACATAGTATTAGAAGTCCTAGCCAGAGAATTAGACAAGAAAAAGAAATAAAAGGCATCCAAATTGGAAAGAAAGAAATCAAACTGTCACTATTTGCAGATGACATGATATTATATATAGAAAATCCTAAAGACGCCACCAAAAAACTGTAAGAATAAATGAATTCAGTAAAGTTGCAAGACACAAAATCAATATATGAAAATCTGCTGCATTTCTATACACTAATAATAAACTATCAGAAAGAGAAATTAAGAAAACAATCCCAGGAGAGCTCCCTGGTGGCCTAGTGGTTAGGATGCCAGGCTTTCACTACCAGGCCCAGGTTCAACCTCTGGTCAGGGCAATGAGATTCTGCAAGCCACGTGGTGTGGCCAAATAAATAAAGTGCATCATACACACACACACAGAAAAAGAGAAAGAAAAAAAGAAAACAATCCCATTTAAAATCACATGAAAAAGCATAAACTACCCAGAAATAAATCTAACCAAGGAGGTCAAAGATATCTACACTGAAAACTGTGAAACACTGATAAAAGAAACTGAAGAAGACACAAATAAATGTAAAGATACTCTGGGCTCATGGATTAGAAGAATTAATATTGTTAAAATGTCCATAATACCCAAAGCAATCTACAAATTCAATGCAATCCTTACCAAAATTCCAACGGCATTTTTCACAGAAATAGAACAATCCTACAATTTCTATGGAACCACAAAAAAAACCAAATAGCCAAAGAAATCTTGAGAAAGAAGAAAGCTGGAGGCATCACAGGCCAGGATTTCAAACTATATTACACAGCTACAGTAATCAAAACAGTATGGTGTTGGCATAAAACCAGACATACAGATCAAAGGAACAAAATAAAGATGCCAGAAATAAACCCACACCTGTATGGTTAATTTAAGGCAAAGGAGCCAAGAATATACAAAGGGGAAAGGACAGTCTCTTCAATAAACAATGTTGGACAGTTGGAAAACTGGACAGCCACATGCAAAAGAATGGAATCAGACTACTATCTTACACCATACACAGAAATCAACTCAAAATGGATTAAAGAACTGAAATGTAAGACCTGAAACCATAAAACTTCTAGAAGAAAACATAGGCAGTAAGTTCCTGGACGTTGATCTTGACAATCATCTTTTGGATCTGATTCCAAAAGCAAAAATAAACAAGTGGGACTACATCAAACTAAAGAGCTTCTGCACAGCAAAGGAAACCATCAACAAAATGAAAAGGAAACTTACTGAATGAGAGAAAATATTCACAAATCATATATCTGATAAAGGGTTAATATCCAAAATACATAAAGAACTCATACAACTCAACAGCAAAAAATCAAACAATCCAGGGACTTCCCTGGAGTCCAGTGGTTAAGACTCCATGTTTCCACTGAAGAAGGTGTGGATTTGACCCCTGGCTGGGGAACTAAGATCCTGCATGCCGCAAGGCACAGCCAAAAAAAACAAAAAACAAAAACGAAAACAAAAACCCCCCCAAACAATCCAATTAAAAATTGGGCAGAGGGACTTCCCTGGTGGTCCAGTGGTAAAGAATCTGCCTTCCACTGCAGGGGACGCAGGTTCAATCCCTGGTCGGGGAACTAAGATCCCACATGCCGTGGAGCAACTAAGCCCATGCGACACAATCACTGAGCTCATGCACCTCAACGAGAGAGCGGGCATGCCGCAATCTACAGAGCCCTGGCACTCTGGATCCTGCGCATCACAAGTACAGAGCCCACATGCCCTGGGCCTGCACATCACAACTAGAGAGAGAAAACCTGCATGCCACAACGAAGAACCTGCGCCACAACGAAAGATCCCGTGTGCCACAACTAAGACCCAACGCAGCCAAAAAAAAAAAAAAAAAAAAAAAATTGGGCAGAGAATCTGAATAGACATTTTTCCAAAGAAGACATAGAGATGACCAACAGGTACATGCAAAGGTGCACAACATCACTAATCATCAGGGAAATGCAAATCAAAACCACAACAAGCTATCACCTGATGCTAGTTAGAATAGCTATTAAAAAGACAAGAGATAACAAGTGTTGGTAAGGATGTAGAGAAAAGGGAACCTTGTGCACTGCAGTGGTAATGTAAATTGGTACATCCACTATGGAAAACAGTATAGAAATTTCTTAAAAAATTAAAAATAGAACTATCATATGATCCAGCAATTCCACTCCTGGGTATTTATATGAAGGAAAAAGAAAAACAAAACACTAATTTAAAAAAAAATTTTATGTTTTTGGCTGCACTGCACGGCATGCAGGATCTTAGTTCCCAGACCAAAGATCGAACCCACGCCCCCTGCAGTGGAAGTACAGAGTCTTAACCACTGGACCGCCAGGGAAGTTCCCCAAACACAAATTTGAAACATATATGCACCCCCATGTTCACTGCAACATTATTTATAATAACAAAGTTATGGAAGCAACCTAAGTGTCCATCAACAGATGAACAGATAAAGCTACAGATGAATGAATAAAGAAGATGTGCTATATCTATATACACAATGGAATATTAGCCATTAAAAAAAAAGGAAATCTTGTCACTTGTGACAATATGGATGGACCTGAAGGCATTAAGCTAAGTGAGATAAGTCAGACAGAGAAAGACAAATACCATAATGATCTCAGTTATATGTGGAATTTAAAAACAAACAAACAAACATAAAATCAAGCTCGTAAATACAGAGATAGATCTGTGGTTGTCAGAGTTGGTAGGTGGGTGAAATGGGTGAAAGGGATCGAAAGGTACAAACTTCTAGTTATAAAATAAATCATGGGGAGGTAATGTACAGCATGATGACTATAATTAATACTCTACTGTATATCTGAAAGTTGCTGAGAAAATCTTCAAAGTCCTCATCTCACACAAAATTTTTACACTATGTATGGTGACTGATGTTTAGAATTATTGTGATAATCATTTTGCAATGTATACAAATATCAAATTACTATGTTGTACAACTGAAACTAATATATGTTACATGTCAATTATACCTCAATTTTAAAAAAGGTAAATAGGCCTTTCTCAGAAAAGCCCTTTAAAAACCTCATCTCAAAGACATAAAAGGCTAAAGGTGAGAGTTTGCTGTGGGCTAGCTAGAGGGACGATTAAGAGATATTAGGAGTTGCACCTGCTCAGTGGTCAGAGCTATTGGCCAAGGATTCACTTGTAAGCTGTAACTACAGGAAAATCCCTAGCTGTAACTAGAGTTAACTAGAGGATTTGTGAAGAGGGGCAGCTCCTAACATGGGCCACAAAACAGACATGAACGTCGCAAGTTACCTACTTCTACTCCCACTCCCACTCCTTTTATACTCTCCCACCTGCGATTTTATATCTCTGGCCAGAGAGACAACCTTAAGGCTAGAAGAGTGGAAAGATTAGGAAGAGACAAACCGCCAAGTACATAAAAGGGCTTCCCTGATGCCACTACAGCACCAACATGGAAATGCTAGCTGAAGTATTTACCTCGATATTTCACCAGACATGGATGAAGAGTCACTATAAATAAAGTTAGAAGTCTAACGGGAAAAATATTAATTCACATATTCATTAAACCAATGTTTTTTAAGCATCCTTAAATAACTGCATGGAATAGGTGTTATATAAACAATTTCTATGAATTCAAAGGAAAAAGACAATCCACAAAAAATTTCAAATAATCAATGAACCTGAGAAAAGATAACAAACCACATGAATAAAAGAAATATAAATGAAATAACCAAACATCATTTTTACCTATCATATTGGTAAAGATGGAAGACAGCCAGTACTTGGAACACAATACAGAAATGGGTATTCTATAACATTTAAATTTACATGTGAATATCTGAAAGACACACATGGTTTTCCCAAGACTTCATATTATCCAGTATAGTATCCAGATAAATTAAGTACACATTTTCCAAATATGGAAAATTGTTTACAAAGAATTTAATATACTATTAGAATATGACATCTATTAATTATAATCTAATCTGAACAGATTCTAATATTCATTTAGCTATTCAAAAAGTATTCAGGTTCATCATGTATCCCCTCAAGGTCAAAATTACTACCACATATTATAACTCCGCTGGAGATGGACAGTAGAGTGAAATAAAAAATAATTCAAGCTGAGAGAATTCTATTTAAATCAACTTCTACTCTATACTGGATAGCTGTAATGATCAGTATTAAGATATATCAACAAATACCTGAAATTGTTTTGTATTTATTTCCTGTCTGCGTTGCATAGTTAATGCTACTTTGTCTGCTTCCTGTGTAACCTCCCCCAGGATTCTTTTCTTTTCACTATACCACGAAAACTACAGGATAGGAGAAAAAGTAGATGATTCTTCAAGAGATGATAGGTTTGCTTCCTTTTCTGTTTTTGATTAATATGGTTAACTACTTCTTACTGTGGTTGTACTTTTGTGGTACCCACCTCTAATTGCTCTTAAAAGCAGGTGACAATAATGAGCGTTGGCAAGGATGTGGAAAAACTGAAATCCTCATACACTGACACTGTTGGTGGGAATGTAACATGGTGCACCCACTGTGGAAAAGAGTTTGGCAGTTCCTCAAAAACTTAAACATACAATATGACCCTGAAATTCCACTCCTAGAAATTTACAAAAACTTACACACAAAAGTTCATAGCAGCATTATTCTTAGTAGCCAAGAAGTGGAAACCCAAATATCCATCAACTGATGGATGGATGAACAAATGTGGTATATTCACAGAACGGAATATTCAGCCATAAGAAGGAATTAAGTACTGATACATGCTTCAACGTGTTTGGACCTGATAAACATTATGCTAAGAGAAAGAAGCCAGACACAAAAGGCCACATATTGCATCATTCCATTCATACAGAATGTCCAGAATAGGCAAATCCATAAAAACAAAGTAAATTTGTGATTTCCAAGGGCTGGGAAAGAGGGAAATGGAGAGTGGACTGCAAATGGGTAGTTTCTTTTGGGGTGATGAAAATGTTCTGGAATTAGACAGTGGTGATAGTTGCACAATCTTGTGAATATACTAAGAACCACTGACTGAATTGTAAGTACATTTTTTAAAGTTGGATTTTTTTTTTTCTGAAACATTTATATTAACATATTTCCATACATATTTCCATACAAATACAAATATAAGATTTTTAGAAATTTCATGTAATGTCTGAAACATTTATATTAACATATTTCCATACAAATAACCCAATGAAAGTTTAGTATTAGTTGTTTTGTTTGTTTTTTTATACTGCAGGTTCTTATTAGGCATCAATTTTGTACACATCAGTGTATACATGTCAATCCCAATCGCCCAATTCAGCACACCACCATCCCCACCTCACCGCAGTTTTCCCCCCTTGGTGTCCATATGTCCATTCTCTACATCTGTGTCTCAACTTCTGCCCTGCAAACTGGCTCATCTGTACCATTTTTCTAGGTTCCATATGCATGCATTAATATATGATATTTGTTTTTCTCTTTCTGACTTACTTCACTCTGTATGACAGTCTCTAGATCCATCCACGTCTCAACAAATGACTCAATTTCGTTCCTTTTTATGGCTGAGTAATATTCCATTGTATATATGTACCACATCTTCTTTATCCATTCGTCTGTTGAGGGGCATTTAGGTTGCTTCCATGACCTGGCTATTGTAAATAGTGCTGCAATGAACATTCGGGTGCATGTGTCTTTTTGAATTACGGTTTTCTCTGGGTATATGCCCAGTAGTGGGATTGCTGGGTCATACGGTAATTCTATTTTTAGTTTTTTAAGGAACCTCCATATTGTTCTCCATAGTGGCTGTATCAATTTACATTCCCACCAACAGTGCAAGAGGGTTCCCTTTTCTCCACACCCTCTCCAGCATTTGTTGTTTGTAGATTTTCTGATGATGCCCATTCTAACAGGAGTGAGGTGATACCTCATTGTAGTTTTGATTTGCATTTCTCTAATAATTAGTGATGTTGAGCATCTTTTCATGTGCTTCATGGCCGTCTGTATGTCTTCTTTGGAGAAATGTCTATTTAGGTCTTCTGCCCATTTTTGGATTGGGGTGTTTGTTTCTTTGATATTGAGCTGAATGAGCTGTTTATATATTTTGGAGATTAATCCTTTGTCCGTTGATTCATTTGCAAATATTTTCTCCCATTCTGAGGGTTGTCTTTTCGTCTTGTTTATGGTCTCCTTTGCTGTGCAAAAGCTTTGAAGTTTCATTAGGTCCCACTTGTTTATTTTTGCTTTTATTTCCATTACTCTAGGAGGTGGATCAAAAAAGATCTTGCTGTGATTTATGTCAAAGAGTGTTCTTCCTATGTTTTCCTCTAAGAGTTTTATAGTGTCCAGTCTTATATTTAGGTCTCTAATCCATTTTGAGTTTATTTTTGTGTATGGTGTTAGGGAGTATTCTAATTTCATTCTTTTACATGTAGCTGTCCAGTTTTCCCAGCACCACTCATTGAAGAGACTGTCTTTTCTCCATTGTGTATCTTTGCCTCCTTTGTCATAGATTAGTTGACCATAGGTGCGTGGGTTAATCTCTGGGCTTTCTATCTTGTTCCATTGATCTATGTTTCTGTTTTTGTGCCAGTACCATATTGTCTTGATTACTGTAGCTTTGTAGTATAGTCTGAAGTCAGGGAGTCTGATTCCTCCAGCTCCATTTTTTTGCCTCAAGACTGCTTTGGCTATTCGGGGTCTTTTGTGTCTCCATACAAATTTTAAGATGATTTGTTCTAGCTCCGTAAAAAATGCCATTGGTAATTTGATAGGGATTGCATTGAATCTGTAGATTGCTTTGGGTAGTATACTCATTTTCACAATGTTGATTCTTCCAATCCAAGAACATGGTATATCTCTCCATCTGTTGGTATCATCTTTAATTTCTTTCATCAGTGTCTTATAGTTTTCTGCATACAGGTCTTTTGTCTCCCTAGGTAGGTTTATTCCTAGGTATTTTATTCTTTTTGTTGCAATGGTAAATGGGAGTGTTTCCATAATTTCTCTTTCAGATTTTTCATCATTAGTGTATAGGAATGCAAGAGATTTCTGTGCATTAATTTTGTATCCTGCAACTTTACCATATTCATTAATTAGCTCTAGCAGTTTTCTGGTGGCAGTTTTAGGATTCTCTATGTATAGTATCATGTCATCCGCAAACAGTGACAGTTTTACTTCCTCTTTTCCAATTTGTATTCCTTTTATTTCTTTTTCTTCTCTGATTGCCGTGGCTAGGACTTCCAGAACTATGTTGAATAATAGTGGTGAGAGTGGACATCCTTGTCTCGTTCCTGATCTTAGAGGAAATGCTTTCAGTTTTTCACCATTGAGAATGATGTTTGCTGTGGGTTTGTCATATATGGCCTTTATTATGTTGAGGTAGGTTCCCTCTATGCCCACTTTCTGGAGAGTTTTTATCAGAAATGGGTGCTGAATTTTGTCAAAAGCTTTTTCTGCATCTATTGAGATGATCATATGGTTTTTATTCTTCAATTTGTTAATATGGTGTATCACATTGATTGATTTGCGTATATTGAAGAATCCTTGCATCCCTGGGATAAATCCCACTTGATTGTGGTGTATGATCCTTTTAATGTGTTGTTGGATTCTGTTTGCTAGTATTTTGTTGAGGATTTTTGCATCTATGTTCATCAGTGATATTGGTCTGTAATTTTCTTTTTTTGTAGTGTCTTTGTCTGGTTTTGGTATCAGGGTGATGGTGGCCTCATAGAATGAGTTAGGGAGTGTTCCTTCCTCTGCAATTTTTTGGAAGAGTTTGAGAAGGATGAGTGTTAGCTCTTCTCTAAATGTTTGATAGAATTCACCTGTGAAGCCATCTGGTCCTGGACTTTTGTTTGTTGGAAGATTTTTAATCACAGTTTCAATTTCATTACTTGTGATTGGTCTGTTCATATTTTCTGTTTCTTCCTGATTCAGTCTTGGAAGGTTATACCTTTCTAAGAATTTGTCCATTTCTTCCAGGTTGTCCATTTTATTGGCATAAAGTTGCTTATAGTAGTCTCTTAGGATGTTTTGTATTTCTGCAGTGTCTGTTGTAACTTCTCCTTTTTCATTTCTGATTTTATTGATTTGAGTCCTCTCCCTCTTTTTCTTGATGAGTCTGGCTAATGGCTTATCAATTTTGTTTATCTTCTCAAAGAACCAACTTTTAGTTTTATTGATCTTTGCTATTGTTTTCTTTGTTTCTATTTCATTTATTTCTGCTCTGATCTTTATGATTTCTTTCCTTCTGCTAACTTTGGGTTTTGTTTGTTCTTCTTTCTCTAGTTTCTTTAGGTGTAAGGTTAGATTGTTTACTTGAGATTTTTCTTGTTTCTTTAGGTAGGCTTGTATAGCTATAAACTTCCCTCTTAGAACTGCTTTTGCTGCATCCCATAGGTTTTGGGTCGTCGTGTTTTCATTGTCATTTGTCTCTAGGTATTTTTTTATTTCCTCTTTGATTTCTTCAGTGATCTCTTGGTTATTTAGTAACGTATTGTTTAGCCTCCATGTGTTTGTCTTTTTTACGTTTTTTCCCCTGTAATTCATTTCTAATCTCATAGCGTTGTGGTCAGAAAAGATGCTTGGTATGATTTCAATTTTCTTAAATTTACTGAGGCTTGATTTGTGACCCAAGATGTGATCTATCCTGGAGAATGTTCCGTGCGCACTTGAGAAGAACGTGTAATCTGCTGTTTTTGGATGGAATGTCCTATATATATCAATTAAATCTATCTGGTCTATTGTGTCATTTAAAGCTTCTGTTTCCTTATTTATTTTCATTTTGGATGATCTGTCCATTGGTGTAAGTGAAGTGTTAAAGTCCCCCACTATTATTGTGTTACTGTCGATTTCCTCTTTTATAGCTGTTAGCAGTTGCCTTATGTATTGAGGTGCTCCTATGTTGGGTGCATATATATTTATAATTGTTATATCTTCTTCTTGGATTGATCCCTGGATCATTATGTAGTGTCCTTCCTTGTCTCTTGTAACATTCTTTATTTTAAAGTCTATTTTATCTGATATGAGTATAGCTACTCCAGCTTTCTTTTGATTTCCATTTGCATGGAATATCTTTTTCCATCCCCTCACTTTCAGTCTGTATGTGTCCCTAGGTGTAAAGTGGGTCTCTTGTAGACAGCATATATATGGGTCTTGTTTTTGTATCCATTCAGCCAGTCTATGTCTTTTGGTTGGGGCGTTTAATCCATTCACGTTTAAGGTAATTATCGATATGTATGTTCCTATGACCATTTTCTTAATTGTTTTGGGTTTGTTTTTGTAGGTCCTTTTCTTCTCTTGTGTTTCCCACTTAGAGAAGTTCCTTTAGCATTTGTTATAGAGCTGGTTTGGTGGTGCTGAATTCTCTTAGCTTTTGCTTGTCTGTAAAGCTTTTGATTTCTCCATCAAATCTAAATGAGATCCTTGCCGGGTAGAGTAATCTTGGTTGTAGGTTCTTCCCTTTCATCACTTTAAGTATATCATGCCACTCCCTTCTGGCTTGTAGAGTTTCTGCTGAGAAATCAGCTGTTAACCTTATGGGAGTTCCCTTGTATGTTATTTGTCGTTTTTCCCTTGCTGCTTTCAATAATTTTTCTTTGTCTTTAATTTTTGCCACTTTGATTACTATGTGTCTCGGCGTGTGTCTCCTTGGGTTTATTCTGTATGGGACTCTCTGCGCTTCCTGGACTTGGGTGGCTATTTCCTTTCCCATGTTAGGGAAGTTTTCGACTATAATCTCTTCAAATATTTTCTCTGGTCCTTTCTCTCTCTCTTCTCCTTCTGGGACCCCTATAATGCGAATGTTGTTGCGTTTAATGTTGTCCCAGAGGTCTCTTAGGCTGTCTTCATTTCTTTTCATTCTTTTTTCTTTAGTCTGTTCCGTAGCAGTGAATTCCACCATTCTGTCTTCCAGGTCACTTATACGTTCTTCTGCCTCAGTTATTCTGCTATTGATTCCTTCTAGTGTAGTTTTCATTTCAGTTATTGTATTGGTCATCTCTGTTTGTTTGTTCTTTAATTTTTCTAGGTCTTTGTTAATCATTTCTTGCATCTTCTCAATCTTTGCCTCCATTCTTATTCCGAGGTCCTGGATCATCTTCACTATCATTATTCTGAATTCTTTCTCTGGAAGGTTGCCTATCTCCACTTCATTTAGTTGTTTTTCTGGGGTTTTTTCTTGTTCCTTCATCTGGTACATAGCCCTCTGCCTTTTCATCTTCTCTATCTTTCTGTAACTGTGGTTTTTGGTCCACAGGCTGCAGGATTGTAGTTTTTCTTGCTTCTGTTGTCTGCCCTCTGGTGGTTGAGGCTATCTAAGAGTTAAAGTTGGATTTTATGGTATGTGAACTATATCTCAGTTTTTTAAAGCAGTCAATACTTTAATAAATCAGTAAATAAAAATAAGGTTAGGCATTATGTCTGCAAGGAAGAGGAGGTTCATAAGAGAAGGTATGGCTTCTGCTCCTTCTACCCCACCTTAAAAAACTAAAGATGGGAGGGATATATTCTGGAGCTTCTTGTCTTGATTTCAAAGTTCTTCTGCGAAAGATGACAAGGAAAATCTAATAAGGACCCATTTCCCTTATGATGCCCAGCTTTTCAAAGATGTGGAGCATCCATCCTTCCTCTACCTGCTCTCTGTGAGAGTGGCCCTTGCAGATTATGTTAAGTTTGACATAAGCAACCTTTCTTTTCCCTTTGAAAGTTTCTTAAGAATTGGAACAAAGTCTTGTTTCTTTTTATCTTCAATGCCCAGGCACTTGAGCATGGAGTGCTTAGTAAAACTTAAACGACTCCTTTAATACTGTACCTACCTCTCTCTGGTTGCCCAAAGGCCCTTAATACTCTACCTTTCCAGGCCTACGATCTCAAACCACCTCGTTGCTATCTCTATGGACAGAAGTGGGGAGAGAACTGGACTTTCTCAGTTTAGTAGTCAGGAGCTGGGCTTTGAATTCCAACCTACCCATTTACTGGGTGACACTGAGAAAGTCACTAACCACCCTTACTCTCTTCCATGAAATAGGGATATTATATATCATATGAGATGATTTCAAGCATTAAACTGAAAGTTTATAAATTATAAGCTTACAACTTATAAATTTTACTTTTTAT
Organism: Balaenoptera physalus; assembly: GCF_965194825.1. NCBI lineage: Eukaryota > Metazoa > Chordata > Mammalia > Artiodactyla > Balaenopteridae > Balaenoptera > Balaenoptera physalus. The sequence goes on along the minus strand of NC_138882.1, from coordinate 95,769,059 downwards.
TGATATATTCCAAAATTTTCCATTCTATACAGTAGTCCAGTACTCTCAACACCACCACAGGGACTTCCCTGGTGGCACAGTGGTTAAGAATCTGCCTGCCAATGCAGGGGACACGTGTTCGATCCCTGGTCTGGGAAGATCCCATATACCACAGAGCAAGTAAGCCCGTGTGCCACAACTACTGAAGCCCACGCGTGCCGCCAACTACTGAAGCCCGTGAACCTAAAGCCCGTGAACCTAGAGCCCGTGCTCCGCAACAAGAGAAGCCACTGCAGTGAGAAGCCTCCACACCGCAACGAAGAGTAGAGAGTCATGCGTTCTAGTGTCTTAGTAATTTCACTGCTCCTTGCTCCCATGGTGACCCCTGACTCTGAAAAACTCATACAATGCTTGAAATGACCCAGTACAACCTTCAAGTTTTATATTTACATTTAAAAATAAAATGCTTCTAATTCAAATGAATTTATGAAATTTCTGAAGGCACTGAATGATATTTTTCTTCAGGAAAACGCTACAGGTGAAAGGGACAAGACAGCTCAGAGGCCTTTCCCATTCCATCTTCTACTCCTCATTATTACTTCCTCTCTCAGTATACACCCCCCCCACCTCCGCCACATGCCTAATATCTAGACCTTCCAACCTCTTCCTTTCTCAGTCCAACCTGTTTGCACCCGGGGTTGACTATCCCTTTTGCACCTAACAAAAGACTGACAAAAATTTAACTGTATTTTGGTACTGGGTCTCCTCTCTGGATCTAAACCTACATCAGAAGTGTTTCATTTAACACGAAGTTTGCCTGCTAGCAGATGACAGAAAGATCAGCAAAGCTGACACTCTGTAGCTTTAAAATACTGAGGAGTGCTAGTTTTAGTACACATAACTTTTTAAAATTCAGATTATTTATACTCTACTTTTTGGAAATTTCGAAAAAAATATTGCTCCTGAATTAAAAAAAACAAAAACAACCAGAAATATATACTCTAAGTCCCTAATTAACACAAGGTTTTAAATCTCTCACTCAACTTAAATACAAACCTGTATGGGTGGAATATCTGGCAGAGACGGAAGGTTTTCTGGATTGGTAACTGAGGGAATTAGTTCTATTGCTGTAACAGATGGGCTGGTGGGACCTCGATTTGCATTTGCCATAGTAGCTGTAGTAGGGCTGGTTGGATTGACTGGGTTGTTGTGCACCGACACAACAGGAAAGGGTCCAGCATGCCCTGGGTTTGAGTGCTGTTAGGAAAAAAGATGTTATCGTTACTTGATCTGCCAGGATATCCAAATATGAACAATACCTTGACAACAAGTTTCAGTTTAGGAAGGATACACAAGTTCAGAGTTTGATACCTGTGGCTGAGAGACAAAGAAGTAGGCCCTCTCAAACTTATGCAGGAAAAATAAAATTCAAACTTATCATTTTTCTATTCATTTTTGTGTAGTATTTAGAAAAAAAATAGACTTGCCAATAATTGTACCCTGTCAGACTGGTGATATGATTTTACTTCATAACAAAGATATATATAAATAGATGATCTGGAAGCCCCTAAAGTTTTCAAACATCAGACCAGGAAAGCCACTCTTCTGCCTATATTTTACTTTGACACTTCTGCCTTTTTAAAATAAAAATAATTAATTGTATAATTGTGTATTATGTAACTGATATGGTAGAAAGAACAACGAATTTACAAATGGAAACGTGGTATCAATTCTTGGCTCTTAATACTATGTGATTTTAGGCCAAATCACAATCTTGGTAATTTAGAAATGTGGATAATGATGAATGAAAATGGATACCTGTCTTTATGAGGAGTGTTATGAGGATCATTTAAGATAGTACACAGATTAAAATCTTTGGGAAGTAAATTACTATACACATATAAATCATTTGAAGTATTTAAAAACTTAAAATTCTAACATTCAGTGATTTCTGTAGGGGCCCAAAAGTCTAAGGACAATGTTCTGAGATGGTTGGTTAATCCGATTATGTAGCTTCTGCACCTTTCCAAAGGGTGTACCTGCCCCCTGGTAATACTTGAAGGCTTTCCAAGTACACTAAGGGGTACATGGGTATGTGAATATTTTTAAGGAAATTAAAGTCTAGATAGTTGACCTTCATATATACTTTTTTCCTGAAGAAAACCCAATTTACCTATGAATGTGCCATGGTCTGTGAGTTCTTTTTTCCAACTACTTCTTTCACAACTGCCCTTCTCCTCCAAAAACAAAATACAAAACAGCATATCTCTAACTCATTCCCAATCTTATCTAGCATATTGCCCCAGGGTGAAAAACAAAACAAACAAAAAATCTCCTGAAGAGACAGACAAAGGTACAGTTGAAAATAAAGGTGTCAAGTTGCTGACAAAGTGCCTGACTCTGAAACCTGGGTAATCTCTTGAGTGGGTTCTGCTACTTGGTGATCAACAAAAACAAAGAAAGACCTGAAGAAGCTGTCAACTGATAAAAAAAGATTTTAAAACTCGTTTTCAATTCCCAGATACATATTTTTGTGAACAAGTTTCCTGAGCATCACATGAAAACAACAACAACAAAAAAACTAGTAATAAAAATCGGCGTTGAATTCTGACTTACTCTATTACTGTTACAAGGTAACAGACATACAAACGTGCATAAATGAAGGAAGGGGAAAGGCTCCATGTATCTAATAAAGAAATGTATATCTAAAAGAATTTTATTTTTGTTTCCTAATAATCTTAAACCATGTAAATATATTGTTTAAACAACTGTATAGGAGTAACTGTAATGAAAATTTGGTCTAAAGAAAAAGTTTTAAAGCTTAATAACTGCATTATAAACTGGAAATTTAAGAATTTTCAAATTGCAACAGACATCTTTCCAGCAGAAAATTACAACAAACTGATTCACAAGTCTATCAGATTTGTGAATATCTTAAATCTATATCTTAAATATATTAAGATAAAATTCTGTAAAAGTAGAACAGAAATTCAAGTCCATGGGGAAAAGGGAGTATATAATTTTGACTTTCAAAAAAGAACTTGCCTCTATATTTGGGACTCCAGTGGATCCACTTACAAGAAAAATGTAAGGGTTTTACTTTATAATGTCAATATTTACAATATGCTAAACAGTATGTCCTTTGTAACTATTTAAACTTAAACTTGTAATGGAAGTTTTAAATGTCAACCTTCAAATGTGAGGGAGTGTGTATTTTTCAAAAGTCTTTCTGGAGGTAATTGGGCCAAAAAGTTGAAGGATCGCTGATCTAGGACTTCAGTATGCAGATCGATCTGAGTCAGTAAAAGTTCACATATTTATGAGTACTCCCCTCCTGGAAATTTTGATTTAGTGGATATGGTTCAGAATCTGTTTCAGACATGGTGCCCCAGTCATTCTGATGGTCTTTAAATCATGCTTTGAGAAACATCACTCTGACAATTATAAAATGACCTTTATTTTTTATATAACTAGAAATCCTATGCAAAAGTAGCCTCATTTTTATACTCATACCTCCTATACAAATATAATCTACTATTCAAGCAAAGATTAGAAAACATGCCTCTAAACACACTTATTTTTAAGAGTAGGTATATCTATCCTAAAAGGAACAATACTGAGTGAAGAGAAAAAAAAAAAGTCAAAATGTCACATTAAAAGAGCAGAGGAACAATTTTAGGAAATTAAAGTTTTAATCTTAATTCTACCATTGTCTCTTATGATTGTGGGTACATAACAAGCTCCTTTGTTTTTCACTTCTGTAAAATGAATTGCTTGGACTAGATCAGAGATTCTCAACCCAAAGTATACTATGGGTTTAATGACATCAAAGAAACTTTTTAAATTTAATAAAAATTTAGACATTTCTCCTAAGAAGACATACGGATTGCCAACAAACACATGAAAAGATGCTCAACATCACTAATCATTAGAGAAATGCAAATCAAAACCACAATGAGGTATCACCTCACACTGGTCAGAATGGCCATCATCAAAAAATCTACAAACAATAAATGCTGGAGAGGGTGTGGAGAAAAGGGAACCCTCCTGTACTGTTGGTGGGAATGTAAAGAGATACAGCCACTATGGAGAAGAGTAGGGAGGTTCCTTAAAAAACTAAAAATAGAACTACCATATGACCCAGCAATCCAACTACTGGGCATATACCCTGAGAAAACCATAATTCAAAAAGAGTCATGTACCACAATGTTCACTGCAGCACTATTTACAATAGCCAGGACATGGAAGCAACCTAAATGTCCATCGACAGATGAATAGATAAAGAAGATGTGGCACACACATACAATGGAATATTATTCAGCCATAAAAAGGAACGAAATTGAGTTATTTGTAGTGAGGTGGATGAAGTCTGTATGAGTCTGTTGTACAGAGTGAAGTAAGTCAGAAAGAGAAAAACAAATAGCATATGCTAACGCATATATATGGAACCTAAAAAAACGGTACTGACGAACCTAGTGGCAGGGCAGGAATAAAGATGCAGATGTAGAGAATGGACTTGAGGACACGGCAGGGTTGGGGGGGGGAAGCTGGGATGAAGTGAGAGAGTAGCACTGACATATATACACTACCAAATGCAAAATGGATGGCTAGTGGGAAGCTGCTGCATAGCACAGGGAGATTAGCTCAATGCTTTGTGACAACCTAGAAGGGTGGGATAGGAAGGGTGGGAGGGAGGCTCAAGAGGACGGGATATGGAGATATATGTATACATATAGCTGATTCACTGTGTTGTACAGCAGAAACTAACACAACATTGTAAAGCAATTATCCAATAAAGATGTGAAAAAAAAATTTAATGAAAATTTTATGTGTATTTTTCTGGGACAAGAAGATACATAGCATTAATCAAATTCTCAAACGTATCAATGACCACCCCTCCCTCCACCCCACAACTGATTAAGAAAACTGTTGTCTTTTAGTTTTAAAATTATATGATTCTTACAAATGGAACTCTAGGCATACTTGTCTTTGGAGGTGTGGCTGCATCATGGAATACTGAGGGCCACTGTGCCTGGGTATCCCTGGTATTCGGGCAGCATTCTGAGCCAATCTCATCTGATGGGCTTGGAAAGCTCCACAGTTCATGTTGCCTCTTTGCATTGCTTGCACACTGATCAATCTTGGAGGCTGCAAAAGGCAGAAATTGCATCTATGTAACAATATTTATAAATTTATCTTTCAATTATAAAACGTTATGATAAGAATAATTTTGTCAGGATAGAAGGGCATAAAGTAAAAAGTGTAAGTCATTTTCCTCATCTCTTGCCCCAATCTCCTTCTCTCAGTATATGTGTGTTTTAAAGCCTATCAGCATTAACTTAATCAACCCTGGATTAATAGTTTTGATTTGGATGGGAGAGAGCAGGAAAGATACAGGGATGGGAATGATTTGAACAAAAGTCTAAAGAATGTGTCAGATCTCAGGAGGAAACAACATGGCTCTTTGGCCCAAAACCACGTTTAAACAAAAAAGATCTGGTATAGAGGGATAAAAACGTGTATACCTCCACAGTACTAGTGAGTTAATTTTGTTTCCCATCGTAAGTATTTACTTCTTGTCCTTCCTCACAGCTCCCCCACATCCCTGCCATACCCAAGGGCAAATGTTTAAACTGACCTTTGAGCTCTGTCCCCATCAGTAACTTTGAAATGTGTAACTCATCTATATAGGACAGAGTGTAGTCTCGAGGTCTTCATAATTTATATCAATAGTGCAGTGATATAATAATACTCGCCTGTTGTTGTAACATCTGAGGGGCTGCTTGTCTAGGGTGCTGCTGTGTTGTTGCTGTTGTTGTTGGTACAGGTGCAGGTGGCTGCTGCATCCTCATCTGCTGCAACTGCTGATGTTTCTGTGCATACACTTGTTGTTGCATGTGCTGGAGTCGAAGCTGTGCTAAGTTAATCTGTCCAGGGGTTTTACTAATGTGGTTTGTCCCTGGCGGAACTTGCCCAACTACAACATTAGGAGTATAACCAGGAGCTGGTTTACTCTCTATTACTAGATTACCTGAAGGATTTAAAAAATGAGAATAATTTGCATGTAATCAACTAACATCTACTTTGTGGGTTAATCATTATATTTTCCTCTTTCCTCTGACAACTATCACCACTCAAATTTTCCAACAGCACAGCAGGGATGGGAGCTAGGTTTAAAGATGATGAAGATCAGAAACCTAACATAGTCCAATGCCAATTAACTGACTTTTGATTACTCAGAATAATATATTATCTGCCCTTATTTTTGACACAGATGTACAGAAAATTAAAGAGCTGAAAGAGACAGTATTAGAGGAGGCCCATCTAGGCAGTCTAAATCATCTCTCCCCTGAGAAGATTCAAGGATACTCAAGATTGCTAATACTGATTCCACCTGCCTTTGGATGGTCAAAATGTGCAGGGCAGAGTACTATATTGCTACAAAACTGTCTTCTGTGGAAATGTTGAATGTTTTAAACTACTTATACCCTTGGAGATGACAAATTCTCCTTCCTTTTTACAGAGCCAGGTACTTTCTAGAGATAGAAGGCAAATTTTAGTAAGGTTTGATCTAAGGTAGAGTTCGCAAACCTTTTTCCTGTAATAAGCCAGATACTTTAGGCTTTGCAGGCCACATAAAATCTGTCGTATACTCTTTGTTTTTAACTTGTTTGCTTTTATAACCCTTTAAAACGTAAAAACCAAACTTAGGTACCACGTCACACAAAAATAGTTTGCCGATGCCTGATCTAAAGGTATAGCCAAACGAATATACACAAAGATTACATTTTTTTACAAAAGGCCACCCACCTCTGCTTTTGCAGCTTCCAATGGTGAGGACTTGGAGTATTCTGAAAATGAGTTTAATCAATCTGTAGACAGCTCTAATTGTTGGTTAGTTTTGGGGGGGTTTTGTTTTACTTCAAATTGAGCTGGTTTTGTATGCCTATCTGTAACTTTCACCTAAGGCCCTTAGGTCCACACTGTGGAGTAACAAATGCAAAGACCATTTGTCTTCCATGTGAAAAGAGCTGCTCTTATCTTTCAAACATTCCTCAGAACATGGCATTCAGACACACCAGCATACTGGATGGAGGTCCTCCTCAAGCGGGCAATTTTGTACAATTAATACATAAGCTACTAAGCATGTAAGAAATTCTTCCAAAGACTAAAGACCCATTTGGTAAGTTTCTGATACTTAACAGTCAATATCAATTTTAAAAGATGTGGGGAAAAAGTTAGAAATGATACATAATTTAAAAAACTATACAGAGGAGACCCTCAACATTCTTAAAGATGTAATGAACATAGCTGAAGTAAGTTTCCAATGAAGAACATATTTTCCAAAAAGTTTACATGTTAGAATGAAGTTTAAAAACTTTAAGTATCTAAAATTTGTTGTAGATGCTTTCTCCTCCTAATTCAGCGTTCCAAGGTATAGCCATAAAACGAATTATTTCTTACCTAAATTGACTACATTCTTTGCCCAGAAGGTGGGATCACAATGGAAACGTATTGCTCCATTAGCAGCAGGGACAGGATCACACCGTGCTTTCAAAATATGGCGCAATTGAAAAGTAATCTAAAAGGGAAAAAATTCACATTAGTCTTAAAATTAAATATCACTTGAGAAAATATACAAGATAAAGACATGAAAGCTCATGTAGCCCCACAGTGTCCATCTCAGATGAGACAGTATCAGTGTTTAAAAAACGATATTAGCAATCGAAGGCACATGCTTGAACTTCTGCCATTTCTGGTGATAAACTACATTATACTACTAGGTATCTCCAAAACCTATGATTGACTCAAGACCTACTGTATGATTCCATTTATATGAAATTCTAGAAAATGAGAGAAATCAGACTAATGGTTGCCCAAGGCCAGGGATAGACAAAAATAAGAAAACTTTTGTGGGTGACGGAAATTTTCTGTATTTTGATGTGATGGTGATAACTTTTACTAAAATTCAAAATCTATACTTTAAACAGGTGCAGTTCACTGAATGTAAATAATATCTTAATAAAGTCAATTTAAAGAAAAATAAGATACTATGCGTCTCACCAGTCGCTTGCTGTACAGTAGTGCCGTGCTGCTACCACTAGCAATTGCCCAGTTTGTAAAGTTCATAACATGCTTCACCTGCCGGGAAAGGCCTGTGATGTCGTTCTGTTGCTGTAGTAACTTCATCTGTCTTTCTTTTGTAACATTCTGAAACAGAACAACAGGTTCACTGAAGAATTCTGTATAAAAAAATCAACTCATAATTTCTATTGCAAGTGAACACAATACCTGTATTTCTTTTTAAAAATGGGATAACTTAATAAGTGCATTATTTAATGAGTCTATGATCAAGGAAAAGGTCACTAACAAAAGTGGGACCAAAAGTTAGTTCTATAGTCCAAAGTAGATATTCCACATACAGAAATTAATGTTAGTGATATCTCCCCTTTCCTTCAGAAGATGAAGAGCCTTTGTTAAAAAGTGTCTATTAGGCTAATCTAATATATAGAGCCTATGACATATGAGCTGACCTTTAGAAATAATTTTATATGCTCTTAACACACTTCTCAGGCCAAAGAAAATTCTGTGGTGCATGGCATGAGGCTGGAGTTAAAATCTCTTATTTTCAACATTTAAGACAAAAGGAGAAAGATGAATTCCAGAGCTCTAAGAGTAGAGCTAGGGAAGCTTCTTATATGACAAAAGTTCATAAAGAACAAGGGAGTAAGTGAGGGTGGAAGGAAAGTGCTGCAAAGGAAAAATAAACTGCTTTCTGGGAACAAAAATTCCCAGAAGGGACAGGTGATATCCTATGTCCTTTGACATTCAGCATACTGAACAACTTGCCTCTTCATTCTTAACCACTTTCTTACAAAACTGACTCAACTGGGTTTACTGAACAATTTTTTCCCTAAGGAAATAAGTTACTCATTTTATAATGTAAATCAATGGATAAAAATATTCAAATGACAGAAGTTTCACTTACAACTTCCCTGGAAATCATCCCTTTTATAAAGCTTATAGGAAAACCTCTATCTTACAAAGTTTAGAAACACAGTGCACTAGAAAACATCTACTGCTTAAATCATTAGCATGTTAGAAATATGTGGTAGATTTATCAGTAGGTATTTGTGTATATTTTAGCATTAAGAGGCATCTTTTAATTCAAAAGTTCTTGAAATGGTTTCAGAACATTACTTTAGACCTATAATTAAAATGTATTTACTGTCAATTAAAAGGTATCAAAAATAATTGCTTGCTCATGCTCTCCATTTACAAGGTCCTTCTGAAAACAAAAATCTATTAGGGTTAACTGCAACTCGGCTGGATATACAACAGTAGCAAGAGACCTCAAAATTTAACAATATGTGTGAGAGTACTTTTAATTTCACAATTGTGTCTCAATGGCAAGATGTATTTCAAAAGACAGAAATTCAGAAATAATTCTCTGTTGACATTTATTTTATTTATATGTAACTGTGTCTAGTATTTCAACAATTTTCTATGAAGGAATGGAACAGAAAAAAAATCTCCTATGAAATATTTGGGATTAATAGTAATTAAAAGTTAAATAATCAAATATTCATGTAATTTAAATTGTTACTATTCAATGGTGGTTTAAACATAACCCCGTATCATCTAAGCCAACTTAAAAGCACAAAATTTTGAGAACCAGCCAACTATGGTCAGTAGAGTCTTTGATTAATACTTAATTTAGATTTCACAAATTGACTGGATTCTCATCTAGAAATTTACATTCACATATTAATCTCAATATACAACAAAAAGACCTAATATAACAAAATTATGAGTAAATTTAAAGTTTAAGTTTCAAAATGAGCAACATTTTTAGCAAAACTATGGAACATTTAAAAAATAAAGTGAAGAACACACATGAGTCAGTGAGACTCCCAATATACATTCATATGTAAAAGTTAAATTGAGGACCTATCTTGTGGGGAGGAGAAGAGGGAATGTGGCAGGTCAGCTTTGTCTTCATTTATATCACATTTTAGTAATAATTCTTTCATTCCTAAGAGAACAACACTATCTCCTAATTGATACATCTAAAGTGTTAAATTGGGCTGCAAAGTAACTAACTTGAAAAAGGCCTATTTTCCAACAAAAAACACACAAAAAAATTTTTTTAATTGACTTTACTTTCATACCCACCCCCAACCAATCTAAAAGAGCTTTCAATAAACATTAAAAAACAGCTAAAGAGCAAGAGAAGCAGTTTTTTTTTATTTTGGCTTTGAACCATACCTCTAGCTGCTGTAACAGAGATTTTCCTTTCTTATTAATTTCATTGATAAGGGTGAAAATGGCCACTTTAATTTCCTGTTCTACTCGTTTGTTAGTCTCATTTACTTCTTTTATCCTGAATAAGAGAAATGCATCATTAGGTTATAGACTTATCCTATGTCTCTGAATTACCAACTGTTACAGAAATTCATCCAACTGGGCACTTAACCGAGTAAAATTAAACCTTTGTCAAATGTACAACTTATGTTTTGGCAGACCTGACCACTCAGTTTGGTCCAAACAAGTTATGTATGTAGACAAAGAATGGATTAAATATTTATTAATTTTAAATTAAGTTCATAAAGGACAGTTTATTAATCTAGATGTTAATCTCCTTTAGTTTCTATGACATGAATGTGATACACAAACAACTGACATCAGTGATTGCTGGTTAGTGTCAAATATGGCACATTGTTCTTGAGAAGCATTAAGATTAAACAGAACCAATGTGCAAAAAAAAATGTTGCAACCAATATTATTATTATCTTTTGAAACAAGAGGAAGCTTAGACGCATTTAGTTTCACTAAAACTACTTCAAATGTGAATTCAGATACACCCCTTCCATAGGTTCTTCTCAAAATGATTTCCTACTGTATATGGTTAAGGGAATAAAACATTTTCATTCCTTTTTTAAAAACAGCTGTTAGATGTTTTAGAAACAGGTATAAGCTCCCATGTAGTTATGAAAGTTTTGGCTGTAAATATGAAATAGCCAATACCTTGCTATTTATAAAATAGAAAGAGAAGAATTCTACTAATATAAATACATATAATATTAACAAACAATCATAAGATGGTAACCTTAAACTTTTATACATTCTACTTCTGTACAAACTATAACTGACACTTTCAACTGCTAAAACTGCCTTTCATTTACCAAATTCAAATTTGAATAACTTGAATACACCGGGTCAAAAATGTAGTTTTCCCTCCTCTGTACTTCAGGCACTGATTTAAAAATTTTACTCAATTTTGTCCTTATCTTATTAAAATGAGTGGAAGACATTTTTAAAAATGAGAATGCTGATCACTAGTGGTAAGAACACATGACCTTAAAACGAATCAGCCAAAGGTTGAAACCATTAAGCATGATGAAAGCAGAGTCAAAATCCCCTGGATTTAAGCATGTATAATATATGTTCAATTGTGAAGGCAGCAAAAAAAATGAAGGTACATTAAAAAATGGAGAAAGGTCATCGAAGAATCTGTCTAACAGGAGAAGTATAGACATTTTATTACTTTAATACTTTTTTTTTTTTAAGCTTTCTGGAGATGAAATAATCTCCCCAACCCTTCTCAATCTTGTAACACATAAACTTCACTTCTCTACACAGATTCAGGAACATATATACAAAATATACATATAAAAATATGGGATTGCCATATGAGTTATCTCACTACCCTTTCTCTGGAAAGAACATCCATCTGTAATTTATGAGAAGACAGTTATCCTCTCCAATATCATCTACAATATATCAGCAATATAAAAAACATCCTGACATATCCACGAGAACTAACCATGACTAGTGTATATCTACATATTTACATATTATCTACAACCTCTGAGGAGCCTTTATTTTCCTTTGGTATCACTTTTTAAGATGAAAGTTATAAATTCTTACGAATGTCTAATGTACTATTTTCTAATGTATCAATAATATACAATGTACTATTCATTCATTCATCTTCAATACTTTTTGAGTATTTACTGTGTCATTTTAAATCGTCATAAATTAATTTTAATATTCTAGAAGTCTCAATATTTGTGAATCTGAAGAATAAATACATATCAACCCTATTCATACCTCTAGGAACATATATGGGTTTTAATTATGCCAGCTCCAAGTGTTTGTCTTTAAGGACTCCTTTAAGAGTCCTAATCTTCTTAACCTACTCACTATAGAACTTAGTCCCACTTTGCGGCATGCAGGATCTTAGTTCCCCGACCAGGGATCGAACCCGTGCCCCCTGCAGTGGAAGCATGGAGTCTTAACCACTGAACAGCCAGGGAAGTCCCAGTCCCCCTTGCTTTATCAATAAATTTAGTTTATTCAGAAATGAACGAAAATAGGATTTTAAAAAACTGATAGTGTTATTGATAAAAATAACAACAGCTACAATTTGAGGGTTTACTATATGCCAGAAACTGTGTTCTCATAATAATACCAGTAAGATAAGTACTGTTTTTAATGCTTGTTTTACAGATGGAAAATTAATTTGTCCACCACTGTTCATACTCTCTCCTGTCTTCCACACAGTCTCTAGTTAAAATTTTATAATTCCACTCTCTACACATTAATTGGTTTTTCTACATTTAACTAAGGCTGACAAAGACTAGAGTCATATTAATTATAAAACAGTCAAAGATGTATCCTAAAAGAGTATTCACAATTTGAAGCAATTAAATTCTCTTTAACAATTATCATAATCCAAACTCAAACATACCATTTACCCCTCCAAAAAAATGTTTTCTATATATGCTTAATATAATACAGAAGGAAAACAAATTTAAACTGGACCCATCATGTTTAATAATCCTTAAACTGAAATTATGGTTTTAAGGAAACACACTTACCTATTCTGCACCTGAGTAGCTGCAAAATGAACATAATTCTTCTTCTCAAGAAGCTTAGCCAGCAGATTCTCAATTGCACCTTTCTGGTTTTGAAAAGCTTCTTCTAAAAATTGATACCTTTAAAACAAAAACAACAATTACATTTAAAATGGAAAATTTACGATTACGATTTGGAAATGAAAAACTGCTGCATGAGTCAATCTTGAAACCTTACTTAAATGATCAACATTCTATGCTGGCCACACACCCCCTATGTTACCAGCAACTTTTAACTACCAATCCCCCTTCCCTCTTAACCTGACACTGTGAAGCCACTATTAAGACAAAAAAAATTACTCAAAACTGTTCAAGTGCTCTTAAATTAGAGTTTTGATTCAGGATTGCATTTTTATAAAAATCTAAATACTGGTGTAAGTTGTATACATATTAAATCATAAAATACAACCACATTATACAAAATACTTTCAAGGTGGGAAAACCACCCACAGTTCCAACAACATAAAATCATTGCTACTACTGTAATATCTAGTTCCTTAGTCTTTTCAGTCACAATGTATGTGCAACTCTGCATCTGACTTTACTCTTTATCTTGTCTTTGCAATCACCACTTGAAATAATTTTTCAGTTCTAGACTGTAAATATTGTCAAACTTTTCCAAAAGGGTTATATCAATTAAAAATATGACCAACACCAGTTTTATTTTAACTCTGTCAACCAAGTGGTATATGTTAAGATTTGCTAATATTAAAATAGTGAAAATTAGACAGTAAAAGTTCTTTGTTTGCTAGGAAGGCAGAATGGTTTTCTTTGCTAGTTTTATTACCTCTGTGTAAATTGCTCATTAAGTCAACAAGTATTTTAGGGCTTCTTCTATATGCTAGGGATACATGGGTAAAAAAAAATCCATTATTGTTCATATTTTCATAATAAATAGGCACAAATATGAAATGATACTACACTGTGAAATGAGCTATACTGGAGGCGTACATAGTCTGCAATAAGAACACAGTGTCTCTGATGAAAGAAATCAAAGACAATACAAACAGATGGAGAGATATACCATGACTATACTACCCAAAACAACCTACAGATTCAATGTGATCCCTATCAAATTAGCAATGGCATTTTTCACAGAACTAGAACAAAAATTTTTTACAATTTGTATGAAAACACAAAAGATCTCGAAGAGCCAAAGCAATCTTGAGAAAGAAAAACAGAGCTGGAGGAATCAGGCTCCCTGACTTCAGACTATACTACAAAGCTACAGTAATCAAGATAATATGGTACTGGCACAAAAACAGAAATATAGATCAATGGAACACAACAGAAAGCCCAGATATAAACCCACACACATATGGTCACCTTATCTTTGATAAAGGAGGCAAGAATATACAATGGAGAAAAGACAGCCACTTCAATAAGTGGTGCTGGGAAAACTGGACAGCTACATGTAAAAGAATGAAATTAGAACACTCCTGAACACCATACACAAAAATAAACTCAAAATGGATTAAAGACTTAAATGTAAGACCAGACACTATAAAACTCTTAGAGGAAAACATAGACAGAACACTCTATGATGTAAATCACAGCAAGATCCTTTTGACCCACCTCCTAGAGAAATGGAAATAAAAACAAAAATAAACAAATGGGACCTAATGAAACTTAAAAGCTTTTGCACAGCAAAGGAAACCATAAACAAGTTGAGAAAAACAACCCTCAGAATAGAAGAAAATATTTTCAAATGAAGCAACTGACAAAGGATTAATCTCCAGAATATACAAGCAGCTCATGTACCTCAGTATCAAAAAAACAAACAACCCAATCCAAAAATGGGCAGAAGACCTAAATAGACCTTTCTCCAAGGAAGACATACAGACTGCCAACAAACACATGAAAAGATGCTTAACATCACTCATCATTAGAGAAATGCAAATCAACACCACAATGAGGTATCACCTCACACCAGTCAGAATGGCCATCACCAAAAAATCTACAAATGATAAATGCTGGAGAGGGTGTGGAGAAAAGGGAACCCTCCTGCACCACTGGTGGGAATGTAAATGGATACAGCCACTATGGAGAACAGTATGGAGATTCCTTAAAAATCTAAAAAGATAACTACCATACGACCCAGCAATCCCACTACTGGGCATATACCCTGAGAAGACCATAATTCAAAAGGAGTCATGTACCACAATGTTCATTGCAGCTCTATTTACAATAGGCAGGACATGGAAGCAGCCTAAGTGTCCATTGACAGATGAATGGATAAAGAAGATGTGGCACATATATGCAATGGAATATTACTCAGCCATAAAAAGGAACGAAATTGAGTTATTTGTAGTGAGGTGGATGGACCTAGAGTCTGTCATACAGAGTGAAGTAAGTCAGAAAGAGAAAAACAAATACCGTATGCTAACGTATATATATGGAATCTAGAAAAACGATATTGATGATCCTAGGGGCAGGACAGGAATAAAGATGCAGACGTAGAGAATGGACCTGAGGACACGGGGACGGGGAAGGGTAAGCTGGAACAGAGTGAGAGAGTGGCGTGGACATATATACACTACCAAATGTAAAATAGATAGCTAGTGAGAAGCAGCCACATAGCACAGGGAGATCAGCTTGGTGCTTTGTGACAACCTAGAGGGGTGGGATAGGGAGGTTGGGAGGGAGGCTCAAGAGGGAGGGGATATGGGGATATATGTATACATATAGCTGATTCACTTTGTTGTACAGCAGAAACTAACACAACACTGTAAAGCAATTATACGCCAATAAAGATGTATTAAAAAAAAAAAACACAGTGTCTAAATCTGCCTCAACACCAAGGAATGCTTCACAGAGAAGTCAGAACAGAATTATCCTATGCTAACTGCAGAGGCATATTTGGAGAACAACAAATACTTCAACATACCTAGAGAAAGCCATGCAAAGATCAGAATGTGAGAGAATAATAAAATCCAGAACCAGACTGTGAAGAGCTGGGTATACCATGCTAATTTTTGGATTTTCGTTTTTCAGTAACAGGAAACCCTTGAACAATTCCAACCAAGATGTAATAATCAGATTTACATTCCAGGAAAATCATCAGAGAGAAATATGAAAGATCTGAGGAAGAGAGATGGGGAAGACTAGCTAGAACTCTAAGACAGTAGCTCAGATGAGTTATCAGGGTATGGTACTAATTGGTATAGCTGAATAAACAAACTTGAACAATGGACTCTGTCACAGAGATCAGCATCTTTGGTGATTTGAAAGTTTAACTGGAGCCATATAAAGTAACATCCATGGTATAACTTAAAAACTGAATGCCTAGCTAAGGCAGAGTCAAGAAAAGATCACCGGAAATGAGATGCTCAAGGTACTGACAAAGTTATAATTGTCTATGTGAACACAAATCACTAACGTAAAAGCAGAAATTGAGATGAAGAGGAAAGCTATGAGCATCTAGATGTTTGGGCCTTCAGTGAAGGTCTCAGTTAAGGTAAATACAGGAGGAAAGGCTATGAAGCTGTTAACAAAAGGCAAGTTTGCTAAATGGAGGGGTTCAAGAGGTAAAGGAAAAACTGAGAGAATTAGAAGGCAAAGTTTAGAGCGACAGCGGGATTGTTGTTATAGAGAACAGCTGGCTAATGAGGTTTTTATTTTGTGTATTAAGACTTTTTTATTGTAGTAAAATACACATAACAAATCATTTTACGTTTTTAAGAATATTTTTAAAGCAAAAAAAAAACCTGTCTACTATGTAAAGTCTAGCACCTTATAACTTGTATGATATATTAATTAAACAGCACAAAAGCATGTGAGTATTTTAATTTAAAAGGCTTTTAAAAGAGGTTCTACTGTTACATAGGTGAGCAAAGACTATTCCTTCATTGAAGAAACACTGAAGGAATAACATTTATTTCCTATACCATAATTTCTCTGTGTCCAAAATGAAATACTTTGTTTCATCTGTACAGATGAAGCAGGAATATGAGATTACCATGCTAACCCTTTTGACATAAGCTTTACATTGTGAGGAAGAAAAGATCTTCTGACCCAGAGTTTAATTATGTCAGCAAATAAGAAGACATTTGGCAGAAAGGTCAACTAGTATCATAACTCACAAAATTTTAATTCATAAAATTTAACCCTGCACAATTTTATTTTTCTCAACTCAAAATAAATGTTTCAGAGTCCTGTTTCTAGAAATGTCTTGTTGTATTCATATGAACAAGTAGCAAGCAAACACACCATGATACACCTAGGTGAAAGTATGTGTCTGTCCTTTCCTCCCCTCATACAGGAGTTGACATCTGCACTGGATGTCAAAGGATGAGTAAGAGCTTTCTCGGTAAACAAACTTGGGAGGAAGGTAAGAGCTTTCACTGGGGGAAAACATCTGAATGTACAAAAGAACACAGTTCTGAGGCCACCTGCCATTTTCAGGGCTAAGGAAAAGAAGACAAAGCTGGAAGAGTAGGGGAGGTACCAAATGTTAAAGAGCACTGTACATTTTGCTGAAGTTGGACTCAGGTAATAAATAATAGTGAACCATCAAGAGACTGATAAAACAGTGATAATCAGGCTTGTTTCTTTTCACTTGAATAAACTTCAACTGTATTATTAGAAGAAAGATACTAACTAGAGCTTGAAAAACAAAAGAACAATATGGAAGTAGTTTTGGCTACAAGCTACTTCTGATTCTCTTAGCTAAAAGAATAAACTAACACTGAATTTTCTTTTTTGAACTGATCAAAGTAATAGTTGAAATACTTCAGAAATGGGGGGAAAGAATAACCAATAAATGGATTAAGCATAATTTTGTTAATATGTAAATATATCAAGCAATTTCTAGATTTTAATCCTGCATATGAAGCAGTGATTCTTAACATGGAAGTCTTAGCCACACTGAGCTATTTTCAGTATTTCAAAATGTCTAGGTAAAAGTTATGCACGCCCATGATTTACTTATGATGGGCCTTATAAGTAAGACTTTCTGTGCTTCTGGCTAGAATTATAGAAACTCAGTATAACATATATACCACTGATTATCATGTTTTGGAGAGACTCATCATGCTTATATGTGTGTGTGTGTGTGTGTGTGTGTGTATAATTTATTGAGAAATAAATTATTATTTAATGTAGTTTGCTAAGAAGTTTTTGAAGAGAGGGCTCTCATAAGTATGGGAAATGAATAAAAGGGTTTTTTTTTTTCAAGTTGAGAATCACTTAGCTATTAACTGCAAACTGTAACTTTTAAATGCACATTTACAGTCTTATTAGGGTCTGAGTTGTACAAGGATGCTACTCTATTTGCCAAGTAATTACAGTATTATTCTTAGTAACTGTCAGAGTGTTTAACAATTGATAAGATTTTACTCTGGCACTTCTAGGGAAATATATCATCTTAGTTTGTATCCAAATTGACTATCTAGGGAAACATTTTTTAAAGCTGATATGTAGTAATTCTGACTCAGTTTCTTTCTTAATTGTTATTCCATAAAATTTCATAAATATGAATTACATAAAATTACATAAATTTTCAAGCATATATTAAACTACAGATTCAACCCCACTGAACCTATTATCCACTTGCAAAAAACATCCATTTATAGTCAATTTTGTCAATATACCCACCTACTCTATCCTCAAGATTACTCTTAAAAAATTCTAAACATCATATTTTATCTAAGCATTTATCAATCTAGAAATGACAACAATTAGCCTGCTTTGAGAACTTACTGTTTTCAGGCACTTTGTGAAGTATCTGACATGGATTCTCTCATTAAATCTTTAGAAAGACTTAATGACTAGGTACTCTTACTGTCTGCACAGTAATGGATGACTTGGACAACTTTCTATGTCTCAGTTTTTCAGAAAAATGTGTAATATTCATCGCATTTATCTTACAGGACTATTCCAAGAATTAAATTGATCAAAACAACACAAAGCACTTAATCAACATAAGTACTTTGCTCACTAAAGCACAGTAAGAGCTTAAAGCCAGTTATCACTGCTATTTTTAGCAATAATTTTAAATGATTTGCATTGTTAAAATAAAAAACTTCAATCCTTCAACAACAAAAAGCCTACAATGTATATAAAGACCTCATAAAAGTGTTTTTGAGAATTTTTAAATGAGGCTATCTATGTTCCTCATTCAAGACAATATATGAAAGGGAGATGATTATGCCATAAAGGTTCAGCAAGAGCTGCAGAGAGCATGCACTCTGAGCAACCATGATGAGAACCAAAAGGGCAGAAATCTCAAGAAAGCTTCAGGAAGATATCAGGATTCTCACATAAATAGAACAAGAAACAAAAGCCAACTTTAATTAAATTTCAAAAGGAACACAGTGACATCAACTGATGTTTCAGTTACTTAAGACTTCATTAGTAGAACAGGCTGTTAACTTTATATTGCTGCCTTTCTTCAAATTCACTAATCTTTTCTTCTGTAACATCTAATCTGCTATTAATCCCATCTGAAATCAAACAGAGAAAAAAACTGGGGGAGGGGACAAAAGAGGAACAGTGAGTTTTAGGACAACTGTAATAACACTAACATATGGATGAGTGGCATCCCCAAATGGGAATGGAGAGGGAACAGGGAAAAAATATTGGAAGAAATTATAACAATGGAGTAAAATTTCCCAAATTTGATGAAAACTATAAAACCTATATAGATCTAAGAAGCTCAACATCCTCCAAGCACAAGAAACATTAAGAAAATTACACAATGGTATATTATTTCCAAACTGCTTAAAGCCAATAATAAGGGGAAAAAAAATTTTAAGTTCGTAGAGAGAAAAAGATACATTAGAACAGAGGAATAAAGATAGAACAGTAGACTTCTCAATGGAAACAATGCAAGCCACGATAGAGTAGAGCAACATCTTTAAAGTACTGAAAGAAAACTGTCAGCCTAGAATTGGTTACACAGCAAACACAGCTTTCATATATGAAGGTGAAACTTTTGGGGATGATAAATATGTTCATTATTTTGATTGTGATGATGGTTTCACAAGTGTATAACTATGCCACCGTAAGGCAGAGATCTAAAGGAGCTATGAGCTCAATGTAAGGATGTAATAAGAGTAACCTGCTCCTCTACCAACTCTACAGGACTAAAAGAAAGTTACAATAATGCTGTGGAAGAAGAGAGGGAAGAACCCTTAGAAGTAGCAGTCATAAAGCACCCGATGTGGATTTTTAGACAAAGTGCACATCAACTGGTTGTCCGAAACAACTTCACTCTGGATATTTAATGGTCCCAACCTGGCAGTGCTTGTATGCACTGGCAAAAGGAAATTCAAACCTTTACTGAAGAAAGCATCGTAATTCTAGACAAAGTATGTGCATAAATAATTTTCAAGGAAAATGAGAAGTTCATAGTTTAAAATAGCCATATATATATAAAGAAACAAAGCACCTTGAGCAACAGAAAAACAAAGAGGAAGAGAAGACCCACTAACAAAAGCAAAATATCTCTACTTACCATATTTAAGGAATGAAACACAAGCTACAACTATTTTTAAATGGGGTAAAGAATACAGAGGACTTCTAACTTTTTTGGGCAACTCCCTGTGAATCTCAAAACAAAAAAAAATATCTCATATCTCAAAATAAAATTTTTTTAAAAGGGGGAGTAACAGATTTAAATTTTTTTAACTGCAATGAATGGATTTTAATGGAAGCTTAACATAACTAAAGAGAATATTCATAAACTGAGACTGTTCAGAAGAAAACGCCTGTTTTACATTTAGAACTAAAAAAAAAAAAAAAAAAGGGAAATACGTAAGTTAAGAGACATGGAGAATGGTACAAGGGAGTCTAACATACAGATGTTAGAGTTCCAGAAGGAAAGACAAGAACACAACAGATGCATTACTTGGTGAGATTACTGATTGAAAGACACAGTCCAAAGATTGAGAAAACCAAATCAAAAGAGGTAATCCTAAAAAGCAGTCAGAAAATGAAGACAGGTTACCTTCAAAAGAATAACAGGTAGAATGTTTGCTGAACTCTTAAGGGCAAAAAGGCAATGTACTTGTACAACCAATGTGCTAATAACAACAAAAAAAAATTGACAACCTATACATAAAATGCTATACAAAGCAAAAATATATTTCAAAAAATGAAAGCAAAATGGAGATATTTTTAGACAAACTAAAACAAAATTCACTGCCAGGGGACGTTTAGTGAAGATTCTAAAAATAATAAACTTCAGGCAAGGAAGATGAATCAAGGTAGAAGGTCTGAGAAGGTGGAAGGAAAAAAACAGGAAGTGGGAAAAAAAGTGAAATAAATCTGTGAAACACTATATTGTACACCTTTAACTTACACAATATTGTACATCAACTATACTTCAATTAAAAAACAATTTTAGAGAGTAAAAAAAAGTGAAATAAATCTAAAACACTATATAAAATCAATAATAGTGTATTCAACAGGGGTAAGAAAACAAAGAATTAAAATACATGATAATTACAAGGGGAGTAAAGGAGAGAGAGGAATAAAGTTTTTAAAAAATTTTTAACTGAGGTACAGTTGATGTACAATATTTTGTTTCAGGTGTACAACACAGTGATTCACAATTTTCAAAGTTTATATTCCATTTAGTTATTATAAAATATTGGTTATACTCCCTGTGTTGTACAACATATCCTTGTAGCTTATTTCTTTTATACCTAGTAGTTTGTACCTCTTAATCCCCTACGCCTAGATTACCTCTCCCCACTTCCCTCTTCTCACTGATAACCACTAGTTTGTTCTCTATACCTGTGAGTCTGTTTCTTTTTTGTTATATTCACTGGTCTGTTTTAATTTTTAGATTCCACATATAAGTGATATCATACAGTATTTGTCTTTCTCTGTTTGACCTACTTCACTTAGCATAATACCCTCCAAGTCTATCCATGTTGTTGAAAATCGCAAAATTTCATTCTTTATTATGGCTGAGTAATATTCCTGTGTGTGTGTGTGTGTACACACACACACACACACACACACACACACACACACACAATTATATCCTCTTTTTCCATTCATCTGTTGATGGACACTTAGGTTGCTTCCAAATCTCTAGCAATTGTAAATAATGCTACTATGAATGCTGGGGTGCATGTATCTTTCCAAATTAGTGTTTCCATTTTCTTCAGATATATTCCCAGGAGTAGAACTGCTGTATCATATGGTAGTTCTATTTTTAGTTTTTTTTAGGAATCTCCATACTGTTTTCCAAAGTGGCTGCAGCAATTTACATGCCCAATAACAGTGTTAAGAGGGCTCCCTTTTCTCCACATGCTCACCAACATTTATTATTTGTAGTCTTTTTGATAATAGCCATTCTGACAGGTGTGAGGTGATATCTTATTGTGGTTTTGATTTGCATTTCTCTAATGATTAACGATGTTGAGCATCTTTTCATGTGCCTGTTGGTCATCTGTATGTCCTCTTTGGAAAAATGTCTATTCAGGTCTTCTGCCCATTTTTTAATCAGGTTGCTTGTTTTTTTTTTTTTGATGTTGAGTGGTATGAGCTGTTTATATATTTTGGACATTAACCCCTTATCGGTCATATAACTTGCAAATATTTTCTTCCATTCAAGAGGTTGTCCTTTTGTTTTGTTGATGGTTTCCTTTGTTGTGTAAAAGCTTTTAAATTTAATTAGGTCCCATTTGTTTATTTTTGCTTTTGTTTCCTCTGCCTTAGGAGACAGATCCAAAGAAATACTGCTACAGTTTACAACAAAGAGTGTTCTGCCTATGTTTTGTTCTAGGAGTTCTATGGTTTTTGGTCTTACATTTAGGTCTTTAATCCATTTTGAGTTTATTTTTGTACATGGTGTTACAGAATGTTCTAATTTCATTCCTTTACATGTAGCTGTCCAGTTTTTCCCAGCACCACTTACTGAAGAGACTGTCTTTTCTCCATTGTATATTCTTGCCTGCTTTGTCGTAGATTAACTGACCATAAGTGTGTGGGTTGATTTCTGGGCTCGCCATTCTGTTCCACTGATCTGTGTCCGTTTTTGTGCTGCTTTGATTACTATAGCTTTGTAGTACACTCTGCAGTCAGGGAGTGTGATACCTCCAGCTCTGTTCTTTCTCAAGATTGTTTTCAGATTGTTTTGGCTATTCAAGGTCTTTTGTGTTTCCCTACAATTTTTTAAATTGTTTGTTCGAGTTAACTCTGTGGAAATTATCTTTGGTATTTTGATAGGGGTCGCACTGAATCTCTAGAGTGCCTTGGGTAGTATGGTCATTTTAACAATACTGACTCTTCCAATCCATGAACATGGTATACCTTTCCACCTGTTTGTATCCTCTTCAATTTCTTTCACCAGTGCCTTATAGCAGGGTTCGGTCCCCAACCGGGCCGCACAGCAGGAGGTGAGTGGCAGGGGAGTAAGCAAAGTTTCATCTGTATTTACATCCGCTCCCCATGGCTCACATTACCACCTGAGCTCCACCTCCTGACAGATCAGCAGCAGCATTAGATTCTCACAGGAGCACGAACCCTACTGTGAACTACACACGTGAGGGATGTAGGTTGCGTGCTCCTTTTGAGAATCTAATGCCTGATGATCTGAGGTGGGGCTGAGGTGGTGAAGCTAGCACTTGGGAGTGGCTGCAAATACAGATTATCATTAGCAGAGAGGTGTGACTGCACAGAGACCATAATAAATCAATTGCTTGCAGACTCATATCAAAGCCCTATCAGTGAGTGGCAAGTGGCAAGTTGCATCTTAAAGAGTAGACTGGACATAATCAACACACTTCAGGTGTCACTGTCTCCCATCACCCCCATATGGGACCATCTAGTTGCAGGAAAACAAGCTCAGAGCTCCCATTGATTCTGCATTATGGTGAGTTGCATAATTATTTCATTATATATTACAATGTAATAATAATAGAAATAAAGTACACAATAAATGTAATGGGCTTGAATCATCCCCAAACCATCACCCCACCCCCACCCCCGGCCCAGGATTGAGGAAAATTGTCTTCCATGAAACTGATCCCTGGTGCCAAAAAGGTTGGGGAATGCTGCCTTATAGCACGGGACTTTTATCTCCTTAGTAGGCTTATTTCTAAATATTTTATTCTTTTTAATGTGATTATAAATGGGATTGTTTCCATAATTTCCCTTTCTGATAGTTCATTGTTAGTGTATAGAAGTGCAACAGATTTCTGATATTAAATTTGTACCCTGCAACTTTACTGAACTCACTGATGGGCTCTAGTAGTTTTTTGGTGGGGAATGAAGTTTTAAAGTGGTCTGAAATTATTAGGCAGTGGGTGATCATATTAAGTACAGACTTTGATAAGTAACAATTAAGAGAAAAAAACAGTATAAATAACTTTGGAGCTAGTAAAATGGGGGGAATGGAATTATGAAAAATACTTAGCCAATCCAAAAGAAGAAAAAAAAGAAGGAAAAATAAAATGGGAAGGAAAATAAGAAATGATGAAACGGTAGATTTAAATGAAAATATAAGTACAGTTGAACCTTGAATAATGCAGAAGTTAATCTGCGTATAACTTACAGTCAGCACTCCCAATTCAGGGTACCTCTGCGTGCAGGGATTCAACCAACCAGACTGTGCAGTACTGTAGTATTTACTATTGAAAATATCCACGCATAAGCGGACCTATGCAGTTCAAACCCATGTTGTTCAATGGTCAACTGTACTTACATTACATTTAAGTCACTAAGTCAGCTAAAGGATAAAGATTCTTGGGCTTAATTTTGAAAAATCCAACCATATTCGTTCATAAGCAACAAATCCAGAACATAAGGAAAACAGCAAAGTAGAAAGTAAAAATGAAAGGAAAAAGGTATACCATGCAATTCACTAACCAAAAGAAAGCTGGCAAACAAGACAAAATTCAAGGCTAACATAAGAGACAGGTCAACTCAAATGGCTCAATTCACCAGTAAAATCATTTTAAGTATGTTCCTGACAACATAGCTTAAATGTATAGAGAGCAAACAGTGATAAAACAAGAAGAAATTAAGAAACTGAGAATCATAATTGGAAATTTTAACACATCTCTTAGTAAAAGAACAAACAGAAGACCTGAGGCTATAGACAGAACACAACATACTTGAGGACTACTATACTTGAGTGTAGAACACTACCTGAAGTACAATATACATTCTTTTCAAATACACACAGAACCTTCAAAGAAAGCAATTTTATACTAGGCCAGAGGTCAGCAAACTTTTCGTGTAAAGGTCCAGACAGTACATATTTTTAAGTTTGCAGACTCTAAGGCCTCTATCACAACTGCTCATCTGTTCCTCTGCCTTCATAGTAAAGAGAGAAGCCATGGTAGCATGATTGGATTTGGTCTATAGGTCATAGTTTACCAATGGGTGGGTGCACTAGCCCATAAAGTGTTAACAAATTTCAAAAGACTGAAATAATACAAGCCACATACTCTAACCACAATGAAATAAATTAAAACTCAAAGGGGGGAGGGGGAAGATAAGTTTTCCATGTGTTTGGAAGTTAAAAAACAAAAAACTATTCTATAACCAATACACTGTTCAAAGAAGAAATTATAATGGAAACTAGAAAATATTTTGAATTAAACTGTCAAAATTCCATGTAACAAACTGTAAGATAGGACTATGGCAGTACTTAATAGGAAATTAACATTTATTAGGAAAAGGGATGATATTTAGTAAGCCAAGCATTCATCTCAAGAAGGGAGAAAATAGGGACTTCTCTGGTGGTGCAGTGGTTAAGAATCTGCCTGCCAATGCAGGCGACACGAGTTCTATCCCTGGTTTGAGAAGATCCCACATGTCGCAGGGCAACTAAGCCCGTGCACCACAACTACTGAGCCTGCACTCTAGAGCCTGCGAGCCACAACTACAGAGCCCACGTGCTGCAACTACTGAAGCCCGTGGGCCTAGAGCCCATGCTCCACAACAAGAGAAGCCACCGCAATGAGAAGCCCGCACACCGAAACGAAGATTAGCCCCTGCTCGCCACAACTAGAGAAAGACCGCACCCAGCAACAAAGACACAACGCAGCCAAAAATTAATTAATTAATTAACTATAAACAAAGAATGGAGAAAATAAACTTAAAAGCTTTTTCACAGCAAAGGAAACCGTAAACAAAACAAATAGACAACCCTCATAATGGGAGAAAATATTTGCAAACAAAGTAACTGACAAGGGATTAATCTCCAAAATCTACAAACAGCTCATGCAGCTCAGTATCAAAAAATACAAACAACCCAATCAAAAAATGGGCAAAAGATCTAAACAGATACTGCTCCAAAGAAGACATACAGATGGCTAAAAAGCACAATGAAATGATGCTCAACATCACTATTAGAGAAATGCAAAAACTACAATGAGGTATCACTTCACACCGGTCAGAATGGCCATCATCAAAAAATCTACAAACAATAAATGCTGGAGAGGGTGTGGAGAAAAGGGAACCCGCCTACACTACTGGTGGGAATGTATAATAAATTGGTACAGCCACTATGGAGAACAGTATGGAGGTTCCTTAAAAAATAAAAAATAGAGCTACCATGTGATCCAGCAATCCCACTCCTGGGCACATATCTTGACAAAACCATAATTCGAAAAGATACACGCACCCCAATGTTCACTGCAGCACTATTTACAGCAGTCAGGACATGGAAGTAACTTAAATGTCCATCAACAGAAGAATGGATAAAGAAGATGTGGTGTGTGTGTGTATATATATAAATAATGGAATATTACTCAGCCATAAAAAAGAACAAAATAATGCCATTTGCAGCAATATGGATGGACCTAGAGATTGTCATACTGAGTAAGTTGGACAAAGACAAATATCGTATGAAATCGTTTATATGTGGAATCTAAAAAAAATGCTACGAATGAACTTATTTACAAAACAGAAATAAAGTCACAGGTGTAGTAAACAAACATGATTACCAGGGGTAAGGGAGAGGAGGGATAAATTGGGAGATTGGGACTGACATATACACACTACTATATATAAAATAGATAACTAATAAGGACCACAACTACTGAGCCCGTGTGCTGCAACTACCGAAGCCCGCATGCCTAGAGCCCGTGCTCCACAAGAGAAGTCACCACAATGAGAAGCCTGCGCACCTCAATGAAGAGTAGCCCCCGCTTGCCACAACTAGAGAAAGCCCTCACGCAGCAACGAAGACCCAACAGAGACAAAAATAAATAAGTAAAATTAAAAAAATTTTTAAAAAGATATTAATAAAACCTGGTATCAAGAAATTTGAAATTTTAGACAAAATGGACAAATTTATAGAAAAATAACTTTGCAAAACTGATAGAAGAAACAGAAAACCTGAACCACAGAGAATCTGAATCTATGTTAAAAAATAAATATAACCACAAAATTCCTATCCAAAATACATATCCTAGAGAAACAAACACGCGTGTATCTCAGGAGACGGGAAGGAATGTTTTTATTTTTTATACTAGCCAAAACTAGAAACAACCCGAATTACTATCAATAAAAGAATGAATTAACTATAGCCAAGAGGTTCCCAAACTTTTTCAGATCATGATGCCATTTAACATCTCAGCAGTTTTTTTTCACAGAACTAAAAGAAATACCTAACAAAAGTTCAGATTTTTAAAGATATTTTAGTTATTCTTTAAACAGTACTTTTAGATACTTTTCTGTGTGTGTGTGTATATATATATATCTTGTGATTTTTAAAGACTTTTTAAAAGTATCCAGTCAATGAATTCTTCTATTTGCCCTAAGCATTCAAAGGGTAGAAACACCACCGTAAACAAGGCAAAATAGGGTCCCCTTCTTCATTTCCTTACATTCTAATTAATCAGAAAACCAAAACTTAAATAGACTGATGTGACAGAGAGGATATGGATGTTTAAAAATTCTAGATTGGGTATAGAGAAAAAGGTTCTTTAAGAGTGACATTTATGCTGAGATCTCAAAGATAAGAACTAGCCATACAGAGATCAGAGATGAACCATAAATGATGAGAGGCAGGTTTGCATTGCTGCAGAGAAAAGTGACCAACCAATACTTCTTTTACTTTTGTAATAACTTTACCAATTAACAACATTTTTACCAACAGACATCTCAACCTAACTGTCCCTTTGCCAAATGGATAATTGATGACTCTGAATGTTTCTTTCTCAAATCTTATCTCCCGATATTCCTCTTTTTCAACCTCTCTTAGCCATACCCAATTCTTTTTCTAGTCGTAAGCAATCATTCTGCCAGGTGACTGACTCACTGAGCCTATGCATTCCTCAGATAGTCTGATAGATCCACAAACTATGATATTAAAATTAACAAGGTTTTTTTCAGCAAAACCAAAATGAATTAACTATTTTTGGAGGTAACTGCTGAAATGAACTACTATTGAACCATATACTCAGTCTCAAGTCTCATAAAGACTGTAAGACTCCCAAAACAGCAAGGACAGTCTCAGTTTTTGTATTACTGTACAGTCATCACCTAGCATGGTACCTGGTACATGGCGAGCACTCAAATACCTACTGAACAAATGAGTTGAATGAATACTGAACTTAAGTTCAATAAACAACCTGCTTTTTCTCTGACAATAAATGCACCTCATGAAAACAATATGTTTGGATAGGAAATCTTGATTTGTTGCCATAGCCCTTCCTGAGAAGACTGATGGTAGATACGAATTTGTATGTCATTTCTACTAGCTAGTTGGTTCACATCTGAAAGGCTTTTTTGAACTTTAGGAGAATTTACAGCAAAACTAAAAACCCAGTTTGGCAAAAGTTCTTCTGAAGTAGTTGTTCTCAATCTTCACTGAATAACAAAAACCATCTGGGATGATTTACCAGTATTCCTAATATACTGTAAAAAAATTTTTGATACCCAGGATGTAATTTAAGATTCTTATTTAACCAGTCTAGAGCCAGACTAAGGCATCCGTATTTTTTTTAAAGCTCCATAGGTAGTTCTAATATTACATACAGGACTGAGAATATATTCTCTAAACCTAATCTATCCATTCATTTGTCCTCACATTTTTTTTTCCCCCAGTACCAGTAAGTCTTTATTAATTGAATTTTCCCGGGGAAAAGAAGGGGAAGGGAAAAGGATCAGCATGTGTGTTACAAAATGATAGCAAATGGGAAACGAAGTATCTGGCACAGCAAAATCAACCATCAAATAGAACACTCCCCAGATGGAGTTGCCAAAGCTCAAACGGGCTCAGTCTCCTGCAGTTCCGGAATGTGGGGAAGGGATGAGGGAAAGAACAGACAGGTACGTGTTTTTCTACCCTCCTTCCCTCCCCATAAATTCAAGATTTCACACAAAGCTTTGGTTTCTAGCAGTAAACATGGAATTACATTCATCCGTCTCCTATTAAACAATCTTGTGGCCACTTTACATAAGTTTCTTTCACCTGCATAAAAGTTCCTGAGTGACATGGATATACATTCATCTTTCCTTTTGTGGTCTCCCGACCCCACTTTCTACATGGAAGGCCCCCTCATTGCTTCTCTCTACCCTAGGATTAGAGATTAAAGTAGGTTTTAATCCATCCAAAGACAACAGTCTGTTTGGCATGAATCACATCAAGGAATGGTCATGATTCAAGAGACTGGGAACAAGGGATGGAGAGTTCTTACTTCAGGATTTGTGCACAAATCATTTAACTGCAGATACTACACAAATTAAATGTATGGTGTATGGGCTGTTTGTGGGGGGAGGAGGGGCATGACGGGGAAATAGAGGAGGGGGTAGGAATCTAGTTTTTAGGACAGAAGCTCGTGTTCGAAATAGGAGAAGGGGAACACAAAAGAAAGTGTGGTTCAAGATCCCCCCCACACTTCAAGAAGAGAGGCCCCCAAGCTTATGTTTCAGATCTTTCTGCTTGGTGCAGAACCTTTTGTCAAAGATGCTTTGGCTATTTTTCTCAATATAAAAAGAAGTTTGTAAACAATAAAATCCCAAAAGAACATGGAAAAGATCAACACATTATATTTACACAAACTAGGCCACCTAGCAATCACCAAATCAGCTACTTGTGAAGTCCTATGAAGCCCAAATACAATAACTAGAGGGGGGCAGCAACTGGCGGAGACAAGAACCCAGGATCAGACGTACATCACCCAATGAGTTCTACTGCATTTGCCCCGTTACAACAGTGAGGTGGGTTTGCAGTGATCTCACAGCGCGTAAACGACACCCACTCTCCTTTAGCTACCATGACACTAATCACTGCTGCAGCAGGGCAGGACACTGGCTCTGGGAACCACAAAGAAGCCATCGCTGATGGTCTCTCTGGAAGCCAAGGAGGAAAGGTCCAGAATTGTTAAAGGTTAAGGATCTTGTCCTTGCTTCATATATCCATACCTGGGCAGCCCAAGATGAGTACAGAGGCATCGTTCTTAAAACCTATCCTTACCAACTCACATTTTTTTAGCAAAACACACACTTATACCCTGTTGTGCATATAGGCCTAGCCTAATCCAGTGAAGGATGGATCTAGTATGTAAAGCGAGTCCTGTGCCCTGGGATTAGAGGTCTGGAACAGGAGCCCTTTATCACACATACAGACGGGCCTTCGCCTAATCTTGGCTTCCCCTCTCTGCGCCTTTTACCTGGCCCAGCCTCTCCTAACCTCTCTGCACCACCTTTTCCTGTTCAGACCAATTTCCAGTCTTTCAGTAGAAGGAGACCAAGTCATGGGGCAACCCAGTTAAAACCTAGTCTCCCATGAAACACTTAAGGTGGAGGAGTTTCAAGAAGACACTATGGCAGAAAATCTAGCTCTAATTGGCAAAAATGAGGTAGCTCAATAGGCTATACACTCCAAATAGTTGTTCTCTCTGGTGATACAGTAACAAAAAGGATTCCTGCTGTGCAGACCCGGAGCTGCTGCCAACTTATCCCTGAGACTGCTCACATACCTCCTAAGAACACAGTGCAGGAATGAGGGCCTTAGATTAAAATACACAAAAATACAAAACTAGAATATTTATATTATGGAAAAAAAAGTTAAATGCACAAGATACGTCATCCACAAACAGCTAGTGCAGTTGGCATCCTGGAGAAAGTGGGACACAAGGTACAGTCATCCGAGGGAGCAAATAAATAAAATTGTATTGGCCCAAGATGGGGTAGGAGTGAGCTTAGAAACAGCAGGTCTGCAGCTGTTCCCTCAACCACCCCTTTCACCTATCATCACACAACCCACTACTTGGGACAGTTCTCAGCACCCTATCCCAGGAGGGGGTTATGAGAGACAAGATGTGGAAAACCCTGCCTTACCCCTGAGGTATTCCCTCCCACAGAATGTAGTGGCTTGTGGTTTGGGTCCATCAATCTGGTATCATGCTTCATCTTCTCACTTTGGCATGGGAAATATTATTCCATACCTTTCTTTAAGAGTACAACAACTTCCTTATCGAGGCCACTTTCAAAAGCTGGAGATTCTGGGGGTGGAGACTCAGATAAAGCATGCAGGGAGGGTTACCAGATAAAACATGCAGGGAGGGTTACCCCGCAAAGCCCTCACGTGCATCTGGATAGAGCATGATTGGAGTTCCTTTGCCTCACCCCTTCCCCCCACCAAGAGGGAAGAGGGGGTGATGTTGTGGACCCCGGCCTGAGATACATGGCAGTGCTAGCTGCCCCTACCCACCCTGTCCCCACTTTCTCCACTCTGCCAATTGATGCTTGCTCCTCAAAACTTCCTGATCACAAAACGTCCATCCATTTTTTTAAATTTAAAAGCCTAATTCCAAGAAAAGGTATTTCTTTAGGAAAATATTTTAGAGAAATTTCACTTATATAGTTCCAGTCAAGTGACCATCACTATAAACTATACTTCTGTTATTCTTAACAAAAATGTCTGATATTAGATTCTAAGCAACCACACTCTCTTAAACCATACTGATCCTCAAAAACAATCTACAAACACCCTTCTCTAACTATACAGAAAACTGCAATCAGGGATTAAAAAATATTAAGGTGGAACAAAGGTGACTTCCACTATTAACCATGACAGATTAACTGGCACCAGACTAGCCCTGCCACCAAAAACTATAAAATAAGACAGAAATACATGATACAACTATATTCAATCATTGGACTACATGCAGAAAAATTCTGCAGTTCCTTAGAGAGCACCTGTCTGTCTGTAGACAATTACATGATAACAGCACAGAGGGCTGGAGACCAAGCAGAACACAGAAGTCTCTCTGAGCTGAGGAGGCAGAAATTAGGGCTTGGGACAACCTGAGCCACTGGAATCCATGGAGCAAGGCACTAGAATGGAAGGAGCTGTGTGGGGTGAGGTTGGGGAGTGGGGGTGAAGGGAGAAGGAAAAGTGAATTCCTCCTTCCTCCCAAGTCCTTAGCCAACATCTGGGCTGTACATACACAGGATGAGATTATGCAAGGATTAACAGAGAGCAGCTGCTATAAAGTTGACACTGTAAGACAGAAACTAGAAGTCAAGCAGTTCTGGGAGACAGAATTCCAGCTGAGCCAGAGGACGAATTGATTTTGTTCAACTCCGCAGGCATCTACCTGAGAAACCAGAAAGTCTACACGTTAAATGAAAGGACTATACCTCGAATAATTTCTATCCTAGGCCTATCCTGTCCTAACAAAGCCTAAAATAAAGCCTTCACAAGATCTTCCAAGAAATAGATTTTAGAAGTTGAGAGGGGCTTGGGAAATACCTTGGCTTTCCACAGATCCTTCCTAACAAAGGATAAAACCAAGCTTACACAAGATCAAGGTGATCAGCCAGTAATTTAACTGCCTGCTAGAACAACAATCAACAGTCTGCAGAGGAAGATAAAAGAATTCAGAGTTTCTATAATATATCATCCACAATGTCCAAATCTCAATTAAAAATCACTAGGTACTCCAAGAAACAGGAAAGTATGACTCAAAGTAAAGAAAAACATATTCAATAGGCACTGTCACCAAGATAGTCCAAATGCTATATTTAGCAAAGACCTCAAATGGGCTACTGGATATTTATTTAAAATTTAAATGAAAACAGGTTCTTAATGAATGAACTGATAATAAGTCCTAGCAGAGAAATAGAAAGTATTTTAAAAAATGGAAATTCTAGAAAAGTATAATAATTGAAATGAAATAACTCACTGGATGGGTCTGGTAGCAAATGGGAGATGACTGAAGAAAGGGTGAGTGAAAATGAGCACATATGAAAAGTTATAAAATCTGAAGAAGGGAGAGAACAGACTGAAGGAAAATGAACAAAGCCTCAGGGACCTGTGTGACAAAATCAAGGGTCTAACATACGTGTAACTGGTGTCCCAGAAGACAGTAAGAATGTGGAGAGAAAAATTTTTTTAAATGGTCAACTTTCCAAATTTGATGAAAACCATAAACTTATAGGTACAAGAAGTTCAGTGAAACACACACAGGATGAACAGAATGAAATACATACTTAAAAACATCATGGTTCAAATGGTGAAGACCAAAGAAAATCTTGAAAGCAGCCAGAGAACTGTCAAACAACATTCAGGCGAGAACAGTATGAATGATATAATTAAAAACAAAGATGGCCAGAATACAAAGTAATGACAGCTTTTAAATGTTGAAAGAAGAAACTGTCAATCCAGAATTCTGTAAATAGTGCAAATATCCCTCCAAACTGAGGATGTTCCAATGAATGGAAGCTAAGAGTATTCATTGCCAACAGACCTACAAAACAAGAAATGCTGAAGAATATTCTTCAGGACAAAGGAACATGATAAAAGATGTAGAGAAACAGAAATTGTAATAAATGGGTAAATATAAAAGACTGGGTTTTTATTTTCTCTCCTCATAATTTCCTTAAGAGTCTAAACATTAAAAAAAACACTGGAAGGTAGGGTTTATAATGCATTTATGAATAAATGATACAGCATTAGTACAAAAGATGAGGATTTGATAAATGGAATTATTCTTTTGTAAGGTTATTTGTGAAGTGAGAAATAGTACAATATTTTAAGTAGGCTTTAAGTTAAAGCTGCGTATCATTAGCCCTAGAGCAATCACTAAAAATAATAAAGAGGTACACCTTAAAAAGCCAAAAGTGGATATAAAATGAAATACCAAAAAAGTTTTAACTTAAAAGATGGCAGGAAAGAAACAACAGAACAAAACACAAGAGAAAATAAAAAACAAAAAGTTAAGCCTAACCTTATCACTAAATACATTAAATGTAACAGGATTAAACATTCCAATTAAAAGAGCAAGAGCTTCCAATTAAAAGAGAGAGCAAGGAGCCCTCAACTATTTATGCAATAAAAATACACAACATGGGCTTCCCTGGTGGCGCAGTGGTTGAGAATCTGCCTGCCAATGCAGGGGACACGGGTTTGAGCCCTGGTCTGGGAAGATCCCACATGCCGCGGAGCAACTAGGCCCGTGAGCCACAACTACTGAGCCTGCGCATCTGGAGCCTGTGCTCCGCAACAAGAGAGGCTGCGATAGTGAGAGGCCCGCGCACCGCGATGAAGAGTGGCCCCCGCTTGCCGCCACTAGAGAAAGCCCTCGCACAGAAACGAAGACCCAACACAGCCAAAAATTAAAAA
This sequence comes from Balaenoptera physalus, assembly GCF_965194825.1. Classification (NCBI taxonomy): domain Eukaryota; kingdom Metazoa; phylum Chordata; class Mammalia; order Artiodactyla; family Balaenopteridae; genus Balaenoptera; species Balaenoptera physalus. Next base: position 95,734,616 of record NC_138882.1, on the reverse strand, counting down.
AAAAAAAATACACAACATATAATTGATAATTCCTATATTCAGGCAGCTCTACTACCTCTTTTTTTCCTCTATCTATATTAACAAATATTTGTTCAATAGATGAAATGTCTAAATTTGTGTCAAATACTGTTATAGGCTCCTGGGACTTAGTGAACAAAACAAAGACACCTACCCTCATGAAGCTTACATTCTAATGGGAAGAACACAAAAAATAAAAACAAGCTATAAATTATAGAATATGTTTAGAAGGTGATAAGTGCTCTATATAAAAAAATACAGAGCAGGATAAGGCAGATTAGGAGTGATGGGGCAAATTGCAATTTTAAATACAGTGATTAGAGTAGATCTCACTGGCAAAGTTACATTTAAACAGAGACTTGACGGATATATGAAAGTTAGCTATGCAAATGGGTGGAGCAAGAAAGTTCTAGTTAGAGAAAATAGGCAGGTAACAGCATCTCTGGCATGTTTTAGAATCAGCAAGAAAGCCAGTGCAGCTGTAGCAGAGTGAGAGGTAAGAATAGTAACAGATGAAATGCGTGTATATAGGCCTCTATAAGGAATCTGACTTTTACTCTTATTGAACAGGAGAACCACTACTTTTGGGCAGGAAAGTGACACAGTCTGATTTGAGATTCATTCTAGTGGTTCAGTTAAGAATAAACTGAAGAGGGACAATATGAGAAGCATGGGGATGGTTTAGGAGACTACTGTAGTAATCCATACAGGAAATGATGGTGGCTGAGACCAGGCTAGTAGCAATGGAGCTAACAGCAATGAGGTAGTAGAAGTTGTGGGATCTGGGGATATATTTTAAAGGTGGAGCCAAAAAGATGTTCTGATATGTTTGGGTTTGGGTTTGGGTATGAGAAAACAGTGGAGTCAAGGATGATGCCAAGATTTCTGGCCTATGCAACAGAAAAAACAATACAAAACAAAACAATTGCAATTGCAACAAATTGAGATGGGGCAAGGCTGCCAGTGAAAAAGGTTGGGAGAAGGTATCAGTTCAGTTTTGGATAAACAGTTGACCCGTGAACAATGCAGAGGTTAGAGACCCCAACTGACCGTGCAGTCGAAAATCCAAGTACTGACTTTGCAGTTGACCTTCTCATCCACGATTCCACATCTGCGGATTCAACCAACCTTGGATTGTGTAGCACTGTAGTATGTATTTAGTGAAAAAAATCCACATATAAGTGGACCCACACAATTCAAACCTGTGCTGTTAAACGGTTCACTGTATTATATGAGAAAGCAGACACTCATGTAGAGATGTTACAGTCTGTAGAACAGACAAATCTGAAAGTTCAGGAGAGAGTACTAAGCCAGAAATAGGAATTTGAACATCACCAGCACATGGATGGTATTTAAAGCCATAAGACTGTAGTTGTAGATCATGGAGTAAGGCCTGGCACATTCAAAATTAGGAATCCAGAAAAATGAGCAAATGAGACTAAGAAGTAATCAGCATGGTAAAAGGAAAACTGAAAGAATGTGGTCTCCTGGTAGCAAAGTAAATGAAATGTATTAAGGGAATGATCAGCCATGTCAAATGTTGCTGATATATAAGGTATTAAGATGATGACTGAGAAATGACCTCTAGGTTTAGTAATGCAATGGTTATTGGTGACCTTGAAAAGAACACTGTTGGGAGAATGCTGATAGTCAAATATGTATATTTAAGAGAATGGGACAGGAGAAAATGGAGACCATGGTTATAAGCAATACTTTCAAAAAGTTTTGCTGCAAAGAGCAACAGGGGCCGTTGCTAGCAGGGAAAGTAGGTTAAAGATAAAGTCTTGTGTTTTCCTTCATTTTAAAGATGGAAGAAAAAATAGCAGAATATTGAAATACTGATGGGAGTGACTGCTAGAGACTGAAAAAACTGAAACCGGCAGAGAAAAGGCCAAACTGCTGAAGCAATGTCCCCAGCTACATAAAATGAGATGGAATCTAAGTGTGTATTAATTGGAGCAACTGGCTTTATAGAGGAAGAGAGTTTAATTAAGGTAAGACAGAAATGTAGAAATGTGGGTACAAGTGTTTACAGAAAAGTAAATGTGGTAGAGGGAGTCTGCACAAGTACTCTTTTGATTGTTTCATTTTTCTCAATAAAGTAGGAAGCAATACGAATATTTGGGAGTGAGAATAGAGGGTGAAAGTTGGACATTTAAGACAGAAAAGGTGTGAATGCACAGTACGATTGCCAGGCAACATTAGGGTCTATCTGAGGTTAAGTGGTCATGAATTGAGAGTGAGACCAGCTGGGGTCATTATGTGTTTTTTCTCCTGTGATATTCAACTGCATAAGCGAAGCATGATAGGAGTTGAGTTTAATCAGGATGGTGGTTTTGCCAAGGGAGTTCAACCAAGTGGGATATGGGAGTCAAGGCTAAAAGCAAGGGAGTGAAAATGATTAGCCATTAAATTAAACTGAAAATGGATTAAGTGAGAATATAAAGAAATGAGGTAAAGTGAAAGGGTAGTACAATCAATGGATTAAAATAAGTCACTGTATGGTGAATAACTGCTGAAGTCTGGTACTGAGCAGAATGAGCTAGAATGATGGGATATGTGTTTACAAAGAGGAATGCTTAAAACTGAACATAATTATTGGAAATGTCAAGGTCTAGTATATGGTCTCAGGTGTGAGTGGCAATGTAGAGGGCATAAATCTTAGAAAGGAGTTCAAAAAACAAAGACCAGAGTGTCAGAAGGATCGAATCTAAGTATATTAAAATTGCCAGGAATTAAGACAATAATAGAATACCACAGATTGCCACTGCATTAGGAACTAAAATCTGTAAGAGATAAAGTGGAATGACCCAAGGGTTTTATGGGACAGTATCAATGAGGGACACGAACGATGGCACTTGAGATTAACATTTAGAGATTTTTCAGGGAGGAAGGAGGAAGAATGGTCTAAAAAATAGCAAAGAGAAGACCTACCTCACAACTCCAGGCCTAGTAATACATGGGATGTCAAAGAAAAAACAGCCACCAGTTAAAAAGACTGCAGAGGAAGCAATGTCCTAGAGCCCTGTTTCCATTATAGCAAAGGAGGTACAGAAAGGGATCAAAAAAGAGGTTGAGGATATAGAAATCCTGCTGATGACAAACCATGAATCACAGAGAACAAAGAAGCAGAAACTGCCACGTGGGAGCCTTATGGGAATTAAAGCATGGCAGATGAGGGGAGACCTGGGAGTGTGGGGCTTTTCGTGGATGACAAATAGGGATAAAGAACATAATAATATTAGTCCTAGCAGATTTAAAGCAGATAATAATGGAGAAATTGCAAATATTGGTGGTAAACAGGGGTGGGGCCTAGGGTTTTCTCTTTTAATCTGTTAATGGAGAAGAAATTCTAGTTCTAGCAAGTCAACCACATCTTCACTCCAGATGAGGATAGAAGAGTCAGAATTGTGTGGTCTTAGAATGTGAAGGTTTAGTCATGACCCTCATTTCAGGAGACGCAAACTCACTCCAAATGTATATGTTACATCTTGCCTCATGATGACAGAGTGAAGGGAACAGAGAAGTTCTGAGAAGGTACACTGAGTGTGAGGACCTTCTCTATTTGTGATGAGGGGGGCAGAAGGTCTATGGGATGCCTTCCAAAATGACAGGCCTTTACTAAATAGCTTTATCAATTAAACAGTTAAGAATTCAACACATACCACCATCCTCCCTACTTCTATCAAGCCCAATCTGAGTTTATCATAAAATAGTCAGTGTTTATATTACTACAAGGTCTCAAATTTAATATGGCCAAAACTTAACTATCAACTCCCTAAATACACCTAACAAACCATGTCTTCCCACAGTCTTCCACATCTCAGTAAATTCAATCCTAATCGTCCATTACTCTTGGTAAACTGAAAGCCAAAACTCTTGGTGTTATTGGTATCTCATACAACCCATATATCAGCAAATCCACATTATCATTTTCAGGCATCAAATCCAAGTTCAAAATATATTTAGAACTGGATTATATCTTAATATCTCCAGTGTTAGTCTAAACCACCATTATTTCTTGCCAAAATTATTGAGAACAACCTCCTAACTTAATCTCATGATTCTGTCCTTGCTCTTTCTTTATCTCCTCACTAGAGCTAGTGCGATCCTTTTAAAACAATCAGTCAAATTATTCCACTGCTCAAAAGCTTGAGCATCTGACTCAGAGTAAAAAGCAACATTCTTACCATAACCTACAAAGCACTAAATAATTTGGCCCTTCCTGCCCCTGACCTCATCTGATAGCAATCTTCCCCTTGTTAACTGCACTCAGACCATACAGTTACTCAAAGATGTCAAATATGCTACTATCTCTGGCCCTTTGCACTTGCTTTCTCTCTACTTGAAGCATGCTCCTCACTGCCAAATTTAAGCAAGTCCTGCTCCCATTCTTCCTTCAGTCTCTACTCAAATCCCACTTCATCACCGAAGCCTTTTGAAACCACCCTAATTTAAAACAAAAACCTACAAACCTGCATGCTCACATGCTCTGTTCCAAATTCCCAGCTTTATTTTTCTCTATGACAATTACCACCTGATATATTCACTATTTGTTTGACTCTACCATGAAAAATTAAGTCCTTGGGGACAGTGACTTCACTTTGTTCACTGAAATATACCACGCCTGGCACTCAATAAGCATGCAACTATTTGTTGAATTAATAAATGATTGTAAACATTGTCCAACGATGAGCCAAGGAGTATAATAAGAGTAATTTCTTTTCTTGAACTTTGTTTCTTTTGGAGTTGACTTAATTCTCAATGTACTGATTCCTAATGTTTCTCATGTTCCATCAGGTATGTCAAAAACTTTTCAATATTATTTTTCAAATGACCTAATATAACAAATTTAATAGAAGTGGTTCCATTTTTTTTCCTGGAGACATCCTTAATGGGGTCCTTAGTCTTCATGCTTCAGTCTAAACTAGCTCCTGCACAGCTGTCATTCTGGGCATTCCCATTCACTTTCTTGGTTTATTAACATTTCTGTGGATCACATTCTCTAATAGCTCTCCAGAAAGAGGTGTATGGGAGGCAGTTTCTGAATCCTTGCATGCTGAAGAATGTGTACATCTTACTCACATTGATTAATAGTTTAGGTATAGAATTCTAGGTTGAAAATCTTTCCCTCTCACCCCACAACTTTTTTTTAAACATTTTTTTTATCACCCCGCAACTTTTGAAGTTACAGTTCCAGCATCCTCTACCTCCTAGTATTGCTATTTTTAAAGATCATATTTAGATTTCCAATTCATTGCAGGTTACCTACTTCGATTCTTTGGAAACTCTGTTGATCTTCATTTTAACCCATAGCATATCGCCATTTTATGATGATAATACACAGCTTTGATAGAAGCCTTTTACTATCAGCATACTGGGCATTAAATGGGTCATTTCAGATTGGCAATTCTAGGTTCGTAGGAGAATTTCTTGTATTATTTATTTGATAATTTCTTTCATTTCTTTTTCTATAATTTGTACTAGCTGGCAGTTGATCTCTTGTAATTTTTAAATCTTTTTGTCTTATTTTCTAGGAGACTAAATAGAATTTATCTACCAAACCTATTGATTTTTTTCACCTATCATACTTCCAAGAGCTCTTTCTTATTTTAATTTTGGGGGGGGGGTGCCACATTGCTCGGCATGTGGGATCTTAGCTCCCTGAACAGGCATCAAACCCGACCAGGGATCGGACCTGTACCCCCTGAAGTAGAAGCAGAAGCGTGAAGTCTTAACCACCTGACCTCTGGGGAAGTCCCTTTAATTACTCCTTTTGTGGAGATTCTGTCCTTAATTTGTGACCAATAGCTTGCCATTTTTCAGAACATCATAATTTTTATTTCACACTTCCTTTTGCTCCTGTATTATGTTATGTCCTTTCATGTGGGCAGCTGTGTCAATCAGAAACATGTACAGCTGTAAGGACTAATAGTGGCTCATATAACAAGACCAAATGTAGGCAGTTGATGGTGTTAGTTTAACAACATCAAAGTTAGAATCACTGAGATGATCTTGGCTTTATCCTCATGAGTATATAATGGTGTCAGAATTCCAGGCATCACATCCAAATTCAAGGAAGGAAAAAGGAGGAAGATGGATGACACCAGCAACATCTGTCCCTTTTGTCAGGAAGATAAAAACTTTCTGAAAATCACCCTCTAAACAGAATTCTGTTTCTATTTTGGGGGCATAAACTGTGGATCAGAGGTACCCTAACGCCAGGAATGCTGAGGAAGGAAATACTTAGCTTTTATAGTCTCTATATTTGAAGCCAGACAAGAGATAGAGAAGTTAAGAATTCTCAACTATCCCACAACGGATGGCATATGACAGTGGCTCTCATCAAATGTCAGATGATCCTTCCATCCATTCATATCCTTTTATATTTAAATATACTTTAATATTTTAGTATTTACTTATTTATTTGGCTGCACTGGGTCTTAGTTGCGGCACACAGGATCTTTTATTTTAAATACTTTTTTAAAAAATTTATTTATTTATTTATTTTTAAAATTTTTGGCTGTGTTGGGTCTTTGTTTCTGTGCGAGGGCTTTCTCTAGTTGTGGCAAGCGGGGGCCACTCTTCATCGCGGTGCGCGGGCCTCTCACTATCGGCGGCACACAGGATCTTCGTTTCGACATGCAAACTCTTATTTGAGGCATGTGGGATCTAGTTTCCTGATCAGGGATCAAACCCAGGCCCCCTGCACTGGGAATGGGAGCCTTAGCCACTGGATGACCAAGATGTCCCTAAATATACTTTAAAACTGCTCAGAATCACGTGTGAAAGAGAGAGCAGAACTTATGAACTGATGGGCTTCACTGTAAGGCAATCTTTTTCATCAGAAATGAACCCCAAATGGCAACATTAGGAGGCCTCTTCTAATTATTCACTTTCTCCAGAGAGTGACAAAGCCTCTAATTCCAGAAAGCAGAGTAGGGAAGAATAGTAAAATGGAAAAGTTCACTACTGGCAATCTGGAAGCAAATCGAGGTAAGTGAACGTCTCACAGTTTATTGTGCAGATTGATCCTTTAATCTCCCCAATTTCAGCCAAGTACCTCATCCCCACCCTCAATCTAGACCTAATATCCCCAAGTCCAGGGCCTCTGATTTTACTTATCCAGAGAATAAGCCCAACTTTTGTGATACCTATCACCTCTAGATCCTGAGCCACCACAGGTTTCTGGGAAATAAATCAAGTGGCTTCCTTTATATCTCATTTGCATGCCCTTGGGTTGTAGTTGGCTCAACTCTACTAGGTAAATTATCAGATCCAACAAATATTCAATCCATTTCCCTGGTTTTGAAAAATTAACTGAAACCTCCATTGGTGTCTCTTCTCTCATTCTTGTCCTTTATAAGTCTATACATTTTTTATTCATTTACTGTGAAGAGAATTACTAGAAGAAGGAGGGATAACGTCATGGTTTAGCTAGAAACCATGAAGTGCTTTGAGGTACAAAATTTCATAAAGTTCTATAGATGCTTTCCTTTTTGAAAACAACTTACGAGGCCATAAAGAAAACCAAAGATCTCAATAAAGTGTTTTTTTTAAAAAGAAAAGAAATAGGGAATTCCCTGGTGGTCCAGTAGTTAGGACTCAGGGCTTCCACTGCTGAGGGCCCAGGTTCAATCCCTGGTCGGGGAATTCCCACAAGCCGCCCGGCATGGCCATAAATAAATGAAATGTAACAGACTATTATTGAGCCCTTACTGTGTTAAGCACTTTACAGGTACAATTCTCAACTCAATCCTCACAGTCATCTTATAAGGAAGGTACTACATTTTCTCCGTTTGAAGATACACACTCGCACACACACACACCAAAGTTTGTTATCTGTATCACTATACTATGCAACAATCACCTTTAAAAGGGTAGGTGGGTGGCAGGGGACCCAAAATTCTTATATAGAGTAGGTAAGTCAATAATGATTCTAGAATGAGGCTAAATTTTAATCAAAGAAAAATTCACGGGCTTCCCTGGTGGCTCAGCGGTTAAGAATCCTCCTGCTAATGCAGGGGACACGGGTTCGAGCCCTGGTCCGGGAAGATCCCACATGCCGCAGAGCAACTAAGCCCGTGAGCCACAACTACTGAGCCTGTGCTCTAGAGCCTGCGAGCCACAACTACTGAGCCCACGTGCCACAACTACTGAAGCCTGTGTGCCTAGAGCCTGTGCTCTGCAACAAGAGAAGCCACTGCAATAAGAAGCCTACGCACCGCAACGAAGAGTAGCCCCCACTCGCCGCAACTAGAGAAAGCCTGTGCACAGCAATGAGACCCAATGCAGCAATAAATAAATAAATAGATAGATAAATAAATAAATAAATGAAAAATTCACATCTTTTTGATAAAGTCAAGATTCAACATAAGAAACTAAAAGAAGTACAATGAAATAAAGCTAAGCAAAGAATAAAAATAAAAGAGAACTCTGAGAGTTAGAATACTTAAAAAAAGAATAAACAATTTCAAAAACTGGATCACTAAAATGACCAATAGGGACTTCCCTGGGTCCAGTGGTTAAGAATTCACCTTTCAATGTAGGGGGTGCAGGTTCGATCCCTGGTCAGGGAGCTAAGATCCCACATGCCTCGCAGCCAGAAAACCAAAATATAAAACAGAGCAATACTGTAACAAATTCAGTAATGACTTTAAAAATGGTCCACAACAAAAAAATCTTAAAAAAATAAAATAAAATGACCAATAAGAGACTCAAATCTATGGCTAGGCTAATAAAGAATAAGGAAATAAACTCAGCTATTCAACATTATAAACAAGAAAGAGATAGAAACACAGATTTTTGTAAAATCTTTATGGTCTATTTCTAAGCAAGTATGTTTTTATTTTTTTTATTTTTAAACTTTCCTTAATGGCTTTTTAAAAAATATTTATTTATTTATTTTATTTATTTATTTTTGGCTGCATTGGGTCTCCGTTGCTGTGTGTGGGCTTTCTCTAGTTGCAGCGAGCGGGGGCTACTCTTCGTTGTGGTGCGTGGGCTTCTCATTGTGGTGGCTTCTCTTGCTGTGGAGCACGGGCTCTAGGCGCATGGGCTTCAGTAGTTGCGGCACACGGGCTCAGTAGTTGTGCCTCGCGGGCCCTAGAGCGCAGGCTCAGTAGTTGTGGCTCACGGGCTTAGTTGCTCCGCAGCACATGGGATCTTCCCAGACCAGGGCTCAAACCCGTGTCCCCTGCAATGGCAGGCGGATTCTTAACCACTGCAACATCAGCGAAGCCCGGAAGTATGTCTTTAAAACCTCTACTAAATGGTGGGATTTTCTAAGAAAATATATATATATTATCATAATTGCATGAGTGACTCAAGAAGAGGTGGGAAACCCGACTTGATCAATAAGCGTGTGAGAAGCTAAGCCCCTTAAAGAACTAGCCCTAAAAGGCCTGAAGTCCAGACAGGGAAACGGGGTGGATAAGATGGAACGAAAGTGTTAGGGAAGACAAGACACAGAAGTAAACTGGCTTTTAGAAATAGTTCTCCTGACAGTGTTCTGTAAGTTAAGAAATAGCATTTGTAAAGGCAGAGAAGTTTAAAACAGGGGGTTACATACTGTAAGAGTGCAAATAGGAGATAACAGATTGTGTACTAAAGAATTTAACCTTGCCCAAAGAGAAGTCTGGCCTTTGCCCTCAGCAGCTGGGAGGGCATCTCTAAGCCCTTGAAATGTACTGTCTGACAAAAGTATCTTTGTTTACTTGGGACCTTAGGCCATATGCTAATGATATGATTTATGGTAGGGTCTTCAGGTCACACAGTATCAGCTCAACTTCAGAAGGGGCTGGAAACCAGTCAATCACGTGGCCAGTGAACTACATCTACATGACAGAGTTCCAAAAAAAATTCTGGACACCAAGGCTCATGCAAGCCTCCTTGGTTGGCAATATTCTCTTCATGCTGTCACACATCATTGCTAGGAAGAGTTAACTACATTAAGAATTCCACTGAGGGGGCTTCCCTGGTGGTCCAGTGGGTGGGGATCCCTGCTCCCAGCATTGGAGTCCCGGGTTCGATCCCTGGTCAGGGAACTAGACCCTGCACGCATGCCGCAGCTAAGGGTTGGCATGTCACAACTGAAGATCCCATACGCCGCAGCTGGGACTCAGCGCAGCCAAAATAAATGGATGAATAAATAAATATTAAACAAAAAAAAAAGAATTCCACTGAGAAGACACAACTGGGAGTTCCACATTTAGAACTCTCCTAGACTACTCTGCTCCATGTCTTTCCCTTGGATGATTTTAATCTGTATCCTTTCAATGTAATAAATGTTAACTGTCAGTATACATCTTTCAGTGAGTTCTAAGAAATGAATGAATCTGAGGGTAGTCTTAAGAAATCCTGAACTTGCAACTGGTGTCAGAAGTGAGAATGAATAAGATAAATTAAAAAAAAAAAAAAAAAGGAAGCGCGAATGGTTTTGGGGACACCCAAATTCTGCAGTTGGTGTCAGAAGTGAGGGAGGACCCGTGAATTGTTCCCTAACTTCATAGTTGGCGTCAAAAGTGAGATTCACTAGAACCATCCTGACTCATTGAAACTTTTGGTTGGGAAGAGGAAGGAAAAGATGACAAGGGTTATGAACCTTTGATTCCTGGATGACTATCTAGTCACTCATGGTATGGAACTACAGCTGCAGTTATTAGAGGTAAAAGTTACCAACAGAAAGAACTTAGAAACTGTAGCTCCAACTCCCTAGGAGTTGACTCCCTGGATAAACAAGGAAATGCAAACTAATAAGAAACAAGGTAATTAAACAATTCCTTGGTTACTGTTATCTGTAGCAGCTAAAATGAAGAGTGTACTGGGACAGATCCTGACACCCGGCAAAGTTTAGATTTCAGCCAGTCTGAGCTACAGCCACTAGCCTCAGGGCCATTCCAAAGGGAAAAATTATGCTGGGGAAATAGACAGCACCTCTATGACTTCCAGTCACAAAGTAGTCTGGTTGAGGAAAGACAAAATCAAGAAACTAATGAAACCAGAGTTTACAATGCTAAGGAATTATCTCATTTTGTGGATTGACATTGTATGCTTCCTGAAAAAAACCTTTACTAAAATATTGTAAGAGTGACTGATTACTTAGAGGCAGTATTGTTGATTTTGAATGCTGCAGAATAGAACAGCAATGTTTGAGCTGATGCAGGACCCACAGCTCACTATGGAACCACAGATGGCTACACATAATCTAGACACACAGCAGGTGATTCCTAAGGGGACAGCTAGCTTGGTGGACTGGATAAAAGCCCCTGTGAAGGTTTTTTTACCCTCACAGGTGATTGCCCTTCTCCTATAAATGCCAAATAGAACTCCCCAGAAGAAGTGGCTGATATGCTTCTTACGCAAGCCACGCCAGATTAGCATTATGCAGAGCAGGATGTTCGTCTGCTGAGGATTAGCATTATGCAGAGCAGGACGTTCGTCTACTGAGTATGCCTCCTACTAAGGTCAAGGTAAATAATGTGATTAAGGGGGACCCTTGTACATGGGCACCCCCATGTAATTTTACTGCTGCAAAACCTAGCAATAATCTGAGAAGCCTTATTAGATTTGTCTCAGCTTTATGGGCCTTACAGATGTTAAGAAAACTATAGTGATTCATGAGAAAATAGGGAAAGACAAAGGGGAGAGTCAAGGGATTTACCCCAGCAGGATGGAAATCTTTAGGTGGCTGTTAAAAAGGGGGAGGGGGGGAGGTGGTGAATAAAGCAGACAATGATGGGATTGAAACAAAGGTCTTAACGTAGCACTCCTGGAAGTTGGGTGGACCAATGGGAGCCACTGCTGGTCCCCAACATTAAAGGGCATTAAACAACTGTTGTATTTACCCCAGTATGAAGAAATTTTAAAAGCTGGAGGGCAAAGATGACAATGAGAAACCTGACCTTGTACTGCCTGGAGCAACGATTCCATGGATCAATCAACCTGAAAACTGAAGGAAAGGCCAGGATCTTCTGGCTCAAACCCCAGCTGGAAAACACAAGGCAATATGCACTTGTGTGGGTAAAATAGCCAGGGGGTGGATAAGAGACATTTCCGGGACTCCCTGACATGGGAGCCCAATGTGCTATGATTCTAAAACCTGCTGAAGACCTAATGGGAGCTAAGGTTAGATTGGGAGGAGAGGGATGGTTGATAGGATTAAGGTGATGAAAGTTGGAATATATGAACAGACTTTATGTGAAGTAGTTACATCTCTCCTTTATGTGACTATGTCATTGGAATGGATATTATGTCTGACTGGTACTGTAAAACAGAAGACATACAAGTTCACCTTCAGGTGAGTCTTGATTAGACATGGTACATGGAAACCACTAAAACTGCCCAAGTCCAGGGACGACTTCCCTGGTGGTCTGGTGGCTAAGACTGCGCTCCCAATGCAGGCAGCCTGGGTTCGATCCCTGGGTAAGGAACTAGATCCCACATGCCGCAACTAAGAGTTCGCATGCTGCTACTAAAGATCCCGCATGCCGCAACTTGAAGATTCCCGCATGTCGCAACTTGGAAGATCCCACGTGCCACAACTAAGACCCGGCACAGCAAAATACATACATACATAAATATTTTTTTTTAAAAAAAACTGTCCAAGTCCACAGAAGTTGTAGACCTGAGACAGTATAGGATACCTGATGGATAAAATGAGATTACGACTTTAATGACAAATCAGAAGCTGGAGTGCTAGTACCAATGAATTCTTTGTACAATAACCATGTGTAGCCTGTGAAAAAAGTAAATGTTTCATCAAGAGTAACAGCAGACTATTAAAGTTTGAATAAAGTAGTGCCACCATAGCATCAGCAGTCCTTGATATGGTTTCAACAATACAAAAAATATATACAGCAGACTAAAAAAGAGTGGCACTCAGTGACTGAACATGCAAATTTTTTTTTCTAACTCTGAAAAAGAGCCAACAGCAATTTTCCTTGATGTGGAAGGACCCTAATTTATGTTTACTATACTGCCACAGGGTTATTTCAATTCACCAGCTGACTGGTATGATTTGTTTAGAAGAGATTTAGACTTGATGCAGGTCCTGAGTGTAATAATATACTATATTAATTTCATGATAATATCAGAAACTAAAGATGAAGGTAAGACTGACTCAGATGCAATGGCGACACACATGACCAACAGAGGCTGTTGCTAAATATAGCAAAAGTCCAAGGACCTGTCCAAACTGGTGAAATTCTTAGGAATTACCTAGGCAGGAGCCACCCATGACATTCCACAGGTGAAAAAAAATAAACTGCTTCTGCCACCTACCCCTAGAACTAAACAAGAAGCCAACATTTGGTTGGTATATTTGAATTCTGAAGAACACACACTCCATATCTGGGAATATTACCAGCAGCAATCAATACAACTACCCAAAAGAAGGTCATATTTGAACGGGGGCCTGAACAAAGGCAGGCCATGTCTGAACTGCAAAAAAGCAGTCTTTCTCATGATGCTTTTGGGCCCCTGTGATCCACACTCGGACATGATTTTGGAAGTGTCAGCAACACGTACCTACGCAGATTGAAACTTATGGCAAAACCTCTCAGTGCCACTCAGCACAGACCCACCAGGATTTTGGACCAGAGAAGTTCTGGATACCATGGTAAAATTTATGTCATTTAAGAGAAAATTACTAGCTTGCCATTCGGCACTGAGACTGACTCTATGATTGAAGGACACAAAATAACCATGAAACCTGAAATACTCATAATGTTTTGGGTGACAGGGGAACACTCTAATGAGGAAGGCAAGGCCCAGAAGCGTTCCACATAAACAGAGATGGTTTGTGCAGGAACATGCGACCAGGAGGATGCAAAGAAGCATTTATTGTATTTATGAGCAGGTAGCTGGCCTCTTTTCCTCTAAATATAACTTTTGAACCACAGAGGAGCTGCTGAATGCTATGATCACATAGGTGGTGCTCTATAAAGTCTATTAGCTAACAAAGAGCTGCTTGGTTTATGGATGGTGGTTCCAAGGTGAACAGAAAGCATCCTGTTTACAAGGCCACCACTCTAACTGAAGAAGGTATAAGTAATAACAAATCATATTAATGAGGTGGACTGCATGCTGTTATCCCCTATGTTTGGGTTTTTATTGAACTCTGCAGCTGGTATTAGAAGAGAGAGTGGTCTTGTGGACTGTTTCCTAACTTTTGTACAGATGATAAGGAGAAAGAATCTGGTGACTCAATAATGAAAACTTTGAACTTTGACTATGGGGTATCTTTGAAGGGTGTTTTTAAAGGGGGTGGGGTGGGTGGGGCTTAACTACATGTTAGCCAAATGATACTGGCAGCAACGTGGACAGAATGAATTTGACAATATAAAACTCAAAGCAGGGAGACTAGCTGTAAATGTGTTGTAGTAACAGGAACCTAAGCTTTTACGTCCAGTGCCATTGGTTCTGCCATAGTCTATCTAGGAAAACTACAGTGTGAACAAACGAAAGAAAAGGGAATAACATTCAAGAGATAATTAGGACTTGGATATGAGTAGTAAAGGAAAGTGGTGAAGGAAAGGGAAGAATGGATCATGGTTAAACTTTGAGAGGAGTGGTTGAAGCTATTCGTTCACAGGATATAGTATGTCACGTTCCTATTCTTTTTGTTTCGCACCATCAATGTAAAAAGCCATAAGAAATCTAAACGCTCAAAGATCTGACTGCAGCTGTGAGAAAGTAATTTAATGTCTTACTGAGATTACAAGACAAGGGTAAGATTTGCACCTCAGGTGAAGGCATTCACAAGATTAGTCACCTCAAGCAAAACATTAGCCAATTCATAAGTAAGATGAGACATTTTGTAACAAAGGATACAAAAGTTTAAAGTAGCATTTCTACACAAATGTTCTGTAGAACAGTAAGAGGTGTCTTGAAAAAGAAAAAAGAGCATTACCTCTATGAGGTCAAGTTTGAAAGATTCCATACACTGTATTCTATATTCTGAATACCACATGGGAGAAAATGAGCATATGGGCTAAAATAGATCTGGAGTCCAAATGCCTGTGTTCAAATCCTGGCTCTACCACTTATGGGGACACCTTGTACAGATTACTAAAGCTTTCTGTGAGAACTCTCGTTCACCTTTAAAACAGTCAGGATATCAGTACCAACACGGCATGGGTGGTTGGTGTGAATTAAACAAACATGCACCATTAGGCAAACTGCCTGGCACAAACTACAGATGCAGTACTTGTTAGTGAACAGAATTAATGTATCCCCTTCTTTTAGCGGATTCCAAAAAATTCCAATGGCTCTAATGAACTAAAAGCTCTAAGGCATCCTAGAGTTAAAAAACAAATATTTAAGTGTGGTTAATCAAACTTAACACCTGACTAGAAATTTCAGTACTTTCCAGAACAGTTCAGATATAACAGGCTGGTGATAAGTGAATACTATTGTATCCTGAGGGTAAAAGAAGGTTGAAATACAAAGCTATGTATTAATGAATTAGTAACTATGCTGCTCAGATGCTTATAAATCCCTAGTTTTTCTACAAACTGTATATCCAATATGAAAGTATATTTATGCTTTGATGTTAAAATGGGTATCACTTAGCCACACCCATGGAAATATTACCTTTTAAGACGACAGCCCAGAGCCTAAATCCCATAGAACACTTGAAAAAAAGTGTATCTGAACCAGAGGCATTGCATACAAAGAAATAATATAACTCCATTCTTGCAACCCAAATCCATGTACTGATACATTTTCAACAAATATCCATAAAACAATTAGATATGAATATGGAAACCATTAAATAATTTATCAAAAATATATCTTGCTCTAAGACATAAAACACAGAAAACTGATAATTTTAAAATGCTAACAAAACTATAGAATAAATACTTGCTTTAAGAAAAATAATTTTACAAGAACTTTTTATAATATTTCTTGATAAGCAATTATGACTTCTGTACCTATGTTCTTTGTGTTCCAATAGCTGACAGTCTCTACATGTCAGCCTATCACATGTTTCACAGAAAAGTTTCAACTGTTCTTGTTTGTGTACAGGGCAGAAAACAGGGCGCTGACCAGATGCTCCAACAGACTCTGCAGTAAAATAAAACACATATTTTTAAACTAAACAAAATTTTTGTCTAACTTTCTAAATTCTTACTGATATTGGTATCAAAAGCTTATAAAGATAAGTAGAAATGCTATAGAGGAAAAAGAGGAAGATTAATAGTAATCATTAAAACTGCTTCTATCTTACCTGAGACATCTTCTTTCTTCCTGATCAAGTGATCTTTAGTGAATTTTACTCTTTGATGTGCTTCAATACATGTCTTACATAGCCACTCTCCACATTCTACACAAAAGCCAACTGCACTTGCATTGTCTTCACAACTAGTACATACCTAAAGGAGGAAATAAATACTAAGCTACATTAAATTTACAAAATACAGATCCACAAAATAAAAAGGTGAAAACTTTCTAACTTGCTCTCAAATATACTAATTCACTGTACCTAGAATAAAATTATTTTGTTATCCATTTCTCTTCAACAAAATCCTTTCCCATCCAGATCAAACATTCAGGTAGGTAAAAAAAAGTCTCAGAACACAAAATCTATACAAGATTTGAATCTTTAAGTAATGGCTTTTAATCTCATTTAACCAGGTCTGAGGGTGTAGAATAAAGATATCCTTCATTTTCAATTTGAAAGATGAAACTAAGGCATAACTACCCTAAATTATGTAACAATTCAAGCATGTTTTCTTATAATTCATATTTTCATATCAAGATAGGAATATAAAGAAAAATTGAGAAGCATACCTGTTCTGTTTTCTCATCAGAACTGCTAGGAGCTTCAGATGTATCTTTCACAAAATAATTATCCACAAGGTCTATCTGTCTGCATTCTTGGCGGCATACTGGGCACCGTATTACACCAACTACAACACAAAACAACAACATTAAGAAATATTCTTCAGAAAAAATAAGGAAATTGTACACGATGCCTACGTGGGAACTACTCATTCATATATCATAGACAAGAACAAAGAAATGAGCATTAAGAGCTGAGTAAAATAAGTTATTCCACTAAGTTATTACATTGGGGAAAAATGATACCTTATTTAGGAAGAGAAAATAAGCATTAATACGCAAAAAAACTTTAAGGTGCTTCGTTATTATAATATGTGGTTGCAATAACGGCCCCCAAAGATATTTAGGTCCTAATGCTTGGAAAACCTGTGTCACTTTATACAGCAAAGGAGATTTTGCGAGTGTGATTAAATTAAGGATCTTGAGATGGGTATGCTGTCCTGGATTATTTGATAGGCCATAAATGTCATCACAAGTGATCTAACAAGATGGAGGCAGAAGAAGATTAGACTACAGAAGAGGAGAAGGCAATTGACAATGAAAGCAGAGATTAGAGTAATGTGCTTTGGAGACAGAGACACAAGCCAAGGAATGCAGGTGGCTACTATAAGCTGGAAAAAAAGAAAAAGAAAAAGAAAAAGAAAAAGAAAAAGAAAAAGAAAATGGATTCTCTCCTCAGAGCCTCCAGAAGGAACAAGACCTGCCCACACTTTGACTCTAACACAGTAAAACTGGTTTCAAACTTCAGCCTTCAAGAACAGTAAGAAAATAAAATGTATGTTGTTTTAAGACACAAGTTTATGGCAATTCTGTTACAGCAGAAATAGAAATACACAATCTATCATCTTACAAATTCTGACTTTGTTCAAAACTACTTGAATTCATGCTAAAGTGGGAAGAAAGATCATCTGTGACTTAATCTGCTAGTGTTCTAGCATCTATCAGAATAAACCTGCTGAAGTTAACATATGGAAATTAAACTTAATAACTATAAAATAGCCTCACAGTCAACACAACAAACTGACTACTATATGTCAGCCATAAAATTGAGAACATAGCATGACTCAATCCTTGCTTTTAAGAAAGGGTTCAAGACTAGGATATAATTTTTACAGTTTATACTATGCACAACTATAGAAAGCACCATACAAAAATAAGGATATAAACAGTCCAAAAAGCTGTGCCTACAGGAGGTACAGCACAGTGCTAGTGAGACGTAGGTGGTGGGAAGAAGAAACTATATACTCTTCTTACCACTGTGTGTGTGCGTGTGCGTGTGTTTGTGTGGGCATTCACATTTGTGTATGTAATCCACTCCATTTTCTTTGAAACTTCTAAAATTAAAATAAGGGAAAATTCCTCTACATGCAATGATAAAATTTCTGAAAATTTAGAAAATCAACAATTCTCCAGGCTCTCCACCTTGATTGATATTTGAGTTATGTGCTATATCTCCTTTGAAATCTTTGGTTATCAGTAGTTTTACTAAAATTTTGAAGAATCCACTTTCACCTGCTTTCTGGATTTCTTAGTATAGGTTCTTAAGACACAGCTTGTTGACAGCATAGTCTTTTTTTTTTTTATTAATCAGTCATCAATTTTATACACATCACTGTATACATGTCAATCCCAATCGCCCAATTCAGCACACCACCATCCCCACCCCACCGCAGTTTTCCCCCCTCGGTGTCCATACGTTTGTTTTCTACATCTGTGTCTCAACTTCTGAGCTGCAACCCGATTCATCTGTACCATTTTTCTAGGTTCCACATACATGCATTAATATACGATATTTGTTTTTTTCTTTCTGACTTACTTTACTCTGTATAACAGTCTCTAGATCCATCCACATCTCGACAAATGACTCAATTTCGTTCCTTTTTATGGCTGAGTAATATTCCATTGTATATATGTACCACTTCTACTTTATCCATTCATCTGTCGATGAGCATTTAGGTTGCTTCCATGACCTGGCAATTGTAAATAGTGCTGCAATGAACATTCAGGTGCATGTGTCTTTTTGAATTACGATTTTCTCTGGGTATATGCCCAGTAGTGGGATTGCTGGGTCATATGGTAATTCTGTTTTTATTTTTTAAGGAACCTCCATATTGTTCTCCATAGTGGCTGTATCAATTTACATTCCCACCAACAGTGCAAGACGGTTCCCTTTTCTCCACACCCTCTCCAGCATTTGTTGTTTGTAGATATTCTGATGATGCCCATTCTAACTGGTGTGAGGTGATACCTCATTGTAGTTTTGATTTGCATTTCTCTAATAATTAGTGATGTTGAGCAGCTTTTCATGTGCTTCGTGGCCATCTGTATGTCTTCTTTGGAGAAATGTCTACTTAGGTCTTCTGCCCATTTTTGGATTAGGGTGTTTGTTTCTTTAATATTGAGCTGAATGAGCTGTTTAGATATTTGGGAGATTAATCCTTTGTCCGTTGATTCATTTGCAAATATTTTCTCCCATTCTGAGGGTTGTCTTTTCGTCTTGTTTATGGTTTCCTTTGCTGTGCAAAAGCTTTGAAGTTTCATTAGGTCCCATTTGTTTATTTTTGTTTGTATTTCCATTACTCTAGGAGGTGGATCAAAAAAGAGCTTGCTGTGATTTATATCAAAGAGTGTTCTTCCTATGTTTTCCTCTAAGAGTTTTATAGTGTCCAGTCTTACATTTAGGTCTCTAATCCATTTTGAGTTTGTGTTTGTGTATGGTGTTAGAGAGTATTCTAATTTCATTCTTTTACATGTAGCTGTCCAGTTTTCCCAGCACCATTTATTGAAGACACTGTCTTTTCTTGTGTATCCTTGCCTCCTTTGTCATAGATTAGTTGACCATAGGTGCGTGGGTTTATCTCTGGGCTTTCTATCTTGTTCCATTGATCTATGTTTCTGTTTTTGTGCCAGTACCCTATTGTCTTGATTACTGTAGCTTTGTAGTATAGTCTGAAGTCAGGGAGTCTGATTCCTCCAGCTCCGTTTTTTTCTTTCAAGACTGCTTTGGCTATTCGGGGTCTTTTGTGTCTCCATACAGATTTTAAGATGATTTGTTCTAGTTCCGTAAAAAATGCCATTGGTAATTTCATACGGATTGCATTGAATCTGTAGATTGCTTTGGGTAGTATAGTCATTTTCACAATATTGATTCTTCCAATCCAAGAATATGGTATATCTCTCCATCTGTTGGTATCATCTTTAATTTCTTTCATCAGTGTCTTATAGTTTTCTGCATACAGGTCTTTTGTCTCCCTAGGTAGGTTTATTCCTAGGTATTTTATTCTTTTTGTTGCAATGGTAAATGAGAGTGTTTCCTTAATTTCGCTTTCAGATTTTTCATCATTAGTGTATAGGAATGCAAGAGATTTCTGTGCATTAATTTTGTATCCTGCAACCTTACCATATTCATTAATTAGCTCTAGCAGTTTTCTGGTGGCAGTTTTACGATTCTCTATGTATAGTATCATGTCATCTGCAAACAGTGACAGTTTTACTTCTTCTTTTCCAATTTGTATTCCTTTTATTTCTTTTTCTTCTCTGATTGCCGTGGCTCGGAATTCCAGAACTATGTTGAAAAATAGTGGTGAGAGTGCACATCCTTGTCTCGTTCCTGATCTTAGAGGAAATGCTTTCAGTTTTTCATCGCTGAGAATGATGTTTGCTGTGGGTTTGTCATATATGGCCTTTATTATGTTGAGGTAGGTTCCCTCTATGCCCACTTTCTGGAGAGTTTTTATCATAAATTGGTGTTGAATTTTGTCAAAAGCTTTTTCTGCATCTATTCAGATGATCATATGGTTTTCATTCTTCAATTTGTTAATATGGTGTATCACATTGATTGATTTGCATATATTGAAGAATCCTTGCATCCCTGGGATAATGGTGTATGATCCTTCTAATGTGTTGTTGGATTCTGTTTGCTAGTATTTTGTTGAGGATTTTTGCATCTATATTCATCAGTGATATTGGTCTGTAATTTTCTTTTTTTGTAGTGTCTTTGTCTGGTTTTGGTATCAGGGTGATGGTGGCCTCATAGAATGAGTTTGGGAGTGTTCCTTCCTCTGTAATTTTTTGGAAGAGTTTGAGAAGGATGGGTGTTAGCTCGTCTCTAAATGTTTGATAGAATTCACCTGTGAAGCCATCTGGTCCTGGACTTTTCTTTGTTGGAAGATTTTTAGTCACAGTTTCAATTTCATTACTTGTGATTGGTCTGTTCATACTTTGTTTCTTCCTGGTTCAGTCTTGGAAGGTTATACCTTTCTAAGAATTTGTCCGTTTCTTCCAGGTTGTCCGTTTTATTGGCATAGAGTTGCTTCTAGTAGTCTCTTAGGATGCTTCGTATTTCTGTGGTGTCTGTTGTAACTTCTCCTTTTTCATTTCTGATTTTATTGATCCTCTCCCTCTTTTTCTTGATGAGTCTGGCTAATGGCTTATCAATTTTGTATATCTTCTCCAAGAACCAGCTTTTAGTTTTATTGATCTTTGCTACTATTTTCTCTGTTTCTATTTCATTTATTTCCGCTCTGATCTTTATGATTTCTTTCCTTCTGCTAACTTTGGGTTTTGTTTGTTCCTCTTTCTCTAGCTTCTTTAGGTGTAAGGTTAGATTGTTTACTTGAGATTTTTCTTATTTCTTTAGGTAGGCTTGTATAGCTATAAACTTCCCTCTTAGAACTGCTTTTGCTGCATCCCATTGGGTCTTTGTGTTTTCATTGCCATTTGTCTCCAGGTATTTTTTGATTTCTTCTTTGATTTCTTCAGTGATCTCTTGGTTATTTAGTAACGTATTGTTTAGCCTCCATGTGTTCGTGTTTTTTACGTTTTTTTCCCTGTAATTCATTTGTAATCTCATAGCATTGTGGTCAGAAAAGATGCTTGATATGATTTTAATTTTCTTAAATTTACTGAGGCTTGATTTGTGACCCAAGATGTGATCTATCCTGGAGAATGTTCTGTGCGCACTTGAGAAGAACGTGTAATCTGCTGTTTTTGGATGGAATGTCCTATAAACATCAGTTAAATCTATCTGGTCTAGTGTGTCATTTAAGCTTGTGTTTCCTTATTAATTTTCTGTTTGGATGATCTGTCCATTGGTGTAAGTGAGGTGTTAAAGTCCCCAACTATTATTGTGTTACTGTCGATTTCCTCTTTTACAGCTGTTAGCAGTTGCCTTATCTATTGAGGTGCTCCTATGTTGGGTGCATATATATTTATAATTGTTATATTTTCTTCTTAGATTGATCCCTTGATCATTATGTAGTGTCCTTCCTTGTCTCTTGTAACATTCTTTATTTTAAAGTCTATTTTATCTGATATGAGTATTGCTACTCCAGCTTTCTTTTGATTTCCATTTGCATGGAATTTCTTTTTCCATCCCCTCACTTTCAGTCTGTATGTGTCCCTAGGTCTGAAGTGGGTCTCTTGTAGACAGTATATATATGGGTCTTGTTTTTGTATCCATTCAGCAAGCCTGTGTCTTTTGGTTGGAGCATTTAATCCATTCACGTTTAGGATAATTATCGATATGTATGTTCCTATAACCATTTTCCTAATTGTTATGGGTTTGTTTTTGTAGGTCCTTTTCTTGTCTTGTGCTTCCCAATTAGAGAAGTTCCTTTAGCATTTGTTGTAGAGCTGGTTTGGGGTGCTGAATTGTCTTAGCTTTTGCTTGTCTGTAAAGCTTTTGATTTCTCCATCGAATCTAAATGAGATCCTTGCCGGGTAGAGTAATCTTGATTGTAGGTTCTTCCTTTTCATCACTTTAAGTATATCATGTCACTCCCTTCTGGCTTGTAGAGTTTCTGCTGAGAAATCAGCTGTTAACCTTATGGGAGTTTGCTTGTATGTTATTTGTCGTTTTTCCCTTGCTGCTTTCAATAATTTTTCTTTGTCTTTAATTTTTGCCAATTTGATTACCATGTGTCTCGGCGTGTTTCTCTTTGGGTTTCTCCTGTATGGGACTCTCTGCACTTCCTGGACTTGGGTGGCTATTTCCTTTCCCATGTTAGGGAAGTTTTCGACTATAATCTCTTCAAATATTTTCTCGGGTCCTTTCTCTCTCTCTTCTCCTTCTGGGACCCCTATAATGCGAATGTTGTTGCGTTTAATGTTGTCCCAGAGGTCTCTTAGGCTGTCTTCATTTCTTTTCATTCTTCTTTCTTTAGTCTGTTCCACAGCAGTGAATTCCACCATTCTGTCTTCCAGGTCACTTATCCGTTCTTCTGCCTCAGTTATTCTGCTATTGATTCCTTCTAGTGTAGTTTTCATTTCAGTTATTGTATTGTTCATCTCTGTTTGTTTGTTCTTTAATTCTTCTAAGTCATTGTTAATCATTTCTTGCATTCTCAATCTTTGCCTTCATTCTTATTCTGAGGTCCTGGATCATGTTCACCATCATTATTCTGAATTCTTTGTCTGGAAGGTTGCCTATCTCCACTTCATTTAGTTGTTTTTCTAGGGTTTTTTCTTGTTTCTTCATCTGGTATATAGTCCTCTGCCTTTTCATCTCGTCTTTCTGTAATTGTGGTTTTTGTTCCACAGCCTGCAGGACTGTAGTTTTTCTTGCTTCTGCTGTCTGCCCTATGGTGGTTGAGGCTATCTAAGAGGCTTGATGGGTGGCTCTGGTGGTGGGCAGAGTTGACTGCTGCTGTGGTGGTCAGAGCTCAGTAAAACTTTAATCCACTTGACTGTTGGTGGGTGGGGCTGGGTTCCCTCCTTGTTGTTGTTTTGCCTGAGGCAACCCAACACTGGAGCCTACCTGGGCTCTTTGGTGGGGCTAATGACAGACTCTGGGAGGGCTCACGCCAAGGATTACTTCCCAGAACTTATGCTGCCAGTGTCCTTGTCCCCACGGTGAAACAGAGCCACCCCCCGCCTCTGCAGGAGACCTTCCAACACTAGCAGGTAGGTCTGGTTTAGTCTCCCCCGGGGTCACTGCTCCTTCCCCTGGGTCCCGATGTGCACACTATTTTGTGTGCGCCCTCCAAGAGTGGGGTCTCTGTTTCCCCCAGTCCTGTTGAAGTCCTGCAATCCATTCCCACCAGGCTTCAAAGTCTGATTCTCTATGAATTCCTCCTCCCGTTGCCAGACCCCCAGGTTGGGAAGCCTGACGTGGGGCTCAGAACCTTCACTCCAGTGGGTGGACTTCTGTGGTGTAAGTGTTCACCAGTGTGTGAATCACCCACCCAGCAGTTATGGGATTTGATTTTACTCGGACTGCGCCCCTCCTACCATCTCATTTTGGCTTCTACTTTGTCTTTGGATGTGGGGTATCTTTTTTGGTGAGTTCCAGTGTCTTCCTGTCGATGTCTGTCCAGCAGCTAGTTGTGATTCTGGTGTTCTCGCAAGAGGGCTGCAGCATAGTTTTTTAAATGCTGCAGGTTTGCAACCATTACCATTTCAAAGAGGTTTGAAAGAGGGAACATTATTTCCTTGTTAAAACAGTTCCTGTTTCTATAGAAACTTCATTTTTAGATTAACCTGTGATGGATGCATTACCATAATTCAAGTATATAGTTCGTTTTTTTCTATCAACTACTCATTGTCACCCACTAGTAAAGACATTAGAGATGCAGCAAGCATCCAGAGGGCAGACAGCAGAAGCAAGAAAAACTACAATCCTGCAGCCTGTGGAACAAAAACCACATTCACAGAAAGACAGACGAGATGAAAAGGGAGAGGGCTATGTACCGGATGAAGGAACAAGATAAAACCCCAGAAAAACAACTAAATGGAGATAGGCAACCTTCCAGAAAAAGAATTCAGAATAATGATAGTGAAGATGATCCAGGACCTCAGAAAAAGAATGGAGGCAGAGATCGAGAAGATGCAAGAAATTTTTAACAAAGACCTAGAAGAATTAAAGAACAACGTACAAGAATTAAAGAACAAACAAACAGAGATGAAAAATAACTAAAATGAAAAAAGCACTAGAAGGAATCAACAGCAGAATAAATGAAGCAGAAAAACGGATAAGTGACCTGGAAGACAAAATGATGGAATTCACTGCTGAGGAACAGAATAAAAAAAAAGAATGAAAAGAAATGAAGACAGCCTAAGGGACAACATTAAATGCAACAACATTCACATTATAGAGGTCCCAGAAGGAGAAGAGAGAGAGAAAGGACCCAAGAAAATATTTCAAGAGATTAGAGTCGAAAACTTCCCTAACATGGGAAAGGAAATAGCCACCCAAGTCTGGGAAGCACAGAGAGTCCCAGGCAGGATAAACCCAAGGAGAAACATGTCGAGACACATAGTAATCAAATTGATAAAAATTAAAGACAAAGAAAAATTATTGAAAGCAACATGGGAAAAATGACAAATTACAAGGGAACTCCCATAAGGTTAACAGCTGATTTCTCAGCAGAAACTCTACAAGCCAGAAGGGAGTGGCATGACATACTTAAAGTGATGAAAGGGAAGAACCTACAACCAAGATTACTCTACCCGGCAAGGATCTCATTTATATTCGATAGAGTAATCAAAAGCTTTAGAGACAAGCAAAAGTTGAGAGAATTCAACACCACCAAACCAGCTTTACAACAAATGCTAAAGGAACTTCTCTAAGTGGGAAACACAAGAGAAGAAAAGGACCTACAAAAACAAACCCATAGGGCTTCCCTGGTGGCAGAGTGGTTGAGAGTCTGCCTGCCGATGCAGGGGACACGGGTTCGAGCCCTGCTCTGGGAAAATCCCACATGCCGCGGAGCAACTGGGCCCGTGAGCCACAACTACTGAGCCTGCGCGTCTGGAGCCTGTGCTCCACAACAAGAGAGGCCACGAGTGAGAGGCCCGCGCATGGGGATGAGGAGTGGGCCCCACTAGCTGCAACTGGAGAAAGCCCTCGCACAGAAACGAAGACCCAACACAGCCAAAAATAAATAAAGAAATACATAATAATTTAAAAAAAAAAAACCCGTAACAATTAAGAAAATGGTAATAGGAACATACATATTGATAACTACCTTAAACATGAATGGATTAAATGCTCCAACCAAAAGACACAGGCTTTCTGAATGGACATAAAAATAAGACCCATATATATGCTGTCTACAAGAGACCCACTTCAGACCTAGTGACACATTCAGACCGAAAGTGAGGGGATGGAAAAAGATATTCCATGCAAATGGAAATCAAAGGAAAGCTGAAGTAGCAATACTCATATCAGATAAAATAGACTTTAAAATAAAGAATGTTACAAGAGACAAGGAAGGACACTACATAATGATCAAGGGATCAATCCAAGAAGAAGATACAACAATTATATATGCACCCAACATAGGAGCATCTCAATACGTAAGGCAACTGCTAACAGCTATAAAAGAGGAAATCGACAGTAACACAATAATAGTTGGGGACTTTAACACCTCACTTACACCAATCGACAGATTATCCACCAATGGACAGATCATCCAAAATGAAAATAAATAAGGAAACAGAAGCTTTAAATGACACAATAGACCAGACAGATTTAATTGATATTTATAGGACATTCCATCCAAAAACGGCAGATTACACGTTCTTCTCAATTGCGCACGGAACATTCTCCAGGATAGATCACATCTTGGGTCACAAATCAAGCCTCAGTAAATTTAAGAAAATTAAAATCATATCAAGCATCTTTTCTGACCACAATGCTATGAGATTACAAATGAATTACAGGGAAAAAAACGTAAAAAACACAAACGCATGGAGGCTAAACAATACGTTACTAAATAACCAAGAGATCACTGAAGAAATCAAAGAAGAAATCAAAAAATACCTGGAGACAAATGGCAATGAAAACACGACGACTCAAAACCTATGGGATGCAGCAAAAGCAGTTCTAAGAGGGAAGTTTATAGCTATACAAGCCTACCTAAAGAAATAAGAAAAATCTCAAGTAAACAATCTAACCTAACACCTAAAGAAGCTAGAGAAAGAAGAACAAACAAAACCCAAAGTTAGCAGAAAGAAAGAAATCCTAAAGATCAGAGCAAAAGTAAATGAAATAGAAACAAAGAAAACAATAGCAAAGATCAATAAAACTAAAAGCTGGTTCTTTGAGAAGATAAACAAAATCGATAAACCATTAGCCAGACTCATCAAGAAAAAGAGGGAGAGGACTCAAATAAAATCAATAAAATCAGAAATGAAAAAAGAGAAGTTACAACAGACACCGCAGAAATACAAAACATCCTAAGAGACTACTACAAGCCACTCTATGCCAGTAAAACGGACAACCTGGAAGAAACGGACAAATTCTTAGAAAGGTATAACCTTCCAAGACTGAACCAGGAAGAAATAGAAACTATGAACAGACCAATCACAAGTAATGAAATTGAAACTGTGATTAAAAGTCTTCCAACAACCAAAGTCCAGACCAGATGGCTTCACAGGTGAATTCTATCAAACATTTAGAGAAGAGCTAACACCCATCCTTCTCAAACTCTTCCAAAAAATTACAGAGGAAGGAACACTCCCAAAGTCATTCTATGAGGCCACCATCATCCTGATCCCAAAACCAGACAAAGACACTACAAAAACAGAAAATTACAAACCGTATCAGTGATGAATATAGATGCAAAAATCCTCAACACACTACTAGAAAACAGAATCCAACAACACAGTAAAAGGATCATACACCATGATCAAGTGGGATTTATCCCAGGGATGCAAGGATTCAATATATGCAAATCAATGTGATACACCATATTAACAAATTGGAGAATAAAAACCATATGATCATCTCAATAGATGCCCAGAAAGCTTTCGACAAAATTCAACACCCACTTGTGATAAAAACCCTCCAGAAAGTAGGCAGAGAGGGAACTTACCTCAACATAATAAAGGCCATATATGACAAACCCACAGCCAACATCGTTCTCAAAGGTGAAAAACTGAAACCATTTCTTCTAAGATCAGGAATAAGACAAGGTTGCCCACTCTCGCCACTATTATTCAACATAGCTTTGGAAGTTTTAGCCAAGGCAATCAGAGAAGAAAAAGAAATAAAAGGAATCCAAATCGGAAAAGAAGAAGTAAAATTGTCATTCTTTGCAATGACATGATACTATACATAGAGAATCCTAAAGATGCTACCAGAAAACTACTAGCGCTAATCAATGAATTTGGTAAAGTTGTAGGATACAAAATGAATGCACAGAAATCTCTTGCATTGCTATACACTCACGATGAAAAATTTGAAAGAGAAATTAAGGAAACACTCCCATTTACCACTGCAACAAAAAGAATAAAATAGGAATAAACCTACCTAAGTAGACAAAAGACCTGTATGCAGAAAACTATAAGACACTGATGAAAGAAATTAAAGATCATACAAACAGATGGAGAGATATACCATGTTCTTTGATTGGAAGAATCAATATTGTGAAAATGACTACACTACCCAAAGCAATCTACAGATTCAATGCAATCCCTATCAAATTACCAATGGCATTTTTTACAGAACTAGAACAAAAAATCTTAAAATTTGTATGGAGACACAAAAGACCCCGAATAGCCAAAGCAGTCTTGAGGGAAAAAAAACAGAGCTGGAGGAATCAGACTCCCTGACTTCAGACTATACAAAGCTACAGTAATCAAGACAATATGGTATTGGCAGAAAAACAGAAATATAGATCAATGGAACAGGATAGAAAGCCCACAGATAAACCCACACACCTATGGTCAACTAATCTATGACAAAGGAGGCAAGGATACACAAGAAAAGACAGTCTCTTCATAAGTGGTGCTGGGAAAACTGGACAGCTACATGTTAAAGAATGAAATTAGAACACTCCCTAACACCATACACAAACACAAACTCAAAATGGATTAGAGACCTAAATGTAAGACTGGACACTATAAAACTCTTAGAGGAAAACATAGGAAGAACATTCTTTGACATAAATCAAAACAAGATCTTTTTTGATCCACCTCCTAGAGAAATGGAAATAAAAACAAAAATAAACAAATGGGACCTAATGAAACTTAGAAGCTTTTGCACAGCAAAGGAAACCATAAAAAAGACGAAAAGACAACCCTCAGAATGGGAGAAAACATTTGCAAACGAATCAACGGACAAAGGATTAATCTCCCAAATATCTAAACAGCTCATGCAGATCAATATTAAAAAAACAAACAACCCGATCAAAAAATAAGACATCTCTCCAAAGAAGACAGACAGATGGCCAAGAAGCACATGAAAAGCTGCTCAACATCACTAATTATTAGAGAAATGCAAATCAAAACTACAATGAGGTATCACCTCACACCAGTTAGAATGGGCATCATCAGAAAATCTACAAACAACAAATGCTGGAGAGTGTGTGGAGAAAAGGGAACCCTCTTGCACTGTTGGTGGGAATGTAAATTGATACAGCCACTATGGAGAACAGTATGGAGGTTCCTTAAAAAACTAAAAATAGAATTACCATATGACCCAGCAATCCCACTACTGGGCATATACCCAGAGAAAACTATAATTCAAAAAGCCACATGCACCCCAATATTCACTGCAGCACTATTTACAATAGCCAGGTCATGGAAGCAAGCTAAATGCCCATCGACAGACAAATGGATAAAGAAGATGTGGTACATATATACAACAGAATATTACTCAGCCATAAAAAGGAACGAAATTTGGTCATTTGTAGAGACGTGGATGGATCTAGAGGTCATACAGAATGAAGTTAACTCAGAAGGAGAAATACAAATATCGTATATTAAAGCATATATGTGGAACCTAGAAAAAAATGGTACAGATGAACCGGTTTGCAGGGCAGAAATAGAGACACAGATGTAGAGAACAAATGTATGGACACCAAGGGGGAAAGTGGTGGGGTGGGGGGGTGATGAATTGGTCGATTGGGATTGACATGTATACACTAACATGTATAAAATGGATGACTAATAAGAACCTGCTGTATAAGAAAATAAATAAAATAAAATTCAAAAATTCAAAAAAAAAAAGATGCAGCAAGCTTATAAAGTATTATTTTCTAAATGAAATAGGCATTTTCATATTTATTATTGCACTTTTGGTTACGCAAACACTTCGATGATATAAATGTTTATGTCCCCCATAAATCTGGTAAGGAATCACTTTAGATTTTGTTGATTAAGTTAAGCAATCTACAGTAGGATAGAGTACTGGGTATAAGCGGTACAAACTAAAATAAAAGACTACAATAAGAATGCTAGATCTTAAAAAAGAAACTGGTTTATGCACTAAACGTTTTGTGCTTTGGTCTAATATTAACATGTCAGGACTTCCCTGGTGGTCCAGTGGTTAAGATTCTGGCTTCCACTGCAGGGATAATAGGTTTGATCCTGGTTAGGGAACTGAGATCAGTTCCCTGCATGCCATGCTGCACGGCCAAAAATTTAAAAAATAAAAATTCTGTCATTAAAAAAACGAGTTTATTATAAAAAAATAAAACACGAACAAACATGATGTCTGTGTAAAATGACAAAAAGAACCAGTGTTGAATCACGTTATATTTCTTGTCATTCTGCATTATCCCAGATTGCTAAATATGTTCTTTCCAAGAAGTTTGACTGAATTATTGTATACATTTACTGTCCTGTGTGACAGTTCTGTCACTGTTAGAGATTTCAGTAATTAAGATGGGAAACAGAAGCTTAGGTTATTTTCCTTATCAAAACTATGTTCCCTGGAGCCACACTGTTATGATGGTTTTCACGCTCCTGTATACTGGACGTCTTAAGGTGAGTGCAGTTCAGGGGATCCTTTCTAATTACAGGAAGGTACTTCTTTCCTTCAACACTGTGATCTTACCTGTGACAAATCTGTACTATACACTATGTAAATGGCTAACAAGTCAATTGCAAACCAACTAAATGTACAAAATCTTAGTGCTGGTGCTAAAATCTCTTCAGAATAGTCATCATGAACTCAAAGTTTCAAAATTTGAAAGCATCAAGTGTCAATCAAAACTAAAGATGAAACACTAGTACATATTGAATTCTCATCCTTTAGGTGTACTTCCTTTTTAGATTTTTTGGTTCTCAGCTATTTCTACCACACTGTTTCATTTAAATTTCCTATATACTAACTTCGTTTGTGCGACTGAAATAAAACTGCAGTATATTAAAAAAAAAAAGGGTTCAAGACTAGTATATGATTTTTATAGTTTATACCACACACAACTATAGGAAGCAGCATACAAAGACAAGGATATAAACAGTCCAAGAGTTGTACATATAGGAGGTATAGCTCAGTGGTAGAGCATTTGACTGCAAAGTGTTGTACATATACAAACTACAGTACCTTATATAGTAATTGTAATGAAAAATGAAAACAAAATGTCATGCTAAAAGCAGGAATATCAGTCCCTCAGCAGACATACATACATTGGTAAAACAAACTCAAATTTACCATTACATATGAAAACAAAATATTGTTTTTATAATACAAAATGCATACAAAGATCCTGCTCAAAGGAAATGCATAAAAACAATTTTTCGAATCAAAGGAAAAAACAGTATGGTCAGGAGAAAGGGGAAAATGAATATAAATATTTTTACATCTAAGATGGCATGAATTAAAAACCATCGTAGAGCGACTTCCTTGGTGGGCCAGTGGTTAAGAATCTGCCTTCCAATGCAGGGGAAGCAGGTTCAATCCCTAGTTGGGAAACTAAGATCCCATGTGCCATGGGGCAACTAAGCCCGTGTGCCTCAACTACGGAGCCTGCACGCCACAACTAGAGAGCCCGTGTGCCACAACTAGAGAGAAGTCTGCGCACCACAATGAAAGATCCTGCATGCCACAACTAAGACCCGATGCAGCCAGTAAATAAATAAATAAATAAATAAATAAATATTTTTTAAAAATCCTGGAAACATACAGCAAAACTACAGAGGAGATGAGGATAAGTAACTTAGGAGCAAAAATACACGAGCAACTAACTTCTTACAGTGCATAACGTAAGTTTTCACTGAAGAGGTGACATTTATACATGGTCTTGAAGGATTAATATGCATTCACTAATGTGCAAGAAAGAGTATGCTTGGTTGGCCTGGGTTCATTAAACCCCGCGTATTCCTAAGGAAGGCCTTCAACACTAGCCCTTGATGGGCATATGGGAGATGGCCTTTGAACTCTTGGAATATTATGCCTGATAAAAGCATTTCTGTTTGCCTGAGGCCTTGGGCCATCTGTATTCAGTTTGACCTGTGGGGTCAGCTGGAGTCCAAGCAGGTGTTATCAGTTCTGTGGATGCTGCATCCCTATATGACTGAGTCTCCAATAAAAACCCCAGACAAGGGCTTCCCTGGTGGCGTAGTGGTTAAGAATCCAACTGCCAATGCAGGGGACACAGGTTCGACCCCTGGTCTGGCAAAATCCCACATGCCAGGGAGCAACTAAACCCGTGTGCCACAACTACTGAGCCTGCACGCCTAGAGCCCGTGCTCCGTAACAAGAGAAGCCACCACAATGAAAAGCCCGCACACAGCAACGAAGAATAGTCGCCACTCGCCAAAACTAGAGAAAACCCCACGCGCAGCAACGAAGACCCAACCAATGCAGCCAAAAATCAAATAAATAAGTAAATTTATTAAAAAAAAAACCCAGACACAGAGGTTCATGTGAGCTTCCCTGGTTGGCAATACTCCTCCTGCATATTGTCATACATTGTAACTGGGAGAATTAAGAATCTCCCCGTGCAACTCCACTGAAAGGAGACACCTGGAAGCTTGCATCTGCTTTCTCCTGGATTTTACACCATGCACCTTTTCTCTTTGCTAATTTTAATCTGTATCCTTTCACTGCAATAAAATCAACCATGAGTATAAGAGCTTTTCTTAATTCTGTGAGTCCTTCCAGCAAACCACTGAACCTGAGGATGGTCTTGGGGACCCCCAACAAAACTAGGAAAGGAAGAAACAGCATGCAAACCAAGAAGAGCAGGTGCGAAGTTCACAAATGGAAAAAAAAAAAATAGGAGTCTACAGATAGAAAACTATATGTATATATAACTATATGTATATATAATTATATATATGTAAAATATTGAGAAAGTTCTTAAGAAATTTGTAACATCTTAATGAAGGAATATCTCTGAAGGAATATCTCTGAAGAGACATTCTGTTCTGAGCAAGAAACATTCAATATATAAAAGTATCCATTATATACTTTTATGTATGATTTGATACAAGTCATACCAGGTTTTGTTTTTTGAACTCAATAAGCTGATTCTCAGATTCTTACAATTTCTACTTCTACCTGGCAAGCTGACATCACAGTTTGTGACTTTTTATCTTTTTCAAAAAATGTAGATGGCAAAAGGATACCTAAACACTGCAGAACAAATACAACCCAAAGCACAGGAGGAATAGAGGGATACATTTGAGAAAGACTCTTATTTGCCATAAAGGTTTTCAGAGAAGCTTGGAATTCAGAAATCTAAGGCATGAAAGAACCCCCAATGAGACACAGGAAAATTTAAGTATGCAGACATCAGCCAAACCCATTCCTATGCTGACTACTTACTTCTGTCAGATTACCCAGCAGCCAAGGTGTCTTACCACCAAAACAAAAAGAGTTGAAGCTTCTTTAGAGATCTTTCTGCTATTTACTTCTATATTTATAAATAAATTTTTAAATTATATAAATGTTTGTGTTGAAAATGTGAGTCATTTTCCATTTGAGTTTATGAGTAACAATGCCTTTGTAATTAGTGATGAGATGAGTGTGCTCCTGACTCAATCTCACTCAGTACTAGTTGTCATGTTGAGTTTTGATTACTATACAAAACTGAAACCCAAACTTCAAAGCCAAAGCTACTGACCAAGTTTTACGCATAACGTCCCTAGAACTGATTTCATTACTTCAAAGTTCTGAGAGACTCATTCATACCTATTAGATTAATTTCTTTTAAGTGTCAATTTACTATCAAGAAATTACAATTTATTATCAAGAAAATAAAATTACTGAATAAACTCACAACACAAGTCAAATAATAAGTGATAACTGTAAAAAAAATTATCAAGGTAGAAGATAGATATGAAGAAATCACATAGAATTCAACACAGATAAGGAGAGATAGAAACCACAAAAGAGAAGAAGCAAGCTAAAGAACTGAATGAGCCTTTCTGGCGGTGACAACCTCCCCACAAGAACAAGCCTCTCACAAAGGATCTCCTTCATCCCTCTCCAGAAAAGAAGAAGAAACATACGAAGAAGCACCTGGTGCAGAGCCCCAATTCCTATTTCATGAATGTGAAATGCTCAAGATGCTATAAAATCACCACTGTCTTTAGCCATGCACAAACATTTTTTTGTGTTGGCTGCTCTACTATCTTCTGCCAGCCTACAGGAGGAAAAAGCAAGGCTTACAGAAGGATGCTTCTTCAGACAGAAGCAGCACTAAAATCACCCTGAATCAAGATGAATGGGAAACCATCCTAATAAATACATTTTGGATACTAAAAAAAAAAGGGGGGGGGGGGGAACTGAATGAGAAACTCCAGCATGTGTCAAATAGAAGTTCTAAAAGTTCATGAAGGAGCTGAAGTAGAGATGCTAAAGAGATAATAGCTGGAAATTTCAGAACTAAAGAAATGAACCCTCAGATTGCAATCCAAGTCCTGAGCAGAGTAAATAAAAATAAATGTGCGCACATAAACATAGCAAAAATGAAGAACTTTTTTTTTTTTTTTTTGGCCGTGCCGTGTGGCTTGCAGGACCTCAGTTCCCTGACCAGGGATTGAACTCAGGCCATGGCAGTGAAAAGCCCAGAATCCTAACCACTAGGCCACCAGGGAACTCCCGAAAAAAACTCTTAATAACTACTAGTAATAGAAGAAAATCAGACTTACAGCTGACCTCATCAATTAAAAAAAAAACTGTCAAAAGATAACAGGAATGTTTATCTTCAAAGCTGTTAGAGAAAATAACAGTCAACCAGCAATCTGTATCCTGATTAAGCTATTATTCAAGAATATAAGCAAATCAAATTATCAGACATATAACAGTACTTATTCATTGCTGTAAGAATAAAGCATTAGACTGAACCATATAAAACTGCCAGTATTTGACCACTCGTGACCTGCAAATATGGCAATTTTATACAGTTCAACCTGATATTTAAGAACATGGAAAAATACTTAGAAGATGCAAAAATTAATTAGCAAAGGCATCAATAAAACATATTGATATCTAAATGCATGGGCTAAAAGTAAATATTATATAAAAGAGAGATTAAAAAATTAAATTAAAATACCAAAATATAATAATCTGTTCTATTATAATTAAACTTCAGCTTTAAAAAATCATTCTAATTACAATATGAAGGGAAAATTGAGATATGATTAAAATTATGTCAATTAAAATAAGGTAAAAACCTTGCCTTAACAAAATAAGCAAAGGCCTTGAAATTCAATCACACAAACTGGAGAGTCAAATTTCAGAAATTCCAGGCATCTCTATTAGTTGGCAGCTTTTTTTCCAGTCTGATTCACATAAATTGGCTCAGGAGACACTGGGGACACAGGAACTCTCTCCCACCCTACATTCCTTGTCAGATGTTTCCCAGCCCAACTTTGCTCTACCTTGTACTTCTGCCCTTATCCCAATAAGAATTTTAACCTGCCCGTTTGAAAACAAAGGCTGTGTTGGGGACAGGAAATAATCAAATTGTATCTATATTTGCATTAGTACAAGGTTTCACTGTAAGATCAGGTAATATTTACTGGGAAATTTATATGTATTAGTTCATTCAGTCCTCATAACAGCTTTGTAAAGTAGGTTCAATTACTATCCCCACTTCAACGGTGAAGAAATTGAGGTTCAGAGAGATTAGATAATGTTCTCAAGCTATATGACAATGTAAATGGAGGGGAGAGGAGACCAAGGTCTGAAACCTAAATGTCTGAACCTACAGTCCATGCTCTTAAAACCTATGCTAAACTAGCCCCCTAATTAAAAGGCTGGTCTATTAGTAACAAAATAAGAGACCAAACTAAGGCAATCATAAGAGAAACGCAGATGATAAATTAGAGGCAGAACTGATTTACTTAATGAATGAATATGTGAAGATGGAGAGGTAACAGTTACAGCGAGGGAAGAAATTTGAAATTCTAGATGATTTGCAAGTTTCTGGCATGGGTAATTCATGGATAATTACACAATTACTCAAAATGAGGGAAAAGTAATTTTAGCCAGAATGTAATGAATAAGTTTCGGATAGACTGTTTAGCATAGTTCTAGAACTGAAGAGTGTGGACCACCAGCATATAAGTATTTCAAATCTGAACTGCAGTTATGATTAGTGAAGGGAGAATAGGATCAAGGACAATACCCCTTTGTACACCAATATTTATGGGTTAAGCAAAAGAAAAGGAGGTCTCAGATTTAGGAGACAAATTCCAAACATTTTCAACTGCAAATCACAGTAAGTACATTTTACATGAAACACATACATGTAGCTGAAATAAATGAGAATCAAACAAGGATCAACTACTTTTTCCATTAACCACTCATGATCCTCACGTGCCTGTAGCAATTTACTTTTAGAATCACACACTATCCTTAAATATCAGCTGACTCTTGGCATAATCTAACAATCTTTTTATTCAGCCCTAGTTCTCTTTCCCACACCGTGGAGTAGTTAGTCCAAATCTTCAATCATCAATTCCCCTCCTTTCCCTTAGAAAGTAATTATGAATGAAAAAATACAGACATGTTTTTCAGGTGGAAAAGGGAGTGGATGGCCTCTAATTACCTAAGTGGGAGGCCAGATCAAGTGATGAGGGTGAGTCTTGTGAGTTGACTGTTGAAAGTTGGAATTGAATAATTCAGGGAACAGGAAAAAGAGGCTGGAGAGAATAACATTAGTGGGTAGTGTCAAGAGCCCCAAGTTTGAAAGATATAACCATTCCCAATGCTAATTCCTCCCTTCACCTTGCACCTATCTCCCGTTCATCTCTATTCCTTCCCTGTGTGCACACAATAGTAGGCACCTAGGAAGAAGTACATATTTGCTAAGAAGGAGGAAGGCAAAAAATAACTAGATTCTGAAGCAACAAGTCACTGATCTTTTCTACAGAAATTTTGTAACAGTGGAGGTAGCAGCACAAAGATTTGTATATGAATACGGGGGAGCTGGAAATATGGAATGTTAAATATGTTGCCCATTCTTACACAACAATCTGTCAATAAAGAGAGGGAAAAGAATGGAGAGGCAGAATAAAGTAGTATACTGCTTTATACAGGAAAAAATTGGAGATATAATACAGAAAATAACTAAATTAATTTATAATCAAATTGGCTTAACCCTACAAACTAATACCATACAGAATGTGTATTTAAATTATTATTAGTACGTATCCAGTAAGTCTGCATAAGTCAGTTTTACCACTGTGGTGATCAGTTTGTAATGTATAAAAATATCGAATCACTGTGTTGTACACCTGAAATTAATGTAATACTGTAAGTCAATTATGGAAAAAACTGAACACTTGTCATGTACAAAAGAATATTTATAACACATATGCAGGCTGAGCACAATAAAACAAAAACTCGAAAAGCCAAAAAACAATTTTTTTTACCACTAAATATAGAACTGGTTTAAGCTGAAGTCATAGTTATATATGGCCACTTATGTGCACAAATGATCATATAAGACCTAACACTGATTATCAAACAAACAAAATATATTTAGGAAATACAGTAATTAAGCATGGATGTTATCATAAAGCTTCTTGGTATTATTTAAGCTTCCTAATTCTTAAAGATAGATCTCTAAATTAAAATTCAAAAACCTAACATACTCAGAAAATTATGAGTAAATTCATTACCAAATATAGCAATCTAATTCCAGTACTCAGCATTGTTTGAAATAAGGTTGCCAAAGTTTGTTCAGTATTAACAGAAACTTGTGTAAAAAATAACATACTTTTAAATTGGTAATGTGGGCAAGTTACAGCCTGCTAGATACGAAAAAGCACAGTTTAAAAAATAATAAACAGTTCAGCCAATAACTTATTAAGAATGATTTTTATACTTCTAAAGGAAAAGAAGAAAGAAGGAAAAAGCTATAGAGATAGTATTTGTACTACAAAGCATAAAATATAAACCACCTGGTCCTTTACAGAAAAAGTACTGAACATCTAGTTTGAATGAATGATTTTTCACTAACTCACGAACTTCAAGATAGTTCTTGAATTCAAGTATTCAGATCCAAAACTACAGGAATTCTGAGTCTTCTTTGTGGATACAGCTCACAGGAGAGAGGGCTTCAATCTGTGTATACATACATGTGCTTACTTGCATGCACCTAGGTTTTCTTTACTCTCTTTTCATGGGGGAAGGAGGCATGGAACTGAAAAGTCCCAGTGGAACCTGGAGCCTTGACTATGAAGAGCCAGGATTCCATGGCTGCCTGGTTCACCACATCTACTTATTCAATGCCTCCTTTAGGAGGAGGCCATCTGAATTTTGCACTGATAGGCTCAATCAGTCAGTCAGTCCCTGGACCGTGAGGACTGTTCCAACCCCAGCTGTACAAGCTGAGCAGGGAAACAGTAAGGCTCTGCTACTCTTGGAATAAGGTAATTAATTTGAAAATGTATTCATTAAAGGGCAGCTGAAACAAAGTTTATCATGTCTTTCATGGTCTACTAGTTCACCACTGACCAATAAAACCATCCCCCACAAAACTGACCCTGTAAAGGGAGCCATACTCATGAATAGGCAAAGAATAAGTATATTCCATTTGAGGACGTTCAGTAACTTGAGGGAGACCAAGGTGAACAATCAGAACCACCTGACTGGCTCCTACTGAGGCAAAACTAGTGGAAGAAACAAAAGAGAACTGGACTAGAAAAAAAAAAGCTTACTCAAGAGAAATGCAATTAGAATATACATTGCAAGTCCAAAAAAAAGAGCTCTGCTAAAATTAAATAAACGTGATTTTCATTTATAAAAACAGAAGACCTGAAAACAGGTAACTTCTAAGAAGCAAATTAATCAAATTAAGAAACATACCTAAAACAAAAGAAAGGTTTAAAGAGAAAAGGATAAAGAAATAAATATCAGCAAATGGGGGTGGGTGGAAGGAGGTAGAACCAACCCAAAAAAAAAGAGGAAAAACAGTATAGCATTAGATAAGTCTAATTTGACCTCAAAAAGCATTAAATAGAACAAGGAGGAATTTTATTTAACAGTGAAGTATACAATCCATAACTGTCATAAACTTTTATGCAACAAACAGGATGGCAGCCACAAATAAAAAGTAAAAATATGTGAATATACACAAACCTAATGGTAAAACATAAAATTTAGTGGCTCTTGAACTCATATTTCCTTATCCAAATTCTGAAATCCAAAACATTTTGATGAAAGTTTAGTTTCAAAACACATTTAGGGAAAAAGACCTGACCTGAACTGGCATGAAACTATATCTTTATGTCCCTACTAAGTGTAAATACTGCAGCAAAATACTAAGGTATTTCATTACAAGGATACTACCACAGACCCTGCTGAAAGGTTAAGTACCATCTTTCCTCTCTAAAATGTGAAAATTTATGTATCCCAAAAGGCACTTGACACCAAGCTGAATCCATGAATGGAATCTTTTAACATAAAAATAATAAAATATTTTTGTTTTCCTATGTCCATAAAACTTTAATCATGTAACCTGGCCATGATAAAAAAAAGTAAAAGGTTTTACTGACTATATATACGGACATAATCCAATAACTCTAAAAATAAATAAATAAATAAAAGTATGACCTCCCCACCCCACAAAAGAACTGAAATGATTCCTAAATAAGAAATGATATTCTGGCTCAAACAGGAAATTTTTAAGTGAAAAAAATTTTAAATTACCAAAATGAAAAATATTTTATAACTTTTTATTTTATAATAAATTATCACTCAGCAAAATACAAAGGGAGGAAAATATTTGGCCTTTGTGCCTTTTCTTGTAACAATTAATGAACATGAACTTATCTTTTAAAGATACACATAGTTACAGTTAAACTACTGAAGTCAAAGAAATTTTTGAA
The DNA here is from genome assembly GCF_965194825.1 of Balaenoptera physalus. Lineage (NCBI taxonomy): Eukaryota > Metazoa > Chordata > Mammalia > Artiodactyla > Balaenopteridae > Balaenoptera > Balaenoptera physalus. The sequence continues at coordinate 95,694,734 of NC_138882.1, read as the reverse complement.
AGAAGAAAAAAGTGACTCCTGATCTACAAGGGAACGACAAGATTAACAGTAGACTTCGCAGAAACAACAGAGGCCAGAAAGCAAAAGGATTACATTATTCAAGTGGTGAAAGAAAAAATTACCAACCAAGAATTCTATACTCATCAAAACTAACCTACAAAAATGAAAATGAAATAAAGAAATCCTCATATAATCATGGGTTGAGAGAATTCATTTCAAGTTGACCTGCCTTAAAAGAAGATCCTCAGGTTGAAAGAAAGTGTCCTCAGACAGTAACTCAAATGCCTATAGAAATAAACAGCACAGGTAAGGTTAACTACGCTGGTAAATGTATTAAAGAATATAAATCTATTTGTTCTCTTCCCTTAACTGATTTTTTTAAAGTTGCATAAAACAATAATAGCACAAAGGAGGAGAGAGGAAATGGAGTCACACTGGCTAGCGCCAGGACATAACACCAAACCATAACCCAAACCCCCAAAGAAATTAAAGAGTACCAGAAATGGTAAATATATACAGGTTAATAGGAAAGACTATGTATTTTTTTCTTTCTTCTCTTAACTTCTTTAAAAATCATAAAAGTGTGTAAACTATGACTATAACAGTATTGCTGGGTTTATAGCATATAAATGGAACATATGTAACAACAGTAGCACAAAGGAAAGAAAAGGTAAAGAAGCCATACTGGAGAAAAGTTTCTATATTTTACTGAAATCAAGTTAGTAGTAATCTAAAGTAGACTGTGATAAACTAAGAGACATACTGGAATCTCTAGAGCAATCACTAACAAAGGAATTAAAATGGAACACTATGAAGTATCTATGTAATACAAAAGAAAGCAAATAAGGAAGAACCAAGGAACAAAAAAATACATTACATAGAAAACAACTAGCAAAACAACTAACACAGATTTGATCATATAAATAATGATAGTAAATGAGAATGAATTAAGCACTCCAATCAAAAGGTAAGATTGTCACACTAGATACCAAAAAAAAAAAGATTAAATATATGCTGCTTACAAGAGACACACTTTAGAGATCAAAGACATAAATAGGATGAAAGAAAAAAAGATGCAAAAAAACATGTCATGGAAACTGTTACTATGCAAGAGCTGGAGTAGCTATACTAATATCAGATAAAATAGTTTTCAAGAAAAAAGTTACTAGACACAAGCTGAACATTTTATAATTATAAAAATGTCAATTCTAAGGAAGATAAAATTATAACCGTATGTGCACCTAACAAGATTGCTTCAAAATATATAAGAAAAACCTAGTAAAACTGAAGGGAGACAGACAAAACGAAGCACGAAGATGAACAAAGGAGTGGGGGAAAAAAACACATAGGCCCACTACCTGTGAAACATTATCAAGTGGTTTAATATATGTGTAACTGGAATTCCAGAGAGGCTATAAAAAAAGATCAGAAAATATTTTAAGAGAAAATGGCCAAATTTTCTCCAACTTTAACAAAAATAACCCCAAATTTAATAATCTCTGAGGATTATACCTCTAAATAAAACCATGCCAGGAATTCCCCAGCAGTCCAGTGGTTAAGACTCGGCGCTTCCAATGCAGGGGGTGTGGGTTCGATCCCTGTTCAGGGAACTAAGATCCCACATGCAGCATGGTGTGGCCCAAAAAAAAACAAAACAAAAAAACAAACAAAGAACAACCCACACCAAAGCACATCATAAAATCAATTGCTAAAAACTAATAATAAAGAGTAAACCCTAACAGCAGAGTAGGGGAAAAGACACATTACATATAAAGGAATAAAGATAACGATGACAGCACACCTTTCATTAGAAACTACAGAAGCCAGAAGTTGTTAATGGAATGCCATCTTCAAAGCAGTGAAAGCAAAGAAAACAGACACATGAATAAACAAACCAACTGAAATTACAAGCTACAGGGGGGCAAACAAACAGCAGAGATTACAGACATAGAATTATTGTATAAATATAAAATGTTTAATGTAATAAAAACAAAATAGCATTAATTATGACCAAGGGAAAACAATACAAATATAGATTGAAAAAAACCCCCAGAAATTTAGAAACAAGAACAACTAAGTAATAAATTTAAAAGCATTAAAATGAATGGAGACCATGACAAAGATAAAAGTATAATGAAACTTTTCAGTATACTTCTGAATGGGATTTAAAAACAAAAACAAAAACAAGGAAGTAAATAACACAATACATTCTGGAATAAAAACATACGTCTTTAGTATTAGTGTAGAATACTGACAAAATTTAATCTTGTATTTAGTTACAAAAAACAGACAAGAAAAAAACTTCCAATTCAGAAGGTACTGATTTGTACAGACCACATCTTGATTATGACCCAATAAAAATGTTTACAAAGTAAAAATAAATGAAATGGTCACATACACAAAACCCAAAAGAAAAATGGATTCCAGTTGGAAATACAAACTAAAATTACAAGCTCTCCAGATAACAGTGTAGCAGAAACAGCTAATACTCAAAGACATTAAATCTATCCTTTCAACCTAAATGTCTATCAACAGGTGAATGGATAAAGAAGATGTAGTATATATATACAATGGAATATTATTCAGCCATAAATAATGAAATAATGCCTTTTGCAGCAACAGAGATGGACCTAGAGACTATATTAAGTGAAGTGAGACAAAGACAAATATCATACGATATCACTTATATGTGGAATCTAAAACAATGATACAAACTTATTTACAAAACAGAAATAGACTCACAGACATAGAAAACAAACTTATGGTTACCAAAGGGGATGGGGGGGTAAATTAGGAGTTTGGGATTAACATTACTATATATAAAACAGATAAACAATGGGAATTCCCTGGTGGCCTAGTGGTTAGGATTCTGGGCTTTCACTGCCATGGCCCAGATTCAATCCCTGATCAGGGAACTGAGATCCTGCAAGCCACACACCATTTTTTAAATTTCCAAATCAAGATGGTTTTACAGAAGAGTAATGTTTAAATAACAGACCAGCATTCCATTATTATTTAAGCTAATCTAGAAAAAGAGTGAAAAAGGAAAAATCCCAATTCATTTTATAAAGTCCAACATTACTTTAACGTTAAAAGTTGGCAAAAACAATGCAAAAGAAGAAAATGGCAGACTATTCTAACGTATTGATTAAAATATTGAATAAAATATAAGTTGATCATAATATTCTTTTGACAGATTACCAGATAGATTACTAAACTTCATATAGGAATTCAAGGATTATTCGACAGCAAAGATATTAACAAAATAATCATATTGAAACAACTAAAGGAGAAAACCATACGGTTATTTAAGTAGATGCTAAAGTGGCATATGATAAAATTCAGATAATAAAAACTCTAAGAAATAGAAGCAAACAACTTAAATATGAAAAGAATCATTTCCCCCAAACCATCAAATAGCATTCAAACATAGCAAAACATAAAAACCTTTTCAAGTCAGAAACTAAGCACGACTCATCAAAGAGGCAATACAACAAAATAATGCCCCAAACTCTGGAACCAGACTAATTAGGATTAAATTCCAAGCCCATCCCCTTCTGCACTGTGTGACTTTGGGGTAGCTCGTTAACCTTGGAGTCTAGGTTTCCCATTTGTAAAATAAGGATCATAATAGTACCTATCTCAAGGGGTGTTGGAAGAGCACATGGATTAATAAATGTAAACTCCAACACACAGTGAGTACTCAGAAAATGGCAGCCATTATTATTAGTTACAATTTGTCTCAAAGATTTTACAGCATCCCTGTGTAACAGAACTTTCTATAATAATGGAAATGTGCTATATCTGCACTGTCCAGTGCAGCAGCCAATACAAGTGGCAACTGAGCACTTCAAAAGGTGCTCAGCGTAACTAACAAAATAAATTTCTTAATTTAATTTTAGTTAGCTAAAATTTAAATAACCACAAGTAACTAGTGGCAACGGTACAGGACAATTCAGACCTAGAAAAAATATCTGAGATATGACTTATTTTTTTTTAAAGACTAAAACTTATTCAATTTTTGAGATAATAAAATTTTAAAAAAAATTGACAGCTAGCCAACTTCCACTAACGGAAGAATGAAAAGTGAATCCTCGGGACTTCCCTGGTGGCACAGTGGTTAAGAATCTGCCTGCTAATTAATGCAAGGGACACAGGTTCAATCCCTGGTCTGGGAAGATCTCACATGCTGTGGAGCAACTATGTCTGTGCGCCGCAATTACTGAGGCTGCGCTCTAGAGCCCATGTGCCACAACTACTGAAATCCGCGCGCCTAGAGCCTGTGCTCTGCAACAAGAGAAGCCACCGCAATGAAAAGCGCACACACCACAATGAAGAGTACTCCTCTGGCCGAAACTAGAGAAAGTCCATGCACGACAACGAAGACCCAACGCAGCCAAAAAAAAAAAAAAAAAAAAAAAAAGAGCGAATCCTCCCCTAAAACTTGACAAAACTGTCACACATGTCACACACAAAGAACCCACCTATTTCAAAGCTGGGAAACAACCATTATGAGACAAAATGCAGTGCTTATTCTACAAAAAAGTGCTAGAGTTTCTGGTAAAAACAGTGGAAGGCACTGGTCTTCTTGCCTGAGGATGATCCTAAAAACAGCAGCTTTGTTCCCGTACCATATACAAAAATAAACTCAAAATGCATTAAAGACCTAAGTGTAAGACCAGACACAATAAAACTCCTAAAACAAAACATAGAACACTCTTTGACATAAATGGTAGCAATATTTTTTGGATCTGTCTCCTAAGGCAAAGGAAACAAAACCAAAAATAAACAAATGGGACCTAATTAAACTTAAAAGCTTTTGCCCAGCAAAGGAAACCACCAACAAAACAAAAAGACAACCTACTGAATGGGAGAAAATATTTGTAAGTGATATGATCGATAAGAGGTTAATATCCAAAATATATACACAGCTCATATAACTCAATATCAAAGGAAAAAAACCCAATTAAAAAAAATTGGCAGAAGACCTGAATAGACATTTTACCAAACAAGATATACAGATGGCTGACAGGCACATGAAAAGATGCTCAACATCACTAATCATGAGAGAAATGCATATCAAAGCCACAGTGAGGTATCACCTCACATCTGTCAGAATGGCTATTATGAAAAAGACCACAACAAATGTTGGTGAGAATGTGGAGAAAAGGGAACCCTCCTACACTGTTAGTGGGAATGTAAATTGCTGCAGTCACTTTGGAACACAGTATGGAAGTTCCTCAAAAAACTAAAAATAGAACTACTATATGATCCAGCAATTCTCCTCCTGGGAATATATCTGAAGAAAATGAAAACACTAATTTGAAAAGATACATGCACTCCAATGTTCACAGCAGCATTATTTACAATGGCCAGGATATGGAAGCAACCTAACTGTCCATCAATGGATGAATGGATAAAGAAGAACTGGAATATATATATATATATATATATATATATATATATATATACACACACACACACACACACACACACACACACACACACACACATATACACACAATGGAATACTATTCAGCCATAAAAAAAGAAAAAAAAAGAATGAAATCCTGCCATTTGCAACAACATGGATGGACCTAGAATGTATTATGCTTAGTGAAATAAGTCAAACAGAGAAAGACAAATACTGTATGTTATCACTTACATGCTGAATCTAAAAAATAAAACAATGAATGGATATAACAAAACAGAAACAGACTCACAGATATGGAAAACGTATCAGTAGGGAGAGTGAAGGAGGAGGAGCAAGATAAAGGTAGGTAATTAGGAGGCACAAACTACTATGTATAAAATAAATAAGCTACAAGGAGATATTGTACAGCACAGAGAAAACAGCCAATATTTTATAACAACATTTTTGTTTTTTTTCTTCTTTCTTTTTCTTTGTATAATAACTTTGAATGCAGTACAATCTATAAAAATATTTATTCACTCTGTTGTATACCTGAAACTAATGTAACACTGTAAATCAACTATACTTCAATTAAAAAAAACAAAGCAAAATAGCAGCTTTGCTGCCATATGAAGCAGGATCAGTTAGGTCAGGAGGGCAAATATGAACAGAACATTTGCCAGCTATAAGTAGGTATCCAAGTTAGGAAAGAACAGCTTCCCTATACTGTGGCAGCAGCCCATTCAGAAAATTAATATAAGACACTTAAAATGAGAGAGTCACAGAAGATCTAAGACAAACTCTCCACACATAGCTGGTTAACTAAAAGGGACACCCAAGAAAGCGAGCAAAAACGAAAGGCCAAGTGAGACTAAAAACTGGCTGCAACTTTTAGTGTGTTTCCCAAACTAAACAGAGGTGGATCATCAGTGGTGTGAGGCTGATAGGCTCAAGGTATTTGACCACAACTTCCACCCAAAGCACTGGCTGAACACCAAGCTATGCAGATACAGAAGCGAACCCTAGGAAGCCAGGCTAAAGATTAAAGTAAAAATACTGAAAAGGAGACATCAGTGGCTGTAAGCTGTACAGACTCCATACTTTAAGCAAGTTACTAAAAAATACCAACAACCCACAGAAAAATAAAGCAGAATTCATAGTTGCTACAATATAATATAATCTAATTGACAAAACATACAAAGAAACAGAAAAGTGTGACTGAACCTGACGGTGGGGGATGGGGGAGGGGTGGGGACTCAGTCAACTAATCAACTGAGTCCAGACATTGGAGTTCGAAGACAAAGATTTCAAAGCAGCTAAGAATAAAGGTACTAAATAAAATGCAATGGCAGTACTCAACATACAGGAAGTCTCAAGAGAGAATTAGGAACTATAATAACAATCCATCAGATGAAAAGTACAACATCCAAAATGAAAATTTCATCATACAGCTATGCTCAATAGTAGACCTGAGCGACTTCCCTGGTGGTCCAATGGCTAAGATTCCGCACTCCCAATGCAGGGGGCCCGGGTTCGATCCCTGGTCAAGGAACTAGGTCCCACTTGCATGCCTCAACTAAGAGTTTGCATGCCGCAACTAAAGATCCTGCACATGGCAACGAAGATCCCACATGCCACAACTAAGACCCGGCGCAGCAAAATAAATAAGTAAATATATTTTTTAAAAACTGTTAGAAAAATTGCAGACTTGAATGAGCCTGTAGACAGATGAAAGTATCCAGTCCTTAAAAGAGGGAAAAGACAAAAAAAAAAAAAAAAAGGAAACGGCTTCTCAGAGACCAGGGAGACAACATCAAGAATCCCAACATAAATGTAGTGGAAGTCCCAGGAGATGAGAGTAAGGAGTAGGAAAAACGTTTGAGGAAATAATGGGCCAAAAACATCCCAAACTTGATGAAATACATTAATCTGCAGAGTCAAAAGGTGGAAGAACTCTCAAGTATAATAAAACAGAGAATCAAACCGTGATTTATCATACTCAAACTGCTGAAAGGCAAAGACTTTCAAAGAAAATCTTGAAAGCAGCAAGAGAAAAACAATTCATCACACACAGAGAAACAATAATACTGACATCTGACTTTTCATCAGAAACAATGGAGACCAGAAAGCAATGAAATGACATATTTAAAGTAAGTGAAAGAGTGTAAAACCAAGAATTCTATATAAATCAAAAATATTCTTCAATATGAAAGCAAAATAAAGAAATCCTCAGATAAACAAAAATTAATAGAATGTCGCTAGCATATGTGTACCACAAAAAATACTAAATGAAGCCCATTCAGGCTGAAAAGAACTGAAATCAGACTATAACCTGAATCCACAGGATGGAAATGAGGAACATTAGAAATGGTAAACATGGAAAATATAAAAGACTATTTTTTCCTCTCAATTTCTTTAAAAAAAATACCCATAAGATTGGTTAAAGCAATAATCAGAATAATGTACTGATAGTTTTTAAACATACAAAAGAAATAATATGACAATAGTTACAAAGAAGAGGAATGGATCTATAGCAAAGTTGCTAAGTTTTAACAAAATTAATACAGTATTACCTTGAAGTGGCTTGTATTAAATTAGACATATAACTGCTAGAGGTAAAACAAAAACAAAGTAGAAACAAAATGAGAGAAAAAATTAAAGAGCGTTGAAAATACTGGTGAACACAAAAGATTTAGTAAAAGGAACCAAAAACTGACATGACAAAGATAGAAAACAAACACCCTAAATCCAACCATATCATTACTTACATTAAATATAAATGAACTAGGCACTCCAATAAAAAGGCAGAGATTAGACTCGGTAAAACACAACTATGTGGCATCTTAAACATTCAGACCCAGAGACACAACAGGATGAAAGGGAAAAAAAAGGAAAAAGATATACCATGAAGATAATAACCATAAGAGAGGTGGAGTGGTTATATTAACATCCGGAAAAAGACTCTCAGATGAGACGTATTATTAGACACAAAGATAAACATTTTATATGCTAAAGGACCAATACATCAGAAATATCTAACAATTATACATGTATATGCACCTAAAAAATACACAAAGCAAAACTAATAGAATGCAGGAATTCCCTGGTGGTCCAGTGGTTAGGGCTCTGAGCTTCCAGTGCAAGAGGCACAGGTTTGATCTCTGGTTGGGGAACTAAGATCCCACATGCTGCACAGCGCAGCTAAAAAAAAACAAAACCAAACCAAAAAAACCTAACAGAATGAAAGGAGAAATGGACAATTCAACAATGTCAGATGGAGATTTCAATACTCATTTCTCAGAAACTGATAAAAGCAACTCTCTTAGTAAGATATAAAAGCCTTGAACAACACTGTAACCAACTTGATGTAACTGATCTACACAAACACTCCACACAAAGACAGTACAATACAAATTCTACTAAAGCACAAATGAAACATTCTCAAGGACAGATCATGTATTAGTCCAAAGATGGGCACTAATACTAAGGCCCATGGGCCAAATCAAGCCGAGTCTGTTTCTGTACGGCCCACAAGCTAAGCAGTAGTTTACATTTTTCAGAGTTCTGAGAGGTTTTTTATCTCCTGACACCAAATACCTGGTATCTTTTCTAACACCACTTCTCCAACTCTCTGACACCGACTGGGTGTCTTACAATTCAATTCAGTTCCGACCCTAACTACCTGTAGTTAGCATTAAACTCCACAAATGAAGGGCTGTCTCACAAGACTGCCCCTACTACAGATGCCAGTCACAAGTCCTAGGTTGACACCAGTACTTCTGACCAACCAGTGATAAAATTCAAAGGGTTTCCACAATCCCCTCTTCTGGTTCAATAACAAAATGACTCAGCACTCAGGAAAGTGCTTAACTTACTATTACTGATTTATTATAAAGGATACAACTCAGAAACAGTCAGATAAAAGAGATTCATAAGATAATGAATAGGGAGGAATGAGCACAGAGCTTCCATGCCCTCTCCAGGCATACCACTTTACCAACCCCTGGATGTCTGCACCAGCCCAAAGCTCTCCAAACCCCATTGTTTAGGAGTTTTTTATGGAGGTTCCATTACATCAGCATGACTGACTAAATCACTGCCCATCTGTGACTGATCTCACTCTCCAGACTCTCTGCCCTCCCTACAGGTCCAGGAATTTCAGCCCCACCCTCTAATCACATGGTTGGTTTCTCCTAGCAGCACTCATCCTGAAGCTATCTAGTAGGCCTACTTAGTTGTTTTCTTACCATAACTTCAGGTATGGTTAAAAGGGATCTTTTATAAATAATGAAAGAAGCACCTATCATCCTTATCACTCCATCTTAAGTTCTGTGTCAGGAACCAGGGTCAAAGTCCAAACATATTTTTTTTTCTGTGGCCGCACAGCTTGTGGGATCTTAGATCCCCATCCAGGGATTGAATCTGTGCCCTCAGCAGTGAAAGTGCTGAGTCCTAACCACTGGACAACCAGGGAATTCCTACCAAACACATAATTCAAATTGTCTGGGGGGAAGAGGAAGTAGGCCACAACAGAGACCTTGTGTGGTATACAAAGCCTGAAATACGTATTATCTGGCCCTTTAAAGAAATACTTTGCCAACCCTTGTGCTGGTTAATAAGACAAATCTCAATAATTTGAAAGGGTTTGAAATCATTCATAGTATGTCCTCCTACCACAATTAAATTTAATTAGAGAGTAACAACAGAAAGAAATCTGGAGAGCCCAAATTTTTGAAAGCCTAACAACCAAATTCTAAATAACTCATGGGTAAAAGAAATCACAAGGACTATTACAAAATATACTAAATGGAATAAAACTTAAAATTAATATGTATAAATTCACAGGATGCAGTCAAAGCACTACTTAAGAGTCCAACAGAAATTCTGGCAAATGTTCTATACCTGCAATGTCCAATGGGGTAGCCACTAGACACATGAGCTTAGTGAACACCTGAAATGTGACTAGAATGACTGAGAAACTCAATCTACTATTTTATTTAACTTTAATTTTAATATTAATAATCACACATGGGTGTTAGCTAACACATTTGATGGCACAGGCTTAAAGAAAAATTTTTTTCATTCATTCATTTATTTATTTATGGCTGCGTTGGGTCTTTGTTGCTGCGTGCGGGTTTTCTCTAGTTGCGGCAAGTGGGGGCTACTCTTCATTGCGGTGCGCGGGCTTCTCATTGCGGTGGCTTCTCTTGTTGTGGAGCACGGGCTCTAGGCGTGTGGGCTTCAGGAGTTGTGGCTCGTGGGCTCTAGAGCGCAGGCTCAGTAATTACGGCGCATAGGCTTAGTTGCTCCACGGCATGTGGGATCTTCCCAGACCAGGGATCGAACCCGTGTCCCCTGCACTGGCAGGCGGATTCTTAACCACTGCGCCACCAGGGAAGTCCCGAGAGAAATTTATAGCTCTACAAATATACTAGAGGACTTCCCTGGTGGCAAAGTGGTTAAGAATATGCCTGCCAATGCAGAGGACAGGGGTTCAATCCCTGGTCTGGGAAGATCCCACATGCCATGGAGCAACTAAGCCCATGTGCCACAACTACTGAGCCTGTGCTCTACAGCCCGCGAGCCACAACTACTGAAGCCCACGTGCCCTAGAGCTGGAGTGCTGCAACTACTGAGCCTACGCGCTGCAACTACTGAAGCCCACGCACATAGAGCCCGTGTTCCACAGCAAGAGAAGCCACCGCAACGGGAAGCCTGCGCACCACAATGAAGACTAGATCCCACTCACCACAACTAAAGCCCACACGCAACAACGAAGACCCAACACAGCCAAAAAAAAAAAAAAAAAAAAAAAACTAGAAAGGCAAAATAATTTTTAACCAATAATCTGAACATGTAAATCAGATTCTGCAAATCAACCCAAATTAAATAGACTGAAATAAAGATCAGAGTACCTATCAGTGGAGGGAAGGAGGATAAAACCGAAAGATGGTTCTTTGAAAAGATCAACAAAATTGATAATTAGCTGGATGGTGGAGATAAGGTGCAGGTAAGGAAAGAAAGGGAGAAAGGGAAGGGAAGAGAAGAAAAAGAGGGAGAGATTTGAGGTGCGGGTACAGAGACACACACTAACATAGATTGATTTAGAGCTAAAAAAAAAAAAAGAAAAAAGATTACCAAAATCAACAGTGTAAGAGTAAAACAGAGGAGTTAACAACAAACCCTACAGAAATGAAAAAAATTAAAGGCATATTATTAAAGTTTTTATACCAAGTTAGACAATTTAAATGAGTCAAATTTCTAGACAAATACAAACTACCAAAACTGGCTCAAGGAAACCGAAAAACTGAATATACTAATATCAAATAAAGAAACTGGATTAGTAATTAAAATCTTCTAGGAAAGAAAGTCCAGACCTGGTTGGTTGTTTCAATGGTAAATTTTCTTAAGGAAGAAATAATACAAACCTTACACAAACTCTTTAAGAAATAAAGGAGTCACAACTAGGGCACCTACCAGGCACCAGTGGGGGACCACGGACACCTTAGGAGATGGGAAGAACCCCCAGTGACCGGGTATGACGTGGGGCTTGGGGGGAGTGAAGGGGGAGGAGAAGTGGAGGCAGAAAGGGACTGGCGCCCCTGAGGGGTGGGTGGGGGAGAGGAAGGGATCCCACGCCCAAAGGGGGAAATTGGGGAACCACTGGGAGGGCAGAGGATCAAAAGGGAGCATGGCCACGTTTCCCATGCCCACTTGGACCCCCAGGAACCTGTTGAGATCCTGAGCCTGATCCTCTGCCCACCTAGGCTCCCTACAGCCGCACGGGTCCTGAGGGAGTGGGGAGGGAAGGAGGAGCAAAAGTAAAGGTCAGAACTCCGGGACCGGCACCCCTGAGGGGTGGCTGGGGGAGGGAAGGAGTTCCTACACCCAGTGGGACCCACCCACGGTTAGGGGATCCAGCGGCCCAGCGGCAAAGGGAGACCCTGGGGGAGATGGTGGGGGACAGGTGAGAAGGAACGGAAGGGAACGGGGTCCGTACTTTCCCTGTGCAATTAGGCACCAAGAAGGCTGTTGGGCTCCCAGACCTAATCCTCTTCCCTCGGAGCCATGCTCCTGCCATGTAGAGCCCAAACCACACCACTACACCCCCACCAAGAGCCCTACCACTACACTAGGAGACCCCCTCCAAGGAACTGGGCCTAAACCCCACCCACACACACTCACTCAGGGCCCTACCTCCAAACTCCAGAACACTACTCCAGGGGCCCTCTTTCCCATGTGCTACCTCTCCCCTTCTGGGCAGATCCTAAGGAGAGGCCCCGCCCCATGCCTGAACATCACCCTGCGCTAGGCCCCGCCCAGGCCCTGGCCTACACTCAAATGTCACCACCCCCACCCCGCCTAGGTCCCGCAACACTCAAAATCCCACCCCTGCCTAAGTTCTACACCCCCCTCTACCTAAACTCTGCCCCCAAAGACAAGGTTTTTCTTTTTTCCTCTTTTAGATTGGGGTTCTGTTTTACCTTATTGATTCAACATTGGTAATTCTTTTAAATTTTTATTTTTCCTAATAAATCTTTTATTTTTCTAATTTTATTTTATTCTTCATACTTTGTTAGTGGTCTCTCCTTTTGGCTTATCCCCCCTTTCTTTCTTTTTCTGTTGTGGTTTTATTTTACCTTGTTGAAATTGTTTCAATTATAGTTTTATTTTTCCTAATACATTTTTTATTTTTCTAACTTTATTTTGCTTTTTATTCTTTGATATCCTTTTTTTTCTTGCTTTCTTTCTTCGAATCTTGCGGGATCTCGGTTCCCAGGCCGGAGGTCAGACCTGAGCTCCTGTGGTGGAAGCTCCGAGTCCAAACCACTGGACTAACAGAGAACCTCAGACACCAGGGAACATCAATCAGAGTGAGGCCTCCTGGAGGTCCTCATCCCAGCATCAAGAACCGGCTCTATCCAACTTCCTGCAACCTCGAGTAGTAGACGTCTCAGGCCAAACAACCAGTAAGACAGAAATACAGTGCCACCCATAAAAAAAAAAAAAATTAAACAGCAAAATAATTTGTTACAGACGAATAATCAAAGTAAAAACCTACGAAACCAAATAAATGAAGACGAAATAGGCTACCTACCTGAAGAAGAATTCAGAGTAATGACAGTAAAGATGATCCAAAATCTCGGTAACAGAATGGAGAAAATACAAGACACATTTAAGAAGGATCTAAAAGAACTAAAGAGCAAACAAACAGTGATGAACAACACAATTACTGAAATTAAAAATACTCCAGAAGGAATCAATAAAAGAATTAACTGAGGAAGAAGAACGGATAAGTGAGCTGGAAGATAAAATGGTGGAAATAACTGCCAGGGAGCAAAATAAGGAAAAAAGAATGAACAGAAAGGAGGACAGTCTCAGAGACCTCTGAAACAACATTAAACACACCAACACTCAAATTACAGAGGTCCCAGAAGAAGAATAGAGGAAGAAAGGGTCTGAGAAAATATTTGAAGAGATTATTGTTGAAAACTTTTCTAACATGGGAAAGGAAACAGTCAATTAAGTCCAGGAAGCACAGAGAGTACCATACAGGATAAACCCAAAGAGAAACATGCTGAAACACATATTAATCTAACTATCAAAAATTAAATACAAAGAAAAAATATTGAAAGCAGCAAGGGAAAAGCAACAAATAACATAAAAGGGAATCCCCAGAAGGTTAACAACTGATCTTTCGGCAGAAACTATGCAAGCCAGAAGGGAGTGGCAGGACATATTTAAAGTGAAACACCTACAACCAAGATTACTCGACCCAGCAAGGATCTCATTCAGATTCCACGGAGAAATTAAAACCTTTGCAGACAAGCAAAAGTTAAGAGAATTCAGCACCACCAAACCAGCTTTACAACAAATGCTAAAGGAACTTCTCTAGGCAGGAAACACAAGAGAAGGAAAAGACCTGCAATAACAAACCTAAAACAATTAAGAAAATGGTAACAGGAACATACATACCAATAACTACCTTAAATGTAAATGGATTAAATGCTCCAACCAAAACACATAGACTGGCTGAATGGATACAAAAACAAGGCCTGTACATATGCTGTCTACAAGAGACCCAAATCAGACCTAGGGACACATGCAGACGGAAAGTGAAGGAATGGAAAAAGACGTTCCCTGCAAGTGGAAATCAAAAGAAAGCTGGGGTCGCAATTCTCATATCAGATAAAATAGGCATTAAAATAAAGACTATTACAAGAGACAAAGGAGAACACTACATAATGATCAAGGGATCAATCCAAGAAAAAGCTATAACAATTGCAAATATTTATGCACCCAACATAGGAGCACCGCAATACATAAAGGAAATGCTAACACCCATAAAAGGGGAAATCAACAGTAATACAACAATACTAGGGGACGTTAACACCCCACTTTCACCAATGGACAGATCATCCAAGATGAAAAATAAGGAAACAGAAGCTTTAAATGATACATTAAACAAGATGGACTTAACTGATATTTACAGGACATTCCATTCAAAAATGACAGAATACACTTCCTTCTTAAGTGCTCATGGAACATTCTCCAGGTTAGACCATATCTTGGGTCACAAATCAAGCCTTGGTAAATGTAAGAAAATTGAAATCGTATCAAGCATCTTTTCCGACCACAACACTATGACACTAGATATCAATTGCAGGAAAAAAAACTGTAAAAAAATACAAATACTTAGAGGCTAAACAGTATGCTACTAAATAATCAAGAGATCAGTGAAGAAATCAAAGAGGAAACCAAAAAATACCCAGAAACAAATGACAATGAAAACACGACGACCCAAAACCTATGGGATGCAGCAAAAGCAGGTCTAAGAGGGAAATTTATAGCAATACAATCCTACCTAAAGAAACAAGAAAAATCTCAAACAACCTAACCTTACACCTAAAGCAGTTACAGAAAGAACAAAAAAAACCCAAAGTTAGCAGAAGGAAAGATCAGATCAGAAAAAAATGAAAAACAAATGAAAGAAACAATAGCAAAGATCGATAAAACTAAAATCTGGTTCTTTGAGAAGATAAACAAAATTGATCAACCATTGGTCAGACTCATCAAGAAAAAAGGGAGAAGACTCAAATCAACAGAATTAGAAATGAAAAAGGAGAAGTAAAACTGACACTGCAGAAATACAAAGGATCATGAGAAATTACTGCAAGCAACTATATGCCAATAAAATGGATAACTTGGAAGAAATGGACAAATTCTTAGAAAAGCACAACCTTCCAAGACTGAACCAGGAAGAAATAAAAAATATAAACAGACCAATCACAAGCACAAGAAATTGAAACTGTGATTAAAAATCTTCCAACAAACAAAAGCCCAGGACCATGTGGCTTCACAGGCGTATTCTATCAAACATTTAGAGAAGAGCTAACACCTATCCTTCTCAAACTCTTGCAAAATATAGCAAAGGGGGGAACACTCCCAAACTCATTCTATAAAGCTACCATCACCCTGATACCAAAACCAAAGATGTCACAAAAAAAGAAAACTACAGGCCAATATCTCTGATGAACACAGATGCAAAAATCCTCAACAACATACTAGAAAACAGAATCCAACAGCACATTAAAAGGATCAAGTGGGGTTTATCCCAGGAATGCAAGGATTCCTCAATATACTCAAATCAATGTGATACAGCATATTAACAAATGGAAGGATAAAAACATATGATAATCTCAATACATGCAAAAAAAGCTTTCAACAAAATTCAACACCCATTTAGGATAAAAACTCTCCAGAGAGTAGGCACAGAGAGAACCTATTAGGTAGAGAGCCTACATAATAAAGGTCATATATGACAAACCCACAACCAACATCATTGTCAACGGTGAAAAACTGAAACCATTTCTTCTAAGATCAGGAACAAGACAAGGTTGCCCACTCTTGCCACTATTATTCAACATAGTTTTGGAAGTTTTAGCCACAGCAATCAGAGAACAAAAAGAAATAAAAGGAATCCAAATCAGAAAAAAAGATGTAAAATCGTCACTGTTTGCAGATGACATGATACTATACATAGAAAATTCTAAAGATGCTACCAGAAAACTACTAGCGCTAATCAATGAATTTGGTAAAGTTGTAGGATACAAAATGAATGCACAGAAATCTCTTGCATTGCTATACACTAATGATGAAAAATCTGAAACAGAAATTAAGGAAACACTCCCATTTACAACTACAACAAAAAGAATAAAATACCTAGGAATGAACCTATCTATGGAGACAAAAGACCTGTGTGCAAAAAACTATAAGACAGTGATGAAAGAAATTTAACTTGATACAAACAGATGGAGAGATATACTATGTTCTTGGATTGGAAGAATCAACATTGTGAATATGACTATACTACCCAAAGCAATCTACAGATTCAATGCAATCCTATCAAACTACCAATGGCATTTTTCACAGAACTAGAACAAAAAATTGCACAATTTGTATGGAAACACAGAACACCCCGAAAAGCCAAAACAGTCTTGAGAAAGAAACACAGAGCTGGAGGAATCAGACTCCCTGACCTCAAACTATACTACAAAGCTACAGTAATCAAGACAGTATGGTACTGGCACAAAAACAGTAATATAGATCAATGGAACAGGATAGAAAGCCCAGAGATAAACCCATGTACATATGGTCACCTTACCTTTGAGAAAGGAGGCAGGAGTATACAATGGAGAAAAGACAGCCTCTTCAATAAGTGGTGCTGGGAAAACTGGACAGCTACATGTAAAAGAATGAAATTAGAACACTCCCTAACACCATACACAAAAATAAACTCAAAGTGGATTAAAGATCTAAATATAAGGCCAGACACTATAAAACACCTAGACGAAAACATAAGCAGAACACTCAATGACATAAATCACAGCAATATCCTTTTTGACCCACCTCCTAGAGAAATGGAAACAAAATCAATATTAAACAAATGGGACCTAATGAAACATAAAAGCTTTTACACAGCAAAGGAAACCATAAAAAAGACGAAAAGACAACCCTCAGAATGGGAGATAATACTTGCAAACCTAGCAACTGAGAAAGGATTAATCTACAAAATCTATAAGCAGCTCATGCAGCTCAATATCAAAAAAACAAACAACCCAATCCAAAAGTGGGCAGAAGACTTAAATAGACATTTCTCCAAAGAAGATATACAGGTTGCCAACAAACACATGAAAAGATGCTCAACATCACTAATCATCAGAGAAATGTAAATCAAAACTACAGTAAGGTATCACCTCACACTGGTCAGAATGGCCATAATCAAAAAATGTACAAACAATGCTGGAGAGGGTGTGGAGAAAAGGGAACCCTCTTGCACTGTTGGTGGGAATGTAAATTGGTACAGCCACTATGGAGAACAGTTTGGAGATTCCTTAAAAATCTAAAAATAAAACTACCATATGACCCAGCAATCCCACTACTGGGCATATACCCTGAGAAAACCATAATTCAAAAAATCACGTACCACAGTGTTCACTGCAGCACTATTTACAATAGCCAGGACTTGGAAACAACTTAAGTGTCCATCAACAGATGAATGGATAAAGAAGATGTGGCACATACATACAATGGAATATTAGCCATAAAAAGAAACAAAATTGAGTTATTTGTAGTGAGGTGAGAGGACCCAGTAGAGTCTGTCATACACAGTGAAGTAAGTCAGAAAGAGAGAAACAAATACCGTATCCTAACACATACGTATGGAATCTTAAAAAAAAAGAAAAAAAAGGTTGTGATGAACCTAGAGGCAGGACAATAATAAAGACACAGACGTACAGAATGGACTTGAGAACATGGGGAAGGGGAAGGGGAAGGTGGGATGAAGTAAGAGAGTAACACTGACATATATACACTACCAAATGTAGAACAGATAGCTAGTGGGAAGCAGCTGCATTGCACGGGGAGATCAGCTCAGTGCTTTGCGATCATCTAGAGGGGTGGAATAAGGAGGGTGGGAGGGAGACGCAATAGGGAGGGGATAGGGGGATATACGTATGCACATAGCTGATTCACTTTGTTATAAAGCAGAAACTAACACAACACTGTAAAGCAATTATACTCCAATAAAGATGTTAAAAATAAAAAAATAAAGGAGAAGAAAACAATTCATAATTCGTTTTAAGAGGCCATGTTATCAAAGACATAAGATGACAAAGACATCACAGACACTATATCCCCAGAAAATTAGACTGGAGAACAGAGATGTAATAGGAGACAAGGATCATTCCCAAGTTTCTTGCTTAGGAATAAGAAGAATAAGAAAGGGCTTACAAGAGGAGATCGAAAAAATTTTGACACAAGTTCAATTTTAAATATGGTAAATCTGAAATGCATCTGGGTCATTCAAGAAAAGGCAGTTTTGTTAAAACTGTGCTTGAGTGAGATTGCATGATGATAATATAATGTTTTATTCTGAAGTAATGGCCTACCTAACAAGATTTCCTGTACTCTTAATAGCTTCTTGGCTAATATGTATTTTTACATTTCCTGGTAAAAATGATATAACTAGTATTTAATATGTTAGTAATTTGTGGGTTTAAATGAGTTACCATTATATAACCATTTATCTTGTTCAAAATTCTAATCATGTCTATGTTCTAGTATTTCAAAATAATTACAAAAGATGAAATGGTGGAAAAATATTATAGCCAAATACCCTTGACCAAGACTCTCTGACCTGTAAATTTTCCCATTTGCAAAAATAAATTATATCGGGAATTCCCTGGCGGGCCAGTAGTTAGGACTCCGAGCTCTCACTGCTGAGGGCCCGGGGTTTGATCACTGGTTGGGGAACTAAAATCCCACAATCCATGTGATGCAGCCAAAAAATAAATAAAAATAAAAATAAGTAAATAAATAATAAATTATATTGATCATCCTTTCAATTGTTAAAATTAAGTGCTTATTCAAGTCTCCCAAACCCAAACATGATACCCTGAGATCAGAAATCATCTAACACTGCCTTGCATAGAACAGGAATTGAAGCTAGAATTCAATGAGTCATGATTCTATAATTTCACACCTATAAAGTGTAAAATGTCAGGACCTAAAGAAATCCTCAATATATCCAGTTCAACAAATAGTGTTGGGAAAACTGGATTGCCACATGCAAAAGAATGAAACTGGACCCCTGTCTTACACCATACACAAAAATCAACTCAAAGTGAATTAAAGATATAAATTTAAAATCAGAAACTATAAAACTCAAAACATAGGGGGTAATAAGTTCCTTGACATCAGTCTTGGCAATAGTTTTTTTTTAGTTTGATGCCAAGAGCAAAAGCAACAAAACAAAAATAAACAAGTGGGACTACATCAAACTAAAAAGCTTCTGCAAAGTAAAGAAAAATATCAAAATGAAAAGGCAACCTACAGAATGGAAGAAAATATTTGCTAATCATATCTGATAAGAAGTTAATATCCAAAATATATAAAGAACTCACACAACTCAATAGCTAAACTACAAATAATCCAATTTAAAAATGGGCAAAGAAACTGAATAGACATTTTTCCAAAGAAGACATAAAAATGGCCAACAGGTACATGCAAAGGTGCTCAACATCACTAACCATCAAGAAATGGAAATCAAAACCATAATGAGATATCTCAAATCTGTAAGAATGGCTTTCATCAAAAAGACAGATAAGTGTTAGTGAGGATGTGCAGAAAAGCAAACCCCTGTGCACTGATGGTGGGAATGTAAACTGGTACAGCCATTATGAAAAACAGTATGGAGGTTTCTCAAAAAATTAGAAACAGAACTACCATATGATCCAGCAATCCCACTTCTGGATATATATCCAAAAAAAATTAAAAAGAAAACAGGATATCAAAGAGAATCCTGCACTCCCATCCATGTCCATGGAAGCATTATTCACAATAGCCAAAATAGGGAAACAACCTAAGTATCCATCATCAGATAAATGGCTAAAAAAATGTGGCATGTGTGTATACATACATACATACATGCATCCAAACAGTCTCACTCACACACAAAATGGAATAGTATTCAGCCACGAGAAAGAAGGAAATCCTGCCATTTGTGACAACATGGATAAACCTAAGTGAAATAAGCCAGACAAAGACAAATACTGCATGGTATCACTTATATATGGAAGCTAAAAAAAAAAAAAAAATTGAAGTCAAACTCAAAGACAGTAGAAAAGTGGTTGCCAGAGCCCGGGGTGAAGAATACAGGAAGAGAGAGAGGTTGGTAAAAAGATACAAATTCTCTGCTCTAAGATGAATAAGAACTGAGAATCTAATGTACAACATGGTGACTATAGTTGCTAACACTGTATTATTATACAATTGAAATTTCCTTAGCAAATAGAACTTAAATATTCTCACCTATAAATATAAAAACATGAGGTGATGGATGTGTTATTACTGAATAGACGGGGAGGAATCCTTTCACAATATATATGTACATCAAATCATTATGATGTACCTTCTAAATATCTTACAATTTTGTCAAACATACCTCAATAAAACTGAAAAAAAGGGAAAAAATCCTCATTGTCTCCACTGTCGTGATCTTAAACAAACGACATTTTAGTTGAAGCAGATACTTTTTCTTACCTAAACTACTAAAAATAACTCCTACCCTCCATGTCAGAGGGCAGTAACAGGGAGCTGAACTTCTCCCCCCACTTGGCAATAACAAGAAGGAATAAGACAGTGGAAGGTGAGGCAAGTCATCACTCTACTTCCAGTCTCTGCTAGGCTAAAGTCTCAGGGGGGTAGGTGAGATTCCACCCTTACCCTGCAACAAAAAGGTGGTGTGAGTCAGCCCTATGCTTCCTCTTTCCCTTGTGTCAGTGGGGCTCAGTGGAATTGAGCAGACATGGCAACAAAGTTGTATGAGTTCATATCTCATTTTTGGGAACTGAAATTTCACCTCACCCATTTGCAACAAGGCAGTGAAAGTCAGCACTCCACTTTTGCTGGAATGGTGACAGTAGGGCCCAGTGAGAAGCTGAACATACACATCCATTTAATCATCGTGTCCTTCCACAGGAAGACTGCATGCTTAAAAAGATTAAATATGACCTCAAGTATCAGAATATAATATCCAAAACATCACAATACACTAAAAAATCAGTCAAACTAACAATGAGAAATATCCTAATTTAAATCAGAAAAGACAACTGATGTATGCTGCAGAGAATCAGATGTTAGAACTATGTGACAAAGAATTTAAAGATATCTTTAACATAAACACATCTTAAACATAAAAGGGCTTCAAAAACCAATTACAAATTCTCTTGAAACACTTTAAAACAGACCAAAGAAACAGAAGTTATAGAAAGAGCCAAATGGTAATGATATAACTAAAACATACAATAACCAAAACTTGATAAACAGCCTCAACAGTAAAGTGAAAATGACAGAGAATAAAACCACTGAACTTCAGACCAAATCAATATAATTTACCCAAAATAGATGAAAAAACATTCAACAGTCTCAGGGCTTCCCTGGTGGCGCAGTGGTTGAGAATCTGCCTGCCAATGCAGGGGACATGGGTTCGAGCCCTGGTCTGGGAAGATCCCACATGCCACGGAGCAACTAGGCCCGTGAGCCACAACTACTGAGCCTGCGCATCTGGAGCCTGTGCTCTGCAACAAGGCCACGATAGTGAGAGGCCCGCACACCGTGATGAAGAGTGGCCCCCACTTGCCGCAACAAGAGAAAGCCCTCGCACAGAAACAAAGACGCAACACAGCCAAAAATAAATAAATAAATAAACAAATAAATAAATAAATAAAATTTTTTAAAAATTCAACAGTCTCAAGGACCTATGGGACAATAAGCAAACAGCTAACATTCTTATCACTAGCATCCCATGAGAGGAATGGAACTTAAAAAGTATTTCAACAAATAATGGCTGCAAATATCCCAAATGTGCCAAGACATAAACCTACAGAATGAAAATCCTTAAAAATTCCAAACAGGATAAATCCAAAAATATCCACACCAAGACCCATCATTAAGTTCTGAAAGCTTACAGGCAAAGAAAAAAACATGAAAGCAGCCAGTGACTGCATTACAGGGGAACATCAAATTCAAATGGCAGTGGATTTCTCAGTGAAGGACAGAAGGAACTCGTACAATGTTGTTCAAAGGCTAAAACAAAAGAATGCAACCACAAATCCTATACGCAATAAGAAGTATCCTTCAGGAATGAAAGAGAATTAAAAAGGCATTCTCACGAAGCAAACTACAAAAATTTGTCACTGGCAAACCTACCCTTAACATATGATTAAAGGAAGTTTGCTAAACAAAGAAGACTTGTTAACAGAAGGAACTTCGATCTTCAGAAAAGAACACTGGAATGGCTAAGAAAGAGGGTAAACGTAATACTTCTCATGGGTGCCTTAAATTTTATATGATGGCTGATGTTAAAATTATAACATTATCTCATAAGGTGCTATATGTAGAGGAAATATTTAAAGACAATCCTATTTTACAACTAGGAAGGATAAAACGATCTAAATAGAAGTAAAGTTTCTGTACTCAGCTCCAAATGGTAAATCATCAATATAAATAGACTCTTAAGTTAAAAATCAGCATTACAATATTTAGAACAACCACTAAGAAACTACTCAAGCACTATACAAAACTATATAAAACCATATAAACACACCACAAATAAAGATGGAACCTTAAAAAAAGTTTAGGTAACCCACTTGAACGCAAGAAAAGAAAAACAGAGAAATCAAACAAAAAAATAAGAGATTTAATCCCTAGCATATCAATAACTGCCTTAAAACGTAAATGGTCTAAATACACGAATTAAAAGACAAAGACTGGCAGAATTGGTAAGATTAAAACATGATCCAACAATACATTCTCTAAAAGAAATCACTTCAAACAAAAGACATAAATACACTGAAAGCAAAAAGACAGGAAAAGACACACAATGAAGATATTAATTTTCTTAAAAAGCAGGACAGGAACAATTTTTGAAAAGGTAGTGGGAGGAGCTCTGCAGATGCCTTCCTGGGGAAATAACCATAATTGGGAAAAATGATTTTTTTTAAAATAACCATTTAAAGTCTCTGGAAATTGTCCTAAGAGCATACAGTTTAAAAAAAGAAAGAAAGAAACATTTATTTAAGAAAAGCTACTAGATCTTGGTGGATAAAACAGCAAGTCCGTGGCACTGAAGCCACAACCCACTCCCCACCTCCCCACCAACTCAACACGATGAAAGCAACACCCCAGGTAAATGTGACCAAAAAGACCTTTCCCACAGGCTCCAAGTCAAGGTCTACAATACCTTCCCCAAAAGGGGCAGGCCATCAGCATTTCCCATCCTGCACAGCTCTGGACTGCAAATGCTAAATTCAAGGCACTGCAACCAAGGGTCAGGAGTTCCCTTTCTCCACGCAGCCCCAATATATAAGGCACAACTCTATCCCAGGCACAGCAGGACTAAAATACTCTGGCAACTGGCTCACTTGCTTGTAATGCAGAGGCTCCATGCCTAAGAGAGACAAGCCAATAAGACCAGAGGCAACTGTACTTCATCTAGTATCCTGCTCAGACAGTAGGGAAGTCACCCCAAGAAATGAGCCACTGGCCCCACCTACAGCTCCAGAGCAGTGACTCAGAGAATTTACACAGGGGAAGAGATAGACTATAAGAACAAAAAGCTCTGAAGTTCCTCCGAGAAGAACTGACTTTACCTGGAATAGAACATGTAAAAGTTCAAACCTAAGAGCACTTCCTGAAAAAAAATTTTGGTGGCAAGTAACTAAGAGGAAATCGAACTAATGATGAAAAATCTGAAAGAGAAATTAGGGAAACACTTCCATTTACCATTGCAACAAAAAGAATAAAATACCTAGGAATAAACCTACCTAAGGAAACAAGAGACCTGTAGGCAGAAAACTATAAGACACTGATGAAAGAAATTAAAGATGATACAAACAGATGGAGATATACACCATGTTCTTAGATTAGAGGAATCAACACTGTGAAAATGACTATACTACCCAAACCTATCTACAGATTCAATGTAATCCCTATCAAACTACCAATGGCATTTTTCACAGAACTAGAACAAAAAGTTGCACAATTTGTATGGAAACACAAAAGACCCTGAATAGCCAAAGCAATCTTGAGAAAGACAAATGGAGCTGAAGGAAATCAGGCTCCCAGACTTCAGACTATACTACAAAGCTACAGTAATCAAGACAGTATGGTACTGACACAACAACAGAAATATAGATCAATGGAACAGGATAGAAAGCCCAGAGATAAACCCATGGACACATGGTCACCTTACCTTTGGGAAAGGAGGCAAGAATATACAATGGAGAAAAGACAGCCTCTTCAGTAAGTGGTGCTAGGAAAACTGGACAGCTACACATAAAAGAATGAAATTAGAACACTCCCTAACACCACACACAAAAATAAACTCAAAATGGATTAAAGACCTAAATGTAAGGCCAGACACTATAAAACTCTTAAGAGGATAACATAAGCAGAACACTCTATGACATAAATCACAGCAAGATCCTTTTTGACCCACCTCCTAAAGAAATGGAAACAAAATCAAAATTAAACAAATGGGACCTAATGAAACTTAAAAACTTTTGCACAGCAAAGGAAACCATAAAAAAGATGAAAAGACAACCCTCAGAATCAAAGAAAATATTTGCAAATGAAGCAACTGACAAAAGACTAATCTGCAAAATATACAAGCAGCTCATGCAGCTCAATATCAAAAAAACAAACAACCCAATACAAAAATGGGCAGAAAACCTAAATAGACATTTCTCCAAAGAAGATATAAGGAATGCCAACAAACACATGAAAGGATGCTCAACATCACTAATCATTAGAAAAATGCAAATCAAAATTACAATGAGGTATCACCTCACACCAGTCAGAATGGCCATCATCAAAAAATCTACAAACAATAAATGCTGGAAAGGGTGTGGAGAAAAGGGAACCCCCTTGCTCTGTTGGTGGCAATGTAAGTTGGTACAGCCACTATGGAGAACAGTACGGCGGTTCCTTAAAAAACTAAGAATAGAACTACCTTATGACCCAGCAATCCCACTACTGGGCATATACTCTGAGAAAACCATAATTCAAAAGGAGTCATGTACCACAATGTTCACTGCAGCTGTATTCACAATTGCCAGGACATGGAAGCAAGTTAAGTGTCCATCGACAGATGAATGGATAAAGATGATGTGGCACATATATACAATGGAATATTACTCAGCCATAAAAAGAAACGAAATGGAGTTATTTGTAGTGAGGTGGATGGACCTAGAGACTGTCATACAGAGTGAACTAAGTCAGAAAGAGAAAAACAAATGCTGTATGCTAACACATATATACGGAATCTAAAAAGCAAAAAAAGGTTCTCATGAACCTAGGCACAGGGCAGGATTAAAGACGCAGACGTAGAGAATGGACTTGAGGACCAGGGAGGGGGCAGGGTAAGCTGGGACGAAGTGAGAGAGTGGCATGGACATATATACACTAACAAGTGTAAAACAGACAGCTAGTGGGAGGCAGCCGCATAGCACAGGGAGATCAGCTCAGTGCTTTGTGTCCACCTAGAGGGGTGGGATAGGGAGGGTGGGAGGAGATGCAAGAGGGAGGAGATATGGGGATATATGTATACATATAGCTGATTCACTATGTTATACAGCAGAAACTAACACACCATTGTAAAGCAATTATACTCCAATAAAGATGTTAAAAAAAATTAATGTAGAAATAAAATATACATTTAAAAATGAAAAAAAAATAAGAGGAAGCTGATACGTTCATGAGAAAAATAAGCTAAACCACAGGCCAACTGTTTACCAGGGACCCAAGGAACCTAAAAAGGAGCCCACCTGGGGTCGTAACAAACCTTAAAGACAATCTCAAAGACTACCTTGGAAAGGGATCTGAATTTCATTGTAACAGACTATGGAAAAAGTTATGTCCCAGGGCACTGTCAGAAACAACAGAGGACTTCCCTGGTGGTGCAGTGGCTAAGAATCTGCCTGCCAATTCAGGGGACATGGCCTCGATCCCCGGTCCAGAAAGATCCCACACGCCGTGGAGCAACTAAGCCCATGAGCCACAAATACTGAGCCCACGTGCCGCAACTCCTGAAGCCCATGCACCTAGAGCCTATGCTCCGCAATAAGAGAACCCACCACAATGAGAAGCCCACACACCGCAATGAAGAGTAGCCCCCCTCGCCGCAACTAGAGAAAGCCTGCAGGCAGCAACAAAGACCCAATGCAGCCAAAAATAAATAAACAAATAAATAAATTTATTAAAGGAAAAAAAGAAAGAGCAACCAGACCACGATTAGCAGAGCCTAACAGCTTGGTATGATATCAAGAGAGACAGAGAGCTTAACAGATCAAGAAAATAAAGAGTCCACCTAAAATCATGATATCCCAGGGTGACTACACATGCCCAAGATTAAGCCCTCTGACAAGAGATAGCAGAGGCTTCACACTGTAGTGGAAAATAAAGTTGACTTCACTAAAACGAGTCACTAAACAAATAAACCAGTTGGCAGCCCTGGGGGTGAGGGAGATTAGTATCACAAAAGGCAGAAATGGAAAAATGGAAGAACAAAGGATATGAGAAAAAGCAAAATGGCAAGCATAAATCCAAGTATATCAACAGTAACATTAAGTGTAAATGGATTAAACAATCCAACCAAAAGACAGTGATTGTTAGGCTGGATTAAAAACAAAAACAAAAATAATACCCAACTACACACTGTTTACAAAAGACACAATTTAGATTCAAATACATAAGTAGGCTCAAAGTAGAAGGGTAAGAAAAGCTATCATACAAACAGCAACCATAAGAAAGATAATGGCTATACTAATTACAGTACTTCCTAATCCCCAGAATCTGTTGAAGAATGAAAGACCAATGTACAAAACTCAATTATATTCTTATGCAGTGAATGAATAAGGAATATGAAGTAACAGACAATTCAAAAAAAAAATGAAATCAAGAAGACAGTTTCACTTGCAAGAGCATTAGAAAGAACAGTTGACCCTGAACTGCATGGGTTTGAACGGCACTTATACATGGCTTTTTTTTTTTAATTGTTTTAAAAAAAATTTTTGGCTGCATTGGGTCTTTGTTGCTGTACATGGGCTTTTTCTCTAGTTGTGGCGAGCAGGGGCTACTCTTCGTTGCAGTGTGCGGGCTTCTCATTGCAATGGCTTCTCTTGTTGCGGAGCATGGGCTCTAGGCGCGTCGGCTTCTGTAGTTGTGGCTCACAGGCTCTAGAGCACAGGCTGAGTAGTTGTGGAGCATGGGCTTAGTTGCTCCGTGGCATGTGGGATCTTCCTGGACCAGGGCTCGAACCGGTGTCCCTGCATTGGCAGGCAGATTCTTAACCACTGCATCACCAGGGAAGCCCATGCATTTTTTTTCAGTAGTAAATACTACAGTACCACACAATTCATGGTTGGTTGAATCTACAGATGCAGAACCGTGGATATGGAGGAAACAAACTGCTTATACGGAGGGTCGACGGTAAGTTATACACAGATTTTTGCCTGCTCAGAGGATTGGCACCCCAACCCCCATAATGTTCAAGGGTAAACTGTACTTAGAAATAAATTTCTTAAAGCATAAAACCTGTATTCTGAAAACTATAACATATTGTTGAAAGAAATTACAGAAGACCTAAATACAGGCATACCTCGAGATATTGTGGGTTTGGTTCCAGACCATCACAATAAAGTGAGTACCACAATAAAGCAAGTCACACAAATTTTTTGGTTTCCAGGTGTATATAAAAGTTATGTTTATACTATACTGTAGTCTATTAAGTGTGCAACAGCATTACATATTTAAAAAAATGTACATACACATACCTTAATTTAAAAATACTTTACTGCTGAAAATGCTAACCATCATCCGAGCCTTCAGCAAGTCATAATCTTTTTGCTGATGGAGGGTTTGAAATACTGCAAAAATTACCAAAATATGAGAGATACATGAAGTGTGCAAATGCTGTTGGAAAAATGGTGCTGACTGACTTGTTTGATGCAGGGTTACCACAAAACTTCAATCTGTAAAAAAAGCAGTATCTGCAAAGCACAACAAAGCAAGGTATGCCTGTAAATGTAAAGATGTCCCAGATTCATGAATCAAAAAACTTAATATTAAGATGGCAAAACTCCTCAAAACTGGCTTAAAAATTCAACACAATTTCTATCAAAATCCCAGATGACTTTTTTGAAGAAATCAACAGGCCAATATTTTTGACTTTCCAAATTTATATGGAAAGTCAAGGGACCTAGAATAGAACAGCTAAAATAATCTTGAAAAAGAACAAAGATGGAGACTTACTACCAATTTCAAATCTTACTACAAAACTACAATGAGCAACACAATTTGGTTCAGGCATAAGGATGCACACAGTCATCCCCCAGTATTCATGGGGGATTGGTTCCAGGACCCTCATGGATACCAAAATCCGAAGATGCTCAAGTTCCTTTTATAAAATGAAATGATATTTGTATATAACCTACACACATCCTTTCATATACTTTAAATCATCTTTTGATTTCTTATAATACCTAACACAATGTAAATGCTATGTAAATAGCTGTAAATACAATGTAAATGCTATGTAACTAGTTGCCAGGGTGATTTTGCTCTTTGCAACTTTCTGAAAAATTTTTTCCAAATATTTTCTACCTACAGTTGGTTGAATCCATGGATGTGAAAGCTGCAGATATGGAGGACCAACTGTAGATGAATGCAATGGAATTGAGAGTCCCGAAATAAAAATTTACTTCTATGGGTGCTAAGACAATTCAACAGGGAAAGAA
Source organism: Balaenoptera physalus (assembly GCF_965194825.1). Taxonomy (NCBI): domain Eukaryota; kingdom Metazoa; phylum Chordata; class Mammalia; order Artiodactyla; family Balaenopteridae; genus Balaenoptera; species Balaenoptera physalus. The sequence continues at coordinate 95,665,463 of NC_138882.1, read as the reverse complement.
TAGCCCTTTCAATAAATGGTACTGGGACAGGTGTTCCCTGATGGCCGAGTGGTTAGAATGCTTGGCTTTCACTGCTGTGGCCCAGGTTCAATCCCTGGTCGGGGAACTGAGATCCCACAAGCCTTGAGGTGTGGCCAAAAAATAAACTAATTTAAAAAAAATAGTACTGGTACTATGAATAAGCACATTAAAAAAAACTGAAGCTGGATCTTTATCTCACACACAAATTTTACATACAAAAATTATTCAAGTGCATCATGGATCCAAAAGTAAGAGATAAAACTGTAAAGTTCTTAAAGAAAAAAAAAAGTGTACATCTTCATGATCTTGGGTTAGGAAATGGTATTTTAGATATGACATCAAACACAAAAGCACAGGAAAAAAATATTAAATTGGACTTCAGCACAAAAGTTTTTGTGCTGCCAACACTATGAATGCAATTAATGCCAAAGAGTTGTATGCTTAATAATGGATAAAGTGGCAAATTTTGTTACATCTTTTTCCACAATAAAAAAGTTTAAAAAAATAGCAAGATGTTAAAAAAAAATTGTGTGGCAAATGGTATCATCGAAAAAGTGAAAGACAGAAGATACATGCAAGTCAGATATAAGGGTTTACTATCCAGAATATATAAAGAACTCTGACAACCTAATAACATCAAATAATCCAATTAAATAATGGGCAAAAGTCGCAACAGACATTTCCTCAAAGAAGATATACTAATATAGTAAGCACTTGAGAAGATGCTCAACATCATTAGCCATCAGGAAAATGCAAATCAAACCACGATGAGACACCACCTCACACCCACTGGGATGCCTCTAATAAAAAAAGACAGAATAACAACTGTTAGGAAGATTACGGGGAAAAAAATGGAACATTCACACATTGCTAATGGGATATTGCAAAATATTAGACACTTCGGAAAACAGGCAGTTCCTCAAAAGATTAAGTATAGAGTTACAATATAACCCCAAAATTCCACTCCTAAATATATATACAAGAAAAGTTGGGAATTTCCTGGTGGCACAGTGGTTAAGAATCCACCAGCCAATTAAGGGGACACAGGTTCAATCCCTGGTCCGGGAAGATCCCACATGCCGAGGAGCAACTAAGCCTGTGTGCCAACTGCTGAGCCTGTGCTCTAGAGCCCACAAGCCGAAACTACTGAAGCCCGAGCGCCTAGAGCCCGTGCTCCACAACAAGAGAAGCCACCTCGATGAGAAGCCCCGCCTGCACACCACAATGAAGAGTAGCCACCCACTCGCTGTAACTAGAGAAAGCTCACCCACAGCAACAAAGACCCAATGCAGCCAAAAAAAAAAAAAAAAAAAAATCTGTTAACATTTAAAAATAAAAAAAGAGAGCTTCCCTGGTGGCGCAGTGGTTGAGAATCTGCCTGCCAATGCAGGGGACACGGGTTTGAGCCCTGGTCTGGGAAGATTCCACATGCTGCGGAGCAACTAGGCCCGTGAGCCACAATTACTGAGCCTGCGCGTCTGGAGCCTGTGCTCCACAACAAGAGAGGCTGCGATAATGAGAGGCCCGCGCGCTGCGATGAAGAGTGGCCCCCACTTGCCGCAACTAGAGAAAGCCCTCGCACAGAAACGAAGACCCAACAAGAAAGAAAGGAAAGAAGGAAAGGAAAGGAAAGGAAAGGAAAGGAAAGGAAAGGAAAGGAAAGGAAAGGAAAGGAAAGGAAAGGAAAGGAAAGGAAAGGAAAGGAAAGGAAAGGAAAGGAAGGAAAGAAAGAAGGAAAGAAAAGTTAAAACAGGGACTTCCCTGGTAGCACAGTGGACAGGACTCCGAGCTCCCAATGCAGAGGGCCCAGGTTCAATCCCTGATCAGGGAACTAGATCCCACATGCATGCTGCAACTAAGAGTTTGCATGCTACAACTAAGGAGCCTGCGAGCCACAACTAAGGAGCCAGCCTGCTGCAACTAAGACCTGGGGCAACCAAATAAATAAATAAAAATTTTTTTAAGAAAAAAGGAAAAGTTAAAACATATGTTCATGCAAAAACTTGTACAAAAATGTTCACAGCAACATTATTCATAATAGTCCAAAAAGGGGAAGGAACTCAAATGACCATCAACTGATAAATAAACAAAACATAGGACAGCCATAAAATGGAGTATTATTCAAGCCTAAAAAGAATAATGTGGGACTTCCCTGGTGGTCCAGTGGCTAAGACACTGCGCTCCCAATGCAGGGGGCCCTGGTCAGGGAACTAGATACAATACGCCACAACTAGAGATCCCACATGCCGTAACTAAAACTAAAAGATCCAGCTTAGATAGATAAGATAGACAGATAGATATTTTTTTTAAATATTAAAAAAAAAAAGAAAAGAAAATATTGTAAAAAAAAAAACAGTAGGGAGTATGGAACAATAGGTAAATGATTGAATAAATTATACTCTAGGCCAGAACGTCATGAAATATTATGCAGTTATGCAGGTTTTTTAAAAATTATGATTCTAGAGACCTTGGTAAACATGAAAGAAAAAGTCATTATCCTAAGTGGAGGTAAAAGATATAAAATTATATACACAATATTTACTATTATGCAATAGTCACAAACCAAAAATTTTTTAAAAGCATAATTTTTAAAAACTTTATTGAAGTATAGTTAAGTTAAAAAACAGAATTTTTAAAACTCTGAAGCAAATAAAAAATAAAACACAAAATATATTAACAATGGTTGCACTAGAGACTATTAAAAAAAAAAAAGAATAATGTGCTAACACTGCTACAGCATGTATGAATCTTAAAAGCTTTGTGCCAAATAAAAGAAGCAAGTTACAGGGATTCCCTGGCAGTCCAGTGGTTAGGACTTGGCACTCTCACTGCCAGGGCCCCGGGTTCAATCCCTGGTTGTGGAACTAAGATCCTGTAAGTCAAGGGACGCAGCCAAATTTAAAAAAAAAAAAAAAAAAAAAAGCAGCAGCAGCCAGTCACACAAGACTATATACTCTATGATCCCATTTATATAAAATGTGCAGAACAGACAAATCTATAGACACAAAAAAGTAGATCAGTGGTTGTCTAGATCTGGGAGTGGGTATTATGGGTAAATGGGGAGTGACCATTAATGGGTACAGGGTTTCTTTTTAGGGTGATGAAAATGTTCTAAAATTGACTGAGGTGATGGTTACACAACTCTGTGAATACACTAAAAACCACTGAGCTGTACACTTCAAATGTATGAATCAGCGGGTTCCTCATCTGCAGATTCAACCAACCACGGATAAAAAACATTCAAAAAGAAAAAACTTCTAGAAAATTCCAAAAAGCAAAACTTTAATTTGCCACGTGCTGGCAACTATTTACATAGCATTTACATTGTGTTAGATGTTATAAGTAATCTAGAGATGATTTAAAGTACATAGAAGAACAGGTTACATGCAAATACTATTGATTTCAGAACAAAAACTAAAATATCTCCAAGATACAATTTTAAATGAAAAAACTGGGTACCTCCCTGGTGGTCCAGTGGGTTAAGACTCCGCACTCCTGATGCAGTGGGCCTGGGTTCGATCCCTGGTCGGGGAACGAGATCCCACATGGATGCCACAACTAAACATGCTGCAACGAAGATCCCGCGTACCTCAGCTAAGACCCGTCCCAGCCAAAACGAATAAATAAATCTTTTTAAAAAAGTAAATGAAAGATTTTAATGTTTCCATTTACATAAAACAGAAAAATGATTTTGGGTTTTGTTTTCTTTTATTTTTTATTCTTTTTTTTAACTTTTTATTTTATATTGGAGTATAGCCAATTAACAATGTTGTGATAGTTTCAGGTGCACAGCAAAGGGACTCAACCATACATATACACGTATCCATTCCCCCACAAACTCCCCTCCCATCCAGGCTGCCACATAATATTGAGCAAGTTTCCTGTGCTATACAGTAGGTCCTTTTTGGTTATCCATTTTAAACACAGCAGTGTGATTTTTATTTGTATTTACATAGGGTCAGGTCTCATTATTCACAATAGTTATGTTTTATAAAGTTGCTACAAAAAGGAATTAGTGGATACTGAACCATCACTAGGAGAAACACAGGGTTAGGTTCCTGCGAGACTCTGGTCAGAAAATTTAAATCAACCAATCAATACACTACCTTGTTTTATGTGTATTTCTGTTTTATATACTTTAGTTAATATATTGGGTCTGCCAAAATGTTTGTTAGGTTTTTTCCATATGATGGCTCTAGTAGTACTTAGTTGTTTTTAACTTCATTCGAAACAGTTTTGTTAGCCTGTATTGTGACAGCTGTCATATCAGCATGCATTTTAAAAACACTTATCAAAATTGGTGCATTTTTCTGTAGCCATTTTAATATTGAAGATGGAAGAAAAAAAGCAACATTTTTGGCCTATTATGCTTTATTATTTCAAGAAAGGTACAAACGCAACTGAAATGCAAAAAAAGATTTGTGCAGTGTATAGAGAAGGTGCTGTGACTGACTGAATATGTCAACAGTGGTTTGCGAAGCTTCATGCTGGAGATTTCTCGCTGGATGATGCTCCACGGTCGGGTAGACCAGTTGAAGTTGATAGCGATCAAATCAATACACCGAGAAACTCAACGTTATACCATGCGGGAGACAGCCGACATACTCAAAATATCCAAATCAAGTGTTGAAAATCATTTGCACCAGCTTGCTTATGTTAATCGCTTTGATGTTTGGGTTCCACATAAGTTTAGCGAAAAAAACCTTCATGACTGTATTTCTGCATGCAATTCTCTACTGAAACGTAACAAAAACTTTCCATTTTTAAAACAAATTGTGATGGGCAATGAAAAGTGGATACTGCACAATAATGTGGAATGGAAGAGATCGTGAGGCAAGTGAAATGAACCACCACAAACCACACCAAAGGCCAGTCTTCATCCAAAGAAGGTGATGTTGTGTATATGGTGGGATTGGAAGAGAGTCCTCTGTTATGAGCTCCTTCCAGAAAACCAAACGATTAATTCCAACAAGTACTGCTCCCAATTAAACCAACTGAAGGCAGCACTCGACGAAAAGCATCCGGAATTAGTCAACAGAAAACGCATAATCTACCATCAGGATGACGCAAGACCGCATGTTTCTTTGATGACCTGGCAAAAACTGTTACAGCTTGGCTGGGAAGTTCTGATTCATCTGCCATATTCACCAGACATTGCATCTTTGAACTTCCATTTATTTCGGTCTTTAAAAATTCTCTTAATGGAAAAAATTTCAATTCCCTGGAAGACTGTAAAAGGCATCTGGAAGATAAAAGGCTTCTGGCTCAAAAAGATTAAAAAGTTTTGGGAACACAGAATTATGAAGTTGCCTGAAAAATGGCAGAAGGTAGTGGAACAAAATGATGAATATGTTGTTCAATAAAGTTCTTGATGAAAATGAAAAATGTGCCTTTTAAAAATATATTTATTTATTTATTTGGCTGCGCCGGGTCTTAGTTGCAGCAGGTGGGCTCCTTAGTTGTGGCATGCAAACTCTTAGTTGCAGCATGCATGTGGGATCTAGTTCCCTGACCAGGGATTGAACCCGGCCCCCTGCATTTGGAGCACGGAGTCTTAACCACTGCGCCACCAGGGAAGTCCCAAATGTGTCTTTTATTTTTACTTTAAAACCAAAGGAACTTTTTGGCCAACCCAATATAATCTTGGTTCATTAACACTGAATTCAAGCCAAAAGCACTTTAACTCCAATAATACTATAAATCTCTGAAAAAAGCTTATCTAACATGTATTTTCTCAATAAAGCACACAGTCTTCTTGCACTTAAGAACACTAGAGAGGGAATTCCCTGGCAGTCAAGTGGTTAGGACTCTGTGCTTTCACCGTCAGGGCCCGGGTTCAATCTCTGGTCGGGGAACTAAGATCCCACAAGCTGGGGATGTGGAGTGCAGCAAAAAAAAACGAAAACAAAAAACCCTCAAGAGCACTTCCCCTCTATGCTTGGGGGCCATTTTAAGCAGTGAAATCACCAACCAAAAAAGCACAAAAATGAGAAAAGCATGGCACAAAACAGACCACAAGAAGGACCGGAGTTTCCAGCATGAAAGCTGAAAAGAAGGCATAATATTACCATGTTCTCCCTAAGCTTGGAACACGTGCATGGAACAACTGGAATTTTTTGCCACTTTGCACATGTCACAAATGAGAAAGTGCCACAATTACTGATTTGGGGGTTACAAATAAATTTTAGTGAGTAGATAAATTCTAAAATACAGAACTCACAAATACTGAGAATTGAGTCTATACAGTTTTTAAATCTCTGGAAGGAAAAACAAACATTTTTTAAAGTACTTTTTTAATGTGGTAAAAATGCATATACATAACGTTTGCCATTTTAACCATTTTCAGGTATCCAATTCTACAGCATTGAACTACATTCACAAAGTTATATAACCATCTAACCATCACTGCCAAACGGTTTTCCACAGTGGCAGCACCACCTCACATTCCCACCAGCAATGTACAAGAGTTCTAATTTCTCCATATCCTTGCCAACACTTTGATTTCTTTATTAGACACACCCTAGTAGATGTGAAGTGGTATCTCATGATTTTGATTTACATCTCTAATGACTAATGATCTTGAGCATCTTTTCACGTGTTCATTGGCCACATGTCTTCTTTGGAGAACTGTCTATTCAGATCTTTTGCTCATTATTTAACTGAATTTTGTCTAAATTATTATGTTGTAAGCATTCTTTATATATTCCAGGTACTAGATTCTTATCTGAGTCTCCTATTCTTGTAGATTGTTTTTTCATCTTCTTGATAATGTCATTTGATGTACAAAATTTTAATTTTGATTAAGTCCAGTTTATCAACTTTTTCTTTTGTTGCTCATGCTTTTGGTGTTATATTAAGAATCCACTACCAAATGCAAAGTCATGAAGATTTATCTCTATGTTTTCTTTTGAGAGTTTTATGGGTTTAGCTTTTTTAGGTTGTTGATCCATTTTGAGTTCATTTTTTTAATATGGTGGGAGGCAGGGGTCCAACTTCATTCTTTTGCATGTGGAAAATCCAGTTGTTCCAACATCGTTTGTTGAAGAAACTATTCTTTCCCCCACTAAATGGATTTGGCACCCCTGTCAAAAATCATCTGGATGTACTGGGAGGACAAATAGACTATTACCACATGTTATATATTGGGGGAGATAGGAATTGGATGAGGACAAGGAGTGGAAAGAACGCTTCTCACTATTTAGCTCTGTATACTTTTTAAACATTTGAGCCATGTGAAAGTACTACTTATTCAAAAGCTAAAATAAATTCAAGTTTTAAAAATACAATTAAATAGGCAAGCCACAGAATAGGATGTATATCTGGCAAAGGACTCACGCTTGGAATATATAAAGAATTCCACAAAAGCATCTGGGAAAAGGCAGACAACCCATAGGAAAAAAAGTATGGGCACAACTTGAACAGGCATATCACAATAAAAGACATCCAAAGGCCAATAAACATAAAAAAGCGTGCTCGATTTTACAGTTTATCAGGGAAGTGCAAATTAAACTGCAATGCTATCCTACTATACTACACACCCACCAGAATGGCTAAAATGTCAAAGACAGATAATGTCACGTCTTAGTAAGAATATAAAGCAATTAATCTCAAACACTACTGGCAGAAGTGTAAACTGATATAACCACTTAAGAAAACTGTTTGGCAATATCTAGTAAAGCTGAACTCATGTGCAACTTATGACTCGACAAGTCCACGCTAAGATACGTAATCAACAGAATGTGTGCATATGTTCCCCAAAAGACATGTTAAATGAACACATTCATAATAGTAAAAAACTATAAACTCAAATGTCCACCGACATTTGAATGGATGGATAAATTTTAGTATATTTATACAATGAATGCTGTGAAGACAATGAACAAACTACAATCATAAGCAATGTGAATAATCTCACAATGTTGAGCAAAAGCAGTCAGTCACAAACTAGTACATACTGTTTAGTCCTATTTAAATAAAATTTTAACACAGGCATATTAACCCACAGTGTTAGAAGTTAGGTTCATAGGTAGTAACGGGAAGGGGACACAAAGAGTACAGGCTTATAGGGTGCTAATAATGTACTTTCTCATTCTGGTTGCTAGATTTACAAATGTGTTTATGTGTACTTACTGAACTATATGCTTTTGATTTTTATACTTTCATTTATGTATATTTCAATAGCACATTTACTTTAAAAATTGCACACATCATTAAAAGTAAACCAATATTTTAGTCTCCCATCACAAAACTACTCTGTATCAGCAAATCTGTTTACTACCTTGACCATGCTCTCTACTGAAAAGGCAAAGTTTTCATACAACTTTTCTTTGGCATGAGATTGCCTTTTCCCAAGCTTCTGCAAGGATTAAGCAAATTGTGTCATGTTTTATGTCACATTAAATGACCCACTGGACTCAACAGTTACATCAAACAGACATCAAATGGGCCATTGTAACAAAAATTAATTTCACACTGTTCAGAATCTGGCAGTAGACCTGTGAAGTGCTCAAGTGTAACATGCTGCTATGACACATCAACTGAGAACCATTCACCTAATTCCATTCTGAACATGTAAAAACTTGAGTGTTTTTAGAAGTGGGAAGAACAGGTAGGTAAATTTCAGAAGTATATTATAATATGGGTTTGGAACAGAATTAGTAAAATTCTGAAAGCACCTATACCATCAGTTAAACAGACTTCTGTGAACTTGCTAATCACCATTTTTCAGCATTTCAATCACTTTACCAAATTTGACTAGACAATTCTCTTACTTTTTCTCTTACTAGTAAAAATATTAGTCATTCTAATGATGTTTAATTCTTTTTTTTTTTAAGGCAAGGAATACGACTTTATTTGGGAAGCTGGCAGACCGAGAAGATGGCAGACTAGTGTCTCTGAAAAACCATCTAATGATGCTTAATTCTTACTAAAATATTACAATATCACTTACTGAAACACTCTAAAGGAAAAAGTTTAAATAGTTAAGCTTTTAAAACTATGACTTCTAACTAATTATAAATTAATTATATCCAACTCAAATAAAAGTAACTAATCAGATTCCGAATAAGGGCAAAGGTAGAAAACTGGCAGTCTGGTATCATCTGATCAGGAAGGAGTATTTTTTAAGTTTAAATTTTACTGCTTTTAGGCAAGGCAAGCTTTGATACTCCGTAAGCTGCCCCTGAAGGCATCTATCTGAGGCTGGTCTATTCTCTCCACACAGGAGAGCCACATTTAGGTGAAATTTTACCTCTCTGCCTCAGTTCATTTGTTTAAAAAACAAAAGAGAATAATATTACCTGAGAAAATTTTTATAAGCAAATAAAATAACGTAAAAAAAATTTAAACTGAAGCTGATATTATCCTACAGGTAAGGAACATGAAGTCTAGTCAGATTCAAATAAACGTACCCTTATCTAATTCTCTCCTGCCATTACTAATTCAGATACCCCACCCTGAAACCATACAACAAAGCAGGGAATGGAAAACAGAAAGAAAATTGGATAAAAGTTAAAACAGCCTGGATTACAGCCAAAAGCCTAAGAGCCAAAATCAGTCACATTGTATGCACATGAGAAGGGAGACCATCACCTGCCAATCAACATTAGGAGCGAAAGCTGTGAATTTCAGCCATGACTAATCTCTACTTCTGAGCCATATTTCAAAGTAAAAAACCGTGGTTTCATTTTTTTATTTTTAAGAAATTCTGCCACGATGAGATATTTCATTATAAATTTTCTAATTTCTCTGTCCATTGCTTTCCTGTGAATTGGGAATATCATGTCCCATACTTAGTCTGGTATTGTCCACATATGTTACACTTTTTTAGCAAAGCTATATGGTAAAAGTGCATAATAAAACACTTTGCCATTAAAGGAAAATAACCCACATTCCACTGTGTCTTAAAAGTGTGACACTTGAAATCCACATTTCTCTTTTCTTGTTTGAAAATATAAGTATGCACTGGTAACAAATATTTTTGTAAATATCATGCTATACTTATACATATACCTATCAAGTTAAAACTATTTCACTGCAATTTGTAGTGCACCAAAAGTCATTACAAAGCAATAAATACCACATACAGTCGTTGTCACAACTACTCATTTTGCCACTGTAGCATGCAAGCAGTCATACACAATACATAAACGGGCTTAAGTGTGTCCCAAAATTTAACATGAAAACACATTTGAATTTCATAAAATTTTCACATCACAAAGTATTCTTCTTTTGATTTTTTTTCAATGATTTAAAAATGTAAAAATCATTCCTAGCCCACGAGTCACATAAAACCAGGCAGCAGGAAGGTGGTGTAATAGGAGGACGCAGAATTTGCATCTCCTCACAACTAAGGCACCTACCAGGAACCGGTGGGGGACCACAGACTCCTAAGGGCACAGGAGGAACCCCCAGCGACTGGTTGTTTCAATCATAGTTTTACTTTTCCTAACATATTTTTTAACTTTCTAATTTTATTTTGCTTTTTATTCTTTGATATTGTACTGCTTTTTTTCTTTCTTTTTTTTTTTTTTTTTTTAACCATGCCACGAAGCTTGTGGGATCGTGGTTCCCAGGCCAGAGGTCGGGCCCGAGCTCCTGTGGTGCGAGTTCCGAGTCCAAACCACTGGACTAACAGAGAACCTCAGAGGCCAGGGAATATCAATTGGAGAAAGGCCTCCTGGAGGTCCTCATCTCAGCACCAAGACCCAGCTCTATCCAACTGCCTGCAAACTCCAGTGCTGGATGTCTCAAGCCAAACAACCAGTAAGACAGGACTACAGCACCACACATTAAAAAAAAAAAAATAAAGTTACAGAGAAAGGACCAAGGTAAAAACCTACAAGACCAAATAAATGAAGACAAAATAGGCTACCTACCTGGAGAAGAATTCAGAGTAATGATAGTGAAGATGATCCAAAATATTGGAAACAGAATGGAGAAAATACACGAAACATTTAACAAGGATCTAGAAGAACTAAAGAGCAAACAAACAGTGATGAACAACACAATTACTGAAATTAAAAATACTCGAGTAGGAATCAATAAAAGAATAACTGAGGCAAAAGAATGGATAAGTGAGCTGGAAGATAAAATGGTGGAAATAACTGCCAGGGAGCAGAATAAAGAAAAAAGAATGAACAGAAAGGAGGAGAGTCTCAGAGACCTCTGGGACAACATTAACTGCACCAACACTCAAATTACAGAGATCCCAGAAGAAGAAGAGAAGAAGAAAGGGTCTGAGGAAATATTTGAAAAGATTATAGTCGAAAACTTCCCTAACATGGGAAAGGAAACAGTCAATCAAGTCCAGGAAGCACAGAGAGCACCATACAGGATAAACCCAAAGAGAAACACGCCAAGACACATATTAATCTAACTATCAAAAATTAAATACAAAGAAAAAATATTGAAAGCAGCAAGGGAAAAGCAACAAATAACATAAAAGGGAATCCCCAGAAGGTTAACAACTGATCTTTCGGCAGAAACTCTGCAAGCCAGAAGGGAGTGGCAGGACATATTTAAAGTGAAACACCTACAACCAAGATTACTCGACCCAGCAAGGATCTCATTCAGATTCCACGGAGAAATTAAAACCTTTGCAGACAAGCAAAAGTTAAGAGAATTCAGCACCACCAAACCACCTTTACAACAAATGCTAAAGGAACTTCTCTAGGCAGGAAACACAAGAGAAGGAAAAGACCTACAATAACAAACCCAAAACAATTAAGAAAACGGTAACAGGAACATACATGTCAATAACTACCTTAAATGTAAATGGATTAAATGCTCCAACCAAAAGACATAGACTGGCTGAATGGATACAAAAACAAGGCCTGTACATACGCTGTCTACAAGAGACCCAAATCAGACCTAGGGACGCATAAGGAATGAAATTGAGGGCATGGAAAAAGATATTCCATGCAAATGGAAATCAAAAGAAAACTGGAATAGCAATTCTCATATCAGACAAAATAGACACTAAAATAAAGACTACTGCAAGAGACAAAGAAGGACAATACATAAAGATCAAGGAATCAATCCAAGAAAAAAACATAACAATTGTAAATATTTATGCAACCAATACAGGAGCATCTCAATACATAAAGCAAATGGTAACACCCATAAAAGGGGAAATCAACAGCAACACAATAATACTAAGGGACATTAACACCCCACTTTCACCAGTGGACAGATCATCCAAAATGAAAATAAATAAGGAAACACAAGCTTTAAAGGACACATTAAATAAAATGGACTTAATTGATATTTATATGACATTCCATCCAAAAACAACAGAATACACTTTCTTGTCAAGTGTTCATGCAACATTCTCCAGGACAGACCGTATCTTGGGTCACAAATCAAGCCTTAGTAAATTTAAGAAAACTGAAATCGTATCAAGTATCTTTTCTGAACACAACACTATGAGGCTAAATATCAGTTACAGAAAGAAAACTGTAAAAAATACAAACACATGGAGGCTAAACAATACGCTACTAAATAACCAAGAGATCACTGAAGAAATCAAAGAGGAAATCAAAAAATACCCAGAAACAAATGACAATGAAAACACGACGACCCATAACCTACAGGATGCAGCAAAAGCAGTTCTAAAAAGGAAGTTCATAGCAATACAATCCTACCTCAAGAAACAAAAAAAAAATCTCAAATAAACAACCTAACCTTACACCTAAAGCAATTAGAGAAAGAACAAAAAAAACCCAAAGTTAGCAGAAGGAAACATCATAAAGATCAAAACAGAAATAAATGAAAAAGAAATGAAAGAAACAATAGCAAAGATCGATAAAACTAAAAGCTGGTTCTTTGAGAAGATAAACAAAATTGATCAACCACTGGTCAGACTTATCAAGAAAAAAGGGAGAAGACTCAAATCAACAGAATTAGAAATGAAAAAGGAGAAGTAAAACTGACACTGCAGAAATACAAAGGATCATGAGAAATTACTACAAGCAACTATATGCCAATAAAATGGATAGCTTGGAAGAAATAAACAAATTCTTAGAAAAGTACAACCTTCTGAGACTGAACCAGGAAGAATAGAAAATATAAACAGACCAATCACAAGCACTGAAATTGAAACTGTGATTAAAAATCTTCCAAAAAACAAAAGCCCAGGACCATGTGGCTTCACAGGCAAATTCTATCATTTAGAGAAGAGCTAACACCTATCCTTCTCAAACTCTTTCAAAATATAGCAGAGGGAGGAACACTCCCAAACTCATTCTATAAAGCCACCATCACCCTGATACCAAAACCAAAGATGTCACAAAAAAAGAAAACTACTGGCCAATATCTCTGATGAACACAGATGCAAAAATCCTCAACAAAATACTAGCAAACAGAATCCAACAGCACATTAAAAGGATCATACACCATGATCAAGTAGGGTTTATCCCAGGAATGCAAGGATTCTTCAATATATGCAAATTAATCAATGTGATACACCATATTAACAAACTGAAGGATAAAAACTATATGATAATCTGAATAGATGCAGGAAAAGCTTTCAACAAAATTCAACACCCATTTATGATAAAAACTCTCCAGAAAATAGGCATAGAGAGAACCAACCTCAACATAATAAAGGCCATATATGACAAACCCACAGCCAACATTGTTCTCAATGGTGAAAAATTGAAACCATTTCCTCTAAGATCAGGAACAAGACAAGGCTGCCCACTCTCACCACTACCGTTCAACGTAGTTTTGGAATTTTTAGCCACAGCAATCAGAGAAGAAAAAGAAATAAAAGGAATCCAAATCGGAAAAGAAGCAATTGTCACTGTTTGCAGATGACATGACACTATACATAGAGAATCCTAAAGATGCTACCAGATAACTACTAGAGCTAATCAATGAATTTGGTAGAGTAGCACGATACAAAATGGATGCACAGAAATCTCTTGCATTCCTATACACTAATGAAAGAGAAATTAAGGAAAAACTCCCATTTACCATTGCAACAAAAAGATTAAAATACCTAAAAATAAACCTACCTAAGGAGAGAAAAGACCTGTATGCAGAAGCCTATAAGACACTGATGAAAGAAGTTAAATATGATACAAACAAATGAAGAGATATACTATGTTCTTGGATTGGAAGAATTAACATTGTGAAAATGACTATACTACCCAAACCTATCTACAGATTCAGTGCAATCCCTATCAAACTACCAATGGCATTTTTCACAGAACTAGAAAAAATTGCAAAATTTGTATGGAAACACAAAAGACCCTGAATAGCAAAAGCAATCTTGAGAAAGAAAAACGGAGCTGGAGGAATCAGGCTCCCGGACTTCAGACTATACTACAAAGCTACAGTAATCAAGACAGTATAGTACTGGCAGAAAAAGAGAAATATAGATCAAAGAAACAGGATAGAAAGCCCAGAGATAAACCCACACACATATGGTCACCTTATCTTTGATAAAGGAAGCAAGAGTATACAATTGAGAAAAGACAACCTCTTCAATAAGTGGTGCTGGGAAAACTGGATAGCTACATATAAAGGAATGAAATTAGAACACTTCCTAACACCAGACACAAAAATACTGAAAATGGATTAATGACATAAATGTAAGGTTATAAAACTATAAAACTTAGAGGAAAACATAGGCAGAACACTCTATGACATAAATCACAGCAAAATCCTTTTTGACCCACCTCCTAGAGAAATGGAAATAAAAACAAAAATAAACAAATGGGATCTAATGAAACTTAAAAAGTTTTGCACAGCAAAGGAAACCATAAAAATAGATGAAAAGGCAACCCTGAGAATGGGAGAAAATATTTGCAAACGAAGCAACTGACAAAGGATTAATCTCCAAAATATCCAAGCACCTCATGCAGCGCAATATCAAAAAAACGAACAACCCAATCCAAAAATGGGCAGAACTAAACAGCCATTTCTCCAAAGATACACAGATTGCCAACAAACACATAAAAAGATGCTCGACATCACTAATCATTAGAGAAATGCAAATCAAAACTACAGTGAGGTATCACCTCACACTGGTCAGAATGGCCATCATCAAAAAATCTACAAACAATAAATGCTGGAGAGGGTGTGGAGAAAAAGGAACCCTCTTGCACTGTTGGTGGGAATGTAAACTGATATAGCCACTATGGAGAATAGTATGGAGGTTCCTTAAAAAACTAAAAATAAGGGCTTCCCTGGTGGCGTAGCGGTTAAGAATCCACCTGCCAATGCAGGGGACATGGTTTTGAGCTCTGGTCTGGGAAGATCTCACATGCCACGGAGCAACTAAGCCCGTGTGCCACAACCACTGAGCCTGCGCTCTAGAGCCTATGAGCCTCAACTACTGAAGCCCACACGCCTAGAGCCTGTGCTCCACAATGAGAAGCCACCACAATGAGAAGCCCGTGCACCGCAAGGAAGAGTAGCCCCCGCTGCTACAACTAGAGAAAGCCTGCACGCAGCAACAAAGACCCAACTCAGCCATAAATAAATAAATAAATAAATTTTTTTAGAAACTAAAAATAGAACTACCATATGACCCAGCAATCCCACTACTGGGCATATACCCTGAGAAAACCATAATTCAAAAAGTCATGTTCCACAATGTTCACTGCAGCACTATTTACAATAGCCAGGACACGGAAGCAACTTAAGTGTCCTTCGACAGTGGTATAGATAAGGAAGATGTGGCACATATATACGATGGAATATTACTCAGCCATAAAAAGAAACGAAATTGAGTTATCTGTAGTGAGGTGGATGGGCCTAGAGTCTGTCATACAGAGTGAAATATGACAAAGAGCAAAACAAATACCATATCCTAACACATATATATGGAATCTAAAAAAAAAAATGGTTCTGATGAACCTAGGGGCAGGACAGGAATAAAAATGCAGATTCAGAGAATAGACTTGAGGCCACGGGGAGGGGGAAGGGTAAAGCTGGGACGAAGTGAGAGAGTAACACTGACATACATACACTACCAAATGTAAAACAGATAGCTAGTAGGAAGTAGCAGCATCGCACAGGGAGATCAGCTCTGTGCTTTGCGACCACCTAGAGGGGTGGGATAAGGAGGGTGGGAGGGAGACGCAAGGTGGGAGGATATGGGGATATACGTATGCATATAACGGATTCACTTTGTTACATAGCAGAAACTAACACATTGTAAAGCAATTATACTCCAATAAAGATGTTGAAAAACAACAACAACCAGGCAGCAGGCTAGATTTGGCCCATGGGCAGTATTTTGCCAACCCCTGATCTAAAGTAAGGTCCAACAATTAACAAGCACAGAACTTCCAATTAGAATTTTATTGCCTCACTCAAATAGGAAAAGAACCAAAGATTATCCACTGTTTAAGGAAGCCTTTGAGACAAGAAGAGATAAAGATAAAAAGAAAAAAACAAAGTTAGAAAATAAAGTCAAGGACTTCCCTATTGGCACAGTGGTTAAGACTCCATGCTCCCAATGCAGGGGGCCTGGGTTCGATCCCTGGTCAGGGAACTAGATCCCACATGCATGCTGCAACTAAGACCCAACACAACCAAATAAATAAATAAACCAATATTTTTTAAAAACAAAGAGAAAGGGAAGAAAGAAAATAAAGTCAAGGTGATCTTTCAGAATGTCAGTTGAATAAGAAAGTAAAGAGAAGGGGAATTCCCTGTCGGTCCAGTGGTTAAGACTTGGCACTTTCACTGCCGAGGGCCCCGGTTCCATCCCTGGTCAGGGAACTAAGATTCCACAAGAGGCGAGGTGAGGCCAGAAAAAAGAAAGAAAGAAAACAAAGAGAAGGAAAGCATAAGAAAAAACGTAGGAGAGAGTATGAACCCAGGAGCTCCAACATTCAAATAGAAACAGTTCCAAAAAGAGTGAGGGAAAGGCGGGCTTGAAGGGGAAGGGCATAAAGAGAGAGGGTCCTTATGAAAAAATTTTTTAAGTTTAAACTTTTTCTTACTATAAATGAAAAGTAGAAGACTAACAGAAAAAGCACAGTGAACTTTTAAAAACGATGAAAGGAAAAAAAATAGAAACAATCACTATATTCCAGAAAAGGATGAAGAAATATTAAAAGGTTCCAAGAAGAGGTAAATAAAACCCAATTGGGGTTGTACAAGGGAGCAAAATCAGACTAGCATAAGCAACGCTGACTACTTTAAAACACGGGAAGAGATACCTTCAAAGTTCTGAGGAAAAACAAATTTTAACCTGGAATTCCATATCCAGTCAAACTACCATTTAAATAGAAGAATAAAATAAAGAGCTTCAAAAATGCAAAGGCTCCAAAATTTTACTCTTAACGATTCTTTCTTAGTATGTACAAACAAGGGAGTAAACAAAGAATGGAAAAGCCTGTGTAAAATAATTAGAAGACTCTCCTCATAAGGCAGGCTTGAAAGATTACACCCTCAGTTAGAAGGGTGCATAAGCAAATAATAATGATAGTAAAACTTAAAAAAAAATAAATCAGACAATTAGCATAGAAAAAAAAAACTGTCACTCCCTGGTTTCAGAGTGAGGGAAAAAATTTTCTCCTGAGAAGTTTCAAATACAGGTTGGCCTATAAGGTAAACTCTAAATCAACATCCGCCAGTTCTAAGAAACACCAAACTAAAAATTAACATCAGTGACTTTTCACTGGTGGTACCTGACAGAAGCAAGGGCAAAATACGCTTTGGAGGCTTGTTTCCAAAAACCAGGTCTGGCAGGGTTCATAGTTAAAGTCCTAGTAAACACACTCAAACTCCAAAACTATAAAACATTGGAGGACACCATCTACAATAATCAGGAATAGGCAGAAGCAAGTAATAGTAAAATAGGACCTCAAGAACTTTAGATAATGGAATTATCAAATATAAATATGAAATCAGTACACTTCAGATATTTAAAAAATAAAAATGAAAATGAAAAACAAGAAAACAAAGCAAACACGGCTAAATGTAATTTAAGGAAAACCATTTATAGTAAAAACAAAATATAAAATATATCAGAATAACTCATAAAAGACGTGCAAGACTTTTCTAGGAAAAAAGCTATATAATATTCAAAAATAAAAGATTTAAGCAAATGGAAAGGCATGCAATGTTTCTGAACAGGCAGATACCATATTGTAAAGATAGCATTTTCTCCCAAATTAATCTATATATTCAAAGCAATTCCAACAAAAATGCTGACAAGTTTTTAAAATGAACTTTCACAACATGATTCTAATATGTTTAAGAGCTAAAAGCCAAGATCAGTCAAGATAATCTTTAAGAAGAACAAGGTATATGTGGAGGGGGATGAAATTATCTTAATGAATAACAAAGTTTACTATAGCTTTATAATAAGCAATAAAGGCAGAAAAATGGGGGGAAAACTGATTTTTAAAAAACCTCTCATATATCAAAAGACAGCTCTCTAAAGAGTAAAAAGTCAAGTGTATTAGTTTATTGCTGTGTAACAAATTACCCCAAAACTTAATGGGGTAAAACAATAATTCCTTATCTTTCAGTTTCTTTGAGTCAGGAATCTGGGAGTGATATGGCAAGTGGTTCTCTCTGAGCCTCTAATGAGGCTGCAGTCAGATGTCAGCCAGGACTGCAGTCATCTGAAAGCCTGACCATGCTGGAATATCCACCTCCAAAGTGGCTCATTCCCATGGCTGGGAAGTTGGTGCTGGATGTTAACAGACCCCAGTTCTTTACAGAACTGCAAGAGTGATAGTTGTTTTCGCCTAGAACAAGGAATCCAAAGAGTAAGGAAAAAGCTGTATACCTTTAATGAAGCCTCAGAAGTCACTGTTAATTCTGCTATACTCTCTTGGTCACCCAAACAAGCCCTGAGTCACTGTGAGCAGAGACTAAAGGGTGTGAATACCAGAAGAGAAGAACACTGGGGCCACCTCAGAGGCTGGCTACCACACTAAGCCATAGTAGGCTAAGAATAAATCTTCAATTTACATAACCAACAAAGGATCAGTATGTAGAACTTACCAAGAATTCTTGTAAATCAAAACAAAAAAATGTTAGCAAACTAAAAAAAATAGAAGACATGTGGACAAGTAATTCACAGAAGCAACAACATAAATCGAACGTAACAAGCGTTCAGAAAGTATTTTTCCCTAGAACCACGTAATCATGCTATTTACGTATCATAAAGGCATAGAATTTAAATATTTTTCTAAAAATGATGCATTTATGTTCATTCATCCTTGTTTTTTCCCACTTCCCCTTGAGACCAATGTCCATTCTAGAAGCTGGCTAAGGATGAAGGTACAACTTGTGGCCACAGAGGAGACACAGATTAATGTATCCAACACCATGATCCCAACCTCAGAACTTGTCCTCTGGAAAATAAAATGAAAGAACTCAGTCAACCAGTAATAAATATGAAAAAAAAAAATCAGCAGATCTACAGCACACTATTTACAAAAGGTCAATTTTAGTTATTAAGTACTTTCTTCCTCTTTACATTTACATTTGGGGCAAGCTCTTTATGAACTGTGATGGGTACCCCAAAATGAAGGACTATAAATGCATGAATCTTCCACCTTCTACTATTCCATGGTCTGACACTCTTCCTAATGACTTTACATTATCACTTGGTTATAGCCCCTTTAAAGAAGCAGGTCTCAAACTTTTTGGTCTCAGAATTCCTCTTACATTCTTAATCATCAAGGACCTAAAAAGCTTTTGTTCAGATGGGTTTTATCCATCCATGTGTACAGTATTAGAAATAAAAACTGAGGATTTTAAAATATTTTATTTAATATTGCAATAAATAATTGTTAATAGCAAATCAATAATCTGTTTCATTAAAATTAAATATTTTATTAATTCATTTAAAAATAAACACATTGCATGTTTAAATAACATTAACAGAAATAACTAATTTCCAAAACCAAAAAAATTTTTTAGTAAAGAGTGGCACTGATTTCACTTTTAAATCTCTTTAATGTTTAGTTTAATAGAAGATGTCTGTATATATACTTTTGCATTTAATCTGTTGTGAGAGATTGTTTTGTTTGAAGACTATAAAGAAAATTTGGCCTCATATAACCATCCATGTACTTAAGAAAAGGGAAGAGTATTTTAATAGTCTTTTCAGACAATCTGTGGATATTCTTCGATACATTCAAAAAATTTAAAGTGTTTTTATTTATTTCTTAAACATCAGTTGCAATGTGAAATTTCAAACTATGGTGATGAACTTTTATTACGCCCTTACATTAAAATCTATTGGTCTATTTTGCACTTTGAATCTTTTTCCTATGTCTGATTTTGTAACATGATGCATTGGTCATTTGGGAAATACCGGTTCACTATGTAGATCTTCCAAACGTTGACATTTCATTGCACAATATCAAAAAAAAAAGTGTTAATATCACTACCAATCTCATCAGAAAAGCCTTTAAATATTGAGAAGCTGTCAAGCTCATGGTGGCATATACAAGTTTCCCAACAATCCTAATTTTCATTTAAAAGCTCAATTTTTACCATTGGCAACATATAACATCAGTTGTTTCTCTTGAAATGACAAGGCTCAATTCATTCATTTTTAAGAAAATATCTGCCAAATATCCATTCTTTTTTTTTTTTTTAAAGGCTCTTTGTTTACTTCTTGGTATTGTATTTTTTTTTAATTAATTAATTTATTTATTTACTTATGGCTGTGTTGGGTCTTCGTTTCTGTGCGAGGGCTTTCTCCAGTTGTGGCAAGTGGGGGCCACTCTTCATCGCAGTGCGCGGGCCTCTCACTATCGCGGCCTCTCTTGTTGCGGAGCACAGGCTCCAGACGCGCAGGCTCAGTAATTGTGGCTCACGGGCCTCGTTGCTCTGCGGCATGTGGGATCTTCCCAGACCAGGGCTCGAACCCGTGTCCCCTGCATTGGCAGGCAGATTCTCAACCACTGCACCACCAGGGAAACCCCCAAATATCCATTCTTGAAAAACACAGTCTGTTACTCATTCTTTCAAGTAAAAATTATTTTCCAAGAAAAAAAGCAGCTAATTCAACTTGGAATTCAAACAACTGCACAAGTACTTTTCTTATTGCACTTCAGTCTGCAGCAGAAGCACTTTATGCATTATCCCATTTCATCGCACAGAATATTAAGGATAAAGATTTTAAAAATAGGGACGTCCCTGGTGGTCCAGTGGGTAAGACTCCATTCCCGATGCGTGGGGCCCGGGTTCAATCCCTGGTCGGGGAACTAGATCCCGCACGCCGCAACTAAGAAGTCCGCACACCACAACTAAGACCCGGTGCAGCCAAAATAAATAAATAATTTTTTTAAATTTTATTTATTTATTTATTTATGGCTGTGTTGGGTCTTCGTTTCTGTGCGAGGGCTTTCTATAGTTGCAGCAAGTGGGGACCACTCTTCATCGCGGTGCGCGGGCCTCTCACTATCGCGGCCTCTCTTGTTGCGGAGCACAGGCTCCAGACGCGCAGGCTCAGTAACTGTGGCTCACGGACCTAGTTGCTCCACGGCATGTGGGATCTTCCCAGACCAGGGCTCGAACCCGTGTCCCCTGCATTGGCAGGCAGATTCTCAACCACTGCGCCACCAGGGAAGCCCCTAAATAAATAATTTTTTTAAAAAAATATTTTAAAAACAATTTTCACTGCTTCATCAAGGACATAAAAGTAAAACTAACATAATTTTTGTTGGTGGCGGTGGTTTTACTCTAAGTATGTGATGGTAAAGTTACAATAACTTTTAGAGTGCTTCGGAGGCACTATCTTACTTCCTGCTAAGGTGCCAAGCAGTCTTACCCATCATTGCTTTTGTATTATTAATACAAACGTCAGGACAGTGAATAAGGCAAATAATGAATCAGTGTTATAATGAAAACAGTTTCAACTTTGCCAACACCTGAAAGGGTATCAGAGACAATCCCCCCACTCCCCAACTCAGAGTTTCATGGACAACTTTGAGAATCTACTTTAAGGTACTATTCTCATTTAGTGTCTGCTAATAGGAGTATATATAAGGAAATGAAAAGCAGTTAGATTCCCCTAACTGAAATTTTTGGTGTACAGATATTAGACCTTGTAAAAACTTAGGATTTAGAACATTAGTTTACAAGTTTTAACACTAAGTTTTAGGCAGCTGAAGAGAGGTTTGGAACACAAATGACTCTGTTTGGTGTGCCATACTTCATTAGATGTCAGAAAAACCTAGAAAAACACCAACAATTTGCCTTCCTGCCTCTTCTTTTCTGCTTACTGTGAGATAGAGGTAATCACAAAGGCAACAGCAGTACAACTTATTGGGGGCTTACCAGGCGCCAGGCACTCTATGAAGCAATTTACAATGTATTAACTCATTTAATCCTCACAATTAACACTATGAAATAGATATTATTATTATTACTCTCAACTTATGGATATTAAGTAACATATCCACAGTCATTCTAGTAGCAAATAAAGCTCAAAAATGAATGCAGGCAGTTTGACTCCTGAATTGTGTGCATTTCACCAACTACCATGCCATAAGACATTAAAAAGTGTTTTTCTTTGATACGTCTTTAATGACTGATTGCTGATGACTATGTTATCATTCAAAACCTCAAGCATGTTTATGTCAAACAGAGCACGAGAGAAAGTAGGACCTAAAAAAATCCCGAAACAGATAAGCCACACCCAGAAGTAGCAAACTGCCAAATATTACATGTACTCCTGGGACAAGAACTTCCAAGAGCTCAAACAGAAGATTCCCCTGCGTGGCTTACCATGCTCAGTGATAAAACACAACCACTGTGAGGAGGTGCTCTTCACACTATACCCAGAGGTATTCCCTCCCACTTACCACATGACTGTTGCCATCTCAGACTTTTCACAAAAAGTTGAAGATTCATAAACAGAATCATTTTTCCACGTTGATTATTCCCCACAAAAGATAAGAATATTAAACTTATGTAGATGTAAAAAGTTAGCATAAAAGACAGTAACAGAATCACACAGAATTTTACTGGATAGGAACTCAACTTCATATTGCAAACCTGGAGAGGCTGTCTAGGTGACTTGCCCAAGGCTACACAGCATATCAACAGCAGAACCCAATGCAAGTTACTCCCAATCCAGATAATCATCCACATCACCATGCTGTCTATGCGTTACTACAAAAGTCTCACCTCCTTCAAGAGTTCATTTGAGAGGTTGTTCAGATGCATCAATACATATTTGTATTTTTACTGATACATTATAGATTTGTACATACCCACTACTGATAGCTATTCTGACTGAATCTGAAATAAACCTAAAAAAATAAAAAATAAAAATCACAAAAGCACTTTAAAAAGCTCACAATTGAGATTCAACAAATATTAACTAAATTATCTATTTTGATTTTCCAAATATTCCAACAGCACATAAATCAGTCTTTCTCCTCAAAATATTTAAATCCATGTCTCTCAAAGTGTGGCAGGTTCCAGAATCAGAATCACATGATACTTATAAAAAATTCAAATCCTAGTGTCATCCCCAAGTCAATTGAAACAGTCTCTGAAACTCCCAAAATGGTATTTTAAAAAGCTCTCCAGATGATTCTTATTCATCCAAAAGCTATTTATTGAACATTCACTCTACAATATTCTAGTGGGAAACAATGAACAAACGAGTACACAAAAACAAGTAAACATTCTGGATTTTAGCTGTCCTATGAAGAAATAAAAGATAATATGTCAAAGAGTGACCTGGAAGACTACAACTGTCCCTCAGCAATCTCAGGGGATTGGTTCCAAAACCCCCATCAAATACAGAGAGCCAACTGTACCTTAAAAGGAGCAGCCAGACAGAATTTTCAGGGCAGTGAAAATACTATGTATGATATTACAATGACGAACATATTTCATTATACATTTGTTCAAACCCTTAAACTGTACAACACTAATAGTGAACCCTAACATAAACTGTGGACTCTGAGTGATTATGATGTAGGGCCATCAACTCTAAAAAATGTACCACGCTAGTGAGGGATGTTGATAATGGGAGAAGCTATGTAGGTCTGGGGAGAAGGGATATATGGGAAATCTCCATATCTTCCGTTTAATTTTGCTGTAAACCTAAAACTGCTCTTTAAAAATAAAGCCCTAAAAAAAAAAGTGATCAAGAGAAGGTCTTTCTGCAGAGGCAACATTTGAAGTGAGGAGCCCTTCACTTAAGAAAAGTGGTTCTCTTGGGGTTTCCCTGGTGGCGCAGTGGTTAAGAATCCGCCTGCCAATGCAGGGGACATGGGTTTTTAGCCCTGGTCCGGGAAGGTCCCACATGCCACGGAGCAACTAAGCCCCTGTGACACAACTACTGAGTCTGCACTCTAGAGCCCACGTGTCAGAACTACTGAGCCCACGTGCCGCAACTACTGAAGCCCGCATGCCTAGAGCCCGTGCTCTGCAACAAGAGAAGCCACCGTAATGAGAAGCCTGCGCACCGCAACGAAGAGTAGCCCCCGCTCGCCGCCACTAGAGAAAGCCCGCACGCAGCCATGAAGACACAACACAGCCATAAATAAATAAATAAATTTTATATATTAAAAAAAAAGAACAGTGGTTCTCAAACTTAGTGTGCATCAAAATCACCTGGAGGACTTAATAAAAATGATTTCTGGTTAGAAGGTCTTGAGTAGGGCCCAAGAATTTGCAGTCCTAACAAGACTGCAAATGATGCTGATGCTGCTAGTCCAGAAACCACACTTGGAGAATCATCGATCTAAAGGGAACAGCTAAAGGGTTTGAGTAACTCTGGTGTGTTAGAGGAAGAGAAAAAAATCCATTAGAAGGGAGGGTAATGTCATTGTTTCGGGACCACTTAAGATGGTGAATTAAACTACCAACTATGGATACCCAGACCAGAAATGGAATCACAGGTTGTTCAATAATACCTTACATTTGCAAAGCTCTTCAGTTTACAAAAGCATTTTCACTTTCATTATTTAATATGATTTAGTGAGATATAAGTGAAGAACTATTAGCTACATTTAGAGATAAAGAAACTGAAGGACAGAAACATTATGAACCTGAGGGAACCAGAAAACAATTAAGGGGCAGAACTATGTCCCCTGACTCCAAATCCAGTGTTACTTCCAGAACAGCATGTTCGATTTTTTTAAACAGCAAAGCAAAGGATACATACAGGAGTTACTAATAAGTTACTTTCTAGACTCCCTGCCTAAAAACATGATGGCTTCCAGACTTAATTTGTTTTAGATACCACTTAAAAAGCAACACTGCCTTAAGATTGACAGTATTTAGTCCCATCTACTTATTTCTCCTAGTTCAAAAACAAAAGATGGAGAAATGAAGAGGGAATTTACACACTATTATTCTCTCTCCTGCATAAGTAATACAGAGCTAATTTCATAACCTCAGTCCCTCAGCCACATCAATCAAACACAATTTTCATCTTGTGTTTACTCTAAATCTCTCACCTATTCCCGGTTCCCACAAGAACACTGAATCCTACATGTCTTACTATACTCAGTGAGGCCATGAGCAGTTAGTTATACACCCATTATCCACCCTCTATATACCCATTATCATTTAGAATCTTCTCCATCAATCAAACCATTACTCTTAACATTCTTACCTGCAGATCTCAATAATACTTCAAACCCAAAACTGAAATCATTATATCCTCCCTCCACCCCACACACACCTGCTTCTGTACCTGAATTCTTTTATTTGCATTAATAACACTGCCACCCACCAAACAAGAAACCTGGAACTTGGCCTAGACACGTGTGTCTCTCTCACTCCAATCTCAATTAGCCTCTCACATCCATTCCCACAGCTACTTACAATTAGTTACCACTAATAATAAACTAGTTGCCATTTCACTAATAACTACCATGTACTAGTCACTTAACACACTTCATTCTATCAATAACTCTATGAGGTAGGTAATTTTGTCCTTGTAAAATTAATCTGTCCAAGTAACAAGTAGGACATGACAAAGTAGGCATCCAAACTCAAATGTTTCTCCCAAAGTCCATACCTTTTGCCCATACCAAAACACTTCCTTCTTTAACACCTTATATCACTCCTTTACCACCTACTCCAAATGCTAATTTCTCCCCTAGATTACTGCCAGGATTCTCCTAACTGGCCCTGCCTTGGGTCTTTTCTTCCCTTACCCTTCAATGTGCCCCCAAGTGATCTTTCTAGATCACAAATGTGATCCTTTTATCTTCCTGATACAAAAATCTGTTAGGGACTCCCTTTAATCTATCTACACTGTACAGGATACATTCTACAGGATGAATCCCAAACCCTTTAGTACAGGTCCACAATCCCTTCCTTACCTGAAGTTCCAAAATTCAAAAGCTTTGAAATTTTAAAGTTTTTTCATAACTCTGCAACAAAACCCACCCTGAATTGCAGGAGGTTATTGGTCTATCCCATTAGAATAATATTCACATGCTTCACTGCAGAAACATTAATGTTTGATAATGAGCTGTTAACCCAGACCCCGCTGGAGTGTTAGAGACCTTACCAGGAAAAAGAAAAATTTCCAACCTATTCTGATGTCTAAAACACACCTAGTCCCAAGGGTTTCAGATAAGGCACTGCAGACCCCCTACCTATTCAGCCCATCAAACCAACCTAATTTCCACCAATCACCTTACACATCGCTTAGCTCCAGGGATGTGTAAGGTGCCCTGTGCCCTGAAAACTCTCCAACCCAGGGAGCTACTCACCCTTCAAGAAACCTACTCAAGGGTTTCCTTTTCAGTGAAGTTTCCTTGACCTTCTCTTGATTGTGCCACAACCACTGTACCAAGGACCCACCTCCACTGCTGTACCTTATATGTTTGTTTCCCCTATGCTGGACTATGAATGAGCTCCTCATTGAGTATTTTATCCAATTCTAGCACAGTATCCGGAACACTAAGTGTTCATTAATGTACAAGGAACTGAAATTCATGCCCAGCTCTCCCTAACTCCCAATTCCCTTCAAAGTTCATTTCTCCTTCACCCCTAAACCTTAAGAGTTTTCCCTATCCATGTAGGCCCCTCACAGCTATTTTGCTTCCAGAGTTCCTCCTTCTCAATGTCATCCTAAAACTACTCTCTACCAGACGCCTTTTCTTAGCCCCAAATTCTCTAATGCCCTTTAACCTCCCTAGTCCTTCTTCCCCCTAGCTTTGAACAGATCAAATCCTCTCCCTCTAAGGCAATTCATCCTCACTGCCCTTATCTCTTAACTACTACCTCCTCAACACCTCTCGCGCCTGGGCCTTCCCTCCAAAATGCTTCTCACAAGCGGATTCCCAGACCCCCTCTTCTCTCACAGTCCGTTCCACCCGCTCCCGAACCTGCGCTTGGCCAGAGTTCACCCCTTCCCGGCCCGTATCCGCACATCGCGAACCTCCCCTGCAGCCGGTGTCCCCTCCCCCAGCCTCTCGCAGCCGGCACCCCTCCCTTCACCCTCCCCGTATCTCTGGCGGTCCAGCTTCTCGGGAAACTGTCCCAGGAGCCGTGTCTTTCACCTCAGACCCCTTAGGATTACGCCGGTCCGAGCAGCCCCGGGCCCGAGCACCTCCGTCCCCAGATCCTCCTCGGCACCGCAAACCCCCTTCGGCCCAGACCTCGGGCCAGGCCTCCCGCTCACCTTGCTGGATGTCGCCGTTGCTGCCCCCCGGGATGGGCACGTTGAGTTGGCGCTCGGGCTCCGGCAGACAGCGCAGGCAAAAAGAGTGAAGACAGGGCAGCAGCTTGGGCTCCGCCTCACGCCGGCTCTGCAGGCTCTGCTGACACACGGCGCAGGTGTCCAGGAGCGAGGCTGGCGGTCCAGGAGGCGGCCCCGCCGAGGGACCCGGAGCAGGAACCGAAGCCGGAGCTGGGGCCGGCGTCGATACCGCCCCCCCGGAAACTCCAGGGCCCACTGAGGCTGCAGGGGCTGAGGCAGCCGGGGCCGAGCCCGAGGAGGCCGCGGCCACCCCCCCGTCGTCGGGCCCGGCCGCGCCGCTCTCCGCGCCGGCCCTGCCGCCTTCCTCCTCCTCCTCCTCCACCAGCACCGCGGCGAGAGGCGGCTCCGCCTCCTGCGCCGCGGGCCCGGCGGCCCCGGCAGTTACCGGCGCGCTGCTGCTGCCCCCGCCGCCGCTCTCAGCCTCGCCACCGCCTTTGTTTTCCGCCATGTTTTCCTCTTTGAACCCGCCGGACCGCCCCGCGACGCCCGCCGCCGCCGCCGCCCCCAGCCCCAGCCGCAGCCGCAGCGAGAGCGGCCGCCGAGAGCGAGCAGGCAAGCGAACGAAGGAACGAGAACGCGCGCGCACGCGGCGCCCCCACCCTCGCGTCGCGCGGTTGCAGGAGGGCGGGCGCGGCGCGCGCACGTACGCACGGACGTCCTCCGGAGGGAGGCGGGAACTCGGGGCGCGGGCGCGTAGACGTCCTGACCGCCCTTCCTGACCTCCGTGGCCGGCGTGTGGAGTCCGCCCTGTTGCAGTTCGGCTCGCAGTGAGCGTTTAAAGTCAGAGGCTCTTGACGCTGAACTACCTTTGGTCGGGGTGGTTAAGAGCTCGGCCGCGGCGATGGTGCGGGGAAGAGCAGGCAAGGGTGGAAGGCCAGGGCTGGTTCCTGCGGAGTGAGTGTCTCTCGGGCGGCGAGGTCCCCAGAGGCGGGCGCGTCTCCTCCGGAACCTCACTCGGCGCGGGGTCAGACGCCTTGGCCTCCTGGCTCCGAGGTGCTGACCTCCTGGGTCTCTGTGCTTTAACTGGCCGCGTTCCTTTGGATGGTTGTGTCTCAGGGGAGCAGTAAAGTGAGGATTTTTGGTTTTAACTGGTGGCGTACCAGAAATAGGCTGAAAAGACCCAGTGAGGAAAAACAGCTATTTTAACAGCTATTTTTAGCTTCTTAAGGTGATTGATTCTCTGACGTTGCTACGCTTCAGAAAACCAGTCAACTGAGAAGCTTTTTCAAAGCAGAGCTGTTCCAGGACCACACCCCAGACCTACATCAGGAAGTGGGGGAGAGCTGATGAATGTTGAAAGCGCTTTGGCTGATTCTGATGTGCGTCAGTTTGGGGAGTCACGATTTAACCAATATTATGTCCTGAGAGTCTCACTTAGTGCCCTGGCGGGAGCTGGGTTGCAAATGCCTTAACAGTGTCGGTAATAGAAGCTTTCAGGAAGGGTCTTTATTGAGAAACAAGTACTACGGCTGTTTTAATGTTAGGATTGTGAAGTGCTTTCCTCTTCTGACAGTGTTCCCAAGAAACCGTTATTCTTGAGCTGGTAAAAGTCCTTAAAATAAACCACCTCGAAACATTTTTCATTTATTCGTTCAGAAATAGTGACCTCTTACTATGAAGTCAGGCAGTGTTTTAGAGATGCTAGGATTACAGCAAAGAACAAAGGAGATCCTTACTTTCAAGGAGTTTGCAATCTGGAGGAAGAGTGACATAAATATATGGAGGGAGTGATAAATGCTATGAAGAAAAAAAAGCAGAGTAAAAGAGATTAGAGATGATTGGGGAAGGCCTCGGCTGATAGGTGAACAAGCTTGTGGTTCTCTTGCAGAAGAGTGTTCCAGGCAGAGGAACAAACAGTAAGTACAAAGGGCCTGAGGCAGTCTTGGCTTGTAAGTGGAACAGCAAAGAGTCTGTGTGGCTGGAGTGGCTTGAAGGGGGAAAGAGTAGTAGAATATGACATAATAGAATTAAAGGAGCCAGGTCATATACAGAAATGGCCTTCAACTTTTTAAACTCCTGTGCCCTGGAAAAGAACTTTGAAAAACTATTTTCTCCCTCGAACATTATAAGTTGACTCTTAACATTTTTCGTCAGGAGTGTAAATAGTTGCAAAGATTGCCATTTCTGACATTTTGAAATACCAACATTTTTTAATTGTCACATTACTTTTAAATCTATCCAATGGAAAGGTAAACAAGTAGTTTAACAAACATCGTCATCCATTTTAAAAGTACATGATCAAAAATGTTCTATTTCATTAAATAAATATTAAACATGAAAAGTAAAATGTTAATTGGGACTGTCTTAATGAGATGACATAGTTTTTTTTAGTTTGTGTGGACATGGATGTATATAACATTACTAGGAAGAGATAAAGTCCTGTATCAATTCCATTTTTCATTTTTATTGACATAAGCACTGCATTAAAAAAAAATGCATGTAGGGGCTTCCCTGGTGGCGCAGTGGTTGGGAGTCTGCCTGCCAATGCAGGGGACACGGGTTCGAGCCCTGGTCTGGGAGGATCCCACATGCCGCGGAGCAAGTAAGCCCGTGCACCACAACTACTGAGCCTGCGTGTCTGGAGCCTGTGCTCCGCAGCAAGAGAGGCCGCGATGGTGGGAGGCCCGCGCACCGCGATGAGGAGTGGCCCCCGCTTGCCGCGGCTGGAGAGAGCCCTCGCACAGAGGCGAGGACCCAACACAGCCAAAAATTAATTAATTAATTAAAAAAAGGAAACATCCATGAGTCTTTAAAAAAAAAAAAATGCATGTATACATATGTGTATATATATATGAATTAATATAAAATTAAATCTCTTCAAACTATCCTTGTGTACCCTTTGGAAAAATTTCCTCCACTGTAGTACCCGAATACTCATACTCCAGTTTTAAGATGCTGAGTGAGATAGGAAATCTTGGACGAGTTTTGATCAAAGACTCAAAGTTGTTAAAAGAGTCACTGTGGCTGTTTACTGTAGAAATCACTTGTAGGGGGTCAGAGTGGAAGAAGGA
Organism: Balaenoptera physalus; assembly: GCF_965194825.1. Lineage (NCBI taxonomy): Eukaryota > Metazoa > Chordata > Mammalia > Artiodactyla > Balaenopteridae > Balaenoptera > Balaenoptera physalus. The sequence goes on along the minus strand of NC_138882.1, from coordinate 95,634,755 downwards.
AGACCAGTTAGACTGCTAATAAAATAATATTTCAGCCAAGGAATAATGGTGGATTGAACCAGGGTGGTATCTGTACAGGTGGTGAAAAATAAGGTGCATATATAATAAAGAGCAAATAAAGACTTTTCTCCAAATTCACTTCAAAAAAACAAATTAGTGGGCCAAATTTCTCAACCAAAATCTTTGTTTCCTTGCATTTTTCTTAACCTTTTGATGCGTGCTACCACTTGCCTTTATTAAAATCTAGTACAAGGGAATTCCCTGATGGTCCAGTGGTTAGGACTCCACGCTTCCATTACAGGGAGCATGGGTTCGGCACATGCCACGCAGCACAGCCAAAAAAAAAAAAAAAAAACTATAAAAATCTAGTATAAAAGTGCTTGTTTTTTTTAACACTTTTAAAAAAATTTTATGTACCTATTTATTTTTGGCAGCGTTGGGTCTTCATTGCTGTGCACAGGCTTTCTCTAGTTGCGGTGAGCGGGGGCAACTCTTCGTTGTGGTGCGCAGGCTTCTCATTGCAGTGGCTTCTCGTGGAGCACGGGCTCTAGGCACGTGGGCTTCAGTAGTTGTGGCACACGGGCTCAGTAGTTGTGGCTCACAGGCTCTAGAGCGCAGGCTTAGTAGCTGTGGCGCACAGGCTTAGTTGCTCTGCAGCAAGTGGGATCTTCCCGGACCAGGGCTCGAACCCGTGTCCTCTGCATTGGCAGGCGGATTCTTAACCACTGCACCACCAGGGAAGCCCAAAAGTGTTGTTTTTGAAAACGATATAATTTTATAGAGAGCAAACTGTCCCCCCACCAATATAATTTACTGTGTGCTCTGAGAATGCAGTGCCTGGAATTAAATTGTCATGGAGTACTTGGGGACATTGAATCAGCTACATTCTCGATTTGCAATGGGAACCCAGAAATCTTGCAGGAGAAATTGTGAAATTGAAAGACTGACGTATGATATGGACAAACCTGTCTGATGGAGAGACTGCACTGCATGGAGGTTGAGCCTGTGCTGGAGCCAGAATGTCTAGTTTGAAGCCTCATTCCACCACCTACTAGCTGTGTGATTTAGGGGTAACTTACTTAGCTTGCCTCAGTTTCCTCATTTGTAAAAGGGCTTTTTTTTTTTAAACTTTGTTCTCATAGAATTTTTTTTTTTTTAATAATTTTTGGCTGTGTTGGGTCTTTGTTTCTGTGCGAGGGCTTTCTCCAGTTGCGGTGAGCAGGGGCCAGTCTTCATCGCGGTGCGTGGGCCTCTCACTGTCGCGGCCTCTCTTGTTGCGGAGCACGTGCTCCAGACGCGCAGGCTCAGTAATTGTGGCTCACGGGCCTAGCTGCTCCGCGGCACGTGGGATCTTCCCAGACCAGGGCTCGAACCCGTGTCCCCTGCATTGGCAGGCAGACTCTCAACCACTGCGCTACCAGGGAATCCCCTGTAAAAGGGCTTTTGTTACCAGTAGGATCTACTTCAAGGTTGACAATTAAATATTTGTAAAGTGCTAACCGTACCTGGCGCATGGTAGACATGAAATGAATGTAAAAGTAGACAGACCTAAAGGTTCATGAAGGGAACAGAACTGGAGGGAGAAACAAAGATACTTCAGAGAAAAATCTCAAGAAGAGAAACCATGCTGTGGGCTGAACTGAGCAGCGAGTGTAAGGATCCAGCCATTTCCCTAACCTAGGCTATCTTTTACCCCTGACCCACTTGCCCAAACATTATAAGAAAAACACAGGAAAAAAAAAAAGAAAAGAAAAACACAGTTCTGAAATAAAGGAGAGCTATCAGTAGATGCCTAGTAGCTCTGCTGTGGAGAAAACTGCCCTGATATTGCTGGTAACCAGAAGTGAAAAGAACTTTACAGTTGTCCAGAAAAGAGAAGGAGCACTGGGAATGACATAGCTAAGTGAGCAATGGTGAGAGCACAGCAGGTTGGCAACAGTGAGGCAGAGTAGCCCAAGAATAGCATGAAGGTTTGCAATGGCTGGTTCTGCCACTCTTGGACAGAGCAACTACAGTCATCAGCAGGAACGGAAGAGGTCATGAGGACCAGCAGAGGAATGCTGAGCTGCAGTTACGATTTGGGGCGTTTCTGGGGAATTCCAGTGGTTAAGACTCCACGCTTTCACTGCCAAGGGCTCAGGTTCAGTCCCTGGTCAGAAAATTAAGATCCTACAAGCCACGTGGCGCAACCGAAAAAAAAAAAAAAAAAAAAGATTTGGGGAATTTCTGTTAATGTGCCATATTAGCAATCATGAGTGGGTAAGGCCAGGGGATATAAAGGGGACATCTTGTGATTTAAAGTTCACTTCTCTAAACACAGGTACATAAGCACATGTACCTTGGATTAGCATATCCTTGGACTTAGCAGGAAGTCCAACTTCAGAGCAAGGACCTTCCTAAAGCACATGTCAAAAAACCAAAATTAAAATGGGTGATGTGGAGAAGAGCAAGATTTTTGTCCAGAAATATGCCCAGTGCCACACTGTGGAAAAGAAAGGCAAGCATAATAAATGGTCCTGGATGGAAGACAGGTCAGGACTCTGGGATTCTCTTACACTGATGCCAACGAGAACAAGGGCATCACCTGGGGAGAAATGTATTTGGAGAATCCTAAGAAGTATATCCCTGGAAAAAAATGATCTTTGCTGGCATTAAGAAGACGACAGAAAGGGCAGACTTGATAGCTTATCTCAAAGCTTCTAATGAGTAATAGTTGGCCCACTGCCTTATTTTCTTACAAAACAGAAATGTCTAAACTTCTTTTATGTGTAAGATATTTAAATTGATCTCATATACCAGAATTCAGATCATGAGTGGCTGACAGAATATTTTTTTGGACAGTCCTGATTTAAATAAGATTGGCTGTGGTTAAATTAATGTGATCAGCTTTTTGAATTTTGATAGTAATTCCAGTTCAGCAAGTACTGTCACTGTTTCCCTCTTCTAAAGATATAATTAGACTTGACTGTTAATATCAAACTTTTCACAAAGACGGTGAATGCCATCTCAAAACCTATAGAATATTGGTTTTAATTTGGGTTTATAGAACTGATTATATGAGTATAATATTTAGATACTGGGAAAATCACTTTGTCTCATACAATTGAGCAAGACTCACCTGCATTTCAGTTTGCGTTCATTAGGCTGTAAAGGGCTGAAGACAAGGTAGAAATATCCATTTTATCTTTTTGGTCTTAACTATGCCAATCCAAAATTCCCTGTATCCAAAATGTTGCCTTTTGGGAATTCCCTGGCAGTCCAGTGGTTAGGATTCCGCACTCTCACTGCCGAGGGCCCAGATTCAGTCCCTGGTCTGGGAACTAAGACTCCACAAGCCACGCAGTGCGTCCAAAAAGAAAAGAGAAAAATAAGTAAAAATAAATAAGTAAAATGTTGCCTTTTACTTAATGAAAGGCATTTTAGTGTGGTTTATGTAAAATATCAAAGAATATTTAACACTTCTCACATTTTATAGATGATCTATAAGGTCAGAGGCTTTTAAAAGTCAGTGTGACAAGATATAATAGCAAGTTAAACTTTGCTTTTAAATCCTTTACTATCTGAGTGAGACTAAGTTATAATTCAGGATTGTCTTTAAACAGCTATTCAAAACGACATGAAACTATAAAACTCCTGTATATATGTGATTGGTAATGGTGTCTTTGCAAACTCATTAGAGGATTAAAGTAGAGGAGATACACTATCAGCACAGATTTGTAGATTTTGTGACCATAAGGCTTAAGATAATTAAAAACAAGATCTTAGAAAAAATAAAGTTCACTTCTCAGCATTTCATGATGTTGTGCAAAGTGCTCTTTGACTTCCAGGTGCCATGTTGTCTGAGTTTGAGAACCACTAGTACCAAGAAAAGAGGGACAAATGGCAGAGTTCTGAGTCTAATTGCTAGCTCTTTGGCTTTTCTATGTTTCTAAGGCCTTCCAGGAGCACATTGTTAATCCCAGTAATAAACAGGACATTTGAACAGCAGTTTACAATTTACAAAGTGATTTCACACACATTATCTCTAATTCTTGCAACCAGTAAGATACATTCCAATTTAGACAATAAACAGACTTCTTAATGTGAGTGTACTGTAATATATTAGCTGTCTGTTCTTACACAATAAGGTTGTTTTCAACTTTTTGCTATTATAAACAATACTGTGATAAGCATTGTGATGGATAATACTTTGCATGTCTATAGTTTTTTTTTTTTTTTTTAGTTGTTTTGTTTGTTTTTTTATACTGCAGGTTCTTATTAGGCATCAATTTTATACATATCAGTGTATACATGTCAATCCCAATCGCCCAATTCAGCACACCACCATCCCCACCTCACCGCAGTTTTCCCCCCTTGGTGTCCATATGTCCATTCTCTACATCTGTGTCTCAACTTCTGCCCTGCAAACTGGCTCATCTGTACCATTTTTCTAGGTTCCACATACATGCATTAATATATGATATTTGTTTTTCTCTTTCTGACTTACTTCACTCTGTATGACAGTCTCTAGATCCATCCACGTCTCAACAAATGACTCAATTTCGTTCCTTTTTATGGCTGAGTAATATTCCATTGTATATATGTACCACATCTTCTTTATCCATTCGTCTGTTGATGGGCATTTAGGTTGCTTCCATGACCTGGCTATTGTAAATAGTGCTGCAATGAACATTCGGGTGCATGTGTCTTTTTGAATTACGGTTTTCTCTGGGTATATGCCCAGTAGTGGGATTGCTGGGTCATATGGTAATTCTATTTTTAGTTTTTTAAGGAACCTCCATATTGTTCTCCAGAGTGGCTGTATCAATTTACATTCCCACCAACAGTGCAAGAGGGTTCCCTTTTCTCCACACCCTCTCCAGCATTTGTTGTTTGTAGAGTTATTTTTTATGACTATTCCTAAAGATAGAATTGCTGATTCAACAAGTATACCCATTGTAAAAAATTTTAATATATAAATTCAAAGCGTTCTTATTAGGTTATTAAATAACTAGATTATGTTTGATGTATTTCGCTACTATAAATAAAGGTAAATTAACCTGCAATCTTTTTCTTCAAATTTGTTTCTCTGTGTAAAGTTCTCTGCTTCCTCACATCCCACTTATTCCTCAATCTACTCTGGCCTGGCTTCCATTTCCATCACTCTACTAAAACAGCTCTTGCTAAGGTCATCAAGGACCTCCATGTTTTTTAAATCCAGTAGACATATTTTATTCCTAACCTTACTTGTTTTCTCCATGGGATTTCACACCTTTGACAATTCCCCCTTCTGGAATCACTTACTTCCATGGCTTTCATGACACCATACTCTGGTGGTTTTCTTCCTACCTCTTGGACTGCTGTTTTTCTTTTACATACTGTGTCAGGGTCCCCAAGAACAGACTAGAAGAACTCACAGGACTCAGAAAAGTTGGTATGCTCATGGTTATGGTGTATTACAGTGAAATGATACAGATTAAAATCAGCAAAGGTAAAAGTTCCATGGAGAAAATTCCAGAAGAAAACAGGCACAAGGTTCCAGGTGTCTCCTCCCAGTGGAGTTGCACAGGCAGTAATTCTCCCAGCAATGATGTGTGACAACACCTTTGTGCAGTGTTGCCAAACAGGGAAGTCCACCCAAGCCTTGGTATACAGGGTTTTTACTGTGGGGGAAGGTCTGTCCCATAGGCATGGATCACCCACATAACTGACCTCAGCTGCTCAAATTCCAGCCCACAGAGGTCAAACTGATATATCATGGTCCAAGGCCTCAGGCATACTAAAACAGATGTTCAGCATAAATCACATTGATAGCTTAAACTATTCAGTCAAAGTGATACAGTGTGGCGCAAGGCCTCAGGCATACAAACCATTCTTATTAGGCAGAGTATTCCAAGGGCTCAGAGGTTATCATCTCCCAGGAGTCAGTCAAGAACAGTTCTATAAACAAGCCTTTCTTTGGAATATGCATGGTTTGATCAATACAGGCCTACAAAGTTAGCACTTTGCTGTACTCAGACTTATTCAATGTTGGGCTTTCTGAAATATCAGCGCTAGACCCCCTTCTTGTCTCAATCAATTTTCTTCCCCTAGGCAAACTCATCCATGCTTCAGCTTCATTTGCCATCCATACAATGATAACTCCCAAGTGTATGACTTTAGCCCAGGTCAATTAATACCTCCATGTGAATGTCTCAAAGGCACTGCAAAGTCAGCATGTCCAAGACTCAGTAATCTTTTCCCCAAACCTCTTCATCTTCTTCCACATTCCCTATCTCAATAAATGGTGTTTTGGGCTAGAAAGAAAGATATTTAGAAGATACATTAACTGATTTTATTGACAGATTACATACAGGAGGGGGCCGTCCTTAAAACCTAACAACTTCTTACCACTCATATCTAATCTTTTACCCAGTCCTGTCAATTTGACTTTCTAAATATTTCTCCACATCCCTCCATTTGTCTCCATTTCCACTGTCACCACCCTAAGTCAGCTTACCACCCTCAAGATATCACAAGCCTCATCTCCATATGTACTGTGACTCCCCTATAATTCACTGTCTAAACTGGAGTTGAGTAATCTTTTCAAAGGAAACTGATCCCTGCTTCCCCAATCCTTATCTTCATGGCTTTCTCTTACTCTTAGGATGAAAAACAAAATCCCTAAGGGCCACTAAGGCCCCGTTTCATATGGCCTAGACTACCTCTCTAGCCATATAATGTCTCACTTTTCCCTTGCTTTCTACATTCTGGCTACATTGGCCTTTCAATTTCTTCACTGTGCCATGCTCCCTCTTGCCTCAGGGCCTTTGCACGTTCTGCCCTCTAGGTGAAATGATTGCTTCTCCTACCACCACTACCACCTACTTTGCAGAGTTAATGCCTACTCAAACTTGAGGTCTGAGCTCAAGCAGTACTTCCTCAGAAAGCTCCTGTCTAGATCAGTTTTCTTTGTTGTATATCCTCATTGATCCCTCTTTCTGGGACTTCCCTGGTGGCGCAGTGGTTAAGAATCCGCCTGCCAATGCAGGGGACACAGGTTTGAGCCCTGGCCCGGGAAGATGCCGCGGAGCAACTAAGCCCGTGTGCCACAACTACTGAGCCTGCGCTCTAGAGCCCGCAAGCCTAGAGCCTGTGCTCTGCAACAAGAGAAGCCACCACAGTGAGAAGCCCACACACTGCAACGAAGAGTAGCCCCCGCTCACTGCAACTAGAGAAAGCCTGTGAGCAGCAACGAAGACTCAAGGCAGCGAAAAATAAAAAATAAAATAAAGTAAAACTAAAAAAAGATTCCTCGGGCTTCCCTGGTGGTGCAGTGGTTGAGAATCCTCCTGCCAGTGCAGGGGACACGGGTTCGAGCCCTGGTCCGGGAAGATCCCACATGCTGCGGAGCAGCTAAGCCTGTGTGCCACAACTACTGAACCTGCACTCTAGAGCCCATGAGCCACAACTACAGAGCCCACGTGCCACAACTACTGAAGCCTGTGCTCCTAAAGCCCGTGCTCTGCAACAAGAGAAGCCACCACAAGAAGCCCGCACACCGCAACGAAGAGTAGCCCCTGCTCGCCGCAACTAGAGAAAGCCCGCGCGCAGCAACAAAGACCCAACGCAGCCAGGAACAATAAATAAATAAAATTTTTTTTTTAATTAAGAAAAAAGATCCCTCTTCATAGCTACTTGTGAGGACCAGTATAGCATAATGGTTAAGAGCAGGGGCCAGACTATTTGGGTTTGAATTCCAACTCTATCACTTATTGGCTGTATGGCCTTGGACAAGTTACTTAACCTCTCTCTGACTCAGTTTCATTTCTGCAAGTGGGTATAATAGTGGTGGGCATAATAAAACTATATACATATTATAGTGCATATAATACATTATTTATGATTAAATTAATGCATGGAAAGAGTTTGGAATAGGGACCAACAAATATGAGTACATAATATTTCATTTTATCATTAAGGTCTCAATTTGCAGTAATGCATTCATTAGTGTGATTATCTGATTGATATTTGTCTCATTAACCTCCATGAAATCAGGGATGATATCTGTTTCTGCTTATCATTTTATTCATGGTACCTGGCACATGGGTGCTCATAAATATTCAATAAGTTAATAAGTGATTTTTTTAAATTAATTAATTTATTTTGGCTGTGCTGGGTCTTCGTTGCAGCGTGCAGGCTTCTCTAGTTGCGACACACAGGCTTATTAGTTGCAGTATGTGGCATCTTAGTTCCCCAACCAGGGATCTAACCTAGGCCCCCTGCACTGGGAGTGTGGAGTCTTAACCACTGGACCACCAGGGAAGTCCCAATAAGTGATTTTTAGAAGTAGAATTACATTGGATCCAAAAAAATGTACATATTAAATGTTTTCTAATCAGAGGAAGGTTTATCTTTGTTTATAAGAAGGGAGAGACTTGGCCATTTTTCTGCTTAAAGAAAAGAACTAATAATAATCCAGAATTTGAAAATAAAGGAAATAAAGGAAACTTTTACCAAAGCAGACTCCCTAAGAATCTGGGAGAAAATAGGAATATAGAACACATGATGGGTGAATTAGCCTTGGAATAAGAGAAAGAATATCACTGCCTGGAAATTATGGGAAAGAAGATAGAGTACTGTGGAGATGTAGGTAATTTTGTGCCTTAGGGGATGTGGATAGAAGAGTAGGAAAAGCCTGTGTAGCCTCTGAGAAAGAAGCAAGGCTGTATGCTGAGAGAGGGGCATCAGTAAGGTTAGTTGGGCAGTTAGAATTCTTTTGGCTGCAAGTAACAAAAGATGGTGGAAAGAAGGGTTATTGTGAAGGCAATCAGCATTGTCTATTATAACTGATAAATATTAAAAATAGTCACTGAGCTCTTCTTCTTACCCGTTTCTTTTCCCTTCCCCAGCGATTCTGCCCAGAAGCCATTAAGCAGGATCAACAATGTGGGTATTTGTGCCTGAGAGGGTGAGCAGCTGTGCTCCAGGGCAGAGTCAGAGACTAAGCAGGGTTTCCCCCTGGGGAGAGGGGTCAGCCTCTGCAGGATGAAGAGAGAGGCTTCTACATCGGAAGGTGGGCCATCAGGAGTTTGGAGAACAAGCAGGGTGAAGAGTGTGTCCTTGCAGGGGATTATCACCCATCACAGACAGTCAAAGCCAGAGAAGAGTGGGGGCACCCAGCATGGGACATCAGAGCCAGCACAGGGTGAGGAGGGTGGCCAGCACAGGGGGATGGCCTGGCCCTGGCATCAGAGCCCATGATGGATGGGGAAGGCATCTGTGTAGAGGGAAGGCCCGGTGTAGGGCTTTGGACTCTGAGCAGGGTAAGGAAGACATCCAATGGGAGAACAGCTTTGCATGGGCAGGGGTTAGCCCAGCATAGGGTAGCCTGAGAGGGTTAAGAAGGGCATCAGTGCAGGAATGGAACCCGTCATAATGTGTCAGAGCCTTGGTGGGGTGAGGACATCCTCCTCAGTTACAAATATGGAAAGAGAAAACTAGAATAAACTCTGCAATGCTGGGTTGGAATTGTGGTATCTGTGTCCTCATGGGTGTCAACATATAGAGATAGTTATAGAAATAAATACATAAATGAGACATAAATGTATAATTGTATATGTATGTATATATAATGGAAGCAAAAATTTTACCTCTACCCTCTTAAGGTCTCTGGCTGGGCCTGAGAATTAAATTGACATAAGACAGATTAAGGGACTTCCCTGGTGGTCCAGTGGGTAAGACTCCATGCTCCTAATGCAGGGGGCCCGGGTTCAATCCCTGGTTGGGGAACTAGATCCCGCATGCATGCCACAACTAAGAGTTTGCATGCCGCAACTAAGAGTCCACATGCTGCAACTGAGTCTGCATGCCACAACTAAGAAGTAAAGATCCTGCATGCCGCAACGAAGACCTGGGGCAGCCTAAGTAAATAAATAAATACATATTTTTTTAAAAAACATTAAGAGGAGAAAAGCATACAGATTTATGTAATATAAGTTTTACGTGACTTGGGAGCCCTCATAAGGAAATGAAGACCCAAAGCAATGACAAAACCTAAGGGCTTATATATTAAGTTGAACGAAGAGGCAATTGTGGAAGAGTAACTAAAATATATGGGGAGACTAAAGGAAGATAAGAGTTATTTTAACAAGATCTGTTGTATACTACAATTTTCTCAGCGTCGACTCCCTATCTCTGGTGATAAGAATGTGTCTTTCCTCCTGGTATAAGGAATACATCTTTTACATGGGGGTTTCATCTCCTGCTTTCAGGTAGAAAAGGGGAAGTCAGAACACCCTTCCTGCACCTGCTGTTTTTTAAGAACATTTTGTTCAAAATAATCCTTAGGCCATAGTAGCACATTTTGGGGTGGCATATTCTGCCACCCTTTACATATTTATGTGGATGTATATGTGTGTACATAGAACATATATTCCTTAGGTCTCCACTGAGAGGCTTGAGAGCAACAATACCCCAATAGCAACAAATACACCTAGCACATATTGTACATCAACAATACTTCAGGAAAAAAATTAAATTAAAAAAATAAAATTAAAGTAGATGTTACAGATTCACAGCCCCTCATTTACAATTCTAAAACTTCACAGGTTTGAAAAATCAGAAGTTTTTTGTTTTTGTAATTTTTGGCAGTAAAACCTGAAGTCTGCTAAAAATAATAATAATAATAATAATAATACACCTAGCACCCAGATCCTAGCTCTTAAATACTCTTCTCTTTTAAAAAGAACTAGAGCCCTTTGGTGAAATAGCTGATTCCAAGCCTACAGCAGAGAAAACAGAAGATGAGCCTGGAATATTTTATTGTTGCAGGTAAGGAAGTCTTCATAAAATGATGGTAACATGTTAAAAGGTAAGAAAAGCCAGCTTTAATGAGTTTTGAGTAGCCAAATCTGGAACAATTTGAGCATCAAAATAAGTAATGATAGGAACAGATTATAATACACAATAAAATAGGAAACCATGAATCCAAACTGATGAAAAGAAATAAATAAATCGAAAGTTTGTTGAGGAAATTTTATTAACATAGCCTCAAAGTTTACATATTTGCATAATTTAGTATCTCATTTATATACTTAACGTAGTGTCAAAATATTACTCACAAAATATTTATTAATTACAAAGAAAAAAGGAGTAACTTTTTAGTGGAGAAGAGTAGCAGACACTACCTTAATCACGAATTGAATTTAAGCCACCAGTAATGAGACAAATCAAAAGTATATTAGGATGGCATGAGAACACAGAACACAATTCTTTTACATTCCTGCTAAAATTGTATAACCTGCATCTAGTCATGAGGAAACATCAGATAAACACAAACTGAGAGATATTCTACAAAACAGCATGTCTCCAATCTTCAAAATTTCAAGGTCATTTGGAAACCACGTTAAGAAGATGGCAAAGCTGCACGATGGAAGAAGCATGGGATCTTGAATCACTATCTACTGATCAGAACCACTGGTTTTGGAATTTATGGGAGTGATAATTAAACTTCTGCTTGAGCCACTATTCACTTGGAGGACCAAAAGAAAAACTATCAAGGTCACAAACATCAAGGAGAGACTGAGGAACTATTCCAGATTGAAGGAGATTAAAAAGACTGACAAAATGCAAATCAAAACCACAATGAGATACCACTTCACATACATTAGAATGGCTATTATCAAAAGAAAAGAGAAGAAAAAAAGAAAAGAACAAGTGTTGGCTTTTACGTAGCGAAATTGGAACCCTTGTGCATTGCTGATGGGAAAGTGAAAAGGTGCAGCCACTCTGGAAAACAATATGGCACTTCCTCAAAAAATTATGCTTAGAATTACCATGTGATCCAGCACTACCACTTCTGGGTATACACCCAAAAGAACTGAAAGCAGGAACTTGAAAAGATATTTGTACATCAATGTTCATAGCAGCATTATTCAGAATACCTAAAAGTTGGAAACAATTCGTGTCCACTGATAAATGAAGGTATAAACAAAATGTGGTATATACATACTATGGAATATTATTTAGCCTCAAGAAGAAAGGAAACTCTGACACATGCAACAACATGGATGGAACTTGAAGACATTATGCTAAGTGAAAAAAGCCAAACACAAAAAGACAAATATTGTATGATTCCACTTATGTGAAGTACCTAGAATAGTCAAATTCATAGAAACAGAAAGCAGAATGGTGGTTGCCGTGGTATGGGAAGGAAAAAAAATGGAGAATTATTGCTTCATCGGTATGAAGTTTCATTTTGGAAAGATGGAAAAGTTCTGGAGATAGATGGTGGCAGTGGTTGCACAAAATGTGAATGTATTCATGCCACTGAGCTGTATATTTTTAAATAGTTAAAATGATAAATTTGTTTTGATACAAAGGACATTTCTGGATCGACTGGTAAAACAAATGGGTCTGAGGTAGTAGTGATGTATGGTCTTTATAGTTGTGCTGTGGCTACTTAGGAAAATATCATTTGTAGGAAATACATGAAAATGTTTGAGAATGATGGGGCATCTCTGTTTGCTCTCAAATGATCCAGGAAAAGAAAAATACATTTTTCTGCTGTGCTTATAACTCTTTAACATACTTAAGATTATTTCCCAAAAAAATTTAAAGGTAAAATTAAAAGTGGAAATTAGCAGTGGTCTGTTAAATAGTTGAGAATAATGAATCCTGGGTTAGTTTTAGCATCAGGATTTAAGCACAGGTCTCCTAGATTATAGCCTTGGACCACTTTCACATCAAGTCAGTACAATGTTAATATAATAAAGACTCCATTGTAGTATGTATTTTTGTATATATGGTGTTTTATTTGTTAAAGGTTGGCTTTTTCTAACTACCTAGCACATTATTGCGTTATGAATCACCATTCTCCAGACAAGCTATCCTTAGGAAAGATAGCCATAAGTTAATAATAAGGAAAAGAGAATGGAAATAGGAAACCAAGGCTGATGGACAAAAAATTGTGTCTGTATTCTAAAACTAACTACAAATGATTTGAAATTTTTTTTTTGTTATTTTGTATTATACTTGTCATAGAAATGTGTGGGTTTACTAGAGGAAGTTAGTTACAACTAACTTCCCTTAGTTGTAAATATACTATGGTCAATAGAAAGTGCTGCCTACTTTTATATTTTATTTGGCCTTAAAAAGGTTGTCTTTTATTATGTAAATATACAAATTAATCACTGAAAGGAATGGTCCAGGGATTGGACCATTTGGAATTGGAATAGAATTGCTAAGTATATTGATGGCTAATGTCACTGAAAAAGCAGGGAAGAATTGGGGTCCGGAAATGGCCTTGGATAGGTGGGATGCTCTGGGGGCAATTCTTCTCGAGTTAATGGACAGAGGGAAGATGTCAAAGGTCAGGGGCCAAATCTGGCCTGCTTTTGCATGGTCCCAGAAGGTAAGAATGATTTTAATGGATTAATATTTGCAACTGATCAGAGCCCCCAATTAATTAATGTTATTCCTAAAAAAAAAATCATTCTTCTCATTGGTAGACCTTTTATATAAAAACCCATGTAATATCCTTGATTTTGCCTCTTGGCCTTCAAAGTCTAAAATATTTACTATCTGCCCCTTTACAGAAATGTTTGCTGAGCCTTGTTCTAGAGGTAGAAAATGGTCTATGTTCATGTGAAGAATGGAGTTGCAGCAAAAGTTGGAATTCTTGACAGACTCAATTATTTGTGAAGAGGTGTCTGCTGAGAGTGATGGAAAAGTGGCTGATAGGGAATAAAATAGTTGAAAAGTTTTGAAATAATTGCTGTGGGAAGTGCCCACATATGATAAAGGGACAGTTCAAATCATGGTGAAGAGTTAGATCTTAAGTGATGTTTGTGCAACTGGCTAGTCATACACAGCAAAAAGAAAATTAGGTCGTTACCTCACTCCTTTGCCAAATAACTGTGGATAGATGAAAATTAGAAATGTGAAAGAATGAAAACATTAAAGTACCAAAAGGAAGTTTGGGTAAATGTCTTTTATAAATGTGGTATGAGAAATGTCTTTTGAATCTTGATGAATATTTAAGAAATAAAAGTTGAGGCCATACCTTTGACTACATAAAAAATTTAAAACAGATATAGTCCTCCTCCCTTAAAAAAAAAAAAAGATATTCAAGGCTAAAAAGCAATTCACAAATGGAAAAATATGTACACAACATACATGATAAAGGGTTAAGATCGTATCTCTTAACAGTATTTTTTATTGTTTATTTTTAAAATTTTAATCAGATGAAGTTGATATTCTTTGTTCTATGACGGCTGTCTTAGTTATGCAAATGTAATTGGTGAAGGCACCCACTGTCCTGCAAGAAGATTCTAACAAAACTTTTTGGTGTGTTGGACTTCCCTGGTGGCGCAGTAGTTAAGAATCCGCCTGCCAATGCAGGGGAAACGGGTTCAAGCCCTGGTCCGGGAAGATCCCCCATGCCACAGAGCAACTAAGCCCATGTGCCACAACTACTGAGCCCGGGTGCTGCAACTACTGAAGCCCATGCACCTGGAGCCCGTGCTCTGCAACAAGAGAAGCCACCGCAATGAGACGCCCGCGCACCGCAATGAAGAGTAGCCCTTGCTCGCCGCAACTAGAGAAAGCCCGCGCGCAGCAACAAAGACCCAACACAGCCATAAATAAATAAATTAAATTTAAAAAAAAACAACTTTTTGGTGTGTGTGTGTGTGTGTGTGTGTTTCTTTCCAATTAGCAGCTGCCTCACCTTAGTTTTACCTAGTGGGTCACTGGAGAGGACGTGACTCAGTTTGCCTTAGAAGCCTAGTACCCATAGGGAAGAGGAGACCAAAAACCCTTTATGCTCACCAAGATCTGAAGTTAAGGAAAATTTATGTGGATGTGCAAAGACTCAGTGGCACAGGAGGACTGAGTAGACACCAGTTCTAGTTCTCTCTGTATTTGGCTATTAAAAGAGGAATCTATTGCCCTTTGGGCTGAGTAAGCCCCCCTCAGTATTCTTGGACAATCAGTGGAGACAAGGGAAAACCACAATGGAGAAAACTAGACTTTCTTCTAATAGGGCATGTGGCAGGCCTTGAAAATTAATGGATGTACTTGACCACATTTGTACCTTGAGTTTGTGGAGCAGATCATACTAGTTACACTAGGATAGAAAGAACTCTTTTAAAAATCAAGAATAAAGGTCCTACTGAATAGCACAGGGAACTATATTCAATATCCTGTGATAAACCATAATGGAAAAGAATATAAAAAAAAGATGTCTAAAATAAAAAAAAAAAAGAAAGCTACTGAACCACCCCCCAAAAAAAAAACCAAGAAGAAAAAAGCATTCAATATAGAATAAACAAAAAGCATGACCAACCAATCATATAAGAATAAAAATAAATGCATATTAAGTGCATGAAAATGTTAAAGGTGCACTGGTAATCAAAAGAACTATACAAATAAAAAGTGACATTATTTGTCACAGATCAGATGGTTCAAGAAAATATTATTCAGTGTTGTAGATGTGAAAAAATATATATATTCCCATGTACTGTAAGTTAAGCGGTGTAACACATTGTCATTATGTATTAAAAAATAATATGTATATTTGTTTAATTTTAGAAAATAAATAGAAGAGGGATTTCTAAGGAAATAATTGGGCAAGCACCCAAAGATATGAGAACATTTGTTGTAGAGTTGTTAGATAATATATACAATTCATGAGTACAATAAACTAATTTGTGCCTTGGAGTAGAGTTCAGTAAAAGAGATTGGTGCAATGCCTTCCAAATTTATAGGAGTCCTACGATTTCCCTTTTTTTTTATGTCTGTATTATTGAAAGCTCATTCACTGCCCTCCACTACCAAGTCCTACCCCCAACTATGCCTAAGTTGCTGGAAATTCTGTCAGCTATTCTTAACAAGAACAAAAGAAAGCAGTATCAAAGTTGAATGAGCAGGAAAGAAAAAGAGGGTGAAACCGAGAGTAACCATCAGATCCATTAAACTATAACTTGCTTAAAAATAATAAACTGTAACCTGCTTTCACTGATGAAGCTTGCTTTGTTTTTACAAAAACTTGCATATCCTCCAAGCGTCATGTAGCCTAAACAATGTCACAAATCTTAAGATGTTTGCCCAAGTTGTTTTTCAGGAATTAGTCAGCTGTTGTCCATTTCGAGCTGGTTAAGACTTGCTGGGACCATGGACCCTCCAACTGGACACGCACAACTGTCCAGTTGATGACCTTTTGACATCAGAGGGCCAAAAACTCCACCCTCAGCACATGGCTAATGCCGCCATTTTCTAAAAATGTGTCCAGGCTTCCCTGGTGGCGCAGTGGTTAAGAATCTGCCTGCCAATGCAGGGGACACAGGTTTGAGCCCTGATCCGGGAAGATCCCACATGCCGCGGAGCAACTAAGCCCGTGCGCCACAACTACTGAGCCTTTGCTCTAGAGCCCACGAGCCACCACTACTGAGCCTGTGTGCCACAACTACTGAAGCCCGAATGCCTAGAGCCCATGTTCCGCAACAAGATAAGCCACAGCAATGAGAAGCCCGCGCACCACAACAAAGTGTAGCCCCTGCTCGCCACAACTAGAGAAAGCCCGCGCACAGCACCAAAGACCCAAAACAGCCATAAATAAATAAATATAAATAAATTTTTTAAATAAATAAATAACTAATAATGTGTCCAATGAAGAAGCATGTAGCTTAGTTTCGCCTGTGTGAAACTTTACCTCATCTTTTCCTTATTTCCAGTCGCAGTGTTTGGCTTGCTGTGTGTCAGGCAAAGGAACTTGGCCTGGTAACAGGAAGTACTGGGATTTCCCAGTCTACAAAAATTTTGACTTTGTCTATGGCTATAAGGAACTGAAGGATGCCTCCTGGTCTTTTGTATTAGCACGAGGGAAATCCTAGTGGGCTTCACATGAAATGTAAATATGATTTAATCATTTCTAGAAAGCAGACTATTTACCGACCCTTTCCAGGTCATTACTAACAGCTCCACTTGGACCAATTCATATGCACTTGTTCTTTATGTATAATGGAAACCATATAACTTATCATCTAAACCAAAATGCTTGAGAATGAAAGGGGATGCTGTTAATAATTATGCTGCAATTGTCCTAGGAAAACCAGGGCAAACAGTCACCCTATTTACATACCATATGATTTTGCCATGCTGCAGGGGGGAAACAGATCTAATTGAGTTCAGATATTAGTAGATGTAAATTGAAGTAAATTGAAACACAAATCAGATAGATAGCTACCTAGCTAGAAAAATAGATACTGATTTGTGAAAGATGTAGAGACACATGGCACAATGATTTTAATAGATATCCATTTTGTAGTATAATACAGTCCACTAAATTTTCTTTTTACCTGGCTTCTGCTTCACAAATATGCTGATTTTTACTACAACGACTTTAACAATTTTGAAAAATGCTGTTGCTAGTTCTTTAAACAGTATTTTTTTTTAATCCTCTTGGGCTTTGTTTTTGTTTTTTTTTAATAAATAAATTTATTTATTTATTTATTTATTTTTGGCTGTGTTGGGTCTTCGTTTCTGTGCGAGGGCTTTCTCCAGTTGCGGCAAGTGGGGGCCACTCTTCCTTGCGGTGTGTGGGCCTCTCACTGTCGCGGCCTCTCCCATTTCAAAGCACAAGCTCCAGACGCGCAGGCTCAGTAGTTGTGGTTCACGGGCTTAGTTGCTCCGTGGCATGTGGAATCTTCCCAGACCAGGGCTCGAACTCGTGTCCCCTGCATTGGCAGGCAGACTCTAAACCACTGCGCCACCAGGGAAGCCCCTGTTGCTAGTTCTTTAGACTCTTGTCCTTTTGTTACCGAACCAGGTTCACTTGCCCCATAGACGCCAAGGTTTGCAGCAGAGATAGGGTTTATTCATGAGACAGCCAAGCAAGGAGACAGGAGAGCAAATCTCAAATCCAGCTCTCCCAAAGGCGAGGGGGTTTGAACATTTATGGGTAAAGGGCATAGAGTGGTCAGAGGTGCAGGGGAAGGTGACTGGAGGTAAGAAAAGAGGAAGTGAGGTAAGTGTTGCTCTGTGCAGGTGCAACTGGGCTTCATGCTCCTTTGTAGGATGTATGTTCAGAAAATGGCGGTGTTAGCATGATCTAAGGGTAGAATTTTTGGCCCTCTGACTCAAAAGGTCACCTATGGAACACTCGAGCAGGCCCGGTTAATGGGTCCATGGTCTCAACCGGCTAGATGTGGACAAGAGCTGACTCAGTTCCTGAAAAACAGTTTGAGCACACATCTTAAGACTCACGTCCGAGATGCTATCTATAAGGGGGTGGTGAAGGGAGTCTTGTGATACATTGTCTAAGCTACGTGAAGCTTGAAGGGCATGCAGTTTTGCAAGCTTGATCAGTGAAGACAGATTACAGTTTAGTATTTACTAGACCAGGAAGTTAGTTTAATGGATATAACTAATGACCATCCTCAGTTTCACTTTTACATATTTTAAAATCTAAAAGGTAAGGAGTGGCAGATACAATCGATAGGCTCATTCAGCCTTCATTTCAAACCCTTTTTTGCTTACCTTAATCTACCATAGAGGCTTGTGCTCCCAGACCCTCTTGTTGCTAAGTGTGACCATGTGACTCAATTCAGGCTAATGAGAGTTAAGTGGAAGTCTGCTGCTGCTTATTCCTTTTCCTTCTTCCTGTTTGGAATGTATAAAATATTTGATGCACAGCATCCATTAGCAAGAAAGCAGAACAGGACTGCTAACGAACTGGTTTCTTCTTACTGTATGTGTGTGTTGGGTTTTTTTGGAAAAAATGTGTACATATTTGTATTTCTCCTTTTTTATTATACAAAACTCAGCACACCATATATATTATTTTGTGGCTTACAATTTCACTCCTCATTAGTACACAGAGATCTTCCTTCTTCTTTTTAATGGCCACATAGTATTCCATTCTGTGAATTTTAAAATCAAACCTCAAATTTGAATAAAAAGAAAAACAAATAAACTTCCAGTCCTTCCCTCCCCACCCCCAGAAGGACTATGAGTTTGGGATTAGCAGATGCAAACTATTATATATAGGATGGATAAACAACAGGTCCTACAGTATATAGCACAGGGAACTATATTCAATATCCTGTGATAAACCATGATGGAAAAGGATATGAAAAAGAATATATATATGTATAACTGAGTCACTTTGCTGTACAGAAGAAATTAAACACAATATTATAAATCAACTATACTTCAATAAAATTAAAAAAAGAAAAACAAATAAACTTAATTGTATATAAAATGATATAACCTCAGGGACTTCCCTGGTGGCGCAGTGGTTAAGAATCCACCTGCCAACACAGGGGACACATGTTCGATCCCTGGTCCGGGAAGATCCCACATGCCGTGGAGCAACTAAGCCCATGCGCCACAACTACTGAAGCCCACGCACCTAGAGCACGTGCTCTGCAA
The DNA here is from genome assembly GCF_965194825.1 of Balaenoptera physalus. Classification (NCBI taxonomy): domain Eukaryota; kingdom Metazoa; phylum Chordata; class Mammalia; order Artiodactyla; family Balaenopteridae; genus Balaenoptera; species Balaenoptera physalus. The sequence continues at coordinate 95,615,363 of NC_138882.1, read as the reverse complement.
CAAGAGAAGCCACCGCAATGAGAAGCCCACGCACCACAACAAAGAGTAGCCCCCGCTCGCCGCAAGTAGAGAAAGCCCATGTGCAGCAACAAAGACCCAATGCAGCCAAAAATAAATAAATAAAATAAATAAATTTTTTAAATGCTTAAAAAAATACTTTATAAAATGATATAACCTCAGAAAAATAATTAATTCAAATAATTTTGAGTACAGGTTTCTCACTGTACACATTTAGTGGGGTATGATTTGAAGACAAACAGAACTAAAATGAAATCTTAAAATTCTACTTAGGAAATTTGTTGTTGGTAGTGATATTGGTGTTGCAACTCTGAAACTCTTGTGCATAATATAGGGAAGAGCAAATAATTGATATTGAGACCCGGGGTTTTCTCTGTGGGAGAAGGAAAATAAAATATAGAATGGTGGAAAGTGAGGAAAGACCTTGTGATGTTTGATTTGAATTGGAGGGGTCACTGTATACTGATGGTTTTTGTTTTGTTTTATTTTTAAGTGCATTTCCTAGCTTTGTCCACTGAAAAGGCCTAGAAGCAATGACAACCCAGAACAATTTCTAAATATTATTCTCCACTGTAAAGAATCAGAACTCCTTAAAGAAATGGCTGAAACCAGCTCTGGGGCAGAGAAAGCACAAGGTAAGCCTGCAGTGTTTGGCTCTGCCAGAAAGCAAGGAACTGTTCAAAGACTATTGGGAACAAAAGGACAAAGGAGCCAATGTGAAGGGTCTCCCACTGTCCAAATTTGAGACAATATGGGAATCAAACAGCATAATGATGGTAAAGGATTATAACATGCTGGGATTTTTTTTTTTAATTCCACAAGTTCACAGTGACATCAGAGAGAGAGGGAGAGAAGCAGATGCTGTTGATGCCTTTTTCCACATTACCCTCAACCCACTTGAATTCTTTTCTATCCACAGTTCCCATCATTCTGACAGATGCCCACCTTCCTGCTCTGCCTGAGGTCTTTCTCAGGAACCACTTAGAGTGTATGGCTGCTGAGGGAGGCAATGGGAAAGTGCAGAGGGTTAGGAAGGGGGGGGATAGTTAATACATCCGGGGCAGCTCTTAACTAACAGATGTTGGGATTAGCAGCACAATTCTAAGGAATTCAACATCATTTCTCAGTGGGACTGAGGTCCAATTATCCACAGCAGAACTGTTCACTGATAAACCGTTTACTGGCTTTTCCTCCTTGCCCTGTCTAACTTTCCCCATTTCCTCTGTTCCTCTGGTATCATCTCCCAAATAAACTACCCACAACCAGGTTTCTGTGTCAGGGTCTACTTTGGAAGGACAAAAAGTAAGAGTTAAAGAGACTAGATAAAGGGGGAAAGGGTAAGCTTGTATTATAGAAGAATGCCAGCTAATACATATAAAAGGAATGATGAATTGGGAAAATCACCATTTTGCAACCTCGAATTAAAATTTGATTCAGGCAAGAACTATTAATTTATGCTAAAATTATTATGAAAGGTTAATGGGAAACAAGATATTCACATGGTCTCCAAGTATCACCCACCCCTCAGATTACTTAATGATTACAAGGAGATATACATGTTAAGTGGAAAGACTGGTCACCACCTCTACCAAGTTGTATTAGTCAGCTCGGGCTGCTATAACAAAATACCATAGATTGGGTGGCTTCAATAACAGGAATTTATCTTCACAGTTCTGGAGGCTGGGAAGTCAAGATCAAGGTCCTGGCCAATCTGGTTCCTGGTGAGAGCTCTTTTCCTGACTTGCAGATGGTCACCTGCTTGCTGTATCCTCACATGACAGAGAGAGAGAGAGAGGCAAACTCTTTGGTGTTTCTTTTTTTAAGGACACTAATCCCATAATAAGGACTTCATCTTCATGACCTTATCTAAACCTAATTACCTCCCAAAGGCTTCATCTTCAAATACCATCATTTTGGGGGTTAGGGCTTTAACTTATGAATTTTGGTGGGACACAGTTCAGTTCATAACACCAGAGATCACAATTAACATCACAATAATTGGGTAACCTAACATTATGTGCCTTCTGATTTTATGCAAAAAAAAGGGTACAACATGTATTTTTGCTAAAATATTTCATTTATTGCACTAATGGAGAAACAAAGGAATAAATCCTGGGACTTCCCTGGTGGTCTACTGGTTAAGACTCTGCGCTCCCAATGCAGGGGGACGGGTTCCATCCCTGGTCAGGGAACTAGATCCCACATGCTGCAACTAAGACCCGGCACAGCCAAATAAAAATAAATAAATAAATATTTTTTAAAAAAAGAAAGAAAGAAATCCTGAATGTGGAACATTCTACAAGAAAACTGCCCCAGACTCTTCAAACAGCATAATTAAACATTTTTAAAAAGCCAGGAGAACTGTTCTAAAAATGTAAAAGAGTAAAGAGACATAACACCAAATGTAAATTGTGAACCTTGAAAAAAAAAGCAACTATAAAAAAGACATTTTGCAGACAATTGGGAACATTTAAATATGAACCTAATATTAGATGATTAGACATTATTGTTGATTTTCCTAGATATGATAAAAGTAATGTGGTGGTAGGAGAATATCCTTATTCTCAGGACAAGCACGCTTTACCCCATTTACTTAGGGGTAAAGTAATATAATATCTGCAACTTACTTCCTAAAGGTTTAGCAATAATAAATGAAGTAATAAACAGTTTAAAAAATAATAAATAGATCAAAAATTTAAAAATAAGGCAAGTGTGACAAAATGTTAGCAACTGGTGAATCTAGGTGAAAAATGTTCATTGTGCTATTCTTTTAAGTTTTCTATAGGTTTGAAATTTTTTTAAAAACTGAAAAAATGTAAATATTATATAGAAGCCATATAAATGTTGTTTTTGTTGCCAAAGTGGAAAAATGCATCCTTGTGAATGCCTTTATTCCAAGTCTCCCAGGCCAATGTGTCATCTCTTTCATGCTCTATGATGCTGAATTCTAGGGCTTCAATAAAAAGCTTCTCTGGGACTTCCCTGGTGGTGCAGTGGTTAAGAATCCGCCTGCTGATGCAGGGGATAAGGGTTTGAGCCCTGGCCGGGGAATATCCCACATGCTGCGGAGCAACTGAGCCCGTGCGCCACAATTACTGAGCCTGCACACCTAGAGCCCATGCTCCGCAATGAGAAGCCACCGCAATGAGAAAGGAGAAGCCCACACCGCAACGAAGAGTAGCCCGCACTCACCGCAACTAGAGAAAGCCCGCGTGCAGCAACGAAGATCTAATGCAGCCAAAAATTAATTAATTAATTAATTAATTTCTTAAAAAAAGCTTCTCTAACTCTTGACCACTCCCCTTAAAAGGTACTAGGTCATTTCTAATGTTTCAGTATTATGAATATATTTTATGTATTATTCCTTTTATATCCTTAAATACTTGCTTAGAATATCTACCATTAATTCTAAGAATCCTTAATTAAATGATAGTTTCTACTTCAGAAGGCAATCACTACCACAGGTCCATGGTTACCAGTTACATGGTTCCTTCTAGACCTGGTTCTGTGCAGATTCATGTTACCCAACTTCAAGTTCACTTTCCCTGCTATTCAGCAGTTCTCTAGTCAGCTCCTTTTAACTTACTGTAAAGCAAACAATATGTTTTTTTAAGACATCAGTTTCTTAAGCCCTCATTACACAACTATGCCTACCTTTTCCTAAAATTAATATTTATTGACAAGTAATACAAGAACATGTTATCTTTATAAAATGGTGGAACATTGCAAGTTTAACTGACTTGTGACCATTTATATCTTCTGCTTATTCTGTGCTAGGCACTGTTCTAGTAATAAATAAAAAAGACAAAAATCCTTGCTCTCATGGAATTTACATGCTAACATGGGGAAGCCAGACCCCAGATTATTTAAAATATATAACTCATGATTGTTCTAAGAGCTATAAAGAAAATAAGGCAGGGAAGAGGAAAAGGGACTGCAGAAGAGATTATTTTGTGCAGTGTTCTGTAGTTTCGCCTTTCACCTCTTTGGTTAAATTTATTCCTAGGAATTTTATCCTTTTGGATGGTATTATAAATGAAATTGTTTTCTTAGTTTTCTTTTCAGATTGTTTGTTGCTAATATATAGAAACACAACTGATTTTTGTGTATTGATCTTGTATCCTGCAACTTTACTGAATTCGTTTATTAGCTCTAATAGTTTTTCTGTGGATACTTTAGGGTTGTCTATGTATAAGATCATGTCATCTGCAAATACAGATAGTTTTACGTCTTCCTTTCCAATTTGGATGACTTTTATTTCTTCTTCTTGCCTAATTTCTTTGGCTGGAACTTCCAGTACAAGGTTGAAGTGACAAAAACAACTATCCTTGACTTGTTCCTGATCTTAGAGGGAAAAGCTTTCAGTCTTTACCATTGAGTATGATGCTAGATCTCACACTTTTATAAATGTCCTTTATTAGGCTGAGGAAATTCCCTTCTATTGGTAATGTATGCTCTTGAGTTGGATTATTTTGTTATAAAGTATATTATTGGGACAATTGGTAAAACTTGAATGGGGTTTGAGGTTTACATAGTGTTAATTTTCTGATTTTGATGATTGTAATGTAGTTATATAGGAGAACAACCTGTTTGTAGGAATCACACACCAAACTATTCAGAAGAGTTGTGCATCATATGCTCAAATGAAAGTTCTCTGTACTATTCTTGTTATATATCTTGAAATATATTTTTCTGTGAGTTCAAAATTACTTCAAAATAAGTATATTTCTTAAGTAAACATTTTTGTTCAAAGAAATCCACCATAGACAAAGTTTAACAAATGACTGAATGAGATATTTGCAATCTAAATTCAATAAGGGATTAATATCTAGAATACAAGTAAACTCTGGTATATTAACAGGGAAAAAAAATCAGCAACCCCTGCAGAAGAATGAACAAAAGATATGAAGAGATAATTTAGAGAAGAAGAAACTCAAAAAGCTACCAAGCATATGAAGAAATGCTCAGATTCATTGATAATCGGACACATTTAATTTGGAACAAAACTGATTTGTCATTTTAGTTACTGTATTAACTGGGAACCTTCATGCCCTGCTAGTGGGGAATGTAGCCAGGTGCACCCTTGTGGAAAGCACGTTTGCTCAAATTAGTCAAACTAAAGGTAACCGTCCTCTATGTCTGACAGTTTCCCTCCTGGGTATATATCTCAAATTCTCCCATGGGCCTATGCAAGGAAATATATAAGGATATTCACTGCAGTGTTATTTGTGATCATGAATAACTGGAGGCTGTCTGGGTGTTCCTGCCTGGGAGAGGGGGTACTCACCATGGAAATCCATGCAGAAGTTGGTAGCAACAGACTCGTTATATAGCTAGCAACATGGATGGTTCTTAAAAACATGTTTTTAAGTAAAAATCATATGAAAATGATACTGTACATTTTAAAATGGTGAAGACAGTAAATTTTCTGGGGTTTTTTTTTTAACCACAATAAAAAAAAAAACGAAATGAGAGGTATTACAAAACATGATTTTCCATCTTTGTTAACTAAAAATAAGTCATACTAAAAAGCTGTATACATTTTGTAAGAACAAATACAAAGATGTACTTTTTAAAATAATTATTTAAATTATTTATCATCTGTTCTAATTCCTCTGCTTCCTTTTATAGATGTGATTTCCTCCCCTACTTTTTCTTCCTTTTTGGCTAGTTCTACTCTCTTTACTTTAACCCGCGAGTGCATGTTTCCCTGGGTGTGGTGGCCAGTCTTTTGGGCACTGCCTATTGGGGAAGGTTGGAAAGCCAGACCATAGTCTTGGTCAACCCAGAGAAATTTAAGCAGAGAGAAGGGGAGGAGTCCTAGGTGCTACAAAACTAGTGAAGCACACCACCTCCCCTTGCTCTAAGCAGCAATTCAGCATTTGGACTTCACTGTCAAACCCTCTGGGAGAAGAACCACTCGGAGGAAGTACTCCCTGGATCGTCATCTACCAGCCATGGTGGTTTGGAGAGTAAGAGAGCAGGAGTAGTGCCCATGGCTAGCCCACCCCCACTGCTTTCCTAACTCTTCACTCTAGCAGGGTTTTGTACTGCGGTAAATTCATCCCTAGACCGGAAATACTGGACAGTAGAGATTTCTGCAATAAAGGTTGGCAATGATTGTTCCAATGCCAAGGGGATGGACAGGCAAGAGGAATGTAAGTTGTTTTTCTCCAAGTTACCCTCTTAGAGCCAAGACAACACTCTCTGTTCTAGGATGCACCAGCACTACCACCTAGATCCCCCCAACACACACATATACTATTTCAAAACAACCTTTTATCTGCTCAGGGGGTTCTTATGGTTTGCTTGTTATTTCCTGGAAACCTATAGTTTCTCCAAGGTTAATCTCAAGGGGAGGAGCCAGCAGCCTATCTATTTCACCATATTGGTCAAAAGATGCCATTAAACACATTAGAATGGGAAAGAAAGGGAGTTGGGACTGGGCAATGGAGTTAAAAGGGAATGAATGAATAAATAAACAGGAGAGGGGCCCTGAATGGGGCAAAAAGCCACATAGTATTCACGGTTTTATTATAAAATATAATTATAAAAAATAGTAATTCCTTGCCCCATCACACTCTACTCTGATTTCCACAACCCCAAACATTCAACTCTTTCAGATTTTTCTTTTGGTACTTATCTTGTATTTCTAAATAAAGTTTTTAAACTCTTCTTTCTTTCTTTCTTTTTTTGTTTTAGAAATTCTTTTTTTTGGGGGGGGGGCGCCACGCTGTGAGGCTTGCATTATCTTATTTCCTCAACCCGGCCCTTTGGCAGTGAAAGCGTGGAATCCTAACCACTGGACTGCCAAGGAATTCCCTAAACTCTTATTTCTTGATTTTCCAATTTTAGATGCTTTCCATTGACCATAGAGGGAGATTTTTTGTGAAACTAACACGGCTTGTGTTTCAGAGTTCCTCACTTTCACAGGCCCTTTTCAAGGCCCCATTCTTAACTTCAAACACATAACTTTGTATTACTTTTCTTAAAGACCATCCCTCGAATCATATGTTCCTCTGGCCCTACAAAACTCGAATCCATCCCTGATTTACTACCGAATTTGCACCATGAGGACTTAGCTAAGTTATATCCCACTCCCTTCAACACACACCAAAACACATACTTTTCCCTTCCTCAATCTCACACAGTTATATTATGTTTTTAAATTTTAGGCCATCTACCATGTTTTAACCCACAGATGCTCTTCCTTGTTATCTTTTCCACATTATCTTGTTTTGTCTTATGGGTGTGAAACCGAGCAGGTCCTGGTGGGGCTCCTGGGCATGGAAGCCTTTCCGTGTCCCCCGTTCCTTGTTTGTAGGGAACAGACTCCAGCCTCCATGACCTTCCCTGAGTTCCAAAGGGCAGATTCGAACAGTTGCTAATCAGGGAAGGGAGGGGATGCAGAGACAAGGGAGGAGCAGCCAAGAAACAACAGTGCAGCCTTGAGGCAGCGTCCTGGTTCCCCCTCAAGTAATACACATAATATCTTTGAGCTCTTTATAGAACTAAAACCCAACAAATGGAAGTTGTCAGCATTCTTCCTACCAGAGAAGACCACCTGAGGCCAGATTAAAGGAACCAGAGAAGCTCATCAAGAGATTATCTGAGACCAGATTAAAGGAGTGCAGGCCCAGTACACACCCTAATCTTGTCAGCAACCCCACCCTTGTACTATTGCTATACAACTCCTCACCAAATCCTCCCAGGTTGGGACACAACAGTTTATGAGGACAGGAACCTGCTGTGTCCCCTTTTGCCTGGCAAAGCAATAAAGCTAATTCTTTTCTACTTCACCCAAAACTCTGTCTCCGAGATTCGATTTGGCACTGGTGCACAGAGGCTGAGTTTTCGGCATCAGATGCGATATTTTATCTCTCTAGTAATATTGCAGGGTTTGTTTTGTTTTGTTGGTTAGTTGGTTGGTTGGTTTTATAGTTTAGTTTAGTTTAGTGTAATTCCCTAAACTGTCTCTGTTTCCTCTAAGTTCCTTCTTTCTTCATGGTCTGTTTAGCCCTCTCTCTTACACTGTAGACTTCTCTTAAATGGGCGGTAATCCAATCAGATTTAAGAGTGAGGTACTTAAAAACTGATCAGGAACTCAGATGGGGGAAGTTTTGTAAATGGTGGGTGTGGTAGGCAGGCTCTAAAATGGCTCCTCGTGATCATCAGCTCCCAGTAGTCACGCCTTTGCAGTGAAGGATTATTCCAAAGAGAGGCTGGTCTTTGCCCTCAGTTCCTGGGAGGTCAGTTCTAAGCTCTTGGAATATTCTGCCTGATGAGGGTATCTTATGTACCTGGAGGCCTAGGGCCACGCGAGGTAGTCTGTGCTAACAATGTGATTTATGGTGGTGGCTCTGGACCACGCAGGAACAGCTCATCCTCCAGAGGGGCTACAGACTAAGGTTAGCCAGGCAGGCAGTCAACCATGTCTACATGCCTAAGCCCCAGTACAAATTCTGGACACCAAGGCTGGGGAAAGCTTCCCCAGTTGGCAATGTTACATGTGTATTGTCACACATCGTTGCTATAAGAAGTAAGCACTTCTTGCACAACTCCTTGGGGAGAGGAAGACTGGCTGTTCCGCACTTAAACTCTCCTGGACGCTGCCTTATGTTCCTCTTCCCTTGGGTGATTTTGATCTGTATTTTTTCACTATAATAAACCGTAACCATGAATATGACCACTTTTAGTGAGTACTGTGATTCCCAGGAAATTATCAAACCTGAGGGTGGTCTTCAGGACCCCTACATTTGCAATGCCTTTGTGTAATCCTTTCCCTTTGAATGTGGGCTGGACTTACTGACTCACTTCAAGCCAACAAAATATGACTGAAGTGATGGGATGTCGCTTCTGAGATTAGTTTATAAATAGGCTGAGGCTTCCACCTTGGGTACTGTAGACAATAGCCTCTTTCTTGTATTCCTTGCCCAGGGAGAAGACAGCTGTCATGTCCTGAGCCAGCTCCATGGAGAGGCCCACTTGGCAAGAGTCCAGCAACCACATAAATGTGCTTGGAAGTGGATCTCACTTCAGTTGAATCTTCAGATAAAACTGCAGCCCTGGCTGACAGCTTGCCTGCAATCCCACAAGAGACCTTGAGCCAGAGGTACTCAGCTAAGCCATGATTCTTAACTTAGAAACTGTGAGATAATAAATGTTTGCTGTTTTAAGCCACTAAGTTTTGGAGCAATTTGTTACACAGTGGGCTACAATGTAAGGTGATTAGGAGGATCCTATGTATTGAGTATCCAGAATTGTTTTTATCTGTAGGTATTTTTCCTGAGGCCATTCAATTTCTTTGAAGAAGAACTCTCCAATCTCCCAGAGAATATATGCCTGGCTGCCTGAGTTCAGGGGCCAGAGCTGGAAAAGGGACCAAACTTTCACTTATTCCCTCCATTTTTAGCCCCAAGGCAAACCCCTGCCCTCTAGTGTGTTTGGTGTGCCTAATTCTGAAGACTTTCCCTTGTCATCTGTCTGGAGAAGTTGTTGTAGCTACACCCAGGTGGAGAAGGGGCCTGGTGGGGCTAATGGCTCTGTATGTAGACTTTCAAAATTTTTCCTTGTTTTCAGCCCAGATCCTTATTCTCACCTTTTAAAGTAACTAGTGTCATTCACAAAAATCAACCCCACAAGAGTTACGGATCTACCATGAAAAACAAAACTATAAAACTTTTAGGAGATAATATAGAGGAATATAATATCTTTATGACCTCAGGAAAGAGAAAGATACCTTAATATAGTTTAAAAAAATATAAATTATATAGGAAAAATATTATAAATTGGTCTACATGAAATATAGAATTTTGTTCATCCAGAAACACCATAAAAAGAGTAGAAAGACAAGACATATATAGTTACAACACATATGATCCACAAGAGGCTTATAACCTAACTATATAAAGGTATCTTAAAAAACAGTAAGAAAACAAAGGCAACCCACTGCAAAAATATGGGCAAAAAGCCCTGAACAGGCAATTCGCAAATAAGGACATTAACAAACATATGAATAAGTGCTTAATGTGGTTAGTAATTGATGAAATGCAAATAAAAACCTAAGTGAGGTACCACGACACATCCATTGTACACAATGCAAATATCTATGAGCAGAAGCGTGATTAGTAAATTGTTGTTATGTTCAGACAATAGAATACTATCCTTCCAAGAAGATGCACAAACTAAAGATACATGTAACATAATGAATGAATCTTGAAACACATTTTTAAATAAAAGAAGCAAGATATGAAAGGATAAATATAGTAAGATTTTATTTATATAAAGTCCCAAATCAGGCAAAACTAGGAATGTCTACATAGATTGTAAAACTACATATATATTTTATGTATATATAAAATATATATACAGGCATACCTCAGAGATATTGCAGGTTTAGTTCCAGACCACCACAATAAATTAAATATCACAATAAAGCGAGTCACATGAATTTTTTTGGTCTCCCAGTTATATAAAAGTTATGTTTACACTATACTGTAGTCTATTAAGTGTGCAATAGCATTATGTCTAAAAAAATGTACATACCTTAATTAAAAAATACTTTATTGCTAAAAAATGCTATCATCTGTGCCTTCTGTGAGTCATAGTTGCAACATGAAAGATCACTGATCACAGATCACCATGACAAATATATTGTGAGAATTGCCAAAATGTGATACAGAGACACAAAGTGGGCAAATGCTTTTGGAAAAATGGGGCTGAGACATTTGCAACAACATAGACATAGAGGGTATTATGCTAACTGAAATAAGTCAGACAAAGACAAATACCATATGACTCCACTTATATGTGGAATCTAAAAAAACAAAACAAATGAACAAACGTAACAAAACAGAAACATAGTCAGATACAGAAAACAAACAAGTGGTTGCCATAGGGGAAGGGGATGAGGAGAAGAGAGAAATAAGTGAGGGAGATTAAGAGATACAAACTTCCAGTGGGCTTCCCTGGTGGCGCAGTGGTTGAGAGTCAGCCTGCTAATGCAGGGGACACGGGTTCGAGCCCTGGTCTGGGAAGATCCCACATGCTGCGGAGCAACGAGGCCCGTGAGCCACAATTACTGAGCCTGCGCGTCTGGAGCCTGTGCTCCGCAACAAGAGAGGCCGCGATAGTGAGAGGCCCGTGCACCGCGATGAAGAGTGGCCCCCGCTTGCCGCAACTAGAGAAAGCCCTAGCACAGAAACGAAGACCCAACATAGCAATCAATCAATCAATCTTTAAAAAAAAAATGAGTCATGGGTATAAAATGTACAATGGGGGGAATATAGTCAATAATTATGTAATATCTTTGCATGGTGACATATTGTAGCAGGTGATCATTTTGAAACATATAGAAATGTCGAATCACTATGTTGTGTTACAGGAACTAACATAGTGTTGTAGGTCAATTATACTTCAGAAACAAGCAAACTCAGAAAAAGAGATCAGATTTGTGGTTACCAGAGGTTGGGGGAAGGGGAAGTGGATGAAGGCAGTCAAAAGGTACAAACTTCCAGTTAGAAGATAAACAAGTACTAGGGATGCATTTTATGACATGATAAATTAACACTGCTGTATGTTATATATAAAAGTTGTTAAGAGAATAAATCTTGAGTTTTCACCACAAGGAAAAAACATTTTATCTATTTCTTCAATTCTGTATCTATATGAGATGATGGATGTTCACTAAACTCACGGTGGTCATCACTTCATGATGTAGGTAAGTCAAATCATTGTGCTGCATGCCTTAAATTTATACAGTGCTGTATATCAATTATATCTCGATAAAGCTGGAAGAAAAATTTTAAAATAAATAAATAAATAAAATGAGGAGGAAAAAAATGGGGCTGATGAACTTGCTCAACACAGCGTTGCCACAAACCTTCACTTTGTAAAAAACGCAATATCGATGAACCACAATAAAGTGAAATGCAATAAAATGAGGTATTCCTGTGGAAAAAGGCATGTAATTACCATAAAAGTCAGGATAGTGGTTATCTGCGTGGGAAAGAGATTATGATCAGGAAGGAATGCTAGTAATGTTGCATTTCCCGACATGGGGAGTGTTTAAGGAGCGTGTGCTTTATAGTGATTGGTTATTCTGTATATTTTATATATTTTTCTGTAGGTCTGTTATACTCAGTAACCAAAAGTTTAATTCTTTTTTTTTGTCTTCTCTACACTTTTTGTTACTGTAGTTCTGCTATTTAAAATGCTCTGTTTTATTTTTCTCAAGGTTACCTTTATAATTACACCTTTATATACTATCTTTTCCCCCTTTTTGTTTAAGCAATATTTATTACTTTCCTGCCATGCACAACGTGAGCCTGTATCTTCTTCCTCCTCTCTCACCTCCTTCTCTTCATCCAATTTCAATCAGTAACATTACATGACTCAGGGCATACTTGTGTGCCATTAAACATGCTTATCCTATTCCTACTTGATTTGTCACCCTTAAATGATACCTTTTGATTCTGAGCTCTTACAGATGAAGTTTTTCAAAACTTATTCTACTTCCAAATTGTTTCTCTCCTCCCATTTTCTGATGGTTCTAGTTTTCTTACACTGTCAGAGCCTGTAACATCGTGTCACCCTCAATCACACGTTTATTTTTCTTATCTGTACCCTTATTTTTGCTTATTTGTTTTATATCTTAATTGACTCTCACTGCCAGCCCTTTAGCTAAAGTTTGCCCACGTTCTCTGCTGGCTGCTGTTAGTTCTTGAGCAGTTTCCTCAAGAAAGATTTGTATAATCAATGTCTTTTGGGTTCTTGCTGACTTAAAACTGTTCATCTGTAACCTTTATGTGTGAAGAACAGTTTGGCTGAATAAAAAATAATCTCTGGCTTTCTTTACTTGAGTATATTGTACGTATCGCTTTTGTGTTTTCTGGCATTAAATTTTGCTGTTTTGGGAAGTCTACGCCAATTTGTTTTTCTTTCCTTTTAAATGACTTTATCATTCTACCTGGCTCACCAAATAATTCTTCCTTGAAATTTGGATAAATTCACTTTTTACTTGAATTTGCTTACTGATCGTTGGTTCTAGTAGTTCTTCTGATAGCCACTGAAATGACTGGACAAAGGTTATGCCAAGAACAAAGACAGAGGCCAAGGGCTTTCTTTAAGCAGTATTATCACCCTGGTCAAAAGTAATCCTGCCCCTGTTAACTCTATTTTTCTAGACCTTTGATAGGTAGCAACAAGAAAAAAAAAAAAAAGAGGTATAATTCACATGCAATAAATGCACATATTTAAAGTGGACTATTTGATGAGTTTTAACATAGACAGTTTTGGAATACATAGGCACCCTAGGTTTGGCGCCCAAAGTGTGTGAATACACATGATCCTCCTTGACAGCCTGATTTGACCACTAACTCTCTGAGAAGAAAAAGAAATTTCAACCTTCCTCCAAAGGAAAACTAAACAATACACACAAAAGGATGCTAAAATCCCCCAAACACCAGCCTGAGGTTTTGCCTAAATTTTCTTTAAAGTCTTTTTTTTTTCATTTTTTAAAAATAAATTTATTTATTTTATTTATTTATTTTTGGCTGCATTGGGTCTTCATTGCTGCGTGCGAGCTTTCTCTAGTTGCGGCAAGTGGGGGCTACTCTTCGTTGCGGCACACGGACTTTTTTTGCTGCAGTGGCTTCTCTTGTTGCGGAGCACAGGCTCTAGGCATGTGGGCTTCAGTAGTTGTGGCACATGGGCTCAGTAGTTGTGGCTCGTAGGCTCTAGAACGTAGGCTCAGTAGTTGAGGCGCACAGGCTTAGTTGCTCCACGGCATGTGGGATCTTCCCGGACCAGGGCTCAAACCTGTGTCCCCTGCATTGGCAAGCGGATTCTTAGCCACTGAACCACCAAGGAAGTCCCTCTTTAAAGTCTTTTTTGGGGGGACACTAGTGTCTTTATTTGTATTTCATCCCAAACACCTTTCTTTTGAAATATAATTTGTTTAAAGTGTTTGGATAAATAATATATAATTATTATTAACATGTTAATCATTTATTGTGTGATTACCAGATAGTCCAAATTTTGAAAGGCTCTTTAAGAATTCAGAAAATAGGGCTTCCCTGGTGGCGCAGTGATTAAGAATCTGCCTGCCGATGCAGGAGACATGGGTTCGAGCCCTAGTCTGGGAAGATCCCACATGTCGCAGAGCGGCTAGGCCCGTGAGCCACAACTACTGAGCCTGCGTGTCTGGAGCCTGTGCTCCGCAATGGGAGAGGCCGTGACAGTGAGAGGCCCGCGCACCGCTATGAAGAGTGGCCCCCGCTCGCCGGAACTGGAGAAAGCCCTCACACAGAAACGAAGACCCAACACAGCCAAAAATAAATAAATAAATAAATAAAACTTTTTAAAAAAGAATTCAGAAAATACAACCCACCACAATGACAAAAGAATCATTACCATCCTTTAAAACTGTGCATAGGGCTTCCCTGGTGGCGCAGTGGTTGAGAATCTGCCTGCCAATGCAGGGGACACAGGTTCGAGCCCTGGTCTGGGAAGATCCCACATGCCGCAGAGCAACTAAGCCCGTGCGCCACAACTACTGAGCCTGCATGTCTGGAGCCTGTGCTCTGCAACAAGAGAGGCCGTGATAGTGAGAGGCCCGCGCACCGCAATGAAGAGTGGCCCACGCTCGCCGCAACTAGAGAAAGCCCTCGTACAGAAACGAAGACCCAACACAGCCAAAAATTAATTAATTAATTAATTAAAAAACAAAACAAAACAAAACTGTGCATATATATTTTTTTTATAAAGGACCTGAACTTCAGTAAGTCCTGAGACTTAACCGTGCAGTTTCAGTGGGAAGATTGTGGGTTCGAGTCCCATATGCGGTGTGGTTTTGAGACAGGAGGGAAGGGGGCAGGGCACAACCTTTTTTTTTAAATAAACTTATTTATTTTATTTATTTATTTTTGGCCGCATTGGGTCTTCACTGCTGCGCGGGCTTTCTCTAGTTGTGGCAAGCGGGGGTCACTCTTTGCTGCGATGCGCAGGCTTCTCATTGCAGTGGCCTCTCCCATTGCGGAGCATGGGCTCTAGGCGTGTGGGCTTCAGTAATTGTAGCACATGGGCTCAGTAGTTGCAGATCGCGGGCTCCAGAGCGCAGGCCCAGCAGCTGTGGCACACGTGCCCAGCTGCTCCGTGGTATGTGGGATCCTCCCAGACCAGGGCTCGAACCCACGTCCAAGGCATTGGCAGGCAGACTCTCAACCACTGCGCCACCAGGGAAGCCCTAGACCCATGTTTTTATAATGTTAGTGTCTAGTTTCTGAAAGAACCAGCTCATAAAAGCCACAGCATATAAATTATACTACATCTAAGTTATAATTTTATGTTCACATTACATATAGATATTCCCCAATATATTCATAAGTGATTCCCAGACATTTTTGGTTCATCACTAAGGTTTTTATACTCTTATAAAACAAATACTTTATAGTGGAGAATCCCGGCAGATACCAAGTGACCAAGGTTAACATCACCAGTAATATAGAAACATCATGTTGTACCCCTGATATGATGCACTAAGAAGGGTACATCACCTTGTAGTAGCCTTCCCAATAAGGTAGAACCTCAATAATTACAGGAAAACATCAGATAATTGTGGGATAACTGTCCCAATTGTGGGATAGCCTATAAAATAACTGTCCAGTATTCTTCAAAAGAGTCAAGTTTTGGGAATTCCCTGGTGGTCCAGTGGTTAGGACTCTGTGCTTTCACTGCCAAGGGCCTGGGTTCAATCCCTAGTCAGGGAAATAAGATCCTGCAAGCCATGCGGCATGGCCGAAAAAAAAGGATGTCCAGTTTTGCATGTTCATTATTTTTAAGAGTTGTAATATATTTAATAGTATGAATGTTCCATAAATTACTTAATCAGTTCTCCATTAACACACACTTAGGATAGTTTTTCACTACTACAAACAATACTTCTGTGAATACTATTCTACATGTATTTTTGGGTCCTTTTGCAAATAAAACTGTAGAGTTCATTCTTGGATCAAAGAGTATATGCATTCAGAAAAAAATTATAGGTATTATCAAATTTCCTTCTTAAACAGCTATAATGGGACTTCGCTGGGGGTGCAGTGGTTAAGAATCCACCTGCCAGTGCAGGGGACACGGGTTCAAGCCCTGGTCCAGGAAGACCCCACATGCCTCAGAGCAACTAAGCCCATGTGCCACCACTACTGAGCCTGTGCTCTAGAGCCCTCAAGCCACAACTACTGAGCCCACGTGCCACAACTACTGAAGCCCAAGTGCCTAGAGCCTGTGCTCTGCAACAAGAGAAGCCACCACAATGAGAAGCCCGTGCAGCACACTGAAGAGTAGCCCCTGCTTGCCGCAACTAGATAAAGCCCACAAGCAGCAAGGAAGACCCAATGCAGACAAAAAAAAAAAAATAGGCTATAACAATTTATAATACGTTTTGTTCCAACCTTACCCTCAACATTAAGAAAGTTCCTTTTCCCCCAAATCATCTGCAACTCTATTATCAATTATTATTATTATTATTTTTTTAAACCAGCATTTTATTTATTTATTTATTTTTGGCTGTGCTGGGTCCTCACTTCTGTGCGAGGGCTTTCTCTAGCTGCGGCAAGCGGGGGCCACTCTTCATCACAGTATGCAGGCCTCTCACCGTCATGGCCTCTCTCGTTGCGGGGCACTGGCTCCAGATGCACAGGCTCAGTAGTTGTGGCTCACGGGCCCAGTTGCTCCGCGGCATATGGGATCCTCCCAGACCAGGGCGCAAACCCGCGTCCCCTGCCCTGGCAGGCAGACTCTCAATCACTGTGCCACCAGGGAAGCCCCAATTATTTTTATATTGACAAATTTTTTTTTTTTTTTTGACTACACCACACGGCTTGTGGGATCTTAGTTCCCCAACCAGGGATGAACCTGGGCACTCAGCAGTGAAAGCGCAGAGTCCTAACCAATGGACTGCCAGGGAATTCCCTATATTGACCAATTTAATAGAATAAAAAGTGATGTATTGGAAGGAGGATTATGGGAAGATAGTGAAATACAAAGCACCAGAAATCTGTCTCCCTACGTACACAACAATTGCACTGGCAAAATCTGTCTGGCGTAGCTATTTTGGAACTCTGGCATCTATAGGAAGTCTCACAACTTCCAGGGGAAGGCTTGGACAGTAAATTGTGGTTAATTTTGGTCAATTTAAGCTCTTAGCTCAGTAGCAGCTAGTTATCCCCTGTATCCCAGTCCCATAGTAGGCAGCTGTGCAGGTGTTTCAGGAGCAATGTGTGGAGCTTGTGGGAGCCAAGGCGGGCAATAAGGATCTTGTCCTCTAAATACTGGGGATCTGTGTTCTGACTGATGATTGCTGCTTCTGATCATGGAAGATCAGACACAGATATGGGCAGCAATTGTTACGCCCTGCCCCACATTGTTACAAGCCTCTCCAGCTCTGCCTGAAATGACTTCCAAGGTATTTAAAGGACTGATGCCTTTTTTCCTTACTCTTTATTTTTCTCTTGTTTCACTTTTGGGAGCCAGACTAGGACATTTAAGGACTAGGATATTCCAAAACAACTACATATACAAAGTCATTGTGCATGCCGAGGGGAAGGTGCAGGCTCAGAAAAGACTTGAGAAGACCCTAAATTTACACTTCAGGTTTATTCCTAGCACAGAGATATCTAAAATAATCAAAAATAAAAATAAAAACAAAAGCAAAAAACAGCAAACCCTGGGGAAGAAGGAGAATCTGATTTCTAGAGTTCCCATATTACTAGTTTCAAAAGTTCAGTTTTCAACAAAAACTCACAAAACATATAAAGAAACAGTAAAGTATGGCCCACTGAAAGGAAAGAAATAAATCAACAGAAAGTGTCCCTGAGAAGGACAAAATGGCAGACCTATTAGACAAAGACTTTAAAATAACTGTCTGAAAGATGTCCAAGGAGATACAAAGTATAAAATGAAACCAAAAAGAAATTCTGAAGCCAAAAGTTACAATAAATTAAATGAAACATTCACTAGAGGAATTCAATAGCAGATTTGACCAGGCAGAGGAAAGAATCAATGAATTTAAAGATAGGATAATGGAAATTATGATGTCTGAGGAATAGAAAGAAAAAGAAAACTGAACAGAATCTAAGGGACCTAGGTGACAACATCAAATGGACCAATATAAACATCGTGGGAATCCAAGAAGAGAGAGAAGAAGGCAGAGATATTATTTGAAGAAATAATGGCCCCAAACTTCTCAAATTTGAAAGACATAAATATAAACATCCAAAAAGCTCAATGAATCCAAGTACAATGAACTCAAAGAGACCCACACCAAAGTACAATTATAATCAAACCGTCAAAAGATAAAGACAAAGAACGAATGTTGACAGCAGCAAAAAGAAGTGACTTGTCCCAAAGGGTCCTCAATAAGATTATTAGCATATTTCTCATCAGAAACTTTGGAGATCAGAAGGCAATGGGCCAATATATTCAAAGTGCCAAAAGGAAAAAACCGTAAACCAAGAGTCCCATACCTCGCAAAACTGTCCTTCAAATGTGAGGGAGAAGTTAAAACACTTCCAGATTTAACAAACAAACAAACAAACAAACAAAAAATACTGAGGGAGTTTGTTATCACTAGACCTACTACAAGAAATGCCAGAGGGGGTCCCACAGGTTGAAATGAATGGACAGTAGACAGTAACTTGAAGCTGTATGAGAAAGAAAGTTCTCAGTAAAAGTAAGTACATGAGCAATTATAAAAGCTAGTTATCATTGTAACTTTGATTTGTAACTTCACTTTTTGTTTTCTACATGATTTAAGAGACTTTTTAAAAAAATAAATTTATTTATTTATTTATTTTTGGCTGCATTGGGTCTTTGTTGCTGTGCGCGTGCTTTCTCTAGTTGCAGCGAGTGGGGGCTACTCTTCATTGCAGCATGCAGGCTTCTCATTGTGGTGGCTTCTCTTTTTGCGGAGCATGGCTCTAGGTGCATGGGCTTCAGTAGTTGTGGCACGTGGCTCAGTAGTTGTGGCTTGTGGGCTCTAGAGCGCAGGCTCAGTAGTTGTGGCGCACAGGCTTAGTTGCTCCATGGCATATGGGATCTTCCTGGACCAGGGCTTGAACCTGTGTTCCCTGCACTGGTAGGTGGATTCTAAACCACTGTGCCACCAGCGAAGTCCCTTAAGAGACATTTTAAAGAAAAAACAATTATTTGCCTAAAAGCTAGTATAAGTGTAACTTTGGTTTGTAACACCCCAAGTTTTTAAGTAGTTTGATTTATTACTATTTACCTTTATGGCTTGTGGGTTTTTAGATGTGCCTTTTAACAAAGCATTCATCACTCCAAGAAGTTAAAATAATTCACCCACAGTGGTGATCATTTTGTAAAGTATAGAAATATCAAAACACTATGTTGTGCAGCTGGAACTAACATAGTGTTGTAGGTCAATTACACTTCAATAATTTCTTAAAAATCACCTATACTTTCTTCTAGTGCTTTTATTCTTTACATTATAATTTTTAATTTATCTAGAATTTATGGTTATACAAAGAATAAAGAAAAAATTTGGTATGCATATAATTTTTTTTCAAAATGGCCTTAAAATTTTGAGTAATCTATCTTTCCCCACTGATTTGAAAAAAATAAGTTAATGCATACTAAATTTTACATGTATTTCAGTCTATTTTTTCTACTTTCAGTATTTTCCTTTGATCCAATTTAGGTCCCTTTCTGCATCAGTACCAATATGCTTAAATTACTATAGCTTTATAATAGGATTTATTATCTGGTTATTTGGTATGGCTAGCCACCTGTTATTCATCTTTGTCAGATGATACCTGGCTCTTCTCAAACATTTATTCTTCTAGATAAACTTATCATTTCATGAAATTCTAACCAAGTAAGCAAATAAACACAAACCAATTAGTATCTGGGTTTGGAGCTACATTGAAATTACAGATTGATTTTGTGAAGAACTGGTATACTTATAATCTATTTTAGTCTTCCTAGCCAAAAACATTTAAAAATTTTATTCCATTAAAAATATTTTTCATTTTAATAAATAACTCTTGAATGCCCAATATGCATTAGATGCTCTACTAGGCATCAGGGAAACAAAAATTAAGACATGGTCGGGAGTTCCCTGGTGACCTAGTGATTAGGATTCCAGGTTTTCACAGCTGTGGCTGGGTTCAATCCCTGGTCGGGGAACTGAGATGCTGCAAGCCTCGCGGCGTGGCCAAAAAAAAAAAAAAAAAAAAAGACATGGCCTCTAGGAGCTCATATCCTGGCTGGGAGGACTGACAAGTAAACAAGTAGTTCTAACATAATGTGTGATAAGTAAATATAAAAGTGTGTCTACAACTTAGAGAACAGATACAGAAGAACATAACTGTCACTTGGAGAAGGGTATCAGGGAAGGCTGCCAGGAGGCTATGACCCTTACCTGCTCCTTGAAGGATGAACATAAATTCATCAGCAGCAAATTGGGGAAGGTATTCTAAGGAGAGAACAAAGCATATGAAAAGGGACAAAATAATGAAAGGGTATGTCATGATAGGTTTGGAGAATTATGAAAATTTCACTACGGCTTAAGAATTGCATTCAGATAATGAATTGGCAGATGAGCCATAAAATATAACTTGTCTTAAATTTAGAAACTGTAGCAGAACTTAATATGTGCCATATAGTGTTCTATGCATTCTATACACTTTACGTGTGTTAATTCACGTATTCCTTACAACAACTCTCTCAGACAGGTTCAATTGTTGTGCATATTTTTCACATGGGAAACAGACACAAGGAATAAATAAACTTGCCTGAGGTCACATAGCTATAGGTGACAATCAGAATTTACTCCTGGAAGTCTGACTGAACCACTAGGCTCACTATCTGCCTCTCTCTGAAAAGCTTTGTATGCCATGGTAAAAAGTTTAGCTTTTAATTATAGGTAACAAAGAGCCAACAAAGAATTTTAAAGAAAGTAATGACTTATTAGGTTAATTTTGGGAGGAAGATTACTTTGGTAGCAGCTTTGAGGGTGAGTAGTAGGAAAAGATGGTTACAAGGAGAACAGGGAAGAAGCTATTCCTATCATTCAGAGATAAGGAGGACCTGAATTCATGACAAGTGGCAGTGAATACAGAAGAGATCAGGATTAGTATGACATGTCCAAAATAAATGAATAGGATTGGGTGGTCAATTGGATATAAGGATTAGAGAGGTATCAACACCTCCCTTGCAAAATATCTAGGTGGAGTTGTCTAAAGACTGCTGGGGAGAGGGAATTCCCTGGTGGTCCAGTGGTTAGGACTCAGTGCTTTCACTACTGGGGCCTGGGTTCAATCCTTGGTTGGGGAACTAAGATCCCACAAGCTGCACGGCATGGCCAAAGAAAAAAAACCTGCTGGGGAGAGAGTCAGGCTAAAGATACAGATTATTGAGTCATCCAGATTATTGGTGGTAATTGAAGCCTATGGGACTAGAAACCCCAGGTAAAACAACCGAACAGAGCTTTAGGGAATACCAGCATGTAAGCAATGAGCAGAAGAAGAGAAGTAGCCTCTAAAAATAACAGATAAAGACCTGTAAAATAGGTAGGAGGATAATTAACAAAAAATAGAAAGCAACAAATACCGTAAAAGAGGTACAAGCAAATTAGTGTGGGAGTTCAGAGGAGGATTACAACTTAATCTTTCTGAGCCTCTGTTAAGTCATCTGTAAAATTAAGTTGGACTAAGTGGTCCCTGAAGTCTCTTTTGTCTCTAAACCTCTGAATCTATTCAGTGTCTATCATATGCCCACTAACACAGGAGATGGTATGAGAAGATGCAAGGCACAAACCCTGCTCTGGAGGAGCTTTCAATCTACTGGAGACCCTGGCCTCCTCCCCCTCCCCACCACACACTAAATAAACACTGGAGATGAAGATCATTTATTTATAATTAAGGGGTGAATTTTGTGGCATAGCCTGTGGGATGCAAATTCAGAGATGAGAGTAAGATAATATGTACATAAAAGTTTAATGGAAAAAGAGAGTGGAATTGGGCTGGATTTAGATAGAGAAGAGGAGAAGGATGGAGAGAAATAAAGATGTGAGTCCACTTGCTTGACTGAACTTGAAGATCTCAGTTGGGAGTTCATGGGAAGTAGGGTTTTACTAGGTAGTACAAGGTCAGATTATGGTGGTTCTTACAAACCAGAGAATGGGGTTTAGAACTGACCTGGAGTGAGCAGAGAGTTATTATAGATCCTTGGGCAGGGTTGGGATATATTTAAAGTACAGGACATAGGTAATTTGATCGATCTCAGATAATTTTACCCCACAAAATGTTTACTGCTATATTATACTTTATCCCACTGCCAATTTCAGTGTTGTGGATGCTGCGGTGTGCTGCCTAAATCACCCTCCTCAGGTCTGAAGCACTCTAGCTTCTGGGAGAGTAGACAGCTGGCAACTCTCAGCTAAGTCCTTGTCTGGAACTTGCCTTGGGCTGAAGACAGCCACCTTGTCCAATGTCATGCTACCTCACCAGGAGCAGCCTACTTTCAACAGTACTTACAAAGGCCCAGCCAAGCCATCCCAGTTCAGAAAAGCTGAAAAGTGTCATCCCAGTTCCAGAGTTCCCAGTAGGGATTGATCCAGGCCTTTCCTGCAACTGTATCACAGTTCAGCTTCCCCTCCAGCCCACTCCTTCTTCTTTCCCTCCTCCACAGGTGTTGATCCCAAGAACACTTCCCTAAGAAACGTTTTGCATGCTAATTTCCGCCTCGGATTTTTTTTCCTGGTGAACCAAATTGCAACACCCAAGACAATAATATTTTCACTCAACTCTTCATCTATTCTACTTGACAATTTAACTGAAGAAAATTTGTGAACCCAGATTTTGGTTTGAGCAGTTTTCCTCAATAATGTTGACATTTGTAGTTTAGAACACCAAGATCTACCTTTTATAAAACCTGTAATATCTAAGATCACATAACTTTTTTGGCAATATACATCACTTCAGTTTACGAAGAGAGTACAGCTACAAACAGCTAAGCATAAATAATGAATACCGATCAAAAGGAAATACTGAGTTGGTGGTAACCGTGGCTTGGCAGGCTGATGGAGCACATTGCTGGGTGTCTTGTATAGTAATATACTTGCAAGTCACAGGTGTTCCGCAGAGGTGGTCCATAGCTGAAGATTTTACAGAGTGCTGTTTCAGGTCACGAAGAATCATGACACTGTCTGATTTTTTTTTTTTTTTTTTGCAGTTGTCCAAAATATCTTACTTTTATATATTTTGCACTTAGCAGTACTTAAAAAAGAAATCACCAACAATTATACTACCAGATGGCTCTCAGCTAAGCACATTACTGTCTTGAAAACACCTTGAACAAAGTTCAGAAATTTAAAACTTGGAATAAAAATGGGTAACAAAATATTACCATCCTAAAATTGGTGGTAAAGTGGTTACCACTGTTAACAATGGTTGCCTCAAAGAGTCCACAGCATCAAAGTGCCTGTGAAAACTATCTTGCTAAGACAATGACTGGTCTGGCAGCTTTTTTTTTTTTTTGGCCACCCCGCACAGCTTGTGGGATCTTAGTTCCCCGACCAGGGATTGAACCCTGGGCCCACAGCAGTGAAAGAACAGATTCCTAACCACTGGACCACCAGGGAATTCCAGGTCTGGCAGCTTTTGAGGGAAGGAAGTGGTATGGAAAAGGGATGGAGAGATTGGCCATCTATATTGCTGATGGGCTACGGCCACTTTTTTGTCCTTATGATGCCTTGTTTTTCAAAATGTCCTTTTCTCAACAAGATTAATAGATGTAGTTTAGAAATAAGTAACACTCAGTGCTCACTGAAATTATCAAGTTTTTAACCCTGAAGTAAATAGGCTTACACTGCACTCTTTATAATACATACAAATTCAGTAAAGGGAAACATCCATTGAAAATGCTGGGCCTGCAATTGACATATTGCCAAAGAATAAATTATATCCTGTGCTGTAATTATGTATTCAGAAATAATGAATACTAGGAGAAAATAGCAAAGTAGTAATTATGCCAATTACAATTGATTAGTTGGTATTAACATTTAAAAATGTGCTCATTTTATTATACTCTCTTATGCCACATGAAGGCTCTGATACATGAAGATATCTCATTCCTCTTTAAAATCCCTTTTTATAATTGATTAAATTCAGTGAACTCAGAAGAATACTAGGAATTTGTATTATTACCCATGATGAAATTTTATTTAGTTATGCTACAATTTTCATTGTTTTATGTTACTCTGTTTTCTAATTTTCTAATCTGTTTCTCTTGTGCTATTGGAATACTATCATTGAATTTTTTTAATCATTGTATTTTTATATAGAACAAAATAATGCAAAAGAACTGTAATAAGTGGAGTACCTCAATATCCACTGTTGTTTACTTTTTATTAGAATTGAGATTAAATGTGGCAAAGTGATTGCCATTCTATATAAAGTAGAACTCTGTTTCTCTGCAGATCTACAAAGTATGAATTTGTTTAGCAGGACAAGATGATAATCCAGTGAGTTGGGCGCCCTTCATAGTTTTAACACTGAAAGTGAAGTCTACTTGAAATTAAATTTAACCTCTGAAGAAAACAGAAGGATCCTTCAATATGTGAAACATCAGAGTAAATTAATTATCTCCGTTTTCTCAAGTCATGAAATGGAGAGCAGACAGGTATTACGAATTGCTGCATAGGTAATTTACTTAACTTTTTATGACCTTGTGCCCTCTATGGTCAGACAAGAATACTACAAGAAATAAGCAGTTCCTCTCTTAAAGTAAGAGAGTATAACAGAATGTGAATTGAAGGAAAGACCTTCAAACTTAGTGAAAAGTACAAGACAAAATAAGGCAAGGAATATTTACGTGTGGCTAGATAGATGTTCTTAGGACCAATTTTAGTGAGTGGTTAAGATTTAATTATAGTGGGACTTCCCTGGTGGCTCAGTGGTTAAGACTCCGCGCTCCCAATGCAGGAGGCCAGGGTTCGATCCCTGGTCGGGGAACTAGATCCCACGTGCATGCCGCAACTAAGAGTTCGCATGCCACAACTAAGGAGCCCACATGCCGCTACTAAGAAGCCTGCCTGCTGCAGCTAAGACCCAGCGCAACCAAATAAATAAATAAATAAATAAAGATTTAATTACAGCTATAAGCAAAAGCTTAACATATATGGTTATTAACAGAATTCAATTTAAGAAAGTTATTTCCTAAGCTGTACACACTTCTTTCCTTTGAAAGAATTTGATTGCATAGTATGGAGGATAAAAGGAAGACTGAGGGAAAATGAAGCTGAGGGTTTTTTTTTCTCTTTTTAATTGAAGTATAGTTGATTCACAATGTTGTGCTAATCTCTGCTGTACAGTGACTCAGTTATACACATATAGACATTCTTTCTTCATATTCTTTTCCATTATGGTTTATCACAGGATATTGAATATAGTTCCCTGTGCTATACTTTAGGACCTTGTTGTTTATCCATTCTAAATGTACCAACCCAAACTCCCAGTCCATCCCTCTCCCTCCCCCCTCCCCCTTGGCAACCACAAGTCTGTTCTCTATGTCTATGAGAGTGTTTCTGTTTTGTAGATAGGTTCATTTGTGCCATATTTCTGATTACACATATAAGGGATATCATATGCTATTTGTCTTTCTCTTTCTGACTTACTTCACTAAGTATGGTAATCTCTAGTTGTATCCATGTTGCTGCAAATGGCATTATTTCATTCTTTTTTATGGCTGAGTAGTATTCCATTGTATATAGGTACCACATCTTCTTTATCCACTCATCTGTTGATGGACATTCAAGTTGTTTCCATGTTTTGGCTATTGTGAATAGTGCTGCTATTAACATAGGGGAGCATGCATCTTTTTGAATTATAGTTTTGTCCAGGTATATCCCAGGAGTGGGATTGCTGGATCATATGGTAATCCTATTTTTAGTTTTCTGAGGAACTGCCATACTGTTTTCCATAGTGACTGTACCAACTTACATTCCCATCAACAGTGTAGGAGGGTTCCCTTTTCTTCACACCCTCTCCAGCATTTGTTATTTGTAGACTTTTTAATGATGGCCATTCTGACTGGTGTGAGGTGGTACTTCATTGTAGTTTTGATTTGCATTTCTCTAATAATTAGTGATGTTGAACATCTTTTCATGTGCCTACTGGCCATCTGTATGTCTTCTTTGGAGAAGTGTCTATTAAGGTCTTCTGCCCATTTTTCGATTGGATTGTTTGTTTTTTTGTTGTTGAGTTGTATGAGCTGTTTGTATATTCTGGAGATTAAGCCCTTGTCTATAGCATCATTTGCAAATGTTTTCTCCCATTCTGTAGGTTGTCTTTTCGTGTTTTTTTTTTTTTTTTATGGTTTCCTTTGCTGTGCAAAAGCCTATAAGTTTGATTAGGTCCCATTTGTTTTTTTTTTTTCTTTTCCTATTTCCTTGGGAGACTGACCTAAGAAAACACTGGGGGACTTCCCTGGTGGTCCAGTGGCTAAGACTCCCAATGCAGGGGGCCTGGGTTCGATCCCTGGTCAGGGAACTAGATCCCACATGCCACAACTAAGAGTTTGCATGCCGCAACCAAGAGTTCTCATGCTGCAACTAAAGATCCCACACGCCACAACTGAAGATCCCACACACCACAATTAAGATCCCACACATGGCAACGAAGATCCCACGTGCTTCAATTAAGACCCAGCACAGCCAAATAAATAAATAAATATTAAAAAAAAATAAGGTCATGTTACAACATACTACATACATTAAAAAAAAGAAAACATTGGTATGATTTATGTCAGAGAATGTTTTGCCTATGCCCTCTTCTAGGAGTTTTATGGTGTCATGTCCTATGTTTAACTCTTTAAGCCATTTTGAGTTTATTTTTGTGCATGGTGTGAGGGTGTGTTCTAACTTCATTGATTTACATGCAGCTGTCCAACTTTCCCAGCACCACTTGCTGAAGAGACTGTCTTTTCTCCATTTTATATTCTTGCCTCCGTTGTCTAAGATTAATTGACTGTAGGTGTGTGGGTTTATTTCTGGGCTCTCCATTCTGTTCCATTGATCCATATGCCTGTTTTTGTACCAATACCACACTGTTTTGATTACTGTAGCTTTGTAGTATTGTCTGAAGTCTGGGAGAGTTATGCCTCCTGCTTTTGGGGGGTTTTTTTCCCCCCTCAGGATTGCTCTGGCAATTCTGGGTCTTTTATGGTTCCATGTAAATTTTTGGATTATTTGTTCTAGTTCTGTGAAAAATGTCATGGGTAGTTTGATAGGGATCACATTAACTCTGTGAAGCTGAGCTTTTTACTGTCCTGAATTATGTAACCTTAAACTCCATACCCAAATTACTTGACCAAAAATTTTTAAGATCTAGAGAGAGAAAATTTTATATGAGGGTATTAACATCCCTCCTTCTCCTACTGTATTTCTTTTCACTTACTGAGATATATGGGACATTTGGAGTACCATCCATTTTACTTCTAGGTTCTGCAGAGTGAGATTATATATTCACATGAACAAAATTTGGTTGTAACAAAATGCTGATGCCCATTTTAAAGGCATTTTTATCTGTAGCAAACTGTATATAAATTAATATTACTAGCATACTTCTTTCTTTTCTCTTCAATTGGTTTGACATTCTCTTGAAATTAATTTTTTAAATGATGGTGCAAAATCAGCTTTGGGAAAACCAAAGTATAACTGAAGGTAACTCAAAACATTGCAGTTGATGATAATGGTTTGTATTATACAGTAAAATCCCATTTTAATGAATATGCATTGCCATGTTGTATCCAAATCTCATTAAAATGGAAATTTCCTGCTACTGTGCACAGACTATTTAACCATTTAAGTAAAATAAGTACTAAGCATATTGTTCACATCATATCAGCACAGAATTCTCCTTTTTCCTCATTTGTATACCACCCTTTCTTCTAATGTAGCTTGACAGTAATTTATGCTATGAAGTTAGATAAGTCATCACTGTCCAGGTGTAAGATTCTTGGTTGGTAAAATGTGGAAATTAAGAGCATGACTTGCACCAACAAGGACCTACTGTATAGCACAGGGAACTATATTCAACATTTTGTAATAACTTATATGGGAAAAGAATCTGAAAAAGAATATATATATCACTGTGCTGTACACCTGAAACTAACATG
Source organism: Balaenoptera physalus (assembly GCF_965194825.1). Classification (NCBI taxonomy): domain Eukaryota; kingdom Metazoa; phylum Chordata; class Mammalia; order Artiodactyla; family Balaenopteridae; genus Balaenoptera; species Balaenoptera physalus. Next base: position 95,587,151 of record NC_138882.1, on the reverse strand, counting down.
AGATTGCAAGTCAACTACACTTAAAAAAAACCCCACGGATTGAAGAAAAAAAAAAAAGGGCATGACTTGCAAGTTGCAGACGTCACTTCAGTTCCTATCTCACTGAACACAACCTAGTCACGTGGCATATGCACATGATTGGATGGGAAATTGGGAAATTAGTTTTTAGTTGAGCAGCCATGTGCCCAGCTAAAACTTCTATTATAGGAGGGGATAACATATACCAGAAGGACAAGTTGTAGTCTCGGCTACAGTAAGTCACTGAGAGAGTAAGCTGAGTTTACCCCTTTCCCTCTCAAAAGACATAAGAATCCAATCAAGTCAGATAGACATTATAGGGGTAATCTTGAATTTGTATAATATACTTAAAAGACAGTTATTTAAAACTTCAGATACTGACCTACTGTTAATAACAAATTTCTTATCTGTCACCTCTCAACAAATCACTACAGCAAGGTTATGAGCTGTTGACTTTTATGGCTATTTTCCAGCCCAAACTATATAATAGACCAGTAAAAACATCTCAAATTTTCCACTGCTGGGAGTTCCCTGGTGGCTTAGTGGTTAGGATTCAGCACTTTCACTGCAGAGGCCCGGGTCCAAGCCCTGGTGGGGGAACCATCCAGCATGCCGCTTGGTGCAGCCAAAAAAAAAAAAAAATTTCTCCACTACTAAAATTATATAATAAATATGTCTATTACATTTTTCTTGATAAAGAAAAACATCGGTACTTCCCTAGTGGTCCAGTGGTAAAGAATCCACCTTCCAATGCAGGGGACACAGGTTCGATCCCTGATTGGGGAACTAAGATCCCACATGCGGTGGGTCAACTAAGCTGGTGGGTCAACTAAGCCCCTGCGCCGCAACTACTGAGCTCGCACACCTCAACAAGACAGCCCACAAACTACAGAGCCCGCACGCCACAATGAGAGAAAACCCGCACACCACAACCAGAGAGAAGCCCGCGCACCACAACGAAAGATCCTGCATGCCTCAATGAAGATCCCGCGTGCCGCAACTAAGACCCAACACAGCCAAAAAAAAAAAAAAAAAAAGAAAAGAAAAACATCATGGGGAGTAGGTGGGCGAAAACTTTATCATAGTGGGCAGCTAAGTCAAAGGGGTTATCTTTTAACCTAGGGAAGATTCAAAGTGTAACAGGTTATTTTTGTTTACCCAACTTCTTTCTCTCCTGATGGTGGAAGCACCATCCCCATCTTACTTTGAGGAATTATCACTCCAATCCAATCAACTGCCAACTATAGTACCCTACCACAAGACCACACGTATGTGACCACAGCCTGGCCAATCATACTACCCCAAATCCCTGGCCATACCTCTGAGTCCAAGGATTGAACATGGAATCCAGACGTGGTCAATCAGAACTCTTCTCTGGAATTATATATACTGATACACTTGCTTTCCTCTGAGATTGCTGAAGTGGGATGGTGTAAGTCTGTAGCTGCCTTGTACAGAGGAAGCCTATCTGTAGGAGGAGAGAATAAGGCCAGAAAAGGATAGAGAAAAAAAGAGATGAAAAACAATTAGGATGACATAGAATCCCTGCATTTAGCTGACCCTGCAGTCAGCTCCACCTCTGTCCTCACCAGTTAAATGAGCCAATAAAGACCCTTTTACTGCTTAAGATAGTTTGTTAGCTTTCTGTCACTTGCAGATAGAGTTCCAATATGCAGAAATACATTCTAAGGATGGAGGAAGCAAAGAGGATAAAATGTAATAAATGTTAGTCCTTAGGGTAGAAAATAGGGTAAAATATATACATCCATTCATAAATGTTTACAAGGTGTCCCATTAGTTTATCTTATTCATTTTCGATTCTATGTATTGAAATTAAATGAAATTTGGGGTTTCTATCTGTGACCATGTGCTCTTCTGGCATTAAATTAAAATAGTACCTTCTAATACATAGAGTGGCTATCTTTGAGTGGTGGGTTTATGAATAATTTTCATTTTCTTCTTTTTTGCATGCATTTTCTGAATTGCCTATGATAACCATTTTTTTTTACCATTTTAATCGAACAGTTATTTTTATTATTTACTACTGTATTAGTTTCCTATTGCTGCTGTAGCAAATTACTGCAAACAGTAGCTTAAAGCAAAACAAATTTATTATTTTATCGTTCTGGAGGTTAGACGTCTAAAACTGATCTATAAGGCTGAGTTTCTCTGGGAGAAGAACATTCTAGGGACAGTTTGTTTCCTTTTCTTTTCCAGTTTCAAGAAGCTATGTACATTCCTTAGCTCATAGTCCCTTTCCTTCATCTTCAAATCCAGCAGTTTAGCATCCTCTCTCCTCTCTGATCTCCTACTTCCCTACTATAAGGATGCTTGTGATTACACTGGGCCATCCAGATAATCCAGGATAATCTCCCCATTTCAAGAACCTTAACTTAATCACATCTGCAAAATTCCTTTTGCCAAGGAAAGTAACACACTTATAGGTGCCAGGGATTAGGACATCTCTGGGGGCCATTATTCAGCCTACCACAATTAGCTACATGTAAATAAACGTGAAAGGTAATTAACATAAAAACTGAGAAGCATAACCTAGCTATGTAAAGAGAAGGTATCTTAGTCCATTTGGGCTGCTATAACAGAAATACCATAGACTGTGTGGATTAAACAACAAACATTGATTTCTCACATTTCTGAAGGCAGGAAATCCAAGATTAAGGTATTAGCAGATTTGGTGTCTGGTGACAGCCTACTTCCTGGTTCATAGACAGCAGTCTTCTCACTGTGTCCTCATACAGCAGAAGGTGGGAGGGAGCTCTTTGGGGTCGCTTTTATAAGGTTACTAATCCCATTCATGAGGGCTCCATCCTCCTGACCTAATCACCCCCCAAAGGCCCCATCCTCACATACCACCACACTGGAGATTAGGTTTCAACATATGAATTTGGCGGAAGGCACAAATATTCAGTCTAGAGCAGAAGGCAATATTTCCATGGGTTGGATGAAGACCCCTGGGAGAAAATAAGCTGAACAATCTCTGGGTCACGGCCTGGCTTTAGCTTCCCTAACAGCTACAAGAGCCTCTTCTGGGGAAGTTAGGCAACAAGGCTATAAGTGAATCCTGGGAGACGAAAGACTCATCAGCATTGTTGGGCTTTCTGGCAAAGCTGGAATATAGGCTAGGGGCTGCACCTTTGGTAGGAATATGTTCAGGAGATGAACTCCTATGAATTTTCTACTTCTAAGCTCTCCAGAAGTAGGATATAGCAGAACACTTCCAGCAGGTCAAGGAGGGGAGAACAGGAACTTCATCAGGACAGAGAGCAAGCCAAGTGTAGGTCAGAAATGTGGGCCAGCTCACCTGGGCATCCTGCTCCTCAGGGTATAAGGATGGCGCCACTGTAATGGGCACCCTTGTGATGAGAGCTCTCAAAATGTTAGTCTCTTGAGTCATATATTCCAACCTGAACTAGCTGCCCTCTATTGAGTGTACAGATATAATCCTGGGATCCTCTTTCACCAATCTCTTTGGAAGAGTCCCTTTACCTTTTCCCCGTGTTGGGTCAGAAGAGCATATCCTCCAGTAGCTCCTTAAGATGCTCAGGAAGTAAATGTTTTCAAGATCTCACTTGACTGAAAATGTCTTTATTCTATCCCCACACTTAACTGTTACCTTGACTATACATAGTGTCCCAGGTTGGAAATTTTTCATAATTCTGAAGGCACTGCTCCATCGGCTTTTTTTTTCTAAATTTATTTTGGGCTGTGTTGGGTCTTCGTTGCTGCATGCAGGCTTTCTCTAGTTGCGGTGAGCAGGGGCTACTCTTTGTTGCTATGCACAGGCTTCTCATTGCGGTGGCTTCTCTTGTTGCGGAGCATGGGCTCTAGGGTGCATGGGCTCAGTAGTTGTGGCGCATGGGCTTAGTTGCTCCACGGCATGTGGGATCTTCTCGGACCAGGGCTCGAACCTGTGTCCCCTGCATTGACAGGCGGATTCTTAACCACTGCGCCACCAGGGAAGTCCCTCCGTTGTCTTCTTTCTAGCTTCCAGAGTTGATGTTGAGGAGTCTGAAGATATCTTGATTGATTTTTTCTATGTAGCCGGTCTCCTTTCCCCAGATCTTGCAGAATGGGCTTTGCTGCTGTTATATCATTAATCATAAACTTAACTCTGCAATCCAGCTGGACCTGTGATAAGGAAAACATGGAACCCCGAGAACTGCAGTAAGAACACACAGGTTATAGGAGGTTGTGAGTAGATGGGGGTGGAGGCGTGCTCTCCTGAGCTGCGGAAGAAATCGGCTGGTAGTTAAGATCAAACATGAGTCAAAATTTTTTTTTTTTTTTTTGGCCACACCCTGCAGCTTGCAGGATCTTAGTTCCCCGACCAGGGACTGAACCTGTGCCCTTGCAGTGAAAGCATGGAGTCCTAACCACTGGACTACCAGGGAATTCCCTCAAACTTTTTAGTTGTCCACAGTCAGCAACAGTGAGCTTCCTGCCAGTATTGTTATTTATTATTCATGGACCCCAAACACTCCATGGCTTCCACAACATTCATATCCTCTTTTCACCTCGCCAAAGACCACATGTTTTCCATCTAACCATTCAGTCTTGGCAGTGCAGATGAAAACTGGAAACGATGGGCTTCTTATTCAAAAAGGATGCAGTTCAGCTGAGGTTGAATCTGGGGAGAAGGGAGAGAAGGGACAGAGGAGGATTGGAACTTGATTTCACAGAACAGTCATGTCTACCCGGGGAGGGATCTTTCTTGCATACATCAGGTTCAACCTGATGTAAATTACACTCTATTAAAATTGCATACACACATATAAAGCGTTACACAGGATGTGAAGCAGTTCACAGAACCCTTGAAGCCATTCATAGATCTTTAGCCAGTTAAAAATACTTAGTATATAACCTTTCAGGTATTTGCCCATATGAGAGAAAGTCACTTCCTTTTGTATATAAATTCCTAAATAAATTTAGAAAAGTTAGAAAAATGGGGAGGGTGGGAGAAGGTTGTTGTTTCCAGAAAGCTAGAACATAGAAAAATCCTAAATCACACTAGTATTTTTCCCCTTGAGTGTGACTAACTTTGCAAAGTGTATTATCACCTCATCTTAAAATTTAAAAAAATCTGTTAAGAGGAAATTAAAATGTAATTCCTTTTCCCCCCATCTCGTCATAAAGAAATATGTAGCAAGCATTATCCTCAACAGTTTTAACATGCTACCAAACTTTCCCCAGGGTTTAGGTTTAGACCATTGTGATGCACTTTGTTTTGTTTGGCCGTGCCGCGTGCTGCGTGCTGCACAGCTTACGGGATCTTAGTTCCCCGACCAGGGGTCGAACCTGGGCCCCCTGCAGTGGAAGTGCGGAGCCCCTCGCTGTGATGCGTTTTGGATACTGATTCTAAATCTTTAAAGATTTTTAAACTTCATCACTATACCTTTTTTGACGTTTCATAAGTACTTCATACGTTTCTCTAATTTATTGTCCTCCGTAATTAAGCAGTCAACAGCTCAAGACCAATGAGCTTCCTACTGAGGCTAAAGATTCGCCAGTTCCAGCATATCTCATATATCCATTTCCCAGTCATTTTTATTTTAAAAAGAGCAACATATGAAAATATTCAATAAATTATATAAATACTGCTATACAAAAGATGAGTAAAACTGAACTGCTGGATGGTATGAGCTCTACCTTATAATAATATGAAATATTTGATAGCTCACATATGAAACTCCATACTTACTGTATAGAGAAGGTATGAGTGCAATACACAAAAATTTTAAGATGATTTTTAAAAATCCGTAAATGAGGTTACATTATACAAATTATTCTGTAACCTGTTTTTCCTATACATGTACCTTCAGAACCACTGACCCATATTGTCAGTTATACCTCAAAAAAAAAAACAAAGGCACTGACCATTACCAACATAATAGGTTTAAAAAGCTCTAGGTTTAATTTGTATTCTAAATGTTTAACATCTTTTTTTTCTGGTGAGAGTTCACCTCTCAGTGATTTGTGAAAGGTCTCTGTGCAGTAAGACTATGACCTTATTTGACCTTATTTGATATATTGCAAATATGACCTTATTTGATATATTGCAAATATATTGCAAATATTTTTTTCTGAATTGGGCAGGAATCTTTTATACTTTTTAATTCTTTACAAGTAGAAGGGTAAGAGCACAACCATGGTGCTAGACTACTGGGTTCAAAACTTAGATGATGCTTTCTAGCTAATAAAACTTCGGCAAATTAATCAGCACCTGTTACAGTTTGTGTATGGGAACAACAGCATGTAATTCCATAGGTTTTTGTGAGGATCCAATTATTTTTCTATTCATGTTAGTTCATCTACCTAAAGTGCTTGGAACAGTGCTCAGCACATACTAAGCTTTATGTGTTACTTATGATGATGATCATCATCATAGATAACATATATGGAGCCATTGTATTTCTTTAGTCTTGTTTGGTAATTAAGAACTTGTTTAGAACTACCTCTTTTTTTAAAATTTTGGCCGCACTGCGCGGCATGCAAACTTCCCTGACCAGGGATCGATCCCGTGTTCCCTGCATTGGAAGCACGGAGTCTTAACCACTGGAGCACCAAGTAAGTCCAACTACCTCTTTATTTGAAATACTTATAAATCAAAAGTTTCCAACTTCTTGTACATGTGGAAAACTTTCAATAAAGATCTCTTGGGTACAAAATATGGTCCTGGTGACTCAAAATTAATTCTACGAATATAACATTATTATAAAGTCATACTTATTTTGAAAGTCTAAAGTTCTTTTAATGGCAAAAACACAAAACAAAACAAGCCACCACTATGTTGAAATTTTTTATTTTGCTGAAATGTACAAACAGAATATAACAGTCCACATTCTATGCTTTCTAAACATTTAACCACTGATGATTTCTGTAAGATGCTGTTGTTCTTCACAGTTCAGATGTTTGATCTCCTGTGAAAGCCCAACATGCTTTCCTTTCTACCCACCAGATTAGTCTTTTTCAGAAGTCTTGCCGTATGTTTTCTTTGTTTGCCTCTCCATGTTGCTGCTTCATTTGAAAGAGTTCATTTTCTAATTGTACAATAGTCCTTTCAATCTCATAATTCTTACTGACCAGGGATACCCAACTAGAAAAGAAAAAAGGGGGGGAAATTACTTAATGTGAACTTTCCCTTATAAGATTTTTATAGTATATATATTTTCAGCCAGGGTCATAACACTAACCTTCACTTTTAGCTTTACATTTTCAAAAACTGAGGTGTAATTAGGCAGGAAAGTGAGTAAAGGGTGTATAGGACCTCTCTGTATTACTTCTTAAAATTGCATGTGAACCTACAATTATTTCAAAATAAAAAGTTTAATTTAAAAAAGAACAAGTTAGAAAGAGTTGAAGAGATATGAAAGAGTGATTGAAGTTGGTATTTAATTGGATTAACAGAAAAGGAGAGAAAATAAGGCAGAGGCAATAAAGAAAAATGATGAAGAATTTCTACAACTGCTAAGATAAAATTCCATAGATTCGGGGCTTCCCTGGTGGCGCAGTGGTTGAGAATCTGCCTGCCAATGCAGGGCACATGGGTTCAAGCCCTGGTCTGGGAAGATCCCACATGCCACGGAGCAACTAGGCCCGTGAGCCACAATTACTGAGCCTGCGCGTCTGGAGCCTGTGCTCCGCAACAAGAGAGGCCGCGATAGTGAGAGGCCCGCGCACCGCGATGAAGAGTGGCCCCCACTTGCCACAACTGGAGAAAGCCCTCGCACAGAAATGAAGACGCAACACAGCCATAAATAAATAAATAAATATATAAAATTAAACTTAAAAAAAAAAAATTCCATAGATTCAAGGAATCTTCCCCTTCCCCCAGAAAAAAATCTTAGGACAAATGAAAAGAAACACACATGTACACGTAGAAGATTATATTAGTTTGAAGAACAGTGTGGAAAGATGCATAATAGACTGATAACATGGGGTACTTAGAGGATGAGGGGAAGGTGGAACAAGGACAGTGATGTGGGTGATGGAGGTTAGGGAAAGAGCAAATCAAGAAAGAAAAGAAATGATAAAAAAATCATGACTATATTCAGAGATTTGTACAAACTTATTTGAATACGTGAAGAACATTAAAAAAACAAAATATATAAACAAAGGGAAAAACCCCCTGAGACACATACGAATTATCAAGAAAGTATGGAATCTCCCTCCTGCAAGAGTTAAAAAATAGACTTTTTTCCTTTTAAAAGGAGAATATAGGTAAAATCCTATTCAGAGCAGAAGTACTGGACAGAAAACAGGGTGCTCTAAGATCAGAATAAATTAGCAGTGGTTCAGTTTTTGTTTATAACTCTCATTTCCTTCCGAGCCCATACTTCAGAAAGAGGAAGAGGCAGTGAAGAGCGGGATTCAGAAAACAGCATTTCTTTGACACCTGTGGCACCCTATTTGAATACTGTTTGAATTATATTGTTGAATCCTGATCTTAAAATGTGCTAAGCAATTTAAAAGGTGATGGGATTGTAGATACTCACGTTGACTCCATTTCTCTTAATTTAGATCCAGCTGTGAGTTGCATGTTCTTTCGCTGCCAGTTTAAGTCTTGAATATGTTTCCTGTAAAAACATTTATACAAGCCACCTACATTCTAAAATAAGACTAAAATCAGCAGAAAAATCTATAACTAATATAATACCTCTTTAGTCCTTTGAGAAGTACAGATATATATGTGTATATATATACACATATATAGTCATAGACTAATTCCAGGAAATAACTTTTTTTTTTTTTTTAACTTTCTTCTCATTATTTTTCAATTACAAATTTCATAAAACATGCTCATGGTGAAGAATTAAATACACACACACAAGCATGCACACAAACAGATTAAAAATCCAAAGTCCCTCCTCCCATGTGCTTCTCCTTCTCCCTGATAACTTTTGTTCAGTTTTTGGTGAGTGTCTTTCCAGATTCTTTCCTGTATATGTATGTGCATGTATAGATTAGGGTGTTTTGTTTGTTTGTTTTTGTTTTTAACATAAATCAGATTATACATGTTATTCTACAACCTTTTCCCCTTCTAAAAGTACCTTTTCAATGTCTGCAGACTTGCAAACTGCAAATGACCCGGTAGAGAGATTTTCAGACCTCAGGTCTATTTCTCCTCCACTCAGGTAGGGCAAACCCAACACTAGACACTTGACAGAGTGGATCATCAATTATTTACTCTCATATGACTATAGTCCAATGGTTCCTTTTACTTCTCATTCTATTTATTAAGATTCACCTCAACTTTATTCTAAAATAAGAAGAAAAACAATTTACCTTAACTTCTGGAGCTCTTTCTGTGCATGTTCAATCATATGAACTAGATTTCTAAAAAAGAAAAAGAAAATCAGATTAATGTACATTAAAATCACATAGTACCAACTAAAAGTGTACTATCTAGTTGATACAAGGTCAAGTTTTTCTGCTAAAAATAGTTAATATTAATTGAGCTTTCTGTGCCAAAACCAAGTTAGATACTCTATAAAACTAATTTAATTCTCATAAGAATTCTTTGAGGTAGGTATGATTATCCCTATTTCACATGTTAGGACACTATACTCAGATTAAGTAACTTGGTCAAGGTAACATGGTTAAGTGTCAGAGGTGAATTCTACTTCAGGTCTTTTAAACTCTTGAGCCCAAGCCATTTACCGATATTCTGATTTTGTGTACTTATATCACTTCGTAAACTGTTATTGTCTTTTCATAGACAAGATGGGAAGTATCTGATGAGTGCACTCATTTACACTCCCTTTTATCTCTTTATTTCTTTACCTACATTTATCTTGTCACTCTCCCCTCCTGTCTACTGCTAGCTAGAGAGAAGAAAAAAACTGTTGTGGAAGGCTATAGATTCAGATTCCAGTCCAAGTCAGCTCTAATGAGCAGAGGGGAGAAGTTGAGCCATACAGAGTTCCATGTGAGTATTATCATTAGAGAAGTGATTCAAGGGTAAAGTTCAAAATCTATCTTTTCCTAAATAACAGCTTTACTGAGATATAATTTACATACCATATCAATTTCCTCTTAAGGCAGTAGAGTCCATTTCAACCACACTGGCCCTACTATGCTCTTGCTCTAGATCCAGTATTGTTTCCCGGCTTTTGTGACTCAAATTTCCTGCTGCCCTTCTGAGTTATTCTGTCTCCACTGACTGATTTCCTATAACTAACTCCAATTCTCTAGAGATTTGGTCTTCAAAAAGTGGTGCCTCTCCAGCTTTCCTTTAGCTCATCCCAACTTCCCTGACTTTGACACTCATTCCATGCTGAGGACAATAAAGCTTAGTACTCGATTCCTGACCTCCGACCATTAACAGGGAGCTTTCTTTTGAATCACCTCTTCCTGAAAGCCCAGCTTGTGGTCTTCTCCCTTCTTCCAGCCTCCCTCTTAAGTACACAGGTCTCTCCTCACGTACTCTGAATGCTGAAACTGATCACACTGCATCATGGGAGTCAGAAGACTCCCAGCTCTGCCCTAGATAGCTATGTTTCCTTTGATGAGTCACCTGACATCACTAGGGCTAAATCTGTTTATTTGTAAAGTTAGGGGCTGACCTTGAAGGTTTCCCTTCAGTTTCAAGTACAGAATTCTCTCCTTATTAATGAAATACTATTTTTTTAAAGCAGTTCTGCACCAAGACCTACTTAGAGCTAAAAGCTTTCTGCCTAGCATATTTGACACCCTCAAATCCTATCACGAAGAAAGAAAATATAGTACAGCTCCTCTGGAGAAGCATCCATTGGGTTTGGAGGAGACAAAATATGTGCAGGAGAATGACCAACACTATAAAGTGTTATGTAATTAAATGTAAAACAAGTGATGTGCATAATAATTTGTGCAGTTTCTCAGAAGAGAGTACCAGAGGCAGAATTTTAATCAGGGAAGAAAAGGAAGCAGATTAAAGTTGGGCCTTAAATAAGTTGAATTTGGGTAGAATAGTTAAGGGTATTCCAGGAGGAGATAAGGCCTGAGTAAAGGCTCCGAGGCAGAGTTTATGATAATCACCAAGGAGAGGACCAGTTTGGCTGGAGTGAAAGTCTACAACTGAGGTATACCCTTTTGCTTTGAATATCATGTTAAATAGCCTGGACCTTACCTTGTAGGTAAGGGAAAATTATTAAAGGTTTCTAGGCAAGACGAAAGCAATGCTCTCTTCAATTTAATGCCTCCTCCCCACCCCCCATCCCCTCACCTATGTTCTCCATTCCTGGAATGTTCTTGCTCTCCTTTAAACATCCAAATCTCACCCTTTTCTGGAACCCCTGTACACTGTTGGTGGGAATGTAAATTGGTGCAGCTACTATGGAGGGTCCTAAAAAAAAAACTAAAAATAGAACTACCACATGATACAGCAATTCCACTCCTGGGTATATATCTGGAAAAAATGAAAACTCTAATTCGAAAAGATACACGCACCCCAATGGTCACAGCAGCACTATTTACAATAGCCAAAACATGGAAGCAACCCAAATGTCCATCAACAGATGACTGTATTAAGATATGGTGCATATATACACATATACAATGGACTATTAGTCATAAAAAAGAAATATTGCCATATGCAGCAGTGTGGATGGCCCTAGAGAATATTATGCTTAGTGACATAAACAAATTGGACAGAGGCAAATATTGTACGATGTCACTTATATGCGGCCTCTAAAAAATAATACAAACGAAAATTCATGCAAAACAGAAAGACTCACAGATATAGAAAACAAACTTGTGGTTAGCAAAGGTGAGAGAGAAGGGGAGGAGGGACAAATTAGGGGTATGGGATTAACAGATACAAATTACTATATATAAAATATGTAAGCAACAAGGATATACTGTATAGCACAGGGAATTATACCCGTTACCTTGTAATAACCTACAGTATAATCTGCAAAAATACTATATCACTATGCTGTATACCTCACACTAACACACAAATCAACTACACTTCAATAACCCCCACCCCCACCCCCTAAGCGCACCCTTTTATAATGGTCCTAATCCTTAATGTCCCTTTCTGTGGATCTCTGTAGCTTATGGACCACAACACACAATGCAGCACTTGCCCCCATACTGCCAAAAATGAACTACTAGTTATCTGGCCTAGAATATCTTGCCTCCTCAACTAGATAGCTTACACATTTTTGGGATTGATTTGCTCTCTTAAATTTCTTAATCACCCCAACCCCATTTTCCCTTTATTCTCCTTGCAACATATTCACAATAGAAACTGAATTGTTTGTTCTGTAGTTTCTTAAATTCTGGATTTTGCCCAAAGATCCTTATGTGGCCAACAGAAATTTAAACATGATTCTGAAAACTTGAGAAAAGGTATTTATCGTTTCGTGATTTTTGCTTTACTGTTTCAGGAATCATACTCTAACAAATAGTTTTATGCACAGTTGTGAAGTTCAATGGTCTTTTCTCCTTAAACTGTTAATAGAAACTCAGGACTTTAGGGCTCAAAGGAGCCATGGAGATCATCTAACCACTGAGTTTTACAAGTTGGAAACTGAACCCTAAATAGATAACAAAACCTAAAGCTAAAGCTAGTTATATGGAACAGAAACAGGAGCTAGTGGCACTTTTGTTTCTGGTGTTAATTCTCTACTTACAGTCAATTCTCATAACTTGCAGATTCTGTATATGTGAATTTGCCTACTCACTCAAATTTATGTGTAACCCCAAAATCAATACCTGCAATGTTTTGTGATCATTCATGGACATGCTCAGAGCAGCAAAAAATTTTAGTTGCTGGACATGCACATTTCCAGCTGCATTGGAACAAGGAGATACTCCACCTTCTTGTTTCAGGTCTCATGCAGGGATGACCAAAGGATAGAGTTTGATTTCCAACTCTGGCAAGTTACTTAACACTTCTGAACTTTATCTTCTCTTTTATAAAATAAAGAAAATACAGAATCTGCCAGGATGAGCTGTTTTAAAGGATTTAAGATTAGAATCTATCTGAGATGTGTATATATACATATGTACATACTTCTCCCAGGAGAAATGGTTCAGTATTTGTTAATTCAGTATTCAAGGCCACTTTATAAAGCACAACATGCAATAATGAGAGTTAACTGTATAAGCAACCCCCCACATTAAGGATTACATTCTACCAAGCTGTGATTTGTAAATCAGACCTCAGAACTCATTATTGCAACATCACACAACAAATGTGTTAGGTTTACATCCCCTTAAACTTTGAGATGGGTCTCAAAGCCTTTCATATGGGTTGTAGTTCTAGGACATGACCCCAAGTGAAAGTCCAGCTATACTATTTTTATCCCACTTCTCCTACTCTACTTCCCACATTAAAAAAACAAGACTAAAGGTGGCATGGGTTTAAAAAAAAAAAAGAAACAAAAAAGGCTTCTTACTCATTATACACTTTCCAGGCATTGCATCCATGCTGTGACATTAGTTCCAGATTCTCAATTCGAACCGCTTGATGCTCTAACTGGGCCATAGAATTGTTTACGCATTCTTGCCACGCAGTAATGTCATTTTTCTGACCCGAGGAAGGGGCTGGAAGTTCATATCTGAAATTAAACAACAATGAAATAAAACCACATATTCCTCCAAACCTTTCTTTCTCCTCCCAACAGAATGCCTCATGGGTCTATGCACACTGTAAAAACTACAGAAGACTGAAGATAAAATGCAGACCTTGCAATAATAAGAAATCTATTTATCCTAAGAAACAATCAATGTACAAATAAGATTTAGCGTCATTATACACAGTAACAAAAAATTGTTCACTTCAATGAACAATTCAATAAGCTACACTGTGCATTCATATAACGTACTGTTATATTAGCTATTAAATGTTATTAAAGAATAATTAAAAACATTAAGATGTTTGTAATACGTTAAGGGAAAAAAGTAGGATAGAAAAAAATATGCACCTACATCCATCCACCCTCCCACCCACGTACCTACACCCCTCTAGAGAAAAAATGGCAAAGGGATACAATAATTTTTACATTTTGAACTCAGTCTTTTCTCTGTCTTCATAATACCCAGTCCTTCAACACTGCCAACACAGCCAGCAACATACACTCTTCATAAATCTCAGCTCATTACTGAGTCACTACAAACTAACTTCTAATTTCCATTTTGTTATTTTTACCAGGTATTGTAAAAACTCCAAATCATTCCTATGAAAAATTGAGGGATATGCAACTGGGATTAAGAAGTGATAAACCATTTTGTTTAAAAACAAAAAAAACACAAAAAACAAGCTTTACACATGCATCATGAATGTAGCATTTTGGGAACTTCTGATCATAACGCACAGTAAGAAATATTTTACACTGTGATCCAGTACACAAATACACACAGCTGAACAGAAGTTTCACAAAACAAAACTTACCTTTACATGCAATGCATTCTGATATTTTCTATCCTACTTCCTTAAAAAAGTGCTGTGATGTCTTACTAAACTTACTTCACAATCTACTGCTTAAAGCATCATGACCTACTTATGGGTTCAAAATATACTGTTATGAAGGAGTTACTATCATGAAAATCTTTAGAGCAGAAGCACCTGGAAACAAGAGAACTGAGGAGTCCTAGGAGTTTGCCTTTATCATTCAAGCCAGATGGAAATGCAGCACAAGAAAAGGAAAAATCTGGTCCTTCGGTTCTATAGACTCAAATCCCTCTTTTAATCTGTACATATGCTGAGAGGATAACCCTACTGTTCATGTGGCCCTCTCTGCTCTGCCAGATTAGTTACTGGTTCTCATCATTTCATAGTTTTCTTAGAGCTGAAGGGGACCTCAGATGTTAAGCAACCCAATTCTCCAATTTAGTGAAAGTAACAAAAGGGTGTTTTGGTTTTTTTCCTGAAAAAGTTTTGTAGTAAAGTGGCATGGGAAGGGAGACAGTAGAACCAAAGTCAAACTATGCAGGTACCCTGAGTTTACTAACGTTGCCTGTGTAAGAGTGAAGCACTACATGTCTAATCAGGAACCTTTCCTCGGGAATTCTTAAACATGAACTTAGTTACAATTTACCATTCCCCTGTTATTGGATTTTAAAATATTTTGCATTTTTAAATAAAGGTGCAAAGAATATTTTTGAACATTAATACAAGATTATATGAACCACTATTATAACTATTACAAGAAAAAACATAAATACATAAAAACAGACAAGAATTTTTTCTTTTCCACATTTTAACATGGCTATAGCAGTTTTACTAATAAATTATAATTAAAGTAAACAATGATTTGAGGCCAGCTGAACCCAGAAGTAGGACTTACCGTTTCATACTGAGCAATTCAATTGGTTGTCGAGCAGCCAATCTTTCAAATTCATTTCTCATTATGTCAGTCTGATGTGTAAATTGAAGAAAGAATTATTTCCAAAATCATATCAACAAACTGTATTACTATCCATTATTAACGGATCATTTCCCTACCCCCCAGGTCTTCTCTGCAGTCAGTGCTCTCTAGAATCTGGAGAAGTGCACAGACACACACACGCTTCATATGTAAAGGGGCCCTCAGAGAAAAGGATTAATCCTAAATCAGTGGTTCTCAGTCCAGCACACATTTAGAATCAAATGGGAGTTTCGAAAACAATTCCAATACAATTCACATTATCACTCCTCTCCCCCACTACAGGACATGATTATAACTTTTGTTTTTAACTCACCAGTTGATTGTAAAGTCAAGCCAGTGTTGAGAACTATGGATCTAAGTATTCACTGGGGGCAGGGGAAGAGAGAAGAGGACTTGAGACATAAAATAATTTGCTTTAGCACTATGAGCCTAAACCTATACTTTCTTTTTGATCCTGGCTGCTCTTTTCACTTTACTCTTTGCAAAGGAGTAACAGGGGAAGGGACAAAAGGACCTGGTTCTGTTGTTTGCTCTAACAATTTTACTATTTAAAAAAAAATGTGGTATAGCTCTACCTCTTTAAGTCCAGTGTTTTGGTCAACATCCTATTCCATTTAGACTAAAGAGTAGGCAAAAAAGGCCTTCCAGAGGTCACATTCCTTGCTTAAAAACTGTGCATTAAGCATGTCTTCATTGGAGAAAGCCTTTTTTTGGACTATTGCTGAGTTTCACACAACTCTAAGAAAATGTGGTTAGTTAGTTTCCTGCAGAAACTAAGGCATTCTAGCTAGAAGGCTATGCACAGTGACAGAGTAAAAACTAACAATTAGGTAAGACAGAAACTACAAAAATATAGTACAAGCAATCTTCAGCCACGTAACATCACATGGCTAGTAAGTGACAGATCTGGAATTTTAACTCAACTCTCTTCAAAGAATGAACCAATGCTCACAGGGCTAAGTCATAAAAAGAACTCCAGGCATGAATGGCACACATTAAGCATTCATTAAACTGCCTTAGGCGCTCTTCATACATTCAGTGATAAATATCCGGGTTCCTCTTGTGTGCCAAACACTGTTTTAAGTGATGAAAATACAGTGCTGAAGAAGACAAAAAAGATCCCTGCTCATAGAGCATTCTCATTCTCAGCTTAGACAGGCCTTCCTCAGCCATCCTATCTAAAGCAGTCACCCAGTCACTTTATATCACATCATTACTTTAATTCTCTGTATAGCTTTATCAATAATCTGATATTTTCTGATTTATCTGTCTCCACACTCTAGAATTTAAACTCCTGTTCCCCAATAACTCGAACAGAATCGATTTTCAGAAATAGTTGTTAAACGAATTAATGAAAGAGCAGTTCAAAGGCAGTTTGAGGAGTGCTTAAGGTCTTGGGTAAATTAGTTAGCCTAAGCTGCAGTTTTCCCATCTAAAAAATTGGGATAATAAACATACAGTTATATAGTTCACAGAGCTGTTTTTAGGACTGCGACAGTGAACCCAGTACACTATTAGCTTCTACTATTAAAAAGCGTTAACTAATCAGTATACTAATTATAAAGATAGGAAACATAGGTTGTATCTAAAAGAGGTAAAAAGAAAACTGGCTCAAGTATTTAAAAGTATGTGACTGAATGCAGTTATCTAAAACTTTCAGAAATCAAGCTAATAAGTACCCATTACTGTCCTTAGTTCTTAATGTGATAACATCTATATTTGGGAAACATCATTTACAAAAAGCATGGGAAAACAGCATGCCATAGGAACATCTCTCTCCTACTTAAAACTTAACCAATATTTTTTTTCATGTTACTTCAATAGGAAATCCTGCGTTTTAATAACAGAATTCTTTCATAAATAAACGGCTAACTGTAATGGGGGAAAAAACGGAACATGTATGTACTAAAATGCCTAACAGAAATCCATTAACTTAGAAATGATATTTTACATTTCATTCAGCTAATTAGACCCTAAATAGTATTTTGGGTGCACTTCTAGGCTAAATATCTAAATGGTTTGATATGGTTCACTTAGACATGATTTATCTCTAGTCATTCACGTCCACCCAGTAAATACTTAAGACTTGATACAAAGGCCGCCCTCCAGTGGTTCTCAGAGGCTTAGGTAATTAGGCTTTTGTAAATATATTAAAAAACCCTAAGTCACTTGTTTCACAGTAGACCTTAGAGAGAAGAGGATCCCTTTGAGAATTTACGCAATAAACCTATCTCGGAAAAACGTAACACTAATTTTTGCATCGTTAGGTCAGGTCGCGGAGCCCCAGAAAGTCCTTCCGTGGATCTCAGAATAAGAACCCCGGGGAAGGCTTATAGGTGTAGCTATTTTCAACTGACTGACAATACCTATACAACAGGGTAAGTAGTAGCTAAGCAAGTAACAGTTAAAGCTGGAATTTTAAATTCACTTCTACGTGGCGAAGGCTCTCGATCCAAAATAAGGATTCACAGGATCCTGGTTCATACGCTCGGCTCAAAACATCACACTTACTTCAAAAGCGGAATAATCCGGGGCTGTCAGGTAGCTCAGGTAGTTCTTGGTAGGTCGGTATCTGCGTGTTTCCTCCTCCACCAATGCCGCAGCCTAAGAACGAGAATAGGGGCCAGGGTAGGGGCAGCAAATTGTTAAGCGATTCTTCCAGCACTAAAGGCCAGCGAGCGCTGAGTCAGTTACACAGACACCCCGAACTTACCGCTTCCCGCACACCAGGCGCTTCATAACCTTGGTCAAAATACGGCAGCGCATCCACCACAACCTCTCCGGCCACCAAACCCGTACCCGCCATTCTTAGGTTCGCCGGAGCTTTCCGAGTCTGCGCCTGCTCAGGTTCTCTTAAATACTCCTGCGCCCGACGCTAACGTAATGACGTCAGCTGCGCATCAGCTTTGGCGCCTAAGTTAATTCTGAGGGCGCGCTCGCTAGAAATTGCCCGGCCATTTTGTTTTGGTCGGACTTGACGTCACGTCGTGGTTTCCCTGAGTCAGCGGTACATCTCAACTTCCGGTCCCCGTGTGCTCTACCGTTTTGCCTCCGACTGGAAGCAAAGTGGAGAGGAGTTGGGACTTTTGGTTTCCTCCAGGACGCTATCTGGGTGGGGAGTCCTTTAAAACTTTTGGAGGGAGCTGGCTGCAGGACTTGGCAGGGAGAAAGTTACTGGTTTCCCACCTCGGCTTTACTCTCCTAACCTTCCACCTTCTTCCGTTAAACTTCTCTCCCTTTGCACTTCCTTGCTGTACCCCCACCATTCTTCGTTCTCGGCGCCCTGAGGATCTTTGCACTAGGTGCAGTTCTTTCGCAGATTCTGGAAGTGGGCGCTAGTCTCCAGTTAAAATTGCGAACCTTTAGACTGCGTAACAAAATGAACCTGATCTCGCCCCCAGGGCGAAATAACTGCCCGCTAATCCCATCTTTTAAAAAGACTGTGATTTCGCCTTCAGGGCGTGTGTAAAATCCAATCATTTTGCCTTCAGAATTTACGGTAATAGAATAGTTTCTCATTGCCTCCGACCACTCCTGCTACTGCTGGTGCCCAGTCTCTGGTCCCTGGCTTCCAGTTCCCTTTGACTAAGCAGGGAAAAACCAAATAAGGTAGTCGGACTATATACCGTGCCCGGTGTGCAAATCTAGACCCCGACTTTGCCAAGAGCCTGGAAATGTTGGCCACGGTAATTAAGCTTGGTTAGTCTAGGATCGATTATCTTTTACCTACCATTAGATAAATGTGTTAGCTATAGATTTAAGTGAAGTAAAATATCTTTACAGCTTAAGCAATTTTATTTCAAATTCTCCAGGAGATCCATGGAATTTTTTGTGTTTGTTTATTCATTAAAAGATCTGTAAACATTTTATACAAATTTTCAGCGATTATTTTACAAACGTGTCCAGAATTTGTAATACTTTACAAACAAAAAATAAAACAAACTGAAGAAAAGGAAGCAGCTTCAGATCGCAGGGATAAGACTCCCATCCCTGAAGAAAAGGTCTCCTCACAGAGGGATGTCTGGGATCCACCACAGTAACACCTTATACCCCCATTTTATAAACACTCAATTCCCAATTACTAATTGTTCCCTCAGGGTGGGAGTGTCAGAGGAGACCAAATGGGGAAATGTCTGGTAAAAGCCCCACTGAGGTAAGCTGCTTAATAAACTTTTTTTTTTTTTTAAACATAGGCTTAGTTCTATTTTCTGGACCCACATCTATAGGAATTGTATTATACAGCACCCGTCTTAAATGGTGTCTGCTTCAGATCCATTCACACACACCTGAGTGGGTTGTAACGACAATACTGCACAAGTTAATAAGTTGTATCATAACACAACCTATAATGCTTTAAGTTTGAATAAATAGTTTTTATGCCAGTTAAAGCCATCCGCAGGAGTTGAAGAAAACAAACTGACACTTGCTGTAACATTTATCAATTAGCGTTACACCAATGCTGACAAATTCCTCTTTCAAACCACTACTACTACTTTAGATATTAAGGGTTGGAGTGATTATGTGGTGTGTGCCCAGGAAATGTCCATATTCTGAGTCCAATTTAACTAGAGCAAAAAGTCCAACATTTCTAGAGGAACCAAAAAAAGTCTCATCTAGACACCTATAGTTTGAAGTCCCTTATTCTCAGAGCTGCAAGTTGACTCTGGTACACTTCAGCTTAAAAAACAAAAACAAAAACAAAAAAAAAGCTTTTTCAATAGCTATAGTCCCACAGAGTTCAAATTTCCATCTGTAGGAATAACCAACTTTCTATGTGTTCATAAACTAATAGTCCTGTCTTCAGTTTAAAGTTATTTAAACTCTCTGAATTCCATTTTCCTCATTAGTAAAATGCAGATGCAAATATCTCATAAAGTTGATTTAAAGACTAAACAAGATGACATACATGTACCATTCATGGCACATGGTGAACACTAAAAAGGAAGGTAGTTCTCATGCCCTTAAAGGACATTTTCCTGTTAGGTATATATTTTTTTCTTTTCTTGTTTTTGGCCATGCCACGTGGCATGTGGAATCTGCATGGGGGATTTTAGTTCTTGGACCAGGGATCAAACCCGTGCCCCCTGCAGTGGAAGCGTGGAGTCTTAACCACTGGACTGCCAGGGAAGTCCCCCATTAGCTATAATTCCCCAAAGTTTAATGTTGACATGCGTGGGACAAGCTACCCAAGTGCCACACAATGTGGAAGAGGAGCTATAAAATGTCTATTTTTATAAGATACTCAATAACAGTGATAATACATAGGGCTTCCATGTAAGTGAGATTCCCCTAGACAGAGCATTAGACCAAAAAAAAAAAAAGATGAGTATAGTCCTTAGCTCAAACAGCCCACAGGTTTAAAGCTGCCATGGTATTTCAGTGATGAGAATTATGTGTGAAGGGCTAGTCCTCTACTTCTATCATGCCTCCGTAGTACCTTAAATGCAGCACTTTTCTCATTGTGCTCATTTTTGAGCTGTTTTTAAAATGCAACACCACCTCTTTCTTGTAAAAGACAAGTGCCTTCATAGACTAAGCTCAAAACACAAAGAATGAGCTCAAGAATCAAAAAGAAAGGCCACTTAAAAAAAATCTGGAGGCAGAGTAAAGGGAGCATTGGTTCCAGACTACTCCCAACAATTCTCCAGTGATTACTACAGCAGCAACAGGAGAATCCTCCTCCGAGAACCTGGCCCGCTCTGTAACCTTTCAACTTTCAAGATTTTGTAGAATACTTCAGGGCATCTTGACTCTTGGAAAAATAGTTTCTTTGTCACTTTCTGTTCTATTTAGGATGGAGGCTGTCAATCAAAGATTTCATTTCTTCTGCAGAAATTTCATTTTACTTCCTAAAGGAAAAAAAGTAGAGTGAACTCTCATTAGTTCATTTTTATTTATTATACATTATTTGAGGCAAGGGATTAAACCTAGTCATTCAGAACAGCCCAGAAGTAAGCTGCCATCTCAAGCTATCAGTTGATGTGTTTAACCACCAAAAAAAACCCAAACCAAACCAAACCAAACACACACACACACAAAATCCCCACATTTCTAATTGTAGAGGTAGAAGAGAACTGAGACATCATCTAATCCCATGGTTTTCAAACCTGACTGTAGGTTAAAATCAGCTGTCCTGCTCCCCAGAGATTTCGTGGAGCCTGGTGTGGGGTGGGGGGTGGATTTTCTTTTTGTTTTTTCTTTTTCTTGCTGCACCACACAGCTTGCAGGACCTTAGTTCCCTGACCAGGGATTGAACCCGTGCCCCTGCATTGGAAGCGTGAAGT
This sequence comes from Balaenoptera physalus, assembly GCF_965194825.1. Classification (NCBI taxonomy): domain Eukaryota; kingdom Metazoa; phylum Chordata; class Mammalia; order Artiodactyla; family Balaenopteridae; genus Balaenoptera; species Balaenoptera physalus. The sequence continues at coordinate 95,565,478 of NC_138882.1, read as the reverse complement.
CCTAACCACTGGACGGCCAGGAAATTCACTGGATTTTCATTTAAGTTCCCCAGAGATTATAATATTGTAATCAGAGCTGAGAACCACTGATCTAATCCAACACCACGGTATAAAGATGAAATAACAGCCCTAGGCATAATTTGTCCATGGTCTCTCAGCTACTTAGGGGCTAATTTTAATTAGGAGGGCATATATTTCAAAGATCAATATAAATACCATAGAATACAGGTTCTTCATTGTTTGGGGCTACCACACCACTGTTCTCCTACATCATACTGGATAATTAAAAGTTAACTATAATTGAAAAATCATAAACAACTGTGTTTCCTTATGAAGAGTAAAATTAGAGACTTGCAGGAAATCCTCTTTTGCCTCAGATGCCCTCTGAACCAGGTATTTTTAACCTGGAGTGTATGGATGGGCTTCCAGGGGGTCCATTAACACCCTAAAATTATATGCATAATTTGTTTGTATGCTCCAAGTATATTTTTCTGGGAAAAGGTGAAGATTTTAATAAGATTCTTCCAGGGATGTGGCCTAGAAAAGATTAATAATCATGATATGCAAAATTCTTATATCATGAGGGAGCTTCATCTGAGGAAAACAGCCCCATGGACGACTCTGATGGAGAATGCTAACCTCTGAGAAAGAGTTTTGTCTTTCTCCAAAACACTTTGGAAATAGGGTCATGGTTTCTGGTCACCCTCCTTGAGGTTATATTGTTGATGTGATTATAAAGCTTTTGTGATGAGGCATGCTTACCGCAAAAGTTTTTTTTTTTTTAACTATATTTATCTAACAGGAAAACACAGCAACTTACCAAGACTCCGCAAAATTCTATTCACTCCACTGGGCTCAGACTCAGGAATTGTTTCCAAATACTGGAGGGCCCGGACCTCAAACAAACCTACAAGAAAAACTCATGTTGGTGAAACTGCCATACATTCAAGACTGAAAATCAATTGAATAAAACTCTGTACTCACTACCAATGTACTTCCGTAGCTAAAACAATATCACAAAATAAATGTTTCCCATAATAAACAACTCATAGTGAGCCCTTGTAGCTTTATGCTATTTTTTGTTTATATTATTTTCAAATCTTTCAAGTACTCACTAAATACAGAGGGAGAACTTTATGATGAAACTGACCTTTCACCCCACTTTTCCGAAGCTCTCGGTCCTGGATGAATCCTGCAAACATCTGAGTTTCCATGAAGAGATCCAGGAAGTGGCGTACACTTCGGGAGGTGTGGGATTTACGGAATGGCTCCCTTTGGAATACACGCTCCCCATGCTCAGTGACAGTCATGCTCAAAGAATAATGTCCCACCAGTTCAACAAAAAACCTGACAAATGCTTCAGACACCAGAGAGTTGAGTGTCACATCTTCTGCTAAATGAACGAAAAAAGAAAGAAGAGGGGGGAAAAATCCCCTAAGTTTTGTGTTTATAGGGACACTGGCTCCAGTTATAAAAGTGACGCCTAGGGGATCACAGATTAAAGGACAGAGAATAAATGTAGGAATCCTCATTCTTAGCTTTCTTGTACTCTTCATGACCTGAAAAAAAGCAAATGGCTTATATCCTTACCTTCATGTTCTTCCCACACATACTGTGGTCTGCACATCTGTGATTTCACTGTAACGGCTCTTTCAAAGGCCACCAGTGAGAACCAGCCAAATTTAATCTCCTTTTCTATTTTTACCCTCCTTTAACCTCTGTGCTGCATTTGTGCTGACCTCCTCCTCATTCCTCTCGTCTCCCACAACTTTATGCTCTCCTGATTTCCTGATCCCTCTCCTGCCTTTATGACCAAACATTTGTTTTGCTCTTGCCTCTTCTTCTTCTTCCTAGGCATGGTCTTTGGACCCCTTCTCTTCAACATTCCTTTCCTTAAAGAGCTAACTGGTATAGAGAGAGAGAGCTGGCTTTCTCTGTCAATAATTCTCAACCTCAGATCTCCAGTCCTGATATTTCACCAAAATTCACTTTCTACATTTTCAGGCTACCTATAGGTGATCATCATTTGGCTGTCCCATTAGCACTTACATTCCATTTGTCTAAAAGTCACCATCTAGGGAATTCCCTGGAGGTCCAGTGGTTAGGACTCTGTGTTCTCACTGCTGAGGGCATGGGTTTGATCCCTGGTCAAGGAACTAAGATGTTGCAAGCTGCACAGCACAGCCAAAAAAAAAAAAAAAAAAAAAAAAAAAGTCACCATCTCAGGTCCTTTTGGGAAATTGGTAGACTACAAATCAAATAAACAATACATGCCAAAAACCAAATTCATTATATTTCTCCACCAAATCAGTTTCTCTCTCAACTTTCTCATTTCATGTTGCATCATGATTATTCCATAATAAATACTAATGTCTTGAGTGCTTTTACAGATTTTAAAATAATTCAGTGAGGTAAGTCTATTATTTCCCTTTTACAGCTGAGGAAACTGAGGCTCAAATCAAAGACATTCTCCAGGGTCACCTCATCCAGTACCGTGGAGAAGCTGCAGCACTCCCAAGTCAAGTGATTCTTAACCACTATAATACAGCACAATGTGTTGCCTTCTAGGTTCCAGGCTCAAACCTCAGGTTCAACTAAGACTCCTCCTTTTCCTCCCATATCAAAATAGTATTCTTTTCCTCACAATGTCTCTTGCTCTTTCCCATGGGCTGACTGGGAATGTGGGACCCAGGTTTAATCAGACTTCTACCATGAAGCAGCTGTATAATAGTGGGCAACTTGCTTTACCTCTCATGGCCTCTCTTTCCATATCTGTATAATGAGGTGGCTGATTAGGCAATTTCTGAGCTCTCTTCCGACATTACATTTTTATTCTTTTTTTTTTTTATTTCATTTTTATTATTTGGCTGCGTCAGGTCTTAGCTGCAGCGCGTGGGCTTTTCTCTAGTTCTGGCACGTGGGCTTAGTTGCCCCATAGCATGTGGGATTTTAGTTCCCCAATCAGGGATCGAACTCATGTCCCCGGCATTGGAAAGCAGAATCTTAACCACTGGACCACCAGGGAAGTCCCTACATTTTTATTCTAATCTAGATTTTTGTTATATTTTGTTCAACAGACTTCCTTCTCATCTCTTTCTTTCTGCAGCTGAGACTCCATCACTGCTTTATCGTTAACGCTTTTGCCCCACTCTCCCATCGCCTCCAGTTACTGTCCCATCTCTCCTCCAGTTCGCAGCAAAAAATTTCTTGGAAGAGTTGTTTATACCTGTTGTACCTACTTTCTTACATCTAATTCCCTTTCTTTAAAAAATTATGTTTTTCTATAACTTATCTTCCATTCTTTGTTTCTGTTTTAATGAATAACTTTATAGATTCTTGTAACATGTATGAATATTTCATAAGATCAGCAGTGAGATGACCACACAAGTGCCCACCACAAAGCTTAGAATAGAACATCATGTGTATCTCTGAAGTTCCCTGTGTGATGCCCTCTCAGTGGTGTTCTTCCCCTACTTTCCGATAGAGGGTGACCATTATTTGTAATTTTGTGAATATCATTTGCTTTACATTACAGTCTTACCATACACATCCAACACCAACAACATATTGTTAGGTTTTGTATGTCTTTGAACATTATATAAAACATTATATTCTTCTGCAACTTACTGTTTAATTCAACGTGGTTTTTCAAAACTATTTATTTATTTATTTATTTGGCTGTGCTGGGTCTTAGTTGTGGCACGCCGGATCTTTGAAATGTGTGTTTTTAAGCTTCTTTTTTTTTTAATGCTATATTCTCCTGTCAGTGGACATTTAGGTTGTTTCAGTTTTTGCTATCACATACAATACCACTATAAAAATTATGTACTTGTTTCCTAGTTATCATGTGCAAGAGTTTCTCTGTGTATATATCTAAAATGGAATTGTTGGGTTGCAGGATATGTACACCTTTAACATTACTAGATGATGCCAAATTGTTTTTCCACAGGGGTTGAAGTAATTAACACATTCTCATCAACACCTGATACTGTCAGACTTTTAAACTTTTGCCAATATGGTGGGTATAAAATGGTATCTCACTGTGGTTTTAATTTACATTTCCCTGATTTTGATGGGGTTGTGTATCTTTTCATGTATTTATTGGCCTTTCATGTTTCCTCCTCTATGAAATGACTGTTCATATCTTTCCCCCATTTTCCTCTTGGGTTGTTCATCTTTTTACTTTTAAATTGTAGGAATTTTTAAAACTAAATTCTAGATACTATTTCTTTGTTAGTTATATTTGTTGAAAATGCCTTCATCTAGTTTATAGCTTGTTTTTTATTTCTTTTTCATGGTGTCCCCTGATGAACAGACATTTTTAAAATTTAGCATAGTCAAATTAATCAATCTTATCCTTTATAGTTTGTGCTCTTTGTGCCACATTTAAGAAATCCATTACTGTCCCCAAACATAAAATATTTTCTTCTACTATTTTCTAAACATTTAAATTTATTTATTTAGGCTGTGCCAGGTCTTAGCTGTGGCATGCAGGATCTTTCTTGAGGCATGTTTAGTTGTGGCATGCGGACTTCTTCGTTGCAGCATGTGAACCCTTAGTTGCGGCATCTGTGATCTAGTTCCCTGACCAGGGATGGAACCCAGGCCCCTGCATTGGGAGCACAGAGTCTTAGGCACTGGGCCACCAGAGAAGTCTTTAAACATTTTTAATGTTTTACTTTTAACATTTAAGTCTTTAATTCATCCGAATTAATCCTGTGTATAACATGAAGTATAGATCCATATCCCTTTCTTTTCATATGGAAAACCAGTTGCCCTAGAATTGTTTACTGAATGGTTCATTCTTCTCCCACTGATATTCAATGCTGGTGCTGACTGACACAAATCAAGTTTCCTTATGCATGCGCATTCTCTATTCTTTCCATTTTTATTGCTCTATTTGTTTATTTCTGTACCCAAACCAAACGATCTTAATTACTATGACTTTATAATTAATCTTGATGTTCTGTAGCGCAAGCCCTTCAATCTTCTTCTTTTTCAGGAGTGTCTTAGCTATTCTTGACCCTTTGTACTTCTATTAAAATTTTACTGAAAGCTGAATGTCATTGGAATTCTCTCTTGAACCTTCCCCAACCTTGCTTTCCTCCCACCATTTCGCTGAATCTGCTGCTACCAAGGTCTCCAGAGCCCTTCCCCATTGTCAAGTCCACTGGTCAATTCTCAGTGTTCATATTACTGGACCTCTTTGCAGCATTAAACATAACTGTTGGGGGAGGGGGGAGGAATTGGGAGATTGGGGTTGACATATATACACTATTGATACCATGTATAAAACAGATAACTGATGAGAACCTACTGTATAGCACAGGAAACTACTCAGTGCTCTGTGGTGACATAAATGAGAAGGAAATCCAAAAAAGAGGGGCTATATGTATACATATAGCTGATTCACTTTGCTGTACTGTACAAACTAAAACAATATTGTAAAGCAACTATACTCCAATAAAAATTAAAACAAAAATAAAAACAAAAAAACATAACTGTTTACTCTTTCCTTCATGGAATACTTTCTTCACTCAGTTTCTACAATATCACATACTCCTGGTTTTTCACCTACTTCACTAGCTGCTCCTCTTAGTCCCCTTTGCTGGATCCTTCTCCTCTTCCCAACTACCAAAAGTTGAAATCTAAGCACATCATTCCCAACCAGGGCTCAATCCTTAAATCTTTTTAATTTTCTCTCTATACTTACTCTATTGGGCTATCTCATCTGGTCCCACAGCTTTAAAATAGCAACTTTTAAATGTATGTCTCTAGCCCAAATCTTTCCTCTGAATCTCAAATTCATGTATATAAATGCCTACTTGATTATCTCCAGCTGAAAGTCTGCCAGGTATTGGATGTCCAGTAGGTATCTCAAACTTAATATTAAAAACTGAACTTTTAGTTACTCCTCTAAACCTGCCCCTTCTCTAATGTTCCCCATTGGTAAACAGCCTTAGTGTTCTCATCTGTAGAATGGGGATTAAATCATAACACCTGCTTCATAAAGATATTACAAGGATGAAATAAGATGTATGCTAAGTGCTTAAAAAAATGCCTGGCACAGGGTAAGCCACCCAGAAAATATCATTCATCCTTTTATTCAACAAATACTTATTGAATACCTATTTACTGAATGCTGTTTAAAGTACTGGAAATAGAAAACAAATAGACGGTCACTGCTCTCATGGAACTTACATTTTAGCACATCAGATGGTGATGAAAGCCATGGAGAAAAATAAGGTCAGGGAGGAGGATAGGAAGTGCTAAGGGAACAGGAACAATTTTAAACAGGACAGTCAGAAAAGGCCTCACTAAGGAAGTGACATTTGAGCATGGTCTGCAAGAACAAAGAGCAGGAGCCATGTGGGTATCTAGGGGAAGAGCATTCCATACATGGAACTGAGCAAGTGCAAAAGTCCTGAAATAGAAGGGGGACTTGGCACATCTGAGGGCGAGCAAGAAAGCTGACTATAAGCTTATGAAGGCACAGGCAGTCTCATACTACTATTGCATATGCTTTGGCAGGGTGCTGGGCATTTGGTATTTACTGCCTTGACCTTAAATCCTCAGACCACTTGTCTCATACCTTGTAAAAACTTCTGCTCCTGAGCCAAAATTTCATTTCGTTCTTCCAAAATTTGTATCAGGGCAGCTTGGAGTTTAGGTGGTAGAATTTCATCTTCATCAGATACCTTAAGGGAAGAAATTGAGGTTTTCATGAGCTTTGAGAGAGAAAGTCTCAAACATGCCCTATTTAAGTCCCTCAAGTTCCACAGGTGGCTTTGTATATATTTTGGCTGAAGAGTCAGTCTCAAGCTTCCTTCCCTACATTGAGCAGAATCCACAAAACTTATGGTGTATACATCTTCATTACATTTAAGAAAAACAAATAATATGCCTTATAAAATTTTCTGGCACTTTCCCACAAAATGTTTCTCATCTCCAAGTCTTATGCTATATTACAAAGATCATCCCGAAATAAATGGTGCTTCACATGTGATGAGCTGACTGATTCTGAAAAAAGACAGTCTTGGGAAACATTCTTTTCACCCTGCTCTCAGTGCTCATAGACCTATATACAGGTTACATACAGAGGGCTGCTCTAAGGCTTTACTAACTCTCCTCTCCACTTCACTATCCAGAATAAGTGACCACTTCCTTTCTGCCCCTTCTGTATCTTGTGTAAGTTTCTATTACACCATTTCTAAAACTTTATGGCTATGTCTGCTCCCTCTCCCCTCCCCTTTAAACTATAAGGCCTGAGGGATCAAACTGAGTATCTTACTCATCTTTAGTTTCTGACTGGCTAACAGAATATCTAGAAATAATTGGTGCTGAATGCTTGTTAAATTTAATTAAATTAGAGACCTATACTTCAACCCATAAGACTTGAAGGGAGGGTTACCTCTTTTGAGAATGACATTTAATCTGTTTCCTCCTTCCCTAAATTGGGACAGTCAGCTATGAACCCAAACCAAATTTTTCATGTCAATCTTGTATGATTGGCCGCAGTGTCAAGTCAAGTATGTGTAGGAACTATAAGTCTTGCCTGAGTCACCTTCTCTAAGTACTTGCACATATTTTCTGGCCAATTATACCTAAACATTATGTAATCACCTCCTTTGTCACTCACCTCCTGTAAGAACTTGTCTGCACAGAGATCAACTATCAGCACCTATGGAATAAAGGAGCCAGACAAGTTAAACCAGAGACATTCACAGAGAAATACATTAGACACTGCTAGATCAGGAAGAGTGTTTTGATTCTTTCATGCAAATGGGAATAGTTTTAAATAAACTAAAAGGTTTGTTTGTTTTGTTTTCTTTCTTTTTTTAAAAATTGAAGTATAATTGACTTAAATATTATATTAGTTTCAGGTGTATAAAGTGATTCAATATTATTATACACTAACTTAAAGTTTTAGCCCATTTAAAAGTTAACTCATCAACACAAGTAAAAAGAATTTCAAGTTAAAAAAAAAAAATGATGGCAGCACACCTAGAGATTAAAAGAAACTAAAAAAACCACACCAACCAAATGTACTGCATGGACTTTATTTGGAACTTAATTCAAACTATTAAAAATTTATGAAATAATTAGAGAGCTGAATACTGAATTTTTCTGATATTGAGGAACTGTTATTAAATTTTTTAGGTGTGATAATGGTATTGTGATTATGTTAAAAATGACCTTATAGAAATTCATATTGCAATATTTACAATTATGAAATTATGTCAGGATATACTTCAAAATATTATGGGAGAGAGGTAGAAGTATTATGATTGGCCAAAACTTTGTAAGTATTTAAGGAGGGTGATTGGATTTATTTTACTCTTTTGTTTACCTTTACATATGTTTAAAATTTTCCATTATAACAAGTTAAAAAAATAGGTTAATACGAAAATCAGAAGTGTTTCTATACACTAACAATGAAGTGTCTGAAAAATAAATTAAGAAAACAACCCCATTTTCAATTGCACCAAAAAGAATAAAATACCTAGGAATAAATTTAAACAAGGAGGTAAAAGATATCTGTGCTGAAAACTATAAGACATTGATGAGAGAAACTGAACAGTACACAAATAAATGTAAAGATATTCCATGCTCATGGACTGGAAGAATTAATATTGTTAAAATGTCTAAATTACCCAAAGCAATCTACAGAGTCAATGCAATCCCTATCAAAATTCCAATGGCAATTTTCACAGAAAGAGAACAAACAATTGTAAAATTTCCATGGAACTACAAAAGACTCCAAATAGCCAAAGGGATCTTGAGAAAGAAGAATAAAGGTAGAGACCATCATACTTCCTGATTTCAAACTATATTAGAAAGCTATAGTAATCAAAACAGTATGGTACTGGCATAAAACAGACACATGGCTCAATGGAACAGAATAGAGGGTCCATAAATAAACCCCACACATAGTCAATTAACTTTTTTCTTATTAATTTTTTAAATTAATTTATTTATTTGGTTGCACTGGGTCTTAGTTGCATCACATGGGATCTTTAGTTGTGGCATGAGGGATCTAGTTCCCTGACAGGGGTCGAACCCAGGTCCTCTGCATTGGGAGCGCACAGTCTTCACCACTGGACCACCAGGGAAGTCCTAGTCAATTAACTGATGACAAAGGAGCCAAGAATATAAAATGGGGAAAGGACAATCTCTTCAATAAATGGTGTTGGGAAAATCAGATAGCTGCATGCCAAAAAATAAAATTGGATCCCTATCTTACACCATACACAAAAATCAACTCAAAATGGATTAATGACTTAAACATAAGACCTGAAATCATAAAACTCCTAGAAGAAAACACAGGAGGTGGCATCTTTACATTGGTTTTGGCAATGATTTTTTGGATTTGACACCAAAAGCAAAGGCAACAAAAGCAAAAATAAGCAAGTGGGATTACATCAAACTAAAAAGCTTCTGCACAGCAAAGGAAACCATCAATAAAATATAAAGGAAACATAAAGAATGGGAGAAAACATTTGCAAATCATATATTGGATAAGGGGTTACTACCCAAAATATAAAGAACTCATAAAACTCAATAGCAAAAAACCCCCAAACCATCCAATTAAAAAATAGGCAGAGGAACTGAATAGACATTATTCCAAAGAAGACATACAAATGACTAACAAGCACATGAAAAGGTATTCCACATCAGGGAAATGCAAATCAAAAACCACAATGAGATATCATCACCTGTTAGAATGGCTAGCAACAAAAGACAAAAGATAACAAATACTGACAAGAATGTGGAGAAAAGGGAACTACTGTGCACTCTTTATGGGAATGTAAATTGGTTCAGCCACTATGGAAACAGTAAGGAGGTTCGTCAAAAAATTAAAAATAGAACCAGCACACGATTCAGCAATTCCACTTCTGGGCATGTAACCAAAGGAAATAAGATCACTATTTTGAAGAAACAGCTGCACCTCTGTGTTCACTGCAGCATTACTTACAACAGACATGACATGGAAACAACCTAAATGTCCATTAACAGAGGACTAGATAAAGATGTGGTATGTGTGTATACACACACACACACACACACACATAATGGAATATTATTCAGCCATAAAAAGAAGGAAATCCTGCCATTGGTGACAACATGGATGCTAAATGAAATAAGTCAGGCAGAGAAAGACAGATACCACTTACATGTGGAATCTAAAACAACTGAATTCACAGATACAGAGAACAGATTGGTGGTTGCCAGAGGTGGGGGTGGGGGATGGATGAAATGGGTGAAGGGGGTCAAAAGGCAAAAATTTTCAGTTATAAGATAAATAAGTTCTGGATATGTAATGTACAGCATGGTGACTACAGTTAATAATATTATACTGTATATTTGAAAGTTGCTAAGAGTCTATCTTAAAAGTTCTCATAACAAGAAAAAAAATTTTCTAACTATGTGAGGTGATGGATATTAACTAAACTTACTGTGTAATCATTTTGAAATATATGCATATATCATATAATATCATTATGCTGTACATCTCAGACTAATACAATGTTATATGTCAAGCATATCTCAATAAAACTGGGGGAGAAAAAAAGGTTAACCCATCAGTGTAATAGAGAAGAAGAGCTATTTCAGTAAGTGGTACTGGGATAGTTGGCTATCCATATGAAAAAAATGAAACCACCCCTACCTCCTTTTTTTGTTTTTTTGGCCACACTGTGTGGCTTGCAGGATCTTAGTTCCCTGACCAGGGATTGAACCCACGCCCTCAGCAGGGAAAGCAGGGAGTCCTAACCACTGGACTGCCAGGGAATTCCCCCTACCTCTTATTATATTAAAAAAAAAATCAAGACCCCAACTTCAGAAACAAAAATTAAAGGCATAATAATAAAGCTTCCAAGAGATAATATAGGAGGCTATGTCCATCAAGTTAATATAAAGAAAAACTTAAGCAGTTCACACACACAGACACACATAAAACACTAACCATAAAAAAAAATTGATAATTCTGACCACATTAAAATTAAGAACATCTCTGTATTTAAAAAACACCATTTTGGAGAATGAAAAGGCAAGCTACAAAGGAGCTCGTATCCAGAGCTATAAAAGAAGCTATAAAAAGGTTTCTTGTAAGAAGCTATAAAAAGGCTTCTTACAAATCAGTGAGGGTAAACAATTCAGTATAAGGATATAGCCTATGAATTTTACAAAAGATGACATTCAAATGGCCAATAAACATATAGAAAGATGCTCACCCTCAACCATAATCAAGGAGTGCCAATTAAACCACAATGAGAGTACAACTACATACCCATCAGATAGGCTAAATTACACAAACTGATGACAACAAGGGCTGACAAGGATGTGGAGCAACAGGAACTCTCATACAGTGCTGGAGGAAGTTTAACTTGGCACAGCTACTTTGGAAAAGCTTGACTTTACCTACTAAAGTTGAAGGTATGTTTACTCTATGGTCCAGCAATTCCATTTTCAAGTATATGTCCATAAAACTGCATGCACATATGTACCAAGGGTCATGAACAAGAATATTCATAGCAGCATTATTAATAATAACTCCAAACTGGAAACAACTCAGATGTCAATCAACTGTAGAGTGGATAAGAAAATTGTGGTACATTCATACAATGGAATACTATACACAATTAGAATAATCAAACTACTGTTGTTAAACCCATAAACATGGATGAATCTTAAAGACATAATGTTGGGGACTTCCCCGGTGGCGCAGTGGTTAAGAATCCGCCTGTCAATGCAGGGGACATGGGTTCGAGCTCTGGTCAGGGAAGATCCCACATGCCACGGAGCAACTAAGCCCATGTCCCGCAACTACTGAGCCTGCGCTCTAGAGCCCATGAGCCACAACTACTGAGCCCACATGCCACAACTACTGAAGCCCGCTTGCCTAGAGCCTGTGCTCCACAACAAGAGAAGCCACTGCAATGAGAAGCCCGCACACCACAACAAAAAGTAGCCCCGCTTGCCGCAACTAGAGAAAGCCCACGCAGAGCAACGAAGACCCAACGCAGCCAAAAAAAAAAAAAAAAAAAAAAAAGACATAATGTTGCTCCAAAGAAGCCAGACTGAAAAAAGAAAAGAAAGAAAGAAAGAAAGAAAAAAAAATACTGTATGAGTTCATTTATTTCAAGCTTAAAACCAGGCAAAACTGAATTATATTGTTTAGGTATACATGCCTAGGACGTTAAAGTATAAACAAAACAAGAAAATGAGCACCATGAAAGTCAAGATAATGGTTACCTTTTGCAAGGGGTGGGGAAGGGAACAGTGATTAGAAGAAAGCATGATGGGGGACTTCCCTGGCGGTCCAGTGGTTAAGACTCCGTGCTTTGAATGCTGGAGGTGGGGGTTTGATCCCTGGTGGGGGAACTAAGATCCCACACAATGTGCGGCATGGCCAAAAAATTTAAAAAATAATAATAATAAAAAAATTAAATTAAAAAGCCATGACGGGGACTTCTGTTTCCATTGCCATAATATTTCTATTCTATTCCAATGTTGGTTACATAAGCATTCACTATGTGATAATTAACTGAGCTATACATTTTGTTTGGGCATTTATCTATACGTGTTTTATATCTGAAACAATTTTTTAAGTTAACCCAGAGTAGTTTCTGTGTATGATTTTTAAAAAAAGACCTATTCTTCTATACAATGGAGAAAAGACAGCCTCTTCAATAAATGGTGCTGGGAAAACTGGACAGCTTCATGTAAAAGAATGAAATTAGAACACTCCCTAACACCATACACAAAAATAAACTCAAAATGGATTGAAGACCTAGATGTAAGGTCAGAAACTATAAAACTCTTAGAGGAAAACACAGGCAAAACACTCTACGACATAAATCACAGCAAGATCCTTTTGGACCCACCTCCTAGAGAAGTGGAAATAAAAACAAGAATAAACAAATGGGACCTAATGAAACTTAAAAGCTTTTGCACAGCAAAGGAAACCATAAACAAGATGAAAAGGCAACCCTCAGAATGGGAGAAGATATTTGCAAATGAAGCAACTGACAAAGGATTAATCTCCAAAATTTACAAGCAGCTCATGCAACTCAATATCAAAAAAACAAACAACCCAATACAAAAATGGGCAGAAGACCTACATAGACATTTCTCCAAAGAAGATATACAGATTGCCAACAAACACATGAAAGAATGCTCAACATCACTAATCATTAGAGAAATGCAAATCAAAACTACAGTGAGGTATCACCTCACACCTGTCAGAATGGCCATCATCAAAAAATCTACAAACAATAAACGCTGGAGAGGGTGTGGAGAAAAGGGAACCCTCCTGCACTGTTGGTGGGAATGTAAAGAGATACAGCCACTATGGAGAACAGTATGGAGGTTCCTTAAAAAACTAAAAATAGAACTACCATAAGACCCAGCAATCCCACTACTGGGCATATACCCTGAGAAAACCATAATTCAAAAAGAGTCATGTACCACAATGTTCACTGCAGCTCTATTTACAATAGCCAGGACATGGAAGCAACCTAAGTGTCCATCAACAGATGAATGGATAAAGAAGATGCGGCACATATATACAATGGAATATTACTCAGCCATAAAAAGAAATGAAATGGAGTTATTTGTAGTGAGGTGGATGGACCTAGAGTTTGTCATACAGAGTGAAGTAAGTCAGAAAGAGGAAAACAAATACCATATGCTAACACATATATATGGAATCTAAAAAAAAAAAAAAGGTTATGAAGAACCTAGGGGCAGGAGAGGAATAAAGACGCAGATGTAGAGAATGGACTTGAGGACATGGGGAGGGGGAAGGGGAAGCTGGGACGAAGTGAGAGAGTGGCATGATGGACATATATACACTACCAAATGTAAAATAGATAGCTAGTGGGAAGCAGCCGCATAGCACAGGGAGATCAGCTCGGTGCTTTGTGACCACCTAGAGGGGTGGGATAGGGAGGGTGGGAGGGAGATGCAAGAGGGAGGAGATATGGGGATATATGTATATGTATAGCTGATTCAGTTTGTTATAAAGCAGAAACTAACACACCATTGTAAAGCAATTATACTCCAATAAAGATGTTTTAAAAAAAAAAGACCTATTCAGAATAACACAAGAATTAGCCCACGGTTCAATACTGCAAATAAGATACAACTTCAGATTCATGTGTACTATAGAATTTTTCTCACTTTCATAAACAGATACAAAAATATGATAGCATAATGTATTAACAATCATAATTACATATTATTATTAATTAATGACATATCCACCACTGTTAAAGATCACTTGTTTTCATCTGCCAGTGCCCCAGTCTTTTCCACAGGTACTATTTCTCCCATCTCACCTCTTCAATGGGTAGGTCCTGGAGCTGTGGTAAGGAGCAAGACAGGATTCCAATAAGGAATGGAGTAGGTGAGCACACAATGTCGATCATAGATGCTGGCAGGACTGGGATGTAGGTATGCTGCCAGGTGAACGGATACAGTGTGGCAACCACAGCATGGCCACATTTTGACAGGGTGCTAGCCAGAGGAGAAAGCAAACGGTGTCATATAAAGAGCAACAATGGAGGGCATTTCAGACATTACGTTACAGAATTACAAAGTGATGCCAGTTAGTGATCACAGATTAACAATTCTGTGATTACTCATTAAATTTTAACATTTTATTTAAATTTTAACTTAATTTACTGAATATCTTTAATCTCAATCTAGCTGTTTCCCACAATTTATATTGCTAAAAGCTAGTGTGTACTTAGAAAAGCAATACCAATTTTTAACAACAGTTTAAACAAAACACATTTTGAAGGTGAATTAATTGCAACCCCCAAAAGTCACTGGTATAGCCGAATGCAAATAGCTTTTGGATTATCCATGTCACTATAGCATTAGGTAATTGAGATCCTACCTAAGTGTTTTCTAATATGCCCAAATTTTAAAATAGTAAGAACAAGTAAAACAACAGTCTGAAGTGACATATATTACTTATTTCTCACCTTAGGCTGTTGGCAACAAAGATTATCCTCCGCTCCAAAAGGAGAGAGGCACAGACCCGAATGAGACGGCACACACTCAGGCACTTAAAGAGACATTCAAAATCAACATGTTCCAATCGTGAGTCCAGTGGTCGGCACAGTTCAATTGACTGAAATGCAAAATTTGAATCAGGGGAGCTGAGGTGGAAAAAAAATCCCTAATGACAATACTAATGGATCCTGTCATTCTTTTACAGGTTAAATTCAAGAGAGAGGGTCTGCTACAAAGGGTTTGTGAAGCTGCCTACACTAATGCCAAGGCTTAAATTTTATTTTATTTTTATTTATTTATTTATTTATTGCTGTGTTGGGTCTTCATTTCTGTGCGAGGGCTTTCTCCAGTTGCGGCAAGCGGGGGCCACTCTTCATCGCGGTGCGTGGGCCTCTCACTAACGCGGCCTCTCTTGTTGCGGAGCACAGGCTCCAGACGCACAGGCTCAGTAGTCGTGGCTCATGGGCCTAGCTGCTCCACGGCATGTGGGATCTTCCCAGACCAGGGCTCGAACCCGTGTCCCCTGCATTGGCAGGCAGATTCCCAACCACTGAGCCACCAGGGAAGCCCTAATGCCAAGACTTAATACCTTATTTTTGGGCTGTAAATTTCTGGTGAAATCTTTCATCCCACTGGACAATAGTATGTATAATCTTCATTTATCACACTGAAATAGACATTATGCAGGGGCTCAATCTACGAATGGTAGAAAACCTCTGGTTCCTGGGTCTAGCATCAACTATCTCACAGATCAATTGGATGTTTCTCCAGTGCTTTTGTGACCAAAACATATTCTGTGCAGTTTATGAAAAAGAGAAAACTATCCTCTAAGGTTTCTATCAGGTAAGGCCTACTAGTGTAAGGCCTGCTTTTTGGCAGGTATCAAACCTTTTCAAAATGAACTAACTTACCTCATCTCCAGCCCCAGGGAGGTAGCTCTTTACTGTGATGGTGCATCCAGGAGCTGGGAAAGGAGCTTCCATGACACTTCGCATAAATGGGTAAACCAAAGCTGGAGACATTTCTCTTCTCTTCTCTACTTCATCCAGAATCTACATACACACAAAAGAAATTTTTTTTTTAATTAGGGACTCAGTTCAAAAACATAAAAGAATCCTTTTGAAGGAACTGCCAAACTGGGTGCACAAACTTGAAAATAATACCAACAGATTTTAAGACAGATAAGCTTCTGCAACCAATAAAACTTCATTAAAGGCATCATTTCTCTGAGAGGTACCTTTAAATCTCCAAGAAAAGTTAGTAAAATAAATCAACTTAATTTTAGAAGAGAAGCCCCTTTTTATATCACTAAGGCAGGGGCAAAGAAGGTGACACAATAATACCCTGCAGTTTGGTGTCTGGGAAAGACATGAGACAAGATAAACTTCAGGCAATGTTTTGCTTTAAGCTGGGAGGTTTAGCAAACCAAAATGAGGATGACGGGGCAACATCATCTGGATGAGAGATCTAAATTTAAGCCTTCAAACCCGTCGTTCTAATCTACTAATGGGGAACCCTTTCTAAAGTAGTATGTTAAAGTCTAGGCCACTTAACATTGTCTAGTGAAGTCATCAGAAACAAAAACCTACTCAGAGCTCAGAAAGGACACCACTCTTCATAGGGACCATTCTCCACTCACCTTTGAAAAAAGGTTGAAGCAGCCTAGGCGACTGACCATGCAGTATACCTCAGGGAGTCGCTTTCCTTTGCCTTCTGGCTAAAAAAAAAAAAAAACAACAACAAAGCAAAAATTAAGCAGCACAAATCTTTACTAATTTGGACTATTAATACCTTTTAATACTCCTTAGTATAGAGTAGGAACCAAAGTTCTTATTCTCAATGAACACTGAAAGATGAGAAAGCACTAAAATAAAAAATGATAGTATGATTTATTCCAGTTTAGTGACAGCATATAAGCAAGAAGTAACTCAGAGCTCCCTCGATTGGCTCACTGTACTCCATTCCTCAAATATAACCAGACTGACTTCAGCTACAATGTCAGTGCTTTCTTCATCTATTTCAAACAAACAAATAAATAAAATAAATCCATACCGTTTCTATTATGGAACACTGTGGCTAACCTCCACCTTGCTCTTACTGTTTAAAGCTAACATAGCTTCAGGACTTTCCTGGTGGTCCAGTGGTAAAGAATCCTCCTTCCAGTGCAGGGGACTCGGGTTCAATCCCTGGTCAGGGAACTAAGACGCCACATGCCGTGGGGCAACTAAGCCCATGAGCCACAACTACTGAGCTCATGCACCTCAACTAGAGAGCCTGCGTGCCGCAAACTATAGAGCCCACACGCTCCAGAGCCCGTAAGCCACAACTAGAGAGAGAAAACTCGCACGGTACAACTAGAGAGAAACCCGTGTGCCACAACTAGAGAAAAGCCCACATGCCACAACTAAGATCCTGTGTGTCGCAACTAAGATCCTGCGTGCTGCAACTAAGACCCAATGCAGCCAAAAAAAATAAAGAAAATAAATCATAAATAAAATAAAAATATAAAGCTTAACTAGCTTCTTTATAATACACAGATCACTGAGTAGCCCCCAAACTCATCTAGAGATCGTGTTTCTGAAGTTCCTAGTCTGACTCTTTTGTTCCTCTACCAAAGCTGCCTGTAGCACAAGTCTGGGACTTACCAAGAGCTTCTTACAGTAGCCAAACCACCGGCTCCCATCTTCACCAGTTAGGACAAAGGAGAACGTTTCACTGAAAAAACAGTCAATAGTTTGAGATCCAAACAACTGCTTATGACATTCCTCGGGACAAGCAATTAAAAATTAGAGTCCAACAGCAGTCATTTTGTGATGTAAGAGGAGGCAGCAATATTATATTTATTGCAAGTCACATTCCTCCTGAGGGAGAATGCCCAGCCCTTGAGAATATCTTGCTCTGTACTGGAGTGAGAGAATAGAATGTGATGAGCTGCTGATGCCGCTGCCTCCTTTTACTTTCTTATTTATCCAGTCCAGTTATTAATCAAGCCTATTGTCCTTTTGTTGAACGTCCAGTTTAGTCAAATATATAGGTAAACTATAAAGAAATTTGATAAGCTATTCTTCCCTTCCAAATTCTTCTATTTAGTTCTGAGAGGTCATATGGAACTGTGATAGGGAAAAGATTATATCCTTAATACATAAAAACTATTAGGAAAATTATCATCTCATTAGAAACACTGGTAAAAAATATGCATAGATAATTTACAAAATGAAGACCTAGAGATGCTCAAGAAATAAATTCATTAACAATCAAAAGAAATTCAAATCTGAACAATATATACATATGTCTATATTTGGCCACGAATAAAGATTGGAAGGGAACATCTCAAAACATTTACAGTGATTATCTCTGAGTAACCAGAATGCCAGTGATTTTTAATTTCTGCTTTTTATTGACTCCTCTGTATTTTTCAGACATTCTAGAATAAACACACATAACTCTTGGGGAGGGGGAAAGCCAACCATGGAGCAGCCAGGCCAGTAAAAAAGAAACTGCCTATGCAATTAGTACAACTGACAGCACAAAAGCTTCAGGGTTGATGGCTCAGAGATGAGAGCGGCGATCAGGCTAAACTGGTTAGGAGAGACAGGAGCATAGTCTGGAGGCAACGTGGGGTGGAAGGGCAGAGCTACTTAGGCAACAGCTGAGGCTGTCTTCCAGCAGGTCATTGGCATGTGATATGGTTCACATAATCACGCTTTTCAGCCTAAATACATGATCAATAATTACAGTTTTGAACAAAGCAGTTATCTATTTATAAGCAGGATATGAAACGATGATGGTTTATTAATTGAAAATAGTAATTTCCTCTAGATACTGGGAAGGAATTTCTTATAATTCCCTTCTCAATATACTTACACCTTCCAAACTAGAGCTCCCTCTTCGTACAAGTTCGACAGGGAACATACAATCTGGGCTATGGCTTCTTCTAACAACTTGAAGGAGATACAAGATGCAGATATTGCCACGTTTTATCTCTGTTTCTCAGTCCCTAAGTTCAAGTCTTTCTTCCTTTTCTGTCCACTTGGTGGCATTTCTGATTATATGTAAAGTGGAACTTTTTTTTCTGCAGAATTGGCAAATTGAAGAGACTCTCAAACTTGTTTTCCCTTTGACACTGTGTTTTTCTTTTTTGAGCCCCACATAGGAAATGTCCTAATTGTTTCTTCCTTTCCTCCCACTGCATCCTTGATCTGCCACAGAGTCCACATAGCTTCACTGCTGGCTCTATCTGTTTCTCAAAGATTCTGGTTCTACTTTTGCTCGTCCTACAAACAGAAATTAGATAAAGTAGTCTATTTACCTCTTGAGTTCTGAGGTCGGCACCCAGTCCTTTGAATCAGGAAAACAAAATTTTGGGATAACTCTGAGCCTCTCTTCAGTGTCTCTGGATTGCTTAATGCCATGATCACCCTGAAAAAAAATAACACTGTAAGTGACTAATAGTCTATGTAAGTGGAGTACAGAAATAAACTCAGCCTGGTCTTAGGAAAAGAGGTCTCTGATAAGTCTAGGTAGGTGTCTCAGAGTGGTTTTGTGCTATTTAATAAAACAGGAAGGCCAAGACTGGTAATCACTGAAAACATACTGAGAACTGAGTTTCTAAGGAAAAAGAATTCTGGTTTTACACAGAGAGGGTACTTATGGAGATCCTATAATCTGATGTAAGAGAAATGATTGAAAACAGTTTCTTAGCTAGAGGAAGAATCTTAATTCACAATTCACATACTAGTGAGAATATTTTTATGAATCATGGAACATAAAATAAATGAAAATCTACTCTACAATACACTGATAGCAAAAACCTAGTTAGCTCAAGACACTCTCTGATCAATAATCCAAGATGTTTTGAAAAGGCAGATGAACATTACTTAGAAAAGATACTATTTTTAGAATCCACCCCATATATAATCATTTCCCTTAGCATATAATCTTTGCTACCTAATTATGGGTTTGCAACTTCCTGTAAGATTTTAGCATGGAAGACCTTTTGTGCAAGTCTGGTATTGTACTTTAAAGGACAGTCTAAATTTAGTTAAACCAAAAGACATTTTAAAATTAGTATAAAAACAAGCAGATAAGTCTAATTACCATATTGCCTTCATGTAACTAATACCAATGATCTATCCTTTAATTTCTAAAACAAAACATGCAGCCATTCTGGGTCATTTAGATATTAAGCTCTTAAGAAATGGAAAAGCATTCTAACAAAATTTTAGTTGTGTCATATTCTATTATTTTTATATTGTTAAATGATTCACAATCATCTTCATTCAAGGTTTTCCACATCAGAATCAAGAGGGGCTCAGGCAGCTCTTGCCCTCCCAGACTTATAGATGCCTAATGCACAATAACACCAAGTAACTCGCTTAGAGACATCCTTGAATTACTGTCAGAGTCAACTGGGTCCTCATCTGGTTCCAAATCCATAACTCAGGCTGTGTTGAAAACAGGTTCAGGGGCTTCCCTGGTGGCGCAGTGGTTGAGAATCTGCCTGCCAATGCAGGGGACACGGGTTCGAGCCCTGGTCTGGGAAGATCCCACATGCCGCGGAGCAACTAGGCCCCGTGAGCCACAATTACTGAGCCTGCGCATCTGGAGCCTGTGCTCCGCAACAAGAGAGGCCGCAATAATGAAAGGCCCGCGCACCGCGATGAAGAGTGGCCCCCACTTGCCGCAACTAGAGAAAGCCCTCGCACAGAAACGAAGACCCAACACAGCCGTAAATAAATAAATAAATAAATAAAAATTGTATAACTTTAAAAAAAAAAAAAAAAAGCAGGTTCAACCTCGAGATTTCTCTTTGCAAATGTAAGACTTATGAACAACAGAGAAAAAAATTAAGCTCCTCTTTATGGGAAATTTGATTCCTCAAGACTATCTAGATTACATTATTTTAGACTCTTACGGTACTGTGTTACTAAAGAGTGAGGTGACACTGTGCTCTCAGGCCACACTGAGGAATTTTATAAAAAATTAAACATTGATTTATTTACAGCAGGAATGTTGGTGAGGAGTTTCTTAAAAAATGAGACCCCATGCAGGAAATGTCTCAGATTTCAGTTCAGTTGTGCTTCACTAGCGGGCTTTCCCTAGTTGCGGCAAGCGGGGGCTACTCTTCGTTGCGGTGTGCGGGCTTCTCATTGTGGTGGCTTCTCTTGTTGTGGTGTATGGGCTGTAGGCGTGCGGGTTTCAGTAGTTGTGGCATGCAGGCTCAGTAGTTGTGGCTCGAGGGCTCTAGAGCACAGGCTCAGTAGTTGTGGCGCACGGGCTTAGATGCTCCGCGGCATGTGGGATCTTCCAGGACCAGGGCTCGAACCTGTGTCCCCTGCATTGGTAGGCGGATTCTTAACCACTGCACCACCAGGGAAGCCCTTCACTAGCTTTTCTAGTGAAACATGCAACTCAGGGTTTAAACCCAAAGTCCTAAAGTTCCTGAGCAGATAATGAGAGAAGTGGTCCAAGTAGTAAGCTGGAGTGTGAGTAAATGTCCCTGTTTAAAGGGATCACTCCTTCCCAAGGCCAGCTACATAATTTGCAGAGCACAGTGCAAGATGAAAAACTGTGAGTCCCTTGTTCAAAAAGCAGGAAAAAAATAAATGTAAAATGAAATATAAAACTTGTTACTTTCTTCTGTGGTTTCTTTCTCAACCTGCAATGGGGTTTTTGATTTTCTACTTAATGGCATGCTCCCTCAGGCACGAGGATCCTGGGGACAAGTGCAGACCCTCACAGGTGCCCAGGGACCCTGGCCTGCAATCTGGTGCCCAAGTGGCCCACCAGCTGCTGGGTTTCCCCTCGGGCCAGCTGCAGGACTGAAACTCTGTGTCCTGACTAGGGGTGGGAAAGTTGAGCCAAGGACCTCCCTTCCCACGGGCCCACTACTCCAACCCGCAGCAGCTGGGCGACCCTCAAGGGGTTGTAGCCTCCACATGGGGACGTGCTTAGTACTTGGACTGGGGGTGGTGAAAAGGCTTGCTCCCCCAGGCCACCCACTGAACACAGTAGCAATGCCCAGGGCAGGGAAGGATCTACCATGTGTTGGTTGCTTAAGACACTTCGGGGTTAATGCTTGCCTGATTCTGACCCCCCCCCCATGCCCGTGCAGAGGGTGGCAGCAGTCACTGAGTGAGGACTGAAAGGGGGAAGCCAGACAGGGCCTGGGGAACCAAGGGGCAGGAGTGAGGACAACTGGAGAACCCATCCTGGAGAGGCGGCAGCAGGTGACAGCATACATGAGCCAAGGCTTTAAAACCTTGGCACGTGCCCCACTGTCTCATCACATCTCACTCCTCACTTACAAAACACAGATTCAAATATAAAATTATTAAGAACTTCAATGGTGACTGTGGAGCAGGGTGCAGGGCCCTTGCAAGTGAGGGGCCTTGTGTGACTGCACTGGTCACATGCCCATGAAGTCAGTCCTGCTCCTTACTCAGCTTCAGCCAATTCATGCCACTTAGGAATGTAGGCTGAGTGTTGGCAGTCTTTCTAGTTTCTCAGGACAAAGCAGAAATACAGATTTTTATGTGAAATATGACTTTTAAACAAAAAGTTGACAACAAAAATTTTATTATTTTATTACTGTGCAAACCCAAAAAACATATCTGTGGGCTAAATATGCTCAGAGGCCATCAGTTTGTTAAGCCCTGATGTAATGATCATGCTCTTTGTATTTACTGCCACAAAGCTCAGAGCCACATTTGGGGTCTATTTTGTAAGCTCTGGGAGGGCAGGGACCAAGAAGATCTATTTCAGTTGTATCCCCAGCACCTAATCTTGGCAAATAGTAGGTATTTATGAAATACTGATTGAATAAATGAATGAATTATTTTGTGAAAAAGGTATTGTAAATGAAATAATACCGTTAATAACAGTTACCATTTATCAGCTGTTACTATGTGCAAGGAACTGGATTAAGCACGTTATATACATTATCTCATTAAATCCTCACTAATAGGGAGTAACATTACATAGTGCTTACTGTATGCTAGACACTGTTCCAAGTGCCTTATATTAATTATAATTAGCTCATTTAATCCTCACCACAACTCCATGGGGTAGACACTGTGAAGATTATCCCCCTTTGACCAATGAAGAAAATGAGGCACAGAGCAGTGTAACTGCTCCACGTCACACAGCTAATCAGTGGCAAATGCAGGTAGCTGGCTCACACTCCATGCTCTGACTGCTACCCTGCTCTGCCACATTTATCACTCCCCTCATTAAGGATGAGAAAATTGAGGCTCTGTAACTTGCTAAAGGTCACTTAGTAAATAGCAGAGCAAAAGATAAAAACCCAGCTTGAATAATGAGCTTTAATTCCCCCTTGGTTACAGCTCATGCCTGACACAAGATATCATCGGAGTGCACCGGATCCTACAAGAAGTACAGTATTAGTAAAAGCTAACTGAGACGACAGTAAACAAGAAGACAGGGAATAAATACACAGAGACACAGAAATGTTCCTGGATGCCTCATCGCCTCCATGCACTTACCTTGCTAGGGAATTGTTGTATGATCTGGGGAATGTAGCTTATTTCTGATGGCTTCTTCTGTAGAGACACCACCACAAAAAGTTCAAACAGCTGCTGCTCCTGGAATTCAATTAGATCCCGCTCTAAGGTCTGGTAGTGAGGATTCCTCTTGGAAGACTGCTGCAGTTGTGCTATGCGCTTGTAGCGACCTGCGATGAGATCACGGAGTCTTGTTTTCCTTTACAGCCCTATCTTCCCTCTAGCACCCAGAGGTCATGACCCACGCGGGACTAGTCTTCACTCAGTCGTTGCTAATGAATGTTGACTAACCAATGTCTGCCACCCAGACATACTTGTTAGGGCTATGACATACTTGGACAAGTGCAGATTCTCACAAGCACCTGGGGGCCCTGCAGTGGGACCGATGTTCTGTGTCCCAACCGATACCTATGTATGTCCCAACACATACTCTGTGCCATCCCATCTTGCATGGCATGACCCCAGGATACACGGAAAATGTCAGGTAAAAGCACTGGCCTGACAAAAGATGCCATTTTGGGGACCATGAAATCATAGGTGGGGGAAAAGATTTGATAAAAGAACTGAGTCCTATAGAAGGTAAGTTCCTAAAGAGACAAGTTTGATAAAATTAAAACAAAAACTATCCTCACATTAAAGAAATGTTCTTTTCCCTTCTCTCCTTGGCATATATTACTGATAATGGACATATACTTATATCAATAAATGGTGCTAAATGCAAGAGAGAAAAATGACATGTAAGAAGGTATCCATTAGCAGACTATTTCTCAAAAGAAAGAATTCATAGAAGCATGCTATTTAAACAGTATGAGCAATCCCACCCAAAAGTGGATTCCATTTATCCTTTATTCTCATTTATCTCTAAATTCTGAATAATTTGGGGTAGTCTCCACTAGGGGACATGCAGTACTTGCAGAAGAAATAGTCTAAGCATCCCAGAGATTTGCTTATGTGTCATTCTGAGCCAATGATGGAAAGACTCATCCTCTAATTGTTTTGTTTTTCTTTTGAGATATGATGCATTCTGCCCCCAAAGAAGTTACAATGTAGATCAAGATATTAAGAACACTTAAAAAATAATTTTGGAGTGCCTCTCCAAAATTATCCAGTACATTTAGTGCTCTAGGCAAACCTTCCTTACTCCAAAGGGCTCAGTTCAAGTCAAGAAAATTTTAGGGCCTGTTTCTCAGTAGCAACAGAACAAAATTAATCATCTTTACACATCCAAGCTGAACCTGATGATGACTTAAGTTTCACCTTCAGTCAGGCTACAGAATCAAACACCTGAAGCAATTTAGGCTACTGGTAGGAGCACATGATTATTAATCATAAGATCAGAGTATCAGACCTGGAACTGCCCTGTACTCAGCTTTGATAATTCAGGTCTCCTATTTTTTCCATGCTTCAGTTAAACAGAAACTAAATAATTTGCTGTAAAAATCCATTAGATGAAGGATACAGAGCACTATGACTGCTTGAACAAATACAGCCAAAAATGCACGGCATCTTCTACATTCTAACAGAAAGTAAATGGCACAATAATTTAGAATATAAATACCTATGAATAAGAAACAGATCAGTGTTTCCTGTCCCAATGTCAGAGATATCTAAGATACTCAAATGAGTGACTATGAAAAACTCAGATATTTAATGCAAAGTATTTGCCTCAGAGAATGACTCACATACTCTGTTTTGGCTGCTGCACATATGTCTGAAGGTGCAGCTCTGCCGCTCCCCTCTTAAGATGGAAGAACATTCCATCTTAAGAACTACACTGGTCTGCCTCGCTACACCACAGGAGATTTTTAATGCTGTCAAACATCTGACAGTGTACTGTTTAGTTCCCCAAATCTCAACAGGTTCTTATAATGAAGAAATCACCGACAAAGTGAAACTTCGTGTAGAAAAAACATGCTTAATCACAAAGGTAGGTGCCACTCCACCTACAACCAGGATCATCACGCAAAAGGGAGCAGCCCCACTGACTCACTCACTCTTTGGCAGATATTCGGCATCACTTTCGTACCCACTGGTTTCACCTGAAAAGAAAGAGCTTCCATTTGTATTGTCCAACAAGAACAGGCAGAACATGAGGACGAAAACAACGTAAAAGCTCCACAGACCTGGGGACTTACTTGGAGTAAGGAATAATTAAGGATGCTGAGCCTTTCTCCAAACCACTTAGCTGTATCAGGGCAGGACAGGTGCAAAAAAGAATAAAAGGCTCAGAGAAGAAACTATTCCATTCCATCTTCTTCCCATACCCACCTCCCTCCTCAGTTCCCCTCTCATTCTTAATTCTAGAAATTAACAGCAGTTCAGACTAGTTTTAGAAAGCCTTGATCAGAGTGGATTTGATTTCTACCTTCATATCGTTGTCTTTATATTCCCAAATAAGGTATCAAAGGTAAAACACCAACCTGGCTAAACAAAAATCTCAATACGGAACACACTATGAATTTAGATTAACAGGAAAATGTGAGGCTAAGAAAGATTACCAAATAAGTTTATGAAGTAATATTCTACCTCTTTTATGATGCCTCTAAGCCACCTCTAATGCCAAACTAAACTGAACTTTACTCTGAATTCTTATAGTACTCAAATGGCTTTGAACTGCTCTTATTTTCCACAATTGGATTTTAAGTATCTTGAGGCTAAGGGGCTTTGGTTTTAGAAGGGAATGTTCTGTACAATACTAGGCACATTGTCAATTTACCAAAAAAAAAAAAGTAAGAAAGAAAACAACCAAAACACAAAACAAAACATCGTGAACAGGTGAACGAAAAATTTCTAAATTAAGTCTGAAAAGTTAAAGCAAAATTTTAAAATATAAAGAAAGGGAATAAATTTTAATGTATCAGGAAAAACAAGGACTAGGAGTCATAAATGAAAAATGTATGGAAGTTTGATTGTATAAAAATGTAAAATTTCTAATCTAATAAAAAATCATTAGCAAATTCAAAAGGTAAATAAACTGGGGGAATATTTGTAATCCACATTGCAGACACAAGGCTAAGTTTCTTAATATTCAAATAGCTGTTACAAATGAATAAGGAAAAACACAGCACAACAAAAAAAATGAATAAAAGAGTAGGAATAGGCAATTTATAGAAAAAGATTGATAACTATTGATAAACATAACTGTCCAAATTCATAATTAATAAAATAAAATAAATTTAATAAATTAAAACAATAAGTAAGATACACTTTTCAACCATGAGACTGGCAAAAAATAAAAAGCTCTAATAAAACACAGTATTAATGAAGATTACAAGGAAAAAACCATTTTCAAAAGCTCTTCATAGAAATATAAAGCTGTTTTTTTTTTAAGCTGTTAAAATCTATTTGTGAGACAATTTGGCAGCAGTTATAAAAATTTTAATTTATGTGTTCTTTAAAGTATGTGTTCTTTGATTAAGTACACTGCTAGGAACTTATTCTACAGATGTATTCTTCCCAATATACAAAAAAATATATAAACAAAAAATGTATATTACAGCATTGTTTGAAGAAAAAAAATCTATATCTATATATCTACCTATCCATTTATAAAAGTTAATTATCCACAGGTTAAATAAAATGTTAGAAACAGCCAAAATGTCTACCAGCTAAATAAAATTCTTTTACATCTATACCAAGAAATACAGTACAGCTATGTGGATCTCTATGCATTGATACCAAAAGAGCTCCAAAGTATATTAATTATATTTTTTTTAAAAAAGCAAGACATACAAAGTCTGAATAGTATAAAACTATTTGGGGAGAAAAAATATTTGCATGTGCATAAGATTTTCTGGGAGTAGTAGGAGGAGGTTTGGGAAACTTTGGCTTTCCGTTTTATGTTATTCTATATTATTGTAATTTCTTGCTGTGCTCATTTTAATTTTGTAATAAGGAAGAAGAGAACATTAAAAAAAATACTGTCTCTTCATTAGATATGTGGGAAAGGTACACAAGACATGTTACAGAAAAAGCAGGTATTTAAATATTGTGTACTATACAGGTTTTATAACTTCAAACTAACTACAATGACAAAAAGTATACTGGGGCTATAACATGTTGTTCAGCATGAAAGAACAAATACTGTGAGCTCCTGAGTCCTATTTGTATCCTTAGCACCAAGCACCTCTTGGGAGCCCATGAAGTGTTTGGAAAGAAAAAAAAAAAGAAAGAGGGAAGGGAGGAAAAGTAATTTACCTGGAAAAGGCCTTACAAAAGATCATTTAAATGGCTTTAAAATATTCACATCTATGGGTTTTGACGATCTGCATTCCAAGACACTGAATGAAGGTTAAGGGGTTTATAAGCCAATAGGAAAATCTGTTGAGAATCTGTAGGGATCAAAAAAGTACTAGGTTGTCCCTTTTTTAAATGTGACTTCAACACACAAAATTATAATTTTGAAGAAGGACAATAAATCATTTTGTGATACCTGATAACTGAGAGTTAAGAACTGTTTAGGTTGTAACAGATTCAGTAAAACCTAGCATGTACTGGCAGAGTAGGTAAATATAATTATCTGGTTCTATGAGGCATTGTTGATATACAGACAAAAGCTTAAGGAGGTAAACAAAAATCTGAGAACTGTGACTATTGAGCCAGGAGATCCTCAGGCATGAGAGAAATTCCTCGGGTCCACTGAAGGAGTTGGCCACAGAGACTGAGTAAATGCATATTTCCTTTGAGCCACGCAAAAGAAAACAAATTTGTAGGGACTACTCCTTTTTGTGTGTGTATGTGTTATAAGTTGGCAGTTTATGCTCTTGAATTTTTTCTTTTCAATAATGATACAGTGAAAAAAAGGATTTGGCTCTTCAAAAACTTTTCTTAGAGCCAAATTTACTAAAATGTTCCTAATCCATAAAGCATTCAAATAAAATAAGAGATCGGTGATAATCTACCTAGGGTGGCATATCTGGTGAATACAGTTATCAATAGAGTGCTGTTAATATGGGAAAATGATAATGTTTTCTAAGAATTTGTCCTGGTTCCAGTGTCTTGGTATTTCACAAGATTTGTAATTTATAATTTATTTCCTAATTTATAAAACAATAATATTGGCTACATGCGGGTATTTAGAAAAACAATCATAATAGAGAAGATTCAGACTTTGTGGTATCATGTTCCTTGATTCAAATTGATGCTTCCTCCTCTGGCTCAGCTTCTTCCTCTGTAAAATTAGGATAGTCCCTACCTCCCAGTGTGGTCATACGTTATACACCAGATAAAGTACATAAAGAAACTATTACTTCATTCAGTAAATGGTAGCTATTATTATTATCAATAACCAGAAATATTTCTTCTACAGAAGAGAAGGCTGAAATGTTGTAATAACTGCTTCTGAAGATATGAAAACTCACATTTAAAATGGTGATGAGATGATTTTAATCATCACAAAGTAAGAAGAAAGAGTCTTGAATTATTGAATGGGGAAGTTTATTTTCACATAGTAATTGTTAGAATGAAGAAGAGATTTTCAACGGAAATTAAGAAATTTCTGTCTTTGGAAGTCTGCCAAAATATGAAATATTCTTTTCTGGTATGACTTGGCTGTTGTTTCTCACTTATGAATCTCACAGACAAAAACTGCTAAACTCTACACATCCTTTGCCAGACAACCAAGTTAAAGTTGTAAAGAAAATTCTACAATAATAATTCACTATAGATGTTGAAAGATTCGTAATTAAGACAATCTAAGTTTTATCTAGGCATCTGAAGGATAAAACTACTGAACTTATTAGACGACTATAGGTTGAGTACCACATACATTCAGTATATATATACTTAATATTTTCATTTCTCCACTGAGAGAGTCTATACTGACAAAAGACTATAAATCAAAGTAGTACTACAAAATAAGAATGCAGCCTGTCCATGAAAATTAGTCTCATTGGTTTATAACTATATATATATATATTTTTTTTAATACCAGCATGCTTAGGTTTTTTTTTTTTTTTAATTTTATTTATTTATTTATTTATGGCTGTGTTGGGTCTTCGCTTCTGTGCGAGGGCTTTCCCCAGCTGTGGCAAGCGGGGGCCGCTCCTCATCGCGGTGCGCGGGCCTCTCACTCTCGCAGTCTCTCTTTGTTGCGGAGCACAGGCTCCAGACGCGCAGGCTCAGCAATTGTGGCTCACGGGCCCAGCCGCTCCGCGGCATGTGGGATCTTCCCAGACCAGGGCTCAAACCCGTGTCTCCTGCACCGGCAGGCAGACTCTCAACCACTGCGCCACCAGGGAAGCCCCCCTGTAACTATATTTTAATTTATTTACTTATTCATCCAATAGTTATTACTTGGTACAGAACTAAACAAAAGGGATTTGAGGAAGAACAAGAAACAATCCCTTAGCCTAAAGAAGTTTTATGTTTAAGTGGGATAGACAGGAAAGTAAACCAAAAATTATAATTCACATCAAACATTAAATTATATAATGATTCGCCCCTCATATGCTAATAGCTATGGACAGTTGGAACAATTCTTACCTTTAACGGGAGGTACATCTTTTCCAGTGTAAAGGTGTAACTTTACCCTCTTCTTCCCTCTCTTAGATTCAAATATATCATCTATTTTCAATACAAGCTGAAAAAAGACCAGAAAAGTACAAGTTAAAACAAACACCAACAAGTTTTGCAGCTTGATATTAACTTATTAGTGATTCTCGTTCAGAGAAAGATCCATTTTATAAATAAACACCTTTACATTTTTCAATTTTGAATCTAAAATTATCTTTAGTAAGATGATATGCTATTCTAATACATACTCCATTTAACATGGGTAAGAGAAGTGGGAAAGGATATTTCCTTTCCAGAGGAATTCAGCACAGGCTCTTAGAGAGATTGCTTGTCATTCCATGTCACAACATGCAGGAAATCTGGCTACTGCACTCCATATATTGACCAAGCCTTACCAATGGACTCAAGTTTTTGCTTGCCCAGAGTAGGAAGTGGGATATTTACTCACTTGTAAGGCAGGGTGAGGCACAGTTATGTCTGCTCCCAGGAATTTTTGCAAAGAGAGGATAATCACGCTTAGAAAGCTTTAGTCAAAAGGAATACTCCTTTGCTACTGGGAGCACTAATATTATAATTTATTTTAGAAACATGTCATAAAAATAGGAGATTCTCAAGTATGCCCAAGTACAAAACAATGTTCCATTTAATATGCATTATTCATTACAATTCTTTCTTTGCTTCTGGGAAGTGTGTATAAAAGAGACAGACAGACAGACTAGGCTTAAAAAAGAGAAAAGAATTAAAGTTGATCAACAGCCACTTTTAAAAGGAGAAATTGATTAGTTTTTCTATGTATATTTTTCTTAAAATTCCAAACTTTTTCTTAACTATCAATCTTGATTTAACAAATTTAATGCCCAGAATTACAGTTGTTAGGAACATTATATAATATGATAACCAACAAAGTTGCTTGAGAAAAATGCTCTTGTTTTTTCCTTTGTCCTTGTTTCTCTAGCAATCCTGGCAATCCATAGGCAGTGAATCAGTCCACTGCAAGAAAAATAACATGTGAGAAACATGTGCTTCCAATATGCAGATTATTCCCACATTTTTGGATGAGTTTATTCTTTTAAAGATTTTCATAGCTATAATTCAAATGAAAAGTTACCAATATTCTTAAATATTAGCATTATAAAAAAAAATAAGAGAACCCAACATAAAAAGGTATTGCTAGGGGCTATAGGAAAGATGTATGAGAGTAAACATGTATTTTGGGTACATAAGGACCAAAAATAGTAGAATTATTCATGTGTATTTGAAAAGTATACTTAAAAGTATACTCAAATGTTACAAAGGAGAGGGAACTATCTATTCTAGAAATATGAGATAAAGTAATAAAATTTAAATTTTGATTATGAGCTAGGAGCCTATAATTACCTCCTAGTTACAGGAAATACTGTAGAATAGTCTTCCTAAGAAATGATGGAAACCATATTGCTGTACACACTTGACACAAACAATATAAAACATTAGGAAATCTACTCTAGCAAACAATCCCACACAGATTGCCACAGTAGAGAAAGAAAGGAAGGGTAAGGAAGAGGCATATGGACTAGATCAGTTATTTTCAAACTATGAAACCAGTTTCCCTTCCAGAGATAGCTCTAGTCATCAAAGAGGAAATAAGTGAAAACTGCTTTCCTCATGGAATGTTGTTCCCGAAGATAGTCCAAAACCAAAATTTGTATTGCAAATGAAACATCCTAAAAGGATTTAATCCAAGGAGGGTCACAGGTAGAAATGCTAACAGTCTGTTGTTCCTGCCTGACAATCAAGAATTCATCACCATTTTTCTCTTCCCCACTTCTCAAAAAAACCTTTGGGAAAATATCAGAAGAGGAAAAGTTGGATCATCTCACCTATAATGAGAAAGAGAACAAGCTTTGAGTACTCAGGGGATCCACAGTACATAAAATACTGAGGCATGAAATCAAAAGCACTGCAAATATCCTTGAGTCTCATTAAATTCCACAATCCATAAGTTCTAAATATTTGTTAATGCTATTCCAAGAACCACATCTTAAATACAATTCCTTATGTGTTTGTGTTCTAGCCCCTGTGAACACATGATCTGCTGTTTCTGGAACATGTGGGAGGCTGCTTTGTTGTGCCAGCAATTCTTTTTTTTTTTTTTTTTTGGAAGTATAGTTGATTTACAATTCTGTGTTAGTTCCTGGTGTACAGGAAAGTGATTGTTATGCATTATATATACATATATCCTGGAAATTCTTTAAACCTCTGATTTTTAAGCAGTCCTCACCATACACAGGAGAAAAAACACCTAAAGATTTTTTTTTCCAGAGAGATCAGTTTAGTGCTTTAAAAAAACTCTGTGTCTTTAACACTTCACATATTAAAGAGGGAGGGGCAGGAAATGGATCAGAAGAATTAAAGTAACTGTGGAACAGAATATTTCCCAAGGAACCAATCAGCAGTTACTACACCAAGAAACAGCTATGACTTTTGTTTAATGTTAAAATCAGGTATAGAAATCATGTGCTAAATGAATATAGCTAATTCAGATGGGATTAAAGAAAGGAATACTATTTAAATGATTTTATTTCTGCATAATAATCCTGAAAACATTCTGAATTACAGAACAAAATAACATAAAGAGTTTTTAAATATTTTCATGTAATTTCTTAAATGTCTCTCCTAAAAAAATATATATTACAAATAATCCAAATTTCTTTATTTTGGTTCAGTGGCTCTCACTGAGATGATTTACAGACTTATTGCCTTTTCTCCCTTGAGAGAGAAGTCATTTATTTAATATAATTGGCAAAAATTTCTATTCCCAAGTAATAGTAAAATTTCTTTTTTCCTTCCTTTGAGTGGACATTTTTGGCATATACTTTGTCATTACCGAAAATCTGTAAACTCAGGCACAAAACTGAATTAACTTTGGCTGTTATACAAATGAGTGAGAACAACACTGAAGCCAGCTTACTAGAAGGTCCTTTTACATGACGTTCTAGGGCTTCCTTCACACAGGCAGCTGATTTTAATGAGAACTAAGGTAACTAGAGTGAAGCCCTCCATCTAAAATCAATTTTCCAAATCCACACACACACACACAAAAACCTTGGCAAAAGCCATTCATGAATTTTTCTTGCATGAGCAAAAACTTAAAGCTTAAGGCTGCTTTCCAAATCTTCTAATTCCAGTAGGTCAGTTCTAACCTATTATTCATTTCAGTCTAAAGTTTATTTATTCGCATTTGTGGAAATGCTGAAGTAAGAGTTGAAGAATCAAAGTACTGGAGTTCTTACCCTTGGAAGATTTTTCCTTTTCCTGTTTGCAACTTCTCCAGCTCGGAAAAGCTTCCATTCAGTTAAAGTGACAGGCAACGTGGTATCCCTTGTGAGCTTTGACCGTAAATAAACTTGTGAGCTCTTCAGTTCCATAGTCTTCCGGTGAAAGAACTGAGGTTTGGAAGGAAGCTAAAACAGAAGAGGTACTGCTAAGGTAAGATCATCTAGGTAATGCCTGTGTTCTCAAAGTCAAAGCTATCCCCCCAAAATATTTATCTTTCCTTTAAAATCATCTAAAGTGAGGACACCGTAATTTCTTTTTCACTGTTTGTAAAGAAGTTTCTTGGGTTTCTAATCCAAGTTCTTCTACAACAATGTAATCAAATTTCCAGAAAACAATAGCTCAGAGTCCTCATTAACTCAAGGCAGCCTTTGCTTTCAGGGCTGGTGAGTGCTTTCAGGGACCAGACAGGTAATTTAGGCCACAGGTTGATGTGAGACTATTACAGTGCTGTGGTAACTATAGTGAACTAAAAGGTTTATGGTCTGTCTAAGGGTGTTTGTATTCAAGTTTTCTGAAGCGCTAAAAAACAAACAAAAACCCCTCCCCAAAACCAAAAAAAAGAAAAGTTTTGTGCTGCTCCCCCCAAAACAAAACAAAGAACAATAAACCCACATTTCAGCGCCTCTTAGTTTTGGCCCTAGTTAAACCATTTTAACCTTTTTGTAGGATCATAAATAAGATTCTAATATTTTCTTATATTAATTCTCTGGTTATACCTTGGGTGCCTTGAAAGCACTTTTAGGGGGTGCTAGCTTCCATGTTGAAGGAGATCTCCACATGGGCAAAGGTTGCACTGGAATATCTTCATATGGATTTTCTTTGGTGGGATCTTGAAAAATAATGAAAAAAAAAAGTTTAGAGGAACATAATTAAATGGGAACACACTGACTACACTTAAAAGGAAAAGAAAGCAAAAACTGGCTAAATATGTTCAGCTTTCTACTCTACATTGCTGTAGGGATGTAGGTCTCAAAATCAATGGTACTTTAAGCTTACAAACCACTCAGGCGTCCAACCAACCTCAAAGAATTCTCAAAATACCATACTACACACATCTACTTCCGAACTGAACAGTCCAATAAACTAGTTGTAAAATCCATTAGAGAATTAAGGAATTTATACAACAAAGGTTTCAATATTAGAAAGGAAAACCTAGAGCAAGACATGCTTGATTGTAAAAGAAAATAACATACTCTAGTTAAGGGCTCCACCAACTACCTTCTCACTAAATTTAATTGCAAAGTTTGTGGACACCTACATATGATATCCTCATAGATATTGTCCTCAGACTGTGTGTAACAAAGTGCTGAGCCAGAATTTCTTCTAAGTTCTTCATGAATCTTCCGGGAGTTCTGATTTCGAAAGTGCTGAATGTCCTCAAATTCAAAGGATTTCCTTAAGAAAGGAGATACATTTTAAAGTTGTATCTTTTAAAACTCTAGTATTCTTTATATTGGTATGATAGACACAAATTGATAAGAAAAGGACTTAGTGTACAAAATTACAAAGGTGTTTTATCAGATACCTAAGAATAATAAATTAGGCTGATGCCCTATATGCACCATGAGAAAACTGGAGGCTTTTAGCCAATTACATTCATGTTCTTCTTTGGGTACTTTATTAAATTCACTCTGTAATAAAAAGTGAGGTTAACGCCAGCATGCCCTAAATGAAGTAGAAGAATGTACTTGTTTCCCTATACATTTTTTTTTCTTTTTTGGCCGTACCACGTGGCAGGTGGTATCTTAGTTCCCCAACCAGGGATCGAACCCACATCCCCTGCATTGGAAGCGCGGAGTCTTAATCACTGGACTGCCAGGGAAGTCCCCTATACATTGTTAAAGATATAAAATGGAAGTTTTTCTATGGTACTTATGTCAGTAGATTGTCCTGGATATTACCTATACTCCTACTGTTTCACTTGTATGTATTTTCCCCTTGGGTTAATCAACATCTGTATAATCAAATTATAGGTGTAACCCACACATGGAAATGGAAATTGGTTTGAAAAGGAAACAGAAGCTCAATAGTTCTATAAGGAAAATACTTAAAATCATTACCTTTCAAATAAAAACATACCTTTTAGATCTCCCTCTGATTTTTCTGCCATATTTCTTTGGTTCAGGTTCCTGAGAAGAGGCTAAAGAGGACTCTGTACAAGAATTATTTTCACAGTATTTTCTGTCACAGTTTCTTTCTTTACATGGCATAACACCAGATTCAGATAAATATCTGAATGTCCTACGAGGTTTTGGCAAAGGATTTATAGAAGGTCCACATTCTTGTCCCTCAGGTTCAGAGTAAATGTTTTCTAAGCTCTTTGTTACTCCATATGAACTATCCAGACCTCTGAAATTCAGTTCTTTTTCTGAAGAGTCACAATGTTCTAAAGCTAAATTTAAGACTTTATCTGGGGGAAGTGCTTCTATTTTCTTCCACAATATCTGTGAAGTATAGAAATTTCCTGGAGGTAATGAAGTCTCTGGATCCAAAACTTCTTTCCGGCTTTCAATTTGTTTGGCCCGAGAACATACCCAGTTGGATTCTGATTCATTTTTAAAGAAGTGTGTATCATCATATTCACGTTTCTCACTTTCATCCTCACTTTGATTGTGGCTTTTGGCATCTTCATTAATACCTTGATCAACATTTTGAGAGTTGGTGACATCCAGCTTTTTGCTCTTTCCCTCAGCAACAGGATTTCTCTTAAGAAGAGTCTCTTGATTACAGTTATTATATCTCACTCCAAAGTCCTTTGGATCACACTTATCTGGATTAGATTTACCATTAGTTCTTCCTTCCCACTGAGAAATTTTTTGTTTGATGTTTTTGCAGTGGCTTCTTGACAGTGTATGAGCAGCAGAACGAGAAAAACCAACATCCATGTTCCCAGTTGGGTGCATGACAAGTGATGAATTTTACTGAGGTTCCATTACAAGTAACTGTGAAATACTATATTCTTATCCTGTCAGTTAGAATCCAAACAATTCCAGTATTTTCCTTTCATCTTTAACTTGAAAATGTTTTAAAAAGAAAAATTCTGATCATCGATCCTTGTTGAAAATGGCTACAACTTTATCTTGAATAATCCTATTAAAATGAAACGAATATGTTAACACAGTTTTATAATTTCCTAATTTAAACTCCACTAAAACACTACCCACCTATCCCTAAATAAGTTGCTTACATTTCATATGTAAAGATGTACCTGTCATCCATTAAGCAATTCAACCTCATAAAGGCATTCCTAAGATGGTGGTATAATATTACAGAGAAAATATTACTTATGGTATTTCTCAAATTGTCTGCTTTAACATTCTGCATATTTAATTTCCTAAAGTTAAGTAGAATGAGGTTTTATAAGAGATTATATATAGTAGTATACAATATTATTTTGCGATAAATCAATTCTTTATGAAACCTTCTGTTAATGAAACAAGCTCCAACAGAGTATTATAAAAAGCATACAGAAATACATCTCAAATAACCAAAAAGTTTATGTATACATCCAGAGGAAGAGCCAGTTAGTCTGGAAACACACCAATAGCTGATTTCCTTCTCCAGTGCTACGTTGAGATAATATTAGCTCATCACATACCCTTACTTCAACTTTACTATTAGCAACACAGAATTCCATACACACCACTGTCACTAAAGACAATCCAAGGTGCCATTAACTATCAGTTACTTCGAAGTGTAATAACCTATTTTGTCACTGACTGAACTTTCCGCATCTCTGCCACCACACACTTGACCCAAATCAGCAAAAATACTTACAGTCACATCCCTTCCTTTCACATAGAGGCTTCACTCATTTAGGACCATTAACTGTTTCCTCAAATGCAAAATTTGGCAGAGAACTTTTCCTGTCAACTGAGTAAAGACCTGATCTCAAGTTCTACTGTATACTGTTTAAAAATAGCAACTGATTCGATACTTCCTGAGGCAGGGGTCATCCTTCCTTGAGCTTTGTCTGTGTGGCCTTGATTAACAGGCAGGAAAATGTCTTGGCCCAGCTCTGTCAGTGTAGCTGACCAAAACTGATACATACACAACACACACACACAATTTATTCTAGGCAGAGCAACTGCTAGTCAGGACTACCATCAACTTTCAATTAAACTATTTCTTCAAGTTTGTAGGAAAACCAGGTTTGCTAGCAAATAAACTTTGATGAGGGTCTGATGCAAAGAAAATCATTCTAAAAAACCTTAAGAAATTGAACTCACGTGAGTGGAAAAAAACAAAACATAGCACCCAAAATATAAAAGCTGTTGGGCAGAACTCTTCACAAAAGACAAATGCATAGAATTTGAACATCCAATCAGCTTCTACTGCTCATTATTAAAACTCTGAAAATCCTTTACTAGTTTCTGATGTTTACAGAGAATTCCTAAGGATTTTAAGGTGTCCTTTAGACTCAGGTTTTCTTCACTACAGACAAGATAGGAGTATTTTTCTCTCTCCTGGGAGCCTAGTCAAGGTTTTTGGCAGTCCCAAACTCTTTCATTACTCTTCCCTTGTTAATGTGTTTTAAGTATGAATGTGTCAAACTGAGAAGAAAAAGATGAAAATTGCTTGGGCTAAAAAAAAAAAAATGTTTAACTTGAAAAGAACTGGCAACAAATGGCCTAATCTATGGAATTCACATACAAATATAAGTGATGTGTATTCATTGTGTTTCAGTGGCAAGAGAGTAGCATAGCAACATGACACTCCTTAAATCTAGGTAGGTATTATGAAGAGAAATGCTACTTTCTCCTAACTATGTATTAATACATTGCAGCTTTTAAAAAATGACAAATTATTTCAAAACCAAAAAGTTTTAATGCACTCTAATTAGATCGATGCCTGTATTGATATTATAAACTGCCTTTATACATGATTGCGCAGCTCCAATTTTTGCCAAATTAAACTCTTTATAATGTGGCTTGCCTATTCTTATACATAAGTTGTGATTTTGTCCTATCCAAAAAATAAGAATCACCAAACCAAGAGTTGCCTGTTTTTCCCTTACAGGCATCTCACATCTAACTGTCCTTTTAGTCTAATTAAATTGAGTCACTTTGCTACCCAGCACCTCCTCCCCTATGGCTCTCCTAGCCTGCAAGATTCTTTATATCCCATCCTTCACCTCTAGTTTCTTGCCTTGACCTCCACTATCAGTAGACATTCTAATCCCTACGTGCTGGCCCAGTGCTCAAGTCCTAGATCTCTCCAAGCTTCATCTTTTGAAAGCTCCCTAAAGCCAACTTATTCACATATTTGCCCCTAGACACTGCTTTCTCAGCCTTGCTTCAACAGTTCTCACAGGAACATAGATTGAGAAAATATAACAGCTTCAATAATTTTTAAAATTTTGCTTCTTCTCTTAATACTACAAAATGAGTCAAAAGCTTCTCCAACTATTAAAGACTATTAAGTCAGGCAGGACTCACATGAAGAGAAGCTAGAGCTCACGATAACCACAATGGGCAACCTCAAGAGAAGAAACCAGCAACTCAGTTCCTCGGGTGGGCAAAAGAAGTATAAATGTGAAAAACTAAGCATGATTTTAAAAGTATAATAAAACAGAATGCTTGGAGTAAAGGCTACTAATCAATTCTTTTTTCCTACTCTTTGTTCCCAAAGAGGTGATTCTTAATCATGTCCTTTGGTTTTACAGTAAGTCCTCCATATACAAACAAGTTCCGTTCCAAGAGCACATTTGTTAAGTCCAATTTGTTCGTAAGTCCAGCAAAGTTAGCCTAGGTACCCGATTAACACAATTGGCTATATAGTACTGTAATAGCTTTATAATACTTTTCATACAAATAATGCATAAAAAACAAAAACAAAAAATAAACATTTTTACTCTTACAGTACAGTACCTTGAAAAGTACAGTAGTACAGTACAACAGCTGGCATACAGGGACTGGCATCGAGTGAACAGGCAAGAAGAGTTACTGACTGGAGGAGGGAGAGGAGGTGGGAGATGCTAGAGGTGAAGGATCGTCAGCAACAGGAGACAGCGGGCAAACTACAAGTTCACTCACACCTGATGTTGATGGCACAGGTTCTGGTTCCTTGCTGGATTCAATTCTATCTACCCTCTTGAAAAAACAATCCAGTGATGTCTGGGTAGTAGCCCTTTTTTTCTTGTCATAGATGACACGGTAGCACCGGATTGCATTCTGAACGGCTGCTTTAACCTTTGTGTACTGTTCTACGTTCGGGTCCTGTGCCTCAAAAACTAACAGTGCCTCCTCAAATAAAGAAAATCCCCTTGCCATTTCCTGCATCATGAATCTCTTTGGTTCTTCAGTTACTTCTTCCTTCTCTTGTCTCTCTTCATCCTTTCTCTGGGCCTCCAGTTCCTGGTCTTTTTAGCAGTACCAGCTAGATCACCACTGCTTTTACACTTGCTTCCGGACATCCTGGGCTTGAAATAAAGATACTGTACTACTGTACTCTATACAGTACTGTAAAGTACACAAAAGCACAACCTCTTGTAGCGGATGCATGCACGTGACAATGTACACCAGACACGTGAACTAACTTACGTGACTGGACATGTGAACAGACATTCATATCTTTGAAAGTTCGCAACTTGAAGGTTCGTATGAGGGGATTTACTTGTTTTCTATTGCTTTTCTGAGTATTTACTTTCATCCAAGATATACAACAACTACAGTTTATCAGCTTAAGATGTAATTTATAGTATAACCTAACACATATAGGATTCTGTGTTCTTAGCCTTTTAAAAGAAACCAATCTAAATCCATTCAGGTAAGTGAAATTCTCTTTAAGAAAGAGAATATTAACGTTCTATTTTACTGACTCAAGTCTATACAAGGAAAGTTTCTCACTCCAAATCCTTTAATATATTTATTTGATTAAATATAATCTGGCCAAATAGGAAGAATGTAGAACATTCTAAAAGTTGACTTAAAAACTGATGAAAGGATATACTTTTAAATGGTTAATTTTTGTTATGTGAATTTTACCTCAATTAGAAAGAAAACAGATGAAAGGGACCGAAAAGACTCTCACTTCTGGTGTGATAGAATAATTGGACTAGACTTGCCTTTCCAACATAAAAAACTATAAAACTG
This sequence comes from Balaenoptera physalus, assembly GCF_965194825.1. Lineage (NCBI taxonomy): Eukaryota > Metazoa > Chordata > Mammalia > Artiodactyla > Balaenopteridae > Balaenoptera > Balaenoptera physalus. The sequence goes on along the minus strand of NC_138882.1, from coordinate 95,525,007 downwards.
GACTTATATGTAAAATAAATGCTTTTAGATATTGAATAACAGCAAAGGACTGTGATCCCTAAAAGAAGGAAAACAAATGAAGTGGACACCAAGATGACCCAGCTTTCACCCTGGAGGCTCTTTTCAGAAAACAGCATAGAACATGGTAACCATGCTGAGTTAAGGAAAAAGAGACCAGAGTGTGCAGGGGCAGAGGCAAATACAATCTTCAGGGTACAGTATCAGAAAGGAGGGAGCAACACAGAAGAGAAGCTCCAGAAATCTACACAGGATCTACTTGAGTCTTGGGCTGAATACTAAGCTGGTAAGGTATAAGGTAACACTGCACAAGGCTAGACAACATATTACTGGGAAAGAACAGCTAATGGAACCCTGTAAAGCTGACTAACACCCCAGAGTTAACGAAGGTCTGGGAAATGTTCAACTTCCAATGATCTTCACAAGAGAGGCCTTGTCAAACACCTGGGTAATTCAGTAGAAACAGTAGGAGGTCATGGCTTGCCAGTTGGACTTAACTAGCCCTAGAGTGAAGGCTACTTTAGAACCACCACAAAAAAAAAGCTTTAAAAAAGCTTTTCAGAAGGATCAAGTTGATTCATAAGTAATTTAAATAACCACAGAAACAAAAGTCAATAATTTTTACATGAAGACATCAAAATCCAGACACGCCACAATGTAACATTTACAATGTCTAGCATCCAATCAAAATTACTGAACATGCAAAGAAGCCTGAAAATGATACTCATAATCAGGAGAAAAATCAGTTAACAGAAACAGAAGCAAAAATGACAGACATGATACAGTTGGCAGAGAAAGACTTCAATTCAGATATTTTAAATATATTCATAAACTTAAAGCAAAATATGAACATAATGAGTACAGAAATAAAAGACATAAAAAAGAAAACAAAGGGAACTTCTGGAGCTTAAAAATACCTCACATGAAAAGAAAACTTCGCTGGATTGTTTGAACAGCAGATTTTAGATACTGCAGAGGAAATGATCAGTGAAGTTGAATAAGTAGTAATAAAAATTGTCAAAAACTAAAACAAAAACTGAAGCACAGAGAGAAGAAAAGGGTAAAACAAAAGTCTCACTGGGACAGTATCAAGTGGTTTACCTTACACATAAATGGGAATCCCAGAAGTGAGGGGGTGGGAGGCAGGGAACAAATATTTCAAGAAATAATAGCTGAAATTTTTCTAAATTTGATGAAAACTCGTAACACATAGATCCATGAGGCTCAACAAATTCCAAACAGGATAAATATAAGGAAAGCCTTACCAAGGCAAACCATAATCAAGTTGCTGAAAACTGGTGATAAAGAGAAAATTCTTAACAGCCAAAGGAAAGAATATACATTACATATAGGAACAACAAGGTAAGTCAGAAAACAATGGAAAATATTTAGAGAATTCTTTGGTGGTCCAGTGGTTAGGACTCGGCACTTTCACTGCCGTGGGCCCGGGTTCAATCCCTGGTTGGGGAACTAAGATCCCACAAGCTGCCCAGAACGGCAAAAAAAAAAAAAAATTAAAGTGCTAAGGGGAAAAAAAATCTGTGAATCTAGAATTCTAGACATATCCTTCAAGACGAAGGTGAAATAAAAACATTTTCAGTTAAACAAAACTGTTGTGAGTTTGTTAACAGCAGACCTGCACTTAGGGCCAGGGACATAATTTGTGGGTCCCAGGGCAAATTGAAAACGTGAGGCCCCTTGTTCAAAGTGCTTTAAAGGTACATATGAAGCTTTTCCTTTTTCTGCAGTCTTCTTTTCAACTTATCTTGCCGTTTTAAATTTACTATTTAATGTTTTATGTGAAAAATTTTTAAATTTAAATTATTAGCATGTGTTTTACCATTCATCTATATGTTGTGCAATATCATTTTAAATGCAAATATCAGAGCGATACATGGAACATTTATCAACAGACCATACGTTGCGCCATAAAATGAGATGTGATAAATTTAAAAGGATTGAAATCATTCTGAGAATGTTTTCTAACCCACTATGGAAATGAATTAGAAATTAGTTCTAAACCAAAAGGAAAATACCAAAATATTTGGAAATAAATGCTTATATTACAAAAGGAAAAAAAAGTTTAAAAACAATGAATGAGGGGGCTCCTCTGGTGGCGCAGTGGTTGAGAATGTGCCTGCCAATGCAGGGACACGGGTTCAAGCCCTGGTCTGGGAAGATCCCACACACCATGGAGCAACTGGGCCCGTGAGCCACAAATTACTGAGCCTGCGTGTCTGGAGCCTGTGCTCCGCAACAGGAGAGGCCGCGATAGTGAGAGGCCCGTGCACCGCGATGAAGAGTGGCCCCCACTTGCCGCAACTAGAGAAAGCCCTCACACAGAAACGAAGACCCAACATAGCCATAAATAAATAAATAATTTTTTAAAAAAAACAATGAATGAGGATACAATTTCTTAGTGTTTTAAATTGGAACACCTTCTACCCTGTTAAGTTTCAAGTTATATTTTATCTATTTCTTTAATTTTATTTTATTTATTTTTTTATACAGCAGGTCCTTATTAGTCATCAATTTTATACACATTAGCGACTGTCAATCCCAATCACCCAATTCATCACACCACCACCACCACCATCCCACCACTTTCCCCCCTTGGTGTCCATACATTTGTTCTCTACATCTGTGTCTCAATTTCTGCCCTGCAAACTGGTTCATCTGTACCATTTTTCTAGGTTCCATATATATGCAATAATATACGATATTTGTTTTTCTCTTTCTGACTTACTGCACTCTGTATGACAGTCTCTAGATCCATCCATGTGTCTACAAATGATCCAATTTTGTTCCTCTTTATGCCTGAGTAATATTCCACTGTATATAGGTACCACAACTTCTTTATCCATTCGTCTGTCGATGGGCATTTAGGTTGCTTCCATGACCTGGCTATTGTAAATAGTGCTGCAATGAACATTGGAGTGCATGTGTCTTTTTGAATTATAGTTTTCTCTGGGTATATGCCCAGTAGCGGGATTGCTGGATCATACGGTAATTCTATTTTTAGTTTTTTAAGGAACCTCCATACTGTGCTCTATAGTGGCTGTATCAATTTACATTCCCACCAACAGTGCAAGAGGGTTCCCTTTTCTCCACACCCTCTCCAGCATTTGTTGTTTGTAGATTTTCTGCTGATGCCCATTCTAACTGGTGTGAGGTGATACCTCAATTGTAGTTTTGATTTGCATTTCTCTAATAATTAGTGATGTTGAGCAGCTTTTCATGTGCTCCTTGGCCATCTGTATGTCTTCTTTGGAGAAATGTATATTTAGATCTGCTGCCCATTTTTGGACTGTGTTATTCGTTTTTTTAAAATTGAGCTGCATGAGCTGTTTATATATTTTGGAGATTAATCCTTTGTCCATTGATTTGTTTGCAAATATTTTCTCCCACTATGAGGGCTGTCTTTTCGTCTTGTTTATGGTTTCCTTTGCTGTGCAAAAGCTTTGAAGTTTCATTAGGTCTCATTTGTTTATTTTTGTTTTTATTTCCATTACTCTAGGAGGTGGATCAAAAAAGATCTTGCTGTGATTTATGTCAAAGAGTGTTCTTCCTATGTTTTCCTCTAAGAGTTTTATAGTGTCTGGTCTTACATTTAGGTCTCTAATCCATTTTGAGTTTATTTTTGTGTATGGTGTTCGGGAGTGTTCTAATTTCATTCTTTTACATGTAGCCGTCCAGTTTTCCCAGCACCACTTATTGAAGAGACTGTCTTTTCTCCACTGTATATCCTTGCCTCCTTTGTCATAGATTAGTTGACCATAGGTGCGTGGGTTTATCTCTGGGCTTTCTATCTTGTTCCATTGATCTATGTTTCTGTTTTTGTGCCAGTATCATATTGTCTTGATTACTGTAGCTTTGTAGTATAGTCTGAAGTCAGGGAGTCTAATTCCTCCAGCTCCGTTTTTTTCCCTCAGGACTGCTTTGGCTATTCAGGGTCCCTTGTGTCTCCATACAAATTTTAAGATGATTTGTTCTAGTTCCATAAAAAATGCCATTGGTAATTTGATAGGGATTGCATTGAATCTGTAGATTGCTTTGGGTAGTATAGTCATTTTCACAATACTGATTCTTCCAATCCAAGAACATGGTATATCTCTCCATCTGTTGGTATCATTTTTAATTTCTTTCATCAGTGTCTTATAGTCTTCTGCATACAGGTCTTTTGTCTCCCTAGGTAGGTTTACCCTAGGTATTTTATTCTTTTTGTTGCAATGGTAAATGGGAGTGTTTCCTTAATTTCTCTTTCAGATTTTTCATCATGAGTGTATAGCAATGTAAGAGATTTCTGTGCATTATTTTTTATCCTGCAACTTTACCAAATTCATTGATTAGCTTTAGTAGTTTTCTGGTGGCATCTCTGTAGGATTCTCAATGTATAGTATCATGTCATCTGCAAACGGTGACAGTTTTATTTCTTCTTTTCCAATTTGTATTCCTTTTATTTTTCTTCTCTGATTGCCATGGCTAGGACTTCCAAAACTATGTTGAATGATAGTGGTGAGAGTGGACATCCTTCTCTTGCTCCTGATCTTAGAGGACATGCTTTCAGTTTTTCACTATCGAGAATGATGTTTACTGTGGGTTTGTCGTATATGGCCTTTATTATGTTGAGGTAGGTTCCCTCTATGCCCACTTTCTGGACAGTTTTATCATAAATGGTGTTGAATTTTGTCAAAAGCTTTTTCTGCATCTATTGAGATGATCATATGGTTTTTATTCTTCAATTTGTTAATATGGTGTATCACATTGACTTACGTATATTGAAGAATCCTTGCATCCCTGGGATAAATCCCACTTGATCATGGTGTATGATCCTTTTAATGTGTTGTTGGATTCTGTTTGCTAGTATTTTGTTGAGGATTTTTGCATCTATATTTATCAGTGATATAGGTCTGTAATTTTCTTTTTTTGTAGTATCTTTGTCTGGTTTTGGTATCAGGGTGCTGGTGGCCTCATAGAATGAGTTTTGGAGTGTTCCTTCCTCTGCAATTTTTTGGAAGAGTTTGAGAAGGATGGGTGTTAGCTCTTCTCTAAATGTTTGATAGAATTCACCTGTGAAGCCATCTGGTCCTGGACTTTTGTTTGTTGGAAGATTTTTAATCACAGTTTCAATTTCATTACTTGTGATTGGTCTGTTCATATTTTCTGTTTCTTCCTGGTTCAGTCTTGGAAGGTTAATACCTTTCTAAGAATTTGTCCATTTCTTCCAGGTTGTCCATTTTATTGGCATAGAGTTGCTTGTAGTAGTCTCTTAGGATGCTTTGTATTTCTGCGGTGTCTGTTGTAACTTCTCCTTTTTCATTTCTGATTTTATTGATTTGAGTCCTCTCCCTCTTTTTCTTGATGAGTCTGGCTAATGGCTTATCAATTTTGTTTATCTTCTCAAAGAACCAGCTTTTAGTTTTATTGATCTTTGCTATTGTTTTCTTTGTTTCTATTTCATTTAGTTCTGCTGTGATCTTTAGAATTTCTTTCCTTCTGCTAACTTTGGGTTTTGTTTGTTCTTCTTTCTCTAGTTCCTTTAGGTGTAAGGTTAGATTGTTTGAGATTTTTCTTGTTTCTTGAGGTAGGCTTGTATAGCAATAAACTTCCCTCTTAGAGCTGCTTTTGCTGCATCCCATAGATTTTGGATCGTCGTGTTTTCATTGTCATTTGTCTCTAGGTATTTTTTGATTTCCTCTTTGATTTCTTCAGTGATCTCTTGGTTATTTAGTAACGTATTGTTTGGCCTCCATATGTTTGTGTTTTTTACGTTTTTTTCCCTGTAATTTATTTCTAATCTCATAGCATTGTGGGCAGAAAAGATGCTTGATATGATTTCAATTTTCTTAAATTTACTGTGGCTTGATTTGTGACCCAAGATGTGATCTATCCTGGAGAATGTTCCGTGCACACTTGAGAAGAAAGTGTAATCTGCTGTTTTTGGATGGAATGTCGTATAAATATCAATTAAATCTATCTGGTCTATTGTGTCATTTAAAGCTTCTGTTTCCTTATTAATATTCTGTTTGGATGATTTGTCCATTGGTGTAAGTGAGGTGTTAAAGTCCCCCATTATTATTGTGTTACTGTCGATTTCCTCTTTTACAGCTGTCAGCAGTTGCCTTATCTATTGAGGTGCTCCTATGTTGGGTGCATATATATTTATAATTGTTATATCTTCTTCTTGGATTGATCCCTTGATCATTATGTAGTGTCCTTCCTTTCCTCTTGTAACATTCTTTATTTTAAAGTCTATTTTATCTGATATGAGTATTGCTACTTCAGCTTTCTTTTGATTTCCATTTGCATGGAATATTTTTTTCCATCCCCTCACTTTCAGTCTGTATGTGTCCCTAGGTCTGAAGTGGGTCTCTTGTAGACAGCACATATATGGGTCTTGTTTTTGTATCCATTCAGCAAGCCTGTGTCTTTTGGTTGGAGCATTTAATCCATTCACGTTTAAGGTAATTATCGATATGTATGTTCCTATGACCATTTTCTTAATTGTTTTGGGTTTGCTTTTGTAGGTCCTTTTCTTCTCTTGTGTTTCCCACTTAGAGAAGTTCCTTTAGCATTTGTTGTAGAGCTGGTTTGGTGGTGCTGAATTCTCTTAGCTTTTGCTTGTCTGTAAAGCTTTTGATTTCTCCATCGAATCTAAATGAGATCCTTGCGGGTTAGAGTAATCTTGGTTGTAGGTTCTTCCCTTTCATCACTTTAAGTATATCATGCCACTCCCTTCTGGCTTGTAGAGTTTCTGCTGAGAAATCAGCTGTTAACCTTATGGGAGTTCCCTTGTATGTTATTTGTCATTTTTCCCTTGCTGCTTTCAATAATTTTCCTTTGTCTTTAATTTTTGCCAGTTTGATTACTATGTGTCTCGGCGTGTTTCTCCATGGGTTTATCCTGTATGGGACTCTGCGCTTCCTGGACTTGGGTGGCTATTTCCTTTCCTATGTTAGGGAAGTTTTCGACTATAATCTCTTCAAATATTTTCTCTGGTCCTTTCTCTCTCTCTTCTCCTTCTGGGACCCCTATAATGCGAATGTTGTTGTGTTTAATGTTGTCCCAGAGGTCTCTTAGGCTGTCTTCATTTCTTTTCATTCTTTTTTCTTTAGTCTGTTCCGCAGCAGTGAATTCCACCATTCTGTCTTCCAGGTCACTTATCCGTTCTTCTGCCTCAGTTATTCTGCTACTGATTCCTTCTAGTGTAGTTTTCATTTCAGTTATTGTATTGTTCATCTCTGTTTGTTCTTTAATTCTCCTAGGTCTTTGTTAAACATTTCTTGCATCTTCTCGATCTTTGCCTCCATTCTTATTCCGAGGTCCTGGATCATCTTCACTATCATTATTCTGAATTCTTTTTCTGGAAGGTTGCCTATCTCCACTTCATTTAGTTGTTTTTCTAGGGTTTTATCTTGTTCCTTCATCTGGTATATAGCCCTCTGCCTTTTCATCTTGCCTATCTTTCTGTGAATGTGGTTTTTGTTCCACAGGCTGCAGGACTGTAGTTTTTCTTGCTTCTGCTGTCTTCCCTCTGGTGTTTGAGGCTATCTAAGAGGTTTGATGGGAGGCTCTGGTGGTGGTTAGAGCTGAGTGTTGCTGTGGCAGTCAGAGCTCAGTAAAACTTTAATCCACTTGACTGTTGATGGGTAGGGCTGGGTTCCCTCCCTGTTGGTTGTTTTGCCTGAGGCAACCCAACACTGGAGCCTACCTGGGCTCTTTAGTGGGGCTAATGACGGACTTTGGGAGGGCTCACGCCAAGGAGTACTTCCCAGAACTTCTGCTGCCAGTGTCCTTGTCCCCACGGTGAAACAGAGCCACCCCCCGCCTCTGCAGGAGACCTTCCAACACTAGCAGGTAGGTCTGGTTCAGTCTCCCCCACGGTCACTGCTCCTTCCCCTGGGTGCTGATGTGTACACTATTTTGTGTGCGCCCTCCAAGAGTAGGGTCTCTGTTTCCCCTAGTCCTGTCGAAGTCCTGCAATCAATTCCCACCAGGCTTTAAAGTCTGATTCTCTATGAATTCCTCCTCCTGTTGCCGGACCCCCAGGTTGGGAAGCCTGATGTGGGGCTCAGAACCTTCACTCCAGTGGGTGGACTTCTGTGGTATAAGTGTTCGCCAGTCTGTGAGTCACCCACCCAGCAGTTATGGGATTTGATTTTACTCTGATTGCACCCCTCCTACCGTCTCACTGTGGCTTCTCCTCTGTCCTTGGATGTGGGGTATCCTCCTTGGTGAAGTCTAGTGTCTTCCTGTCGATGATTGTCCAGCAGCCAGTTGTGATTCTGGTGCTCTCGCAAGAGGGAGTGAGAGCACGTCCTTCTAATCTGCCATCTTGGTTCCTCTCTCAAGTTATATTTTAATTTTCTCTCCAGGTTAAATGCTCTAGCTTAACATTTGTTTAAATTACTTTACAGCCAATCCTGAACAAAATGTACCATTCTTTTCAAAGTTACATTTTTCTAAACCATGTAGTGAAATTTGAGTGTCATCATTCCACCTAAGAATTGAAAAATAAATGATTTAAGGTTCTCCCTTAAGAAGAAAAAATAAATAAATTAAGCCCAAAGCAAGTAGAAGAAAGGAAATAATAAAGAGTGAATACTGATGAAACAGCAACAGATGAAAATGGAAAAAATACCAATAAAACAAAAAAAGTTATTTAAAAAGATCAGTAAAATGATAAACCTCTAGGTAGACTGGACAAATAAAAAAGAGAGAAAAAGCACAAGTTAGCAATATCAGGAATGAAAAAGGGGGCATCACTGCAGATCCCACATTAAAGGATATAAAGGACTATTATGAATAAATTTATGCTAGTAAATTTGACAACTTAAAGGAACAAATTTCTTGAAAGAAGCAAAGTACCAAAACTGGTGTAAGCCTTGGCTGCAGCTTTTACTTTCTGTGTAATCTTAGTCAGGTTCCTTAACCTCTCTCTCCCTCCATGAATGTGCCAATTCATAAGCTGATACATTTCAACTATTGATACTTAGATCAGTGCCTGGCACATAGAAAACACTCAGTGCATGCTAGGTGATATTAATATCATCATCATACAGACAGGGACCCCTTCCAAAGAATATATGGCATTTACATTAGATCAGTTTGAGAATTGTTAACCTCATCAAATAGTACCCTAGTATGTGAGTGAGTGGGAAGATTACAACAGAAATTAATATTTAATGTAGCAAAAACTGCATCAAAAAGAAACTGTCTTTTGGTCTTTATTAGAAAACTGGACTTCTAGCAATGCGAAAAATAACCCCTTCAAATGATGGTATTTCAGATCTTAGTCTAAGTCTTCCTTCTTAAGCATTATTTCTGTTTTCCCTGGGTTAACCTAGCCAGCTTGTTTTCACCATGATTTGAATTCAGACCATTGCTGGAAATGTGTAGTGCTGATAATACAGCTTGAAGTACTTTAAATTTTTGTCTGGAATGGCTTCATGTACAAATTTGAGTAGGGTGGGATGATAAAACAAAAAAAAGCCCATAACATTTACCATTAAATTTTTAAAGTAAAAACAAAAACAAACAAAAAAGAAGATATAGGAATTCTGAATATCTCTATATTTAATTAAAAATTAATTTTAAATTTTAATTAAAAACCTTCCCATAAAGAATACTCCAGGTCTAGAGAGCTTCACTGGTGAATTTCATTAAACATGTAAAGAGACAATGTCAACCTTACAAAAACTCTCTCAGAAAACAGAGGAAGAAGAAACACTTTCCAATTCATTTTATGAGGCCAGCATTACTCTGTTAGATAACCAGACAAAGACTTTACAAGAGAAGAAAAACACAGAACAATATAACTCATGAAAATAAATGTAAAAATACTTTAAAAGTATTAGCTAAAAAATTCCATAAATAAATACAAAAAGGATACTATGCAGTGATTTAAGTATACTTTATAACAGAATGCAAGGGTTGCTTTAACATGAAAAGCCATCACATTTATGACATAAAGAAAAAAAAAACCCTCACACTGGTCAAAATGGCCATCATCAAAAAGTCTACAAATAATAAATGAAGAGTGTGGAGAAAAGGGAACCCTTGTACACTGTTGGTGGAAATGTAAATTGGTGCAGCCTCTATAGAAAACACTATGGAGGTTCCTTAAAACCTTATCCCATTCCTGGGCATGTATCTGGAAAAGATGAAAACTAATTCAAAAGGATACATGCACCCCTATGTTCATAGTGGCACTATTTATAACAGCCAAGACATGGAAGCAACCTACATGTCCATCAACAGATGAATGGATAAAAAAGATGTAGTGTGGGTACACACACACACACATACACACTGGCATACTACTCAGTCATCAAAAAGAATGAAATACTGCTATTTGCAGCAACATGGATGGACCTAGAGATTATCATACTAAGTGAAGTAAGTCAGACAGAGAAAGACAAATATCATATGATATTGCTTATATGTGAATCTAAAAAAATAGTATAAATGAACTTATTTACAAAACAGAAACACTCACAGACATAGAAAACTCATGGTTACCAAAGGGGAAGTGGGAGGAGGGATAAATTGGGAGGGAGTATGGGATTAACAGATGCACATTACCATATGTAAAAATAGATAAACAACAAGGATTTACTGTATAGCACAGGGAACTGTATTCAATATCTTGTAATAACCTATAATGGAAAAGAATTGGAAAAAAGGATATAGATATATGCATACATATATGCATAACCAAATCACTTTGCTGTATACCTGAAACTAACAGTGTTGTAAATCAAATATACATCAATTAAAAATAAATAAATGAAAAAAACCTCTATATGATTATCTTAATAGATGCAGGAAAAGTATCCCAAGATGACAGAGTAGAAAGACCCTGTGCTCAACTCCTCTCACAGGCACACCAAAATTATAACTATTTACAGAACAAATATCGCTGAAAAAGACTGAAATCTACCAGAAAATATATTCTACAACTAAAGGTATAAGGAAGGAACAACAACAAGACACGTAGGAGGGGCAGAGATGCAGTATAGTCAAGACCCATATCCCTGGGTGGGCGACCCATAAACGGGAGAATAATTACAATTGCAGGGGTCCTCTCCAAGGAGCAAAGGGTCTGAACCCCACATTAGGCTCCCCAGTCTGGGGGTCCTGCACCAGGAAGATGAGCCCCCAAAACATTTGGCTTTGAAGGCCAGCGGGGCTTACTCTGGAGAGAGCCAGAGGGCTGTGGGAAATAGAGACTCTACTCTTAAAGGGTGCACACAAAATTTCACACACTCCAGGACCCAGGGCAGAAGCAATAATTTGAAAGGAGCCTGGGTCAGAACAACCTGCTGATCTTGGAGAGTCTCCTGGAGAGGCAAGAGGCAATTTCAGCTCACCCTGGGGACACAGACACTGGCGGAAGCCATTCTGGGGGCTTGTTCTACCACGTGGACACTGGTGCTGGCAAGCGCCACTTTGGAATCCTCCCTCTAGCTTATTAGCCTCAGGACCCCTGTTTACCAACATTTAGGCACCAGTACTGGGACACCTCAGGCCAAGCAACTAACTAGGCAGTGACACAGCTCCACCCTCCAGCAGACAAGCTGCCTTAAGACCCCCTGAACTCACAGCCGCCCTTGGACACGGCCCTGCCCACCAGAGGATCCAAGACCTGGCCCCACACACCAGATCCAGGGCCCTTAGGGTCCTGCAGCCAGACAACCCAGGACCCAGCTCTGCTCACCAATGAACAGGCACCAGCCCCAGAATCTCCTGAGTCCCAGCCCCACCCACCAGCAAGCCTGCACTAGCCTCCGGACCAGCCTCACCCACCAGTGGGCAGACACCAGCCCCCAGGACTACAGCCCCACAGCCTGCCATGGCAGGACCCAGCCCACCCAGCAGCAGGCCAGTAACAGCTTTGGGACAATCTGGGAATCAGCCTTGCCCACCAGCAGGCCAACACAAGCTTTGGGACACCCTGGACCCCACAGTCAGCTGTGTCAGGAACAGGCCCCACCCACCAGTAGTCCAACACCAGCTCTGGGACATGTGTGCTCCACAGCCAGAACCCAGGACGCAGCTCTGCCTACTAGTGGGCTGGCACTAACCCAAGGATCTGGCTTAACTCACTGGTGGGTGGATACCAACCCTGGGATATCCTAGACCCCAACTCCACCCACCAGTGAGCCAGCACTAGCCCCAGGGCCCTGTGGGGTTCTGCAGCCAGCCAACTCATGACCCAGCCCTGCCAAAAAGCAGCTGGCAGCCTCCTCACAAGGCAGGGCCTGGCAACTAACCAGGCTGGGGGCCAGCCATTTCTACCAGACTGTCCACAGTAAGAGAAGGATCCACACAGCTCAATTAAGGGGCACCCCCAGCTCTGGTGACCAGAGGGAAGTGTGTTTCTGGGATGCATAGAATGTCTCCTACAAACGGATACTTTTCCAAGGTTGGAAGCATAACCAACCTACCACGTACACAGAAATAAAATAGCAAGTTAGGCAAAATGAGGTGACAGCGGAATATATTCCAAACAAAGAACCAAGAAAAAACCCCAGAAGAACTATGTGAAGTGGAGAAAGACAATCTACTTAAGAAAGAGTTCCAGGTAATGATTATAAAGATGATCAAAGAACTCAGAAGAATAATGAATGAACAGAGCAAGAAATCAGAAGTTTTACACAAAGAGTTAGAAAATATAAAGAACAACCAGAGTTAAAGAATATAATAACTGAAATGAAAAATATACTAGAAGAAATTAACAGTAGACCAAATGATACAGAGGAACGGATGAGTGAGCTGGAAAACAGAATAGTGGAAATCACTGAAGCTGAACAGAAAAAAGGAAAAAGAATTAAAAGAAGTGAGAAGAGTTTAAGAAACCTCTGACACAACATGAAGCGTACTAACATTTGCATTATAGGGGTCGCAGAAGGAGAAGAGAGAGAAAAAGGGGCAGAGAACATATCTGAAGACATAATAGCTGAAAATTTCCCTAACCTGGGAAAGTACACAGAAATCCAAGTCCAGGAAGCACAGAGAGCCCCAAACAGGATCAACCCAAAGAGGATCATACCAATACACATTGTAATTAAAATGACAAAAATTAAAGATAAAGAGAGACTATTAAAAGCAGCAAGTGAAAAGCAACAAGTTACATACAAGGGAACTCCCATAAGACTATCAGCAGAAACTCTCAGGCCAGAAGGGAGTGCCTGATATATTTAAAATGATGAAAGAGAAAAAACTACAACTTAAAATACTCTGCCCAGCAAGGCTCTCATTCAGATTTGACAGAGATATCAAATTTTTACAGAGAAGCAAAAGCTAAAAGAGTTCAGCATCACCAAACAGGCTTTACAAGAAATGTTAAAGGGACTTCTCTATGTGAAAGAGAAAAGCCCACAACTAGAAACATGAAAATTACAAAAGGAAAAAGCTCATTGGTAAAGGCAAATATACAGTAAAGGTCATATACAAAACTGGTAGGAAGGTGAAAAAACAAAAATAATAAATTCATCTATAGCTACAATAAGCAGTTAAGGGATATACAAAATAAATGGATGTCAAAAACGGTAATCATGAGGGGAGAGGAGTACAAAGGCAGAGTTGTTAAAATGTGTTTGAACTGAAGAGATCAGCAACTTAAAATAATCATACATATATATGTTTTATATATATATATGCATAAACTTCATGATAACCCCAAAAGAAAAACCTATAATAAATAACACACATACAAAATAGAAAGGAATCCAAACATAACACTAAAGATAGTTATCAAATCACAAGAGAACAAAAAAAAGAACAAAGGAACAAAAAAGAAATACCGAAACAACCCCAAAATGATTGAGACAGTAACTACACATATATCAGTAATTACTTTAAATATAAATGAACCAAATGCTCCAGTCAAGACACAGAGTGGCTAAATGCATACAAAAACAATATGTGTATATATGCTGCCAACAAGAGACTCACTTCAGATCTAAAAATACACAGACTGAAAGTGAGGGGAAGAAAAAGTTATTCCATGTAAATGGAAATCAAAAGAAAGCCGGGATAGCAATACTTACATCAAACAAAACAGACTTTAAAACGAAGACTGTTACAAGAGACAAAGAAGGATATTACCTAATGATGAAGGGATCAATCCAAGAAGATATAACAACTGTAAATATATATGTACCCAACATAGGAGCACCTATATACATAAAGCAAATACTAACATACATAAAGGGAGAAATTGACAGTAGCACAAAAATAGTAGGGGACTTTAATACCCCACTTACATCCATAGACAGATCATCCAGAGAGAAAATCAATAAGAAAACACTGGCCTTAAATGACACATTAGACCAAGTGGACTTAATAGATACATATAGAATATTCTGTCCAAAACCAGCAGAATACACATTCTTTTTAAGTGCACATAGGACATTCTCCAGGGTAGATAATATGCTAGGCCACAAAACAAGCCATGGTAAATTTAAGAAGACTGAAATCATATCAAGCCTCTTTTCTTACCACAATGCTATGAGACCAGAAATGAACTAAAAGAACTGCAAAAACACCAACACGTGAAGGCTAAACAATATGCTAAACAACCAATGGATCACTGAAGGAATCAATGAAGAAATCAAAAAGCACCTAGAGATGAATGAAAACAAAAACACAACAACACAAGCGCTATGGGACCCAACAAAGGCAGTCCTAAGAGGGAAGTTTATAACAGTAAAAGCTTACCTCAGGAAACAAGAAAAATGCCAAAGAAACAACCTAACTTTACACCTAAAGAAACGAGAAAAAGAAAAAAACCCAAAGTTAGTAGAAGGAAAGAAATAATAAAGACCAGAGCAGAAATAAATGAAATAGAGACTAAAAACAAAACAAAACAAAATAGAAAAGATCAGTGAAATTAAGAGCTGGTTTTTGGAAAGATACATAAAATTGATAAACCTTTAACCAGACTCATCAAGAAAAGAAGGGAGAAGGCCCAAATCAATAAAGTCAGAAATAGAAAAGAAGTTACAACTGCCAGCAAAGAAATACAAAGGATCATAAAAGACTACTACAAACAACTACACCAATAAAATGGACAACCCAGAAGAAATAAATTCCTAGAAACAGACAGTCTCCCAAAACTGAACTATGAAAAAATAGAAAATATAGACACACCAAATACCAGTAATGAAACTGAATCAGTGATTTAAAAAATAAAAAAACTACCAACAAACAAAAGTACAGAACCAGATGACTTCACAGGTATATTCTACCAGTATTTAGAGAAGAGTTAACACCTATCCTTCTCACACTATTTCCAAAAACTGCAGAAGAAGGAAAACTTCCGAACTAATTCTATGAGGCCAGCATCACCCTGATACCAAAACCAGACAAAGATATCACAAAAAATGAAAATTATAGGCCAATATCACTGATGAACATAGATGCAAAAATCCCCAATGAAATATTAGCAAACGGAATCCAACAATCCATTAAAAGGATCATACACCACGATCAAGCGGGATTCATCCCAGGGAGGCAAGGATGGTTCAATATCTGAAAATCAATCAATGTGATACATCACATTAACAAATTGAAGAATAAAAACCGTATGATCATCTCAGTAGATACAGAAAAGCTTTTGACAAAATTTAATGCCCATTTATCAAAAAGACTCTCCAGTAAGTGGATATGGAGGGAACATACCTCAACATAATTAAGGCCACATATGGTAAGCCCACAGCTAACACCATCCTCAATGGTGAAAAGCTGAAAGCATTTCCTCTAAGATGAGGAAAAAGACAAGGATGCCCACTCTCGCCACTTTTATTTAACATAATATTGGAAGTCCTAGCCACAGCAATCAGACAATGAAAGAAATCCAAATTGGAAAGAAAGAAGTAAAACTGTCACTGTTTGCTGATAAAATGGTACTATACTAAAGACACCACCAAAAAACTACTACAGCTCATCAATGAATTTGGTAAAGTTACAGGGTACAGGGTTTCCCTGGTGGCGCAGTGGTTAAGAATCCATCTGCCAATGCAGGGGACACAGGTTCGAGCCCTGGTCCGGGAAGATCCCACATGCCGCGGAGCAACTAAGCCCGTGCACCACAAATACTGAGCCTGCGCTCTGGAGTCCACGAGCCATAACTACTGAGCCCACGTGCCACAACTACTAAAGCCCGAGCGCCTAGAGCCCGTGCTCCACAACAAGAGAAGCCACCCCAATGAGAAGTCCACGCACCGCAACGAAGAGTAGCCCCCACTCGCCGCAACTAGAGAAAGCCCGTGTGCAGCAACGAAGACCGAACACAGCCAAAAATAAATCAATAAAAATAAATTTTTAAAAAAGTTACGGGGTACAGAATTAATGTACAGAAACCTGTTGCATTTCTATACACTAACAACAAACTATCAGAGAAATTAAGGAAACAATCCCATTTACATCGCATCAAAAAGAATACCTAGGAATCAACCTACCTAAAGAGGTAAAAGACCCCTACTTGGAAAACGATAAGACACTGATGAAAGAAATTGAAGATGAAACAGATGGAAAGATATATTGTGTTCATGGATTGAAAGCATTATTATTATTACTTTTAAAATTTATTTATTTTCTTTTATTTATTTATTTTTGGCTGCATTGGGTCTTTGTTGCTGCATGAGGGCTTTCTCTAGTTGCGGTGAGCAGGGGCTACTCTTCGTTTCAGCGCACAGCCTTCTCATTGCGGTGGCTTCTCTTGTTGTGGAGCATGGGCTCTAGGCACACGGGCTTCAGTAGTTGTAGCACGTGGGCTCAGCAGTTGTGGCTCGTGGGCTCTAGAGCTCAGGCTCAGTAGTTGTGGTGCACAGGCTTAGTGGCTCTGCAGCATGTAGGATCTTCCCGGACCAGGGCTCGAACCCATGTCCCCTGCATTGGCAGGTGGATTCTTAACCAATGTGCCACCAGGGAAGCCCTGAAAGCATTATTACTGTTAAAATGACCATACTATCCAAGGCAATCTACAGACTCAATGCAATCCCTATCAAATTACCAATGACCTTTTCACAGAACCAGAACAGAAAATTTTTAAATTTGTATGGAAACACAAGAGCCCCCCAAATAGTCAAAACAATCGAGAAATAAGAACAGAGCTGGAAGTATCATGTTCCTTGACTTCAGACTATACTTCAAAGCTATGGTAATCAAAACAGTATGGTACTGGCATAAAAACAGACACATACTTCAATAGAACAGAATGGAGAGCTAGAAATAAACCCACACATCTGTGGTCAATTAATCTACAACAAAGGTGGTAAGAATACACAAGGGAGAAAAGTCAGTCTCTTCAATAAGTGGTGCAGGGAAAACTGGATAGCTACATGTAAAAGAATGAAATTAGAAATTCTCTAATACTATATACAAAAATAAATTCAAAAAACCTAAATATAAGAACAGAAACCATAAAATTCCCAGAACAAAACATAGGCAGAATGCTCTTTGACATAAATCATGGCAATATTTTTTTGGATTTGTCTCCTAAGGAAAAGGAAAAGGAAAAAAAGCAAAAATAATCAAATGGGACCTAATTAAGCTTAAAACCTTAACAATTAACAAAACAAAAAATGAAAAGACAGCATAGTGAATGGGAGAAAACATCTGCAAATGAAATGACCCATAAGAGGATAATATCCAAAATATATAAACAGCTGATACAACTCAACATCAAAAGAACAAACAATGCAATTAAAAAATGGGCAGAAGACCTGAACAGACATTTTTCCAAACAAGACATACAGATGGCCACCAGGCACATGAAAAGTTGTTCAACATCGTTAATCATCAGAGAGATGCAAATCAAAACCACAAAGAGATACCACACCTCACACCTGCTAGAACGGCTATCCTCAAAAATACCGCAAATAACAAATATCGGCGAGGATGTGGAGAAAAGGGAACCCTTGTACACTGTTGGTGGGAATGTAAGTTGGTACAGCCACTGTGGAAAACAGTATGGAGATCCTCAAAAAACTAAAAACAGAACTACCATATGATCCAGCAATTCCACTCCTGGATATATATCTGGAAAAAATGAAAACACTAATTTGAAAAGATATATGCACCCCAATGTTCATAGCAGTGTTATTTACAATTGCCAGGATATGGAAGCAACCTAATTGTCCATCAACAGATGAATGGATAAAGAGGATATATATATATATATATATATATAATGGAATACTACTCAGTCATAAAAAAGAATAAAATTTTGCCATTTGCAACAAAATGGATGAACCTGGAGGGTATTAGGCTCAGTGAAGTAAGTCAGAGAAAGACAAATGCTGTATGTTATCACTTATATGTGGAATCTAAAAAACAAAGGAAACTAGTGAATATCAAAAAAAAAAAAAAGAAAAGAAACAGACTCTCAGATACAGAGATCAAACTAGTGGTTACCAGTGGGGAGAGGAAGGGCAGGAGGAACAAGACAGAATTAGGGGATTAAGTGGTACAAGCTACTATGTATAAAATAAATAAGCTACAAGACTATATCGTACACAGTACAGGGAATATAGGCAATATTTTATAAGTATAAATGGAGTATAATATATAAAAATTTTGAATCACTATGTTTCATACCTGAAATTAATATAATATTGTAAATCAACTAACCTCAATAAAAACAAATAGATGCAGAAAAAGCATTTGAAAAAACTCATACCCATTCACAATCATAAAAAAAAAAGAACCCTTCAGAAAATGAGTAATTAAATTTCCACAATCTCATAAAGAGCATCTATGAAAAAAACTACTGGTACTAGCATACTAAGTGGTAAAAGACTGAACACCTTTCCCTTAAGATTGGGAAAAGGTAAGGATGTCGTCTTTTCCCCCTTTTATTCATCACCATATGAGAAGTCATAATCAATGCCATAAGGCAAGAAAAATTAAATAAAAGGCATTCAGATTGGAAAAGAAGTGAAAGGTTTTTTGGGCAAACAACATGATTGTATATTTAGTCAATCTCAAGAAATCTACAATTACAAGCTAACAGAACTCATGAACGAATTTAGCAAGGTCTCAGGATACATGGTCAATATTTAAGAATTAATTGTACTTATAGATACTGAGAATACTGGAAAATGAAATTTAAAATAACATTTACAGTAGCATGAAAAACAGGAAATACTTAGGAGTACAAGACTTATACACTGAAAACTACAAGATACTGAGAAAAAATTAAAGAATTAAACAAAGACATATCACGTTAATGAACTAAAAGATTTGATTTTGTTATGATATCTAATTCTCTCAAAATTGACCTGTAGATTCAACACAATCCTAATCATATTCATAACAGGCTTTGTTGTAGAATTTGACAAGTTGATTCTCAAATTTATATGGAAATTCAAATGACCTAGAATAGCCTAAATAATTTTGAAAAATAATAAAGTGGATTTCAGGCATTATAAAGCTATGGTAATCAAGACAATATGTATTAGTGAAAGCAGAGACAAATGGACCAATAGAACAGCACAGAGTCCAGAAATAGACCCACTTGTATATAGACAATTGATTTCCACAAAACTGGGGGAAGAATAATCTTTTCAGTAAGTGGCACTGGGATAAATGGATATCCATATGGAGAAAATGAACCTCGACCCTTACTCACACCAGGTACAAAAATTAACTTGAAATGTACAGGTGTCCCCTCCTTATCCATGAGGGATACATTCCAAGACTCCCAATGGGTGCTGAAACTGCTGACAATACCAAACACTCTGTATACTGTTTCTTCCTATAAT
Source organism: Balaenoptera physalus (assembly GCF_965194825.1). Classification (NCBI taxonomy): domain Eukaryota; kingdom Metazoa; phylum Chordata; class Mammalia; order Artiodactyla; family Balaenopteridae; genus Balaenoptera; species Balaenoptera physalus. The sequence goes on along the minus strand of NC_138882.1, from coordinate 95,505,217 downwards.
GGGGGGGTAGCGTAAACAGTGTGGATTCTTTGGACAAAGGGATTGTTCATGTGCCTTGTAGGACAGAGCAAGACGGCAGGAGATTTCATCATGCTACTCAGAACAGCATGCAACTTAAAAATTATAAATTGTTTATTTCTGGAATTTTCCATTAATATTTTTGGACTATGATTGACTGTGTGTAACTGAAACCACAGAAATTGAGACCATGGATAAGGGGGAATCACTGCATCATAAACCTAAACTTAAGAGCTAAAACTATAAACCTTTTAGAAGAAAAAATAAGAAAAAAAATCTTTGTAACTTTAGGGAGGGAAAAGACTTCTTAGGACACAAAAAGTACTAACCATAAAGGCAAAATATTGCTAAAATGGACTTCATCAAGATTAAGATCTTCTGCTCTTCTAAAGATGTTTTATAAATTAAATGGCAAGCCACAGACAGGGAGAAATTATACACGATACATAAATCTGACAAGAACTTAAATCCATAGTATATTGTATATAAAGAACTATAACAACTGAATGAAAAGTCACACAATTAAAATGTGCATCAGATATGAACAGACACTTTACGAAAGATTTTAGGAGTAGCCAGTAAGTACAACAAAGCACCTGAAAAATGTACACTATCATTAGTTATCAAAAACATGCAAATTAAAAACCGCACACCCACTAGAATGGCTAAAATTAAAAAGAATACTAAGTATTGGAGCTCATGGAACTCTCAAACACTGCTGGTATAATATGGTACAACCACTTTGGAAAATAGTTTGGCAGTTTCTTATAAAATTAAACATATGATTGCCATATGAGACAGCAATTTTGAGACAGGTTGGGGCCTGGGACCTGGGACCCTTTGCTGCAGTACTTACACCTGGACAAATGTCTCCTTGAGCAACAGAATACAAAGAAACTATAAGGAACTAAAAATAACTGTGTATGTGCAGTTGGGGCAAATTATGAACAAGATACAAAAGGACCAAAAATGTAACCACCACTTCTGAGGTGTTGGGAGCAAAAGCAGGGTACTGGGCATGACCCCTGCACACTGCACCACCAAGCGGGTGGGCAGACCACCTAAGACACCCCTCCAGCCTAATGCATGGGTACACCCCTATCCTCACCCCATTTAAGGGACCAGCTCGCCCTTGGCCTCAGGGCGCAAGCAAGGGAACCTATAACTTGTTTACGTTCCCTCGTGCTGCACCATAAATCCCATTAAAGCCTTGCCTGAATTTCTCATCTGGCCTCTCATCAACTTCTATTGATTAAAGAGTCCAAGAACCCTGGTAGGTAACAATCTCACTTAGGCATTTCATATGAAAGGAAAATAATGTTCACACAAATACTTTTACATGAATATTCATAGCAGCTTGATTCATGCTAGCCCCAAACTAGAAACAACCAAAAGGTCATCAAGAAGTGAATGCATAAACAAATTGTGATACAGTCATACAATAGGACATTACTCATCAATTAAAAAGAACTAATGATATGTACAATAACTTGATGTCTTTCAAGTTATGCAGAAACAAGAGTACATACAGTATGATTCCATTTATACGAAATTTAAGAACAGGCAAAACTAATCTATTATGAAAGAAAGCAGATCAGTGGTCGCCTAGGGCCAGGAAGGTAAGAACTAACCACAGAGAAGTATAAGGGAGCTTTATGGAATGAAGAAAATTTTATATATCTTGATTGGGATGGTAGTTACATAGGTGTATACATTTGTTGAAACTAATGGACCATACAATTAAAATGGCTGCACTTTACCGTTTGAAATTATATCTCAGTGAAGTTAGTTTTTAAATATGAAAAATAAGATGAAAGGTAAAATATCTAGTACACTCTGAAAATCCTATGCATTTTTGCTCTTAATGTGAATGAGAAAATCATCCTTTTAAAACATGTTATTTACTTCAATATTAATTTGCATAGTATTTCTAGTTACAAAGCAGTTGCAGTTAATCTATCTCCTTTCCTCCTAACAACCTTGATTATTATATTATTGTATACATTTTTATAGGTGAGGATACTTACGCTCAGAGAAGATAAATGAATTACCAAAGCCCAAGGTTTTCTTCTATATCATAGCTACTATTAAAAACTTGACAGTTCAGTTCATTTCAACCTGTTTTTCCTCTACCAGAGCCAGAGATACTGAGCTCTCTAATTGTTTGCCATGCCAGAAAAAGAAAAAGCCATCAGGATTTAATTTCCTGAATCTGAATGCTTTAAGGGAAAACACTGCCAATGTCAAATTTAAAAACAAAAGGTCTCCTTTGTTGAAGCTAGTGCCCCTCAAAGCAGGTGTTACTGGTCTTCTGTATCCTTAATAATGAAGTGACAATCATTTAATTAAATAGTGTTAATAAACTTGTTATTAAAGTAAACAAAATCCAAACACAGTGAATTTCACTCTGGGGACAATATGACTAACTTTCACTAAAATAGTCTTCTATTCAATTTTCACATAAGGCTTACTGCTTAGATGCAAAGAAGCTTTGGACTTAACAAGGGTCCATATTTGTCATGAATTTCAGACCCATATATTTGTAATGAATTTCAGACCTTTTGGAAACAGTGAATGTATGCTGAGTAAGATATGTTAATTATTCTAAACAAAAATCACTCTTTGTATTCAAGCCTAAATTCTGTAGGACCAGTACTACCTTTCTCTGAACAGCAGATTTTGATCAGGAAATGTAAAACAAGTTGTCATACAACCGTATCCTGGAACACCTAAATAATCTGATATTTCTTCCTCATAAATGCATTTAGCCCCCAAGAATACTATACTATTCACTGCAGATTTACCTTAAGCTCCTAGCTACTCCTTTGTCCTAGGAAAAGAGGAGGCTTGGGCATAGATGCCTATTTTTTAAAATGCCAGTTTCAGGTGTAGTGTCAGAATGACTGTTGCTATCCGAAGAAAATGGGTGCCAAAAGGATTCCAACTACTCAGATACTAGAAGGAACACAGCCAAGTGGAAAAAGAATCACTATTGGTGTCATAAGGGTGATTTATTTCAGGAAAGAGATAAGACTAAAGATAAAATCTCTGGAAAAGATGACTCCCCCTCAAAAAAAAAAACAAACACCCTGTACTGATTTTTCAAAAATGCATCGTAGTAGAAAGAGGGGAAGAGAATTAAGATTCATTTTATGCCTTCAGTGTACAAGGTCCTTTAACAAACATTATAATCCTCCTCTCAACCATATAAAGGTAGATATTAATCTCTCTGTGCATATTTTTTACCTGAAAAATGGAGATGAGAGATTTTCTCAATAGTCCAAGGTTCCAACAGCTGGAGGAGTTGAGATTCAGACCTGAATGTGATTACTCCAATGATATTTGCTTTTCCCACTAAATATGTTATACTGTAACCCAAACAAAGAGTTTATTAAAATCAGAAGAAATGGAGTTCAGTCCTAACCCTGCAATTTATTAGCTGTGTGACCTCAGGAAGTCACTTTACCTTTCTGGGTTTCAGTTTCCTCATCTATAAATTCTGACTATTCACTGATCTCTGTGTACATCCTTTAATATTTCTTGTAGTGCATATCTGTGGCAAACAAATTTCCTCCTCTTTCATTAATTTAAAATAACTTTATTTCACCTTCATTTTTTTAATTTTTATTTATTTATTTATTGGCTGCGTCAGGTCTTAGTTGCCGCATGCAGGATCTTTCACTGCAGCGTGCAGGCTTCTCTCTAGTTGTGGTGCGTGGGTTTTCTCTCTCTAGTTGTGGCACACGGGCTCCAGAGCACATAAGCTTTGTAGTTTGTGGCACACGAGCTCCCTAGTTGAGGCGTGCGGGCTCAGTAGTTGCGGCGTGCAGGCTTAGTTGCCCTGTGGCATGTGGGATCTTAGTTCCCCGACCAGGGATCCAACCCACGTCCCCTGCATTGGAAGGCAGATTCTTTACCACTGGACCACAGGGGAAGTCCCTCACCTTCATTTTTGAAGGATAATTCTGCTGGATATAGAATTCTAGGTTGATAGAATTCTTCTTTAATTAGTTTAAGGTTATGATTCTTCTGACTTGCAGTTTGCATTGTTTCTATAGAATGAGAAGTTTGCAGCCATTCTTATGTTAGTTCCCCTGTACATAATGTAGCTTTTTTTCTCTAGCTGCTTTTAGGATTTACTCTTTATCTTCACTTTGCAACAATTTGACTACAATAAGTCTAAGTGTGGTTTTAGTTATATTTATCTTGCTTGAGGTCTGTAGAGCTTCTTAGATCTTTAATTGGTGTTTTCTATCAAAATTACCCCCAGCTATAGTTTCAGGTATTTTTGGTTCACCTTTGGACTCAGCTCAACTCTGGCAGAGCATCACTGCACAAATACATGAGACTGCACAATTTCTTTGCTCTTCCCACACCCTCCTGCAATGCTGCTTTCTTAGTAGAAATTTGAAGATGGGGGACACAGCAGATAATTGTTGGGCCAACTCGTTTGTTTTTACATTTGGGATTCTTCCAAATTCCAATCCACATTTCAATTCCAAGAGTCCATACTGTTAACTAAGGCTTGGCAGATTTCCCCTTGCCTCTATAAAGCCTCACCATCTATGTCAGGGCTACTTGTATCCAGACCATGTGCTTGTCCCCAGGTATGAAAGTTGCTGTGGCTTTCCACTCACTTATAAACACATTCATTTTGGAATTCAGTTCATCAAAGTTTCCTTCTGTCCACTGTTGTGCACAAGCCCCAGAGAAATATATGATCTTTATTTTGTCCAGGATTTTCTTGCTACTACGGGAGCAAATGTTTTTCGAGTCTTTCTAACCCTAACTAGAAGAGGAAGTCATAAAATGTTTTTAACAAAATAGAATAGTGTGAAATAGAAAAAGTCAGAATACACTGTATGTAAATAAGGGAATGTATTGCTTCAGAGATGTTTATTTCAGATGTGTAATAGATAGACTACAAATGTATTTATTATGGTGGGGTATGGTCAAAAAATTTTGTGAAGTCTCTGCTCTAGAGACATTAAAGTCCACTTTAGTATAAAGCACAAGTTTAGAGAAAGGATATTAGGATACCAATTTGTAAAGAGAACAGTCTACTGCTAGGTCACCTTCATGCTCTGAAACTTTTCAGAAACCCAAAGGCTTTTACGTATCAACACAGAACAAAGTAAGTCACTGTAAAAATATACAAAAGCATAAATTATCACAATAGGCAACTGCTGTCAGAGAAGAATAAAACACATCCAGATATTTTAATAACAGACAGTCTTTGATTTTTTATTAAAGCCAGTTTCTGGACCTATGTACTGTAATTTAACTTGTTGTTAGTGATTACTATTATGAGGTTAAGTGTGCAAAGAAATATCCTGGAGAGAAAATATGCTCCTTTTACATTTTGCTTCCTTAATAAAAATCTTTTCAAAATCTCTTTTTAAGAGTGAGGGAGTTATACTCCAATAAGGATGTTTAAAAAAAAAAAAAATGAGTGAGGCAAAGAGCCAAGAATATTCTCTCAATGTAGGAAAGTTATTCCTAGGTGAACAGAATAAACAACTTTTAACTCAGCAATCAATGAAATAAACCATAGAAATAGGTATGTAATAAAACGTAGGTGGAGGCTACAATATTTAATTTATAAGGGAAGCATCACAGTGCATGGTACAAAGAAGGCAGGCTTTGGAGGCAGACACCTGGATTTAAATTTAAATTCTCTACAACTTACTGTGTGGTGTGGCCTCGTACTCTTAATCAATCCAGCCTTAATCTATAACAAGGGAATAAGACTCACCAGCAGAGTTATTGGAAGGATCAAATGAACAAATATGTAAAGTGTCTTGTACAAAGTGCCCAATAATACCTATGACATTACTGCCACAACTTATTTAAATATTGTATGTGTATGGGTGTCAGTACATATTCTCACCAATCTAACCTCCTGAATGTCTCTCTTTATTTCTATTACCATTACAAAAACCTTAATTTATGCCGTATCATACTTCTCCTAGATCTACTATAATGTAGCCTCCTCTATGGCCTACCTTCCTCCAGTATCAACCCGCCTCCAATATCGTTGCCAGAGTGCTATTTTTAAAACTTAGATATGATCAAGTGACAAACCAGTTAAAATCTTTTACTGGTACTCCATAATCTACCAAGGTGATTAGCAAAACATACCCTCAAAGAACCATGCACTTTCAAGAACAGAGCAAGGTTCTGCTATCAAAATTGAATAATATCTCCCCCAACCCCACTACTTTGCAGAAATAAGTTAAATTAGTGGGCATAATTTCCTCAATATTAAGTTTTTTTTCTCCACAAATATATCTTAAACATTTGACCCTTGCTACTATTTGTGGTGATATTCAATACTAACAAAATGGCAAAACAAATAAATATATGGCCAACAATATTAATGAAAAAATTGGAACAAGGAAATCATGAAGAGTTTTAAAGCTTTAAAAAAATGTCATAGGTACACACACATCTGTGTTTTTATAATGTGTAAAAATGATCATGATTTTGCTCTAAAATACTTTCTGGTTTAAATGATAAAATTAATCCTGTAAATATTTCATGGTGTACTACCAGTGACAAGATAAAGTCTAAACTCCTTAACATGACATATAAGGTCTTTCACCCTTTGATTCCAGCTTTGACTCCTGCCACTTGCCTTTGCTCACAGGCTACATGGTAACAACATTGAATACTTTGCATCTACTAGTGGTTTAAAGCTAGAAAATTACTAGTTACACAGAGTTCAAATACCACCAGACTTTGTTTCTTGGCTGTGTGTCCTTAGTCAAATTACCTAATCCTTCTAAGCCTACTTCCTTATCTATAGAATGATCATGATGATTATAGGTAATACATATTGAGCACTTACTATGAGCCAGGCATAGTTCTACTCACTTTACCAATATTAACTCATCTAATTCTTGTGACAATCCATGAGGTAAGTAGTATTGTTAGCCTCATTTTGCAGATGAGGAAACAAGGCACAATGATGTTAAGTAACTGATATATGTCTTAGCACTCTCTGCCCCAAAAGACACAGGTATTTATTTATTCTGTAAGGTTGTTATGGGGATTAAATGAGATGATGTAAATAAAATGTTTAAGACAGTTCCTGGCTTTCAGTAACTGCTCAATAAATGATAGCTACTATTAATTGCTTCATGAACATACAATGTACTTTCAAGACCAGTTCAAAGTTTTTCTGTGAGATCTTCCTTAGCCCTTTACCCAGAGTTAATCACTCTTTCTGTGTGCTTCCATTACATTTAATACTGTTCTGTAATTGTTTCCCAATTTTGAATTCTCCTTACAACAAATACTTCTTTATACCGTTCCATGACCTTAAGAATCTTAATATTCTGGAATCATTCTTGCTGGGTATATTTAGAAAAAAAAGGAAATTTAGGGATGAAAATGAAAAGAGAGATAGCATTAATAGCCAAGAGGAGTAAATGCTTCTGCAATGCTGTCTTAAAAGACCTAAAGTGAACCTAAATCTCAGAATGTCACTCCTGTACTTGTTACAGCAGAAGATGCTAAGACATGTGTCAGAGAAAAATTGAACATAATAAAATCTACTCAGGAAGATGGGTAGGAATTTGAACTGCTCATGGTATTTGCTTTTTAAAATTTCTACTAAGTATATTTAATTAAAATATTAATATAGCATTTAATTTGTAAAGCCTTGAGATAAATTTTTAATAAAAGCCACAGGAAGAAATATTGCCTAAAATACATCATTAAATTTAGCTAAAACTATTTTAAAGCAAATGATAAAGGAACAAAGAAACAGAGGGCAAAAAAGTAAATGTCAGACTGGCTTCTGCCTTTCAAAACTTTTACCATTTTGCTGACTGTTCCTTGAATAACAAATCTTCAAAGCAAGCACATACAGGATATCAGCCTTTTATCTCACTCCTATCAGAGGAAACAGCCTTATAGGTAACTAAAAATGGTTCCCAAAATAGCAAAGAAACTTAAAAAACCCTAATATTACTAATAATAGACAACATAAACATCTCAAGCAGTTATTGTGCCTAATTGCAAAGTAAGAAAGACAATTCTTCAAAAAAAATTGAATTTTAACAATTCTACCAACTCTGTTGAGACATCCATCACAGAAATTTTTGAGGTTTTTCTAAAATGAAAGAATAAAAAATGATAGTTGACTTAATGCAGATTATATTCAGAATTTTGAGGCACAAGCCAAAGACTTAGAATAATACTAACTTCATGATTGTATTATATAGTTGGTTACCCACATTATTCAAAAAACTTCCAAATGACTACAAGTCCTCTTCTTTGCTGCCCACTGATTCTACTGGGTACTACTGGAGGTTATATTTGCCACAGCTGTGTGACCTTAGGAGTTATCCTTATAACTAACCCAATGGTGTTATGGACTGAATGTTTATGTTCCCCCTAAATTCATATGTTGAAGGCCCTAACTGCCAATGTGATGGTATCTGAAGGTGAGACTTTGGGAGTTAATTAAGTTATGAGGGTGAAGCCCTCACAAATAAGATTAGTGCCCTTATAAAAAGAGACATGATAAAGATGATCTCTCTCTCCATTCTGGGAGGTTACAATGAGAAGACAGCCATCTACAAACCAGGAAGAGGACCCTCACCAGGAACTGGATTGGACAGCACCTTGATCTTGGATTTCCCAAACTCCAGAATTGTGAGAGTTAAATTTTTGTTGTTCAAGCCACCCAGTCTATGGTATTTTTGTTACAGTAGCCCAAGCTTACTAGGACAAATGGTAATTCTTATTGGCTCCACTTTCAAACATATCTCTAACTCCAACCATTTACCATCTTCACTGCTACCACATTAATCCACGCCACCATCATTTCTCCCTCTCTCATTTTTCGATTTGTACTCAGTTTTCACCTTCCCTGTTCATCTTATCTCAAATAAGCCTTCTTTCCCCACATATTTCTCTATGCCTTCACCATGCTATATTTTCTCCATAGAGCTTATCGTTTACCTGAAATTCTATTATTTATTTACTTATTGTTTGTCTCCCCTATTGGAACGTAAGCTTTTTCACTACTGTATCCCCTATCCCCAGCACCTAGAAGACTATGCACCAGATAGTAACCCTTCAGTAAATACTCGTTAAATAAATGACTAAATCCTGACTATAAGAATACATAATAAGGAAAGATTTATGAAAATTAGCAATGCCTATTACTTTAAGGGCCTCTAATGATCTGAAGTTGCCCCATTTGTAGAATAGGAAAACATCTTAGAATACTCTAAAGATAAATGAGTAATACCAAAACAACTTACTTAAATAATTATAAGCACCACAATAAGGACTTTTTTGTACATTTCTTATTTGCCAGGCACTACATGCATAATCTCATTTAACCTTTACAACAATCCTTAGAGGAAGATATCTTCATTTTCTAGAAGAGGAAACTGAGGCTTAGCAAGATTAGATAACTTTTTAAGGTCATATATGTTATCATAAGTGGGGAAAGTATAATTTGAACTCCAAAACCCGTTATTATTAATATCATGTAACATATTACCTTCATGATAGAAAGACATTTTAAAAGCGGGCAATATCTAAGTCAGGGGTCTTCAAATTTTGGTTCTAAACTCCTATGAACATAAAAGAATGATTTACGTATATTTATAAGTTATAAACATACACAATACAGTAACATCATGCAAATTATAAAGCACGCAAAAATAAAAAATTTAGGGGCTTCCCTGGTGGCACAGTGGTTGAGAATCTGCCTGCCGGTGCATGGGACATGGGTACGAGCCCTGGTCTGGGAGGATCCCACATGCCGCGGAGCAACTGGGCCCGTGAGCCACGGCTGCTGAGCCTGCGTGTCTGGAGCCTGTGCTCCGCAACGGGAGAGGCCGCGATGGGGAGAGGCCCGCGCACCGCGATGAAGAGTGGCCCTCGCTTGCCGCAACTGGAGAAAGCCCTCGCACAGAAACGAAGACCCAACATAGCCAAAAATAAAATAAATAAATTTAAAAAAAAATAAAAAAATAAAAAATAAATAAAAAATTTAAAAGAGATATTTTAAAAATCATTTTATTACTTTTCTTAAAAATTAAATATGTAAGGGCTTCCCTGGTGGCGCAGTGGTTAGAAATCCGCCTGCCAATGCAGGCGACACGGGTTCGTGCCCCGGTCCGGGAAGATCCCACATGCCGCGGAGCGGTCGGGCCCGTGAGCCACAGCTACTGAGCCTGCGCGTCTGGAGCCTGTGCTCCGCAACGGGAGAGGCCGCGACAGTGAGAGGCCCACGCATCGCGATGAAGAGTGGCCCCCGCTCGCCGCAACTAGAGAAAGCCCTCGCACAGAAACGAAGACCCAACACATCCAAAAATAAATAAATAAGTAAATTTATTTAAAAAAAAAATTAAATATGTAAGAGGAACGTAAAATAACCATTTCACTCTCACTAAAATATGATTAATTACAAATATTTTAAGTAAAAGAAATGTGATTAAACATGACGTTGTTTCCTTGAAACAGTAATTCAAAGATCTAGTTCTAAATTCAGTTTATTTCAATACTTGATTCTAAGGGTGCTATCAGCTGAATTATGTCCAAATTCATATGCTGACGTCCTAACCCCTAGTACCTTAGAATACGACTATTTGGAGAAGGAGTCTTTAAAAAGGTAGTTAGGTTAAAATGAAGTCACTAGGGTGGGCCTTAATCCAATATGACTGTTGTCTTTATAAGTAAAGGAAATGTGGACACAGACAGATACAGAGGGAAGACTGTGTGAAGACACACGGAGAAGACAGCCACCTATAAAGCCAAGGACCAAGCCTCAGAAGAAACCAACCGTGCTAAACACCTTAATCTCAGACCTCTAGCCTCCAGAAGTGTGAGAAAATAAATTTCTGTTGTTTAAGCCGCTCAGTCTGTGGTACTTTGTTATGGCAGCCTGAGCTGACTAACATAAAGGGCCATAGTAACTGAAAAATATAACTTACCACCATACATAGAGCCAATGAAAGAAGAGCTTCATTGACTGAATCAAAATACTCATTGGTAAATTCCATTCACCAATTAAGCAAGAGTTTTTGTTGAAATTTGATTAGTATACCTCCATCTTCTCCAACGTCTGTCAACTATACTTGCAAACTAATTGGACAGTATTACATTATTTACATTTTTAACAAACTGATTAAAAATCCCCTGAAACTCCTTTGAAAGATCTTAAAACAGACTAGAAAATTGTTTCCAAGAGTGCTAAGTGTGCAGATAGGAGAGTTTTATAGATGACACACATACTTTGTTTTGGGCAATAACAAATAGCAATGGAAACATTCCCAATTATCAAATTCCCTCTCCAAATCATGAGTTTCTTTAGAAAAACAACTGATTTCTCTCTCATTATTAACTTTTTTTTTTACCTTTAAGGAACACAATAAATGTGTTTATATTTAATTTTTTTTTGCCAAAAACCACTTGTCATCACAGAAAACCAACAATTTTGGAACGTTTCTTATGGTAAAGGAAAATTGTGTGACATTTTAAGATTGGCAACTTTTAAAACTACCTCTCCATAACAAACTAGAGAACTACTGTGAGATACAAAATATTTTCATGCCAATGCTCATCTTATTTTCAAGGACTGTAATGATTCTATCATTTAAAACATAATTTCTAAATCCACCTACTTGGACATATATAAACTGGACACATATGACTGTTATGTGTTGCAATAACTAAAAGAGAACAATAGCTAAAAGACCAGTGAGGATGTCACTGCCAACTCTTTTTTGTTGGGGAATGAACACCTTCCCCTTGGGACTAATGCCTTAGATGAAATCTGGTAAGAGTGGAGGCACCAGTGTCAATCTGTATATTAAATATTTGACAAAGCCTAACTTATTACCTTTTTTCTTGTTTTTAATTTATTACTTTTTGAGCTGAAAACAAATATAAATAACTCTAATGCTCTTTTCACATCCTAATAAATCGTCTTGTGCACCCCCAGCAGACCATGAGTATAGAGTAAGATATTCCAACTTACACATGCATTAACTTTAATGTTCACCATTTTACAAAGGAACCTGAGGACATTCAGGGGTCTGCTAAAATAACCAGGTGGCCCAAAATCCTATGAATAGAAAATGTGAACAACTCTTCCCTTTGAGACTTAAGAGAACTAGTCAGAAGAAGCAATAACTATTTCCCCCTCAGCTTTATTGAGATATAACTGACATATAACATTGTGTAAGTTTAAGGTATACAACATGATGATTTGATACATATATATTAATATATACACACACACACACACCCTGTGAAATGATCAGCACAATAAGGTTGGTTAATATATCTGTCACCTCACACAACTACTTTTTTTTTTTTTTTTAGTGAGAACATTTAAGATCTACTCTCTTACAACAACATTGTTGACTATTAACTATAGTCACCAAGAACTACTAATATTTTTTGAAAAGTGTAAAAGTACATGCCCACAGAGGTCATTTACATCTGGATAGTCCTTAGGCTTTCCTGAATGACAGGGAAAAATAAAGGAAGCCTACAGAAGGGGAGATATGCACTACAGGCAGAAGAAAAGAAGAATGTGATTTGGGAAAACTTCCTCAGTCTAAATATCAAGGAGGCTAGAAATCACAACAGTAACTATACTTCTGTTGCAGCTAGACCTTAATCTAGTGTTCCAGTTAGTAATCTAGTTTAGAGACAACCTAGGTATGGTTACTGCAAATTATGCCATATCCAGAAATGTACTGGTCCTAAAAGGTTGCAAGGGCCACTGAGGAAATAGGCCTTAAATAAGGTTGGAAAAGAACCTCCCAAACCAGCTTCTTATACCATGAAGCTAGCCAAGACTATATCAGGATTCATAGAAAAATGAATTTTCTTGTAGTAGAACCGCTGTTTTAACATATATGCTAATTAGTACATGGATTAAATCACATCCTTGAACTGAAAAATAACAATTATCCTGAATAAAAGACTAGCATAATGCAGTTAGCCTATAAGGTTTGACCAATACCAGTGTTTTAAAGATATTCAACTAAATTTACCCAAGAAAAATAAATTTATAAAGATACTTTGAAAAACTGGAAAATATATAAGCTCAAAGCTTAAAAAATATTTTCTAAATAATCTAATGATATGGTTCATTACCCACACCCCTGTTCCTCGCCCATAAATAAGGCTATAATTTAACAGGCAAGTATTTAATGTAATCTAACTGCATGGCTGACGTTCAAGGCAGTCCTCTCAGTCTAATTCAGTTCTTACATATTTCTGATCTGAGAGTAGAATCTAATTACCACTATTTGAATATTTTCAGCAAGTAAAATGTAAACGAAAAATCCAGGAGGTACAGAAGAGATATGTTTGTATAGAAATGTGATATTTTAAATGTCAATAATTATTCATTTATTAAGTGCTTACATGTGCCAACCACTGTGTTTAGTAGCTACCTAGATTATTACATTTAATTTTCACAGCTCTGACAGTCAGTATTACCTCCGTTTTGTGGATGAGGATGCTGAGACAACTGGTTACGCAGGTTACCCAAGGTAACACAAACTTAGTTCCGCTTTACTCCAAAGCTTGTGCATTTAACCACTGTATATTACTTGTTTTTGTGGGTAGACATAACAATAACATCAGCTAATATAACAGGATGTCAAATGCAACTTTTCCTGTCCTCTCTGAGTTTCTGCAGGGGGCTCAAAGGCCAAAATCAAAACAAAAGGAGTCAAACACTTCCCTACTCTACAGAGAAGGACAAGGCTTATAAAGTGGGGTGGCCAAAACCTGGTTCACTACCCTTGTCAAGAGGATATGAGAAGAATTTCAATTCTTTAATTGAAAGAATTACAAGGGACAACAGAGAGGATTTCCTTAAAGAAACTAGGTGGTCTATGTTTCTCTGCCTCCTAAGGGAAAAGGGGGAGATACTTCCTGCCCACCTCAAGCCAAGTGACTATAACCACAAGATAACCACTCAGAGGGCTTTAACACATACCCTGAATCAGGAGGGAGCGGGGACTAGTACCAAGTCCTGACTGGGGGGAAGAAAGAGCTGGCTCAGAGCTAAATTTTAAAGACTGCTTAGGTACCACAATCAAATAAATGATTCAGTAGAAGAGGAAGTTTTACAAAACGAAACAATGTGGAAAATTACATATAAAAATAACTTTAATAACATGAAACTTTAGAATTTCACTACATTAATGCAATGTTAATAACTATCTGCATAATTAAATGAGGTTTATCTTTTTTTATTGAGGTATAACTGACATGTAACATTGTATTAGTTTCAGATGCACAACACAATGATTTGCTATTTCTATCAGTGTGAAAAGATCACCACAATAAGTCTAGTTAACATTCATCAACATACATAGTTACAAAATTAAAAATTTTTTTTCTCGTGATGAGGACTTTTCAGATCTACTCTCTTAGCAACTTTCAAATATGCAATACAGTATTATTAACGATAGTTGCCATGCTGTACATTACCTCCCCATCACTTATTTGTTTTATACCTGGAAGTCTGTATGTACCTTTTGACCCCTTCACCCATTTTGCCCACCATCCCCACCGTCCCCCTCTCATAACCACCAATCTGTTCTCTGTATCTATGAACTTGAGTTTTGCTTATTTGTTTGTTTCCACATATAAGTGAGATCATGCACTATTTGTCTTTCTCTGTCTGACTTATTTCACTTAGCACAATGCCTCAGGGTCTATCCATGTTGCAAATGGCAGAATTTCATTATTTTTTTATGACTAATATTCCATTGTATATATATATACCACATCTTCTTCATCCATTCATCTATCAATGAATACTTTGGTTGTTTCCATATATTGGCTATTGTAAACAATGCTGCAATTAACATGGGGGTGCAGATATCTTTTCGAATTAGTGTTTTCATTTTCTTCAGGTAATACCCAGAAGTGGAATTGCTACATCCTATGGTGGTTTTATTTTTAATTTTTTGAGGAACCTCCATACTATTTTCCATAGTGGCTGCACCAATTTACATTATTACCAACAGTGCACAAGGGTTCCCTTTTTTCCACATCTTCGCCAACACTTGTTATTCCTTATCTTTTTGATAACAGCCATGCTAACAGATACGAGGTGATATCTTATTGTGGTTTTGATCTGCATTTCCCTGATGATTAGTGATATTAAGCATCTTTTCGTGGGCTTGTTGGCCATCTGTATATCTTCTAAATGAAGTTTTATCTTAATCTTTTTGATCTATTTATCCTTGAAAAAAAAAAACCCTCTAATGTAAGAAATAACTGTCCCAAATTAGAACTTTTCAGCTTTGTAAATACTTCAAATAACCTTAAAATAACTTAGTTTTTAAATCACAAACTCAAGCTTGGCTAAGTTCTTAGCAAGACATTGGAAAATAAAAGCAGCAAAATTCTTACTTCCTTGAGTGTACAAAGGTTGAAACAAATTTCCAAAAACTAAAAAGAAACTAAAAAGAAGCAATTTTTCAAAAAGGGATTTTAAAAGTCATACAGTAATACTGCTACTTTTTAGAAATTTTGAAAATATACAAAACAGGGGGAAAATATCTAAGCCTACCACATCCAGCATAATCACCGGTATATTTTGGTATATTTCCTCCCTGTTTATTTCATAAGATATTTTTATATAGTTGCAATTATAGTGTATATGTAATTGTATCCTGCTTTTCTTTTTAATGCTGTATAAGAAGATGTACTTTTCAAGGTTTAAAACTGAGACATAACAGGCTCTCCTAAAAACATACATTCATATCCATTGTACAATATAACTTCTCATTTTATACTAAAGCTTTTAAAAAAAGCCAGAAGACAGACTTCTCAAGTTTTCAAATCACATCCCAAAATTATACATCCACTGGGTATCTTATCTCACTTTACAATATAAAAGCAACAAAAAGTAAAACTGCATTCACACAGATATTAAACATATCTCCTATCCCTAAAATTACCATTTAAAACACATAAAAGTATTAGTTCTGCAATATACTAACCCTCAGGCCCAACAATATCATATAGAAACAAAGTTATTACTAAGATAAAAAATTATTACCAGCTCTTCCCCTCTCTTCCTGAACAATTCAGCTGAAAGCCATTGGGTGGAACAGAGTGAGGTAGGCATCCATGCCTGATGCTAAGGAGCCCCAACAGCAGGGCAGGTTATCAAAGCACCAGGGCAGGAGGAGTAAGAAAAGCATCTGTGCAGGCAGGCTGCGAGTGTGGACCGTCAGGACCCACACAGGGTAAAGAGGGCAACTCCACAGAGGGGCAGCCTCTGTGAGATGTTAGTGTTGGAGCAGGATGAGGGGGCAGCCAGCCTGATGGGTGGTCTGGTGTGGGTTGCCAGAGGCGGAGCAGGGTGAGAAGACGATCCTTGTGGGAAGGGGCAGACAGGCACAGAGTACTGACAAGTGGACCTTGGGCTGAATATCAGCCCCTCACCTGGATGTCTGTGTGCAATACACAAACTGCTCAATTACATAGGACATCCTGATTGAATACTATGCATGTATTAACAGAATAAGGTAGAGACTTGCGTGCAGATATGGAAAGATGTCCAAGATAAAAGTGGGGAAAATATTTCTCAATTATGGTTCCTTTTCTACAGACTTTTAAAAAAGGATACACATGTATCTACACACACCCACCCACACACATACCTTGCAATAATGTGAGTTTGGGTATTACACAACTGACTCCTACCCTCTGTAGTCCCCTTTTCTGAAATGGGGGTGGGTGGGATAGATCTCTTGTCTTCCTCAAAGCGGAGAAAGAAGATGGTTAGGAAGTGATCATCTTATGATCATTTGGACATTCTCAGTTCAGTATATGGTCAGTTGTGTCAATAAAAGTTTCATTATCTTCATGTTGGTACTTTTTATACAATCAGACCACATTTTTTGTTATTACAAGACTGAATCTTATAAGCCCTGCTTATTGAATTATGGTGGATATGGAAGAAATTGCCTACAGTGCGACCAGTGAGAAGGACTTGGGAGGAGGGGAGCAAGTTTTTTACTCTTCATTTTATAACTTCTTACAATGCTTGACCTTATGTATTTGTTGTTGTTGTTTTTAATGTTAAAACAGGATCTATCTGAACGGTCAAACAATGGGTCTTTTGAATTGCAATCTTCATGGGAGAAAGTACTTGCAAACGAAGCAACTGACAAAGGATTAATCTCCAAAATATACAGGCAGCTCATGCAGCTCAATATCAAAAAACAAACAACCCAATCCAAAAATGCGCAGAAGACCTAAATAGACATTTCTCCAAAGAAGATATACAGATTGCCAACAAACACATGAAAGGATGCTCAACATCACTAATCATTAGAGAAATGTAAATCAAAACTACAATGAGGTGTCACCTCACACCAGTCAGAATGGCCATCATCAAAAAATCTACAAACAATAAATGCTGGAGAGGGTGTGGAGAAAAGGGAACCCTCTTGCACTGCTGCTGGGAATGTAAACGGATACAGCCACTATGGAGAACAGTACGGAGGTTCCTTAAAAAACTAAAAATAGAACTACCATATGACCCAGCAATCCCACTACTGGGCATATACCCTGAGAAAACCATAATTCAAAAAGAGTCATGTACCACAATGTTCACTGCAGCTCTATTTACAATAGCCAGGACATGGAAGCAACCTAAGTGTCCATCGACAGATGAATGGATAAAGAAGATGTGGCACATATATGCAATGGAATATTACTCAGCCATTAAAAGAAACGAAATTGAGTTATTTGTAGTGAGGTGGATGGATCTAGAGACTGTCATACAGAGTGAAGTAAGTCAGAAAGAGAAAAACAAATACTGTATGCTAACACATATATATGGAAACTAAAAAAAAAAAAAAAAGGTTCTGGAGAACGTAGGGGCAAGACAGGAATAAAGACATGGACGTAGAGAATGGACTTGAGGACATGGGGAAGGGGAAGCTGGGACAAAGTGAGAGAGATATACTCTACCAAATGTGAAATACCTAGCTAGTGGGAAGCAGCCACATAGCACAGGGAGATCAGCTCGGTGCTTTGTGTCCACCTAGAGGGGTGGGATAGGGAGGGTGGGAGGGAGACACAAGAGGGAGGAGATATGGGGATATATGTACATGTATAGCTGATTCACTTTGTTATACAACAGAAACTAACACACCACTGTAAAGCAATTATACTCCGATAAAGATGTTAAAAAAATAAATAAATAAATTGCATTCTTCATATCTTTCTATATTAAATAAGGCCCTAATAAATGCTTTTTAAAAAACATATATGATGATGCAGAAACATCACTTCCAATAATTTATCCTAAGGAAATAACTGAACAAATTCACAAAGATACACACATACACACACACACATACATACACACAAGAGTAGATTTAGAATAAATCTAAATTTTAAATAACTTAAATTTCCAATAGGGGACTTAAATGTATTATGGTAAATCCATACAATGGAACATTATGAAGTCATACATGTTCATAGTAAAAGAAGAATGTTATAAAGCACTGTATAGTATAAGTTAATTTTAAAATCTATATGAGGGAATTCCTTGGCGGTCCAGTGGTTAGACTCCACGCTTTCACTGCCTCAGGTGCTGGTTCAATCCCTGGTTGGGGAACTAAGATTCCGCAAGCCACGTGGCAAAGCCAAAAAAAAAAAAAAACTATATGAATAAAAAAGTGAATAT
Organism: Balaenoptera physalus; assembly: GCF_965194825.1. Taxonomy (NCBI): domain Eukaryota; kingdom Metazoa; phylum Chordata; class Mammalia; order Artiodactyla; family Balaenopteridae; genus Balaenoptera; species Balaenoptera physalus. The sequence continues at coordinate 95,486,484 of NC_138882.1, read as the reverse complement.
GTATATAACACGAAAATGTTAACAGTGATTATCTTATCTCTGGGTATTAGAACTATGGCTCAGTTTTCTTTTGGCTTATCTAATTTTAAAAAATAAACATAAATTACTTTTATAGCACTTGTTTCATAAAATATAACTTACTTTTTAAAGGATTCATCCAATACTTTCTAAGCACCCATTTCATATAACGTATTGTGGGAATTAAAACAGAAAGAACAGTAGTTAAGTTTTTTAAAATAAAATTTATTTCTTACCATACCATATCACAAATCCTTTACAGTATTACTAAATAAACATATTTCATTTTTAAATTGACTTTTATAGATCACCATGCTCTGTTAGAGATAAGCTTTATAAACTCTGAAAACATTACTAATCCAGAACAGGTCAGTTCTAGGACATTCTGGGTCAGTCTTCTTCTATCATAGATGGTCATTTAAGTCATGAAAGTAGATAAAAGAAAGGAGAAAATACCAGGAGTATGTGGAATCATGGGAGCCAAAGGAAGAGAACCTTTCAAACAGAAAAGAATGGTCAACAGTGCACTGTCAAAAGTCAAACAAAGTAAAGACTTGAATGTCTACTGGTCATTAGGACCTGGGCAAGAGCAGATTCAGTGGAAGGAAGGAAGAGCATAGTGAATTGAGAAGTGGATGGGAAAGAACAGATGGAAACAGCAACTGCAGACAACACTTTCAAGGAGTTTATCCAGGTAGGCAAGTGGACATCAGAGTAGTAGCTGGACAGGAACATGTGGCCCAGGAAAGCTTTTTTTTTTTTTTTTTTTTTTAAGATAGAAAAGAACTAAGCTTGTTTAAACGCTGGTGGAAAGGAGTCAGTAGAGGAGAGAGAAGAAACAATGGCAGAGAGCAAACGCCACGCGGGGGAGAAGGCATGGCCTCCAAATGGAACTGGAGGGATTAGCATCTGACAGAAAGAGGGACAGCTCTTCCACGGGAACAGAAGGTAATGAGGAAAGAAAGACACAGACGCAGGTACATTTGTAGGTTTGGGGGTCTGTATGTTGATTAACTTGCCCTCTAATGGCTTCTATTTTCTCTTTGAAATAATACATGCAATTATTTGCTGAGAGTAAAGTGAGAAATAGAAAAGCCAAAGGTTTAAGGCGGGTAAAGGTTTAAGAGAGACATCACGGAGAAAAAAGCAAGAATACATAGTTACATACATATACATACATAGGCAGAGAGTTTTTAAAAGGCAAAGAACTAGGGATTAAACCTTTGAGAACATTAATCATGATTAGGAACTATAGATGGAAAGAAAAGGGAGAATCAGATAGAGTGGAAAAAAAGACTAGTGAGAGGTAAGAGAACCAGGATAATGTGGATCACAAATAATCATGGAAGGAAAATGTCCTGAGAAGAAAAGAAAGAGGTAAGGAGAATAAGGACCGAGAAAGGGTCCTTGTATTTGGTAACAGGGCATTAAATAAATGGTGTCAAAAGACAGTGAGGACAGGGACTTCCCTGGTGGTCCAATGGTTAGGCAGGACTCCTCGCTTCCATTGCAGGGGGTATGGGTTCAATCCCTGGTCGGGGAACTAAGATCCCACGTGCCGCAAGGTGCAGCCAAAAAAATAATAATAATAATTAAAAAAAAAAAAAAAAAGGACAGTGAGGGCAGATAACAGCTAAAGCTTAGGGAGAAAATTAGTGAGAAAATGGATCAAGTATGAATACATTTATTTTAAAGTCAATAAGAAGAAGAAGATCAAAAAGGGGAAGCAATTTTAAATACAATGCTTTAAGGTTGGGAAAAAAACCTATATATATTTTTAAAATGCAGCAAAAAAATAATGAAGGATATAATAAATACGTGGAAGAGGGAGGGGAAAGTTAGGTCACACGGAAGAAAGAGGAGTCAGGAGTCTGAGAAGTATGACAGTTCTTATGGATCTGGAAAAAAGATGAGAAGATCTGTGTATGCTTAAGACCCAGACCAAATCAGTTAAGCTTGCTCATACCATGTAACTTTAATCTTTGAAAATTAAAATAGCCATATTAAGATTTAGAGAAAAAGCCCATCTACTTGAGGATAAAAATTTTAAGAACTGCTCAACAATGAGCTGGGTAATTAATAGATTAATGGAAGTACACTCAATTGAAGTTGGAAACATGATTCATAGAGGGTCTGGCCTACCTACGTGATTCTTCATCTGTCTCCTAAAGCTGGGCACAAGAGTGAACAAAGTAAACCGGAGCCAAAGATAGGAAAACTAGTAATTATCTCCAGCAGGGGGTATGCCTTGCTTCTTGTGCACAACAGAGATCAGTGGAGCAAAGGAACCTAGTGATATGAGGAGAGCAAAACTGAAGTCTAGGGCACTGGGTAAAGGAGAGGCATGTATGTGGGGAGAAACTGGGTTCGAGGGAAGCAATAAACACAAGGAAAGTAGGCACACATAATGTTAATAGGGAAGGAGATAGAGTGAGCAATCATAATTGTTTGCAGGAGAAATGGAAAATCAAAGACGGATCATTTAAGAGCAGTAACAGCAGTCGTATAGGTTGGTATGTTTTTTAGAATACACACACACACACACACACACACACACACACACACACACACACACACACACACAATCCCTAAGGGTCTTGAGCCCGCTTAGTGGGAGAAAAGATTCGCCTATCAAATCAAATCCTCTTTCTCTTGCACTGTAGGCCAATGCTTCCTAAACCCTTCTGACCAAAACCCATGGTAAGAAATACATTTGATTCATAGTACACACACACACACACACAACTGAAACAGAAGTTTCACAAAACAATAATTAACCTTACTACATATGATAAAGTAAAACATAAAGTTAACATCAAATATTTGGTCATTATTTAAATATATTTAAAATTCCAAAATTAATACATAATATAAATATTAAAATTAGAACAGAGTCAATGCAATGCAATGAGTGACCTTTCCTGTTCATAAATTAATTCCAGTCTGGAACACACAAGGACAATGTTACTACGTACTTATTAGGTTCACTATAGAGTCTTGCACTCTTTTGCTTTATACTGGGTCAGGGTTGAAAATCCTAGATGAAACAATAAGTTGTTGTGAACAGTAAAAATAGTACCATACTCATTCTACTTAGTAATGGAAATTCTTTGGTCTTAATACAAAATGATGGTTAGCAATATCATTCATAATCACTTCAGAGTAAATTAAGAACTAAGGTGTAAGAATTCATTTTCTTCTTGGAATCCATATTGAACTCAGTTATTGATGCAGGGCAAATGGATCTTTTAGCTAAATGTTTTTCTTTAATGTTTTAAACTTCCCCTCAGGAAAATAATAATTAAAAGTTTGGAGACAGAGAAATGAGATTTTACAATATCTCTACATTTTATTTTGTTCAAATTTTCTTTAATGATAAGGCTCTCTTCCAGATGTAGCAACATGTTTGAAAGAGTAAAAGAGTACAAGTATTACTTGCCATAACAATGTTTTGGAACCCTTAGACATATAGCTTCAAATTTAGTTCACTAGGTTGCCAAAAATATCAGTTAAATATGCAAATTTTGCTATTCAAAAATACTGGAAAACACCTGCCAAACGAGAATGTTTTTCAACTAGAAAAATTCTAGATTCGCACAATCTGCTTAGCTCCTTACCTCTTAACAATTATCAAACTCTGCTGTGACACAGTAAATGGGTATAATTAGCTCTGAATAAAACATTTTTAAAACTTGGCTACTCAGCAAGTCTCCTTTATAATAATTAATAATTTTCAATATTTTTCAATACACCCAAGAGATTCAGAGGGTTTTCAGCACATACCAAAGCTTTGTATACGTAAAACAGTGATTCCAAAGAGCACTCCAAGGCCTTAGAACAAATGGGACAGAAAGAGAGTGTGCTCATTCATGCCCAGCCTACTGCTTCTGCTGGAGGGAAAGCTTCAAGGAGACCAGTAGTCCGGCTGCCCTGGACATTCAGAAGAAAGCAGAAGGACGTCTGCACTGTCAGTTGTGCTGTTTTGACTACTGTCTGTATGTCCATCTCTGTCTCTGTCTGTCTCTCTGTCTCTGTGTCTCTGTCTCTGTCTGTCTCTCTGTCTCTGTCACTCTCCCTCCCTCCCTCCCTCTGCTTGAGTGTTGGAAGGGTGCTTTGAGGAAATACTCAGTAAAACATAAGTGTGGACCTTTGGGGGAAAAAAAGCACTATTATCAGTAGCTTCAAACAATGTTTAAAATAACTCCTCTATGTTTTCTAATCATATTTGCTATTCCACTACTTACAATTACTTCAAAAATTTTTCCCAGTTTAACTTATGAGGATCAACAATTCCTTTTCTATAAATATGCCCATACAGTTGGAGCTAAATTTAAACAACACAAGAAAATCTTCCTTATTAATTATCTTGCTACCATATGTGACAAACTAAAAGCATAGTGAAACTTAAATCAGTGATCCCAACAATTTGGACTGTAAAGTCTGCATCAAACGGTAGCCACCTTATAAGCATTGTTGAATGTCCCATAATGATACAGAATAGAGGTATGTCAACACGAAGAGGCGCAATTTTCAATTTTCCACTGACTAATCACCAAACATCATAAACATAACACCCATGCATTCTAGACAAATACTTTTTTCAAGAAATATGTAGCCATTTTTCTCTTATGCCACTGATATATAACAAAACAATAATGCATCTTTCTCAGGAATGGTCCTTAAAAGGGAAATTGAGATAATTTTATATTCTTTTCTTTCTTTGAAAATATATATATATTTTTAAATTTTATTAATTTTTGGCTGCGTTGGGTCTTCGTTGCTGCATGCGGGCTTTCTCTAGTTGCGGCGAGCGGGGGATACTCTTCGTTGCGGTACGCGGGCTTCTCATTGCAGTGGCTTCTCTCGTTGCAGAGCCTGGGCTCTAGGCGCACGGGCTTCAGTAGTTGCGGCTCGTGGGCTCTTGAGCACAGGCTCAGTAGTTGTGGCGCACGGGCTTAGCTGCTCCGCGGCATGTGGAGGGACCTTCCCAGACCAGAGACTGAACCCGTGTCCCCTGCATTGGCCGGTGGATTCTTAATCACTGCACCACCAGGGAAGTCCTCTTTGAAAATATTTTAAAAGGCTTACTGAAAAGTCCAGTATGCTGTTTCCAAGAATCTTTTCAATTTTAAAGATTTTAATTTTCATTTGCAACATTAATACAAATATATGTCACTTTAGTCAGGTTTTGCACATTTGATAAACCCATTTTTAAAAAGTCTTACACTTTTTCTCAAGTCACCATTTCCTCAACATTTTTGTACTTCTAGATGCAGCTATTGAACATGCCTCTGTATTTTTTCTACTACATGCTTTCTTCTCCTAATAATTAAACAGTACATTTAAAGGGTACATTGATCTAGTTTCTTTTTAAATAACAATTATCATTGAACTCTTAAAAACATCACACTTGAAGAATGCATTTAAAGTTAAAAAATAAAACCTAGTTAGATAGCGTCTCACCATTTTTACCAACCATTCTGCTCAACCTTGAATTATGTTAATATAAATTAACTGTGCAATAACCATTGCATTACAGTCATCACCAAACTGACCATCACTCTAATTCACATAATGCTGCTCTTTTGTTCCATGTTATCCCTTACAGTTTAAGTAGGAACCAGGGAAAAGGTGATTTTGCAGTAAATACTGTTGTAAAGCAGGCTGTGTCGTTTCCTCCCAGCAGGCCCTAACATCATCAGCCTTAACAGACTCTTATTTAATCAGAGTATCAAAGAATACAGATAAATATTTAAATACAAAATTATGCTTCATATTGCTAAGTAACCAACTCAAAAATATCCTAGACAGCCAGAGTTTTTTGTTTTTTTAACTCAAATGGAAAAAAAGAGAGAAAGAAAAAAAAGCACGTATCTTTTAAGTAGCAGCAAGAACAAATCTCACACACACCTCCATCTGTCCTATATCTTAACATCCACACAGAAAAAAATCCAAAAATATTCCACTTCTATGAATTTAAACTTCGAAGAAAAACTAATAATTGTCCTCCATGCCCCCTGTTGTAAACATTTATCTCTGCTATGAAAACCATGAAAGTCAAAAATCTAACTTAAAGAAACAGAGCATAAATATTACTTACAACTAATATAAATGGATTAATACTGCCTGAACTGAATGTTAAAGTTATGTTTTCAGGCTGCTAACCAGGAATCTAAGATTTATAAGCAAAAAAATACCATAAATTTCCTCCTCAAAAATATAAGGTGCAAGAGAAACATCTGGGATGGCTAGATGTGAAAAAGTTAAGTCCTTTAAATTTCTTCCTCTTATCTCACCATTATTTAATCCTTCAATCTTATAACCTGCTATAATGCCCCTGAAGTGAAGAAAAACTTCATGTTTCGTTTTCCTTGGGATAAAAATTATTCACGCAATTCAAAGAGGAAAAAGATAAAAGATTCCATCCTGCCCAACCCTCTGGGAACCAGTGCAGGACACTCCTTCCAGTTTTGGCCTTTTATTCCACCTAGCTTTCAATGTCCCCACTTTCGCTGAGGCAAAAAGATTGCTGTTTAACTGGTTCAGTAAGGAATACTGAATGTTGAAAAATATTTTCACACATATTTTTGATTCTGACAGTGTACAAGTTAATCTGTTTCTCTGTATCTCGGGTTCCAAACTAATGAAGGGAATGTATTCTAATTACTCTATATGAGAAACAGAGTATGAATGAAAAATTTTCAGATGTTTTAAGAAATGTACTAGAATTTAGAAGCAGGAGGTATAACTTTGAAGAACTATTTTATAAAAACTAAACTAACAAATCCAAGTACTTCAAAGAACACCCCTTAGAACAGGGTCAGCAGACTATGGCCTACCTGTGGGTCAAATGTGACCCAACATCTGTTTTTGGCCTCTGAGAATTTTACATTTTTAAATGGTTGAAAAAATAATCAAACTACATTTTGTGACATGTGAAAATGCTATGAAATCCAAAGTTCAACGTCCATAAATAAACTTTAACTGGACCTCAGTCCATACTCATTCATTTAAGTATCGTCTATGGCTCTTTTTTGGCAGAATTGGGTAGTTATGACAGACTGTATGGCTCACAAAGTCTAAAATATTTACTATCTAGCCCTTCAGAGAAAAAGTTTTCCACTCCCTGCCTTAGAAGATCATACACTTATTCTAATGATACTACGAATTAGGAAAATATTTTTGAAACTGCTTGTTTGAAAATGCCTTCAAAGCCATAACACTTTCTTTTGAATCTCCTCAGTGGTGACAAACCTTCACCCTTTGAAGATGAAAATGAATTTTGGAAATGGCTAAGCCATTTGGAGCCAAGATTGAATAAGTTGGTTATCAAGATGAATCAACCATTTATTGATAATCTAAATATATGGGAGGCTTTTTTTTTTTTAAAGCACTATCTCTGACTTCTAAGAGCTAACAACCAAGTGAGGGGAAAGTCATATGCTTTCTTACCTTTGATTCAACGTAAACAGGTTCTACAGACAGTCCCCAACTTATGATGGCTTCAGTTAAAATTTTCTGACTTTACGATGGTACCAAAGTAATATGCATTCAGTAGAAAGTGTATTTTGAATTTTCATCTTTTCCTGGGCTAGTGATATGCAGTATGATACTCACGATGTTGGGCAGCGGCAGAGAGCCGCAGCTCCCAGTAAGCCACAGGATCATGAGGGTGAAAAAGCGATACGCTTACAACCATTCTGTACAGACAACCATTCTGTTTTCCATATACAGTACAGTATTCAATAAATTACATGAGATAATACACTGTATTATAAAATAGGCTTTGTGTTAGATGATTCTGCCTAACTGTGGGCTAATATAAGTGTTCTGAACACATTTAAGATAGGCTAGGCTAAGCTACAATGTTTGGTAGGTCAGATGTATTAAATGCATTTTCAACTTATGATATTTTCACCTTATTATGGGTTTTTCAGAATGTAACCCCATGGTAAGTTGAGGAAAATCTGAAAAGCCCATTTTAAAATAAAGTGTTGACTACCTCATGTGATTTATTGAATACTGTACTGAAAGTGAAAAACAGAATGGTTCTATGGGTACTGAATGGTTATAAGTGTATTGGCTGTTTATCCTTGTATCAATAATCATGTGGCTGACTGGGAGGTTGACTCCTTGCCTCTGCCCAGCATTAGGAGAGAGCATCACACTGCATACTGCTAGCCCAGGAAAAGATCAAAATTCAAAATTCGAAGTACAGTTTCTACTGAGTACGTACCAATTTTGCACCATTGTAAAGTCGAAAAATCAGAAGCGGAACCATCTTAAGTTGGGGCCCATCTATTATAAGCATGGAAGTAGAAAGTACAGAGGAGGAAAAAGAATTCTATCATAAAGCCAGAAGATCTACTTTCTTGATTGGCTGTGAATTTGCTAAAAAGTTTTTTTTTTTTTTTTACACAGAGGTACTCCAATAATAGTTTGGGCAATACACTTTGGGAATAAATGAGTGACTCCCAGTGAAATTTTAAAAGAAGAGGATTCATTTGGATGTAAAAGCTGTTTAATCTTCAATTAAAACCCATTTAATTTCTTTATAATCACAACTAATAAGAAAATTAGTATAAATGAATCCCTTCTATTCATACAAAGCAAATAATTTATCCTTGGCCCTCTTCTCTTCTAATTCCTTGTCTTCCCCCCAAACAATTTCATCTGCTCTTATGGCTTCAATTTCCACTTACTGGCTAACTCCGAAATCTGAATCCCCAATCTCGGCCTCTCTTCTGGGCTCTGGATCCTCTCTTGACATCTCTATCTGAATGCTCCATAGACACTTCCAACTCACCATGTTCAAAACTGAAACAATTATCTTCCCCTCACATTAAAAATTAAACCAAGTTCCTCTATCCACAGTTTCCCAAGCTGAGAAACTAAGTTTTTACTTTTCTGTTTACCTTCAAAGCCAATCACTTTTTAAGCCTTGTAATATCATTTGTCCTCTCCTCTTCATCTCTATTACTATTTTCCTACTCCAGGCCCTTATCCACTCTTATCTGGGCTATTTCAATAGCAACAACCTTCTAACTTATCTCTCTACCTTTTGTCTCTCCATCCAATCCAGCCTCTATACCATACCACCACCATGTTATCTTTCCTAATTACTTAAAGTCCTTCGCTGGCTCTCCACTGTCTTTAGAATCAAGTCCAAAGTCCTCAGCATGATAAACAGGCTCTTCACCAAATGGCACCGCAGACTTCTTTTTTCTTTCTCTGAGTCATAACTTTTTACTTGCGTAAATCTGTATGTTGTTTTATAGTATATCCTGTACTTCAAAGTATTAAAACTACCTTTAACACCATATTCTATAGTGAAAGATTATGCCAAACTGGGCAAATCTTCATTATTTCAAATGATAGGCATTGAAAGCCCACACTTACCTAATTTCTAGAAATTTCAGCAATCCTAACGTGATTGGCAACCAAGCTCTGCAATTTTATTTTTTTCAGCTTATTTCCAGGCACCACCTTCTTTAGTCCAACCCCACATCTCTATACACTCTGACTTTTAGTGACAATGTGAACTACAACACATTCCTCAAACATACCATATGCTTTCACATAATATTCCTGGTTTTCATCCATATCTTCTGTTCCCTTCCCCAACTCAGCAAACTCCTATTCATCCTTTAAAGCCAAATTCAAATATGGTATCTTCTCACTAATCCTCCTCCCTACCATATACAGAATTATCTTCCCTCATCAATGGTCCCATTAACTCTATAACTATATCTCTGTTATAACTCTTATCACACTGAAATTGTAGGGACTGATTTACATGTCTAGTTATAAGCACCTTGAAGGCAGGGAAACATTTTCTTTTCTTGAATCTAACTTTAACTTATGGTCTGAGAACAAACATTTTAAACTTCTTATTAAAAAATAATCACCTCTTATAGTATTAAGATAATGCCATAATTGTAGTAACTGAGTGACTGAGGGCTTAGAAACAAAAAGAATCCCACATCATTCACCAGGAAAAAAAAAGTCTCCTATATATAAAGTATAATTAAATTGTAGCTTGGATATGCCTTCATCTACACCTTGCAATACCAGTTTCTTTCTCTCTTTCTTTCCTTCTTTTTGAAGAAGTTCTTTACAGAACTTTCTTTTAAATGCTTGTTGGATTTCATTTGTATCTCACTCACAGAATTTTACACTCAGTATAATGAAGAGGTTAAGATCAGGATTTCTGGAGCCCAACTGTCTGGGTTGAGTCCTACCTAGCTCTGGCACCTAGGCTGTTTGATATGGGAAAGTTATTCAACCTTTTTGTTTCTCAATGAGGAGATCATAATAATAACACCCCTCATGATGCTGTTGTAAGGATTAAATAAGATAATGCATGTAAAGAATTTAGAGCACTGCCTGGCCCAAAGAAGGTCCCAATAAATGCTGGTTGATGTTATTGTTAACATCAGTTTTAAAAACAGCTTATGTTACCCCACTTGGTAAAGTGTAATCTCCTAGATGGAAGGAATTATATCCTGCCCATACATGAATATAATATAAGTGCTAAAACTGTGCCTTGGAATGTATTAGGTGCTCAATAAATAACGTGACTATAAGGCTTCAGTCCTCCAAGATCAACAAATTATAAATCACAGCAAAATTTATATATGGAGTACATGTTTGAAATTGGTGTTTTCAAAGCATCCATCTTGCACTGAACTGTTGAAACATGTAAAGCTGTTAAAGCAACACAAAAATTACATTCACTAGAAACTTTCTCTCTACTCCTCCATTTAATTTGATCTTGGTATCCACTGGTCTAAAATTCTTGTCTATAATGTAAGACTTACTACAGATCATTTAAAACGTAATTTTCAGCTTTAGAAAAGTGCTTATTGTCACATCAGAAAAACTAATATTCTTCCTTTATATTTGCATTTTTTTAAAAATCTACTGCCACACTCAACACAAAAAAACTAATGAAAAGCCAAGAGACACAATTACTACATTTCCTGGTTTCTGCCTGGGAAATGACTTCAGAACACGCCTATAAGTATCCCTAGTCAAAGTCTGCTGGTTGCAATCTACTACTCTGTTTTTTCATTTCTGCTCTCCCGCTGCAACACCTCACACACATACCCAAAGAAAATAATGCACATGTCTATAATAAAGGCTGTACCCCCAAAATGCGGCTATATATTAATTTTGTTTTGGAGGACTTAAATCTTACAAAAGCAAATACAAGTCTGATTTGAAACAATACTCCCAGCTTACTTTACCAGGTAACTTAAACTACAACTATTTATCTAAAGCAAAGACATAGATTGATTGCTACCAAACTTCTTGGTAAACAATTCAGTAACAGTGTATCGATAATATATGCTATTCTAGAAAAACTCATTAATCAGTTAAAAACGGACACTTCCAACAATGGTGATTTGTGGAAAATGAGCTTAAGCAATTTATTTACACAGTAAACGAAGATGTAGGACTTTATCTAAAACACTGTAGGTGAATCACTAGCTTTAGGGTAAAGGTTTTACAACGTGCCTACTATGTGCCTGGCACTTCGTAGCTGTTTTACAGAATATGCAATACCTAACACTTATAGAGTACTCTCACGCATCTCATCTGACCCTCAGAATACCCCCAAGTATGCATGAGCATCTCGATTTTACAGCTAAGGAAACGTAGGCCCGGAAAAGTCGACTTGACCGAGGAATCACATCTGGTATGTGGGTCCTGGCTGAGGCTCCAGCCCCTGACTCATATTCTGATCATCTTCTGCCATACTAGTTAGAATCTCTTAGATGTTCCAATGCCAGATTTTAAAATCAAAATCCTACTTGACAACTTTCACTACTGTGCTCGTCAGATTCTGTTAAGAATCAAAGCACAAAAAAGCAAAAATGTAAAGTCCGTCGTCTCAGCCTGTCGACGTTCAAGCGCCGTGGCTAATCCTGGAGAGAGCCCCGCGTTTCTTCCTGGATGCGGGGCGCTCCCTGCCTCTACCCCAGGACTGTCGAGCGTCCCCGCGCGCCACCTGGACGACGGTCCCCGCGCCCCGAGGGGAGCGGCGAGGAGACCCTCAGCCAGGCTCCGCCACAACCGCCGAGGCCGACGAGCGGGCTCGCAACGCGCGGCATCCGCTGGGCGCCGGGCCGCACGCTCGGGCGTCCCTCCAGGCCGGGGAGGTGCCGAAAGTGCCTGGTCGGCGCCGACACCTCCGCCGGCACGCTCCCGCGCTGCGGCCCGACGGCGCCCGACGCTCCGTGGCCCCGCTCCCGACACCCGGCGTACGACCCCCTCCTCCGCGAGGGTCTGAAGCCCCTGCCTCACACCCCGCCCGGGTGGCCCTGCCCCTACTTGCTCTCGTCCTCGACGCCGCCTCCGCGGCTGGGCTCCGAGGCTCTCGTCCTCCGCGCAGAAGCGCCCAGTCGCCTCGCTCCCACTCTGGGTGGGCTCCGGCCCGCCCCCACACGCCCGGCCGCAGGCCCCGCCCCGGCAAAACCCTGTTCTTATTGGTTCCTGTTCCAACCCCTCACGGTCGGGCCCGCCCCCGGCACCGCCCGGGGACTGTCCAGAGGGGAACCGCCCCCTCTGGAGTTCGGCGTAGGGGCCAGAACCTTGCCCAGGACCTTGGGCGCCGAAAGGGTGCGGCCCCAGCAGGCAGGCTACCGGCGCCACTGTCGTCCGGCCGAGGGCCTCTAGCCAAAGCTCCTTCGCCGTCGCCGTGCCTGCCGTCCGACAGGCCCCACCGCGAAGGACCAGAACTTTACACGAAGGTTGACTCCTCACAACCACCCGCGAGAGAAAGCCTAATCAAGGAATCCAAATGGCACCTCACTCAAGGAAACCATAGAATTGTCTCCTGCCACCGGGCTCAGTAGTCCTGGTGTCTCCAGTGAAAGAGCAGCACCATTTCCCGGGCTGAGCTCAGGGAGGAAACAAACATTTCTCCTGCAATTGCAGTACAGCGCCTACTTGAAACATACACAGATGCAAATGACGCTCCGGACACCTGAGGCTTGAAATCCCAGAGCAGGGGTGTCTTTGATACTCCCAGTGCCTGAGGTCGGCTCCCACGCCCTGTTGTGACACCCATGCTTAAGCGCTACGCCTGCAACACACTCATACTCAGGTATGTGCATGGCGCAGTGCCTACTGCGAGCAGCAGCCCAGTTTCACTAAGGCTGCGAGTCAAGGATGATTTGAGCCTGTTTCCCAGGCACTTGCTAACCACCCCACCCTGCCTCTGCCCGCCCGACTCCACCCTATCTCACCCCACCCCCACCAGAACCTCTTGGATTTGGTGATCAAACTCTCCCCACATCTGTTCGCATAGAGGTACCAAAATAGAAGACGGCCAGAAAGAGCAGTGTTTGGTTACACATCACAGATGACTGTCACAAGCCAACGTAGCCAAAGCAATAAAAGCTGCATATCCCAAATCACTGTGAAACCATGAGCCGTGGACAATGAAACAGGAAGTCTCTTCTGTGATGGGGGGGAAAAAAGAGGAATGACAAGACATATTTTTAATCATGTCTCAATGAGGAAATAAATTTGTAGTAAATTTTGAACACCGATCTTTATGGACTCCTCCTGCTCACCACCAAAAAAACACATGTATTTAGAAAACTTCCCAAACAATTGTTTAAGATAAAATTTGGGGCTAGCATAGTGTGGCTTTGGAATTTATTTTAAAATTCAAATTTATTTCAAAGTTCAAACTTTGAATTCCAGGAGATTATATGACAAAATGAGCAGATCGAATTCCAAGTACCAAATTGGAACCCAAATCTGCATGGATTTAATAAATGAATTAACATGTATGTATTCTACTGCCCTCTCATGGGTAAGATGGAGATATACATAATGGTAGTTAATGCCTTTTAAAATCTGAGAATAGAAAGTTTAATTTGGCAATTTATATTATTTTGATGACAAAGAGGCCAAGGTAAAATAAAATCAGGTTTTCCAAGGGACTTACAAATACTCAGCAAACAGAACTTCAGCTTCAGAAACCAGGGAGAGCATTCTAACACCAGGGCTAGTACAAACATGCTGTTGGGATCACGCCTATGCTTATGGCTACCTGTACAGAATGTGGAAGCATGCAGGAATTTGCTTTTAATTTTTTTTCCATTTGAAACGTCATTACTTTCTGAGATGTTTCACAAAATGCTCTTTTTCACATTTGTATCTACTCATGCTATAACTTCTTGCTGTGAATAACTTGAGAGTAGAAGTGAAATCTTATTCTTTATACCTTTGCTGCCTAGAATAGTACCTGGTACTTTAGATGTTTGATCAGTAATTGTTTATTGAATAAGTGGAATGAAGTATCAGCCCAACCACTAGATGGCAGCACAACTGTATATGTATAGAAGTATGGTCTGGCTAATTGGATTGAATTCCACCTGACCTTGAGTAACAGGAATGTTTCTAAAAAGTTACATGTGTATCTTATTTTGGTAAGTGAAATCATTTAAAACGTACCACTACAGCTGACTATAACTTTATTGTCAATTATATCCTTAAAACTAAGAATCCTTTCGTAAGATAAATTCTCCATAAGTATAATAACTCATAATTACAGATTTTCTATCTTGGGGTACACCTGTTCTATTTTTGTCTAAGAAAGCCACCCTTCAGATGTATCCTGTCAAAAGGGGTTTTCAGAAGTCTAAGTGCCTATAGCAAGTTTCATTCTATAAACCAAAAGCCTACATTCTCCTTATATCAAATCATTTGCTTGTTTTTGTTTTTTTTTTTAATATTTATTTATTTACTTGGCTGTGCCAGGTCTTAGTTGCGGCAAACAGGATATTTTAGCTGCGGTATGCAGGATCCAGTTCCCTGACCAGGGATTGCACCCGGGCCCCCTGCATTGGGAGTGCAGAGTCTTAACCACTGGACCACAAGGGAAGTCCCATCATTTGCTTGCATTTTTGCCCTGCCTTAATAACCATTTTGCCTGGAAGTCATGGAGACTCAAGAGTCAGAAAAACCCAGGTCTCCATTGCTACCTCTCACTAGGTGCTTCCTTATGCAGCTTATTTTTTTTTATCAAAGGTCATTTCTTTTTTTAATTAAGGTATAGTTGATGTACACTACTATATGTTACAGGTGTACAGCATAGTGATTCATAATTTTTAAAGGTTATATTCCATTTACAGTTATTATAAAAAATAGGCTATATTCCCTGTGTTGTACAATTGTGCAGGTTATTAACTTCACCAACCTCAGTTTACTCATCTTCCCCAAAATGGAGGTAATAATACCTATAAAGTTGTGCAAAACATTAAATGAAATAATGTCAATGGAACAATATCCAATACAATCTTTGGCTTGTAGTAGGGATTCAATAACTGGTAACTATTGTTATTCACACTCTACAATGAAAATCTCACCCATATTATTATTTGGTTTATTTGTTTTATTCTCCTGATTTAATGCCTTCAGCAATTAAATTAAGTTCATAACACCAGGTTTCGTAGCGATAGGCCATGCGGATTTGGGCCACATTTGTCTTTCGGATATCATTTCCAGTAGGGCCTTCTTCAAGGTAATTGTCGCCCAGAAACTTTGCTTTCTCCTATAAGAGAAAAGGAAACAGAATGATTGTTGTCTCTTTTTACCCTGATATAGACAATAATTACATCCTCCACAAAGATTCCTTCCTTATGCTAGCTATGGGCAAGAGGAAAACAATAAACCATTAAAAGCGCTCATCCAGTACCTCAATATGCAAAGTCTGCTGAGAAATCAAGTATATTTTATTTCCCTTGCCCAAAAAGCATGGCCAGAGAGACAGAATAATTTTTTCTAGCCCCTGTCCATAGTAACTGCACATGATTTGTGAAATAATTTTTCAACATGTTTCCCCAACTAATTTTTCAATATTCAAGTTACCAAATTCTAAACTCAGAAGGACAGCCAATCAAGGGCAGGTCTACCTCATGAGAAATTCCACATTGCAGAACACTGTTTCTTGCCACTTCACACATATCACAGGTACTCAGCTTGAAGACTTGTGCAGCAATGGCATATTCTTCCATTAGGGGCTCCTTGGGTTATTTATTTACATGAGGCCAAAAAAAAAAAAAAAAGAAGAAGAAGAAAAAAGGAAGAAAAAGGAATGCATTAAAAGAAATAACCCACATCCTGCACCAAAAGAATAATGAAATATCTTGATTCGACTTTAAAATTCTGGGTGGTAAACAACATTTCAGCAAAAATATACTTGTATTACTCAAAATTCCATATGCGTACCTTGGTGAAGTGGAATTGCATCGGGTCATCTGTAGACAGTGAGATCATTAGCCCTTTCTGGAGGAAATCTAAAAAAGGATTTTTGGCATATTCTAGAAATAAGCTGTTGTTACTTAATGGCGACATAGCGATGGGAATCTGGGCTAAGAAGAACAAATACTGTAACACAGGACTCTGTAAAGGAAGAGTGAAAAAAAAATTTTTAATGTTGAAAAAGGGATACAAACTAGAAAAGTTAAAACCTCCTGGTTACCTCAAGTTTTACCTTTCAACAAAATTATCACCTATTCTTTAAATCCCCTTGTAAAGAAGAATGCTAGTTTTTAAATGTAAATACTATTTAGAAGAAATTTATTTGGGATCAATTTTCAGAAGCATTGAGTCAAACCCAGTTGTTTGCGTTTTAATTGTCTAAGTTAGATGGCCCATCTTAGGCAAAAGACTTCACCTTGAAACATTTTTTTTCTCTACAAGAAAGTTCTGACTCACACCAGAGGCATTTTAAAACATGCTATAACATGAAATCTGGTGAAAACCAGTTTCAGGTAAGCCAAGCTGCCTCTGATTTATCCCTTGTCAGAGTTCTAAGACGCGAGTCAGGCGATCTGCATTAACTCCTCCCTGCCACCAACTAGCTAGGTAATCTTGAGCAAGTTCCTTTACTTCTCCGTGCCTCTGTAAAATGAAATGCACTAAATAATCTCAAAAAGCTTTTTTTTGCTCTACTTTAATTTGATTCCAGTGTTGATAATGACTTGTGACAAAATGATAAGGGAAAAAATTCTGTTCCTCTAGCTCCAATATAAAAGTTAATATTGAGAAGAGAGCTTCCAACTCACCTTTTTCAAATTCAGGCCATGAGAGATATTATCTGCTGTCATGAATGCTGTCATGAGATGGGTGAGAGCTCCAGCTTCCCCACAGTGAGGTCGGAACAGAAACGTATTCATGCCTCGTTCCCTAGGGAAACGGAGCTGCTATAGCAATCACAGGTGACTGACTGGGACCTGGCAACAATTCTGGGCATAGAGTGATTTATAAGAAAATCTGGTAGGAAACACCAGAACACTCTGAAAGGGAGTGAAAGGGAGTGGGGTATCCAAAATATTCAGCAAAACTGACAATTCCAAATCATAATCTTAATTCTTCCCAAACACAGGCTTTTTGAAAAAAGAGACAACATAGGATATGAGGGTATGGAGGAAAGTTTTGATTACCTGAACAGAAGCATCTTCAGTTTCCACCCAAAGTTTACCAATATCACCATGTCGTTGTTTCTCTTACTCACACTTTAGCGGGGAAACATTTCCAGAAAACCCCATTATGATAGTCCTCTATTTATTCCTTACCCAGATATATCAAGAAGGGTAAAATGTATGGAATTTTATAATAAATTGCACAGTGATTAAATTCCTAAACTTCCAAAGAAAAGGAACTGTGAAAGTTACTGAAGGCTCCAAACTGTCCATTCCTGCCCCTAAATAAATAAAGAAACCGAAGAAAAAGACAAGGGAAAGAAATTTCTGCTCTGGGCCAGCTGGCAGCATCCCAGCAGCATAGGCCCTCAACCACCTAGGATGCCACTGTATGAGGAAAGAGGTGTGTTAAATAGATTCTCCTTCTAGCTCCAGTTCTCATCTACTTACTTTCTCAGGCTGTTGAGCACCATGATGTTTGCGTACATATAGTAGGCATAGTAAGTGTAAGATGGATTCTTTGCCATGGTCCACTCCTGGGGCTTAGGGCTCTTGGAGGAGAACATGTGGCCACTGTGTTTGGACTCATCATCCACGCTGTCGAAGCCAGTAATCTGTCAAGAAGAGTGAGCCACGTAATGGGTTCAGTCTGAACGCAGGGTCCCAGCCCTCAGACAAACTTTCAGCTTCCAAAGGCAAGGACCAAATGTCAGAGATAAGCATCAAGAATTAATCATGGCTAGGTAGGCGGGCTGTCATGTGCAGCCATAGGAAGGCCTTCAGGGCCATGCTTACATGCTTGAGGAAGACACTGAGGTCTGGGTGAGCCTGGGGGTTGATGGTGGCCTCAAACACTGGCATGAAAATATTCTCCAGCATCTTTCCGAAGTGTGGAAGGAAATTCTTAGATCGGAACACATCACTAGAGGCAGGAATGAAGAGAATTTAGGAGGTAAAGCTTTTTTGGACTGACAGTTCAAAGCAAAGGACCAAAAGCAAGCAAAGGACTAAACGCCATGTTCAGGAGAAGACCTAGTGTCTCCATCCTAGGTCCACTCTGGTACATTCTTATTTTTTAATTTTATTTATTTATTTATTTTTGGCTGCATTGGGTCTTCGTTGCTGCACGTGGGCTTTCTCTACTTGGGGCAAGCGGAGGTCACTCTTCGTTGTGGTGCGCGGGCTTCTCATTGCAGTGGCTTCTCTTGTTACGGAGCACGGGCTCTAGAGCGCAGGCTCAGTAGTTGTGGCTCACGGGCTTAGTTGCTCCGCGGCATGTGGGATCTTCCCGGACCAGGGCGTGAACCCGTGTCCCCTGCATTGGCAGGCGGATTCTTAACCACTGAGCCACCAGGGAAGCCCCACTCTGGTACATTCTTCTTGGTTACCCATAAAGAAGGATTCAGTTTGGGTTTGGAATAGGAGGTATAAATTTCTTGCTAGACCACATGCCCCTATATCTTCTACAAATCCTCTGTGGTAAGAAAACTAAACGTTCACAGCTAAGTCCAGATAGAAAATGAAGAGTATGGAAACTCTGTCATGAAAGGTTCAATGATTTTTATGTGTGTGGTATCGTGAGCATGAAACAGTTATCAAGAACACCTCTGATATGCTGTAGCCAGGGGGCAATCTAACAAATTCTTAAATGGCACTCAATATATGCCATCCACTCTTTTAAGTGGCCAGAAGTATTAGCTAATTTAATCCTCATAAAACAAATAAATTAGGTACCATTATGACCCCATTTTAAAGATGATGAAACTAAGGCACAGAGAGGTCATGCAACTTGCCAAAGGTCACACAGCTAGTAAGTGGTAGAGCCAGGATTCAAGCATAGCCAGTCCAGAGCCAGGGCCCATGCTTCTAACCACCACACTCTAATGCCTTAATATCTCTGCCTTAATGATATTAGGCAGGATGTTTTACTCCAGTCAAAAAGTTACTTTTTTTTTGGCTAAAGAGACAGGATAAAACTCTTGCATTGTCACAGGGCACACAGAGCATGGAGGTAGGTGGCCAGACAATATATAAACACTTAAGTTGGATGAAAGATCAATGATATGAACATCCCTGAGGGCAATGAGTAATTAGCAGGTGATAACACTATTGATAAATACTCGTTAATTATGGAGAACTTGAGCACTTGTAGATGAGACAATTGGCAGACAGTGGTTAGAGGTTCTGACACAAGAAAGGTACACCCCCCGTACAGATGCGCATGGGAAAGAGTGAACTGGACACAGAGAGGAAGACCAAGAGAAAGAAAATGTATAGTAAAATGTATATAGTTCTTATCCTAAGTCTTAATCATTCTCAGTAAGTTATTTTGTGATCTGCATAAAGTCCCCTGTTTTAAAAAACAAAACCAAAAAAACCTGGTTAGAAAACTGAACTGAAATGATCCTCCTAACTCCTGTCTGTCATCGAGAGTGCTAAACCCAGAGTGGACAAAACCAGGCACCCGGGCCCCAGTACTGAGTGCTGTTTAACAAAGCTTATTTCTGTCCAGATGTGCTGCACACTCCTTGTTGGTGTGGAGGAGGTGAGGCAGGTGGGATGAAGGCAGGCTTTAGGGTTTCCAGTGGGTGGGTACGTACTAGATCCTGGGGACCTGGATCATCCATGTCATGTTGGGGCAGTAGATGTGGTTTCGGACGAACCAGGTGGAGAGTTTGCTCCACTCATCAGGACTGCGGCCGTAGATAGACAGGCGGGGCTCAGTGTGCTGGTACTTGGCGTCCACCAAGTCTGCACCTACCTCCTGCAAAGCCAAGAGAGGAGTCCAAAGCCAGGAATTCCCACAGGTCCCTCAGGGGTCTAAACCTGTGGGGTCTAGGGAGAGGAGATGGGTACTAAGGAGAACAGAGGAAATGTGAAAGGAAGTCGGAGGAAAACTATCAAGGTTAAGATGTAAGGAGCCTGAGAGGTGAGGGGGAGCTAGTCGGGCTAAAGGACTGATAGGGTGTAATGGAGTCTAGAGAGAAAAAGAGTCAGACTAAAGATGATGAAATCCCAAGGCACTGCTGCAAAAGAAATTCAGCTTTTCATATGCCCCCTATCTCCCAAAACACACATCTCCCAACTGCACCTGTCATTCCTGCCTCCTAAGGTTCAGGTGTCATGAAGATCAGGATGGATTCTGATCCTAATTCTTCCTGAACTTACAACTCCAAAAGCCTGGAAGAGCCAGGTCCTTAATCCCAAATCCTCACCCTTAGTGTCTCTGTCCTAGGAATCAAGGTCTTTTAAAATCATTACAGTGAATGTTTCAGAAGAAATTATCACATTCATTTGTGTATTGCCTGACCCCAGGGATAGCACCCTTCCTCCCTCCCTCCCTCCCTTCTTTCCTTCCTTCCTTCCCTCTTTATTCCTTCCTTTTTTCCCTCTCTCCTTCTTCCCTCCCTCCCTTTCTTCTTCCCTCCTTCCTTCCTTCCCTCTTTTCTCCTTCCTTCCCTCCCTCTCTTCTTCCCCCTCCTCAAGAACCAGGCCAGGTACCGTAGATCTGGTTGATTTCTCCTCACCTTGATGATAGTGGCAAAATATTCCCCATTAATGTAATTGTCTGTCTTCAGGTAGATGTCCCGTAGCTCACTTGCTCCTACAGGATTGTATTTGTCATTGAACTTATCAAAACGCTGGAAAGTCTGACGTCCCTGCATCAGGAAACAGGAGCACAAGTGTATCTTTATCAGAGCTGCCTGAACACAGAGAGTTAGGGAATGGCCACAAGGAACAGGGGCCTGGTAACAGGAGAAGGGCTTGGCACGGAGCAACTAAGCCAGTGTGCCGCAACTACTGAGCCTGTGCTCTAGAGCCCACGAGCCACAACTACTGAGCCTGCGTGCTGCAACTACTAAAGCCCGTGTCTAGAGCCCGTGCTCCGCAACAGGAGAAGCCACCGCAATGAGAAGCATGCGCACCACAATGAAGAGTAGCCCTAGCTCGCCACAACTAGAGAAAGCCCGCGCACAGCAACGAATAAATAAATAAATAAAATAAATAAATAAAATAAAGTTATAAAAAAAAACAAAAAACTAAACAGGAGAAGGGCTTGGGCTCCAAGAATGGAATCCAATATAGCTGACAATGAGAGAACCTCAAAGTTGTCCATGGGTTCTTTCAGTCAGCATGGTAAGCCCACGTAGTTTAGCGGGCTCTGAGAAGGGAGAGTTTGTAGGAGAAAGGCGTGTG
Organism: Balaenoptera physalus; assembly: GCF_965194825.1. Classification (NCBI taxonomy): domain Eukaryota; kingdom Metazoa; phylum Chordata; class Mammalia; order Artiodactyla; family Balaenopteridae; genus Balaenoptera; species Balaenoptera physalus. The sequence goes on along the minus strand of NC_138882.1, from coordinate 95,464,825 downwards.
GGGCTCTGAGTAGTAGATGAAACTGACATTATCTTTTCAACCTACAGCATGAACATCCAGAGAATCAACGGTCAGGTCGTAGGGATGCATTTTTAATTTAGCAAAAAGTTCCTTTAGGGTCAGATTTTTCTCCTTGGTGCTATAGACCACTCTGTCAGCATCAACTTGGTAGGATTTCTTAATAAAGCGCAATAGATGTTTCTGGTTCATGCAAGCGGCTGCATGGATATGGGTATCCACCTGTGTGTACATTCAGAGAAAGAAAAACCAACAATCAGCTTGAGTTATGCTGCTCTGTGGTGCCTGCCAATCCCACTGTGATGGGAGAAAGGAGTATATGATAGGGGTGTGACCTCACAGCTGGTGGAGGTGGCCGAGCAAAAAATGAACCCATAGCACCTTTTTGAGCCCTTGTGAGGATGTGAAAGGTTAGGCTGGATACAATAATATTGCCTGCTTCTCTTGGATATCTGTGCATCAAATTTACTTCCTACATTTGATCCACACAAAAGTCTTGGGGACAATTCTCCACCCATGAGACACAGCTGGAAGTGAAGCAGCTGCTACAGCTTTCAGCCCCAAAGGGAGAAAGGTTGAAATGATGAAGCCATGGCACAGCGATGGCACTTATGAGTTAGGTATTTTTATGAGTACAATTTTATAAGCGGAAGTTTTGATAGATTAAGTAATTTGCCCAAGGTTATACAGGTGGCTGAGCCAGGGTTTGGTCCCAAACCTCTGCTCATATATTTCCTACTCCCACTTCCTTGCAATCACTTAAGTGGTCAGAACACATCTTGGAAGTGTTTCTAGTTGATTAGTTTTCCATTTGCTATTCACAATCCTCTTGTGAGCTAGATTGAGCAGATATATTTCCCAGTTTTACAAATAAGGAAACTGAAACTCAGAAATATTTAATTACTCCCCCCCCCAATGTCTTACAGTCAGGAATTAGAAGAAAGAAGACTAGAATGAAGACCTTTCAAATCCTAGAATAGCGGTTTTTGAGGTTCTATTCGTTTTTATTATTTTTGTTGTTGATGATAACTATAATTTTGTATGGCAATAATGTGATAAACCTTTCTATGCGGAAAACAGTAGAAAAGGCATTTTAATCTTTTAGACATCATCTATTTGCTTTCATGAAATTCTACTGAACCTGCAGAAATCTTACATGTATCAGTAAAACAGTATCTTTCTTGTCCTGTTCAAGAAATAAGTGGATTAATGTTTTTGTCCAGGAATGACCCCTGAGCAGCGAATATGTTTACCTTCCTGCAGTTGTAAAAATCCCGGTGGGGGTTGCTCTTCAGCTCCTTCAACTCATCCATCTCGTTGAGCATCTGATGGACCTGAAACTTGGAGGAGAGGAACTTCAGGCGCCGGTGGGTATAGGTCTTACTGTGAAAATTAAATCATGATTGTAAAAAATTCCAGACATTTAAGGAAAACAGTCACAATTTCAAAACCATCAGGACCCTTATAACCTGTAGAAAACAATTATGTTTGTTTCCAAATGGAACTGGCTTACTCTGCATTAATCTAACTTGAAAAGTATTGGGCTCCAAGGACTTAATCTTTTCATCAAAATTGTACATAAATAATAATGAGGGAGGATTGGGGCTCAAAGCCTGTCTCAGCCACCTGTGTGACTTTGGGCAAATCACTTAACTCGTCAAAGTCTCAGCGTGTAAATTGGGAGTTATAAAAATACCCACCTCATAGAACGATTGTGAGGAGAAAAAGAAACAATGCACATGAAGGTTTTAACATAGCGTTTGAACCCTGTAAGCAATTAATTAATACGTAGCCTTACTGTCAGTAGTAGTAATAGTAGCAGTAGTTTAGGTCTTAACACTTACACGGGTCCTCGGGCAATTAAAGCAAGTAAAAAATTCATATCATCTAAGAAGGTGTCCAGATTTGGGTAAGGAAGTGGCTTAGGCTCCTCTTTGCTGGCTGCTTCTTCATTAGGATAGATGTAAACCACACCGTCCTTCATTTTGAGGTGATAACCGAGGTTTTCTGGGAGGTTATCTGTTCGGAAGGGGTCTTCTCTCTTCTTCAGAGGAGGGGTAAAGACTTTTTCAATAAAACACACAATAATATATCAGCACATAGGATGAATGACCACATAAAAATAACCAAAGTTAAATACTGTAAGATCTCATTTGTATGGAATTCTGTATGTCATAAGTTGTAATTACCCAGAGCTAAGCTAAAGTTTATTTTTACATTATTTCCCAAAGGTGACTAAATTAGTAGTATAAAATAACTATAACATTGTATCTAGTGTAAGAATGATTTTCAAGTTCTTCAGAATTGCTGTTTATATAATTGCAATACTACTTACAAACCATTTTCGTTATTTATTAAAGTTGTTAAAGTCTTCCTGTTAAGAGCATTTTATTAACATTTGAGATGACTACATAGAAATAAAAGTAAAACTACCGTTAAAAACTAGAGTTTGGGCCTTTTCCTTATTTAAACCAAGCTTCTGTATCAGTCTTAATTTAGAGTGGTTATTTTTTAATAGACTTAATTTTTTAGAGCAGTTTTAGGTTCACAGCAAAATTGGGCGCCAAGTACAGAGTCCCCACACCCCCTGTCCCGACACATGCACAGCCTCCCCTGCTGTCAACACCTCAAATCAGAGCGGAACATTTGTTACAATCGATGAACCTACACGGACACGCCATGATCACCCAAAGTCCATAGTGTTGTTTGCCTTAGGGTTCACTCTTGGTGGTGTACCTTCTATCTATGAGTTTTGACAAATGCATAATGACATGTATCTACCCTTTTAGTACCGTACAGAATAGTCTCATGGCCCTAAAATCCTTTGTGCTCCATCTAGAGTGGTTTTTAATATAAATATAAATTCTAAGAGTTGTAATTCTTTTTTTTTTTTTTTATAAATTTATTTGTTGATTTATTTTTGGCTGTGTTGGGTCTTCGTTTCTGTGCGAGGGCTTTCTCCAATTGCGGCGAGCGGGGGCCACTCTTCATCGCGGTGCGCGGGCCTCTCACTGTCGTGGCCTCTCCCGTTGCGGAGCACAGGCTCCAGACGCGCAGGCTCAGTAGTTGTGGCTCACGGGCTTAGTTGCTCCGCGGCATGTGGGATCTTCCCAGACCAGGGCTCGAACCCGTGTCTCCTGCATTGGCAGGCAGACTCTCAACCACTGCGCCACCAGGGAAGCCCAAAGAGTTGTAATTCTTATTGTAATTATAATATACTTCCCACCTTTTAAAGCACATGCAATTTTTGCTAAAGGATTTGAGAAGGGATCATGTGGATAAAGGTCCCCTTCTTTCCACTGATAACAATTTCAACCTAAGAAAGCCAAGAACAAATTCCATACTGTCACAGCCTTTAAAGCACTTCTTTTACTTTCAACAAGTATGTGCCCAAGGCATCAGAAATTCTCCTGTTTGTAAGACAGCCAAAGTGAGAAAAATAATATAGAAAGAAAAAGTTTGGGTGTGGTGGTGTGATGAATTGGGAGATTGGGATTGATATATATACACTAATATGTATTAAATGGATAACGAATAAGAACCTGCTGTATAGGGCTTCCCTGGTGGCACAGTGGTTAAGAATCCGCCTGCCGATGCAGGGGACACGGGTTCGAGCCCTGGTCCGGGAGGATCCCACATGCCACGGAGCAACTAAGCCCGTGCACCACAACTGCTGAGCCTGCGCTCCAGAGCCCGTGAGCCACAACTACTGAGCCCGCGTGCCACAACTACTGAAGCCCTCGTGCCTAGAGCCCGTGCTCTGCAACAAAGCGAAGCCACCACAGTGAGAAGCCCGCACACCGCAACGAAGAGGAGCCTCTGCTCGCTGCAACGAGAGAAAGCCCACGTGCGGCAGCGAAGACCCAACGCAGCCAAAAATAAATAAATAAATTTACTAAGAAACATATATATTTAAAAAAAAAAAAAGAACCTGCTGTATAAATTTTGATGACCAAAAAAAAAAAAAGAAAAGAAAAAGTTGGCACATTTTCTATCCAAAACTGAGATAAGGAACACGAAAGAAGTGAGACAGTACATTGCTATGTCAAGTATAAACTTTCGAGTCCCTACTCTTAAATATACTAGAGAGATAAAGTATAATTTAGGAGAAACAAAGGCAAGACAAACATCCTAAATGTCAATACTATAGAAGATGAACAAACCAATGTTATGAGTTACCAAACTGGAACATGTTTAATATGATTTTAATATTAAAAGGAATTAAAGAGAAGAAGCTCTAGAACTGGAAATCTTTAACAACATAACAATTTGATAGTTCAAAAACCTTAAATAGCTGCCTCCCCTGAATTTCAATTCTAGAAGTCTAATCCTAAAGATATAGAGCAATTGTACAAAGATGTCTTAATAAAGATGCTTATTGTAACCTTGTTGGAAATAAACTTTTTTTTTTTTTCATGAATTTTCTTTAATGTTTGATCATTTAGGACCTCAGGATCATAATTAGGTAGAGAAATTTCCAATGTATAATTTAAAAACTTATAGGTATAAAAGGCATAAGACATTGATTAGAGACAGTAATAACCCTAAAAGTGTTTTAGATGTTGTATTTTTAAATAAGAAAGCTTTTTTCTAGGGGGTCACTCGGAAATAAACTTTTAAAAGTCAGAAATCTAAATGCCTAAATATAGGAATTGGTTAAATAAATTATGATACAGTTATACAATAGAAATTATTAAAATCTGATTGTTTTAAAATATGTACTATACAAGACAGAAAGTAAAAAGTGAGATATGTAAATAAAGTGCAATGGAAAGTAAAAACTTGTAGTTTACTTTTATCCAGAGGTCAGAGGAAGAGGAAGGAAGGAAATGATAATGGTTGGGCTGCACCTTGAAGGATGAGACTGGATCTGGACATTTGGACATATAGTAAAAAAGTGAAAGGAAGGGCAATGCAGCACAGGGAATGGCATGGCAACAGTACAGGGGCAGGAATGTGCTGAACTAAATGGACAACAGGATATGCTTCCAACCCGGACAAAGAGTTCAAAGGTGGAGTAAAGGAGGTAAGTTTATAAATAGATTGAGTGTGCAAGTCCAAAAATAAATAAATAACAGATAAATAAAACATAGTTAGAAGGCTAGATGGTGGTAGGCCTTGAATGCCAGGCTCAAGACTGGACTTAACTTTGTAGGGGGAGTAGTTAAAGGTTTTTGTCAGGAGAAGGATGTGCTCAGATCTGTTTTATAATAACTGGTACCAAAGTGAGGATGAACCGAAAGGAAGTGAGATTAGAAGTTAACAGAGTAGTTAGGAAGCTATTGCAATGATCTGGACAAAGAGAAATATGCACCTAAATTAGGGCTTGAGGAATGGTGAAGAGAGTTGGTTCTGAGAGATACTGTACAGACTGAATCAAGTGATTGGGCACTTGGGCGGGAGAGAGAGTGGAGCCAAAGATGACTATGATATCTTAAAACTGGGTTACTTATAATCATGGGGCACATTTAATAGTTAGTAGTTAAACCTAAAGCTATGTTCCAGACATTATATAAGAACATCACTTACCTGGAGAGAAGCTCTCATTTGGTACCCAAGCCTCACCCTCAATGTTCCTCAAGTGCTGGGAAGGGGTTTTTGGAAACCTCTGAAACGACTTCTTCATATACTTCTCCCGTATACACAGTGCCCGATAAAGACCTTTGCAAACCATTTCGAAATCTTCAACCGTAACCTACCAAGAAAATTTCAGAGTAGCTCCTGTGAAAATTGGAGAAGTGGGTAAAGCTTGTCATTGGCACCTCCCAGCTCTCCTGGGTGTCACAGCCCCTGCTGAGCAGCTCCTACTTCTCACTCAACTTGGGCCCTGGGTCCCCCTCAAGGAGCAGGCCCTGAAGTTTTAATCGCTCTTCCATTTCTGCCAAAACGTGTCTGTCCTATGAGTCTTTCCTTACAGTCCCGTATTTGTTTTTGGTTTTTGCTAGATAGCAGTGATTATCTAGCAAATATGATTAAAAGAACCCATTCTAACATGGACAATACTTTCTCCAGGTAACAAAAGAACATTTTACGTATGGGCTTCTGAAGACAATATCTCAACTGAAAGACAACGTTGGTGTAATTTGAGAACTCAAATCACCTGCTGATCAGTGTGGGAAAAATTGGGGGAGGAATAAGGTGTCACACTTCCCTCAAACCCTGTCACCCATGCACTGCCTTCTGTAGCTAGAGACAGATCAAGACATCATCCTGTGAGAAGTCATTCTTTGGGATGGTTTTGAACAGAATTTTATCTGGGACTACAAACAGAGATTCTAGAGTAAAATTTTCTTAGAACTGCTAGAAATTTCCTAAAACTGGTCTATTTCCCTGGCCCCATCCCCAACTCCTGGCTGGGCTTGACATGCCCAAACAGTTATAACTCTAAATCATTGCATGCTCATCATCAGAGCCCAAAGACTTTCTGGGACCAATGTAAGCTTGTTCCCAATGGTTTGAAGTCCAGATATTAATCCTAAACAGTTGAACTCTTTTTAATGTCTTGCTGACCTTGGCCAAGAGAGTCTGGCACAGGTGCTAGGTCTGGGGGTCTACTTCCAATAGCATGCTTGTTCCTTTGCTACCTAATGGGCCACCCATCTAAAAGCTCCTTGAGGACAAGAGCTGGATCTTATCCACCTTCTCGTCCTCAGCACTTAGCACACAGTGCCTGGCACAGAGTATGTGCTCAATAAGGACTGATTACATTGAATTTGTTGTTTATCTGGGATGAATGTCCTTGGGAACTTAGCCCTAATTCCCCCTTTACCTCTCTGTTCAGTTATAAAGGCAAAGACTGATTCAGGTACAGGCCACAACTAGGTGGAGTGTAGCTCAGCAGCTCAGTCACCTTCAGCCAACAGGTGTAGCCACATACTTGGTTCTTCAAAGCAATTATACTCCAATAAAGATGTTAAAAAAAAATAAAAAGAAAAAAGAAAGAAAGAAAGAAAGAAAAGAAAAGACTCCAGGCCAAGGTTTCAGGTGCCCTCCAGCTTTTATAGGAGGAGAAGCTAATCCCTGACTTCTGTGGCCTTGTCCTTCCTCTCATCTTCTTTCTTTTTATTCCTGTTTTCATTTCCACCAAGCACATAGGGATCAAGTTTGTCTCTTAATATTTGTGGTTTTTTTGAACTCTGGCCTTCTCCAAACTTTGTTTTCCACGTTGCTATTAAACATTTCGTTTCAGTTATTTAACATCTAAAATCCCTGCCATTTATAGAGCACACATGTTATCATGCAGAAAACGAATAAACAAGAATAGTGTCCATTTCATTGCTCTGTCATTTTTAAATATCTTGGGACTGACCCTTAGTGGGTCAGTTACATGAGAAGAGGGTTTAGGACTTGTCATTAAAACTATATTTGGAGCATAGGCCAATGGCTAAACAGCAATTTCTCCAATATGATGCTGATTTTGCAAGTCCATGTGGCAGAGATTTATTTATTGACCAACTGTTCTGGATAGGACAGGCAGGTCAAGTTGCTTGCAACCTGAGTTTACTATCCCTGTGGCATACCAGAATCTGTTCCAAGCAATAATCTACTGTGTAAGCATCTGTGATGAAATTGGAGAGGACAGTTGGTCAAAAAACAATAGCTGCATTAGAATGTTCTGACTTCTCTCTCATCTTCTTCTTTTTTTTAAAAAAAATAAATTTATTTATTTATTTATTTTTGGCTGCGTTGGGTCTTCATTGCTGCGCGTGGGCTTTCTCTAGTTGTGGCGAGCAGGGGCTACTCTTCGTTGCAGTGCACGGGCTTCTCATTGCAGTAGCTTCTCTTTGTTGCGGAGCACAGGCCCTAGGCACGCGGGCTTCAGTTGTTGTGGCACGTGGGCTCAGTAGTTGTGGCTCGCAGGCTCTAGAGCGCAGGCTCAGTAGTTGTGGCACACGCGCTTAGTTGCTCCGTGGCATGTGGGATCTTCCCGGACCAGGGCTCGAACACATGTCCCCTGCATTGGCAGGCGGACTCTTAATCACTGCACTGCCAGGGAAGTCCTCTCTCATCTTCTTTTCTCTGGTCTCTCAACTCTTCTTTCCTCTTCTCTCTCTCTTTCTCCTGATCTGTTTTCTTTGATTGGTTAATGCTACCTGCAGCCTGTCTCTCCATTCTAGGTCTGCTCTGGGTCCATCTTTCCCCAAGAGCCCCTCCCCACCCTGCCCCCCGGGCCTCCCTGAGGCTTCCTTTCCTGCTTTATGATGCCCTCAGTGAGACTAGTTCAGTTGCTACTCTCTTTGGTTCTTCTTTCAAAATCTGTCCACTGTATTCTGTAACACACACACCACATTCTACTGCGTATTCGCATGTGCAAGCAAATGAGATAAAGGAGGGGAAATTATGTGAGATGATAAAAGCAAAACAGAAATATAAGTCATAGCATATCGTAAACAACAAGGTCCTACTGTATAGCACAGGGAACTATATTCAGCATCCTGCGATAAACCATAATGGAAAAGAATATAAAAAGGAATATATATATATGTAAAACTGAATCACTTTGCTGTACAGTAGAAGTTAACACAACATTGTATATCAATCATACTTCAATAAAATTTTTTTAAAAGTCATAGCATATTGGTATTGAAATGTGATAATGAAGTATAGCAAAGGACAGGTGAGCTAACACCTTCCTCAAAAAGAAGGGGAGGAAGGAAAGAAGCTGAAACAATCAAGCTGAGTATCTTCCTAGCAGCTACGTGTGAGGGGCAAGAAGCAACTCACCCCAGAGGAATAATCGCCTGTGATCTGCACTCTCTGAAAATCAGGCACTGTCTGGTAGGCGGGAGACGGAGAACTGCATTCATCAATGTGGGGCAATGTGGTGGAAGATGTTTCACTTTGTGGAACGGACAAACTAATGGTCTTATGTCCAAAGAAACGCTTTTTTCTGGGTCTGAAATTGAAAAATAAAAAGAGTTAACTTTATCTTCATTAGGATTTTCATTGTGATAAGTTGATGTTCCACTATACAATTTCATTTTGAGGAAAAACAGTGAAAATTAAATGTGGGCTGGGTGTCAGAAATAGGATCCAACCTTATGGAAAGGGGTATCATGTTACAGTGTTCCTTTCGTCCTCATATACCTTGGAACGGTGGGCCTTAGGGAATGTACTAGAAGACTCTCAGCATGACACTGTCCTGCACAGGAGGCCCACTCCCAGCAGAACAGGCAGTCTGGGTGCTGCAGTAAGCACAGGCTATGTCAGTTAGTACCTGTGTCATTTGGTGCATGTCCCTTAAATTCTGTGAGCTTCTGTCTCTCTCTCTAAAAAAGTGGTGTAATAATGTCTACCATACAGGATTTCTGTGAGATTTAATGTTTATAAAATGCTTAGCACACTACCTGGAACTTGTAAGTTGCTTAATCAACATTACTTCCTCAAATCAACATGTATTTATTCAGTTTCTACTTTGACCCATGCCCTATGTTAGGTCCTATGGGGGATGCCAAAGAAGGTGGATTGTTGTTATTTCCTTAAAGAAATAAAACCAAGGGAAGGACTGCAGAATGACCTTCTCCCCGTGGAGCTGGTTGGGGGAGGGGAGTGTTTTGAGGAGGGGGGTCCAAGTAAGTGGTCAACAACAGGTTTGAGGACTAAACTGTGGCACATAGTGACAAGTAGTGAGTACCAGAGTAGTTCAAAGAAGGGAAAATAAACAGAATTTGTGGAGAGGGATCTGTTCAGGGAAGGCAGTAGTTACGCATCACAGGCATAGGATGGGCAGGGCCTGAGGGCAGAAACAGAGCGCTGTATCCCTGAGGCCTTCAGGAGGTCAGACTGGCTGGAGGGCAGGATTCCTATCAGGCAGCACGACACTAAGGTTGACTAAGGACAGAGTCCAAAGATGAGGCTCTTAAGTTCCAGTTTCTACACTCATAAGTGTGGAAATTGAGTGTGTGCACAGCAGCCATCAGCCCACTTTGGTTTGGAACAATCACATGGTAGATCATGTCCTCTTGCTTGGGTGAACAGGAATGCTTCAACTAAAGGCAGATTGGATGAAGGTAGGAAGGCCACTGTTTTCTTCTTTTTTGGTCCACGTCGCTTCACCCTAGTGTATTTAGTGTGTGTGTTTGAAGGGAGTGTGGGTTTAACTCTGACAGAGTTTTTCCTCCAAGTTGAATCACCATTCAGAGTGAACCATCTGCCCTGACATTTCCCCTTCTTTGTGTACCAACGTACTAAACATTCCACTTACACCACTTACCTTCTGCCTTCTGTGGGGGTGGACTGAGCCTCCAGCTGGAATAGGTGTTCGCGCATCTCATGGTGCAAAATTGGACAGACCTCATCCACATCAAAAGGGGAGATCTCATGACAGCCTCCCTCATCTTTGACTTCAGAGGCAAACACTTTTTCAGCAAAGCTCCGCGTTGCATCATCAATAGCTAAAAGGGGTTTTCGCGTGTTAGTGTTCAAGCACTTTCTCAGGAGTCATCCGAGAGTTTCTGCTACACATAAGGCACAGTGCTAAGGACTGCCCTGGGTACATGGCTCCCCTGCTGTCTGCCCAGTGTGCCAGAAACATGATGGAGCTTCATGCCTATTCTCTCTTTAGTGGGTTTCTGTGTGGGTAGCTTGGAAATCCATTCTCAGAATCACGGGTCAGATTCTTACAGCACACTTTAGGAGTGTCCTAAAGATGGGATTGGGCTCTTGCAGGATTAACACTTAACCCAAGATCACCTCTTTCTGGCAGGGCTAAGTTTGATTTCATAGTAACCATGCAGCATAGTCCTTCCTATCAGATTGGTGGAGTTTTTCTGACGGTTTTAAAGATGTGGATAGGGTTGTTGGTCCTTGGCGTTCTTCTTCCTGAACAAAATAAGTGATCTAAATAGTTCTGAGAAATAAATGTGTACTTTAAGGCCTTTCTTCCTCATAAGACAGATACTGTGTTTCTGTCACACATCACAACCTCATTTTTTTCAAATCCTGATGACTTGGTGATGTGCTGGTGTTGGGGGGAGAGGAATCACTAATATTTACTGCCTAGTGTTGGGAGTCCCATTTCTTGTGGACATGTGGCCTTCCATAATGAGTGACCTTTGGACAGCCCATTTTACTTTTGCTTGCCTTAATTTTTCCATTCTTAAAACGGGTGGAAGGATGACCTTTAGCCTGGCAATGAACAACCCCAAGATCCTTAGGATACAAGACAACCAGTTTTATCATATAGGGTGGTGATGGCCATCAAGTATCTGCTTTTCTGTTAAGTTCTACTGTGTTTTCCAGACACCCAGCTGTTTCCATCTGAGTAGTTATAACCTCCGATACTTCTAAAAGTCTCTTGGTATTTCCAGAAAAGAGCAGGTAGCAAATAATGAGAATAGCAAACAGCTGGATATTTGGAGCAACAGCAGAAGACAGAAACATTCTTCATGTGATGACAAAGCAAACTGCATGCAGAAAGATAGATGCCCCCACTCCTGCCCCTTCAATGTCTATACAAGTCTCCACAATGACACATTTTCAATTACAATTTAGGTAAGTGTACTGTATTCAAGTACTGTTCTGTACTTACCAACTCCTTCACCTTCTCCTGTTTCAGTTTCCTTATGTATAAAGTGGGAATACGCATACCTACAAACCTCACTCACAAGGCTGTTGTGACATCAAGTGAGATAATGTATGTGAAAATGCTTTTTTAGAGCAATTTTTTAAAGGAAAATAAAACACCAGATTAAACTGAATGACATAATTTGGTAGCATTGCTCAGACTGATATTTGGTATTTGGAGTTAGGTTTGGGTTATTAAGAAAATGATAAATGGTATGGCTTAGTATAGGCTGAAGCATACATTGGAAATGAGAGTAATTGACTCATAACTTCACCAACGCTAACAGTCAGGTCAGCCAGTTTTCAAACCTGGCTTGTCACAGCAGAGTAACAGAGAAGCCCAATATGTTGGCTGAACTTCATGCATCTATTTGTCTCATTGAGCTCAAGCACTTCCTGAAACTGACAAGCATCTTTGGATGCTGTCCCTAGTTTTTTGGCAAGCACCAAGATCCATGAAGGAACAAACAAAACTAAGTAGATACATTTGATGACCTGAGAATACCTCCCCACCCCACAGCCAACTGTTCCCCAGAAATAGTATCATTCCTCCCTGAGCATCACAGGCAAGCACATGCACCTAAAAGATGAATGACAAGCAGAAATTAGAAGAGGCTTCATGTACCATGGGGAGCAAATGGAAATAGGCCAGTGGGCTCTGATGATGATGAGGAGGAGAATGAAGATGACTATGCAACTGGCTTGTCATGACGGGTCTGTGGCAATGCTCTTGGAGGTCTCAGGAAGGAAAGTATGGAAATGGAGTCCCAGGAACCAAATCCTACTTGCTTGAGATCTGGGTCTTCCAAAACAAGCATCCATTATGTGGGACTGCACATATCTATTTGTTTCATGTTTTTAAACATTGTTTTTACTAGGTTGTATCTCCCTAAGTCACTATAGACAGTTGAAAAGTAGAGACTCTACGCTCAAGAAGTAGCTTACATTATCACCAAAAATTATATGGTTGATATTTCCTTCCACTGAATCAACCAATTGTTTTGGCTTCATGTAACCACAGCTGAAATTTGATTCCTAATTCAAGAGCTTTGCCTTTCAAAAATACTTCAGGGAGTGGTGGTGATTAGGGGAAGGAAAGAGTGAAACTGACATTTCAAAAGGTGAGTAGATAAGATTTGGTGACAACCTAATTCATGGAGTAAAGTACAGATGACTCCCTGAGGTTTGTATAGATAATTGCTGAGTTCTTTTTTGAGCATGTTTGAGATAATGGAGCATCTGAGTGGCAATGTCTTGAGGTTAGGACATCCACATTTAGACAGAGAATAGATAAGAGAATAGAAACAAGAAGTAGAGTGGTGAAGCAGAAAGAACACTGGACTAGGAGTGAGAAAAAGTGTCTGTAACAGCTGGGTGGCCTTGGGAAAACCATATAATCACTAGGAGCCTCAGTGTTCATCATCATAAAAGAGGAATATTAATAATAATAATGTCAACTTCAGAGAATTGTTGTAAAGATTAAACAAGAAATACTTTAAAAACTACACAGTACTATCCAGAAGTTGGGGATTATTATTATTAACATGGGAAGTGCAAGACTCTTGAGAAAAGAAATATCATGCTTGCTTCTTCACCCAGCAGACCCAGAAAAACATGCTTATTTCTCAGCAGTGCTTTATTAACGTGTAGGAAAGATAGGTTGTAGATCTTTCATCTGCCACATGGCATCTCATAGAGGAACTCAGAGGCACCATGAGTACTATCAGTCCGTCAAAGGACAAGTCTGACTTGAGATGGAGGGGAACATACATAAAAAGTTACAATTTTATAAAAAATGGGTTTCACTTTATCCGGTCACAAAAATTCACCATGGAATTTTTTGCATTGGAGGAGGGTTTACTACGGCAGGACTCAGTAGATCCCCTTAACTAATGTCTAAAGGAGAAGATTATTTTATTTCAGAATATCAAATGAATGCCCTCTGAGGTTCTCTTTAAAAAAGGGATTTTTTTTTTTTTTCTGGAGGCAGGAAAATTCATGAGTTCATTTGCTATGCTACGGGAGATCTATGGTCATTATAAATCTTTGTTGGCTTTTAATGGTATCATTAATAAACACTGCTGAAAAATACCCATGCTTCTGAATTAAATAATAGTATCTTTTAGAAATTGATACTTTGGCAAATGGCAGGAAAAATAGCCCAAAATACTCACGTTTTTCTTCAGCTGTATGAAATAAAATAGAACAAGATGAAATATATGAACAACTTTCAAAAATCATTGTGGCTACTAATCAATGCTTTGGAATATAAATAGGTAGGTTGGTATAAGAAAGGGGTGTGGTGGGATGTGTTATTAAAGCTCATTCTTCCATTTTTCTACAATTTGCTGCCAATAGAAAACCCTGGGAATATAGTTATTATATATCTCTTCGTATTCTTTTCCTTTCTAATTTGTCTCTTTAAATTTATGTTTATAATTTTAAAAAGGTACTCTTTGTAAAATGTGATTTTTAAAAACCTGATCAAGAGGGATGGAAACTCTCATACAATGCTGATTGCAGGTAAATGAAAACAGTTTATTTGGTAAACAGTTAACACCTACCAAACAGCCATTTCTGAGAATCTATTCTACTGAAATAATCCTTAAACATGGAAAAAGCTTTAGGTACAAATATTATTGTCAGAGCACATTTATACTTAAAAAAATCATAAAGAACTTAAGGGATTGGTTAAGAAAATTGGAATATTATACAGCCATTTAAAATGATGTTTAGGAAGAGTTTGGAGTGCCATGGTAACTGATTAAGTTATAATGTGAAGCCAAAAAAAGGGCAGGATACAAAGTCACATGTATAATATAATCTCAACTGTGGTTTTTTTAAAAAATTCTTTAAATTTTCAAAGAAAATAATTTGAAAGAAAAACACTAACATGTTAAAAGTTATCTTTGGATGATGAGGATTGTGGGGTTTTTTTTTTTTATAACTACTTTTCTAAATTTCTCAGTTTCTCTAAATGAGTGTTTATTACTCTTATTTTTCAGTGAAATTTCTCTTTTTATTTCACATGAAACGTATTACTTTTATAATGAAAAAGACTTATAAAATTATTATTTTGAAAATTACTCTGTGTACAAACCTGGATTGTGAACCATCAGAATACACAGGTTAATATTAATATTGCCATTATTCTCATGATTTTCAGCTAATGGTATAGCTAAAGACATTGTATAGGACCCTTCTCCCAAGTGTGGCAGCACAGGTTTTGTTTAGACTAGCAGAGTAGATAATAAATATCTTACACAGTTTTCTACTGGGATCATCAAGGATGCTACTACATGATACAGTTTTAGAAGACTACCTCCCTCCTAAAACTAAAAACCAAAATCCCCTTGAAAACCTTGTCTTGTCTTTTCCTGAAATGTATTAGTTAAAAATACTATGAACCTTAAATAAAGAATTCCCCAGCTGACATGATAGTTAAAGGATTGATTGCATATTAAAAGCAGTGAACTCTCCAAACACTTTTGCACACCTACCTGGAAGTTTCAACAGAGACATTGTGCTGGGATCCTTGATTCTAGGATAGCACAGTAGAAAGGAAGAGACAGGAGACTGTAGGGATGACTGGCTGACACTGTAAAACACGCTGACATTCATTTTATTATTTTGCTTTGCCCCTGTAATTTGACCCTTCTCTGCTAAAAGGAGACAGATGAGCTTTAGACCTATTTATAGCTTTAGGCATTGACTGTGAAAAACAGGTGAAGCCTTCAGTGTTTACCCTGGGATTTTAGACAAGATATCTGTGGTAGGCCAGAAATTGCATTTCAATACTCTCTAAATCTTCCTATGGATTGGATTCTCTTCACGTGTAGTTTTCTTGTATGACTGGACCACTGATGACTATTTTCCACCCTAGCGAAACACAATGAAATCGTCCAGGCTTCTGGAAAGTCAAGATCCTCAGGATTTCAGTCCTGAGAACAGCTTTCTGTGGTCGGGGAATATGCTGGTACATTCATCAAACTCTCAACACACACACACACACACGCACACACACACCCCTTAAGAAATATTCCTGACTTGGCAGAAATTCACCTGACAGAATTTATTTAATGAATTAAGTCATAAACTTACTTCAAATCTTGTGGAAGCACAACTGCCATCTAGAGTGCTCAGGGACCCTTACTCTATATATTGTTACAAAAAGAATATATTTCTCATGCATAACATTTTATAGTATACAAAGCACTTTCCAAATATTATCTATTTGATCCTGCTTACAATGCTATAAGGCAAGGAGTACCTTACCCTTGCTTCCCAAATGAGAAAACTGGGGCTCTGGGGAGAGACGTGCCTTGCCCAAAGTCATTCTGATTGTTAATGCAAAGCCAAGTCTCTCTGGACCAAAATCTCATGCTCCTTCCACAGTAACACAGAGTCCTGGTTACAGCAAAATACAGGAAGACCTCAATTTTATTGTGCTAAACTTTTATTTATTTATTATTTTTATTTTATTTTATTTTATTTATTTATTTTTGGCTGTGTTGGGTCTTCGTTTCTGTGCGAGGGCTTTCTCTAGTTGCGGCGAGCGGGGGCCACTCTTCATTGCGGTGCGCGGGCCTCTCACTATCGCGGCCTCTCTTGTTGCAGAGCACAAGCTCCAGATGCGCAGGCTCAGTAGTTGTGGCTCACGGGCCTAGTTGCTCCGCGGCATGTGGGATCCTCCCAGACCAGGGCTCGAACCCGTGTCCCCTGCATTGGCAGGCAGACTCTCAACCACTGTGCCACCAGGGAAGTCCTACTGTGCTTAACTTTAACACACTTTGCAGATACTGTGTTTTTTTACAAATTGAAGGTTCGTGGCAACCCTGCAAGGAGCAAGTCTACTGTTACCATTTTTCCAACAGCATTTGCTTACACTGTGTCTCTGTCACATTTTGGTAATTCTCACAATATTTCCAAACTTTTTCATTATTATTATATTTGTTATGGTGATTTGTGATCTTTGATCTTTGATGTTACCATTATAATTGTTTTGGGGCACCACGAACCCATGCCCATATAAAACAGTGAACTTAATCGATAAATGTTGTATGTGTTCTGACTGCTCCACTGACTGGTTCCCGTCTGCCCGCTTCTCCTTGGGCCTCCCTATTCTCTGAGACACAGTTATATTGAAATTAGGCCATTGAATAACCCTACAATGGCCTCAAAATGTCCGAGTGAAAGGAAGAGTCTCATGTCTTTCACTTTAAATCAAAAAATAGAAATGATTAAGCATCGTGAGGAAGGCATGTTGAAAGCCAAGACAGGCCAAAAGCCAGGCCTCTTGCACCAAACAGCCAAGCTGTGAATACAAAGGAAAAGTTCTTGAAGGAAATTAAAGGTGCTTCTCCAGTGAACACACGAATGATTGATAAGAAAGACAATCAGTTTCATTGTTGATATGGAGAAAGTTTCAGTGGTTTGGAGAGAAGATCAAACCAGCCACAACATTCCCTTAAGCCAAAGCCTGATCCAGAGCAAGGCCCTAACTCTCTTCAATTCTACAAAGGCTGAGGTTGATGAGGAAGCTGCAGAAGAAAAGTTTGAAGCTAGCAGAGGCTGGTTCATGAGGGTTAAGGAAAGAAGCCATCTCCATAATGTAAAAGTGCAAGGTGAAGCAGCAAGTGCTGATGAAGAAGCTGCAGCAAGTTATCCAGACGACGTACGTAAGTAATGAATGAAGGTGGCTCCACTAAACAATGGATTTTCAATGTAGATGAAGCATCCTTACATTGGAAGAAGGTGCCATCTAGGACTTTCATAGTTAGAGAGGAGAAGTCAATGCCTGGCTTCAAAGCTTCAAAGGACAGGCTGACTCTCTTGTTAGGGGTTAATTCAGCTGGTGACTTGAAGTTGAAGCCAATGCTCATTTAGCATTCTAAAAATCCTAAGGCCCTTAAGAATTAAGCTAAATCTCCTCTGCCTGTGCTCTATAAATGGAAAAACAAAGCCTGGATGACAGCACATCTGTTTCAACATGATTTACTGAATATTTTAAGCCCTCTATTGAGACCTACCACTCAGAAAAAAAAATTCTTTTCAAAATATTATTGCTCAATTGACAAAGCACCTGGTCACCCAAGAGGTCTGATAGAGATGTGCAACAAGATTTATGTCATTTTCATGCCTGCTAATACAATATCCATTCTGCAGCCCAAGGATCAAGGAGTAATTTTGACTTTCAAGTCTTATTCTTTAAGAAATAAATTTCTTAAGGCTACAGTTGCCATAGATAGTGATTCCTCTGATGGATCTGGGCAAAGTAAATTGAAAACCTTCTGGAAAGTATTCACCATTCTAGATGCCATTAAGAACATTCATGATTCATGGGAAGAGGTCAAAATATCAACATTAACAGGAGTTGGAAGAAGTTGATTCCAACTCTCATGGATGACTTTGAGGGGTTCAAGACTTCAGTGGAGGAAGTAACTGCAGATGTGGTGGAAATAGCAAGAGAACTAGAATTAGAAGTGCAGCCTAAAGATGTGACTGAATAATCTCATGATAAAACTTGAATGGATGAGTTTCTTCTTATGGATGAGCAAAGAAGGTGGTTTCTTTTTTCTTTCTTTCTTTCTTTTTTTGGGCACTCCACACAGCTTGTGGAATCTTAGTTTCCCGACCAGGGATCAAACCTGGGCCCTGGCAGTGAAAGTGCCGAGTCCTAACCACTGGACCACTGGGGAATTCCCAGAAGGTGATTTCTTGAGCTGGAATCTACTCCTGGTGAAAATTTTGTGAAGGTTGTTGAAATGACAGCAAAGGATTTAGAATATTACATAAAATTAGTTGATAAATCAGTGGCAGGGTTTGAGAGGATTGACTCCAATTTTGAAAGAAGTCCTACTGTGGGTAAAATGCTATCAAGCAGCAGTGCATGCTACAGAGAAATCGTTCATGAAAAGAAGAGTCAATTGATGCAGCAAACTTCACTGTTGTCTTATTTTAAGAAATTGCCACAGCCATCCCAGCTTTCAGCAGCCACCACCCTGATCCGTCAGCAGCCATCAACATCAAGACCCTCCACCAGCAAGAAGATTAAGACTCTCTGAAGGCTCAGATGATGGTTAGCATTTTTGAACAATAAAGTATTTTAAAATTAAGATATGTACATTGTTATTTAGATATAATGCTAATGCACACTTAATAGACCACAGGATAATGTAAACATAACTTTTATACGCACTGGGAAACAAAAAAGGTTGTGTGGCTTGCTTTATGTGATACTCACTCTCTTGTGGTGGTCTGGAACCAAACCTGCACTATCTCCAAGGTACACCTGTCTGTGATAATTACTGTCAGGTAAATAAAGTACTTAGCTAGACTCAGCAGAATTTATGAACTGTAACAGCGTATATTAAAGATAGTAGCATCAGTGTGGAACTTCAGATTTGGAACAGAATTGTGGGCATGGACTGAACGATCTTTTAACTACTATTTTCTACTGAAAGTTGGGACAAGCCTCTTTGTCTGCAAAAAGAGAACATTTTACGGCTTAGCTTTATGGCCATCCTCTCCTTTCAATCAGCAATATTAGAACACATTACAAAGTTGTTACTCAACCAAAATACTTTTTGTTCCTTTTGAACTCTTTTTTGGTGACATTTCCATCTGGATTTCCCAATGGTATCTATAAATTGATATATCCAAACCAAACATTTCCCCCCCCAAATCAGCTTCTCCTTCAAATGACTCTTTTTTTTTTTTTTTTTTTTTTTAATGTGGGATCTTCCCGGACCAGGGCTCGAACCCGTGTTCCCTGCATTAGCAGGTGGATTCTTAACCACTGTGCCACCAGGGAAGCCCCAAATGACTCTTAACCTTTATATGTTACCCTCCAGTTTTCCCATTCTATTTGTGACAGATACCCTAGTTGTCTATTCAAAAATCATTTTCTCTTTTTTCTTATTAACAAAAGTTAACTAATGTTGACAAATATTAACCAATGTGCTCGGCCAAAAAACTATATTTGCTAGACCTCTTTGCAGTGAGAGTGGCCATGTGACACAGTCTGGCCAATGGGATAGAAGCAGAATTGCTGGGCGGGATGTCTGGAAAAGCTCTTTTAAAAGAGGCCAACTCAGCTGGCATATGTTTTGCCCTTTGCCATTCTTCTTATTCCTGCCTGGAATAAGAAAATATCTGGGTAGGTTGAGTGCAAATCAACAATTGTTGTAACACAAGTGACAAGCAGGACAAAAGCCACATGTGAAGAATGCCTGAGCAGTAAGAAAGGGCCTGGGTTCCTGATGGTATCCTGAAGCCACCACAGTAGCCCTGGACTGCCCACCTCCAGACTTCTTAATATATGAGAAAATAAATTTGTTTTATCCACTGATTAGTCTGGGTTTTTTAGCTACTAGCAACCAATGTAATTCTAAATGATAAGTCATGAGTTACTTCAAATTCAGATGATTGCAATAGATTCTAATTATTTTCCTTGTCACCAATCCATATTGCAAAATACTGCCAGGCTAAATCTTCTTGAAATACAACTTTGATCATTATATTCTCAGTTCAAAAACATTCACTAACTCTTCATTCATTGTTTCAACAAATATTTCTTGGGCACTTAAGAAGACCAAGTTTACGTGGTTAAGGTGAACTAGACCTCGGTTCTAATTCTGTTTCCTCCTCTTACTAGTTGTGTGGTCTCAACTTTTGAAAACCTAACCAGACACTGTCCTGAGCAATGCCATTTAGTGAACAAGAGAGACAAGGCCTCTGCTTATATTCTAATGGGCAATACACAATAATTTCAGGTAGTAATGGGTGTTATGAAGAAAACAAGACAAGGTTATTTCTAGTGATGAGAGATGGTTTTCAGCCAATCCTATAATGGAGGACAGGAGTAGATCACTTCTCAGAACTGTTTAGATTAGTAGTATAGATTTTTAGACACCTCACACAAGTCTCTACTGGATCATGAAAGACTTTATCCATACAAATGGCCGAACTTCTTGAATAAATTTCCCTATCACTATGGAGCACTACAGAGAAAACAAAGTTCCTCGAACCTATGGGATCATCCTCGCTACTTCATGGTCTTATCCCATTGATGCCCCCTCAAACATTTTTTACATACCCACCCATTTTACAGTCCAAACCCTTTTTCATAAATGCACTCTTTTCAAGAATTCATGACCCACCTGTGGAACTGCAATTAGTTCAGTATGGTTGGGACTGAAGAGCCTCGGATTGTAGTCTGAAAAAGTCTTGGCCAGGCCAATGGGGAGCTCCCCAAAAAGACTGCCATTATAGGAATTCAGGACTGAGCAGAATTGGTCCAACTCTATACACTCATCATGGTCAATCATTGACTGTGGGATGGTGAGGGTGGGTACTGAGCATGGCTTCAAGGTTGCAGATGAAAAGGTGTGGAAACTGGAAGCTGTTCAAGGGCCTCTTCTCCCACCTCTGTATTTATTGATTTATTTTTGCCACACCACGTGGCATCTTAGTTCCCTGATCAGGGATTGAACCCGCACCCCCTGCAATGGAAGCACGGAGTCTTAACCGCTGGACTGCCAGGGAAGCCCCTGTTTGAGAAGCTTTAGAGGAGCCATGAGAGTAGAGGAGGCTTGATGCCTGTGAGTTGAAAAGTGGATGGGAGCTGAGGAAGGTGGAGACTCTTCTTTCCTAATGATGTTGGCAGAGAGTGGAAGGAGAAAAAATAGAATGATAACTAGAGGAAACTAGGGTCAAAGGAGCAGATTTATAGAATTCTAGGGGCAGAAAAAGTAGATGGAGGAAAGTAAACATATAAAGAGAGTGGAAACTACAGGTCAGAACAAGTTTCCAGTCTTGGAGGACATGCGAGGAGGTGGAAGCAAGACCCAGGTGGAGGAAGAACCTGGAAGAGAGGAGAGGCGCTTTATCGCTGAGTCTGGAGTGGAGGAGGGGAGAAGAAAGCAGACAGAGACACTCTGAGATGTGGGGGTAGTGTTTGGGGTAGTCAAGGCCTGTATAATTTTTAATATTCCTGATTCACTGAGTAAGTAAATTAAGGATTATAAAGTTGTTAGCAGGTAGAAATGTCCAGACAAATGTTGGTAGGTGTAAGTAGTAGGGAAAAGTGCAGGACAAATTTCAAGTCTTTACCATCAAATTAAAAATAAAAAGATCTTAAGAAACTGCTGTCTTTTGGGGAATTCCACCTGATGCAGGTAAGAAAATATGATTGATTATACTATGAAGAGTTTCTAAAACTGCATATATTGTAACACTCCGTTTTTTAAAAAATTTAGTTTATTTTTGTTTTCCCACACAATTTGAAGTGAATTTGATTATAAAGAAGAACCAGTTTCTTGATAATACTCAATGTTTAATATATGGGGAAACAGACACTCATGTGGTTGGTGAAAGTGTAAGATTTTAGCCTTCCTGGAAGGAAATCTGGCAATATATTTATCAAAAACCTTTAAAAATATGCTTATCCATTGATAAAACAATTTAATTTTTATGACTTTATCTTAAGAAAATTATTATACAAGTGCTCAAAGATGTGTTTCAATAATGTTAATTGTAGCCAAACTTATAAGAGTCAAAAAGTAGGAACAGGGACTTCCCTGGTGGTCCAGTGGTTAAAAATCCGCTTTCCAATGCAGGGGATGTGGGTTTGATCCCTGGTCAGGGAACTAAGATCCCACATGTAGCGGGGCAACTAAGCCCGAGCGCTGCAACTACTGAGCCCATGAGCTCTGGAGCCTGCGTGCCACAGCTAGAGAGAAGCCCGAGTGCCGCAATGAAGAGCCCGCGCGCTGCAACAAAGACCCAGAGCAGACAAATAAATAAATAAATATTTTTTAAAAAGTAGGAACAACTGCAATAGAAGCTTGATTAAAGTACGGTACAACCATAATATACAATTCAGTCATTAACATGATAAGTAGATGAATATATATTAACCTGGAAAGCATTCAAAGATTTTTATTAAGTGAAAAAGCATTTTACAAGGATATATACATAGTATAATCTTGTTTTCATTAAAAAAAAAAGAAAGGCATTTAATTTAGGTATCAATATAGATGTTGAAAACAGCCTGGACAACTTATACCAGCGTTCTGTCTGGGTGGTGGAATGATGGCAATTTTTTACTTTTTTCTTTTGTCTTATTTGCATTTTCTACCATGAACAAGTATTATTTTTGTCATTAAAAAACTGAATTTAAAGCAAAACAAAACACATCCTGGTCCTATTATCATCTACAGCCCTTAAGGAAAAATGTCCAGAAGTTCCCTTAAATGGGACAAGTCTATCTACTCATTCTTTTTCTGTAATTAAACTGGGTTTTTCTTCAAGCATCGGTATATAAACTAGTCTCATTTAATTCTATTTTTGCTTTAGTTTTTAGCAAAAGAAAATCATTATTTTCTATGTCTTTTAAAAATTGTTAATGTGAATATTTCATCCAAATTATGGACTACATTGGTTGGTGCTTACCCAGATGCTTCCCATCATTTAGAACATTATTCCAATGGAAAACATTCAGAGTTCCAAATAACAAATTTACGAACTATTTTTTAAAGCGGAGATTTATTGTATTTTATCAAGTTAGAGATACCTGTAACCTGAGGCTCTACAGGAAGGAGATGACAGACACTTAACAGGAATGAGCTGTACACAGGCAATCACTGCTGCCTGGCTTTTTTTGTCCAGAAAGCCCTTCTTCTATTCTACTATAGCAGGTTTCTGTGCCTACTGTGAAACCTGCTGGGAGCGCCCAGCCCTTTCCAACCTGCTCTTCACCCCACCCTCCTCCATGCCCTCACAGTCACTCATGGTTCAGATGCCAAAGCGTTCTATGGGGCTCGGGGCTACCAGTAGTAAACTTTCAGGATGAGCTTAATCCTTTGTAACATCGCTTCAGTGGCAGCATTTCTGAGTTCATTACAACGTCTGGTTTGGAATACAGCCCTTTTGCCAGCAGCAACTATGGACTATTTTTGTCACCCTGCTAGAGGTGTATAAAAGTTACCTTAAACCTAAGGAATGAGTTTTAGTTTGGAATATAATCAAATTCTGAAATCTTATGGTATTTTACTGTATTTAGCCTCATTTCCCTGTCAGTCATAATTTCCCATACATGCCTAAAAATAAAGAAGTCAAATTCGTAAGACTCATCCTTTTCCGTGAGACAAACTGACTTTGTTTCCTGCCTCTTGCATGGAACTAAAATTCAGCAATTTGCTTTGAACAAAGCAATCTAAACATCAAAAGTATACTGCATTCTGTCAGGAGAGAGAGGGAGGCATGCCGTGGGGTCTGTGCAATGATAACAGTGCTCAACACTGTTCCAAGGTTGTTGTTGTTTTTTAACATATATTAATTCATTTAATTTTCACAACAGTCTTTTGAGGAACTATTATTACCTCCATTTTACAGTTGAAGAAATTCAGGTACAGAAACTGACTTGCCCAAGGTCTCACAGTTGTTAAGTGGTAGAGATGGGATTTAAGCCCAGGAATTATGGCTCCTGTGTCGGGGCTCTTAACCACGGTGTCATTTACGGCCTCACTCTTGCTTAGTTGTGCAATGACCGTGATTGTGCCTAGAGTATTGGGTTCTGGACTAGACATGAGGATGCAGTGTAGTGATTCCCAGCTTGACAGATGGTTGTAGGAGTAGATTGAAGTCAAGGGGCATTTAAACTTTTACTTATGGAATCTTCAAACTAAATCTTGAGTGGAAGCCTAAAATGAAAAACAAATGAAAGTGCTTATAGTTAAAGATATGCAAATTGGACAGTAGACAAAAATATCACAGTTTACCTATTAATCTGGTAAGAGTTTGAAATTTTGATATATCTCAGGGTTGCCTAGGGTCTGGGATAAAACATCTTCTCATGCACTGTTGGAAGGAATCTATTGATAAAACATTATCTGGAAGACAATTAAGGCCATATGTATTAAAATAAAAAACGTATTGGGGACTTCCCTGGTGGTCCAGTGGTTGAGACTCTGCACTCCCAAGGTCAGGGAACTAGATCCCGCATACTGCAACTAAAAAAAAAAAAAAAAAGATCCCACATGCCACAAGCATGCTGCAACTAAGACCCAGTGCAGTTAAGTAAAATTTAAAAATTAAAAATGCATCGTGTAAACTCAACGATTTTGTGGGAATTTGCTCTATGCATATACTGGCAAATATATGTTGAATATAATGATATTTGATATGACAAAACAATCAACCATCAAATAAAAAAACAGCCCATGTGTTTGTCAGCAGAGAAAAGGTTATATAAATTACAGTACTATATAGTTTTCAAAAGAAAGATGTTGTTGTAAATATTCTGGCTTAGAAAAGGTGTGGAATTTATGTTATTAAGTGAAATGAGTAAGGTACGAACACTGTATATCTAGATGATTCAATCTTACACACACACACACACACAGCATGTGACCCTGTGCATAAAAATCACCACAAAAGATGACAGAACAACAACAACAACAACAAAAGTTTAAAGTGATCAACTTTGTGTAAATGTTAAGTAATTCTATGTGTGGTTTCCAATTTTTTTTCAAACCAGGTTCTATTACTACTCTTATAAAATTAATAAAATTTACTTGAAACACAAGGTCAATTCATACAAAACTTCAGGTAGTTGAATTAAAAATTGTCATTCTTGATATTTAAGATTATAAAAATAAAATATCTGGATAATATGCCAAAAAAACCCCACCCCAAAACAGATGAAAGTGGAGCCTGGGTTGAAGGACAAGGGAGGAAGAGCAGAGCCCTGCCCACTCAGGCTTTCCCGGAAATCTCCTTTACCATACTCCAAGGGCTTTGAGCAGCATGGTTTGAAAGCTACAGTTGACCCTTGAACAATGCAGGCCTTAGGGGCGCCCACTCTCCATGAAGTCGACAACCCGCCTATAACTTACAGTCAGCCCTAAGTATCCGCGATTCCTCTGTATCCCTGGATTCAACCAACCTCAGTGTAGTACTGTAGTATTTACTGTTGAAAAAAAATCTGCGTAGAAGTGGACCTGCCCACTTCAAACCCGTGTTGTTCAAGGGTCAATTGCACTAGTGAACCAAAAAGAGCACAGTATCTGAAGTCAGAAGACCTGGGTTCAAACCTGGAATAAACCCATCTATTTTTACAGGATCCACATCAGTAAAATGTAGACCATTCCTCTTTTACATGGCTTTTGTGGAGGGTTAAACGAGATTTATGTAAGAGCACTTTGAAATTGTGAAGCAATATACAGTTTCCTTTTATGAGAGCCTTGACTTGAAAAGGAGAGACCCAAGTGGCAATGAGGCATGAGACAGGCTCTGTGCATCTTGGGTAGCTTTGATTATTCTCAGAAAAATTGTGTAGGAGGTGACCCTGGGCAGTGTCATGAGGGCGACAACTGGAAGAGTGAGGCTAAGCAAGTTACGTCTCAGTAAACAATATCCTTCTCCTTTGAAACAACCACCAAATTGCAACTAAGAAATTTCTGTTTTCGAGATCTCTCCTCAATGCAGTATAAAAGATGAATGAGGAGCCAGCCTATCTGGCTCGCTGCTGTATGCCCAGAGCAGCACAGCATTTAGGCACATAGTAGGTTCAATAAAAACCTGCTACATGGGTTAGGAAGGAAAGTTGTAAGGAAAACATACTGAGCCAACGAAACAAAAACATTCTGTTAGGGCATGTGGCTATGCCTCCTAGTGGAATCCAAATGTGTTTCTCTGAGAGGAAATGTCACACCAGCTGTAGAACGATGGGGTGACAGGCCTTGGTAACTTCAGTTCATGTGCCTTGCTAGGCTTTAATATCATATGTCAAACTGCTCAAATTCACAGGCAAAACAAGCATAAACTTATGAGATTTCTTGATCTAATTTTCAAGATGTCTTTAAACTTCATTCCAATGAATAAAAAAATTTTTTTTTTAATGTTGGGTCTCAATTGTACATGTGGAGAATTGATTTACACTAAGATGTTTTAAAATAGTGTGCAGTTTTCCTTCAGACAAATATCATACAAAATTCACACATCTCAAGCTCCTCCAGCAAGTGTCAATAGCGCCAATTTTATTACTTCCACAGTAGCCATTCTAGAAGATTGCTTTTCCTAGCCTGGATAATATTTCAGCCTACTGCGTCTGAAGGCTCTAGTAGGCAACTGCTCAGTTCCAACCACATACTCCCTGGTTAGGCATGTAGCTGCCTCTATCTTTAGAAACATTTAATATCGCTTTAACCCCCATATTGCAGGCACTACCCCTTGTTCTCTTTATAGGGTGCCTACAAATTGATGGCAATCTGTATTTACACTAGTTTTAAGACGAGATTAAGCATTAAGTTGAAAAAGAACATCTCCCCCCTCCCCACTACAGGTTAATAAGCAGACTATTTTGGTGCAAGTGCAAAGTAAGTCATGAATACAATGTCTCCAGATAAGAATGATTAAATTCACTAGGTTTACTTCCAGTTCCTGAATCTGAACCTTTGATGTTCCTTTTGGCACTGCAAAGGGTATTTATTATCTGCATTTCGGATGTTCCTAGAGTTCCAGTTTTCTTTTATTAAGGTATAGGACCACATTTCATTGCCCAGAGTTATACTGAAAGCATTACAAAGCATACCCTTCCCCTTTGGATACTGGACACTGCTTCTCTGTGCTCTCAAGTCATGGAGCTGGACATAATCTGAAATGTGTCCTAAGTGGTTTTGCAAAATGATCACTAGCGCAAACTCTTGGCCCCTTTACATGTATTTATGGATATCAAACAACTCATGTGACTCTGCTGGCCTCTTAATGACCTTGAGAATTGCTTGTTCTGAGAACAGAACCCTTAATAGCACAGACATGCATAGGAGGTCCCCTCATATTCCAAATAAACAAGTTTCCTTAGCTACTTTTCCATTGTTTGTCTTTCTATAGCTTCATCTTGGCCAAGCGGAACAGCAGCTATCATCAGTAAGATAATATCCTTTCCTCCTTTCCTCTTTCTCAGTTATCAGGGTGTCAAATATTAGAAGAACAAAAGATCTGATGTGAGGCATAGCTGAGTGACTTTGGAGGAAATCTGTTTTAGATACACCAGTCCATAATTCTGTTTTTCATATACATTTTACAATCTAAAATATTTACACTCATCCCAGTAGCTAGAAACAGTATCTTGTTGCTTAAATTTGGTTTCCTTAAGCTTAATTCAGTCAAATACTAATGATCCACATTTCTGCCTTTTTAAAGAAAAAAGTGAAAAAAAATTGATGTCTTTGGTAGAATGAATCAAGGTCCTCATAATCACAGTATTCCAGTGTTGACTGAAAAAGCCTAGGTTTGGGCTTCCCTGGTGGCACAGTGGTTAAGAATCCACCTGCCAATACAGGGGGACACGGGTTCGAGCCCTGGTCCCGGAAGATACCACTCGCCACGGAGCAACTAAGCCCGTGCGCCACAACTACTGAGCCTGCGCTCTAGAGCCCGTGAGCCACAATTACTAAAGCCTGCGTGCCTAGAGCCCGTGCTCTGCAACAAGAGAAGCCACCGCAATGAGAAGCCCATGCACCACGACGAAGAGTAGCCCCTGCTCGCCGCAACTAGAGAAAAGCCCGCGCGCAGCAATGAAGACCCAATGCAGACAAAAATAAATAAATAAAATAATAATTATAAAAAGAAATATTAAAAAAAGCCTAGGTTTGAAATCATTCTTTTATATCTCCTTAATTAGGATTGGGAAATCTGAGATATCCTAATTCAACTTCCCTATTTTGCAAAATTAGGAAACTATTGGCTAGAGTAGTAAAATTATAATTAGAGCTCATGTTCTCTGGCTCCTAGACTTATGCTCTCAAAACTACACCAAGATTGGTAGACTGTACAGTAGTACAAAAATAGACCAAAAGATCCAATGGCAGTTTTTAGCACTTCACATTAATGTGTGAGAATCTGCCATATAGCTTTGAATCACCCCAACATAATAAAGCAGGTTCTGACATATTTTATACTGACACAAAATGAGGAACTCAGATCTTCCAATATTGTCCAAATGTCACATCCAAACGTCTGAATTAAATTTTAACTTTCAATAAAGGCAATCAGTGGAAAAAGCAATTATGACTAAGCAAAGAACTTCCAGTTTTTATTTTTCAAACATTTAACAAGAAAAATATTCAACCAAATTTTTAAAAATTAGGATGGATTAATTTACAATAAAATAGTCAACTTAAAATATCAGCCCTTTCATTTAGGGCCAAGGAGGCCAATAGTTCCTGTTTAAACAGCAGAACTGCACAATTGACATTTTTAACCTATATTTAATGGCACAGAAATATAAAAGTCATACAAGTTCCATTGAGATCCTCCCTTCCCTCCAGAGAATTCATACAATTGCTTCTTAGGTCAGTACTCAGGCCTTTAAAAATTACCAGTTATATTTTGAAATATATCTACAATTACTCTGATAACAAGAACACTTTAAAAACAATTCTTACAAGAAACACCTTAAAATAATTTCGTGGCACATTAGGTTTCTTAAAGAAACAGCAAAGATGAAAAATAATGTACAAGAATTATAGTCTCTTGTTTATAGAAACCACCCAAATTAAATACTTTCTCTAATTTAATTATCCTTGCTTCTTATAATTTATTAGCAGAGATGAATTACAAGAAGAAGAATGCACCCTTTTTTGGTTCTTGGTTGTAGCTGCCAGCTTAAGAGTTCATGACTGTAAATGTAAAGCAAAACATGACTATGCTCACAAATTCTGGAATGGAAAAAAAGCAAACTATCTCTTTAAAGTGTTTCTCTATCCTTGCTTTCAAGTCAAGACAAAAAATTCACAGCAGTTTAAAGGATGATGAAAGACTAAACATGGGGCCCAATACAATACAGATTGAGGATAATTTTACCTATCACACTCCTGAAGTGAAAACTGTAATAAGTACGATTTGACCAAGTAGCATTCTATAGTAAGCTGTTGGAGCAAATACAGCACTCAACAGATTGATTTATAGACAGGCATGGTAGCCTTCACACAGAACACCTTATTTTCACAATCTCGAACGTACAACCTTTAAGAAACAAACAGATATAAAGTAATATGTAATTTATGACAGCTGGCCAGGCACTTAACTTGGGGAAAGAGACTTTCAGATTTTGAGGTAAACTGTAATTGTCTTCAGCAATCACAAACATATTCTAAAAACTATCTGATACCACACTAACTGAAGTTACTCAGCGTTTTAACTGTAAGTTTGTCACTCTACTGTGCCAAAATGCATACCAAAGTGTAACTCTTTAAGAAGCTATTAAAAAGAACATTTTCAAGTCTGAACTTTGGCCCCATTTAGATACTTCTGTGCTTAGAACATACTTGAGAAAACTAAAAGATACAAACATACAAGGGTAATGGGCAGAAGAGCCTAAAATGAGTTATTTTTTTCCCCCCAATTTGACATCCGTAAGAATCACACTGTCAGTCACACAGACAAGAGGAAGAAGAAGAAGAAGACAATGACAACTGAGGTGACAAGTCTCCATCTATCCTCAAGAAATGACAGAGCAACGCTCCAAGAGGAGCAGAAGCCAAGTGGCAGAGAGTTTCTGTTTACCGGCGCGGACTGTGAAAGCTCTCAGAAGTAACACTAAGGAGCACAACTCATTCTCTGGGTACATTATGTTTTTTCTTCTCTTCCGAATTCATTTCAAGGCAACGTGAAATTTGCTTAATAAATGAAAATTCATGTTAGACGATAAGAGGACCTCAGTAAGTATTTACACATTAGAAGACGAGAACAGGAAGTGGCCGTTTTGGAAGTCTTCTTTTATCAAAAGTTATCCAAGTCTATTACTCATTAGAATTATCAGGATATTATCTGCAAATGGAAAAGCCAAGCCTCCAAATCCTCATAACTATTAATTACATTCTCTATTCCCTTCTCAAACAGCCATTCCAATCCAAAGGCTACTTCTTGTTCAGAACAAGAACAAACTCATCAGCTTGTTATCTGGTATGCCCAGACTAATTAATCAACATCCTGTTTTAAACCCTTCAAAGAACATTATGAATAAAGAAAAATTTAAAAATTTTGATCTGAGGCATCCTCATTCTCAAAAACATGAGAAAAAATATTGGCTTAATTTGGTTTCCATGTGGCTAAAAACAGAGTCTAGATCCTTTATTTACAAGGACTTCTAAGCTGACCCTTCTCAGGATAACAAGTTTTTCCAGTCATGGTTAAGAATTTGTGCTAACTGACCTCTTCTCTCCTTGCAGGACTAACCACATGCATCTGGCAAAACTACTAGCTGGAATTAATGGTGCAATGAGCAAATGTGGAAGAGTTTCTCTCTCTGTGATGCTGACTGGCTCACTGAAGTTTTGAAACTGTGACCCTGGTCTATTAGCACCATGCTTTACTCAACTGAAATAATCAAGCCACTGCTATGGGGTGAAGGACAGGGGATGGGGTGAGAAGGGGACCGAGGGCAATTATATACATGAATAATTACCATGATACGCAATGAAAATGTGTCTATTAACATATTTGAGGCTTGAGAATCATTGATCACAGCTATTAAATAAACCTGCATCTAATTTTTATAATTTTGAACACCTGCAAATGTAGACGTTCTGATATGACCCAAATTTAAATATGAATGGAAGTTCATTGAACATCAGATTATCAGTAAGCTAGAAGAAACAAATTATATACATTTTGCAGGTAGTAAACTACCAAAACAAAAAAAAGTGGAGATGAGGTAAAAAGTAAGCAAAATTATTCCTAATCATTTATAGTCTCACCTTTCTCTTGGGAAAGCCCCAAAACAGGTCTCTAGAAAAATCAACTTCATACATGTAAGAAATGGCATCTGCTATCATATTGGTATATCTTTCCCTCAAAGCTAGACGGGTCACAGACATATCTCAGACAATCATTTTCATGTATAACAGTTTCTAAGACATCTATTCCACTGAAGTATTGTAAAGGAAGTCTACAAACCACTTCCAGGAAAAAGGCACTTCACTGTGAAAGTCAGATTTAATTACAAGAAAGTCGAGAAGACGAGGATAGACTCAAAAAAGTCAGTATTCACTTTTGTATTTCTGAATACAGAGCAGATGCCAGTTTATAGAATATAGCTGATAACATTACACACAAACCAAACAGCAACATTTAACTATATTCTCAGCAAAACAGTAATTTATGACATTTCTCCAAAACCCAACATAGTTCCAAGTTCAACAGTAAAAAGGAAAAAAAAATCACCAGCAGTTGCTACTTCAGAGCTCAAGACATTGTTTTCTACAGAATTTCATGTTTCTACAGTTTGGTTCTCTGTTTCAGAGCATTAATTGCTTTTCAGGTGAAAAACCTGGGGTGGCGGAGGTTTGTTTGTGTGTGCTCGGGGAGAACCCAGGGTGGAGAAATACTGGGAGTAACAAGAGGTTCATTTCTCTGGTCAGACAACCAAGTGAGGAGGTAGTTACTCTGAGAACTTCTCAAATAGAGAAAATTATACTGATCTACTGAGAGTTGGGGAAATCGCAGGAGCTTCTTTGTGAGACTGAAGATAGCAACAGGAATACTTCTCCTCCAGGGAAGTCAGGACCAAGGTGTCAGTGCAGCTGAAATAAACATGGAATCTGTATAAATGGTACATAGAGAGTATTAGAAAAACAAGGTTACAAAATCAACACAAATGATAATACTTTCGTTTCCAAACTTGTCCTACCTTGACGGTGGCTCTTTTCTGATGCTAGAACTTTAAAAGTATCTATGAGAA
This sequence comes from Balaenoptera physalus, assembly GCF_965194825.1. NCBI lineage: Eukaryota > Metazoa > Chordata > Mammalia > Artiodactyla > Balaenopteridae > Balaenoptera > Balaenoptera physalus. The sequence goes on along the minus strand of NC_138882.1, from coordinate 95,432,496 downwards.
AAGAATACACACCATGTCATCATCATGTAGTGATCCTTCAAGCTCCTGGTAATACATTTCATAAACAATGTCTTCTAATTTCTAATATTATTGAAAATTTAACAGTCTGTAAAATAATTAAATGTTTTAAAAACAGTTTAGGCTGTGGTACTCTCAGAAAGGGTGCCATAAGGAAAGTTCTTTATTTTAGAGTTGTAAGTGAGCAGAAACTCTGTTAAATAGCAACATAGAAAAGATAACAGCAACACTCCTCCAAATTGCCTAAATAATATTTAAAATTATGTCAACAGACCACAGGCTCACCTTGTTACATCACCACACATGGCAATCCCATACAACCTTGAGTCCCATCATCACTGCTGTTGAGTTTTTTCATTCGGTACTGACGTATTTCTCTTACCAGTGTGTAAAAGGCATCTTCAACACCCTATAAGAGAGAGAAAATGATAAAGACAGCTTAACAGACACAACCCAGGTTGTAAGCTCTCTCTCATTTGTACTTCTTTATGTGGATTTAAAATTGCAATTATTAAATTATTAGCTGATAAAACAGGCTGATTCAGCATTCCTATTGAGTCACATTAGCAGGCTGATATACAAATAGCACTTTCTGCAAAGATAACATTCAAGTAAAGGAAAATGGGTAACATGGGACATACAGAACTACCAGATCTAAAGATTCCATTCAGGAGGGCCTATGCCTTAAATAGTAGCTGGTGTTGATGGAGAAAGGACTCATATTTTAAGTATCTTTAATCAAGGGTCTTCATTTTAGAAATATTTGTGCATGTTAATTTGCAGGAGTAAAAAAGAAACCACACTTGAATATTAATAAATTCATTTTGGGTTTAAACTGAAGATTAAAAAAATAGAACAGTATTAAAAAAATCCAAAACAACAAAGAATGTGGATCACGTCTCTAGTGAAGAGTCAATCAATCAAACTTTTCTGCCTTAAATAAACCCTTGCCAGATGCTAAAAGCTGTACTATACCTGTCTGGTCTTGGCTGAGGTTTCAATGAATGGAATCCCATAACTCTTGGCCAGTTCATGGGCTTGTTTTGTGTCAACTGTCCTTGTTGGCAAATCACACTTGTTTCCTACTAGCACCATAGGTACATCATCTGAGTCTTTTACACGCTTAATCTGTTCCCTAAAAAAGGGAATATGTTATCATAAGAATAAACTTTTAGGAAGGAATAAACAGCTAGGGCAAAAAAGAAAATCTAGCAAATTTTACCTAGCCCTATTAGCTTCTATACTGAGTTTCACTTTTTTTCTACTTATAAAAGGCCTTGCATACTAAGAAGACTGGTGTAGACTTGATGCAGCAGCCGCAGGGAAGCCAAGTACCAGTTCACCTTCTATCTTGACACATGTCCGTTAGGCCCCTTGATTCTCCAAAGAGCTTGGCTCTGGAGTTAACTGGCAACTCGAAATCACACTCTAGGTTAAGGTCTAAAGTATAAAAAGTAAAGCTTACTGCCTCCAAATAACTTTTTGAAGCTCCCTTGAGAGTGACAGTATTTAATGAAAGACAGTCTATCCACTTCTCTAGACGGGTGGTGTCCAAACATTTTCTTCAAACAAATTATAGTCCAAGATATAAAATAGGAAACACCAGAACTGCTCTTATTAACAGGGGACTAAAGGATTTGGAACTCCCAACTGACAGTTCTCTCTTCAATGACAAGTAAGACATACCACACAGCAGTTTGGAAACTACTGTTCCAGATTCTCTTGATCAACCCTGTCCAATAGGACTTACTATGATGATGGAAATGTTCTCTAGCTGCACTGTCCAACTATATATGCTAGTCAAATGAAGTTACTGAACACCTGAAAAGTCAGTTGCTAATGGGACCAAGGAACTGATTTTTAAATTGTTTAATTTTAATGAATTTATTTATTTTAAAATTTATTTATTTATTTATTTTTGGCTCTGTTGGGTCTTCGTTGCTGTGCGCAGGCTTTTCTCTTCGTTGCTGTGGTGAGCAGGGGCTACTCTTTGTTGTGGTGCGCAGGCTTCTCATTGCAGTGGCTTTTCTTGTTGTGGAGCACAGGCTCTGGGCGCACAGGCTTCAGTAGTTGTGGCACACAGGCTCAGCAGTTGTGGCGCACGGGTTTAGCTGCTCCACGGCCTGTGGGATCTTCCCGGATCAGGGCTTGAACCCATATCCCCTGCATTGGCAGGCGGACTCTCAACCACTGCACCACCAGGGAAGCCCAATTTTAATGAATTTAAATAACCACATATGGTTTGTGGGTACCATACTGCACAGCACTGCTCTAGACTCTACCCTGGGATTACATACAAAGTCATGTACTTGAAATGCATTTCACTGGCTATCTGCAGAACTGAGCTTTGGTGTGATGGCAGTAACCTATGTGAAGGGATAATATAAGACAACCTAAGGAGAAAAATGATTTCTAGAAATTCAGCAAATACTTTTTCGGTGCTTGCAAAGTGCTAAGCATTTTATTAAGTGCTGCTATTAACTCCAGAGAGAAAATGGAAAGTAGAGCAGGTGTAGGGGAAGAAAACCAGTTTTAGACTAGTTTGTTTCTGAGAGTCGACATCGTCATATGGATGGAGCATACACCAAGACTCAGGCTCCAGGCAGAACGCTTGTGTAGCATTTACTCTGTGCTAAACACTGCTCTGAGTGATTCACATATTTATTAACTCGTTTAATTTTCACAGCAACTCTTGGTAGGTACTACTATCTCCCTATTATAGATAAGGAGACTGAGGCCCAGCGATTTAGTAGTTTGCCCCAAAGTTCCATGGCTAAGAGATGATGGAGCCAAGTTTCAACCCAGGCAGAGTCTATATTCTTAACCATTATATTATTCTGCTTAAAGAACACAGAGCTAAGAAAAAGGAGCCCTGGGTTTTTGGTCCTGGCTCTGCTACGAATAACAATCAATCATGACTGTGAAAACCTAACAAACCACCTTCTGAACTTTGTTTCTGTAAAATAAGAATGTATTAGAATTTTTATGGTCCAATCGAGCTTTGAAACTTTAAGGTTCTGTGGAGAAAGACCATCTTTACATTCTTGTGCCTTGCTTTCATCTTTATCTAACACCCCTCCCCCCATTTGTTTCTTCCTGCTATCTTCTCTATTACATACTGAAGAATGTTTCTCAGAGGTGTTTTCCTCTCTGAAATGCCTTTGTGGTCTCTCATAACACCTCTAGTTCTGAATCACTCCCATTAGCAAGCAAGCTTCATTTATGTATTATCAGGCATTCTAGACATAGTGGCTTATATAAAATAAACTCCAGTATTAACTTTCAGTAATAATCCCAGATTCTCAATGTCACAACCTAAAAGCAATTCTTTTCATAATTAAAAAATTGTATCTTCCCTAGTGTGGTATCCTCATTCCCACCCCAAAACTTCAGAACACACTTAAAGATCATCCTTTCAGAAAAAACAATGCTCCTAGTACCTGTAGAGGTTAATATCTGCAAATGATTTGCTATTATTGATGGCAAATACACAAAGGAAGCCTTCGCCTGTCCTCATGTATTGGTCTCTCATGGCACTGTACTCCTCTTGTCCAGCTGTATCCAGTATGTCCAACAGACAGGTTTCACCATCTATAACCACCTGTTTTCGGTAAGAATCCTGGGGTGTGGAGGGGAGGGGGGGCAGGGAGAGAGGGAGATTCCATTTTTATTAAAAATCACAGGGAATGCAATGCTATAGCTAAGGTTAAATAAGCTCCTAACCAAGTCCAATTCTGTCTCTTTGGTTTGTCCCTCAAACTGCTGATATATAATCATAAACAGAAAGTACTTAATATCACCCTAGGAAAAAAGCCCCAAATGCTATATGCCTATAGAAAGGAAAATGTGGTCACTCTGTTCCTGGAAAAGATGAAGAAAACATGGTAATTGAAAAGACAGTTCTACCGCACTTAGACTAGAGATTATGTTCACTGAAGTATGAACTGTACTTCTCTTATTTGAGTTGTTTATTGTCCATTTACAATTCTAAACATACCTCCACCAATTATAACTTGGTCCAGGATGCACTATCTTTTGTGTTTATGATTAAATACACAAATACCTTTTATTTCAGACAAGGTTATAATATCAAAATATTTTTCTCATCATGACAGACTGTACCTCTGGGGAATGTTCCTGAATCAAATTCCTAAAGGTTCCAAACATGGTATAGTTACATTAATTCCTCGGTAAGATAGACATGCATAGATCATATTAAAAATTTTTTTTTCAATTTGGCTCTAAGGCAAAATTTTACTTGTATCTTAATATTTATATTCTGGGAATTCAGTTCAAAGAAAATAACCTCATCACACTTAGTAAAGATCTGGCTCCAGAAACAGTATGCAACATAGTTTGCCAGCCCATTGAACAGCGCCTCTGTAACTCACGCCATTGCGGGACTGTAATATACTTTCAAATTAACATAGAATTCACATTGTCAAAATTTCCTTAAAGCGTGAAATATGGTCAAATGTATGAGTGTTCTGAGGAAATAAGCAAAATTAAAATGATAAAGATAGGTTTTAGTCAAACTAATTCATGATAATAGAAGTCAGAGAAGTGGTCATTTCCTGGCAGGATAGGGGGGTTTACTGACTAGAAAGGGGCATGAAAGAAGAACTCTCCCGGGCATTGGAAATAGTCTATATTTTTATCTATGTGGCGGTTACATAAGTGTACACAAATTTAAAGCCACTGAGCTATAGATGTAAGATTTATATACCTTATGTAAATTACCTCACAACAAATAAAACTCTGAAAAATATTAAAATGTCCTAACCATTAATACTAAAGCTGGTAAGCCTAAAATAAAATTTTGCCAAGGACTAATGACTAATTTTTAATAATGGCTATATTAGAGTCAGCTTGCATTAAACACTCAATGGCTGGGTGGTACGAAGACCAGGATGTGGATTAAAATAATCTCTAGAATAAGATTACAAACTCTTAAAGCACTTTGGTTGCCATTTACTGAAGCCAATTTATAATTTGAACTCCCACAAAAACAACAAAAACTTTAAATAAGTGATAATTACACAGTGTGTTAGCATCCACAAAAATTTAACATATTTGATTTTTCACAACATCCCCTGGGTGTCAGGCAAGACAGGTTTATGGTAATTTAATAGATGAGAAAAGTGATTTGCTCACTATCATATAACTAACTGCAAACAAGGACCGTATTCCTAGGCACAGTGACTCAAAATCTCATGCTCCTTCTTCCCTAACCCACAGTCTCAGCTGCTTCAAGCGGCTAAGAAACACTCAGATCTCTGAATCCTTCACCTCCATCCTACTATCATTCAGGTATTCTATCTATGACTTGTGTTTCTTTTTAACGGAGCTGTCATATGTGGAGAAACTAAATGATTTCAACACTGAGTTTGTAACCGTTTTCAAAACTGTAAACTTTTTAGAAAATCTTCAGTAGCTAATAAAAGTAAACTCTTCTCCAAAAACAGGTAAAGCTTTACTTATTGTATTACTGAACACAGTGCCCCAAATAACTTTTTATTTTCTCTCCTGATTATTCCTTTAGCTAAGGAATAGCTGAAAGGTATGGGAAAGGGAATGGGTTAAGAGTAAACCGAAAAGAGAGAGGTATGGTCAGCGGACTGCCACTGGGCCTCACCTCTATGGTGGGATCATATTCATCTACAAAGTGGTTCTGGATCAGCTGGATTGTCAGTGCGCTTTTCCCAACACCACCTGCTCCAACCACCACCAGTTTGTACTCAGTCATTTCACACCAGCAAGAACCTGTGGGAAAGCAGCAATTAGGGTTAACTGTCGAACCACATCTACAGTACTTCAAAGCTTTCTGTAATCAACAGTAACTAAAACCAGAGTCTGAAATGTATTGGTTCCGTACACGTTCATCTCCACTTGGTTCTCAAAGTGATTCAGGAGTGCAAAAACACTTGCAGGTTACTGTGGATCTCAGAATTCTGGATTAGTCTTCTACCTACCCCCACCCTCGTCTATTTTTCAATAGCCCTTGGGCCCCGCCCTCAGCCTAAGGTAAAGAAAACCCCCCTTCCTACTCCTTTAAATCTTCTGAGCTCTGGGGGGCGGCCTCCAGACCGTCTCCCCTTCTCTCTCCCCCGCCTGTCTCCAAAGAGCTCCCCCGTAGGGCTCAAAACGAAGGACCCCCCGCCCAGGGCCTTTGTCTCCAGCTCGTAGATTCCGCTCGATTCCTGGCAACAAGGAGTCGTCAGCATACTCCAAAGTCGAACGCTACACACGCCAGAGCCTTACCTCAAGCTCCACTGCCTCCGCTTCGGACAGATTTGGACCACAACCGGGAAAAATGTTGGAGACCCCGGAACCGCCATGAACAGCCCCCACCAGGGAGCGGCACTTCCGGCCCCGCCCGCTACGCAATCAGTCGGCGCCCCAGGCGCCGGAGTCCCCGCCCCGGCCACGTGGGCCTCCGACCCAGGAGTCACGCGGCAGGCCGCACCCAGACCCGCCCCTCCCATACAGGACGTTTTAATAATGAAAGCGCTAGGTGCTAGTGTCTCAAAAATCAGTAAAACTTTATTCGCTTCCATTCTTTCGCCATTAACAGAAAACTGGAGAAAGCAAAAGTGTTACGTGTTTACAAAGATAAATGGCCTCTTTACCCAGAGTAGATCAAAACCTCAAACGACAACGGGGAAGATAAAAGCACCCTCCCCCACATCCCCTGAGCTGACCCATGTCATCTTAGACAAAGCCTTCAGTCCACTGGCCAGGGACCCTGTATGTGGCCAATTCAAGATGAGGGCCAAGAAATCAGACCAATCCGTTCCCGTGATATAAAGCCGAACAGAAGCTACACCAAGGGTCAAGTGCCTGTACTTTTTACAGGACACAGGAACCAGGCGGCTACTTATAAAAAAAACAAGATTCATTTCAGGCACAACTTTTTTATTATTGTTTGTTTGTTTTGTTTTGTTTTGAAAACAGTAAAAGAAACTGGGTCCTAGAAGCTGCAGTGATCTAAGCAGCAGCAAGTTTGTGCATTCATCCTTTTGTTTTTTCTTTAAATACGTTTAAATTATCACACTGCTGGCACACCTCATTTGCATGAAATTCTGCACCATATATACTAATTGTGGTAAAGTTACACCCCCTATCCTCGGGGAGGGGGGGGGGAGGAAACTACCCTGGAAGATAATTTTCACTGAAATCTAACCAAACATCATTAAGTGGACTGTGACAAGATTATAAATGATATGAAAAATAACATTTTAACATTTGGCCATCAACTTAAAGAACTGGTTTGCCTATGCAAATTTTTGTAATTTTTAATATATTCTACCATCATATGGTTCTCAGAATAAAGCATAATGAACAGAAAAGAAAAGGAAAAAGAATGCAACTGAGTGCTAAGGCAGAAGAACATCTTGCCAAAAGTAATGAAGGTAGAGTATATACTAAGTATCAAGTGCAGAATTTCATAGGGCCAACAAGGTAACAGTCTATATTTTTCACTTACACAGGCAGAAGTGGATTTGCAATTACCAGTTGCGTTAAATGCACCAAATAAAGCTCCTAAAATTGATTCTATAAGGCGCCACCTTAAGTTTTCCAGCCTGCAACTGTGCATAATTTTAAAATGGTTTTCTTAAATTTATTTATTTTTTTAAACATAACACGAGGAAGGTGTTAAAACTGGTGTAATAGCTCAACAGAATAAGTATTCCAGATTTTGGGAGGGATGAAGAGGGAGATATTCAGAACCCTTCACCAGAATCCCCCCAACTTGATCATAGTGGATTAATGATGTGCTTTGTGGATGTGGTTAGTCAATGACACCAGCTTGACGGATCTTTCTTTCGGCACCAAATCCCTGTGAGGAAATAAAATTGCAGTTAATCACCTGGGTGCATGACAATCATTGTACATTCACAATTCCAAAAAGGACTACCAAAGCATTACTCTCAATCACCACCAATTCTTTTGCAGAGGAGGAAATCTATAGTAAGCCTTCCTAAACTATGTTCAGAGTATCAGGAAAACCAAGAAATGTTCCTTACTGTAAGCAACCATTACGTTAGGGGCTGAACCAATGTGCAGGGATCCTAACTAGTTATGATAGCAATACTGAAGCACCTTGGTAAAGTAAGCTCTTTGAGTTATGCTAAAATAGGTTCTCAAGTAGTACGCTGGTCTGTCAGTTGCCCCCATCCGCCCAAAACCTTGTATGCCCTCATACCATTGAGTTATCTGGTCCCCTTGGCTGACGAAGAACCATTAGGCGAGGAGCACTGGCATCATCCAGGGTGATGTTCTTCAAGCGATTGACCAACCTATCAGGTCGTGGAGCTGCAACAGCCTTGGGGCCCTCGCTGTAACAAAGTCAAGAGGTGAGAAGAAGCAACACTTGGTGGGAAGAAAAGTACATGCAGAGGAGTGTGTCTTCTACCTAACTACCCAAATGACTCAGTTTTAATGAGGGGAGACTCTTGCCTCACCTAGCCAACTAACTAACTAGCAAGACAGGGCAGACAAGTTTATGTTTTTATTCTGAACTCAATGTTTATTACTGTTTAGGAGCTGGAAGAATCATTTGGGTGAGGGTCATCCCTAGACTGGTCTGCAACCAGAAGACCAGTTCCACAGACACATAAAACAATGTAGCAGGTATGGAAAAACATTAGAAAAGGAAAATATGAAGAAATATTTCCAGAGACTCCCAGCTCCTCTCATGCTATTTTGTTATTAAAACAAAACAAAAACATAGTGCCAGAAATGCTAAACTACAAAATTTAGACAATGAAGAAATATAACCAGAAAGTGGCAGAAGAGGATAAAAAAAAAAAAGCAGTGATGGAAAAGTGAAAAAATATGATAAAGCAGAGATTACGAAAGAGACAGTCCAGGGAGGTTACTAATCAACAACAACAAAGAACTCACCAGACTCGCCAAACATTACAAGCACTGCACTTGCCAGTGCGCTGATTAAAAATCACTGAGAATTCCACCTCATCTCCTGCCTGTAGCTCAATGCCATCCTGAACTTCTTTCACATGGAAAAAGAGCTTCTTGCTATCTCCTACTTCATAGTTAATGAAGCCAAACTGAAATTTTAAAAAGACAGCATAAAAAAGACATACCACACAGCAGGGAAAAGAAACTCACTTTGAATGAAGCACAATTTGCCCCTAGCTAGTAGGGGTTTATAAAATGTGGCGTCAGTGCTGATGCTCGCTGCCTGGGCTATAACAACAGCATATGGGTCTGCAAAACTTGTCAGGGAAGAAATGTATCTTTGAAACCACTGCCATCCACTCTATCATAGCCTGAGAAACAAAGAAAGGTTACCTTGTGCCTACATATATTGTATGAACTAAGCTTTTGAATTAAGCAAAATCATTAGGAAGCAGTTACTTGAACATATGCATTGTTTTGATCCCTCCCAAAATTATTAAGCTGGGTTATGGTATTTTAGAAACAGCCATACAAAATGTTATAGTCACTGTACTGATACCAAAAAATGTCCTGAGGACTCAGAGAGATTTCTGTGAGACTTAAGTACCAGGAATAGTTTTGTTTGCCCGAAGCTTATTTTATGAACACTTCTACGCATGGTTTCTTTCTTTGTGTGGTCTGCAAAAGAAGCTCTGAGCCAAGTATGAAAAACATTACAGTCTTTCTATTCTGGAAATCTCACTCCAAACTTATTTTCCCCATTGTGTTAGCTATTAATACTACTCTTACTTTCCTTTTGCTACTATTGCTGTTTTATCTTTCCATGTGGTTTTCTCTGTGTTTTTAATAAGCTACTTCAAATCACTGAAAAGGGGGGTAAAGTGGAAATAAAAACCAAATGAATGTTGATGGTTCCCCCTTGGCTGAAAAATTTTCAAGGTTTTGGTTACTATTTGGTTACCAACTCATAAAAGGATCAAATTCAGATCAAGAGATATAACCACTTACCTGATCTTTCACACACTCCACTGTGGCCCTACGCAGGGGTGTGATGTTGTAGGCCATAGTCTGTGCATTTTGGCCCAGGACACACAACTGGAACTTGACGCTCTCCCCTTTCTGTAGGCAATCCCCTTTGTTGGCCATCCCAACTATGCCAAATGGATAGACCTCACCTTTCATATCCCCTGTAAGGAGAAACAGGTACAAAGTCTAAAAGCTAATACTTCACAACAGCCCTCTGCTGATGGTCCTAATGAATTTTTAATTTGCTAAAAATATATTCACTAAGAAGATTTTTTTTATACCTAAGAAATTCTACTTTAAAGCTTCAATAAAATCCTGAATGCTAAATACTACCACAAAAACAAATGAGAACTTGTAGCTCATTATCACCTTACTAGCTAATGAACAGTTTTAAACCACATTTATGGGGAAAAAAAAAAAATAACACTAGCACTCACAATCTCATTACCTTTGAGCTTTTAAAGCTCTATGGGTTGCTAACATGACCCACTGGATTATCTTCTTCCCAAGTTCACAATATGAGCCAGTCAAAAACATTTCTGATCCATACCCGACTGGGCATTAAACAAGCCAGGCATAGGCAAAAACACAAAATAGATAAATCATTTCTTGGCATTCTACCTCCTTTCTTTGTTTGATTGTGGCTCCCTCAAACCTACAGGCACCTTTCTTCTAGATCAGGGCCCAGCACACTTTTTCTTAAAGGGCCAGATAGTAAATATTTTAGTCTTGTAGGATCCTGTCTCTGTCATGATGACTCAACTTTGCTGTTGCAGTGAGAAAGCAATCAAAGACAGTATGTAAACAAACAGTCTTGGTTGTGTTTCAAGAAAACTTTATTTATAAAAACAAGCTACCATATTTGCTGAGCTCTGCCCTAGAGTAAAATGTTGGCTGGAGGTCAGTGCAGGCTATGGATAAAAACCAGGCCAAAGAGTCCATCCAGTTGCCTATCAGTTCACCTGGATGATGAATTCACTGAATCAACGAAGGCAGAAAAGAGGGGAAAAACATTAGGTGGAAGACGAAGCTTCAAAACTGGGAATGCTTTTAACCATTCTCTTGATGATTATAGGGGTAAGTGAAGATTTTCTTCTCAAACTTACGGGAACTAAAAACTTTGAGGAGAGATTTCCAATAGATCAAGTCATGCAGAAATACTAAAGACAGCTAGACTGACTTAGTGGTACTAGCAGTAACCACCATTTATTAAACACTTATACTTATGCATATTTAATCTTTATAGAACATTCTGAGATTGAAGATATTATCCTCATTTTAAAAATGAAGAAACTGGGGCTTCCCTGGTGGCGCAGTGGTTAAGAATCCGCCTGCCAATGCAGGGGACACAAGTTCGAGCCCTGGTCCGGGAAGATTCCACATGCCGTGGAGCAACTAAGCCCGTGTGCCACAACTACTGAGCCTGCGCTCTAGAGCCCGTGAGCCACAACTACTGAAGCCCGCGTGCCTAGAGCCCGTGCTCCTCAAAGAGAAGCCACCGCAATGAGAAGCTCGTGCACCACAACGAAGAGTAGCCCCCGCTCGCCTCATCTAGAGAAGGCCCGCGCGCAGCAACGAAGACCCAAAGCAGCCAAAAATAAGATAAATAAAAAAACCAAAACCAAAAAAACAAAAAAACAAACAAAAAAAAAAAACCGAAGAACTAAGTTAGTAAAGATTTCATTAATTTGTCTTAGGTTGTACAGCTAGAAGTGGAAGGGCTGGTATTCAGGGTATTCAGATCTAGGTCTGTCCAGCTCTAAAACCCGTGGTCTTATATTGGGTTAGTTGTATTCCTAAATAAAAGAGCTGTTCTCACCACCAAGTGGGGAAAAGTGACCTTTCTAGCTGCAGAAAACTCTAGGCTTAGAGATTTCAGGAAAGTTTCCTTTTCCACAAAACCTTGCTTTTAGACTATCAAATAGCCAGTGTTGAAGAATAAGAGGATTGGGGGTTGGGAATGCAAAAGTAAATAAAAGGGTGCATGATACAGAGGAGGAAATGGGGCACTCTGATATTATCTCATGAGTTTATTAAGTTAGTTGCCCATACCCTTGTGGCCCTTTTAAGGATATGGTGTCACCATGGCATTAGTTTAAGACTTACTTGCTATATAAAGTCAATTCATATTTGGAGATGTGTGTATTAGGGTACTGGTTCTATTAAAAACAGAAATTCCTAAGAACCTCATGTAGTAAAGGAACATGTTCATCAAGGCTCATTTCCTTCTCTTCCCCACTTTATGTTCTCCTATGACTCCTAGATGACACAAGATTTATTCCCTTTGTAAGCCAAGCTATCGCCTTTGGTTAGAATTTCAAATCCTCTCATCAACTCCATCATTATGCTAATTCTGCTGTATTAATCACCAGTGTTCCCTACTACCATTTCTACTGCAAACTTATTTTATGCACAAAGTTGGTCTTTCTGGCGTTAATTGTTTGGGGTAAGGGATGACACCAGGACTCAGGGAGTTGTCAAAGATGGGGAGAAAAAGACAGGAAATGAAAATGTACGGAGCCTTGACCTAGAGAAAAGTAGTAGGATCCCCATGGAATCCTGGCTATTAAGTAATAGATATAGTAAACTTTTACAGGAGGCAAAAATGTTTATAGAATTCAACAGTTACTAGGAAATTTTGTTAATACTGATGTAAATAACCAGTGAATAATAGAGGAAAACTGCAAAGTTGGCTGGGTTTACAGCCAACTTGAATGTCTGATTATCAAACATTAAATGCATATTTTTAGTGTGAGATTTTGTTCTCAGTCTATTTCAGTATAACTCAGCGTTAGTAGCTCACATATCAGCCATATGCTCTACAGCAGTCATTTGTTCACAACATAAACCCAGGCTGATCTCACTTCCAAGGGATATAAAAAATAAAAACCAAGTATTGTGGGAATAAAATCACTTTTCCTTGATTCAGTTTTTAAGGAGTTTGAAAACAACTGCCACCCTACCATATTTTAAAATCTTCGACGCACTCATCTGAAGGTAAGGCAAATTTCAAAACAATCTGACAGCGATGCTCTTACCTTCGTCCATGATCTCAATCATTCCTTGGTACTCAGTCTGTGTTGGATCGACACTCCTCAAGGGGCGAATGACTTTACCAGAGTAGATGGTGGGATCAGCTTCCTCAGTAATGCCATTCACTACAAAACAAAAGCATGTATACCTCTCCCTCAACAATTTTATTTAAACTCTATTGCACAGGACCGAAAAAAAAAAAAAAAAAAGCGAACATTAACAGAACAAACGTTAACAGAGGGTTGGCTGGTTTCCTGCTAGTCCTGAAATGCAATACTTCTAAACTACTATTAAAATAAAGATGTTTAAAGACTTAATAAGTATACATATTTAAACATGTCTTGCTCTCTCACCTTTTCCACATGACCAAATATCACCTTTTTAGTGAGGCCTTCCTTGGTCTCTACAAGTATTGCTAAGTACTTATATACTTCCCCAATTTATTTTATCTTAATATCTTTCTGAACATACTATATCCGATATTTCACTCATCTTTTTTGCCAATCTGTCTTATTTCTTCACTGCTGTACCCCCAGTTTCTAAAACACTTACTTATTAAACTGAATGAACATTCTTAGCTCCCATTTCTCTAGAATAACACCAAGAAAAAGTGTTATTTGGTGAGTTTACACGAAAGCCAAAAAAGTAAGTTGTAGGCCTTTTAAAAGTCAAAGATCCTAAATAGCAATGATTTCCTTAAGTTGCCATTATTCTTCACATTTAAACTCATCCTTCTCCAAAACTGTCTTCTAGAGGAATGCCTCCCCCCCCCAATCCCATGGAGATTTATTATCTTGGGGTTATTTTTAAAAAGAGATATTGAACTGATAATAAACTCAAAGCAAATGACCTAGAAAATCTAGAACAATGGTTCTCAAACTTCAGTGTTCATCAGAACCACCTGAAGGATTTGTTAAAACAGACTGCCCATCTCCAAAGTTTTGGTAGGTCTGGGGTGGGGTCAGACAACTTGTATTTCTAACAAGTGGCCAGGTGATGCTGCTGGATCTGGGGATCACACCTGAAGAAACACTGATCTAGAACAATAGGCTTTTCTCTCCCTCTCCCACCCTACCCCTCACCCTCCTACTCAAAACATAGGCCTAATAATCAGAAGTCACAATTCACTACCTGAGTGTGTTTTGTTCACTTTTTCTGCACTGACTTTGTTGCCTTTTCCTTTGGACAAGCTGTACTCGACCATGTCCCCCAGTTCCAGGCTATCAACATCACCAGAGAACTCACTGCAGGGGAGGGGAAGGAAATGACATTTGAATAAGCATTTACCACAAACATCAACAGTAGCAAGTAGCCTTTATTTCTTCTATTATAATATTCATGGTGTGCTTACTTAAGCTGGATACTGTTTTAAGCACTGACTCATATAATCTTCAGAAACATCCTATGAAGAGGTACCATTATCCTCAGCTTCAAGATAACGAAACTAAGATGACAGGAGGTTATTTTCATTCGATAAAACTTACACAGGTACTAAGCAGCAGAGCCTGGATTCAAACTGGAACTGTACGGTTCTAAGAGCCCATGCTCTTAACCACTATACTATACTATAACACCAAATCAAATATACAACTCTCTGGTAGCAACACATAAAACTGTATTCTTTTACTGATGCAGAAAGGCTCCTATCCAATGATCAAAGCAGGTACAGGTCTTTCTGTATCTTTTGACCACATGTTTTCTCTACAGAGGTAGACAGTTAACCTTATATATTGCCAAAATTTCACCAATACGAAATCTGAGATTAAAAAATACATAACTACCCAATACTAATGTTTTTGACTCCAAAACCAAAGAATGGATTGTAAGCTCTAAGTTCCTAAAAGGCATTCCTCACCTGTAATGGAAAAAGATTTCCTTATCATGATTGGCTGTTTCAATAAATCCAAAATTATCCTTCAAAGTTGCCACATAACCCAAGAGCCTCTTGGAGTTGGAATTACGACCTAAGAGTCGCACACAAGTTGCAATTTGCTGTCCAGGCCTCTGTTTGTCACTAATACTAAATTCAACCTGTGAAAAATAACGACGCTCATTAGTATCATGTCGGGTTTCACGCCAAGTGGAAATGACAACTCCCCCAGACCTTGCTTTCCACTCTAAATATCCTTTTTATAAATACTCTGATGGAACGAGAACTATCACTTCTACTTCTCATTCCACTTTTCACAAGGATCAAGTTTTGCTCTCCAGTGTGTATTCCTTATAGATTCTTAATTTCTCTAAAGGAGGTCAATTGGAAAACCAGACACACTAAGTATGACAAAAATGAACAGCAATATAAAAACCTTTGGCGTGATTTTATTCTGATAATGCTTCAGTGACTGTTTTAACTTTCTTACCAATATTATTAATTTTATATAAGGTAATTGCTTTTGACATATCTAATGCTTAAATACTAATTCCTCAAAAAGCTTTAACAAAAAGCTTGCTACACCCTGTTCTTATTGAATAAGCTGCTTTTAAATAGGAAGATGTTCATATATTAAACTTGTAAGAATGTTAGCAAAACTTGATAAAATTTAAAGAAACCATTTTTCAGGATTTATGATAAAGATGATAACCTTTAACCCTCCCTCCTCTCTCAAATAAGCAGAATTATCTTGCCTTGTCTCCTATCTGAGGAGAATTAGATCCTTCCACATCCTTGGCTTGAAAAGCAATAGTCAATTTCACCCCACAATCATCATAAGCAATAATACCATCCTCAGCCTCCTAAAGAAATACAGTCAGAAAACAATGAAAAGAATCAAGAACCACCACCAAAAAAACAATATAAGCACAATTGCAATTATTACAGACTCCTGAGCCAAAGAACTGGTACAGCTGTAGAAATTTCCTATCTAGGGTTCTCTAAAATATGTATTTTTCATATGGATAATAGATGGTCTTGCCTTTTAACCCAGGGCTGACTCAGTCTGCCTAATTTGGTCTTAAAAGTCTTAACCTAATTTTAATGTTGAGGAGGGAGCGCTTACTGACAACATGCCTATTCTTCAGTTTTCACGGCCAATCAGAAATCACCTCCCCCTCCCAAAAAGAAGCCCTATCTTCCTGTCAAACTAATTAGTGTTTTATAAAGAAACCCTGAATTTTTCTCATCTGTACCTCTATTCAGTGAGGAATATCCTTTCCTCATTTATCTCCACCTATTAAATGTCAATGCCTTAGTGAAACCATCCCAGATCCTGCCAGTTTAGAATTAATTTTTGCCAAAGCTCTCTCATTGACCTTTTATAGCAGCATTTAACATTGTTGAATCACCTGCTTCTATACAAGTCTTGTTATTTACTTAAGAGCAGAGGTCATCTTATGGATAGCTTCATATTTACGGATTTAGTGGATTTTTCAATAAATGGAGTTCAAATGTGTGAACTGAGTCTACCAAAATTTCAAAGTTTTAAATTGCTTGGATGACAAGTACTATCATTTTAGATGAGCGATGCTAAACTGGGGGTGATTAGGGGACATCTGGCAGATTCTGGAGACATGTCTGGCTGTTGTACATGAGAAGAAGAAGAGGTACTGGCCTCTAGTGGGCCAGGGATGCTGCTAAACATCCCCAAATGCAAAGAACAGGTCCCCACCTCCTCCCACCCAAAGAATTATCCAGCTCAAAATGTTAATATTGATGAGATTAAAAACCTTGCTTTAGATTAGTTCACTGTTAATATTACAGGGAATTCTGAAAGAGACAATACTCCATTATTGTGGGGACAGTGGCTGCCTTTAAGCAGAAGAGGAATAAAGAACTGCAAATATCATTTTGATTAAAACTTACCTTTTCTTTGCCTTTATTTGGGCTAGTGGTTTTAGGATTGGAAAAAGTGGCTTCTTTTTCTACGGTGCCCAGAAAACGATGATCTGAATGGGAGTGGAACGAAACCGTGCCCTTGGGAAGTTTTTTAATCCTAATAGCATGATTTCTTTGGGCAGAGAGCATATCCTACAAATGATAAACAAAAGTAACTTTAAAACCAAAAAAGGAAGGATCAAGAAAACCTCCCATACTTTTCTCAAAAACTACTCACAGGAACCACAGTAAACTCTACTTCATCTGCAATATGGAGCTGGTTCCCATCCAGAATTTCACTGAAGTGGAAGAACATACGAGCATCACGATCCACACACTTGATGAAACCAAAACCATCTCTCATGGCAGCAATTACACCCTGAAACCAAAACATTACTTTCACTGGCTGTGAAGACTGTCAAGACAACAACATTCAAGTTTGGAAGTATCATCAAGTTAAATTCATTAGGAATTCTCTGTATTAAATAGCCAAATTTTGTACCCACATTTTAATTTTTCCACTTAAATACAAACTCACTGATTTCAATAAAGTAAATTAATCTCTAAGCAATTGCCTGAAACTCCCCAGATGCTACTCCTTGGCCAATACGCACTAGAAAAATTATCATTTTTGAAGTAAATGCATACAACATATTCCATTTAATTTTCAATTCTGTGAAAAATATTGTTTTACAAGGAGAGGAAACTGAGGTTGAAAGAGGTTAAGCAATTTGCCCAAAGCACACAGCTAGTAAGTGGCAAAAACCAGGATTCCAAATAATGCCGAAGCTTTATGACACTGTAACTTCCAGAAATTAAAAATCTACAGAACAATACTCCAAATACCTCAGAAGTCAACTAAAGGCAACTCTCTAATCTCTACCTCAAAAATTTGTGAGTTTAGGCACAGGAGGACTTCAGATTTAGGTCTGAAAAATAAAATATATGAAGTTCTATCCTCATGTTTTTTTCCCTCATACTAAATTATCAGCTCTGTAAGGGCATTATATCCAGAGTAACTGGCACATGGCAAGTACTGAAATACTTACTAAAATACAATTATCAACCCACCAATGACTTACATATTGCATATTTACATATTACAGAGACGATTATTCTATAATCAGTTTTGAATATAGCCTAAACAATACTGACATTTAATCCTTGCTATACCCTGATGGTAAGCAAGCTATTCAACAATGTACTCCATGCTGTAAAGCAAAACAGATCTAAGAAACTAAACATGCATTAAAGTTTAAAGCACACTGCAAATGTCAAACAAGATCAGTTCTCCTAACGGTTAAAAAGTTTCAAGAAACTTAAATTTTCATTGAATGTATCCAGTTCTACTGACAACACTGAGTTATACTGCAGATGTTATGACTCCAAACAGAAGTAAATGTAAATTACACCTGATAAAGTTAATTCACGAAAACTTGTAAAATATGTTTCGGCAACAATTCTGGCATCTATCATTTCCAGACATATATTCGCTGAAAAGAATTTGCAAAGTCCTGCTGTAAAAACGAAAGAAACAAAACCTACTTTGTTTAACCTAGTGTTCACTAAACATTTTATGGAACAGTCTGGAAAGATCTACTTTCTACAATGATGAACTTAAATCTTCTCAGTCTTCATATTTAAGGGCCAGAGAATCACTGACTCTCAAAAGACCTTAGAAATCATCCTCTCCAGATTTTAATTCTAAAATTTTCTCACATCTATTTCAAGGTAACTGGCAGAGCTAAGTGTCAAACCCAGATTGACTCAAGTGGCTGTGTTCTCAATCACCTTAATAAGGTAATTGCCCAATACTGTCAAAACTCAAAGAATGTTCAATACCATATTACAAACTTGACTATAACATTGCCCTGCTGCCTCCAAGATTGGGTACGTATCTAATAATATCCAACACTTACCATTTCTCTGGCTTCATTAGTGAACTGAAATGTATTTGATAGAACTTCTATGTTGGTTGCTCGTTCTAATTTGTCACGACGGTCTGTTGAAATATTAAACCTAACATGGTCGCCTTCCAGCAGGGTCACCTTGGATTTCGTATCTTTGTCTCCAAAGGGAAGTTCTTTAGGAATCACAAAATCAACTTTGATGCGTCCTGGCAATGGGTCATTCTGATGAAAAGGAAAAACTATTTTAGCTGGAGATTTCTCACCCTTCCTAGTTCTAAGTCAAACAAGAAGAACACACAGCAAACCCATGTTATTTATAACAGCTCCCTAAAGGAAAAAAAGGTGCTGATAACGTAAGTCCAATTTGAAAGGTTTGTGTTCTATGGTCACATGACACAACCATAAAATCATGATACTGCAATTAAGATCCTGCACTCTGATACTGAGAGATTTTATTTAAGGAAAAGAATTTCAGTCTTTTATGTTCTACATTTCCTTAGCAATGACACCACTGGTCTCATCTCTTCACCCTACCCCACCCCCACCCACCAACAACAGGAAAAAAAACCAAACTGGGATGCACGCATGCACACATGAATTTTTTCCCAATCTAACCAGCATTTTTTTTGCCCCCTTCTCCATATCACCCAGTTTAAAAAAAACAAAAAAACAACAAAAAAAAAAACGAGAAGAAAAACATATTCATGGATGTACTGATGGTTTCTCATTTAGTTAATTACACACATTAAATACTTAATTGCTCCACTGTCACAAAATTACATTAATTGAAAGTAATGAAACTTCTGTATACCATACCGTATTATTCTATTACTGATGAGGCATAAGATGACTCTTCTGAAAAAACACTATTTACCTGGTTTTTACTGGGTACTTTTGGGATAACTTTGGTTACAGTTCCTTCAAAATGTTCAATGCTGATATCTTCAAAAATGACTGTTCCTTGAGGCAATAGTCTGACATCTGTTGCAACTTCTTTACCCTAGATCAGAAGGGAGTGGAGAGGGCGAGGGGAACCATATCACTTTAAGTGTTTCCTAAAATTTTAACTCACTACTTATCTTAAAAGAAGGCCAAAGATCAAGTTATTCAACTATCTTACATTTCTGTCCTTGATTGTGAATTCCACGTCATCTCCAGGCTGCAAGGTTTCTAAGTCACCCTTAAATTCACTATAGTGAAAGAATATCTCCTTTACAATATCACCTCTTTCAATAAAGCCAAACGCATCCTAAAGCCAAACAAATATGAAGAAACAGCAGGAATATTATGTACTATTCCGTGAACATATTTATGATTACAATTTACAATCAATAAGCCTTTTCATAAAATTATATGCCAGTGGAAACAATATTACTTGTTAAAGTCTAATATTAATATCATCAATTAAATGGCCCATTTTAAAGAACATAATTAGTAACCAAGGAATTTTAAGAAATTACTTCTGACGTTAACAATTAAATATTTTTAAAGGAAAGATAAAGAGGAAAAACAAAAGGCTTGGGTTTGAAAGACTTAAAGCGGTCAAAGAAAAAACTAAAGTTTCTCAAATATGATCGACACTTACCTTCATGGCACAAACTACTCCCTGACAGCGAGCTTGTTTCTTTTTCAACAGCATAATATTACGAGCACTTACAGCACCAGTACTAGAACAAAAGAATTGGGTGGGGACGGTGGGGACCAAAGAGGGGTGAAAAATGCATTGGCTTGGTTAGACATGATGAGTTTAGAGAAACAATAAACTAGTTTTCTGAGGCCTCAAGAATTCTGTATCATCAGTAATATAAGGTTTTATAATACATAATCCTTTTCATATGGCTTCATATGCAAAGGAGTTTTGCGCAAACTCCCTAGCCTTTTAAATTGGGCACACATACATGTCATCGTTTCTCTCTCAGACTGCTGAAATATGCCCACAAATTGGTTGCAACCAGATGCGGAATGCTAAAGTTTTAGAAAGGCCATTATATGAACAAACACTGACTAGGTATTATATGCTGCAAACAAAGGTACAGGGAATAAAGAGATAAATAAGAGATGGTCCTGTTTGCAATGAATACTGAATTTAGTAGCTATCCCATCAATTATTTCTGATTAAACAGTCATAAAAGAAACATGAGTAAATGCAGTGATTATAGGAGATACTTGCTATGCTTTAGAAAAGTGACATTCAGGACTTCCCTGGTGGCCCAGTGGTTAAGAAACCGCCTGCCAATGCAGGGGACAGGGGTTCGAGCCCTGGTCCAGGAAGATCCCACATGCCATGGAGCAACTAAGCCTGTGTGCCACAACTACTGAAGCCCACGAGCCTAGAGCAGTTGCTCTGCAACGAGAGAAGCCACTGCAATGAGAAGCCCGCCACTGCAACGAAGACCCAACACAGCCATAAATAAATAAATTTAATTAAAAAAAAAAAAGGGACGTTCACCTCCACTGAAAACAGACATCACATATTCCTATAGCAGCAATGTAAATCAGATTTCATTTTAAAGATGGCACATACAGTGTAAGATGTAATAGTGTTTGTTGGTGTTGTTTATAAGATCTGCAGACCAACTAATTACTTCCCTTAATTCTTCATGGACAAATTGTCGCCCAATTGTGCTTTTTTTATTTCAAAAATTTAACAGACTAACAAAGACACTGGAAAAATCCTATTTGCTCTTGCAACTTACTACAGTGAAAAGGCTTTATTTAGAGCCAGATTGGGATTCAAACATCAATTTAAAAGCTGTATGACTTTAGGCAAGTTACTTTATGAGAACATACCTCATTTTACAGATGAAGAAACTTACCAGATGAGGCTGTTTTGAGGATTAACAACTGTACATAAAATATTTAGTACAAGTTCTTAGCACATTCAAGAACTTATTAAGATTAAATAAAGCCCTTTCATTGGCTCCCCATCCACCTCAAACTCAAGCCCTATTCCCAAGTTTCCTAACTTGACATTAAATTGAGGCCTCAGACTAGCACTACTAGTATCAATCTACAACTCAATTCGATTCCTTCTAGTCTGACAAGAGGTAAGGTTCAAGGCTAATAATTCTGCACACTCTTGGGACTTTTCTTTCTGTACTGCCATTCAAAGTCCATTCCCAGCACTTTCTCCTGTTTTTAACTTCCTTCTGTACTTGTATCTGTTTCTCCCACTCCAAAATAAAAATAATCATCCCTGGGCTTTCTTATCTACACTTTCCTTAACTGCTTATGCCAATGAATTCAACAGCTCTATCTCCTGCCCCTAACTAGCTTGTTCAGATCTATATATGCAACTACATATTCAATATCTTCCCCCACAGACACCTCAAATTCAAAATGCCAAAATAAGCACAATTCTTCTCCCACCCTTAATACTTTCTGCTGTACCTCCTTAGTCCAGTTAATGGTATCATTATCTGCCCAGTAGCCCAAGCCAGAAAAATAGCATTTGGGACTCCCCTTCCCTTAGTTCTAATACACACCTCTATCTAAAAAGTTATAAAACTTCGTGATTTTATCTTCTCAATGTGACTTGACTTTTATATCCAAACACCCCTGGCCTGTCTATACTAGACCCTCATCTTTCATATTCTCATAACTCTGCCTCTAGTCTATAGCATCCCTACTCTCTGAAAGCCTACCATCTCCACCACTTCCAACAATAGAAACCAATCACACTTCCTCATTTAAAATCCTTCAAAGACACCTGTGACTAATGAATAAAGTTCAAACTTCATCTTTCCATGATCCAGTCAATTCAATCAACTCCAACTTTTGGCCTCTTCCCCCAAATGATACTTCCTCTATCCAGAATGTTTTTCTCATCTCCCTAGTGACTTCCTCGTCTTAAAGCTTACCTCAAGCACTGCTGCTATGGCAAAACCTTCACTGATCTCTAGAATAGTTCCTTGAAAGTTCTGACCATGTTTTAATTATGCTCCTATCTCTGACACCCTGCACAGTGCCTGTCATAGAACTGACGCTCAAATGCTTAGCTGATGAATAAAAATTTAAAAGATCATGAAAATTATCCAGATTTACAAGTTAGGTTTTTGACTTGCTTCAAATTTATTGTAAAAGGAAAAAAAAAAAAAAACAAACCACTTAGGTGGGAAAAAAGAACTTACTGTTTATTGTTATCAATTACAAAGTTTATTTTATCTCCAGTTTCCAGCTGAACGTTCCCTTCAACATCTTCAGGGGTGTAAGTCAGATAAAACACTTCCTGTGAATTAATAAGTTATTATTACTATACTGGCAGGATGCATGTTCAGTGTATACTGTGATTTACTTTGTTAAATACTTCTTAAACTGGCATTTAAAGCCAAATTTCTTAAAATTAAATGCCTTTTGACAAGTACATAGTTTATTCACATAAACACACTTCCCCTCCAAGGTGCTGATGACTTCTGCGAGTCCACAGCTGAGCAGCAATCCAACTTCAAAAAGCTTACACACGTGGAAGCATTTGCCCAGAGGCTGTAGTTACATCTCAAAAAAAACAATTTTTATATAAGGCATTCCAAACAAAAAAGCTGAGTTAGTGCTTAAAAGGAACCAGAAAAAAGATCCCCTCCCACAACCCCCAAAAAAAGCGAGTAAAAGAAGCATTTTACCTTAATGTTCTAACTAAGGTCACACTTGGGCAAGCTAAGACACTTGGAAGTCCTATGGATTTTTTTCTTTTTAGATTTTTTGATAATGCTGCACTCGAAGCCTCTTCAAAACCAAATTTTAAACTGATTTTTATCAACTGCAGCTTACGTTTTCTATTTTGAATTTTAAAGTACGCTTATAGATCACATGGTGGATCAGGCAAAGGTTTAAGAAAAATACACAAGTTTACCCCATTACGTTCGTAGCATACACTCCCTGTTGGACTCTGACCCGGGGCAGCTGGAGATTTACTCTCTAAGTTGTGAGGAACAGCGCACACAACCTACCAGTCAAAAAAAAAAAAATTTCCATTGCTAATCATTTCAGGAGCAGCACTGTGCAATATAAACTGAATTTTAATATCCTCTATACTATACAAAGGGATACATTTTAATATGATCCACAAGAGGATGTCATGCTGCCAAGTTTCAAACTTACAGTACATAAGCTGACTGTAAGTACAGACTTAGGGTTATATACAAAAACCCAAATTGAGTCTTGACCGAATTTTTATTTCAGGTCAAGAAATGCCAGTGCTTCTGATATAATTTTAAAATAGTAACTTTTATATACTATAGCTCTCTTGCGTGCAAACTGAGGAGATGGGGAGAATCTTCCTTTTCTAATGTGAAAGATATGCAAATGCAGGGCCCTAAGAAAACATAAAGCATCTAAGTCACTAACTTGTCCATTAATTCGTTCTTCAGGGAGGATTTCTTGTTTTATCTTCACCAGTTTAACAGCGATGGGTTTCCCAGTCCGCCGGTCAGATGATACTTCAAATTCAACATCATCTAAAACAAAGAGAGTGTTGTGTTTGTTGGACTAATTTTGGCAAAGTGGTATCTCACTTTCAAGCTAAACTTAATGAGGTATTTGAGTTTCCTTAGACTGGTGATTCTTAAAGTGTGGTCCCTGGACCAACAGCAGCATCACCTGGAGTGTAGCAGAAATGCAAATTCCCAGGCCCTACTCCAGACCTACTCCAAAACAAATTCTGGGCATCACGTACAGCAATCTGTGTTTTAACAAGCCTTGTAGGTAATTCTGATACACACTAATGTTTCAGAACCACTGCTTTAGACTAAGCTAGCCATATCTTAGTTTTCATGGCACCTACACATACTACAAATGACACAATGTAATGATGAGATTTGGCAAGCTTCCCCCCTCACCCCCAAAATCCCTCTATACCCTGAGTTTCTTCATCTGTAAAATCAGGATTAACCAAAATAACACTCTCGTACAGTTTAGAGTATTTGGTATGCCAAATATTCATGTAACTATTGTTCTCTTTTCTCAAAGATATTTTAAAAAAACACACACTGAGACCTTGTAACTTCAGTCCTTTAATAAGCCACACATTTTCACATGTGAAAGTAATTTCTGTGTTGTCAGCCAAAATGAATTCCCACATAGTCCAAGTGGTGACATTGTAAGAGTTATTTCTTTCAGGTACTACTCAAACTAGTACCTGGCAAAATAATTAAAACTAACATTATAAAGTTTAATATTTTCACTGGCTTAAAATCTAATATATAGCCAAACAGTCATTATTGGGGGAATAACAATTAAATATACCAAGTGTCTATTTAAAAAATATTCAAAGATATCTTTTAATCAATTACTCTTTCATCCCTCAAAAAGACTACCACCACAACAGAAATCAGGATTCTGCTAATTTATATAAACAAACTTCAGTAATTGGTACAATTAAAAGGCCAAAAGCATAATACTGTCATGAGTAAGTTGATATGCAAGATAAATTTGTGATTAGTTTTATAAAAAGGAGAACGAACAGATTACCTCCTACTTTTAAGTCCTGCAGGTTGCCATTATACTGTGAACAGTGGAAGAAAAGTCTAGCTTGACGTTCTGAACACTGAATAAATCCATAAGAGGTTAGCAGTTTTTCAATAACCCCGGTTTCACGCAGTGCTGCTGAAGTACCATTGGGGTACCCATTATGCCCATTGTTGTGGAGAAGATTTGGATCAAAGCTCATCTGTTTTAAAAAAAGAAAGAACTCAATACATATAGATCTGTATATTACCTCCATAGCTTACTAAGTCTGATTAACAAATCACTGAATTTTTAACATAAAAAGGCAAAGAAAATAAAGGTAAACCAAATAAAGGGAAGATTATGTGTTTTTATTACTGAAATGTTAATTTAGCTAATAAAACATTTCAGAGGAAGTAATTCAAATTATTTTGGAGGAACTGCCTCAATTTATGCTAGAATTTTCACTTACCAAACAAATAGAATTTGTGGAGTTTAAATATTAAGATAAAGTAACTACATAAGTAAAAGTTGCCTTTACATTAACTCTAAATTACTAAAACAACAATATCAGAACAAAGGTAACTACTATTCAAGAGATGGAAACCCAAACTACCAAGACATTTCATTAAATTTATTAATACTTATTTTGAAACGTAAATAGAAACCTTGATGCTATTTGGTAAGCCGTGCATCTTGAAGGCAATTATTTAAGTTAGTAGAGATTAAAACAATAAAAGAAACTTTCCATGCAATACTTATTTCAAACTAGAAAATGCATGCATGCTCAGGTCCTTTAATGGAAGATGACTCAAAACAATGAGTTAGAAAGCAAGAGTTTTCTAAGAACTCCGACAACAAAAGCTCTTGAATCCTAAAAATCTTCAATCACTTCACAGGTACAATTAAATCTTTTCACCTGTTTCAGACACTGAACTCTCTAAATACTGTCATTTGTTTCTATGGTCAGATAAAGCAAAATAAAACATTCTTTAGTGAACAGAAGGGCTATTTAAATGCAATGAACTGGGACCTATTTAATCATCAGATACTGTCTATAACATTGGATATTTCATTTTATTTAAGTGAAGCATGAAATAGGACAAAATCCCTTGGAAAGGTTAGGTCTATAATTGATTTACTATAGCAACATATCCACATCTTTACACGTAGTTTTAGACCCTTTCATTGAAAATTTGACTTATAAGCATTTTAAGTTTGACGTTGGGCAAGTAAAAAAATTTTTCATCAGGAAAAAAAAGATGACTGAAATTCTAGAAAGAGATAAACCCAAGTTTTAAGTAGTTAAACACTGGGTGGGATAGCCAAATCATGCAAATCAAAGCCATCACATCTGTAGGTGGTTAAGTTCTAATTCATTCATGCTAGACACTGTTTTGTGTCGGATGTATACTAACTCATTTAATTTTTACAAAGGCCCATGAGGAAGTAATATTGTCCCCATTTTACCAATGATGAAACAGACATTCAGATTAAATGACTTGCCAAAGTCAAATGACAGAGGAGTTGAACCAAGAAGGTCTACCTCTACAATACTGACTCGAAACTAGGGCTTCTCTAACTGAAGTTACCCAGTGATCTGGTTAAAATACAAAATCTGATTCAGCGGCAGGGGTTTGAGATTCTCCACTTCTAACAAGCTCCCAAGGTGATACTAATACTTCTGATTTTTGGACACACTTTGAGTAGCAAGGCCTAAACTACTAAACTTACCTTTCAAGATTCAAGGTGAAGGAAATACTTAGGGAAGTTAGAAAGTGAGTTTGCAGGGTATTTCAATCAAACTGAGTGGCCCTTCTTAGTCATGCTCTTAACACAAAGAAAAAAGCGGGGATGACTACTTCCCTGACTTACAGATCTCTGATACGTGGGGGTCCTCTTTTGTTTTTTAGTCCCAGATGAGGTAGAAGATGAAGATAAAGGTAAAGAAAGTGAAGGAGGGGCTGTAGGAGGGGGATGAGGATCTGATGACACAGTAAAAACGTTCTCCATCTCAAACAGCTGTGATAACATAGCACAATGTTTACAACTATGATCAATAACAATTTAACACACATTTGACAGTCAACCTGTGTATCTTTACATTTATCATTAAGTTACTTTAGCAAAATATAATTCATTTAATCAGATTTCTATCAACAAAATAAATTATAGCATTAACATTAAACGGTCAAACTGAAATGTATTTTTTAAAGCACTTACTTAACCCCTAATCCATAACATTTACAATTTTAAAAATGCCATATGGACTCTGGTGGTTGCTACAGCAAGACAACTGAGCCCAACTTCTTCTCAATGTCCCACAACTTTACACAGAATCCAATATTCTCAATCACTTGTCTCCCTCAAGTAGGGTACACACAGGATAATCTAATGGGGTGTAGGAAGAAAATATCTGAACTAGAATATATATATTTGGCCAGAGATAAAAACTAGCTTTTACAAATGGTTATTATGTATTTATAGAAGAGGCCTTGCTGAGTTGATATGTCAGGTCATATCACATGTCATACATTAGTTAAGTATTCTGAGGAAAGTGGAGAACCTCACAAGAGATTGACAGTGAAGCCCTCGTTCATTTACTTTCAGCATATTAAAGTTTACATCTCTCCAATTAAGTGTACATATTTAGCTATCTATTTTAACTAAACTGCCCTCACAAATAGACAAACTGTTGAAAAAGATTCCCACAGAAGAATCTTAGAAGATAATGCTAATAAAGCAAGCAAAGGCAGAGAACTGGGAGCCAACACTTCTAATCCTAGTATTAGTTCTTGTACCTCCACATTATGAAACAAATGACCATCTAATGAGATCTGACAAGTCTGACAAAACATTAAGATCAAGACTATGATACAGACTTATACCAGTATCAATAAAACATAAAATGCATACTGTCCCTCAGATATTAATTCATGACAGTATAAAGTTTTTAAATTAAACACTTATAAACTAAGCATCCAGATATATATATTTCTAGTGGGGTTGAAAAGTTTCTACACTGTTAACAGGTACACTATCTTCACAATATTGCTTATTTCACCTTTGTCCTATTTGTACCACTGCTTCACAATGCAAATGGAGGAATATAATCACACAATTGATAAATATATACACGTACATATTGACCATACATGCTCTTCTTGTTAAACAGTATGATCAAATTAATTTGAAGACCACTATTCCACCATCACTGACTTAGATCATGACTTTCAAGCTGTGCTTTTTTCACATTTAGACTAGTTCTTATCACCATACAAGTAAGAACGCAATGATACGATCTGTAATACACAGGCCAGGAAGCTGCAAAAACCACATTCTCAAGTCTCCAGTCCTAGTAGTCCTAGCTGAAAGTAAGAGGTAAGACTCATGTTCTTCTCACCCTAAGGGAAAATGAACCAGAATGAGAAGGGATTACAGCTGTTATTTCTTTCTAAGACTAAACTGTTCCCCAACAAGTGTACTGGAATTTAGGCTATATTGCTCATCTCATCTCACCTTTAGATGTGCACATCAAAACAGAATTGAGGGCTTCCCTGGTGGCGCAGTGGTTGGGAGTCCGCCTGCCAATGCAGGGGACACGGGTTCGAGCCCTGGTCTGGGAGGATCCCACATGCCGTGGAGCAGCTGAGCCCGTGCGCCACAACCACTGAGCCTGCGCTCTAGAGCCTGCGAGCCACAACTACTGAGCCCACATGCTGCAACTACTGAAGCCTGTGCACCTAGAGCCCGTGCTCCGCAACAAGAGAGGCCACCGCAATGAGAGGCCCGTGCACCGCAGTGGAGAGTGGCCCCCTGCTTGCCGCAACTAGAGAAAGCCCAGCAACAAAGACCCAATGCAGCCAAAATAAATAAATAAAATGAATTAAAAAACTAAAAAAAAAAAAAAACCAGAATTGAAACAGAACCTCTCCTTTCTCCTAGCACCTTTCCTGACTTAGGTATTTTTCTCTTGCCTTTATCTGATTTGAGGGCTACTTTTTTAAAAGGGAAACCCATACATCACTCAAGCAACTTTAGATAAGACAGTATGTTAACCCTTAAAAGAATTCCTAATAGTTCAGCTAAATTTTTTAAAAACCAGCACCATCAAAACTTTAAAGAAGCATCATTAAATAAAATGGATGTTCCTTAAAAAACAAAACAAACAAAACCAATTACGTAAAAAGAGAAATCGAATGGAAAAAGTAGACAGCTCAACAACAGATGCTTGTTTATAAAAAATTAACATAAAGACAACATCAAAAGAAGGGGGGTGGTGGTGAACCAGTATGTAAATGTTACTTGGCTTTTTTTTAAATGGGGGAAAATCAATTTAGTTGCTCATCTCACAGCATACAAAAAATATATTCTACATGAACTGTGTTAAATGCCTTAACAAATATTAAATAAAAATGTATGCATTTATAAAGTTTTTGGAAGGGGGGACTTTCTAGGCTCAAAGTCAATAGATAAAAACGCCAAGGGAAAGGATCAATATTTGATTACATAAGAAGTATAAGCTTTTATACTCAAACCTAAAGAGAACAAACACAAATGTAAATATATGAGTGTATCATTAAAGAATTTAAGCAAATCAGTAAGAATTAAACTACCAGAATATAAAGCTCTATGAGAGCAGGGGCTTTTTGTTCAAAGCTAAATCCCTAGTGTTAGACAGTGCTTGGCACATAGTAAGCACTCATTTGCTGAATTATGGAAAGACATTAAAACAAGTAAGTCTTAAAAGATCATTCATTAAACACAAAACATATGAACTTCAATTCTGGCAAGCAAAAATTTAGATAAAACAAATTATTCATTTATCAAACTATCGATGGTAAAAGATTAAAAAAATTGAGAAAGTAGGTCAAGAACAACATGCTAATATATTTTCATGGTGGCAAACTGGTGCAACCTTTCTGAAATACAGTTTAACCACAAGTACCAAAATGTGGAGGTGCTTTCCTTAATAATTCCACTGCAGGAAACCTATCCTGGGGAAATGTGAAATGTGGACAAGGCTTTACGCACAAATGTGTTCATTAAAATGTTTTAATAACAAATTCCCAGAAACAATCTAAAGTTTCATAGTAATTTATATAATGACAAAAATATTTCTATAATATGATTTTAACTGTATTTTAAAAACGAAAGACCAGGAAAGTCTACTTCAATGCTCACAGGCAATGTAACACTTCGATGGTGTTTTAAGTGCACAGAGCTAAAAATGGTAAATGGGAACAGAACTCAGTACTCACTCCACGGCTCACATTCTTAACCACTGCTTTATACGCTAAACCAGAACTCGAATGCCTACAATGCATCAGCACTGTTCTAGGTTCCACATGTATAGTAGTGAACACAGCAGACGAATATCCCCAACACCAAGTTTAGACTTTCTACTCTTTTCTATGTATTTGTTTTTAATCAGAAAGTCATTAACGGGACTTCCCTGGTGGCGCAGTGGTTAAGAATCCGCCTGCCAATGCAGGGGACACGGGTTCGACCTCTAGTGCAAGAATATTCCCACATGCTGCGGAGCAACTAAGCCCGCGCTCCGCAACGAGAAGCCATCGCAATGAGAAGCCCGCGCACTGCAATGAAGAGTAGCCCCTGCTCGCCGCTCGCCGTAACTAGAGAAAGCTCATGCGCAGCAACGAAGACCCAAACGCGGCCCAAAAAAATTAAAAAAAATCATTAACAATGATTTTTTTTTTTTTTTAAAAAAAGGAGAACTGGAAAGAATCACAGGTCAAATTTAAACTTCACTTCTAATTCAAGAAATCAACTAAAGTTCCCTAAAGAACACAGAACTAGAATCAAAAGACTGGCTTTTAGTCTTGCTTCTCATACTTTTTAAAACTTCTCTGGGATTGTTTCCGCGGATGTAAAATGATGGCCTACGTGATTTCCAAATTCCCTTGGGAGGCGGGGAAAAACAATCATAATTCTGTGCTCCGTAATTTCTTCTTGCAACATCTGAGTTGTTTTTCCCCCCTTTTTCCTAACCTAGTCTGCTTGGCTCCCACTGAAAAGGAATTAGTTTAGAAAAGGCAACCTATTTCACTGTATGACAGTTTTAGAAAATGACTGTTTTCTTAATCTAAACATATTTCCCCTTAACTTCCTTTGCTCCTTTCAGTTTTCGGAATGCAACTGTTTTTCAGACTAATTGCTGTCTTCTGGGTATGTTCTAAATTATTATTCACTGAAGTACATTTCACTACTATTCTTACTGTACCCTGACCAATATATAGAAAGCACTGAGTGATTATGTTTCTTGATTCTGTAGACTAAAGTTTGAGTAACTTTATATAACTAAAAAAAAAAAAAACCAAAACTCTATTACTCCTTAATAAATTAGTAAAATCAGATTTTCTCCTTTTGGTACTTGTATAACTGATCTTTTGTTACTAAAGAAAAAACTAATCTAATGCTTTTAAATTTCTTTTCTTAGTTAACCTGGAGTTCCAATTTATAGGGATAATTTTAAATTATTAGCCTTTGTAATCTGTCTTTTAAGCATTCTGTGTCCTTCCTTAATACCCACCTCACAGGGTTGTGGGGATGGTCAGGGTTAGTTACTTCATACAAAAAGCCTGGAATGGTGCTTAGTACAGAGCACACACATAACTACTTACTACTAAATATTTTTAAAAAGTAGAGCAAGAATAGAATCTGGCAGCACACATATGGAGACCTCTCTGAAAATCAGTCCATTAGTCAAAGCCTTTTAATGCTTATAATCCAATCTATATTCCATACTGACCACTATGTTATCAAGAGATACTCTGTCAAATCTCCTTATTGAAACATCTTATTTTTTATTTGCTCCTGGATTTTTGCTAGGGATGGAGAGCAGGCTCCAAAGTTCGCACACCTGACTTTGAAAATCAATCAAGACATTTACAGTTCCTGACCATAGGCCTCCACACCCCTAGCCAAGTTACCCTGTTATCTTCTCATTCACCTGGGGCTTTAGTTTTCTTTTAATGTTCCTAGCTTTGCTTTCCTTCTTGTCACCTTAAACTGTCTTTGATCAAAATACTCATCAAAACAATCCATGTCTATCTTTACATGACAAACTTATAAGCCTTATTCATTGATATTTTTTAAGGCCAATCCCACTCAATATTTTTATTCATTCCTAATTATGTACTACTTTTACTGTTTTTTACAAAGGCTCTTTTAAAGTCTGTGGTTCTCAGATGTAGAGAACAAACTTATAGTTACCAAGGAGGGAAGGGGCAGGGTGGGATGAATTGGAAGACTGGGACTGACATATATACACTACTATGTATAAAATAAATAACTAATGAGAACCTACTGTATGGCACAGGGAACTCTACTCAATGCTCTGTGGTGACCTAAATGGGATGGAAATCTAAAAAAGGGTGGATATATGTATATGTATGACTGATTCACTTTGCTGTACAGCAAGAAACTAATATAACATTGTAAAACAACTATGCTCCAATAAAAATTAAAGTAAAA
The DNA here is from genome assembly GCF_965194825.1 of Balaenoptera physalus. Lineage (NCBI taxonomy): Eukaryota > Metazoa > Chordata > Mammalia > Artiodactyla > Balaenopteridae > Balaenoptera > Balaenoptera physalus. The sequence goes on along the minus strand of NC_138882.1, from coordinate 95,399,838 downwards.
AAATAAATAAAAACAAAATCTGTGGTTCTACTGCATTACCAAATCTGTCTCCTTAGCTGCACTCGTTTTAAATGGAATAATTCACAACTGTACAATCAGAACATGGTTCACTGTCAATAACCCCCCAACTGTTATTTATGTTTGTAAATATGTGAATTAATCTATATAACTTAACTTTTGACAGCTATGCATGCATTTACACATTAAAAATGTTCATGTAGCAGATGATGGCTTTCTCTCACAATGGTCTGCGATGCCACTGTGGCCAGTACCAATAATGCCAATGGCTCAGCTGATGCCAGGAGGAGCAGGGAGCGGCTTTTGAGCTTAGGCTTGCTGAGAAGTTCGATGACTAAACTGGGATCTTCTAGGACAGGTTGTCAACAGCCCTCTCCTAGTCACCCTGTCTTGTTTCCTTACAGATTTGCTTCCCCCCACCTCCACCTCCACCTCCACCCCCACCCCCGGGGCGGGTGGGGGGGGGATGTTCCTGTAGTAAACTAATACTCAGAATACAAAGATTAGGCTAAACAAAAAGCACTTCTACTTTAAATCCATCTCTACAATTCATGTCAATGCAATGAAAGCTGTAGCATCTAATCTTTTACCCTTCTGAATAGTAACGACAGAGCTGTACAATTTCAATCCCCATTATTTTATCTAACCCAGCACAATTGGTACCAATCTAAAATTATTTTTTAAAAAATCAGATGAGGTAGGAAGAAACAAACAAAAAAAGCAAATAATACAATAACCTTCATACTGAGTAATTACATGTCTGTTTATGGATAATTTAAATAAATTGGCGTTACTGGCAGTTTTAAATTAAGGAATAATTCTGGTCCACAGTAAGGTCATTACCACAGCCAGGTCCTCAACCTTTAAATAAACTGGAGATAAAGGCCCACTGCTTCTTGTAATGGTGATGAAGCTTTTATAGGACAACAACCTAGGAGTGGTCTGTTTTCATTCCCCCTCTCCTTTGATCAATGAAGCGTTTTACAAAAGGATTACCACCCAGTTCTTGAAATTCTCTTCCTTGGCATTCCTACCTGGACTACCTATTTCTTTCAACATTCTCTTCTTTGGTACTTCTTCCGTTATTACCTATAAAGTAACGACTCCTTTCTGAATTTCAAGCCTTTATTTCTGCTGATTTTAGAAACTCTAGAAACGAAAGATTAAAAAGGAACAATTGCCCTTCACAATCTTACCTCCCCCAAACAACCACTGTTTAACAGTCCATACTAGAATATTTTCTCAACTTCAGATTACTATCTAATAAACAAAAGAGATTTCCACAAATCCCTACCTTAACTTCCCTATTCCTATGAACAAAGATTTCTAACTTGGACAACTGGATAGACTAAATCAATTCCCTCCAGCCTCAACTTCCCATTCAACTAGTCACCAGTCCTATTACTTCTACCATTAAAACACCTAGTGTCTACCTCTTTCTCTGCCTTTACCCTAGTTTTTATCTTCCTTACACTCTATCCATTACTCCTAACAGGTCTTCCCATCCTCAGCCTATTCCTTAAAAGTAGCACCATTTGTCTTTGAAAGATACATTTATGAATATGTAACTTTAAAATCTGAAGCAATAAACTATCTCAGGTTTGAAATACAAAATCCATTACGCCCTTGTTTATAAACAGCTGACAACTTTCCTGAAAAATAAAGTCAAGTAGAGTGGGCCCTGTAGAACCTGCCTCCAGCAAGCCTCCCTTTCCAGTTATTCTCTCTGCCCCACAAAACTGTATTCTCTAGTCCGTTCATTATAGACTACTCAACATATACCACGTGCTTTCAGATCTCCCCAAATCTGCTCATTCCGTTACTTCTATACCTCTACCAAAAACTCTTCTCCCTCTTAACAAAGTACAACTCACCTTCAAATGTCCCTTCTCTGCAGGCTTTCTTTACCCAAGGTTACCTCAAAGACTACAAAGGACACTCCTAACTGAAACCTAACTTCTAAATAGTACAGAGGGAGTTTTTCTAAGAGACCAATAAATCAAGAGATCTGTATATTAATAAATATAATCTGGGGTGGAAAATCCCAGTTTTGGGCATAAATATTGTCATCTAACAAAAGACAATAAATAAAATAATCTAGTGTTGATATTTTCAGACTAATAGTTGAGAATATAAATTGTTTTCAGAATACCTTTAGAAGCAAACAGATTAAGATTTTAAATTTAACCAAGTAATTAGGAAATCCAGAATTATAAACTGATTCTTGCCAATAGGAAACGATAAACCTACCTCGCAGTGATAATCAAATATTGCACTTTCAGTAGTATTTGCTGATTCTTCTTTTTCAGCACACGTTTCAAAGGATGAAAGTTGCTAGTGTTTAAAAAAAAAAAAAAAAAAGAAAGAGAGAGCGCGCGCGTGCGAGAGAAAATGACCTATCAAGCTAATAAAGAATACAACTGCTGCTGCACCAGGCAATCTCACAGTACAGCACTGAAGAAAACAAAGACTACTAGCAGCGTTGGGAAGTGCTCTTTCAAAGCTGTTGAGTAGGCACAAACTTCTTGTTTCAGATCAAGTGTTGTGTCTTCAACTTAAGTGTACTCTTCTTTGGTCTTGTTGGTTGTTTCGAGGTTTGTTCCTTGCCTGATCTGAACTTGAAGCAGCAGTTTCAGGTGGTAAAGTCTGTTCTGTTACACTTCATACTAGAGATAAGAATGAAGACATTAAGTATAACTTACATAAAAGAATCAGGGACAGAGGGTAGCTAGAGGGACAAACTCATTTCATTAACTTAGAATCAAGCAATGCAGAAAACTTGGAAGCACACACACTCAATGTCATTTGAGCAATCTCCCAAGTGCTAATGGATACCTCCTTTGGTACATACACTCAAAACCCGAAATTATTCAGTCCTTATTGACACCCCCTCCCCAAAAATAAATTCGAAGTTACATAACATAATATTCTATTTAGTATAAGTGTTTTGTAGCTACCTAGCACTGTGTTAGGTACTGTGAAAACATAAAAGAATTTCCTGCCATCAGGGAGTTTACACCCTTGTTGAGAAGAGTTATTTATACATGGAGGAAAAACTAGAATATAGGACAAAATGTCCAAAATTAATTTGCTCAACTAATATCTGGGTATCTACTACATCACATACTATTCTAGAAATACTATTGTTTATGCATCACCGTCTGTGCATCAAAGCAACATGGTCAGAGAAGGCTTTTAGTAAGAGGTAGAATATTTCAGCTTAATTTGGAGAAACAGGCAGATTTTTGAGAAAAAGAAAACAGCTGAGTATTCTAAGCATAAAATATCACATAAACCAAGCCAGAGTATACAACTAAATCCTAAGTCCCTTGAGAGCAGAGACCATGTATAGGATTTTCTATGCCTGGCATCAAGGGAGCTTTATTGCATGAGACTGTCACAAGTGTGGCTGGTTGTTTCAGAGGAATCAATAGGCTAGCCTGGCTAGAACAGAGGGCTGGGTTAAAGTGAAATGAGATATATGGTGTGACAGATGCAGTAGAGCCAGATTATGAAGTGTTTCAACTTGATATAACAGGAAACAGAGAGCCTTAGTTCTTGATGAAAGGGTATGAAATCCTGAAATCCTATGAAGGATCACTTAGTGAAGGAAACAGACATCTCATTAGAGCTGTTGCCATAAACAGATGAGGAATCTCTATAGAAGAGAAACAATTAAGATGAGAAGAGAAGAGAAGTGAAATATATGTATAAATAAAATCACAGAATTGTGCTTTGTATTAGCTGTAAAAAATTATTATTTTGTAGTGCCTCAAATGTTAACTAAAATGACTTATATGGCGAAAAGAAAAGGTGGATTTGGTTTTAGATATGCTGAGAGGTGGACAGTGTATTTAAGAACATCAGAAATAATGACTATAAGGTGAGAGGTCAAACCTGGTGAAACAAAGTAGGAGAGCTCAATATTAATCACACTGATACTTACCAGTAAAATGTCACAAACAAGTTATTTAATCTCCCTGAGTTTCAGTTTCTCCTATGCAAAATGAAAAGTCAGTAACAGCTGATCTGTGGCCATTGGGTATACCTAACATTCCATGACTTTATACAGTAACTTCAAATATCAAGTGTTACATTTGTCAAATCTTTCAATTTTATTTGGATCATTCTCCTATTACCCAGACTAGATACTTCGTAGAGCAATGATTCTCAAATCACTTGGGAAGCTTTAAGACATACACATGCCCAGTCCCCACTCAAAGAGTAATTTAACTGGCCTGACGTAGGGCCACTTCTGTAATGATCTTTGATTCCTCCCTCTCCACCTACACACCCAATGTTGCAAGTCTTACCAATATTTCAAGATACCTTGTGTATTCATCTTTTGCCCTAAATGACCTATTTTTAGTCCAGGGGTCTGACACATCTGCTAACTTCCAGTGTCAACCCTTTCCATATTCTGCCACATAACACTACCAGACTGATTTATCTAAAATTCCAATTTCATCTCATTCATCTCATCTCCTTGTCCAAAATCCTCAGTGATTTTTCCAGCACTCTAAATGGGAAGTTCTTAATCCTGGCTGCAAATCGAACCCACCTGGGACTTGGGGGGGAGGAAATTAGAGCCTGGATCCCACCCTGAGATTCTCATTTAACTGCGGTTAGGTCCTAGGCATTGGTATATTTTCTTTCCCACCCTGCCCCCAAGGTGTTTCTGACTTGCAGCCAGCGTTTAACCGCCACCATTCAAGGTGTGTCTGTTCTGTCTTTACATCTTTACCTTCTTCTGCTCTCCAGTTCTTCTAGATAGGTGCATTTTCCTCCCTAATTCTTAAACACAACTCTTGGGAGATTCCTGAATTCTAGTCTTTGTGTATATGGGTCTTTCCACAAAGAATACATTTTGTTATCTTCAATACGACAAAAAAAGCCTTTCTTGACCATTCCAGCACAGATTTATTACAGTAACTCCCACTGCTGGCATCATGCTTTTTGGTACCAAATCATTTCTGCACTTTACTTACATGTTTATGTATCTTGTTCCTTCAATTATATTTCAAATTTCTGAGAGACAAACTCAAGTTTATTTCTTTACCACAGCCCCCGATAGCACTTAACCAGGTACTGCTAAACTTACCACAGCAGAAAATAATACAGCAAAAGATAGTTAATCTGTAACAGCAAAAGACACAATTCAAGTTGGTAGACAGGTCCACCAACTTTAAAAGATTTTGTTTTGGTGAACTGTATAAAGTCTTAATTATCCAATCAAGAAATAACCTCTTCTTTTAAAAGATACCCATTGGGCATTTTAATAAATTTGCTATCCACTCATGCTAAGGTTATTAACATTCATGGGTGGTACTGACCAATTCTTTTGCTTTAATCCTCTGAACATAAGTGTACCCCCTACAACCTCCCCCCCGCCCCCAAAGCTAGATGCTTAAGTCACATGAAATACAGAGTACTAATAAAAAAAAAACTAAGGAACAATTTAAATGTGGATCTGAGAGTCTCCCTGATTACTAAGTAATCAACTCCTTTTCCCTTTGCTCTGTATGGGAACACTATCACCATTAGTTAATTATCAATTATGTCATGCTGTTTTAGAAGTTAGTTTTCCTTTACTTGATCTGATAATCCAAACAGTCATGCCCTATTTCACCTGCCTTAAAACTATCATCACCTGTTCTGTTATTTACTGTCTCCTCCAGTTTGCTGCTTTATCACAAAGGCTTAGCTGAAGCGGGGCACACAGTAGGCACTAAACTAATACATGTTGAACTAATACATTTATATGGCATTACTCCATCTAAAATGTTATCACATAACCCAGTTTATCATTTTGACAAATTATACTCAAAGTCTGTACAGCATTCACCTGGGAAGAATGTTAAAGAAATGCTAAACCAGTCTATAAAAGTCCCTCCACCTAACCCACTTTCTTCAGAGTACTTCCTTTGAGAATAAGAGCAAAGACCCAAATAGGCAGCACGGAACTGAAAAGGTTCTCTATTGTTGATTTATATGACTAACACTCATTCTTGCCTTAACTCCCCAGTTGGTATTTCTTAATGCATTAACCCAAGGCAAGTTTAAGTATATCACATTTTTCTCTAACCTGTATAACTGAAGTGCCTAACAGGTTTTAATTCAGTTTTACGTTGGGATCTAAGGAAAATGATAAAGTTTAGATAATTAACCACCTTAAAACAATTTAAGTCATCAACACGTTGAGCGGAAATAAGAGAAAATCAAATTGCTGCAACCATCTTTTTCTATATGTTTACTTTAGTAATAACAATTGTGCTGTTACTAGATATTTAAAATTATACACCCACCCATCACTTAACTTCTTTTACATATACTAATACTTTGAAATAGGACAATTGCCAGTGTGGAAAGAAGCTGAAGAAATGCTCCAGACACAAAAATCAAAGAATAGTGGAGACCAGCACCATCCAACAGAACTACTGTGCAAGCCACATATGTAATTTAAAATTTTCTAGTAACCATATGAACTTGAAAGAACGGTGAAACTAATTTTAATTATCTTATTTAACCAAATCCAAATGTCATCAGTTCCCACAGGTAACTGACATGTTTTTAACATCCCTGGAAATCCAATGCTTATTTTATATTACAGCACATTTCAATTCAGAACTGTGCACAGTTCAAGTGCACAATGGCCACACACAGCTAATGGCTATCACAATGGTCAGAGCAGATATAGACTGATGATGAGGGGAAAAAGGCATTGGCATGCCCAATAAAGCAATAGTAAATGTAAGGCCCTTGAACAAAGACCTTCACTGATAAAAGGAGGCAGTACCTAGCAAACCTGCCCATAGCAGGAGTTTGCACTTACTACATCCGAGAAGCAGAAATGCAAACAACTAACTGGTTATATATTGGCTGCAGCTGCAAACCAATGGATAGCCTACAGGTTCAACGTGAATAAACTGCCGATCAATTTATTTTCAACTACACATTAATATTATACCTCAGCCTAAAAGGACATATAATGCTCCAAAAATAATCTTTCAATACACAATATTCAGTTTAATACCCCTAATAAAAAATGTAGCAAAACAGAAACATCTAAGAATTCCTCTGGCTTGGCAGTATGTATGAACTGGAAAAAAGTTTTGAATTCTTTCTTTAACTAGGTACTCACACATGCAAGCGGAAAACATTCTAATACCAAGACAAAGGAATTTTTAAAAATCTTGATTTGGCAGAAAGCATTTAACAGCAAGAAATGATGGGATTCAAGAAAACAAGTCACCCCCACCACAGCAATTTCACCACTGAAGACATTCCAGCTATTAAGTCTTAAAAAATACAGTTATAATTCTTCTAGCTGTAATTCTCTATCATGAAAAATCCTACAAGTTACATCTCTCCATAAGACAGTCTGGGTCAAAAATCTCAAAGTAGTCCCCCTTTGATTTTTGAAAAGACCAAACTAAGAAAGCAAACCAATGCCTTGTACTTATTTAACAAGATCTCAAGATTTTTGTTCTGTAATGCAGTCCTCAAATTCAACTCCTTAAAAATCTGCCCACACGGCATTTCCATGTTTAAACTACCTTGTCAAAAGTCTGGTCCTCACAACAATGTGAATGAACTTAATGCTACTGAACTGTACACTTAAAAATTAAAAAAAAAAAAAAAAAAAGGTTAAAACGGTAAATTCCATTATGTATATTTTACCACAATTTAAAAGAAAATATTTTTTTAAATGTTGTAATTGTCCTGCATTGTGTGTCTTTAGATGGAGGGAAGGGAAAACAGGAGTAGGATAAAGCAGGACTACATGTCAGCTTCCACATTCTCATTTTTTATTTGCTGGGAATTTACCAGAATTTTCAACCATACTCTAGAGGTCATACTTGTCAAGTCAGAACTTATTTACAAAAAAAGAAAACCTATCTTCTGTGCCTCAAATGCTTTACTTTTCAACTCAGCTGCTATAAATACTCATCTCGATGGTAAACATCCAGAGCAGCTGCAAAATCACTCAAACCACTACCATCTCTTTTATTTCGGGCCTATGGCTAAAAGGAAAAAAAAAAAAGAGGTTGAAAATTTATCAAGATTTTATGACTCAGGCATATGCCTATTCAAGTATAAAACCCCCTCCTTACCCAAACCAAGAATACCCAATATTGGTTAGTACCAAAAGGGCACAAAAGTATTATACTGCCCCTCAACGTAGTATTGAAAATGCTTCCCTTCTAGAAACTCGAAAATTACTCAGCGTTTTGATATAGAATAACTTATATCAGCGGGTTATAATTTGGTACCTACATTTTATAGGTTGGTAGCTCTAGTCAAGAGCTGCCAGTTCATACCATCCTGATAAAAAGCTAAGTCTCCCACAGGAAGGATTTAAAGATTTAACGACCAAAGTGCCTTTGGGCGTCCTCCCTCCTCCTTCACCCTGTCTACCAACTGTTTAAGAGGACCACATTCTTTTGCTCATTTTAGGTGCAAAACAAGGAAATTACCTCACACAACAACGTTCAGCTTTTGTATTTGCGGACTGAAGGCTGTTTTTAGAGAGGGTTCCCTGCCTCACTTGTCAGGCAAGAGAGGAGCTACTGGGTGTTTCTAAAGGAAAACCTTAAAGCAAAAAGAACCGTAGCACTAAGATTTCCTACTTATGATACATCGGATGGTTTTAAGAACCTCGAAAGTGTCTACGACCAGGGCTCTAAAAAACTAATTCTACATAGAATGACGAAGCCATGCCTTTCATTGCACAATATGGGCCGGGCTCTTACACCATAAGAACCAGAGGAGGAGTAAGGAGAACTCCACTGAGTTCTCACCGAGTTCGCCCTAACCCCAGGATTAGAAGGGTGAGAGCCATGTGCCTAAGTTTAGAGGCTGGTCCTCTTTCTCAAGAAGCCGAAAGGGAGGACTAGAGGAGAAGGTTGGGTGTTGAGACCCAAGATAAACAGCTCTAGGTGAATGGAAGTAAGGATGACAATTCGGCCGCACTACCGTGCCAGATGTGGCCGAGGAAAGGAGGTGTCTCTAAGCAGTTAGATGGAGCGGGGTCTCAGTCCATACACAAAGGAGGCGCCATTGCCGCACTGCGCTCTGGTACTCGTAGTCAGATCCCCAAGCAGGTGATGGCCAAGATACCACAGGGTTCAGAGTCAGAATAGGCCCCTCTTCTATGCCTCCAGCTCTTCCAGTCTCACACAAAGGACCGCGCCACCACCCCCTCGCCCCGCCCGCCGGGACTTGTAGTTCTCGTTCCCCCCACCAAGCCGCAGAGAAGGAAGCAGCCAGACTACAACTCCCAGCAGCCTCCGCGCCCGAGCCCCGCACCCCTGCCTCCATCTTGGCTGCGGTCGGAGCCTCCATTTTCGCTCCCTCCCCCCACTTTAGTCACCACCACTACCACCACGCGCGACCGCCTGGCCTAGACTCTTCGTTTCTGCTCTGCAGCCCTACGTGAGGCCTAGACAGTTGAACGGGAGCCGGGTGGAAAAGCCCGGGGCAGGGACTCAGGGTGGTATCTTCTCTACCCGGAGCTCTAGGAGTGCCCACCCTGCCTCAGAAGTCTCTCCCGTTTGTCTTGGTCCTCTCATCCGCCCTTAACGTGGCTTCTTGCTACCCCCAGTTGGACCCTGAGGTCGTACTCACCCCAACAGCTCAGCGCCCCCTCTCCAGCGCCGCCATAAGCAGCACGGCCCGGTACGTAGGAATAAATCTCGCTTCTCTCGCGAGAGTTGCGGGCTTCGAGCGCGTGCACAGGAAGGGGGGGCGGGGAGCGTACCCTTAGTACGCCTGCGCACGAGGGCTCAGTGACGCCGGCCAGTGCGCTGCGCTTAACCGCAGCCGAGGTGGTGTCTACGTTCCCTTAGTTCCCCTCCTCCGTGAGCTGCAGGAAGCAATCTCGGTGTTTGCTGACTCCAGTGGGACGCACGGGACGGGGTGGAGGGTGACTTTCGGCGTCTCTGATCTTTGCAAACCTGATTATGTTTTAGGCCCCGAGACCAGGATAAACCTTGAAGGCGAACAATTAGGAGGGCATATCAGGAATGTCATATAAAGGATTTCTCTTTTCTCAGCGGTAATCCGGAAGTTCCCCAAACCCCAGTTCCTCTTTATTCACAGTGCAAGCCTTCTTCCTCTTGTCCGCTACATTAGACTGGACTTTTATTTAATATAGAGTTAGATTTTTAGCAAGGTAATTTGAATGCCATACGTGAGAACTTTGTTTCCCACAAACTATGTTGCTTGCAACAGACAGACAAGAGTGAGCAAGGTAGCATAATCATTAAAAAAACAAACTCCTTCAACTGACCTTTTTAGTTAACAGAAGATCTACATAGTGTATCAGGTAATCAAAGGGGTGAATCAGTAACCGAAAGGTTGGAATCAGGGCAAATGGATGACTCATCCCACAGGGAAAGAGGGAAGGAGGAAAATGGTTAATTCTGGCCCCAGAAAAGTGCAATGAATTATATATACCTTGCCAAACGATAGGGCAGTCCCCTCTGGTGAGAGGAATGGTTTTTCACAGATTCTGTGGCTCTCTCACTGGACAATATTGGATAAAAAATGACCAGTTACGCTCCTGAGAACTCTCCCACTACTTTATTTTCCCCTTCAACACTTATTTGTCCGGCATCTTGTATGCGTCGTCGCTGGGGTGTATACTATAGTAAACACAAACAGTCATGGTTCTGTCCTCAAGGAACTTTCAGTCTAGCATCATTCAATAATCACAAAACCAAAATCTGAACATACACATTGAAATAACTGCAATGAAGGAAAGGTGCACAGCTCATTTCTGAGCAAATCATCTTGAATTATAAGAGGAGGTAGTATCTTACTTCTGATGTTCAAAGATTTTTCTTTCCACCTCTGTTGCTATTGGTCTAATCCCATACCACCTCCAAGCTGCCTCTTCTTTTTGATGCCTTCCCACGCTTTCCCAGGCACAGATATTTGCTTCATTTTCAGCGCTTTCATAGCTCACTTTATTGTAATTATTAGTTTATACTAGCTAGTGATTCTTTAGGACAGGGCCTGTGACATTCATCTTTGCATCGCTCTTTCCTGACAGTGCCTGGCATAGACAACCCTCAAAAGCTTGTTGAATGAATAGCACTGAACAACAATGTAAGAATTTGTTAGAAAGTGGAGTGTTCTGTTGGGAAGTACAGAATGTAAATATGTCAACCTAGCTGTTTTGTTTCCTCTGTCCAAATCTTAAATTAAGATTTCTCCTCCCCAGCAATAGATCTCGTTTGGATATTCTAATCTAGTGTTACAGAGAAACTGCCCTGGGCTCTTGCACTAGAAATAAGGTCATGTGAAGCTGGGCTAAAAGTAGAATTAGGTCTAAGAGCACACATTCTCAAATATCACAGCAATGGGAAATGTAAAAAATAATAGCCTCACTAAATTCTATAAATACAAGTCCTATTAATAAGAATAAAGTCTCGATTTCTACCATCACACATAGCTTCTAAAGACCTTCTTAAACCATGTAACTATTTTATCATCCTCATTCTATGTCTCAATTGCCTTTAAATTCCTCCTTGGTCCATAATTAGTATCAAATTACACTTAACACAAAATGCAAATGTGTATCAATCCAGAAGCATACATTTTAGCTTCCGATGCATTAAAGTAAAAGATGGAGTAATTCACTAGTTTAAATGATTTAGTCTTAAATCATTAATTTAAATCACTAGTTTAAATGATTTAGTCTTTCTACAAGTACCACTCATAGGTTTCATTTTTAGGTAGAGGTAGGTTTCATTCTTAGGAGATCACATTTTAAGGCAATAATATTTTTTCAGATTAATCTTGAAGTCAAAAAAACCCCAAAATGCAGTTATATTTTTATGTTTATTTTTTAAACTGAAGTTAATTAAAGCAGAAGCTTGTGAAGTCACTTGGGAAACCATTTCCTATACAACAGGGTAATCATGGATTTGGGGAAGATATTTACTCCATTAAGAAATAATAATCAGAATTTAAAAGTTGCATATATTTTTGGTTATTTATCATACTAATTTTTCTTTCGAGAAACATAGACAATGAGATTGATTATAGTTGTGGGGTTTTTTTTTCTCTACCATTATCAATAAGCACATTTCTCTGGAGTCTATTTGAGAATCAAAAGCAAGCATCCTGGGCTTCCCTGGTGGTGCAGTGGTTAAGAATCCGCCTGCCAATGCAGGGGACACGGATTTGAGCCCTCGGCCGGGAAGATCCCACATGCCGCGGAGCAACTAAGCCCGTACACCACAACTGCTGAGCCTGCGCTCTAGAGCCCGCGAGCCACAACTACTGAAGCCCACGCGCCTAGAGCGCGTGCTCCACAAGAGAAGCCACCGCAATGAGAAGCCACCACAATGAGAAGCCTGCATACCGCAAGGAAGAGTAGCCCCTGCTTGCTGCAACTAGAGAAAGCCCGCGCACAGCAACGAAGACCCAACGCAGCCAAAATAAATAAAATAAATTAAAAAAAAAAGTAAGCATCCCTTACACATTTATAAGGTTTTCTTGAGCAGCGATGGATGAGAGCGCAGGCTCAGTAGTTATGGCACACGGGCTTAGTTGCTCCATGGCATGTGGGATCTTCCCGGACCAGGGCTGGAACCCATGTTCCCTGCACTGTCAGGCAGATTCTCAACCACTGCACCACCAGGGAAGCCCAAGGCAGAAGCTTTATATAATGCTTCCCTTTTTAAAAAAAATAAATTTATTTATTTATTTTTGGCTGCATTGGGTCTTCGTTGTTGCACGCAGGCTTTTCTCTAGTTGTGGTGAGCGGGGGGCTACTCTTCATTGTGATACGCAGGCTTCTCATTGCGGTGGCTTCTCTTGTCGCGGAGCATGGGCTCTAGGCATACGGGCTCTAGAGCACAGGCTCAGTAGTTGTGGTGCACGGGCTTAGTTGCTCCGCGGCATGTGGGATCTTCCCGGACCAGGGCTCGAACCCATGTCTCCTGCATTGGGAGGTGGATTCTTAACCACTGCGCCGCCAGGTAATCCCTATGATACTTCCCTTTAAAATGTCAACATTGTACTTAACGGAAGAATTATGTGGACATGCTAAGCTGCTGCACTGAAAGTAATCACCATAACATTTTAGCTCTGGGAATCAGCCAGAGAGAAGCATGGAGCAAAGCCTATTTCAAATTTAATTAAAAATAAAACCAATTGTATTTAGAATAAAATCCAAACTCTTTTACAATGATCTATAATACAAGGCTCTAAATGACCTAGTCTCTACTAAGTCTCTAAGCCCTGGTTCACTGTGTTTTAATCCACTGCCACCAACATTGCAAATTTGTTCCTACTTCTTCAGAATCCTTGCCTTTACTCTTGCCTCTGCCTGGAATGCTCTTTCCCCAAATCATCAGATATTTGGCACTTTCTTATCTTTCAGGTTTCAGCCCAAATGTTACCACCTCACAAAGATCTTTTCTAAAGTAAAAGTACCCACTATTACCATTGCTCTCCATAACAATATTAGCTTGTTTTATTGTCTTTATAACATGCATTGTTATCCAAAATTAACACATTTATGAATTTAATTTTTCATTGCCCTACTTCCTGAACGATAATGTAAGCTTCGGTTCTCTGGTTCATCATTGTATCCTCTAAACCTAGGATAGTGACTGAGGTAACAGTACTTAATAAATGTTCATTGAATGAATGAATTATACTTATTTAATTAAATCTAAGACAGTATTGACTGTGTGATACATCATTATTTATGTACCAGCAAGAAGAAAATGTTGCCATTTTCACTATGACATAGGGAGTTCCTTGGCGGTCCAGTGGTTAGGAGTCTGTGCTTCCATTGCAGGGGGCATGGGTTCCATCACTGGTTGGGGAACTAAGATCCTGCAAGCTGTGCTGGCGCAGCCAAAAAAAAAAAAGCAGCACACTATGACATAATACTTTTATTACTTAGAATTTTATATTTATTAAAAGAGCCCTTTTAAACTAATTTAGACCTAGTTTTTTAAAAAAAAATTATGTCACACTTGTGTGTATATAAAGCAAGAAAAAAAGCAAAGTAAATTAGTTAAGGTATTCCTAAAACTTCTTTACTAGTCCTACTCTTCTGAATCTCCTTCTTTTTAGTAATAAATTTGAACATGTTTTTATTTTTTATAAAATTTATTTATTTATGGCTGCGTTGGGTCTTTGTTGCTGCATGTGGGCTTTCTCTAGTTGTGGCGATTGGGGGCTGCTCTTCGTTGCAGTGCGTGGGCTTCTCATTGCAGTGGCTTCTCTTGTTGCAGAGCACGGGCTCTAGGCGTGCGAGCTCAGTAGTTGTGGCTCACGGGTTCTAGAGTGCAGGCTCAGTAGTTGTGGTGCACGGGCTTAGTTGCTCCGTGGCATGTGGGATCTTCCCAGACCAGGGCTCGAACCTGTGTCCCCTGCATTGTCAGGTGGATTCTTAACCACTGCACCACCAGGGAAGTCCCTGAACATATTTTGAAAATGCCATACATCAAGAGGCAGCATAAAAAAATAAAAAACCAACAGACTAGGAGAATATATATTTGCAACGTATAAAACTGACAACGTATTATCATGAATATATAGTAAATTAATACATATCAATCGATAAGAAAAAAATCAAAGAAAAGGAAAATGGAGGAAAGACTTGAATGTCTATATTAAAAAAATCTCTGTATAGGCAAATAAACATTTGAAATTATGCTCAGCCTCATTAGTAATCAGGGGAATGCATATTTGTTCTGAGATAATTTTAGGCTTACAAAAGAATTAGAAATACAGCACAGAAAGTTCCCATAAACCCTTCACCCAGTTTTCTATTATGTTAATCTTACCTCACCATAGAACAATTTTCAAAAGTAGGAAATTAACCTTGACCCAATAATATTAACTACAAAATTAATTCAGGTTTCACCAGTTTTTTCTCTAATATCCATTTTCTCTCCTAGAATCAAATCCAGGATCCCACCCTACATTTAATACTATGTCTCCTTAGTTTACTCTATCCTATGACAGTTCCTCAGCTTTTCCTTGTCTTTCATTACCTAGATGCTTTGGAAAATATTGGTCAGTTATTTTGTAAACTTCCCTTAATTCGGTTTTGTCTGATGTTTCTCTTGATTAGATTGAGGTTATGCATTATTTGGAAGAATGTTACAGAGGTCATGTACCCTTCTCATTGCATTGTATCAGGGCTTATATGATGTTGGAAAGTATTATTAGTGATGTTTACCTAATCAATTGGTCAGTGTTGTCTGCCAGGATTCTTCATGGTAAAATTACTGTTTTTCCCTTTATAATAATTAAATATTGTGGTGGAGATACTTTGAGACCATACTTGATTGAACAATGTCCTGTCAAAATTCATGTCTACCCAGAAACTCAGAATGTGGCCTTATTTGAAAATAGGATCTTTGCAGATATAATCAAGTTGAAATGAGGTCATACTGGACTAGGATAAACCCTAATCCAACAACCAGTGTCCTTAAAAGAGGGAAATTTGGACACAGAGACATATAAGGAGAACACAATGTGAAGACTGAGAAGGCAGAGATTGCAATGATGCATATGGAAGTCAAGGAATGCCAGGAATTGCCAGAAGCTAGAAAAGGGGCATGGAACACATTATTCCTCAGAGCCTCCAGAAAGAACCGACCTGCCAACACCATGATTTCAGACTTCCAGCCTCCAGAACTGTGAGAGAATAGATTTCTGTTGTTTTAAGCCATCCAGTTTGTGGTAATTTGTTATGGCAACTCTGGGAAACTGATAAGAGACTATGCAAATATCCTTTTTCTGTTTGAACTTTAGTCCACTTATTTTAGCATGCATTGGTGGATCTTGCTAATAAATCTCTTTTTTGTCTCATAGATGTGCAGGTTTTTCCACACAGAAGTATTCTTGGGCCACCAAGAATACTGGTAATGCAGCATTTCCTAAGAGTGTTTCATTGTTGTCTCCAGGATTTTATTCCAAGCTGCCAGAAGCCACTGTGGTAGGCAGAATTTTAAGATGATCACCAAGATTCCTATCACCTGGTACACTTGCCTTGTATAATTCCTTCCTCTTGAGCATGGGTTGGGCTTGTAGATCTTAGAGGATATCACTTATATCTCGTCAATGGCAAAAGGGATCATTGCAGATGTAATTAAGATATCTAATCAGTTGGGTTAATCAAGAGGGAGCTTATTCTGTGTGGGCCTAACCTAATCAGGTGAGCTCTCTCTCCCTCTCTCTCTCTCTCTTTCTTCCCCGTCAGTGGCTGGAGACTTTATCTTGGCCATACCGGCAGCATGTGGGATCCTAGTTCCCCAACCAGGGATCGAACCTGTGACCCCTGCATTGGAAGCACAGAGTCTTAACCATTGGACCACCAGGGAAGTCCCCAGATGAGCTCTTAAAAGGGAGTCTAGAGGTAGAACGCAAGGGAAGTCAGAGATGATCTCCTGTGGGCCTTGAAGGCCTCTGAGTTCTACACCTGCAAGGAAGTGAATTTTGCCAACAACCGTGTGAGTATGGGAGAGGGCCCAGAGCCTTAGATGAGATGCTAGCCTCGGATGATACCTTGACTTCAGCCTTGTGAGATCCTGAGAAAGCCCAGCTGAGCCGTGCATGGACTTGTGACTTACAGAACTGTTAAGATAATAAATAGGTGTTGCTTTAAACTGCTAAATTTGTGGTGATTTGTTACATAGCAATAGAAAATGAATACAGCCATACTCCAAATTCTTGTGCTGGCACTCCTGATTTTACAGTAAGTGCTAATGGAAAGTTCACAGAAAACAGCTAAACCCCCATTCCTTTCTCAAATGGTCCTTAGTTTGTTGACTGAAATATCAAGAACTTGACTTTATCCAGTCACACCACCAGGAATGCAAACCAATTTTCTTACGCTTAGAATCAACTAGATGACAACCCCTACATGTATAAGACATATCCCAATTTCAGAGACATTAAAGTATGAAATAAACATGAATCTTAGGATCAGTAACATACAGAAATCCATTTCCAGGAGGCTAGACGAAATGTTGAGTGAATTGTAGTTCATCGAAGCTCTGAACGTTCCACTTCCTCTTAAGCATTCTTGGAGAGTGACAAAAGAAAAAGCATCATCTGCTTTCCACTATGAATATTAGTGGATAATACTCCTTAATCCACTTGGAAAGTTGCCATGAGACAGCTGCAAGTGAAATAACTGCAGAATACGAAATACAACTGCTTATAGTGAAACGTGTCTAATATCAATGAGGTAGATGGAGGAAGAATTAAAAATTAGGAGTCAGATATTAGCAAGGATTTTTAAAAAAATGTATAATTTTATTATTTTATATGTATGTATCTCTTAACAATATACTGTAGTCACATGATGAAATCTAGTACATCAATGAAAATGAATGACAACTATATACAACACAATGAATCTTAGAAACATAATGAAGAGTGAAAAAAATCAAATCCCTATAGACTACTATACAGTCTAATACCACTTTAATACAGCTCAAAAAGGAGCAAAACTAAAAAATGTCACTTTAGTGTTATATACATATTTTAGGTCTTTTCTCATGTGATAAAACTATTAAAAAGAGGGAGCAGAGGGGTAGAGACAGGAGAGGAGCACAAATAAATAAATGTAACATATGGGTAATGTTCTATTTCTTAAATTAGGTTATGAATTATTATGCTTGATAATTTATTTGCATGTCACATCTTTTTATAAGTTAAAAATTACATTAAAACATAAGGGCAAAATTATGCATAATGTGTTGACAAAATTTATATTTGCATTGTTGCTTTTTAAACTATGCTTATTTTATCAGTCAGCGTTCTTAATTATAGTCAATTCAGGTTAATTTTAACAAAAAGTGATTTTATTAAAAGCTAATAATCCTCAGGTAATCCTCAGGATCTCTGGATAGCCAGAAAACCAGAATTAGAGGCTATACAACCTCTATAATCACTTCAGATCATTGCTTCAGTGAAGACCCCACGGTGTCCACTGGGGCAGAGACACTGCAGCTTACACCACTGACTTTGCTGACACTGGATACTGAATGTTGTCAGTACAGCCACTTGCTGCTCCTTCTGTGGAGGTGGATGTAGTAGCCAGTGTTGTAGTCACTGCCTTTATTCAAAGAATTCAGCATAGTTCCCTGCTTCTTTGTATCACTAACTTTTAAGGCAGAGGTATCTTCCCTGGCTGCAAAGTGGCTGGGAAAACAAACATCTGACACCTTCAAATTTTTTAGGAGGGAGGAAGGCTCTGCCTCATTAGGTGATGGGTTCCCTAACTATAGTATAGGAGTTAGGATAATGGGCAGCCTAAAAAGAAATGACAGATGTCTTCCGCAGCCCATTCCTTGGCCACTCAACACCAACACACTCCTTTGGCTAATGCTTACACTTGTTAAAAACTATTCAGTGTAAGAGGACTTGTGTCAGACATTGTTAGCTGCTCTCTCAATACTCTTTCCTCTTTGCTAAGAGAATACTGATTTTATTTGCGGCAGCTATGTCCCCAGCCTCCTTTGCTGCTAGAAGTGACCATGTAACAGGTCAGGCAAATAAGACAAAGGGAAGTCTGTCTGGATTTCTGGGAAAGCGTTGTGTTTCCTCTTAAAAGAGAATACATATAGCTGGCATACGACATTTCCCTTTTTTTTCTGCCTTCAAACATGGACATGACTTCTGGCAGAGCAGCAACCTTCCTGCAACAAGAAAATTGCGTGAAGGCTGAAAAACAATATGCTAAGGAGGCAGATTTGAAAGACAGAACTGCACCTTTTCCTGTATGTGTCAACAAAGGACTGTTAAGCACTGATTAAGCATTGTTCTTTTCAGTTGCACGCACACACTCTGAGCTACACCACTCTAGAAAACAGATGACAATTATGTCTCATTCCTTAAGACTCCATTTATTAAATTCATAATATTTTCTAATATATGGGCTGTGGTGTATCTTTTGCGCCATTAATGAAATAGATTTTCCTCTCAAGAACCACTTGAACTCTGAATAGTATTTGGCATTTAAAGGAATCTTAACTTAATGATTAAGAATATGTTTAAGTCTGGGTTTGAATCTTGGTTTCAGTTTGGAATAATAACAACCTCCTCGTGCCTGAGTATCTGTAAAATGAGGTACAGTTGAAATGGAGATTATATAATAACTAGAAAGCACTCAGCTTTCTAGTTCTCCTACTCATTTTGTCTCTATTGGATGCTCAAGTTGTAAATAGTCCCTCCTCTGTACTCTATACATCCTTATATTGGATTTATCACATTGTTTGCCTCTTCTACCAGATTTTTCTTCAAAAACACTGTCAGTGCCTCCCCCCTGCTTTTTAAAATTCATAACTCCAAATGAAGTGCCTAACATAGTAGACTAGACAGTCTCAAACTAGTGTCCTTAGAAGTTATCTGGGATGATTATTAAAATACAAATTCCTAGATTCCATCCCCAAACTTCTATTGTAGTAGGTCAGTGAACCACATTTTGAGGAACACTAAAATAGACCTTCAATGTTTGAATCAAGTTATGCATAAGGTATTAATATAAGGTAATAAAGGTAGGTATCAATAATATTTACACATTTTTCCAAGATACTTCCAAACAGTTTTAATTTTATACTTTAACTTGTAGTCATGTAACTTATGATTTCTAACCATGAGGAAACGTCTAAAACCATTTCAGAAACAACTATTTATAGTTACACGAACTACAATGCGATAATTAGTATTTATGAAAAACCCTGTGTACCTGACAGGTTGCTATATAAGTGAAAAATAAACCCTTGCACTTCCTAATAATTAGACTCATTACTGAGTAAAATTAGCTGATATTCTCAAAATGAGATTTTTATTAGGAAAGATAAGTTTGTATTAAAATTTTGCACACCAGTCAAGTTCCATCATCCACTGCAAAGTAAACTTTCATACCCACTCAGACCAAAGTCAAGAACATTCCTTCTCCCCTTCAATTTTCTAACTACACACTATTTTCATAGTATTAACACCAGCTAGAATTCATATTATATAGGGTGCTGAGAACTCTTGAGGCTCATGCTTCAAGCTTTTGATTTGCCAGGGGGAAAAGTTAACATTTAGATTTATCCTGGTATCTGAGATGTAAAGAACTTTACAAACAACTCTAAAGGAACATAAAGCAGATAAAGGGACACCATGCTATAGTTTAATGGGCCATTTGATTACCTTATCATTTTCACTGAAAACTGGCCATGGCAGCTGACCAATGGTATAGGGTACCTGCCTCCTGAATGGAACTGTGGAACATAGAGTGGCACTTAGGGCATATACTGCAAGGCAAATGGCTAGACTAAAAGTTTACATACTCTTAGGAAATGAGATAAAAACGTCCACACTTCAGGTGGAAATTGTTTGCAGGATTCTGAATAGAAATTTGACAAATTCAAAAATGACATATACCGATTCATTACAGCCTACCATTTTAGGCAAAGTCCTTTGGTATTACTGGGATCAGATGCTTTTAGGATATCTTGGAGAAATTCTGTTGTTTTATTTGGAGTTAATTCTTTATGGCTGTACAAAAGAAAGTTTACACCACACAAAGCACTAACAAAAAACTCTAATGATGTGTCTCTCCCATGCAGTATAGTGCTTATGGTTACTGGGAAATATTGACAGGTTTAGCATTCATTATTTCAATTATTTTTGGGCAAACCTAAATTGATAGTATTACATGAAGTAATTTATAAATTTGAAATGTGAGTAAATGGAGATGGGGGAATGAAATGATGAGTGGGCCTAGCTGACCACTTACCATTTGAATCTCAACACAGCTTCTATGAATGTAATAAACTCTCATTAAGTGATAAAACTTTGCTTCCTTGTGAAAAATGGATCTAAAAAGAAAGCCAACTACTAGTACTAGTAATGAAAGACATCCAAGTAAGTGATGGTTCTTAATTATAAATGAAAGTTATATATAAACTGTAGAATGTAGTACCTAAGAACTATGATGTGAATAAACCTATTATATCTTCTTCACACTGGGTAAACTACCCAAGCTGAAGATTTCCTAGTAGGACAAAATTGAAAAATTGACTACTAACATCTAATAGAATAAATAAAAGTTACCTTTAGCATCTGAACTAAGAGCACATCTGTGTGTAAACACACACAGGACAAATTTTTCAGCATTCTTTGAACAATACGATGATTATACTACCACTAGAAAAAAAACAGTTGACTTATTTTCAAGTATGTTTCCCAGGGACTAGCAACAGGTTCTCTCAAATTAAGAGTAAAGACACCAGGCCATAAAGTGCCAACTCTTAGCACCAGAGAGACTTAAAACTTCAAAAAAGGTGAATGACATTACAAATTAGAGAATCTGCCAATCTACTTCTGTGGAATTGTATTATTTTTCTCAAATGGAAACAAATCCAGGTTTATGCCAAATAGATTGAAAAAGCTAATCTCTTTTTAAAATTTTTAAGAATTGCAATTTACAATCCTATATAAAATAAAATTGCTGGTTTATAATAAAATGCTCTAAGTTTCAGAGATATGAAAGAACAAAAATGAGCTGAAAACAGTTTATATAAATTGAGGTCCCAGAAATGAAAATTAAAAGTAGTCTCTTAGAGAAAGGAATGGTGAAACTCCGTGTATTTTAGTGAGTATTTTCACTAACATACCCAAAAACTGTTTCGTGGACAGCCACTTTTGACTGCGAATTCTAAACTGCCACTTGATACATTTAATCAACATTAAATCAAGTCTGAGGCAAGACACTGAATGGACAATACTCGAATAGAGAGATAATAACTTCCTTCCTCGATAAACAATCTCCAGCCGTCATTCAGAAGTTGAATTATTTGATGGCTTGGGAAGCAGTGTCCATTGAGTTTTCCTTCCTGACCCGAAGAGACTCACTACTGATGGACAATAATTCTCGAAGTTCCTTATTTTCAAGCTGGAAAAAAAAAGTATATGTTCATTTCAGGTATTTAGACTGTCAAATTGTATCAGAACACGTTGTTTTGGGCCTGAAACAGAAAGCATATTATTTTAATTTTAAAAGTTTTAAGGAAACAAAAGAACTGAGAATTTCCTAAAATTCTACTTATTTATTCATTTAAAAAACATTTACTGAGTAATTTCCACATGCCACGTGTTAGGACTACACAGAAAAAAACAAGGTCCCTCTCCACTTGAGGAATTCACTGCTTGTCAAACTCTTTATGGTTCCCACAAGTTTTAGTATTGTTTCTTCTGTCTTTCAAATTCCTAATAATAATTTAACTCTGTTCAATCTTCTCTCCTAGATGTCCTACGGTTTTGGAGAAAGAAAGGAAAGGGGGAAAAGAATTACTGGGCACATAGCCAGGTATCACATGGGTGTCTTACATCTACAATCTCACACAATAGGTAGGGTAAGTACCATTGCTTACATCCATGTTCTCTTTGAGATGAGGACGCTGGCTCACGAAAAGTCCAAAAACTTGTCCAAACTTAGACAACTGAGATGTGGTATTGCTGGGGTCTCAATCCAATGCCCATGTTTTTTCCACTTAAAATATTAAGTAAAATTTGTCCCACATTTCCTTAGGCTGTTTCCATAAGTGAGATAAATTAGGGATGGCATAGACAAGATCATTCTATCATTTTAACTAACTCCTAGTTCCTAATTGGGACCTTGCCTCCCTTTGATTTCCAGGTAGGGCAGTTTGCACTCTTCATCCTTATTCTCTCTGCAGGAAATTCTGGGAAGCCATAGCATTTTCAGGTTTCACTGAGAGTTAGAGCCCATGGTCATTAAACCTTGTACCATATAAAGTGCTTCCCTCAATACTCTGTATCTCTCTCCTAGCATTTATATACCATTTCATACCAAAATACTACTAGTCTTATTCCTTTTGTTAGACTCTGAGCAGGTACCCTGTCTTTTCCTCTCTAGTATTTCTCAAAGGGCCCATGACAGCATCTTGTAATAAGGAACATTCAAATCATCTACTGCAGGGGTCCCCAACCCCTGGGCCTCTGATGGCTTCTGGTCCACGGCCTGTTAGGAACCGGGCTGCACAGCAGGAGGTGAGTGAGCGAAGCTTCATCTGCTGTTCCCTGCCGCTCCCCATTGCTCACATTACCGCCTGAACCATCCCCCCATCCCCACCCCCAGTCTGTGGAAAAATTGTCTTCTACAAAACTAGTCCCTGGTGCCAAAAAAGTTGGGGACTGCTGATCTATTGTAATGCTTTTCCTTAACAATTTTATGGGCACACTAACACCCCAGGCCTTTCTTTGTAAATTATTCCCATTTTAATCAAAATATTACATGAAAATAGCTTTTTAAAAAAATCAAGACTATCCAATAAAAATTAATTTAAAAAAATCAAGACTATAAGACTTATAAAATAGACTGCAGTCCCTTGACTTTGTTTCCCAAAGGCAACCACTTTTAATATTTTTATCTATTTCTTTTGGTATTTACTTCCATAATTCTACATAATATGCCCAGTACTGCTATTTCCTGATCATCAAGTTTAGACATTACCTATTTGAGTTCTTTTTACAGCAGATGAGGCACCTTAGCTCACGTGTATTCTGTCCCTTCCACTCTCTCTACCCTCTCAATATGATATCTCAATTTCTGGCCAATACATAGTTGGCATTTTCATTGTTTGCTGCTGATTACATTTCCTTTCTTGAAAAGGGTATGGAGGATGTAGTTTAATTTTAAATCAGACCACAAAGGAAACATCAGTACCTAACAGTGATAATACAGTGATGGCATACCTTCCAGAGTCTGAAATCTCTGTAAAATATTGTGAACCTAAAATATCAACAATCTTACCTCTAATTGTGCTAGTTTTTCCTGAATCTTACAAAATTGATCATCATCCATTTGTACTGCTTTCCTCATCACTTCTCCCATTTCACAGATTCTGTCAATCTGACTCTCAATTTCCTGTGAGGATATTAAGAATAAAAAGGTGAAAAAGTCATCTTTTTATTGATATGAAGTTCATGAAAACATGTGCATTATGATGTTAAAAGTTCATTTAATCTGTGGTACAGAGGTTACAAAGGAGTTTCACTACAATCTAAGTCCTCAGAGGTAAAGCCATAATAAAGTTATCTTGTGATATTCACAGATAATTTGTTTTCAAAAGGTCAATTCTAGTCTAACCACCCATTGGATATTGGACATTATCTCTAAGTGCCTGTTTAACTTAAATTTTAATACTTTTATTGGCAGGAAGCTTACCATATTCCAAGGTATCTTATTCTATCATTGGACATATCTCTTAGCAAGTTTTTCATAAAAGCTAAACTCTGTCTCCTTCAAGGATCAAGTTTTCTCCTCTGGACCACAGATTATTATCTTGTCCAGATGAAAGCCATTCACATATTTAAAATATCCCTGTGCCCTATGACTTTAGTTAACTGAAGTCATTAAAATGCTTTCAATGGGATCTAAGATGAAACTTATCTTCCATAAATTCCACTGCAGTAATAGTGAGGTGTCAATCTATTAATCTAGGATTAAATGATATAGTACCTGTGAATGTACAATGACAACTCTGAAGCACTCTACAAACTTAAGAACAATTACTCGGTCTCCCAAATTAAATCATAAGCAACCAAAGTATAGAAACTATGCCATGTCTTTTTTTTTTTTTTAAACCATACTTCTCTCTCCTAACAACATAGTATGATGCTATGTAGTTCAGTTTAATAAAAGTTTACTGACCCCCTGCTATGTGCCAAGTACTATGTTAGGGATAAAAGATGAATTCATGCTCCTTACAACCAAGGAGCTTACAGACCAGTGAAATGTACAATAATAACCACCCAAGTATTTACTGAGCACCTTCAACACTAAGTGGCATTCTGTTTGGTGGAAGAACTAACTAAGCATTCATTAACATCTTGAAAAGAGATCTTGGTGAACGGGGGAGGAACTTTAGTCTAACTCAAATAAAAGGCCCTGGGCAGCCCTTTACCCCCTTCTTTCTATTCATATCTTTACAAAGCTATAGTAAAACCTACAGCAAATATGATAAACATGAAAGGAAAACAAGCTTACTTTTCTTCAAAAGCAAACACACAATCTAAAACAATTTCAAGATTTCAATTCATTTAGAATTTATTCATCAAAGTTTCTTACTGCAGAGTGAGACTGGTGAGCTTTCAGGACTGGTTCAGCATCCACTGCTTTTTTAGCAACCATTAATTGTAACATCTGTTTCCGGTATTTGCTCATGATGAGTTCCAAAGCATCCTGGTGTTCCTCCAAGGAAACCCATAGCTCTGTCAAAAAAATAAAATAACTTGGCAGTGATGTCTGAGAGATACATCCTAAAGCCAAACTCAAACAGTTGGAATTTTATGACACTTTATGTAACATTATGAATCCAAAGTTGTTAATTAGTGTTTAAGTCCACAGAACTCAACAGTTATGGTCTATGTGAAAAATATCTTTCTAGGCAGTGGCAGCATAATCTGGTAGAAACAACACGGGATGTGGCCTCAGAAGACATGAGTTTAAGTTCAGTTCTGTGAGTTACTAGATTACGACTCTTAGGCAAATCATTTAACCTCTCTGAGCCTATTTCTTATCTGCCTTGTAATAATAAAAACCTTGCTTGTCTACCTCAAAATGAAGATATGAGAATACAATGGCATGATACACGTGAAAGCCCTCTGTAAACTGATACACAAATAATTATTCATACTACTATCATTAATAATGTATTCATCAAGCCCAAGAATATACACGCGAGGATACGATTTACCTCTTCCACCTTGCACAAGGAACATAAAAAAACTTTCAATCTTAGCTTTAATGTTTATTTCAATTAATATTTAAATATTAAGTTTTAAGTCCTTGAGGATATTCTCTTGTTATGCAAGCCTCCACCTTGGGACACCTAATAAGCCATGCAATAATTCAACTGTACTAAGCACCTCTTCGATAAGCTGCCTTTAAATAAAAAATCAGAAGACCTTGAAAAGGGTAATGTAACAAACTTTACTGATACTGGGCGAGCACAGTCTAACTTTCCTGTTAAAAGTACTGACTTGGAAATACATACAGCATGTGCGCTTTTGTGAACAGTTTGTCAGTTTTGCAAGAACTTATGAAATATTACTGGATATGAAAAAATCATAACTACACAAAAAGGCCTGACCAACCTCTGTTTTCCTGCTGCAAGTCTCTAATCTGTGTATTCTCTTGGGACAGCAGAATGTGAGGTTTGTATTTGGACATGTCCTTTATATCGGATGCATCCTCTTGATACTGGACAAACAGAGACAGACTAATCGCGCAGTAAACAGAACAGCCGCAGATGCAACTTAATAGGAGGCAGAGCTTCAGGGCAGCATCCTCAGCCCCGACCCCGCAGAAAGTTCTCACCACCGCCCTCTTGGACCAGGACAAAATTCCAGGCCGAGTGCCCACTTTACCTCACCCTCCACCCCTCAAGTGCCCGGAACCCGAGGGCACGGACCCCTACCCTCTGCCTGACCTGGTCCGGAAGCGCTGTCCCCGCCTCCCGCATAGCGGCCACCCGCCGGTGCAGCGCCGCCGACTGATCCACTAGCGACTCGGCGGCCGCATCGTGCTCCCGCAGCCTCTCCAGTAGAGTCTTAGCGTCTGTCAGAATCTTCTCGATGGTGCAGCTCATAGCGGCCCCAGGACGACAGTCGCAGCACCGCTCACCTGTGCGATGGGTTCAGATCTCCCTGAGCCGGTCTCAGCTTTACAGACGTCACTTCCGGGTACGTTTAAAAGGCGCCTCGGCGGTAGCCGCGATATGCGCTTGCGCAGTGGCAGCCTAGGCGGCTGGTGACCCGCTTCAACCCGCGGCTTTTCTTGCAGTCTCGCCCAGGGCAGAGCCCCGGAGGCTTGCCCTTGCCACGCCCTTGGTTTCCTGTTTCCACAGCCTGGTGGTCAAGTTGTGTTAAGGCTGGGCTAGTCCGAATTTCTCCTTTCCCTACTGGTTTTGATTGATGTGGATTGTTATTGTAACCGTTTTAAAAAAAGAAAATTTTTTTTAATGTTGGTAAAATACGCATAAAATGTATCATCTTAACCATTCAATAGTGCTAAGTACTTCAGGTTGTTGTGCAGTCATCGCTACCATTCATCTCCAAAACAAAACTCTTTTCATCTTGCAAAACTGAAACTCTGCACCCATTAGACTTTCCCTATTCTGCCTTCCTCCCAGCCCTTGGCAACCACTATTCTACCTTCTGTCTCTGTGAATTTGACTACTTTAGGTACCCCATACAAGTGGAATCATATAAATCATAATTGTCATTTTTGTGAATGGCTTATTTCACTTGGCATAATGTCCTCAAGTTTCATCCATGTACAGCAGAATTTCCTTCCTTCTTAAGGCTGAATAGTATTCATATATATATGTATATGTGTGTGTGTGTATATATATGTATATATATGTGTGTATATATATATATATATATATATATACACACACACAACGTTCTGTTCATCCATTCCTCTACTGATGGACCCTTGGGTTGCTTCCACCTTTTGGCTGATGTGAATAATGCTGTTATGAACACATGTATAAATATATGTTTGAATCCCTCCCTTCAATTTTTTCGAGTGTATACCCAGAAGTGGAATTGCTGGGGCATGTGGTAATTCTATTTTTAAATTTTTGAGGAATGACCATACTGTTTTCCACAGTGGCTGTGCCATTTTACGTTTTCACCAACAGTGCACAAGGGCTCCAATTTCTTCACATCATTGTAGACACTTGCTATTTTCTGGGTTTTTTTTTAATAGCCATCTTTTAAAATTTATTTATTTATTTGTTTTTATTTTTGGCTGTGTTGGGTCTTTGTTCTGTGCGCGGGCTTTCTCTAGTTGCAGAGAGTGGTGCGCGGGCTTCTCATTGTCGTGGCTTCTCTTGTTGCAGAGCACGGGCTCTAGAGCGCAGGCTCAGTAGTTGTGGCACACGGGCTTAGTTGCTCCGCGGCATGTGGGAATCTTCCTGGGCCAGGGATCAAACCCGTGTCCCCTGCATTGGCAGGCAGATTCTCAACCACTGCGCCACCAGGGAAGCCCTTAATAGCCATCTTAATGCGTGTGAGATGGAGTCATTATTTTCTGCTTACCTATTTTTTTCTGTTTTAATTCGATTATTAATTGAAAATAAATTTAACCAGAACAGCAATGACTTGTGCTGTTATATTGGTTTATGAGTTTACCTTGTCAAGCTTGTGTGTCAAACTTTGTTCTTTTTCATTAATTACTTTAATACTGTAAATACTTTTGGAGAGTCTTGTTTCAGGCAATGTTTAGTGTCTGGGAATACAGCAGAGAATGACACAAGGTCTTGGCCCTTAGGGAGTTTATATATATATTTTTAACATCTTTATTGGAGTATAATTGCTTTACAATGGTGTGTTAGTTTTTGCTGTATAACAAAGTGAATAGGGAGTTTACATTCTAATGGGAGAAAGAGTTCATACTCTTATAAGTAATTGAAGGTAATGACATGATTAGGAACATGGTGAAAGGGGCAAGAGTGTCACAGCAGTAGTGAGAGGTCAGAGAAGGGGGTGTGGGAGGAGGATTGGGCTTTTTACCTTTGTATTCCCAGCAGATTCTGGAAGAAAATCTGCCTACCACACCTCCTATAGATAATACTGCTGGCCCACCTATCCCACAATTGCAGAGTTTGCAAACAATGTTTTAATATATTCTTTTACTAAAACCACAATTCCAAGCAATTAGTGCTCTCCTCCACTTTCCCACACGATTTGAACCACAGTCCCACAGAACATTTACATTATGCAAAGGAGAGGTGCTAAGTATACACAACAGGCAGTGGCCCATAGGAGAGATAATCTAGTGGAATTCTCTAATTCTCTTTTTGTTACACTCATACAATCTGTTCCTACTGAAATCTGGAAGATGACATTTTAGGTCCATTAGAAAGCCACAAAAGTATGTAATCGACTCTATTGAATTCTACTTCTTATTATGCTATCCTGTGGAATTTTTTTCCTATTACCATTCTCTGCTGTGCCTCAGGAGGCCTAGATCCTGTCCTCCCCCCTTTTTCCTAACCTGGGAAGCCAAAGTTTACAGTAGAAGATATACTAGTTCTATGGTACCATAACCGTCTCTGACACCTGGTCTATGGAAAGAATTGCATCCAGATTTGCTATCAGTATTGGCAACAATACTGATGTTAAGTGCTTACTCTGTGTCTGTCACTGTTCTAAGGACTTTATAGTAGTTAAGTTATTTAATCCTCACAATTACCATATAGGTTAGATTTCCTGCAAACAGTGTCTTATGCATCAGAGAGCTTTAGTATTATCTATCTAGCTCAAACTTTTCTTTCCAGATATTGACCACTTTCCCTAAGTCAGCTTTTTTTTTTATTACTTCATCATTTATTTTTATTTTTTATTTATTTTTTAACATCTTTATTGGAGTATAATTGCTTTACAATGGTGTGTTAGTTTCTGCTTTATAACAAAGTGAATCAGTTATACATATACATATGTTCCCATATCTCTTCCCTCTTGCATCTCCCTCCCTCCCACCTTCCCTATCCCACCCCTCTAGGTGGTCACAAAGCACCGAGCTGATCTCCCTGTGCTATGCGGCTGCTTCCCACTAGCTATGTATTTTACATTTGGTAGTGTATATATGTCCATGCCACTCTCTCACCCTGTCACATCTTACCCCTCCCCCTCCCCATATCCTCAAGTCCATTCTCTAGTAGGTCTGTGTCTTTATTCCCGTCTTGCCACTAGGTTCTTCATGACCTTTTTTTTTTTTCCCCCTTAGAGTCCATATATATGTGTTAGCATACTGTATTTGTTTTTCTCTTTCTGACTTACTTCACTCTGTATGACAGACTCTAACTCCATCCCCCTCACTACAAATAACTCCATTTCTTTTTATGGCTGAGTAATATTCCATTGTATATATGTGCCACATCTTCTTTATCCATTCATCCGATGATGGACACTTAGGTTGCTTCCATGTCCTGCTATTGTAAATAGAGCTGCTATGAACATTTTGGTACATGACTCTTTTTGAACTATGGTTTTCTCAGGGTATATGCCCAGTAGTGGGATTGCTGGGTCGTATGGTAGTTGTATTTTTAGTTTTTTAAGGACCCTCCATACTGTTCTCCATAGTGGCTGTATCAACTTACATTCCCACCGACAGTGCAGGAGTGTTCCCTTTTCTCCACACCCTCTCCAGCATTTATTGTTTCTAGATTTTTTGATGATGGCCATTCTGACCAGTGTGAGATGATATCTCATTGTAGTTTTGATTTGCATTTCTCTAATGATTAATGATGTTGAGCATTCTTTCATGTGTCTGTTGGCAATCTGCATATCTTCTTTGGAGTAATGTCTATTTAGGTCTTCTGCCCATTTTTGGATTGGGTTGTTTGTTTTTTTGTTATTGAGCTGCATGAGCTGCTTGTAAATCTTGGAGATTAATCCTTTGTCAGTTGCTTCATTTGCAAATATTTTCTCCCATTCTGAGGGTTGTCTTTTGGTCTTGTTTATGGTTTCCTTTGCTGTGCAAAAGCTTTTAAGTTTCATTAGGTCCCATTTGTTTATTTGTGTTTTTATTTCCATTTCTCTAGGAGGTGGGTCCAAAAGGATCTTGCTGTGATTTATGTCATAGAGTGTTCTGCCTATGTTTTCCTCTAAGAGTTTGATAGTGTCTGGCCTTACACTTAGGTCTTTAATCCATTTTGAGTTTATTTTTGTGTATGGTGTCAGGGAGTGTTCTAATTTCATACTTTTACATGTAGCTGTCCAGTTTTCCCAGCACCACTTATTGAAGAGGCTGTCTTTTCTCCACTGTATATGCTTGCCTCCTTTATCAAAGATAAGGTGACCATATGTGCGTGGGTTTATCTCTGGGCTTTCTATCCTGTTCCATTGATCTATATTTCTGTTTTTGTGCCAGTACCATACTGCCTTGATTACTGTAGCTTTGCAGTATAGTCTGAAGTCCAGGAGCCTGATTCCTCCAGCTCCATTTTTCGTTCTCAAGATTGCTTTGGCTATTTGGGGTCTTTTGTGTTTCCATACAAATTGTGAAATTTTTTGTTCTAGTTCTGTGAAAAATGCCAGTGGTAGTTTGATAGGGATTGCATTGAATTTGTAGATTGCTTTGGGTAGTAGAGTCATTTTCACAATGTTGATTCTTCCAATCCAAGAACATGATATATCTCTCCATCTATTTGTATCATCTTTAATTTCTTTCATCAGTGTCTTATAATTTTCTGCATACAGGTCTTTTGTCTCCTTAGGTAGGTTTATTCCTAGATATTTTATTCTTTTTGTTGCAATGGTAAACGGGAGTGTTTTCTTAATTTCACTTTCAGATTTTTCATCATTAGTGTACAAGAATGCAAGAGATTTCTGTGCATTAATTTTGTATCCTACTACTTTACCAAATTCATTGATTAGCTCTTGTAGTTTTTTGGTAGCATCTTTAGGATTCTCTATGTATAGTATCCTAAGTCAGCTTTTGATTACACAGGTCCATAATTCCTTATTCAAAACGTTGGGACATGATGTGTTCTGAGATTCAGAAAATGTAATACTTTAAAAAGGTAATAAGATCCATATACTGTATATTATATATACTCCTGGCAGGGTCTGAATGAATTATGTACATCTTTTGCACATATATTGCATTTTTAATAAAACTGACTGCCTACAGTTAATAGTATTCTTTATATTTCCAGTCTTAGGCTGCTCTGTGACAGAATATGATTACTATTTTTCTTTAGGAGTGTGCATGTTTTTAGTATAAATATTTCCTTATAAGAGCTTGGGAGGACAGTCCACAAGAGGAACATGAAGGTCTGAAATTCTTTTCACTATAACCTGGAGAAAAGTGCGTGAAAAGGAACTGGACTGGATCTGACATGGCAGTGTCAAAATAGGATAGTGAACCAACCACACATGGGCCTAGTTAAGGCTGAGTGAGTCAGACTTTGGAAACTGCACTGTCAACTATTATGGATTGGCTTCCTGGAGCCAGGGTCCATGTCATACTCTGCATGGTGGGAAATAGGAGATCTTTCCTGAATTCAGTGCTTGTTTCCTCTATCAGTCATCCTTGAGGAGAAAATGTGGCCCCTACCTAGAGGCCGGCCTTTTCTCTGGCTGGGTCTGAGAAAGAGAGTGAAAGCCCATGGCTTGGAAAGGAAAAGATAATGCTAAAGTGACTCCTGATTTTGGGAGGAGAGCTGCCATTCTACAGCACTGTGACCAACTGGAGGATAAGGAGAGAGCTCACTGGTAGAGAACCCTCAGGGATAAAATATTGCCAGTAGATTCTAGGGCAATGATAATTAGAATTTTGTTTTAAATGATCATCTTTTCCCGTGTTGTAGTCCCTTTTATATTTGAGCCAGCAGTTAAATTTATAAATACTAAAGCCTCAGGTTAGCTGTACTTAGGGATTTTAGGTAGGTGCTTAAGTCTACACTTGGGGCAAAGCTTTAGGGAGATAATCCTGGTAGGATGTTGAAATGATTTTGAGATAGTATGAAGAGATCTTGTGAGAAACACAGGGCAGTAGACTGGAGTAAGAGATGGCAAGAAACAATAATATATTTGTGGAACATGTAAGCATTTCCCAAGGAATCTTAGAAATACTTAGGGAGTGGACAGAACTCCCTGAGATCACATAGGATGGGGGCTTACGCTATGTTAGCTGGACATTAAAGATAAAGGTGATCACCTCAATTCTGGAGAACTTGGGGAGAATTTTAAGGTTATACTTGTAAACCAAGGAACCTTGACTAAAGCTTACCAGGATATGTTAGGACCTTTTTAGAGGGCAGAAATCTGGGGCAATCCTGGCTTTGTCAGCCTTCACAGGGTAGGTCTGACCGTGGGGAGTGAGAAGCTTCACCTAATGCTACACCTTTAAGTCAGTCTGGCATACATGATAATGTTAGCTGGAGACAGTCTGGTGCTGTTTGTGTCTAAGTATTAAACCTCATTTCCTCTCCAACCCTATTTCTATCTGACTCTGATTCTTGGCTTCACTTCTTGTTTACAGTTCTGCTCCTACTTATTGGACTGTCATCAGTATTTGGTCTTCCCTGTTGGACTCTTGGCCCTTCCTTAAGGATTTGGGTCAGAGCCACCTTAGTTTTTCAGGCCTCAGAAATCAAGCTTTGTTTTGGGGTGATGAGAGTACTCTAAAATTAGATTGTGGGGATGGTTGCACTACTCCGTGAATATACTAAAAACCATTGAAATGTACACTTTAAATACATGAATTTTATGGGATATGAATAAATAAATATGTGAATAAAGCTGTTAACAATCAAGTTCTGGATCACTGGCTAGTCACAATAAAAATAATAGTAGCTTGTATTTTTAGAACATTCACTATGCACAGTGAAATGATCTTAAGGCTTTATTCATAATTCTCACAACAACCTTATGAAGTAGGTATTATCATTATCCCTACTTTAACAGAGAAGGAACGTGTAATTTTCTCTAGGTCATACTGCTTATATGTTCCAGAGCCAAGGTAAGAGTTGGGGGTCTGGCTTCAGAATCAGTACTCTTTACCACTACACTGTAGTGTGGTGTTAGGGCAGGGTGGGAGTTAAGTATGTTCGTTTTTCTCATTAAAGAAGGAGGCAAAATCAGGTGCTGAGAATGGTAGTAAGGGTGGTTATTAAATGGTGCAAGGGTTTGGAATAAAGTAATTACTGAAGTGAATCAGAGGGTATATCATTTATTTATTGCTGCATAAAAAACTACCCCAGAACTTAGTGGCTTAAAACAATAATCATTTATTTTGTTCATGAGTCTTCTGGGTAGTCCTTCTGGTCTGGGTCAGGCCTGGCTGATTCTAGTTTGTGATTGGTTGGTTGGCAGGAGGCTAGCTGGTCCTGGATATGTTCACTCACATGTCTGGTGGTAGGCCAGTTGTCAGCTGGAGTGATGGGGGTGACTGGTCATGTGTCTCTCATCCTTTAGTAGGCTAGCCATGGCTTGTTCATGTGGCTATGGGATAACAAGATCATTACAAACCCAAATGTGCAAGTGTTTTTTCACCTCTGCTTATTCATGTATACTGCAGTGTCTCACCGGTTAAAGCAAATCATGTGGCCAGCCCACATTCAAGGGATGGAGAAACAGACTCCACTTCTTTCTGGGAGGGAAAGAATGTGTGTCATTTTTGCATTCCATCATAGGAGATTTGCGATCTCTCATAGAAGGAGAGGTACCAATGTTTAAAGATAAATGAGTGGTGTTAGGGGTCTGACTAAAATTAGAAATTATACTTTTGTGGTGGCACAGTCTCCATGATTTTACAATTTTCTGTAGCGTGGTTCAACTTCTTAGAGATAAACTGTAGTACTAGCAGTGGAAGAGAGTGAGGTCTTTGGGAATCTATAATGAGGCCCAGCTGAAGAAGAAGGCAGTGGGCATGGGGGATGGTACTTGGTGGATGGACTGATATGCAACTGAGGGGGCAGTGGTGCTTGATAGAGGCAGAACCATGCAGCAGAGAGAACCTAGTAGAGATTACTGCTTTTAGTGGGATAGGAGGGGCAAAACAACATGGATTCCAGATAGTCTTTGACTGGTCCTGTCTGTTGTCATATGTAATACATTCTTTAGGACATCCATAAATATGAATGAATTTTGTTAGAAGACAGGTGTCTTAAAAGAGCAAGTGGAGCAAAGCTGGTGATACATTAGGTTTTTAAATTTCATACACAATATAAACCACAATTCCCAAGAAGATAGTGGCTTTAATTTTTGATATATTGGAAAGTTGGATTAAGTAGGCATGCTTGCTTTATTTTTCTTTTCTTTTTTTCTACTTGTGAATGGTATGTGTATGTGTGGGGAGTACTGGCAGGGTTATAACTTTAGCTTTGTTACTCCCAAATGGGGTAGTAGTGAGTATGTAGTTGACTTCCTCCACTGGACTGATGCCAAAGTTTCAGCTTTTCCACTTATAAGTTTGTATATGCTTTTAATAAAGGTTTGGGATTGTAATGTTGAATTTCTAAACAATGTGAGCATTTTTCAGATATCATTAGACATCTTCTTTTCCCTTTAAAAAGTGCTATAGGAATTCTTTGGTGAATTTGATTTAATGGAACATCTTGTTAGAAAGTAAGTAGCAACAAAACCCAAATATATCCACCAAAAAGCACAAAAATATCTTTATAGTAATAGTCACAACAATAATAAACATTTACTGAGCACATTTTATGTTTTAAGCCTGTAATAAACATTTACAGATATTAGAACATTTACTCTTCACAACATCCCAGAGTTCTGAGGGTAGAATAGTGGAGAGAGAAAAAAAAAGCCTGAGAGAGGAAGAGAGGGAGAGAGAGAGAGAAATGAAAGAGTACTCTGGAGATGTGGAAATGACTGGGACTAGGGTGAGGCAAGAGAGAAGTCCAGACCACAGACTTTAAGGAGGTACTTATTCTTAGGCTTTTGCTTGAGCCTGAGAGTGAAGGCCTGCTTAAATTTTGTTCCTGGGCACCTCTCTTGCCTTACCCTAGTCCCAGGCCTGGATCTGCAAAGTGTCATCCTAAATTCTTCAGCCAAGTACTGATTAGCACAAGAATATTAGGAAACTGCCTGTGGCTGGGGAAAGAACCACCTAAAAGACTAGACAGAGGGAACCATGCTCAAAATTCCTGGATCAGAGATGAAGGGCAGTTTATTACTCTCTGCAATAACAGTAACCAGAGCATCAGGACTTTCATGTTGGTTCCCCTATCTTCACTTCCCACAAAGTAAGGTAAAGGGGGCAGGATGACACCTGCACATGTAGTGGGTTGACATAGGAGAACCTGGAGCTTAGGGAACATGAATCTTTTATAAAAGGTAGTAAGCATGCCTCCCTTTTGGTCTGGAGGGAGACACTATCTTATCCTTAAAGATTGTTTTCTAGTCAAACACCTTTGAAAAGATAGTATGAATAAAGGGAAAATGTGCATCAGTTGCAAGATGTGCATAAATGTTAGAGACCCTTGGAGAATTGACTCTCAACAGCTACCTCCTAGTATTATTCCAAACACATACTATACCTTTATAGGAGTTGTAAACTCAAAGCCCAAGAGGGGCCATACAGGAATAGTAAATGAGTTAACTGAGCTAAGTGCTAATAATAGGGAGTGGAAGGCTCTGTGGTGAAGAATTCAAGAGAGTATGCCTCCCCCCCCAACCCTACCTAAATACATTCAGGTTAAAAAAATTTTTAAATATAGTGCTTGCCAAATAAAACTATGGTCACTGCTCACACTCACTTAAAGATGAGTACAACCCTTTCTTTATACATTTGTGTTAATATATTCTCTACAAGAATTTTGAAAAAAATATCAACCTACTTACCGTTTTTAAGTTGTTTGTGATTTTTCACCATAAATATAAATATACTTTTTTATGACTTTTTTGAATTTTTAATTTTTTATAAAATGTTTAGAGGTTATACTCCATTTACAGTTATTACAAAATATTGGCTCTATTCCCAATGTTGAACAATACATCCTTGTAGCCTACCTTACACCCAGTAGTGTTTACCTCCCACTCCCTTACCCCTACCTACCTTGCCCCTCCCCCCTCTCCCCACTGGTAACCACTGGTTTGTTCTCTATATCTGAATACACTTATTTTTTGATAAAATTAGGTAGGAAATAGTAAACATTTATAAGATGAGAATTAACTAACAGGAATATTTAATTATATGATTTGACAAATTTGGTTTTAATACTTAATTGAATAAAACACATCATTTATCTGTAGGTTTCAGTCAGTGTATTTCAAAAAATTTGGGAGTCTCCCAAATATTCCATTATACATAAATATATAACATATATTAAATATGTATTCTATTTATATTGAAAAGAAAAATCCTCACTAATTTATATTGATTCATCTGTTCTGAATTCAGAATATCCTAATGCGGGCCAAAATATCCAATATCTAATGCTAAGTCTTACTAAGCAAGATAGGAAGCCCTATGGGTTAGTGTGCTTTGATTTATTGTTAAAGGAGATTTCTCCCAAACTAGCATTTTCATTTATGCTCTTGTTTGATGCTCTGGAAATATAACCCAGGGGAAAGTATCGTGCTAATATTTGGGTTGGATGAGGAATATGTACTTCTTTTGTAAAGTAGGATAATAATTATTATGAACATAAGCTCATTCTTACACAGATCAATTGTGAAAAAGGCTTCTTGAGATTCTTGAAATTGACTTCTCAAAAAATCCTTCAATGATGTAAGGATGTTTTCATGCATTTCCAGGGGTACTGGTATTCTAGTTTAGATACTGCTGGGGTATGAGTGAAATGGGTAAATGTGGACAAAGGGTAAACTTCCAGTTATAAAATAAATGAATCTTGCAGATGTAGTGACAGCATGGTAACTGTAGTTAATAGTACTGTATTGTATATTTGAAGGTTGCTAGGAGAGTAGATCTTGAGGGATCTAATCACAAGGGGAAAAAATTGTAATTATGTGTGGTAATGGGTGTTGACTGGACTTAGTTTGGTGATCATTTCACAATATATACATGTATCGAATCATTATGTTGTACACCTAAAACTGAAAATGTTGTATGTCAATATTTCTCAATAATAACAACAAAAAAGAACCATCAAAAAAATAAATAAATAAAAAGAGGTCTCTTGGTCTCCAACCCTCTCAAAGTTCCAGGATATATGGCATCTAATCTAATCACTGATCTGACACTTTCATCCTTGCATATTTGCCTGAGATCCTTCAAGGCCTAAATCAAATGCCTTTAATTCTTCAGATCTCAACTCAATCTTTCATCTGGGAAGCTTTCTGAAATCTCTCAGTTTTGGTTCAGTTCTTTTATTATATACTGTCATAAAATTATGTTCTTTCACACATTTTATTTATAGTGATGTTTCATCAGTATGATTATGAGATTATTTTGTTTCTCCACAAGACAGTAATTTCCACTAGAGTTGAGATAATGTTTGTTCTTGCTATCATTGATCCCTAGCACCTGCAGAGTGCCTGAAAAATAGTAGGTATTCAATAAATATTGTGGAACGAATGAATGATGCCATCAGGTCCTCCCGATCAAGTTCCATTAGCTTGAATTTGAAAGCTCCTCAGTTTGATTCTGATGGTTAGGCAGACTTGAGGACCATTGCATTACATATACTAGAAGGTCCTGTTTAACATCCTGGACTGGGTCAGCAGATAGAAATATGACACAAGAAAAGCATGCTACCATTTATTAAGTGCTGTGTCCACCAACATTCTTACATGCTAGCTATAGAATAAAATTATGGTCGGTTTGAATGGAGAATCATTTATTTTAAGGATATTGTGTTGCCTAAAGATCCACTAGGAAGACTGGAAAATTAGGTTCACCGTTGTGCAACCAGGAACAATGTTCAAAATCATGCTGAAGAACTTGTGTAGTGAGAACATTACAACTACCATCTTTATCACTAGATGCTTCAGTTTGCTCTGCAGAGAGTTTTCAAATATCTCTACTGTAGTTGCTCCAGGAACTTTTCTTTCTTTCTTTCTTTCTTTTTCTTTCTTTCTTTCTCTCTCTTTCTTTCTGGCTGTGCGGGGTCTTTGTTGCTGCTCGCACGCTTTCTCTAGTTGCGGTGAGCGGGGGATACTCTTCGGGGCGGTGCGCGGGTTTCTCATTGAGGTGGCTTCTCTTGTTGCAGAGCACATGGGCTCTAGGCGCGCGGGCTTCAGTAGTTGTGGCACTCGGGCTCAGTAGTTGTGGCTCACGGGCTCTAGAGCACAGGCTCAGTAGTTGTGGCGCACGGGCTTAGTTGCTCTGCAGCATGTGGGATCTTCCCGGACCAGGGCTCGAACCCATGTCTCCTGCATTGGCAAGTGGATTCTTAACCACTGTGCCACCAGGGAAGTCTCTCATGTAATGTTTAATAAACGACGTCCTGATACTATCAAATCTGTAATCTTGAAATTCTGAAGATTAAATGATAATTATAATGATAATTGTTTCTTGAACAATTCCCTCTCCGACACTTCAGTTTCACCAGTCATAGATAACTAAAATTATATTAATTAACACTAAAACAACAATTTATGTTGTCTCTTCCTTCTAATGCTTTTACTTTCTGTCACATTTATTCTTTCTAGGCTGAAAAAGATAGATTAGTTGTTCACTCTAATTTTTAGTGTTTAACTTCAGTTTGATAAAATACTTAAATGAGGGTAGCCAAGTGAAAAATGAGGTTGCTAAAGGTTAATGTTTTAATGCTTTTAATAACTATTAGCACCACTTCTGCATCTTGTCAAAATGATACAAATTCATTCTGGCAGGACTCAGAAGAGCTGCTAACAAAGAATTACTTGATTTAGTTAAAAAAACAAGGAAGAGCAACTATCCTCCTCCATAGATAATTTAAAAAATACCCATTCTAACTCTGGCATTAATATAAAAGGAGGTGCCAAGTATTCATAAACACTGCATAAAAAATGTGACTAATATTTTATCCTAACAATTAGAGCCTGAGCTGATCTGTCAATGCCCCATTAAATAAAACAGTCTGATAAGGCCCCCCCCCAAAAAAGGCCTGCACAAATCATGTGCATTTCTGTAACATTATGCCAAACATGATATTGATTATGGAAAAGGGGAAGTAGAATGAAAAGAAGTTTTAGAAGATTTAATTCTATATTTTAAGGTGCATTTACACAAAATATCTGACAGTCTAAAACCAATGGTTAAATTTCCAGGTAAAGCGTGTCAGTATCGTAAAATGGTGACTCTCAAATTCTCTCTGATATTATTCAGCTTTTTAATTCATATAAAGGAGATTCACCTGGCTATTTAAACCAGGTGACTTTTTTTTTTTTCTCAAAATAAGAACCCTTAACAGGTGGTCCTATACCTTTGCCACTTTGGAGAAAAAATAATACTTTTCCCCTGCAGATTTTCACTAGTATTATGGGAAAATATTGAGCAGTATTATTTTACAAATTCTCTAGATAGGAAAGTTGTAACTAGAATACTTTAGAAAAATTTCCCACCCTTGAAATTGAGATTGTTATAAGATTTAATTTTTCATTGGTTATTTTATTAAAATGATATTTTAAAATGTATAATATTCTGCAAAAGCTGAGTGAAGACATTTAATAAATTATTATTTAATGTTAATTAGAAGCCATATATTTTTGGAGCTGTTTCTTCATAAACCAGTGCTAATCAATAAGATTTTAAAAATATACTAAGTATAAATTATAAATAGATAGAAATGTTCCTGCCATTATCTACAGTTTCTGTATTCTGAAAGGTCTGTACTACATTAATATACTAGAAACAAAATAAAAATGCAGAAGAAAATATTTTAGAGAAAGTATCAGCTTTGGGTTCAACAAGCATTTACTGATTATCTCTTATGTGCAAGTGACTGTATTAAGCACTGGGGAAATAAAAATAAACATGGTCTCTGCTTATAAGGTATACATGATTAATTCATTAGGATAAATATGAATAAAAACAATTATAGCCCAGGGAGATAAAGCACTAATAGATTCATAAACAAAGTGTCAACTGCTAGTGCTCAGTTTTCCTCCCACAAAATGAGCATAAATAAATCTTGAATTCAAAACAGGAGGTATAAGATAATGAAGTCCTTAATAGAGTATTTTGACTTTCTTGAATGCCAGAGCCGTTACTTTATTACATCTTTACTTTCCCTCCCTGGATAGTTAGCTCGGCTGGTTAGCATAGCAGCCATT
Source organism: Balaenoptera physalus (assembly GCF_965194825.1). Classification (NCBI taxonomy): domain Eukaryota; kingdom Metazoa; phylum Chordata; class Mammalia; order Artiodactyla; family Balaenopteridae; genus Balaenoptera; species Balaenoptera physalus. Next base: position 95,359,056 of record NC_138882.1, on the reverse strand, counting down.
CATTCTTCATGCATTTATTCGTTTATTCAATCAAGAAATATTTATTGAGCATTTATTATGAGCCAAGCCCTGTGATGGGCACTGGGAACACAATAGTGAAGAAGATAGCCACAGACCAATAGTCTAACAGAATAGTAATGAAAAAAGATCATTGACTGAATCACCCTAAGAACCTTTCCTGCTCTATAGCTACAGATTGACCCCCTTAGTCAGAAAAGTGAACTAGAAAAGAAGCTCAAAGAACATGCTCAATTGATGATCAGCCAATAGCATCATTTATATATATAAAGCTTGCATCTCATCATTATCCCTTATATTTTGAAGTAGCATTCTAGTTTTTTGCCTTATTTTTCTAACATTCTCAACTACAAAATATGAAGACTTGAGGAGAAATGATTACAAGAGTGGAGCATATTTAACTATAAATCACTTAAAACTTTGTGGCATTCTCATTAAATTCCAGTAGAACAGTCTTGGAATTGAATATTTAAATCTAATTTTGTTTTTGGATACACAAACTGATAATTTTGCTTGTGCAATCTAATAAGCATATCATAAACTAAGAAATATGTTTTAAACTGTCTCCCACGCTCTTTTTTACTCAATCAACTGAAAACTAAGTAGACTAGAAAATGATGTCTCTAAAGGTGGTTTGATTAAATAGGAATCTGATTTTTATAGCTTATAGACATAAATAAGCAGCTGAAAACTGCTTTTCATATCAGTGAAAAGTATTGTTAAAATAATTACTCTTGTATAAAAGAATTCAGATAACTTTGCCAAGAGAAATGCTGTAGGTCTTCAAGATTCTTTCATAATAAATGGAAAACAACAACAAAATAACTTGGAACACTCCTATAATTAGTTGCAGTAGCTTTTAAAGAGATGTTACTTTACCCAGACCCTATTCTTTGTTTAAATTTTGTTTGACAAGCATTTTTATAAATGATTAGAGGAGGTGGTTTCTGTTTCATTAATGAAGCTGATAATGGTTAAATACTAAAGTGGGGTAAACAGTTCAAAACCAGATCAAGAATGAAAAGCCAATTATGTAGAAATGATCCAGCTGTACTAAATATGATTTCCTTTTACTATTAAAAACCTCAAAAATGTTTTGAAGCACTTGAGGAAAAAAAACCAACCAAACCACCTACCTTGTAACTTTATTTCTTACTGTTTTGTTTAGAATTGAAAGCCACATCTAGTTTAGTTTTCAAATCCAGTGAAACAGCTCCAAAAACACAAAATGGAATTTACTTGATCTTACCATGAAATGAAAATCAGTGCAACTTTAAGAGACAACCTTTCTGTTTGCTTAATATGAACCTCAACTATAGAGCCAGGCCTTTCTTGTTATTAAACAAGGTGAGGTGTGGTTCATGTGAGGTGAGGTTCATGTAACATAAAATTAACCATTTTAAAGTGAACATTCCAGTTGTATTTAGTACATTCAGTGCTGTGCAGCTACCACCTCTATCTAGTTCCAAATCATTTTCCTCACCCCAAAAGGAAAGCCCATGGCCATTGAACTATTACTTCCGATTCACCCCACCCCCAGCTGCTGGCAACTACCAATGTGTGTTCTGTCTCTACGGATTTACCTATTCTGGATATTTCATACAAACGGAAACATACAATATGTGACCTTTTGTGTTTACTTTCATTCACTTAATAATGTTTTTGAGGTTCATCTATGTTGTAGCATATATCAGTATTTCATTTCTTTTTATGGCTTAATATTTCATTGCACGTTTATTTTTAATTATTTATTAATTTGTTTGTTTGTTTGTTTATTTTGTGCACCAGGCAGCATGCGGAACTTCCCCAACCAGGGATGGAACCCGTGCCCCCTGCAGTGGAAGTGCAGAGTCTTGACTACTGGACCACCAGGGAAGTCCTCATTGCGTGTTTACACCACAATTTATTTATCCTTTCAACTACTGGTGGACATTTACATTGTTTACATTTTTGGCTCAAATGAATAGTGATGATGTGAACATGTATTTATTTGAGTATTTGTTTTCAATTCTTTTGGTTATGTACTTAGGAGTAGAATTACTTGGTCATGTAGTAATGCTATGTTTAACTTTTTGAGGAATCACCAAATGATTTTCCACAACACTGAATCATTTTACATTCCCATCAGCAATGTAGGAGGGTTCTGGTTTCTCCACCTGCTTGCCAACACTTATTTTCTGTTTTTTAAAAAAATCATTATAGCTACCCTAGGGGTTGTGATGAGGTACCTCATTATGGTTTTGATTTGCATTTCCATGGTGATTAATGAAGTTCAGTATCCTTTCATGTGTTTCTTGGCCATTTGTACATCTTCTTTGGGGAAATGTCTAATCAAGTCCTTTGCCCATTTTTTAGCTGAATTTTTTCTTTTTGTTATTGATTTGTAAGAGTTGTTTATATACTCTGGATACTAGACCATTATCAGATATACGATTTGCAAATGTTTTCTACTATTCCATAGATTTTCTTTTCACCTTCTTGGTAATTTTCTTTGATGCACAAAAATCTTTAATTCTGGTGAAGTCCAATTTATCTATATTTCTTTTGTTATGCATATTTTTGGTGTCATGTCTAAGAAACCATTTTTAAATCCAAGATCATGACAATTTACTCCTATGTTTTCTTGTAAGAGTTTTATGGTTTAGCTCTTGATATTTAGGTCATGGGCCCATTCTGAGTTAATTTTTTGATATGGTGTGAGGTAGGGGTCCAACTTCATACTTTTGCAGGTGGATATTGAGATGTCCCAGCACTATTTGTTGAAGAGACTATTCTATCACCATTGAATGGTATTGGCACCCTGTCAAAAATCATAGATGTATGGCTTAAAGACTGGCTTTTAAATTCCTTCAAAACCAAGTGGACATTTCCATCTTACCACAGTGATTCTTAAAAATTTGATTCCAGACTAATGGGAGTGTGAGGATTTTCCAGGTGTTAGATATTCTGGACTCCAGGTTTAGTCCTTATAGTAGGATGTGGTAGTGAAGAATTCTATAGTGGAAAGAGCATTCACTCTAGGCTGCCTAGTGTTTGATCACACCTCTGCCTTTACTTGTCATTGACCTCAGGCAAATAATATTATCTGCTTTTATAGGACAATGTCTAGAAGTTCCTTAGTTGAATTAATCATTTTGGTGCTCATCATTGGTATGTTGCCAAAAAAATGCAGTTATGCTTCTGAGCATTGTTCTTTTACTGCTATGACAACTGGTGGGGAAGGGGGTCCACTGGATCTTTTCTCCATGATAAAGGGTCTTGTACAAGAAAGAAGTTTGGTGTTTACTTTTTGATTGTACATGCTGTTCCCGCCATATACCTTCTACTTAGTGGTGTGGACTCATACTAACTTATGAAAGCCAATTGTGTGTATCTCTTTCTAACTCTGCGTTCATGGTGACATCACGTTGAGAGCTTAAAATTGGCCATGCTAGGAGTATATACACCAGGGAAATTACTGAATGCTACAAATCAAGTTTGTTTGTTTTTTTTCCAGTGAGCTGGCTCACTAGCTCATTGCTGCTTCCACTCCTGCCTTGCCTTATTAATTTTTAATAACTCTTCAAGACTCAGGTTAAGTGAAATCTCACTCCAGAAGTCTTCACTTGCTTCCTCAGGTCAAGTGTACCTCCTCTCTTCTTTCATAGAAACTAGTGCATAGTTTTATTGCCTTTTCAAGGACTTTTGTGAGAATCAAATTCTACACCAGGATTCAATCCTAGAAGCAGAACCAGGGATTTTAAGGGATTTATTACAGGGAATAAGTTGATGCAATTGTGGAGGCTGGCTAGGCGAGTCTAAAGTCCAGGTGATCAGGAAAGGAAGATCACAAGCAGGCTAGAACCTATGGGCATGAGTGTTTTGGAGTCTTCCTTTTCATTCTCTTTCCTTTCTGCCTCATTAGTCTCGCCTCTCCTCACAATGATCATTCTCATCATCTTACAAACATAGCCTACTACTTCATGTTAAAAACAACAACGACAATAAAATAAAACAAAAATTATCCCTGGACCTTATAACCCAATCTAGATACCATCCTACTTCTCTGCTCCTCTTCGCAGCTAAACTTCTGGCCAAATGAATAGAAAATGTTTCTATTCATTGCATTTTGCTACCTCGCCTCCCATTAGCTCTTCAGTCCCCTGTAAACTGGTTTCAGTGTCACCACACCATTAAAGCTGTGGTTGTCGAGGTCATCATGGCAGGCACTTTTGATTGCTTAAACCATCCATCCTCAACCCCTCTTTCTTTTGCCCATTTTCACTGTAGAGGCTAGAAAACTTAAATTCTCACCTTCCCGGAGTTTCCCTTGCAGTTCAGGATGGCTGTGTTACATAGTTCTGACTAATGAGATGCAAAATAATTCCGAGGGAAGGGAAAGTTTTTCTACTCTTGATAAAGGGGCATATGTTGCTGGCACCACACCTTTGCTTTCTTTTCCCCCTGTCTTGTACATGAGTCCAGAACAATGAGAACAACCCACTTTCCAGCCATGAGAGACAGTCCAAGGCAATCACAAAGCAGCAAGCTCTGAGAATTGGCTCCCTAATGCCTTTAGCTGCTTACATCCAGGCTTTTTGTTGTGTGGGAAAAATAGCAGATTCCTATTTGGGGTTTAAATGGATCTTTTGTTTCTTGACTCTGAAATCAGTTCTAATTAATTCAATCATCAATTACTTTCATGCTGCTAAATTCAGTGGAAAAATTTTTTTCTTTATCTTATTTAGCTTCTCTCAGTAGCATTCTATACTATAGAATACCTTCTCCATGAAACACATATCTCCCTTTATTTCTTTGATGCCTCTTTCTTGGTTTCTCTCTTACCTTTTTAGCTACTCAATCTATTTTGTGAGTTCACTTTTCCCAAAGCAATACTTAAATATTGGAGTTCCTCAAGGTTGTGTCCAAATACTTTTTTTCTTCCTAGGTGATCTTATATAGTTCAACAGCTTTAAATGCTATCAATATCTTGACAACTTCCAGATTACTACCTCCAGCACTGACTTCTCTAAATTCCAGCCTCATGTATCTAATTCTTTGCTTGACATTCTAGATACTTCACAAACATTTTAATCTCACCATGTCCAAAGTTGAACTATCGCTTTCCGTTAAAAATCCATGTCTCTTCCGCTCTTACACATCCTAGCAAACTGTAATATAATTTGTCAACCAGAAACATGGGAGTAATCCATTATTCCTTATTCTCCATCATCCCTAATGTGGCAGGTACTCTGGGTTGGCTCACTTAGCACCCATTGCAATAAACTTCTCCCTGCTTTTCTCTACTTCAGAGACTGGAAAATAAAATATTCATTTCCTAGCCTCCCTTGCAGCTGAGTGGCCAGTGACATAGTTTTAATCAAGGAGATATAGATGGATGTTTCTGGAAGCGCTTAACTTTCTGAATAAAGTCTCACTAAAGGAAAAGTTTTGCAATTCTACCTTTCTTACTGGAACTCATCTGTGGTACCTAGAAGTACAACATCCATTTGTGACCATATGGTTCCAAGTCATATGTTGATGAAGAAGGAGCAAAGAATAGAAGGATCTTGAGACATTGATGACATCAGTAGAACTGCTAACACTCAGACTTATTTTTGTATGGGGGAACAAAACCTCTACTTAAGTCATTGTAGTAGGGTTTTCTGCTATTTGTAGCCAAATGCAATTTCTGACTAACCGTCCAATCCATTAGCAAGTCCTACAGATTATACAGCAAAATATATCTTGACTCTGCCCTCTTATCTCCTAGTCCATATCACTACCATCATCTTAGTCTAGGCTACCATCATCTCTCACCTGGGGTACTGTGATAGTCACCTTACTGGTTACCTCATTTATTTTCTTGCTCTCCTCCCATGTACCATCAAAATTATATGAAAATAAAATTCACTCATACAGTAGTTTAGTTAGAAATAGAGAATTACCTCCACTTGATAAAGAGCATCTATAAAAATCTTAGCTAACATCACACTTAATGATGAAAAACTGAATGCTTTCTCCCTAAGATTGGAACAAAGGTAAGGATGTCTGCTTTCACCACTCTTATTGAACATAGTACTGGAAGTTCTAGACATTTTAATAAGTGAAGAAAAAGAAATAAAAGGCATACAGATGGGAATGGAAGAAATAAAACTATTTCTACTTGCAGATGACATGACTGTCTACACAGAAAGTTCCAAGGAATAGAAAAATCACTTTAGAGCTAATAAGTAAGTTCAGCAAGGTTGCAAGATACAAGATCAACAGAAAAATGCAATTATATGTCTATAAACCAGCAATGAAGTAACTAAAATGAAAAACAATACCATTTAAAATCACTCCAAAGAAAATGAAGTACTTAGGTATTTACTTAGCAAAACATGTACAGAATTTGTATGCTGAAATTTATGATGAAAGAAATCAAAGACCACCTAAATAAATGAAGAAATATACCATGCTCATGAGTTGGAAGGCTTAACATAGTAAAGATGTCAATTCTCTTCAAACTGATCAATAAGTTTAATACAATTCTTATAAAAATCCCAACAATTTTTTTTGGTAGAAATAGACAAGCTTATTTTGAAATTTATATGAAAAAGCACAGGTCCTAGAATAACTAAGACAATCTTGACAAAGAAGGATAAAGTGGGAAGATCCCTCCACTAAACGTTAAGTCTTTCTAGTTAGCTACAGCAGTCAAAACGGTGTGGTATGGTAGTTGTGGAGAGATAGATGCATAAATCAATTGACAGAATAGAGAACCCCAAAATATACCCACACAGGTATGCCCAACTGAATTTTGACAAGGTGCAAAAGCAATTCAACAGAGGAAGGATCACTTTTTCAACAAACAGTGCTGGAGCAATTGAACATCCATAAACAAAAACAAAACAAAACAAAACCTTAACTTAAACTTCACATCTTATAAAAATATTAACTAACAATGAATCCTAGAGTTAAATGTAAACCTTAAAATATGAAACTTTTAGAAAACTATATAGAAGAAAATCTTTGGGATCTAGAGCTAGGTGAAGAGTTCTTAGACTTAACAGTATAAGTACAATCTGTAAAAGGATAAATTGATAAATTATCCTTCATCAAAATTAAAAACTTTTGCTCTGCAAAACTGGACAGCTACATGTAAAAGAATGAAATTAGACCACTTCCTAACACCACACACAAAAATAAACTCAAAATGGTTAAAGGCCTAAATGTAAAGCCAGACACTATAAAATTTTTAGAGGAAAACATAGGAGGAACACTCTTTGACATAAATCACAAGATCCTTTTTGACCCACCTCTTAGAGAAATGGAAATAAAAACAAAAATAAATAAATGGGACCTAATGAAACATAAAAGCTTTTGCACAGCAAAGGAAACCATAAACACGATGAAAAGACAACACTCAGAATGGCAGAAAATATTTGCAAATGAAGCAACTGACAAAGGATTAATCTCCAAAATATACAAGCAGCTCATGCAGCTCAATATCAAAAAAACAAACAACCCAATCCAAAAATGGGCAGAAGACCTAAATAGACATTTCTCCAAAGAAGATATACAGATTGCCAACAAACACATGAAAGGATGCTCAACATCACTAATCATTAGAGAAATGCAAATCAAAACTACAATGAGGTATAACCTCACACTAATCAGAATGGCCATCATCAAAAATCTACAAACAACAAATGCTGGAGAGGGTGTGGAGAAAAGGGAACCCTCTTGCACTGTTGATGGGAATGTAAATTGATACAGCCACTATGGAGCACAGTATGGAGGTTCCTTAAAAAACTAAAAATAGAACTACCATACGACCCAGCAATCCCACTACTGGGCATATACCCTGAGAAAACCATAATTCAAAAAGAGTCATGTACCACAGTGTTCATTGCAGCAATATTTACAATAGCCAGGACATGGAAGCAACCCAAGTGTCCATTGACAGATGAATGGATAAAGAAGATGTGGCACATATATGCAATGGAATATTACTCAGCCATAAAAAGAAACGAAATGGAGTTATTTGTAGTGAGATGGATGGACCTAGAGTCTGTCACACAGAGTGAAATAAGTCAGAAAGAGAAAAACAAATACCGTATGCTAACACATATATATGGAATCTAAAAAAAAAAAAAAAAAAAAAGGTTCTGAGGAACCTAGGGACAGGACAGGAATAAAGACACAGACTTAGAGAATGGACTTGAGGATGTGGGGAGGGGGAAGGGTAAGCTGGAACGAAGTGAGAGAGTGGAGTGTCATGGACATATATACACTGACAAATGTAAAATAGATAGCTAGTGGGAAGCAGCCACATAGCACAGGGAGATCATCTCGGTGCTTTGCGATCACCTAGAGGGGTGGAATAGGGAGGGTGGGAGAGAGACGCAAGAGGGAGGGGATATGGGGATATATGTATATGTATAGCTGATTCACTTTGTTATACAGCAGAAACTAACACAACAATGTAAATCAATTATACTCCAATAAAGATGTTAAATAAACAAAACAAAACAAAACAAAAAAAAGGCCAAAAAAACTTTTGCTCTGCAAAAGACCCTGTAAAGAGGATGCAAAGACACACTACAGATTAGGAGAAATGTTTGCAAACCACATATGCAACAAAAGACTAGTATCTAAAATATATAAACAACCCTCAAAACTCAACAATTAGAAGATAAATAATTCAATTAGAAAATGGGGAAAAGACACGAACAGACATTTCCCCAAAGAGGATATACAGATGGCAAAAAAAAAATGTGAGAAGATGTTCAGGGGACTTCCCTGGTGGTCCAGTGGTAAAGAATCCGCCTTCCAATGCAAGGGACGCAGGTTCGATCCCTGGTTGGGAAACTAAGATCCCACATGCCGTGGGGCAAGTAAGCCCACGTGCCGCAACTACTGAGCTTGCGTGCCTCAACGAGAGAGCCCGCATGCCGCAAACTACAGAGCCCACGTGCCACGACTACAGAGAAGACCGAGTGCTGCAACTAGAGAGAAACCTGAGCGCTGCAACGAAGAGACCACGTGCCGTAACGAAAAGATCCTGCATGCCTCAACAAAGATCCCGTGTGCCACAACTAAGACCCAACGCAGCCAAAAAAAAAAAAAAAGGAAAATAAATAAATAAATATTTAAAAAAAGATGTTCAGTATGATTAGCCACGAGGGAAACACGAATGAAAACCACAAGATATCACTACACATCTATCAGAAAGGCTAAAATTAAAAATAGTGACAATATAAAATTCTGGAAGAGATGGAGAGAAATTGATTCACTCATACATTGCTAGTAGAAATATAAAATTATACAGTTATTTGGGAAAAGTTTGGCAGTTTCTGATAAAATACACAATTATCATAAAACTAGAAATTATACTTTTGGGCATTTACTCCAGAGAAATGAAAACTTATGTTCACACATAAATCTGTACGTGAGTGTTCATAGCAACTTTATTTGCAATAGCAGAAAATGGAATTAACCCATGTGCCCTTCCAAGGGTATTTAATACTTAAACTGTGGTCCGCCCATAACCATAGACTACTACTCAGCAATGAAAATGAGTGGTTTGTTGATATACACAACAACTTGGATTAACCTCCAGGGAATTATGCTGAGGAAAAACAGCCAATCGTAAAAGTTTACACAATGTATGATCAATTGTATAACATTTTGAAAAGGCAAATTTTTAGAAATGGAGGACAAATTAGTGGTTGCCAGAGGTTAGGAATGGGGAGAGGGAAGAAGGAGGTGAGTGTGGTTAAAACAGGGTGACATGAGGGATTCTGATATGGGAACTATTCAGTATCTTGACTCTGTGATGGCTACATGAACCTACAGGTGATAAAGTTGTACAGAATTTAATTCACATACATAAATAAACAGAGGTAAAATTGGGGAACTCTGAATAAGGTGGTTTTTATCAATGTCCATATACTGGTTGTGATATTGTACCACAATTTTGCAAAATGTTACCATTGGGGGAAACTAGATTAAGCACATGATCTCTCTGTATTATTTCTTAAAACTGCAAGTTAATCTACAATGATCTCAATCAGAATGTCAATTAAAAAAAATAACAAAATAAAGCAAAACAAAAAATATACTTCAGATTATGTGTCTTTTCTGCTTAAAATCCTTTAATGATTTCCTGTTATACCCAGAATAAAATTCAGACCTCTCTAAGGCTCTTACAATCTGGTTTTATTTTCTCTCCAGTCTCATCTTGTTCTATTCCTGTCTTCTGTCACCATTCACCACACTGACCTTCTTTTGGTGTTACACAAGCCAACACAGAACGGTGTGCTGTTCCTTCTAAAACGTTCATCCCTCAGCTCTTCCTGTGGCTGGCTTTTCGTCATCCTTTAGGTCTTGTTTTGGATGTCACTTTCTCATAGAGCCTTCCCTAATGATGCTCCTAATTATACAGCAAACAAGTGGGTTAGATTTGTAACTCTTTAGATTATTTGTTACTGATAATGTAATGATAATATTTATTTTAAATGACATGTATCTATAAATATAGGCCACCTGTGTATTGAGTGACAGTATAAAAAGAATAAATTTCAAGAAATTTCCTCATTTATGCATATTAAGGGATATCAGTGAACCATGTGATTACAAGTAGAATGCTCGGTTGACAGTAGCCTGTGTAAAATTTGAAAAATATAAATCTGCTTTCCTTATTTTAAAATATCAAGATATATTTGCACATATCTTTAAGTACCTTGGAATGAGCACTATGCTAATGCCACAGTAAGTCTAGAGTATTATTATAAACCGGGGAAGTACATGTAAAAATTTGTAGCTGGAAAGTTCTGGATGAATCTGTTTTTTTTTTTTGGCTGCGGCCACACAGCTTGCAGGATCTTAGTTCCCGACCAGGGATTGAACCCGGTTCACCACAGTGAAAGCGTCAAGTTCTAACCACTAGACCACCAGGGAATTCCCAAATCATTTTTTGTAAAACTAAACAAGGAAGCTGATTGCCAATGAATTGTAATATCTCAGATATAATTGGGATGGGATTGAGGGTATGCGTGGTCAGGATGATATGAATAAGTGAAAAGTTTGAATCATTGAGCATTCGAAATTGTATTTTTTAAATACAGAAGCTAATAATTCTGCTTATAAACAGAGGTTAAAATTGGGAATTACCTAAGCAATAAAATTGTATACATTATCCCTGATGTTTGAATACTAATAGTGAAAGGATTAAAGTTCTTTAAAAAATATGTTCTCTTAAGAAACAAATGTTCTGGATAAATATTTAGAAGTTAAGCATTGCTTTTAAAAAATATCAAGTACTATATGTTTGTTTTGCTATTTTTCTTTCTTTCTTTTCTTTTCTTTTTTTTTTTTTTACTTATTCTATCATTTATTGAGGAAAAAGTTTTACATATTAGGGTGAAGCAGTAGAAATTGACATAGAACCTCATCATTTCCAGGCTCATGTAGTTGTTTTGCTATTTTTCAATGTAAGGTTGCTAGTAGAGAGTACCTCTTTTAAGACATAATCTGGAGCCTATTTTTGGAATATTTTAGAATCAACACAAATGAATTATAATGGCATGACTGTTATTCTTTGGTTAACCAATTAAAATTCACAGATACAGAGCCTCTTATTTTAAAAAGTAAACAAAACTCCATGTGACATGCCTTGCAGATTTTATCATGAATTCTGCTCTGTAGTAGATGAAGACCCTTGAAGAATTCATCATCAGTATTATAGTTTGAAGTCAGAAACTGGAGGTGGACAAGATCAGATACCAGGAAAGGTAGAGGTGCATACTGAGGCTATGCCATGTTTACATGCAAGTGGAACTGGGCAGGACTGAGACAAGAGTATAGAGTCAGATTAAAAAAGTCAGTCATCAGGTCAGAGATGGTGTGACCAGGAGAATGGAGTTTAGTGGTAGAAAACACATTTGTAAACTTGCCTCTGTAGAAATGCCTTAAAGGAATAAGACTCTGAACCTGGTATCTAACAGACTTTATTTATGTGACATTAAAAAAATCATAATGAAATTATATATCCTGTTCAACTGCTTGGATTTTCATTGAGTTTCATCTCTGCTACTAACTAGCTGTGAGAACTTGAACAAGGAGTAGTATCTATTTGTGTTGCAGTTTTTCTTAGCCAAAAACATGAGAGAGTTGGATTAGATGATTTGTACACATCTAACATTGCAGTAATCTATGAATTATTATTACACATTACTAATTGGTTTAACAAATTCCCTTTTTTATAGGTAATGAAAAGGTAAACTTCAAATTGAATTGTTATAGCACCTGTATTAGTGGAGTTTGAATTTAATGAAGGGTTTTTTTCCTTCCTGTATATATTACTCAGTAGTTTGTAGAGACCCAATTTTTTGTAATCAGAATGGAAGAATGTCAAATTCAATCATGAAAACAAAGTATGTATTAAATAAACAATAAGGAACTCTGGGAGAGTGTGACCTCAAGGTCCCAAAGGCTTCTATCCCTGATGATCTGGTTATTATTTGATTTATGTCAGCTTGTAACTGCCCTTGCTTTGACCCGAGAGGATTGTGTGGGAAGTTTGTCTCTGAGATAGAGCTGAAGCATTGCTCTGCAGAGTGTCTAGAGCGTAAACGTATGCAGAGTGCCCTTATTTCCACTCCTTGATAAATAGGGAAAAGGCTCAGTTGCTCCAGATGGAAAGTTAAAGTCATTGCTAAATCTATCTATACTCATTCTGTGAAGAAAAGGACAATCTCTAGTAATATCATTGAACTGTGAGTATTTTGTTCTCTCTAAAATAAGAAAAATGTATTTTATACTGTCTAAATTAAATATGAATGCTAATTTTGTTGACAACTCACTTCATTATTAAACTGTAAGATATTAATAAATTAGAGGGTATTTTTTGAGATCTTTAGTTTCCACTAACATTAACTTAATTTTTGCAAGGTAAGACAATTGTTGTTACTATGATAGTCAAGCTATAAAAAGCATTTTCCCCTTGAAAATAAGAAATTTCATTAAGTAGATTACACAATAATTTGATTCTTTCCTAAAGACTGACAAGATAATTTTAGACTATGGTTGGACTTGACATTTGATGTGATAAGTCACTTCACAGTAATGTTTATTGTTATATTTTAAAAATTAAACTTGTTTTTAAATCAAGAACTTATTGATAAAATATTTTATTTTTTGAAGCAATAGGTTATATGTAAATTCAAACCACTTGAAATAAATTCTGATAAAGATATATTCAGGGAATTATACTTTTGTTGAAAATTTTATGATGATATAATTATGAAAATTATGTCAGATTGTGGAAATAAACACACAAATATTTCTATACTTCTGAAGTATATAAAATATTACTTTCATAGTCATGAATTTTCTAAATATTTAATCTATTTTCTTTCTGTCTTATACTGTGAAAATTACTTAACATATTAATTAAATACTTTTTTCATATAAAACTATGTATGGATTATATGATTAGATTTATATGAAATGTCTAGAATAAGCATATCCATAAAAACAGAAAGTTACTTAGTGGTTGTCAGGGATTGGGGGGAGGATGGAATGAGGTGCCATGCTTACAGGTATGGGGTGATCATTTTGGGGTGATGAAAATGCTCTGGAATTAGATGATGGTAATAGCTTCACACTCTGAATATTCTAAAAACCACTGAACTGTACAGTGAATTTAATAGAATGAATATGATGTTATGTAAATTACATCTTGATAAAGCTGTATAATAAAAATATGAGAAGACTTCACAGTATAAAAATCCTCCCTGTATTCAAAAGTTAAAGGACAGATACTTATGGAGGAATCAAGAAGCCTTAATTTGTTTTATTATTCAAATATATTCTTTTCATTTATCCTGGTTCCAATAAGCTCAGAGAATTCTGGCTCAGAGAAGCACTACCATAAAAAACCTTTTTATAATTATGTGTCATATAGCACTATCACTCATTTTTTAGTAGATGCGACTAGGAAAACTAAAATGTTTTTTTTGCGAAACAATGTACTTTTCAATTATGTCAATTATGTCAATAAGCAATGCATTATTTATGATTCAAATGACATATATTACAGGAGTAAAAATATGAAAACTGTAAAATTCTTTAACATATAGATATAGTTCTCAGTAATCAATATGTTTTTCCTGTTAAGGTTTTAGACATGAAGATTTACTAAGAACAATTTATGGTTAAAGCAGAGGAGATGCAAATTCATTTGTGCGATTACTCATCTTTTCAGTAAAATATCTATCACAATCTGTGAAAAATATGGTTTTTGATAAAGTTATATTTGTTAAAGAAAAAAATAGACTTTACGCAGGCCAAATTGATCCTCTTGATAAAATCTCCTCTCTTAACTAAGTTATTTTCTCTTTAAATAAATATTTACTAGGAAGGTAATGAAACAGAATCATTCCAAGCCCACTGTAATTTTTCTCTTTACTTTAATAGGATAGGAAGTTTTTGATTACATACCTCTCTCTATGTTATTAATAATTTGTTTTTAAACTAATTTTATAAGCATATTATTTCTGAAAGTTTTGTTTTACCATGCATATGTATTATAATACTTCTATTAGACATTTAGAAGTCTGAAGAAAAATTTAATTAGTGAACATTTTATGTAGAAAATAATGCAACTATTACTATAAGCATATAAAAGAGAAAAATAGTTCATATTTTAAAAGGCATATTTTAATCAATGGCCTATTTATGTTTATGTCCCATATATGCCCTGGATTATAACTACAAGCATACCTCATTTTACTGCACTTTGCTTTGTTGCGCTTTGCAGATACTGGGTTTTTTACCACTTGAAGTTTTGTGGCGACCCTGCACTGAGCAAGTCTATTGGCACCATTTTTTCCAACAGCAGTTAGCTCACTTTGTGTCTCTGTGTCACATTTTGGTAATTCTCTTAATATTTCAAACTTTTTCATTATTATTATATTTGTTATGGTGATCTGTGATCATTGATTTCTGATGTTACCATTGTAATTGTTTTGGGGCACCATGAACTCACACCCATATAAAGTGAACTTAATCGATAAATGCTGCGTGTTCTGACTGCTCCACTAACTGCCTGGTTCCTGTCTGCCCACTTCTCCTTAGGCCTCCCTAGTCTCTGAGGCCCAACTATATTGAAATTAGGCCACTGAATAACCCTACAATGACCTCTGAGTGTTCAAGTGAAAGGAAGAGTCTCATGTCTCTCACTTTAAATCAAAAGCTAGAAATGATTATGCATAGTGAGGAAGGCATGTTAAAAGCTGTGATAGGTCAAAAGCTAGGCCTCTTGTGCCAAACAGTTAGCCAAGCTGTGAGTGCAAAGGAAAAGTTCTTGAAGGAAATTAAAGGTGATTCCCCAGTGAACACACAAACGATAAGAAAGTGGAACAGCCCTATTGCTGATATGGAGAAAGTTTTAGTGGTCTGGATGGAAGATCAAACCAGCCACAACATTCCTTCAAGCCAAAGCCTAATCCAGAGCAAGGCCCTAACTCTCTTCAATTCTA
This sequence comes from Balaenoptera physalus, assembly GCF_965194825.1. NCBI lineage: Eukaryota > Metazoa > Chordata > Mammalia > Artiodactyla > Balaenopteridae > Balaenoptera > Balaenoptera physalus. The sequence goes on along the minus strand of NC_138882.1, from coordinate 95,343,529 downwards.
TGAAGGCTGAGATTGATGAGGAAGCTTCAGGAGAAAAGTTTGAAGCTAGCAGAGGTGGGTTAATGATGTTTAAGGAAAGAAGCCATTTCCATAACGTAAAAGTGCAAGGTGAAGCAGCAAGTGCTGATGAAGAAGCTGCAGCAAGTTATCCAGAAGACGTACCTAAGTAATGAATGAAGGTGGCTACACTAAACAACAGATGTAGATGAAATAACCTTACATTGGAAGAAAATGCCATCTAGGACTTCCATAGCTAGAGAGGAGAAGTCAATGCCTGGCTTCAAAGCTTCAAAGGAAAGACTGACTCTCCTGTTTTTTAGGGGCTAATACAGCTGGTGACTGGAAGTTGTAGCCAATGTTCAGTTAACTATTCCGAAAATCCTAGGGCCCTAAAGAATTATGCTAAATCTACTCTGCCTGTGCTCTATAAATGGAAAAACAAAGTCTGGATGACAGCACATCTCTTTACAACATGGTCTACTGAATATTTTAAGTCCACTGTTGAAATGTACTGCTCAGAAAAAAAGATTCTTTTTAAAATATTACCGCTCATTGACAATGCACCTGGTCACCCAAGAGTTCTAATGGAGATGTATAGTAAGTTTAATGTTGTTTTTATGCCTGCTAACACAACAGCCATTCTACAGCCCATGCCTTTTGACTTTCAAGTCTTATTATTTAAGAAATATATTTTGTAAGGCTATAGCTGCCGCAGCTAGTGATTCCTCTGATGTAACTGGACCAAGTAACTTGAAAATCTTCTGGTAAGGATTTACCATTTTAGATGCCATTAAGAACATTCAGGGACTTCCCTAGCGGTCCAGTGGTTAAAACTCCACGCTTCCACTGCAGGGGGCACAGGTTCGATCCCTACTTGGGGAACAAAGATCCCACATGCTATGCATTGAGGCCAAAAACAAAACAAAACAAAAACACACACACACCTTAAAAAAAAAAAGAACATTCGTGATTCATAGGAAGAGGTAAAAATATCAACATTAACAGGAGTTTGGAAGAAGTTGATCCCAACCCTTATAGATGACTTTGAGGGGTTCAAGACTTCAGTGGAGGAAGTAACTGCAGTTGTGGTGGAAATAGCAAGAGAATTAGAATTAGAAGTCAAGCATGAATGTGACTGAATTGCTACAATCTTATGATAGAACGTGAATGGACGAGGAGTTGCCTCTTATGGATGAGAAAAGAAAGTGGTTTCTTGAGATGGAATCTACCCCTGGTGAAGATGCTATGAGGGTTGTTGAAACGACAACAAAGGATTTAAAATATTAAATAAACTTAGTTGATAAAACACAGGCAGGGTTTGAAAGACTGATTTCAATTTTGAAAGAAGTTCTACTGTGGGTAAACTGCTATGAAACAGCAGTGCATGCTACAGAGAAATTGTTCATGAAAGGAAGAGTCGATTGATGAGGGAAACTTCATAGTTATTTTAAGAAATTGCCACAGCCATCCCAGTCTTCAGCAGCCACCACCCTGATCAGTCAGCAGGCGGCAACACTGAGGCAAGACCCTCCACCAGCAAAAAGATTATGACTTGCTAAAGGCTCAGATAATGATTACTTTTTTTAGCAATAAAGTATTTTTAACAAGGTATTTTTTTTAAAGACATAATGCTATTGCACACTTAGTAGACTACAGGATAAAATAAACATAACTTTTAATATGCACTGGGAAATAAAAAAATGTATGTGACTTGCTTTATTGTGATATTTGCTTAATTTTGGTGGTCTGGAACCAAGCCCGCAGTATTTCTGAGGTATGCCTGTAGTCCATAAACTGATAAAGACATTTCTGCTTTAGACAATATTTTGGGGCATTTATTTATCAGTATTGGAAGGACTTGGTTTGAGAACATTGTTATTTATGATATGAACCCTGACAGCAACATTGTTGTAAGATACTTCTGTGTGTATTTGCCAGGATATTACCAGTTTTGTTTTAATGTGCTACCTCTAATTTATTCTATATTATTTCTTAAAAGAAATCTTGCTCAGCAAAAATATGGAGTACCAAATACTTTTTAATTTTCAGATATTTATTTAATATTATATGAAGCCTAATGCTAAAAGCAGGAATTTTAAAGGAAGGGTGAGTAACAACTTCAAGTTTTCACATTCATTTGGAATTTTCTAAAATCAAATGGAGACTCAAAAGAGAAGTTTGGAAAGAACTAAACAGGATTATTGCTAAAGAGGATGACACAAATTAAACCGATAGCACTTAGAATTCTTTTCATATGGAGAGCTAATTAACCTGTTGTAATACTGATCCTATTGATTTTAGTCTTTACTTTTCAAGGAAAACTTCATTTTGAAAGTGCACTTATTTGGGGGCACCACTTTTGCTTCATCTGTTCCATTCAGCACTTCTTCTACATGACTGCTGCTATGCTGTCAGAGAGTGGGAGATTTAAGTACTTTTAAAGGAACCTAGAGCCTATTAAATAATACAGGAGACAAATTGCAGAGATATTACTATCTTAATCATCTTCACTAATGTAGAAACCTTTGCCATGAACCCATCACATGAGAAATAAATCTAAGTAAAAGATTTTTCAATATAATCTCAGAAGCTGTCTCAGAAGTTTGTCATATATATCTTTTGGTATGTTTTAAAACCCATTTTCTTCTTTTTTGGTTCTTTTAAAAGGTGAAAACAGTCTTTACCTTCAAATAGAGAGGATAAAGCTATAAAATATCATGGACTCTAGAGTGACCTTTATTTTCTTTTAATAATTTCCAATTTCTTTAACTGTGATTTCCTGTTTAAGTCTATTCAAAGATGCAGTATTCCTACCTAGGAAATAACAAAAATAGTTTTTTTTCCCATAAGGGATCATCTTAGATTTTGAATAATTTTCCCTCATAATAGCTTATGATTTTTAGTCTTTACTATTAAAAATAAAACACTTTTTCAGTAATCAAAAAACTATTTTCATTAGTCACATAGAACCAAAATTAATGTTTTAATACTTAGCATATCACAGTGCTATGAAAAATATTTACAAAGGACTTAGAAGATTAAATAAAGTGCTGTGAAAGCCATTCTTTTCCTACTCTTTAATCTCCTTCATGAAAAAGTGTATTTTTTCTTCCTAATTCATCTAAATTTAGAACACTGAGATCTAGCGAAACTATTAGAATAATGATTATAGGACTCAGTTATTAAGTCAAGAACTGTGCTGGATTTTAAACACATTAATTAAACTCTCCCAATAACTTGGCTAGGTGTGTTTCATTCTTTCTCTTCTACAAATGAGGAAACTAAGGTTCAGGGAGGTGTAAAAATGACCCATAAATAAGTGGTAAAGGCAGTGTATGAAGTCTAACTCCAAAGCTTGGTACCCTTTCAAGAGCCATAATGATTATTACCAAGATTTAAGTTATTTTAAAGAACTGAGCAATAAGAAATTGTCAAAATTAAATAATTTGGTATGTAGAGATATGAAAAATCAATATTCTTCCAGTTAAAGTATAAATATAAATGTCTTGTATAAAGTCTGCTAAATTCTTTATTTTTCAAAAACAGTATTATACTTTTATAAAATCATACTGATTTGATAATCATACTTTCAAAAAGTCTACAAAATTTTTGTTTCCTTCAGGTTCTATTTTAGCATCTACTAATGAAGAAGTGAAAATTGGACCAGAGAATGGCCAATACTTATGTCACTGCATCTGATGGGTATTGTCTTGCTGAACCAGTGCAGTACTACGGTGTGTAACAAAAAACTACAGTATAATAGTTAATAAAACTTTTTTTTTTGGTGGGAATTATGGTTAATCAGAGGTTTTTTAAAAAAGAAATTAACAAATGAACCAAAGACTTTCAATTACTCCCTACCAGAGAATATAATTACTTTAAAAAATCAGAAATACCAAAATGCTGTAAGCCAGAATCAAATGTAAAGAAGAAAAAGCACAGTAGTCTAAAATTGTATTCAATTTAAAAAAATAGAATTAGCATGCAAATTATAAGTTATTTTTAGGGGTTAGCTGAAGCTAGTTCACATGCAATTTAGAAAATGTAGTTCAGAGTATTCAATGTACTTGAAACTTTAATCTTAATATAAGATTTTTATCAAAGGGAAAGAAATAGAAAACAGAGTGCAAGAGACAATAGGATTTTTCTCCAAAAAGACCAAGATTATAATATGAATTGAATTTTAAATGCAGTTTTCTTTTATATTATACTTTGAACTCTGATTTCAATGCCAATGGAACATCAGCCAGTATTCTGCAGTCTTTTGATACTCAGCCAAGAAGGGCCCTCTTTAAATAAAAGTTACATTGTTTTTACTGATAACTTTTCTTCTTATATCAGGCTGTTATTGGTATTTATTCAACACTTTGCATTGGATTGGATGCTATAAGACTGCAAATAATTTATGTGATTTAATAGAAATTATACTGTTTACCAATCTTGGGGGTAGAATTTTGAGGGTAAGAGTAGGTCTAATCACCTTGTGATTCAGCACCAGGAAAAGTACAAATATTACTAGATACAGACATAGAGCAACTAAGTATTCCTGGGTCTCTTTGGAGCCAATTTTCTGGATTGATTTCAGTAATCCTCCTGAAAACAGAAAGTAAGTTGGTGTTTGGGAGCTTCTGATAATAACAATAAAGATACTCATTAAGTATCATTTTGTATTTTATACATGCTTTTGCATATCACATTTTATTTCATTCTTACAGTCACCCTCCGAGGTAGGTGAGTTTATCACCAGATAATTGAATTGCTAGACAATAAAACAGAAAAGAAACTAGTAATTTAAATCAGGTCTACAAATGGTGAAGGAGAGTGTTAAGGTATATTAAATGGGGAGTTTAAAGAATTTTTTTTTTTGCTTGCAATAACCAGATAACTGGTATAATTGTATTTTAGTTTGATTTTTTTTGGTGGGGGGGGGGTGGGATAATTTATTAATTCATCTCTTTACTGATCTGATTGCACTGAAAACAATTTCATTCACAACAAAGAAAATACAGAAACTGGGGAAAAGCTTTCATTTCAAACTCTGGGAAATATTCATTTCTACTTAAGGAAATAGACTGCATTGGTATGTAAGCCATTAACAATGCTTTCTCCCAGCTCCTGAGCAACCTCTGCATACTTCTGGGGTGGCAGCATTTATCATGCATTGCAATTCAGTTTACTGTCTGCCTCTCATGCCGGACAGCAAGTCCCTGGGATGTAGTGGACATCTTGAACTAACTCTGTTCTTTGAGTGTAAAACTCTTTGAAATTTGAAAAATAATTTGACTCTCACCATTTTTTTTTTTTTTTTGTGTGTGTGTGTTAAAAAAACCTAGATATTTTGCCAGAACAAATCAATTATCAGCTGTACGACATTGATTTTCAAGAATCACCTTATTGCCAGTATTCTACTGTCCAGTTTCCTCCAGCTCTACAGTCCCAATCTTTACAAAGTCATCTTAACACTTATAGCTTGGATCCACAGTTCAGTGGTGGAGAGTATGGAATTCTTTCCTGTGAATTAAATAAATCCACTTACGTGGTTGCCCACGATGCTGAAGATGGTTACCCTGGAATAAAGAGGTCCAGAATAACTCATTCTTCCATTCGTATTAAGGGACAGGAAGAACTCTGTGTAGTTTGTGGTGATAAAGCATCAGGATATCATTACAATGCACTTACTTGTGAAGGTTGCAAAGGTAAGGATAAAGTTAAAACTTTAATCCTAGTGTTCACTGAAGAGTCATGAAATTTTAAGCATGTAAGAGTACTCTCTTTAAAATGTGAAAAATAAAATCAAGGAGAGCCATTGATATGTTTAAAGGTGATCAATCTGTGGGATCAAAGATGTGAAAATGGAATTTAACGAAGTTTTGATTTGGTTTTCTTTTTAATTTTGATGAAGACTTTTACATTTAAATATAAAATTCAAAATATTTATGTGGCAGAAAGTTTCCATGTTCCTAGGTGAATCTGATGTTGGAATAAAAAATGTCTTTTAAAAAGATCTGAATGTTAACTATTACATCTCATATGGCTGGTATAATTCGTGAATTAGGAAGAAATTTCAATTAAATGACTTCTAAGATTCTATCTAAGTCTATTTGTTGGAAATGCTTCTTAAAAAATATTTATTTATTTTATTTTTTAATTTTTGGCTGTGTGGAGTCGTAGTTGTGGCACGAGGGATCTCCATTGTGGCATGCAGGACTTTTGTTGCGTTGCGCGAGCTATTTGTTGTGGTGCATGGGCTTCTCTCTAGTTGTGGCGTGCGGGTTTTCTCTCTCTAGTTGTGGTGCTTGGGCTCCAGAGCACGTGGACCCTGTAGTTCAAGGCACGCGGCCTCTCTAGTTGAGGCGGGCGGGCTTAGTTGCCCCGCGGCATGCGGGATCTTAGTTCCCCAACCAGGGATCGAACCCGCGTTCCCTGCATTGGAAGGTGGATTCTTTACCACTGGACCACCAGGGAAGTCCCAGGAACGCTTTTTTGAAAACATATGGGAGGTCTGCCACTGAAGATCATCATTGATATTGGCATTTTCGAAGAGTAAAATAGTCCTTGATGAAGTTTTGAGGTTTTGAAACACTTCTGCATTTTTTGAATTCACAAATGAAATATTGGAGCAGAACCTGGAAATGATTAGATCAATACAGCACTAGGTAAACGTGTCTAGAAGTTCAAGGTGAAGTCTTATTGTCAGAATCTCACACTCATGCCACACATAGAATAGCCAAACGAAGACTAAGGGAAAGGAGGTACCAGCTTTATGAGTAGGCTAGCTGGGCCAGTATTTGCTTACTCTTAAAATGCAGGGCCTTGCTGTTAAAACTAAGTTGAGGAATGAGGCATAGTTCTGAAACCTAAGCTGAGGTTTCTATTCCCTTTGCTGAATCTAAGTCATGAAACTCCCACTCTCAAGCACGTCTACAGAAAGAGTATGGCAGCCTTCTAATTGGGGTATTGACTAACTTTATCAACTTCACTTGGAATGGAATAAGAGGAAGATAGCAGGGATTATTGCATAGGAATGGGAAATGAAACAGGAAATGGGAAGAGACTGCTATGCATGGATTTAGGAAAATGTAGAATCTCCACACCTCTCCCCAGCATGCACGCACGCACACACACACACACACACAAAACGGCCCATTCAACGTCTTGGACTAAATAAATTAGCAATATGTTCTCATCTGGGGAAGTGCTAAAAAGGAAGAAGGACAGAGGAGTAAGTTTGGAAATTATCTCTTCCTTTATGAGTTGAGGTAGAAATGTGAGGCAAGAAAAAGAGAGGCTTTCCTTATAGTTTTATTTTACATGAGCACATATTCCTTCTAACCTTGAGAGATGTGTCATGGAATCGTGATATTCTGTAAAATATAGTTTTAAAATGCTTTTAGATGGTATATTATAACCATAGAAAATAGAGAGTTGTTTTAATGTGTTGGGGTTATTTAGTTTAATTTCCAAATAGATTATTGACAGGAACAACCATGGAATAAGATATATCAAATAGGAGAGGATTAAAACAATTATCCAGATAAATGTATATTAAACCAAACCTTCTTACTGAGGGAAAAAACATTTTATTGAAATAATTTAGTTAACTTGATTACTTTTACTATGAAGGTTAAAAACAAGTAGCTAAGAATACCTAATAGTAAAATTTTAAAAACTCTGCTTTGTTATTAGGGTTTTTTCGACGTAGCATCACCAAAAATGCAGTATATAGTTGCAAGAATGGTGGTCACTGTGAAATGGACATGTACATGCGTAGAAAATGTCAAGAGTGCAGACTAAAAAAGTGTAAGGCAGTAGGAATGTTGGAAGAATGTAAGTGCCATTGTGGTTTTTTTTTTTTTTAGGGGGATTTTAGTTTTTCTTACCTTACTAGGAACTTACGTTCTCCAAGTTATTTTGAACATATGTGAACATAACATATTTGTCTGGATTTAAGCTATTTCTCCAGCAACTGCTAAATTAGGATAGCCAGTTACCAATCCAGGTAATTATTTCCATAAAATCTGTTCTACACTATATTGCTCTAACTTTGGTAATAATCATATTTTCTTCTTAACTGGAAATCCTTGTATTTTTATATTACTTAACCTAAAGTTATATAATTCATCTACAAAAAGCAGAATTTTAAATTAGTGGTTTCCCTTCAATGTACCAATTAACATTCTGTTGCTTCCAAGATATAATTAATGTGGAAATTTCTCTAACATAAAAAGGCCTAAATTTATAATTTGGAGATGCAAAATTAATTTTTAATTTATGTCTAGGATGACTGTGTAGTTTTAAGTAGACAGGTAGTTGTGGAAGGAAAAGAAGTAAGTAATGTAGCAAATTTAACTGCTGTTGTACATGCTTACCAAAAAAGAAAGGTTCTTTGTGAAAAGGCAAGTTCATGATCACATACGTGTACAATGTAAGACAATTTTCATCAAATCCTATAATGTTATTTGTTGTACCCCAAATATTTTATGTGAATTTTGTAATATCACAGGTTTGCTCACAGAAATCCAGTGCAGATCAAAGAGACTTCGAAAGAATTTTAAGCAGAAGAATAATTTTTACTCTAACATCAAAGTGGAAGAGGAAGGGGTAAACAGCAAGCTTGTGTCACCTACCACTAGATCTGGAAAAGTGGCAAGACTCTCCTTAAAAAATTTCTTGTTTCTTTAATGTTGATGTCTTGTTTAATAGGTATGCATTATAGTTTTCCCTCTATATTTTCTTACAGATTCAGGAGAGCATGGAACTAACTCAAGAGGAACATCAGCTCATTAACAACATCGTGGCCGCTCATCAAAAATATGCAATTCCATTAGAAGAAACAGAAAAATTTGTATGTGTTCATTACTGGCAAGAAATAATTTGTAATTCATTATGTTAGAAAATAATAGCCTAATCAGAAAAGTTTAAAATTTAAACAGTTATTTGAAAGAAAAAAATTATTAATCTTATTTCTTTTTGTTGGTTAGCTGCAGGGATATGCAAATCCTGAACTGATCTTCTTGCGACTCTCAGAGACAGTTGTCCTACATATACAGAGGTTAATGGATTTCACCAAGAGACTCCCAGGTAATCACTTTATCTTTGGAAAAAATTAAAGTAATTTAATACGTAATATTTAAAAAGTTCCTTGTTTTAAAGGAAGGTGGCATTTTAAGAAAACAAAACCCTCTATTTTTCTAACAAAACTGCTTCTAAATTTAAAAACATGTTTACTTTGTTTGCTTTAATCAATCAGTTGGATGAAAATATAAATATTTTAAAATATTATTCAAGTGACTTCAAAGACTTCGAGTTAAGACAAACTATGATTGGTTGTATGTTTTATTTTATTTTTATTTTGGGAAATAAATTGTTTTTGTTTTTTAGATAAAACATGAAACAAAATTCCCTGTACCATACCAAAAAAAAAAAAAAAAAAAGGTGAAGCCACTGTTGGCCAAAACTTAGCTATCTAGTTACGTGCACAGATAACTCTCTGTGAAAATAAATTCTTCAAGGCTCTATGTATAATTTGCTCTTGCCATAGGAAATTATTATTATCTGGTTCTGATGAAAGTGCCCCAAAATATTACCATGTGGAATCATAATTATTCTAAGGGAACAGTTAGGATTCATATCATAAATAAATAATATAAAAATGTTAAATCCTATACCTGAAAATTATCTTTTCATTATTTATTTCAAACAATTATGTGATCTTTTCATAAAGGATTTGAAAATTTGACCAATGAGGATCAGACTGCATTACAGAAGGGATCAAAAACTGAAGTGATGTTCCTTCATGTGGCCCAAATTTACAGTCAAAAAGAATGTCTTTCATCAACTTCTGAAAGTGAAAAAGGTCAACTAACTCAATCTTAATGTTAATAGTTACTATTAAATTTAGCAACAGATTATATAACATTGAGCTATTTTTTATTATATTTTTATTGTACTAGTTAGTGTACAAATAAGTACTTCATAATAGTGGTTTATAGTTTTCCAATTCATTGTTCTAGCTTTTGTTTTTCTTTTAAAGAAAGCCATTCTTCTTATATAGCATCATAGAAAACACATTTTTGGAGGGTCTTCTATATAATGTTTATATAAAGCGCGAACTATTATTCTAGATTCATGTTTCAGTAATAAAAATTATAAAGATACCATTTGTTGGGAATGTTTCCTGTTTAACAGAGATTAGAGAGATTGACTCTACTATCCGAATAAAGATTTAAAAAAATCAGACTTTATATTTTTTCCCTTAACTAGCTACTATGAAAATATCAGATCATTCAGATCATTCACTGAATTGTCATGATCAAAGTGGTGATAGAAGTGCTATTTATCCTATGGAAACATTTTGCAATGAAGATTGTCCTTCTGCTATGCTGACTGGTAATATTACATATAATACAAAATATTGTATTGGATGGAAAAAATTTGTCAGACATGTTTCATTTTCTTATACTGCTTTGAGAAAATATGATAATGGCAATATGAGTCTGCACTGTGTTCTGATGAAAATACATTTGATATTAATCTTTTTAGGTATTGCTGAAGAATTTATTACCACACTGTATTACTTCTGTAGAAGAATGAGTGAGCTTAGTATTACTAATACTGAATATGCTCTGCTTGCAGCCACAACAGTGTTTTTTTCAGGTAAAAAACTATTTAGCAGTAAAAATTTGGATTAAGTTTGGCAATGAAATCATGAAGATTGTGGTTATTTTATTACTCATTGATTCCAAATGTACCAATTTTCATCAAAATAGCCTTCTCTATAAGCGCATTCCCTTCAGCTTACAAACATGCTGTAATTTCTTGCATCTTAAAAAAATGCCTTTTTTTTTAAACATCTTTATTGGAGTATAATTGCTTTACAATGGTGTGTTAGTTTCTGCTTTATAACAAAGTGAATCAGCTATACATATACATATATCCCCATATCCCCTCCCTCTTGCGTCTCCCTCCCACCCTCCCTCTCCCACTGTTCTAGATGGTCACAAAGCACCAAGCTGATCTCCCTGTGCTATGTGGCTGCTTCCCACTAGCTATCTATTTTACATTTGGTAGTGTATATATGTCCATGCCACTCTCTCACTTAGTCCCAGCTTACCCTTCCCCCTCCCCATGTCCTCAAGTCTGTTCTCTACGTCTGTGTCTTTATTCCTGTCCTGCCCCTAGATTCTTCAGAACCATTTACTTTTTAGTTTCCATATATATACGTTAGCATATGGTATTTGTTTTTCTCTTTCTGACTTACTTCACTCTGTATGACAGACTCTAGGTCCATCCACCTCACTACAAATAACTCAATTTCGTTTCTTTTTATGGCTGAGTAATATTCCATTGTATATATGTGCCACAACTTCTTTATCCATTCATCTGTTGATGGACATTTAGGTTGCTTCCATGCCCTGGCTATTGTAAATATTGCTGCAGTGAACATTGTGGTACATGACTCTTTTTGAATTATGGTTTTCTCACGGTATATGCCCAGTAGTGGGATTGCTGGGTCGTATGGTAGTTCTATTTTTAGTTTTTTAAGGAACCTCCATACTGTGCTCCATAGTGGCTGTATCAATCTACATTCCCACCAACAGTGCAAGAGGGTTCCCTTTTCTCCACACCCTCTCCAGCATTTCTTGTTTGTAGATTTTTGATGATGGCCATTCTGACCGGTGTGAGGTGATACCTCATTGTAGTTTTGATTTGCATTTCTCTAATGATTAGTGATGTTGAGCATCCTTTCATGTGTTTGTTGGCAATCTGTATATCTTCTTTGGAGAAATGTCTATTTAGGTCTTCTGCCCATTTTTGGATTGGGTTGTTTGTTTTTTTGATATTGAGCTGCATGAGCTGCTTGTATATTTTGGAGATTAATCCTTTGTCAGTTGCTTCGTTTGCAAATATTTTCTGCCATTCTAAGGGTTGTCTTTTCATCGTGTTTATGGTTTCCTTTGCTGTGCAAAAGCTTTTATGTTTCATTAGGTCCCATTTATTTATTTTTGTTTTTATTTCCATTTCTCTAGGAGGTGGGTCAAAAAGGATCTTGCTGTGATTTATGTCATAGAGTGTTCTGCCTATGTTTTCCTCTTAAGAGTTTTATAGTGTCTGCCCTTACCTCAAATCCCCTTTCAGCTATTCTCCTATTTCTCTGTTCTACATTACAGCAAAAAAAAAAAAAAAAAAAAAAAAAAAAAAAATTTAAGAGTTGTCTATACTCCTGCCTCCATTTCTCTCTTCTCATTTACTTCTGAACCCAGTACAGTCAGATATTGTCCCCTCCTTTCCCTTCCACCATAACTTACCAAAATCTTCAGTAATTTGGCATTGCAGATTCCAGTGGTCAATTCTTAGTCTTCATCTTACTTGACACGTCAGCTACATTTGACAGAGCAGATCACTCCCTCTTTCTTAGAACACTTAACATTTGGCTTCAGTTGATCACTCCCTCCTTCTTGACATGATTTTTTTCCACTTGATTTCCAGGACATTACACTCTCTTGGTTTTCCTACTCAGTTGCTGCTCTTTCTGTCTCCTTTGTTAATTCCCCCTCATCTCCCACACTGATAAATGTTAAAATGTCCCAGGCCTCAGTTCTCTTTTTTCCTATGTGCACTTCCTTTGAAATTTCATCCTATCTCATGGCTTTAAATGCCATCTAGAGGCTGACAACTCCCAAATTATATACCAACCTGGACTGCTACCCTAAGCTCCATTAAATAGCCTACTCAAGATTTCAATTTGGATGTTTAGTAGGCATATAAAATTTAACATGTCTGAATGTGAACTCCTGATTGCCCCCTGAATTCTCTTATATTCTTCCTCCATCTCTACTAAATGGCATCTCCATCCTTCAAGTTGTATAAGCCAAAATTCTTGAAGTCATCCTTCACTTCTTTTTCTCTTATACCCATTATCAAATATGCAACAAGTCTTGTTGGCTATAGCTTCAAAATAGATCCAGAACTCACCCACTTCTTACTGTCTCTGTCCCTGCCATCCTAATAAAACTACTAACTCACTATCCTGTTTCTGCCCTTGCCTCCCTAGGGTCTATTCTTTATACAGTAGCCAGAGTGATTCTTTGACAACATAAACCAGATTATGTCATTCCTCTGCTCATAACCCTTTAATGGCTTTCTATTTTACACAGTTTAAAGCCAAAGTTCTTTCTATCAGTGTCTATTACTATTCCTTTTGCTAACACCACCACAGCCACACTGCTTTCAATGCATATGTTCCCTGTAAATTTCAAGCAGGCTCCTTCCACAGCTTCTACTGTACTTGACAAATCTTCTGCTTGGAAAGCTCTTTCCTGGATAGTTTCATGGCTCCCTCTTCACCATCCTGGATCTCTGCTAAATGTCATCTTATCTCTGATTACCCTTTTAAAAATAGCTACTGCCCCCCCCCCCAATTCTTATCCTGTACTCTCACTTATTGTGGTCATATATTTTTATTTAAAAAATGTGTATATGTCTCTTTCCTCCCCTACTCCTCCCAGACCCAAAATATAAGCTCAATGAGGGCAGGAAGCTTAGTCTCTGTTCACTGCTGTATCTCCAGCACAATGACTGGATGAGTGAATGCTGTCTAATCATTAAGAAATACTCTTCATAGAGTATTATGAAGATTAAATAAAACATTGCATAGAAGCAAGTTACCTGGCATAAAATCTGGCATATATTAAAGGTTCAGTAAATATTTGCTATTTTTATTATTTAAAACTGTATTGTTTTAAATTAATTCATTATCTTCTACCATTTTCCAATATTCATTAAGATATATGTGATAATGTTTTTCAGATCGTCCGTGCGTTAAAAATAAGCAACATGTGGAAAATTTACAAGAACCAGTTTTACAAATTTTGTACAAATATTCAAAAATTTATCATCCAGAAGACCTACAGCATTTTGCTCGTCTCATAGGGAGGCTCACTGAACTGAGAACACTGAATCACAACTACTTAGAAATACTTAGCATTTGGAAAACAAAAGACTCCAAATTGGCTAGTTTACTCTCTGAGAAATGGAATTTGTATTCACTTTGCTGAAATTTTAGAATGTTGTGGTTTGTCTTAAACTTCCTAAATCTAGATTGTTTATGCTATGATCACAGGATACTGATTTGAAAAACATGAACAGAATTGCTGTTACGAATATATCGCCATAAAATGGACACCATCAAGGGCTCATCAAATTTTGTGGAATATAGGACCACCACTAGAGGGACATCTAGTATTCTTTTCAAGATTCGTCCCCAAAGAAGCAATGGTTATTGTTACTGCATGGTTTGTTCAGAAGGGAGTAGTACTAAATAGAGTTCTTACCTGAAGAAACTCGCCTTTTTTTCATTTAGTAGAAAATTGAATGAAAATGTATAGATTATTTGAAGACATAAAAGAGATTATTTAGTGGAAACAGTTGTAATCAGAATAAAAGCAGTTGTGAACCTCTTTAAGGCTAGATTGGTGGATAAGGAACTAACATTTTAAACTTATTTCTGTTATAGCATTTTATAAATTATTAAAGAGGAGCAAAGCTTCGTTCAACTCTTACTTTTTCTTAATGTCTTTTTTTTAAGATTTTTTTTTTTGATGTGGACCATTTTTAAAGTCTTTATTGAGTTTGTTACAATATTGCTTCTGTTTTATGTTTTTTTGGTTTTTTGGCCCCGAGGCATGTGGGATCTTAGCTCCCCGACCGGTGATCAAACCCACACCCCCTGCATTGGAAGGTGAAGTCTTAACCACTGGACCGCCTGGGAATTCCCTTAATGTCTTTAAAAAAGAGATCTTTTATAAGCCCCAATTAAAAATTTTGTCATGGCAAGATGATACTGAAAAACTTAAAATGACAAAATATGTTAACATATATTGGGAAATTCAGCACAATTTAATGCTCATTCTGGTAGACAATATTTTGACATTTTTGCCAACACCTTTTGCAGAAAAAATAAAGTTCTTTTTTTTTTTAATTGTTGACATATCTGTCCTCCTTACTGGTCTATGAGCTCCTTGAAGGCTGAGAAAGAACTTGATCATCATTTTATCACCAGTGCCATGCACAGTCCTTAACCAACTGAGAGCTCAGCAAATACTCTGTGAACAAGTGAGTGAGTGACCAAATGAATAATTATATTTGTAAGCCTGAGTTGAACTGCCTGGCCAGCATCATTCTCCATATCATCGAAACTTTGATGTCATGTCAGGAACTCTGAGATGCTGTGGTTGGTGAAGCAAGCAAAAGCGGACTGGGTCATCTTGAAACTCCAGCCAAAACAGTTGGGGAAAGTTTTGATCTTAAGTGTAAGGCATCTCAGTTTTTATTCTTTTTCTGAAATGACACCCTCTTTGTAGTTCATGCATTTCCTACAAAAATATTTAAATAAACTTTTTTTTACTGAAGAATAACATGCATACATAAGTGGACAGCATGATGAATTTTAACACAGCCAGGAAATCAGCACTCAGGCTGTAACAGACATCACTGATGCTCTGCATTGTGTCCCTTTAGTCCATCCAGTTTCACCTGCACGTGCGGAAGACAGTGCCTTGCACACTGACTGTTTCTCTTGCACATGGAAACTTGTCACGAGAGGGCAGGCCTCAAACCCTCCTGGGCATGGGAGTCTGGTCATAAACGGCTCAGCCTCCCCATCTTCCAGAGGGACAATCTTGAGGCGTGTTCCATGTGGGTTCTCATACAGTGATTAGGTGTTTCATGTACTTAGCTCAAGAAATTTCCCACATAAATTTTTGCTAAAAACATTGTGTTAAGTTTTGTGTACAAACACACAAAAATTTTGTTCTACATAAGCATCACACAAAACCATTTTACTGAGAGGTAAATATGGCTTATGAATTTTGGAAGAAAAATCTTTTGCAGAAAAAATAAAGTTCTTAAAACCTGAAACCTTACCACAAATATTTTAATCCTTGTAAGAATAAGATTAACGTTAAAAATTTTTCATGTGAAATACATGAAAGTGAGATTCTATGGAAGCACAATTGTTTTGAAAGACTGGATCTGATTAAATAAAATACTGTGATTTTAAGTTAATTTAATACTAGGAATAGCATTTTGTTTTCAATACAGAAAAAAGACCATAGTTGAATATTTCACTGTTGTAAAACTTAAAAAAATTGGAATATTGAATTTATACCCTCAACTTATAAAATATATTAATTAAATGTATCAATTATTCCCCCCAGGGGTTATCTTGTGCATTTATTCCTGGTATCATCTCTTGAAGGGAGTATTTTATCTTTTTTAAGGGTATCTAGACTGTTTCATGTAAAATGAAAGCCTTACACTGGATCATCCTTTCTAGCTCAAAATGTAATTTTATCAGAAACTGTTCCGTCTGATAGGTTAAATTTATACAAAACAAAATGAGTTACTTAAAAATATTACTAAAGTCCTTTGGAAAAGCATCAATTATATTGTAGTACATGGAGAAAGTTAGAAAACAAAGTCAATATGTTGAAAACAGAACTCATTGTCTTATTGCTCAAACCTAGGTACCTAGCACCCACAATATTTATTGTGTCTAGTAGCCCAAGTCTGAAACCAGGGGCTCATCTTAGACTTCTCTCTTTTGCTGCTCACTTTAAAAAAGCCATCAAATTCTATTAATTCTTCTTCCTAAATATCTTTTCCATTTGACACATTTTCTTCATCTTTACTGGCACTGTCATAGCTCAGGTCTCATACCTTACTCACCCAGGCTATTAAAACTGTCTCCCTAACTCCAGTCTCATAAACCTAAACCATTTTTCATACTACAAATTTTCTTCTGAACTTGATCATGCGTCCTTTTCCGCTCAAACTTCCTCAAGATTCCCATCCATAAAGGCTAAAATCCAAAAGCCTTCGAGACGCCTTCACATCTGCTAAGTCTCCAGTCTCATCATTTTCCCATTTGCGTCCTCACACACCTACACCGCATTGCCTGGACTCACTCACTCTTGGACTCATCTCTCTCACGACTCCAGCGCCTTTGCCTACCGTCCCTCAGCCGGGAACACCCCTTCCCGCATTCACTATCTAGCCAACGCTCTATTCAGCCTTCTGTTTTCTACGGAAGCAGTAACAAAAGTGTACCACGTCTGTGAAGCTCTCTCCTGACTCCCAAGCCACTGTAAAGGCCACTGTCCCTTTCTAAGGGTCCCAACAACCCTTAGAAAATTACTACCATTAAATGATTACAGGGAGTTATAATTATGTTTGCACTTGTTTCTTCCCTAAGGCTGTGAGCTCTTCTTAGAGGACAGAAATAGATTTTTCACTCTCAGCTCCATTCTATCACAGCACCTGATAGTTTTCCTCACATTCTCTAACAATAGGAGAAGCTTAAACAAGGCCAATTCTAAGTAGAAACAGTATCCACGGAAGAATTGCTACTAAGGTAAAGGGAAATCTCGCGAGATGTAGGTCTTGCGCCCCCGGCCAACGGAGGTCGCCGACCGTTATTTAGCCGTTACACCGCCAACCGCCCGGCACCTCCCTCCTGGCCGCTCGGCTGGAGCGATTTCCCGCTTTTTCCGAGGTTCGGAGGCAGAAGTTCGTGTTGGTTCTTTCTGCTGCCCTAATAGACAGCAGGTGGCGGTTCGCGTGACCACCGAGCCCGCGGTTTCCCGCTAGTTTTTTAAAGGTAAGGGGGGCAGGTGTGCCGAGTTCCCTCCCTGAGAATCTAACCCAGAGCTGGGCGACGTTTTGTTACTGGCCCTCCCTCACGCAGGCAGCCCCCGGCGCCTTCTCCGTAGTCGTCTAAGCACCTCAACTAGTTCTTCCCGGCGAGGTGATGCAATTTAACAGGGCTGGTGGAGGTAACGGGCTTCTTCTCAGGCTGTCCCGGCGATGATGCCTAGTTCGAGTTTCTCGATTATCCATCGACGTCACCAGCGTGGCCATTGGTGGTGGGGGGATGGTGGGGCAAATAGGGGATGTTTCTGCTTTGAACACCCCGACAGTAAGGGACACCGTAGGCTTCCATGGTAACAAACGTTTCACGCATTCCTTTATATACCCATTTACTATAGAATAAGTAGTGCATTAATGCAACAATGTAACACACTTTCTCCCCCATCTTGAGCAATAGATAATTACGACTGGAAGAGAAAATGGAAAAGCAGAAGCCCTTTAAATTGTTTGTACCACCGAGATTAAGTAGCAGTCAAGTATCTGCAGTGAAACCTCAGACTTTGGGAAGAGATTCTAATTTCTTCAAGGTAAATTTGCATTTACTCATTAGGTAAATGAGGCAAAGTGGACTTTCTTACTGGTGATATCTTATAATTTTTTTCAGTAAATATGGTCTGACTTACCCAAGAATTTTGAATAGCATTGCTTTGAATGAATAATGAGCACACTTAATGTGTTTAGGCATCATTCATTTAAAGAAATAATCACTGGTGCTTTGGAATTCTGCGTACATAATGGGACCTGCTTACTTTAATCCTCTTTCTTTAAATGATTTAAGGCAACTTATGAACATATACAATGAAATAGTAAAATATAAATTAGAAGAATATTAGGATCAAGGAAAATTAAGAAAATTTGGACAAATATGTTGACATACTGGTAAAAATCAGTGTTTGAGGTTAAAATTTGACTCTGAGCTTCCGGGTTGACAGGATAAAAGGGAAATTCGTACGTGTAGTAGGTTCTTATTGGAAAGGAGGAATAGAGCTTTTTTTAGTAATTTATTTAAATTTCTCATGTGGGGACTTTCCTGGCGGTCCAGTGGTTAAGACTCCGCACTTTCACTACAGGGGGCATGCGTTCAGTCCCTGGTCAGGGAACTAAGAACCCGCATTATGCACAGCGTGGCAAAAAAAAAAAAAAAAAAAAAAAAAAAAAAAAAATACATTAAAAAAAATAAATTTCTTATGTGGAACTTTATGTTGGAAATAGGATGAAGCAATGAATATTTTGATTTTCTATGTTGTAGAAAAATTCTTATGTCTCTATAGCCAAAGAGTATAACATTAAAATGCTATTCAGTGAAGAAAATTCTCAATTCTACCAGGGGAAAGATCATAATGAAATTGAAGAAAACTAATATTCTAAGCTACTAATTAAAATCACTAAAATTATTCCTGAGTACTTACAAAGCATGTATCATGTAATTTTAGTTTAGCTTTCTCTTATAAGTGAAAATTAAAAATTTTTGCTTTGTTTACAGAGCAAAATCATTTGATATTTTTAACACTATACATTAAAGGATTTACAATTATAGTCACTTTTTTAAGCAGATGTATACTGTATATGTAATTACATATTACACTGCTAGTTATTAGAGTGGTATGGGACAGTGTGTTTAAGAACTTCTTTGTGTTTCTAGGGTTTCAACAAGTGTGTTGAAGATGATTTTGGTTTTCCATTTGCAATGACTAATCTCTCCAAAAATGGGAAAAACATTGATTCAGGTAGGAGACTAGAAAAACAATGTATCACCTTACATAGAAACATTTTTAAAATACACATTGCTAGATATCAAATAAGAGTATTATATTAATAACCTTGACATTAAAGCTAGATATGATACTTAATATATAAAACAGGATGTTGGCATATTTAATTCCAGTTGTCTTTTGTCTTGCAGATCCTGCTTTACAAAAAGTTAACTTTTTGCCCATGCTTGAACAGGTCAGTTAAGTATAGTGTATATAGATATAACCTGTTTAGTTAGATATTGAATTGCTTGCTTGAAAAAGAAAAAAAAAATCTTTAGTTGTTGGATTACTAGTCTTCAGTATTTAATTGCTGCTATTTGGAAACTATCATCAGAAATATTTTCTCATAGGAAAAATTTATTCATTTTTTAGGTTGATAATTCTGACAGTTGTCATTACCAGGAGGGACTAAAAGACACTGATTTTGAGGTCAGAAGATTTCCCGTCCATATTAAATTTCTTGTAATTGGAGTATCATTTATTATTACTTGTATTTATCTTTCTTTTGAAGCTTCAAAAGGATTAATATTTAGTTAAGGTGTTAAGTTATATTCTTTAAAACCTTTTCGCCACTTTGCTTTTCTTTTGAATTTGCTGAAACACTAGGCCTCTGTATTTTCCTGAGTTATAAAAGCATGAATTCTTAAGGGGCAATTTAACTTTAAACCATAAAAATCAAGAATGGAAAAGGGAAGATGAATTCAATGTGTGAAAAGGTTGAGAATTAAGCCAGTATTTTACAAACAATTCTTGAATTAATAGGTATGATTGTTTGGCTGGTTTACTGTCTAAGGAATTTGTAGGATATACTGTACTTTTGATTTTAGTTATAAAAATCATTCTTATGGCACATAGATGTCTTTAAAACAAAGAGAAATTCCATGGCCTGGTAAAGTGCTATCTGTTTGTTGCTGGGATTATGGTATCACCAATTTAGAAATACGGAATTTATTTATATATTTTGATAACAGAGCTATCAGCAAGGAGAAAATAGCGTGATTTAAAAAAAAAAAGAAAACCTCTGACATTTACCTTATAATGTGGAAAGGGATGATGCAGGAAATCCAAATAAAATCCAAATAAAACCTCAGGCTAAATGAAAGAGCTTGTGTTCACTATTATTTTTCTTGTCATTGTACCTTAAACTTCATATCCTTTGGTTAATCCTTAAGCTGTTTGTATAACCAAAATATTTCAAGACCATTCCTAAAATTGACACATTTCATGTAGATTGATTTATTTTAGCTTTTAACCAGCCAGATTCTCTCATTGACTTAAAGATTTCTAACTTCTGGCTTAGGCACATTTTGAAGTTATTTGATATTATTCATCAAGGAATAACTTAGGTGACCAGTAACCTTAGTGAAGTAGCTAATATTGCCTTAGTAGTTAGAAAAACGTTAATATAGCTTTCAGCATGGTATTAGGGCATAAACTGAGGAGAGATTTGGTCTCAGCTATTAAGATACTCATGGATATTTTCAATAGGCAGCTGTAGTTTGGTTATACTAAAATTTTGAACTATTAACAGTCTTTGAAAACCTATTTTATAATAGAATTCAGAGCCAATGAGCAGACTATATTCAAAACTGTATAAGGAGGCTGAAAAGATCAAGAAGTGGAAAGTGAGTGTAGAATCTGAACTGAAGCAGAAAGAAAACAAGTTGCAAGAAAATAGAAAAATAATTGAAGCACAGCGGAAGGCCATTCAAGAACTACAGGTATAATGAAATTTGTAATTGAAAATATAGTATAGTAAATCTTATAATACTATTAAAACTAGAGTATTATTTCAGGGTAAGTTGGGTTTATCTTGTTTCTGTGATGTGGATTTTAAGAATGGTGTTTTTTGAAGTTTCATTAATATTAGTTGCATTTCAACTTTAGGATGAGCAGAAGACAGGCTGCACGAAACTTAATGCAAATGACTAGGGAAATAGTAATTTACTTTAGATAAAGATTGATTTAATGATTCTAATTATAGAATTTTAATTTTTATTAGTTCCTGTTACTGATGATGTTTTGTTTGATATGTCTTTTTTATCATATTAGAAAATGACATTGTAGATAAAACTTTAAATTTAAACCTGTTTCGCTTCAATTTTATGGCATAGTGAAAGAAAAATTTTGAGAAAATGCAACATTGGGTTAGGAGAAAGATAAAATATCATTTCAAAATGTTTAGGGAAGATAATATCACATTAAAATATTGTTAGATACATTTTGGAGATAATTCAGCAAACCTAATTTTAGACTGATGAAGGTGAGATCCATATTCTTATAGGATATCCATAAGTGTGACAAAAAAGTTCTTTTTTGTGTTCAAAGAAAATAATTCTTATAGACCATCATAGCATGTTAGCAAAGAAATGCTGCTTAATGAATATACTCATGTTTATTTTGCTAAGTAAAATGTGATGAACTGTTCTTCTGTCTTGTAAATTAGTTTGAAAATGAAAAAGTAAGTTTGAAATTAGAAGAAGGAATTCAAGAAAATAAAGATTTAATAAAAGAGTAAGTAATAATTTAATGAATTTGTTCTTTACAAATTTATTTTTTATTCCAAACTAATTATTAAAATAATTTCCAAAAATTGAATGAGCTCTTTCTGTTGTATAATATTAATTGATATATAGAATTCTATCTGGGTGCTGTGGAGAAGAGGAAGACATACCTATTTTATATTCTTGCATTTGGCAAACTGTGGTCACTGACTAATAACTTCTCACTTTTTAAAATGACAGGCAGGGGAAGCCATTACTTAGTGTTGAAAAAGGTACCTGATAATCCTATATCTACAACTGCCTATGTATATTGTATACCTTTTTGTTTGACTATTGTTTTAGGTGAAACCCTTGCAGAAGAGGGCTCAACTTTGTTCCAAGCTAATTCTCACTGTCAAATTCCTGTTTTTGCCAGTGGCCCAATCATTCTTCCATTAACTTTGGCTTAAAACTTTAGTATCATCCTTTTTTTTTTATTAATTAATTTATTTTATTTATTTATTTTTGGCTGTGTTGGGTCTTTGTTGCTGCGCGCGGGCTTTCTCTAGTTGCGGTGAGCGGGGGCTACTCTTCATTGCGGTGCGCGGGCTTCTCATTGCCGTGGCTTCTCTTGTTGCAGAGCATGGGCTCTAGGCACACGGGCTTTAGTAGTTGTGGCTTGTGGGTTCTAGAGCGCAGGGTCAGTAGTTGTGGCACACAGGCTTAGTTGCTCCACAGCATGTGGGATCTTCCTGGACCAGGGCTCCAACCCGTGTTACCTGCATTGGCAGGCAGATTCTTAACCACTGTGCCACCAGGGAAGTCCAAGAATTAGGTTTGTAGTTACTTGTTTTGATTTTACAAAACCAGTAACAATAAAAAGTTCCTCTCTCTAGAACAGTGGTTCTTAAGCTTTAGCAAGCTTCAGGATTACCTGCAGAGCTTGTTAAAACACATGTCGTTGGCCTCTCCTCCCCTGCCAGAGTTTCTGATTCAGTGGAGTAGACTTAAGAATTTGTACTTCTAACAAGTGATGTGGATGCTGCTGGTGCAAGGATCATACTTTGAGAACTACTGATTTGTGGTAGAGAATAGTCACAGGCTTTGAAAACAAAACAAAACCACCTGTGATTTCAGTGACTTCTTAACCTTTTCATTTATTAGATTATTGAAAATGTTAAAGGATGTAGTTTATGTAATATTACAGCTTTTGCTCTTCATTAAACTAATATTTAGACTTAAAAATTATTATAAAATGTTAATCTGTAACAATTCATTTCTGCAGAAAAATTATACATTGGAAAATTTAAACTGGTGTATATGTTAGCAACTTCAAGACACCCAGAGGTCTTTTTTTTTTTTTAACTTTCAATACCATTTAATGATATTTGGAAGATATGACTACATTATATTGACCTTTAAAAATTTTTTTGGTTGAGATGTAATTGACATATAACATATTATTTTTAAGTGTACAATGTAATGATTGATATATGTATATATTGCAAAATGATCACCACAATGTCTAGTTAATATCCATTACCACATATAATTACAGATTTTTTGTTTTGACAAGAACCCTCAAGATCTACTCTCTTAGCAACTTTCAAATATACAATATTACTAGCTATATTCATCATGCGGTATATTGCATCCCCAGGATTTATTTTATGACTGGAAGTTTGTACCTTTTAACTCCCTTCACTCATTTTGCCCACCTCCCACCTCTGTCTCTGGCAACCATCAATCTGTTGTCTGTATCTGTAAGTTTGTTTTTAATTTTTTTTTTAAGATTTCACATATAAATGAGACCATATGGTATTTGTCTTTCTTTGTCTGAGTTATTTCATATAGCATAATGCTCTCAAGTTCCATTCATAATGTTGTAAATGACGGGATTTCCTTCATTTTTATGGCTGTATATATATTCCACACTTTATTTATCCATTGATAGTTAGGTTGTTTCCATGTCTTGACTGTTGTAAATAATGCTACATTGAACATGGGGATGCATATACCTTTTCAAGTTAGTATTCTTGTTTCCTCTGGATAAATCCCAAGAAGTAGAATTGCTAGATCATATGGTTTTATTTTTAATTTTTTGAGGAACCACCAAACTGTTTTTCATAGTGGCCGAACCAATTTATATTCCCACCAGTAGTGCACAAGGGTTCCCTTTTCTCCACATCCTCCCAACACTTGTTATCTCATCTTTTTAATAATAGTCATTCTAATAGGTGTGAGGTAGTATCTCATTGTGATTTTGATTTGCATTTCCCTGGGGGTTAGTGATGTTGGGCACCTTTTCATGTACCTGTTGACCATCTATATGTCTTCTCTGGAAAAATCTCTGTCCAGATCCTCTGCCCACATTAAAATCAGATTGTTTTTTGCTACTGAGTTGCATGACTTCTTTATGTACTTTGGATATTAACCCCTTATCAGATATATGATTTGCAGATATTTTCTCTCATTTAGTAGGTTGCCTTTTAATTTTGTTTATGGTTTCCTTTGCTGTGCAGAAGCTTTTTAATTTGATGTAGCCCACTTGTTTATTTTTCCTTTTGTTACCTTTGCTTTTGGTGTTAAATCCAGAAAATCATCACCTATGTCAAGGAGCTTACTGCCTATGTTTTCTTCTAGGAGTTTTATGATTTCAGATCTTAGGTTCAAGTCTTTAATCCCTTTTGACTTTATTTTTGTGTATGGTGTAAAGTAGTGGTCCAGTTTTGTTCTTTTGCATGTGGCTGTCTAGTTTCCCAAACACCATGTATTGAAGAGACTGTCCTTTCCCCATTCTATATGTTTTTGGTTTCTTCGTCATGAATTAATTGACCGTGTATCTGTGGGTTTATTTCTGGGCTGTCTATTCTGTTCCATTGATTTATGTGTCTGTTTTTATGCCAGTACCGTACCATTTTGATTACTATAGCTTTACAATATAGTTTCAAATCAGGAAGTGTGATGCCTCCAGCTTTAGTCTCCTTTCTCAAGATTACTTTGGCTAATTGGGGTTTTTGGTGATGCCATACAAATTTTGGTATTGTTTGTTCTGTTTCTGTGAAAAATACCATTGGAAATTTGAGTGGGATTGCATTGAATTTGTAGATTGCTTTCAGTAGTGTGGTATTGTGATTTATAAGAAAAAAATATATATTTGGTCATTCAGATGACCAAGATATATTTCACATATATATTTAGTTTTCATCCATCTTTCCTGACTCACAACTCCTCAAACCCTTGGAATTTCCTAAATGTTGAGAGTGAAAAGGTGTCTTGTTATGCTAATGAGGTGACTTTTGGACCCCACCTAAGGATAGGGGCCGGCTGCCTGGAGAGCCAACCAAGTGGTTAGAAGATTGGAACTTCCAACCTCTGGGGACAGGCGAGGGCCTGGAGGTTGGATCAGTTGCCAATGGCTAAAGATTTAATCAGTCATGACTATCTAATGAAGCCTCTGTAAAAACCTGAGAGGTCAGGGCTCGAGAGGTTCCTGGTTGGTGAACATGTGGAGATTTGGGGAGAATGATGAGCTTGGAGAGAGCATGAAAGATTCTCACCCTTTCCTCATACCTTGCCCTATGCATCTTTCCCACTTGGCTGTTCCTGAGTTATATCCTTTTATGATAAACCAGTACGCTAGTAAGTAAATTGTTTCTCTGAGTTCTCTGAGTCATTCTAGCAAATTAATAGAACCCAAGGAGGAGGTCATGGGAACCTCTGATTTATAGCCAGTTGGACAGAGCCACAGGTAATGACCTGGGCTTGCAACTAGCATCTGAAGTTGATGGGATAAGGGGAGGGTAGCAGTCTTTTTTTTATTTTTTTATTTTTTTTAACATCTTTATTGGAGTATAATTGCTTTACAATGGGTAGCAGTCTTATAGGACTGAACCCTTAACTTATGAAGTCTGATGCTATCTCCAGGTAGATGGTGTCAGAATTGAATTGTAGGACACTCAGCTGTGGTGCCCAGAATTGCTTGTTGGTGTGGGGAACCCAATTCCAAATTTGGAATTGGTTCCAGACTCCATTTAGGTAATGTGGACATTTTAACAATATTAATTCTTCTAATTCATGGACACAGAAGATTTTTCCATTTATTTGTGTCTTCTTCAATTTCGTTCATCAGTGTGTTATAGTTTTCAGTGTGCAGGTCTTTTACCTCCTTGGTTAAATTTATTCCTAAGCGTGTTATTCTTTTTGATGCAATTGTAAATGGAATTATATTCTTAATTTCTCTTCTGATAGTTCGTTATTAGTGTACAGAAATACAACTGATTTTTGTATGTTGGTTTTGTATCCTGTAACTTTACTGAATTTGTTTATTAGTTCTAACAGTTTTTCGGTGGAGGCTTTAGGGTTTTCTATATATAATAACATGTCATCTGCAAATAGTGACAGTTTTACTTTGTTCTTTCTGATTCAAGTGCCTTTTATTTTCTTGTCTATTGCTGTGGCTAGGACTTCCAATACTATGTTGAATATCAGTGGCAAGAATGGGCATCCTTGTCTTGTTCCTGATCTTAGAGGACAAACTTTCAGCTTTTCAGGGTTGAGTATGATGTTAGCTGTGGGCTTGTTATATATGGCTTTTATTATGTTGATGTAGGTTCCCTCTGTACCCACTCTGTTGAGAATTTTTATCATAAATGGATTTTGAATTTTGTCAAAAGCTTTTTCTGCATCTGTGAGATGATCAGAGGTCTTATTCACATAATTAATGACTCTTCAGAAAATTACTTATTTTATGTTTTGAAGGTAAGATAGCTAGAATATTTCTGGGGTAAGTAGTAATGAAAATCCCAATCCTCTCTTCTCGTTTTATTTCTTAGGTGAATCTGGAACTGTTTACTAAAAGGTTATTGAAAGCTACTTGGGTAGAAACTTTTTAAGGAGCTTTTCACTTTAAAAGGAGGCAGTTATTAAATCACCTTTGCTAATAGTACAGTCAACCAATTTTTCCTTCATATAGTCACTTATGAACGATATGTGATATATATTAAATATTGTGATGTTTTAAGAATTTCTTTAAAATTGTAACAGTAATGTTTCATAACTTTTATATATGATTTTGCTTTGAGATAGATTACACTTATGCAAACTCTTTCCTCTGTTTCAGGAATAATGCTACAAGGCATTTATGTAATCTACTCAAAGAAACTTGTGCCAGATCTGCAGAAAAGACAAAGAAATGTAAATATCTTTCTCATTTTATATGATTTTATCAATTTATTGTTATTACTTTAATGGTGGGGGGTGGAGAGGGGAACAAATTGTCTTTTCATTTTTTGGAACCAATTAAAAAATTTTTTTTTAATTTTTAAATTTTTATTTATTTATTTATTTGGCTGCGTTGGGTCTTAGTTGTGGCACGTGGGATCTTCATTGCAGCATGCAAGGTCTTTTGGTTGTTGCATGTGGGGTCTTTTCATTGTGGCATGTGGGGTCTTTTCGTTGCAGCACGCGGGCTTCTCTCTACTTGTGGCGCACGGGCTCCAGAGCACGCGGGCTAGGTAGTTGTGGTGCATGGGCTGTCTAGTTGCGGCACGTGGGCTCCAGAGTGTGCAGGCTCAGTAGTTGTGGCACGTGGGCTCTCTAGTTGTGGTGCGTGGGCTCTAGAGCATGCAGGCTCAGTAGTTGTGGCACGGCCTTAGTTGCCCTGCGGCATGTGGGATCCTAGTTTCCCGACCAGGGATTGAACCCGTGTCCCCTGCATTGGAAGGTGGATTCTTAACCACTGGACCACCAGGGAAGTCCCAGGAGCCATTTTTTATTTGAACAAGTTATATGTGTCTCATACCATTTCTTTATATAAGTAGTAACTAGATTCTCCGTTCTTTGAGCTTTGAAAAGTTCTTCAAGCTTTTTGAAAGATAATATATTTTAAAAGATACATATTTACTTGGCATTTATGGTTAATTCTCATTTCAGTTCAAGTGTGATCTTGAGACTAACCTTCTCTTCTGTTTGGAACAACCAGGAAATTGAATCAAGAATGATATATAGCCATGTTCATAATAGAAAATACTGATGGAGGGCTATGCTGAAAGCATAGTGCTTAAGAATAGCAGTGTAGTATTTATTTATAAATAGAATTCTCAAATTTCTTCTAAAGAAACATTATTTTAAAGCATTCTATTAAGGTTGTGGTATATATGTGAAAGTGCATGTTTTTATTTTATGCATATTTTGATGTTAATTGTAAAGTAGGAATTTTTTTCGTTTTGATGAAAAACATAATCTGATTTTCAAAAATAATTGTTTTTGTCTTTGTCATTAATCTGCCACTAGGTCTACTTTGTTGTTTGTTTGTTTCTTCCAAGAATCTATTGGGAAATACTGTCTACCTGCTTTTTCGGGATAGCCTCTATTTTTCAAATTTTAATTGATACCACACAGCTTAAGAGCTTGGACTGAAGACATAGATAGCCCTGTGCTCAAATTCAAACTTTCAGTTGTTATCTGCTTGACCTTGAATAATTTGAATAATTTATGTAATCTCTGACCCTCTGTTTATTAGTTAATAAAGTACCTCAGTGTTGTTCTGAGAATTAAATTAGTTAATAAATATAAAATTCTTAGAACAGTGCAAAGTGCTCAATAAATGTTAGCCGTTATTATTATTTCTAGTATGCAGTATTGCTAGTTATTTTATTCTTGGTCTCTGCCTAAAGTACTTTGCTTTTGTAACTATATATACCTTCCAGAATGTACTGCACCACTATCAGCTCTTACACGATACCCTGTTTATTCAACTTGCAAGATTAACTTTTCTGTCTAAATATAAAAAGTGGTGAAAAGTATATGGATGGGGTAGAGAGATAGTATATGGACTGCATTGTAGAAAGTAACCTGGGCTAGAGAGACAAGGCTGCTAGTTCTTTCTTCCATTTAGTTTTAAGCTAAGTCAGATATCAGATGGTGGGAGAGGTTTGAAGAACCTTTTAAACATTTTTAGGTGATCTCTTAAATGAACTAAAGAGTATATCTTTTTTTTTTCATATTTCAGTTTATTTATTTATTTATTTATTTATTTATTTATGGCGCCGCCACATGGCTTGCAGGATCTTAGTTCTCCAGCCAGGGATTGAACCCGTGCCCTTGGCAGTGAAAGCACAGAGTCCTAACCACTGGACCACTACAGAATTCCTCTAAAGAGTATATCTTGATGTGACATGTAGATTCCTTTTTTCCTAAAACATCTTTTATTTATTCTATTATTATTATGATTATTATTATTTTTTAAATTTTTAATGGAGTATACTTGATTTACAATGTTGTGTTAGTTTCAGGTGTACAGCAAAGTGAATCAGTTACACATATACATATATCCAGTCTTTTTAGATTCTTTTCCCATATAGGCCATTACAGAGTATTGAGTAGAGTTCCCTGTGCTATGTAGTAGGTCCTTATTAGTTATCTATTTTATATATAGTAGTCTGTATATGTCAGTCCCAATGTCCCATTTTATCCCTTCCTCCCACCTTACCTCCTGGTAACCGTAAGTTTGTTTTCTACATCTGTAACTCTATTTCTGTTTTGTAGATAAGTTCATTTGTACCTTTTTTTAGATTCCACATATAAGCAATATCATACGATATTTGTCTTTCTCTGTTTGACTTACTTCACTCAGTATGATAATCTCTTGGTCCATCCATGTTGCTGCAAATGGCATTAGTTCATTCTTTTTTCTGGCTGAGTAATATTCTGTTGTTTATATGTACCACATTTTCTTTATCCATTCCTCTGCGGATAGACATTTAGGTTGCTTCCACGTCCTGGCTATTGTAAATAGTGCTGCAGTGAACATTGGGGTGCATGTATCTTTTTGAATTATGGTTTTCTCCGGATATATGCCCAGGAGTGGTGGATCATATGGTAGCTCTATTTTTAGTTTTGTAAAGAACCTCTATACTGTTTTCAATAGTGGCTGTACCAATTTACATTCCCACCAACAGTGTAGGAGGGTTCCTTTTTCTGCACACCCTCTCCAGCATTTACTGTTTGTAGATTTTTTGTTGATGGCCATTCTGACCAGTGTGAGGTAATACCTCATGGTAGGTTTGTTTTTTTTTTCTTTCAGATGGTAAAATTTTTATTGGAAATACCTGATCTATATTTAGAACTCATAAACGTACAGTTGAATAAAATAGATTCACATACCCAAGTTCTTCCAAACACACTTAAAAGTTTTCCAATCACTGAATCAAGAAATGAGTTTTAAATTTAATTAAAATGAAATAAAATGAAAAATCAGTCCCTCCATCTCATCAGCCACATTTCCAAAGGTCTGTTGCTCACCTTTGGGGCATTGGAGGTCTAGATAATACTGTTAAGCCTAAGTCTGATTGTACTGTTGCTGTGCTCCTAATTCTCCAGCAGTTTCCCATCACACTCAACAGAAAAGTCAAAGTCCTGACAATGGTCCACAAGGCCTTTCATGTCTGCCCCTGCCTACTCTTCCATCCTCATCTCTTGCTTCTCTCCTCCTCATTGACTCCACTCTGGCCACCTCAGACTCTCCAGACCTACTCCCACTTCAAGTTCTTTGTCCCTGCTGGTCCCTCTGCCTGGGATGCTCCCACCCCTCCCCAACATCATCATGTGCTGCTCCCTCACTTCCTTCAGGTCTTTATTCAAATACCATCTTACCCTAGGTTCTAGCCTAGCCACTCTATTGTACATTGATGACCCCAACCCCTACTGACACTTCAAGTCCTTCTTCCCTGAATTGTTTCACTCCTGGGCAGTCAATCACTATCTGACAAACTCTAGGTTTTACTTTTTTGAGATGTTTATTATCTTACCTCCTCCCGCAATGGAATATAAGCTCTATGAGATTAAAATTGTTGTCTGTTTATTCACTGCTGGATCCCTGGCCCTGAGCATATCACTTGTTGAATGAATGTACCTCATGGTAGTTTTGATTTGCATTTCTCTTATAATTAGTGATGTTGAGCTTCTTTTCATGTGCTTTTTAGCCATGTGTATGTCTTCTTTGGAGAAAAGTCTTTTTAGGTCTTCCACCCATTTTTTGACTGGGTTGTTTGCTTTTTTGATATTGAGTTGCATGAGCTGTTTGTATATTTTGGAGATTAATCCCTTGTCGGTTGCTTCATTCGCAAATATTTTCTCCCATTCTGAGGGTTGTCTTTTTGTTTTGTTTATGGTTTCCTTTGCTGTGCAAAAGCTTTTAAGTTTAATTAGGTCCCATTTGTTTATTTTTGTTTTTATTTTCATTACTCTAGGAGGTGGATCAAAAAAGATCTTGCTGTGATTTATGTCAGTGTTCTGCCTATGTTTTCCTCTAAGAGTTTTATAGTCTGCGGCCTTACATTTAGGTCTTTAATCCATTTTGAGTTTATTTTTGTGTATTAGGGAATGTTCTAATTTCATTCATTTACACGTAGCTGTCCAGTTTTCCAGACACCACTTATTGAACAGACTGTCTTTTCTCCATTGTATATTCTTGCCCTAAAAACATCTTAATACTTGCCTTATATTTACTGTAAAGTCCATCTGTATTCTTGCTGTAAGCCTTTATTTTTGCTATTGTGATTTTCTGTCTTTTATTTATTCATTCAACATTTTAAAAAGTGCCTACTATGTGCCATGAAATGTTCTAGATGCTGAGGGAAAACAGTAGTAAACAGACAAAATTTCTGCTATTATGGAGTATGCACTCTTGTAAAGGGACACATACCATAAATGAATAAATAAAATACATGTTGGGTGATGACAACTGCTTAAAAAGAGAGTATTTTGGGATAGGGTATTTGGGGAAGTTTTTTTCTGATTAAGTGGTATTTGATTAGAGACCTGAATAAATGAGGGAATGTATCATGTAGCTATTTTGGGAATGAATATTTCAGGCAGAGGAAACAGCAAATGCAAAATCCCTTAGATGAGAGCCTGTTGAATCTTTTCAAGTCATAACAGTGAGGTCACTGTGCTGTTCCTTCCATATTTCTTACCTTTTTTGGATCTTTCATCTTCTTTTCTCATTGTGCTCCCTTCAGGATAATTTCTTCTGCTTTCTTCCAGTTCACTAATTCTCTATTTAGGTGTTTCTAAACTGTTTTTAAATTCATCTGTTAGGCCTTAATTTCTGCTCTTGTATTCTCTGGTTCTGTTCTTTAAAAAATATCTGTAGTGTTACTTTTTAGAGTTTCAAATTCCTTGCAGAAATTTTTAAACTCGTTTTTCTTTTGTCTCCATGAGCATAGTAAGCTTAGTTTTATTAAATTTTTTGTCCAGCAATGCCAATATCTGGAATTCCTTGGGATCTGTTTCTGTGGTTTGTTGTTTTGTAGATTCTAGTTCTTGTTGTTTATCTCGTTGTGTACTTCATTATCTTTGATTGTTTGCTTGAGACTTAGAATGATGTGACATTTTCCTAGTTCTTTGAATGCTGAGAAATTTTAGATTATATCCTGGACATGTTGTGAGATTCTGGGTCCTGTTAAAAATCCCCTGGAGAATGTTTGTTTGTTTGTTTGTTTGTATTTTAGCAGATAGGCAACTCAAGTTTAGATCACAAGTTCTATCTTACCTTTTGTGTGCTGAGGTTCCATTATCAGTTCAGTTTTCAAAGCTTTTGCCGTGTTACTCTGCGTCTGTTTCATGTACGCTCCATTCAAGATTAGATTAGTTCTGGGACTTGGATAGTGATTTCAGAGCCTTTGCTATATTTGCCTTGGGTCTACCTTGTACATGCACATCCTCCCTTTTCCCTATGGGACTTGTGCCAAGTCATACAAATAATTAGGGAATCCCCTTCTCGAGCTCTCTCTAGCATCGCCCCTTCACCCTCAGCCTTACAGGAGTCCCGTCCTCCTGTCCTTTGGGGAGAGACATGGAGTTTCTCCTGGGGTTTTATATGCACTTGCTGCCATGGCTGCTGTAGCTCCACTACTGGAGCCACCCTTGGGGCAGGGCTGGAAGAGAAAAAAAAAAGAAAAAAAAAATCAGGATTTCCTTTTGCTTTTACAGTTCTGCTGGGCCCTTACACTTTAGTAATGCTAGGAGAGAAGGTAGGAAAAAAACTAAACAAACAGGAAACTCACCTTCACATGAGTCACTTCTTCAAGATTTTACTTTTCTTCCCAATCTACCTGCTTTTGCTTACTTTTCAGATTCCTCGAGTAGTTGCTTTATGGATTTCATCCAGAGTTTTCAGTTGTAGTCAATGGGAGAGAAAGGCTATAGTGGGCGTATTCCATCTTGACTGACACTGGAAGTTGGTTTAGGTTTTCTGAGTTATAATCCTCAACCTATTCTTGGCCTGATGATTCATCATTATCTTTTTAGATCTTTGATTCTTTCAATAATTCAAAAAATTCCTCCAGATTTTTGTCTTTAGGAGGAAGATTGGTCAGAATTATTTAGTCATTACCATAAAACAGAGTCCTGGATGCTTTTTTCAAAATATAGATCAAATAACGTCACTGTCTAATTTTTTCAGTGGCTTTCCATAATTTTCAGGATAGCATGGTGTTTGCCACTTCCCTTCACCTTGCCAAAAGTTTTCACATGTCCCACATACACAAGCTCATGGAGAACTACTTGTTAACCCCTAAACAGATTATACTTCTGAGTTTTTGCATATGTTTATTGGCTGATCCTCCTTCCTTCTTCATCTTGTTAATTCATATTTGTCCTTCAAAACTCAGAGTAATTATTACCACCCTTGGGAAATATTCCCTAATTTTTCACTCTGACTTAGATGCTCCTCTTCATTTACTTAGTACCCTTAGTATACCTTTACCATGTATTTATGAATTCCTTCAACAAATATTGAGTACCTACTACATCTTACTGTAAGCTTGCAGGCAAGGGATCATGTCTTATTTGACTCAGTATATTCAACACTTTGCACAGTGTCTGTGAAGATAGCAGGCAATAAATAAACTCATGAATGAATAAATAAAGAATAAATTTGTTCTTAGATGTACCTTAAAAAAAAAACCCTTTAAATGGCTGTCTATTGCTCACATTAAGTACATTGGAATTCTTTAGCCTGCCATTTGAAGTACTGCATACATTTTTTTTTTTTTCTGTAGCCTTATTCCTTAATCTAAATTACTTAGTGTTGAAAAGGACTTTAAAGCTTTTTGGTCTATTTACATATCCATTGCTTTAATTCTTTTATAGGAAATTGATAATTTCCTTTGTGACTACCAAGTGGTAGTCTTTCCTGGGTTTGAACATATTCAGTGTTGGAAACCCACTAACCGCGAGGCTGTCATTTAAGCACAGCTCTTATTTTTATGTTGAAATCTCTCTCTCTCTCTCTCTTTTTGTTTTTCTGGCCACCCCACGCAGCTTGCGGGATCTTAGTTCCCCACCAGGGATGGAACCTGGGCCCCCTGCAGTGAAAGTGTGGACCGCCAGGGAATTCCCTGTTGAAATCTCTTATACTGAAATCTCTTTGTAATTTCTCTCTTCTTACTGTAATTCTTCTCCTTAAGGCATACAGAAGAAGTCTAAGCACTTTTTTATCTCTTTAGATTTTTAAAGGTGGTTACTTGTCCTTTCTGAATCTTGTCTTCTTCAGCCTAGATGTTTCAAGATTCTTTGTACTTTTGTTATTTTGGTTGATCTGTTTGAATATTGTTGTTATATTTAGGAGTCCAGATCTGTATGAGGTAATCTAATGTGTAACTTGACCCGTATAAAGGACTATTTCTTGTCTAATTGTAGGTGTCATTAATGAACTCTAAAGTCAGCTTATTTGATAGTCACATTGTATTATAGGCTTTAGTGACTTCACTAGTAATTAAAATCTTTCACTTTTTTTTTTTACATCATTCTTTGCAAGTGCATTTAGATTTTTGGATCCAAATAGCATTCTTTGCATTTATCCCTACTGGATTTCATTAGGCAGACCTGTGTTTTAATCATGTACCACCACTTATTATTTTGGGATCCTAGCAAATAACATAATTTTTCTGTGTCACACTTTTGTTATCTGTGAAATGGGAATAATCATAGTTCCATTTATCTATACCTAGATTTCTACCTAAATATATAGTATATGTATTTATGCATATATTTTCCCCCTTGCCAGGACTCTGGCATTTTCTTGATCCTTATAATTTACAGTTTTGTCAGTGCAACCATTTGAATCTATGTGCACCAGTCTATTTCTTTAGACCAGGAAAGCCTTATGATATCTTTGGTCACTTATTCTGATTTCTGTTTGGGCATACTTATTATTTGTTTGTTGGCCCTCTGTTCATCATTTCTCTAATTGTTTTAATATTTGTTCCCCCACTCCTTCTATTTACATTTGTTTCCTGTATTAGGAAACAATTTGACTTCTGAAGTATCAGTTCTTTCCTGTCCTGCCTCTAATCTCTAGTTCCTTTGAGTCTCTCATTATCTAATCCATTGCCCCTTTCCTCCTTATTTGTTGTTTCTATTTAATTCACCCCATTTCTTGAATTTCTAACGTGGCCTGTTCTTTCTTTATGACTGTATCTTCCTCTTTCACTGAGACCATATTTTCTTGGTTCTGTTGAGAATACCAAACAGTTTTCTGAAATCTTCATCTGAATTCTCTAGAGTACATTTTCAGAGATGGGCTGTTCCTTTTAACATCTTTCATGTTCCCTTTTCTTTGTCTGACAGTATTTTTTCATAGGCCTCATGTAGGTTTTCTAACCATATACATCATTGAAAAAAGCAAGAACTATCTAGACTAAATAAACTAGGTGATAAACTGAGCTTGGTCCTAGTATAGTGGTTGAATCCTCTTTTTATATTTATAGTTGTACGGCAGGTCACTGAGCAATTTCTAATGTTTTCACCTTGCATGGCTCTACTTATGGTAGCTGAATCTCTTTTCTGTCCCTTCTGTGTGGTTTTCTCGTACTCTGATAAATTTTGTAGACTATATGATTCTGAGTGATTTTAGTCAACAAACTCAAGTATGCACAAGGTTTTTATGTCTTAAAATGTTAAAAAAATCTTAATTTTTAAGATTTTTTTTATATCTTTATTTATATTTATATTTTATGTTTATATTTTTTAATATTTTTATATCTTTTTTATATCTTTATATCTTAAAGCCTTCATTCTGCTAGCGTGGAAGAAATTATCTCAGTAAATTTGGGAATTTTTCTTCTTTCCCTGGGATTGTATGTAAATTTGGGGGTGCCCATATAGTACCATGTGGTAGAGAGGGACGTTTGTTTCTCAGTCATCTATCCTCTGAGACTTTCATCATTTCGATTGGTATTCAGTTATTGGTCCACATAGATAGTTGGTGAGCTGTTCCTCATACCACTCCTCAGGGCCTATTCAGGTATGCTGGTTCTCTGTGCTTTATCCCACCATGCTCAGTTGCACAACGTGTTGGAACAAGGGAAATTATGAAGCTGTTTAAGGCCCTACCTGTCTATATATATTTCACAGGCATTTCTTCTCAGGTTTTGTCATCTTCCTAGAGTTATACTGAAGAAAAAAAAAAGCACAGCCCCACTCTACTCTTGGTTTGCCCTAACTCTCTGGGATTTCTGTGTTCCCCAACCCTGAGGCTTAGCTTGGTGAGGGTAGAGGGCTACAGAACCCTTTCTTAAGTACCTGCCAGAATCTAATAAGCTCTCTCAGCTTCCCCTTTTAAAGGCTTCTTCCTTACAAACTGGTAAATATTTCTTAGGTCTAGAGGATGGAAGCTTTGCTCTGACTTATATATTTTGAAAATCTATTACTTGTTTATATCTTGAATCTTTCCCCTAATCCCAATACTGGGCTTTTGAAACTCAAAGACATTTTCTTTGCTTTTGGTTGAATCATTTCTTATTTAAGATGATGAGTGCAGCAAGATCTAGTTGGCCAAATTAGGGCAAAGTAAGTGTGTGTGTGTGTGTGTGTGTGTGTGTGTGTGTGTATGTGTATGAGAGAGAGAGGAGGGAGAGGGGAGAGAGAGGGAAGGGAGGAGGGAATAAGGGAGTGAGGTGGGGGTGGGGAGTTAGATAGATAGATAGATACCAGGAAAACCAAAAAGGTAGGCTTGTATTGTTACAGTATTATGTCAGTACATTAGAACACTCTGCTATGAAAGTCCCTTCTCTATGCCACCTGTAGCAACTTGCTCCTGACAACTGTAAAGTACATCTATACCAATTTATTTTTTTTTTGTAGTTTTATTTATTTGCTTTTTAGTACTTGCCTATTGGAAGAATGACTGGAGGGTATTTTGGAAGTACTGGTGGTAGTGGTAATGGGAAGATTGGAGGTGTTGGCAATAGAATGCAGTTCTTTGGCGCAAATAATTTCTGGGGAATAGAGAAGGTTTGTTGCTAAATGTGTTTGTTAGTGAATATGAGACAGTGAATAGATGGAGTGAGAAGGATGAACCATCTTTCTGTTGAAATGCTGATGTGTTCTGTCTTTATTTCTTTAAATTTTCCAGCCCTTTAATATTCAAATAAAAGTGGTTTGGCTCCTGTTCCATGTGCTGTGATAAGTCTAGAGCTCGCTCCAGTATTTTTGAGGGGTTTAGGATACTTGTATTCTTCTAAAGTCAGTTCATTTGGCTCTTCATTGACATTTGAGTCTATCGTAGCTGCCGTTCTCTTGTTTTGCAGCTTGTTACTGAGAATATAGGACTACTACCCTCCCTTTAGTCTAATGTGGTTTCTGTGATGCTTGGCCTTACCTGGGGGAATGATGATGGGACAGCTGCATTTCTTTTCCTGCCTCGTGCCTTAATTCTCTACAGCACCACCTATCAACTCTAAGTTTTACTGACTTTACTCAAGGCTTGAGTATAGTTAGAGGGAATCATTGCTCAGGTTAAAAAACAACAACAACAAAAAAAACCCTAAAAAATATTATAGAGGATTTACAGGAGATTTGTCCTTGGGGCTACACCTATTCTTAACTTGTTCCTCTGGTCTTGAGATTTATCTTCTTTCCTGCCTCTTCAGAGATAGAGCAGAAACAAGAGTGAGCTTTGCCTTTCACATGTACTTCATGAATCTTAAATATACAAAGGAAAAATACTTCATAGACTAGTGGTTAAATCCCTACTTATTGTAAAGGCTAAAACTGTAAATATGTTTTAGAAAGTTTGAATAAATTAATGAATAGTAGTAATTCTGTAAAAGGAAATTAGAGATAATTGAACAGCACCTAGCATTTGAGGTTATGTCATGAAATATGACCATACCTTACTACGAAGCTGCTTTTGATACTACTTTAAAAGACTCAGAAGATATACCAGTGCCCTTTACTAACACAGATTCTTAAATATTTTAATGTTTACCGGAGACATTTGAGTATTATCTTATTGGAAGTGTAATTGTTTTAAAATTTACTTTTGAAATATTTTATATTTATAATAGATGAATATGAGCGGGAAGAAACTAGGCAAGTTTATGTGGACCTAAATAGTAACATTGAGGTAAGTGGTATTGAAAATTTGAATATTTTAAGCAGATGCATTTCTAAGCAAATTAGAGTGATAGCTACAAAGATATGAACAATTGTTCTTGCTAAAGGGATTATTGCTTATCTTTTGATATATGATTATATCCAATAAAATTCCCAGGGTTCTATACCATGAGTATTAATGTTCTGTTTTTAGTATTTTTTGAATTTACATGTTGGTGACACTATTTAACTTAATTTATTAGATATTAACTCTGTGTCAGAGACTAGCACATTGTGACACTTAACCATTAATTTGAAAAACATACCAGTATTATCAATCTGTGTCTGGTGCCTGTTTACCTTTTTTACCCCATCCCCTATCATTTTCCACTTTGCTTCTCTTCTATAGTTGTTCCTTTCTTTTTTGTTTCTCAAACTTGCTAAGCTCTTTCTGATCTTGCTTCTTTGAATTTGTTTCTTCTATCTAGAACTTCTGTATCCAAGATCTTATGCAAACTCATAAGCTTCATTCTGCTTTTTTATTATCCCCTTTACTACTTTACCTAAAATGTCTTTCTATTCAATTATCCTCTATCTCCTCACCTTCTCTAACTTTTCTGAAGAGCACTTAAAACTACATGATATTTATTTGATATACGTGTGTGTGTGTATTTGTGTGTGTATATATTCTTTCTTACACTGGAATATAAATTCGTTCCAATAGGGTAAGGACTTTGTCTTATATCCTAAGTGCTTAAAACAGTGCCTGGCACATAATTGACACTCAGTAACTATTTATTAAATGAATAAATGAATTCATCCAATTTTACAAATCAGGATTTGTTGAATGTTGAATGAACTCATGCTGCCAGGTAATGGAAGTATAATTTGAACTCTTATGGGGAGAGACCTCACAGAGGTTACACTTTAGTGAAGACAGAAATATGTAAGCAAAAATCAACAGAAAATTACAGATTTTGATATGGGCTATTAAGTAAATGACTAGAGTACCAACAATTGTTTTGCTGCTGTTTGGTAATATATAACCTGTCTTCAGTGCCTTTAAGCGCCTGGGAAGCTACCTTAATAGACACTCTTAATATTTTAGTAAATTATTTAATTGTTAAAAGTTATAGAATTTTCATTATTCAGAGTTGTATAGTTTTAAATATAATGATCACATGATACAAATTTATTATTTTCATTGTTTGAGGAAAGCTATTTAAAAAGTCTAAGTATGATTCTTAAAAGTTAAATATATTTCAGAAAATGATAATAGCTTTTGAGGAACTTCGTGTGCAAGCTGAGAATTCCAGACTGGAAATCCATTTTAAGTGTAGGAATCCTTATTTTTTATATTACTCTTTTGCTGTTTATATTTTTATTAGATTCTGCTAATGTTTTCATACCTTCAGCTTGATGCCTAAACTATTGAAAATTTCTGTATTGTATATGGTTTTATAA
This sequence comes from Balaenoptera physalus, assembly GCF_965194825.1. Lineage (NCBI taxonomy): Eukaryota > Metazoa > Chordata > Mammalia > Artiodactyla > Balaenopteridae > Balaenoptera > Balaenoptera physalus. The sequence continues at coordinate 95,303,736 of NC_138882.1, read as the reverse complement.
GCCCCTCAAAATCCTGTGGAATGTGGCAGGGAATTGGTATATGTTAAAAATACCCTTTTGGCTTCAAAAGCTACATTTTCCCTGAAATCAAATTATGGTTTATATAATGGTGTGATTTGGTGATTTGAAGTGTGATTTGGTCTTATTTTTACATTTCTTGGTCAAGTTGCATGTTAAAATAATAATATACATACACATTTAAAATTTGTTATTTCAGACTAGTGTGTTATAAAGAAAAAACTTTTATATATCTGCTATTATAAGAATGATAGAATTTTTAAAAGTTATTGTAACTTTGATATTATTTAAATTCTTTATTTTACTAAACAGAAAGCAGCAAGAAAATAGCAGTTTTAACTTGTTAGAAACCTTTGGGGTTTAATATCTAGATAAATAAGGAAGTGAAATAAAATATCAGAAACTAAAAATTTTGTTTGTTATACAGTTATGTTAAGATATTAAAGTATATTTGTTTTATTTTTAAAGTAAAGGAAGATTATGAAAAAATCCAACGTCTTGATGAACAATACAAGAAGGAAGTAAATAACAAGGAAAAGCAGGTATTTTTTAAAAATCAACTTTCTGTATTCTTTATATTCGCTAATTCATGAGATACTTAAAATTTCAAGAGAAATTTGTACTTGCTGCCTGCTTGATAAATTTCTGAGAGAATTTTAATATTATACATATTTAAATATATTTTCCATTTGCCTTAATTTCCATTGACTCAAATTTATACATACTAAATGCTAGCCCTTTTTTAAAATCAGTGAATCTTCTACAATATAATTAGTGGGTTTTAGGACATTGCTGTAAAAATATATTATTTTGTGAGAAGTTTTGTTCAGACAAAAACCTCATAAAATACAAAGATGATGGTGATTGACCACTCAACCCACATTTTGCAGTTTATTTTGAAATACACTATTTATGACACCAATGAAGGGGAACTAAAACATTCTTTTGCTTCTTTCTATTAATGACACATAGTGCGAGACTTGAAAATGGTGAGTCTGTGTGCTTTTGCAGTCACAAGAATGTTGATTTCAGATGATTATTAGGCCAACTTTAACAGTTTCAAGCCTTCTGAATCCAGAATGGAAAATGAAATATAGAAAGGAGTCCTCATCTCTCTACTTCCCCCTATTTTTCCTGAGTTTTTATCTGACTTGCCACAGATACCTTGTAATTATAGATAATAAGGATACCTACTTGAACAATAATGGCAAATGTTAATTGAAAGTACAGAGAAGATTCTTAGAGTTTTCTTTAAGTTCTGGTTAAATGATAGAATTCTGATTTATGTGTTATACTTCGATCTTTTGAAAGAGTTAACAATTTTTTCTGTATTTTAACTGTATATTTTAAACCAGATTTCTGAAAGAAGGAGGTCTTCTTAAAATTTAAAATTGTGCTTATTATTACAGAACACAAAAATAGAATAAAGTGCTAAGAAGCTTGTTGGAATCCTGGGTACATGAGCAGAGCTTACAGATTTGGGGGGGTTCCCTGTAAAATTATGCTGTGGCCAGCTAGTGTTTTTGTTGGGGACTCCTAAATGTCATTATTTGTAAGGCTTTTTTTTTCTGGAGTTCTCCAAATTCCTGCCGGGGAATGTAAACTTTGCTGATGGCATTTTGGGGCTGGTTTGGCAGGGTAGGAAGGACAAGCTGAGTCTCATCATTCCGTATGCTGACTTCTCAGTTATATCCTTTGTCTCCACCCCTTCCTTTGCCTGGAATACCCAGGTTTAGAGATTCTTTTTTTCAATTTGATCATGCCAGTGTCTCTTATAAAGATGGAGTAGGTTAATTCTCTGACTACATTGGCTTTCAGGGAGTAGAGTCCAGGGAAGGAGGGTTAAGAGGGCCTAGGGAGGTCTTACTACTCTTTGCAGACTTCCAGTCTCCTTATACTTAGTCTCCTGTTTCATACCTACCTTCCACAGTGTCTGTTGCTTCTAATTCTTGAAACATTCTGTTTCTTTGGGATTGAATTATCTTGCTTCTCATTTGTAATCTTCCCTGTGTAGACTCTTAGTTTTTTTTTTTTTTTTAAATTTATTTTTATTTATTTATTTATTTGGCTGCGCTGTGTCTTTGTTGCTGCGCATGGGCTTTCTCTAGTTGCGGTGAGTGGGGGCAACTCTTTGTTGCAGTGCGCAGGCTTCTCATTGCGGTGGCTTCTCTTGTTTTGGAGCACGGGCTCTAGGTGCGTGGGCTTCAGTAGTTGTGGCACATGGACTCAGTAGTTGTGGCTCATAGGCTCTAGAGCACAGGCTCTGTAGCTGCAGCGCACTGGCTTAGTTGCTCCATGGCATGTGGGATCTTCTGGGACCAGGGCGCGAACCCATGTCCCATGCATTGGCAGGCAGATTCTTAACCACTGCGCCACTAGGGAAGCCCCTAGACTCTTAGTTTTGACCTTGCTTTTCTATGCTAAATCATTTTCTGTTCCTTCTAACTGCTTTCCTTTTTTACATGTTGTGGTTTGGATTATAGAAGTCTCATGGTTTCATGGAAGATGAAGTCCATCTTTGTTGTTTTCCTGGTTATTTTTTGGGTGATTTGAAGATGAAAATAGGGCAGAGAGGTCTTTCTGCCATGTTGAATCTGCAAGTCTTCAGTCTATCTTTATGAGTTTATCTTTCACCTTTTCTTTACATGCACTCTGTATTCTAGCCATCTGAATATTTTCAGTTCTCTGAATAGAAGCATGATCTCTTGATCCTTTGTGTTCTCATACAAGTCTAGAATGTTCATTTCCCCCACAGCCTGATTAATTTGTACTTGTCTATCAAGACTCAGTTCAGTTCTCTGAGAAGGATTAATTTTTGATTACCTCCCCCAGGACTGATTTAGGTGTTCCTTTCTTGATTCCTATAACATTTTTGTCCTATTACTAATAATATTCAAGGAAGGTGAGTTCCATCATCTCTGTATATTCAGTGCGTATTATGGTTTCTGGAACAGATTAGGTGCTCAATAATATTTATGGAATAAATGAATGAGTAGATTTCAATATATAATCTTCTAAGTGATAACTGTAATATTGGGTATATTGCATTAGTTTGTTCATTCCTTCATTCAATAAATGTTTATTGTGCAGGCACATACTAAATGCCAGGCACAGACAGCTGAAAAGCATATAAGCAAGTACATAAAATAATCACAGATAATGATAAATGCTAAGGTGTCATATTTAATTTTTCGTATCTATAATGTATTATTTAAATATTTCATTTTAGGTATCACTGCTATTGATCCAAAGTACTGAGAAAGAAAATAAAATGAAAGAGTTAACATTTCTGCTAGAGGAGTCCAGAGATAAAGTTAATCAATTAGAGGAAAAGACAAGTAAGAATTTATATAAGAAAATATAACAATGTCTTATGTATTGCTCTTGTTATATTTTAAATTTAGCTTTCATTACAATTTTTTTGTAATGCTTTCTAATGCTGTAATTCTCCACCTAGGTTGGAACAGTTGGAGGAGGGAATAATAGTCACTTAAGAAGATTTTTCAAAGTATATGTGCTCCTCTTTTCCCTTTTCATACTGTCACCTTCTTCAAAGTTTCAATAAGGTGCTCCATGAAAACAGGGATCTTTGTCTTTTTTTGTTCATTGATGCATTCCAAGTGCCTGGCATATATTAGGCACTCAAACATCTTATAAATAAATGAATACTCTGGGAGCACTATGGAGGGAGTTATTAATTATTCTTGGAGCAAGGCATTTGGAAAGGCATTAAGGAAAAATTGTTAGTTAAACTAAACCTTAGATGATTAAAAGTTCACTAGACAATGAATTGGAGGAGGGAGTGTAGGCAGAAGAAATGGCTTGTGCAGGTCATGGAAGTGTGAAAATTAGGGTATATTTGAAACACTGATTGATGTGTCTGTATATTTGAAACACTGATTGGTGTGTCTGTATCTTAAAGAACTCAGGTAAATGAGACTGGAAAAAAATGTTTGGATCAGATTATGAAGGATCTTTAGTGTCATGTAATGTTTAGACTATCTTATTATTGAGTATTTTTCAAACTTGTTCAACTAATAAGGCACTTGAAAGGCATACACTTTGTGAAATACTATGTCCCTTTCAGAACATCATAGAGATCTTGTGACATTTTTCACCTTTCTCTTAAAAATGTGGCAAATAATTATCTAGTTCCTGCTAACCTATGCCTGCTCATTTCACCTTACTGTCACTACTATATCCTATACTCCAGATATACTGAAATTGTTTAACTTCCTTACCTTTTATGTTCTTCCTATCTCACCATCATGCTTTTGGCTACTTACTCTGTCCAAAATGAACCTCCTACCTCCTCTCCAAATCTACTGGCTAAATTCTAGTGAACTCCTTATTGTTAAGAGTGGCTTAAGCATTCCTTGTGTGTCTCCTGTGACCATGAGTGTCTTGAGGGCAGGCACTGTGTCTCACTAAATATCTTTGTAACTCTAGTGCCCAGCATATTGCTATGTATATATAATAGAAGTTTAATAGGTGTTAGGATGAATGAATGAATATTTAATCTTATATAAACTGGAAACAACTTATTGGTAATAAATAACTAATACAATGTGATTCTGCAGACTCATAACCACTGAAATATATTCATTTAAGTTACTTTTCATTGTTTCCCATATGTATGTATCTTCCATTTGTTTTTCTCTTTGTTTCAACTTAGAGATCTTCTATTGACCTGTTACCTAACCCTGCCTTCTGCTGTGTTCTAATTTGGTTTTAAACTCATTTACTGAATTCTTAACTTTAATCATATTTTTTCCTTCTAAATTTCCATTCAATTATTTTTCTTAAGATTCCAATTCTTTGGTTAATTCTCCTCTTTTAAAAATGACATTTTATCCCTTTTGAATATATTAATCATTGATATTTTATAGCTATTCTCTTTTTATTTCAATATCTGGCTCACCTGTTGGTCTGTTTCTTTTTTAAAAATGTGATAAAATACATATAACATAAAATTTACCATCTTAATCATTTTTAAGTGTACAGCTCAGTGGTATAGATACATTCACATTGTTATGCAGTCATCACTAGTATTTATCTCCAGAACTCTTGCAACTCTTTTCATGTTGCAAAACTGAAACTCTGTACCCATTAAGCAGTAACTCCCCTTCCCTCCTCCCCTCAGCCCATTCTACTTTCTATTCCTTTACAGTCTTACTTTTCAGTGATTTGTCCTTATATTTTGGTGTGCCCAGTAATTTTTTGATTTAATTCCATACTTTGTTATAAGAAAAGTTAGAGGCTCCGGATGATATTGTCTTCTGTTTGCTAGGGAGAAATTGGGAGTGTGGTGGGCTGTTACTATAATGCAATTAGAGGCTGAGCTGAATGAAGGGAAATGATCAAGCTTATGAGGTTTTTTGAGTCTTCAGTTTTGTTTCTTCAGCTCTTTGAGACCCAGTAAAACTATGCTCTTTTTTTTATCCCCTGGCATTGGCCCTCTGCTGGGACCAAGCCAGCATTTAGACCTCTTGCTCATAGCCAGAATCAGCAGATGTCAGCTGCACTTTGTCAGTTCAGTTATCAGGAGTTCTTTCTTAGGAATTCTTAGCCTCTTTAGTCCTTTCTGTTTTGGTTTGTTTCGTGTTTTCTAGTTATTTTCATCATGAGAGTTGTTCTGTTACAGACTACTTCATTCTGCCTGGAACTATCCATTTAAATGAATTATGATCAGCTAATTTTTATTTTTAATATTTTCTTGCTATTACCTAATTTTTGTCTCTTGCCAATACTTGTTGCCTGCTAAAGAGTATCAGTGATCAGAGATTTAAGAAATAAATTTAAGGGGAGAAAATTTTGATTATTTTCTTTCTGTGTATTAAGAGTACTATACTTTTAAATAGGATTCTGTTTGGAGGGGGCTTGGGTTTTTTCATGAGGCCACATATCAGTCATCCTTGATTAAAACCCATTACTTTTTTTCATTCTCTTATCAACGCTGGCTTTTCTCCCTGTCTTAACCTCCTATTGTTCCTCTACTTTCCAAACTTTGTCTTTGAAACCCTTGCTCTTCTTATGTAGCATATAAAAATTTTTTTCCCTCAAAACCTATTAATGCAAGTTTTCTTTACCTTCTGGCTTTAACAAATTTGAGGTCTCTGCTTCCTCTGCTATCCTTTTGAACGGAAGCTGCACATTGTCCTACATTCCATGTATAATGCAGTTGGAAGGCAGTTGGAAACTTTCTTTTGGATGTATATTACCACTTTCAAACCATTACTCATTCTTTCATCCGTTCAACTTTTATTAGCCTCCTTTCTATTCTGTGTCAGGCACAAAGCTAATTATGGGGAATGCAATTATTTATTATTGCATCCCTGCTTTCTGGAAGAGAATTACTGTCTATTTCTAATATGTCAAAGAGTTTTATAATGGATATTGACTTATCAAATGTGATTTATTTTGCCATATATTGAGATTGTCATATGGTTTTTTTCCTTTAATTTATTAGTGATTATTTTCTAATGTTCAACCTAATTTTCTAATATTAACTTTTTATCCCTGGTTATGAATCTACTTTTATTATTATTTTTATATGTTGTTTTATTCAATTTTACATATTGTTTGATTAAGGTTATTTTTAGGACCTTTTTGGCATCCACATTTATAAATTAGATTGGTTTGTAATTTTTTTTCTCATACTTTCTTTACCAGATGTTAATATTGAGTATATCCTAGCCTAAAAATGAGTATAAAAGTATTTTATTATTTTGTATATTCTGAAAGAGGTTAAGTATGGTTTGGGTTATTTCTTCCCTGAATGTTTGGTAGAATTCACTGGTCAAGTAATCTGTCCTAGATTTATTAATTTTAGGGGGAGTGATTTTTAAATTTCTGGTTTCATTCCTCTAATGGTTTGGAAATATACAGATTTTCTATATCTTCTGGAATCAATTTTGTTCCATTAGTTTTTTCCTAGGGGTTTTTACTTTTCTTATAAATTTTCTAAATTTTTTTGCATAAATTTGTTTTTAGTTTCCCTTTAGTCTTTTTAATATTTTGGCTTTGTAATCTTCTCTAGTGTATGTTTGATTTCTATTTCATTATATTTGTAATCTTATCATCATTATTTCCTTCCTTCTACCTACTTTGTGTTTATTTTTCTAACTTCTTCAGAAAAATTTTTAGCTTATTTATGCTTATTTTAATATATGTATTTAAGTCTGCAATATTTTCTCTAAATACTGCATTAGCTATATCTCACACTTTTAATATATGTTCTTTTAATTATTGTTGTGTTAAAAGTATTTTATTATTTCCTTTGGGATTTCTTCTTTGACCATTAGGTTATTTGGAAATGTGCTTATTTTTCAACCAGATGGTGATTTTCTTTCTTTCTTTCTTTCTTTCTTTCTTTATTTTTAAACATCTTTATTGAAGTATAATTGCCTTACAATGGTGTGTTAGCTTCTGCTTTATAACAAAGTGAATCAGTTATACATATACAATATGTTCCCATTTCTCTTCCCTCTTGCATCTCCCTCCCTCCCACCCTCCCCATCCCACCCCTCTAGGTGGTCACAAAGCACCGAGCTGATCTCCCTGTGCTATGCGGCTGCTTCCCACTAGTTATCTATTTTACATTTGGTAGTGTATATATGTCCATGACACTCTCTTACCCTGTTATATCTCACCCCACCCCCTCCCCATATCCTCAAGTCCATTCTCTAGTAGGTCTGTGTCTTTATTCCCGTCTTGCCACTAGGTTCTTCATGGCCTTTTTTTTTTTTTTTTTTTTCCCCCTTAGATTCCATATATATGTGTTAGCATACTGTATTTGTTTTTCTCTTTCTGACTTACTTCACTCTGTATGACAGACTCTAACTCCATCCACCTCATTACAAATACCTCCATTTCATTTCTTTTTATGGCTGAGTAATATTCCATTGTATATATGTGCCACATCTTCTTTATCCATTCATCTGTCGATGGACATTTAGGTTGCTTCCATGTCCTGGCTATTGTAAATAGAGCTGCAATGAACATTTTGGTACATGACTCTTTTTGACCTATGGTTTTCTCACGGTATATGCCCAGTATTGGGATTGCTGGGTCGTATGGTAGTTCTATTTGTAGTTTTTTAAGGAACCTCCATACTGTTCTCCATAGTGGCTGTATCAATTTACATTCCCACCAACAGTGCAAGAGTGTTCCCTTTCCTCCACACCCTCTCCAGCATTTATTGTTTCTAGATTTTTTGATGATGGCCATTCTGACCGGTGTGAGATGATATCTCATTGTAGTTTTGATTTGCATTTCTCTAATGATTAATGATGTTGAGCATTCTTTCATGTGTCTGTAGGCCATCTGTATATCTTCTTTGGAGAAATGTCTATTTAGGTCTTCTGCCCATTTTTGGATTGGGTTGTTTGTTTTTTTGTTATTGAGCTGCATGAGCTGCTTGTAAATCTTGGAGATTAATCCTTTGTCAGTTGCTTCATTTGCAAATATTTTCTCCCATTCTGAGGGTTGTCTTTTGGTCTTGTTTATGGTTTCCTTTGCTGTGCAAAAGCTTTTAAGTTTCATTAGGTCCCATTTGTTTATTTGTGTTCTTATTTCCATTTCTCTGGGAGCTGGGTCAAAAAGAATCTTGCTGTGATTTATGTCATAGAGTGTTCTGCCTATGTTTTCCTCTAAGAGTTTGATAGTGTCTGCCCTTACACTTAGGTCTTTAATCCATTTTGAGTTTATTTTTGTGCATGGTGTCAGGGAGTGTTCTAATTTCATACTTTTACATGTACCTGTCCAATTTTTCCAGCACCACTTATTGAAGAGGCTGTCTTTTCTCCACTGTATATGCTTGCCTCCTTTATCAAAGATAAGGTGACCATATGTGTGTGGGTTTATCTCTGGGCTTTCTATCCTGTTCCATTGATCTATATTTCTGTTTTTGTGCCAGTACCAAACTGTCTTGATTACTGAAGCTTTGTAATATAGTCTGAAGTCAGGGAGCCTGATTCCCCCAGCTCCATTTTTCGTTCTCAAGATTGTTTTGGCTATTCGGGGTCTTTTGTGTTTCCATACAAATTGTGAAATTTTTTGTTCTAGTTCTGTGAAAAATGCCAGTGGTAGTTTGATAGGGATTGCATTGACTCTGTAGATTGCTTTGGGTAGTAGAGTCATTTTCACAATGTTGATTCTTCCAATCCAGGAACATGGTATACCTCTCCATCTATTTGTATCATCTTTAATTTCTTTCATCAGTGTCTTATAATTTTCTGCATACAGGTCTTTTGTCTCCTTAGGTAGCTTTATTCCTAGATATTTTATTCTTTTTGTTGCAATGGTAAATGGGAGTGTTTTCTTAATTTCACTTTCAGATTTTTCGTCATTAGTGTATAGAAATGCAAGAGATTTCTGTGCATTAATTTTGTATCCTGCTACTTTACCAAATTCATTGATTAGCTCTAGGAGTTTTCTGGTAGCATCTTTAGGATTCTCTATGTATAGTATCATGTCATCTGCAAATAGTGACAGCTTTACTTCTTCTTTTCCGATTTGGATTCCTTTTATTTCTTTGTCTTCTCTGATTGCTGTGGCTAACACTTCCAAAACTATGTTGAATAATAGTGGTGAGAGTGGGCAACCTTGTCTTGTTCCTGATCTTAGTGGAAATGGTTTCAGTTTTTCACCATTGAGGACAATGTTGGCTGTGGGTTTGTCATATATGGCCTTTATTATGTTGAGGAAAGTTCCCTCTATGCCTACTTTCTGCAGGGCTTTTATCATAAATGGGTGTTGAATTTTGTCGAAAGCTTTCTCTGCATCTATTGAGATGATCATATGGTTTTTCTCCTTCAATTTGTTAATATGGTGTATCACGTTGATTGATTTGCATATATTGAAGAATCCTTGCATTCCTGGGATAAACCCCACTTGATCATGGTGTATGATCCTTTTAATGTGCTGTTGGATTCTGTTTGCTAGTATTTTGTTGAGGATTTTTGCATCTATGTTCATCAGTGATATTGGCCTGTAGTTTTCTTTCTTTGTGACATCTTTGTCTGGTTTTGGTATCAGGGTGATGGTGGCCTCGTAGAATGAGTTTGGGAGTGTTCCTCCCTCTGCAATATTTTGGAAGAGTTTGAGAAGGATAGGTGTTAGCTCTTACCTAAATGTTTGATAGAATTCGCCTGTGAAGCCATCTGTTCCTGGGCTTTTGTTTGTTGGAAGGTTTTTAATCACAGTTTCAATTTCAGTGCTTGTGATTGGTCTGTTCATATTTTCTATTTCTTCCTGGTTCAGTCTCAGCAGTTTGTGCATTTCTAAGAATCTGTCCATTTCTTCCAGGTTGTCCATTTAATTGGCATAGAGTTGCTTGTAGTAATCTCTCATGATCTTTTGTATTTCTGCAGTGTCAGTGGTTACTTCTCCTTTTTCATTTCTAATTCTATTGATTTGAGTCTTCTCCCTTTTTCTCTTGATGAGTCTGGCTAACGGTTTATCAATTTTGTTTATCTTCTCAAAGAACCAGCTTTTAGTTTCATTGATTTTTGCTATTGTTTCCTTCATTTCTTTTTCATTTATTTCTGACCTAATCTTTATGATTTCTTTCCTTCTGCTGGCTTTGGGGTTTTTTTGTTCTTCTTTCTCTAATTGCTTTAGGTGCAAGGTTAGGTTGTTTATTCGAGATGTTTCCTGTTTCTTGAGGTAGGCTTGTATTGCTATAAACTTCCCTCTTAGCACTGCTTTTGCTGCATCCCATAGGTTTTGGGTCATCGTATCTCCATTGTCATTTGTTTCTAGGTATTTTTTGATTTCCCCTTTGATTTCTTCAGTGATCACTTCGTTATTAAGTAGTGTATTGTGTAGCCTCCATGTGTTTGTATTTTTTACAGATCTTTTCCTGTAATTGATATCTAGTCTCATAGCATTGTGGTTGGAAAAGATACTTGATATGATATCAATTTTCTTAAATTTACCAAGGCTTGATTTGTGACCCAAGATATGATCTATCCTGGAGAATGTTCCATGAGCACTTGAGAAAAATGTGTATTCTGTTGTTTTTGGGTGGAATGTCCTATAAATATCAATTAAGTCCATCTTGATTAATGTAACATTTAAAGCTTGTGTTTCCTTATTTATTTTCATTTTGGATGATCTGTCCATTGGTGAAAGTGGGGTGTTAAAGTCCCCTACTATGATTGTGTTGCTGTCGATTTCCCCTTTTATGGCTGTTAGTATTTGCCTTATGTATTGAGGTGCTCCTATGTTGGGTGCATAAATATTTACAATTGTTATACGTTCCTCTTGGATCGATCCCTTGATCATTATATAGTGTCCTTCTTTGTCTCTTGTAATAGTCTTTATTTTAAAGTCTATTTTGTCTGATATGAGAATTGCTACTCCAGCTTTCTTTTGATTTCCATTTGCATGGAATATCTTTTTCCATCCCCTCACTTTCAGTCTGTATGAGTCTCTAGGTCGGAAGTGGGTCTCTTGTAGACAGCATATATATGGGTCTTGTTTTTGTATCCATTCAGCCAGCCTGTGTCTTTTGGTGGGAGCATTTAATCCATTTACATTCAAGGTAATTATCGATATGTATGTTCCTATTCCCATTTTCTTAAATGTTTTGGGTTTGTTATTGTAGATGTTTTCCTTCTCTTGTGTTTCTTGCCTAGAGAAGTTCCTTTAGCATTTGTTGTAAAGCTGGTTTGGTGGTGCTGAACTCTCTCAGCTTTTGCTTGTCTGTAAAGGTTTTAATTTCTCCATCACATCTGAATGAGATCCTTGCTGGGTAGAATAATCTTGGTTGTAGGTTTTTCTCCTTCATTACTTTAAGTATATCCTGCCACTCCCTTCTGGCTTGCATAGTTTCTGATGAAAGATCAGATGTTAACCTTATGGGGATTCCCTTGTGTGTTATTTGTTGTTTTTCCCTTGCTGCCTTTAATATGTTTTCCTTATATTTAATTTTTGACAGTTTGATTAATATGTGTCTTGGTGTGTTTCTCCTTGGGTTTATCCTGTATGGGAGTCTCTGTGCTTCCAGGACTTGATTAACTATTTCCTTTCCCATATTAGGGAAGTTTTCAACTATAATCTCTTCTAATATTTTCTCAGTCCCTTTCTTTTTCTCTTCTTCTTCTGGGACCCCTATAATTCGAATGTTGGTGCGTTTAATGTTGTCCCAGAGGTCTCTGAGACTGTCCTCAGTTCTTTTCCTTCTTTTTTCTTTATCCTGCTCTGCAGTAGTTATTTCCACCATTTTATCTTCCAGGTCACTTATCCTTTCTTCTGCCTCAGTTATTCTGCTATTGATCCCATCTAGAGTATTTTTAATTTCATTTATTGTGTTTTTCATCATTGCTTGGTTCCTCTTTAGTTCTTCTACATCCTTGTTAAATGTTTCTTGCATTTTGTCTATTCTATTTCCAAGATTTTGGATCATCCTTACTATCATTATTCTCAATTCTTTTTCAGGTAGACTACCTATTTCCTCTTCATTTGTTAAGTCTGGTGTGTTTTGACCCTGCTCCTTCATCTGCTGTGTGTTTTTCTGTCGTCTCATTTTGCTTATCTTACTGTGTTTGGGGTCTCCTTTTCACAGGCTGCAGGTTCGTAGTTCCCGTTGTTTTTGGTATCTGTCCCCAGTGGCTAAGGTTGGTTCAGTGGGTTGTGTAGGCTTCCTGGTGGAGGGAACTAGTGCCTGAGTTCTGGTGGATGAGGCTGGATCTTGTCTTTCTGGTGGGCACGTCCACGTCTGGTGGTGTATTTTGGGGTGTCTGTGGCCTTATTATGATTTTAGGCAGCCTCTCTGCTAATGGAAGGGTCTGTGTTCCTGTCTTGCTAGTTGTTTGGCATAGGGTGTCCAGCACTGTTGCTTGCTGGTCGTTGAGTGATGCTGGGTCTTGATGTTGAGATGGAGATCTCTGAGAGATTTTCGCCATTTGGTATTACGTGGAGCTGGGAGGTCTCTTGTGGACCAGTGTCCTGATGTTGGTTCTCCCACCTCAGAGGTACGGCCCTGATGCCTGGCTGGAGCACCAAGAGCCTTTCGTCCACACGGCTCAGAGTAAAAGGGAGAAAAAATAGAAAGAAAGAAAGAGGCTATAATATAGTGAAATAAAATAAAGCTATTATACAGCAAAGCTATCCAGACAAAATCTCACCCAGAAGCATATACATATACACTCACAAAAAAAGGAAAAGGGGAAAAATTAATATATCCTGCTCCCAAAGTCCACCTCCTGAATTTGGGATGATTCGTTGTCTATTCAGGCATTTAACAGATGCAGGCACATCAAGTTGTTTGTGGAGTTTTAATCCGCTGCTTCTGAGGCTGCTGGGAGAGATTTCCCCTTCTCTTCTCTGTTCGCACAGCTCCTGGAGATCAGCTTTGGATTTGGCCCCGCCTCTGCGTGTAGGTCGCCTGAGGGCGTCTGTTCCCCACCCAGACAGAACGGGGTTAAAGGAGCAGCTGCTTCGGGGGCTCTGGCTCACTCAGGCCGCGGGGAGGGAGGGGTACGGAGGAGGAGGGGCGAGCCTGGGGCGTCAGAGGCCGGCGTGACGTTGCACCAGACCGAGGCGCGCAGTGTGTTCTCCCGGGGAAGTTGTCCCTGGATCACGGGACCCTGGCAGTGGCGGGCTGCACAGGCTCCCGGGAGGGGCGGTGTGGAGAGTGACCTGTGCTCGCACACAGGATTTTTGGAGGCGGCAGCAGCAGCCCCAGCGTCTCACGCCCGTCTCTGGGGTCCGCGCTGATAGTCGCGGCTCGCGCCAGTCTCTGGTGTTTGTTTAGGCGGTGCTCTGAATCCCCTCTCCTTGCGCGCCGTGAAACAAAGAGGCAAGAAAAAGTCTCTTGCCTCTTCGGCAGCTGCAGACTTTTTCCCGGTCTCCCTCCCAGCCAGCTGTGGTGCACTAACCCCTTCAGGCTGTGTTCACGCCGCCAACCCCAGTCCTCTCCCTGTGATCCGACCCAAGCCCGAGCCTCAGCTCCCAGCCCTGCCCGCCCCGGCGGGTGAGCAGACAAGCCTCTCGGGCTGCTGAGTGCTGCTCGGCGCCGAGCCTCTGTGCGGGAATCTCTCCGTTTTTCCCTCTGCGCCCCTGTTGCTGTGGGATCCGCGCTGATAGCCGCAGCTCGTGCCAGTCTCTGAAGTTCGTTTAGGCGGCGCTCTGAATCCCCTCTCCTCGCGCACCAGGAAACAAAGAGGGAAGAAAAAGTCTCTTGCCTCTTCGGCAGCTGCAGACTTTTTCCCGGACTCCCTCCCGGCTAGCTGTGGTGCACTAACCCCTTCAGGCTGTGTTCACGCCGCCAACCCCAGTCCTCTCCCTGTGATCCGACCCAAGCCCGAGCCTCAGCTCCCAGCCCCGCCCGCCCCGGTGGGTGAACAGACAAGCCTCTCGGGCTGGTGAGTGCTGGTCGGCACCGATCCTCCGTGCGGGAATCTCTCCGCTTTGCCCTCCGCACTCCTGTGGCTGCGCTCTCCTCCGTGGCTCTGAAGCTTCCCCCCTCTGCCACCCGCAGTCTCTGCCCACGAAGGGGCTTCCTAGTGTGTGGAAATCTTTCCTCCTTCACAGCTCCCTCCCACTGGTGCAGGTGCTGTCCCTATTCTTTTGTCTCTGTTATTTCTTTTTTCTTTTGCCCTACCCAAGTACGGGGGGAGTTTCTTGCCTTTTGGGAGGTCTGACGTTTTCTGCCAGCGTTCAGTGGGTGTTCTGTAGGAGCAGTTCCACGTGTAGATGTATTTCTACTGTATCTGTGAGAAGGAAGGTGATCTCTGCGTCTTACTCTTCCGCCATCTTCTCTCCTCCTAGTCCAGATTTTGTTTTATTTATTTAGCCTTGTTTTATTGGGTGCCTTGTTGTCTTTGACTTCATGTTTATTAGTTTTCTTGAAAAAATTTGTAAGTATTGTAAGGCCTGCCTAGTATGTAAGTAATTTAACTTCCTCTTTGGAGGATTCCTATGTACTTTTACCATGTGCATGGTGGCTCTACCCACCTTAAGTCCGTTTCATGGCTTGGGATTAACTGGACCACTCAGGTGATGTGAACCTGTGCTGCAGATTTGCTTGAGGGTTTGTTTACTTTTGCTCCCTCCACATATAATGATTGTTCTAGCTTATTGTACAAAGGTTTAATTCTTGGGCTTCTTACCTTATACGGTCTTTGGATTTTCATATTTCTTTTTCTCATTTCATCATAATTTCAAATCAAAAGTCCAGCTTTGCCAGGACCTGCAAGTTCCCTTGGGGCAAAAGCAGGTTTTGTGCTTATCTTACTTCTCTAAGTTTCTATTTTCCCTTCACTTTGTGCCTGGTAATTTCTTATTATTTTGTTGGGAGTTTAATGGTTTTAATGTTCTTAATATTTGATCCTGAATTTTTATTCCTTTTTAGAGGAATGTTTGTTTGAATGACATACCTCACTATTACCCCAATGGAATTTTCAGTTTCAATTTTATATGTCATTTCTAGATAGTTTTAGTTTATTGACATCTTCCTTATTTCTTTTAGTATTTTTGTTTTTTTAAAATTTTTTGTCTGCACTGCACGGCATGTGGGATCTTAGTTCCCTGACCAGGGATCAAACCCGTGCCCCCTGCATTGGAAGCATGGAGTCTTAACCACTGGACTGACAGGGAAGTCCCTTCTTTTAGTTTTTAAAAATGATATAATACTTATTTTTTTAATTCTACAGCCAGTAATTCTAACATCTGAAATCTTGCAGTTAGGTCAAAGTCTGTCTTTTGTTCATTCTGCTGACTTTGCTCATAGTGCTTTGTTTACTCTTGTGATTTTTGATTGTGAGGTCATGTAATTTCAGCTGTGGAAATTCTTTAAGGCCTGAACTGGAAGTATATTTTTACAGAGGAAATTTACATTTGCAGCTTCTGGAATCCTAGGGGAACTTAGGGGAACTTCAAATTAAGTTTTGGCTTGGAGCTTTTTAG
Organism: Balaenoptera physalus; assembly: GCF_965194825.1. Classification (NCBI taxonomy): domain Eukaryota; kingdom Metazoa; phylum Chordata; class Mammalia; order Artiodactyla; family Balaenopteridae; genus Balaenoptera; species Balaenoptera physalus. The sequence continues at coordinate 95,287,803 of NC_138882.1, read as the reverse complement.
GATATTCAAGCAGCATATATTCTGTTCCTACACATGCCTAAGTACTAGTTTGTGATTATGATTTCTCAGAGGAGACACTTATTGACAGACCATTATAAATAGTATTATAATAGACAGTGGTTAGTTATCATTGCCCTCTCTCCAGATCTACTTTTCCTATTTTTTTCTGAGAGTTGGAGCACTAGCCCCTTCATTTCTACACAGATTTTGAGATTGGAATTTAAAAAAAATGTAAACCTGGAACATTATTCTGTTGTTTAACATCCTTCATTGTTTTTCATGACTTAGGAAGTGTATGCCTCTGAGCAAGTTATATGAATCCTGCTATGATTTTGTCCTTATTATTTTTCCAGTCATATCTGCTATGATCTCTCCCTCGTACTTTAAGTTTCATGCTACTGAAATATATTTCCTTTAGACTTCAGAATGTGTCATCCTGTCTCTTCCATTTTTGCCTTTGTATATGCTCTTTCACATCTCTTGTGATTTTCCCCCAACTCCCATTACTCTTGTTAATTGTTACTGGCTTTCAAATGTTTCAACTCAGCTGTCATTTTCTGGAACTTTCCCTCTCTATGTCTGTCTCCCCTTACCGCTAACCGTCACTAGTCCTATTAAGCTTTGGTGTCCCCTCTATGTATTGATATATTCCCAGAATTTCTAGTGAGTATCCATCAGCGCTTATCTTTGATTATTTGTCTGCCTGCCCAGTTGTACTGTAAATACCTTGAATTTTAAGGTCCAGTTTCTGTATACACTATACCATCATTACCATCATCATAATAGTATTTAACATTTGTTGACTATATGCTAGAAAACACTGTGGTTAAATGTTTTAAGTGCATTATCGTGTGTAATCCTAACAGGAACTCTTCAAGATATGAATAACTATCATTTTACATGTGGGAAAAATAGAGAGAGATTGGTTAAGTATCATGCCCAAGTGTAGGTAGCTAGTAAAAGGAAACAGAATAATTTGAACCCAGAGAAGGGCATGAACTTTTTTCTCTTAGTGTTTTTTATGAGGTTGAAAAGTGAATGCATACGTATAAAGCATATAAATTAGCACCTGGCACTTAGGATTTAGTAAATATTTAGCTATCAAGTGGAGTCAGTAGCTTTTTTTCATAATATTTAAATAAGTAAATGCAATTATTTAGAAAAATATAAAAATCAAGATAGGGAATAATGAAAATCATGAATAATTTCACCATTAGGAGAAAAATTACTTTTGAGATTTTTATGTGTATTCTTTCCTTTCACATGCACTATTTATATAAATACTGTTTTTAACTTGACCTTTTTATTCTATGAGTTTTATGAATATCCAAATTAGTAATAAATAAATAAACGTCTATATCATCATTTACAGTGGCTGGCTACATGATATACCATTGTATCACCATAATTTAATCTGTCTCCTTTTGGATATTTAGGTTGTTTCCAATGCTTAGCTACTACTAAAAAATGTAGCACAAAATGTCCCTATATATTCACCTTTGAGTCCTTGGGCAATAACAATCTTGAAAGGTCAGTAAAAGGTGATGATATCAGTGCATCTGTATATGCATAATTCTCTCTCATTTTGGAGTATGTAATAGAGGAAAAAGTAATTGTTACAAATAATTTGTTTTCTTGGTATGTATTTTTTATTAAGTATTAACTATCTACAACTTTCTCTTTTAGAATTACAGAATGAAAACTTAAAAGAATCAAATGAGAAGCAGGATCATTTGACATCAGAACTAGAAGATATTAAAATGTCTTTGCAAAGAAGTGTGGTATGATTTAAAAGCTGATTAGTGTGTGATAATTCTCACACCATCAGTCAGTCAACAAATATTTATTGAATGCTAATACTATGTACAAGGACCTGAAGCTTCAAATAGAGAAGATACAATCTCTGTCTACAAATGCTTATAGTTTAGAGACATTTGATAAAAACATATCAAAAGTATAACAAATACAAGACTATGCTAGATACCAACATGATTCAGGCAAAAATTCTACAATATTTCTAAGAATTGAAAGAACATTATAGGCTGCATTGGTTAGGAAGACTCCATGGAGAGGTTGGGAGTATAGGTGGGCTTTGGAGGAATGGTGAATTGAAATAAGAGTAGTGGGTGTGGCACTCCAGATTGGCCAGGGTGGAGTAGAGGAGGGGTGAAAGGATAAGGAGAGAGGGAGGGAGAGGCAGTGAATTACAGAAAGCAGATGAATTCAGCCTTTTTTCTTAAGGCCCGTGGTTCATAGGGTTTTTTTTTGTACTTTATTTCATTTAGAGTACTCAAAAGGCTTTAGAGGAAGATTTACAAATAGCAACAAAAAAAATATATCAGCTCACTGGAGAAAAAGAAGCGCAAATGGAAGAATTTAATGAAGCTAAAGCTGCCCATTCATTTGTGGTTACTGAACTTAAAACTACTACCTGCAACTTGAAAGAATTATTGACAACAGAACATCAAAGGTAAAAATACTTCTTATTTAGCTGAATAAAAACAATTTACTTCTAATATTCAGTGCCATTTTCTATTCATTGACAACTGATTTGTAATTCCTATAACAACTATAACCAAGTCTCTTTTTTATATATAAAGTGGGAACACATTTTAAGAGTTTGTATTGCGTAGGCAGGTATCCCAGGAAAAGATAGCAGGTATTCTCTAGGATAGTTCCCATGCATGCTTTTCATAGAGTTAAGCAATATACACAAGCTCATAAGGGCTGATGCAGTGATATCACATATTTAATTAAACTGTGGGTTATTATATAGAAATAACTTCCTAGGTTGTTGGTTTGTTTTACTGGGGTCTGTAACCTTCTTTCTGATTTATAAATTTAGCAACTAGCCTGGTACAGAGTAGGTACTCAAACATTTTTAATAAATCAATGGATTAATGAATATGGTTAGGTATATATAAAATATTCATCTGCATTTCATCTAAATAGTTTTTCTAAAACTTGAGTTAAAAACTTCCTCTGTTTTCCACTACTTTGTATTAAGGAAATGTTTATATAAAGTTGTGTTATGAGGCCTAGGTAATTATTTTTGTCCCATTAGTATAAGGGTTAATTAAGTCTGGAAGATGAAAGAGAGGAATAAGCTTCTCTCTGAAACCATGACCTGGGCCTAGTAGGGTTTCTTCTCTACTGCTTGTGTATAGTGAAGGAAGGAAAACTAGATATTCTAGCTCAGCTAATCTTGTATATTCTTGATTGACCTATCCAGGTGATTTTCAAATTTTCAAATTTTAAGTGACCTTGGATGTCATCTGTTCCAATTACCTCAGTTTTATAGATGAGGAAATGGAAAGCCAGTGGAGTTAAGTGAATTGGATAATTCTCATATTTATATTGTTCCTAAGGCAGAATTCAGTATAATAGTAGTTATATACTCAATCTCTTTCAAAGTTCTAGGATGCATTAATTTGATTATCATCGATAGCTAAGAGATAAATCATGACAATAAGTTTGAGGTTTTATGTAGATGTAATTAATATACAACTATGTATGTATAATAGTAATATCTTGTTTTGAAATGTTACACTATCTGGCACAAAGTAGGTTGTCAAGAAATGTGTAATAATTGAATGAGTGAATCTATGATAAGATATACTGTTGCTAAATTGCACCAGTTTTAGTTACTAGATGAATTCTGACTAAAAGAATATTTTACATTATGAACTAATATATTTTACAAGATTGGAAAGAAGTGAAGATCAATTGAAAGTACTTACCGTGGAGCTTCAGAAGAAATCAAGTGATCTGGGTAAGTTTTAGAGAATAACATATGTACATGATAATATTAGCCAATTATAAAACCATCAACATTATTTCAGAGTAAAATATAATTTCTCCTCCATCATTTACCAATAGTGATTATTTGATAACTATTAATTTAATTTTTCAAAGATAGAAAATTTAAATCTTAAGAAAGACTTTTCAGTTTCATTATGCAGCTCATAGATACCTAGAAGTGTAAGGAGCCTAAGGGATGTTTTTGTAGTCTTTTTTTTTATATATATATATTTTTATACAGCAGTTTCTTATTAGTCATCAGTTTTATCCACATCAGTGTATACATGTCAATTCCAATCCGCCAGTTCATCCCACCCCCACCCACACCCCCCGCCGCTTTCCCCCCTTGGTGTGCATACATTTGTTCTCTACATCTGTGTCTCAATTTCTGCCCTGCAAACCGGTTCATCTGTACCATTTTTCTAGGTTCCACATATATGCGTTAATATACGATATTTCTTTTTCTCTTTCTGACTTCACTCTGTATGACAATCTCTAGATCCATCCACATCTCAACAAATGACCCAATTTCATTCCTTTTTATGGCTGAGTAATATTCCATTGTATATATGTACCACATCTTCTTTATCCATTCATCTGTCGATGGGCATTTAGGTTGCTTCCATGACCTGGCTATTGTAAATAGTGCTGCAATGAACATTGGGGTGCATGTGTCTTTTTGAATTATGGTTTTCTCTGGGTATATGCCCAGTAGTGGGATTGCTGGGTCAGATGGTAATACTATTTTTAGTTTTTTAAGGAACCTCCATATTGTTCTCCATAGTGGCTGCATCAATTTACATTCCCACCAAGAGTGCAAGAGGGTTCCCTTTTCTCCACACCCTCTCCAGCATTTGCTCTTTGTAGGTTTTCTGATGATGCCCATTCTAACTGGTGTGAGGTGATACCTCATTGTAGTTTTGATTTGCATTTCTCTAATAATTAGTGATGTTGAGCAGCTTTTCATGTGCTTCTTGGCCATCTGTATGTCTTCTTTGGAGAAATGTCTATTTAGGTCTTCTTTGCATTTTTGGATTGGGTTGTTTTTTTTTTAAATATTGAGCTGCATGAGCTGTTTATATATTTTGGAGATTAATCCTTTGTCTGCTGATTTGTTTGCAAATATTTTCTCCCACTCTGAGGGTTGTCTTTTCATCTTGTTCGTGGTTTCCTTTGCTGTGCAAAAGCTTTGAAGTTTCATTAGGTCCCATTTGTTTATTTTTGTTTTTATTTCCATTACTCTAGGAGGTGGATCAAAAAAGATCTTGCTGTGATTTATGTCAAAGAATGTTCTTCCTATGTTTTCCTCTAAGAGTTTTATAGTGTCCGGTCTTACATTTAGGTCTCTAATCCATTTTGAGTTTATTTTTGTGTATGGTGTTAGGGAGTGTTCTAATTTCATTCTTTTACATGTAGCTGTCCAGTTTTCCCAGCACCACTTATTGAAGAGACTGTCTTTTCTCCATTGTATATCCTTGCCTCCTTTGTCATAGATTAGTTGACCATAGGTGCATGGGTTTATCTCTGGGCTTTCTATCTTGTTCCATTGATCTACATTTCTGTTTTTGTGCCAGTACCATATTGTCTTGATTACTGTAGCTTTGAAGTATAGTCTGAAGTCAGGGAGTCTGATTCCTCCAGCTCTGTTTTTCTCCCTCTAGACTGCTTTGGCTATTCGGGGTCTTTTGTGTCTCCATAAATATTTTAAGATTTTTTGTTCTAATTCTGTAAAAATTGCCACTGGTAATTTGATAGGGATTGTGTTGAATCTGTAGATGCTTTGGGTGGTATAGTCATTTTCACAATACTGATTCTTCCCATCCAAGAACATGGCATATCTCTCCATCTGTTGGTATCATCTTTAATTGCTTTCATCAGTGTCTTATAGATTTCTGCATACAGGTCTTTTGTCTCCCTAGGTAGGTTTATTCCTAGGTATTTTCTTTTTGTTGCAATGGTAAATGACAGTATTTCCTTAATTTCTCCTTCAGATTTTTCATCATTAGTATATAGGAATGCAAGAGATTTCTGTGCATTAATTTTGTATCCTGCAACTTTACCAAATTCATTGATTAGCTCTAGTAGTCTTCTGGTGGCATTTTTAGGATTCTCTATGTATAGTATCATGTGATCTGCAAACAGTGACAGTTTCACTTCTTCATTTCCAATTTGTATTCATTTTATTTCTTTTTCTTCTCTGATTGCTGTGCCTAGGACTTCCAAAACTATGTTGAATAATAGTGGTGAGAGTGGACATCCTTGTCCTGTTCCTGATCTTAGAGGAAATGCTTTCAGTTTTTCACCATTGAGAATGATGTTTGCTGTGGGTTTGTCATATATGGCCTTTATTATGTTGAGGTAGGTTCCCTCTATGCCCACTTTCTGGAGAGTTTTTATCATAAATGGGTGTTGAATTTTGTCAAAAGCTTTTTCTGCATCTATTGAGATGATCATATGGTTTTTATTCTTCAATTTGTTAATATGGTGTATCACACTGATTGATTTGCGTATATTGAAGAATCCTTGCATCTCTAGGATAAATCCCACTTGATCATGGTGTATGATCCTTTTAATGTGTTGTTGTATTTTGTTTGCTAGTATTTTGTTGAGGATTTTTGCATCTATGTTCATCAGTAATAATTGGTCTGTAATTTTCTTTTTTTGTAGTACCTTTGTCTGGTTTTGGTATCAGGGTGCTGGTGGCCTCATAGAATGAGTTTTGGAGTGTTCCTTCCTCTGCAATTTTTTGGAAGAGTTTGAGAAGGATGGGTGTTAGCTTTTCTCTAAATGTTTGATAGAATTCACCTGTGAAGCCATCTGGTCCTGGACTTTTGTTTGTTAGAAGATTTTTAATCACAGTTTCAATTTCATTACTTGTGATTTGTCCGTTCATATTATTTTCTATTTGTTCCTGGTTCAGTCTTGGAAGGTTAATACCTTTCTAAGAATTTGTCCATTTCTTCCAGGTTTTCCATTTTATTGGCATAGAGTTGTGTGTAGTAGTCTCTTAGGATGCTTTGTATTTCTGCGGTGTCTGCTGTAACTTCTCCTTTTTCATTTCTGATTTTATTGATTTGAGTCCTCTCCCTCTTTTTCTTGATGAGTCTGGCTAATGGCTTACCAATTTTGTTTATCTTCTCAAAGAACCAGCTTTTAGTTTTATTGATCTTTGCTATTGTTTTCTTTGTTTCTATTTCATTTATTTCTGCTGTGATCTTTAGGATTTCTTTCCTTCTGCTAACTTTGGGTTTTGTTTGTTCTTCTTTCTCTAGTGCCTTCAGGTGTAAGGTTAGATTGTTTATTTGAGTTTTTTTTTGTTTCTTTAGGTAGGCTTGTATAGCTATAAACTTCCCTCTTAGAACTGCTTTTGCTGCATCCCATAGGTTTTGGATCATCGTGTTTTCATTGTCATTTGTCTCTAGGCATTTTTTGATTTCCTCTTTGATTTCTTCAGTGATCTCTTGGTTATTTAGTAATGTATTGTTTAGCCTCCATGTGTTTGTATTTCTTACTTTTTTTTCCCTGTAATTCATTTCTAATCTCATAGCATTGTGGTCAGAAAAGATGGTTGATATGATTTCAATTTTCTTAAATTTACTGTGGCTTGATTTGTGACCCAAGAGGTGATCTATCCTGGAGAATATTCCATGTGCACTTGAGAAGAAAGTGTAATCTGCTGTTTTTGGATGGAATGTCCTATAAATATCAGTTAAATCTATCTGGTCTAGTGTGCCATTTAAAGCTTGTGTTTCCTTATTAATTTTCTGTTTGGATGATCTGTCCATTCGTTTAAGTGAGGTGTTATAGTCCCCCACTATTATTGTGTTACTGTCGATTTCCTCTTTTATAGCTGTTAACAGTTGCCTTATGTATTGAGGTGCTCCTATGTTGGGTGCATATATATTTATAATTGTTATATCTTCTTCTTGGATTGATCCCTTGATCATTATGTAGTGTCCTTCCTTGTGTCTTGTAACATTCTTTATTTTAAAGTCTATTTTATCCGATATGAGTATTGCTACTCCAGCTTTCTTTTGATTTCCATTTGCATGGAATATATTTTTCCATGCCCTCACTTTCAGTCTGTATGTGTCCCTAGGCCTAAAGTGGGTCTCTTGTAGGCAGCATATATATGGGTCTTGTTTTTATGTCCATTCAGCAAGCCTGTGTCTTTTGGTTGGAGCATTTAATCCATTCATGTTTAAGGTAATTATTGATATGTATGTTCCTATGACCATTTTCTTAATTGTTTTGGGTTTGTTTTTGTAGGTCCTTTTCTTCTCTTGTGTTTCCCACTTAGCAAAGTTCCTTTAGCATTTGTTGTAGAGCTGGTTTGGTGGTGCTGAATTCTCTTAGCTTTTGCTTGTCTGTAAAGATTTTGATTTCTCCATCGAATCTGAATGAGATCCTTGCCAGGTAGAGTAATCTTGGTTGTAGGTTCTTCCCTTTCATCACTTTAAGTATATCATGCCACTCCCTTCTGGCTTGTAGAGTTTCTGCTGAGAAATCAGCTGTTAACCTTATGGGAGTTCCCTTGTATGTTATTTGTTGTTTTTCCCTTGTTGCTTTCAATAATTTTTCTTTGTCTTTAATTTTTGCCAATTTGATTACTATGTGTCTCGGCGTGTTTCTCCATGGGTTTATCCTGTATGGGACTCTCTGCGCTTCCTGGACTTGGGTGGCTATTTCCTTTCCCATGTTAGGGAAGTTTTCAACTATAATCTCTTCAAATATTTTCTTGGGTCGTTTCTCTCTGTCTTCTCTTTCTGGCACCCCTATAATGCGAATGTTGTTGCGTTTAAATGTTGTCCCAGAGGTCTCTTAGGCTGTCTTCATTTCTTTTCATTCCTTTTTCTTTATTCTGTTCTGCAGCAGTGAATTCCACCATTCTGTCTTCCAGGTCACTTATCCGTTTTTCTGCCTCAGTTATTCTTCTGTTGATTCCTTCTAGTGTAGTTTTCATTTCAGTTATTTTACTGTTCATCTCTGTTTGTTCTTTAATTCTTCTAGATCTTTGTTAAACATTTCTTGCATCTTCTTGATCTTTGCCTCTATTCTTTTTCTGAGGTCCTGGATCATCTTCACTATCATTATTCTGAATTCTTTTTCTGGAAGGTTGCCTATCTCCACTTCATTTAGTTGTTTTTCTGGGGTTTTATCTTGTTCCTTCATCTGGTACATAGCCCTCTGCCTTTTCATCTTGTCTATCTTTCTGTGAATGTGGTTTTCATTCCACCGGTTGCAGGATTGTAATTCTTCTTGCTTCTGCTCTCTGCCCACTGGTGTATGAGGGTATCTAAGAGGCTTGTGCCTGAAACTGCCTTTTACCCCTTCCTGTCTTTCTAGACAATTGCCATGGGTTTTTAGGCCCTGCGTATGGGAAGAGAAGATTCCTTCCATAGAGTGTTATAAACGTGCACTTGATGCATTGTCAAAATTGTAGTGGCTGGCTAGGCAAGTCTGAAATGTGTAGGGTAGGCTGGAACTCTGGAGCATGGCCTGAAGCTGCTGCCCACGGGTGGAATGTCTTCCTCCTGTAGTCTTTTTTTTCTTAATTTAGTATTCAGAGGCCTTAATAGTAATTCTTAGTGGGAAATGTCTTATATTTTGATTGAATTTTGAAATTTCATTTATTAGCCATGTTGGGTTATGAACTATTTACAGGAAAATGTGACCCTATTTTATCATGTGGTGTTTTTAATACTCAACTTTCATGGCTAAAAGAGAGAGAAGTTTATAGTTATTTTGTGAATTTATGACCATATAGTTAGCTAATTCTAATAAGTCTATGCTTCATATTTATAAAGCTTCATATTTACAATTGTGGAGAATTATAAACATTTTTTTCCAATTTTGGTGAAAAGAGTTATTTTATAAATTAAGATAATTCATGGATTGGCAGGCATTTTTCTGGAACTCTCTATAACTTTCTATAATCTTTATTATTAACTTTGAATACTTATGTAATTAAAATAATTGTAAGCAGTAGTGCCTGTTAGGATGTTTGGTTGACCTTTGAAACCCTATTTATGATTTTCCTTCTGCAATGCTTACTTTTCCACTATAGACTAGACTCACAGTTTTGAACATCCAAAATTGTACTATCCAATGGTAAATAGTATTTTTAGTTATTATTTTACATTAGAATGATTGTGAATGCATTTTTCACCCATTTTTTAAATCTTCCTTTAGAGCATAACATACTGTCTTAAATCACTGCATATACCTATGTTCTTTAGAATTGGTCAATTGAATGTTGTAGACTAAGGAATAATTCAATCTGATATTGAATATAAGTGGCTGTTATTGTCATATTGAAAGGTCGAATGCATAATATGATTTTTCTCTTAGTAGAGCAATATATTATGAGAAGTTTGGATAAGGAATTCCAGAACTGTGAAATAGTTCTATGTGTGTTTTTTAGCACTGTCTTAGGTGGAAACATATACAAGAAGTGAAATACCATGTTCTTGAGAAATCTCTAATTATTGTAGGAGAAAGTTTGAATTCATAAAATCATTAGAACCATGTTTCAAAAATTAAAGGAGTGAGAGAGACTTCTATTTAGGATTAGGGAAGGAAGTATTAGAACTTCTATTTCTATTTATTTTTAATGCTTTATATATGTTTTATAATGAATAATATAATATATATATTTTATGTAAATTTATAAAATATAAATATGTATTTGTATTGTATAAATATTTATATATTTGGAATGAATGCTCACAGATTTCTTATTGATGGAAATGTGTTAATGCTGTTAACAAGAGGAAGCCAAAGGTATCAATGTGGACTGCAGAGTTGGAAAAGACTTTATAGAAGAGGTAGATTTAAAAAACAAAGTAGAGTTTAAGGTATAGAGAGGATTTGGATAGTTGTAGAGAATGATGGAGTGTGCAAAATATTATGTTTAGGAGAGTATCATTAACAATGATGTAAGTACTCAACATTAGTTTATTTCCTTCTTTGGTTGATAGTATAATTCTCAAAACCAAAAAATCTTCTTTCTCCCTTATCTTTCACTTCTAATTGGTTATCTAATGCTGTTGTTTCTAACTCTTAATATCTAGCTCTTAAAATCTAACTAATTTAAGAATTTTTAACTCTTAAATATCTTTTGAATCTTCCCCCTTTTCTTCATCTCCAGAGACCTAGAACAGTTCAAGTCCTCATTTCCTCTTTCCTGGTTTTTAGAGTTTCAAGCACATTCTCTTAGCCTAGGAGAGGGATGCATGTGAGTAACATAATGGACCACAAATTGTATCTGGGACATTATCATCAAACCATGCTTCATATTACCCTCATTTGTCCTCATCTTTGTTCATCTCTTTTTGTGTTTACTAGGCTTCTATTTGCTTTGGCCTTTATTCATAACCTTCTTTCTTACCGCAATAGCCCTCATTCTTACTGCATTGTTTCCTGGCTACACTTTGCATTCTTCCTTAATGATATTTTCATAGGCTTACATCTTGGTTAGTGTATGCCTCCATTGTCCCCTCAAGAGTTACAATCATTGAGCTATCCTAAGACCACTGTTATTCTCTGCACTCCTCAGATACAGCCTACTCTACCCCTTATATCTTGACATTAGATTGGAACCAGACATCTCTGACCAGAACTAATTGCAGCATCTTTAGAATCAATCTTTTTGTTTCCAGTCTTGTCTACCTTTTGTTCATTCTCTGCATTTATGCTAGAGTGTTCCTTTAAAAATACAAATCTGACTATTCTGTGTTGCAGATTTAAGAGCCATCTAATTGCCTAAGTTCAAACTTTTTGTCTCTTCATTGTTCATTTAAAGAATGAGGTAGTGCATACCAAGTAAGTTAAAGACAACTGTAAATTCAGAATCTTTGTCAAATAGTTTTTTGTGTTTCTTTACTTGGTACAGTTTTCTTTGCTTCTTCATGTGTCTCCTATCTTCAGTTCAGTCTAATATAGCTCTAAACAGGTTTTACTCCTGTGGTCAGTTTTCTATCTCTGTGCCCACATTTATTTTCACTCTGGTTGTATAATAGATTCTCCCTCTAGTTTTTTCTATTGCTTCTTCTTTGGCTATTAGATACTACAATAACTATTGAAATTAGATTTAGATGTTTCTCATTTAGCTTTGGATATTAATTAGGAACATAACAGACATGGTCTTTGTTCTCATGAGATTTTGCACTCTACTTGGAGACACATAAAATGAATAATTACAAATAAATATTTAATTACAAATTGGGATAAGTGCTATGAAGGAAATGAAAATGACAAAATATAAGAAAATAATAAGGCCTAATCTAGATTTGGTGATCAAGGATGGCCTTAAACTGAGACCTAAATAAGTGAGATTTAGTTAAGGGAAAGCATGTGAGTTGGAGAGAGCTTTTCAGTCAGGAGGAAAAGCATGTAGAAATCCCCTGAGGTGTGAAGGAGCTTGGTTAATACATGTGAGTGAATGAAAACCTTTGTGACTAAGTGTAAGAAGAAATATGGAAAGGGGAATGAAGTGAGTATGGGGTGATAAGGACCAAATCAGGTAGGGCCAAGGAAAGGAATTTTGCTTTTATTCTTCTGGCAAAGGAACACCACTGAAAGATTTTAATTAGAGGAATGACATGATCTTGTTTGCATTTTTAAAGGATCATTGTCACTTCTGTATGGAAGGTAAATTTGATGTTGGGTGGGGAGTGTTGGTAGTGAGGAATAGAAGTGGAGAAATAAGATTGGAGGCTATTCAAATGGTACAGCTATGAAAGAATGTCTTTTAAAAATGGAATCATCACACTTCTCCTAGCATTTGGTGAGCCCATTAATCTGAGGACATTTTGTCTGTCTTCAGCTCCGAAAAATTTTATTCCCTTTTTTCTTCTCTTCTCGTCATTGTTCTCTCTCTCCCTCTCCCTCTCTCTCCGTAAGTCCCGATAAGTAGATTTTGCAAATTCTGGATCTATCCTTCATGTTTTAAAGTTTTTCCCTTACACTTTCTACCTTCTAGTTCTTTTTCTGCAGAACTTGGGGAAAAATTTTTTTTTTTGCATCCTCCTCCTAATTCAATCTTCAGGTATGTTTGTTTTGCTATTTTAAAAATCTTAGTTGTCTATTTTAAATTTTTAAAGAGCTCTAGGTAATTTATTTCATGGCTATAGTATCCTGTTGGAACTTAACTATACTTAGCAATTATAAAATTTTTTCTCCTTGGATTTTATTTTATTTCTCTTAATTGAATTTGTACCTCTCTTTCATGGTTTTGCTCTTCTTCACTAATTGTTGATTCTTGATTGTTTACTCATCTAAGTATTTGAGAATCCATATTCACCCACGTGTGTGTTGCAATCTGATTCTTCTGATTATGGGGAGAGATGGGAGGTGCTATAAGGAAGGGTGGGCTTGGTAGCCTGTCTTTTGGTTATAGGGAATGCTTATTTTGCTTAGAGTTTATGAGCTGGGAATTAGTCCCTTTGGGTCTAACTCCCAGAATCCTTGATTTAACCTGAGATGGGCTGTGTGGTGGGGGGGTGTGGTCACCTGGTATAGTTGTTCACATAACCTTATTGAATTAATATGAGTTCTCCCCCCTCAGCCTCCAAGGATTCTTCAACGTTTTGGTTTGTTAACGTTAGGCTGTCTTGTTTTGTTAATGTGTGTGTGTGTGTGTGTGTGTGTGTGTGTGTGTGTGTGTGTATATATAAAATTTTTCTTTTAATTTATGGGATTGGGGGTGAGAGAGAGTGGACACATACTCAGTCTACTGTCTTTATTTTATTTTATTAAAAAAAATTTACTTATTTATTTTGGTTGCGTGGGTCTTGGTTGTGGCATGTGGGAACTTTTAGTTGCGGTGTGTGGACTTCTTAGTTGCGGCATGCATGTGGGATCTAGTTCCTTGACCAGGGATCGAACCCAGGCCCCCTGCATTGGGAGCATGGAGTCTTACCCACTGGACCACCAGGGAAGTCCCAATCAGTCCACTGTCTTTAACCAATCTTTGAGTTTTAAAAAATAAACTATTTTTACCTAAGCTGTGTGACTTCATTTTATATAGATCCATTGCTTATTTTGTTTAATGAACTTTGGGCTCATTTGGTTGTGGAATTAATTTTATAGAAACAGTACTATTAATATTTATCCATTATTATTTAGCATAGTTCCATTTGGACTTCCTCTATGCTTTACAGCACTCTAGTTGCATTAACCCATCTCTTTTGGTTTTTCCCTTTCAAATGGAATTCTTATTTCTTGTCTCTCCTTTCCCATTTTTTTAAATCCAGCTTTTAACGCACTTATATTCTTTTGATTTTTTTAGAAGAGATGACTAAGCTTAAAAATAACAAAGAAGTAGAACTTGAAGAATTGAAAAAAATCTTGGTAAGTGTATGGTTTCTCTTATTAATATGTAGCAGTTATTTTTCAAAATAGTATTAAATCCAGTGACTTAGACTCTCATCCTATAGATGTCTTATGGTAGTTTTTCAACTAAAATATAAAAAAACTACATTTGGTTTTAGTGAAGCCACATTTCTTATCTCTATCAATTTGTATAGTATATTTTGATAACTGTCGGTGTAGGTGTTTATATTACTTAAGCATGTGTTGATAGTACATTTAAGTGAGATCAAATATGCCTATTACGTAGCTGATTGTAAATTTGGTGTGTGTTTGATAACTTTGAGCCACAAAGCTGCAATTTTGAGAAAGATATGTATGATATCTATTCAATACCTATGTTTAGTATTCAAATAGAATCATATTTAATGAATTTGTTAGGATAAGGCTTCATTATGTTTTACTTGATTATAGTGTGTAGAGCATGGGTTGGTAAACTTTTTTTGTAAAGGACTAGATAGTAAATATTTTAGGCTTTGTGGCTATATACAGAATGTTAATTTTCTCATCCCCCTCCATTTTTTTTCTTTTATTTTTAACAATCTTATAAAAATGTAAGAACCATTCTTAGTTCAAGGGCCTACAAAAGAAGGTTGTGGGCTGATTTTGTCTCAGAGGCTGTAGTTTGCCAACCTTTGCTTATAGAAGACAATATTGTTTATGATTACAGATCTTTGATTTTGGGTTTAACCAATCACATCTCTACCTGATTTTGCAACTCCTAATTCTTCCATCTCTTGGGAAGCACTATTTCCAAATGCTTATCCTTTCTTCAGTGAATTGCTTTTGCACAAATTCTTGCAAATAATAATATTTACATTTCTTTCAAATTTGATAATATAAATTTATACTTCAGGTCTCAGCTTAAATATCAATTCTTTAGAAATCTCTCTTGACATTCCTAGCTAGTTTAGGTCTCTATATAGCTTGTTCCTATAGCACCCTGAATTTTTCCTTTATAGCACTTATAACAAATGAAATTTATTTTTGGTATAATTATTTAAGGCTTTTTTCGCCCTTTAGAGTCTCCTTTACTTAGCACAGTAGATGGCACATAGTAGGTGGTCAATAAATAAATAGTGGAATGCTCCAATAAGGGCTAAGAACCTTTGTCCTGTTTGCCCTGTAACCTCAGTACTTAGCACAGTAACTGACACTTTGTAAGCACTTAATAAATATTTGTTGAATGAATTAATACTAAAGTATTATTTTTACACTCCTACATGGACAAGGATTGGTTTAGGTTTTGTTATATTTGAATAGCCGGTAGAGCATAATTAATATCTTGGTCCTTAGAATCATAATGCTTTGATGGTATCCAGCTTTTTACTTCTTAACTGTATGACCTAGAGCAATTTACCTAAATTCTTGATGCCTTGGTTTTTCCATGAAAATGGTTTTTCCATTTTTATGAAATGGGGGAAATAATTGTACATATCTCATAGGGTGGTTGTGAGGGATGAATAAGATACATTTATTCATTTAACAAATATTTGTTGAGTTCCTTTTATGGTATACTCTGGGGATGCACTGGGGAGCAAATGGATGCATATCCTGTTTTCATGGAGCTAGTCATGAAATACTCACACTTAAATACAAGCAGTCATTCAAAGGTAATATTACAATGGTGTCAAGGGCAATAAAGGATTAGTTCACAGTGTAATAAATGGATTTGAACTATTTAGAGAGTTTAGGAGACGTTTTTTGAAAAAGTAAAGATTGAACTGGAATCCAGAGAAGGAAGGGAAGTGCTTATCAGGTGGAGAAAATATGTGCAAAGGTTCTTTGATAGGAAGGAGTATGGTGAATACAACATGGAGTGAAAGAAAGAGTGTGGTGCAAAATGAGGCTAGAGAGGTAGTAGGAGCCTGTTAATTCATGGCCCTTTAAAATCATATCAACAGAATTTTATGTTTATCCTAAGAGGAATGAGAAGCTCTAAAGAATTTCAGCAGGGAGTAAATTGGTCAGATTTGCAATTTGAAGAGCTCATTTGGTTTGCAGTACGGAGAACACAATATATTAAGATAGAACAGTTAAGAATAGACAGACAATCACAGGAGCCAGAGAAGAGAACTTAGGCTGGGAGATGATGGTAGTAGTGAGATACTACTTTGAGAGATATTTAAGATTTAAATACTTTGGATTGATGTAGAGTATTGGTAATACCATTTGTTGAAAAGACTCTCCTTTTTCTTTATGTATGTATGTGTGTATGTATGTATTTATTTTTTTGGCTGCACCAAGCGGCTTGCGGGATCTAAGTTCCTCGACCAGGGATTGAACCTGAGCTCTCGGCAGTGAAAGTGCAGAGTCCTAACCATTGGACCGCCAGGGAATTCCTAAGACTCCTTTTTCTATTGAGTTACTTTTGCACATTTATAAAAGCAAATCAATTGACCATATTTGTGTGGGTCTACTTCTGGGCTATTTCTATTTCATTGACTTTTGTGGTCTATCCATTCACCAGTGTTTTGTTTATTGTAGCTTTATAGTGAGTCTTAGATTTGGGTAGTGTGATTCCTCCAGCTTTATTATTCTTTTGCATATAAATTTTATTTTTTAAATGTATTTATTTTTTGCATCTAATTGTATTTTATTTTATTTTTTCTTCCAGTTTTCTTGAGATATAATTGTCATACAGCACTGTATAAGTTTAAGGTCTACAGCATAATGATTTGACTTACATACATTACAATAAGTCTACATCCATCATCTCATATAGATACAAAATGAAAGAAATAGAAAAAAAATTTTCCTTGTGATGAGAACTGTTAAGATTTACTGTCTTAACAACTTTCATAAATAACATACAGCAGTGTGAATTATATCACATTGTACGTTACATCCCTAGTACTGTTTATCTTATAACTGGAAGTTTGTGCCTTTTGGCAGTCTTCGTCCAACTCCTTGTCCTCCCTTATTTTCCCCACCCCCATAACCATAAATCTCATCTCTGTTTTATGACTTTGTTTGTTTTGAAGTATAATTGACCTAAAACAGTATGCTAGTTCCTGTTGCACACCAGTGATTTGATATTTCTGTACATTTCGAAATGTTCACTGTGATAAGTCTAGTTACAGTATGTCACCATACAAAGATATTACATGGGTATTGACTATATTCCCCACACTGTACATTTCATACCTGTGACTCATTTATTTTGCAACTGGAAGTTTGTACCTCTTAGTCTTCTTTGCCTATTTCTTTCCTACCCTCACCTCTCTCCCCTCTGGCAACCACCTGTTTTTCCACTGTATCTATAACTCTGTTTCTGTTTTGTTGTGTCTGTTCATTTGTTTTGTTTTTTAGATTTCACATATAAGTGAAATCATACAGTATTTGCCTTTCTCTGTATGACTTATTTCAACATAATACCCTCTGGGTCCACCTATTTGTTGCAAATAACAAGATTTCGTTTTTTTTATGGCTGTTATATATCTATCTATCTTTCTCACATATTCTTTATCTGTTCATCAATTGATGGGCATTTATGTTGCTTCCATATCTTAGCTATTGTAAATAATGCTGCAGTGCACATAAGGGTGCATATATCTTTTTGAATTAGTGTTTTTGTTTCCTTCAGATAAATTCTCAGAAGTGAAATTGCTAGATCATATGGCAATTGTATTTTAACTTTTTTGAGAAACCTCCATCCTGTTTTCCATAGTGGCTGCACCAATTTACATTCCCACCAACAATGCATGAGGGTTCCCTTTGTTCCACATCCTCACCAACACTTGTTATCTCTTATCTTTTGATAATAGCCATTCTGACAGATGGGAGGTGGTATCTAATTGTGGTTTTGATTTGCCTTTCCCTGATTAGTGGTGATGAGCATCTTTTCATGTGCCGGTTGGACATCTTTATGTCTTTGGAAAAATCTCTCTTCAGATCCTTTTCCCTGTCCTATTTTATAATGGGGTTGTTTGTTTTTTTTGATGTTGAGTTGTATGAGTTCTTTGTTTCTTTGTATATTGTGGATGTTAACCCCTTTTGGATGTATCATTTGCAAATATTTTCTCCCATTCAGTAGGTGGCCTTTTCATTTTTTTGATAGTTTCCTTTTCTATGCAAAAGTCTTTTAGTTTGATATAGTCCAATTGGTTTATTTTGATTTTGTTTCCCTTGCCTGAGGAAACATATCCAAAAAAAATATTGCTAACACTGATGTCAAATAGTGTACTGCCTATGTTTTCTCCTAGGAATTTTATGGTTTCAGGTCTTGCATTTAAGTCTTCAATCCATTTTGAATTTATTTTTGTGCATGGTGTGAGAGAGTAGTCCAGTTTGATTCTTTTGCATGTAGCTGTCCAGTGTTCCCAATACCATTTATTAAAGAGGCTGTCTTTTCCCCATTGTATTTCTTGCTCTTTTGTTGTAGGTTAATTGATTATATAAGCATGGGCTTAGTTCTGCGCTCTCTGTTCTGTTCCATTGATCTACGTGTCTGTTTTGGTGCCAGTACCATACTGTTTTGATGACTGTAGCTTTGTGGTAGAGTTTGAAATCAGGGAGCATGATACCTCCTGCTTTGTTCTTTCTCAAGATCGTTTTGGCAATCTGAGGTCTTTTGTGTTTCCATACAAATTTTAGAATTATTGTAGTATAGTGAAAAATGCCATTGTTATTTTGATAGGGAATGCATTGAATTTGTAGATTGCCTTGGGTAGTGTGGTTGTTTTAATGACATTAATTCTTTGAGTCCATGAATATGGTATATCTTTTCATCTTTTTCTTGTTTGTTTTCAATTTCTTTCATCAGTGTCTTATAGTTTTCCAGGTAGAGATTTTTACTTCCTTACTTAGAGTTATTCATAGGTATTTTATTCTCCTTGATGTGATTGTAAATGGGATTACTTTCTTAATTTCTCTTTCTGATAGTTTGTTGTTAGTATATAGAACTACAGCAGATTTCTGTGTATTAATTTTGTATCCTGTAACTTTACCGAATTCATGGATGAGTTCTAGTAGATTTTTGGTGGTGTCTTTAGGGTTTTCTGTTTACAGTATCGTGTCATATGCACACAGTGACAGTTTTACTTCTTCCTTTCCGATTTGGATTCTTTTTATTTCTTTTTCTTGTATGATAGATGTGGCTAGGATTTCCAATTCTTTGTTAGGTAGAAGTGGTGAGTGTGGGCATCCTTGTCTTGTTCCTGATTTTAAAGGAAATACTTTTGACTGTTGAGTATGATGTTAGCTGTGGGCTTGTCATATATGACCTTTATTATGTTGAGATATGTTCCCTCTATACTCACTTTCTGGAGAGTTTTTAACATAAATGGATATTGAATTTTGTCAAAAACTTTTTCCACATCTATTGAGATGATCATATAATTTTTATTCTTCAGCTGGTTAATGTGGTGTATCACATTAATGTGCAGGTATTGAGCCATCCTTGCATCCCTGGGATAAATCCCACTTGATCATGGTGTATAATCCTTTTAATGTATTGTTGAATTTGGTTTCCTAATATTTTGTTGAGGATTTTTGTATCTATGTTCGTCAATGATATTGGCCTGTAATCTTTTGTTTTTGTGATATCTTTGACTGGTTTTGCTAATAGGATAATACTGGCCTGGCAGGATTAGTTTGGAAGAGTTCCTACCTCTGCAGTTTTTTGGAATAGTTTGAGAAGGATAGGTTTTAATTCCCCTCTAAATGTTTGGTAGAATTCACCTATGAAGCCATCTGGTCCTGGCCTTTTGTTTGTTGGAAATTTTTAAAATTACTGATTCAATTTCATTACTGGTACTTGGTCTGTTTATTCTTTCTATGTCTTCCTGGTTCAGTCTTAGAAAATGTACAATTCTAGGAATTTGTCCTTTTCTTCTAGGCTGTCCATTTTATTGGTGTAAAATTGTTCATAGTAATCTCTCATGATCCTTTGTATTTCTGTGGTATTGGTTGTATTTATCCTTTTTTATTTCTGATTTTATTGATTTGGGCCCTGTTTTTCTCTTGATGAGTCTCTTATGAAAGTTTATCAATTTTGTCTATTTTTTCAAATAACCAGCTCTTAGTTTTGTTGATCTTTTGTATTGTTTTCTTAGTCTCTCTTTTTAAAAATTTAGTTCTGATTTTTATGATTTTCTTCCTTTTACTAACTTTGGGTTTTGTGTGTTCTTTTTCTACTTCCTTTGGGTGTAAGTTTAAACTATTTATTTGAGATTTTTCTTGTTTCCTGAGAGGTAGAATTGTATCACTGTAAACCTCCCTCTTAGAACTGCTTTTGCTGCATTGCTTAGATTTTGGATTGTTGTGTTTTCATTTTCATTTGTCACCACGTATTTTCTGATTTATTCTTTGATTTCTTCAGTGATCCATTGGTTGTTTAGTAGCATATTGTTTAGTCTTCACACGTTTGGGAGTTTTTTTCCCTTGTAGTTTTTTTCTTTGTAGTTGATTTCTAGTCTCATAGTGTTGTGGTCAGAAAAGATGCTTGATATGAATTGAATTTTCTTAAATTTACTGATTTTTTTTGTGGCCTAGCATGTGGTCTATCCTGGAAAAGGTTCCATGTATACTTGAAAAGAATGTCTAGTCTGCTGCTTTTGGATGGAATGTTCTGTATAGATATATTGAGTCCTTTTGGTCTAATGTGTCATCAAAGGCCAGTGTTTTATTGATTTTCTGTCTGGATAATCTGTCTATTGATGTAAGTGGGATGTTAAAGTTCCCTGCTGTTATTGTGTTACTGTCAATTACTCCCTTTATGTCTGTTAATGTTGGCACTATGTATTTAGGTACTTCTATATGTTTGTAGGTACTTCTATGTATTTAGGTACTTCTATATGTTTGTAGGCACTATGTATTTAGGTACTTCTATATGTTTGTAGGTACTATGTATGTAGGTACTTCTATATATATGTGCATATATATTTATAATTATTATATCATCCTTTTGATTAATCCCTTGATCATTATGTAATGTACTTCTTTGTCTCTTGTAACAGTCTTTGTTTTACTTTGTCTGATATAAGTATTGTTACCCTGGCTTTCTTTTGATTTACATTTTCATGGAATACCTTTTTCCATGCCCTCACTTTTAGTCTGTGTCTTTAGATCTGAAGTGAGTCTCTTGTAAGCAGCATATATATGGATCTTGTTTTTTTGCCCATTCAGGCACTCTGTGTCTTTTGTTGGGAGAATTTAGTCCATTAGTCCATTTCTTTTAAAGTAATTACTGATAGGTATGTTCTTATTGCTGTTTTTAAATTGGTTTTGTTGTATTTTTCAAAGTTAGACAGGTTTATTTTTTTGTAAGACCTGTCAGAGCTTTCTTTCTTCCTCTTTTTTTTGTTGAACTATAGTTGATTTACCATATTGTGTTATTTTCAGGTGTATAGCATAGTGATTCGGTTTTTTGCAGATTATATTCCATTATAGGTTATCAAAAGATATTGGGTGTAATTCTGTGTGCTATACAGTATATTCTTGTTGCATATCTATTTTATTTATAGTAGTTTGTATTTGTTAACAGCATACCCCTAATTTGCCCCTCCCCACTTCCCTCTCCCCTTTGGTAACTACAAGTTTGTTTTCTACATCTGTGATTCTGTTTCTGTTTTGCATATACATTCATTTGTATTATTTTTTAGATTCCACATGTGATATAATATAGTATTTGTATTTCTCTCTCTGACTTATTTTACTAAGCATAATATTCTCTAGGTCTGTCCATGTTGCTGCAAATGGCAGTATTTCATTCTTTTTTATGGCTGAGTAATATTCAATTTTGTGTGTGGTGTGTGTGTGTGTGTGTGTGTGTGTGTGTGTGTGTGTGTGTGTGTGTGTATACATCTTAATCCAGTCATCTGTTGATGGGTACTTGGGTAGCTTCCGTGTTTCTGTGTCTTGGCTGTTGTAAATAGTGCTCCTGTGAATGTTGCGGTGCATATATCTTTTTGAATTAGTGTTTTAGGTTTTTTGGATATGTGCCCAGGAGTGGAATTGCTTCATCATATGGTAATTCTGTTTTTAGTTTTTTAAAGGAACCTCTATACTGTTTTCCATAGTGGCTGCACCAATTTACATTCCCACCAACAGTGTACCAGGGTTCCCTTTTCTCCACATCCTCTCCAATGTTTGTTATTTGTAGACTTTTGATGAGAGCCATTCTCAGAGGTGTGAGGTGATATTTAATTGTGGTTTTGATTTGCATTTCTCTGATAATTAGTGATGTTGAGCATCTTTTCATGTGCCTGTTAGCCATTTATGTATCTTCTTTGGAGAAATGTCTATACAAGTCTTCTGTCCATTTTCTGATTGGATTGGTTGTTTTTGATATTGAGTTGTATGAGGTGTTTGTATATTTTGAATATTAAAACTCCTTGTCAGTCATATCATTTGCAAATATTTTCTCCTATTTTGTAGGTTGTCTTTTTGTTTTGTCGATGGTTTCCTTTACGGTGCAAAAGATTTTAAGTTTAATAGGGTCCCATGTATTTATTTTTGCTTTTATTTCTTTTGCCTTAGGAGACTGATCCAAGAAAATATTGCTATGATTTATGTTAAAGAGTGTTCTGCCTATGTTTTTCTCTAGGACTTTTATGGTTTCCAGTCTTACATTTAGGTTTTTAATACATTTTGTGTTATTTTTATATATGGTGTTAGAGAATGTTCTGATTTCATTCTTTTACATGTAGCTGTCCAGTTTTCCCAGCACCAAAGAGACTGTCTTTTCTCCATTGTACATTCTTGCCCCCTTTGTTGTAGATTAATTGACAATAGGTGTGTGGATTTATTTCTGGGCTCTATTTTGTTCCATTCATCTCTGTGTCTGGTTTTGTACCAGTACCATACTGTCTTGATTACTGTAGCTTTGTAGTGTAGTCTGAAGTCTCTGAGGATTATACTTTCAGCTTTGTTGTTTTGTTTTTCAGGATTGCTTTGGCAACTCATGGTCTTTCGTGGTTCTATATGTATTTTAGGATTATTTGTCCTAGTTCTGTGAAAAATGTCATGGGTATTTTGACAGGGATTGCATTAAATTTGTAGATTGCTTTGGGTGGTATGGCCATATTAATAATATTAATTCTTCCAATCCAAGAGCACAGGATATCTTTCCATTTCTTTGAATCATCTCCTATTTCCTTCATCAGTGTTTTATAGTTTGCAGAGTTTTCATCTCCTTGTTTAAGGTTATTCCTAGGTATTTTATTTTTCTGATGAAATTTTAAATGGGATTTTTTTTTACTTTCTCTTTTTGATAATTCATTATTAGTGTATAGAAATGCAACAGATTTCTGTGTATTAATTTTGTGTCCTGCAACTTTACCAAATTCATTGATGAGCTCAAGTAGTTTTTTGGTAGCATCTTTAGTACATCTTAATCTTGTATTCTGCAATCTTGTTGAATTCATCTTTTAGTTCTAATAGTTTTTGGGTGGAGGCTTTAGGGTACTTTGTATAGAGTATCATGTAATCTGCAAATAGTAACAGTTTTACCCCTTTCTTTCCAATTTTGATACTTGTTTTTCCTTCTTGTCTGATTGCTGTGAGTAGGACTTTCAATACTATGTTAAATAGATGTGGTGAGAGTGGGCATTCTTGTCTAGTTCCTGAATTTGGTGGGAAGTCTTTCAGCTTTTCACTGTTGAATACTACTTTGGCTGTGGGTTTTTCATATATGGCCTTTATTATGTTGAGATATGTTTACTCTATACCAACTTTGATGAGAGCTTTTATTGCGAATGGATGTTGAACTTTGTCAAACATTTTTTTCTGCATCTGTTGGAATGATCATGGGTTTTTTTTTGTCTTTCCTTCTGTTAATGTGGTGTATCACATTGATTGACTTGCATATGTTGAACCAGCCTTGTGGCCCTGGAATAAATCCAACTTGATCATGGTGCATGATCTTTTTATGTATTGTTGAATTTGGTTTGCTAATATTTTGTTGAAGATTTTTACATATATATTCATAAAATATATTTTCTTTTCTTTCTAGTGTCTTTGTCTGATTTTGGTATCAGGGTAACAGTGGCCTTGTGGAACGAATTTGGGAGTGTTTCCTCTTCAATTTGGGGGAATAGTTTGAGAAGGATAGGTCTTAGCTCTTCTTTATATGTTTAGTAGAATTATCCTGTTCTGGACTTTTGTTTGCTGGGAGTTTTATTACAGATTCAATTTCGCTTTTAGTGAGCAGTCTGTTTCAATTGTCTGTTTCCTCTTGACTCAGTCTTGGCAGGCTGTATGTTTCTAGGAATGTGTCCATTTCTTCT
Source organism: Balaenoptera physalus (assembly GCF_965194825.1). Lineage (NCBI taxonomy): Eukaryota > Metazoa > Chordata > Mammalia > Artiodactyla > Balaenopteridae > Balaenoptera > Balaenoptera physalus. The sequence continues at coordinate 95,263,402 of NC_138882.1, read as the reverse complement.
AGGTTGTTTAGTTTATTGGCATATAATTGTTGATAACATTCTCATGACTTTTTGTATCTCTGTGGTATTGGCTGTTATTTTTCCTCTTTCATTTCTTATTTTGTTTGTTTGGGTCCTCTTTTTTTTCTTCTTGGTGAGTCTGGCTAAAGGTTTATCAATTTTGTCAAAAAATAAGCTCTTGTTTTTATTGATATTTTCTTTTATTTTTGGTCTCTTATTTATTTCCTCTCTGATCTTTATTGTTTCCATCCTTCTGCTGACTTTTGTCTTTGTTTTTCTTTTTCTAATTCTTTTAGGTGATAGGCTAGGTTGTTTGTGATTTTCTTTGTTTCTTGAGGAAAGCCTGTATCACTATAAACCTCTCTCTTAGAACTGCTTTTGCTGCATCCTATAGATTTTGGAAAATTGTGTTTTCATTTTCCTCAAGGTATTTTGATTTCCCCTTTGATTTCATTGGTGACCCCCTTTTTTTTTTTTTTTTAGTAGCATGTTGTTTAGTTGCCACATGGTTGTTCTTTTCCCATTTTTCTTTCTGTAGTTGATTTCTAGTTTCATACAATTATTGGAAAAGATGCTTGATAAAATTTCTGTCCTCCTAAATTTGTTGAGGCTTGTTTTGTGATGTAGTATATGATCTATCCTGGAGAATGTTCTATGTCAACTTGAAAAGAATGTGTATTCTGCTTTTTTTTGAGTGTAGCAACCTGTACATAGCAATTAAGTCCAGCTGGTCTACTGTGTCATATGGGACCTCTGTTGCCTTATAGATTTTCTGTCTGGATGATCTGTCCATTGATGTCAGTCAAGTGTTAAAGTCTCCTATTATCATTGTATTATTTTCAGTTTCTCCCTTTATGTATGTTAGTATTTAAATGTTTAGTGCTCCTGTATTGGGTGCGTATATGTTAACAAGCGTAAAATCGTCTTCTTGTATTGATACCTTTATCATTGTATGATGCTCTTCTTTATCTTTTGTTATAGCCTTTGTTTTAAAACATATTTGGTCTGATATGAGTATTGCTACCCCCACTTTCTTGTTTCTGTTTGCATGAAATCTTTTTCCATCTGCTTACTTTCAGTCTGTGTATTTCACTCTGAAGTGAATCTCTTGTAGTTAGCATATTGAAGGCTCTTGGTTTTTTTTAATCCAATCACCCACCATATATTTTGATGGGAGCATTTAGTCTATTAAAATTGAGCATAATTGATCAGAGGGCAGACAGCAGAAGCAAGAAAAACTACAATCCTGCAGCCTGTGGAACAAAAACCACATTCACAGAAAGACAGACAAGATGAAAAGGCAGAGGGCTATATACCAGATGAAGGAACAAGATAAAACCCCAGAAAAACAACTAAATGAAGTGGAGATAGGCAACCTTCCAGAAAAAGAATTCAGAAAAATGATAGTGAAGCTGATCCAGAACCTCAGAATAAGAATGGAGGAAAAGATCGAGAAGATGCAAGAAGTGTTTAACAAAGAGCTAGAAGAATTAAAGAACAAACAGAGATGAACAATACAATAACTGAAATGAAAACTACACTAGAAGGAATCAATAGCAGAATAACTGAAGCAGAAGAACGGATAAGTGACCTGGAAGACAGAATGGTGGAATTCACTGCTGCAGAACAGACTAAAGAAAAAAGAATGAAAAGAAATGAAGACAGCCTAAGAGACCTCTGGGACAACAATAAACACAACAACATTCGCATAATAGGGGTCCCAGAAGGAGAAGAGAGAGAGAAAGGACCAGAGAAAATATTTGAAGAGATTATAGTCAAAAACTTCCCTAACATGGGAAAGGAAATAGCCACCAAAGTCTAGGAAGCGCAGAGAGCCATACAGGATAAACCCAAGGAGAAACACGCCGAGACACATAGTAATCAAATTGGCAAAAATTAAAGACAAAGAAAAATTATTGAAAGCAGCAAGGGAAAAATGACAAATAACATACAAGGGAACTCCCATAAGGTTAACTAACAGCTGATTTCTCAGCAGAAACTCTACAAGCCAGAAGGGAGTGGCATGATATACTTAAAGTGATGAAAGGGAAGAACCTACAACCAAGATTACTCTACCTGGCAAGGATCTCATTTAGATTCGATGGAGAAATCAAAAGCTTTACAGAGAAGCAAAAGCTAAGAGAATTCAGCACCACCAAACCAGCTCTACAACAAATGCTAAAGGAACTTTGCTAAATGGGAAACACAAGAGAAGAAAAGGACCTACAAGAACAAACCCAGAACAATTAAGAAAATGGTCACAGGAACATACATATTGATAATTACCTTAAACGTGAATGGATTAAATGCTCCAACCAAAAGACACAGGCTTGCTGAATGGATACAAAAACAAGACGCATACATATGCTGTCTACAGGAGACCCACTTCAGACCTAGGGACACATACAGACTGAAAGTGAGGGCATGGAAAAAGATATTCCATGCAAATGGAAATCAAAAGAAAGCTGGAGTAGCAATACTCATATCGGATAAAATAGACTTTAAAATAAAGAATGTTACAAGACACAAGGAAGGACACTACATAATGATCAAGGGATCAATCCAAGAAGAAGATATAACAATTATAAATATATATGCACCCAACATAGGAGCACCTCAATAGATAAGGCAACTGCTAACAGCTTTAAAAGGGGAAATCGACAGTAACACACTAATAGTGGGGGACTTTAACACCTCACTTACACCAATGGACAGATCATCCAAACAGAATATTAATAAGGAAACACAAGCTTTAAATGACACAATAGACCAGATAGATTTAATTGATATTTATAGGACATTCCATCCAAAAACAGCTTTCTTCTCAAGTGCGCACGGAACATTCTCCAGGATAGATCACATCTTGGGTCACAAATCAAGGCTCAGTAAATTTAAGAAAATTGAAATCATATCAAGCATCTTTTCTGACCACAATGCTATGGATTAGAAATGAACTACAGGGAAAAAAATGTAAAAAACACAGACGCATGAAGGCTAAACAATACGTTACTAAATAACCAAGAGATCACTGAAGAAATCAAAGAGGAAATCAAAAAATGCCTAGAGACAAATGACAATGAAAACACGATGATCCAAAACCTATGGGATGCAGCAAAAGCAGTTCTAAGAGGGAAGTTTATAGCTATACAAGCCTATCTAAAGAAACAAGAAAAATCTCAAATAAACAATCTAACCTTACACCTAAAGGAACTAGAGAAAGAAGAACAACAAAACCCAAAGTTAGCAGAAGGAAAGAAATCATAAAGATCAGAGAGGAAACAAATGAAATAGAAACAAAAAACAATAGCAAAGATCAATAAAACTAAAAACTGGTTCTTTGAGAAGATAAACAAAATTGGTAAGCCATTAGCCAGACTCATCAAGAAAAAGAGGGAGAGGACTCAAATCAATAAAATCAGAAATGAAAAAGGAGAAGTTACAACAGACACCGCAGAAATACAAAGCATCGTAAGAGACTACTACAAGCAACTCTATGCCAATAAAATGGACAACCTGGAAGAAATGGACAAATTCTTAGAAAGGTATAACCTTCCAAGACTGAACCAGGAAGAAACAGAAAATATGAACAGACCAATCACAAGTAATGAAATTGAAACTGTGATTAAAAATCTTCCAATAAACAAAAGTCCAGGACCAGATGGCTGCACAGGTGAATTCTATCAAACATTTAGAGAAGAGCTAACACTCATCCTTCTCAAACTCTTCCAAAAAATTGCAGAGGAAGGAACACTCCCAAACTCAGTCTATGAGGCCACCATCACCCTGATACCAAAACCAGACAAAGATACTACAAAAAAAGAAAATTACAGACCAATATCACTGATGAATATAGATGCAAAAATCCTCAACAAAATACTAGCAAACAGAATCCAACAACACATTAAAAGGATCATACACCACGATCAAGTGGGATTTATCCCAGGGATGCAAGGATTCTTCAATATACGCAAATCAATCAATGTGATACACCATATTAACAAATTGAAGGAGAAAAACCATATGATCATCTCAATAGATGCAGAAAAAGCTTTTGACAAAATTCAACACCCATTTATGATAAAAACTCTCCAGAAAGTGGGCATAGAGGGAACCTACCTCAACATAATAATGGCCATATACGACAAAGCCACAGCAAACATCATTCTCAATGGTGAAAAACTGAAAGCATTTTCTCTAAGATCAGGAAGGAGACAAGGATGTCCACTCTCACCACTATTATTCAACATAGTTTTGTAAGTCCTAGCCACATCAATCAGAGAAGAAAAAGAAATAAAAGGAATACAAATTGGAAAAGAAGTAAAACTGTCACTGTTTGCAGATGACATGATACTATACATAGAGAATCCTAAAAATGCCACCAGAAAACTACTAGAGCTAATCAATGAATTTCGTAAAGTTGCAGGATAGAGAATTAATGCACAGAAATCTCTTGCATTCCTATACACTGATGATGAAAAATCTGAAAGAGAAGTTATGGAAACACTCCCATTTACCACTGCAACAAAATGAATAAAATATCTAGGAATAAACCTACCTAGGGAGACAAAAGACCTGTATGCAGGAAACTATAAGACACTGATGAAAGAAATTAAAGATGATACCAACAGATGGAGAGATATACCATGTCCTTGGATTGGAAGAATCAATATTGTGAAAATGACTATACTACCCAAAGCAATCTACAGATTCAATGCAATCCCTATGAAATTACTAATGGCATTTTTTACGGAACTAGAACAAATCATCTTAAAATTTGTATGGAGACACAAGAGACCCCGAATAGCCAAAGCAGTCTTGAGGGAAAAAAATGGAGCTGGAGGAATCAGACTCCCTGACTTCAGACTATACTACAAAGCTACAGTAATGAAGACAATATGGTACTGGCACAAAAACAGAAACATAGATCAATGGAACAAGATAGAAAGCCCAGAGAGAAACCCACGCACCTATGGTCAACTAATCTATGACAAAGGAGGCAAAGATATACAATGGAGAAAAGACAGTCTCTTCAATAAGTGGTGCTGGGAAAACTGGACAGCTACATGTAAAAGAATGAAATTAGAATACTCCCTAACACCATACACAAAAATAAACTCAAAATGGATTTGAGATCTAAATGTAAGACCAGACACTATAAAACTCTCAGAGGAAAACATAGGAAGAACATTCTTTGACATAAATCACAGCAAGATCTTTTTTGATCCACCTCCTAGAGTAATGGAAATAAAAACAAAAATAAACAAATGGGACCTAATGAAACTTCAAAGCTTTTGCACAGCAAAGGAAACCATAAACAAGATGAAAAGATAACCCTCAGAATGGGAGAAAATATTTGCAAACGAATCAACAGACAAAGGATTAATCTCCAAAATATATAAACAGCGCATTCAGCTCAATAGTAAAGAAACAAACAACCCAATCCAAAAATGGGCAGAAGACCTAAATAGATATTTCTCCAAAGAAGACATACAGATGGCCAAGAAGCACATGAAAAGATGCTCAACATCACTAATTATTAGAGAAATGCAAATCAGAACTACAATGAGGTGTCACCTCACACCAGTTAGAATGGGCACCATCAGAAAATCTACAAACAACAAATGCTGGAGAGGGTGTGGAGAAAAGGGAACCCTCTTGCACTGTTGGTGGGAATGCAAATTGATACAGCCACTATGGAGAACAATATGGAGGGTCCTCAAAAAACTAAGAATAGAATTACCATCTGACCCAGCAATCCCACTACTGGGCATATACCCAGAGAAAATCGTAATTCAAAAAGACACCTGCACCCCAATGTTCATTGGAGCACTATTTACAATAGCCAGGTCAGGGAAGCCAGCTAAATGCCCATCGACAGACGACTGGATAAAGAAGATGCGGTACATATATACAATGGAATATTACTCAGCCATAAAAAGAAACGAAATTGAGTCATTTGTTGAGACGTGGATGGATCTAGAGACTGTTATACAGAGTGAAGTAAGTCAGAAAGAGAAAAACAAATATCGTATATTAACGCATGTATGTGGAACCTAGAAAAATGGTACAGATGAACCGGTTTGCAGGGCAGAAATTGAGACACAGATGTAGAGAACAAACGTATGGACACCAAGGGGGGAAAACTGCGGTGGGGTGGGGATGGTGGTGTGTTGAATTGGGTGATTGAGACTGACATGTGTACACTGATGTGTATAAAATTGATGACTGATAAGAACCTGCAGTACAAACAAACAAACAAACGAAACAACTAATCCTAAAAAAAAAAAGGAATGAAATACTGACACACCCTACAGCATGGCTGAACCTTGAAGGCATGGTCTCACTGAAAGAAGCCAGACACGACAGGCCACATATTGAATGATTCCATTTCTATGAAATGACCCAAAGAGGTAAATCCATGGAGACAGAAAGCAGAGCAGTGGTGACCAGGGACTGGGGTGACAGGAATGAGGAATGACTGCCTATGAGGGGATGGGATTATCTCTTGTGTTGATGAAAATGTTCTAAAATTGGTTCTGGTGTTGGTTGCACAAGTCTGTGAATATACTAAAAACCATTGAATTGTGTACTTTAAAAAAAAATTGAGCGTAATTATTTATATGCATGTACTTACTGTTATTTTTTTCCTTGTTTTCCAGTTGTTTTTGTAGTTCTTTTTTTTTTTAAAGATTTATTTTATTATTGATTGATTGATTGATTGATTGCTATGTTGGGTCTTCGTTTCTGTGCTAGGGCTTCCTCTGGCTGCGGCAAGCGGGGGCCACTCCTCATTGCGGTGCGCAGGCCTCTCACTATCATGACCTCTCTTGTTGCGGAGCACAGGCTCCAGACACGCAGGCTCAGTAGCTGTGGCTCACGGGCCTAGTCACTCCGTGGCATGTGGGATCCTCCCAGACCAGGGCTTGAACCCGTGTCCCCTGCATTAGCAGGCAGACTCTCAACCACTGTGCCACCAGGGAAGCCCTGTAGGTCTTCGTTTTTTATTTCTTCTTTTTGTTTTTCCCATTGTGGTTTGATGATTTTCTTTTGTAATATTCTTAAGTTTCTCTCTTTTATTTTTTGGTTTTTGTGTATCTATTGTAGGTTTTCGATTTGTGGTTACCATGGGGTTCATCTATGTTGACCGTAGTCATATCTACCTGCTTTAAACTGATAGTTATTTAAGTTCAAGCACATTCTAAAAGATCTACATTTTTTTTACTCCCCTCCCCCAAATTTTGTGATTTTGATGTCCTATTTTACATTTTCATGCTTATCCCTTTACTGTTTATTGTAGTTATAGTTGCTTTTACAACTTTTGTTTGTTTTTTATTATGTGTACTAGCTCATTTAAGTGATCTTCAATCCTTGTTATTTATCTGCCTTTCCTGTTGGGATTTTCCCTTTCCTGTAGATTCTTACTTCTTTTTCATTTAGAGAAGTCCCTTCAACATTTCTTTTAGGATAGGTTTAGTATTGCTGAATTCTTCTAGTTTTGCTTGTCTGTGAAATTCTTTATCTCTTCTATTGAAGAGATAATGATATACAATGACTATTCAATAGATAATGATATTCAAGACTATTCAGTGATAGTCTTGCTGGGTAGAGTATCCTAGTTTGCAGGTTTTTCCTTTTCAAGACTTTGAATATATCATGCCAGTCCCTTTTGGTCTGCAATGTTAGTGTAGAAAAATCGGCTGATAGCCTTATGGGGGTTCCTTTATACGTGACTCTCTTTTTCTCTTGCTGCCTTTAGAATTCTCTCTTTAACTTTTGCTGTTTTAATTATGATATATCTTGGTGTGTGTCTGTTTGGGTTTATCTTGTTTGGGACTGTCTGTGCTTCCTGTACCTGAATATCTGTTTCCTTCTTTAGGTTAGGGAAGTTTTCAGCTGTAATTTCATCAAGTACATTTTTGACCTTTTTCTCTCTCTCTTCTCCCTTCTGGGACCCCTATAATGTGGAAGTTGACATGTTTTATATTATCCCATAGACCTTGTATGTTGCTTTCATCATTAATTTTCATTTGTCTTTGTCTGCCGTTCTGATTGGGTGATTTACATTTTTCTGTCTTCCAGATCACTTATGAATTCTTTTGTGTCATTTAGTGTGTGAGTCATTACCTCTAGAGTGCTTTTTATCAGAAATTGAAATGTCTATTTTTGATTAGGTCTTCTGTATAATTTCTAGTTCCTTGTTAAAATGTTTAGATCTATTATCTTTCTTAATTTAGTGTTTCATTACCAACGTTTTGAACTTGTGTGTTGTACTGATTATCTCTGTTTCAGTATTTTTCAGGGGATTTCTCTTGCTCTTTCAATTATGAGTTGTTCCTCTGCCTTTTCATTTTACTTAACTTTTTCTGTCTCTATGAATTTAGGTGAAACAGTTATCTATTGTGGTCTTGAAGGGGTGTTTTTATGTGGGAGCATCCCTGTGTAGACTGCGTGTGCCCAGTGTTTTTGGTGTGAGGGCTGGATTTTGTGTGGAGACCAGTCACATCTTTCCCCAGGGTGTGCCGGCCACTATCACCTTGATAGGGGATGTGGCTGGTGTTTGAGGAGCTAAAGCCTGCACAGGGTGTGAGGTGTGACTTCTTCTCTGCTCAGTGGCAATCCCCACCCTTTCAGTTCCTAAGTTGCAGGAGTGGATGCCCTGAGGGTTGGGATAGAGCTGGCTGTGTTCCCTAAGTGTGTATTTTTTCCTTCTCCTTGTGCTGGAGCCTTTGCTCCAAAGGAGGGGAATGCTGTATAGAAAGTGAGGCTCGTGGGCTAACAGAGGTCCAGTCCGCTACCTGCATATGTGTCTGTGGCTCCACTCCCTCAGCCCAAGGTCACGTCTTTTCCTCTGTTGTCACTGTCCCAGATCTAGTGCAAGGTTATGATGTGGAGTGGGCAGGGCCAGAGCATTAACTTGATTGACACTGGAGATCGTGGCGTTATGGTTGCAGGAATTGAAGTGGCTGTGCTGCCATCAGAAGCCTGGGCTACCTCTGTGGCGCTGTTTGAGTAAGCACCAACAATGGCTGCAGCCACCCTACCCGGACCACACCCCAGGCTCCTGGGCCGCCTCTGCATTCCTAGATGGAGTCTTCTCCCAGGACCTGGCTTTCCTAGATCCAGTGCCAAGATGTTGCGTGGAGTGAGTGGGGCCAAGGTGTTCACTCAGCTTGGACCGGGGAATGCTCAAGGTGCCAGCCTCTAGGGCAGACCTCTCCCTGCCCTGCCTGGTGGCAAGCCAGCACCCACTCACTCCTCACAAGTAGAGTCTAGGCACCTCCAGCCTTTCTCTCTGTCCCAGCAGTTCTCCAAATAGCCAAAGGGACTTGTCTCCTCTATGTAATACCTCAGGACTGGGATGCCCAGTCTGTGGCTCAACCCACTTACTCTCCACAGCGAGTGTCCCCCCATGCAATTTCCCTTTTCTTCTTAGTCCCCTCCCAGGGGCACAGGTCCCAACTTGATGCTTTTCTTCCTGTCCTACCTGATTACATGGGAATCTTTCTTGCATCCTTGGTTGTATAGGAGTTCCTCTGTCAGTTTCCAGTTTTCCATGAGAATTGTTCCATGTATAGATATATTTTTAATGTATTTGTGGGGAGAGGTAAGTTCCATATCCTCCTACTCCACCATCTTGGTCCCCTCCTTGAGTTGTTTTTGTAGTTCTTTTTTGCTCTCTTATGATTTGATGGCTATCTTTAGTGTTATGTTTGAGTTTTTTTCTATTTTGTGTGTATGTATCTATAATAGATTTTTGGCTTGTGGTTACTATGAGGTTTATATATAGCAGTCTATCTATCTATCTATCTATCTATCTATCTATCTATCTATCTATCTATCTGATTAAGTTTTTAATGTCTTAAGTTCAAATGCGTTTTAACAACCCTACATTTTTACTCCCCTTTCCCCATGATTACTATTTTTGACATCATACTTTTCATCTTTTTGTTCTGTGTATCCCTTATCTACTTATGGCAGATAAAGTTGACTTTATTACTTTTGTCTTTTAACCTTTCTACTAGCTTTGTACATGGGCTGGTTTGGTGGTGCTGAACTCTTTTAGCTTTTCTTTTCTGTAAAACTTTTGATCTCTTTATCAAATCTGAGTGAAAGTCTTGCCAGGTAGAGTATTCTTGATTGTTAAGTTTTTCCTTTTCACCAGTTTAAATATATCATGCCACTCCCTTCTGAGCTGTGGAGTTTCTGCAGAAAAGTCAGCTGATAGCCTTTTGGGAGTTCTCATGTGCATAACTTCTTTTCCATTGCTGCTTTTAATATTCTCTCTTTATCTTTAATTTTTGCTATTTAAGTTACAGTGTGTCTTGGTGTGGCGCTGTTTGGGACTCTCTGTTCTTTCTGAACCTTGATGTCTGTTTCCTTTCCCAGGTTAGGGAAGTTTTCTGCTGTTATGTCTTCAAATATGTCCTCTGGCCTTTTCTCTCTCTGTTCTCCTTCTGGGACCTCTATAATGCAGATGTTAATACTCTTGATGTTGTCATGGAAGTCTCTTAACTGTCCTCATTTCTTCTTATTCTTTTTTCTGTTCATCTTCAGTAATTTCCACTACTCTGTCTTCCAGCTCACTGATCCATTCCTCTGTATCATCTAATCTACTGTTGATTTCTTCTAGTGTATTTTTAAAATTTCAGTTATTGTATTCTTCATCTCTGTTTGGGTCTTCTTTATATTTTCTAACTTTTTGTTAAAAACCTCTAACTTCTCCCCCTGTTCATCCAATTTTCTCCCACGTCTTTCGAGCATTTTTCAGTCATTACCCTGAACTCTTTTGGGTAGATTCTTATCTCCACTTCACTTTGTTGTTCCTACATTTAGAACATATTCCTCTGTTGCCTCATTTTGCCTAATTTGCTCTTTTTATTTCTATGTATTTAGAAGGTTGGTTTTATTTCCTGACCTTGGAGATGTGGCCTTTTATAGGAGACATCCTGTGTGTCCCAGCCACATATTCTCCTCTGGTCATCAGAACTATATGCTTCAGGGGTGCCCCCTATGTGGGCCATGTTTTTCCTTCTATTGTGGTGGGCTGCCTACTTTGGGTGGTCTTACAGGTGTGGGTGGCCCCGGTCCAGTTGGTTGCCAGGCCCTGCCTTGTGTGGAGGCTGCTGCTCACTGATGGGTGGGGTTGGGTCACAAGGTGGCTAGCTGTAGAGCCTCAGGAGATCCTAGGGCTAGTGCTGACCTACTGGTGGGAAGAGCTGGGTTCTGGGATGAGTAGTTGTATTGCTGGGGTCTTGCATCTAGTGTCGGCCTGCTGGTGGGCATGGCTGGTTCCTGACACTACTGGCTCTGGGGTCCGGGGTATCCCAGAGCTGGTGTCAGCCTGAAGGTTGGTGGGGCTGGATCCTTGGATGGCTGGCTGAGGGGGTCCAAGGCATCTCAGAACTGGTATTGGCCTGCAGGTGGGCAGGGTCAGGGCCCAGGGGGTCCTGGGACTGGTGCCAGCCTGCTGGTAGGTGGGCTGGTTTTTGACAAGGCAGGCTGTGTGGCTGCAGTGGTCCTGTACCTGGTGTTCGCCCACTGGTGGGCAGGGTGGGAGCCCAAGGGATCCTGGGGTTTGTGCTCACCAACTGGTGGGTGAGGCTGGGTCCTCATGTTTGCGCTGGCTCACTGGTGGGTAGAGCTGGTTCCTGAGATCTCTGATTGCAGGGCCCTGGTGGTTCCTGGGCTAGTGCTGGTGCACTGATGTGTGGGGCCGAGTCCTCTGCCTTCTCGTGGATAGGGCCATGTCTTGGGGTGGCTGTGGGCTTTGGGGCTCTTAAGGAAGTTGGCCTGTTGGTGGGTGGGGCTGTATCTGGCTAGTTGCTTGGCTTGAGGTTCCCAGTATTAGAGTCTTCAGACTGTTGACGTGGACTAGGTCCTGGCACTAATAAGCTAGAGGGAGGATTCCAGAAAGTTGCTTGCCAGCACAAGTGTCCTCGTAGTAGAATGAGCTCCCAAAATTGGCTGCTGCCAGTGTCTGTGTTCCCAGGGTGGGCTCCACTTGCCTCATGCCTCTCTAGGAGGCTCTCTGGTGTCAGCATGTGGGTCTGACGCAGGCTTCTTTCAAATTACTGTGTCTTTCCCTGGGTCCCAGAGCATGTGAGATTTTGTGTGCACCCTTTAAAGTGGAATCTCTATTTCCCATAGCCCTTTGGTTCTCCTGAAAGTAAATCCCACTGGCCTTCAAAGGCAAATGTTTTGGGGACTCATCTTCTGGTGCAGGGCCCCTAGCCTGGGAGCCCAGTGTGGGGCTTGGACCCCGTGCTCTTTGGGGAGAATCTCTGCAATTTCAGTTATTCTCCCATTTGTGGGTTGCCCACCCTGGGGGTGTGGGTCTTGACTATACCATATATCTGCCCCTCCTACCCATCTCATTGTGGTTCCTTTTTTATTTCTTTAGTTGTAGAAGATCTTTTCTCTAGTCTTCTGGTCTTTCTCATCAACAGTTTCTGTGTAAATAGTTTAACTTTGGTGTGCTGATAGGAGGAGGTGAGCACAAGGTCTTCCTACTGTGCCATCTTGGCCACACCCCCAACCTTTTCCACAAAATATTTATTTATTTATTAAAGATGAATTATTTTGTGTATTTTTTAATTCTTCCATACTTCCAGTGTGATATTGAATAAGAGTGATGATTGTGTACATCTTTGATGTCTTGATCTTAAGGGAAAAACATTTAATGTTTAACTATTAACTATGATGTTAATTATAGGTTTTTTGTAGACTTTCCCATGTATTCCTAGTTTGTTGAGAATTTTTACTATGAATCTGTGTTGAATTTTGTCAAATTATTTTTACATGTCATTTGATATGATCATGTGGTTTTTCTTCTTTAGACTATTAATATGGTGTTTTACATTGATTAATTTCCAAACATTGAACCAGCCTTGTATTCCTGGGAAAAATCTCACTTGGTGTGGTGTATAGGCATACTTTGTCTTATTGTACTTCACAGCAGATAATTGCATTTTCTGTAAATTGAAGGTTTGTGGCAATGCTGCCTCAAGCAAGTATATTGGCGCTATTTTTCCAACAGCATTTGCTCACTCTGTGTCTTGGTGTCACTTTTTGGTAATTCTCATGGTATTTCAAACTTTTTCATTATTATTATATTTGTTACAGTGATCTGTGATCAGTGATCTTTGTTACTAGTGCAAAAAGATTACAAATAATGTAATGATGGTTAGCATTTTTTTAGCAATGAAGTATTTTTTTCCCTCTCCCACCCACCTACCCCTGGCAACCACCAGTCTATTCTCTATATCCATGACTCTGTTTTTGTTTCTTAGGTAGGTTCATTGGTGTCATATTTTAGATTCCACATATAAGTGATATCATATGGTATTTGTTTTTCTCTTTCTGACTTACTTTACTTCGTATGGTAATCTCTAGGTTCATCCATGTTGCTGCAAATGGCATTATTTTGTTCTGTTTTATGCCTGAGTAGTATTCCATTGTATATATGTACCACATCTTCTTTATCCATCTATCTGTCAATGGACGTTTAGGTTGTTTCCATGTCTTGGCTATTGTGAATAGTGCTGCTATTAACATAGGGGTACATGTATCTTTTTTTTTTTTTTTTTTTGCAGCAACATGGCATATCTCTTTATTTTTAAAATTTTTTTTTAAAGTTACTTTTTTTAAAAATTTATTTTTGGCTGCATTGGGTCCTCGCTGTTGCGCGTGGGCTTTCCCTAGTTGCGGCGAGCGGGGCCACTCTTTGTTGTGGTGCGCGGGCTTCTCATTGCGGTGGCTTCTCTTGTTGCAGAGCACAGGCTCTAGGCACGTGGGCTTCAGTAGTTGCAACATGCAGGCTCAGTAGTTGTGGCTCGTGGGCTCTAGAGCACAGGCTTAGTAGTTGTGGTGCACGGGCTTCGTTGCCTCGCAGCATGTGGGATCCTCCCGGACCAGGGACCGAACCCGTGTCCCCTGAATTGGCAGGCAGATTCCCAACCACTGCGCCACCGGGGAAGTCTGGTATATCTCTTTAATATGTGAGAAGCCAGTATCTGCTGGTGTTGTTTTTCTACTTGATAGCCTCCAAAATGCAATATGCCAGGTTTTGCCTGTATGACCTTATTATTCAGAAGATTTGCATAAACCTTTGATTCCGGGAGGTGATTAGGTACTGCTTTTGGTTTCCTGGGTTCCTCCACTAGGCTCCTTAAAAGGAGGGGCGACACATCATGAAACGGTTCTTCAGCATTCTTTACTTCTCTGCTGGGGGTTTTCGCCGCTGCCATTTCATCATGAAAAATGGAGCCTTCTTTTTAGAGCCAAAGGTCATTTCTTGCGGCTGGACACCCGTCCGGGGTTCAGGCTGCCTCCACGGCCCCAGGTCCCAGGCCCATGTATCTTTTTGAATTATAGTTTTGTCTGGATAGATGCGCAGGAGTGGGATTGCTGGATCCTATGGTAATTCTATTTTTAGTTTTCTGAGAAAACCTCCATACTGTTTTCCACAGTGGCTGCACCAACTTACATTCCCACCAACAGTGTAGGAGGGTTCCCTTTTCTCCACACTCTCTCCAGCATTTGTTGTCTGTAGACTTTTTAAAAAATTAATTAATTAATTAATTTTTGGCTGTGTTGGGTCTTCGTTTCTGTGCGAGGGCTTTCTCTAGTTTCGGTGAGTGGGGGCCACTCTTCATCGCGGTGCGTGGGCCTCTCACTGTTGCGGCCTCTCTTGTTGCGGAGCACAGGCTCCAGACATGCAGGCTCAGTAGTTGTGGCTCACGGGCCTAGTTGCTCTGCGGCATGTGGGATCTTCCCAGACCCGTGTCTCCTGCATTGGCAGGCGGATTCTCAACCACTGCACCACCAGGGAAGCCCTGTAGACTTTTTAATGATGCCATTCTGACTGGCGTGAGGTGGTACCTCATTATAGCTTTGATTTGCATTTCTCTAATAATTAGCGATGTTGAGCATCTTTTCATGTGTCTATTGGCCATCTGTATATCTTCTTTGGAGAAATGTCTCTTTAAGTCTTCTGCCCATTTTTCGATTGAGTTGTTTGTTTCTTTATTGTTGTTGTATGAGCTGTTTGTATATTTTGGAAATTAAGCCCTTGTTGGTCACATCGTTTGCAATTATTTTTTCCATTTCTGTAGGTTGTCTTTTTGTTTTGTTTATGGTTTCCTTTGCTGTGCAAAAGCTTGTAAGTTTGATTAGGTCCCACTTATTTATTTTTGTTTTCATTTCTATTACCTTGGGAGACTGACCTAAGAAAAAGTTTGTATGATTTATGTCAGAGAATGTTTTGCCTATGATCTCTTATAGGAGTTTTGTGGTGTCATGTCTTATGTTTAAGTCTTTAAGCCATTTTGAGTTTATTTTTGAGTATGGTGAGAGGGTATATTCTAACTTCACTGATTTATATGCAGCTGTCCAACTTTCCCAACACCACTTGCTGAAGAGACTTTTCCCATTGTATATTCTTGCCTCCTTAGTCGAAGGTTAATTGACCATAGGTGTGTGGGTTTATTTAGCAATGAAGTATTTTTTAAAATCTTTATTTATTTATTTATTTTTGGCTGCATTGCATCTTCATTGCTGTGCACGGGCTTTCTCTAGTTGCAGTGAGTGGGGGCTACTCTTTGTTGTGGTGCACGGGCTTCTCATTGAGGTGGCTTCTCTTGTTGCAGAGCATGGGCTCTAGGTGTGCGGGTTTCTGTAGTTGTGGCACGTGGGCTCAGTAGTTGTGGCTTGTGAGCTCTAGAGCGCAGACTCAGTAGTTGTGGCATACGGGCTTAGTTTCTCCGTGGCATGTGGGATCTTCCCGGACCAGGGCTCGAACCCATGTCCCCTGCTTTAGCAGGTGGATTCTTAACCACTGCTCCACCGGGAAGTCCCGAAGTATTTTTAAATTAAAGTATGTACATTGTTGTTTTTAGACATAATGCTATTGAACACTTAATAAACTAAGAATAGTGTAAACATAAATTTTATGTGCACAGAAAGTTCCTGTGCCTTGCTTTATTGTGATATTTGCTTTATTGCAGTATTCTGGAATGAACCCGCAATATCTCTGAGATATGCCCGTATTATTCTTTTTCTGTATTGTTGAATTTGTTTTGTTAATATTTTGTTGAGGATTTTTGTTTTTGTGTTCATGAGAGTTATTGACCTATAGTTTTCTTGGATTGTCTTTCACTGGTTTTGGAACCAGGCTAACGCTGGCCTCATAAAATGAGTTGGGAATCATTTCTTTCATTTCCATTTTCTGGAAGAGATTATATAGAATTAGTATTATTTCTTTTTTAAATGTTTGGTAGAATTCTCCAGAGAAATCATGTGGACCTAGAGACTGCTTTTTGGCAAGATTTTTAACTATGAATTTTATTTATTTTTGCTGTAGAATTATTCAAGTTACTTGCTTTATCTTGGGTGATTTTGGTAGTTTGTGGTTTTTAAGGAATTAACCCATTTCATTAACTTTGTCGACTGTCTGTGCATAGAGTTGTTTGTAGCACTCCCTGCAATTATCTTTTTAATGTCTTTGGAGTCTGTAGTGCTACCCTTATTTTCATTCCTAATATTGGTGATTTATGTCTTCTCTCTTTTTTCTTTGTCAGTCTTGATAGAGTTTTATTACTTTATCAATCTTTTCAAATAACCAGCTTTCTATTTCATTGATTTTCTCTGTTGGTTTTTGATTTTCAGTCTCACTGATTTCTTCTCTTTATGTCCTTCTTTCTGTTTGCTTTGTGTGTATTTGCTCTTTTTCTAGGTTTTTAAGGTGGAAACTTAGATTGCTTTTTGAGACTTTTCTAATGTAAACATTTAATGTTATAAATTTCCTCTAATCACCTCTTTAGCTGTAGCCCACAAATTTTGATATGTTGTATTTTCATTTTCATTTATTTTCTGATTTCTCTTGAGATTTATTCTTTGACCCTGGGGTTATTTATAAGTCTGTTATTTAATTTCTGTGTATTTGGAGATTTTGCTGTTATATTTCTGTTATTCATTTCTAGCTTAATTCCATTATGGTCAAAGAATATACTTTATTACTTAAATTTGTTATGGTTTGTTTTAGAAATCATGATATGGTATATCTGAGTGAATGCTCCATATGCACTTGAAAAGAATATTTTCTCTGCTGTTGTTAGGTGGAACATTCTATAAATGTCAATTAGGTACAGTTGGTTGATGGTATTGTGAAAAATCTTTTGGTTTTGATTTATTTTTGTCCAGTTCTATTGTTTACTGAAAGATGGGTATTAAAATCTCTTACTTTGATTTTCTAATTGTCTGTTTCTGTCTAATTCTGTCAATGTTTGCCTTGTGTATTTTGAATTTTGGTTAAAGGTTTTACATTTATATATAACTATTATATCTTCCAGCTGAATTGACTCTTTGGTCATGATTAAATGCCTATCTTTATCTCTGATAATACTGTCTCATTTTGAAGTCTGTTTTAACTGATATTATTATAGCCATTAGTTTTCTTATGTTTATTGTTTATGTGGCATATCTTTGAGTCTTTATATTTGTAGATATTTGTACGTATCTGTATAGGTAGCCTGATTATAATTGGGTCTTCCTATGTACTATTTCTATAGTTATCTTTTTTAAATCACAAATATGATCATGTTATATTGCTGTATCAAAACTTTCAATAGCTCTACATTGCTTATAGATAAAATTCGAACTCTATAAGTGCAATTCATAGATTTTATAGTGTTTAATCTTGGACCTCTTATGGGCAAGCCTTTAATAAAATTATTATAATCTCATGCTTGAGTAAACAAAATAAAAATTGAATTCATAAACTTATGCTCTGTTGGATAACAGGAGGAAGTAATAGAAATTAAGCACCCATAACTAAAGAGTTAATGGTTAGATTATAGTTTGTTTTTCTCAGTAGCTAGAGCTATGCTAACCAGTATGGTAGCCACTGGCCAAATGTGTTATATTTAAATTAATTAAAATAAATCAAATTAAAAAGTCAGTTTCTCAGCTCCAGTAGCCCACATCTGAAGGACTAATAGCTACCATATTGGACAGGATGGAAAATGTTCCTATTGTTGCAGAAAGTTTTGTTGTATAGGACTTGTCTAGAGCAGAGGTTGACAAAATTTTTATGTGAAAGACCAATAGTAAGTTTTTAGGCTTTGTGGACCATATGGTCTCTGCTGCAGCTATTCAACTTTGCTGTTACAGGGCAAGACAGGCATGGATAATATATAAACAACTAGGTTGGCTATATTATGGTAAAGAATTATTAAAAACAGGCAGTGGCTGGATTTGATCTGTGAGCTGTAGTTTGCTGACCCATGGTTGTCTAGAACATTGAATTAAATTCTTGACACCTCATTTAGAATGGTACGTTGACAAAGTGAGCCCATCCTGAAGGAATGAGGCAATATAAAACCATTCCATAGGAATATATAATAAAAAAAATTAGAAATTTTAGAATAGTTAAGAGAAAGGTTTAGGAGTGATGATAACTCTTCAAATATTTCTCAGCTATCATGTGAAAAGAGGAATTAGACTTCTTTGTGATTAAGGAACACAGAACAATGACCATTGCATGAAAGTTACAGGAAGAGCCTTTTAGTAAAATGTAAGTACAAACTGGGTTGATAGAATAGTGAGTTAAGTAATAAGTGCTAATAAATTAAAGTGATTTATGCATAAGGTGAGGTTTGAATTCAGTGACCTGTATGACTTTTTTTTTAAATAAAAAATTCCAGGGCTCTGCCCATTAAATCCTCAGTTATCATATTTAGTTTGGGAATTTACTTAATGACTTGTTTTCTCTTTTTAAAAAATTTTAGCCAAAGAGAAATTCATAATTCTCTTCACAACTCTATTTGAGCAGTTTGATTATTTTGAATGTGTGTGTGCTTTGATTGTCATGATTTGTTTATGTCCTTAAATAGGCAGAAAACCAAAAGCTTTTAGATGAGAAGAAACAATTTGAGAAGATTGCTGAAGAATTAAAAGGAGCAGAACAAGAACTAACTGGGCTTCTCAAAACCAGAGAGGTTTGTTTAAAAAGGATACATTTTTTTCTTTCAAGTGTTTTGTTAGTAGGATACAGATTTACATTGTAGATTATGGTGTGGCTGTTAGATTTGTGCAAGATTGCTTCACAAAATTCCTCTGGAAGATGTGTTCCTGCTACATTTAGTATGCTGACAATTGATTTAAAGCACATTTAAAGAACCTGCATATTATAATGAGGAAGTGAAAGGTCAACATTTTAGATACCAATAGTATACATAATGCCATGGCTTATAACAATTACATTTCTTGATGTCTTGAGTATTTCTTAATTGATACATTTAAATTTTAGCCTTTATTAAGTTCTTAGCTTACAGTAGTTTTTATAGTGCTCATGTTATAATTTTAGAATGTCTTTTATTTTTAAAAGGTATGTTTTCAGTCTATTACAGTATTACATTGTAATTGTCTTTCTAATATAGTAAGAACAGCTTAGTTTTTCAAGTACTGCCTGATTTCATTAACTAATGCATTTCTTCTTAATAATGTGACATTTTAATTGAAATTAATTACTTGGTAGTATAAAATTGACAATAGTATTTTGTAATATGTAAATATAATTTTACTGGTTGAGCTTCAGAATATCAAGCTGGAATTTACTTACAGTATTGCATTTGTCATTGCTCATTGTTTTAAAATTATAATGACTATGGCATTAAATCAATTTAAATTTTAAAAATTTGATATATTTTTGCCAAAGATATAACTTGCTTACATAGAGTGACCGTACTTTTTAAGTGAGAAAATTGTAAAAACATTTGCTGTGATAATACATGTTTATTTTCCAGAAAAAAGTACATGATTTGGAAATACAGTTAACTGCCATTGCAACAAGTGAACAGCATTATTCAGAACAGGTTAAAGAGCTGAAAACTGAGCTTGAAAATGAGAAGTATGTTTTCCTTTTTTTTTTTAAATTTATTTATTTATTTATGGCTGTGTTGGGTCTTCGTTTCTGTGTGAGGGCTCTCTCTAGTTGCGGCAAGTGGTGGCCACTCTTCATCGTGGTGCGCGGGCCTCTCACTATCGTGGCCTCTCTTGTTGCGGAGCACAGGCTCCAGACTCGCAGGCTCAGTAATTGTGGCTCACGGGCCTAGTTGCTCCGCGGCAGGTGGGATCTTCCCAGACCAGGGCTCGAACCCGTGTCCCCTGCATTGGCAGGCAGACTCTCAACTACTGTGCCACCAGGGAAGCCCGAAAAGTATGTTTTCTATCTATAAAGTAGCTTATGTATTCAATTCCTAAGCTTTCTGTAATACTGTAAAGTATTAACTACTTTCCAAAGTAGGTAATACTAAATTAGTAAACTATGTGTAATACTTTTTTGAATAGGCTTAAAGTTGTGTTTTATTTCTGATTAAAGATCAAAATAATTTGTCAGTTTCATTGTTAAAGGAAGCATATATTATTGACATAAGAAGAGTATATATCACAAACTTGAGAACTGCATGAGAAGAGCGATATGTTCTTTTCTTGGAGATTATTTAGTTCCTCATAAAAATAATCATTTGTAGTTGTAACTAGTTATTTTGATTGTTTTACTAAATTACTACATAAGTTTGTATTGATGAAATGACAAAATATAAATTCATTTCTCACATTGTCCAAACATAATATTTAGTTGTTTCACCTACTTAGTAAATTTAATTTCTAGAGAAAGTGGGAAGAAATGATTGTTGTGTTGTTACTCAGGGAGAACTAAACTGAAGTAGGCAATCTAGTGGTGAGCATGATTTTTGTTTTCTGGTTGCTTCTCAACTCTAGATAAAAATGAGAAATAAGTAATTTACTCAGCATCTTGTCACTTCTCTTTCAACTCCCATTCTCAGCTTTCTGGTACCTTTTCAACAGTACTTTTGTAGGGGCTCTGGGTAAAATTCATCTATTAACCAAAATTCCTTTAATGAATGAGCTGATTAATATAAATTTGTGTTATCCTTGGTATATTTGCTTTTTCAACTTTTCATTTTTTAATTAAAACTCTTTGATGAGTTTCCAGTATCAGTAAGTAGGAGATAATAGGTGATTCTGAAATCATTCCATAGAGCCACACACTCCCCTTCCCTCATTTAAAATTGATCCTGGCTGCAACCAGTAACAGCAGTAATCTCTCTTCCAATGTAGAATATTTGAGACCTTGTAAGAACAGTAAGTGTTGTGCATGTGCACAAAGTTTTATTTATTTTAATAAAAATATTTTAGTTAAAAATAGTTAATGTCTCATGTACTATTAAATCACGAGAAATTTGAAACAGTTTCTAAGAGACAGTCTACTAGAAAGAAAATATTATATGAAAAAAATAAATACTTTTCAAAATTTGTGGAAAGATAAACAGGGAAGTGGTATGGAGACTATGCAAGGAAATATGTAACATCTTGAAAAACTTACTATAGAAAATTTTCAAATATATACAACGTTAAGAGGGAATATTGTAATGAACCAGCATATACCTATCACCCAGCTTCAAAAATTTTTAACTAATGGCCAATCCTATTTCATTTGTAACCCCAGCCCTTCCTTTCTTTCCCCTAAGATTATTTTGGATAAAATTCCACATCATATAATTTTAAATGTAAATATTTTGGTATGACATGTTTTTTAAAAAACAGGCTTAAGAATGCTGAACTAACTGCAAGCTGCAAAAGGCTTTCACTGGAAAACAAAGAACTAGCAGAAGAAACAAGGGATATGGCCCTAGAACTCAAGAAACAGCAAGAAGATATTAATGTGAGTAGAAAAAGAAAGTCCCAGTGACTTAGTTTTCTTACTGTAAAGTTAAGGGGTTAGAATAGATTACCTCTAAAATTTCTTCCAGCTTTAAAAGTCTGATTATTTTAGATTATCTGATTATCTTTTTCTTCTAAATACTTTGTTTTAGAAGAAAAATATGCATATTGAGGTAGTAATAATATGCATACAATGATGAATAAAGTATCATTCCTCTTTAGTTTACGACTCAATAAAAAATAAATGCTTAAATAACTTAAAATAGTATATCATATGTATTGTTTGGGGGACAAAGTGTTATCAGAGTTCACAGGATCGCTTCTGCCTTGGGGAAAGAGAAAGAGAAGGCTTCAGAGAGAATACAGCATTGATTTTTGCCTTAAAAAAATGAATAATTATCGGTTCAGTCGGTAGCAATGAGTGGAAAAGCATTCCTTGAAGCCATAGCAATATGAACAAAGGACACAAGTCTCAAAGAATCACTGGGAAACAGCAAGTAAGACTTGTTTTTTTAGCTACTATATAGAGATTATTAGGGGAATAGAGTAAGGCTGGAAAACTAGTGTGGAACTGTATAAGTTAAATAACCCATTCTCTTGCTTTATATATAACTAAATAAATTTTAAGACAGATAAAGGTCTTGAATATTAATTTCAATTTTATTTTTGTTGAAACAAAATAATTAATATAAACCACACTGATTATTTCTTTAGAACAGCAAAAAGCAAGAAGAAAGAATGTTGAAACAAATAGAAAATCTGGAAGAGACAGAAACACAATTAAGGCAAGACTAGTGCATTGGCCTTTTTTGACTGGCCCAAAATAGTATTTCTTTTCTATTAACTTGTTGTAGTTAATTTAGATTAATCTTATGTTGAATATAGTATAAAATAAAAAATTAGACTTAAATCATTGCTTTGGAATCCTGCTTAAAAATAAAATTGTAATAATGTCTATTTTATACTTAGTTTGAAATAGTGATATTAGATGTAGAAATTAATTTTAAAGTATCATAAACTTTCTAACATTTAATATTTATTTAAGAAAGTATACTAGTCCTATGCCAGAAAATTTAGAAGAGATATTTTAAAAATTTAATATTACTTTAAGCATTATCTGTGTTTCTAGTTGTTTTCACAATCATCTATTTTAATGTTTGTATGCCAGTCAGTCAAGTGGATATAACAATATTTTAATTTGGATATTTACATTTTCCAGTTTTTCACTATCATAAAGAATAGTGCAGTAAACATTTTGGGACATACAGATTTTTTTCTTATAGGATAAATTTCCAGTGTGAATTTATTGAGTCATAGGAATAATTATTTCAATTACTTTTTATAGACCAATGGTTTCTAATAGGTTTTATCGGTTGTAAACCATGCAATACAACCAATATTTTATGAAAACGCTGGTTCCAAATGTTTTAATTACTTTTGGGTATTATCATTAATTTACTCGATAATATAACAGGTAGAAACAACTCATAGTTCTTATGACTTATAATTTTCATGTTTTTGGTAAGCTTTGGAATTTTTCGTGTGTGTTTGCTAGAGTTTCTTCTCTGTAAATTGCTTATACCTGTTGCCCACTAATATTTTGATATCTTGATTATTTTCTTACTCATTTATTTAAGCTTTAAAAAACATATTAATCCTTTATCTTATTTTATTTAAAGCACATATTTTCCCTAACCTGTTGTTTTCCTTTCACTTTGGGTAATTTTTTTGTTATACAGAAGTTTTTAAAAAAAATTTTGTATTAAATCTAATTCTTTCCTTTTGAAATTTTTTCCCATTGCTTTTTTTTTTTCACACACACACTGTATTTATTTGTACAAGAGATAAATAGACTGACACCAAGCATTGTACATGGATGACCACAACAAAAGCAACAATGATTGCAATGACCAAACATTCCCATTGCTTTTATACTTACAAATCTTTTTCCTGCCTGCAATCAAATATTAATATTTTCTTTAGTTACTTTAAAAATTGATATATTTAAAAATCAATATATTGATATTTGGTTTATCTTTCTGTTTTTCAAATAATGAAAAACATTTCAAGGTATCAATTTACTTTCTAACACTACTGTATATCTGTGACCTGGTTTTTGATATGCAGTGTTTTCATGTTTATTATTTTCTAAATAATCTGTTTTTGTATTTTAAGTTTCCTTTTAATCCATTAGTAATTTAGACGATTTCTAAATATTTGGGGGCTCTTGTTTGTACTTACATTCTGATGTATTAAGTTTTGATTTGTTTGATTAAAGAATGTGGTCATTAAAATTTAGCTATTGTAAATTATTTGATATTTCCTTAGACCTAATATATCTCCCTCATAGGACTGTCTGGGGATTACATGAGGAAATGTGAATAAAGTGCTGAGCACAGTGCCTGGCACTTAACTGTTACTATTTTCCATATTTGGAAAGTCATCTTTTACTATGCTTCTAAAGATTACTTATATCCTTTATGCTTACTTTTCTTCTTCAGAAGTAACTGTTATTTATAGATTAAATCTGTGATTAAGCCGCTGTACATTTTGGGGATAAAAAGTGAAGATATTTTTTAGGGAAAGGCTGCTTTTAATTTAAGAGAATTCAAGTTGTTTGGAAAATATCTTTTTGTACATCTACCTACTCTATGGACTTACAGAACTGTAAATAAAAATATATTTAGGAAAAGTAAGAATATGCCAATTAAAAATTTTAAACTCAGTTGAAGAGTAAACACCCTAGACTCAGTTTTTACAAGGCCAAGTTATTCCACGTGATTGAATACTATTCCATGCATTTACATTAGACCCAGTAATATATCAGTTGTAGTAACAAGAGAGTCTACAATTAGAAATAGCTTTAAATATCCTTCTGAGACAAAATACCATTGTTTTCATATGCAACAGACAGATTTTAAATTGAAAAAAATTTGAAAGGATAATACATGCATGTGGTGTAAAAATCAAAAGGACAAAGGGACATGGGGAAAGAAAACTGTTTTGCTTGGCTTTTGTCTTCCCGATACCCAGTTTCCCTCCCCAGAGGTATCATGGTTTCTTGTGTATGTTTCCAGAGATACTCTGTACGTATATAAGGATACAAGTATATGCAAATATCTCAGTCATGTAGTTCTTCTTTAAAATCACTGGTATGTATGTCCCTAATTTATCTGTACAACATTATGACTATGTCTTAGAATGATGACTAATTTATGACTAAGAAAACAGTAAAGTGAAATCTTGACTTAAATAAGAAATAAGTTTTCCTATCTAGGAGTTTCTTTTTTTATGGAAAAATGACTATAAAGATCTAAGTAATTTCAAAATAAATGTATAAATTAATTGACATTATTGACATTAATGCATGAAAAATTATCAAACAAAATGAAAATATAAACCAACAAAAAATTAAATAGTCAACCATTTTAGAAATTCCAGAAAGGGAATAAAATGAAAATATGGATTTTATTACAATGTCACTCTTCCATTTCTTTAAGGAATGAACTGGAATCTGTGAAAGAAGAACTAAAACAGAAAGGAGATGAAGTTAAATGTAAATTGGACAAGAGTGAAGAAAATGTATGTTGTATTTAATAAAAGGTTCTATCACAAAATTTTAAATCATAAAAGCAATACGTGTCAAAAAAAAGTATACTATTGTATAAATAATTAGTGGGCCAAGGGCTGTTGTAGGCTATTGACCTTAAAAATATGGGCCACGTTGGGTTATTTTGCTTATGTGGTTTATATCTAGAAGAAATAGTGGCATGATTCTAAATTTCTTTAAATAGTGAGCATTTATAAATGTTGATTTATATTTTAGGCTAAATAAAAGGCTCATGCTTTATTAATATGAAATATACTGATAAATTGATTAGTAAATTTGTGTTGTGCATTGGTGGAAATGATTTCAAAGAATTGGGATAGGAAGAAGGCTTTTAGGGAAGATTATCACAAAAGTGGAATAGTATAAAGTATGTGATGTGATTATAGTATATAATGTACATAGAGGGAGAAAAGGGTGCCAAAATAGATTGTGCTGATCAACCTAGATTGTGAAAGCCTTGACTGTGTTTTTTCATTCATTCCACAAATATTATTGACTACCTACGATGTGCCAGGCACTGTTCTGGGTGCTAAGTTTGGTTTTAATTTGTTTTGGTGGACAATAGTGATCTAATTAAGTTTTTTTATTAGACAAGTAACATTTTTAATTTTTAAGAATGGAATAGGGAGAGGTGAAAGGCACTGGAATAAGTTGGAAGGCTATAAAAAATAGTCTTGAAAGCTCTGAAAAAAATCTTAGAGAGGACTCTGGCCTAGTTTAACTCACTTATACCTGAGCCATTCATTGCAATTAGGGGATAGAGTAATCTGTCTAAGCCTGAGCTGCATTGCCATCCTTGGAGACATATCAGTCTCCATCAAGCTTTATGAACTAAGCAGGATTACTGTGAAATTTACACTGAAAGAGTCTTTGCAGGGAAGGATGCTGGCCAGACCAAAACATAGGTCTTCTATGTAATTGCTGTTGGAGCCCATGGAAAGGGCATCTATCTAAACTTGAGTCAGGACAAGCTTCCTGGAAGAAGCAACATTCACTTTGAAACCTCTGATTAATAGGAATTAGTGGAAGGCAGAGGTGTGGGCACAAGTATATCAGGGAGAAGAAGAGTATTCCAAGTTACAAACACACACACACACACACACACACACACACACATTGTATATGAAGTATGAGAGAGCCCATCATATTTAAGCACCTAGACAAAGTTTATCTTGGCTGAAAGGTGGAGTTTAAGATAGTGGTGAGAGTGGAGAGAGGAGGGAAAGATGAGAGATGAGGAGATGAGAGTGGACAGATGAAGATGGGGAAAAATGAGGGTGGGGAAAAATGAGGGTAGATCATTTAAGGCCACATGGCTATATTTAGGAGTTTGAGGTTATTGAAGAGTTTTCACCTGAGAAGTGTCATAATTTTATTTATACGTTGGAGAGTTTTAAGACTATTGGAATAGTCTGAGGCTGAGATGAACTATATTTTTAAGGGCTTGCAATGAGCCAGGAACATTCTAGATTATGTGTATTATCTTAAACTGGAAGTCATTTTTGTCCTCATTTTATGAATTAGGAAGTCGGGCCTTCAAAGGGTAAAAACTTGAAAAGCTACCTGACTAAGAAGTGGTAGAGCTGCCTCTCTAACATTCTTTAGACTATATCACATTTTTTTCTCAAAAAGCTATTTTTTCTTTCAGTTTCATATTTATTAGTTAAATTCAACCCGAAAAAAATGAATTTAATCTCCTAAAGACTTGGTATGTAATTCACTACTTTAAAATTTGTATCAGAGGCTGCTTCAAAACACTAATTTTGTTGGTGTAGGGAAGAACATGAATTTGATGTTTAATGTAAAATAAAAATCTTCCACTAAGAACTTAAATTTATTTTACCAAAGTAGAAATATTAATGATGAGTTAAGGAAAAAAAAAACGAAATGCAAGACAAATTGATAGCATGTTTCAGCTTTCCATGGTTGGATTTCAGTTTACCTACTGAAACAGTTTCCTGGAAAGAATTCAAATTGCAAATATTTCTTGGATATTTTGCCTGACATTGAAATTCATTACACTCTTCTTTTATCCCAATCCACTACGTTAGTTCAGACATTTATTATTTCATACGTAGTTTATCTGAGCCTTTGTTTTCTCATCTCTAAAGTGGGGATAATAATACCTACTTTTCTATATCATTGGATTGTTACAAAGTTCAGTTTAACAAATGTTTGTGAAAGACATATTTAACAGATTATAAACATTTATATATAGTTTTAAAAAATTCAGTATAAACTGGGAAAGCTAATAAAATATTGTAAAGTGATACTACGCTAAGATAAGAATAATGAACATTGACATATAGACACAAAAAGAATTTCTTTTTTAAAAAAGTTTACTGAACTAAACTGGGAGAGCTGATAACTGTTTTTGTAGAAATATAAGACTAAGCTTTATAATTCCATGTCTAAAAGATACTCAGAAAATAGAAATTCTGTTAACATTTTTAAAAAATCTGATGTCAAATAATGTTTTTTAGGCTCGAAGCATTGAATGTGAAGTCGTAAAAAAAGATAAACAAATGAAGATATTAGAAAACAAGGTATTATCAAATGTGAAAAATATTTAGGAATAGAGACTTTGTAACAAAATATGTATGGCTAGATTCTTTAGGGCCAACCTTTACATTGTCCTGTACAAAGAAATCTCAATTCCACTTTGAAGGCTTTCAGGAATAGTATAGGATTTTTTTTTTTAACATCTTTATTGGAGTATAATTGCTTTACAATGGTGTGTTAGTTTCTGCTTTACAACAAAGTGAATCAGCTATACATATACATATATCCCCATATCTCCTCCCTCTTGTGTCTCCCTCCCACCCTCCCTATCCCACCCCTCTAGGTGGTCACAAAGCACTGAGCTGATTGCCCTGTGCTATGCGGCTGCTTCCTACTAGCTATCTATTTTACATTTGGTAGTATATATAAGTTCATGCCACTCTCTCACTTTGTCCCAGCTTACCCTTCCCCCTCCCAGAGGAATAGTATAGGATTTTTACTGCAGATTTCTTTGAAGAGGCTCTGGCATTAGGAGTTTTTGCATAATGCTTCAAAGAGCAAAGCTTCATTAAACTGCTCTTTAGCTATCTCTTCCCTTTCCCCAAATTTCATTCTCTCATCAGCTGCATTTGTTGTGGATATCTTTAGAGTGGCAAGATGCTTTTAAAAATCATTCTTAGATATCTCTCCAATTCTTATAATCAAGGGAGCTGCAGAAAAATTTCTGCTTTCTTTATGTGAAATGTTTTTACTGCCTGGCTGGCAATACCAATTCACTTTTCCCTTCTCTGCCCTTCACCACACACTTGTCTTAAACTTGACCTTCTGTATAGTGAGTCAGTGAGTAGTCCCTTGGAAAGCATAGTTCACTTTCTGAAACTCTGACCTCTAATAATTAACACTATTTTCTTCTACCTAGAATTCTGGTGAATAAAATTCTTTGATTTTTTGTACATGGATTATTTGACTTAAAAATAACTGTAATAGTTTAAAATCTTTTCAAGAATTTCTGGGTATTCCATCAAATATATTAATTAGTCCTAAATTTCGATATTATTTAAATTTAAAAGGATTGAAAACTTAAGTTACTTTAATTTTCATTAGTTTATTCAGAAATAAGGGACAGTGAGACGGGCCAGTCAAAATGACAAAGTTGATAGATCTGATGTCATTATCCTTTTAGTAAAATATACATATTTTTTTGAACTGTCATAATTACAGTTATAAAGATGGTTTTTATAATATGTAGTAATGTCAGTTATAAAGATAGTTTTTTAGGAAAAGCTGAGTAGCAGAAAAATATGATCATCAATATTAACTCTTAAGGGAATAAGTTTTGATGGTCTGAAGAACGGAGAAATACATAAAACATGTGCTTTTTTGGGCAAAGTTAATAATCTGGTGATACTTCAAACTGATATTTTAAAAATTTGTTCAGCATTCATGTGGTAAGGCCAAGAAGTAACCTATTTTCCTGTCTATTGAGTTTTACATTTTAATTACATTTTTCATTACTGAAGTTTTAATTAGTTCTTTTTAAAATCTGCTCAATTGTCTTTTATGGTCTCTCATTTCTTTTTCATAGTTTCAAGTCTTTAATTTTAAAAAATATTTAATATATTTTAATATGATATTCTTTGTCTGATAATATCAATATCTGAAGTCTTTTTCAGGTCTGATTTTGCTCTTTGTTCTTTCTGCTGACTTTTTATTCTTTGAGCCTTATTTATGTTTTTTGATTCCTTGGTTTTTTATCTGTGGTAGTTCTTTGAGGCTTGTGTTGAAATTGGTATCCTCCCAGAAAGATTTTCTTGGGGACACTACTAACGAGGAGCCCATTTTAAAGTAAATTCTCCAACTGAAGTTTTTTGAGATTATAGAGATAGCATGAATCTAGCTATAAATGACCACCCCGCTCCCCTCCCCAATATAAGGCCACTTCATGGCTACAAATTTTCAGGACAGTTTTCATACCATTCACTCAGTGCCAAGATCAAGACAGACAAGTTTCCTTACTGTACCCTTCTGTGTGGCAGATTTATTTCTTGTTTATGCTTTCACTGAGTAGGTAGTCCTTTGGGTTTGTGACTCTGTACAGGGTTCTCTTATTGGATTCTCTACCTTTAGTGAGCCCTGAGTTTTATCTCCTATCTCTTTTACCCTAGGTAGGTTCAGCAGATACCCGTAGGCCAAATGCTGGCTTTGATGCTAGCCCCAAACCTACTGTTACTACGCTTTAAAGTTGTAATTTCAAGTAGGCAGATTCCTTATGTTTTAGACATTTACTTTTAAATTATTTTTATCAGGAAAGTTGTTCAGCGTATCTAGGTGATTTTTCTGTCAAAAATGGAAGTCTTTGATTTTTTTAATAAATAAAAATTATATACACAAATAGTTTCACCTAATATGTTTATACCTGCCAATTGGCATGATAATCAATAAAATGTTTCTCACTTTTCTATGGCTTTTCTTCTTCAGTTTCCTTTTGAGTTTTCTGAAATAGACCATTGAGGGGGATGGTGCACATTAAAACTTAGATAAATCACTTGTAAACCTCAGTATCATACCTTATTCAGTTTCAGAATAGTTGCTGACTATGACTACATATGACTGTTTCAAGAAAAATATTTAACACAGCATTTTGTGCTAATGGTGGATATTAAAATTTTTTTCCGTTGGATTTTCTTTCTACTTTGATGGAAATTAGAACAGCTTATATATCTGTGATGTTTTAGTACCCTTTAGAAATCTGTGCTGCTTTTATGGTACTCCATATATTTCTTGGGCTAGTACCTCTTAATCCAATTCTACATGTGTAGTCAGGTGAAATAGTCCCTCAAAGTGAGATATTACAAAAAATGATTTAGATGGTATTTCTGTAAGAGGAATTAGAATGTATTTAGGAGGAGATAGAGTATTATATTATTCCCCTTCCCCAAATATAATAAGTAAAAGAGATCTCATAAATGATAAATGGGGAATAATGAATAAGAAAGAAGACAAATTATAGTTAATCCTCTGGCTGGCTTTCCAAAATCCAAGTGATTATATAATTCAGCCCTCTGTATGGGATTGAGTAAAAGGTACTTTTCCCTTAAAGTAATTGAAGTCATGTGTTCTTTAAGTAGATTAAGACATTTTAAGAATTTCAAATTTGTGCTGAGGTAATCTATTGAAATTTGTACTTGTTCACATAATTTTTGACATTAATGGAATTATTTAACGACATGATTTTTGAAGTGATCTCTATGCTAATATTTTTGTTAGTTTGAAATTATTTATTTTGACTGGAATATTGAATAAAATATTTTAAATTTCTCTTGATTTTTTAGTGTAACAATTTAAGGAAACAAGTTGAAAATAAAAGTAAGTTTATTGAAGAACTCCAGCAGGAGGTATGTACTGATTCTCAAAATAAAACTATTAAAAAAAAAAAAACCTATGTTTTCACTACAGTTTTAGAGAATAATGCTTTCCTTTCTTTACTTTAGTAATTTTAGTCTAAGTCAGTGACAGTGCAAGTTTGAATTACTTTGATATTAAACATAATTCTTTATTTTTAACTTTTAACAGAATAAGGCCTTAAAAAAAAAAAGTACAGCAGAAAGCAAGCAACTGAATGTTTATGAGATAAAGGTATTTGGAATCCTTATTTTTGTTTTAAAAATACTAGCACATAGATGAGAATTTAGGAATTTTAAGCCCTTTATTTATATTGTAGCAATTATTTTTAATCATTATCTTTTGAGATTGTGGGGATCAATCCTTTTAATTGTAGTAGAGTGCACATCTTTGGTTTATCTATGTTAAAATCATCTAAGCAGCTTAGAATATATGTACGTGTGTGTATATATATGTCTTCATATTCCTTACCCATACATTGAAAATTGAGCTTGAGTAGGTTTGGGGTGGAGCCTTGGAATTGTTAGTCTGGATAAAAAAGTCAAGGCCACACTATATGCTCCCTGCAAGAGACACACTTTATTTAATATAAAGATAAAAGGAAGTTGAAGTAAAAATATGGAAAAAGATATATCATATACCATACAAACAGTAAGCATAGAAAAGCTGGAATGACAATATTTATAACGCATAAAATAGATTGAAATACAAGGAGTATTATCAGAGATCCTAAGGAGCATTTGATAATGATAAAGGTATCAGTTCATCAGGAAGATATAACAGTCATGAATGTATTTGTTCTTAATAGCAGAGCTTCAATATACATGAAGCAAAAACTTAAAAAACTAAAATGAGAAATAGATAATTTCATTATTGTATTTGTGGGTTGTAATAGCCCTCTTTCAGCAATTGATGCAACTAGAAGAAAATTGGTAAGAATATACAAAATTTGAACAACATTATTAACTACCTTGACTTAATTGACATTTGTAGAACATTATAGCTACAACTGTAAATTCTTTTGAAGTGCACTTAGGTTGTTTACCAAGATAGACCATATGCTGGGCCATACATTTAAAAATATTAAAGTCTTATAGAGTATATTCTCTCACTACAACAGAATTCAATTACAAATAAGTAACCATAGGATATCTGGAAAAGCCTAAATATTTGCAAATTAAGCATTATACTAGTAAATAACTCATGGGCCAAAGAAGAAATCACAAGGAAAATTAGAAATTATTTTAAACTGAATGATCATAAAAATACAATATGCCAAAATTTGTGGGATGCAACTAAAGCAGTTCTTGTAGGGAAATTTATAAATAATGTTTATTTTAGAAAAGGAGAAATGACCTAGGTTTTCATCCAGATACTGAAAAGAGGTGAGCAAATGAAACCCATAGAAAGTAGACTAAAGGAAATAATAAAAATGAAAAGAGAGATCAAAGAAATAAGAGAGACAAAGACAAAAATTAATGAAATCAGAAGTTGATTCTTTGAAAATATTAATAAAATTGATACGCCCCTAGCAGGGTTGATTACAAAAGGAGAGAGAGTAAAATTCACTGAAGGCAGGAATAAAATAGGACATTACCATATAGATACTGTAAATATTAAAAGGATAACAAAAGAATGTCATGGACAATATTATATCAATAAATTTGAAACTTAGATGAAATGGGCAAATTTCTTTTTTAAAAAATTTAATTAAATTTAACTTTTTTATACAGCAGGTTCTTATTAGTTATCGATTTTATACATATTAGTGTATATATGTGTCTCCCAATTCTTCCCACCGCCACCCCCACCCCCACCCCCACTTTTCCCCCTTGCTGTCCATACGTTTGTTCTCTACATCTGTGTCTCTGTTTCAGCCTTGCAAACCAGTTCATCTGTACCATTTTTTCTAGATTCCACATATATGCGTTGATATGTGATATTTGTTTTTCTCTTTCTGACTTACTTCACTCTGTATGACAGTCTTTAGGTCCATCCACATCTTTGCAAATGACCCAATTTCGTTCCTTTTTATGGCCGAGTAATATTCCATTGTATATATGGGCAAATTTCTTGGAAAACCTAACTTCCTAAAAACTTACACAAGATGAAACAGTACATCTGAAGAGCCATATATCAGGGAAATTGAATTTGTCATCAAAAATCTCCTAGAGAAGAGATATACCATGTTCTTGGATTGGAAGAATCAATATTGTGAAAATGACTATGCTACCCAAAGCAATCTACAGATTCAGTGCAATCCCTATCAAACTACCAATGGCATTTTTCACAGAACTAGAAGAAAAAAATCTTAAAATTTTTATGGAGACACAAAAGACCCTGAATAACCAAAACAATCTTGAGAAAGAAAAATGGAGCTGGAGGAATCAGACTCCCTGACTTCAGACTATACTACAAAGCTACAGTAATCAAGACAATATAGTACTGGCACAAAAACAGAAATATAGATCAATGGAACAGGATAGAAATCCCAGAGATAAACCCACGCACCTATGGTCAACTAATCTATGACAAAGGAGGCAAGGATATACAATGGAGAAAAGACAGTCTCTTCAATAAGTGGTGCTGGGAAAGCTGGACAGCTACATGTAAAAGAATGAAATTAGAACACTCCCCAACACCATACACAAAAATAAACTCAAAATGGATTAGAGACCTAAATGTAAGACCAGACACTATAAAACTCTTAGAGGAAAACATAGGCAGAACACTCTATGACATAAATACAGCAAGATCTTTTCTGACCCACCTCCTAGAGTAATGGAAATAAAAACAAAAATAAACAAATGGGACCTAATGAAACTTCAAAGCTTTTGCACAGCAAAGGAAACCATAAACAAGATGAAAAGACAACCCTCAGAATGGGAGAAAATATTTGCAAACGAATCAACAGACAAAGGATTAATCTCCAAAATATATAAAGAGTTCATGCAGCTCAATATCAAAAAAACAAACAACCCAATCAAAAAATGGGCAGAAGATCTAAATAGACATTTCTCCAAAGAAGACATACAGATGGCCAAAAGCACATGAAAAGATGCTCAACATCACTAATTATTAGAGAAATGCAAATCAAACCTACCATGAGGTATCACCTCACACCAGTCAGGATGGCCATCATCAAAAAAGTCTACAAACAAATGCTGGAGAAGGTGTGGAGAAAAGGGAACCCTCTTACACTGTTGGTTGGAATGTAAATTGATACAGCCACTATGGAGAACAGTATGGAAGTTCCTAAAAAAACTAAAAAGAGAATTACCATATGACCCAGCAATCCCACTACTGGGCATATACCCAGAGAAAACCATAATTCAGAAAGACACATGCACCCCAGTGTTCATTGCAGCACTATTTACAATAGCCAGGTCATGGAAGCAACCTAAATGCCCATTGACAGACGACTGGATAAAGAAGACATGGTATATATATACAATGGAATATTACTTATCCATAAAAAGGAACGAAATTGGGTCATTTGTAGAGATGTGGTTGGACCTAAAGACTGTCATACAGAGTGAAGCAAGTCAGAAAGAGAAAAACAAATATCATATATTAATGCATATTTGTGGAATCCAGAAAAATGGTACAGATGAACCGGTTTGCAGGGCAGAAATAGAGACACAGATGTAGAGAACAAACGTATGGACACCAAGGGGGGAAGTGTGGGGGGGTGGTGTGGTGGGACAAATTGAGAGATTGGGATTGACATGTATACACCAGTATGTATAAAATAGATAACTAATAAGAACCTGCTGTATAAAAAAAATTAAATAAAATTCAAAAAAATCTCCTAGAGAAAATCCTGATCTGGAAGTTCTCAGGTGAATTCTAACACACACTTCAGGAAGAAATAATGCCAGTGTTCTACAAATTCTTTCAAAAAATAGAAGAGGGGAAACAATTCTCAACTAGTTTTTTTTTTTTTTTTTTTTTTTTTTAAGAGATTAGAAGTGGTCCCTGATCAGATTCAGGGCCAGTTGCTTCTCGGAATGTTTGGTGATATTCTTTTTAAAGTTTAATTTTTATTTATTTATTTATTTATGGCTGTGTTGGGTCTTCGTTTCTGTGTAAGGGCTTTCTCTAGTTGTGGCAAGTGGGGGCCACTCTTCATCACGGTGCGCAGGCCTCTCATTATCGCGGCCTCTCTTGTTGCGGGGCACAGGCTCCAGACGCGCAGGCTCAGTAATTGTGGCTCACGGGCCTAGTTGCTCCGTGGCATGTGGGATCTTCCCAGACCAGGGCTCGAACCCGTGTCCCCTGCATTGGCAGGCAGATTCTCAACCACTGCGCCACCAGGGAAGCCCTTGCCATTTTCTTAATTGTTTTGGATTTGTTTTTGTAGGTGTTTTTTCTTCCCTTCCTCTTTTGTTCTCTTCTCTTGTGATTTGATGACTATCTTTTAGTGTTGTGTTTGTGTTGCTTTTTCTTCTTTGTGTGTGATTCTATTGTTTTTTATTTGCAGTTCCCATGAGGTTTTGATATAGCAATCTTTATATATACAAGGTTGGTTTAAGTTGCTGGTATCTTAATTTCAAATGCATTTCCCATTTCCTGCTTTTGTACTCTCCTCACGGTTGCTAGTTTTGATATATTTGTATGTGGATGAATTTTCACTTTTACTGTATGTTTGCCTTTACCAGTGAGTTTTCCCATTTGTGATTTTCTTGTTTCTAGTTGTGGCCTCTTTTTCTCCCCACCTAGAGAAGTTCTTTTAGCATTTTTTTGTAAGGCTGGTTTGGTAGTGCTGAATTCTTTTAGCTTTTGCTTATCTGTAAAGCTTTTGATTTCTCCCTGGAATCTGAATGAGAGCCTTGCTGGGTAAAGTATTCTTTTTTTTTTTTAAACTTTGGGTTTACTTTATTTATTTATTTATTTATTTATGGCTGTGTTGGATCTTCATTTCTGTGTGAGGGCCTTCTCTAGTTGTGGCAAGTGGGGGCCACTCTTCATCGCAGTGCGCGGGCCTCTCACTATCGCGGCCTCTCTCGTTGCAGAGCACAGGCTCCAATCGTGCAGGCTCAGTAATTGTGGCTCACGGGCCTAGCCGCTCCGCGGCATGTGGGATCCTCCCAGACCAGGGCTCGAACCCGTGTGCCTTGCATTGGCAAGCAGATTCTCAACCACTGCGCCACCAGGGAAGCCCTGGGTAAAGTATTCTTGGTTGTAGGTTTTTCCCTTTCATCACTTTAAATATATTCTGCCACTCCCTTCTGGCCTACAGAGTTTCTGCTGAAAAATCAACTGATAACCTTATGGGGTTTTCCTTGTATATTATTTGTCGCTTTTTTCTTTTTTCTTTTAATATTTTTTTCTTGGTATTTAATTTTTTTCAGTCTGATTAATATGTGTTTTGGCATGTTCCTCCTTGGGTTTATCCTGTATGGGACTCTGTGCTTCCTGGCCTTGAGTGAGTGTTTCCTTTCTCCTATTAGGGAAAGTTTTGACTATAATTTCTTCAAATATTTTCTCAGGCCCTTTCTCTTTCTCTTCTCCTTCTGGGACCCCTATAATGCAAATGTTCGTACATTTAATGTTGTCCCAGAGGTCTCTGAGACTGTCCTCATTTCTTTAAATTCTTTTTTCTTTATTCTGTTCTGTGGCAGTGATTTCCACCATTCTGTATTCCAGCTCACTTGTTCATTCTTCTGCCTCAGTTATTCTGCTATTGGTTCCTTCTAGTGTATTTTTCATTTCATTTATTGTATTGTTCATCTCTGTTCTTTAAATCTTGTAGCTCTTTGTTAAACATTTCTTGTATCTTCTTGGTCTGTGCCTCCATTCTTTTTCTGAGATTTTGAATCATCTTTACTATTGTTACTCTGAATTCTTTTTCATGTAGGTTGCCTATGTCCTCTTCATTTAGTTGTTCTTGTGGGTTTTTATCTTTTTCCTTCATCTGAAACATATTTCTCTGTCATCTCATTTTGTCTAACTTTCTGTGTTTGTGGTCTCCTTTCCGCAGGCTGCAGGATCATAGTTCCTCTTGCTTCTGGTGTCTGCCCCTTGGTGGAAGAGTTTGGTCCAGGGCCTTGTGGAGGCTTCCTGGTGGGAGGGACTGGTGCCTGCCCTCTGGTGGGTGGAGCTGGGTCTTGTCCCTCTGGTGGGCAGAACTGTGTCAAGGGATATGTTTTGAGGTGGCTGTGAGCTCAGTACTCCTTTAGGCAGCCTGTCTACTGATGGGTGGTGTTGTATTCCTATCCTGCTGGTTGTTTGGCCTGAGATGTTCCAGCGCTGGAGCCTGCATGCTGTTTGTGGGGCTGGGTCTTGGTGCTGAAATGGGAACTTCCAGGAGTGCTTATGCTGATCAGTATTCCCTGAGGCCTCCGCAACCAGTGTCCTTGCTTCCAAGTGAGCTACAGCCGACCCGTGCCTCCCCAGGAGACCTTCCAAGACCCCTAGGTAGGTCTAGCCCAGGTTCCTATGGAGATACTGCTTTGTGCTGGGTCCCAGTGCATATGAGACCCTGTGTGTGCCCTCTAAGAATGGAGTCTCTGTATCCCTCAGCTCTGTTGGGCTCCTGCACTCAAGCCCCACTGGCCTTCAAAGCCAAATGCTCTGGTGGTTCTTCCTCCCGATGCCAGAGCCTCACACTGTGTTGGAGGGCTATTTTTATGTGGGATCATCCTTGTGTAGTCTCTGTGTGTTTAATATTTTTTGGTTTGAGGGCTGTTTTTAGTATGGATGTCTGCCACCTGTTTCCTAGTGTATGCTGGCCGTTATCCCCTTGATAGGAGGTTGTGGTGACCAGAGCCTGCACTGGATATTGAGTGGGGCCTCC
The DNA here is from genome assembly GCF_965194825.1 of Balaenoptera physalus. NCBI lineage: Eukaryota > Metazoa > Chordata > Mammalia > Artiodactyla > Balaenopteridae > Balaenoptera > Balaenoptera physalus. The sequence goes on along the minus strand of NC_138882.1, from coordinate 95,225,348 downwards.
CCTTTGCTCTGTGATCGTCACAGCCCTGTCAGGGGCAGGGTTTGCTCCCTAGTTCTTGGAGTAGAGGCCCCCAGATCTGTTTTGGAGCTGTGTTTCTGATCTGCAGTGCTAGGTAGGCAGGATTGGAGCATTCCCACTGGGAGAGATGCCACTAAATATTACTCCTCTGAAACTGTTCACCTGTGAGCATGCTCTGTTGTGTCACCTTTTACCCATTGTGTAGGCTCACAAATTACATTTTTGTTGGCAGTGCTCGTGGCCCACCTTAACTGTGGGTATGCTGGCAATTGATTGGCCCTGGTGTCTCTTAGGCGTTGTTTTCACCAGGCCACCACCGCAGACCTACTGAAGTCAGGTCCAAGGACTGCAGTAATCGTGCACCTGGACCCACTGTTGGAGCTATGGAGGCTGCTCAGACTCTGGCCTAGCCTAACTCCTGCGTGTATGTGCCCACAAACCCTCCACCTGCTAAAGCTAGACCTGTCTCATCTGCGGGAGCACTCATTGTCTGTTCAAATGTTCCACAGGTGCTGAATTTACAAAGCTGGCAACGGGGGTGTAAATCTGTGGTTTGCACAGCCTCAAGGAGAGATTTCAGCTCTTCTTCCTTAGTCACACAACCCCTGGGGCTCAGCTTTGGTTTCAGCTCCACATCTGCATGTGGGTCACCCACCGGTGTCTGCTCCTGAGGCTGCCCCAGAGTACATGAGCCTGCCCTGGCCAGAGGGGGCTGGGGCGGCGATTTGGGTATGTGAGCCCACCCAGACAGGTTGGGGGGAGCTGAGGCGGTGACCAGGGCATGCAGGTCCACTCAGGTGGGAGCTCCTCCTAATGCCCATGGAGGCAAGGGCCAGCACATGGGGAAAGAGGCTGCAATGACAGCCCCGCCCTTCATGTGCCACTCAACAACGATGCTTCACTTCTATGGTGCCCCAGGCTTCTTCCACGAACGTTCCCAGTTGCGGAGTTCCTCACTTCCGTCCCTTCAGGCTGTCTCCTCGCAGCCAACAGCAGACCTCTCCCTGGGTCTGCTCTCCAAACCCCATGTTCCAGCACCCAGCCCCCGCCCGCAGTGGCAGACACATGTCTCAGGCTGGGGCGTGCAGGGCTGTGGCATGGACCATCTGTGTAGGTCTCACTCTGTGATGCCTGCCACAGACTGGTTGCTGTGCTCTCCTTCGAGCCCCTGAAGTTCCCCTTGTGTCCCAGCTGATCTCCCCACTGGTGAGGGGGCTTCCCTGGGTGCAGGAACCTCTCCTCTTCTTCAGCTCCCCACCAGGGGCACTGGTCCCATCCCACTTCCTCTTTTTTTCCTTTCTTTCGTCCTACTGAGTTATGCAGGAATCTTTCTTGTCCTTTTAGGTGTCCGAGGTCCTCTGCTAGTGTTTAGCAGGTGCTCTGTGAGAATTGTTCCATTTGTGGATGTATTCGTTGGGAGAGGTGAACTCCATGTCCTCCTACTCTACCATCTTGACTCCTCCCCACCTCACTGTGGTTTTTTTTTTTTTTTTTTTTAATTTTAAATTATTTATTTATTTATGGCTGTGTTTGGTCTTCGTTTCTGTGCGAGGGCTTCCTCTAGTTGTGGCAGGTGGGGGCCACTCTTCATCGCGGTGCACGGGCCTCTCACTATCGTGGCCTCTCTTGTTGTGAATCACAGGCTCCAGACGCGCAGGCTCAGCAATTGTGGGTCACGGGCCTAATCGCTCCGCGGCACGTGGGATCCTCCCAGACCAGGGCTCGAACCCGTGTCCCTTGCATTGGCAGGCAGATTCTCAACCACTGTGCCACCAGGGAAGCCCTTCACTGTGGTTTTGATTTGCATTTCCCTGATGATTAGTGATGTTCAGCATCTTTTCATCTGCCTGTTGGCCTTCTGCATGTCTGTTTTGGAAAAATGTCTATTCAGGTCTTCTGTCCATTTTTTAATCGAGTTGCTTGTTTTTTTTGATGTTGAGTTGTATGAGCTCTTTGTATATTTTGGATGTTAATCCCTTATCAGATATATTGTTAGAAATATTTTTTCCCATTCAGTAGAGTGCTTTTTCATTTTGTTGATAGTTTCCTTCTCTATGCAAAAGTTTTTATTTTGATTCCCATTTGTTTAAGTTTTGCTTTTGTTACCCTTGCCTGAGAAGACATATCCAAAAAAAAATATTGATAAGATCAGTGTCAAAGAGCATACTGCCTATGTTTTCTCCTAGGAGGTTTATGGTTTCAGGTCTTGCATTTAAGTCTTTAATCTATTTTGTTTATTTTTGTATATGGTGTGAGAAAGTAGTCCAATTTGATTCTTTTGCATGTAGCTGTCCAGTTTTCTCGACACAATTTATGAAGAGGCTGTCTTTTCCTCATTGTGTGTTCTTCTTTTGTTGTAGATTAATTGGCCATATAAGCATAGGTTTATTTCTGGACTCTCTATTCTGTTCCATTGATCTATGTGTCTGTTTTTGTGCCAGCTCCTTTGATTACTGTCGCTTTGTAGTACAGTGTTGAAGTCAGGGAGTGTGATACCTCCTGCTTTGCTGTTCTTTCTCAAGATTATTTTAGCTATCTGGGATCTTTCATGTTTCCATACAAATTTTAAAATTATTTGTTGCAGTTTGGTGAAAAATGCCATTGGTATTTTGATAGGGATTGCACTGAATCTGTAGATTGCCTTAGGTAGTATGGTCATTTTAACAGTATTAATTCTTCCAGTCCCTGAGCTTAGTATATTTTCCCATTTTTTTGTGTGGTGACTTCAATTTCTTTCACCTGTGTCTTATAGTTTTCTGAGTACAGGTCTTTCCCTCTTTATTTAGATTATTCTTAGGTATTTTATTCTATTTTTTACAATTTCAAATGGGATTTAAAAAAATATTTTCTTTCTGCTTGTTCATTGTTAGTGTTTAGACATGCAACAGATATCTGTATGTTCATTTTGTATCCTACTATTTCTTTCAATTTTAGTAAATAATATTTTGGGGGGATTTTGCCCTGTTAATCTACATTTTCTATATTTTGAAAATTGTAGCATCTATAGTATTGTCCTCTTTTCAATCCTGATGCTGGTTATTTATGCCTTTTGTTATTCTTGGTCAGTCTTACCAGGCATTTATCAATTTTGGAAGTTTTAAAAAAACACAACTTTGGATTTTTTGATCTTCTCTGTAGGGTGCTTGTTTTTGTTTCATTAATTTCTGTTCTTTATTACTTTCTCCTCCTTTTATTGTTTTTTCATTATGTTCTTTTTCCAATTTGATATTAATTCTTTGATAATTAATTTTCAGTCTTTCCAGTGTACACATTTTAAGGCAATGTATTTCCTTCTAAGCTTGTTGTAGTTGTGTCTCATAGGTTTAGATATATATTAAATTAGTATTGTTTTGTTCAATACCTTCCTATATTTCTCAGTTTCTGAGCTTAACGGCATGTTATGTTTTTGGAATTGATTTCTATCATAAGCACATTGTATTAGAGAACACACTCTGGTATGACTTCAGTACTTTGGAATTTATTGACATTTGCTTGATGGCCCAATATAGGGTTACTTTTTATAAACACACCCATATATCTGAAAATAATGTGTATTCTACAGTTGTTGGGTGAAGTGTTCCATTTGGTCAAGATTATAGTCATATTCTTTAAACTTCTGCATATTTATTGATTCTATATCTTTACTTCTTTTTTCTTCATGTTTTATTACTTGAATGAGATTGATGTGTTAAAAAATCTCACTTGATGATTGTGGATTTCTATTCTTCCTTGCAGTTCTGTCAGTTTTTCTTTCAATACCACGTTATTAGGTACATACTATAATATACGTAATTTTTTATTATACAATGTGGAACTTTATATATATACTTAATATATATTCTATATATATTCTGTATATTCTATACATAATAGAACTTATTTTCCACTTTAAAGACACTCACTTTATCTATGTAATAGTGTTTTCTTGCCTTAGAGAATAATTCTTCTTTTTTATTGTTATAACTATACCAGTTTTCTTCTTAGTGTTTAGTGTTTGCAGGGTTTTATTTATTTATTTAAAATTTTTATTGGAGTATAGTTGATTTACAATGTTGTGTTAAGCATGGTATTTTTAACAACCTATTTACTATTGTGCTTTCTATATCTTTGTTTTAGATGTGTCTCTTATGAACAACATACAGCTGGAGTTCATAATTTTTGTCCTTTTTACTGGTACATTTTAGCTTCAGAATACATAATCTCCTTTCTCTCTCATGTCTAACTTATATGCTATCATACTCTTATTATTGTCACATATTTTAATGAATTTGTTTTTATAAGGGTTTTGTATTGCCCAGGAAGAAGGAAAGAATAGAGTGAATTGGGGAGAGGCAATAAATACTAAGAATGTTTAGAATTGATGAAATACATGAATTCATAGATATAGGAAGACTGATGGATACCTAGAAGGAAAAATTAGAATAAATCCAGAACTAGACTTAGTACAGTAAAACTACAGAATGTTAGACACACATAGGTCTTAAAAGTAGCTAGAGAGAAATGAGAGATCACCAATGAAAGAATGACAAGAGATTTACCATGGACATCTTAGCAAGCAACAGTGGAAGTTAGAAATCAGTGAAACAATATTCTCAAGTACAGAGAAAAGATCAACCTTGAATTATGTCCACAACATGTCTCTCTTTTATGTTGGAGAAATAAGGACATTTTTAGATCAAAAAGTGAAGGAAACATATTTTTCAAGAACACTCAGATAGTTAACAAAAATGATCATGTATAGGGCCACAGAATTCAAAGGCTTGAAGTCATACAGAATATGTCCTCTAACCACAATTCTATTAATCTAGAAATTACAACATGTGTTTTTTTTAATGAAGGTCTGAAGTTAATACCTTTACTATGAACATTATTATGCCAATATATTTGAAAGATATAAAAAATATAAAGTGAAGTAGATTAACCAAAACAATCTCAAAAAGAATAATTAACCTGAATAGTCCTATTAAGGAGATTGGATCAGCAGTTTAAAATCTTTCAACAAAACAAACTTCAGACTCAGATGGTTTTAGATTGGAGTTGCATTTGTAGAAAATCTATAAGAATCTCCAGATGAGTTAATAAAGTATTGAGTTGTTTAGTAAGGTTGATAGATATATAATCATTACACAGAAAAAATTACTAGTCTTAAACATCTGCAGCAAGCTATTACAAAATGTAATTTTAACAATATACCATTTATGTGAAAATGCTGGTTCTCTCCAAATTGATATACATATTCACACACTGTTGCTGGGAGTTTAAATTGGTACATGTACTTTGGAAAACAATGTCGTTATCTTGTAAAGTTGAACATGCAACCTGCAATTTCAGATCTGGATATAGAGAAATTTATACATTTGTACCAGGAGACAATGTTTTTGAGAATAGTCACACCATTATTGTGTGTATTATCTCCAAGTTGGATACAATTCAGTGTCTGTGAACAGTTGAGTACATAAGTAAACCATGGTATATTCATACAATGGAACACTACTCTGCAGAGAAAATAAAGGAACTATACACACATGAATATGTAAAACCTACTGCTGAGTGAAAATGCAAGACAGAAAAATATACATACTAAGAAAACATTTATACAGAGTCTGAAACAAAAAACTCTGAAATACTGATATATCATTATGCAGTAAAGCTATAAAAAAGGGGAAGGGACTCATGAATATTAAGAATCTTTGTTACACTTGAGGGAGCAGAAGGGGAAACTAATGAACAGAGGCATTCAGAAGCCTTTATCAACATTGATAATGTTCTGTGTTTTAAAGTTGGTGATTGTGGGACTTCCCTGATGGTCCAGTGGCTAAGACTCCGTGCTCCCAATGCAGGGGGGCCGGTTTGATCCCTAGTCAGGAAACTAGATCCCACATGCCACAACTAAGAGTTCACATGCTACAACTAAAGATCCTGCATGCTGCAACTAAAGGACCCATGTGCCACAACTAAAGGTTCCTCACACCTCAACTAAAAGATCCCGCATGCAGCAATGAAGATCCCACATGCTGCAACTATGACCCGGCACAGCCAAATAAATAAATAAATATTAAGAAAAATAAAGTTGGTGGTTCTTCCATGGGTACAGAATACAGTCTGTTTCATTATTAAATTACCCATGCCTCCCTTCCCCAATTCCTGTCACTGTCCTCTACCCTCTCCTCAATTCTAATTCAGTCCTAATGCCATAAGTGATTCTGGAGAGTGGGTGCTAATTAAAGGTCCTCTTTTTAAAAATATTTATTTTATTATTTATTTATTTTTTTTTTGGCTGCATCAGGTCTCAGCTGCGGCACACGGGATCTGTTGTTGCAGTGTGCGGGCTCTAGAGCACGTGGGCTCTGTAGTTGCAGTATGTGGGCTCTCCAGTTGTGGTCCCTGTGCTCAATAGTTGAAGTGCACAGGCTTAGTTGCCCTGAGGCATGTGGGATCTTAGTTCTCTGATCAGGGATCGAACCCACGTCCCCTGAACTGGTAGACGGATTCTTAGCACTGGACCACCTGGGAAGTCCCAAGGTCCTCTTTGTTTTGATAATTATTATATTAGTAAATATTTGTACAAAATATATGGAAAAAATAGAACTTGAAGGTGTTGATTCTTTATAGAAAATTAATCTCAGTAATACTGAGTATGCTTTTTAATGGAATCCATTTTAACTGTTTTTCTTTAGTTGCTTGTGTTTTTAGTGTCATATCTAAGGATCTATTGCCAAATCTATTGTCACGAATTTTGACTCCTATTTCCTTCTAAGAGTTTTTGGTTTTAGCTATTACATGTAGATCTTTAATCTATTTTGAGTTATTTTTGTAATGTGATATGAGGTAAGAGTCCAACTTCATTCTTTTCCATGTGCTTATTATTTGTCTTAACAACATTTGTTAGAAACTGTTCTTTCTCCATTGAATTGTCTTGTCATTCTTATTGTTAGAAACTATTCTTTCTCCATTGAATTGTCTTGTCATTCTAAGTTGACCATAGTTGTATGGCTTTATTTCTGGACTTCCTATTCTATTCCATTGATCCATATGTTTACCTTATGTCAGTACCACGCTGTTTTGATTACTGTAGCTTTGTAGTGAGTTTAAAATTGGGGATTATGTGTCCTTCAACATTGTTCTTTTTCAAGATTGTTTTGGCTATCCAGGGTCCCTGGGAATTCCTTGTAAACTTTAGGATCAATTTGTTCCGACAAAAAGCAGTTGGAATTTGGGTAGAGATTGCAATGAATCTTTTCACTCTATTGATAATGTTCAAGAGGACACTATCAGAGGATGAAAGGACTCTATCAAGGGAGTGAAAAGACAAACCACAGAATTGGAAAAAATATTTGCAAGTCATTATTTGGTAATGATCTAATATCCAGAATATGTAAAGAATACTTACAATTCAGCAACAAAAGCCAGTCACTGAAGAACAAATACTGCATGATACCTAAAATAGTCAAACACATAGAAGCAGAAATTAGAAAAGTAAATACCAGGGACTAGGGGGGAGGGGGAAATGGGGAGTTGTTTTTCAATTTGTGTAGGTTTCAGTTATGCAAGATAAAGTAGTTCTAGAGATCTGCTGTACTACATAGTGCCTGTAGTCAACAATTCTGTATTGTTTACTTAAAGCAATCTACAGTTTCAGTGCAATCCCTATCAAGTTACCAATGGCATTTTTCACAGAAATAGAACAAAAATTTTTACAGTTTGTATGGAAACAAAGGACCCTGAATAGCCAAAGCAATCTTGAGAAAGAAAAATGGAGCTGGAGGAATCAGACTCCCTGACTTCAGACTGTACTACAAAACTACAGTAATCAAGACAGTATGGTACTGGCACAAAAACAGTAATATAGATAAATGGAACAGGATAGAAAGCCCAGAGATAAACCCACACACCTGTGGTCAACTAATCTATGAAAAAGGAGGCAAGAATATACAATGGAGAAAAGACAGCCTCTTCAATAAGTGGTGCTGGGAAAACTGGACAGCTACATGTAAAACAATGAAATTAGAACACTCCCTAACACCATACACAAAAAATAACTTAAAATGGATTAAAGACCTAAATGTAAGGCCAGACACTGTAAAACTCTTAGAGGAAAACATAGGCAGAACACTCTTTGACATAAATCACAGCAAGATCTTTTTGGACGCACCTTCTAGAATAATGAAAATTAAAACAAAAGGGACCTAGTTAAACTTAAAAGCTTTTGCGCAGCAAAGGAAACCATAAACAAGACAAAAAGACAACCCTCAGAATGGGAGAAAATATTTGCAAATGAAGCAACTGACAAGGGATTAATCTCCAAAATATACAAATAGCTCATGCAGCTCACTATCCAGACAAACAACCCAATCAAAAGTGGGCAGAAGACCTAAATAGGCTTTTCTCCAAAGAAAACATACAGATGGCCAAGAGGCACATGAAAAGCTTCTCAACATCACTAATTATTAGAGAAATGCAAATGAAAACTACCATGAGGTATCACCTCACACTGGTCAGAATGTCCATCATCAAAAAATCTACAAACAATAAATGCTGAAGAGGGTGTGGAGAAAAGGGAACCCTTTTACACCGTTGGTTGGAATGTAAATTGATACAGCCACTATGGAGAACCGTATAGTGGTTCCTTAAAAAACTAAAAATAGAACTACTATATGACCCAGCAATCCCACTACTGGGCATATACCCAGAGAAAACCATAATTCCAAAAGATGCATGCACCCTAGTGTGCATTGCAGCACTATTTACAATAGCCAGGTCGTGGAAGCAACCTAAGTGTCCATCAACAGAGGAATGGATAAAGAAGATGTGGTACAATGAAATATTACTCAGCCATAAAAAGGAATGAAGTTGTGCCATTCGCAGAGACGTAGATGGACCTAGAAACTGTCATACAGAGTGAAGTAAGTTAGAAAGAGAAAAACGAATGTCGTATATTAACGCATGTATGTGGAATTTAGAAAAATGGTGCAAATGAACCTATTTGCAAAGCAGAAATAGAGACACAGTTGTAGAGGACGAATGTATGGACACTAAGAGAGGGGTGGGGTGGAATGGGAGATTGGGACTGACGTATGTACACTACTAGGTATGAAGTAGTTGGCTGGTGAGTACCTAATGTATAGCACAGGGGCGAGAAAAAAGAAGGTACAATCTGTTTGCAGGACATATATTAAGTTAGCCTTAAAAATACATTCCAGTATACATTACGTGCAGACAAGTACTGTTTGATTCCACTTATACGGGGTACCTAGAATAGTCAAATTCATAGAGTCAGAAAGTACATTGGTAGATGCCAGGGGCTGGGGGGTAGAGGGGGTGGGGAGGGAGAATGGGGAGTTAATGTTTAAAGGGGGTAGAGTTTCAGTTTAGGAAGGTGAAATATTCGGGAGGTGGATGATGGTGAGAGTTGCACAACAATGTGAGTGTACTTAGTGCCATTGAACCGTACAGTTAAATATGGTTAAAACAGTATTTTTTTTTTAAATTAATTAATTTATTTATGGCTGTGTTGGGTCTTCGTTTCTGTGTGAGGGCTTTCTCTAGTTGCGGCAAGTGGGGGCCACTCTTCATCGCGGTGCGCGGGCCTCTCACTATCGCGGCCTCTCTTGTTGCGGAGCACAGGCTCCAGACGCGCAGGCTCAGTAATTGTGGCTCACGGGCCTAGTTGCTCCGCGGCATGTGGGATCTTCCCAGACCAGGGTTCGAACCCTTGTCCCCTGCATTGGCAGGCAGATTCTCAACCACTGCGCCACCAGGGAAACCCCAATAGTATGTTTTATATTATGTGACTTTTACCACAATAAAAAACATTTTAAAAATGTATCAGGGTTAGGAGGATAGGAAGAAATAGGCATCAGTTAAAAAGAACCTGAACACTATCTATTAGAAGGAATAAATATGCACAAAATTAAAAAAATTTGTTAAGAGAGTAGTCTCATGTAAGTGTTCCTATGACAAAAAAACGGGACAGAAGGAAACTTTTGAAGGTGATGGATATGTCTATTACTTTGATTTTGGCGATGATTTCATGGGTGTATGCATTTGTCCAATCTCATCACACTGTATACATTAAACATGTGTAGTTTTTTTGCATATGTTATACCTCAATAAAGCTTTTTTTTTTAGTGGTTTTTCTTTGAATCGCATGTGTGTTCTGTCCAAATGGAATAGTTACTTATTGTAATAAAACAGCAAATTGAGACTAAATAAATATTGTTGAAAAATTCATTAAAAATAAAAATATGGCTGCTTTTAAAATATTACTTGTCAAAGCTAAATATGTATTTTAGGGAAAAAGATAGATATTGTGAAAAATAAAGCACATCTCACCATATGAAAACTGTAAGTAAAATGATCCAACTATAATATCTATGAATAAATCATCTTTTTAGAGTCACAAAACCACAAAATGAATACAGAATATTTTCAAGTAATCCAAACAATTTATTAATGTTCATGCTGTTTTCTTTATTCAAAGGTCAGTAAATTAGAGTTAGAACTAGAAGGTGCGAAACAAAAATTTAAAGAAAAGACTGACAGCTATCAGAAAGAAATTGAGGACAAAAAGCTATTAGAAGAAAATCTTTTGGGACAGGTAGGAAAAACTAAATATGTTTGAGAAGTTGTTATACTAAAACCCTATATTTGTATGTTTGCATTTTAAGAGAAAAGTAATAATTCTTACTTTTAACATTATGATTCTTTAGAAGATTTAATAAATTTATACTAAGGATAATTGGTTTTTTTAATAGAAGCTAAAAGTATCATTGTTATTCTAAGTATTTGAGTATTGGGTAGTATATAATCATTTTGAAAAGATTAAATGATCTTTACAGTGTTATACTGTCATCTCACTTGGTAGAAGACCCTAACTAAAGTAAACCAAAACAATAATGTATTTTCTACTTGGCTTTCCTAATTTCCTGGCGTTTGATTTCTGCATTTTAACTTAAATTTAACATTTAAGTTAAATTTGTTTTTTGTGCATTAATTTTAAAAAACTTTAAATTTATTTGATAGGTTGAGAAAGCAAAAGTAATAGCTGATGAAGCAGTAAAATTACAGAAAGAAATTGATATACGATGTCAACATAAAATAGCTGAAATGGTAGCACTTATGGAAAAACATAAGGTAATTTTTTTCCTGTTGTGTAATGAAAATTATTAATTGGAGCCATATTTATGCATAAAAATGGTAAAATATAGCATTCTGATTTGTCAGTGAAAATTATTGTCTATGCAACAATGACTAATTATAGCTGGAATACTCTTGATCTCTCATTTCTCCAAGTTCAAGTCTTAGCCACATGAAGCTGAGCCTGGGTGTCACTTCCTTGAGGAAGTCTCTCCTTATTGTCTTGATGGATAGGCGTAATCACTCTTTTCCTCAATTTTCATAGTAGTCTCTTACAGACTTTTCCACCTTGTATTTATTTAAATACATACCCAGGATATGTATTTAAATAAATATAACTATAAATATAATATTTTTATCCTCTACCTGTGTCTAACACATACTAGGCTAAACAATAATAAATAGATGAAAGACAATGTTTGTTGTGTTTGTGAATGTGCTCTATTTTTTATTGTTGTTTGAAAGTAATCATTCTCTTAGGGAATTAAGCCCTATACTCTTCAAGATTTGGAGAGGAAGTGGGCTATACCTACCAATTAATCTTTATAAGTTGTTGCTAGGATATTATTATGAAGTAACCAATGAGGATTTAAAAAAATATTTTAAGTAATATTGTGAACTCATAGATTTAAGCATATTTGGTATGTCTTAATCCAGTACAGTTTTGATCCCTGTTGACACTTAAATTGTCCCAACTTTGGCCAGTGGGAGCCTCTTCGAACTGGTTGGCAGGTCCCTTTGATTTGACCCTAATAATCTGTGACAGCTTTCTTGCTTTCTGTTATGACAAAATATTCAAGACTCATTTTATATTCCCTGCACAAGATCTGGAATCAGCTGTTTTTTGAAGAGGTCCTGTGTTTCTAGCCTTTTTATAAATTATGAAATTCAGTGTCTCTAATTTAAAAAATTATTTCTTGCTCTTGGGTTATTTCCAAGACAGTTATCTATGTTTCATTGCTTTTATTGTTAGAACTTAAAAATGTAGTTGAAACAATTTAAAAATAGCTCAAATATGTATTACTGAATTCATAAACATCATTTTTTATAAATATTAAATGCATAAGGATACCAGTCATATTAAAACGTAATCTTTGGGGCTTCTAATATACCTAAAATGGTTTCTCTTTTTAATATAGCACCAATATGATAAAATTGTTGAAGAAAGAGACTCAGAATTAGGACTTTATAAGAGCAAAGAACAAGAACAGTCATCAGTGAAAGCATCTTTGGTGAGAACAAATAGCAGTAGAAGCCAATTTTCATGTCAGCATGGCTGGTAGTAAAGAATAATAAATAAAACCATAATTTTGAACTATAGAATCAAATAATCATAAATATAAAAGGGATGTTATAGATCTTATAGGTAGGTGGTTTTCTAATCTTTTTTTGAAATGGTAAAATGAACTCTGTTTTTCGAATGAAAAGTTATAAACTCCAGTTACGAATAAGTTTTGAGCTCTGATTGAGGTTGGGAAAGGAGGAGTGAGATAGATTGGGAGAGAATGAGAAGGAGAGGTATACATAGTGTTAAACATTTCTTTTGAGCAAACTATACAAAATTTGTCTAAATGAAATCTTTAGTTATATTCAACTAGGAGCCTTCATATCAGTAGGCTTTTAAAAAGTGTATATATTTCATGAGTGAATTTATTTCTGTATAAAGCTAAATTTTTTTTGAAACACTAGTTTGCATTTTTATTGTCTTAAGAAATATATGGATGCACTTATAAGCTTCATGTTCCTTTTTCTTTAGGAGACTGAACTATCCAATCTCAAAAATGAACTTCGGTCTGCTAAGAAACAACTTGAAATAGAAAGAGAAGAAAAAGTAGGTTTTGTGGCATTATAGATAAAGTAACTAATTTTAAGTTTTAGGTGTAACTTAAGTTTTTATAAACATGTCATATTAGAAAATAATAGGATAATTTTGAGTAAGGATTAAAAATATAATTTTCCCCATTAGCTTTTTTTTCAGAAATATTTAGCATATTCCCTTGTTTAAATATTAAAGACATATAAATATACTTTAAGAGTAGGAGCGCTTTCAGATATAAATATTTGAGAAATATTATTTCATATATTATAAAGTGCTTATGTATTTGGATGTGTTTTTTAGCTATTGATCATGTTTCAGAAAAAAAATAATGCCTTATATTTGTATAGTGTTTTGGAATTTACAAAGTGAATTGACTCACACTTTAAAATGACAAATACTTTTTTTTTCTTTCTATATGACAGCTCACTGTGCTGAGTATCCTACTTATATATAAGTTAATCCTTATAACAGTTCTATAAACAATACTTATTATTATCTCCATTTTTATAGAGGTTAGCTTATTTATTCAGGATCACATAATAAAAAAAATAGAATGGCTTAGAATTCAAATCTAGGTTTATTTTGCATGATTCCAAATCCTGCTCCCTAATCACTCTGCAACATGCCTAGGTAACATGCAATTTCAATTTCAAACCTCTGTGCATTTGTTCACTTTGTTTCCTGCATTTAATTCCTTTCTTCCTTTCTCCACCTATGGAAAACTTCACATATCTTTTATCTTGCAAAGGTGAGCTGACTGTATATAAGTATTCTCATAGTATTTTGCTCTTATATTAAAATAGTTATGTCACTCTGTGCCCCATTATATTTCAAGCTCCTCAAGGGCTGGGGTTATGTCTATTTATCTTTGTCTTTCCTTTATTTGAGCATAGTGCTTTGAAAATTTTCTGTTTTCGACAAATGTTTGTCAGAGAAATGACTAAGTGGCTTTCACTTCACCTGCGATTGTAGCATACATATTTACCTTTATCCTACTGTTTTAGTAAAAGAGGAATAATACTTCCTTGTATTAAACCACTCCTAATGTTCTTTCTTCCAGGTTCTTTTTCCAATTTTATTGAGATATAATTGACAGCACTGTATAAGTTTAAGGTGTACAGCATGATTTGACTTACATACATTGTAAAATGATAACCACAATAAGTTTAATTAACATCCATCATCTCATATAGATTAAGAAAAAGAAAGACAAAGAAAAAAAAAGGTTTTTTCCTTGTGATGAGGACTCTTAGGATTTACTCTCTTAACAACTTTCAAATGTACCATACAGTAGTGTTAATGATAGTCATCATGTTATACATTACATCCCTAGTACTTGTCTTGTAACTGGATGTTTGTGCCTTTCGACCACCTTCATCCAGTTCCCCATCTCCCCAAACCCTGCATCTCGTAACCATAAATCTAATCCCCTTCTCTGTGAATTTAGTTACATTTTGTTTTTTAAGATTCCACATATAAGTGATATCATATAGTATTTGTCTTTCTCTGTCTATTTCAGTTAGCATAATGCTCTCAAGGTCTATCCATGTTGTTACAAATGAAAGGATTTCCTTCTTTTTACGCCTGAATAATACTCCATTGTATATATATATACTGCACTTTCTCTATCCATTCTTCGTCTGTGGACACTCAGGTTGTTTCCATGTCTTGGATGTTGTGAATAATGCTACATGGGAGTGCAGATATCTCTTCAACATAGTAATTTCATTTCCTTTGGATGTAGTCTCAGAAGTAGAATTGCTGACTTGTATGGTAGTTCTATTTTTAATTTTTTGAAGAATCTTTATACTGTTTTCTGTAGGGGCTGAACCAATTTACATTCCCAGCTGTAGTGCACAAGGGTTCTATTTTCTCTGCATCCATGCCAGCATTTATCTCTTGTTTTATTTGATAATAGCCATTCCAACAAGCATGAGGTAATATATCTTGTAGTACTTTTGATTTGCAGTTCCCTGATGATTAGTAATGTTGAATACCTTTTCATTTACTTGTTGGCCATTTATATATATATCTTCTTTGGAAAAATGTCTACTCAGGTCCTTTGCCAATTTTTAAATTGGATTGTTTGGCTTTTTGCTATTGAATTGTATGAGTTCTTTATATGTTTTTGACATTAACCCTTTATCACATATATGGTTTGCAAATATTTGGCAGTGTTTTGCATAGTTGGGGAAGCTAGGTGCTTACTTTCATGGTCTCACTTTTCCCCATGAGAAAAATTGCTGAGTGACAGGTTCTCTCTGGGAACTGTGCTGTACTGTCTTGGGAGAGGGGGTGATGTGGGTAAAATGAAACCATTCTTCTTATCTTCTTCAGTGTGTTCAATCTGGGATTTTTTTTTTTTTTTTTTTTTTGCTCTAACGGTGTGCTGGAAGTTCTCTTTTGTTTTTTTTTAAACATCTTTATTGAAGTATAATTGCTTTACAATGGTGTGTTAGTTTCTGCTTTATAACAAAGTCAATCAGTTATACATATACATATGTTCCCATATCTCTTCTCTCTTGCATCTCCCTCCCTCCCACCCTCCCCATCCCACCCCTCTAGGTGGTCACAAAGCACCGAGCTAATCTCCCTGTGCTATGTGGCTGCTTCACACTAGCTATCTATTTTACATTTGGTAGTGTATATATGTCCATGACACTCTCTCACCCTGTCACATCTCACCCCTCCCCCTCCCCATATCCTCAAGTCCATTCTCTAGTAGGTCTGTGTCTTTATTCCCGTCTTGCCACTAGGTTCTTCATGGCTTTTTTTTTTTTTCCTTAGATTCCATATATATGTGTTAGCATACTGTATTTGTTTTTCTCTTTCTGACTTACTTCACTCTGTATGACAGACTCTAACTCTATCCACCTCATTACAAATACCTCCATTTCATTTCTTTTTATGGCTGAGTAATATTCCATTGTATATATGTGCCACATCTTCTTTATCCATTCATCTGATGATGGACACTTAGGTTGCTTCCATGTCCTGGCTATTGTAAATAGAGCTGCATTGAACATTTTGGTACATGACTCTTTTTGACCTATGGTTTTCTCAGGGTATACGCCCAGTAGTGGGATTGCTGGGTCGTATGGTAGTTCTATTTGTAGTTTTTTAAGGAACCTCCATACTGTTCTCCATAGTGGCTGTATCAATTTACATTTCCACCAACAGTGCAAGAGGGTTCCCTTTTCTCCACACCCTCTCCAGCATTTATTGTTTCTAGATTTTTTGATGATGGCCATTCTGACCGGTGTGAGATGATATCTCATTGTAGTTTTAATTTGCATTTCTCTAATGATTAATGATGTTGAGCATTCTTTCATGTGTCTGTTGGCAATCTGTATATCTTCTTTGGAGAAATGTCTATTTAGGTCTTCTGCCCATTTTTGGATTGGGTTGTTTGTTTTTTTGTTATTGAGCTGCATGAGCTGCTTGTAAATCTTGGAGATTAATCCTTTGTCAGTTGCTTCATTTGCAAATATTTTCTCCCATTCTGAGGGTTGTCTTTTGGTCTTGTTTATGGTTTCCTTTGCTGTGCAAAAGCTTTTAAGTTTCATTAGGTCCCATTTGTTTATTTGTGTTTTTATTTCCATTTCTCTAGGAGCTGGGTCAAAAAGAATCTTGCTGTGATTTATGTCATAGAGTGTTCTGCCTATGTTTTCCTCTAAGAGTTTGATAGTGTCTGGCCTTACACTTAGGTCTTTAATCCATTTTGAGTTTATTTTTGTGTATGGTGTCAGGGAGTGTTCTAATTTCATACTTTTACATGTATCTGTCCAATTTTCCCAGCACCACTTATTGAAGAGGCTGTCTTTTCTCCACTGTATATGCTTGCCTCCTTTATCAAAGATAAGGTGACCATATGTGTGTGGGTTTATCTGTGGGCTTTCTATCCTGTTCCATTGATCTATATTTCTGTTTTTGTGCCAGTACCAAACTGTCTTGATTACTGTAGCTTTGTAATATAGTCTGAAGTCAGGGAGCCTGATTCCTCCAGCTCCATTTTTCATTCTCAAGATTGCTTTGGCTATTCGGGGTCTTTTGTGTTTCCATACAAATTGTGAAATTTTTTGTTCTAGTTCTGTGAAAAATGCCAGTGGTAGTTTGATAGGGATTGCATTGAATCTGTAGATTGCTTTGGGTAGTAGAGTCATTTTCACAATGTTGATTCTTCCAATCCAAGAACACGGTATATCTCTCCATCTATTTGTATCATCTTTAATTTCTTTCATCAGTGTCTTATAATTTTCTGCATACAGATCTTTTGTCTCCTTAGGTAAGTTTATTCCTAGATATTTTATTCTTTTTGTTGCAGTGGTAAATGGGAGTGTTTTCTTAATTTCACTTTCAGATTTTTCATCATTAGTGTATAGAAATGCAAGAGATTTCTGTGCATTAATTTTGTATCCTGCTACTTTACCAAATTCATTGAATAGCTCTAGGAGTTTTCTGGTAGCATCTTTAGGATTCTCTATGTATAGTATCATGTCATCTGCAAACAGTGACAACTTTACTTCTTCTTTTCCGATTTGGATTCCTTTTATTTCTTTTTCTTATCTGATTGCTGTGGCTAACACTTCCAAAACTATGTTGAATAATAGTGGTGAGAGTGGGCAACCTTGTCTTGTTCCTGATCTTAGTGGAAATGGTTTCAGTTTTTCACCATTGAGGACAATGTTGGCTGTGGGTTTGTCATATATGGCCTTTATTATGTTGAGGAAAGTTCCCTCTATGCCTACTTTCTGCAGGGCTTTTTTCATAAATGGGTGTTGAATTTTGTTGAAAGCTTTCTCTGCATCTATTGAGATGATCATATGGTTTTTCTCCTTCAATTTGTTAATATGGTGTATCACGTTGATTGATTTGCGTATATTGAAGAATCCTTGCATTCCTGGGATAAACCCCACTTGATCCTGGTGTATGATCCTTTTAATGTGCTGTTGGATTCTGTTTGCTAGTATTTTGTTGAGGATTTTTGCATCTATGTTCATCAGTGATATTGGCCTGTAGTTTTCTTTCTTTGTGACATCTTTGTCTGGTTTTGGTGTCAGGGTGATGGTGGCCTCGTAGAATGAGTTTGGGAGTGTTCTCCCTCTGCAATATTTTGGAAGAGTTTGAGAAGGATAGGTGTTAGCTCTTCTCTAAATGTTTGATAGAATTCGCCTGTGAAGCCATCTGGTCCTGGGCTTTTGTTTGTTGGAAGATTTTTAGTCACAGTTTCAATTTCAGTGCTTGTGATTGGTCTGTTCATATTTTCTATTTCTTCCTGGTTCAGTCTCGGCAGGTTGTGCATTTCTAAGAATCTGTCCATTTCTTCCAGGTTGTCCATCTTATTGGCATAGAGTTGCTTGTAGTAATCTCTCATGATCGTTTGTATTTCTGCAGTGTCAGTGGTTACTTCTCCTTTTTCATTTCTAATTCTATTGATTTGAGTCTTCTCCCTTTTTCTCTTGATGAGTCTGGCTAATGGTTTATCAATTTTGTTTATCTTCTCGAAGAACCAGCTTTTAGTTTCATTGATTTTTGCTATTGTTTCCTTCATTTCTTTTTCATTTATTTCTGATCTGATCTTTATGATTTCTTTCCTTCTGCTAGCTTTGGGGTTTTTTTGTTCTTCTTTCTCTAATTGCTTCAGGTGCAAGGTTAGGTTGTTTATTAGAGATGTTTCCTGTTTCTCGAGGTAGGCTTGTATTGCTATAAACTTCCCTCTTAGCACTGCTTTTGCTGCATCCCATAGGTTTTGGGTCGTCGTGTCTCCATTGTCATTTGTTTCTAGGTATTTTTTGATTTCCCCTTTGATTTCTTCAGTGATCACTTCGTTATTAAGTAGTGTATTGTGTAGCCTCCATGTGTTTGTATTTTTTACAGATCTTTTCCTGTAATTGATATCTAGTCTCATAGCGTTGTAGTCAGAAAAGATACTTGATATGATTTCAGTTTTCTTAAAATTACCAAGGTTTGATTTGTGACCCAAGGTATGATCTATCCTGGAGAATGTTCCATGAGCACTTGAGAAAAATGTGTATTCTGTTGTTTTTGGGTGGAATGTCCTATAAATATCAATTAAGTCCATCTTGATTAATGTATCATTTAAAGCTTGTGTTTCCTTATTTATTTTCATTTTGGATGATCTGTCCATTGGTGAAAGTGGGGTGTTAAAGTCCCCTACTATGATTGTGTTGCTGTCGATTTCCCCTTTAATGGCTGTTAGTATTTGCCTTATGTATTGAGGTGCTCCTATGTTGGGTTCATAGATATTTACAATTGTTATACCTTCCTCTTGGATCGATCCCTTGATCATTATATAGTGTCCTTCTTTGTCTCTTGTAATAGTCTTTATTTTAAAGTCTATTTTGTCTGATATGAGAATTGCTACTCCAGCTTTCTTTTGATTCCCACTTGCATGGAATATCTTTTTCCATCCCCTCACTTTCAGTCTGTATGAGTCTCTAGGTCGGAAGTGGGTCTCTTGTAGACAGCATATATATGGGTCTTGTTTTTGTATCCATTCAGCCAGTCTGTGTCTTTTGGTGGGAGCATTTAATCCATTTACATTTAAGGTAATTATCGATATGTATGTTCCTATTCCCATTTTCTTAAATGTTTTGGGTTTGTTATTGTAGGTGTTTTCCTTCTCTTGTGTTTCTTGCCTAGAGAAGTTCCTTTAGCATTTGTTGTAAAGCTGGTTTGGTGGTGCTGAACTCTCTCAGCTTTTGCTTGTCTGTAAAGGTTTTAATTTCTCCATCACATCTGAATGAGATCCTTGCTGGGTAGAGTAATCTTGGTTGTAGGTTTTTCTCCTTCATTACTTTAAGTATGTCCTGCCACTCCCTTCTGGCTTGCAGAGTTTCTGCTGAAAGATCAGCTGTTAACCTTATGGGGATTCCCTTGTGTGTTATTTGTTGTTTTTCCCTTGCTGCTTTTAATATGTTTTCTTTATATTTAATTTTTGACAGTTTGATTAATATGTGTCTTGGCGTGTTTCTCCTTGGGTTTATCCTGTATGGGAGTCTCTGTGCTTCCAGGACTTGATTAACTATTTCCTTTCCCATATTAGGGAAGTTTTCAACTATAATCTCTTCTAATATTTTCTCAGTCCCTTTCTTTTTCTCTTCTTCTTCTGGGACCCCTATAATTCGAATGTTGGTGCGTTTAATGTTGTCCCAGAGGACTCTGAGACTGTCCTCAGTTCTTTTCCTTCTTTTTTCTTTATCCTGCTCTGCAGTAGTTATTTCCACCATTTTATCTTCCAGGTCACTTATCCGTTCTTCTGCCTCAGGTATTCTGCTATTGATCCCATCTAGAGTATTTTTAATTTCATTTATTGTGTTTTTCATCATTGCTTGGTTCCTCTTTAGTTCTTCTACGTCCTTGTTAAATGTTTCTTGCATTTTGTCTATTCTATTTCCAAGATTTTGGATCATCCTTACTATCATTATTCTCAATTCTTTTTCAGGTAGACTACCTATTTCCTCTTCATTTGTTAGGTCTGGTGTGTTTTGACCCTGCTCCTTCATCTGCTGTGTGTTTTTCTGTCGTCTCATTTTGCTTATCTTACTGTGTTTGGGGTCTCCTTTTCACAGGCTGCAGGTTCGTAGTTCCCGTTGTTTTTGGTATCTGTCCCCAGTGGCTAAGGTTGGTTCAGTGGGTTGTGTAGGCTTCCTGGTGGAGGGAACTAGTGCCTGTGTTCTGGTGGATGAGACTGGATCTTGTCTTTCTGGTGGGCACGTCCATGTCTGGTGGTGTATTTTGGGGTGTCTGTGGCCTTATTATGATTTTAGGCAGGTCTGTGTTCCTGTCTTGCTAGTTGTTTGGCATAGGGTGTCCAGCACTGTAGCTTGCTGGTCATTGAGTGAAGCTGGGTCTTGATGTTGAGATGGAGATCTCTGAGAGATTTTCACCATTTGGTATTACGTGGAGCTGGGAGGTCTCTTGTGGACCAGTGTCCTGAAGTTGGCTCTCCCACCTCAGAGGCACAGCCCTGATGCCTGGCTGGAACACCAAGATCCTTTCATTGACACGGCTCAGAGTAAAAGGGAGAAAAAATAGAAAGAAAGAAAGAGGATAAAATACAGTGAAGTAAAATAAAGCTATTATAAAGCAAAGCTATACAGACAAAATCTCACCCAGAAGCATATACATATACACTCACAAAAAAAGGAAAAGGGGAAAAATTAATATATCCTGCTCCCAAAGTCCACCTCCTGAATTTGGGATGATTCGTTGTCTATTCAGGTATTCAACAGATGCAGGCACATCAAGTTGTTTGTGGAGTTTTAATCCGCTGCTTCTGAGGCTGCTGGGAGAGATTTCCCTTTCTCTTCTTTGTTCGCACAGCTCCGGGGGTTCAGCTTTGGATTTGGCCCCGCCTCTGCGTGTAGGTCGCCTGAGGGCGTCTGTTCCCCGCCCAGACAGAACTGGGTTAAAGGAGCAGCTGCTTCGGGGGCTCTGGCTCATTGAGGCCGGGGGAAGGGAGGGATATGGATGCGGGGTGAGCCTGCGGTGGCAGAGGCCGGCGTGACGTTGCAGCAGCCTGAGGCGCGCCGTGCGTTCTCCCGGGGAAGTTGTCCCCAGATCGCGGGAGCCTAGCTGTGGTGGCTGCACCGGCTCCTGAGAGGGGCGGTGTGGAGAGTGACCTGTGCTTGCACACAGGCTTCTTGGTGGCGGCAGCAGCAGCCTTAGCGTCTCATGCCCGTCTCTGGGGTCCGCGCTGATCGCCGCGGCTCGCGCCCATCTCTGGAGTTCATTTAGGCGGCGCTCTGAATCCCCTCTCCTTGCGCGCCGTGAAACAAAGAGGCAAGAAAAAGTCTCTTGCCTCTTGGCAGCTGCAGACTTTTTCCCAGACTCCCTCCCGGCTAGCTGTGGTGCACTAACCCCTTCAGGCTGTGTTCACGCCGCCAACCCCAGTCCTCTCCCTGCGATCCGACCGAAGCCCAAGCCTCAGCTCCCAGCCCCTGCCCGCCCCGGCGGGTGAGCAGACAAGCCTCTCAGGCTGGTGAGTGCTGCTCGGCGCCGAGCCTCTGTGCAGGAGTCTCTCCGCTTTGCCCTCCGCACCCCTGTGGCTGCGCTCTCCTCCATGGCTCCGAAGCTTCCCCCCTCTGCCACCTGCAGTCTCTGCCCGTGAAGGGGCTTCCTAGTGTGTGGAAACCTTTCCTCCTTCACAGCTCCCTCCCACTGGTGCAGGTGCCATCCCTATTCTTTTGTCTCTGTTATTTCTTTTTTCTTTTGCCCTACCCAAGTACGTGGGGAGTTTCTTGCCTTTTGGGAGGTCTGACGTTTTCTGCCAGCGTTCAGTGGGTGTTCTGTAGGAGCAGTTCCATGTGTAGATGTGTTTCTAATGTATCTGTGGGAAGGAAGGTGATCTCTGCGTCTTACTCTTCTGCCATCTCCTTCTCCTCCCTGGAAGTTCTCTTTCAGACTCCGAACTTCCACAGAGGTATTTTCATCTATGGATGATTGTCAAAAATCTGTGTTCTTGATGGGGAGGATGGTAAAAACGCCTATTCTGCCATTTTGCTGAAATCACTCTCCCCTTTTTCCTAATGTAAGCATTTAGTACTATAAATTTCTCTCTCAGTACTGCTTTGGCTGTGTCCCGTATGTTTTGATATGTTGTGTTTTTGTGTTCATTCAGTTCTTATAATTTTATTTTTCTTTGAGACTTCTTCTTTGACCCATTGATTATTTAGAAGTTTGTTTTCAAATTTTCATGTGTTCAAAGATTTTCCTGTTGTCTCTTTGTTACTGATTTCTAGTTTGATTCCATTATGGTCAGAGAATACAATCTTTATGATTTCTGTATTTGTCTGTGGGATACTATAACAAAAATACCATAGATTGAATGGCTTAAACAACAAATATTATTTCTCACAGTTCTGGAGGCTGTAAGTCTGAGATCAGAGTGCCAGCGTGGTAAAGTTCTGGTCAGGGCCCATTTCCTGGCTTGAAGACAGTTACTTTCTTTCTATGTCCTCACATGGCTGAAAGAGAACTCTGGTTTCTTCAACTCTTTATAAGGGTACCAGTCCCATCATGAGGGCTTCACCTCTATGACCTCATCCAAACCCAATTACTTCTCAAAGGCCCCACCTCCAAACACCATTCCACACTGGGTGTTAAGGCCTTGATATATGAATTTTGGGGGGATACAAACATTTAGTCCATAGCAGTTTCATTCTTTTAAATTTGTTGAGGTTTGCTTTATGGCCCAGAATATGATCTGTCTTGGTGAATGATCTGTAGGTGCTTGAAACAAATGTATGTTATGCTGTTGTTGGTGGAGTGTACTATAAATGTCAATTAAACCTAATTAGTTGGTTGTGTTGTTCAGGTTTTATACATTTTTGCTGACTTTCTGCCTAGTAATTCTATCAGTAGATGAAAGAGGGGTGTTAGTCCCCAACTTTGTCTGTTTCCCTGCTCAGCTCTGAAAGTTTTTTTAAAACAGTTTCACTGACATATAATTTATGTACTATATAATCATCCATTTAAAATGTACAATTCAGTGGTTTTTAAATATATTGGGGCTTCCCTGGTGGCGCAGTGGTTGAGGGTCCGCCTGCCAGTGCAGGGGACACGGGTTCGAGCCCTGGTCTGGGAGGATCCCACATGCCACGGAGCAACTAGACCCATGAGCCACAATTACTGAGCCTGCGTGTCTGGAGCCTGTGCTCCACAGTGGGAGAGGCCGCGGTGGTGAGAGGCCCACGCACCGTGATGAAGAGTGGCCCCCACTTGCCACAGCTAGAGAAAGCCCTCGCACAGAAACGAAGACCCAACACAGCCATAAATTAAAAAATATATATATATATATATATATTGACAGTTACTGACAGTTGTGCAACCATCACTGCTACGTAGTTTTAGAATATATGAATCAACCCCCCAGCAACAATTATACCTGCCCCTTTGCTCCCATCAACTAATTCACTAGCTCTAGTCAATCAATGATCTACTTTCTGTTTCTATAAGATTTACCTCTTCTGGATATTTCACTTAAATGAAATCATATAATATATGGTCTTGTTTCACTGAGAATAATGTCTTCAAGGTCCAACCATGTCCTAGCATATATCAGTACTTCATTCCTTTTTATTGCTGAATAATATTTTGTTATATGGGTATACTGTTTTATTTATCCATTTATCAACTGATAGAAATTTGGGTTGTTTCCATTTTGACTATTATGAATAATGCTGTTAAGAATATTTGTGTACAAGTTTTGGGAGGATATATGTTTTCATTTCTCTTGATTATATATGTAGGAGTAGAATTGCTGGGTAATATGGTGTCTCTATGTTTCATATTTTAAGATACTGCCCAACTGTTCTCTAAACCAACTGTACCATTTTGGATTCCCACTAGCAGTGCATGAAGGTCTCAATTTTTCCACAACCTCACCAATACTTGTTGTTGTCTTTTTTTGATATAATCATCCAGGTGGGTGTGGCATGGTATATCATTGTTGTTTTGATTTGTATTTCTTTAATGCCTAATGATGTTGATCATCTTTTCATGTGCTATTGGCCATTTGTGTATCTTTTTTGTAGAAATATCTATTCAGATACTTTGCCTATTTTAAAATTAGGTTACTTATCTTTTTAGTATTGAGTTTTAAGAGTTCTTTGTATATTCTAGATATAAGTCCCTTATCTGATATAAGATTTTTAAACATTTTCTCCCATTCTTTGAATTGTCTTTTCAGTTTCTTGATGGTATCATTTGTAGCACAAAGTCTTTAATTTTGATGAAATTCAGTTTCAGTTCTTGGGAGAAATCCTACTTTGTCATGACATATAATCTTCTTTGTATTCTGCTAGATTTGGTTTGCTAGTATTTTGTTGAGGAATTTTTGCACCTAGATTCATAAGAAAGATTGGTCTGTAGTTTTTTTGTGATGATTTTTTCCTTAGGCTTCACATCTTTTAACCAACTCAGGCTGAAGCCCTGGAGCCCATGTGTCTATCCAACAGGATAAGCTATGGTTATTCATTTTTGCCATTTTTCCAATCTCTCTTCCAAGCTGTATTTCCTCACTTACCCAATTTTATGAGGGAAAAGATAAGAATATCATGATTTGGTATACCTCACTTACAAGGTGATGAGAAGTGGACCCAGGGATAAGGACAAAATTCACGTGGTTTTTCAATGAATCTCATATTTTTTATGTTTTCTGCTCCTTCAGGGGAATCTTTTCTTCTTTTTTACATTTTGTCTTTTGACTTTATTTCTAATATGTTGTATTTATTGGCAAGGATAATTAATTCTATATGGGTATGGTTGTTATGCTTTTTTGTCCAGACTAGAGAGACCAAAATGATAAGATTTAGTCATTTTTCATGCGTTTCCTAGGCTTCTTTTTCCTGGACTGCCTGCTTATTCCCTCAGATCTCTTCTTACAAATTCAGGTATATTAGTGACAATTCTTCTCATTATTATATGTGTTCACTTTCACCAATACCATGTAAGTAGTGATTAGATTAGGAGACACCTTGAGTCAAATCAGCACAGCTGTACTCTGTATCTTTCATGCTGAACCTTCACTAGAATCAGAGATTATGGCCTGATATGGTATGTTTCTGTTGTTGAATTCATTTTTGCCAGTTCTTGACTACTTACCTTTCCTCCCTCCCTTTATACTTTTTTGTTAGTGTAGGGAGAGGAAGATTTTATAATCTGCCTTCACTCTTCCACCTTTACCAAACAGTTTGATCTACTGTATCAGTTTTTTTTGACATCTACTTTAACTTTGTTATATATTTTTTCTGTTTGATCAATCATGAGCTGAAAGAAGGAGTTAAGGGTTTATTACTGTTATATTTCTCTTCTTTGTGAGTTCTCAGCCAACTTTGCTTTACATGTTTTGATGAATACTATTCATTGTGTAAAAGTTTGTACTAATTAATTGCTCCTTGGAAACTGTATCTTTCATCTTTGTCCTTTTTGCTTTGAAGCCAGCTTTGCCTGATATTTGTGTTGTGATCCTAACTTTCTTTTTGGACTTGTTTGTCTTATATGTTTTTGTCCATTTCTTATTAACCCTGATGGAGTCTGATCTGAGAGTCTCTTTTTATTTAGTAGCTTATTTTTCCCGATAGTATTTATTGATATGATACGTATTTTTAAATTATTCTTGCATTTCTGGAATGAACTCCATTTGGTCATGAAGTATCTTTAATGTGATGCTGGATTCTGTTTGCTAATATTTTTACTTAGTACCTTCATATTGATATTCATAAGATAGAATGGTTGTAGTTTTATTTTTTTAATCATGGTAAAAATATGTACATTAAATTTACCATCCATCTTAACACTTTTTAAGTGTATACAGTTTAATAGTTTTAAGCATATACATATTGTTGTACAATAGCTCTCTAGAACTTTTTAATCTTGCAAAACTGAAAGTCTAAATCCATTAAACACTAATTCCCCTTCCAACCACCTTTTTTCTGTTTCTATGATTTTAACTACCTTAGATACTTCATATGAGTAGAACCATGCAGTATTTGTCTTTCTATAACTGGATTATTTCAATTAGCATAATATCTTCAAGGTTCATCCATTTGTAGCATGTGACAGAATTTCCTTTTTTTTTTTAAGGCTGCCTAATATTCCATTGCATGTATATACCACATGGATGAATATCCATTCATCTGTGATGGACATTTGGGTTGCTTCCACCTCTTGGCTATTGTGATTAATGTTGTAATTAATGAACATGGGTGTGCAAATGTCTCTTGGAGATCCTGCTCTGAATTCTTTTGGATATATACCCAAAAGTGGGATTCCTGGATCATATGGTAATTCTATTATTAATTTTTGAGGAACCACCATACAGTCTTCTGTAGCAACTGTACCATTTTACATTTCCACCAATAGTGTGCAAGGGTTCTGATTTCTCTGCATCCTTGCCAACACTTATTTTCTATTATTTTGATAGTGGTCATCCTCCTAAGGAGTGTGAGTGATAGCTTATTGTAGTTTTGATTTGCATTTCTCTTATAATTAGTGATGTTGGGCATCTTTTCATACGCTTGTTGGCCATTTGTATATCCTCTTTGGAGAATCGTCTATTCATGTCCTTTGCCCATTTTTAAATTATTTGGTTTTTTTTTGGTTGAGTTGTGTGAGTTCCTTACATATTCTGGATATTAACCCTTATCAATATGATATATATTTTAATCATGCTTTTGTCATTTTATTTTACATTACATATTAATATTTATTTTATTGTCTTTTTCTCTAAATTGTATGTGTGTGTATTTTTGGTTGATTTGAGAGGTGTATATAGTTTTTTAAATTATTTTACTCGTTACCTTTATATTTTTAAACAATTTATCTAACACTTTCTCCTACTGCCTATTCTTTTGCCTATACAATTTTTATGTTTTATTATTTTACATTATCAGGATTAATAAAAACACATATTCTGTTCTGTAATCACAATTCCATTATTTAAGTTGAGCTCATGTTTTGTATGAAACTTTTTCTTAGTTTTCAATTTTGATCCTAGTCAATATGCCAATCCCGATTTTGACCTATTTTACATACCAGTTGGTATGAAGAAATTGTTACCGGATGACAGTCTTAGCTTCCGCTTAAAATAGGTTGGCTTTGTGAGACTGTACTAAATCACCTTTCCTATATCTTTCATCTCTTGATGGTGCCTTAATCTCTTCCTAGTGAGATGTGGTATTTTGTATATTTGTTTACATTCTTGATATGGAAGGAGAGTTTTAAAGTCTTCCAATTGGTCCTTCCAAATATAAAAATCTGTCACTCTGTAGTCAGAACCAATGTGGGGATTTTGCCACTTATTGAGTTTATCTATTCAGCTGTATACTCAGGATCTAAAGAAATGACCACAGGATAGGTTTATGGTTCCATGGGCTCACCATGAGGTGGACTTGGATTAAGTGGTATTTATCACCTGACCCCAGTATACCTGCGCTCAAACTAGTGAAAAAATAATAACATTATGGGTTACAAGAATTGGTGTTAGCTAATAGTCAATGCCCAATTACCCATAAGTCTTAGTATTTCTCTCAGTGCACATGGTAGTAGGAAGGATTCAGTATGAATTTGTGATATTATTGCAAAATCCTTCCACAATTGTACCAGGCTTTTGTTTAATTTAGAGGGTTCTAGGTTTGTAAATTTATTCAGGTATGAAATTTGGGCACAGGGCTATCGTATTCTCCTGTGCCTCAAGTCAATCCTCTCTTTACCAGACCATATTACAGGCATTTTTTAGTTACTCAGATTAAATAGGTACCTTAGTGGACTGCCCATCACTTTTGTCTTAGGGAACTCATGATTAATTAGACACTACCAAAGATATACCTTTGTATATGAGCTAATTCACACCTTGGAAACCCATGTTGTATTAGAACAGACTGTACTAAGATCTCCAGAGTAGCAAAAGTCAGAGTTGTAGAGAAAGTGCAGTTTTGGGAGGTGCTTTCTCCCTTCCGTCCTCTAGAAGCCAAGATATGTATTCTGAGAATCAGTGTAATTTAGCTAGTTTAGAGGGTATACTTTATCCTAGAAGACAGCATTTCATCCCCATAGAGTAGACCCCAGTTGTGATAACTGAAGATTAACTATTGGTAGTTGATAGGATACATAATAAGAGCAGTGACTACTGTTACATCAGCTTATTGCCAGCTTCTTTCATGGTGAAGTGTGTTCTCTGGTTAGGAGCAGCACTTTAGGAGAGATACCATGGTGTACACAGACATTCAGTGAGTGCAGGTATTGGCATAGGCATCATGGGCAGGCAAGGCGAGTTTGCCTAAAGTTGTGCTTATTGAAACTTTTTCTTCTCTGAGACCTTTAAGGCTCCTTGGAGCTGTAACCATTCTGTTTTCCAGATGACTGTCATATTAAAGGCATTGCACATATTCTTTTCTCTAGGCCAGGGTTAATTTTTCTTTTCTTCCCACTGAATACACATGCCCTAATCTCCAGCAAAATGTATTATTTCCTGGAGTACTAGAGAAATGATGTATTATTTTGTAAGTATTTTGTACTTTTTTTGTACTTTCTTTTTCTCTCTCATACCTGTTTATCTCAAGTTGAAAATTGATTATTCAGTGTCCAACTGAATTGCTTTTCTCCATACACAGAGAAAAAGGGAATTCTGCCTCTAAAGGCTCACAATATTTTGGATCTCTTTGCAGCTCTTTACAGTTAGTTACTTGTATATACCCTTACTTTATAAGCTGATCCATCCACTTCATTTTACAAATGAGAAAGCTGAGATTCAGCATTTTAAAGGACTTAACAAGTCCACAGATGACTGCTGGAGACAGATCAGAATTTTTTAAAAAGATAATCAACATCAAATAACATACCTTTGTAGAAAGGAACTAATTTGTTTTTCTTTTTTCTTTTCATTATTTTATAAGATTTAGAAGGCAGTATTCTTTGTTAATACTTCTTAGGAAAGATTTGATAATAGGAACATTAATTTTTTTAATAGTAATGACTACATTATATGTACTTGATATTCTTTTTTAATAGGCAAACCTCAAAAGAGAGGCAAAAGAAAACACAGTTACTCTCAAAGAAAAAAAAGACAAGGTAAGAGTTTTATATAACTCTCATAGATTTCTTTATAACCATTTCACTTTCTAACATCTTGGTAAATTTTTTTTGTTCATAAATGGGAAAATAACATCAAAAATATATCACACAGAAGATGTGGTACATATATACAATGGAATATTACTCAGCCATTAAAAATAACAAAATAATGCCATTTGCTGGAACATGGATGGACCTAGAGAGTATCATGCTAAGTGAAGTAAAGTCAGACAGAGAAAGACAAATATCATATGATATTGCTTATATGTGGAATCTAAAAATGAACTTATCTACAAAACAGAAATAGAGTTACAGATGTAGAAAATAAACTTATGGTTACCAGGGGGTAAGGGTGGGGGAGGGATAAATTGGAAGGTTGGGATTGACATATACCCACTACTATATAAAAATACATAACTAATAAGGACCTATGGTATAGCACAGGGAACTCTGTTCAATACTCTGTAATGGCCTATATGGGAAAAGAATCTAAAAAAGACTGGATATATGTATATGTATAACAGATTCACTTTGCTGTACCTGTGAAACTAATACAACATTGTAAATCAACTATACCCCAATAAAAATTAAATATATATATATATATATATATATATATATATATATATATATATCACACAATTTCATTTCCAAAATTGTTTCTTTCTATTTGTTAATTCAAAAGCATTAGCTAAAAAATTTCAAAGCATTTGTCATTTGGAAATTTAGAGATTTTATTCTTTTATAGTTTTTATTATAGCATTAAATTAGTTAGGTACTTCTGTGTTTCTTCAGAAATTTCCAACATTGGGGGAAAATATTTCAATTAAAAATTCTAAAGCTCATGTTTAGATTGTGTTTAATTTTGAGGTTTGAGAGGGCTAAATAAATGACATCTTGCTCTCTTAAGTCTAAGCCAACTGAGAAAGGCAGTGAAAATCAACATAATATCTTTATTATTGACAAATAATATTGGACAGTGTGGCTTATATTTGAAGGCAACAGGATTTCTTAATCCTGAAATCCTAAATTAAACAAGTTTATCTATTCTATCACAGGTAGAGCTAGACTGGGACAAGTGTACCTACTTGAATGGCCTGCTCTTGTAAAATGCATGGCATAGAGTAGAATGTGTGCTTCTTCTGGTACCCAAGAGGAGGAGTAAGGAAGGGGCTGAACTATATGTCCCCCGTTACTCCTTCCATATTCAACAATCCCATTATGTCATTGCTCTTTCCCTAAGGAAGCAGAGAGAAGTTAGGAATGTTCGCTGTGCATAGAAGGAAGCATCAGGTATGAGAAAGGGAGGTTATATTCAGCTTCTAATCCAGTTGGTAATATAGAATTATCACAGAAGAGTTTTATTGCAAATTTTAGTTAAAATGATTAACTATTCCTTTACACAGTGATGTAGTCTCCTAAGTCCCCACAGAAGTTGCTTTAACTATAAACTGAAAGTAACAGAGTATATTGTTTGTCTTGTTTGTTTGTATATTGTTTGTATATGTTTGTCTATACCAAATAACGATGTTCAGTTTTTTGGTATAGACAGTGCTATAATTTTGTTACATTTGGGTTCAAAGAGAAGAAAAAAAGAAATATTGTACCTGTGAGTGAATATTAAGTGCTTCATATGTCCAGACACTGTGATAGACATTTGAAAACATCATATTTGGAGAAATTATTGTCATATTAAAATTAGCCAGGAGGGTTAGATATAGTCTAAGCGAAGTGTCTGATGAAGATAATAAATTGGTTAAACTCCAATATTTATTTCTAAATATAGAATGTGTTCATATTATGAAAGTATATATCACATATTCTTATAGAGTTGTTTTGATTCATGTATAATTCCAGTAATATATGTCTATTATTTATATATGTTATCAAGTAGATTAGTTAGTTCCCTATATTTTATCTGGGTGTCTAGGTATATATATTGCAAATAATGAGAAAATGATAAAAGAAATGAAAAGATTTAAATAGGCTTTTGTGTGCTATGCTTTATTCCAACAATATTGAAGTATCACAAGCCTTATATATAATAATCATTAGGTTTATCAAACATTTCTGAGGTTGGGAATGTTACTTCTTCATGCTTCAGTTTTATCACCTAGGGATAATAATAGTACCTTTTCCCTAAAGTTGTTATGAAGATTAAATGAGATTATTATCTCATTTAATGCTTTGTGAAGCATTTAAAATAGTGCTTGGCACATAGGAAATGCCAAATAAATGTTTGTTTAAAAAGAACAAGAGAAAATCATATGTTCTGTATATATGCATCATTGGAAATGTAATATTCAAAAAAGAATGTAACTTGTAGGAAAGTATATACATTTTCATGATGTATTACAAAGAGGGTTATTTCAGTAGTCTAGAATGCTGGTGCATTTTCTTTTAGGCTACTAGGGAAATGTTAGATTCCAAGATATGACCACAAGGTGGTGTAGTTGCCATTCTCAGTCCTTTTGGGTAAGAAAAATTTGTCCATGAAAGCAGTTACATTTTGGAGATTTTGAGGATGACTCCTGATGAGTCCAGAGAGCAGAAGAAAATTTGCTTTCATCAAAATTGTGTTATCAACTATGATATAGAAATATTTATGGAAAAGGATATAGAAATATTTATGGAAAAGGATATAGAAATGCAACTCTGTGGAAAAAATGCTGCCAAAATTCATACCTATTGGAAAAAGGATAATGAAGTGAAATCACTAGAACTGGGCAAGAAACCTTCAAATTACCTCATTTAGCTCCTTTTTAAAAATTTATATTTTATTTTTTAATTGAGGTATAGTTTACTTACAGTATTATATAAGTTTCAGGTATACACATAGAGGTTCACAATTTTTAAAGGTTATACTCCATTTATAGTTATTATAAAATATTGGGTATATTCTCTGTGCTGTACAGTATATCCTTGTAGCTTATTTATTTTATACATAGTAGTTTGTGCCTTCTAATCAGCTACCTTTATCTTGCCCTGAAAATTTCTCTAGTTCTTTACTTTCATAATTTTTCTTCTCTATTTTTTTTTTTTGGAGGGGGGAATGAAACTGTTGGATAGGAAAAGCTGATATTTTTATAGATGATAGAGGAAATATGAAAGCATAAAAGAGAATGCCCTTTGGCTGTTAGGCTACTGGAATGAACCTCAGATTAAGATTTTTTTGCCACCAGGAATAGAGATTTTTCTCTGGAGAATTCTCAACTTTTGGTCAAATAGGGAGTTGAGATGTCTTACTTGTTTTCATAGCAGCTCTGTGAAGACAAAGAGGGGCAAATACCATTTGCATCTTAAATGGGAAAATAAAGTGACAAAGAAGATAAGTGAAATTTATTCAAAGTTATCTAATCAATACTAAATTTGGGGGTAAATTCTAGTTTATTTCAGTGATATTTCTACTAGTTGCTGTACTTTAATTAAAATGACATTTAATGATGACTTTATTCACTTTTGTTGTTCAATATAGAAAACACAGACATCTTTAATGGAAACACCTGAAACTAGTTACTGGAAACTTGATTCTAAAGCAGCTCCTTCACAAAATATATCTGGAAACTTCCCATCAGCTGATTATGGCAAATCAAAAGATAAAAGAGACTGTCTGTGGACATCTGCCAAAAATACTTTATCTACACCATTACCAAAGGTTTGTTGCTAAAATTTCTAAGAAAGTAGTAATTTTTTTTAATAAAAAAGAAGTCTCTGTTATCACATACCATATATCTGGTATCACACACATAGACATGAAACCATTTTCTTTAAAGTTTCAATTATTTGTTATACCAGCACAAAATGGTTTCATTTTTTTAATCTATCACTGTTCACAACTTAATGACATCTTGGGCAAATTTTATCACTTTCTGGCATTCACCAGTGCATAGGTCCCTGATGTACAAAATCTGGTTTTGACTTGCGTTTTCCTGTATGACCTCAGTTACCTCCCTTTGCTGTTTACTCCTCATCATCTTGCTGCTGGAGTCTTTTACTTAGCAGTCAGCCCTGTGGAGCAGATGCCACTAACAAGGTGGCTCATTTCTAGCTATCTTCGACATGTCCATTTAATCCATGGGGAATTCATTCAACCTTTCAATGCTAAATGGTGGTGTATAATGCTCTACTTCTGACTCCCCCTTTCCTGCTCTCTGCCATCTATCTCTCTCTAATTTCTTTTTACTTTGCTCAGGCAGACACAAAGACAGATAGACAAATTTTCTGCCTAGGTTTATATCCACTTAGGGAATGAGATGCCAGTCTCCCCTTCTTATAAGGCTGCTTTTTAAAGTTATATCCTCACTTGTCTTGGGAGTCGCGGGGAAGAGTATTTCAACCTGTCTTCACCCCCTAAGCGGAAATTTTGTGCTTTAACCTCCCAGTTTCCTTAAAATAACTGGGAATAAGAGAGGTATTTGGTGATTGTTGGGCCTGTTCTATCACCTTTTAATAAGCTTTAGAGAAGGAACTGGCCTTAATTATAGATAGCTTTCTTTAGAATATGTGTTACTGGCACTTTCCCCCAGCTTTGTGCTTTAGTTGACAATTCCAGAGCAAAAGGAAGAGTTCCACTCATATCCTGTTATATATACAATATTATGCACCTCGTGGAATTTATGAAAATTAGTAAAGTACATAGCTTAGCGAGGCTTTTAAAAAAAGATATATTGTTTTTATTTTATTTTTATTGTATTTTTAAAAAAAGAATAGTTTTTTTTAACAAGGCTTTTATATAAAATTATTTTGTTGTATTTACTATTCTGTTATTCAAAATATGAAATGATCTCTGTTGAAGAATGACCTTACTTAAAAAAACTTTTTATTGAAATATATGCAAGAAAAATGTGCAGATCGTAATTATACAACTTGATGAATCTTTACAAACCAAACTTAACCTTATTACTAGCACTCAGATTAAAAGAGACTATTACTATCACTTCAGAAGAGCTGATTGTTTCCCCTTCCAGTCACTAGCCCTTCCTCCAAGGCCAACTGCTGTCCCAAATTCTAGTATTAGATGTACCTGTTTTTGCATTTTCTATAATTAGAATCATATTCTTTTTGTTTTGACATTTTCCACTTAACATTATGTTTATGAGATTCATCCACATTGTTGCTTGAAGTTGCTTTATTTTTATTTGGTATTTCATGGTGTGACTGTACCACAGCTTATTTATCTCTTGTAATGTTAATGGACATTTGGTTAGCTTCCAGAGTGGGCTTTTATGAATAGCATTGCTATAAAAGTGTATTGCTTGACATGTATACATCTTGGTTGGGTATGTCCATAGAAGTGAAATTGCTGGGTTACAGGGTTATGCATAATACATTCCATGTTAACAGATATAGCCTGAGCTGTTTTTACTCTGATACAAAATGTGTGTGTGTGTGTTTTCCCACACCAGCCAATTCTCCAGTTCTCCAGACACCAACTAGGTGTCCTGCAATTTGATTCAATTCTGACACTGTAGTTAACGTAGTTAATGTAGACCCCACAGGTTAAGGGCTCAGTCCCACAGGCTTCCATTTTAGACACTGTCCTGGCTTGCCACTTGTACTACTGGCCAACTGGCTATAAATTGGGGGTTCCCACAACTCCCTTCTCAGGTTTAATAATTTGCTAGAATGACTCACAGAACTCAGGAAATTACTTTACTTGCTATTACCAGTTTTTATAAAGGATACAATTTGGGAACAGCCAAATAGAAAAAATGCATAGGGCACAAGGTATGGGGAAAGGGGCACAGAAGCTTCCATGCCTCTCTGGGAGTGCCGCCCTCCCAACACCTCCATGTGTCTACCAACCTGGAAGCTCTCTGAACTTCATTGTTTAGGGGTTTTATGGAGGTTTCATTACATGGCATGATTTGTTAAATCATCGGCCATTGGTGATTAACTCAGTCTTTAACCCATCTCCCCTCCTAGGAGTTCAGGGGGTGGGGTGAAAGGTTCCAAACTTCTAATCATGCCTTGGTCTTCCTGGCAACCAGCCACCATCCTGAAGCTATCATGCTGAGGCACCCCCTACCACCAGTTATTTCATTAGCATAAACTCAGGTAAGTTGAAAGGAGCTCATTATGAATAACAAAAAACTCTCCTGTCAACATCACAGGGGACAAAGACCAAATATTATACCAAAAGATGCCTCCTGTCAACCCTGTCACTCAGGAAGTTACAAGGATTTTAGAAGTTGTGTGTCAGGAACCAAGGACAAAGACCAAATATATATATATTTCTTATTGTATCACACTGCCAATCATGTTTTAAAAAAAATTATTGTACCAATTTATTGTACCAAATTATTGTACATTCTGGCTACCAGTGAATGAGAGTTCTGATTGCTGCGCATCCTTGTCACCACATGGTATTTTTCATCTTTTAGATTTTAGCTATTCTGGTGGTGTGGTGACCTTACTTTTTATTTCAAATGAAGTTTTATTTTGCAATTAATTTTAGATCTATAGAAAAGTTACAAAGGTAATATAGAGAATCCCTTTATATTCCTCACCCAGTTTTCACCATTGTTAACATCTTACATTACCAGGTACATTTGTCAAAACTAAGAATCATTCATTGGTATATTACTATTAACTAAACTTCAGACTTGATTTGGATTTCACAGTTTTTCCGTTAATGTCCTCTTTCTCTTCCAGGATCCAACTCAGTGTACCATACTGTATTTAATTATCATGTCTTGATCGTAATTTTTAATGTAGACATTTACATCTATAAACTTCTCTCTAAGCACTGATTTCACTGTATCCCATAAGTCTGTTGTATTTTCCTTTTCATTCTCTCAAAGTACTTTCTAATTTCCCTTGTGATTTATTTTTTGACCCATTGGTTATTTAGGAATGCATTGTATTTCCAAATTTGTGATTTTGCTAAGTATCCATCTAGCTGGTTTATAGTGTTGTTCAAGTATTATATTTCCTTGCTGATCTTATGTCTGGTTGTTCTTTTCATTATTGAAAGTGGGGGTATGGAAGTCTCCTACTATTACTGTTGAATTATCTAATTTTCCCAGTTTTTGGTTCATGTGTTGGGGCTATATTGTTAGCTGCATGTATACTTAATACCAATTATCTTTTCTTGATGGATTAACTCTTTTACCTTTATAAAATATTCCTTTTGTCACTAGTAATCTTTTTTTTAAAGTATATTTTATCTGATATTAGCTCTTTTTGTTTACTATTTGCATGGTTTATCTTTTATCACCCTTTTACTGCCAACCTATTCATGTTATGGAATCTAAATTGTGTCTTTTGTGGGCATCATATAGTTGGATCATGCTTTTTTCCATCATTCATTCTGACGATCTCTGCATTTTGATTGGAATGTTTAATTGACTTACATTTAATGTAATTACTAATAATGTAGAACTTAGGTCCACCATTTTGTTCTTTGTTTTCTATATGTCTTATGTCTTTTTGTTCCTGTATCTTTCCATTACTGTCTTATTTTGTGTTAAATAGGTATTACCTAGTATACCACTTTAATCTTTTTGGGTTTTACTATACTTTTGGAATGATTTTCTTAGTGATTAGCTGAAAAGTACAGTTAACACCTTAACTTAAATTTAGTTTGAATTAATGTCAGTGTAATGTCAATGGTATATAAAAACTTTGCCCCAATATATCTTTGTTCCCTCTTTCTGTTTTGTCCTATCATTGTCACATAAGTCACATATTTATACATTTTAAGCCCATCGATACAGTATTATTGCTTTATATATCTGTGTCTAAAATCAGATAGGAAAAACAGAGTTACAAACAAAAATATATTTATACTATGTTTTATAATTATCTATGCGGTGTCCTTTTCTGGTGCTCTTTATTTCTTCATATGAATTTGAGTCTTGTGTTCTTTCATTTCAGCCTGAAGGACTGCCTTTAGTATTTCTTGTGGGGAAGGTCTGCTTGTGACAAATTCTCTCAATTTTTGGTTATCTAGGAATATCTTAATTTCTCCTTCATTTTTGAAGGACAGTTTTGCTGGATATAGAATTATTTGGTAACGGTTCCTTTTAGCATTTGGACATGTCAATCTTTTATGGACTCTCTGGTTTCTGATGAGAAATCAGCCATTAATATTATTGAAGATACCTTGTATATGGTGAGTCCCTTGTCTCTTGTTACTTTCAAGTTTCTCTTTGTTTTTTGACATTTTGGTTATGATGTGTCTAGGTGTGGATCTCTTTGATTTTATCTTCCTTGGAGCTTGTTGAGCCTCTTGGATGTACAGATTAATGTTTACGTCAAATCTGGGAGGTTTTCAGTCATTATTTTTTCAAGTATTATTTCTGCCCTTTCTCTCTCTGCTCTCATTCTTTTTTTATTTTTATATTTATTTTTTTGGGGCTGTGCCACGTGGCTTGCAGGATCTTAGTTCCCCAACCAGGGATTGAACCCAGGCCACTTGCACTGGAAGCACAGAGTCCTAACCATTGGACCACCAGGGAATTCCCTCTGCTCTCATTCCCATTATGTGTATGTTGGTATGGGTGATGGTGTCCCACAAGTCTCTGAGGCTCTTTTCATTTTTCTTTTTTCTTCTTTCTGTTACTCAGATTGGATAATATCAGTTGAACTATCTTCAGGTTCATGGATTCTTTCCTCTACCTGCTCAAATCTGATGTTGAGCCTCTTTAGTGATTTTTCATTTCAGTTATTGTACTTTTCAACTCCAGAATTTCTATTTGGTTCTTTTAAAAATAATTTCTATCCATCTATTGATGTTCCATTTGGTTTGACATTGTCTTTATACTTTCCTTTAGTTCTTTGGACATGGTTTTTCTTATCTCTTACTATAATATGACTGTAAGATTACTATAATATGTTCACTTTGAACATATTTAAAATGGTTGGTTTAAAGTCTTTGTCTAGGAAGTCCAATAACTAGGTTTCCTTAGGGATAGTTTCTGTTGATTGCTTCCTCACACATGTATGGGCCATTATTTCTTATTTGCACAGCTTATAATTTTCTCTTGAAATCTGAACATTAAAAATAATGTAAGTGACAAATCTGGAAATCAGATTCTCCCTTCTCCTCAAGGTTTGTTGTTTCTGCTTGTCATGGCTTTTATTGTTTGTTTAGTGATTTTTCTAAATTAATTCTGTAAAGTTTGTATTCTTTGAGTGCCACTAAAGTCTCTACTAGTTAGCTTAATGTTCAGCTAATGGTTTAATAGAGATTTCCTTAAATACCCGGATCAATAAGTCTCACAATCTTTGACAAAGGACTATAAGTTAGTGTTAGGGCATGCTTTCAACACTCAGCCAGACAGTAGAAAACTCTGCCTTAGCCTTCAGTTTCTGCTTTTGCAGACCCTCAAGATGAGCCACAGGTAAGAGCTTAGGGCCTTCTCATGTCTTTCCTGTGCTTACTCACAGCCCTGTCTGTGAGCATGGCTTTCTGTATTTCCAGGAATATATCAGAGTTTTTCAAAGCCCCTATGGACATCTTATTTCCTAGCTGTCCTTTTAAGGTTTTTGGTTAGTCTGTCATTCACCCAACTGTTAGTCATTGCCTCAGGGAGCTGCAAAGTTAACACACTTGTCTTTAATTGTTTTTGACAAATATTATTCCCTACCCTACACACATCAAGGAGAAAGCTTTTTTTTTTTTTTAACTGAGTAAGCTCTGAGTTGGGTCAAATACCGACAGTCCTGTAAATGAAATCATCCAGAGAACCACTAGGCAGGTCAAATAATGACAACTCTTTGGGAATAAAACTTTGAAAGAGCTCCCAGTTCTGTTTTGCTGTGTCCAGTGGCTGCCAGGCTGGACCAGGAATGTGGGCTGTTACTTTTTAAGGGTACCGTAGAGCTAGAGAGCAGGGGATGAGATGAGGAAAAGTTAAGATACTGCTAATTTTGCTCTTCTTACGGAAGTTCAGCCATTGACAACAACAACAACAAAACTCTCCAGGTTGTTGCAAGCCTTTTGTTAATTTCCACAGTTCTAAACAAGCTGATTCTGACCATTTTTGTTGCTTTGTGGAAGAGCATATTTTTGGAGCTCCTTATTCTGCCGTTTTTGCTGATATCAGTGCCCTTATTTTTTAAAGATACTTTTTAAAAATTATAAAACTTACATATTCCATATTACAGGGTAATATGGAATACTAAACATTGACTAATGGAATTACTTTGTCAACAAAACATAAGCAAACTTTTTGTCGAATAAATCAGTAAGTAGTTTTATGGAGTGAGAAAAGCTTTCAGGTCTTGGGTCTTAATCATTGTTAGAAAAATTAAAGTCTCTCTTAAGATTGTTGACTGCTGAAGCTG
The DNA here is from genome assembly GCF_965194825.1 of Balaenoptera physalus. NCBI lineage: Eukaryota > Metazoa > Chordata > Mammalia > Artiodactyla > Balaenopteridae > Balaenoptera > Balaenoptera physalus. The sequence continues at coordinate 95,185,486 of NC_138882.1, read as the reverse complement.
GAGTGCCTCTTTTCTCTCTCTTTCTCTCTCTCTGCCCCTCCCTCTCTTTCTCCCTCTCTCTCCCCCATGATTTTTTTCAAAAACTTCTGAATTAAATTCTTATCCAAAATTTCTACTTCATATACATGCCAATAATAATGGAGAATTATTATTGATTGCTAAAACCTCAACTTGCCTTTATTAATAATATATGTTTTATTTGATGGGATAACATATTGTTTTTCTTTTTGAATAGGCATATACTGTGAAGACACCAACGAAACTAAAAATTCAGCAAAGAGAAAACAAGAATGTACCCATTGAAGAAAGTAGTAAAAAGAGAAAAATGGTCTTCAAGTTTGATATTAATTCGGATAGTTCAGAAACTACTGATCTTTTGGTAAAATTATTACAAATAATCAGCATTTATTATTTGTTTACATTATTATATTTCTACATTATTTCTTGATGTATATGTATAATATATATGCATAGTATCTATTATTGCAATACTGAAAAAAAGTAGAACTCTACTATAACACAGAACCCTCTACTTTTGCAGCATTTTAAAGAAATTAGGGTTAAAAAATCTCCCTAAACTTCAGAAAACATGACATTTTGAAATACTTGATATAACATAGTTGTCATATGAGAGGACTAACCCTCTTGTTTCCGGAAGAGTGTTATTTCTTTTCCTTTTTTTTTGTTTTTAAAGAAAGGCTAGGTGAATATCTTTAATCTTGCTGCAGCCAAATTTGTTATTCAAGACCCCTCTTGATTTTGCATATTATACATGTTCTTTTATTTTATACCACTTATTGGTTGAAATCTATATCAATGTATTGGTTGAAAACTATAACATTTCTATGATTCTTAATGGGATAATGTGTTAAAGATGACATGTTTAAGGAGGATAGTTCCCCTAGCAGTTTGTATCACCAATTACTCCCTACTATGAGTATATTAACACATATCAGTATTTTCTAAAGGCATAATAATGATTTATTGAGAATAATTAAACTTATACTCATTTAATTTAAAACCAGATAAACCTTATTACATGAAATGGAGCACTTTACCAAAGATTCTTAATTACAAAATTCCAGTTAAAGTCATTTGTTTCATTATTCCAACTCATAGCTATGAGATCCTTCAAGCTTTTATATTCCTTTGGGATCCTCTACTTTCATTTGTTCTGGAATAATGAGTAGCTGAAGTCTTAAAATTGTAATTATTGAAGTTAACTTATAGAAAATCCCTACTCTAGTATCTCTTTGTTTTGTAGATAATGATTAGCATTTTAATGATTAAACTGTGAACCAGGCACTACTGTAAAGACTTTACACAGATTACTTCAGTTATTTTTTGAAACAATCTCATGCTTTAGAAGTAGAGACAGGGTTGTTATTCTCATTTTACAGATGAGGAAACTGAGTCACACTGTTACTTTGCCTAAGGTCACATAACTAGTAAGACATGGAGCCAAAATTTGAATACCAACAGTCTAGCTCCATAGCCTATGTATGTCATTGTACATAATAACTGCCAGTTCAAACTGAAGTCCAGATATTAAAAGAATGTAATGAGAATTATTAGAAAGAGCATGAGCTATGGAATTAGATATTCCAGGGCTAGAATTCATGCTGTTTTTCTAGTAGTGTGAATTTAGGCTAGTTTCTTAGCTTATCTGAGATTTGGAATGACTCATGATTTCATTTCATTTTTAAAAGGAGCATCACAACTTTGTAGCACAATAAACATACTACAGTATTTTATTTATTTTTATTTTATTTATTACAGTTTAAACTAGTCTAAAGACATTTCATAGTGGGCTTTATTTGTTATAATTATCACTTGAAGTTAGTTATTTTTGTGATTTTCTTAGCTGTTGCATTTAAATTTTGGTGAACATTCAAATTATTATAAAAAGTAAGATTTAAAAATGTATTGTCTAGAATGACCTTAGAGAAGATAGTGGAGTAGGAAGTGCCAGGAACCCATTTCTCCACCTAGACAACAATGGTACTGGCAGAAACTGTCTGAAGTAATTTATTTTGGAACTCTAAAGACTATTTGAATGCTTGCAACTTCCAGAGGGAAACTTGGCTGGTAAGTTATGGTTAATTTTGGTCAATTTCAGCCTTAAGAGTGGTAATGGCGACCTATCACCCAACCTATAACCATGTGGTAGGGCCATGCTCATGTCTTGCTGGAACTAGGGTGAACAATAAGGACCTTGTCCTCTGAAGATCAAGGTTCAGTGTTCTGACTGCTGATTCTGATCACTGAGGTACAGGTACAGAGTCTGGCTGCCATTGTTTCAAACCTCACTGGCTGAAGTGTCTTCCAGAAGAACAAACTGCACTTTTATCTCTCTCTTTTTTTCCCCTCTTTGGAGAGCCAGATGTTCAAGCATTAGAACATTCAAAATCAATCACATTTACAGGGCATTTAGAAAGCCACACCCAGGGAAAGACACAGGCTCAGAAAAAAAACCAAGAAGATCTCAAATTTTCACCACAGGCTTATCCAATGCACAGAGACACTTTTAATAGTAAAACAAAAAGCAAAACAAATCTTAAGTAAATAAACAGCAAACCCTGGGGAAGGGGAAGAATCTGATTTGCAGATGTATCAAATTATAAGATTAAAGTGGCTAGTTTTCAACAACAACAACAACAAAATCACAAGGCATATGAAGAAAAGGAAAGTATAGCCTATTAAAGGAACAAAACAAATCAACAGAAAATGTCCATGAGGAAGCTCAGATATTGGACTTACTAGACAAAGACTTTAAAAACAACCATCTTAAAGATGTTCAAAGAGCTAAAGGAAGACATAGACAAAAACAGAAAAATGTATGAATAAAATGAGAATAACAATAAAGAGATAGAAATTATAAAAGGAACCAAGAAGAAATCTTGGAATTGACAGTACCGTAATTGAAATGAAAAGTGTATTATAGGGATTCAAAAGCAGATATAAGTAAGCAGAAGAAAGAATTGGTAAACTTGAAGATAGGACAATAAACTATGGAGTATAAGCACAGAAAAAAAGGAATGAAGAAAAGTGAACAGAGCCTCAGAAACTTGTGGGACACCATCAAAAAATCAATATATGAATTGTGGGAGTCCCAGAAAGAGAAGAGAGAAATGGGAAGAAAGAATGTTTGAAGAAATGGCTGAAACCTTTTCAGATTTTGATGAAGTTAATGAATCTACAAATCCAAGAAGCTCAATGAATTCTAAGTGGATAGATTCAAATAGACTCACATCAAAGTACATTATAATCAAACTGTTGAAAGACAGAGAGAATCTTTTTTAAATATAGCAGTATGTACATGTCAATAGGAGACTCCCTAACTATCCCTTCCCTCCACCCTTCCCCACCTGGTAAACATAAGTTCATTCAAAAGACAGAGAGAATCTTGAAAGCAGCAAGAGAGAATCAACTCATCACATATGTTACCCTCAATAAGATTATCAGCTGATTTCTCATTAGAAACCTTGGAAGCCAGAAGTGAGTAGGTTTACATATTCAAAGTGCTGAAAGAAAAACATTGTCAGCTAAGCATTTGCTATCTGGCAAAACTGTCCTTCAAAAATGAAGTGAAATTAAGACATTCCCAGATAAACAAAAGCTGAGGGAGTTGTCACTAGACCTTCTCTTCAAGAAATGCTGAAGGAAGTTGTTCAGGTTGAAATGAAAGTATGCTAGACGAAGAAATAAAAGATCTCTTATAAAGTTAAATACATTGCAAATTATAAAAGCTGAAATGATTGTAATTTTGATTTCTAACTTCACTTTTTATTCTCTACATAATTTAAAAGACAAATGCTTAATTAATCTATGTTGTTGGGCACACAATATATAAAGATGTAATTTTTGACATCAGTAACAGAAAAAGAATGGAGCTGTATAAGAGCAGTTTGTGTAGGCTATTGAAGTGAAGTTGGTATAAATTCAAATTAGGTTACTATAATGTTTGGTCATTAAATGTAATCCCCATGGTAACCACAAAAATTATCTATGGAATACACACAAAAGGAAATGGGAAGGGAATCAAAACATTTTACTAACAAAAAAGTCACCTAAACACAAAAGAAGAGAGTAATGGAGGAAATGAGTGACCAAAACCAAACAAACAAAACACCTATGAAGCATATAGAAAATGAATATCAAAAAAGGCAAAAGTTTGTCTCTCCTTATCAGTAATTACTTAAATGTAAACATATTATACACTCCAGTAAACAAAAAGAGACTCATGTTAGCTTTAAATTGGTTAAATGTGAAAGGATGGAAAAAGATATGCAAATAGTAACCAAAAAGGAGATGGGATGGCTATACTAATATCTGACAAAATAGACTTTAAATCAAAAAGTACAAGAAACAAATAAGGACATTATATATTAATAAAAGATTCAATACAGCGGGAAGTTATGAGAGTTTTAATCATTTACACATCTAATAACAAACACTTAAAATATATGAAGTAAAGCTTTATAGAATTAAAGAGAGAAATAGACCACTACCCATTAATAGTTGGATACTTCAATACCTCACCTTCAATAACGGTTAAAACAGCTAGACATAAGATAAGTAGGGAAATACAGGACTGGAACAACACAAACCAAATGGATTTAATAGCTATGTATAGAACACTCAATCCAACAAATCCTTCTCAAGTGCACATGGACATTCTCCAGGATAGACCATATAGGTACCAAAACAAGTCTCAATAGACTTAAAAAGATAGGCATCATATAAAGTATCTTCTCTGAATACAAAGAGATGAAGTTAGAAATCAATAAGAGAAGGAAAATTAGAAAATTCACAAACTTGTGGAATTTAACACACTTCTAACCAACCAATGGATCAGAGAAGAAATCACAAGGGAAATTTGACTTAGAGATGTGTGAAAATGAAAAACACAATACACCAAAACTTATGTAAGACAGAAAAAACAGTGCTCTAAGGGAAATGTAATAGCTGTAAATTCCTACATTGAAAAAGAAAGAAATCAATAAACTAACTTTATACCTTAAGGAAATAGAAAAAGAAGATCAAACTAAACCCAAAGCTGACAGAGGAAGGAAATAGTAAGGTTAGAGTGGAGATAAACAAATTAGAGAAAAGGAAACAACAGAAAATCAATGAAGCCAAAATTTGTTTCTTTGAAAAGATCAATTAAATTGACAAACCTTTAGCTAGACTGACAAAGAAAAGCAAATACCTAAAGTCAGAAGTATAATTGGAGATGTTATTACCAACATTTTAGAGATAGAGAATACTGTGAATAATTATATGCCAACAAATTAGATAACCTAGAAGAAATATACAAATAGAAAAACTACTTGAAATACACAAATTACCTAAATCTGCTCAAGAAGAAACAGAAAACCTCATCAGAGCTGAGTTAGTAATCCAAAACTCCCAACAAAGAAAAGTCCTGGACCAGATAGCTTTATCGATGGATTCTACCAAATATTTAAAGACTTAGCACCAGTCCTTCTCAAAGTCTTCCAAAAAGTTGAAGGGAGAACACTTTGTAACTCATTCAGTAAGGCCAGCATTACCTTGATACCAAAGCCAGATGAAGACATCACAAGAAAGGAAAATTGTAAACCATTATTCTTTCTGAACATAGATGCAAAAATCCTCAACAAAATATTAGCAAATCAAAACCAACAGCATAGTAAGAGGATCATTTACCATGACCAATGAGACTTATCCAAGAAATGCCAGAGTGGTTCAATATAAGAAAATCAATATAGTACACCATATTAATAGAACGAAGGAAAAAAAATCCAAGTGATCGTCTCAATTGACATGATAAAAACTCATAAAGCTAGGACAGAGGGAAAATTCCTCAACATGATAAAGGGTATGAATGAAAACCAAAGCTAACATCATACTCAATGGTGAAAGACTGAAAGCTTTCCCCCTAAGATTAAGAATAAGACAAGGATGCCCACTTTCACCAATGTTGGTCAGCATTGTACTGGAAGTTTTAGCCATGGCTTTTAACTATTAGACAAATACAAAAATCAAAGAAAAATAAAAGGCATGCAAATGTAAAAAAGAGGTAAAACTGCCTCTAATTTGCAGGTGACATGATCATATCTATACATGGAAAATCACAAAGCCTAAACAAAGCTTCTAGACCTAATAGATAAATTCAGCAATGTTGAAGGGTATAAGATCAACATATGAAAATCAGTTATGTTTCTATACACCAACAATGAATAATCCAAAAAGGAAATTAAAACAATTTTATTTACTATACCATTAAAAAGAATTAAATACTTAAGAACAAATCTAGCCAAGAAAGTAAAATACTCATACACTGAAAATTACAAAACATTGCTGAAAGACTTAAAAATAAGGGAAAAAAAATTCTGTGTTCATGGATAGGAAGACTTAACATTGTTAAGATGTCAATACTACCAAAAGCAGTGTACATATTTAACACGTTCCCTCTCAAATTTCCAACAGCTTTTTTGGCAGAAATGGAAAATTTGATACATTTATACAGGTTTGCAAGGGGCCCCAGATAGCTAAAGCAATCTTGAAAAAGAAAGACAACATTGGAGGACTCACAGTTCCTGACTTTGAAACTTATTACAAAGCTAGTAATTGAAATAGTATAGTACCGGCATAAAGACAAATATATACACCAATGTAATAAAAAACAGAGCCCAGAAATAAATCTTCACATATATAATCAATTGAGTTTTGACAAGAGTGCCAAGATCATTCAATGGGGAAAGGACAGTTTTTTCAACAAATGACACTAGGAAAACTGGATATCCACATGCAAGAGAATGAAGTTGGACTCTTAACTTACACCATATACAAAAATTGACTCAGAATGAATCAAAGACCTAATCGTAAGGACTAAAACTATGAAACTCTTAGAAGAACATTGGGAAAATCATCATGACATTGAATGGCAAGGACTTCATGGATATGATGACAGCAAAGCACAGGCAAAAAAGAGAAAAAAATAGGTAAATTGGACTTCATCAAAATTAAGAACTTAAATGCATCAAAGGACTCTATTAAGAAAGTGAAAAGACAGGTTAAAGATTGGGAGAAAATATTTGCAAATCATATATCTGACACGAGATTAATATCCAGAATACATAAGGAACTCCCGTAACTCAATGACAAAAAACAAGCCAGTTGAGAAATGGGCAAAGGACTTGACCAGACATTTCTCCAAAGGATATATACAAGTGCCCAATAAGCACATAAAAGATGAATGCTACAGAGTTATAAGGACAGACAAGTTTTTTTTGTTTTAAATTAGGTTAATTTATTCTTTTTATATAGGCAGCCATTAATGAACATTCAGTTACCATGCACTAAGCAAAATTTTAATGATAGTTTACAATATGATTTTTAAAATAATTTCTCTTTTCTAAGTTGGTCAGTTGGTGCATACTGATTTGAGTGTATCTGAAAAGTCAGCTCTTTGTGACTTAGTGAATTCTGCTGAAATCTTAGAATTCATGAAAATGGCTGAATATTTTCATCCATGAAGCTTCTGAAATTTGTGTTAAGTGTGACTTTAATGAGCAGGAAAAGATAATGTGAACTGATTGCTTACCTGACTAAATTTATGTAACATATTCATTCAGGAAATGGATTCTGGAGCCAGCCTACCTGGATTTGAATCCTGGCTCCACCTCTTACTAGCTGTATAGTCTTGGGCAAGTTACTTAATATTTGTGTGTCTCAGTTCTTCACCTTTAAAATGGGGATAATAGTAGTATTTGTGTGTCATAAAAATGTTGTGAGGATTAAAACTAATTAAAATATGCAAAGTGCTTAAAGTAGTGCCTGACATAAAGAAAATACTGAATAAGTGTTAGCTATTATTATTTCAGAAAATATTCATAAATTGATAATTGACAACATTTATAATTTTTATAGGATTATGAATGCTTATTATAAAGCCTAAGTGTATTTAAATAAGTAGGTTGGGGAGAAGGGGTGGGGAAAGTGATAGTATGAAGACTCTGAAACTGAAATAGAAATCAGTAGAAAAACACTATTCATACACATCTTGTATTCCACATAACCTTTTAGGTATATAGTTAATAGAATCAAAATCTAGGTCCTTGTTTGACAGATTGAGGATTTATTTTGTCATTGTCTTCTTTCTTCAGTCTTTTAAATTTTTTTTCCTCTTCTTTTCCTTTCCCCTCTCTCCTCTTTTATTCTCCCTCCTTGTACTCCTCCATCTCCTTCTCATATGTGGGATGTAGACAAAAATTTAATAATATAATATTAATGGTGGCAGCCTCCAAATTATATTTTTATATTTCTCTTTAAGAGCATGATTTCAGAGGAAGAGACATTGAAAAAACTATACAAGAAGAATAATCCACCAATTTCTCAACTTTGTGTTAGAACACCAAAAAAGGTAGTTTTAAAATTTTATTTCAGAAAGCAAATTTCAAAAGCTGGATTTAATTCTTTTTTTCTTTTTTTTAGTTAAACATATTATGATTTTATTTATTTTCTATTCAGACTCCTTCATCTCTAACAACCCCTGGATCTATGCGGAAGCTTGGAGCTATGAGGAAAATGCAGGAGGACCGTTGGGCTGTAATTGCTAAAATGGATAGGAAACAAAAACTAAAGGAAGCAGAAAAGCTATTTGTTTAATTTCAGAAAATCAGTGTGATTAAGGAGCCTAAATAACAGCAAATTTATAGTTAATTTTTTTATTCTCATTTTCTACAGAGCCAAACATTTTCTTAAATTGAGACTTTTTTGATATTTTCATAATTAATTTGTTTCTTTATATTTTAATATTTTGGCCTAAATGGGAGATAACCACATGTTACTTAAAAACTTGTAATTCTATTCAGATAATTAGATGATTATATTTTGGTTTTACCTTTTCTTGTATTCATGAAAGCTGTTTTGGCTAAGTTTTCACACCTGTAAAGTTGTCCGTTGAACGCTAGGAACACATTACTGAGATTTACTATTTATTCTTTACTATTAAAATATTTTAGATGCAAATACTTCTCATTGATTCTGTGAGGTAATCTGGACAGCTAATCATTATAATTTTGCTAATATTATTTATTTTTAAAATCTTGAGGGCATTTAAGTTTCACGGTTCTGAAGCAGCTTTGATTTATCTATTTATAAAATTGACAAATGGCTTTAAGTTGTGGGAAAAAAGCCTCCACCAGTATGACTACCTAAAATACTTCATTTATTCAACATTCATTTGGCAAATATTTATTGAATATCTGCTAAGAATTAAGCACAGTTCTAGATACTGGGGATATAAGAATGAATGAAACAAAAATAAGCCCTCTCTTCTTCTAGAGCTTACATTTTAATGGGGAAAATAGACAATAAATAAACTATATAAGCAAAACACAGAGTATATTAGTTAATGATAATCGCTAAGGAGAAATAAAACAGGTAAGAGTATTAGGGAGTATTGAAGAGGGTTGAAATTTTATGTAGAGTGGCCCTTAGCGCAATGACATTTGAAGATCTGATGAATAACTAGTAAGCCTGTGGCTATCTTGAGGAGAACATTCCTGATAAAAGGAACAAAAAGTATAAAGGCCCAGAGGTGGAGGTGTGCTTAGTGTATCTGGGAAACAGCAAGGAGGCCAGTGTGGGTAGAGGATAATGAGCAAAAGAAGAGTATAAGGAGAAAAGACCTGGTATTTAACAAGATAGGGAGTTTGGGTGGGCAGATTATGTAATGCTTATAGGCTACTGTAAGAACTTTGGCTTTTACTCTGAATAAGATGTGAAATTAGCAGATATTTCTGAGCAAAGGAAACTGTGATCTGACTCATGTTTTAAAATAAGGATCTTTCTGACTGCTATATTGAGAACAGATTTTGAAAAGAGGACAAAAGGTTAAAACAGAGGAAAACAGGTTATTTTAATAATACACATGAGAGATGGTAGTGGCTTGAACAAAGCTGAGAGCAGTAGAGGAGTAAAGAGGTCAACTTCTGGATCTATTTTTAAGATTAGATGTGGGATGTGATAAAAAAAAGAAAAGGCTAAGGATAATGTCAATATTTTTGGCCTGAGCAATGTAATTTTGGACATATTAGGTCTAAAATGTATATTAGACATCCAAACAGAGATGGTAAGTAGGCTTAGAGACAGATCCAGGATAGTGATATAAATTTGGGAGTCAACAACATATTTAAAGCTATCAGAGTGGATGAGAACATGTACAATTATGAGAGTGACTGTACCTAGAAAAGAGAAGAGATCAGAGATGAGAAGGAACCATAAAAGGTTTAACAAGGGTAATACTGAAGTCTAGCAAGAAGGTATTTCAAAGAAGAAGGAGTGATAAATTGTGTTAAATACTGCTCAGAGATAAAATTGATTAATGTGTTATTAATGGGGAGGTCTTTGGTGATCTTAACAATGGCAGTTTCAGTGAAGTGGAGTTCGATTGGAGGGAGTGGTTAAGGAAAGAATGGAAGGAAAAAAGTGGAGACAGCTATCTTCATTAAGAGTAAGAAAACTAAGAAGTTATACCTTAAAGGGAAGAAGATAAATGAGATAGCTACTTGAAATGGAAGTGGGTCAAGAGAAGATTCTTTTTTAAAAGATGTAAGAATTAATAGCAAGTTTAAATAATTAAGGAAAGATTCAGGATGATGGGAAATGATTATGCCGAAGAGAAAGAAGATTTTTTTTTTTTTAAAGTAGAATGTCCTATAATAAATAGGCAAGAGGAATGGAATCTGGTGGAAGATTAAAGTGCTGGGCCTTAGCTAGGAGAATAGACAGTTCTACCATAGTAACAAGGGAAAAGGAAACATATATCACAAGATGATGGTGGATGGGAGTTTGTAGAACTTTTGGTTTCATAGCTTCAATTTTTTTAAGTGAAGTGAGAATTAAGATCATCTACTGAGAATGAAGGTGGAGGGGAAAGTGTTGCAAGTTGTGAAGAGAAGAGTAGGTATGAAAGACTCATCTAATAAAGGGAGTGAATGAACTTTATAAAAACAACTGGCAAATGGAAAAAATAGTCTTAGAGTTGTCTATAACAATTTTGGTATAGTAGAATTTTAATTTCCTTATGGTGGGGAAATGTGTTTGTAGGAAAGGCTACCCAGGAAAAAATGGAAATGCTATATAACATTATGGAAATTATGTTCCTCCTTCAATTTGTGTGCCTATAACTGTACTCTGAAAACTGGATATAGTCTTAGGATTTCTAGCTTTTGATCTAGAAACTTTAATTGGAACTTTATAATTAGTCTCCTGAGCAAGTATTTTCTTTGGAGGTTTATTAGTATTGATGACATGATATTTCACATTTGAAGCTACTATATATTTTCAAACATTTTAAAATAAAACAAGACTTGTATTAGTTAACACTAGCTTCTCTGGCTAATCATCAACTTCTCACTTAAATGCTACTATTTAGTAAGCAGCATTTCTCCAGGTGGTGATTTGGGAACCCTGGCTCCTTCCAACTTCTAGCTCTGCCATCCTCAACAACTTGCTTCCAAGGTTGTTGCAAAAGGGGAAATACCATGGAGGATCCATGTGGGAAGTTTTTAATGACCCAGGTCTGAAATAGATGTACATCACTTCCACCCACATGCTACTTTCTGGAACCAAATCATATGGCCACACCTAATTTCAAGACAGACTGTGATCCATTTCTAGTTATCTCTCAGGAGATCAGGGAAGGGGGTCAGGTGAACAACTAGCCAGCCTGTCACAATTAGTTTGCACTCTTTAAATTTTCAAATATTGTTCTTCCTTGCTTTTAATTTTAAAAGATGAGTTAGGCTGTTAAGTTTTGAAAGATTGCTTCTTGCTGTTTTTGAGCATGCTGGGCATGCTTCTTTCTTGGAAACTTTCCCCTCTCTCCAGTACTTCTGATTCCCCTTACACTGCTCTTTTTCTCCCCATGGCACATATAATCTTCTAACACACTATATACTTTACTTAGTATTTTTATTATTCATTGTCTTCACTCACTAGAATGTAAACTTCACAAAGACAGGGGTTTTTGTCTGCTTTGTTTATTGATGCATCCAGAGTACTTAGAACAATGCCTGGCCCATTGTAGGTACTCAGTATTTGTTGAATTGATTAAATAAAAATTTAATATATATTTAAGAAAAACTTACATATACCATACTGATGATTCTTATAGTAAGTAAAACTTCAGAACCAAAATGTTTAATACGTGATTTAAAAATAAGATCAGAAACGAATACAACATTGTAAAGCAACTATACTCCAATAAAAATTAATTTAAAAAAATAAAAATAAGATCAAATATTGGAAATTAGAAAAACATAAAATTTCCTAAAAGCATATTGTTATAGTAGCCTATATTTGTGTCTTCTGTTTTGAGCTTTGGAGAGTCAGTTTTGGTTTAGGTAACTCCTGAAAAACACCAGAGTAAGAAAAATAATTTATCATTCTAAATTTAGGGATCAGTGCACTCATTTGTGGTAATCTAATCAAAAAAAAAAAAAAACTCACAAAGAAGCTCATAAAAATAATTTTAACTAACATTAATGAAAATTTGGAAAATTTATAATTTAATTATTATGAAAATGTTATAAGCTAATTACATAATGTTTAATACCTTTTTAAAGCATATTAATTTAAACTGAGTGCAGTTTAGATATTATTATAAGAAGAAGCTTTTTGTCGTAGCCCATTTTTAGGTTGGTAGGAAATACTTCTTGCCCTTTAGTCACTCTTTGAAGGAGTGACAATATGATCCATGAGTTTAGGAAAATTAGGCATAGGGGACCCAGCCTTCTCTACTCTTTTCATCATGAAGCTTCTTGCAGGAGGCATGTGATCTGCTCCATGCTGTATGTTTTACAGAGCAGGCTTTGCCCTGCAGATGAAAGGTCCTCTAATGAGGGGATAAATTCAGTAGAGCGTTATCAAATCCCAGTAATTTGATAAGTAGGCTGGATACTTTGAGAAAAAAATAGAGTAGAATTTGGGGCTTCCCTGGTGGCGCAGTGGTTAAGAATCCACCTGCCAATGCAGGGGACACAGGTTCGAGCCCTGGTCCGGGAAGATCCCACATGCTGCGGAGCAACTAAGCCCGTGCGCCACAACTACTGAGCCTGCACTCTAGAGCCCGCGAGCCATAACTACTGAAGCCTGCGCGCCTAGAGCCCGTGCTCTGCAACAAGAGAAGCCACCGCAACGAGAAGCCTGTGCACGGCAAAGAAGAGTAGCCCCCGCTCGCCGCAACTAGAGAAAGCCTGCGCACAGCAACAAAGACCCAACAGAGCCAAAAATAAATAAATTAATTTTTTAAAAAAGCTTTAAAAAAATAGAGTGGAATTTGGGGGAGCTAAATAACACTAATATTGAAACTCTGATGTGGCTTTGGTGGTCCTGTTCTGGACCATAGCCCCATAGGAATTTTCACTTGGTGAGTCATTATAGCCTATGGTAGCTTTGCTTTTACATGAATTACTGTTTTTATAGAAATAGGTTGCAGGTTCTGGATCTTAACTGAATGATTTGTAAGCTTTGTCTGAAGCAAAAATGAGTACTTCAGTGTGTCTACAGGCCATAACGCTCCAGCAGAAGCATGGGCTGAGGGAACCTCAGCCAAATTTGGGCTGTAAAAAGAGCATACGTTAGCCACACTAGACTGAGCAAGGGTGTGGGGCTCAGGGGTTATATTTTGGATATATTTTGATAGTGGAACCAAAAGAATGTGCTGACAGTACTGACAGGTTGGCTGGAGGGATGAGGTGAAAGAAAATGTGTAAGGTTGGGTTTTCAAGTTCTGTTTTGAGCTATGTAATATTTGAGATAGCTTAGATATCTAAGTGGAGATGTTGAGAAGGTCATTGGACAAATGAATCTGGAGTTTTCCCGAAGGGTCAGTATTTAGTAATCATTGGCATAAACATGCCATTTAAAGCACAGGATTGAATGCACTCTCTTTACAGATAGTGAGTGTGTAGTTACAGAAGGGAAAGGAGTTAGTACTGAGCCTTGGGATACTGAAACATTGTGAAGCAATAGAGAGGTTGCTGTAAAGACTAATAAGGGAGACAAGTGAAGTGTAAAGGATCATGGAAACCTAGAGAACAAAGTGATTCAAGAAAGGAATATTCTGTATCATATTCTGAGTGGCAATACCTGAAAGTATAGAATAAATAGTTGGATTTTGGGGTATCAATATGATAAATGATACTCTCAATGACTTGCAGTCTAGTAGCAAATATAAATGTGTAAACAAATGAGTCACTTATAAGTAATTCAACAGTATACAAGTATGAAATATACAGAGACATAAATGATAATTTCATGTCTTGACTTCAGAGAAGGCTTTCTGGAAGAGATGGATTTTGCACATAAATAGGAATTCTACAGGTGTATAAGAAGGATAAGAGGAAATCAAAGCAGAAGAAATAGCAAAATAAAGGTTGAAATGAAGAGTAATTAGTAGAACCAGACCATGGTCTCTTCATATAGAATGTTGTATATTATGTTGCGAAGCTTGTACTTTTTTGGTATGGAAAATGGAATAGTTTAAGCAAGGAAAATAAGACTTTATTACTTAAAATATGGTATTTTAAAATTAAAACTTTACAAAAGGATATAAAGTATATGGTTTCCCAACTTTATCATCCATCCTCTCACTTGAAAAAGACTTTTGTTTTAGAAAGATCATTAGATTTAAATCAGAACAGGTGAGGTTATTGAAGATATTAAAATAGTCCAGGTGAGAGATGGGAAAATTTCTTAGACTGATAGTTTAAGTTATAGACTTTTAGATTAGACCTAATACCTGCCCTAAGAAAAATATCCATAACTTTATCACTTTAGCAGTAATAAAATGTCTCCTACTTCATGTAAATGTAAATTAATAACGTCAAAGAGCAAGTTGCTTCGGTTGATATAAAGGTTAGAAATAAATTATTCATAATTCAGGCAACCTGAATTCAGTATAACTCAGTATAATTAATAGTCCACAGGCTGTAGTAGTACATCAAGAACTTTAATCAGTAACAGGTCAACTGTGGGTTAGAAATAGGAAATGACAAATAGAGACAGATAAGACTTATTTGAGTTATGAAATCATAGAGTTTAGAGCTGGGGGGAAGTTAAAAGTTCATTTAATTTCAACAGATCAGTGTTTTGAGGCCTATAAAAGCAATCAAAATTATAAGGAAAAGATTAAAAATGACAGTTTCTATATTCATATATATAACTTACATCAATGCATAAATGTAATCATACAAATTCTTAGTGCCCTACTTTTTTCCTTTTGCTTTCTTTTTCATCCTCTCTCTTCCCCTGTCTACATATATCAGGGTCCCCCTCCACCAAATCCCCCTCTCCTAGGTAGTAACCCTTGGGAAGAACGCTATTTTTCTCCATGACAGATAGATATAGATATAATGTATTTAGTTATATTTTTACATATGCATGCATACATACAGGGTTCTCTGATCATGGTTAGTTTACAAAAATGAGATAATATATACTTTTTGGATTCTTGCTTTACTCGTTCATTATCTCATGGAGATCTCTCTAAAACATGGTATACTTCCAATTCATTCTTTTAAATTGCTGTGTAACATTTTATGAATGTACCATAATTCAGCTATTTATCTACTAGAGTATGGTAGAGACTTTTATGATCAGCTGTATCCAGTTCTTCTCTCCTTCCAGGCACATGAGAAAATTATACTTCCCGTCTCACTTCGGTAAGGCTATATGATAAGTTCTGGCCAATCGATTTTAGGTAGAAGTGATGTACGTTAATTACTTCCATGCCGGAGTATTTGGTTAATAACATGAGACCCTCTGTTACACTCTTCCTCCTGCTGCAGCAATTTGTGATGTTACAAATGATGAAACCTCTGTCATCCTAGGTCTGTGAGTGAAAATTACATGGAATAAAGTTCTCTGATTAAGCACATCATGGTCATGTAGTGTGAATAAGTAATAAGGCTTTGTGGTGTTAAGCCCCTGTGAGTTTGGGGTTGTTTGTTATTGTTGGCATAACCTACTCTATCTTAACTGATGTAATGGGATTTCTCTTTGTTTCCAGTTTTATGCACTATGAACAATGGTAATGTTAGTGCTTTTATTTCTATAGAATAAATTATTAACTTGGAATTCATGGGCCTATGGAGATGTATATTTAAAATTTTAATAGACATTGCCAGACTTCCCTGGTGGTCCAGTGGTTTAAGACTCCACGCTTCCACTGCAGGGGGCACAGGTTGAATCCATGGTCGGGGAACTAATAAGATCCCACATGTTGCACAGTGCGGCCAAAAACCAAACAAACAAAACCTTAAAAAACCCAAAGTGATAAGCCTGTAGTGCAGATCCTCTAATTATTCTAATAATTTCCAAATTGTTTTTAATTTAAAAATTATTGCTGTGTTATTTGCTTGATGAGGCTGTCTGTAGTTAAAAGAAGCCCGTGTCTGAACTACGATTTGTCAAAGGAAAATGCATCAATTTTCAAAAATGATTTTCCCAGTAAATTGATGGTCATTGGATGACCTAGTCTCAATAGGTAGAAAATTCCTTTTTGTCAACAATATTGTTCATAGTGCCAAATCCTCTCTCAACATACACTAAGTTAACAACTATTACATTAAAAGTTTTCTAGCTCACATATTAACAAATTGAAGGATAAAAACCATATGATAATCTCAATAGATGCAGAAAAAGCTTTATGACAAATTTCAACACCCATTTATGATAAAAACTCTCCAGAAAGTGGTTATAGAGGGAACCTACCTCAACATAATAAAAGCCATATATGACAAACCCACAGCCAACATCATTCTCAGTGGTGAATAACTGAAAGCATTTCCATAAGATCAGGAACAAGACAAGGGTGCCCACTCTCACCACTATTATTCAACATAGTTTTGGAAGTTTTAGCCACTGCAATCAGAGAAGAAAAAGAGGTAAAAGGAATCCAAATTGGAAAAGAAGAAGTAAAACTGTCACTGTTTGCAGATGACATGATACTATACATAGAGAATCCTAAAGATGCCACCAGAAAACTACTAGAGCTAAGCAATGAATTCGGTAAAGCAGCAGGATACAAAATTAATGCACAAAAATCTCTTGCATTCCTATACACTAACAATGAAAAATCAGAAAGAGAAATTAAGGAAACACTCCCATTTACCATTGCAACAAAAAGAATAAAATACCTAGGCATAAACCTACCTAAGGAGGCAAAAGATCTGTATGCAGAAAACTGTAGGACACTGATGAAAGAAATCAAAGACTATACAAACAGATGGAGAGATATACTCTGTTCTTGGATTGGAAGAATCAACATTGTGAAAATGACAATATTACCCAAAGCAATTTACAGATTCAATGCAATCCTTATCAAATTACCAATGGCATTTTTCACAGAACTAGAACAAGAAATTTTATAATTTGTATGGAAACACAAAAGACCTTGAATAGCCAAAGCAATCTTGAGAAAGAGAAATGGAGCTGGAGGAATCAGGCTCCCTGACTTCAGACTATACTACAAAGATATAGTAATCAAGACAGTATGGTACTGGCGCAAAAACAAATATACATCAATGGAACAAGATAGAAAGCCCAGAGATAAACCCACGCACATATGGTCACCTTATCTTTGACAAAAGAGGCAAGAATATACAATGGAGAAAAGACAGCCTCCTCAATTAAGTGGTGCTGGGGAAACTGGACAGCTACATGTAAAAGAATGAAATTATAACACTTCCTAACATCATACACAAAAATAACCTCAAAATGGATTAAAGACCTAAATGTAAGGCCAGACACTATAAAACTCTTAGAGGAAAGCATAGGCAGAACACTCTTTGACATAAAGCACAGCAAGATCCTTTTTTACCCACATCCTAGAGTAATGGAAATAAAAACAAGAATAAACAAATGGGACTTAATGAAACTTAAAAGCTTCTGCACAGCAAAGGAAACCATAAACAAGACAAAAAGACAACCCTCAGAATGGGAGAAAATATTTGCAAATGAAGCAACTGACAAAGGATTAATCTCAAAAATATACAAGCAGCTCTTGCAGCTCAATATCAAAAAAACAAACAACCCAATCCAAAAATGGGCAGACCTAAATAGACATTTCTCCAAAGAAGACATACAGGTTGCCAACAAACACATGAAAAGATGCTCAACATCACTAATCATTAGAGAAATGCAAATCAAATCTACCATGAGGTATCACCTCACACCAGTCAGAGTGGCCATCATCAAAAAATCTAGAAACAATAAATGCTGGAGAGGGTGTGGAGAAAAGGGAACCCTCCTGCACTGCTGGTGGGAATGTAAATTGATACAGCCATTATGGAGAACAGTATGGAGGTTCCTTAAAAAACTAAAAATAGAACTACCATACGACCCAGCAATCCCACTCCTCGGCATATACCCGGAGAAAACCATAATTCCAAAAGATACATGCATCCCAATGTGCACTGCAGCACTATTTACAATAGCCAGGACATGGAAGCAACCTAAATGTCCATCAACAGATGAATGGATAAAGAAGATGTGGCACATATATACAATGGAATATTACTCAGCCATAAAAAGGAATGAAATTGAGTTATTTTTAATGAGGTGGATGGACCTAGAGTCTGTCATACAGAGTGAAGTAAGTCAGAAAGAGAAAAACAAATACCGTATGCTAACACATATATATGAAATCTAAAGAAAGGTACTGATGAACCTAGTGGCAGAGCAGGAATAAAGATGCAGACGTAGAAAACGGACTTGAGGACACAGTGGGGGAAGGGGAAGCTGGGATGAAGTGAGAGAGTAACATTGACATATATACACTACCAAATGTAAAATGGATGGCTAGTGGGAAGCAGCTGCATAGCACAGGGAGATCAACTTGATGCTTTGTGATGACCTAGAGGGGTGGGATAGGAAGTGTGGGAAGGAGGCTCACGAGGGAGGGGATATGGGGATATATGTATACATATAGTTGATTCACTTTGTTGTACAGCAGAAACTAACACAACATTTTAAAGCAATTATACTCCAATAAAGATGTGAAAAAAAAATAAAAGTTTTCTAGCTCTTTTAATAGTATCTGAGATTTTTGTACATTCTGTTTATTAGCTAAATCGCAAATATAGTTTATTGGATTATCATGTTTAATTAAGTCAAAACTAATTCTTCAGGCCTACCACAGGTGATATGATGTGTATATTAAAAGTATGGCGTTTGTTTGGCTGACTAAGTTTGGAGTCCTTGCTCTGCTATTCAGGTTCTGAATAACCTCTCTGTGGCTCAGCTTTCTGGTCTGTAAAATGGTGATAATTATAAATAGAAAAAAATGAGTTAACAGACATTTTGAAGGGTATCTAGCACAAAGCAAGTGCTAATAATTACCTCTCATTTTTATTAATAAAATCAATGTTATGAATGCCCATGATAGGTGGGCGTTCAGTGGGTTTTAATGAATTTGACTCACTACATGAAGGTGAATTCAACAGGGACAAGGAAAAAGGAGGACTTGTGTTCTAGATGTTCCCTAGCTCTAAACTGGCCCCATGGACTCTCTCCATCCTCAGAAGCCTCCTTCCTGTCCTGGGAGTAGCTGAAATGTCAAGAGAACCCATATTGCCAGGCTGGTGCCTGCAGTAGCTATTATTATTACCCACCTGCTTATCCCCAGGTCCTTTGAAAACAGGTTAACTTGGAGGCTGCAGTTCCTACAAATGGACACGTGAGGGCCACCCAAGGCAGCTCTGGTCAGTAATAGGTGGCCACAGTCTATGAAAGACCAGGTTGGCATGGAGCATTGGTATTTTGGTGCCAGCTCTACTGATTGAGTGTTCTCTGCCTTGCTAAGGTCTGCATTTGCTTTGGAGGACTCAGGGAATGGTATTTGGTACATGGGAGTCAAGGCAGGCTAGCTGGCAGACCAGCAAGTAGATGAACCCAAGGATGGCCACCTAGCAGTAACCATCTGTGGTGCCCAGGACCCAGAAAGAGGGCATGAGTGTAACATAGTCTGACCCTCCAGAAACCTTGTGGCAGAAGGAAAATAATGATGCCTAGGGAGGTGGAAATTTTTGTCTAATGAACTTGATTCCTGCAACCTTGATAAACCTGCTTACTAGTTCCAGTAGCATTTACTAGTTCCAGTCGCATTTTTGTAGATTCCTTACAATTTTCTGTATAGATGATCATGTCATCTGTAGATAAAGACATTTTTACTTCTTCAATCTCTATGCTTGTTTTCCCTTTTTATTGCCTTGTTACACAGGCTAGTATTTCTAATACAATATTGTATACAAATGGTGAGAGTGGACATCCTTGCCTTTTTCCCAATTATTTCACCTTAAGTATGATGTTAGATATCTTTTATCAGGTTGAAGAAGTTCATTGTATTACTAATTTGCTGGAAATTTTTATCATGAATGAATGCTGATTTTTCTCAAGCTTTTTCTGCATATTTTGAGATGAATATATGGTATTTCATTTTCAGTCTGTTGACATGGTGAATTACATTAATTGATTTTCCAGTGTTAAACCAACTTTGCATTCCTGGGATAAACCCCATTTGGTCATGACATATTATCCTTTTTATACATCATTGGACTTGATTTGCTAAAATTCTTGTGAAGAATTTTTGCATCTTGACATTTTTTGAGAGATGTTGGTCTCTAGTTTTCTTAGTCTGTAATGTTTTTGCCTGGTTTGCCATCAAGGTTATGCTGGCCTTATAACATTAACTGAGGAGTGTTCTCTCAACTTTTGGAAAGACTTTGTGTTAAATTGGTATTATATCTTTCTTAAATGTTTGAGAGAATTTACCAGTGAAATAATCTGGGAATGAAGTTTTCTTTGAAGTAATATATTTAATTATGAAATAAATTTATTTGATAAATATATGGCTATTTAGAGTTACTATTTCTTCTTGAGCGTCTTGAAATATTTAGTATTTCAATTACTGAGAGAAAGGTGTTGAAATTTTCAACTATAATTGTAGATTATTTATTTCTCCTTTTAAGTATGTCAGTGTTTTGTTTCATATACTTTTAAGTTTGTTTTTATGTGCATACACTTTTAGGATTGCTTTTTTGTTCTTGATGACTTCATCCCTTCATCATTGTAAAGTGTTCCTTTTTATTCATAGAATATTCATTGCTCTGAAGTTTACTTTGATATTAATATAGCCACTACAGCGTTCTTCTAATTAATGTTTTCATATTTAATCTTCTTCTACTCTTTTGTCTTTATCTGTCTGTGTTTCTATATGTAAACTGGGTTACATGTAGACAAAATATAGTCAGTCTTGATTTTTTAATCAAATCTGATCATCTTTGCTTTCTAATTTGAATGATTAACCCATTTACATATATATTTTTAATTGAAGTATAGTCGATTTACAGTATTTTAATTGAATATTATTGACTTACAATAATATGCTGTTACAGGTGTACAGCATAGTGATTCAGTTTTTTTGTAGGTTATATTCCATTATAGGTAATTGCAAGCTATTGGATATAATCCCCTGTGCTATACAGTAAATCCTTATTGCTTATCTATTTTACATATAGTAGTTTGTATCTGTTAATCCCATACACGTAATTTGTCCCTCCCTCCCTTCCCTCTCCCCTTTGGTAACCATAAGTTTGTTTTCTTTGTCTGTGAGACTGTTTCTGTTTTGTATATAGATTTATTTGTATTATTTTTTAGATTCCACATATAAGTGATATCATTTTTGTCTTTTTCTGACTTCACTAATATAATATTCTCTAGGTCCATCCATGTTGCTGCAAATGGCAATATTTCTTTATTATAGCTGAATAATATTCATTGTATATATATATATACCCACACACACAATCGTCTGTTGATGGGCACTTGGATTGCTCCCACGTCTTGACTATTGTAAATAGTGCTGCTATGAACATTGGGGTGCATGTATCTTTTGAATTAGTTAAACCATTTACATTTAATATAATTATTGATGCACTTGGGTTTAATTTTACCATCTTGCCATTTATTTTCTACTCCATCTGTTCTTTGTTCCTTGTTTTCTCTGTTTCTACAGGCATACTTTGGAGATATTCAAGGTTCAGTTATAGAACACTGCAGTAAATAAGATATCAAAATAAAGTGAGTCACACAAATTTTTTGGTTTCCCAATGCATATAAAAGTTATGTTTACATTCTGCTATAGCCTATTAAGTTTGCAATAGCATTATGTCTAAAAAAATAATGTATACACTTTAATTTAAAAATAATGCTGTTGGAAAAATGGTGCTGATAGATTTGCTTGACACAGGGTTGCCACAAACCTTCAATTTGTAAAAAATACACTGTGAAGTGCAATAAAGTGAAGCACAGTAAAATGAGGTAAGCCTGTATTTTCTCTTGGATTATTTTAGTGTTGTCATGATTCCATTTTATTTTCATCATTGGCTTTTTAAAAAGTAGCAGACTTAATTTTTTAGAGTAGTTTTAGGTTCACAGCAAAACTGAATGGAAAATACAGAGATTTCCCATATGCACATGGTCCCACACATACTTAATCTCCCCCTCAGTTAACATCCTGTATCAGAGTGGTACATTTGTTACAATTGATGAAGCTTTATCAATTCATTATTACCATCCAAAGTTCATAGTTTACATTAGGGTTTACTCTTGGTGTTCTACATTCTATGGGTTTTGACAAATGTATAATGACATGTACCCAACATTATCGTATCATACAGAATATTATCACTACCCTACAAATCCTCTGTGCTTTGCCCATTCATCCCTCCTTCCCCCAACCCCTGGTAACCACTGATCTTTTTAATGTCTCCATAGTTTTGCCTTTTCCAGAATGTCATTTAGTTGGAATCATACAGTATGTAGCCTTTTCAGATTGCCTTCTTTCACTTAGTAATATGCATTTAAGGCTCCTCCATAACTTTTCATGGCTTGGTAGATCATTTCTTTTTAGTGCTGAATAATTTTCCATTGTCTGAATGTACCATGATTTGTTTATCCTTTCACTTCTTGAAGGCCATCTTGGTTGCTTCCAAGTTTTGGCAATCATGGATTAAGCTTCTATAAACATCCATGTGGAAATTTCTGTATGGACACAAACTTTTAACTCCTTTGGGTTAATACCAGTGAGCATGATTGCTGGATCTTATGATAAGAGTCATGTAGTTTTGTAATAAACTGCCAATCTATCTTCTAAAGTGGCCGTATCATTTTGTATTCACACCAGCAATTAATGAGAGTTCCTGTTGCTCCACATTCTTGCCAGCATTTGGTATTGTCAGTGTTCTGGATTTTGGCCATTCTAATAGGTGTGTAGTGGTATCTTTTTTTTTAATTTGCAATTCCCTGGTGACATATGATGTGGAACATCTTTTCATATGCTGATTTGCCATCTGTATGTCTTCTCTGGTGAGATGTCTGCTCAAGTCTTTTGTCCATTTTTAAATCAGGTTGTTAGTTTTCTTATCATTGAGTTTTAATATTCGTTGACTATTTCAGATAATAATGGTTTATCTGATACATCTTTTGTAAATATTTTCTCCCAGTCTGTGTCTTCTCATTCTTTTGAACTATTGTCTTTTTAGCTATATTTTATTTTTTGGTGGTTGCTCTAGGATTTTCAATATACATCTTTAACTTATCATAGTTTACCTTCTAATAATATTATAGCACTTTACATATGGTATAAAAACCTTACAGAAATACATTTCCATTCCCCATTCCTGTCTTTTTTCTGTTCTTGACATACAATATACTTCTACATGTATTACAAACACCACAATGTATTGTTAATATTTTTGTATTAAGCTGTCAGTTGTCTTTTTTAAAGTTATTATGTGAAATTCACATAATAAAAATAAACATTTCAAAATGAACAGTTCTGTGGCATTTAATACATTCACACTGTTGTGCAAGCACTCCCTTTATCTAGTTCAAAATCATTTCATCACCCCAAAAGGATACCCTTTACCCTCTAAGCTGTTATCCTCATTTTCTACTCCCCCAGCCCCTGGTAAACACCAGTCTGCTTTCTGTCTCTATGAATTCACCTGTGTATTTCAAATAAGTGGAATCATACAATATGTGATTTTTTGTGTCTAGCTTCTTTCACTTCAATTGTTTTTTACACATGTGTAGTGAAGGAAGTTAACTATATTATTAGTTTATTTTTCCTTAGCTACCACAGATTAATTTGCTAACAATCTTTTATTGATTTTCACATATAACAATACTGTGAACTTCTTTTAAAGTAAAAGGTCTACTAAACAAAGATGAGAAAAGTTAAAATACTTTTTGGTACATTAATAACATATTGTTGATTAGTTCCTGAGAAGTGGTTACACATGTTATTGTGAGTACAGTTAATACTGCTCATATTATTTAGCCAGAGAAATAATATCTAATTACCAAGAGGTTATATAAAGTAACAAAAATAGAGTGAAAGATATTATACTAAGGGTTAGAGAAATAAGTTTTGATATATAGGAAAAAAAACTTGGTATTGATCTGACTTTATAACACTACAAATTTTATTATAGAAAATGTTAGCAATTCCTATTAACATTTATATATGACCTTAATTTTAAAAATGTTTTGAAATGGATGGGACAAGCTTGCATAAATTCATATAAATCTGTCATATTAGGGACTTTAACTGGTTACCAAAAGAAAGCAGCAAATTGACATATTTTTTATACATATTAAATCAAAATTGTCTCTTTACTTCGGAGCTTCAAGATAATAAAATTATCAATACGCCCATTAGGTCCAGCTCTTCTTGCTCTCAGTTATCTGTATTGTTTAAGAAAAGAGGATTAAAAGGCGTTTAATAAACAAACAGATTTTGTTTCAAATTGCAGACTATTGTAATTTGATTCTTATAGATAACTCAGAGTTCAGATGAACAAACTGATGTTTAAAAAAAATCTGTTGCATAGGATTTTAGAATTTTATGGAACTAGAGCATCTTGCAAGCTAGAAAAGTACCCACTCTTTGAGGAGGGGAAAGTATTAGTAAATCTGATCCATATTCCAATGTCATTCCTCTGTTTAGTTAATTGAAGATTGTGGATGGCTTTTTTTAACCTTTGAAAGTGAGTTAAATTTTTAATGTGATAAAAAGGATATTAGGAAACTTGGATTTTAGCCTGGCTTTGCCTGTAATTATCTATAGAACATTGAAGCAGTTAATAACCTCTCTATGTATTGAATTACACACTCTGAGATTAGCTCTATATGTTCACTTATTTATGTGTTCAATAAATATTTATTGAACATATAGTATATACAGTAGGCTGGTTTGAAGTCTGAGGATATAGTGATGACAGATGAGCCCCTCCATTTATGGTGTTTACATTCTCTTTGGAAAGGGAGAAACAGAGAAAAGTGTGTAAACAAATAGTACAATATCAGAAAGTTATAAATGCTATGAAGAAAGTACAAGATAGTGGGATAAAAAGTGATGGGGGCAGTGTGAGACACTAGATTTGGTTGTCAAGGAAGACTTTTCTGAGGAAATAATTTTTAAGCTGAGATAATGAGGAAGCCATTTGGAGATACGGTGAAAGAGCTCTTCATAATGAACAAACAGCAAATACGAAGCCCTGCTGCAAGAAAAGTTTAGAATGTTCAAAAGAACATAGTAAAAGGAAGAGTGAAAGAGTGGTACAACATGAATCCAGATAAGGCACAGATTAGTGAAAGAGTGGTACAACCTGAATCCAGATAAGGCACAGATCGTTTCTATCTACTGGATTTTTAAAAACAGCTTTGTTGGGGGTATGATTGACATACAATTAACTGCATGTATTAGTTTCCTAGGGCTGTTATAAAAAAGTACCACGACTGAATGGCTTATACATCAGAAATGTATTGTCTCACAGTTATAGAGGCGAGAAGTCCAAGATAAGATATTGGTAGGGTAGGGTCATGCTACACTGAGAGTGCTGGGAAAGGATCTGTTCTAGGCCTGTCTCCTAGTTTCTGGTAGTTCCTTGTGGCAAGGAGCTCCAATCGTCACATGGTATTCTCCCTGCTCATATGTCTGTATCCAAATTTCCCCTTTTTATAAGGATACCAATCATATTGTTTTAGGGGCCTAACCTACTCCATCTTAACTGATTTCATCTGCAATGCCCTATCTCCCAAATAAGATTACATTCTGAGTTACTAGGGGTTGGGACTGCAATGTATGAATTTTGGGGGTACACAATTCAAACCATAACGGTGCATATGTTTAAAGAGTATAATTTGATAGGTTTTGACATATGTATATCCTATGAAATCATCACAATCAAGAAAATGAACATATTCATCACCCCTAAAAATTTCCTCTGCCCCTTTGTAATCCTTCTCTCCTGCTCTTCCTTGCATTTCCCCATCCCCAGGTAGTCACTAATTGGCTTTTGCTCTAATGATGAACTTGTATTTTCTAGAATTTTATATAAACAGAATCATATGGCATGTACTTTTTTTGGTCTGGCTTTTTCACATAGAATAATTATTTTTATTGAGGTAACATTGGTTTATAACATTGTGTGTTTCATGTGTACAACATTATAATTCAGCTTCTGAATACACAACAGCATGCTCACCATCAAGAGTCTAGTTTCTATCCGTCACCATGCAGCTGACCCCCTTTACCCATTTTGCCCCGCCTCCAATCCTCTTTCTCCTCTGGTAGCCACCAATCTGTGCTCTGAATCTATGTGTTTGTTTTGTTTTGTTTATTTTGATTTTTAAAAGTATTCCACATATGACTGAAATCATATGTTATTTGTCTTTCTCCACCTGACTTATTTCACTTAGCATAATACCCTCAAGTACCCTCAAGGTTTATCCATGTTGTTGCAAATGGCAAGATTTCATCTTTTTATGACTGAGTAGTATTCCATTGTATATATATACCACATCTTCTTTATTTATTCATCCACTGATGGGCACTTAGGTTATTTCCATATCCTACCTTTTGTGAATAATGCTGCCATGAACATAGGGGTGCATATATCTTTTTGAGTTAGTATTTTCGTACTCTTCAGACAAATACCTAGAAATAAAATAGATGGATCATATAGTTTTATTCTTAATTTTTTGAGGAATCACCATATTGTTTTTCATAGTGGCTGCACCAATTTACCTTTCTACCAAGTGTATGACAGTTCTCTTTTCTCCACATACTCTCCAACACTTGTTATTTTTTTCTCTTTTTGATAGTAACCATTCTGATGGGTGTGAGGTGATATCTCATAGTGGTTTTGATTTGCATTGACCTATTAATTAGTGATGCTGAGCATCTTTTCATGTGTCTGTTGGCCATCTGTATGGAAAAATGTCTATTCATGTTCTCTGCTTATATTTTAATTGAGTTTTTTTTTTTGATGTTGAGTTGTATGAGTTCTTTTTTTTTTTTTGGATATTAACCCCTTATCGGGTATATGATTTACAAATATCTTCTCCCACTTGGTAGGTTGTCTTTTAGTTTTGTTGATGGTTTCCTTTTCTGTGAAGAAGCTTTTTAGTTTGACATAGTCCTGTTTGTTTATTTTTGCTTTTGTTTTTCTTGCCTGAGGAGACATATCCAGAAACATATAGCTAAGACCAATGTCAAAGAGTATACTGCCTGTGTTTTCTTCTAGGACTTTATTGGTTTCAGGTCTTACATCCAAGTCTTTAATCCATTTTGAATTAAGTTTTGTGTCCGGTGTAAGATAATGGTCTAGTTTCATTCTTTTGCATGTGACTGTCTAGTTTTCCGAACACCATTTATTGAAGAGACTGTCCTTTCTTCATTGTATGTCCTGCACTTTTGTTTGTTGGGGCGTTTTTGATTACTGATTCCATCTCCTTACTAGTGATTGGTCTCTTCAGATTTTCTATTTCTTTATAATTCAGTGTTGTTAGGTTATATGTTTCTATGGGAATTTCCCATTTTTTCTAGGATGTTTATTTTTTGGCCTATAATTGTTCATGGTAATCTCTTATGTTCTTTTGTATTTCTGTGATATCAATTGTAATATCTCCTCTTTTCTGATTTTATTTATTTAAGTTTTCTTTTTTCTTGGTTAGTCTAGCTAAGGGTTTGACAATTTTGTTTATCTTTTCAAAAATTGAGCTCTTATTTTCATCAGACTTTTCTATTGCATTTTTAGTCTCTATTTCTTTTATTTCTGCTCTGATCTTTGTTATGTACTTCCTTCTACTAACTTTGAGGTTAGTTTGTTTTTCTTTTTCTTGTTGTTTGTGGTATAAAGTTATGTTGCTTATGTTGCTTATTTGATATCTTTCTTGTTTCTTAAAGTAGGCATTTATTGCTATGAACCTCCCTCTTGGAACTGCTTTTGCTGCATCATATAATTTGATATGTTGTATTTCCAGTTCCATTTGTCTCAAGGTAATTTTTTATTTCTCTCTTGATTTCTTCTTTGACCAATTGGTTATTCAGTAGCATGTTTTTAATCTCCACGTATTTGTGAATTTTACAGTTTTCTTCTTGTAATTGATTTCTAGCTTCATACCATTTTGGTTGGAAAAGGTGCTTTATATGATTTCAGTCTTCTTAAATTTATTAAGATGTGTTTTGTGACCTAACATATGATTTATCCTGGATAATGTTTCATGTGTGGTTGCATTGGATAAAATAGCCACCTTTCCTAGTCTGTAATGAATGGCTTCATGTAGGAGATGAATCTTATTGTTCAACCCTGCCCTAGCTTTCGGCTGTCTCTCAAACCTTTTTGACTGTCCAAGCAGCTTAATTTATTCTTAGTTGCTCCTAGTAGTTGGGGGTTGGGGGGTGCAAAGACCTGTCATGTCCCAAACAGGAAGATCTCAGACAGCACCTAGATTCAGGCTAGTTGGAAGCCAGACCCTCAAGCAGCAGTTTTTAAAGTATGCAAATATAATATACAATCCTTTTAAAATTTTGATGTTTATGTATAGAAATACAACTGATTTTTTTGTATATTAATCTTGCTGAACTCTATTAGTTTATTAAGTTCTATTAGTTTTTGTAGATTCAATAAGGTTTATATATATAAATAATCATGTTTTTTGTGACTAAAAATGTTACTCCTTCCTTTCCAGTCTTGATGCCTTTTTGTGTTTCTTACCTTATCCCCAGTGCAGTGTTAAATAGAAGATGTGAGAACAGACATTCTTGCCTTTTTCACTGTCTTCAGGGTGAAGCATTCTATCTTTCAATATTAAGTATGATGTTAGTCATAGTTTTTTTGTTGATGCCTTTTATTAAGTTAAGTAACTTTCCTTCTATCCTCAGTTTGCTGATAATTTTGTCAGGAAGAGATGTTGGATTTTGCCAAATGTTTTTTGTGCGTGTACCTTTATTGAGATGATCATATAGTTCTTATTGTTTAGTCTTCTAGTATAGTGTATTTTTTTCTGTGCCCCTTGCCTTCAGGGGTACAGTTACACATAAATTTGGAACCTCAAAGTTGTTCCACAACTCAATCATTTAGAGTTCATTTTTTTTCAGTCCTTTTACCTCTGTAATTTATTTAGAATAGTTTGTATTGCTATGTATTTAACTTTACTAATCTTTTTCACTGTAATGCTTTATCTGCTGTCAACCTACTTCAGTGTATTCTCATCAGAAACAATGTTGTTTTTATCTTTAGAAGTTCAATTTGGACATTTTATATCTCCATGTCTATATATGTTTAGTTTTTCCTCTAACTACTTGAATATATAAAATTTAGTTATAATACCTTTTTCCAACCTTATTTGTTAAGGAGTAATTGACAAATATAATTGTATATGTTAAAAGTATACAACATGATGATTTGATATACATATACATTGTGGAATAATTACCAAGATCAAGATAATTAATATATCCATCATCTAACACAGTTAACTCTTTTTTTGTCTGTCATGAGAATGCTTAGTATCTACTCACAGAAACTTTCAAGTTTATAATACCCTATTATTAGCTATAGTCACCATGGCACACATTAGATCCTTGGAATTTATTCTTCTTGTAATTGAAAGTTTATATCCTTTGGCCTACATATCCTCATTTTCCCCTAACCCCAGCTCCTGGAAATAAACATTTTATTCTCTGTTTCTATAAAATCAGCTTTTTTTTTCTATTTGGCTTCCATATATGATACCGTACAGTATTTGTCTTTGGCTTATTTCACTTAGTACATCCTTTAGGTTCATCCATATTGCTGCAGAAGGAAGGATTTTCTTCTATTTTATGCCTGAATAATAATATTCCAGTGTGTGTATGAGTGTGTGTGTGTGTATGTGTGTGTGTCTGTGTGCATGTAAGACATTTTCTTTATCCATTCATCTGTTGATAAGCACTTAGTTTGTATCCATATCTTGGTTATATGAATAATGCTGCCATGAACATGGGAGTGCAGATGCCTCTTTCAGATTCTGATTTCATTTCCTTTAGATATATAACCAGGAGTAGGATTACTGGCTTATATGGTAGTTCTAATTTTATTTTTTTGAGGAACTGCCATACTGTTTTCCATAATGCTTGTACCAATTTACATTCCCACAACAGTGTATAAGGGTTCCATTCTCTTCATCCTTGCCAACATTTTTCATCTCTTGACTTTTGGATAATAACTTTTCTTACAAATATGAGGTGATATCTTATTGTGGTTTTGATTTGCATTTTCCTAATGATTCCTGATGTTTTAGCACCTTTTCGTGTACTTATTGGCCATCTGTAAGTCATCTTTGGAAAAATGTCTATTCAGATCATATGTCCATTTTTAAATTGGATTATTTGTTTTTTTGCTATTGAGCTATAAGAGTTCTTTTATTTTATTTTTTTACCATTTTCCCCCAGCTTGAAGTACAATTGATAAAAAATTATATATATTTAAGCTGTACAACATGATTTTGGAAATGGTACAATGTGATGATTTAATATATGTATAAATTGTGAAATGATTACCACAATCAAGTTAATTAGCACATCCACCACCTTACATAGTTATCATTTGTGTGTGTGTGTGGTAAGAACACTAAAATTTACTCTTTTAGCAAATTTCAAGTCTATAATACAGTAAAATTAACTGGATTAATTATTATTAACTATACTGTACATTAGATTCCCCAGGACTTATTCACCTTATAACAAAAATCTTGTACTCTATGACCAACATCTCCTAATTTTCCCCTACTCTTAGTCCCTGGAAACCACCATTCTACTCTCTGCTTCTATGAGTTTGACTTTTAAATTTTATTATTTATTATTATTATTTTTTTAATTGAAGTATACACAATTTACAATATTGTATTACATTCAGGTGTACAACATGGTGATTCAATATTTTTATAGATTATACTCCATTTAAAGTTATTACAAAAAGATGACTATATTTCCCTGTGCTGTACAACATATCCTTGTTTCTTATTTATTTTATACATAGTAGTTTGTGTCTCTTAATCCCATACCATTATATCACCCCTCTGCTCTTCCCTCTCTGTACTGGTTGGTAACCACTAGTTTGTTCTCTGTATCTGTGAGTTTATTTCTGTTTTTGTCGTATACATTTGTTTATATTATTTTTTAGATTCTACATATAAATGCTAACAGAGGTTTTGTCTTTCTCTGTCTGACTTATTTCACTAAGGATAATACTCTGTAGGTTCATCCATATTGTTGCAAATGGCAGAATTTCATTCTTTTTTATGGCTAATATTCCATTGTATATATACTACATCTTCTTTTACATTCATCTCTTGATGGGCACTTGGGCTGTTTCCATATCTTGGCTATTGTAAATAATGCTGCTATGAACATTGAGGTGCATGTATTTTTTTGAAATAGTGTTTTCATTTTCTTTGGATATATACCCATCAGTGGCATTGCTGGATCATATGGTAGTTTTATAAGGAACCTCCATACTGTTTTCCATAGTGGCTGTACCAATTTACAACCCCACCAACAGTGTACTAGGGTTCCCTTTTCTCTACAACTCTGCCAACATTTTTTATTTGTAGACGTTGATGATAGCCATTTTGATAGGTATATTGTGATATCTCATTGTGGGTTTGATTTGCATTTCTCTGATGAGTAATTATGTTAAGCATTTTTCCATGTCCTGTTAGCTATCTGAATGTCTTCTTTGGAAAAATATCTATTCAGATATTCTACCCATTTTTAAACTGGGTTGTTTGGGTTTTTTGATATTGAGTTGTATGAATTTTTAAATAAATTTTGGATATCATCCCTTATTGGTCATATCATTTGCAAATATTTTCTCCCATTCAGTAAGTTGTCTTTTTGTTTTGTTGATGGTTTCCTATGCTGCACAAAAGCTTTTAAGTTTAATTAAGTTCCATTTGTTTATTTTTGCTTTTATTTCTTTTGCTTTTGGAGGCAGATCAAAAAAAAAAAAAATATTGCCACGATGTCAAAGAGTGTTCTACCTATGTTTTCTTCCAGGAGTTGTATGATTTCAGGTCTTACATTTAGCTCTTTAATCCATTTTGAGTTTATTTTTTTGGTATGATGTGAGGAAATGTTTTCATCTCATTCTTTTACCTGTACCTCTCCAGTTATCCCAGCACCACTTATTGAAGAGAATGTCTTTTCTCCATTGTGTATTCTTGTCTCCTTTGTTGTAGATTAATTGACCATGTGTGTAGGTTTGTTTCTGGGCTTTCTATTCTGTTCCATTGATCTATATGTTTGTTTCTGTGCCAGTACCATACTGTTTTTTATGACTGTAGCTTTGCAGTATAGTTTCAAATCAAGGGGCGTTTTTACTTTGATGTAGTCCCACTAATTTCTTTTAGCTTCTGTTGCCTGTGCTTTTGGAGTTATATCCAAAAGACCATTGCCAAGACACAAATCAAGGAGATTTTCCCGTATGTTTTCTTCTAGGAACTTTATGGTTTCAGGTCTTATGTTTAAGCTTTAATCCATTCTGAGTTAATTATTGTGAGTGGTATAAGATAGGGGTCCAGTTTCATTTCTTCACATGTAACTGTCCAGTTTTCCCAACACCATTTACTGAAGAGGCTGCCTTTTCTCCATTGTATATTCTTGCCTCTTTTGTTGTAGATTAATTGACCATAAGTGCATGGGTTTATTTTGGGGTTCTCTGTTCTGTTCCATTGATCTGTGTATCTGTTTTTGTGCCAATACCATACTGTTTTTATGACTACAGCTTTGCAGTGTAGTTTGAAATCAGGGAACATGATGCCTTCAGCTTTGTTCTTCTTTCTCAAGATTGCTTTAGCTATTCAGGGTCCTTTATGGTTCCATACAGTTTTAGGATTATTTCTATTTTTGTGAAAAATGCCACTGGAATTTTGATAGAGTTTGCATTGAATCTGTAGATTGCTTTGGGTATTATAGACATTTTAACAATATTAATTCTTCCAGTCCATCAACACAGCATATCTTTCCATTTATTTGTGACTTCCTCAATTTATTTCATCAGTGTTTTTATAGTTTGCACTGTACAGGTCTTTCACCTCATTAGTTAAATTTTTCCTAAGTATTTTATTGTTTTTGATGCTATTTTAAATGGGTTTGGTTTGTTAATTTCTCTTTCTGTTAGTTCACTGTTAATGTATAGAAATGTGATTCACTTTTGCATGTTGATTTTGTATCCTGCAACTTTACTGAATTCATTTATTAGGTCTAACTTTTTTTTTTTTTGGTGGTGTCTTTAAGGGTTTTGTGTATAAGATTATGTAATCTGCAGAGATCACTTTACTTCTTCTTTTGCAATTTGGATGCCTTTATTTCTTTTTTTCCCTAATTGCTGTGAGTAGGACTTCCCTTACTATGTTGAATTAAAGGAAGTGGCAGTAGTGAGCCTGCATGTCTTGTTTTCATCTTGGAGGAGAAGATTTTTAACTTTTCACCACTGAGTATGGTGTTTGCTGTGGACTTATCATATACGGCCTTTATTATGTTGAGGTACATTCTTTCTATACCTTACTTGTTGAGATTTTTTATCATGAAATGACATTGAATTTTGTTGAATATATTTTCTATTTCTATTGAGATGATCATATGCTTTTTATTATTCATTTTGTTAATGTGGTGTATTACATTGATTTATTTGCTCATTTTGAACTATCCTTGCATCCCAGGGATAAATTGTGCTTGATTGTGGTACATGATCCTTTTAATCTGTTGTTGAATTTGGTTTGCTAACATTTGTTTAAAATTTTTGCATCTATGTTCATTTAAGATTTTGGCCTATAGTTTTCTTGTCTTTTTTTTAGTTTTTTAAAAATCTTTATTGAGATATAATTAACAACTAATGGCACATATTTAAAGTGTTCAATTTAATAAGTTTTAAAACCATCATGGTATCAAAATAATGAACATATCCATATCCACCAAAATTTTGCTCATAATCTTCATAATCTCATCCTCTGTCTCTACCCTTGTCCCCAGGAAACCACTGATGTACTTCATGTACCATAGGTTAGTTTGAATTTCATAGCATTTTATACAAATGGAGTCATAAAGCATGCACTCTTTTTTGCTTGGCTTCTTTACCCAGAATAATTATTTTGAGTTTCATCCATGTCTAATATCAATCGTTCATCCATTGTTATTGCTGAATAGTATTCTACTATATGGTTATACCACAGTTTGTTTACTCATTCACTTGTTGAAGGACATTTGGGTTGTTTCCAGGGTTTGGCTACTACCAGTAAAGCTGCTAAAACATCTGTATACAAGTTTTTGTGTTGACATGCACTTTTACTTTGCTTGGAAAAAGAGCTAGCTATGGAATGGGTAGGTTACATGGTATGTTTATGTTTAACTTTTTAAGAGGCTTCAAAATATTTTCAAAAGTGGTCGCCATTTTACATTCCCATCAACAATGTATAAGAGTTCTAGTCTTCCACATCCTCAGTAGCACTTGGTATGTTCAGTCTTTTTAATTAAGCCATTCTAATGGAGGCACAGTAGTATCCCATTGTTTTTGTTGTTTGTTTTTAAATTTTTTAATTGAAATATAGTTGATTTACAATATTGTGTCAGTTTCAGGTGTACAGCAAAGTGATTCAGTTGTACATATACATATATCCACTCTTTTTTAGATTCTATTCCCATATAGGTCATTACAGAGTACTGAGTAGAGTTCCCTGTGCTATACAGTAGGTTCTTATTAGTTATCTATTTTATATATAGTAGTGTGTACATGTCAATCCCAATCTCCCAATTTATCTGTCTCCCCCCTTTCCCCCTTGGTAACCATAAGTTTGTTTTCTACATCTGTGACTATATTTTTGTTTTGTAAATAGGTTCATTTGTACCATTTTTTTAGATTCCACGTATAAGCGATATCATATGATATTTGTCTTTCTCTGTCTGACAACTTCACTCAGTATGACAATCTCTAGGTCCATCCATGTTGCTGCAAATGGCATTATTTCATTCTTTTTTTTTTTCTTTTAAGGATGTTGAATTGTTTATATTTTCTCGGCTTTGGAACTCTATAACAAAAGCTATAACATTTAAATTTAATTCAATAAATGAATTTGTAATTAGTGTTAAATAAACTACTATGCTCTAAAACTTAACATACTAAATGTGGTCATTTGAGAACAAACCACAATATGCATAATGCATTTTAATATTTCTAAATTAAAAAGAGACTTGAGATGGGTAAAAAAGAAATAGTACTACCGTATTTACATTTTCCTGACTGTTCATATTTAATTATTCCTCCAAATTAATAGGTCCATCTTAACTCCATGTGAATTTCAGCATAAGTTGCACTATTTGTCTACTAATGGGAAATATTAGACCATTAGAACTTGGATTAGCTTTATCCTATTGGTGTTGGTGTTCTCCCGATTGCTTCTTGGTGTTGTAACAGAGTAAATTCTTTGTTTGTAATTAATTTTGATTGGAGTATAGTGGCTTTACAATGTTGTGTTAGTTTCTACTGTACAGCAAAATGAATCAGCTATACATATACATATATGTATATGTATATACATTTTTTTTTATATATGTATATATAAAAATCCCTCTGTTTTGGATTTCCTTCCCATTTAGGTCACCACAGTGCATTAAGTAGAGTTCCCTGTGCTATACAGTATGTTCTCATTAGTTGTCTATTTTATACATAGTATCAACAGTGTATATGTGTCAATCCCAATCTCCCAATTCCTCCCATCTCCCCCTTTCCCCCTTGGTATCCATATGTTTGTTCTCTACGTCTGTGTCTCTATTTCTGCTTTGCAAATAAGATCATCTATACCATTTTTCTAGATTCCACATATATGCATTAATATATGATATTTGTTTTTCTCTTTTTGACTTATTTCACTCTGTATGACACTCTCTACGTCCATCCACGGCTCTACAAATGACCCAATTTTGTTCCTTTATATGGCTAATATTCCATTGTATATATGTACCACATCTTCCTTATCCATTCCTCCATTGATGGACATTTAGGTTGCTTCCATGTAGCATTATTTACAATAGCTAGTTTTCTTGTCTTTAGTGTCCTTTTACGGCTTAATAGCAGTGTAAGGCTGGCCTCATAAAATGAATTTGGAAGTTTTCTTTCCTCTTCAATTATTTGAGAAGAGTTTGAAAAGGATTGGTATTAATTCTTTTTAAAATGGAATTCACCAGTGAAGCCATCTGGTCCTGGGCTTTTAGTTTTGGGAGATTCTTGATTACTGATTCAATCTCCTTACTCATTATTGATCTGTTCAGATTTTCTATTACTACATGATTCAATCTTGGTAGCTTGTAAGTTTCTAGGAATTTATCCATTTCTTCTAGGTTATCTAATTTGTTGGTATATAATTAATTATTTATAGTCTCTTATGGTACTTTGTATTTCTGTTGTCAGTTGTAATGTCCCTTTATTCCTTTATAGTTTTATTTGAGTTATCTCCCTTTTTTTCTTGGTGAGTCTAATTAAAAGTTTGTCATTTTGTTTATGTTTTCGAAAATACCCAACCCAGTTTCATTGGTTTCTATAGTCTGTCTAGTCTCAATTTCATTTATTTCTGCTCTAATCTTTATTATTTTCTTCCTTCTGCTAACTTTGGGCTTAGTTTATTCTTCTTTTTCTAGTTCCTTGAGACATAATTGTAGGTTGTCTATGATATCTTACTTTTTTCTTAATGTAGTCGTTTGTAACTCTAAACTTTCCTCTTAGAACTGTTTTTACTACACCCCATACGTTTTAGTAGATTGTGTTTCCATTTTCATCTGTTTCAAGACATTTTATCATTTCTTCTTTGACTCATTGGTAGTTCAGGAGAATATAGTTTTAATTTCCACATATTTGTAAATTTTCCAGTTTTCCTGTTATTGATTTGTAGTTTCATACTATTGTCATCAGAAAAGTTGCTAGATATGATTTCAGTCTTCTTAAATTTGTTAAGACTTGTTTTGTGACCTAACATATGATCTATCCTAGAGAATGTTCCATGTGTGCCTAAGAAGAATGTACATTCTGCTGCCATTGGATAGAATGTTGCATATATGTCTGTTAGGTCTGTGTGGCCTAAAGCATATTTCAAGTCTACTATTTTTGTGTTGATTTTCTGTCTGGGTGATCTATCCATTATTGAAAGTGGGGTATTTAAGTCCCCTATTGTTATTGCATTGCTGTATATTTCTGCCTTCACATCTGTTAATCATTGTTTAATATATTTAAGTGCTCCAATATTGAATACATATATATTTATAATTGTTATAGCCTCTTGATGAATTGACCCCTTTATCATTATTTAATGGCCTTCTATGTCTCTTGTTACAGCTTTTGATTTAAAGTCTATTTTGTATGGTATAAGTATATCTGTCCCTGCTCTCTTTTGGTTTCCATTTGCATGGGATATCTTTTCCCATCCTTCACTTTTGGCCTATGAGTATCCTTAAAGCTTAAGTGAGTCTCTTATAGGCATATTATTGAGACTTTTTTTTTAATCCATTCAGACACTCTATGTGTCTTTTGGAGAATTTAAACCATTTACATTTAGAGTAATTATTGATATTTAAGAATTTACTATTATCATTTTGTTAACTGTTTTCTGACTGTTTTGTAGTTCTTTTTTTCTTTCTTCCTCTCTTGCCATCTTTGTGAATTGTTGACTTTTTGTAGTTGTATGCTTTGATTCTTTTCTATTTCTCATTTGTATATCAATTATAGGTTTTTCTTTGTGATTACTGTGAGGCTTATATAAACATCTCATATTTATGTCTATTTTTAAGCTGATAACTACTTAATTTGCATAAATGTTCTACACATTTACTTGCCCCCCAGCTTTATGTTGTTGGTGCCCCAATTTACATCTTTTTATATCATGTATTCATTAACAAAATATTATAGCTATGGTTATTTTCAACAAGCCTGTCTTTTAACTCATATCCCAGAGTTCAATATGATTACATAGTCTTCAGCCCCAGAATTTCTGTTTGGTTCTTTATGTTTTATGATTTCTATCTCATTGTTAAAGTTCTCATTTTTTCATGTATTGTTTTCCTGAGTTCATTGAGTTGTCTGTCTATGTTCCCTTGAATCTTGCTGAGCTTCTTTAAAATAATCATTTTGAATTCTTTCTCAGGTAACTCACAAATTTCCATTTCTTTGACATCAGTTACTGGAAAATTATTGTGTTCATTTGGTGATGTCATGTTTTGATCTCTTTTGTCTACTAATTCTATTATATATACCATTTCTGGGTCAGTTTCAATTGATTAATTTTTTCTTCATCATGAGTTATATTTTCTTGCTTCTTCACATGTCTAGTAATTTGTTCATTGAATGCCACATATTGTAGATTATACCTTTTTGGGTACCAGATATTGTTGTATTCTTTTTTTTAATTGAAGTATAGTTGATTTACAATATTACATTAGTTTCAGGTATACAACATAGTGATTCAATATTTTAATAGATTATACTCCATTTAAAGTTCTTAAATATTGGCTATATTCCCTGTGCTGTACAACATATCCTTGTAACTTATTTATTTTATTGTAGTAGTTTGAACCTCTTAATCTCCTTCTCCTATCTTGCCCCTCCTCCCTTCCCTCTCCCAACTGGTAACTACTAGTTTGTTCTCCACAGATATTTTTGTATTTATATAAATATTCTTCAGCTTTCTTATTTGACTCAGTTCTGTTATTTGTAAACAGTTGATTCTTTGGGATC
Organism: Balaenoptera physalus; assembly: GCF_965194825.1. Lineage (NCBI taxonomy): Eukaryota > Metazoa > Chordata > Mammalia > Artiodactyla > Balaenopteridae > Balaenoptera > Balaenoptera physalus. The sequence continues at coordinate 95,146,322 of NC_138882.1, read as the reverse complement.
TTGCTTTTAAGTTTTGCTAGGCAGGGTCAGAATAGCATTTAGTCTGGGACTAATTTTTCCCCACAAATGAGGCAAAATCTTTGTAAGTATATTACTCAATTTCCCATGAATCAGGAGAGTTTTCACTGTTGCTGGTTGGAACATGTGCTATTCCTATATCTGTGTGAGCCCCAGGACTGTCCTTTTAAACCTTTCAGAAATTTATTTTCTCAGCCTCATCAGGCATGAGTTTATCAGTTTTTAGCTGAATACTCAAAGAGATCCTCTACACATCTCTAGAATTTTCTCTCTGCACAGTTCTCTCCTCTCCAGTACTCTTCTTTGTGAACTCTAGGTGCTTTGAGCTCCAAGAACTCCCAGGTCCATCTCCTCATTTTGGGGACATGTCTGGCCTCTTCCTTGGTACCCCTCCCTACACCAGTAGTCCAGAAACTTTCTCCAGGCAGTAAGCTATAGTTTGCTTGTTTGCATCCCATTTCTCTGAGGTCACTTTCCTTTGCTGTCTAATATTCAATGTGTGTGTAGTACCTTGTTTCATATATTTTGTCCTATTTATAGTTATTTTAGGTGGGAGAGTAAATCTAGGCCAGAAGTGAAAGTTCAATCTGCCTGGATTCTTTTAACAGCATGAGATCACATATGTGAGAGTTTTTTTGAAAAGAAAACTATTACCCAAATGTATGATATTTATCATAGTTCTTCCAGTAATAGGCCAAGTGTTTATCAGTTACCTATTATGTGTATGTATATTTCCCAGAGACGTGTGTATAAATCTGCTAGAAACTGAATTCCTGTATCTACTTCATACAACAGAGACACTACTTCCATTAGAAACAAACATCTAACGTTCCCAGAGTTACCACACTCTTGTCTTAACATAGCATCACATGAAACAGGTTAAGTTTGGCATCCTCGTTTCCACTTTCCCTGTTTTCTTTTCTTTAAAAAAAATTTTTTTTTTTAAATTTATTTGGCTACGCTAGGTCTTAGTTGCAGCACACAGGATCTTCGTTGCTGCGTGTGGGATCTTTGTTCTGGCATGTGGATCTTTAGTTGCGGCATGCAGTATCTAGTTCCCTGTCCAGGGATCATACCCGGGCCCCCTGCGTTGGGATTGTGGAGTTTTAACCACTGGACCACCAGGGAAGTCCCTTTCCCTGTTTTCATAGTTCTTCCCTTACTACACAGTAGCTCATATTCCCAAGATTTGAGGGTTCCAAAATGACTTTTTCTGGTATGTATCCTAGATTCTCTCTTGACCTTCCCATCTCCCCTCCAAGGAGACTCAGCTATACCAGGCCTCATTTTTTTACAATAACTTTTATTAATAATATAGACTAGGATAAGTGAAGACTAATGGGATTGTCAATAATCTATAATACCTATGATTTATTGAGCATCTACCATGTACCAGATGTTGTATATATTTCCTCTAATTCTCTTAAAACCACTAACCATGAAAAAGACCTTGGGGAAACAGAGAAGGCTTTGCAAAGGGGTTCTTTATCCATTAAGAATGAGCAGGAGGGACTTCCCTGGTGGCGCAGTGGTTGGGAGTCTGCCTGCCGGTGCAGGGGACATGGGTTCGAGCCCTGGTCTGGGAGGATCCCGCATGCTGTGGAGCAACTAGGCCCATAAGCCACAACTGCTGAGCCTGCGCATCTGGAGCCTGTGTCCCTCAACGAGAGAGGCCACGATGGTGAGAGGCCCGTGCACCGCGATGAAGAGTGGCCCCGCTTGCCGCAACTGGAGAGAGCCCTCGCACGGAAACAAGGACCCAACACAGCCAAAAATAAATAAATAAATTAAAAAAAAAAAAGAAAGAAAAAAAGAATGAGCAGGAGGGACTTCCCTGGTCATCCAGTGGTAAAGAATCCACCTTACAATGCAGGGAATGCGGCTTTGATCCCTGGTCAGGGAACTAAGATCCCACATGCCACGGGGTAACTAAGCTCGTGCGCCACAACTACTGAGCTTGCGCATCTCAACTAGAGAGCCTGCTGTGCCACAAACTACAGAGCCCATGCTGTCTGGAACCCGCGTGCCACAACTACAGAGCTCATGTGCCCTGGAGCCTGCACACCACAACTAGAGAGAAGCCTGCATGCTGCAACAAAGAGCCCACATGCTGTAGCGAAAAATCCCGCATGCCTCAACGAAGATCCCGCATGCCGCAACCAAGACCCAATGCAGCCAAAAATAAATAAAATAAATAAATAAATAATAAATAAATCTTAAAAAAAAAAAGGAACAACCCATTCAAAAAAAAAGCATGAGCAGGAGTTGGATAAGATGTGGCATAGAATGAAGGATCAGGCAAATGTTCCAGATAGAAGGAATGACATATGAAAAGACTTGGAGGCAAGAAAGGATGTGACTAATCTGAGGAACTCATGCAGTGTGGCTGAAAAACATAGGAAGTGGAGAAAAGGTAGGGAAGATAGGGGGAAGGTGGGAGATGGTGAAAGATAAAACCAGAGAGGTAAAATAGATTGTGAGGGACTTGGTAAATAATACTAAGGAGTTTGGACTTTTTGCTGAGGGCAATGGGATATTCTCATTGAACTTTTGGCATATTACTTTTGTTACAGTGATGCAAATGGGTTAAAAGGGGTAAAATTGAGTTACAGCTATGGAATGGAGAAAAGTGTATGTTGGTACCAAAAATTCAGTAATTATTTATTCGTGCACTCCCTCAGCCATTTATGCATTCAACAAATGTAATAATTGCCTACTATGTACTAGGTTCTGTAACTAAATATTTTTTAAATAAAAAAGTTGAGTTATTATAGATTACCTACCATTTATTGAGCACTTATTATATACCAGACACTGTGTTAAATGCTTTACATAAACACTAATATTATCACTTTTTAAAATTTAAAAAATTTGTGAGCTAGTTTTTTTTTATTGGAGTATAGTTGCTTTACAATGTTGTGTTAGTTTCTACTGTACAGCAAAGTAAATCAGCTATATGTATACATATATCTGCTTTTTTTGGATTTCCTTCCCATTTAGGTCACCACAGAGCATCGAGTAGAGTTCCCTGTGCTATACAGTAGGTTTCTATTAGATATCTATTTTATACATAGTATCAATAATGTATATATATCAATCCTCATCTCCCAGTTCATCCCACCCCCCCTTCCCCCTTGGTATCCATACATTTGTTCTCTACATCTGTGTCTCTATTTCTGCTTTGCAAATAAGATCATCAATACCATTTTTTTAGATTCCACATATATGCATTAATATATGATATTTGTTTTTCTCTTTTTGGCTTATTTCACTCTGTATGGCACTCTCTAGGTCTATCCATGTCTCTACAAATAACCTAGTTTTGTTCCTTTTTCTTGCTGAGTAATATTCCATTGTACATGTGTACCACTTCTTCTTTATCCATTCCTCTGTTGATGGATATTTAGGTTGCTTCCATGTCCTGGCTATTGTAAATAGTGCTGCAATGAACATTGGGGTGCATGTGTCTTTCTGAATTATGGTTTTCTCTGGGCATATGCCCAGTAGTGAGATTGCTGGGTCATATGGTAGTTCTATTTTTAGTATTTTAAGGAACCTCCATACTGTTCTCCATAATGGTTGTATCAATTAACATTCCCACCAGCAGTGCAAGAGGGTTCCCTTTTCTCCACACCCTCTCCAGGATTTATTGTTTGTAGATTTTTTGATGATGGCAATAGTAAATATTTATACACCCAACATAGGAGCACCTCAATACATAAGGCAAATGCTAACAGCCATAAAAGGGGAAATGGACACAATCAATCACAGGGAAAAAAACATAAAAAACACAAACACATGGAGGCTAAACAATATGCTACTAAATAACCAAGAGATCATTGAAGAAATCAAAGAAGAAATCAAAAAATACCTAGAAACAAAAGACAACAAAACACAACAACCCAAAACCTATGGGATGCAGCAAAAGCAGTTCTTAAGAAACTGGTATTATCTTTAAATAGGTAAAGAAACTGAAGTAAAGAGAGCTCAAGCATGCTAAAGTCATATAACTAGTAAATGGCAGAGCCAGGATTTGTGCTCAATCATTTTGACATCTCAAAATATTTGGCCATTTACTTAAATGACTGTTGTTTCCCACATGTAAATTTTACTTATTATTTTTTAAATCCAAAGAAAAAACAAATATTTTGAACTAATTTTGGGGAGGTTTTAATCAGCAAGATGTATGCCAATTGTCCTGGATTACCATAAAGAAGTTACCTTTGCTTTATAGATGAGCAATAATTGTATATACCTCTAGATGAACATTTAGGTAAAATTTGGGGCACTCAAGCCCCCCAAAATTTTCATTCCCAAGACTTACTCAGATGATGTTTAAGGGTTTTTTGTTTTGAATTTGTTTTTTATCCTTCTGTGTTTTTCTCCTTTATTAATAAATATTAATAAAGGATATATTTACAAGGGTAATTTTATTTTGAAATAGGAGAAAAGGAAATTCATGCTGCAATAATGTCAGAGTTTCCAGAGGAAGATGTTGTGAAATTGTTTGTCTAAACACATTTTATTTGGGGTTCAGTATGAATTTTCAATAGATGGTTTTTAGATAAGGAAGCAGTAATTCAAACGTGATTATATAAACAAGAAGATCAGAGAGGAATTATCCTGAAGGGTATAAAATGAACCAAGAGCTTTTAGTCTGGGTCATTACAGCATCAGCTCCCCAATGCAAAGTAAGGTAGGTGTCTACACTGAGAAGGCATTGTGAAATGAAATGTTGTTATTCTAAATTATTTTCATTTTCATCATTTTAACGTTTATTTAAAAATGGCAAATGCTGAGGGACAATTTGCTTTGCTAGGCTCTAGAAATTCTAGTTATTGCTCCAAAATTGTTCAGTAATAGGTGAAGATGAATGAACTACATATGTAAGGATAAGAAAATATTCTACTGACTTCAAAGAAAAGGAAAAATTGGTCAATTCCCTAATGAAGGCTGATTGATATTCATGGCCTTCCCTTACGATTTACATGTGATTTAAATGTTTTAATCAGTTAAATCATCTGTGTATTAAATCCTGTCAATTACTAATGGTTATCTTTGATGATAATGTACTTTTGAGAAAAGTTGGGAATAAATTCAGTTTTGGGTACCTGCAGAGGTAATTTACTCTTTATTGTTTTAGTTATAGCTAAACCCCCTTGGATAGTTTCCAAAGCACACACCTGACTTATAGTACATTTTGCTCTCTAGAAAAATATATTGCTTTAGTGAACTTCCTGGAGTTCACAGGGTGGGCAATTGATTCTTTTCATAGCACAGTAAGGGATTTGGGGAGAAAAGATTGGTGAAGGCAATTAGCAGAGAAGAGAGAAATGTGCTTAAGAATGAAGGTAGTGAGAACAAAAAGATGAGAGAAAAGGCTGGGTAAGGGGCAAAGGACAGAGGATATCTTGGAATAAGTACAAATGTTGAAAGTGTAGACATAGTGGTCATGGCACTGAAAAGGGCATCTCTCATTATTTAGGGCCTAAAATCACACCTCTGTGTTTAGGTGCTCAATAAATCATTTATGAATGATTTTAAAAGAGGCAATTAAGTTGCAGAGGATGAGAATCCAGGTGACAATAAAGGAGAAACTGTGGCAGATCATCTAGGGAGGTATTAACTAACACTGATTTATATACTCAATATTATATAGTTACATAGTCTTCTGTAGCATTCCAAGTGCTTCACATGTATTGTTTTATACTTATTATGATTTTAGGAAGGAGTATATGGAAAAATGAAGGTCAAATTTCTTAATTTCTCAGTTACACACAATTGCAATAAAATCTGAAAGCATAATTCTAGATCACTATCTCTTAGACCAGGGACCGGACACTAATTTATCACATAGGATCATAGTCTATTTGTGCTGAAAAGTCCTTCCTGATCATCTTGTGGTTCTAAGCCTTTTCTTTACAGCTGAAGAAATTGAGCCCCAGAAAGATTCTTTGGGTGAAGTTTTACTATTTGCAATAAAGGAGAAAGAATAATTCTTACTTTCTTTACTAAGTTATATAGCTACTGCTGATGATGATTCAGCACTTTTAATTTTTCTTTTTGTTAATTTGGAGTTTTACATTTATAAGAGGAACTTCAGAACAATGTAAAGTGGCCATAATGAATATGACAACAATGGGTAAAAGTTCCAAAACTGTTTTTTATTCTACAGTTTTAAAAAGGATCAGGTGTACTTGTCTTTTTCTGTATTGCAGATGGGGAAATTAGGCCCAGATAGATTCAATATTTTAGTCGATTTCTCATAGATCCATGGGAGATCTTGAAATAGAATTCTGTTCCTTAACTCCAGGACCAATATTCTCACCACTAGGTCAGCACATATCTATTTTATATAGATCATAGAGCTAAAAGTTAAAATATGTGAAGTTAATTATTTCCTAAGGCAAAAATTCAGTAGCTGGCTGGCTAGATGGGCAAGAACCATATGATCATGACAGGTGAATATTTTATATCATTTACTCAGTCAATTTTTTTTGATGTGGACAATTTTTAAAGTCTTTAGTGAATTTGTTACAATATTTCTTCTGTTTTATGTCTTCTGGCCGCAAGGCATGTGGGATATTAGCTCCCTGACCAGGGATCGAACCCGCACCCACTGCATTGGAAGGTGAAGTCTTAACCCCTGGACTACCAGGGAAGTCCCTCAGTCGATATTTTTAAGATCCTGCAGAGGATCCTCTAAGTCTGTGGCTCTAAAATAATGGAACCAGCTCTATACCACAGAGGGAGCTCACATTTGTGAAGCACTGAGAAAACCAGACTCCATGAGCAAGGAATTCTTATAACTTTGCTCCGTGATTGGAATACCAAAAAACCTCCAAGGAATGCTTAAATATGCAAATTTTATTTGAAAGTATTCACCAGAAAACACTTCTTAATGGGTTAGTTCACTTCCTTGTCTATATAGGAAAAAAAAAATCTTTGATTATTGTGGGTGTCAGTCATAATTTCAAGTCGTTCAGAGCACTTAAAACACTACCTACTTTTTGTTAACATTTGTTCTTATTTATCTTGAGTGACTATCTAGGAATAGAATTGCTGGGTCATCAGTTAAGTGTATGTTTAGTTTTATAAGAAACAATCAAACTGATTTTCAAAATATTTGTATGTACCATTTTACCATCCCACCAGCAACATATGGAAGTTCTAGTTGCTCAAAATCATCACCAACATTTGGTGTTATCAGTCAAACAATATGTATTTTTATTATTAGTTTTCATAGTTATCTCCTTCACTAGACTGTCAGCCCTTGAGGTCAAAGACCATAGCTTATCCATTTTGTGTCTGTCAGTGCCTACTTTAAATGCTCAATAGATGTTTGTCTAATTTATCAGCAATTCTCATTCTCCAAATAGGAGACTGGTTGGAATGGCCACTAATCTCTGGAAGTTGACATTTAAAATAAATACCTGGTAGCTTGTTGTATGTGGTTTCATTTTTTTCTATGAGCTGATTAAAGACAAAAATTCTTGTTAACTGAGGCAGAGTCTATGAGATTTCAGTTAATGGAAGTTTCAGTGTATGTAGCTTAAAGATGCTCTTGGGATATAATTGATAGATTTGAGAAAAAAATTGAGAAAAATCTTGATACATTTTTCATGATTGAATAACAACATTTAATGAATTATAATTTATTTAATAGAATAATAAAACAAGTTTGTGTTCAAAGGTAATACTACTCCATTAAGATATGTATTTTCTTTTCTGACAATGATACTTGAGAAGGAAAAAAATCCAAATATGCCTAGCTAACTGTACAATCTTTGAAGTGATCAACTTACATCCAAAAGTCTGAAACTTGATTACCCTCTCTCAGTAGCAAAACTTAAATAATTATAAGTCATAACATTATCCAACTCATTACAAAGTCCAGTTGATAGTGAACACACTCTTCATCAGACAGGCTCTATAGAGATACGTGTTCTGCCTGAGGCACAGTGGATCCTCTGTTGTCTTCCGTGTACCCAAAACTTATTTTACTTTCCTGGCTAACTTACAGTGGACCTGTCATCCTTGATTGTATTACTCTCATTGTGTCAATCTGTATTTTTTGCCTCCACAATCTTTTTAAGATAATGAGTTCCATACAACTTCTGAGTAAAATAATTTTATTTTTCCAACTCTAATTCTTTCAACCTTAAAGGATATCCTAAGGGTTGAGAAGAAGGGTTTTTAGATTTCTGGGTTAGCCCCTTAACACCAGTGGTAGTTTTAGTTGACCTTTAGCCTTGTCTTTCTTGACAGGCATTGGGTAGAATCATATGCAAGACTGTTTGCATTGAGCTGGTACTGAAGTTTGATTATGCACTTCCTTGATTTCTTTGCCTTTTCTTATTATGACCAGTTTGTTGGCCTTTTAAGCTATTGAACCAAAGTTTTTAGAAAAGCACATTTCTGGGAAAGCCCTTACTGAAGCCTGTTAACTCACTTCTTATAATGATAAAGGCAGGTATTTTGATTGTTTCCATTGAATGAATTATTTTGTACTTAGTTGACATATGTGTCCCTGCCACTTTTCTGTTATAGTGTTTCAGGCTTGCCATTTCACTGCCCAGTGGAGCTAAGTGGCACTTGCAAGCAGGATTTTCACTATGTGAGCTCTGTCACTATGGGGTATGTGGATCATAGCCACATCTAAGTGTATAAAGAAAGGTTACTGAGAGTATTAACTATGTAAAAACACCTAATATAGGGCCTAGGACATAGTAGGCATTCAATAAGTATATATATTTATACACACACACACATACACACACATTATAGCTCTTTCTGAATGTCCCTTCTGAATGTCCTAAAGGATACATGTAATAGATTCTTTAATTTTATCTTTGATTTAGCATGACTGCTATCTTCCTGATGTCCATGCTTTTTGGCCTTGCATGTGGGCAAACAATGGCTTTTTGTATTCCAACTGAGTATATGATGCATGTCGAAAGGAAAGAGTGTGCTTACTGCCTAACCATCAACACCACCATCTGTGCTGGATATTGTATGACACGGGTATGTAGTTCATTTCACTTCTTTTAGCTGAAAATTAGATAAACCTAGACTCAGTCCAATTCTATCCAGAGAGAAAATGAGATAAAACACAACCTCATTTCCAAAATCTGATGGTTATTGGCTCTGTAGAGGTAGAGTACACAGGTTACAGTATCTACTCAGCAGAGTGGATACAGATAATTTTATAACAGTTTTACTTCCAAAATTTATTTAAAACTTATCTTGTTCTCATGATGTAAGGTAAAAGAGGGGGTGCCACTTTTGTCTCTATGGGATTTAGTGTGGATATGTTGAGTTAGTACCAGGGAATGGAACTAAGGAATCCTCCTCCAGTCCTGTTTGTGACAAAGGAATATAAGTGAATTGATTTGTATCTGTTTCCATTATCTATATATTTTCTAAAGTCCTATCACAGTATGCTCCTTTTTTAATTCTTTCCTCAGGACTTCAATGGCAAGCTGTTTCTTCCCAAATATGCTCTGTCCCAGGATGTTTGTACATATAGAGACTTCATGTACAAGACTGTAGAAATACCAGGATGCCCACGCCATGTTACTCCTTATTTCTCCTACCCTGTAGCTATAAGCTGTAAGTGTGGCAAGTGTAATACTGACTATAGTGATTGTATACATGAGGCCATCAAAACAAACTACTGTACCAAACCTCAGAAGTCCTATGTGGTGGGATTTTCTATCTAACTTCAATTGCGATGTAATTTGCAATTTGGTTAAATGTGTTTACCTGGAATAAAACTAATAAAATATCCATATATTTCACAACACCATGTGTACATTTGAGTATTATTTCATCCATACTCATACCCATTTATGCATTAGCGAGCTTAAGGGCTTTAGAAGAAAAAGTGAGTGAAAGAGAATTTCCAGCTCATATGAAGGATGGTTTCCACATGAAAGGGCAGAGTGCAGGTAAAATGGAGAACAGGAACATGAAATACTAATGAAAGACAGCCTTAATCAGGCTCTCTTAACAGAGGGCCACGAGGTTTGTCTTGACATAGAAAATGAATATGGGAAAGCTACAGAGTAATGTGATCAGCGGCTGAAGGAACATATGGCGTCAGCGTACTGGAGACACCTACTTCCAAAGGCTGAAACGGGGCTGGAGTAGAGAGGGAGAGTAAGGAATATATGAAATCTGCAATATACTACTTTATCCTGTCATTCAAATACACAAGATAAAACTTCACTAAAACTCAGTAAACAGTATATTTTAATCTATTTAATTTAATTACTCTGGTGGGCCTACTGACTTATGAAAGTTATACTCCAAAAGCCTAGAAAAGAGGCCACGATCATTTTACATGTAGAAGTCTAAATCCTTTGTAGTCTTTAAGGTAATTTGAGACACTTTCCAGCAACTTACCCTGTTTTGGCTTTTGATGTCATGAAAAACTAGTATGATTATGAAAGATTTTAGGAATAGTGGTAGAGTGCTAAGGGATCTAACAGAGAGGAATCATCCTAAATTCTAACCTAAACCTTCAATAGTTAAACACTGTTTTCCAGTAAATGTGCTTAGTGAGTGGTTTATTTTTCTCTTCCTTCCTTAGGTACTCTTTCATGAGAGTTTGGTTTCAATAGCTGTGTGAAGTGAGACAGACCTAGTGCCCTGCAGACTTGACCTCAAAAAAGATGACTTATCCTATATTTTCCCATTTCTCTCCATCCAAATTGCTGCCATTGGGTAAACATCAATTGTCAGCAGGGCCGGTTGTCTTTGTTATATCCTAGTCATTGGTTGCATTCATCTGGGCACATGTTGTAAATGCCTGCAGAGTGACAGTGTCCGGGGGGGATGCTAAGGTGGTGTAGATGGATTAGTACCAAACCCGTGTTCTGCCAATGGGGACAGAATAGTTGTACATTTATATACAAAGTCATGAATCCACATTATTCTTACCTTAATATCTGAAGTCAATGTTATCATGATCTCCAAATATTAATCTGGGGTTTTGGGTTCTCATATCACTTGACAACATGGACACTTAAATCTGTAGGATTAAAACATTCCCTCTGAAAACTGTATATCAAATATAGATTTTTGATTAATGAGTAAAAAGTCTAATGTTCAAACCTAACTGGCACTAATCACATATGACTTTCACAGAATCTGAAAAATGTTTTCCAAGGACTTGAGCTGTGGAAAGGCTATGGGGTTCAGTGAGGCCCCTTATAAACAGTCCAGCTCAGAAGACATTAATTAAATGGGCTTCCTCAACCTTCAGGGAGGAGGCTAGGCCTGGACATGGGTGTGGTGGCCTGTACCACCATGGAGCCCTAGAGTGGGTGCATTAGAGACAACTTGTTTCCTTCCACTGAAGGCAGTCCATTTGGATTAGATGCATATGTAAATTATATTAAACTACTTTTGAAAATGGAGTTGTCCAAGGCAAAGAAGCCTTAGAAAGGAGCTTAGGAATTGGCATGACCAAAAATTTACCTCAACTGGATCCAGAAACTTGGGTATATGGAAATGCTATTTTGGAATGTATTAGTATTCTTTGGGTTTAGAAGTGGGAGAATGAATAGAGAACTTAGAGATGGGGAAGTGAAGAATTATTGCTTGTGTGAGAAGAAAAAGATGGAAATTTTGGAACATCTTCTGAACTGGTCTTTAATTCAACCTGAAGTTTAATAAGTCAGTTTTGGGCAGAGGAAGTTTGAGATTCAGTTCTTTAAAAAGAGTCCCTCTTGTTTCTCATTTAACTTTGAAATATAAAGAGTTCTTTCATAACTAAGTGGATTTGGGATTGGTGCAGCAGCAATCTCTGCTTTTCTAATGGCCAAACTCTTTAGAAGTAAGTGAATGTACCAAGATGATATATTGGCAGGGAACTGTGTGATGCTTCCTGATAATAGGAACTTCAAGTAATAAAAGTTCTCTTTTAAAGGGAATGTACCTCAACATAATAAAGGCCATATATGCAAGCCCACAGCTAACATCATACCGATGAAAACTTTTTCTCTAAGAAGAGGAACAATACAAGAATATTCACTCTTACCAATATATTGGAAGTCTTAGCCAGAGAAAGTAGGCAAGAAAAAAATAAAAGACATCCAAATTGGAAATGAAAATGTAAAATGGTCATTACTGCATGATACTGTATATAGAAAACCCTAAAGACTCCATCAAAAAACTGTGAGAACTAATAAATGAATTTAGTAAAATTGCAGGATACAAAATCATGTACAGAAATCGGTTGCATTTATATATACTAGTAATAAACTAACAGAGACATTAACAAAACTGTCCTATTTACAGTTACATAAAAAATAAATAGGAGGTAAAAGACCTGTACACTGAAAACTATAAGACACTAATGAAAGAACATGAAGAAGACACAAATAAGTGGGAAGATAGTCTGTGCTCATGGATTGGAAGAATTAATATTGTTCAAATAAATGTCCATACTACCCAAAGTGATCTACAGATTCAATGCAATCTTTATCAAAATTCCAATGCCATGTTTTACAGAACTAGAACAAACAATTCTAAAATTTGTACAGAACCACAAAAGACCTCAAATAGCCAAAGCAATCCTGAGAAAGAAGAACAAAGCTGGAGCATCATCTGTCCTGATTTCAAACTATATTACAAAGCTATAGTAATCAAAACAGTATGGTATTGGCATTAAAAAAAGACACTAAATCAATTGAACAGAATAGAGAGCTCAGAATAAAACCATGTATATATGGTCAATTAATATACAACAAAAGAGCCAAGACTATACAATGGGGAAAGGACAGCCTCTTCAATAAATGGTGTTGAGAAAACTGGACGTCTACATGCAAAAGAATGAAACTGGACTACTTTCTCACACCATATACAAAAATCAACTCAAAATAGATTAAAGACTTAAACGTAAGACCTGAAACCATAAGACTCCTAGAAGAAAATGTAGGCAGTATGCTCTTTGACATTGGTATTAGCAATAATTTTTTTTGATCTGTTTCCTCAGACAATGGAAACAAAAGCAAAAATAAATAAACTACATCAAACTAAAAAGCTTCTGCACAGCAAAGGAAACTATCAACAAAATAAAAAAGGCAACCTACTAAATGGGAGAAGGTATTTGCCAACAATATATCACATAAGGGGTTAATATCCCAAATATACAAAGACTCATGTAACTTGACATTGAAAAAAACAGAAAAATGAACAGCTTGATTTGAAAAATGGGCAGAGGACCTGAATAGACATTTTTTCCAAAGAATACATGCAGACAGCCAACAGGTACATGAAAAGATGTACAATATCACTAATCTTCAGGGAAATGCAAATAAAAACCACAATGAGATATCATCTCACACCTGTTAGAATAGCTATTGTCAAAAAGACAACAAATAACAAGGAGAAAAAGGAACCCTTGTACACTGTTGGTGGGGTTATAAACTCGTGGAGCCATTATGGAAAACTGTATGGAGTTTCCTTTTAAAAAAATGGAAAATAGAGCTACCATATGATCCAGCAATTCCACATCTGGATATTTATCTGAAGAAAATGAAAATATTAACTGGAAAAGATACATGCACCCCTATGTTCATTGCAGCACTATTTACAATAGCCAAGATTTGGAAACAACCTAGGCGTCCATTGATAGATGAATGGTTAATGATGTGGTAGATATACATAATGGACTACTGCTCAGCAGACAAAAAGGAAATCTTGCCATTTTCGGCAACATGGATGGACCCCGAGTGTATTATAAGTGAAAAAGTCAGATGGAGAAAGACTGCCAATCACTGCCATTTGATTTCACTTATATGTGGGGAAAAAAACCCCAAAAAAGCCCATAGAAAAAGATAACAGGTAGGTGGTTGCCAGAGGTGGAGGGTGGGGAGGTAGGTGAAATGGATGAAGGGGGTCAAAAGGAAAAAACTTCCAGTTATAAAATAAATAAGTCATGGGGAGGTACAGCATGGCGACTGTAGTTAATAATACCGTGTTGCATATTTGAAAGTTGCTAAGAGAGTAAATCTTGAAAGTTCTCATCAGAAGAAAAAAATTCTGTAACTATGTGAGATGACAGATGTTACCTGGACCTATTGTGGTGATTGTTTTGAAATATTTACAAATATTGAATCATTATTTTGTACACCTGAAAGTAATATAATGTATGTCAATTATACCTCAATTTTTAAAAAGTTGTTTTTTTATAAAAAGAAATTACCTCTCCCCCCTTTATTGAGCAGCAAGTCTGAGTTTAAGTGCCATAAAAATTCTTATATCATGGTATCTTCCACTCTAGTTCTAATGTTCAGTGTTGGCTTCTTCCTTACCCTCTCATTTCTTTTAGCCGATTCTTACTTATATTTTAACACAACTCTGTCTCACTTTCTCTACTTCTATTACCCTCCTTTCACCTACCATTTTTGCCTGGCTAACATCCATGTCCCTTCTTTTGGTAGCTGCACCTTGATTTTCCTTTGGGGGCTCTCCCCCCACCCTTTTCCAAGTCAAATGGTTTGAGTGGAGCTGATGGAGGTAGGCATGCTACTTAAGCTCAACCAAGCCTGACTGATTAAGGGGGGGACATATGACCTAATCTCTTCCAGTAGGAGTCAGTCTCAGGGCTTTAACTGTAACTGTTGGACAAAGAGGAGTGCTTGGCCTGTTGGGGTTTCTAAGCTGCTAGAATGTGAACCTAGAGCCACTGCTAGCCATCTTTGGCATCTCCTAGAAACAGCCAGCCTGAGAATAAAGCCAACCCAGAGAAGAACAAGAGAGTGAGGAAAGGGAGACCTTCTGATATCAGTAGGTCTAATGTGAAGCCAGCTTCAACCCTTAAAGAAATCATAACTTTCCTGTTCTGCTTAAGCTAGAGTTGGGTTTCTGACACTTTTTCAACTGAAAATTACTGATTGCTTCAGCATCTTTTCCACTAGTTTCAAAAGATGCTCCTCATCCCATCCTCCATTTCCTCCAGGACCTTGCTGTTTCCTCTTCTATCTTCTCTTGCTTCCTCTTTATGGACTCCTTTGCTTCAGTATAAAGCATCCTTGAATGGCTTCTCATCCAAAAAAAAAAAAAAAAAAAAAGCAAAAGCAAAAACAAGCAAACAGCTCTCTCTCGACCCTGTGCAACCTTATATTTATTTACCTCTCGCTCCTTGAATTCTTATTCCAGGTTCTTTGTGAAATAGCCCTGTCTTTGTTTGGGCTGCTATAGCAAAATACCACAGATTGGGTAGCTTATAAATGACAAAAATCTATTTCTCACAGCTCTTCCAGCTGGGAAGTTCAAGGTCATGGTGCCAGCATGGTCATGTTCTGGTGAGAGCTCTTCCTGAATCATAGCTGGCTCCTTCTTACTGTGTCCTCACTTGGTGGAAGGGGCAAGGGATCTCTGTAGGGTTTCTTTTTATAAGAACACTAATCCCATTCATGAGGGCTCCACCCTCATGACCTAGGCACTTCTCAAAGACCCCACCTCCTAATACTATCACAATGGGCATTAGGATTTCAACATATGAATTTTAGGGAGAAACAATCAGACCAGAGCAAGAACCTTACACTAAATATTTACTTCCTCACTTCTCATTCTCTTCTTAACCCATTACAATTTGACTTCCACTCCTATCTTCCCTTGAAACTGTTTTCAGTAAGGTCAACAAAGACTTGTTAATAGTCCAATATTCAGGACAATTTTTAGTCCTGATCTTCCCTGACCTTTCTGCTTCCCTAGAGGGCCCAGTGAAGGTCACATATCTGGAGTCTCAATGTAATACATCCATGGCATTTATAACCAGTCCTAATGGTTATACATTAGGTCATACATATGACCTAATGAAGTCAACATTTTCTCCTGTCATGCCTTTATACCCCTTTTCTCTAAGATGACTCAAAATCTATGCTGTGGTGTTTAGCAGGCAACAGTAATATAGTTCTGGACTATACTTCCTTCTGGGAATGTAATTTTGCTTGGTGCTGTAGGGGTGAAGGTTATAAACTTTGTGAAGGAAGGGCTAGTGTTGTGATTATCTTATGTGTCCTGTTGACCTTGTGGACACTTAAATGTAGAGCATATGAGAAACTTCAATTTGTATTCATTCGACCTTGGTTGTCCTAAGGAATTACACTCATTGCATTAAAAGACAGTTTAGATGGCAGCTATTGAAGGAATGCAGGTAGCTAAGAGACACTCCAGTCTGAGATTAAGAAATGCATGGGGAGTAAAGAATTGTTTGGGGCTTTTATCTTACTAGAGTAGGAGATTATAATTTTTTAAACTTTATCACTGAAATCTTAAATATGAGAGGTGGCTCATATTGTTCAAATCTGGGCATTACTACTTTTATGTTGCAGATTCCTCAACTACAGTTCTAGTCTAGACTTCTTTCCTGAGCTTCAGAGTCATATATCCAGTGCCTGTTTATATATCCTCTTGGATGTCCTGTAGTCATCTCCAACTTGCATCATCACTACAATCTGCTTTTCCTCCTGTACACCACTATCTTCCAGCTGCCAAGAAACCTAGGCATGACTCTAGGTTCCTCTTTCCCTCAATTTCTCTTGCATCTGTCTACTACTTCTTGGTAGAATTTGCAGTTCATTAGTTAGAAATCCTCATGACTCTAGCCTTTGCCCTCCAATCATTGTTTATACTAAAGCTGAGTAATCTTTAAAAGGCTGAAATTTGATTTTGTAAAAATTAATTTGATTAAAATCAATTAATCAAATTAATTTGATTTTGTTTAAAAATTTCCCAAGGACCTCTGTACAAAACCTAAGACTCCTTAGCACAGTTTAACAGGGCCCTTTATCAACTCAGTTCTTGACATTCCCTCTTTGAATGTTTCCATGCTTTCTCTGTTTCAGGGCCTTCTTCATACTGTTCCTCAGTAATCCCCTTTTCTTTTCTACCTCTATTACTTTTTACTTGACTCATTTGTATGGGTTCTTCAGGACTCAGTGTGGTGACCTCAAAATTCAGGAAACCTCTTTCCTCTGACCATCCTTCCCAAGGTTGAATGGATCCACTCTGGGTTAATGATTATCATAGCACTTACCTCATGGTAATTATACTTGCCTTTTTTCCACTCTAACCTCCTTGAGGACAGAGACTTGTCTTGTTCATCTTAGCATATCAGCATTCTTATAGTTTTTTCAAGTGTACAAAATAGTAGTTCCAAAAAAAAGTAAGAAAACAATTCTAATATTAGAATGGGTTGCATCTTACAAGGCAGAGCAGGCCCAGAGAATTACAAGGCAGAGTAGGCCCAGAGAAAAATATAGGAACTGTAGCTATGGCTCTTGATATGTAGTCTTTAAATTAAAATAGAATTGGGAAATATATAAAAAACTATTCATTAATTCAGCAAATGAATGTGTTCAAATAGGTATTTGGTATCATGCAAAAGTATCTTTAGTTATACACAATTACACATGTTTGATTTATAACTAACAAAAACTCATAAACATAATAATTGTAACAATAGGTAATATTCATTAGTGCCAGGCATGCTAGGCACTTTGTTGGTTATTTCTTTTAATTTAATTTAAATTTCTTCTATTTAATATAAGTAAAGCCATCATAAATTATACAGGACAAAAACAAAAACAACACCAAAGTTTTGGAAGTGTTTCTGGCATATTAGCTAAAAACTTTGTGAAATCAGCATAGATTTTGCTTTGCAACATTCAGGACATATTACTTCTATTCTTCATGTATTCCATGTCTGCAGGAGATAGCCATCTGAATAGTGGATTCCTGAAATGTATTTAGTGGTTGTTGTTAAAATGAGAAAACCAACAAAATGATTAATAACAACATTTTGCATTGTAGTCTTTTTACCTTTCAAAAGACACCTACATACAGTACCTCACAAGTACATTTTATAGAAAAAAAAAATTCTTGTTGAAAGAAAATAGAAACCATTTGTCTGTCTTAAAATATACCTTAACACAAATTTGATTTTGATGAGCCCAAACTAAGATGATGTAGTTAAATGACTAGCTTCAAGGGTTCACTAGTGCTCCCTCCTAGGGGTGGGGAAAATGGGGCTGCTGAAATCAAGGGGCTGGTGGTTACATGGGAGTGGTGAACCGGGAAAGCTGGGGTGCACCTCCTGAATACTCAAGGGCTGCCCTTGGGGCCATGGAAACCACATTTTACCCATGACACGGAGGGGGTCTCTTCCTTTTAATCTCTGATAAACTTACTTCAGAAAGGAAAATATGCTATCTCCTTCACTGCCATCTTTCCAGGAGCCTCATTCTCACCACGCCAAACCTACTGGCACTGCTCACAGGGGAAAGAGAGCACCTGTCATTGATGACTGTACGGGCGGTTACACTGGCCTCTGTATCTGTGTGTAATTTTACAGGTTGTACTATGGATGACAAAGGAGCTACTCTGGGGAAAAGAGGTGTAATTCAGGTGAAACAATATCAATTGAAATATAACTATATGCAATAACTTTGTTAGAGTGTTGTTTTTAAGCCCAGCTGCTATTAGTAACACTATAGAAAGGTTACTACTCTTTCCTTTTTTCACCATATTATTTGGGTTGATTGATAGTTAGGCATTTAGATAAGTTGAATGAGTGTGTATAAAGATATAACAGGATTTTAAGATAAATCAAACAAGAAATTCTGGTACATAGAAAATTTAATTTGAAATAAGTTAAAATATTTCATCAAGAAGTTTTAATTCTGTGCCTTGGCACCATACATTTAAGAAAATCTTTGGGCCTGATCTCAAATTAGGTCAGGTAAAAAGATATAACCAAAACTTTATACGTGTGTGTATATATATGTACACATATATGTATACATGTATGTGTGTGTATATACATATATATACACACACACATATACATATGTTCAAGCTATATATGTATATATATTCAAGAGATATATATTCAAGATGCATATGTAGATTCAAGATATATATGTATATAATTCTACCCTCACTCAGAGATGAAATTCTCTAATTTTACTCATGGCACATATTTTCGAAAAATTACTCCCAAAAGTCACACTTTAATCACATATGGAACAAATCTCTACTCTTCCACTTTTAGCTAGACTTCTTTAAGGTTAATTCAGATACAGAATGAAACTCACTTTTGTTGAATCCCAGAAGATTCTGATCTGGAAGAAACCTAAGTATGCCCTTAAGCCTGTTTCCTGTCTTCAGGCAGACAGGTGAAATAAGCCACCAAGAGAGATGGTGGCTTTTTGTTCTTTACTTAAAAAGCTCTACTTCTCAACTACCAGGGTAGAAACATCTATTTCATGAAGTGAGTTTCTTAAAATAATCTTTCTGTTAGCTACAGACACAGCAAAGTAGCCATGCACAATTAAATTTTTGGCTTGCTTCCAGTCTGACTTTTTTTCTAGAAATCTTCCTCCACAGTTAGTAGCAGTAGCAAGTATGGCAGGAGAAATGTGGTTCCCTGTGGGAGTGAGATTATTTCAAATGGTTACGTGTTCTCAGCAAAATGTTTTGTAAAACTTTCTCGGAGTGCACACTCTCCTTTAGTGCAGACCCAAAGATTTGTGTTCTCACATGAGTACAAACTTACTTGGGGGTTTCCAAAAGTCCCCCATACTTTCATTTTTGTGTGGCCTTTTAAAATGTAATTTGAAAAAAATCCATGATTTACTAAATGTACCAAGTTGCTATTTAAAAATGGACGTATATGTCAATTTAGATTGTAAATTTGGGATTACAATGAAGCATCAAGACCATAAAGAACACAAACATTTTATTTTTATAGGAGACCTGCACAGAAGGAACATATTTCTGTTGTGTGTGTATTTTTGTTTCCTTAGCTTGTCTCTGTTGTGTGCACAAAACTAGGAGAGGATGTTTTTCTTTATTTTGGTTTGGCTAAGGATGCTCATGATATAGTATATTTTAAGTGGCAAAAACTGTAGTTCTTAATCTATAAAGAAGAATTCTCTAGGTGAATAAATAAGAAAAATACCAAAAAATTAGGAAAATATGTAAACTCAAGTTATGAGGTATTTCAAAGATACAGTGCCAGTAAAAATTCTCTTTCCCACAATTTGCAACTGCCAGATCTCTTGCTTTAGTCTTTCTATGCTTACATCTGAAGAAACACAGAAAAGTTGGAGATAAAAGCCCTTTTGTGTATGTGGGGGTTACAGTAGTTCAGAGAAGAGTCAGAAAAGGAAAGTCATAAAGCAATATTTAAATGTCTTTATATAAGAACAAAAATATTTCCTTAAAAAGTTGTTAAAAGATTTTCTTTCTAGTCCTAAAAACACTCAGTTTTATAGGGCATGTGATTGTCTGTGTGACACCTCTTTCCAGAGCAAGGTTTTTTTTGTTTTGTTTTGTTTTTTAAATACTAGGAAAGTATGACTTAGTCAAATTAGATTTTCCAAGCTATATTTAGTTTTACAGATGTGTTTAGTCCTAAATTCTGGGGAGAGTATGTATATAAAAAAAATCCCAGGAAACCCTTACACCTAACCCAAACACAGTTACTTTTAACACTGCACCATGATCTCTCAATTCCTGTAGCTTATTGCTTCCATAAACTAGAAATCCCTGAATTCTCTGTATCTAACTTCCTATGGCTAGAGTCTGAGAAACTGACCCACTATCATATTTTTTTCCTAAATAACCAAGTTTTTAAAGTTTATCAAAGCTCTTTGATCTTTTTCTGAGAGTTAAATATGTGTTTCTCTCACATAACAAGAATCAGGAATTCCCAGCAAACAGATTTCATTATGCATATACCAGAAACATGCAGATCACACATGAATATGCTTCAGTCAACATACATAGGCATTCACTCAAGGGGTAAACCAGTAATGAGCCAAACATACATACATGTGCAAATGTACAATTAACAGCAAATTATTTTAGATCCTAATGTCCTTTGAATATTAAAAATGAGCCAGGAGACAGCTCCTGTGACATTTGTATGCTCTAGATTACAATTTTCATGTAGAAGTAGCTTCATATGACATCTCGTGAATTTCGTATCGCACAGCAAAGGACCATGCTGAATATCATGCCAAAGATCTGAAACAGAAGGAACCACTTGTTAATGACTTTCAAATGATGAAAATTGATTTAAGAAAAAGGCCAGCAAACTGCTTGCATGTTTAACTCATGTTAACAAATAATTATAACCAACAATTACTGAATATAAGTGGCACTTTCATATGTGCTATTTAATTATGGCTACTGGTTAGACTTCTGTTAACTGCTTAAAATACATTCCTATTTTATTATTGTTAAAAAATAGCAAGACTCTGCTTTAAGAAAAGGGCTCTATTTCTAGCTTATAGGGCAGTTCTTAATAATTATAAAAGACTCATACACTACTGGTTTTAGAATTTTATATTTCAGGTTAATCCCAGATCTAATTTATATATATATATGTTTTTGAAATTTTGAATTTTATTTTATTTATTTTTTTATACAGCAGGTTCTTATT
This sequence comes from Balaenoptera physalus, assembly GCF_965194825.1. Lineage (NCBI taxonomy): Eukaryota > Metazoa > Chordata > Mammalia > Artiodactyla > Balaenopteridae > Balaenoptera > Balaenoptera physalus. The sequence continues at coordinate 95,124,838 of NC_138882.1, read as the reverse complement.
AGTCATCCATTTTATACACATCAGTGTATACATGTCAATCCCAATCTCCCAATTCATCACACCACCACCCCCAGCCCCCCACCACTTTCCCCCCTTGGTGGGCATACATTTGTTCTCTACATCTGTGTCTCAATTTCTGCCCTGCAAACTGGTTCATCTCTACCATTTTTCTAGGTTCCACATATATGTGTTAGTATACGGTATTTGTTTTTCTCTTTCTGACTTACTTCACTCTGTATTACAGTCTCTAGATCTATCCATGTCTCTACAAATGACCCAATTTCATTCCGTTTTATGGTTGAGTAATATTCTATTGTATATATGTACCACATCTTCTTTATCCATTAGTCTGTCGATGGGCATTTAGGTTGCTTCCATGTCCTGGCTATTGTAAATAGTGCTGCAATGAACATTGGGGTGCACATGTCTTTTTGAATTATGGTTTTCTCTGGGTATATGCCCAGTAGTGGGATCGCTGGGTCATATGCTAATTCTATTTTTAGTTTTTTAAGGAAACTCCATACTGTTCTCCATAGTGGCTGTATCAATTTACAGTCCCACCAAGAGTGCAAGAGGGTTCCCTTTTCTCCACACCCTCTCCAGCATTTGTTGTTTGTAGATTTTCTGATGATGCCCATTCTAACTGAGGTGATACCTCATTGTAGTTTTGATTTGCATTTCTCTAATAATTAGTGATGTTGAGTAGCTTTTCATGTGCTTCTTGGCCATCTGTATGTCTTCTTTTGAGAAATGTCTATTTAGGTCTTCTGCCCATTTTTGGATTGGGTTGTGTGTTTTTTCAATATTGAGCTGAATGAGCTGTTTATATATTTTGGAGATTAATCCTTTGTCCATTGATTTGTTTGCAAATATTTTCTCCCATTCTGAGGGTTGTCTTTTCATCTTGTTTGTAGTTTCCTTTGCTGTGCAAAAGCTTTGAAGTTTCATTAAGTCCCATTTGTTTATTTTTGTTTTTATTTCCATTACTCTAAGAGGTGGATCAAAAAAGATCTTGCTGTGATTTATGTCAGAGTGTTCTTCCTATGTTGTCCTCTAAGAGTTTGATAGTGTCCGGTCTTACATTTAGGTCTCTAATTCATTTTGAGTTTATTTTTGTGTATGGTGTTAGGGAGTGTTCTAATTCCATTGTTTTACATGTAGCTGTCCAGTTTTCCCAGCACCACCTATTGAAGAGACTGTCTTTTCTCCATTGTATATCCTTGCCTCCTTTGTCATAGATTAGTTGACCATAGCTGCGTGGGTTTATCTCTGGGCTTTCTATGCTGTTCCATTGATCTATATTTCTGTTTCTGTGCCAGTACCATATTGTCTTGATTACTGTAGCTTTGTAGTATAGTCTGAAGTCTGGGTGCCTGATTCCTCCAGCTCTGTTTTTTCCCCTCAAGACTGCTTTGGCTATTCGGGGTCTTTTGTTTCTCCATACAAATTTTAAGAGTTTTTGTTCTAGTTCTGTAAAAAAATGCCATTGGTAATTTGATAGGGATTGAATTGAATCTGTAGATTGCTTTGGGTAGTATAGTCATTTTCACAATGTTGATTCTTCCAATCAAAGAACATGCTATATCTCTCCATCTGTTGGTATCATCTTTAATTTCTTTCAACAGTGTCTTATAGTTTCCTGCATACAGGTCTTTTGTCTCCCTAGGTAGGTTTATTCCTAGGTATTTTATTCTTTTTGTTGCAATGGTAAATGGCAATGTTTCCTTAATTTCTTTCTGATTGTTCAGCATTAGTGTTTAGGAATGCAAGAGATTTCTGTGCATTAATTTTGTATCCTGTAACTTTACCAAATTCATTGATTAGCTCTAGTAATTTTCTGGTGGCATCTTCAAGATTCTCTGTGTATAGTATCATGTCATCTGCAAATAGTGACAGTTTTACTTCTTCTATTTCAATTTGAATTCATTTTATTTCTTTTTCTTCTCTGATTGCCATGGCTAGGACTTCCAAAACTATGTTGAATAATAGTGGTGAGAGTGGACATCCTTGTCTTGTTCCTGATCTTAGAGGAAATGCTTTCAGGTTTTAACCATTGAGAATGATGTTTGCTATAGGTTTGTCGTATATGACCTTTATTATGTTGAGGTAGGTCCTTCTATACCCACTTTCTGGACAGTTTTTATCATAAATGGGTGTTGAATTTTGTCAAAAGCTTTTTCTGCATCTATTGAGATGATCATATGGTTTTTATTCTTCAATTTGTTAATATGGTGTTTCACATTGATTCATTTGCGTATATTGAAGAATCCTTGCATCCCTGGGATAAATCCCACTTGATCATGGTGTATGACTCTTTTAATGTGTTGTTGGATTCTGATTGCTAGTATTTTGTTGAGGATTTTTGCATCTATATTCATCAGTGATATGGGTCTGGAATTTTCTTTTTTTGTAGTATCTTTGTCTGGTTTTGGTATCAAGGTGATGGTGGCCTCACAGAATGAGTTTGGGAGTGTTCCTTCTTCTGCAATTTTTTGGAAGAATTTGAGAAGCGTGGGTGTTAGCTCTTCTCGAAATATTTGATAGAATTCACCTGTGAAGCCTTCTGGTCCTGGACTTTTGTTTGTTGGAAGATTTTTAATTACAGTTTCAATTTCATTACTTGTGATTGGTCTGTTCATATTTTCTATTTCTTTCTGGTTCAGTCTTGGAAGGTTATACCTTTCTAAGAATTTGTCCATTTCTTCCAGGTTGTCCATTTTATTGGCATAGAGTTGCTTGTAGTAGTCTCTTAGGATGCTTTGTACTTTTGCGGTGTCTGTTGTAACTTCTCCTTTTTCATTTCTAATTTTATTGATTTGAGCCTCTCCCTCTTTTTCTTGATGAGTCTGGCTAATGGTTTATCAATTTTTTTTTATCTTCTCAAAGAACCAGCTTTTAGTTGTATTGATCTTTGCTTTTTTCCCCTTCATTTCTTTTTCATTTATTTCTGATCTGATCTTTATGATTTCTTTCCTTCTACTAACTTTGGGTTTTGTTTGTTCTTCTTTCTCTAGTTTCTTTAGGTGTAAGGTTAGACTGCTTATTTGAGATTTTTCTTGTATCTTGAGGTAGGCTTGTATTGCTATAAACTTCCCTCTTAGAACTGCTTTTGCTGCATCCCATAGGTTTTGGATGATCGTGTTTTCCTTGTCATTTGTCTCTAGGTAGTTTTTGATTTCCTCTTTGATTTCTTCAGTCATCTCTTGGTTATTTAGTAACATATTGTTTAGCCTCCATGTGTTTGTGTTTTTTACATTTTTTTCCCTGTAATTGATTTCTAACCTCATAGCGTTGTGGTCAGAAAATATGCTTGATATGATTTCAATTTTCTTAAATTTACCAAGGCTTGATTTGTGACCCAAGATGTGATCAATCCTGGAGAATGTTCCATGTGCACTTGAGAAGAAAGTGTAATCTGCTGTTTTCGGATGGAAAGTCCTATAAATATCAATTAAGTCTATCTGGTCTATTGTGTCATTTAAAGCTTCTGTTTCCTTATTAATTTTCTGTCTGGATGATCTGTCCATTGGTGTAAGTGAGGTGTTAAAGTCCCCCACTATTATCGTGTTACTGTTGATTTCCTCCTTTATAGCTGTCAGCAGTTGCCTTATGTATTGAGGTGCTCCTATGTTGGGTGCATATATATTTATAATTGCTATATCTTCTCAGATTGATCCCTTGATCATTATGTAGTGTCCTTCCTTGTCTCTTGTAACATTCTTTATTTTAAAGTCTATTTTATCTGATATGAGTATTGCTACTCCAGCGTTCTTTTGGTTTCCATTTGCATGGAATATCTTTTTCCATCCCCTCACTTTCAGTCTGTATGTATCCCTAGGTCTGAAGTGGGTCTCTTGTAGACAGCATATATATGGGTCTTGTTTTTGTATCCATTCAGCAAGCCTGTGTCTTTTGGTTGGAGCATTTAATCCATTCACGTTTAAGGTAATTATCGATATGTATGTTCCTATTACCATTTTCTTAATTGTTATGGGTTTGTTTTTGTAGGTTCTTTTCTTCTCTTGTGTTTCCCACTTAGAGAAGTTCCTTTAGCATTTGTTGTAGAGCTGGTTTGGTGGTGCTGAATTCTCTTAGCTTTTGCTTGTCTGTAAAGCTTTTGATTTCTCCATCGAATCTGAATGAGATCCTTGCCGCGTAGAGTAATCTTGGTTGTAGGTTCTTCCTCTTCATTACTTTAAATATGTCATGCCACTCTTTTCTGGCTTGTAGAGTTTCTGCTAGAAAATCAGCTGTTAACCTTATGGGAGTTCCCTTGTATGTTATTTGTCATTTTTCCCTTGTTGCTTTCAATAATATTTCTTTGTCTTTAATTTTTGTCAATTTGATTACTATGTGTCCTGGCATGTTTCTCCTTGGGTTTATCCTGTATGGGACTCTCTGCACTTCCTGGACTTGGGTGGCTATTTCCTTTCCCGTGTTAGGGAAGTTTTCGACTATAATCTCTTCAAATATTTTCTCGGGTCCTTTCTCTCTCTCTTCTCCTTCTGGGACCCCTATAATGCGAATGTTGTTGCATTTAATGTTGTCCCAGAGGTCTCTTAGGCTGTCTTCATTTATTTTCATTCTTTTTTCTTTATTCTGTTCTGCAGCAGTGAATTCCACCATTCCGTCTTCCAGGTCACTTATCCACCATTCCGTCTTCCAGGTCACTTATCCGTTCTTCTGCCTCAGTTATTCTGCTATTGATTCCTTCAAGTGTAGTTTTCATTTCAGTTATTGTATTGTTCATCTCTGTTTGTTCTTTAATCCTTCTAGGTGTTTGTTCTTTAATTCTTCTAGGTCTTTGTTAAACATTTCTTGCATCTTATTGATCTTTGCCTCCATTCTGTTTCTGAGGTCCTGGATCATCTTCACTATCATTATTCTGAATTCTTTTTCTGGAAGGTTGCCTATCTCCACTTCATTTAGTTGTTTTTCTGGGGTTTTATCTTGTTTCTTCATCTGGTACATAGCCCTCTGCCTTTTCATCTTGTGTATCTTTCTGTGAATGTGGTTTTTGTTCCACAGGCTGCAGGATTGTAGTTCTTCTTGCTTCTGCTGTCTGCCCTCTGGTGGATGAGGCTATCTAAGAGGCTTGTGCAAGTTTCCTGATGGGAGGGACTGGTGGTAGGTAGAGCTTGGTGTTGCTCTGGTGGGCAGAGCTCAGTAAAACTTTAATCTGCTTGTCTGCTGATGGGTGGGGCTGGGTTCCCTCCCTGTTGGTTGTTTGGCCTGAGGCGACCCAATACTGGAGCCTACCTGGCTCTTTGATGGGGCTAATGGCAGACTCTGGGAGGGCTCATGCCAAGGAGTACTTCCCAGAACTTCTGCTGCCAGTGTCCTTGTTCTCACGGTGAGCCACAGCCACCCCCTGCCTCTGCAGGAGACCCTCCAACACTAGCAGGTAGGTCTGGTTCAGTCTCCTATGGGGTCATTGCTCCTTCCCTTGGGTCCTGATGTGCACACTACTTTGTGTGTGCCCTCCAAGAGTGGAGTCTCTGTTTCCCCCAGTCCTGTCAAAGTCCTGCAATCAAATCCCGCTAGGCTTCAAAGTCTGATTCTCTAGGAATTCCTTCTCCAGTTGCCGGACCCCCAGGTTGGGAAGCCTGACATGGGGCTCAGAACCTTCACTCCAGTGGGTGGACTTCTGTGGTATAAATGTTCTCCAGTCTGTGAGTCACCCACCCGGCAGTTATGGGATTTGATTTTATTGTGATTGCACCCCTCCTACCATCTCATTGTGGCTTCTCCTTTGTCCTTGGATGTGGGGTATCTTTTTTGGTGAGTTCCAGTGTCTTCCTGTCGATGATTGTTCAGCAGTTAGTTGTGATTCCAGTGCTCTTGCAAGAGGGAGTGAGTGTACGTCCTTCTACTCCACCATCTTGAACCAATCTCTCTCATTTATATGTTTATTTTGGAAAATGTGTTTGTAACCACTTGTTTAAATACACTTGTGGTCTAAATAGTTTTCTATTGCTGGCAAAGCTGTGAATTTTTGCAACAGTGACCACATATTAAAAAGTGGAGCATCTCTTCATTCCCAGTTCATTTTTAAGTGTACATTATGCTTTAATATTTAACTCAATAGTTTTACCAAAGCATAAATTGAGGTGTTTGTACTATGGTATTACTGACATTTTCTACCACTTGGATGCTTCTTTGAAAAGCCAAATATTTAGCAAAATTAATAGCTACTTAAATGGTTTGAATAGAAGGATGGCAAAAAATCCTTCTTGTCCTCAATCTCTTCCCCTATTAATTTTGCAGAGCCTATGATATGCCATCTGTAGGTGCGTTGTTCATAGACTACTATAATGTTTGTTCAAAGAAATCAGTACCATAACTCTCTGATTCTCTACTCAATCCCATCCTACATTAGACTAGGATCTGTAAATGCTGAATTTAAAAAGGCATGTGTTATCAGTTATTGGAAGGGAAGGGGCAGACTTAAGGGAATAGCTGGGATCATGGCTCCAAGCTTTTGGCTGACAGAACTCAGTACCAGTGTGTGGCAGGGGAGACACCTAATGGACATTTTGTTAGCTGATTACATTGTAAAACTCTTACCTTATGAAGAAAAGAATTAAAGAAGGAACTCTGGGGGTTTCTTATGAGTCAAGATGGCCAACACAGGGCCTTCCCCTTTTCTGTGGTTGTAAGGTTGGATGCAACCCCTGCTTAGACCTCTTTGTACCTAAAGGGATCCCCTCAGACAGAAACTTTTTCAGTCTCATCCTGCCACTGTCATGAGTCAGGGATGACCACTTCTAGAATGCTCGTTCCTTGAGATTGTAGAATTGTTGGGAGGGTCTATTTGATACCTCTGTTAATGCAGAATATTTTCAAATCTTCTGCCTCAGAATTGTCCTTGGGAAGCTGCAGACTGGCCATCAGGCTAGCCCCAGGGCGGGTGGGGAGGCCCTGAGAGAAGTCCCTGGATTGGGAGATCCTCAGCATAGTATTTTCACCCACTGCCCCAGTCCTCTGTGCTCTAAATACAGAAAGGAGGGAAGATGATTGTGTGTCCCCTGAGAACTGCCAATTCATTGATTTCCTCACAATTCCATTGCCCCTGCCTCAGCTTAGGCCATGAATTAATTTACACAGGAGGGCTAGAGGGTAAGTACTATCTTAGCATTAGCTATTATCACTCAGCCCCTGGACAATGGGAATCACCTCTTTATGGGCTTACCTGACTCCAATCTTACTTCCCTCCAACTTTATCTCCACACTGCACTACAGGTCCTTCCAAACCTGGGTGGCTCCCCTCTACCTTAAGGATAAAGCCCAACCTATCAAAAAGGCACACAAAGAACTCAATTATGTGGACCCTCATAACCCTCTCCAGTGTCATCTCTTGCTACACTTACCATAGCCTTCTGCCCCTATGAACTCTTTCACACTCTTCTTTTGTACTTTAGAAGTACTGAGCTACCTACAGGTGCAAGGATGCACTATGCTTCATACTTCCATATATGGTTTGCCTGGGTTCTGGGTTTGGGAACACTCAGATTCTATGTAGAGCTAGCATTTATTGAGTGCTATGTTCCAGACCCTTTATATGAATTAATTCCTAATAATACTTTATATGTATTATCCCACTTAATTGTCACAACAATTTTCTGAGGTTGGTATATTAAAATCCCCATTTTGCAGATGAGGGAATTGAGACATAGAGAAATTAAGAAACTTTCTAGTGACCCCAGGGCTTGTAAGTAGTGGAGCTAGCAGTTGAATCCAGACAGTGTGATGCCAGAGTTTGCACTGTTAATCACTACACTGTACTACCTCTGTAAATCATAGGTGAGAGAGTTTAATCTATGTTATCTTAAATATCTAACAAAGGAAGAGACCCAGAATTAAAAATCACTCATCTAGTTTAAGCTTGGTGGCCTTAAAATGGGAAGTTACTGCAATGATAAACTCAAAGTCATAATTAGCTTAAAACTGAAATTTGTATCATATTTGAGAAAACTAAGTATTGATGTATTTAATTAGCTTTGTTCTTAGATACTGTCAAAAACATCTTTGTCTTTTATGAAAAATCTCTCGTAAGATACTGCCATATCACACTTGAAGAGAAATAAGATACAAAGGTTCAAGGCTTCTTAGGGGTCAAAGAAGGTATGTTCTGGAACTTTCTCACCGTGAGACCTGCGATTCCAATACCGACAATTCCGATGAGGTGGAGCTTAACACTGATTATGCTCTCAATTTCATCAATGCAATTCTGTTTTGGAAAAGAAAAAGTCAGGAGTAACAACTGATGGTATGTGTGAATCATCACCCTGATTCAATCCTTTCCCTCTCTACAGAGCATCCTGTGAGAGTTAACCCATGTCAACTTCTGTTCATATTTAAACCATTCCTCCCAGATATCACTCTCCTAACTTTAAAGCAAAAATGTTGTTGGGGGGGGGCTTCCCTGGTGGCACAGTGGTTGAGAATCTGCCTGCCAATGCAGGGGACACGGGTTCGAGCCCTGGTCTGGGAAGATCCCACATACCGCAGAGCAACTAGGCCCGTGAGCCACAGCTGCTGAGCCTGCGCGTCTGGAGCCTGTGCTCCACAACAGGAGAGGCCGCGATAGTGAGAGGCCTGCGCACCGCGATGAAGAGTGGCCCCCGCTTGCCACAACTGGAGAAAGCCCTCGCACAGAAACGAAGACCCAACACACCCAAAAATAAATAAATAAATTTATAAAAAAAAAAAAAAAAATGTTGTTGGGGGAAAAATGATAATACTTTCCTTTTGGTGGAATTTTCCTATTTAGGCCAATGGCTGCTTCAAAGCCCTGAAACCTGGCTGGATGAAGCTATTCTGGGATCTGAGGCATTAAAAATTGGGGGCCTCTTCTTACTTTCAGCAAATAAAAAAAAAGTAAAATATCCCCAAAATAATAGCCCCTTGCTTTTGGATTGTTATTTATAGTTTAAAAGACTTTCTACATACTTGGTCCAATTTACTATGCAAGGTAGGCATCACGTAGTAAGAAGCTATAAAGTCTGTATAGGTTCAAATTTAAAAAAGGAAAGCCAAGTGTTGGGGGCTGGAGGACTGTTCTCTTCTATGGCGGCTGGGCTGGGTGGCCCTATTCTTTCATCTGTGTCCCATAGAGACTTGTGCAGTGTAGGTCCAAAGAACCTTCATGGATGGAGGAATATTGGACAGGGGGCAGAACAGATCACTTGTAATTGCAATTAGTTTCTCCAACTTCTATTTGGTCCTCTTAAATACAGAGGTATTCTCTCAACCCAATTTTGTCCTTAGGCTGCCCAGGTCCTTTTACTTGTCAATGGTCAGCTCTCTCTGATACCCACCTAAGCAGTATGCAACTCTTACTGCTATCCTCACATCTCCTGTCATACTTCATTCATTCATCATTCATTCATTCAACAAACATTTCTTGAGCATCTGCCTTGCATTAGTCACCAGAATGGCATGGTGGATATGGAGAAAATAAGACATGGTTACTTTTGCCCTCAGGGTGCTCATAGTTTAGAGAAGGACACAGACTCACAAAAATAATTACAATACATTCTGGTAAAAGTTGAGAACCACTGCTCTAGATAGTGGCTCCCTTACTTATTGGAGTCAAGCCGTAGAAATTCTTCCAACCTTCCTCACCTGTACCTATAAACTTACACACTCCATTCATCAGGTGCCAGGTACTGCTGTAGGCAGCGAGCATGCAGATGAGAAAGGCACACTGCTTCTTACTTCCCTCTCTCTCATTACAGCCAAAGAAGTGCCCTGCTCTGTTGAAAGTCAACCTCTTTACTGGCTCTGGATCTTATTCTCTCATCTCCTCAGGAAGGCTGTGCTGTCACTTATCTCCTTTCCTTCCTACACACTCAGCCTCTCCTTCTCTGTAGCCAAGCAGGCATCTGAAGTCTTAGCTTCCTCCCTTTCACTCCCCACTCACACCCAGTCAGTCACCTGTGCCTGTTGATTCCACCCCTGGACGTCTCTGAATCTGTCGCTTCCTCTCCCTCCCCACGGTATGTGACTTGCTCTAGCTCCTCATCCTCTCTTACCAGGAAAAACATAAGTGCCACCTAAGCGGCCTCCCTCCATTGGCCTCCAGCTTTCTGTTCTACCAGTCACACCCAGCAGCCTGAGTGCTCTTTCTACAATGCAAAACGGATTATGTTAATCCTCTGCTAAGTGCAACGGCTTCTCTAAACGTCCAGGTATAAAACCATGCCATTGCCTGCCTTTTCAAAAATGTCCCTCACCATTCCCTCTGGACTCCCTATTCTCTTTCAGTCCTGGAATTTCATGCTTCTGTTCTTGCTGCTTTCTGGGCCTGGAATGACCTTCCTTTGTCAAAACTCGGCTCAAGGATTCATCCTCCGCAAGCTTTCCTGACTCCACTGTATTCTGTACAGATACTCTGCTCTGCCGAGCATCAGCTCCCTTGACTAGTCTGTGAGGCCACTGAAGCAGGGACCATGTGTTTTTCACCTTAGAGTTTCCAGAACCTGGCATACTGCCTGCCATGCAGCACTTAATAAAGGAAGCATTTATCAGTGTGATGACACCCATGGAAGGGTACGGGGCAACATCCTTAGAGTGCACACCTCTGGCCCTGGTGAGCTTAATTAATGCCACTGCATTTGCATCATTACTGGCAAGTCAGCACACCATTACTCCCCAGGGTACCAGGAGACTGGGACTCATCATTGCTTCACTTATTCTACATAGAATAAAGCTGAGGCTAGAAGCCACTGGCAGAGGGTCTCCCAGAATCACCCCTCCACCCCGAGGGCAAGAACCATCTTAACACCACAGGCAGGATAGGAACCTGGTAGAGATTACCTTGTGTCCTAGGAGCTCCTTTGGGCAGGTGGGTTGGACCTGTTCAGAGCTTTCTTTTCCACAGCACTGAAACTAGAGAGTCAGAAAAGAGATTTTAGGACAAGGAGGGAGAAGCTGCAGCTACAAGTCTGGGTATCACTGCTAAGGACTGGGTGTGCTGAGGCCGGAAAACAGCTCTGAGGCCTGACACTACAACCCAGTGGCCATTCTGGAGACAGTATGAAGAGTCACGTAGTCATGCTAGCAAAGCAAGAAATGACTTCACCAAATTTGTCCAAGTTTTATAACAGGAGGTAACTGAAGGCAATCCAAACAAGGCAAGAAGCTAGCTGACAGTGTCTGTGTAACTTGCTGTTTTTTAGACAGGAGTTGGGTCTTTAGACTCTTTCTCTCAGCCTTGCTGAGTAGCTAAAGTTTTATGAGCTTCAGGAAAGGCTCATTAACTGAGGAGAGCCTGGGACGGACAGGAGAAGTGGCCACAGCAAACCCCAGGGGCTAAAAGACTGGGGCTTGAATACTGGCCAGCCAACAGGTGTCCTGCCTTAGGGCTACCCTTCAAAGACAAAGGAACCTGTGTGCTGTCTGATGTCCCTGGGGCAGCTGAAGCTGAACAGGATAAATGGTTGGTACCTTCCAGGACAGACCTGTGACAGACAAGAACTGGGCTACCTGAAAACACCCGGCCAGGAGTTCATAGCTACTTCTCCATATCACGGTGGTTGAGAAATCAGGACGACACTGGCCTGGCCCATCTCCCCCGGGGAGCCTTCCTTGATTAACTGCCTGTAGCTGAGAACACTGCACTGACAGCAGGTTCTCACAGGATGTCCCGGGAGAAAAGGAGCGTGCCTGTCTCATGTGCCCCTTCATTTTACAACTGAGGGGGCTGAGTGAGGATCAGGAAGGCAAGGAACTTGCTTCAGGTCACCAAGCTGTTCCATGGCACAGCTGCAGCTAGAGATAAGCTTTTCTGACTTGAAGGTCACAGTTGTTTCTGTTACACCACAAGGCCACTCTTGAGAGAACCTGATATTTACTTGGGCGGCTTTCTCGATGTTCTTGTTTGTGTGTGCTCTTTTGTCTCTTTGGGTGCGTGTCCTGACTTCCTCCTGTCGACTCTTTCTCTTCTAGGTTCTACACATAGTGCAAACCATGGCTCCTACGAAGGCAGACATATAGTGCTGTTGCCTGGCTTCACTCAATTTATTTTTATGTTTAATCTAGGTGATTACAGAGAACCTGGCTCATGTATAATCTTTAGAAGATTCAATTTTAAGGAAGAAGTAAAGTCACTTACTGTTGAGTGGAAGGTGATGAGAGTCCCATTTCCCTTTTCCCTGTCTCTAAGGTAATCGTTATAAGCTTCTTCATACATGGTCTGAACATGTCGTATAGCCTGAAAAAAAATACCAGGAAAACAAGAGGACGTGAGTGAGAAGTTTCAAACGTTCTCCTTTCATCAAGAAAAAGCTCCGCTTCCCTACCCTTCAAAAATATGGCCTTTCCATATGTTTATCTGGATTTAAGGGTAATTCTGCCTATATGGAACAGATTATAGATTCTGGAGTTTCTAAGATGCTTCTGAAGATGGAAGGATAGATTAACCAAGAATAATTTTCATAGACTAGAAAGATTTCTTAGAGTGGAGGTTCTCAACCTTGAATTGACATCAGCAACAGCTTAACCTCAGTCAGATTCCTGGGCCCCAGTCAGGTGATTCTGGTGCACAGCCAGGGTAGAAACCTATGTATTCTTGGGACTCCATTGGTTACAAGTACTCAAGTCTTTTCATGACATGGTTTAAAAGGTGTTCACGACCAAGGAAAACTGCTTCAGCATTCAAATATCATAGAAAACGTAGAGAGTGCTTTTTCTAGTATTATTGCACGTGATCCCCAAATCCATAGGCTCTCAAGAAGTCATAGGATCCAATTCCTCTAACCTACAAATATAACCAGCTACTTCAGAAAAATTCCAGAGGAGGTGACATTTACTTATTCTACATGTTTACCGTTTTTAAAATCTAAAATAAGTTCATAAGCATAATATTGATGGCACATGAATTTATGTAAAATACAGTAAACTTAAGATTCCATTCTTCCTCCTTTTCCATTTCTCTCCTCTCTTCCCCACTGCATGTTTACACCTAAAAAGGCCCCTTCCTCTGTGGATTCTCCTGATAACCTATTCTGCTCACCTATAGTTTGAGCAAAAATCTTAACAAACTGGCTTCACTGGCACCCAGGAGGCTGGCTATAGCCTTTGAGGATGACCTGGCCTCTGCCCAGGCCAAACCCTAAGGACAAAGGACAGGCTAACAAGGGATGAGAATGCGAGTTCTTCCCCATCCTTCTTTCTCATATCTGCAGTCTAACTCCTCCCACATTCCAAACGGGATCATCTTAAATTAGAGATCCTTTTGTTACAAAAAAACATAGGCCCCTCTATATATCTAATGAAAGCTATGAACTGTCTCCCCAGAAATATGTGTGCACCTATATGCACGCACACACATACACACATATGCTAAAGTCCACACCACACTCCTAGGTTAAAAAGTTCTGCATAAATGATTATTGTGGGGGTTATTTGGCTTTGGAATATCACTGTGGGTACCAATATTCTCATGTCCTTTGCCATAAAGAGAGCACTTTAACCATCGTTAAAAAACAATTATAAGTAATATTTACTTACTACATCCTTGCCTATAAAAGCAAATACTCCAGTGGTTATTTCAGCAGCAAATATCACCAATAGGCAGGTAAAAAACTGTAGAGGAGAGAAAATACTAACTTCATTAATTCAGCACCTTTTCAGTTTACTTAACCTCTTTGACTCTAGTTCCTTTTGCAAAACACTAGGCAAGGTTATTAGTTTGAACAGATCTAGCAGGAAGCATTTGGCCCCTTAGTTCATTTGTAGTTTGTTCATACATTCATTCACTCATTAATTCATTCAGCAATTGTTTATTGAGCATTTGCTCTGTGCCAGGTACTGTCCTTGGTGCTGGGTATACAGTGGTGAATAAGATAAGATCTCAGTGCCTCTGCTCTCAGGGACCTTATAGTAGAGAGAGGAGGACATGATAAATGAGTAAGCAATAAAAGAGTAAGTTAATTTCAGAGAGTGATATAGAAATCCCACAACCTCGAACAGTGCCCGGCACCCATATGTTCAGTGACTACTTGATGAACAAAAGAGATTCTATAAAGATATAAAATAAGACCAGAAGATAGAGGGTGGCTGGTGGGGCTGGGTTTGGGGAGGGGGGTGACCTGAGACTGCGTGGTCTGGATGGCTTCCCTGAGGAGGTGGAAGTGGAGGTGAAGGGTGTCCTTCTGGACAGATTTCTGTTCCAATCTCGGGGTCTGCTCTGATTAAACTAAGTTCAGTGATAAACAAGACCTGAGATGCTCAGCAACAGGGGAAAGAGAAAGAATAGAGAACTGAGGGAATGAGTTAGAAACCTTACATGGCAAGAGATCAGGAGAAGGGCTTCCCTGGTGGCGCAGTGGTTGAGAATCTGCCTGCCTAATGCAGGGGACACGGGTTCGAGCCCTGGTCTGGGAAGATCCCACATGCCGCGGAGCAACTGGGCCCGAGAGCCACAATTACTGAGCCTGTGCGTCTGGAGCCCGTGCTCCGCAACAAGAGAGGCCGCGACAGTGAGAGGCCCGCGCACCGCGATGAAGAGTGGTCCCCGCTCGCCGCAACTAGAGAAAGCCCTCGCACAGAAACGAAGACCCAACATACCCAAAAATCAATCAATCAATAAATAAGTTTATTAAAAAAAAAGAGAGAGAGATCAGGAGAAGCAGCCACAGTTCAAACACCAAAGGTTGCAATGAGTAAGGAGAGGCTGCCTAATAAAAACTGCCATTCCTCCTCATGCAGAAACGCAACAAGTTTCTTCCTGCTCCTCTTCTTTCTCAGGTCACACCGGCACTGGATGTAGAGCAGTTAACGGAAATTATTTCATTTTTTTTTTAAAAACCAGAGGCTGCTAAACTACATAGGCTTAAAATAAACCACAAGAGATATGTTTGTTTAAATTGCTGATCTCAAACAGCAGTACTTTTCTTATAGATAACAGTACTTCCCTGACTATGGGAATCTTGTAGCTGCCTCACTCACTGTGAAATATTATTAGGCACTTTTTCTCCCAAAACATCTTCACACTAATGACCTATTTTTTTTGTTTGTTTTCACATTTCCCACAGAGGTAGGGACAAAGAGCACGTCCAGCTCCCTTCAGGCCAAGCCCCTCCCCACCTCGCCCCACTTACAGATCCGAGAACGCACTGGGACTCCCGCGTGGCTCCACAGCACCCGAAGAAGCCCACGGCCATCATCAGGGCCCCCGCTCCAACCAGCACATAGAGCCCTGGGGGGAAGAGGCCAGAGAAGATGCTGACTACTCGGGATCGGCCCTCTCCCCGGCACCAATGCTGCCAGCCCAGCCTCTGCCACCACTGCCCCAGGCGTCCGGCCCGGCAGGGCCTTCAGTTGTTAATACGATAAAGGTAACCCTTGTGGAACGCTTCTGGCTGAGAGCTTCATACCCCTGACTTCATACATCCTGCACAAGGATCCTGAGAGGTAAGGGCTGCTGTAATCCCTAGGGAACAAAGAAAGTCCATGCGTACAGAGGTGAAGGAAGCCGCTCAGGCTCACACAACCAGCGAGGATCGGAAATCGCCTCTGTCCCCCAGCTTACGCTCTTGGTCATCTGCAAGTGCCTCCTACGTGCCAGGCACTTCACCTGCCAGATCTCCGCCACCCCTGTAAAGTGGGAGTTAATACCATTCACAGAGATTGATGACAGTGGGTCCAGGGGCGGTGAGGAGCCAGTGCCAGAGCTGGGACGTGAACCCCTACCGTCCTAGGAGCCCGTGGCCCTCGTGGCACTCTGGAATTAGTGGCTGTCCCCATCTCATGAGAGGCCCTGAGGACAAAGTGTCTGGGAGGGGAGGGGGGCCGTTGATCTGCCCAGGCTCAGATGGAGAAGCAGGGAGGGGGTGGAATGGAAGAGGGGAGCTTTTCGTCAAGGAGAGGGGTGGAGGACACAGCGATAAGACAATAAGGTTTTGTGTGAATGATAAAGTTTGGAAGGCAG
Source organism: Balaenoptera physalus (assembly GCF_965194825.1). NCBI lineage: Eukaryota > Metazoa > Chordata > Mammalia > Artiodactyla > Balaenopteridae > Balaenoptera > Balaenoptera physalus. Next base: position 95,108,901 of record NC_138882.1, on the reverse strand, counting down.
TACCATATATACTGGATGCACGCAAGGTGGTAAGTGTTACAAGAAAATAGCCAGTGAGGGGAGGTGATAAGGTAATATGCACCAAGTAATATTCTTATTAATATAATATTAGCTACATTTATTTTAAGGGCTTATTTTCTCCAGGCACTGTTCTAAGCACCTAGCACAGATTTATTAATTTAATCTTCATGAAGCAGGTACCATTATTATCTCCATTTTTTTAGACAGAGAAACTGGGCCCCCAAAGGTTAAGTGACTTGCCCAAGGTCACAGAGCTGGGATAAAAATACCCGTCTGCCTCTAAAGCCAGCTTATCACCACTATCCCATCCTGCCTCTCCAACAATAACGGCGGCCTTAATTCGGGCGGTCGTTTCACTTAGTTCTGAAGTCAAGCCACAGGAACAGCTGTTCCACAGAGAAGGAAAAGGGCAGAGATGTCTTGCTCTGAGAGAAATAAAGGCAAGCCAGGTTCTTACTTCCTTTTCTGATCCTGAGATAAGTTAGAACACAATATGGGGCCTGGCACTCTACTTGCTTAGAATAATGCCAATCACCTCAACTTTATTTTCTGCATTTTATTCACATGAGTCACCTGGGAACCACTCCCATTCATGAGAGGGTGGGGAGCTGGCATCCCACCTCTGTGGGGAAACCCTGAGGCTGGCCTGCAGGGCGCCTCCGGGGGCCCCTCTCGCTGCTGACAGGGGTTTGTGGGCAGACCTCTCTGTTCCCTGACAGACTAGGCGGCAGGCTGGGCTCTTCTGCTCCCTGCACCAGCCAGGCTGTTCTCAGGGCCCTTTTCAGGGTCCGGGAAGCCCTGCTCTTCCGAAGTCCTGAGATGGGTATTTATTTATTTCCCAATAGGCAGGCTCAGCCACTTCCTCCCTTTTCCTTTTCTCTAAAAAAATAATTTCATGCGGAATGGAGGTGGTAATGAGAGAAATGATACCATATTAAAAATAATACTATTGTTGGTCCCACTGTCGAAATACCTTATTGTTTTAACATTTTTCTTTATTTTTCAAAGCTCTTTTATTTCCATCATCTCTTTGGCTCCTCAAAACAGCGCCACTAAGTAAGGCAAGTATTATACGCATTTCTATTTTACTAATGGGGGTCAGAGCGGCAAGAGGGCTCCAGGCTGGACACACAGGCCTCGAGCCCCGATTCCCACCCACTGGAGCAGTTCCCTCACAGAAAGTCTCCTGGGTGGGCCACCTTCCTGTATTGATTTCCTACTTACAAGGTTCATTGCCTCTTCACTGCTACACGATACAGTCTACAGATTCTGCTTGGAGTCACTAGAGACGGACCCACTGGGACCCTTATCCATCCTACACTCCAGCCACATAGGAATTCACTATGATGTGACCCAGCCTACTCTTTTCCATTTTGTACCTCTGTGGGTTCTCATCTATGTCTCTCTCTGTAGATGTTAGGTCCTTAAACAAACCTTATTCACCCTACCTAGAATATGCTAGGAACAAGACAGAATTCTCGGTTAGTGTTTGTTGGATAAGAGGATAAAGAGAGAGCAAACTAAATCTGAAGTTCTGGACTGGCTGTCTACTGTTGCCCATCTTTGCTTAGAGATACATGCTGGGGATACATCCCAACAAGCATCCGAGAAGCCACCAGAGGGCTGGGCTCTCCCAAGTCAGGTAGCTGAGGGCATGGCTGCACACCGTGGGAAAAGCCTCCTGAGAGTGTGGAGTCTAGGAGAGGGGGCTGCTTCTGAGGAGGCTGGGGTATGGTGGACAGAGGCACCGGGGTCTGAGGAGGACAGACCTGCTCCCCACTGCGAACAAGCTAACTCAGCCCCTTGCCCTTCTGAAATAAGAGCTCCCCAAGAAAATTCACTTATTGGTACAATATTCCATTCTTAGGCTATCAGAATTCCAGAACTCACAGCAAACACCCTGAAAACTGCCCCAGGGGCTCTGATTCCTGAGGCCTCTCCCCAGCAGATCTCCATGTGCACGTGTGGCCACAGGACTCAGTTCAATACCAGATGAACACTGCTGGTTGGAGCTGATGGGAAAATCAGAAGAAATTCTACACATGGCAAATTTCTTGGGCCTGCTGATTTCAGTTCCAAATCTGGTTGTAATACTCTGCACACCACAAGGCCACTTGTAGCTTCCAAGCATACCTTATCCTTTTTTTTTTTTGATCTGGCCCTCAAAACATAGTTGTTGAATGAATACATTTAATTGGCAGTCACATTTTAATTCCAAGATGGTTTCTGTAGAGCCCTCTCGCCCCCGAGGCAGCTTTGTGACAAGTGTATGACCTATTTCCCAACCCCCTGTGCTTTCTGAGTCCTATTTCCCTTGATTTGAAAAAGAGAAAACACTTTGATATTGCATTTTTAGCATTAGTAGCTGGGTCTTGCAATGCCAGTGATCTCCAGGTGACATGCTACCACCAATTTCCTGACGATTCCATCACTTGTCTCTGGTTTCCGATCCTTCTTTTGAAGCTAGAAGTATCATTTCAGTTAACACAGAAAGGAGACAGTGACATCCTGAAAGCCTTGTCTGCATCAACTCATTTTTAAATGGCTCCCCTTTTAAGGACTGGATAGTGACACGTTCATCAATTTCAGTGGCTTTTTGGCTGCAGATGATTTTACATACCCGCCTAATGACCATTTTTCATCTGAAAATATTTCTCTCTGCCTCTGTGCAACTTTCCCTCCCTCCCAGCTTGCCCTGGACACACATAATTATATATGTATTTAGAATATTGGATGGGACTTAGTTTATGGGGAAGGTAAGGACTAGGGTCCTTGCTAAATAACAGCAGCTGTTAGTTATTGAGTGCTGTTCTAGGAGCTTAACATATATTAGTCATGGAATCATTCAACAGTGAGTAACCACCACCATTCCCAGTGCCTCAGCTGCTCTATGCAGCATCTGTCCTTTGCCCTAGACAGGCATTATCTCAGGAACCTGCCACCTGGAAGCCTCAGTGCTACCAGTTGGTGTCTCACCCTGACTACATGGCATCTAAACCACTCTTTTATCTTCCCCTCTCTTACTCTCCCACATCATTGTGCCTCTCACAGGCTGACTCCTTCCTCAGCCTACCCTCACTGCTGTAATAGCAGCTGACATTTATTGAGGGCTCGCAACACAAGAGGTACTGCGCTCAAGCACATTCATAGGTTAAATCATCTCACACATCAACCCTATGAGGTATGTAGAAGTGGTATTCATATTTCACAGATTAGGAATCTGAGACACAGAGAAGTAATTTACTGACGATTGCACAGCTAGTGAGGGGGGAAACTGGAATTGAACCTGGGGTTCTATTCCAAAGTGCACACCCTCACTCCTATGCTGCACTTTCAGTAGGAACTCAGAAGAAACGTGATTTTCTTAGCTAGAAATCTGTGAATTTTGCAATTTACAAATGGCAGGAGGGTTCTTTTCCTTCTTCCTTCAGAAAAGTGCCCGAGGGGTCTATCATTGATGATTTCTGGGTTTTCCCTTCAAACCACATTGGTGGGAGCTAGAAATCCAGGCCTGTCAACTGTGCCTTTAGGTAAGTCCTCTTATTCCTCAGTTTTGTTATGTGCAATATGGCAATAATTATCTCTTAAGTTCTTGTAAAAATGCTTTGGAGAAATTGTCTCAACAATGTAAGCTATGGCACGTGTCTGTTCTGCAACTACTATGAATCTCAGGTACAACTAAAAATTGAGAAGTAAAAAAAATATTACCAGAGTGAGTCAGAGTTTTTAAAAAGTCAAGCCAGCCCCTCAGCACTCAGCACTGGAATGCTTTCCTCATGCATAACGTCCAGCCACCATCAAAGCCGGGCTCTGCGGCTGTGGATTCACAGGGAGGGACGGCCACAGGCAGCCTGCGATCCCGGAGAGTGAGTGGCCGCAGTCTGTGTGGGCAGCCCCTTCCCCGTCGTGGAGAAGCCCGATGACGTCCTCTGTCCCCTGCTCACAGACATGACTTCACGTGCTCCAGCTTTCTGAGGGCCGAGGGGATCGCGCCTCTCTCTGCCTCCTGGAAAGAAGACCCCTGTGCTGCCTGTACCCCTAAGGGGCAGCCCCAGAGACAAGTTGTAACAGGAAAGCAGAGGGGCACATTGGTGGAACCTGGAAGACACTGGGGCCTTCTCCCAAGAGTTCACTGAAGGAGACTAATGTGGAAAGGGTCTGGGAAACACCAAGTCACCCAGCCTTTCTTGCTGCCAGCTCCACTCTTGCCAGGCTCTCCTTTCTCCACGATAGCAGCCAGTGGACACGACAGCCTGGGTCAGCCTCCAGGTCTCGACCTGAGCTCAGAGGTCCTTGAGAAGAGGCGGCAGGCGCAGTCGGTCTGACTACCCTGGCTCCCTGGCCTCATTTCCAGCTCCCCACACAGCTGGATCCTCTCCACGCTGGCCCCTGGCTGTTAAGTCACCTCCAGATCTTTATTATAAGAAGGGACTTTCTCTCCATCACCAAGGAGAAAGACCCAAGGGTCTCAGAGAGGAAAGCATCCCCCTAGAGGCGGCAGTCATCTGCCCAGAAGCAGGGAGCTAGACCACGTGCCTTCCTGAGGTCCCTCTCAGGGAGAGGTGGTATTTCTTTAAGAGTGCTTCAACGGGCCAAGCCTATTCTCCAGGGCTCTTTAACAATGGGGTGATAAGAGTTTAATGGGCTGATTGCTCTGGAACCTATTCTGAAAAGGAAAACACACAGATCAGTGCACAGTACCCTGTGACATGAAGTGAGATTTTCCAAAAACTGGGCCTGCTTCTTCTTTAAAGTCCTGTTACCTCACACTGTTGGCTATGCAAGTCCATAAAATGGCATCCTGGTGTACTTTTCTTCTCGTTTTATTGCTAGAGAACTGGTGTCTTTCCTATTTGGAAAATTCCTTATTGAGGAAAGAAACATCAATTTCTGTAAACATGTATATTGCTCTTTCTATTTATATTATAAGAAATATTTAAAGTGGAGAAAATGTTCCTGACTTCACAAGGACTTTTTCTTGTTGGCACTCTCCAGAGAGACAGCACAGGGAAACAAACAGAACAAGCACAGGCCTGGGCGTTGGCAGACCTGGGGTGCAGGCTGAGCCCCACCCTGAAGGGCTGGAAAACCACGGCTGGCTGTCAGCACCCCTCCTCCTCTGCTTCAGCCCCTGGTCCTCAGTTTCCTTATTCTGTCTAGTGCTAAGACTCTATGATAATCCACTTCTCTGGACTTCAAGCACTGACCGTGAGCATTCTCACCACCAGCCACTCCAGGGTGACTCAGAGAGGGGAGGAAGAGCCAAGGGTGGGCAGACCCACGCCCACGCCCCCAGGCTGCCAAGAACAAGCGGGAAGCTTTCAGGCCCTGCTGTGAGGGCTGTTGTTTTCCCCCCCGCACAGAGTTCACTTCCTTTTCTTTTCTATTAGACAAAGAACCCCCTCCACTCTCAGTCCATGTGGTCTGAGAGGGCTGACTCGCCTCAGCTCCAAGGCAGGTGTGAAGCCCGGGCTTCAGCCAACAAGCCCGTCCCAAGCAGCTGGCCACGGTGACTGGTGTGGGAACGGGCACTGGACCCAAGATTGCCAGTGACAGTGAGACCCAGGACTTCGGTTGGATCAGTTGGAATGAAAGAAGAGTGTACTGTTGCTGAGGTTACCCGGGAGATGGCGCCTGGACCATCTCCCGGGTGCGTGGAGATGTGCGTGGACATTTTATCACGTCTAAGGGGAACCTGCTCCAAACTGGAGCCACAAGAAAGTGGAGCTAAGAAGTGGCTACAGACTGGATTCCAATCACATCACTTGTGTCCCTGAGATGAGAACTAATCCTGACTTTTCAGTTATGTGAGTCGAGAAAGTTCTGTTTTGCTCAAGACAGTTTGAGTCAAGTTTCTGTGATTTGCAATTAAAAGAGTCCTGACCGATATGTCCATAAATATATGATATTTCTTGCATCTTGGGCTGTTCATATTGCTTTAGTTTAGATTAGGAAATAGGATCAGGAATGTCTGTATAGAGCTAGTTCGCTCTCCTATTCAATGCAGGAATCTCCTGTATTGATAAACGCTCCATTCTGATTTTTGGTTAAATACCAAGGTATCAGGAGGGATCACTTTCATCTGTAGAAGTCTGCTCAGCTTCTTTGATTTACCAAGTCATTAGAAAGCTTTTCTTATGTTGGACCCAAATCTACACCTGTGAAATTGCTATCAGTGCTTTGTTTCTGGAGCAACACAGACAGAGGCTGCCCCCCAGACTGGCTTCCATCTTTCCTTCCACATACCCGCCCCTCTCTCTAACCGAGCAGGGCCCCTTACCTCCGTAACTCAGGTTTCCTTCTGAAAACCATGAGTTGTGACGTCTAGGCTTGACTCTGTCTATCATTGATATCTTTTTTGTTTTGATTCCTTCTGTCCCTGAGTTCAACGATGTTTAATAATAATATTTAATAATGCTTAATAAAGTTTCTTGTCTTTCTGTCCTTTTCTTTACAATTCCTACTGCAACCACCATGGGTTATGCCCTTATTTCTTCAGGCCTGACTATATCAATAATCTAGCATGGTCTTTTTCTGTCCTCCCCTCTCATTCCAGAATAATCTCTTTAAAATGCAGTGTAGGTCGTACCCTCCCCCAAACCCTAAATTATCCTTCTATTGTTTATTAAACTAACTAGCCCTGACATTCAAGGCCCTCTATACTTGTCCTCCGTCCCTCCCCAACTTTTCTAATCTTAATTCCTACCATGCCCACATCCTTTACATTCTTGTAAGAGTCCTCTGCCCAGCCTAGGCTTGCTAATCACTATCCTATAGACACACCTTGTGCCCCAAACCTCTGCAGTCCCTATTCTTCCTTTTCTCTCTTGATTATGGTTGGTCTTTCAAACCTAACTCAAATCCTTCTTGCCTCACCAGTTTAGAATGACCCCTGATGCACCAACTGCAAATACCACTAAGTCAGCACTTGGTTACACACTAGTTTCTCATCCCCTACTTAGCACATGGCCTCAGAATTGGAGGCTACGTCAGCCTCCCACTCCTCACCCCTTTCCCACAGTTGGAGGGAGACGGCTATTACCCCACACACACTGAGGCCTCTCTCCATGGCAGCCCTCCCTCCACCCCTCCCTCCTCTCCCCACCCCCCTCCTCTCCCCCTTCTCTCTCCCCTCTGCAGTCCCTAGTCATGGAGGGACTGAGATTGACCCCTCCACATCTTGAGATGTCTCTCTTCATTTTGAATTATGTGTCTCTCCTAGACAATTTAAAATACAAGATCACAAATACACAAAACCAGACCCTGACTGGGCAGGGGTCCCCTGTCACCCCAGATGGATGAGTGAATAACTGACTTTGTGGTGTACCCACTTCACTCAGGGGGGCAAAGGGGCTTTTCCAATTCTTTGGAAATGGATTGTGGTTACATGCTGGGCTTCTTTTCTGGAAGTGGCTGAAAGAAGCACAACAGTTCAGTCCCACCTGGTCTTCCTTGCTTTTAGAAGCAGAGGGATGCACCATGTGTGGGGTGGGCAGGGTAGGGGTGGCAGGGCCCTCTCCTCTCCGCTTGGACCACACATCCCTACCCCAGGGCCAGGTGGGCATCTGGGGCTCACGTTTGCCTCCTTTCTCTCCCTCCATCCCCCGTCCCAGAAGTCCAGGTGCAGGTTCCACTCGAAGCCGGGGCAGCCCCAGCTAAGGCGGACGAGAGCTGAAGTCACTCACCCATGTAGAAGTACTCTGGGGAATTGTCCTCCGATGAGAAATCCTTCATGGTGCCTCCAAACCGAAACCACAGTCCAAAAGCAATGACAGCCGACCCTGCCAGCTGAAAGGTAAACAGCCTGCATTTTACAAGGGAGGGTAAAGTGTGTGCAGGACCTGGGAGGCCTGAGGCCACAGAATCTGAGGGTTGGAGGGGGGGCCCCTAAGAAACCAGCCCGTCTCCTCTTCACACTTCTTATAATAGGAGTGGAATGATGTGCTCAAAGCCCCCAGCCCACCCCAGGTCCCTGATGTGATATTAAAACTGGGGTTTCCTGATTGCAAGCCCGGAGTTTCTCCCATTCTGCCAGGCTGCCCCACGGTTATGGGACATACACAGCACAGCCCAGAAGGCGTCTCAAAAAGGGTATTCCCACAACAGCCCCCCGGGAAGGTATCTGGTTCCTGCCCTATTGTCCCTTGCTGGGCACTTGGGATTTCCTCACCAACACCACAGTGAGAGGTCACCAAGAGCAAGATGAACTCCAAGACCGGGGGAAACCCACTGCTTTAAATGGGAAGAAAACACGCCAACCTCAGAACCTGCCCACACCTCCTGAGTGCGCAGTGCCCAGTTAGAAAGCCGTTTTAGAGGCGTCTAGAAGCCGTCCTAACCCCCAGGCTGCCACTGTCACTGCGCCGCACTGCCTGGGGATGGTTTTGCAGGCAGTGAGGGAAACTGGCCGGGGTTGTTTTGTTTCTTTTTTTCTTTTTTTTTTTTTTTGGTTGCTATTTTGGGTTTCCATGGAAAGCAAGAAAGGAAAAAGTAATTTTCTGAAAAAGCCTGGTCTGCGTGCTGTGTGGCTCAGGGAGAGGCTGAGTGGCCGGCGCAGGCAGCGGCTGGGCAGGCTGGCGGCTGGTAGACTCATTGCCCTCTTCTTCCCCGCCACTCTGAGGGCTTCTGTGAGGCTCCGCACCTGAGCTGGAAGCCTTTCCTTCGCAGGACTGTCACAAAGGCCCGCCAGCAGGCTCCAGCCATGGTCTCCTCTCTCTCCACAAACACCCATCTCGAATTTCATTGTATCAGTCAACAGATGTTCACTGGCACCTTCTGGACTCAAGGCACCACAAGTGAGCAGAGATGTAAAAAGAGCCTCCTGGTTCTGCCAACCCATCCAGTTAGTGTTGGGCTCACCTAACCCATCCCCAGACCAACAGTTTAGAGGCTGCCCCTGCCCCAGCAGGGAAGAGCAGACCCAGATGCTGGCAAAAGGGAGACAAGCACACAAGTCAGAGAAGTAGAGGTTTAATAAGGAAAAATGATGTCAAAGTCGGGGTCAGACCAGAGGCCTGTTTATACAAGATCCTTCTGTCTGTGGGCTATTTGTAAAGGGCCGGGGCTATCTGTCTGAATATATATGAGGACTTTGTCTTTCTTCACCCTGCATCTCCCCAAGGCCCATTCCCTCCGTGGCCGGCTTCTTCAGAAGAGCGGCATGACTGCTGCAGGGGGAATTGGAGGGGCAGAGTTCTACCAGCTGGACTCTCTAAGGTGGAACAACTAAAAGTTTCCAGGACTTAGAGGAAAGCACTAATTAGATAATGTGAGGAATAGCTAAAGGAACTGGGTTCAACCAGCTTTAAAAGATTTTTGCATTTTTTAAAAGGGTAGCAAAGCATGGAAAAATATTCAAAGAAGTCATGTTAAAACATTAACGATACTTTTCTTTGAAAGGTAAAATTACAGGTGACTTTTCTCTTTTCACTATACTTTCTAAGTTTTGTGCGTGAAGCAGGTATTACTCTTGTAAGTTTAAAAGTGTGATACGGTAGTTTAACTGATCAGTCCAGAAAAAAAATGGGGAGAGTTTTCTTGGGCTGTGCTTTAGTTTGGGAGGAAATCAGCTTTGAGGTCATTGCTGTTTCTGGTGCAGGGAAGAGGTCATTGTGAGGTCATTGCCGTTTTCTGATGCCCTTGGGAAAGCCCCATCCTCGGAGCGCTAGGGGCTGCCTGGGACAGATGTGCCCAGCAAAGCCTCACAGGCAGCCCTGCCTACCCCGCCTCTGCAGCAACTCGGTGGAAAGAGTTTCCAAGTACAAAGCAAAAATCTGTTGACGGAGGCGTCAGGCCAAGGCCTGTAACCACCGAGCAGACTGTGGAGGAGGTGACTGGTCCCAGGGACACCCTATCACGAGGCCACATTTTTGGCATCTCTGTACACAAGCTCTAATTTATAGCTGTCTGGGATCATCCTCCCAGACGGAATTCATGTGTCCATTTCTGGCACAGATGTGTTTGATGCATAATGGAAAATTAGAAGAGAGGTTGCCTTTTAAAGCCAAGGGGCAATGAGGAAAAATCTGCGCCTGCTTATCCACACCCCCCAGCCCAAACCCAGGCTTTCCTCCCGGGTCAAGGAAACCGTGGTGTAGCTGAATGTCGTCACTGCGGAGGGAATCCTCCCAGCGTGCCGCCGGATCAGGAATACTGTGGGCGCGGGCCGGGTCAAGCCCGAGGCTGCGCCCGATGACAGCCAACACCGATTTGGAAAGTGGCATCAACAGAGACAATGAAGTCCTTTGGTCCTTTTTAACTCACTGTTCTTTCAAGACTCTTGAAATACTCTGTGTTCGCTGGACTTGGGTTGCTCTATCACACACCTGAAACTGCTTGAAAAAAATTCACACCAAGTCCAGTCCGGTCAGGGGCAAAGAGAGCAAGTCTGGTGTCAGTAAGGCCCATTGCTCTGTGCGTCCCATACCCGGGAAGAGAAGTCTCACTGAGTAGCCTCCAGTGCTAAATTTTAACCCTACTAGACCAACCCCCCAACCCCACCCCATGCCCCCATTCTCAGCCCCTCCTTTGCATTCAGATACAACACTGTACCTCTGGTTGCACCTCAGCACTGCAGCCAACATGAGAACAAGTAAGGATGGAGAGGCCGCCCCTTCATGTTGCTTTCCTTCTCGTGCCCCTGCCCGTCCTCATCTGCTTTCCTTCCTCCCTTTCACGGAGGAGGTAACTATGGTCCTGATTGGGTACCGCGTTAAGCATTAGGGAAGCAACGATGAAAAAGACATGAAAAGTCTGACGTGGAAAATCCCGTAAACTAATAAATGCCACAGGACGCAGGAAGTGTGCTCCGCGGAACTGCTTCACTGCCCAGGGATTAGAGCAAAGCATGATAACCAGTGTGCAGCAGATGTTCCATTTTGACTTGCAGCTTGAAGAATGAGTTAGAAGTGTCGGAGCAGCGAGGGACAGGAGGGAGGAGTGAACGCCAGGCAGAGGGAACAGTGTGGGTAAGGGCTGTGCTTCCTTTCGTGGAACACTGTGCCGGGGAGAGAGAGGAATCTGGGGAAGGTCAGAGTCTGGGGCTTGAAACAGGAGTTAGGGCACATGGCTCACAGCTTGTACTAAGCTTGCTACCATTGTGGAAAGTCCATGGCAGGGCCTTGAGGAGAGGGGAGGTGGGAGCCCTCATTCTGATGGGGACGAGTGCTGCCTGATGCCAGACACGATGAGAAGCCAAAGGTAACGACCTGAGTGGTTGAAGGCCAGAGGGGGGATGTTGGGGGCTGGACGCGGTGATCGGCGAGGACCATGATGGATCCACTCTACCAACCAAAGAACTTTGCTGAGGGCTACTCTGCATCCGCGACTAGTACCAATCCCCATGCCTTTGGAACAATTACCATTAGAAATACTGTTTTTCCAGGGATGGACTTTTTCATACAACAGCATGAGTAGGGCTTTGATATTAATCATTTAATAAACATTTGTTGAGCATCTGTCGTGAGCCAGGAGGCAAGGATTCATAGATAAGGAAGATCCAGTTCCTTCTGCAGAGGATCTCAGGGGCTAGTGGAGAAACTGATCCCGCCTCTGTGGCCCAAGAGGGACGCTAACGATGCAGGTCAGAGAAGCAGCCCCTGAGAAGACTCCAGATGTCATCATTCTTTGCGTCACCATTTCTCTCCTGCGCACCAATTGTGCGTTAAGCACTCAGAGAATGTGATGCAACAGGATTTTGAGGGCAAAAGTGTGTACACTATTTATAAAGAAGAGAGAAGTAAAATAGAAAAAGAAGATAGAAGTGAAAGGAATAGACAATGACATTAGATCGGGGATTACCCGGTACAATGACATTATGCATTTTCATGGACAAGTCATTTCAGCAGCTAACCATATTCCAGAGAGTCTGCAGGACAAAGCTGCAAACTGTAAGCATATGTCCATGGAGAAGACTGTGTGTGTTCTAAAACTAAAGCAGCAGAAAAGGGGACTACAGACCCAACTGGAAAACTTTTAAAGCAAAGTGGATGAACAAAAAGTTTCCTTTAAGTAATGCCTATCTGCCAGAAACAAGTCATTTAACATGAAGCAAAGCTTGTTATTGGATTTCAATTTTATTGTGCTGTATTTATTTCCACTTTCCTGGGACTGCTGATGAAATGTTGTATCTTGAGGACATATTCTTTTACTTAAAAAAATTTTTTTTTCATGAATCACAAACGTGGTTCTTAGGAAGGCACCAAATTGGAGGGAGGTGAGTGCTGAGATACACAAAAATGCGAAGATCACTCCCCAGGCCTGGGTCCTCAGCTCCCCCCACCCCAACCCTTGCCTCCAGCAGAAGGTAGCCCACCCTGATCACAAAGAGCAAATACGTGCTACTCTGCTATCTGATGACTAAACCCACCAGAAAGCTCCCTTTCTGGGTAAAAAGCATCACTTAGGGATGTTCTCAGGCAGCTCACGTGCTTTTCCCTAGATAGGAGACCCAGTTAGTTATCCTCAGAGGCTCTAGCCGCACAGTTTCAGTTCCTTCTCCCACTTGGGGACCCTGCTCTTGCTATTTCCTTAGCTTACAAAGTTCTCCTCTGCTCCCCCTCCACCTGGCTCACACCCACTCACAGCTGTCAGCTCTCATGTCACTTCCTCTGCGAAGCCTCTACCCTAGCCTAGGTGTGTGTCTTCCTCCATGTCTCATATAACCACTTCTGTTTAAATATTTCTGTAATTAAAAAAGAAAAATTAAGTCCTGAGCTATGTGAGGGCAGGGACAGGGTCTATACTGCTGTGTCCCAAGCACCTACCCCTCTGCCTTGCACAGACATCTGTTAAATGAATGAATGGAGGGCCTTCACAAAGGTACAATTTAGGCTGTGCTGTTGACTGAACTGTGTTCCCTGCCACAATTCATGCGTTGAAGCCCTAACCCTCAATGTGATGGCATTTCAAGGTGGGGCCTTTGGGCGGTGATTAGGATTAGATGCGGTCATGAGGGTGGGGTTCCCATGATGGGATTCCCTCATAAGAGACACCAGAGAGTGCTTTCTGCCATGTAGGACACGGGGAGAAGGCAGCTGTCTGCAAGCCAGGAAGAAAGCTTTCACCAGGAACTGAATTAGCTGATACCTTGATCTCCAGGCTTCAGAACTGTGAGAAATAAATTCCTGTTGTTTAAGCCACCCAATGTATAGTATTTTTTTTTTTATGGCGACTTGACCTAAGACAGGCTGATAGAAGCAATTGTGAACAAACTCCTTCACAGCCCTCCAAGGGAATACTTCCCAAAGTACTGATTTCAAATTCATCTGCACCTGGGAAACACTGTGCAGACACCTCAGATGGCACTGTGTGAATACACTGTTGAATATACTCAGCAAAACACTTTCCCACAGAAAAACAAAACAAAACTAGATGGAATCATGTAATGAACACTCACAATTCTTGATCTGATTGCAAATCACATTATGATACCATAAGGGTAATGGGAGTTTCATCCTTTTAGCAGGCAAAAGTCGGAAGCACATTTGCTCTAGAAGATGATACTAATTTTCTCAAAGAGGTAAGCCAGCTCCCAAGATTTTCATCCGATTATGCAGTGAAAGCGAGGCAAGGATTGAGATGGCACTTTCTCAAAATCAAGGATTTTGTCAGAAGAAATACAAGAGCCAAATGCCATATGACATCCAGGTGAAACCACCTCTGAGGAAGCTCGCTGTCCTTGCCTCAACATCAGGACCAGGTGAGGTGGAATTGGGAGGCAGGACTATGGCAGCACATGATGAGATGGCTGCTAGGTTGGAAATGCATGGCTGTCAGTCTGGAAACGCACTGGTTAGATGCCAGTGTTTCTGATTTCCCCTATTATTTTCCTCACAACAATTTCATAAGAATAAGCTCATGCTAAGAAATTCCTGAAAGACTTCCTTCAGGTAAGGATATATTTTAAAAATCAATGCTTAATTCTCTGCACTAATGGACGGGTTCTGCAATTCAAACCACAATAGAGCAGGAGCGTTCTATGCATCTCCAGAAAGATAATCGGGCTACATATTTGTCCTAATTATACCTTCTGCTGTTTGCTTAGGTTGATATAGTTAACTTGTGTGGATCAATTGACATTGCTGGGGGGTGGGGGGGGGATACTACAAAAGTGCTGGGGGGATACTAAGCTCAGGGGAAGGAAACTGAGCCAGGATGAAAAGCTTGCTCTGAATGATAAAGCAGATAAATATAGATATGGAAAGTGTATGTATTTATTCAGTGGTTGTACACAATGCCTTTTTCTAAAGGAATACAGGGAAAAGGAGAGGAGAGATCAGTAAGAATTAGGAGAAAGATGATGGCTGTATAGTTTTCTTCATACAGTAAAACAAATGCCACAGACTACTGGCTAATGATTCCAGTGAGCAGACAGCTTTATCAAATGAAGATCAAATACAACTAAAGTAAAATCCAATCCACCAAGTTATCAAAGTGATTTAAAGCCAGTGTCTCTCTCACCTGACCTGGGGGACGAGCTCCAGGAGGACAATAATGGTCTTTTCTATGATCTCTGAACTGCCCCCTTGCAGCATCCAGCTGGCTCTTCTCCCAGGCTTGCCCTCTGAGTAAACACTCCTTTGAGGGCTACCCTGACTTCTATGACATCTCAGCCATATTGAGGTTTTACATAAGCAAAGATGGAATATTAAACAATATTTATTTTACAGCCTAATATTTTTGAAGGTAGTTTGAGAGAACTACTCTTGAGCAGATAAACAGGATTTTTGAATATCAATCAATAATAACGATCTTCACCCGGTTTTAGTTGTTACAGACAGACGATGGGAGAAAAAAAATGTTTCAGGTAAAACTCAGGTTAGATTGGAACAAGCCAAAACACTTTGTTTATTAAAAAGTTAGCTTGAATGGAATCCTGAAAGTCTTGTATTCTAGAGAGAATTTTTCTTACCAGCAATTTGACCAGAAATCATTTGGGGTCAGGGAGGCAGGCAGCACTGGGCCACTTACAGGGGACGAGACAGGTACAGGGAGACCACGTGGGCTTCCTGGATGAGCGGCAGCAGCTTCCAGGCCCCGACCCTGCCCCACTGGGGGGCTCTGTTGTCCCTGCCCAATTAATTCCCTTGCCCTGGTTTATAAGCTGACTCTTTCCCAGTCACCATTACAATGGGGAGGGCAGACACTTTGGAGCATTCCCCAACTGCTCTTGTAGAAAATTTTACCTCTTCTGAGTACTCAGACTGAATAATGATGCTCTTGGACAGGATAGTAATAAAAACAATCCAGGTGTACACGCTGCGTTGTCGAGGAGTTGTAGCAGATAAAAACGGGGGTTCTAGGCATCCCGGGTTTGAATCAGGCTCTGCCACGTACTAGTCCTGTGATCTCGGGCAAGTCCCTTAACCTCACTAACCTTCAGCTTCCTCAGCTGCAACGTGGGGGTAATAATGGTGCCTCCCTAAGAGATTAAATGAGTTCACCTTACACACTTAGAACCACTCAGAACTGTGATTGCCCAGCACTTATTGTTATTATGGTGGTAGACTCACTAATGTTATATTCAAACTGAAAACTTAATCCCACTCAAGATAGGAAACACCATGGCCATGATTCTAATGACTTAGTCCTCTGCTGCCTTCCTCTACTAAGTTTTATTTTAGCACTACACTTTTGCCATGACAGCTGGGATTCCCTTGAGTTTCTAAACCTCTATACTAGGTATGTCGGTTCCGCTTTCCAGAAACTCGTTCCCCCCCTCTCTTTAATTAATTAATTTATTTATTTATTTTTGGCTGTGTTGGGTCTTCGTTTCTGTGTGAGGGCCTTCTCTAGTTGCAGAGAGCGGGGGCCACTCTTCATCGCGGTGCGCGGGCCTCTCACTATCGCCGCCTCTCTTGTTGCGGAGCACAGGCTCCAGACACGCAGGCTCAGTAGTTGTGGCTCACGGGCCCAGTTGCTCCGCGGCATGTGGGATCTTCCCAGACCAGGGCTCGAACCCGTGTCCCCTGCATTGGCAGGCAGATTCTCAACCACTGCGCCACCAGGGAAGCCCCATCCCCCCCCTCTTTAGTTTTAGTTTTTATAAGACCCAATAAGAGAAAAACAGGAAAAGATGACTTATGAGAGAAAGAATAACTATATTTAGGCTAGAGCTATCCAAAAGGACTTTCTCCAGTGATGTAAATATAAATGTTCTCTGTCTGTGCTGTCTAATACTGCAGCCACTAGCCACCCATGGTCACTGAGCACTTGAGATGTGGCTAGTGCAACTTAGAAGCTGAATATTAAATGCCTTTTAATATAGATTAATTTAAATGTGAAAAGCCACATGTGGTTAGTAGCACAGCCGCCATATTGGAGAGTGCAGGTCTGGAATTCACGTGCTTATCACAGCTTCAATCTTCTCTTCTTGTCAGTCTGTCGACTTGGAGTGGTTAAGAGGACAGTTTCTGGGGCCACGCACAGAAACCCAGCTCTGCCACTGGCCAGCTCTGAGGCCTCGGAAAAGGCTCTTAAACTCTCTGCACCTCTGTTTCCTTATATATAAACTAGGGGTGACAATAGCTGCTATTTCAGAAGGTCATTGTGAGGATTAAGGAAGTTAATATACAAAATGTGCATGGGAAAGCAGCCAGCACGTATCTTCCATTTATATAATGCTTAATGTTCTTCTTCAAGTTTTTGCTACTGAAATTAATTTTAAATACTGTCTCTTGATACATACCCTTTCTCAATTCCCATCTTGCTTTTCCTCTGCCTTAAACTGATCAGGGGTGTTCACAACCTTTCTCTTCTTTCTCCCACATGCCAGAGCGTTATGCACCTCTTTGCACCTGCATTTCTGGAATGCATCAAGACAATCCAACACTGGATATAATCTCCCCGGCCATAAATTTCACGTTTTCTAAGCCAGTAGCATTTATTATACCTTATATTCCATGTGCCCTCATAAATGTGTACAATGAAAAGAACACAGGGTTTAAAATCAGAAGACCAGGGTGTGAATCTTGGCTTTGCTCCTCCCTAACTCTTTGATCCCAGACATACTGTGCCTGCCTTTCGGCTTTCACATCTGTAAAACGGGGATTACATTATTTCATGGGATTGTTGTGATTCATGATCAAATGGGATAATGTATGTAAGAGCATTTTTAAACCAAAGCATCATATGAATGTTATTTTTGTCCCTAATCAAATCCAAAGAGGATGAAAAAAGCAAGCCAAGGTAACCCCTATTTGTCTGTATCATGTGCTCTCAGCCCATCTGGTCGTCCCATCTTATGGGCCTCTTTCTCAATTCCTTATCCTTAATTCCTTTGCAAGCATGACATGATGGTTAGTATAGTGTCACTTGCTTTAGGAGAACAGCCCTGTTGTGATATTAACTATCAGTGTTAAGGTGGGGGATGGAAGTTATGTTCTCTTTTGTCACACATGATTGGAGACCCAAAGATACTAAATATTCTGGAATAACACGGTGAAGCATAATGGGCAATGGACAGGTGGCCTCCTGGTGATTGTAGAAACCAACAAGTCTCAATGTAAAAGAAAAGTCTTAGAAGAATAACGGTAAAGTGGTAAATGGAATTAAGAGAACTGACACAAGGAAGCCAGGTGAGCAGGCCAAAAGGAAGGGCACTCCCTGCCCCATTCAGAAATGAGAGCCACCAGTGGATCTTTGACCCCTTAAGGCCATGTCTAAACCGGTGCTTCTCAAAGTGTGTTCCCTGGACCAGCAGGGCTTCTTAGAAATGCAGACCTACCAAATCAGAATATATATTGGAACAAGATTCCCAGGTGATTTGTATTCACATTAAAGTTTGAGAGGCACTGATCACCAAAGGTTTTCCTATTTCTACCCACTGGCCTCGTCTCGGCAGCACAGAAGCAGGGCGGGGAACAAACAAACAGCTCCAGCGCTAGGTTCTGTTAGCCAGAGCTGTGCCAGTGACCGCTGAAGCTATTCTAGGTGCTGAGAGATGGAAGAAGGAGGATACCAGCACAGCACACTCCCTGCCCCGAGGAGCAAAGACATTAGAGAGACAGTAAACTATACTCAAAGGCACAAAGGAGCACCAAACAAAGGTCTTTTGAGTGCCTCAAGATCAAGGACTGTGTCTTAACCATTTCTGAATGCCCAGCATTTGGTAGGGTGCTGGGCACATAGTTGGTGGTAAGCACATATTTGCTGAGTGACTAATTGCAGAGGAAAGAACCTCTCCTTTTGACTTCAGGCCTTTGATAAGCTACAAGACTCTTGCCACTTTGCTTGGTTGGTTGGACTTAGGACACCTGTTTCCTACTTCTCCTTACCTTTATTAATCTCTTGGATTCTAGATTCCACTTGTTTTCTAGTGTTTAAATATGACTACCAGTAATATTTATGTTACTGAATATTTACTATCTCATGTACCATACTTAATACTTTACATATATTTACTCTTTTATCTGCACCAAGGTCATACATTGATGTTGGTACTTGATTATGTCCATTATATAGATGAGAAAATGGAGGCTCAAAGAGGTTAAACAGCTTACTAACCAAGCACCCCTGGTCAGTAAATACTATGGCCAGGAATAAACCCAGGAAGTGAGATGCCAGTATCCACCTTCCAGGCTTTGAATTCGTGGATATGAATTGCCACGCTGCCTAGACCTGGCCGAGGTCTACCAGACTCCTGGAACCATAGCTCTGGCTTCTGCAGGCTGGCTCCTATCATAGAGTCCTTGCCCCTCCCAGCACCACTGGGTCCCTCTTGTCCAAAATAGGGGAGGCTGCCGCTCTCTCCCCACCTTGACAGAAATCAGAAATGGAGACTATCCAACGACAGGGCCAAGGAAATTCCTATCTTCTGCCTTCTGGGGTGGTCTAGCTTTTGGGTGGACCCCATAGAATACTTTCTTCAGGTGTTTTTTTAAACCAGTCTTTCTGACAGGTGGTAGCTCTGAAGCTACTGTTTGAAATGAATTTGGGAAAGAGGAGTAGACAAGTCAGACATCTCGTAAGCCCGCGAGACACGGTCTTTCCTAAATGCACCTGTTAGGCATCACCAAGTGAAACTCCAGAGCTGCATTCATAACAGTGAGAAGGAAAGGAGAGCAACTTCAAACAAGCCATATATGGCATCTGACTTTCAACAATGAACGGTCCTGCTTCCTGTTGGTCGGCAACCCTGAGCAGCTCACACAGCACAATGATAGGAAAACGCTGAGTACGCAACAACAAACCAAGGAATAAACAGAGCCCAGGTTTTTTTTTTTTTTTTTTTTCTTTAAACCAACATATGTGGCTTGGTAGATTGTGGTGTTTTATTTATATTACTATGCAACAGAGGGGAAAAAAAAAAGGTGATCGCAGTGAAAGGCATGGGACCATGCCATGCTATCTGACTGTAATGTCCGAATTTAGACATGACAGATAGTGGGAGGGGTTTCATGTTAGACATCAGCCATGATAACGGAAAGTAATTTAGTGGGGCTTGGGGCCAGGCTTTACTTTTGTTTTGTTGAGATTCAATAGTGAGCACAGTCAGCAGCTCTGGGCCGGGGAGAGCTCTGCTGGCTCTGGCAGGCTCTAGCTGAATGTTTATAAAACCAGGAGCACAGCCTAGGGAAACTTCACCCAGCTGCCAGAAGGAGGTCGCAAATCGATTTGCAGATCACAAAACATACCCCACCCCGCCTCTGCGGCTGCCTTCTGGTGAGTTCCTGACAGGAAAGGAAGTGCTGTCACCCAGGGGGACCTCAGACCTCAGAAGGGCAGGCACGCAAGCATCTAAGAGTGTGTGTAAATAGAATGCTTGAAGTCATGGCGAACGCCTGTCCTTCCAGGAAAACTGTCCCCTGCCCTCTCCCCCTTCCCCAAACTTCCCACAAACCCTCTAACCAGGAAAAAAACAACTTCAAAAACTAGGGTGGGGCTTTTCTGGAATCAGGTTCCCTCAGTTACAGTGAAGGTACATATGTAGACAATTTATCCCAAACAACTGCTTTCCTCTAAATCATTAGGAGCCCGTTTCAGGTCGCCCCTTTCCCTTTGGTTGTACAGTTATAGACATGGGAGAGCTGTCTGTGGCTGTTGCTGGTCCCTGGTCCCCATTCCCCGTGGAACTGAGAGTGAGGAAGGCCCCATATTCTCCTCCTGGGCCCAATCTGTACAAAGAACAAATCGACAGGGAATGAGCAGGAAGAGACCTGCTCAGTCCTCCAGAGAAAGTTGACAGTTGATTACCTTCGCAAATCGGGAAGGCCATTTGTATCAAGTTCTCTAACCTGCAGATTCATCAATTCTTTCTACAGTAATTTATGGAATGCCTTCTATGAGCTGGGTACTATTAGGCGCTAGAGATATATCCATGAACAAGACAGAAAAAGATTCCTGCTCTCAGAGTATTCTAAGTTCTAGTGGGCAAAATCCACAAGTACAAACTGAGAAGCCAGTGTGTAGTTATCCTGAAACAACGACAAGCTGCAAGTTACTTGGCAAATATATACACTATTCCCCGATATTAAGGGACTCTGGGGAAAGAGCGCTAACTTTTATTAAATGCTTTCTATGTGCCAGGCACTTAATAATAAAAATAATAATTAAAAAAATTTGAGGGGCTTCCCTGGTGGCGCAGTGGTTGAGAGTCTGCCTGCCAAGGCAGGGGACACGGGTTCGAGCCCTCGTCTGGGAGGATCCCGCATGCCGCGGAGCGACTGGGCCCGTGAGCCACAACTACTGACCCTGCGCGTCTGGAGCCTGTGCTCCGCAGCGGGAGAGGCGGCGATAGTGAGAGGCCCGCGCACCGCGATGAGGAGTGGTCCCCACTTGCCGCAGCTGGGGAGGGCCCTCGCACGGAGGCGAAGACCCAACACAGCCAAAAATAAATAAATTAATTAATTAAAAAAAAATCTTTAAAAAAAAAAAAAATTTGAGCACTTACTACATACTGGGCTCACAGGAAGGTGAAGTCAGATACTTTACATATTTCCTTTGAATCCTCTCAACAACTCTTTTACCTCAATTGTTCAGCTGAGAAAACAGGGCTAGAAGTAAAAATAACTTGCTCAAGCACACTCCGCTTGCTATCTCTGCACTTGAGCCTGATCAGATGGTGGTCACACTCACCCTTGCTCTGTTCCTCTGCTGGTGGGTGGCATGTCACCCCCTCACCCTTGTCCACCTCCATCCTACCAGTCCTTTGAGCTTCAGCTTAAACATCCCCTTCTTCAGGAGAACTGTCCCAACTCCTCACTATTGCTGTGAACTCCTTAATTAGATCGGATATATAAAAGGTCCTGCTTAACCCCAGTGGCTAATACATGATAGGCACTCTAACATTGCTTTGTTCCTACTTCCCTTCCTTCCTGTGTTTAGAGTCAGAGGTGTGAAATTTGTCACTTGATTATATGCTGTCGGTTTTGTTTGTTGTTGTTCTATATTCATTGGTCATTTCCTCAACCAGATTAGCAGCTTAGGGAACAGTATTTTTAATTTATAAATTATATATATATATACTTTTGTCAATATAAATTATATATATTTATTTATATTTACATATATAAGTTATTTTTACAATTCTTGTGCATTAATTCTTTAACAGAGTGGTTCTCAAACCTGAGCATGCATAAGCATTTCCTGGACTCGTTTAAATAGATTGCTGGGTCCCTCCTCCAGAATTTCTGATTCAGCAGGCCTGTGATGGGGCTGAGAATGTGCATCTCTGACAGGTTCCCAGGAGGTGCTGATGCTACCGGCCCAGGACTCACACTTTGAGAACCACTGGTTAACTACCTGTACCACTGTGCTTAGGAGCATGAAGGCTGAGTTTGAGTCCCACCTCTGCCACTCATTAGCTGTGTGACCTTGGGCAAGTGGACCTATTGGAGCCTCCGTTTTTCCTTATTTGTAAGAATGGGGATAATAATAGTATGCACATCAGGATTGTTGTGAGGATTAAGTTAATAATGAATGCAATGTGCATAGCACTGTCCCTGACACATTGAAAATGCTCAATAAATGTTCCCTGTTATCTCTGGAAAGGCTGGCACAACATCAGGCACTAAATAAGCACTGTACCCAGCCTAAGAATTCCTTCTCAGACTTAGATAAAACCTCTTTTGAATTTGTAAGCAGTGAGAGTGAAAAGTGTCACTAAAGCATGACATTTATAATTAACAGCTTTTGAAATTAAGCCAGACTATTAAAAAGCACAACATAAAGGGCCTTTAGAAATGCCCTTCCCGATAGTATGCTGGATGTAAATGCCCAAGTGTACAAAAGCCATGTGTATTTTTAAAATTCAGGGCTGTCTATGGGGTACCTCCTTCACACCTTCCCCTGCTGCAGGATGCTGAGGATGGCAACCTGACCTCTGAGAGCTTGGAATTGCTGGAGTCACCCAGGCATCTGGGCTAATGGGTTGGCAGACACAAGCAGAGACCATCCTTCAATAATTAATTAGTTGGAGTCACGGGAAAACAAACTCCCCAGAGCAGATAAGACAAACAGCACCCTCCTCTATCCTAGTTATTTTAAAGCACCCAGCCCCCTGCTGCTCCCTCCCAGCTCTAAGAACTTCCTCACCCAAAGCAAGATCTGTATTTTCCTTCAGGGTCTGTCTGAGCAGTTATAGTGACTGACATTCCCTTGAGGAAGCCCAAGAGGGAATGCGCAGACAAGACAATTTTCAGACCTTGTCTCCCAGTCCTTCAGGGCCTGAGACAGAATATCCAGGGATCTAGGGATGGTCTAGCCCTAATCTTGTCCCAGTAATACAGGAGACAAGGGTCATGGCCCTACCAACCGGCGAACCACTAATCCTGGGAATGTTGTTCATTCAATGCAAAGTTGAATGAGATCATCTCTGGGAGCAGTAGGATTTAGCAAAGGCTTCGAGCTGGGGGTTGTGGGGAGGTGCTGCTGCCCCTTGGAAGCCCCTCCCTTCCGCCCATTCCCTCACAGAAGAGCACCACCTCCTCCTTCCATCCAGCGGTACCCTCCCCTAATGCCCAGAAAAAGGCTGACCCCCGCAATACCACTTCCACCGCTACCCCCAATTTCCTACACAAGCCCGCCACAGCCAGGTGATGTCTCTGCACACGCCGGATGGGGCACCACCTCTGGCAGTCCTGGCGCCCTGGCGGGCCCCTGCTCCAGCGGAAAGACAGAGCGAGAAGGGGGTGTGTGCGCGGAGAAGCTGGTGGCCCCGCACCTGGTGTTACCAGGCTCCAGATGAAAACCGAGGCAGAGAGGTTCCTCAAAGGGAAGAACCGCACGGGTCTCCCCCCTTTTCACCATTTCTCATTGCTCAATCTCTCTCTCTGTCGGTTCTCTCCCCCTCCATCTTTCCCTCCCTCCCCCCCCTCCTCACCCCGCCCGCTTTGTCTGCCTTTTTCTTACCTCCGTCTTTTTGAACACCCTGCCTTCAGGAGCCCGGCTGGGACGCCGCAGCGGTCAGCTCCCCGGGGACCCCTGCCCTGCGCCCCCGCCCGGCCCCCTCCCCTGCCCGGCCCTCTCCGCTCCGGGTCTCACCCAGAAGAGCAGGTTGAAGCCGAGCAGCAGGTACTTGATGCACCGCAGGCCCCCGCCGAAGCGCCCCATGCTGAGGCCCCGGCGGCGGGATCCCGAGTACCCAGGCCCGGGCTCGGAGCTCCGGGAGCGCCGGGAGCCGGCGGGGAGGGGGCGGAGCAAGAGGGGCCTTGGGCGGGGCCTGCGAGGGGTGGGGGGGGGGGCTGGAGCCGGCGCAGGGTGAGAGAGGGCCGGGGAGGACCCCGAGCCTAGAGGCTGGCAATGGGTGGGAGCGCCGCTGGGTGGGGGTCGAGCGGCCAGAAGGAACAGGTATCCCGCTCACCCCCGGAACGAGAGGCCGCCTCCTTCCCTCCCCAGGCCGGGCGACGCGCCCCGCAGGCACCCCGCTCGCGGTGGTTATCGGAGCATCTGCGAGGAAGGAGCGTCCACTGGGGACCCGAGACCCATTTAATCAGCGCTCTGTGCAGAGACTCATTTGAGGCCTGCGGTGATGGTTGAGAATAAGGACACGGCCCTGGTGGCTATGGAAACTAGGAAGATGGCCTCGGGTAGAAGAGATAAGTAGGACCCAAGGCCGCCCAGGAGCTGGCAGTACCCGTCGCGGGACACCCGGCCCGGGGCACCCGGTCCCAGGTTGGGACTCCCCAGCGCCTTGCGAGCGCACAGGCCGCGGAAGCAGCTTCTAGGGGACCCTCCCTCGGCCCCTTCCGCGCGACTCCAGCTCTTACCTTAATAGGCAAGAAGTGGGAGAAGAAGGCGTGGGATGCGGCTTCCCTGCGCCCAGAAGGCTGCGACCCATCCTGCTCGGCCTGGCCAGAGGAGGGGAGTCAGACACCCCGGGTCCTGCTGTATTCGACTGATGGGAGAGCTAGGAAAGGAATCCAAATCCTCGGGGATTATTGTGATGTGGAAATGGGAGAAAAGGGGGGAAGGTTTTGTTTCGCTTTGTTTTATTAAGTTAGGGGTCTGGTGGGGAAACCAGGCTCCCACTCCCATTGACTAAGTGTCTGCAACACGTGGTGCCGGGCAGTACGGGGGCGACAAGAAAGTGTAAACTCCAGGGAGCCTATGCATTAATTCAGTGAAACTTTAAGTGCCCGTTATAGGCCAGGAATAGTAGCAAGCCCCAGGGACTCACAATGAGGAGACAGCCAGGCCTGTTGCCCTGGGTCTGGTGGTAGAGACAGATCTATGAGCAAATTA
Source organism: Balaenoptera physalus (assembly GCF_965194825.1). Taxonomy (NCBI): domain Eukaryota; kingdom Metazoa; phylum Chordata; class Mammalia; order Artiodactyla; family Balaenopteridae; genus Balaenoptera; species Balaenoptera physalus. The sequence goes on along the minus strand of NC_138882.1, from coordinate 95,084,199 downwards.
TAGCACGGTGAGGAGGTGGGGCAAGGCTCCGGGGAGCACCGACTGCCCTCTTGGCACCGGGCAGGGAAGGCTTTGCTGAGGAAAGTGGGCCTGAGCGAGTCCTGAATGAGTCTGAGCAGAGGGGAAGAGCAGACGGGGCTGCACGTGCCAGAGCACAGGGCTGGAGAAGCCAGGGCCTCCTGGGGGGCCTGTGAGAAGCGGAGCAGCCCAAGTGGAGCAGAGGGAGGTGAGGGGGATGGTGCTAGGGCGCAGCTTTCAGTCTGCTCACAAAAGTGCAAAACTGTCCTGGGGCCTCAGTTTCCTCATCTGCAACATGGAGACACTAGTACATACGTCGTGGAGTTGTGAAGGTTAATGAGTTAATATTTGTAAAGCACCTAGAACAGTGTCTGGCACAGAGTAAGTAAGTACAATATAAGGGTTAGCTGTCACCGTGTTGTACTCTACCAGTCAGTTGCTACCATGTTGCCGTCTTTGCCATCTGTGTCTTTGGACATTTGTTTGAATATCTCATGAATTTTACTTATGAAAATGAAGAGAAGACAGAAAAATGAACGTGTGGATTCTGGTAATAAGCATAAACCCCAAATAGTGAAATAGAGGCAGAGATGGAAGTCATTAGGAATGCAGAAAGAGGCACATCTTTAGTTTCAGTCAAACACTTATTGTCCTCTCTGATCTATCAAAAAAGAAAAGAACTAAACTAGAGTGTCTAGTACATGGTAAGCATTCAGTAAATCTCTGAACTAAATGAACAACAATGACATGATACTTTAAATATATTGTTGAATTTTATGTCTCTAAGACAAAATACATTTAGAGACTATATATTCTCGACCCTCTGGGAACAGAACCCCTATTATAAATCTATTATTCTTTCACACTACAATTTTAGCACACATGCACTAGAGATAGAGGGCTGCCTGCCTAACGTAACAGATATAGATTTTTGAGGGTAGACTTCCCCAGCCACCCACCCTCCAACAAGGCTGTGTCTTAGGGGAGCTGACCCTTGACAGGACTAGGGTATCCTAACTGATAACACATGTTCAAGAGTACATCATTATATGAAAGTAGGAGACTACATTAAATGAAATAAGGAAGTTAGCCTTTAAACTAGACGTTGTGCAAAGCCAGAGACAGGAGCTAAAGCAGGGCGTAAGATGGTTAGATTTCTATTTTTAGTCAAATTGGGGCTGCATGGAGGATGCTTTGAAGTTAAGGCTTGAGACTGATTAAGAGACTACTATTGCAGTTCAGGTAAGAAATGAGAACCTGAACCGAGACAGTGGCAATGGGTATAGGAAGGAGGCTCAGATCTGAGAGGTATGCAAAAACTTGATGAAAGATCAAGACAGATTGGAATATAGGGATAGGAGGGGAAAGAGAGGAGAGGATGACTCCTGGGTTTCTTACTTGGGTGAGTAACTAGGCAGATCATGGAACCATTAACAGAGATAGAGCTTATAGAAGATGGAGCAGGTTTTGGGGAGAATGTTACAGATACTGTAGGTGGGCTCACCTGTCACCCAATCCTATGTCCAATTTAGAGGATAGGAAGGTTAAGTACTTGCTTCCTGGTATCCTTTGCAGGTAGGGGTGGTAGTTGGACACATTTCTGATTAATGGGATTTATGTGGAAGTCTGTTGGGAGGTTTTTTGGAAAACCCGAAATTGTCTTGGTAAATGGTTCAGTTGTGGGACTTCCCTGGTGGTGCAGTGGTTAAGAATCCGCCTGCCAATGCAGGGGACACAGGTTTGAGCCCTGGTCCAGGAAGATCCCACATGCCGCAGAGCAACTAAGCCCGTGTGCCACAACTACTGAGCCTGTGCTCTAGAACCCGCGAGCCACAACTACTGAGCCCATGCGCCACAACCACTAAAGTCTGTGCACCTAGAGCCTGTGCTGCACAACAAGAGAAGCCACTGCAATGAGAAGCCCGTGCACTGCAACGAAGGGTGGCCCCTGCTCGCCGCAACTAGAGAAAGCCCGCACGCAGCAACGAAGACCCAACGCAGCCAAAAATAATAAATAAATAAATAAATAAATTTATTTAAAAAAAAAAAAGGTTCAATTGTCACTGGCTTTGCTTCCTTCCCTTTTTTCCTGTCTTGAACTCAGGCATGATGCCTAGAGCTGTAGAACATTTTGTGACTATGAGGAAAGGCCAAGAGAATTGCAGACCTGCCAGCCAGGATATCATTGAACTGCTGAACCAACACCAGCAGGCACCTATCTCCAGGTTTCTTGTTATGTAGGAAAAATAACCCTCATTTTGTTTGACACTTATATTCTGTTACTTGTAGCTGATGATATTTTAACTGACATATGAAGACAATCAATTCACGTTTAGATCTGTTGAGTTTTAAATGTGATGGGAAATCCAGATGATGTGTCCAGGAGACAGATGGAAATATGATTGGGATTCTGGAGAGAGGTTTGGACTGTAAGTTGTTAAAGATTCATCAGCAAATGATAATAGAAACCAGTGGTCTCCAAACTTTTGCTCACATGTTCCCTAAAAGAATTATGAAAAAATATATTCTCCCTTGCACATTTCCCCCAATATTTTATTATGAATATTTTCAGGCATACAAAAAAGTTGAAAGAATTGAGCAGTGAACACCATATACTCGCCACCTAGATTCTACTATAGCTGATTCACTTTGTTATAAAGCAGAAACTAACACACCATTGTAAAGCAATTATACTCCAATAAAGATGTTATAAAAAAAAATTCCAATCAGAAATTTTATCATGATTTACAAGAATCAATATCTAGTGATGTATAACATTTTTGTATATTTCTATTTTTGTGACATACTGTCGGTAGGGCATATGTCAGTCAAGCACACCCATACATAACTTATTTCCAGTTTATTAAAAGTCATATAATTCCATCGGCATCCTCAAATTACCCTTAAGGCATTTTAGTAGCATAGTACGCCCAAAAATGTAATATACCAGCATTTTTACTCATAACAAATCAGATTTAATATTATACTTTATCAGATTCAATCTTCAGTTTGTATTATTGCAGATATTATTCTACTTTAAGAAATAAGCTGCATTTAAAAATTTAAAATTCACACCAACTATCAACTCCGTTTAGCAAATGTCTGCATACATCAAAGAATATAGAAAGCCTTCTTCACGTAGCCCTTATTGCGAAAATCATAGCTTTTTGGAACTACAACAAATAGTTTGAATTAATAAAAATGTTTGAACTTAAAAAAATGTTTTTTGCTTTAGTTACATTACTTACCTCTACATCTGTCCATTTGTCAGCCTATCTTATTTTTTATGCATTTCCAGATAAATTTTAGACATTAATACATTTTACCCCTAAACTCTTCAGAATGAATAACAGTAATGAGTTCAAATATTTGCTTATAGTCTTTCTTTTTTTAGATAAAATTTATCTGAATGAAATGTTCACATTTTAAGCATACCCTTTGATGATTTTTGACAAATACTTTTGCCTTTCTAACTCCAAATCCTATTAAGGTGTAGGACATTACTATCACAACTGAAAAGTTCCCTTGTACCTTTTCCCAGTCAATCCATGACCCCACCTCTCTTAGAGAAAACTACTGTTTCGATTTTTTTTTTACTATAGATTAGTTTTTCTTGTTACACAATATTATATAAATGGAATTGTGCAGTATTTACCCTCACACATTGTTGACATATAAAATTGTTTATTATAAGTTTGAATACATGCAAAAGATGTCATTTCTGATGTATTTCAAATTTTGACATTTTAAAAGAAAATGGTCACATCCCTCATTTTAATGCATTCAATAGAAGCTAAATACCAGTGTGATCGGCTACCAACCATCATCCATTTTTTTCTTTTATCAGATTTGATATTTGAAATGACAACATGAAATTTTTGATCAAGACTTGTAGATGATGGTGTCTTCAATTTTTAAACATTCCTCAATGATGAGAAACTTAATTCAAAATAATTTTTTAAATTGAGGTATAATTGACATGCAACATTATATTAATTTTGGGTGTACAACATAATGATTTAACAGTTGTATATATTCATCATCTATTTTAAAAAGTACATGAAAAACTCCTCTTTAATACGGTGAAAGTTTTATGTCTTTCTTTTTTTTCCTCCTTAAACTTGTATTTTATTTCACTTTTTCCATGAAGTGTAATCCTAAAGCAATGCATTTTTAATGTGTGAAAGATTTTTCTTGAATGCTCTTTTATACTTGTTCAAACAAATATTATTATATGTTTATTAAAAGAAATTAATGTTTCCTCCTGAGACCATAAGGCTCTGAGTGTTAATTAATTTCTTCTAGGCTGAGTTATCATTAAAATTATTCTTAGTATACAATTAATTAAAATAACAAATACAATTTAAATAAGCAATCATTAAACATAAAATATTACTGGAAATGCATCTGTTAGTGAGATTGGTAGGGTTGGGATTTTTTTCTACTAGTTCATGTATCCATGAATGAATATTCCTTATTGCTAGAACAACACAGGGCTCAGTATAATTTCCCTTAATATTTTTTATTGCTTTGATATTAATGCTAAGAAAGTTTGTTTAGACAAATAAGTAGATGAGGATGGAAGGAGTTGTTACAGCAATGCCAATCAATTCTTTAAACCCCTTCTGAATTGTATGCCCCAATTCACATATTGATCTATCATCAAAAACTATTTCTAATGATCAATCAGCTGACAACTTTAGTGTTTCTTCAATTTTATTGAAAACATAGTTGGAACCCTTCTAACTGACAAGAGCATTTGTTACCCATGTTATAGTCATTCACTATATTAATGTCGTTGTTAGTGGTCTCAGTACCTAAGGAATTTTTCAAGTTGCTGGCCCAAAGATTTTTATATAAACTCTGGAGAAATGTACTGTAATCGGATTTCAGATGAGTGAGAGGTAGCTTGTGAGGGAAGACACCTTGATCACAGGCATATTCTCAGGCAGATTGATTCTAGGAAGGAATACACGTGAAAATTGAGGATCTGGAAAATTGATTCTTCTAGAACTATTCACGTGGGAGTACCCTCTGGAAAGATTTCTTACATTGCCATTATATGCATGCCCCAGAGATAGAAGGCTGTTTTAGGCCACGAGAATGGATGATATGGCCAGGGAGAATGTGAAAAGGGTTGAGAACAGAAACTTAAGAACAACAGCAATTTAGGAAGTGGGCAGAGATGTAACACTCAAAGTAGACTGGGAAGAAATGACCAGAGAGGTAAGAGAAAACTCAGAAGAAAGTGATGTCACAGAGGCCGAGGGAGAAAAGAGCTTCTGAGGAGGGAATGGCCACCGTACAAATACCTCAGCAACAATAGGTGGATTATAGTCCATTGGAATTGGTATTATGGTAATTTAGGGCCTTGACAACTGGTGTAAGAGCTATTTCAGAATAGTGGAGGCAGCTGTGCTGGAGCCAGACTGCAGTTTAGGAGTGAAAGGACAGTGGGGAGCTCATGATGATTGCTCTTTCCGGAAGCTTAGCTAAAGGGGTGAAGCAAGATAAGGGGGAAGCAAGTTTTCCTTTTTTCTTTCCTTCCTTCCTTAATGGGAAAGATCTGGACATGTTCTTAGTCCTTGAGGAAGATGTCTATGGAGAAAGAAAGGCTGAACAAGAAGTAAAGCAAGGGCAGAGTCTCGGAAGAAATAGCAAGTGGCTGAGAGCCAGAGCGCTGGTGGGGATTTACATCTGGAGACAGGAGAAAATAGGTAAGCGTGGAGTTGTAGAAAGATTTTGTTTTCTGTATCTCATAATCCCAATATTTGAACTCTCTGTCATCTGATTTTGCTGGCTGTGGAATATGCTGCTTGGATTTTTGTGTCTCGCCTCCTTGTGTATTGTGTGATTTCTTTCTTCTTTCTTTTCTTATTGTAAGCTGCTCATTTTCCTTGGAAAATTGTAGAGATTCTTTGAGTCCTCAGTTGAGGTTTTATTCCTCCAGAGAGGGTATACTTTGACTTCTGCAAAATCATCTTAAGGCACTACCACAGAGTATTAATTCAGATAACAAGTGCATTTACAGGCTGGCTTTACAAGTTCCCTGGGGAGATTTCCCCCACTCACCATGATCAAAATACGTACATATCCTTTTGCATGATGGGGTTATTTCCTATCTACTCGTACCTTGAAGGTGTAGCCCTTGGGAGGGGGCACGAGGTTTGGGTGGGGTCTCCTAATAGACTCCTTACCTTAGTGGGATCTCAGGCTTTACTTCATGAACCCCAAGCCTTTGCAACTGTTGAAACAGAAACTCGGGGCCAAAGCTGGTCTTGGTAGCTGCTTACTTCCTCGGGTTCTTGCTTTCACTTCATTTTGGCCTTTGTAGATTCCCTTCCTTTTGTGCTAGCTAAGAAATGTGTTTTTTAAAAGTTGCTTAAATATTTTCTCCAGTGCTTAGTTTCAATGGAGAAGGTAGTTCAGGATATCAAGTCTGCCCTAGTGCTGGAAAAAGAAGCCCAATGTGCCCACTGTTGTGATTTTGGTTTTGATAAGCAGGACATGAGCAGTGCTTTGACTGCTGGGTTTGCAGCATATTAATCCTGTTGCTATGCAGTTGTTACTGGAAAATAGTCTGTGGGCTCAGGGTTTCTAAACCAACCATGTCTTGGATACCCAGAGAAGGAAGGAAGGTGAGGGCCTTGGTTTGCTAATTACAAACTATCTCCATGGTCACAGGTTACTGAGCTCTCCTCTCACAATGTTTTCCCAGCAGCATTCAGGCAGCTATGGCTTCCTCTCATTATTTTTCAGCTTCTGGTGTTTGCTGGTGAGAGGAAGGAGTGTATACGTGCTTGTGCAGGCATGTATGAAGCAAGAGAGGACTATGAAACAGGAGAAGGGGGCAAACTCAAAGGATAATTGATTGTTTCCACAGGACAACCTTAGGAGTAGGGAATAACATACTCATTTTAATTTTCACTTTTATAGGGGGATGGAGGAAGGAGAGGAACATAACCAATTCAGGTATAAGTTCTAAGTCTGAATGTTTATTGTGTCTTCTAGATGATCCTCATTTGAATCATCTGAATTAGGAAATTAATTAATTAAAATTTACAGAATAATCATCTGGTATTATTTTAATGTGACTTTTCTTTTTGTTTCTAAGTTTCAACAGAAGTCCCAAAAGACTGAGGGCAAAGTCATAGGTACTTAAGGACCCTTACATTCTAAAGCAAGGTGAAAGATTATCTGCATAGGCAGGGTTCTCTAGAGAAACGGAACCAACAGGATGTATGTGTATATATAGTATAAGGAGTTGGTGCATGTCATTTGGAGGCTGAGAAGTCCCAAGATCTGCAGTCCTTAGGCTGGAGACCCTGGAGAGCCAATGGTGTAGGTCCAGTCCAAAAGCTGGTAGGCCCAAGATCCAAGAAGATCTGATGTTTTCAGTTGGCGTCTGAAGGCAGGAAAAGACCACACAGCTCAAGGAAGTCAGGCAGGAGGAGTTCCCTCTTACTCAAACTTTTTGTTCTATTCGGGTCTTCAACTGATTATACGAGGCCTGCCCACATTAGGGAGGCAAATTGCTTTACTCAGTCTACCAATCAAATGTTAATCTGAACATAGACACATCCTCACAGACATATCCAAAATAATAATCATCACACTGTCTATGTAGGACTTGCAAAAAGATGGAATGAAACCTGGTTCTGCCACCCAAGGGCATCCCTTATCATCTTGGCTAAGAGAAGGCTAAGAGTACATTGACAGATGGAAAAGAGAGGGTCAGTCACACTTCACCAAGGAGAGCAGTGAGGGAGGGGGTGCTTTCCTTCCCCAACTTCAAGTCAGCTGTAAGAGGCTTCAAGAAAACCCCTGGAGGGCTTGATGTATGTCCGCTGGAGTTTGAGGAACAGAAGAACTGGTCCTTGACTCATGATAGGGCTACAATGAGAGTGACAGGACCTAATGACACAAGTGTTTCCTGTGGACCAGACATGGGTCCTTTGGAGAGACCTAGACTTGGGATGTCCTAAAAGAGACCTTGTGCAAGAGGAGTTCCCAGCAGAGGTGGGGACAATTAGAAGTCAGAGGCTTAAGAGATATTCATGATTGCATGGCTGGAAGGGGCCTTACCCAAATCAAGAGAGCTAAAGATGGGGAGGGGGCTTCAGAGACCTTGCAAAGTGGCCCTTGAGAGAAAACAACTAATGTGGACATGTGCTACCTCTAGGGGTCAAGTAAGACCATCTTTCTTTTGCTTGCTTTGCGTACTTGACCCTGGAGAGTGGGGGAGGGGGAGGATGGGGTAAAGAGATGGGAGTTACCACAGTCTCTTCCCTTCAGGCTTCTTAGTGTCAGATAGGCCCAGGCTACGGCTGGGGGAAGTCTTAGATGGAATGAGGAGTTGGAGATTTGAATTATTCTGGACTGGGATTCTTATTAACTGGAAGGCACCAGGACAGCTTTGGGAACTGCCTGAGATTTCATGCAGGGGTGGTGAAGATGACTGCTGCAGAGCAGATATCCTCGGTACGTGGTGAGAAAGGACAAAGTTGCTTGTTTGCACCCTTCTGAGTGTGGAACGATACCTTCAGTGTCCTGAAAAAAATAACTGCCATTCTAGGAATTTGTACCCAGCAAAAATAACCTTCAAGACTACAAGAAACAAAAATATTTTCAGGCCAATAGAAACAGTCTTTGCCACCAAAAGACATGCATTAAAGAAAATACTACAAAATGTATTTCAGGGGCTTCCCTGATGGCACAGTGGTTAAGAATCCGCCAGCCCTGAATGCAGGGAACATGGGTTCGAGCCCTGGTCTGGGAAGATCCCACATGCTGTGGAGCAACTAAGCCCATGCGCCATAACTACTGAGCCTGTACTCTAGAGCCCGTGAGCCACAACTACTGAGCCTGCGAGCCACAACTACTGAGCCCACGTGCCACAACTATTGAAGCCTGCACACCTAGAGCCTGTGCTCCACAACAAGAGAAGCCACTGCAATAAGAAGCCCATGCACCGTAACGAAGAGTAGCCCCCACTCACCACAACTAGAGAAAGCTGTCGCATGGCAACGAAGACCCAATGCAGCCAATAAATAAATAAATAAATAGATAGATAAAAATGTATTTCAGGCAGAAGGAAAATGGTCCCAGCTGGACAGTCAGAGTTGCTAGGAGAAATGAAGAGCAAAGAAAACAGAAAATATATGGGTACAGTAAGTCCCTTACATATGAACCTTCAAGTTGCGAACTTTCAAACATGTCCCTGTATGCCAGCTGCTGTACTGTACTACTATACTTTTCAAGGTACTGTACCATAAGATTAAAAATGTTTTCCTTATCTTTTGTGTTTTTTTAATGTATTATTTGTGTGAGAAGCATTATAAACCTATTACAGTACAGTACCATATAGCCGATAGTGTTAGTTGGGTACCTAGGCTCACTTTGTTGGACTTATGAACAAATTGGACTTACAAACACGCTCTCGGAATGGAGCTCGTTCGTATGTAGGGGACTTACTGTATATCTGAATAAATAGGCAACCATAGTTTTCCCACTAAACATGGAATGCAAGCTTAATCAGTTTAAAAATAATATTAAAGGAGGGTTGACAGGGGAACTCTTGAGGCAAATGACGCTTGGTTTACTCTTATGGTATCTGGTAGTTTAGTGGTGTTAAGGGGTGAAGACATGAGGGAACTAACTAGAAAGCCTTTTAAGATTCTTTTAAGGAGAACATAAGAGTTGGAAGGGACCCTAAAGGTCAATCATTCTAATCTCCTCTTTGTACAGCTGGGGAAACTGAGGTCCAGTGAGGTCATGTGGTTTTTTGGTGGTTAAGGCAGGGCCAGATCTCAGGTGCCCAGATTTCTCACCAAGGTGCTTTCAACTCATAAATGCCCATTGTCTTAGGTGTGTATATTGAAATACTTCCATCTTCGTGCACTCACATTATCACTTTATCCATAATGAATCTCATTTGGCCATGTTTCTTCTTCTTCACCCAACTTCTAAAGACTTTTTAGGCATTTAGCAGCAAAAATTTACTGTCATTTACAAACATGGAAAATTCGTGGGGCATTCCATGTTCAAGCTAGCTACGCAAGAATTACATGAGACTCATCCGGTCGCAGAGTTTTTGATGGGAATAATGTAAATAACAGACTTTATTGAGCATGTAATGTGCAGAGCTCTATTCTAAGCTCATTACAGTTATTAATTCATTTAATCCTTAAGACAACTGTATGAGTTATTACCATTTTAAAAATGAGGAAACTGAGGTACAGAGGAGTTAAGTAACATGCCCAAGATAAACAGTGACAATGTTTGGTTTCAAATCCCAGAGGTCTGGCTAGAGAGCTTACATTCTTACCCTTGCATTGGTCATTCACCAATGTTGAGTACCTACTATGTGCCAGGCATTGCGCTAGGCACTGGGGATATTGAATAAGATACCTGCTTATGGGAGCTAATGGGCCAAAGGAAGCAACAGTCTTTTAAAGGAGAAATTCTAATATCATTGACAAGTGCTTCAATAAAAGGGGAGGGGGAAGGGTAAGCTGGGACGAAGTGAGAGAGTGGCATGGACATACATACACTACCAAATGTAAAATAGATAGCTAGTGGGAAGCAGCCGCATAGCACAGGGAGATCAGCTCGGTGCTTTGTGACCACCTAGAGGGATGGGATAGGGAGGGTAGGAGGGAGACGCAAGAGGGAGGAGATATAGGGATATATGTGTATGTATAGCTGATTCACTTTGTTATACAGCAGAAACTAGCACACCACTGTAAAGCAATTATACTCCAATAAAGACGTTTAAAAAAATGTATAGAATGATTTGGGAACACAGAGGAGAGCTAGGAAAGGCTTCAAGGTAGAGAGGCCATTTTAGCTAACACTTGGGGACTGAGTTGGAGTTTGATAGAGAGGAAGTATGTTTCATGGGCTGCTGGTAGGGAGACTAGACAAAGAGATAGCAAGGAGTTGGGTGTGGCTAGAGACAGACTGTGTGTCTGGGAGGAGAGCGGAGAGATAGCAGAGTGGATAAAATGACATTTGGGGCCAAATTGTGAATGACATTTTCTCTTTATGTCTGCTAAGTTATTGGAACTTTATTTCGTGAGAAGCAGGAGAATGACGTCAGATTTGTGTTTTACCAAAGAGAGGACTGAATAGTGAGGGGGGATACATTCATTCAATAAGTGTTAACTGAGCCAGATCCTCTGTAAAATGACCAGCTACGGCCTCAGAAAGCCTGCAGATGTTCTGAAAGAGGAGAAGGCGTCTACCCAAACCTCCTATTTCAAGACCAACACTGAGTCCTAAGTGAGAAGTACCCAGTGCTCCAAGTGCAGGGAGAGTTCAGAGAGGCGAGACGCCTTCAGGCCGGGAGAGTCGGGGAAGGCCTCAGGAGTGGGGGGCATCGGAGGGCTGGGCTTTGAGTGATTAATGTGATTTGAAAGGCAGAGAATGGTGGTGGGACAAACATGGGCGTGGGCAGTGTGTGCAGGGAAAGGTGAATCGTCCCTTTTGGCCGGAGTGCAGGGTACGTGAAGGGCGCCTGGTGGGAGCCACGGGCAGGCCTTGAATCATGTTTCCCAAAGTGTGGTGCCACTAGGGGATTCACAAGATGATTTCTGGTGGTACATGATGGACGTTTTAAAGTTAGGTGTTTAAATTCATGTACACTGAAAATATGTAAACAGTAATTATAATATTGCTTACAGTGATGCAAAGTAAATGAGGCAATTTAATCAATATTCAGGAAGTAATAATATAGATGGTACATTGATATGACAGAATCATCAAGGGAATAAAGATTTGGGAAAATTGGGCTAAGGAGTTTAGAATGATTTAGGAGGGTAGGTGCACCAGAGTGGTGATTCAATAGAAAGATCAATCTGAGAGTTGGTGTGAAGTGGATTAAATTGAAAAAAGAGATCTGAGCTGGAGAGATCAGTAAGGAAACGACCATAGTGCATCAGTAATAAGAGTTTCCTCTTTCAGGAGCCTGTGCTGCTCAAGTTCTTATTGTAAATTCATCAGCTTGCGGCACATGGAAGCCACACGTGCTGTCGGAAGTGGCCACGATCTCTCCTACCGCCTTTCTGCAAGAGAGGCATCTCTTGGTTTTGGCAGTGGTGTTTTGAAGATTTGACAGATTACACATCACAGTTTCATCTCTAAGCTCCTTTCCTTGGAATCACTGCCACTCTTTTTGCACCAAAAAGTTCATCTAATGCGATGGAAGAAGTCTGTGAAAGAGGGGAAAAAACAAGTCTTTCAGAAACTGTCAGGCCGATGCCTCAAAACTGCACAAGAACCTCAAGCTCTATTCCAACGAAGCAAAAGAGCACGAAGGCAAGCCAAGGCTTCCCGTCCCACCCCAGTGTCCAACTCTTGTGCAATTTTTATCTTTAGGCCTTTTGCAATGTCTTCTTAAGATACTGCAACCCACATTTGAAATGTTCTTCCTGTGAGAAATTATGCGTTGAATTTACGCATTTTGAGCAAAGCTTGCTTGTCCAGGAAGGAAACCACAATGTTATTCTAACAGACAGATCTCTAGTAGCAGGGGAAGTGGCTCTGCCCATCTTGGGTGCTTCCTGCCTGCAGGTCTGTCAGCAGGTGCCATGACGTATTTTCCTTTTGTCCTGCACACCTGGGGTCTCTTCAATAGGTAATGCTTGTCTCTTCCTTCACCCTCCAAAGCAGAGGAGCCTGTCAGAGGCAGAGGAACATGCTTATACATAAGTGTTGGTAGAATGAATATATTTCTTCTCAGTTTCCTCTGTCACCTCTCACTATGCTTGGTGGCTTATTTGTTTAGTGGTTACCTTATCTCTCTGAATGCTATAAATGACTCAGAGAATGAGGCCAGGGGGAGGGTTTTGTGACGTGTGACCTGATATGAGTTGCTGTCTGGTAGCTCCTTTCTCTACTTCCTATCTCCCAAGCCTCCTATACGGTCCACACCCTTGACACGATGCTGTCTGAGTTTGTTTCCTGGGCAAAACCATAGGAATCCAGTTTGTCCTTAATGATCCTCTTGCCTTTCTTTCAGAATCTGTGGTAGGTCTCTGATTTTTTTTTTCCAGAATCTTTTCCCACTTCTTTGGGAATGTCACCACATTTTTTGGTGATTTTCCTTTGGGGAACACTCATCCCTCCTTGGAAGCTGTTTTACCGAGAGACTGCCAGTCTAGGTGTATTGTCTTGTGGCCAAGCTGAGCCCATGAGAGTTGGGCAGATTCCTTCTGATGGTGGTGACCATCCCTTAGTCCCTGCTGCCTGCATCTGTGGCACTTCCTTTGTTCCTGTCCTTTTCAAGGTTCAGTTGTTCCGCCTTTCCTTTGATGTTACAATATCTGCTTGCAATAAATTAGTTTTTTTCTGAAGTAAATCAGACTGTTACTGTTGTTTAAGATCAAAGAACCCTGAAAAGGCCACTCCCTGCTCCCTTTTCTCAGTGCTCTTCTAGCTCCCCCTCTGCTTCAAGCGCTGTCGTGGCTGCACACTTTTGTTAGACCAAGACCCAAATCCCAACCACAGCCTGCAGACACAGCCTGTCCCACTCTTGGTGGCCTCTCCACCCACCTTCTCCATCACTCTCTCTGCCGCCTGGTTCACTGTCTTTCCTCATCTTGAGTGTTCCATGCACTATCGTGTGGGGAATTCACACACGCTATTCTCTGCCTGCCTGGCTCTTGGAGTTGGCCTTCCCATGCCCTTCCCAACTCATGGCCAGGTTTACTGGTTAGGTGCTCTCTCAACACACCTGGTACCTCCCCATCATAACACTTGTCTCAATTTGTATACGTATACACATATAGCTACTTGTGGCTTATGTGATCATTATTTGTCTCCTTCACCAGGTGACAAGCTCCATGAAGACAGGAACTATGTTTTTGTCCCTGACTGTATGCTGATGTCTAACACGGCACCTGCTATGCGGTAATAGTCCAAACCATTTTTGTGGAATGAATACATAAGAAAACGTACAATCTGACCTTGTCAGACAACCTGAGATGTGAATTGTGCTCCCAGCCTTCCTCTCATCGGGGTTTCTGAGTTTCATCTGTCCTCTTTAGAGCTCCCATCTGCACTGGGCAATGGTGGATGCAGTGGTTCAATCAAACACATAAACATAGTTTCTGCTAACAAGCTTTCCCACAGCTCACCTTTCTCCAACATTCTCTCATACCCCTGCCTAATGTCCACCTTATACCACCAGATTGTATTCTCCTTTGGAGGCTCATTTCATGGGAGGATTATTATACCCGTGAAGGCAGGAACTAGGGGTGTAAAGACTAATTCTTTTTCTGGTTCTGCCAAAGTAGCAGGGTGGACATTAGCTAATTCATTTAATCACACTGAACCTTAGTTTCCTCATCTTTAAAATGGGGATAATACCTCTTCTACTATATCATACAGTCAGTCATCTCTTGGTGTCCACAGGAGAATGGTTCCATACCCTCCCCACTTCCCACATCTACCAAAATACAAGATGCTCAAGTCCCTTATGTAAAATGGCATAGTATTTGGATATAACCTCCCACATCCTCCCTTATATTTTATATCATCTCTACTTATGGTACTAATACAGTGTAAATAGTTGCCCATGGGGCAAATACAAATTTTGCCTTTTGGAACTTTTTTTTCTAGAAATTTTTTCCCTGAATATTTCCTATTTGTGTTTGGTTGAACCCACAGATAGGAAGGGCTGACTACCTGGTGGTGGTGAGGATGTGAGGAGATGATGAATGTCAAAGCACTTGGGAAAACTGCTCAATGGATATAAAGTATAAGAAACATTATCACCTCCATTTGGCACACTCCAAATACTACAATGCCTTAATCTCTCTGCACTTATTTCATCTAGTAAGTGAAATAAGATGTGCTACTAGTTGCCACTGAGTACCTACCAATAGCCAGGCATGGAGTAAAAGGCTTCGTATATGGGATCTCATTTCATCCTCACAAGATTATGAGGCAGACAATAGTTTTCATCATTTGGGGAGAAAACTCAGGCTGAGAGAGGTTAAGCAATTTATTCAAGGTCACACAACTTACAAGTTGGGGAGCTGGGGTTCAAATCTGAGCCTACTGACTCCAAGGCCAGTGCTCTTCACCAGGACCCACAGGGCCTCCCCTGCAAATCCCTCAGGTGGCCAAAAAAAGGCCCCACTCTGCTAAGTGCTCCCATGCTCTGGGCACTGTGTTGGCTGATAGACATCCTTCCTTTCCCTTAATGTTTACACTATCATCATCATTTCACAAGTGAGGAAGCAGAAACTTAGAGAGGGAACCTGGACTTCCGCTCCTGGGTAGGATAGAGAGAGTTGCAACAGGCCACCACCACTATCACTGCAATAACACAGTAACAAGAAGAAAACTGGGTAAGTTGTCAGGGTCATGTACTGAAACAATGGAGAGCAGTGGAAGCAATGAGCAGGAGGAGAACTAAACTAGAGAAGGAGCCTTTCCTAGGCCAGCTAATCCCTACTCATTTTCTTCCCTGGGGGTACTTGCCTATTCTGAGCATGGGTGTGGACTTGACCTGAGCAAGCAGACTCCACAGAGGGAAAGAGAAACCACAGAGGTTGTGGCCATCTCCGAGGGGCTGGTATAACAGATGAGAAACCACAAAGGCCAGGCTGGTTTTCCCCATGGGACGTTGGCTGAGCTCTGGAGAAGCTGATAAGAGGGCTCAATAAGCCGGGAGCTAAATCTGGGACTGATTTGCCTGCATCACAGGCTAGTTTTGTTTTGAGTTTCTTTTCTGGGGCCCATGGGGCCCAAAGGATCCTTGCCACTTCCTCCCTTTGGCATCTGTATTCCTCTGCACCAAACCCGTCTAGATTTTCTGCGACAGGTAGTTTTTCGGAGACATTGGCGCCCCCTGCTGTCAGAGAGCAGCTCTGCAAGGACTTGGAGCCTGCCTTTAGCATCTTCTGTCCTGATAACCATTCTCCCAAGAATCAGGGGTTTAACCTTGATGATCATTTCCAAAGTCTGAGATTTTGTCTCACTGGTCTCCCTTGAGTGCTGACTGTCTAGATTGGTAGATGCCCGTGGCTGTCATTTCCTCGTCTGTAAAACAGTCAACAGTGACCACTTCCCAGGTTGGTTGTGCATTAAGGAAGGCAGTGGATAAAGTTCTTAACGTTGCCTGGTATACAATTAGTGCCTGGTAAACAGTAATAATAGCAGTGGTGTTTGCTAAGGCTGCCTTAGGTTCTTCTCAAAGCTCCTCAAAGCAGGCAGCCCCGGCTGTCCCTCTCAGTGGTGGTGAGAGCTGCTCTGACTCTGGATGTTCTGGAACGTTCAGATGTTCTCAGCCCTCCTCGCAGTAGGACACCAAGGACCTGGAGGCTGGTGCCCAAAACCAGGAAGAGGAAGACCTGAGCTGTGGCAAGGTGAGTGCCAGGCAGTTCCCCTGACTTCACCCTCCAGTCTGTTAACTGGGTAGCCTTGGCAATTCTCAAGCCTCAGGCCTGTGGGAGCTGAGGTTGCTAAAACTGGCTCTGAAAAACTGCCTTTCTGAAGGTTGCATCTTGGACCCCTCTTAGAAGATGAAACCTCCGACTTCCCTTACGTCTGAGTTGACTTCGCAGGGAGATCAGGCCTTCGGAGTCTGTGGCTTTAGCGCTGGTTCACGCCGTTTCCTGTTTTTCAGTTTCTCCAGCTCTCAAGTTCCCGTGTACCGGTACCCCTCACAGCGTGGGTCTCGCGGAGGTTTCTTTCCTGGCAACAAAGAAGACTTCGCATCACTCTTCATTTTGAAAGCGCACACCGTCCCTTGGGCACCCCTCTCCGTTCCCTAGATCTTGGCACCACCTCCCCCGAGGCCCCGCCCCTGACCCGCCCCCTCCCAGGGTGCTTTGCGTCAGCTCTGGTCGAGCGGACGAGTGGACGCAACTGGCTGCAGAGTCGCGGGACTTTTTTCTCCGGGTGTCACGCGGCCTACGACCCAGGGACGGGGACACAGCCAGCAGCAGCCTGCGGGGACGGTCAGAATCTGAGGTATTCCAGATAACCTGGGCACTGCCGGGCAGCCCCCTGCTGACTCTGAGCCACTCTTTTATTTTCTGCCTTCTCAGCATTTTGACGCTATGACTTTTAGATTTCTACCTGCTCACACATTGCCGCATACACGGACTTAGGTTTGGGCCTTGTGATTTTGTTCAGTTCTAGAGTTGCCAGATACAAGATATCTAGTTAAATTTAAATTTTAGATAGAGAAGGAATCCTTTTTTTAAAAGTTTAAGTATGTCCCACATATTGCACAGGAGATACACTAAAAAAAGTTTACTTGTTTATCTGAAATTGAAGTTTCACTAGATAGCTTCTGTTTTTATTCAGTAAATGCAGTAACTCTATTCTGGTCTTTCTTGTCAGGGGCCTCCCTGCGCTAAGGAACTTTCTGGAGGAGGCTCTTTAGCTGACAGCGGGGACTGCACCACTCTTCAGATTAGGAGCGTCACCGCGATGATTTCTTCCTTAGACTGGGAGCTCCTTGGAGGCAGGACTGGCGCTCTCCTCCTCCCACTACCGCTTCAGATGCTCTGGGTAAACCTGTCTGCGTGCAGGGTCTCGAGCTACGGCCCGAAGGCTGGGCCCGTTGTGAACCATTTGGGTGAGGGGCTCCCTTTCCTGAAGAGGTACCGGTCAGGCTTAAAACCACCCGTGTCCTGGTGCTGCCTACCTGCACGGGGACTACATTTCCTGAAAGAGGGACTGGCTTGTGAGCAGCAGGGAAACCTGGAGGGGGAATTCCCATGGTCACAGGTCTGGTGATGTCTGCCGGGCTGGGGGATGTGACCTGAGCTTCCACCCAGTGGGCTTCCTCCAGGTGCCTTGTGCCATTTTGCAGGACACACAGGTTCATTTGATACTTTTCTGCGGCATGTGGTTTAGGATAAAGGGCAGACCTGGACTCCCTCCTCTACGCAGTGGCCTTTCAATTTCCTGGCTTGTGCTTCATCTCAGAACAAGGGGAACAACTCCTTTGTTATGTGCATGAGGAGAAACAATTTGAGCAGAATTCGGCTCTTTTGGCTCTCAGTCCAGTGCTTAGCACTGGCTGTCTCTGGGGAGTTGGCGAAGGAGGGTGCAGAGGAGGATGGCTTGGGGCAGGAGATTTACCCATGCCCCAAACTCTGGCAGCGGCGACTGGTTGTTG
This sequence comes from Balaenoptera physalus, assembly GCF_965194825.1. NCBI lineage: Eukaryota > Metazoa > Chordata > Mammalia > Artiodactyla > Balaenopteridae > Balaenoptera > Balaenoptera physalus. Next base: position 95,066,039 of record NC_138882.1, on the reverse strand, counting down.
CTTCTCTTCTCAGCAGAGATGACAGAAAGTGTCAAAGCCACATATTCACTGGAGGCAGAGTCTGAACACTTGAAATAAGATTTAGTGACTCATTCGGTCCTGGGCTTGGGACTCTGAGAATCCCTGCGGGTTATATACACTGATAGCTGAGCTAATCTTAGGAAGGTGGACAGGGGCATCTTCTGGTGTTTATATTTTGAAATTTCCCCTTTTCTCCTCCATTCAGGAAAAATAAGTTTTATCTTTGTGTTGTGAAGCTGAGGAGGCCTCTGGAAGCCTGTCATCAGTGAATGACAAAGTCAAGGTCTGAACACTAGTGACAGAGAGCCTTGGGCTCAAGCAACCCCCTTCCCTTCTCCCTTATTCCTTCTTCCTCTCTGCCCTTTGATGTCCACTCATTTCCAGTAACCTGTGCTGATGTGCAGATCAACCAACGCAGGTTCTCTTACAGGCACAGAGGTTACCCCTAATGTCCCCTGCCTCAGTGGGGCCCATCTGAAAGGGTGTCTCTTTTTTTAAAAAGTGCAGCTGTTTCTGCTTTAGCTGGAGCTCTCCTTAGTTCATTACCCCCACCTCCCATCATTATCATTGTCTTTTGCTACATTTCACATCTCTAAATGCCCCTTAGAGTCCTCTGTTGGGACTTGCCCAGTCCTCTGGTGGGGGAGGGCTACTCCTGCCAGTTGGTATTTCTAAACTGCAATCCCTTCCCTTGGGCTCTTTTCCACTTCCCCACAACCTCTTGCCCACCTGGCAGCTCTTAAGGGTGACTGATGGTGTTGTCTCCCATTATGTTGCCAGAGGGGAGAAGGTGAAGAGGCTGAGTGAAAGAGAGGGGCCTGGGTCTGGGGGTAGGTGGGCTTGTTTCCCTAAAGGGGCCTGGAGGTCCTTTTTTTTTAAAATTAATTAATTAATTAATTTTTGGCTGCGTTGGGTCTTCGTTGCTGCGTGCGGGCTTTTCTCTCATTGCGGCGAGTGGGGGCCATTCTTTGTTGCGGCGCACGAGCTTCTCATTGCAGTGGTTTGTCTTGTTGTGGAGCACGGGCTCTAGGCACGCGGGCTTCAGCATCTGTGGCATGTGGGCTCAGTAGTTGTGGCTTGCAGGCTCCAGAGCACAGGTTCAGCAGTTGTGGTGCACGGGCCCAGTCGCTCCGTGGCATGTGGGATCTTCCCGGACCAGGGCTCGAACCCGTGTTCCCCGCATTGGCAGGCAGATTCTTAACCATTGCGCCACCAGGGAAGTCCCTGGAGGTCCTTTTTAATACCTTAAATTTCATGCATGGACTCTCTGTGGTCAATGACGTAAGTTTTTATTTAAAAACCAAGTTTTAGAAAGGACTTCTCCCCCTCCCCCCAGCGTTGATGTTCTGGCATGAGAATAGTTTATCCTTAAACAAGACATAAAAAGAATTTACCGTAACGTTGATTATATTAAAATAAAGAATTTATGTTTATTAAACATCTTAAAGACAAGTTGTACACTGGAAGAAGATATTGGCAATACATGTAACTTGCAAAGGATCAGTATCAAGATTATACATGCAGAATTCTTGCAATTCAATAAAAAGAGAACGAACAACTCAATAGGAAAGGGATAAATGACATGAACGGGGGTTTTACAGAAAAGGAAATTTATATGGCTAAGAAACATGTGGAGAGGTATTGAGTCTCATTAGTTATCAAGGAAAAATAAATTAAGACAACAATGAGTTAACATTTATCTGATTGATTGGCAAAAATTGGCTGTGGAGGTGCTGGTCTGTTAATACAGGGCATTGGAAAAGATGTCAACATTCATTCATTTACTCAATAAAAATTCATCCAACCCTACTTTGCACTAGTTACTCTTTTAGGTGCTCAGGACATAGCAGTGAACAAAGAGACAAAAATGCCAGTTCTTGTGGTGGCTTACATTCTTCTGGGAGGAGATGGACAATAAGCAATAAATATAATAATTAGCTAGTTATATAGTATGCTAGAAAGGGAGATGTAGAAAGAGGTGAGGATAATTGAGCATGATGGTGGGGCTGGTGAGGTTAATTTCAATTTAAATGGAGTAAGTCAGGGTATACCTCATTGAGAAAGTGACATTTGAGAAAGATTTGAAAGGCGTGAGGGAGTGAATTGTGCAATGCCTGGGGGAAGAGCATTTCTGGCAGAGGGGATAGCCAGCGTAAGAGCCCTGAGGTGAGAGATAACAGGATTTCTTATACCTTGTCAGTGGAATGTAACTTAGTACAACCTCTTTGAAAAAACGGTTTGGCATTATCTTGTAAATTTGAACAGCAATTCTACTCCTAAGTATATACCCAAAAGACACTCTTTTAGATGTGTGCTGGGGAAATGTACAAGAAATGTTCATAGCAGCAATGCTCACAATTGCAAAAAAAATGAAATAACTCAAATGTCCACACATGGGGTTTTAAACCATACTGTCAAGGTATAAGTTCCAGTTATATACTGCTGTAAAACAAATCATTGTTTAGTGGCTTAAAACAATGAGAATCATTTTGTTATCTTTCATGGTTTCTGTTGGTCAGAAATTTGGATAGGTCATAGAAGGAATGGCTTGTCTCTCCTCCACAACATCTGGGGACTCAGCTGGAAAGACTTGAAGATTGGGGTGACTCAACAGCTGGGATCTAGAATTATCTGGAGATGTCAGGAGTCACATAGTTTGTGGTTGATGCTGGCTGTTGGCTAGGATCTGAACTGGGCTGTTGGACAGAAAACCTACACATGGCCTCTCCATGTGGGATAGTTTGGACTTTCTCACAGCCTGGTGGCTGGGTTCCTAGAGTGTGTGCCCCTGAAGAGCAAGGCAGCAGTGCATGAACTTTTTATGATTTAACCTTTAAAATGACAGTGTTACTTCTATCTCACTGTATTGATAGAGGCAGATACAAAGGTCCACCTAGGTTCAAGGGGAAGGGACGTGGACACCACCACTCAATGGGAAGAATATCAGGACAACATTGTAAGAAAAGCATGTGGGATGGGAGATACTGTTGTGACTATCTTTGAAAAATACAACTTGCCACAGTCTACCCTCTGGCCACAACAATTCAAATCGCTCTCATACACAAAATACACTCATCCCCTCCCCTGAGACTTCCAAGGCTTATCCCATTATAGCATCAGCTTGAAGTCCAAGATCTCATCATTTAAATCAGGTTCAAATGTGAATGAGGCTACTCTGATGAGGTCCTTAAGGATCAACTTGAGTATATTCTTCTCAGTCTGAAGAACTGTGGACTAAAGAGATGTTTTCTGCTCCCCACATAGGCAACATACGATGGTAGGTTAGGCATATGTTCTAGACCCTTTTGTTCATAAAGAGGAAAATAAGAGGCATATAGCAGTCACTGGTCCATAGTAATTCTGAAATCTATTTGAGTGCATACTGCAAGTTCGTTTCACAATTAGGGCTCAATTCTGCTCTCTGGGAATTATTGTGCGTAACTCTTGGCTCTCCCCTCTGGGATCTTGGGATTTTGATCTTCTGAGTCTCTTCTTTTTACATGTAAAACAGCTCATGTTTACAGCCGAGTGATTTTCTGAGCCTACCTTCGGCTTATAGAAGTTTGGGGGTTCAAAGCCCTCTTCATTTTGTATTGTCTGTCTCTCTCAATTGAAACTGGTATAATCCTTTGAAAACTTTGTGGCCTTTTATGTATCAGTTTATAATTCACTCCATTAATCAAAAGCCATGTCCACAGTGATGTTTGAGATAAGGTCTTCTCTACATTGGGCTCCCAAGGAGGCTGCTTTGAAACAATGCCTTTGAGATATTACAAAGCTCTGTTTTTTAACAGAGAGAATCTGCAAGACATGCCCTTCGAATCGTTATAAGGGAGGAGGCATTTTGGAATGGTGGAATAAGGACCTCTGAAAATCAGTTCCTCTATAAAAGCAGCTAGAACACTGGAAAAGAAATGCCGTAATCAGTTTTTCAGAATTCTGGAAATTAACAAAAACTTGTAACAATTAGATGATTGTTTATTTTAAGAAACCGTCTTGGCAAGAACAGCAAGCTTTGTGGTATTTTAACTTGCTCTTTTCCCATCCACTCTCCCAAGCTCTGTGGTAGCCTTGAAAACCAACAGCCTTGGAACTGTGGAACCTGTGAAAACCAGTAGCATAGCAATCACTGAAGGGGGCAGAATGGGTTTGCAGTGCCCCAAGAAGCCCCATCTCCATGAATGAATAGAGAATTGTCATCACTTGACCAGTCTGGCAGCTTCCTGGAAAAGTCCCATTCATAGTGCTTATCTTGATTTGCCTGACTCAGAGTAGACTTAGTGAGGAAAGCTCTATCCCTTGAGTATTTGTTAAAAACAATCAGCTGCAGTTGTTTAACATCAAGCTACTTGAGGCAGTGATACCACTTAGGGCAAGAGACTGACCAAAAACTTGAAAGAAATATCTGAGGAATAAGGTGTACATAGAGGGCTCCATCCAAGAAACTCAACAAGCTCCAAGTAGGATAAATTCAAAGATATCTACACATGTCATAGTCAAACTGTTGAAAGTCAAAGACAAAGAGAGAATATTAAAATAAGAGGGAAACAACTTACCATATACAAGTATTCCTCAATAAGATTAACAGCTGGCATCATGTCAGAAACTGTGGAGGCCAGAAGGCAGTGAAACGACATATCAAAGTACTGAAAGAGTAATAGTGTTAACCAAGAATTTTATATTGAGCAAAACCCTCCTTCAAAAATGGAGAAATTATGGCATTCCAAGAGAAACAAAAAATTAATAAAAAAATTACTAGAACTTCCCTACAAAAAATACTAAAGGGAGTCCTTCAGGCTTAAATGAAAGGACACTCACCAGTAACTTGAATCCACATAAAGAAATAACATCGTAAAGGTAACTACATAAGTAAATATAAAAGGCAGTGTAAATATATTTTTGTTTGTAACTCTGTTCTTATCTGATTTAAAAGAAAATGCATAAATCAATAATTATAAAATTGTGTTGATGGGTTTACAATGTATAAAGATATAATTTATATGACAGTAATAGCACAAAGGAGGCAGGGAGTGAATAAAACCATATTAGAGCAAAGTTTTATACTATTGAAATTAAGTTGGTATTAATCTAAATGAGATTGTTTTAGTTAAGATGTTAATTATAATCTTCCACCACTAAGGCAACGACTAAGAAACTAAGTAAAAAAATTAAAGGAAACAACAAGGGAATTAAAATGGTACACTGGAAGATATCTATTTGACATAAAAGAAGGCAGTGATGCAGTAATAGAGGAGCAAAACCCATAAGACATATAGAAAACAAATAGCAAAATGGTAAGTGTAAATTCTACCTTATTAGTAGTTACATTAAATATAAATGTATTAAATACATCCAATCAAAAGGCAGAGACTGGCAGATGGATTAAAAAGCATGATCCAAATACTCAAGTCTACAAGAGACAAACTTTAGATTCAGTGACATAAATAGTTTGACAGTAAAAGTCTGGAAAAAGATATACCATGTGAACAATAAACAAAAGAGAGCTGGAGTCACTATGCTAAAATAGGCTTTAAGACAAAAATTGTCACTAGAGATAAAGAAAGGCATTTTATAATGATAAAAGAATCAATCTAGCAAGAAGAGATAACAATTATAAACATATATGCACCTACATGAAGAAAAAACTGAAAAAATTAAAGGGAGAAGTAGACAATACAAAAATAATAATTGGAGGATTTATTTAAAGATGGCGGTGTGGGAAGATGCAGAGTTAGTGTCTCCCCACAACTAGGGCACCTGCCAGCCACCGGTGGGGGACTCTGATGCCCAAGGAGATGGGAGGAACCCCAGAGTGAACCGGCAGGATGTAGTGGGACTGAGGGGGGAGGAGAAGTGGAGGCCAGACAAGATTGGCACCCCTGAGCCTGGGGAGGTCAGGAGAGGCAGGTGGGAGGGACTCTCCGGGAGGAGCGGGAGAGGAGCGGAGGGCGATCACCTGGCTCACTGGGGCTGGGGAGCCTGCTGAGCTCCCAAGCTGGTTCCCCCCCACTCCAGGGCCCCATCCAGGCCACGTGGGTCCTGGGGGCATAGGAGGGAGGCCGGGGAGATCAGGAGTGGCAGGCGGGAGGGGCCCTCCAGGAGGAGCGGGAGAGGAGCAGAGGGCAATTGCCCCACCCACTGGGGCCTGGGGAGCCTGCTGAGCTCCCAGGCCGGTCCCCTGCAATCCAAAGCCCCCTCCATGCCACGTGGGTCCTAGGGGCATAGGAGGGAGGCAGGGGAGATCAGGAGAGGCAGGTGGGAGGGTCCCTCCCAGACCCCAGACTGGAGGAGCAGTAGAGGAGAGGAGGGCATTTGCCCAGCCCACTTGAGCCCAGGAAGCCTGCTGGGCTCCCAGGTGAGGTTCCCTGCCCTCTGAGACCAGAGGGGGCGCGCATGGGATACTTCTGTCCCTTGAGCCTAAGCCCCACCCCCACAGCCCCTAGGGCCTTTTCCAGCCCTGTGGGTCCTGAGCGTTGGCCCCGCCCACTGCCCAAACCTCACCCTTTCTTAGCCTTGCTCTCCACAGCCAAGGCCATCCCCCCTGCTTTTTTTTTTCTTTCCCCTCCTCCTTTTTTTTTTTTACTATTGTGATACTGATGTACCTTCTGATTGTTGATTCATCTATATTTTTATTTTTACATTCTTTCTAACATATCTGTTAATTTCCTAGTCTAATTTTATTTTTTACTTTGTTATTGTTCTCTTTTTTTTTTTTTTGGCCACCCCAAGCGGCTTGCGGGATCTTGGTCTGTGAGCCTGGGGTCGGGCAGAAGCTCCTGCAGTGGGAGCTCCGAGTCCAAACCACTGGACTAACAGAGAACCTCAGACCCCAGGGAATATTCATCAGAGTGAGGTCTCACAGAGGTGCTCATCTCAGCACCAAGACCTAGCTCTACCCAATAGCCTACAAACTCCAGTGTTGGAAGACTCAGGCCAAACAACCAGTAAAACGGGAACACAATCCCACTCATAAAAAAAAAGAAAAATGAGATGGCAAAAAAAATATGTCACAGATGAAGGAGCAAGGTAAAAATCTACAAGACCAAGTAAATGAAGAGGAAATAGGCAATCTACTGGAAAAAGAATTAAGAGTAATGGTAGTAAAGATGATCCAGAATCTTGGAAATAGAATGGAAGCATGGATTGAGAAAATACAAGAAATGTTTAACAAAGATCTAGAAGAACTAAAGAACAAACAGAGATGAACAACACAATAACTAAAATGAAAAATGCACTAGAAGGAATCAATAACAGAATAACTGAGGCAGAAGAACGAATAAGTGAGCTGGAAGACAAAATGGTGGAAATATCTGCCGAGGAGCGGAATAAAGAAAAAAGAATGAAAAGAATTGAAGACAATCTCAGAGACCTCTGGGACAACACTAAATGCACCAACATTCAAATTATAGGGGTCCCAGAAGAAGAAGAGAAAAAGAAAGGGTCTGAGAAAGTATTTGAAGAGATTATAGTGCAGAACTTCCCAAACATGGGAAAGGGAATAGTCACCCAAGTCCAGGAAGCACAGAGAGTCCCATACAGGATAAACCCTGGGAAAAACACACCAAGACGCATATTAATCAAACTAACAAAAATTAAATTCAAAGAAAAAATATTAAAAAGCGGTAAGGGAAAAATAAAAAATAGCATACAAAGGAATCCCCATAAGGTTATCAGCTGATTTTTCAGTGGAAACTCTGCAAACCAGAAGGGACTGGCAGGATATACTTAAAGTGATGAAAGGGAAAAACCTACAACCAAGATTGCTCTACCCAGCAAGAATCTCATTCAGGTTCGATGGAGGAGTCAAAAGCTTTTCAGACAAGCAAATGCTAAGAGAATTCAGCACCACGAAACCAGTTTTACAATAAATGCTAAAGAAACTTCTCTAGGCGGGAAACACAAGAGAAGAAAAAGACCCACAAAAATGAATGCAAAACAATTAAGAAAATGGTAATAGGATCATACCTATTGATAATAACCTTGACTGTAAATGGATTAAATGCCCCAACCAAATGACACAGACTGGCTGAATGGATACAAAAACAAGACCCATATATATATATGCTGTGTACAAGAGACCCACTTCAGACCTAGGGACACATACAGACTGAAAGTGAAGGGATGGAAAAAGATGTTTCATGCAGATGGAAATCAAAAGAAAGCTGGAGTAGCAATACTCATATCAGATAAAATAGACTTTAAAATAAAGAATGTTACAAGAGACAAGGAAGGACACTACATAATGATCCAGGGATCAATCCAAGAAGAAGATATAACAATTATAAATATATATGCACCCAACATAGGAGCACCTCAATACATAAGGCAACTGCTAACAGCTATAAAAGAGGAAATCGACAGTAACACAATAATAGTGGGGGACTTCAACACCTCACTTACATCAATGGACAGATCATCCAAAATGAAAATAAATAAGGAAACAGAAGCTTTAAATGACACAATAGACCAGATAGATTTAATTGATATTTATAGGACATTCCATCCAAAAACAGCAGATTACACTTTCTTCTCAAGTGCACATGGAACATTCTCCAGGATAGATCACATCTTGGGTCACAAGTCAAGCCTTGGTAAATTTAAGAAACGTGAAATTGTATCAAGCATCTTTTCTGACCACAGCGCTATGAGAAAGGAAATCAATTACAGGAAAAGAACTGGAAAAAACACAAATACATGGAGGCTAAATAGTGTGCTACTAAATAACCAAGAGATCACTGAAGAAATCAAAGAAGAAATAAAAAAATACATAGAAACAAATGACAATGAAAACATGATGACCCAAAATCTATGGGATGCAGCAAAGGCAGTTCTAAGAGGGAAGTTTATAGCAATTCAGTCTCACCTCAAGAAACAAGAAAAATCTCCAATAAACAATCTAACCCTACACTTAAAACAACTAGAGAAAGAAGAACAAAGAAAACCCCAAGTCAGTAGAAGGAAAGAAATCATAAAGATCAGATCAGAAATAAATGAAAAAGAAATGAAATGATCGCAAAGATCAATAAAACTAAAAGCTGGTTCTTTGAGAAGATGAACAAAATAGATAAACCCTTAGCCAGACTCATCAAGAAAAAAAGGGAGAGGACGCAAATCAATAAAATTAGAAATGAAAAAGAAATCACAACTGACACTGCAGAAATACAAAGGATTATAAGAGACTACTACAAACAACTATATGCCAATAAAATGGACGACCATGAAGATATGGTCAAATTCTTGGAAAGGTACAATTTTCCAAGACTGAACCAGGAAGAACTGGAAAATATAAACAGACCTATCACAAGTAATGAAATTGAAACCGTAATTAAAAATCTTCCAACAAACAAAAGTCCAGGACCAGATGGCCACAGGCGAATTCTATCAAACATTTAGAGAAGAGCTAACACCCATCTTTCTCAAACTCTTCCAAAATATTGAAGAGGGAGAGGAGAAACACTCCCAAATTCATTCTGCGAAGCCACCATCACCCTGATACCAAAACCAGACAAAGATACTACAAACAAAGAAAATTATAGACCAATATCACTGATGAACATAGATGCAAAAATCCTGAACAAAATACTAGCAAGCAGAATCCAACAGCGCATTAAAAGGATCATACACCATGATCAAGTGGGATTTATCCCAGGGATGCAAGGATTCTTCAATATATGCAAATCAATCATTGTGATACACCATATTAACAAATTAAGGAATAAAAACCATATGATCATCTCAATAGATGCAGAAAAAGCTTTTGACAAATTTCAACACCGATTTATGATAAAAACTCTCCAGAAAATGGTCATAGAGGGAACCTACCTCAGCATTATGAACGCCATATATGACAGACCCACAGCAAGCATCATACTCAGTGGTGAAAAACTGAAAGCATTTCCACTGGGATCAGGAACAAGAGAAGGATGTCCAATCTAGGCATTCTTATTCAACATAGTTTTGGAAGTCCTAGCCACAGCAATCAGAGAAGAAAAAGAAATAAAAGGAATACAAATTGTAAAAGAAGAAGTAAAACTGTCACTGTTTGCCGATGACATGATACTATACATAGAAAATCCTAAAGATGCCACCAGAAAACTACTAGGACTAATCGATGAATTTGGTAAAGTTGCAGGATACAAAATTAATGCACAGAAATCTCTGACATTCCTATACACCAACAACAAAAAAATCAGAAAGGGAAATTATGGAAACACTCCCATTTACCATTGCAACAAAAAGAATAAAATATCTAGGAATAAACCTGCTTAAGGAGGCAAAAGACTTGTGCTTAGCAAACTGTAAAACACTGATGAAAGATATCAAAGATGACATAAACAGATGGAGAAGTATACCATCTTCTTGGATTGGAAGAATCAATATTGTGAAAATGACTACACTAAACAAAGCAATCTACAGATTCAGTGCAATCCCTATCAAACTACCAATGGCATTCTTCACGGAATTAGAACAAAAAATCTTACAATTCGTATGGAAACACAAAAGACCCCGAACAGCCAAAGCAATCTTGAGAAAGAAAAACGGAGTTGGAGGAATTAGGTTCCCCGACTTCAAACTATACCACAAAGCTACAGTAATCAAGACAGTATGGTACTGGCACAAAAACAGAAATATAGATGAATGGTACAGGATAGAATGCCTAGAGATAAACCCACGCACATATGGGCACCTAATTTATGACAGAGGAGGCAAGAACATACAATGGAGAAAAGACAGCCTCTTCAATAAGTGGTGCTGGGAAAACTGGACAGCTACATGTAAAAGAATGAAATTAGAACACTCCCTAACACCATACACAAAAATAAACTCCAAATGGATTAAAGACTTAAATGTAAGACCAGACACTCTAAAACTTTTAGAGGAAAACATAAGAAAACACTCCTTGACATAAACCACAGCAAGATCTTTTTTGACCCAACTCCTAGAGTAACAGAAATAAAAACAAAAATAAACAAATGGGACTTGATTAAACTTAAAAGCTTTTGCACAGCAAAGGAAACAATAAACAAGAAAAAAAGACAACCCTCAGAATGGGAGAAAATATTTGCAAATGAAACAACAGACAAAGGATTAATCTTCAAAATATACAGACAGCTCATGGAGCGCAATATCAAAAAAACAAACAATCCAGTTAAGAAATGGGTGGAAGACTGAAATAGACATTCCACCAAGGAAGACATACAGGTGGCCAAGAGGCACATGAAAAGATGCTCAACATCACTAATTATTAGAGAAATGCAAATCAAAACTACAATGAGGTATCACCTCACGCTGGTCAGAATGGCCATTATCATAAAAGCTAGAAACAATAAATGCTGGAAAGGATGTGGTGAAAAGGGAACCCTCTTACACTGTGTCAATGTAAATTGATACAACCACTATGGAAAACAGTATGGAGGTTCCTTAAAAAACTAAAAATAGAACTACCATATGACCCTGCAATCCCACTGCTGGGCATATACCCTGAGAAAACTATAATTCAGAAAGAGACATGCACCACAATGTTCATTGCCACACAATAGCCAGGACATGGAAGCAACCTAAGTGTCCATTGACAGATGAATGGATAAAGAAGATGTGACACATATATACAATGGAATATTACTCAGCCATAAAAAGAAACGAAGTTGAGTTATTTGTAGTGAGGTGGATAGATCCAGAGTCTGTCATACAGAGTGAAGTAAGTCAGAAAGAGGAAAACAAATACCGTATGCTAACGCATATATATGGAATCTAAAAAAAAAAAAAATGGTACTGATGAACCTAGTTGCAGGGTAGGAATAAAGAGGTAGACAGTGAATGGACTTGATGACATGGAGTGGGAGGGCGAAGCTGGGATGAAGTGAGAGTAACATCAACATATATACACTACTGAATGTAAAATAGTTGGCTGGTGGGAAGCAGCAGCATAGCACAGGGAGATTGGCTCTGTGCTTTGCTATGACCTAGAGGGGTGGGATAGGGAGGATGGGAGGGAGGCTCAAAAGGGAGGGGATATAGGGACATGTATATTCATATGGCTGATTTGCTTTGTTGTATAACAGAAACTAACACGATATAGTGAAGCAATTATACTCCAATAAAGATCTATTAAAAAAAAACAAATAATAATTGGAAACTTCAATACCATATAACAATTAGGCAGAAGAGTGACAAGGAAACAGAAGACTTGTATAAGATTATAAACCTACTTGACCTAACAGATATCTATCTATAGAGCACTCCACCTGACAAGAGCAGAATACATTTTCTTCTCAAGTGCACATAGTACATCTCTAGGATAGACCATAAAACAATACTTAATAAATTTAATAAGAGTGAAATAATACGAAATCTATTGTCTGACCACAATGGAATTAAATTAGAAGTCAATAATAGATGCAAATTTGGGAAATTTATAAATATATGGAAATTAACGCACACTAATAAATAACCAATGAGTCAAAGAAGAAATCACAAGAGAAATTAGAAAATTCTTTGAGATAAATGAAAATAAAAACACAATGTACTCAAACTTATGGGTTACAGTGAAAGAAGTGCTTAAAGGGACATTCTAGCTATAAACAATTAATATTAAAAAAGAATTAAGATATCAAATCAATAACATAACCTTCCATCTAAAGAAACTAGGAAAAGAAGAACAATCTAAACCCAAAGCTAGCAGAAGGAAGGAAATAATAAATACTAAAGTGGAAATAAATAAAATCGGGAATAGAAGAAAAACAGAGAAAACCAATGAAACCAAAAGTAGGTTGTTTGAAAAGATCAGTAACTAAGGCGGGGTAGGGGGAGTGAAGAAGACAAATTTCTAAAATCAGGAATGAAAGAGGAGACATCACTATTGACTTTACAGAAATAAAAAGTGTTATAAGGGAATACTGTGAATGACTGTATAAATAAATTGAATAACTTAGATGAAATGGAAAAATTCCTAGAAAGACACAGACTACTGAAAATGACTCAAGAATAAATAGAAAATCTGAATAGACCTGTAACAAGTAAGGTGATTGAATTAGTGATTTAAAAACGTCTCACAAAGAGCCCAAGCCCAGATGGCTTAACTGGTGAATTCTACTACATATTTAAAGAGTTAATACCACTACTTCAAAAACTATTAAAAATAATAGAAGAGAAAGGAGTACCATTCAACTCAGATTATAAGGCCATTATTACCCTGATACCAAAACCAGACAAAGACATCACTAGAAAAGAAAACTACAGGCAGGATATTGATCCCTTATGAATATAGATATAAATATCCTCAACAAAATACTGGCAAACCAAACCCAGAAACATATAAAAAGGATTATACACCATGACCAAGTAGGATTTATCCCAGGAATTCAAGGTTGATTCAACATATGAAAATTAATCTATGTAGTATACCATATTCATAGCCTAAAGGGCAAAGATCTCATGATTATCTTAATAGATGCAGAAAAGCATTTGACAAAACTGAACAGCCTTTCATGATGAAAAACAGCTAAGATGACACTTACAGTGAAAGACTGAAAGCATTTTCCCTAAGATCAAGAAGAAGACAATGATCTCCACTCTTTCCACTGTATTTAATATTGTACTGGAGGCTCTAGCAGAGCAGTTAGGCAAGAAAATGGTAGAAGTATTTGAATACATGTTTCTTCCAAGAAGATATGCAAATGGACGAAAAGCACATGAAAAGATGCTCAAAATCATTAGTCATTAGGGAAATGAAAATCCAAGTACAATGAAACAGCATTTCATGCCCACTAGAATGGCTTTTTTTTTTTTTTTTTTTTTTTTTAAACGAGTAACCGATCCCGGGAGGGGCGGGCCTTTTTTTCTTTTTTTTTTTTTTTTTTTTTTTTTTAATTGATGACTTTATTGCTCTATTTTTTAATTTATTTATTTATTTATTTATTTTTGGCTGTGTTGGGTCTTCGTTTCTGTGCGAGGGCTCTCTCTAGTTGCGGCAAGCGGGCGCCACTCTTCATCGCGGTGCGCGGGCCTCTCACTATCGCGGCCTCTCTTGTTGCGGAGCACAGGCTCCAGACGCGCAGGCTCAGTAGTTGTGGCGCACGGGCCCAGCTGCTCCGCGGCATGTGGGACCCCCCCAGACCAGGGCTCGAACCCGTGTCCCCTGCACTGGCAGGCAGATTCTCAACCACTGCGCCAGCAGGGAAGCCCTAGAATGGCTTTTTAAAAAGACAGACAAAGCAAGTGTTGACAAGGATGTGCAGAAACTGGAACCCTCATACATTGTTAGTGGGAGTGTAAAGTGGTGCAGCCATTTTGGAAAACAGTTTGGTGATTTCTCAAAAAGTTAAACATAGAGTTATCGTATGACCAAGCAATTCCACTCCTGGATATATACCCAAGAAAACTGAAAATATATGTCTACACAAAAACTTATACATGAATGTTATATATAAGTATATGTTAAATATATATAGCAGTACTATTCATAATAGCCCCCAAAATGGGAACAACCCAAATGTCCATGAACTGATGAGTGGATAAATAAAATGAGATCTATGCACACAATGGAACATTATTTGACAATAACACGAAATAAAGTACAGATACTATTAGATACCGTTAGATACCGATACTATTGTCTTTTTTTTTTTCTTTCAGAGTTGGAAACTAGGGCATAGAGAGGTTAAGTAAGCTGCCTAAGATCACACAACTAGTAAGTGGTGAAGCTGCGATTCTCACTGAGGAGGAGGCCATCAAGGCTGGAGTTGGTGGGTGAGGATAAGAATAGGTAGGAGATGGGGCTGGAGGCATGTGGAGGGTCTGGGTCATGTCTAGCCTTGTAGGCTATGGGAAAGGAGTTTGAATTTTATTCTATGTGCATGAGAAACTATCAAAAAGATTTAAGCAGGAGAGTGCATGATTTAATGCAAACGTAAAAAAGCAAGTGATGAACTTTGTTTTCTTAAAAAATTATATTTTATGAGTTTTTTAAAATAAATTTATTATTTTTATTTTTGGCTGCGTTGGGTCTTCATTGCTGCGCGGGCTTTCTCTAGTTGCAGTGAGCGGGGGCTACTCTTCGTTGTGGTGTGTGGGCTTCTCATTGTAGTGGCTTCTCTTGTGGTGGAGCATGGGCTCTAGGCACATGGGCTTCAGTAGTTGCAGCATGCAGGCTCAGTAGTTGTGGCTCGCGGGCTGTAGAGTGCACTCAGTTGTGGTGCACGGGCTTGGTTGCTACGCAGCATGTGGGATCTTCCTGGCCCAGGGCTCCAACCCGTGTCCCCTGCATTGGCAGGCAGATTCTTAACCACTGCGCCACCAGGGAAGTCCCATATTTTATGATTATAAAACCTAAAATTGTTCATTTGGAAAATACAGAAAAGCATGAAGTCAAAAATAAAAATGACCTCTAATTCCACCCCTTGCAGACGATAGGTAATCACTGTTAACCTTGGAATATAGTAACCTTGGCATGTAGTTTTCCAATCATTGATAAATATTTATATTTTAGCATAACTGGAATGATCACCCTACACATACTGTTCTGCCAACCAGCACTTAGGAAAAACGGTGTGTCAAGGGGTAGTTTTGTTCCAAGGTTTTGCAGGAGGAAATGGGCATTGGCGGGAGTGGTAGGAGAACCTGAGGAGTGGGGTAAGGGGATGGAAAGAAAGAAGCCCATTGTGTTCCAGGGGGATTAGCCCAGCAGCAAGATGGATCGTGTCTGGGGCATGGGTTTAGGTTGTCAGATTGCAAGGTTGCTTTTGAACCACATGTGATCTCACTGAAAAATCCAGTTTCTTTGAGTTCTCTAAGAGCCAGGCTAGAGACTACCCCTCTTCTTCCCCACAGGCCTTGGCCACAAAACCCCAGCTATCCTGTGCAGCTCCTAAAGTGGAGAGATTGTCCTTCTGTGCTGTTCTGTGTACCTCCCTCATCCTCACCTTCCCCTCTGCTTTCACTAGATCATAATTCTGGCGTGAGAGGGTGGGTATGTCGTATGCTTCAGCCTGCCCCTCTTGTTCACAATTGCAGTACATCACCAATTCCGTATCAGGCCCAGTGATCAGTACTTTTTATATATATTGCTTAAATTCATCCTATCTCCTCCCGTTCTCTGAGGCAAGTCATATTAGCTCTTTCACTGGTGAGGAAACTGAAACCCAAAGAAGTAACAACAGCTAGAAAGTGGCAGAGCCAGTTGAACTTGAGTATGTCAGACCCCAAATTCCATGTGTTTAACCACTTCTTCATACAGCCTATGTCCCCTCCAAACCCTCTATCATCAGTCTGTCTTGTTGGCGGCAGAAGTTCACTCTCCATCTCATGCTAGGTTGGGGCTGGCCTGAGGTATGAGCACAGGTTACTGGTGGGGCCAGCCAGCCCTAAAGCCTGGGGTATTTAAGACGTGCAGATAATAACCCAGGCTGAAGAACTACCACGCAGATCCAGCAGGGAGAGGGAGCCGGTTTGGGGGAATCAGGACCGCCTCCTGTTTAAAAATCAGGGCTGAGCGAGCCACAACTACTGAGCCCGCGAGCCACAACTACTGAAGCCTGTGCGCCTAGAGCCCGTGCTCGGCAACAAAGAGAAGCCACTGCAATAGGAAGCCCGCGCACCGCAACAAAGAGTAGCCCCCGCTCGGCGCAACTAGAGAAAGCCCGCACGCAGCAACAAAGACCCAAAGCAGCCAAAAATAAAAATAAATAAATATCAGGGATGAAAGTCTGAATGCTCACACCCATCAGGGCCTCTGCCACAGCTGGACTGGATCAGGTTGGAGTAACTTCCCCAAAGCCAACTGGGAAAATCCCCAGGATGCCAGGCCACCAGGCAGCGTTCCCGGGGAAGCCGACCCTGCTGCGGTCCCCTCCCTCCATTCATGGAAAAGTACAGGCAGTGCTGGTGCCCCGCAAATGTCTGGCTGCACTCTGGACTCACAACTGCAAGCTCTGATTGGTTTGTCCTTGGTCCAGGGCTGGAGGAAAATAGTTTCCCAAAAAAACAGTTTAAAAAAAATGTGGAAAATATCCACAGTCCAAGTGTCTGAGAGGGGGCGGGAAGTGTTCTAGACAGTCTTGCAGAGAAGATTCCGAGGTCCTCCTGCGAAGAGGCAGGAAGGAATGTGAAACCCTAGCCCGCTCTAGGAAGGAGTCAGGGTTGTGGATCATGCTGGGAAGTCTTGGCTTCCTGAGAAACTGCCTCAGACGGCAGTGGTTCAGCGGGTGGGCCAGGCAGGATACCTGCCTGTGGAGAATCACCCAGGTGCTCAGTGGGGACCTGGAACTCGCATCAGTTTCCTCATGGACGCTGGGGTTGCCCAAGCTTCCCAGTGCTAACCTAACTCTCTGTTATCTCTTCCTCACTTCCTCCCTTATATAGGGATTCACAGTTTTACATATGATCTCATTTGACACTGCAGCAAATGAGGAAGTGGGGAATAGATATGGATATTACTGGACGTATTGCACCAAAGAAGAGATAAAGTTAAGGGAGGCCATCTTCCTAGGGCCACATAGACCTCAGTTTTCTGTGAATCCAGTGTCCTCACGCTAGACCATGACGTGCCTCATAACCTTGTGTCCTAGACGCTCTGTGGGCCCCTGCTGTTGTTATTTCAGAAGCAGGAAGTGCTGGGGAGTGAGTGCTCTGTAGTCAGGAGGCTGACCTTCTGTGGCATTGCACCTGACCTGTAGTTGGCTTACTGATTGTGTGAAAGAATGAATGTGTGACCTTGGGCAAGGTACTTCACCTCCCTGTGCCTCAGTTTCCTCACCTGCACAATGCAAGTGTGCAGTTGGGTAGCCTCTAAGTCCCTTCCCATTCCAAAGTTTTGAGGTGCTCGCTGTACTTTCTGATGAAACACAAACTTCCTAGGCCCTGCCAAGGGTCTTCGTCCTGGTCCACTCAGCCACGTTTCCCAGCACAGACTCTGCCGTGACCTTTGCTCATACCCACCTTGCCCTGGAGCAGCGGGCAAGTGCGGACTGAAAGCTCAAGGCCTGCTTTTGCCTCTGTATCTTGACACAGAGCCCAGGCCAGGTTGCACACAGATGCGTGTTTGATGCCCTGAATGACTCAGCCCTGGGACTCCAGAGTGAGGCTGGGGCTTGGGTAAGAAAGTGAAAGGTGTGGGAGAAATCCATGTGTCTCAGTGCTGGGGGCGGGGTGTGAGGCATTCAGCCGAGGATCAGGGTGAGGGGCTGAGGTTTTGACCAAGAAAGGGAGAAATGCTGTGACTCCATCACCCTGAGTCACATGTCTTCTGGATCTAGACTGCATGTTGGGGTGTGTGTGTATTTCCTTTTTGTGGTCTTAGTAGCTGGGTGCCCTTGATGGGACTAATGGTATGGGGCACAGAAAGGCAGGTGATGGGCTCCGACAAGTGTCAAGGAGCTGAGTCCCTGAAGTCCCTGGGGTGCTCAAGGGCCTTGGAGGGCTTGTTTTTCACACCCTGTGGTCGGCTAAGCATCGTTCGTCTGGAGGTTCTGTGGACAAGGTTCCTCTGCGTCCTGGCCTGAGCTGGTCCAGTGGTGCTGGTGGTGTGGGGAGAGCATGTAGAAGCTCCCTGGGAATGGGAGGACTGGCATGGGGCTGAGGGTGGGGCTGCCTTTCTGTCTGGGCTGGAATGCCTACTTCTGTGTGTGCGCGGATGGCAGAGGGGGTGGAAGGCGGCAGTGTGGCTCCAGGCTTCCTAAGCCCGGCCACCATGTTGGAAATCCAGTTTATTGAATTTACAGTAAAGGTTTTATGGGGCTTTCCTGGAAGCCTCTCAATATGGAAACTCTTGTGCTGGCAGTTTGGTGGCTGGTGTCTGGTTTGCTTGGGAGAGATTGAGTCAGGCCTTGTTTGATGGAAAGTTCCTCTGCCTGGGTCACTGGAGAGGAGCAGGCTGGGGGCCTGAGCGGGCCTGCCAGGTTCTCGGAGGGGATGACTGTCTTGCAGCTTGGTCCTGAATGGGTCCCCACTTGTTTCCTGTCTTCTCAGGGGAAGCTGTGATGAAAAGTCACCCCAGTTAGTAAAGCCATTTTCATTATTTTCCACATGTTTTTTTTTTTTAACATCTTTATTGGAGTAAAATTGCTTTACAATGGTGTTAGTTTCTGCTTTATAACAAAGTGATATATATAGCTATATATATACATATATCCCCATATACATATACATATACATATATCCCCATATCTCCTCCCTATTTTCCACGTTTGAAAAGCATGAGGTGCTGGTCCACCGAGCAAAAATAAGCCAACTCCATAAGAATGGATTTACTGATTATATACAGCAGGAACATACAGACACAGGGCCACATCTGGATTGAGAGTCCTTCGGCCTGGCATGAAGTGCTTGCTACCCGCTACACCTTACCAGCTTCTTTGGCTTTTCCACCATCCTCTTGGACTCCCACTTTATGCCTTCCTCTCCACGAGGCGCCCATTCTGACCCCAGGACCCCTGATTTCATGGGGAGAAGATCAAGGGCTTGGGCTCTAGGATCTCTGAAGGTCCAGAAGTCCAGTCCATGAGTGTGGGTGGTTCCATCCTGCCAAGGCCCTGACATGGAAACCGATTCACAAGTCAACAGCCTTCCTTTGGCTTTTCATGAGACTATTAGGTCCTGCAGTGCCAGCTCACTAGTCCTTTCCCATGTACCTTTTGTTTAAGCATTGATGTCACTGATGTTCTGTTCTTTACATTCATAAAACAGGACATGCTGCCTGGCAGTTGAATGACAATTGTGAAAATCAGTTAGGTTGTTAAGGTTTCTCTGGGCACTGACGTGTGTCCCTTTCTGTGAAGCTGTCACGGAAGATTCTCTAGGAGCGGATGTTGTCCCTCCGCAGCACTAGTGGTCAGCCATCTGTCTGATGGTCCCAGCTCCGGGACCCAGCGAGCTGCCCACCACCAGAGAAACCAGCTGTGGTTTCCATGACTGCTCTGAAGGGTGGCCGGCCTGGATCATCTCTAAGCTTCCTAACCTGAGGTTCAAGGGGGAAGCCATTTGGAGTGAACAAGTATCAGCTTTGGAGTTCAAGTCCCAGTTCCCATACATACTTGGTTTCCTTCTCTGCAGAAAAGGAGGTAATAATATCAAGGCTGCTGTGAGGAAGAAATGAAACAACCTGGAACTGGGATGGCAGTTTCCTATTATTCTCTTCTCTTCATTTCGAGTCAATCATGTGCTTAGGTTATGGGCTCCACACTGTAAACAATCCTGCATTTAAAAATAAACAACCGCTTAGCTTCATTTGTTACATGATTATATACACACACGAGTGTTCTGCATCTTGTTTTGATTCTTCCCCACTGTCTGTGTTTCCGGCACGTATGTCTGGGTGAGTGTGTCTGTCCTGGATGGCAGAACCCCGAGGGGCTGACTCCGAGCCACACTGGGCACAATTATCTGCCTCGTGATGGTGACGATGCTAGTGACACCTGTCTTATATTTGTGATTACATTTGACTTTCACAGTAACCCTGGGAGGAAGGAAGGACTAACGAGGTGAAGGTCACAGTTGATTAGACTGCCTAAGGACACACAGCTAGGGTAGCAACAGGACCAGGCCTAGAACACAGGCCCTGCTGTGGATTGAACTGAAGAACTTCTTAGGATTGCCTTCTCTTTGCCACCCTCCAACCCCTTCCCAGACATTCTTTTTTTTTTAATGTGCTCTTGACCCCCTTTTTTCTGGGCTTGGCTTGAGTTCCAGTAATCAAATAAATGGCTCATTTCCCATGTGGGCTCTAAGCAGCATAATCTAAAAGACAGGGGAGACTTTTCCTCAGACCCTCCAGGCCTGGGTGTCTGGGGTAGCTGAGGGTTAGTTGCCTGCAGCCTGAAGGCCCTGGGGAAGCAGAGCTGTGGGCCCTGAAGCCAGAACAGCGCAGAGGAACATGGCCCTTTGTCCAGGGATCTGCAGGCTAACTGCTTTAGACAGTGATGTTCAGCAGGTCAGTCTTTTTTTCTCCCTAAATTAATTAATGTGTTGGTTCATTCACGCCTCTGGCGCGAGTGGCATGTTATACTCAGTGTTTCGTCATTCACGGGAAAGGTGAGGTCCTCCCCGGCCTTGAGGATTTTGCAGTCGGTTGATGAGTCAACCAAACAATGGAAAGAGACAAACAGAAGCACCAGAGAATAAAGATTTATAAAGAAAAACATTCTTGGCAAAACCAGGGTTTAAATCCTGGCTCAGTGTGGGAAGCAGGGATTCGGCTGAGGGGCTACTGGGAGTCCCGGGTGTGAGATACCAAGGGCCTGGCTTCTGGTCACCTGTTTGGGGGAAAGGCGAGGTGAGCGTGAGCGATTCAAAGCTTTCAGTTGTGTGCCAGCCTGGCTCCTGATTGGACGGGGCATCTGCCCTAAGTGCAACTAACCCACGGGCCTGCCAGTGACTTGGTTGTTTGAAATGGTGAGCCAGGCCAAGTGAGATGCCCCTCTAACTGTTCTGAACCAGAAAACACCGAGAGAATGAAATAGCCACGGGAGCTGAAGCTGCAGATTCACGACATGCGAGGGGAGGGCGGCCAGGCTGGCTGAATGCGAGCCTGCATTCAGGAGAAGCAGGTGCTCTGACGAGCAGGAGCCGTGAGGTGGGGAAAAGCTCAGCTTCGGGAATCAGAGAGCTCAGAGAGGAACGAGAGGAAGGCACAGAAGGAAGTGAAGCCATGTTAATGGTGGAAAGTTAGATGGGAGATGTATAGACTCTGCTGTTGAGGGCCCCAGGGCTGCTGCAGATCCAGAACCAACCTCCAGGTGCTGCGCCCACCCCCGATGCCAGGCTGCTTGGCCTCCCTGGGTCCCTGTGTCCATGGCTCTGTCCAGAAATCCCCACGACCGGAGGAAACATTGGTCAGCCTTAGGCTCATGCAAACGAAAGATACATTAGCCTAGATAACATCTTAGACACCTGGAGAATGAGGATCGGTGGAATGGCCACGGGTGCACATACACACATACTCATGTGTGCACACACGTGTATCTTAATTTAAATGGACTTGCAGGCTCAGTTTCGAGATGGAAGTTCTGTGAGTGTGGAGCGGCCAGGCTGTGGGGAGTGCCAAGCGGTGGGATGTGGGCTGGACCAGCAAGGGAAGCCAAGCGTCCCGTCCTGGGGAGTCCAGTTGGAAGAACTAATGGGTCATGGCAATAGAAGCTGCCAATTTTAGTTTCCTTCAGGATGTAGATGTCATTTAAAGTCAAACTATTTCCTAATACTTGTGCCCAGAAAATGATTTATTGGAGGATGCTAATGCTGTTCTCTGCATCCGACGTGGGCAGCGTGATGCTGTCCCAGAGCGGAGGACATGTGGCCTGATGGGAAGCAACTCAGTGCTGTCCCTGGAGGCCATTTCTAGGCGGTGTTTGTCTTGTCCGCCCCGAGACCCTCCACTGTGGCCAACTCTCCCTCATGTTAATTCTTCAGATACCTTCAACGTGTGTCATCTGTACATATCCTTTTGGTACTCATCACCTACAATTTTGTCTATTGCCCTTAGAGGTTTGTGTTTGGGGGTTTATTGTTTCCTTTGCTTCCCTGAACCCTGGATCCGGGGTCAGGATTCCCTGTTCTGGCACTCTGTGCTGTGTGACCTTTGGCAAGGCACGAACGTCTCTGAACTGTAAAGTGGGAACAATGATATCTCACCAGGCTATCTTAAAGGGACAGGGATCAAATGCCAATGTTTGAGAAAGCTTTTGAACTCTGAATTATGGTGCTA
This sequence comes from Balaenoptera physalus, assembly GCF_965194825.1. NCBI lineage: Eukaryota > Metazoa > Chordata > Mammalia > Artiodactyla > Balaenopteridae > Balaenoptera > Balaenoptera physalus. The sequence goes on along the minus strand of NC_138882.1, from coordinate 95,043,325 downwards.
AGTGAGGAACTGATATTATTTTCTTCTTGTAAGGCCTGTGCTTTATAGTTTTTCATGGTTTTCTCACACCCCAACCCCAATCCCCACAAAATAAGCACACCGATGAGCAAATAGGAGGAGCTCAATAAATAATTGTCGAATGTGATCATCACTGTTTTCATCTTCACAAATTCCTTATTATGCCTATCTGGTGCTGCACAGAGAACTCACCCTCCCCGCGATGCTGACAGATAAGCATGGACACACACAGGACCATGGGAAGGCATCAGGAAGTTACATAACTTGCCAGTAGAGAATAAACATCAATTACACATAAAGGTTAAGAGTACTTTGGAGGTTAGGAAAAGCAGTGAGTGAATAATTGAGGTAAGAAAGTAGCTTGTGGGAACAGCTTTAAGATACAGATTGAGGCAGGGTGGAGCAGGGGAACTGCTCTTATGTGATTAATGTAAGAAGACCTTCCAGAGGAAGTGGGTTCTCAGGAGCAGGTAGACTGGAGGAAGGGATGGGCTCAGTGAAGAGGTGGCCAGGGAGCATTCCAGGCACATGAGTGTCACTTCTGCAGGCTGAGGTGCTGAGATAGCCTCAGGATGGCTCACTCCTTTCCACAGGTTGGAATGTCTAGAGGTGTGTATGCATGTGTGTGCACATGTATGTGTGTGCATGCATACGTGTGTTCGTGTGTGTGTGTGTAGATGCTAGGGTAGGAAGAGGGCAAGGGACAGTGAGAGGGGGTGAAAGGAAAGGAGGACTTGGTGGGAGAGTTGAAGAATATATGAAATTGATAAGCCGTAGGTGTGAGATGTTAGAGGAACCCCATAAAGAGATTTCTTTACACTATATCCAATAAAGATGCCCCACCTTCTTTGTTTGGGTTCAGAACTCGGACTTGGGACCAGATTAAAATCAGAGGAAGGGATAAGGTTAGGGATGATGGCAGAGTAAAGAACTCAGGTCCTGAGATTCACACGGTGATGGGCAGACCTCACCAGAGTTTAGTTGAGCCTTGGCCAGTTGACCTGGCACCTTTCCTTTTGAAGGTTTATCATTGGAATTGAGCTTTTATTTACTTGCTGCTCATTTTGGAGAACCGTTGTCGAAACCCCCAAGTTCCCATTTGTCCTAGGCCTCAGGCATGAGTGATGTGATCAGGCAGGCGCCGTGCTGTTGGTCTGGACTTTTGAATGTGCACGTCCCCTTGAGGTGAGGAGGAGGGCTGGGCTTCCCTCTGCCCAAGCCAACAATCAGATATGATCTCAGCACGGCCACTCCTTAGAGGGAGGGGAGAGGCACAGGGCTATTTCATCCCATTTCCAGATGGAGAAACTGAGGCCTTGAGCAGTGAGAGGAGCTTCATAAACACGAGATAATGAACTAGCTGCAGAGCTGAGAAAAAATTGGGCTTTGGCTCAGGGTGTCCAGTGCAGTTAATGGGTGTGGGTGTACCTGTTCCTCTCTGGTCCTCCTAAATCTTCAGATGGAACATAGGAGATGACTCAGTTTAAAAACAGACACTGTTTCCTAGGAAAGAATGTGTGGCACTGGGAGAATTACATACTCTTTATAAGCCCAATGTCCTCATCTGTAAACAGGGAATAATGGTAATAGCTACCTCATACCACTGTTGTGATGGGTCATTGAGGTCAGAATGGATCTAAATCTCAGGATCCAATTTCTGACCCCCTCGCTGAACACATGAGGCACCACAATGCCCACTTGGTGGAGATTATGTCCACTTGACCTGAGCCCACTCTCGGTTACCCAGTTCAGTGGTGGGAGCCATGACCCAGTCAGCCTAGACACCAGCTGACCTAACATAGGTCTGTATCCTGTTGGATTTACTTTCCTAGTTATGTTATCACAGTACAGGAGGAAGCTAGCTTTGAGTGTCTACTGTGTGCTGGGCAATTTCTAGGTGCTCTCCATAAATGAATTTATTGAATTCTTATCACAGTCCTGTGATGGGTGTTGTCAAACCAAGGGTTTGCATTCCCCAAGAAATTTTTTACCTGGGTAGTCCTGGATGCTGAGTGGTAGAAAGAAAGACTGATATTTTCAGAATCCACATCGAAGAGGCCATGAAGCCGAGTGTCTGTAAAACCACACTCCTTTTCTCAGCTCCACATACTCTTCAACTTACTGCAAGACTTGTAGTCTTGGTACTCATGGGAGGAGGTTGACCACACCCTTCTTGAAGCTCTCTTCCATGGCTTCAGTTCGTTTCTGGTTCTCCTTCCACCTCAATCTTTCCTCTTAGTCTCTGTGGGGGGCAGCTGTTCTTCTGCCTGCCCCTTACAAATTAGCTTTCCCCAAGGGCCTGCCCTCAGCTTTCTCCTCTCTTCATACTGAGTGCTCACCTTAGAAGACATTTTCTCTTCCAATGCCATAGATTGCTCATAACCCCACATTAGTTCCCAGAGCTCCAGACTAAACAGTCAGCTGACAGTCACCTCCCAGAATTTCCTCTCGGTTGTCCCTCAGGCACATCCAATCCTACATGCTCAGAATTGAGCTCACTATCTTTCTTCCTCATCAGCGCCTTCTCTTAATTTCTGGTTTGATGAATGACATCACTATCAAGTTAGCCTCTCAAGCCTGAGGCTGGGAATTAGTCTAGATTCCCCTATTTCCTTCAGTCTCCACACCCAGTCTGTAACCCGGGCCTGGAGACCCTCTTGCCTTCACATCTCTTCCTCCTTGCCATCTTGATCCTCAATTTAGACCCTCAGGTTTTTGTTTGCAATTCAGCTTCTGTTCCCTTTGCCAGAGAAATCCTTCTAAATCTGTAAAACAGATTTGTGCCTCCGTGGCTTCTTTCACCTTCAGGATGGAGGCCAAACCCTCCATGATCTGACCCAATTTACTCCCCTCCAGCTAGCTCTCCGGCCATGACCCCATCTTCCCTCTCTCTCCCAGATGGGGCGAGAACACTTCAAGTTTGTGCTATTCTGTCTGGAAGGCCTGTCTCCCACTTATCTGTCCGGCAAACATCTCGGCTGGAGGGTCACCTCTCTTGGGAAGACCTTCCTGACCCACCACTTCTGCTTCTGCACGCCCACCATCCTTGACACACACACCACGGCTGGTGGGACTTCCTCAACCAAGCTGAAACTCTCTTGAGAGAGCGATCATGTCTTAGCCACACGTCTCCCTAGTGTCTGTCGTGGTGTTCAGCACATAATGGGAATCCAACCAATATTTGTTGAATGAACGAGTGTGGAGCCTAACGGAACACTGAAATCCGTGCGGCTCTACGCAGACGTGAGGGGCGGTGAGCGCTTGTTCCTGCCGCTAGAGGGCACCCTCGCCGTGCGCTTCGCTGGAGGCCGAGCCAAGTAGGGCTCCTCCTCGGGCGGCTTCTCGTTGCGAGCTACGAACCTGGCCACTGAGTGCTGCCTGTGGGCTGTGCCGTCCCCTTACGAGGCTCCTGCCATTCCCTTTAGATGTATCCTTTATTTCTTCTCATTACGCCCCCCCCCCCACCTCATGCTCCCCCTGGACGTACAGCACCTTACACTGCGGCAAATCCACGCCTTTCCGTACTTCCTTTAGCGGTAGGCAATAAAGTCTCAACTCGAGCTAAGACACTGATTAATAACAAGTTCTGAGGGTATCATCTTCCTGGTGACACAGCTGCGTCTTAGCAACTGCTTTTAATGCCTTTGAGTAACATGTTATGTGTGCTGGTGGTGGGACATATTTGGTGGGAGAGGTGGGGATGCCCTCAGAGCCCCTCAAATCACACCGTTCAGGGGCTTGCCTGTGAGTGCGCAGCCCCGGCTTGACGTGCTAAGGCACACATCCATCCTCATGCCACTTACATCACACCTCACCCACGGGGTGTAGTGGCCACCTCTGGAAGTGTGTCCAGTTTTGAAGTGGGCTGTACTTTCATTTTGTAGAAAATGTTGTAAGAGTAACGCATTCTTCAGCTTCATTAGTAAAGTTTCTTCCTCATGGAAAGTTTTACCGTGCTCTGTGTTGTGAAACCACGCTTGAATTATTGTGTTCAGTTATGCGCACCTCTTTTTAAAAACAATGGGAATTATCCAAGAATAATATAAAAATGGTGAAGCTCTGGGAACTGTGCCATTTGAGGGTCAGATGAAGAAATGGGGGCTGTGTAGACTGGAGAAGAAAAGATGTAGGGAAAGTGTGATGGCTTCCTGTCATGTGGGTGCTTCTGTTTCCACCAACGTATAATAAAAGAATAAAAAATAGGTTTTCAATACCAAGGAAGCTCCTGGGCCTTCTTTTGTAGTGCAGAATCTGGGGAGTGAGGTAAGGGAGAAAATAACAGAAAATTTAAAAAGCTAGAAAGGCTAAGATTATCCACAAGAGTTGTACAATCAGAGAGCAAGTGGTGGTGGAGCCCTGTGGAAAGAGACTGCTGTCTGCTTGCAGGCTTGATTGGAAGTGGTTAAAAGAGGGAAAGTTTTGGGGATCTCTGCAACTGAGTGGAAGGTCAAAAGAGAAATATGGGGAAAGAGCATTGTGAGAAGTTGTCTGTAGTTTATTATTTGATTGCCTTTTAATAATATTTGAGAAATTCCAGGACATTTTTGAATTGCATCTTCACCTATTCTTGGTTGTTAGACTGTTTAATTAGAATGAGACATTATTGAGACAAGAGCACAGGGAATGCTGGGATTATATGGGTAAAATGAGGAAGCATTTTCTAACAACCAGTTGAGAATAGGATAGGCTCCCTCATGCTGTGGTGAGTCCCACTGAATCTGGATGAGCAGTGGTCAGGGTTGCCATGTTGAGATGCTCTGCCCTGGTTGAAGTTTGCAATGGCTTCTAGGATTCCTTTCAATTCTGAGTCTATAACTTCATGAAAATGACATTGCTGGGCAAGTTTGAGAAGCCCATCTTTATACCTGTCCTTCCACAGTCTGGTGTGGAGTTCATGAAAAGTTGGGAATTTACAAGGAGATGCCAGTCCTCCAGTCTATGCTGGACAGTTCTTTTCTGGCAGCTAATTTAGCTCTAGGAGACCCTGGTTCCCAAAACACTGTTGAGGGGGTCACAATCAGAAGACTTAATAAAATGCAAGTGGTCAGCTTCACAGACATCTTCTGCAGACAGTCTGTGTCCGTGTACAGTCCTAGGATCTGGGGTACAAGAGTCACTGAGACACAGTCCTTGTTCTCGAGAAATTTACCTTCTGTCGGGGAGAGTCCCATAAGTCAGTGGCTACATCCGGTGTCCCAGGCATGGAGAGAAGTATGCACGAGGAGGGGTGATGGGAGACGAGGACAAGCTTTGCTAAGGAAGGTCATTCTAGAGCAAGTTTTAAAGGGTGAATAGGGGTTTGCCAAGTGAGCAAGGGGAGGGAAAGGGCATTCCAGGCAGACAAAGCCCCATGGGCCAAGGAGCAGATATGTGAGGTTACACGATGTAGTAGGGGAGTTGGGGCCAGGGAGACAGCGGCATGGCCAGGGCCTGAACACCTAGTTATAAAGTTTGTGATATGAGACTGCAGAGTTATGAAGGTCTTTCTCTTCCATGCTGAGGACTTTTAGCTTTATCCTACAGGGACTGTGGATCCCAGAAGCATTTCAATCCTGTCACCTTTTGGTGGGCAAATGGAGGATGGCTTGGAGGGGTGTGATAGAGTGTGCACGCATGTGAATACGTGTGTATGATGTGCATGGCCAGATGCACTGAATCAAAAAGCCCAAGGATGTGGGGCCTCCCCCAGCAGACAGCCTCACAGTCTGCTTTGAAACCACACTTCTATCCTCAAATTGTTTCACTTGCCTCTCATGGAATAAAAAAATCATTCAGCTCAGTTCTCTCATTTGGCAGAGGAAGAAAGGGAGACCCTGAGCAGGGCAGTCCCTTGCCCAAGATCACAGAGCTAGGAAATGGCAGATTCCTTGGTTTCTTGGCTCTTAATCCAGTGCTCTTTTCATGGTGTCATTCTGCCTTCTGAGAAGCTCCAATACCCACAGGGCAGACCTGGAACTCTGGAGAATGGTAAATAAAGCTTTGGCAATCAAGACACAGCTGTCTTTCCTTCCCAGCTAGGTCCCCAGCACATAGAATGCCCGGGGACACCTCTCTGCCTCACTTAAAAAGCTCCTGCTTCGGGGACTTCCCTGGTGGCGCAGTGGTTAAGAATCGCCTGCCAATGCAGGGGACACGGGTTCGATCCCCGGTCTGCGAGGATCCCACATGCCGCAGAGCAACTAAGCCTGTGCGCCACAACTACTGAGCCTGCGCTCTAGAGCCCACGAGCCACAACTACTGAGCCCGTGAGCCACAACTACTGAAGTCCGCACGCCCACTGCAATGTGAAGCCCGTGCACCGCAACGAAGAGTAGCCCCCACTCGCCACAGCTAGAGAAAGCCCGCGCGCAGCAACGAAGACCCAAAGTGGCCAAATAAATAAATAAAATAAAATAAAAAAAGAAAAGCTTCTGCTTCCCACTAGCTATCTATTTTACATTTGGTAGTGTATATATGTCCACGCCACTCTCTCACTTTGTCCCAGCTTACCCTTCCCCCTCCTTGTGTCCTCAAGCTTTGTGACCACCTAGCGGGGGGTGGGGGGGTGGGAGGGGAGGGAGATGGGAAAGTGGGAGGGAGATGCAAGAAGGAGGAGATATGGGGATGTATGTATATGTATAGCTGATTCACTTTGTTATAAGCAGAAACTAACACACCATTGTAAAACAATTAGACTCCAATAAAGATGTTAAAAAAAAAAAAGCTCCTGATTCTCTTCTTCCTAAAGAACTCCTACTCCTTCTTTAGGTCCCAGCAAATGTCACCTTTCATCTGAGGGAGTCTGTTACCTCAACGCCTTTGGGCAGAACCAGTCATGTTTCCTCTCTGTTTGCACAGCACTTAATATGGCAGGTTTACAAGCCTCCTGCCCCACGAGTCTTCAAGCTTCTTGAAGGAAGGCACCATTTCTGTCTGGCTTCTGGTTGTAGCTTCAGTGCCTGGCATGGTACCTGGCACAGAGTAGATGTCCACAGAATGTTTGTTGGATGACTAAATTGATGAATGTATGAATCAGGAGTCTGACCCTGAATCCTTCTATGTGGATCTATTGTGAGACTCTCAGGGGTCTAACAGAGCACATAGTTTTCTTATGTTATAGTGGCTGGTGCTGGTGTTCTAAGCAGAAATGCATTAGGGCTGGAAAGTTTTCTATGTGTTTCTTTTTCCTAAAGCAAAGTGAAGGTGGTGACTCTGCGTTCATTTTTCCTTTGTAATTCCTCTGTATTACATTGACCCCAGGAAATTAATTTCCCCTGGACACTTTCAGCCTGGAAGATTTATTTGTTTATTTTTTAGCTGCTAAGAGCTAAAGCTGTTCTTACAGTTTAGATTTGTTTTGTGTCTTTTGGGAAGAAAAATTCTCTTGCCCTTCTAAAAAAATTTTTTTCTTCCTTCTCCCTCTCAAATTCCATGCTTGTTTAATCTTGTTTAAACAATTAGATTCACCTTAAGGGAGCCAAAAATGGAGCCACTTTGGGGAGGGGGCTGGGGCTTGGCCAGCTTTTCTTCTCTTTTCAAGAAGAGCCTTTCCCATCAGCATTCTTCTGCCAACTGATTAACACCTTGTGATGAAGCACCAGGCTGTGCATCTCCAAGGGGTTAGCTCTTTCCGTGTGGAGAAGACTTGTTCTTTGTTTAAGGAGAACTATTTACATTTTTTTTGCATTTGATTAAAACTCCTGGGCCTGGTGCAGGCAAAGCTGTGAGAGGGTGACCCTGGGGCCAGGGTGGACTGCATCTGGAGAGCTCTGGCCTCTTTACTTTGGGGGAACTGCAGGGTTTGGCCTGGGCAGGAGAGACCCTCTTTGGTTGTAGGTGTACAGATACCTTCTCTCTCTCTCTCTGGCTTTATTTTCGCCTGAGCCTCAGATTCCTGGGGCTTTCTGGGGGCTGTTGGTGGCTATTGTCAGCTGGTGGCTCTGGGCAGGAGCTTACACACAGCCTTGAGGCCAAGTGGTGTGAAGCAGGGGCAGATGTGTCTTCCTGCAGCTCAGAGAGGTCTGTTATGGAGTAACAGCCCTCTGGGATATTTGGAGAGTGATTGGAAGGAAAGTGAAAGGAAGGGCATTTGTGGATCATCTTGCAAGTGTGAGGAATTGAGCTAGGTATATTTAAAATGTTTGCTCATTTAGTCCTGGGAATAACAATCACTAAGTGTACCGAGTGCCTGCCTCACGCCAGGCGGGATACATACACGATCACGTTTAGTCCTCAGCATGTTCCCCCATGAAGTGCTTACTGTTATTTCTCTTTTACTCATGTGGAAACTGAAGCTTGGAGAAGTCAGGTGAGTTAAAGAAGTTGTCCAGGAGTGAGAACCAGACCTGACTCAAAATCCCCTTCCGCAGTGCCTTGTCATGGAGCCTACCAGGGTTGGGGGCTGGGGCCTGAGAGTCATGAGGCTTTTTTCAGAGTGCCATAAAATATGATCTATTGAATTTCCTCAAATGAGAAAGGAACAATTTCCCCAGCAAACAAATGATCATATTAAACCACAAACATAAGCAGCCCAGGCCAGGAGAAAGCAAACTGTTGAAGGATGTGTGAGTGTTTGCTTCTGAGTTTTCTCATTAATAATTTCTACTCATTCATTTATTGTGTTTTATGCTATCTCTGGCTAAAAGGCAAGTGGTAACAGGCAGTAAGGGCGGAACAGAAATTTATGGAAGAAATGCCTACAAATTGAGAAAAGGCTATATGTTCACATTTTTTTAGTGTATTAGGAAAGCTGCTAATATTTGATTTTAGCAGTACACCCCCCCAGGCATGCTTCCAGAGCACCAGCCTTCACAGAAGCATTGATTCTGAGCCATACTGAAGATGTGTGGTGGACACAGGTGTGTGCAGGGGAGGGCTCACCCCCAAGTATGGATCTGCTCCTTTGAGCCCTGAAAGATGTTGCCTACCATTTTACAGGCAGACAACTCACCTTCCATGTCCTTTTTGCTTAGGTCACCATCAAAATGATTGGAAATGCTCAAGTCACTGGTGGGCCTGCGAACTTGACCTGAGTGTGCTAGAGCAGAGGTGGGAGTGGGGAAGGTGTATTTGCTTAGAATTTTAGAAACAAGGATAATGCTGTAAATGGGCCACTGCCCCTCCGAAATCACCTAAGTGATTATCCTCTTCCTTCCAACAGGCGCAGACTCACGGACCATCATTCTCCCCAACTTGCAAACATTCTCCACAAGAGAGAACGAGAGCTTTCTGTGCGTCTTCTCATAATCATCCCTGACTGGGGCCTGAAGGTGTGAGTACCACAGATTCCCACACTCTTTAGAAGGATCAGAGCTGTCTCTGCTTTTGCTGCACTAAGTAACTGTGACTGTCATGCACGAGGTCAGCTCTTTTAACAAAATCTCACGTGGATCTTTGACCAATCCCTCCGTTTGGATGGCAAGGATGGGTGGATGGGTTGGGTGGGGGCAAAATATCAAGCTACAACAATGCCAATAGATTTCTCCAACTCACCTCTATTTCTAGTCTCTGCAGGGAACAGGGACTGGGCTCCAGATGATAAGAAACTAATGAAATGATTACACTGTACTTTGCACTGTAAAAGAGAACAAATGTTAAATAACAACAACAATAGTAGTAATAAGATTTTGATTTGGGGCTGGGGCCTCAGAATTTCAGAGATGGAGCGCATATGGAATACATTCGTAACTCTGTGTAATGCCCTGTAAACTGATTGGGTTCAGGTGAGAAACATTTGTCAGCAAAGTTCCCATTATGGGGCGTGGTGGGGTCTGGCCTGGGCTCTTACTGGAGGGGCTGCCTTAGGAGACCAGATGCTGTTGTTAGCTGTGGTAGTGGGATATGTTCCGCAGGGAATTCTCCTTATCTTCTTGTAAGCTCCAAGCCAAGGAATGGTTGATCTGGCTTGAATTGCGCATTTCAGTCTGTTATACAGAAGGTATGATGGATCAAACAGGAAATGCTAAACACACAGGAGGAGACCTGCTGAAGTCATAGGCCATGAGAATTTCAGATTTCAAGTTCATGCTCTTAAGGCACTCACTATTCTGGTACCAGTAATGGGATGTTATTGGTGAAGTTATTGCAGGTTTGGATAATCTAGAAGACCATGGGTGATGAGTCCCAACATACCAGTAGCTGTTTGTGGTACACTGCAGGGCTGCTGGGGTAGGGCATACAAAGCCCCTGCCCTTCTAGTATTTGGGCTGGGCACCCCTTTCATGATAAGATAAACCACCAAATGACTATATTTTTGTTCTGGAAAAGAGGAAGCCAAAGGTTTTCCCAGAGGGTTCTGTCCCCGGAGTTTCCTGGTCCTCTGTGGTTTGGCTTCCCCACTTGGGTGGCCTTAGTGGTCTGCTGTTTTTATCCAGTTTCCTTGCTGCTATTTTGATCATCGTTGCCTCTAGTCACTGTTGCATGTTCTAGTGGAAATTTTACAAATATTTAAAATGAGACTGAGTTAGAGGTGTATCAAATAGAGATCTTCACCACACTTAGGGAGTAGTTCTAACATATGGGGAATATTTAAAAAGCCAAAGTCTATTTTAAGAAAATTTCTCCTTTGAAGCATAAATTGGTTTTTTAAGTTTTGTTTTATAAAACTCAGTTTTTGCTGGAATTTATCAGGGGTATGGGTAGATGAGAGAGCTTCAAGGAGCTGGGGAGGAAAGAAGGGTGTTGGGATTTGGGTCTGAGGAAGGAGGTGACAGTGGGAAAATGGGCAACTAATGGAGGGGAGTTGTTCAGATGGATGATGGAGCAACCATCAGTATCATCAGAAAATAATTATTAAGTGCCGATGTTTGCCACTAATAGAAACATGGGGATGACCAATATGCCCAAATCTAGGAACCGAGGCAGGTAAGCTAGTGTTTCTCATCTTATCAAAACAGGAGGGCTTCCTGAAGGAGGTTGGGCATTTGGAATGATGCACGGGAAGAATGCTGGCTGAGCAAAAGGGCAAGGGCTGGCCTTGCCCCTGGGGGTAGCCAGTGTGGACTGCTGGTCTTGTCCTAGTCACTTTTTCTATTTTTAATATCTTTGCCAGTCCTTGGTCTAGGTTAAATATTCCAAGGCAGTGGGAGAATTTTAGCACAGAGCCATGCTAACTTCCAGCAAGGCAAGCTCTGGCTCCACAGCTTAAACCATCCCCTCTCTATAGACTCTAACCTCCACTCCTGCCTGAGTCCCAGCTTTACATTTCACCCTGCTTGTTGGACTTCTCCAAATGTGTCCAATTGGTACCTCACATTTGAAGAGTATAAAATGTAATTTTCTTATTATTCCTCTCTTTTTTCTCTTCCTGACATCCAATTTTACTCTGAAATGCATTCCACATTTTTTCCTATGATTTTCATTCCTATCACCACCACACTCCTCTTTTCAGACCAAATTACATCATGACTAGTGTACTAGCATGGCCATATTTCCCATCACCGTGCCCCCATCTTCGCTCTTCCCTCATGTGCTGATGCTAGAGGTGCCTCCCATATATAGTCCAGCTTAATAAATATTGACCGAGTGCTTAATATGTGCACAAGGCCTGTCACTTATAGACCTCGATAAATATGTCCTGAATTATACCAAACTGAAATACTTTTAAGATGCATGTAATTTCTTTCAAGAAGAAAAATACAAAGTCATTAATCAGAAACAACTGAACAAAGGACAGGAGAGATTTGTATAGAAGAAGGGGATGGAGAAGAACTTTCCAGGCAGCATGAGACAGTGGACTATGTACTGAAGGAAGATCCAGGAGCCATTGCTGGTCCGTGATAGACTTGCAATCAAGTGCAACCCTGTACTTACTAGTTACAAGGCCGTGGGCACTGACTATCTCTGGACCTGTGTTTTCTCATTTTCAGGGTGATAATTTTTTTTTTTTAAAGTTTTTTCCTTTGTGATGAGAACTCTTTTTTTTTAAATTATTTATTTATTTATTTATTTATTTATTTTTGGCTGTGTTGGGTCTTCGTTTCTGTGCGAGGGCTTTCTCTAGTTGTGGCAAGTGGGGGCCACTTTTCATCGCGGTGCACGGGCCTCTCACTATCGCGGCCTCTCTTGTTGCGGAGCACAGGTTCCAGACGCGCAGGCTCAGTAATTGTGGCTCACGGGCTTAGTTGCTCTGCAGCATGTGGGATCTTCCCAGACCAGGGCTCGAACCCGTGTCCCCTGCATTGACAGGCAGACTCTCAACCACTGCGCCACCAGGGAAGCCCCAGGGTGATAATTAAAAACTGTCATCATTAAGTTCCCTTTTGGGGGACAATTATTTGATTTTTTTGTTGACTTTTGGTCATTTTCCAGTTCTGTTCAAGGGCTTAGGTTTGGGGTGATGACTGATGATTTAGTTCTGAAATAAGTAACTCAGTAACCTATTTGTTAGCATGGGTCCTGTAAATACCACAACAGGCCTGCCAATTTACGTTGAGCCAACAGACAGAGGCACATGTGTGATGTGCTCCTGGAGGACTTTCATCTGCATCGCCCTTCTTTGTGGTGGGGAATGATGCTGATGGTTGTGGCTGTGCACCAGGGTGGGTGTGTCTGCAAGTTCCCCACCTGCTGCAGGACTTAGTCACCAACCCCTGCTCCTGTGAGAGTTCACCTTACTCTTTACTCTCTTAGCCCAAAGTCCCACTATAGTCCTTGTTTATAATGATCTGAGCTGTGTTTCAAAAGACCCAGGCACTACCACATGCTGGACCACAGGTAAATCCTGGCATCTCAGATACTTAAGGTCTAGTACTAAACTGTATGGGATGCAGGGAGGTTGATGTCACTCTGAACACAGGCTTCTGAAAATCTGGTTCCAGAGTATATATTAACTCAAATGTTAAAATGTCAGGAGAGAAATTATGAGATCAAAACAACTCCAACTTTAAATATTACTTAGTTTTTTTTTTTTTTTTTTCAATTGGCTAATGTGGAGCACATGGCCTAATCAATGGAATATTACTCAGCCATAAAAAGGAATGAAATTGGGTCATTTGTAGAGATGTGGCTGGACCTAGAGTCTGTCACACAGAGTGAAGTAAGCCAGAAGGAGAAAAACAAATATCGTATATTAAAGCATATGTGTGGAATCTAGAAACATGGTACAGATGAACCTATCTGTAGGGCAGGAATAGAGACGTAGATGTAGAGAACGGACATGTGGACACAGGGGGAAGGGGAGGGTGGGACAAATAGGGAGATTAGGTTTGACATAAATACACTACCATGTGTAAAATAGATAGCTAGTGGGAACCTGCTGTAAAGTACAGGGAGCTCAGCTCAGTGCTCTGTGATGACCTAGATGGGGCGGGGGGGAAGGGGGGGAGGGAGGTCCAAGAGGGAGGGGATATAGGTATACATATAGCTGATTCACTTCATTGTACAGCAGAAAGTAACACAGCATTGTAAAGCAATTTTACTCCAATTAAAAAAAATAAAAATAAATGCCAAAATATTAGCTTGAGAAGCAGCACTGTGGGCCTGGGAATGATCTCAGGAAAAATATATCATATATATTTTAATTCTTCCCAAATCTGGGAAGGCTTATTGTCATCAAGGGTAATACATTTGGTCAGCTTAACAAGTCTAGGAAAAGATTAATTTGGGTCCAAGGATAAGATTAATGAAAGGAAATCATTCACCAAATGCATTCTTTGCTTTGCCAGCCAAGCTCATTTGCTCTCAGCGTCCTCTCTGTCCATGCAGCTTTTCATTCCTTCACCTCTATCAGCCTGTGACTCTTACCTGTAATGACCTTCACCTTCTCTCTGTAGAATTGTATCATTGGAGTCCTCCCAAACTCATTCCTTCTAGAAGTCTTCCATTATCAAGACATCCAGCTGGAGGATCACAGAGTTGTGTGGTAGCGGGCAAGACTCTAACTCCTGTGCCTCATTATTTTTTTAATCTTTGAAATGAGTCAATAAAATATCAAGCATCTGTCTAGCTCTAAGAGCTATGGCTCAAGATAACCTGTCTGCATTTACCTTTTTTGTAAGAACTAGATTGCAGATCCAGGTATAAGGAGAACGGAGAGAGATCTGTGGTTCTGTTTGAATAGAAATAAAACATGAAAAACACATTTTATCCCTCTCTGCAAAGCTGATTTTCCTCCTCTCCAGATTAATGTTATCTCCTCCCTTCCTGACATCCACACCGTAGGGACAGGCTTATTTTTGATTCTTCCTGCTCCTGTAGTCCTCCTTCCCATTTAAGGTCATCATAGTCTGAATCCTATTATTAGGTTGAACCACAGGAAATTGCCTTTTATTTTTTGTATGTCAAAGAAATGGTCTAATATTGGCAATTTCATATGGTCAACCTAATGCAAAAGCATTTGTAGAAGCTGTTCCCTCAGTCTTGGCACTCTTGTCTCCCCCTCACCTGATCATAACCCTGTTACTAACTGACAAGCCTTTGCTCCTCTTTCAAGGCTTTGTCAGGTATGAGCTTTATCTCTGCAGCTTTCACGGATCACTTAGGCTCTCATAGTAATTTCCTTGTGCTCCATGAGGTCAGGGTACCGGTGAGAAATAGGTGGCATGTTCAGGTGGGGAAATCAAGGAGAGCCTAATGAGGGTACCATTTATGAAGTTACGGGCAGAATGAAGGAAAACCAGACTGGACATTGAAGCACCTGGGGCTGGTGACAGCAAGGAGCCATTACCCACCCCAGGCCTGAAGAAGCAGGGGAAGGAGGGATTGCTGCAGCGCCCAGAAAGAGCCACAGGGGAAGCCGGTAGAGGCCCACACTTGGAGATGTGGCCTTCAGCAGAGAAATGCATCCACTTCCAACCTGTAGGCCAACAGGGAGGAAGCCATTTATTTAAATACCTGGTCCTTTCTTTCTTCATGTTGGGCCATCTCTGCTTCTGCCTCCCATTTGCCAAACCCAATCAGAAGCCAGAATCTGGAAGCTGTAAGGACCTGTCGTCCTTACAGGTGAGCTTCTCGGGGCATAGGGCAGGGTGGAGGGGGGATGTCTACTGAGGTCAGGAACGGCCTGGAGGAGAATGAGTGACCCTACTGCCAACCTTTGTTTAACATAAATTTCCATTTGCATCTTGAAGAAGGAGGAAAATCTGGCAGAATTAGACAAATTATCCTTTGTGAGGGAGGCAGGAGCCTGGAGAATGTTTTTTTAATTTTTTTAATTAAAAAAATTATTATTATTATTTTTAAATTAATTAATTAATTTATTTTTGGCTGCGTTGGGTCTTCGTTGCTGCGTGTGGGCTTTCTCTAGTTGCGGCAAGCAGGGGCTACTCTTGGCTGTGGTGCGCGGGCTTCTCACTGCAGTGGCTTCTCTTGTTGCGGAGCATGGGCTCTAGGTGCGTGGGCTTCAGTAGTTGTGGCACGCAGGCTCAGTAGTTGTGGCTCCACGGCATGTGGGATCTTTCTGGACCAGGGCTCAAACCCATGTCCCGTGCATTGGCAAGCAGATTCTTAACCACTGCGCCACCAGGGAAGCTCTAGAGAATGTTTTAAGAGAAGTAATTCACATTTATTTTTTTTTCAGTTGGATAATATTTCAAATATTAGAAAGCACAATCATGTAATAGACACTCGATATACCCACTACCAGATTTAGGTAATTGTTACTATTTTATCATATTTGTTTCAGATGCTTATTTTAAAAAATAAAATATTGGAGATTTGGCTATAGCCATCTCCCCCAAGTCCCATCACCTTCCCTTCTCGTAAGTAACCACTTTCCTGAAGTGTGTCACGTCTCCATAATTTTGTCACACATCTGGAAACAACATGCCTGGTCTTGTATGCTTCAGTGTACGTAAATGGCATCCTACTGTACATATCTTCTACAACTGCTTATTTTTACTCAGCCGCATGTTTTTGAGATTTATCCATATTAATAAATTAGATCTAGTTCATTCATTGTAATAACTGCTTGTCGTGTGACTGTTCCATATTGTGTTTACCATGCCTGTGTTGATGGATTCTGAGGTTGTTCCAGGTTTTTCCCTTCTTTCTCTTTATGCTGTCACCAATAGTGCTACATGAAACATCTTTGTACCTGTGTACTGTACAGGAGCGCCTCTGAGATATCTATCTACAAGTGGAATTGGTGGGTCACAGGGAATGTGCACCTTCCACTCTACTAGCAGTGCTAAGTTATCCTCCAAATTGGTTGCACCAGTTTACAAAGTTGTGGAGCAGAAAGTAGGGCCATGTGAGGATAATTGTGAGTCCTCTCTTAGTCTTGGTCTGGTGGAGCAATGAAGGACTCTGCTTCTGGGTCCCTTCCTATTATCTATAACCTTGGTCCCAAAGGGAGAGGGAGCGGAAGGTCAATAGTTGCCTGTGACAGTTTGTAATTTTCCTTGGAGAGCCCTTTGGGAGAAGAAAGTCTGTTTTATGTGCTCAGGGATGAGAAGGGTGCTTAGTGAATACTATTTAATAGTGAAGACTATTTTCTAAGTGCTTACTACATGACAGGCACTTTAATTATTTTGTTTATTTTTATCTGTTTTTGGTTAAGAAATAAAACCCACATACAGAAATATATATATATATATATATATATATATATATATATATATATATATAATAAATGTGCTTAATAAATTATAACAAAGCACATAACTGTGTAACCCCCAGCCAGATCAAGAAAGAGCACCTCCTTCATGTCCATTCCTCTGTCTCCACACTAGACGCTCCCTCAGAGCTAATCATCATTATTTGACTTCTATTGCTATAGTTTAGTTTGGGTTGTTTTTAAAGGTTATCTAACTAGAACTACACAGTAATTTTTCTTTTGTGTCTGGTTTTTGTGGCTCATTCATATTGTTAAGTGTACCTGGAGTTTATAAATTTCATTGCTGTATAGTATTACATTGTATACATACACCATAATTTAGTTATACATTTTTACGGTCGATGGACATTTTGAGTTGTCTTCAGTTTTGATTCTTAAAAAGAAAATAACTATGGACATTCATGACCATGTCTCTTGGTGCCCACATGCATGCATTTCTGTTGGGTATGCGTATGCCTGGGTTACAGGATATGCGTATCTTTTTTGTTTTTGGCTGCACTGCGCGGCTTGTGGGATCTTAGTTTCCGGATCAGGTATTGAACCCAGGCCCTCGGCAGTGAAAGCGCGGAGTTCTAACCACTGGACCGCCAGGGAATTCCCAGGATATGACTCTCTTTAATACTTAACGTCAAGCTATTTTTCAGAGTGACTGTGGCAATTGATGCAATCACCACTAGTGGATGAGAAATTCCATTGCTCTAAATCCTTACCAGTGGTGATTATTTTCAGTTTTTAAAATTTTGGCCAGGCTGTAGAAATGTAGAGCTACTCATCTCACTATGGTTTTAGTTTGCTTTCTTTCTTTCTTTTTTTTTTTTAATGACTAATGAGATTAAACAACTTCTACTTACTGTCCATTTGGGTATTATCCTTTGTAAAGGGCCTGCTCGAATCCGTTTCACGTACATCTATTGGGTTGTATTTTTTTTTCTTTTTGATTTATGGGAATTCTTTATATTTTCTGAATGCAAACCCTTTGTCAGCTGCATAAATTGCCAATACCTTACTCTATTTTGTGACTTACCTATGTATACCTTGTTATCTTAATTGTGTCTTTTGGTGAACAGAAGTTCTTAATTTTAATGTATTCCATTTTATCAATCTTTTTCTTTATGTTTTGATGCATATTTACCTCCTGATTAAGAAATATACCCTCTTCACAGTCGTGAAAATATTCATATATGTCTAGAATCTTTATTTTACAAACTTTTAACATTTAAAGCTGCATTCTTCTTGGAACTGATTTTTGTGTATGGTGTGAAATAAAGAGTTCAGATAAGACTTTTTTTCCATATGGCTAGCCAATGAACTTAATACCTTTTATGAAATATATCATACTTTTTCCACTTCTCTGTAGTGCCACTTTTGTCACAAATATCATGTATCAAGTGACATATATGGATTTCTGAAATTGCTCTTTTGTTCAGTAGTATGTCTATCCTTGCACAAAAACCACTCTCTTAATTTTTGTGGTTTTAGAGTAAGTTTGATATCTGGAAAAACTTCTCCCTCTTTGTCTTTGTCAAGAGTGTCTTGGCTATCCTTGGCCGTTGTGTTTTCCTACATATTTTAGAATTAGCTTGTGAAGTTCCACCAAAAAAAACCACAACTCTACTGGAATTTTTATTGGAACTGTGTTGAATTTACAGATTAAGTTACAGAGAATTGATAACTTTACAGTATTGGGTCTTCCAAGCCATGAACCAAGCCAAGTTTTCTTCAATTTATCTTGAAAATTCATATTTATTTTTTTCCTCTGTGAAAGATTTACACATTTTTATTAGAATAATTTCTAGGTATCTGATATTTTTAATGGTTTTATAAATGATATCCCCCTTTTAAATTGGGGTTTAATTAATTAATTAATTTTCTTTTAATTTTTTTATTGGAGTAAAATTGCTTTACAATGCTGTGTTACTTTCTGCTGTACAATGAAGTGAATCAGCTATATGTATACCTATATCCCCCCCTTCTTGGACCTCCCTCCCCCCCTTATCCCCCCCCCCAATCTAGGTCATCACAGAGCATCGAGCTGAGCTCCCTTCCCACTAGCTATCTATTTTACACATGGTAGTGTATTTATGTCAGACCTAATCTCCCTATTTGTCCCACCCTCCCCTTCCCCACCGTGTCCACATGTCCGTTCTCTATGTCTACGTCTCTATTCCTGCCCTACAGATAGGTTCACCTGTACCATTTTTCTAGATTCCACATATATGTGTTAATATACGATATTTGTTTTTCCCTTTCTGGCTTACTTCACTCTGTATGACAGACTCTAGGTCCATCCCCATCTCTACAGATGACCCAATTTCATTACTTTTTATGGCTGAGTAATATTCCATTGTTTATATGTACCACATCTTCTTTATCCATTCATCTGTCATTGGACATTTAGGTTGTTTCCATGTCCTGGCTATTGTAAATAGTGCTGCAGTGAACACTGGGGTACATGTGTACTTTTGAATTATGGTTTTCTCAGGGTATATGCCCAGTAGTGGGATTGCTGGATCATATGGTAGTTCTATTTTTATTTTTTTAAGGAAACTCCATACTGTTCTCCATAGTGGCTGTATCAATTTACATTCCCACCAACAGTGCAAGAGGGTTCCCTTTTCTCCACACCCTCTCCAGCATTTATTGTTTGTAGATTTTTGACTGAGGTTTAATTTATAAACCCTAAAATGCATAGATTTAAAGTGTACAGTTAGATGGATTCTGACAATTGTATACACCCATACAACCAAGATATAGAATATTTCTATGACCCGTGAAGGATCCCTTTTCTCTTTTTGAGTCAACCCCTACCACCTCCCTGACTGGAGGTAACCACTGCTCTATTGTGCTGATTTCTTTCACCATGGATTACTTTTCCCTGTTCAAAATGTCGTATAAATGAAATAACGCAATATGTACTCTGTCGTGTCTGGATTCTCTAACTCAACATATCTTTTGAGAGTCACCTATATTGTGTGTACCAATAGCTCTCTTTTATATTGCTAAATGATATTCAATTGAATGAACATACCACAATTTGATTTTCCATTTTCCTGTTGATGAAAATTTGGGCTAGTTCTAGTTTTTGGTTAATATGAATAAAGCTGCTCTGAACATTTTTTCAAATTAATTAATTAATTTATTATTTATTTATTTAGGCTGCGCCGGGTCTTAGTTGCGGCACGTGGGATCTTCGTTGCGGCATGTGGGATCTTTTTTTAGTTGCAGCGATGTGGACTCCTTAGTTGTGGCATGCGCACTCTTAGTTGCGGCATGCATGTGGGATCTAGTTCCCTGTAGGGATCGAACCTGGGCCCCCTGCATTGGGAGCATGGAGTCTTGCCCACTGGACCACCAGGGAAATCCCACTCTAAACATTCTTGTATAAGGCTTTGTGTGAATGTATGTTTTCATTTCTCTTGGGGAAGTACCTAGAAGTGGAATGGCTGAGTCATAGGGGAGGTGCATGTTTACCTTTATGAGAAACTACCAGACTTAGGTCCAAAATGAATGCCCCATCAGTAATGTCTGAAGTTCTACTTGCTATATATCCTCACCAATATTTGGTATTGACATTCTTTTAAATTTTAGTCATTCCAGTGGGTGTATTGGTATATTATTATGGTTTTAATTTTATTTCTCTGATGATTAGTGATATTGAGCATCTTTTCATGTATCTATTGTCCATTTATATATAACACCATTTGTCAAGTATCTGTTCAAATTTCTTGCCCATTTAAAGAAAAGTGGATTGCATTTTTATTTTTGAGTTGCAAGTGTGTTTAAAATACATTCTTATATATTCTTGATATAAGTCCTTTGTCAAATGTAAGTATGAAATTTTCTTGCAGTCTGTGTCTTACTTTTCATTTTCTTAATAGTGTCTTTTGATAAGCAAAAGTTTTAAATTTTGCTGAAATTCATTTACCAATTTTTGTCTTTTATGGTTACTGCTTTCTGGGCACTAAGAAGCTGTTATCTACCCAAAGATTATAAAGATTCTTCTCCTATATTGTCCTCCAAAAAACTTCATACTTTTAGCTTTACACTTAGGCATATGATCCCTCTATAAATAATTTTTATGTATGGGTTGAGACATGGATAGGCAGTTTTTCCAGCATCACTTAAAAAAATTTTTTTCCTTTTCCCATTCATTTGCTTTGGCACCTTGGTAAAATCTTAATTGATCATATCGTATGGGCCTATTTTTGGACTCTATTCCTTGATCTGTTTGTCTGTCTTTATGTCACTACCACATTGTTTAGATTACAGTAGCTTTATAATAAATCTTGAAATGAGTTAGAGTAAGTTCTTCAAGTTTGTTCTTTTTAAAGAATGTTTTGGCTACAGTATTTATGTTTCCATATAAATTTTAGAATCAGCTTATCAATTTCTACAAAAAAGTCTTCAAGGGTTTTGATTGGGATTGTGTTGGATATATAGATCAACCTGAGAAAAATTGATGACTTAAAAATGTTGAGTCTTTCCAACCATGAACATGGTATATCTCTGTACTTATTTAGACCTTCATTACTTTCTTTCAGCAGTGTATAATCATATTTCATGTGGAACTCTTCCACACATGTCTTCAAATTTATCCCAGAGTATATTATGTTTTTTAATGTCATAGTAAATCATATTTTAAAATTTAATTTTCCATTTTTCCTATAATATATATACAACATTAAAAAAAATTTATTTATTTTATTTTTGGCTGTGTTGGGTCTTCGTTGCTGTGCATGGGCTTTTCTCTAGTTGCGGCGAGCAGGAGTTAGTTACTCTTTGTTGCAGTGCGCGGGCTTCTCATTGAGGTAGCTTCTCGTGTTGCAGAGCACATGGGCTCTAGGTACATGGGCTCTAGGTGCGTGGGCTTCAGTAGTTGTGGCTCGCGGGCTGTAGAGCGCAGGCTCAGTAATTGTGATGCATGGGCTTAGTTGCCCCAGGGATCTTCCTGGACCAGGGCTTGAACCCGTGTCCCCTGCATTGGCAGGTGGATTCTTAACCACTGTGCCACCAGGGAAGCCCTATACAACATATTTTTATATATTGATCTTATTTATTAAGTTATCTATTATTGTGTAACAAACTACCCCAAAACTTAGCAGCTTAAAAGAACAAGCATTTTATAATCTTACTCTTTCTGAGGGTCAAGAATCCAGGAATGACTTAGCTGGGCAATGCTGGCTCAGAGTCTCTTTTGAGTTGTGGTCAACCACTGGTCAAGGCTGCAGTCATCCAGAGGTTCAAATGAGGCTGGATGATCTTCTTCCAAGGTCACTCATGTGACTGTTCGCAGGAGGCTTTTTTTCCTCACCACAAAGGCCTCTCTATAAGGTTTTTCATGACACGGCAGCTGGATTTCCCCAGAGTGAATAATCTGAGAGAGAGCAAGAGAGAGAGTACCCAATACAGAAGTTGCAGTATAACCTAATCTCAGAAGTCATTTACTATCCCTTCTGCCATATGCTATTGATTACACAAACTTTTGTACAGCATGGAAGCCACAGGATGTGAACACCAGGAAGTGCGAATCATTCAGGACCATCTTGGAGTCTGGCTACCACAGTCTTACTTCTAACCCTCAGTAATTCATAGGCCCTACACATACAAAATACACTCATCCCCTTCCTAGGTCCACGAGAGTTTCATGCCATTACAGCATCAGACCCAATTTCAGAATCTCATCTTCTAAAGCAGATCCAGGTTCTTAAGTGTAGTCCCTTAAATATAGCTCCATGAATATAGTTCCTCTCAATCTGTAGACCTGTGAACTAAGGAAACAGGTTATCTGTCCCCATCCAACATGCAATGGTGGCACACCGGAGGATAACCAATATAGACATTTCCCCCTTTGTGCTTCAGGGGGAAACTGAAGCACAAAGGAGTCACTGGTTCATAGCAATTCTGAAATCCAGCCAGATAAATGTTGTAAGTTCCTTGATTAGGGCTCAGTCCTACTCCTGCCGGAAGCGACTTTCCATAGTTCTTGGCTCTGTTCTCTAGGTTCTTAGTCCACCTTTCAAGTCATCCTTCCTCATTCATGAAGGGTATCGTGTTTGCAGCTGAGTTGTTTTCTCAGACTATTTCCTGCTTGTAGAAGTTTGGGGGTTCAGAGGCCTCTTTTCAGTTTATACTGTCCCTGTCACTCTCAGGTCAAGCTGGCAGTATTTCTGGTCTCTCAAAACCTCTGTGGTCCTCCTGTGAATCTCACTGAGGTTTGCTCTGTTAGACAAACCCACACCTACAAGTCTGTTTGAGATAAATCCTCTCTACATGGGCTTCTGCTGAAGTGTCTGAGGGACAATGCCCTTAAGCTTCTTAGGACCTCGATTATTTTATTTATATGTTCTGTGAGGCAAACCTTAAAAGAAAAAAAAAAGAAAAGTCACTCTCAAAAATAAAAAGAAACTCTTTGGAGAGGCTTTTGTCTGATTGAATGTACTCTGAGCATTAATTAGGAACTACCATTTAACTTTCTGAGGTCTTAACAAAGGATTTTACAGTTACCCCCTTGGCTTTACCTTTAGAACATTGTTTCCCGAGAGTGTCCTGGATATGGTCTTTGCTTGGGAGCAATTTCTTATTTTTAGTATAGCTTGCCATCTAGGGAGCCTCAGAATCTTCAAAACCAGCAAGTGTTGTCTTCTTTTGATTTAACAGTACTTCCTTTAGCTTATCTCTCTCCTCTAACATTTTAATATAAGCAGCAACAGGAAACCAGGTAGCACCTTCAACACACTGGCTGGAAAACTTCTTAGCTAAGTTACCCAGTACATTAGGTACCTTTTCTACCTTTTACAGTACTGCGGGAGAGAGTGTTGCTAAACTTTCTACCACAACAATGCAAGGATCGCCTTTCTTCAAGTTTCCAACAAGATTTTCCTTTAATACCTCACCAGCAACCTCCTCAAAGTCTGATTCTAACAGTCTGTTCTAGGTGATTTAGGCTTTAATTAGTGCTCTCCTTAAAGTCCATTGAGAAAGGAGCTAATGATTAACATATGAAGGGATCTAGGTCTAGGTCAGTGCTAAGTGTTTAAGAAAATAAACACACAAGGAGAAAACCTAAACTGACCTCATTTTACAGATGAGGAAGCTATGATTCAGAAGGGTTAAGGGACTTGCCCAAGGTCACATGGCCAATTGGTGGCACAGAAGGGACTAAAACCAGTTCTTCTAACTCTTTATCCAGTGAACTTTCCAGGTACCATATGGCCTCAGATTCCCATCATGTTCCATGGCTCTAAGAAAGCAGCTCCTACCTGAGAATTCTCAGTGGCAGCATGTAAGAAAGCAAGGGGAAGAATGTTAGGATTTTCTGTCAACATATTAATTGTTTTAACGCTTTGTAGTAAGTCATCAAACTAACTCTTGGACAGCTAATGCTGCTCATGGGAACCTTTCCATTGTGATTCTGAAGATATGAGAACTTGACAGTGACATCTTCAGAGATCCAAGAGTGAAGGATTATCCCTGGCTCCTCTTGTCTTTGATTTTTTAAAAAATTAATTACTTAATTTTTTTTCCAGCATTATTGAGACATAATTGACCAATAAAATTGTCTTATCTTTGCTTTTGTTTCAGGAGTGATGAGTCAGGGATCTTTGAAGACAGTTTTCATTTTCTTGGTTACTTTTTCTTTGGAAGTAAAGTTTACAGTACATGTTCAAAAAAGTAGATTTTGAATAATTTGGTTCACCTGCCTCTATGAAAGACTATGAGTAAAAATCAGCCAGTTAACTCTTCCGAGGTCCTGATGCATATGTCCAGTTGTCTACTGGACTTTGGGTTACCTCCAACTCAACATATTCCTAACTCAACTCATTACCTTTCTCTCTCAACCTGCCCGGCCTCTTATATTTTTAAAGACCTTAGAGACCTTATTAGTCACTCAGTATGGAAACTTTGGATTTTTCCATATTCTTCAGACAAAATTCTTTAGACTCTAGCCCAGATCAATTTTTTGAATATGCCCTTTTCTCTACATCCCCACTGATGCTGCCCTACTTTAAGTCCGCATTCATTCATTCACCTATGAAGGGCATTTTTTTGCATGCTTGCACTGTGTCAGCCATTCTTCTCTGTGCTGGGATACAAAAGTGAACAAGACATAGTGCTTGTCCACAAGGAACGTCTCTGTGTGTCTGGGGTGGGAAGGGGACAAAAACAAAGAATGACAGTAACATGTGATATGTTTTACTTTCATCATTCCTCTCCTAGCTATTACAAAAGGTCTTGACTTCTCTCTCCCTCCTGATCCATTCTCTTCACTGCTATCAGCATTATCTTTCTAAAGTACAGATTTGATCATGGTCATGATTATGATCATCTTTGTCTCCTTGTTGCCTAAAGAATGAAGGCCAAAGTCCTCAGAATGCTGTTCCTTCACAAGCTTTCAAAAGCTGGTCCAAAACTACTTCATCACCTCTCCATCCTTTTGTTCTCTAGCTTTGAATCCTATACTTTAGCCAGTTAGGCTACTAGTAGGTCTCCAGATACTCCACATGTAATGTCACATTTCTGTCTTTTTTTCCCCCTGTTCCTTTTGTCTCAAATATCTTTCAAATCTCATTCATCACCTGGCTAGCTCTTACTCATCATTTACCTTCCTCAACTTCCCTACCCTGAGGCAGAATTAATTATATCCTCCTTTTAAAGTACCACTATTATTATAGAATTTATTTTGTTTCATTGTAGTTAATTCACAGCTTAGATGTTGAGTTTCCTCCTAGCACCTAGCCCAATGCTCAATATATATTTTTTGAGTGATTGGGAAAAAAAAACTATAAAGTATTGAAAATATGCATTGCACATTGTAAAAGGTGTTTTTGTTTTTACTGGTAATATATTGTGAAAGAGTAAACAGAGTCTCTAAGTGCCTGGACACGGTAATCAAAATTCCTGCATTTGGAAATCAAAAGAAGTTCCCAGGCATATTTTTCATCCCCTCTCTTTCATGTGAAGTTTGGGGATATGAGTTGGGACATTTCCATTAGGTTATCCTGAGTTTCCAAAATGTAAGATGGGACTAAATGACCTTAGGAGTTCCCACGAGAGAAGTGGTGGTGAGAGAGACTATTCCTCAGGGACGCTGGAGGTCAGGAGAAAGTCCTACTTTCACTTCACTGATGTGACTGAAGTTCTTTCACAATCTGTTTCATGGTTCTGGTAGTGAGGTATATGTGGCTGTGCATGTGGCAATACTTGGAGATAGTTGAAAATCTTAGACATGAGATGACCTATACATGATTCACCCATTGCTGTCAGTGTGTCTTCCTTAACTTTATGAGTAAGTGGCAAGATATCTGGGCCTAAGTGCTTTTTTCTACCAAACCCTGCCTTGAGAATGCAATCAGGATGCTTCAGAAAAGAATCTGCCCCACATCCAATTGAATAAAGATTTCTCATACATTTGGGAAAAATCACTCCGAAAATTTTCAGCCTTTATTACAGATTAATCCCCAGAATTTCATTTCATGGAATGTCAACTATTTCAAAACATTTCCCACAGGGAATTCTATCAATGGATAAGAAGTCTGCAGGAGGTTACAGATAAGGGCTGGAATTCTTTCTTTCTTTTTTTGAAGCTAAATTTCCAAGAGCTAAACTACATGATCCCTAGACCTGGTTTAGGGTTGCATGCTTTCAGGCTCTTAGAATGTTGGAGCTGGAAGGGACTTGAGGGAACATCTGGCTCAGCCCCCTCACTTTAGAAATGGTGTCAGGGAGGTTAATGGTTTTTTAAGGTCACATAGCTTGTTGGGGTGGATCTGGGACAAGGACCCAAGTCTCCTAGCTCTCAGCCCAGGGATCTTTCCTCTATACCAAGTTAGACACAGACAAATTCCTGTATGAAATGAATGGAGCAGTTTTTAAGTTTAAATATAGGACTGTAATCATTCTTAACATGGCCATGTCCCCCTGTTTTCCTGAGGCCTGAACCTCACTGTAGGCCGGCTTTCAGAGGCATCACTCTAGGAGGCTCGTGCTGTTGGTCCTTGTCTTGGACCCGCTCTTAGAGGAGCAATAGATGTTGATGTTGATGATGGATCAATATTTAACCTAGATTTTGGGGGCTGGCCAATTCCACTTAACTGGTATCTGCTTGTCCTCCCATTACTTTCAGGAATTTCTGGCCCATCCTCAACCTTTGGCCTCCTCGGGCACTGCCTCCTTCCGCCAGTGGCAGGCCTGCCCTCCTCTCTTCCTACGCAGGTCAGCCCCTCCCACCCAGGACCCCTCTGCTCCCCCTCTGTGGGAGTCTTCCACTGAGCCCAGTAGAACCCTTGTTCTATCGGAATAAACTCCTCCTCCGCCTTTCCCTAAAGCCTTCTTCCTGCTTCCTTATCACAACAGAAGCTTGCCTTTTCCCTGGATACTGTCCCTGCAACTTGCTCTCACAGAGGCTTCTGTTTTCCCATTCCCGATGGCTCACAGCGCGGGGAGGCTGAGACGTGTGTATGCCTTCATTTTCCTCCAAATTGTGTTCACTAGTCATTCTCTGGCCCTCTCAGTCTTTTTACTCTTATTTTAAAAATTCTTACTGACTCACCAGAGCTTCCTCAAGGAGTCAATTTCTTCCAGATCCCTTCTTCTCTTTAAACCTTGAACAATAGTTCCACTTTCTCAGCCTTCATAGATGGCTTCATATCCTTCCTTCAGAGATGATTTAGGCTTTTTCTTATTTTTATCTCAAAATTTCTATGTATCTTTCCCCATATTTTTGTTCCTCCTGACTGTTTTGGAGAAAGGAGTCAAAACTTCAAGGCCCACTTCCCCCTGGTTCATGGATTCTGGCCCATCCGCCTGCTCTGGGACATCAAGAGCCATATCTCTGAATCGCATCTCTCGGTATTTCCTTTTCACTGAATGCAACCTTTCCTTCCCCATCTTTTCCAAAGAGTGCTGTCCAGTTAGTGCTGTATCCCCAGTGCCTAAGTAAAAATCTTTGGGTCTGGTGCCTAAAATCTGCATTTTGTCTTCAGGTAATAAAATTTGAAACTAGAATCATGTGTAGGCCTCCCTTATTAAAAAATAAGCATCCTGTGTTAGCTACCTATTGTCGTGTAACAAATTATCCCAAAATTTGGTGGCTTAAAACAACATTTCTTATTTCACTGTGTTCTGTAGGTCAGGCGCCAGGACGTGTCTTAGCTGAGTCCTCTGCTTCAGGGTCTCACAAAGGTTGCAAAGTGTTGGCCGGAGCTCCTGCCCACGTCAAGGCTCAGTCAGGGGAGGACCTGCTTCCAGGTGCATTCATGTAATTGTTCAGAGCACTCAGTTCCTCAGGGGCTGTTGGTTTTAGGGCCTTAGTTCCTTGCTGGCTGTTGGCTGGAGGCCGCCCTCAGTTCTTTGCCATGTGGGCCTCTCTGTAGGGCAGCTCATAACATGGAAGCTTGCTTCATCAGAGTGAGCAAACTGAGAAAAGCCAGAGAACAGAAGAGTGCAAGTAAGACAAAATCACAGTCTCTCATAACCTGATCTCAGATATGACATCCCATCACTTTTACAGTCTTCTGTCTGTCAGAAGTAAATCACCAGTCCAGCTCATACACAAGGCGAGGGGATTAAACAAGGGTGTGGATGTCAGGAGGATGGATATTGACAACCTTTTAGAAGCTGACTACCGTATATCCCAACCCCAAAGCTTTTTCTCGAACTTGCTGCTACCTATTTAAGGTATCAGCCTTTTTTCCTCCTTATATTTACCACTCAGCTTCTCAAGAGAGGAGTCTAAATTGGTATCACTCTTTAACCTGTGCCACTGTGGCTTCCACGCTTGCCACTCTATACAGCTGTCTTCTTGAGGGTTGCAAGTGAACTGATTGCCAAGTCCTCTTCTTCTCCTCCTCTCCCACGGCCTCTCTGCAGCATCTGATTGCCCTATTGCCCTTCTTTCTTAGGATTCTCTCCTTCTTGGCTTCCATGATACTCTACTTTCCTGTGTCCTCAAGCTCTTCTCACTTCTCTGTTTATTCCTCTACTGACTCCTGCACCCCCCAACTTTGACCAATTATTACACTATACTGGACATAATAATTTTGTATTTGAATAAGACATATTATCTGAGAGAGACTGAAGAAGTTTTGGGACCAGCTCAAGATTTCATCTAGGGGCAGAGAAATGACCAGTCCACTAAGCCTGTTGGGAGAGACAGTCTAAGAAAAAAAATAAAGTTGCCTTAAAAGTTGTGACAGGTGAATGCTATCACCTGTCACAGTCACAAGGAACCTAAGGAGACATGATGACTAAATGCACTGTGGTATCCTAGATGGGATCCTGGAACAGAGAAGACATTAGTTTAAAAATTAAGGAAATCTCAGTAAAGTACAGACTTTTGTTAATAATTAACCAGTATTGGTTCATTAATTGTGACAAATGTACCATACAAGTGTAAAATGTTAAAAATGGGAAACTTGGGTGTGCGGTGTCGGAACTCTGTGCTCTATTCACAATTTTTCTGTAAATCGAAAAGTATTATAAAATGAAAAGTTTATTTTTAAAAATGCACGCTATCAAGGTCTACTCTTCCAGGTAGAGGTCACACTAGTATTTGTACATTTACATTTATGTGTCATGCCTCTACAAGATTCTACCTTCAGGTTTATGCTCACCTTTCTACCTCCTTAGGACTAAGTTCAGGGCCCCACATGTTTCATAAGTAACTATTGAATGAATGAGTGAGTAAATGAATGAATGATTGTGAAATACCAAAGTGATCTCTGGGACAGGCTGTTCTGTAAGGACATAATTAACCCAGTTGAAGCCAAGGGTGATGGGAACATTTTACTGGGCTTTGTCTTCAGTTTGTTCAGTTCAACCAAACCTCTAAAGTGGTGTGTTCCCACTTTCTTCTTCAAATTACATGTTCCTGCTCTGTTTTTATCTCTGTCACTTCCTCTTCTTTCTTTTACTTTTTCTGTCTATTATTGTTTTTCTTTTACTGTGATGTGCTTTACACTCATTTTGACCCAAACAATGGTTGTTCTTCCTAATGTGTTGTGGTCTAGTGGGAAGTTTCTGGAGTGTCAGTGATGAGCTGGGACTGAAGCAATAGGAGAACAAAGACCTTTGGTTCTGGATGTGTGCCACCCAGGTAACCACAGATCCTGGACAGGAAAGCTTGGTGCCACTTCCCATGGAATTAGTCAAAATGAACTTGTTTTTACTAGCATTAAACAATTAGACTTAATCCCCAAATTTCATCATTTTGAAACAGTTGTTTAGGTTTCCATTAGCTTCAGTTTTAGTGTTTGCTCATGGATATGGTTATCAAATAAAGAGAAAAGTCTCCTTTAATGTCACTCACAGGGCTCCTATTTCTACATCATAGCAAACATTTGCGTATTTGCCTCCTCCTCCTCCTTCTTCTTCCCCTTCCTCTTCCTTTTCCTCTTCTTCCTCTTTCTTTCCCCCTCCTTTTCCTCCCCTCCTTCCTCCTCCTCCTCTTCCTCCTCTTTCCCCTTCTCCACATCCTCCATTTCTAGATATATGACTTGCTTATTCATGGACTTGAACTTTCCTGGGCCTTGCGAAGTGTCTTCTTTCTGTTCTTTCTTCACATTTCAAAAATAACATGCGATTCTCTGTAAAGGAAACTAGTGCTATTGACTGATCCTATAAAAGGATAGATGGGAGTCAGCTGATTTCTGTTGGTTTTAATCAGTTGTTTGGGGTTTAAGTCCAGGATGTGACATGAAAATAAATGCAGTTAATGAGATCACAGAGTTCTGACCTCAGCAGCACTATTTTCTGATCCTCTGACCTAACTGGCTATTGATTACAATTGAAAATGCCTTGTAATTTTACAGTGTTTCATGCTCTTCAAATAAGTTAATTTTATTTGATTCTCACACTTTTTAAAAAAATATCTTAAGACATAGTTCTTTCAAGAATTGTAGTTCTTGGGTTTTCAGACCAGCATGGCACTGGGTGGAAAGTGTGACTGAGGGGACTAAGCTTGGGCTGGACTTCCTTAGACTGTGTTTCAGAGTTTGAAGTCATAGCAGGGCCTAGGAGGGAATTTATGGTCCTTCATGGAGGCAGGCACTGTGTCTGTCCTGTTAATGCTCTATCCCCAGTGATTAAAGCAGTGCATGGCACGAGGTAGATACCCAGGGAAAGTTGGCTCAATATCTCTTTCTCTTGGTGGAGATGAGAGAAGGAAGCTGAAATGGGCAGAAGGTGTGATTCACTCTCATCATCCACTTCCCAAAATAGAGATTTCAATCAACAGTCTTGGGAAGGTTGTGGTTCCCAAAACTGTTCCTATTTGTAAGACAGGGATGAGCTTAGCTCTATTCCTGCTTCCCTTTTTGTGTTCAACAGGGAGGATGAGTTATTAGTTAGATTAGTCACAATCTAAGATATAGAGCCATATTTACTAGTGGGTGGGCTTTAAAGGACAATGGGCTGAAAGTTTACCAACCCACACAGGTTTGTGGGAACTCATCTCTTTGGTCTTCTACAATTGACCAGAAAGTGGTAAGACCCTTCAGCCATTTGACTGGGACACATGTGTCATCCCAGCTTACCAGGAAGCTCTGCAGTGCAGTTTTAGACCCAAAGCCAGTTAGATGTTTAGAGAGGTATGTTGGTCTTGTACTTGTTATTTTTTGTTGTGCTCCCATCTCTTAGGAGCTCACAGGGAGGAGGGCTGGCTGAGCCAAAGCAGGTGTTAAGTACTCCTCGACCCACTGGCAGGACGCCAGGTAAGAGCCCCTGCCTCACGTAGATCCCTAATGCTACTGCTGGAGACACAGGAGACATTCTCCTTCTGCTGCACAGTAACTCTTTAATCTGAATGGACCCTGGATGGATGCAAACATCAGTCAGCAATGAACCTCCCTCCCATGTGTAGAAATCTTACAGCCTATTAGTTCCACGTGTCCCTTCTTTTACCCTCATCTCCAGGCTTGTATGCAGTGGCTCTTGTAAATAGCTGTGTATTAGTCTCCTGTGATTGCTATAACAAATCACCACAAAGCTGGTGGATTAAAGAAACAGAAATTTATCCTGTTACAGTTCTGGAAGCCAGAAGTCTAAAACCAAGTCAGCCACACTCCCTCCAAAGGCTCGCTTCTTGCCTCTTCAGCTTCTGGTGGCTACTGGCATTCCTTGGCTTGTGTCTGCATCCTTCCAATCTGTTTCTGTCTTCACATGGCCTTTTCCTCTTTTGTATGTGTCAAACCTCCCTCCACCTCCCTTTTATAAGGATACATGTGATGGCACTTGGGGCACACTTGGATAATCCAGATGACACCTCCATCTCAAGATCCTTAACTTATTCACATCTGCAAAGGTACTTTTTCGAAATAAGGTAACATCATAGGTTCCAGAGATTAGGACCTGGTATCTCTGGGGCCACCATTCATCCCACTATAAGCAGACTCTAGAATCTTGCTTTTATCTATCTTTCTTCCCCCTTCTTCTCCCTTATAGAAAGAGACTGGTGTGTCTACAACTAAATTTCTTTGAGCAGATTAAGCCCCCATGTCTTGCTCTTGGGCGTGGTGCTGGAAAAGACAAACAACGTCTCAATTCTTCTAGTTGTTGTGACTAATTCCAAGTCATAATAGAAAACACAGCTTCTAGCTGTGGCTGCAGGACTTCTAGGCAGGGTCTACACGATACCAACATCTGGATGAAAAGTAAAAAACCAACCCCCCCAGCCAGTTAACCAGATGCTTGTTTCCAAGCATCTAGATGTTTGGTCCTCATATTTGGGGGGCAGGAAGCATCGTGGAGGCAGTTCTGAGAAGAGGAGGAATCAGTTTACCTTCACCCCGACATGACTGAGGAAGGTCATAGGTGGTGAGGCCAGCCTGCGGGCATGGAGGCAGGGTGTCCAGGGTCTGGAGTTGAGGCATGCTCTCCGGAGTGGGATGAGAAGAGAGGGAGAGAAGAGGGACTTCTGAATGCAGAGTTGCAGAATTGTGTTCAAGAACTTGGGGCGGAGGCAGAATCAGTAGAGGATGAAGACAGAACTAGCTGCAAATACTGGGATCCTGGCTCCTCCAAGCAGCCATATTAAAGATCAAAGGGACAAAGTCCATGCATTCCAGATGGAATCAGGTGCAAAGCACAACTATGAAAGCATTCTTGGCTGTCATACCCTCGAGTGCAGTGAGTGGGCTCTCCACACGGTACTCTGTGTTCTGCCTGCAGAGTTGAGAATGCTCCATGTAGTCTTCGCAGGGTCTGGGCCTTGACAGTGGATATTTTCAGCGCGATCAAAACAAGATGCTTCAGTGCAGTGGTTCCTTTTTGCTGGGGACGTTTGGGGGCCTCTAGGAATAGGAGGATGAGGGACCCTGTCTCTTTGGTTTCTGACCTTTCAAGAGTGATTGAACACATTCACTTTGAGGCCAGGGCTTTTGGAACAGTCACCTGGTTGACAGCTCCTTTTCCTTTTGGGACCTTCCTGAGAGCTCAAGATTCCAGGATCCTGGCTGGAGGAGAGACTGCCAAGCTTGGTGCCTGACCAGAGTGTGGTTGACAAAAGGCTGGCAGGAAAGTTGCTTGGGTCTGAGTCCCTGGGCCTTTAGTCTGGGGTGGTGATGGGCTTTCTCTGTCCCAAATCACAGTGACTCTTATTACTTCCCCAGTACCTGGTCAGGATTTTAGATTGGCTAATGGATGCGGGCCATGTGATTTTGGCCATAGCTCAGCTGAGAACCAGCACCCGGATGGGTCATTCGGAGTCAGTGTAATTGGGGATTAAGGGCCCAAGCTCTGAACTTAGTGACTCTGCCACTTACTAGCTGAGTGACCCTGGACCTCAGCTTCCTCCTTTGTGGAAGTTTGAAGATAATGCCCACCTTTTAGGCTGTTTGTGAAGATTACATGAGATAACTTTTGTAAAGCACTAGCTCTGACTGGCCTATAGTGAGTGCTCAATAATGCTAGCTACTTTTACTACTCTTATATAAAAGTGCTTCTTCCTTCCTTCCCTTCTCTGCCTACCCCCACTTCCTTTTCCTTCTAGGGTTGCACATCTGGGAACCAAAAACAGAGAGAGAGAGAGAGAGGAACAGACAGACCATGGATTCTTCCATAGATCCTCTCGCCTTGGCTGGGAGCTTATTTGTCTATATAGTAAAACAGTTTTGGGGTCACTCATACTCTGAGGCAATTAATAATTTAAAAAAATATGTAAATTTCAATTAAAGAAAAAATTATGAGCCACATTAAGGTTTCCAGGTAGGGCTAAATCTAGTTAGTCCCTTAATATACCTACCAATTCCTGCCTTTCCTACGAGGAGTCATGGTGGGAAGATGTGTCCTGTCATCACTCTCCACTCTGTGTTACCCTGGCTCCTTCCCAAGGCCCAGATTTCCAGACTCTCTGATATTTCAGGCTTGTTCTTCATGTGTGGTTCATGCCTACCTGATACTGGAAATTCTGATGATAAAATGAAGTAGAACCCTTGGCTCGTAGTCAGTGCTCACTAAAATTAGATTGAGTTTGTTGAGTAGTTTGTGTTGCTTTAGAGGCAACTCATCAGCTTTAACAGCAAGCTTCTTTCTTCTTCATGTGAGGTCGATGTGCTCAGGACCAGCCATCAGCTTAGTACGCGATTGCCCAAGTGGCATGATTTAGAGGGGTGAGAGAAGGCCCCTCCCCGCCCTTAGATACAGAGCCCATTTCCTTCAGCTGGAGCAGAAGAAGTCAGAATACCCTGACTTCTAAAACTATCTCTGCTTTGTACTGTGTGGTCGTACTTATCCCCTGAGTAACTTAGTCACCCTATCTATAGAATAAAGATCAAATGGTGCCTGTAAAGTTGCAGCAAGATAAAGTAATATATATGTGTGAATATAAGTGAGGATTTATCCAAATGGGAGCAACCTTGTATTTGAGGCCACACCAAAGCTTTCATATTACAGGGAACTCTCTCAATTACTTTGTTTTGAATAATAGGGTAAAGTTTGGTTAAGGGCCAGCCTGAAACAATCTTAATTAATGCCCTATTGAGATGTTTTGGAGTTCCTTAGATAGAAACTATGGGGAAAAAAAGGCAGATAAATTTAATATAGATTAAATGATTCTTCCTGGAAGTAGGGCTTCCCTCTTGCAAGTGATGGATGTAATTGTAAATAAGCCCTTTGAAGATCATTTTTAGTTATGATAATAATCACCTATAAGAAGAATGAAAAACATAACATTTCTGTTGCTATAAATTGCTTTCTTTTCTTTTCTTTCTTCCTTCCTGTTATCCTTCCTTCCTTCCTTTCTGTGAGTGTGGAAAAAATTTCTAAAATATTATATTATTTTATATATGATGTGTTTTAAATATTTTTCTAATTAAATTTTCTATTGTAAATGGACACTTAACTATTTCATCATCAGTTTTCATGTTTATATATTAAAACTGGAGAAAGTACTTTTTGGGTGGTACTGGACCCTGGGAACTGGGAAGTATAAGGGACCTGGGCAATGCATTTTCCTCCCACCTCTGCTTCTGTGTGCATTTCAGCCTCATCCTGCCCTCACTGTGGACCTGCTTTCTAAGCTTTCCTGGTCATGTTATGGGAAAAATGGCCCCCCACCACTCCTGAGTCTTTACAACTTACTTGTTTAAGCCTTTAGCCTAGACAGAGACTGAAGCTTTTGACCATCTACTCAGAATTTCCCAGGAAGAGATTCAGACTGGCCCAGGTTAGGTCAGGGGCTCACCCCTGGACACTCAGCTGTGACCAGGGCCACATGGTACAGACATGGCTGCCAGGAGCTACTCCCTCTTACCCTACATGTGGCTGGCAACGAACTATACAGTGTTAGGAAGAAGACATTTTTACTGAATTTGGTATGAGATGGGAGTTTTTGAGCAATGAGTTACATCTGAGGAAGATTAATCCGGTAATAATATCAGGCATGATTTTAGTGGCAAGAAGAATGATTTACGAGAAATTCTTTTAGCAGGGTCGGGGAGGGGAATTGGGAAGGCTCTGGGGCCTTCAAGAGTTTTCTAATCATAAATTACAATAGACAGGGAGGGAGATGCCTTTTTTTGTAGTTATCCTCTAGGAGCTGATGCAGAAGCAGGCGACAGCAGGAGGACAAGAGGGGCAGAAAAAGGAGGGCTTTTGGAGGAGAGGGAAAGTCCCTGGTGGGGCTTGGGGTAAGCACTGATGCTCAGCCTTGGGCCAGGGCCCGATTTCATCGGGGTGTTCACAGGGAGCCTGGAAACACATGGCTCCTGAAGACAGACAGAACCTGGCTAGTAAGCAGATCGCATGGTCCCCGCCACACCATGGGGCATGCCAAGCTTCACCTCTCTTGGAAGGCACTTCTCCTGGGAGAGGACAAGTAAGCAGTGAGTCACTGACAGTATAGCCCAGTGACATAGCTTAAATAAAACGTGAGAGAAATCTTGACTCATCCTGGCTGGTGGTGTCTGCTGAGCGTGTGGGTATAGATATAAACACACAGCCACACACACACACCCACGTCCCCTCACACATGAGGCAGGCCCACAGGGGGTCAGGTGGTGTCTCAGAAGGTAGCAGCATGGATAACCTGCTGACTCACGGTCTTACATTCCTCAGCTCCCTCCTCAGACAGGTCCTGGGTTTGAAGCACAGGTGAGTCACAGACTGACCCTCTCTCTGGTCTGGCTTTTCCAAGTGCTTTTCTTGGTTCTCCAGGTCACCCCAGCCTCTGGGGCATCCCTAGTCTGGAGGCCATATTAGGTCCTCAGCCCCCTACTTAGTTTGCTCACTGGGATTTCTGTTCCATCAGCCTCTCCATTTGTACTCATTCATCAGTTAACAAATATTTAGTCAGTGCCCGCAATGTGCCAGCTCCGTGCTGGGTGCTGAGGATCCAGCAGTGGCACAAGAAATGACCCCTGTCCCAGGCAGCTATAGCCTTCTCTTGGAGACTGTTCTTACTCACCTTCTGTGGAAGTTGGTTCAGTCACGAAAGAGACACCTCTTCAAAACCCCCCTCTCTATTGCCCCAGGGGGCTCATACTTCTGGGTGGTGACTGGTGGGTTCCCAAGTCTGGCCCAAGTGGCTGGACCCTCTCCCATGTTCCTACTTCATATTTCTTGCCACCTGAAGGGAGTGATTCCTCTTCCTCTCACCAAGCATTTAGCGATTTGGGACTATTTTATAGGCAAAGGGTTGCTTGAGTGTGTACTGAGCTTCACACATATAGTAGCCCCAGCCTTGCTCCTAGACTCCTGGTCATTGCCCGTGGATGCGCCCCGGGAACGGCAACTGCTTATTTATGGAGCCTTAGAGTTTTGTATGTAATTTGATAATCACAATGACGCTCTGAGATAGGCTGTTTGTCATCAGGTCACATTATCATCATCATTATTTTACATGTCAGGAAACAGGCTCAGAGCAGTGAAATCCCTTAGATCACACAGCTTGTAAGAGACAGTCCTGGTTCACCTGGATCCCAGTGCTCTCCATGGCTACACAGATTGTCTCAGACCTAGGGCGAGTTCTCTGCCTTCTGGGGGCATCTTCATTTTGAGATTGGGGGCTATTCATCTTTTGGCTTCTCCAAGTGCCTGACCCCTGTTGGCCTAGGAGGCTGGCAGTAGAAGGAAGGGACAAAGTGTAGGCGAAAGCTTGTGGGTGCAGAAATGACAAGAGTGGCAATTTCAGTGTTGTGTGAGTCTGGTGTCAGGGCTTGTGATTGGACTGCAGGGTGGTCTTAAGCAAGACTGTGGTGTGGACAGAATTTATCTTCAGGCTCCAACCCCTTTAGTATTACCTTCTCATGGTCCTGGTTCGGTGGGCTACTCCTTCAGGTGGGCTGCATCTCTGTGGCCCCATCAAGAATGTGAAAAGGAGGACACTAGAGTCATGATCACTTGCTTTTGAGCTGGAAGCGTCTCAGAGGTCACCTAGTCCAATTTTTTCATGTTACAGACAAAGAAAATATGAGCAGAGGAGCTTCTGTGACTTTCCTGAAATGGCAGCAGGACCAGGACTTGAACCCAGGTCTCCCTTCTGTCCAGTGCTGTTTCTCTGACGTCACCTTTCAGCACGCTAAACAAGATCACAGGCAGTTTGAGGGTCTATACATTTG
This sequence comes from Balaenoptera physalus, assembly GCF_965194825.1. Classification (NCBI taxonomy): domain Eukaryota; kingdom Metazoa; phylum Chordata; class Mammalia; order Artiodactyla; family Balaenopteridae; genus Balaenoptera; species Balaenoptera physalus. The sequence continues at coordinate 95,005,723 of NC_138882.1, read as the reverse complement.
GCCATGAAATACAATGAAACTTTCATCAGTACAAGTCTACACAGATGGGCTCTTCCTTCTGCAGACCTCCCCTCCCCAAGCCACTTATCTTGCGTGTCTACCCCAGGCCCCTTGGGGCCCATCCCCCCTATACTTTATGCATGTTGTCTTATACTATAAAGAATCCTCTGTGTAAGAGTTCCTTTCTGACCATGGCATCTGAGAGTAGAAAGTGTAACCATGAGTTTGGCTGGAAGAGCAAGCATTGTATCCATCTGCAGATGTTCCTTTTCTCTCTCTTTTGGCACTGATAACTGTCTTTGTATTTTTCATTGTTTCTTTTGCAGAAGAACCTGTGTTTGGCAGAACAGATATGTCAGTGTCCTTGTAAAGTACACTTTTCTCTTTGTGAGAGGTCTTGGATAGTGTGTCCTTAGCTTTCTTTCCCTGGCTACGATGAAGTATCTCCTCCAGGGAACATCACTGTTCCCTTCCACTCCGCTCTTCTGTGGTGGGTGTTATGGAAAGACTTCGTGCCTGAAATCACATAGAACCTGGTTTGAGTTCTGGCTCAAACACTTTAATAGCAATGAGACCCTGGAAAAGGTATTCAGCAGCTCTGCATCTTGATTTCCCACCTGTGAAATGGACATCACACAAGAAAAGGTGAGTGAGGGGGTCTCGTATGTGAGGCAGTCCTGATGCCTTGTGGACGAGGCGGCCTTATCTTCACTAAGTTGTGGAGAGTTGGCTGCCAGTCATTGCCTGAGAAGGTAAAAAGACTTTAGCTTCAGCTAAACCCCACAGCAGTGTCTTTGGTACACACACATTTGTGAAATAATCTTTCTCCCGCTGGCCTCCGTGTTATTTCCTCTGGTGGCGTCGTGGGCAGATGGTTTACTGATGCTGTGACCTGTCTGTGGGGAGCAGTGGGCCAGAGTGGTGGGAAACGTGGCACGGAGGGTTCTAGTCCTGTCCCCAGCTGCCATTTACCAACAGGCAGGATATTTAACTTCCGTTTTCTCATCTGTAAAGTAATGGGGACGCTTACATTGCATTGGGCTCATGAGAGGATTAAATGCGATGGTGCCTGTGGAACATCGGCACAGTGCCTGGCACATAGTAAGTGTCGCCTATTAAATTGGCATCATTTCTGAGGATCCTTGTTTTGAGTGTATTTTTATATAATTAATAGGGTGATAACTTCTTATAGGAACCTCCCCAAAGAGGTGATCATTTCCCTGGCTCCCCCTGAAGTTTTTCCAGTTGGCTGAGCTATGTTTCTGATTTTGGAAATGTAGGGTCTCCTCCTCAGGAGGGTCCCTGTGCTCAAGGACCCTGGCCTATGTAAGTTACTATTACTTATTGTCAGTTCCCCCCCACTTTTTCAGGAGCTTGGGGCTTCATAACCTTGCCCTTGATGTGAGCCTGCAGAACAAAATTTGGTACATGGTGTGTTGTTCATCTTGCGCCCCACCTAGGATTGGGGGAGAGGATAGGGTTAATTTTCAGAGTGCAGCATGGCTTCCTCTGCCTGGAGCAATCTTCTCATTTCTTCTGGTAAATGCCTAGTCATTGTTTAAGAGACTTTTTTTTTTTTTTTTTTTTCTGGCAAAGCCTTCTCCAGCCATTCTCAGCAAATTCCACAGCTCCCTGCTCTGTGCACCACAGCCCTTCTTCGTGCCTCTATTAAGCTCCTGTTGCGTGCTGTATGTGGAGGCCTGCCTGCTGCCCAGCTTTCTCTCTCCCCTTTCCTCTGCATTTTATACTCAGTCTGACTGTGTTCCTCTTAGTTTCATAAGTGTGCTGTGCCTCCTCTCACGTGAGATTTTGCATATCCAGTCCCACTGCAACAGCAATGAATGTCCCTCCTCTGTGCCCCTTCCCTGCCCCCCAGCCCTGTGCAGTGAACTCCTGCTCCTCCCGGGTCTTGGCTGAGCACCCTGTCCTCTGGGAAGGTGTTCCTGAGCGCACACGTCTGGGTGGCCCTCCCATGGGCCCCCTTGGCACCTCCTCATGGTCCCTATCACACTGCTTTCATATCTGTCTCCCCCGCTAGACTGTGGCATCTGGACGGTTGGGCTGTATATCTTGTCCCTGATTATATCCCTAGCACAGGCCTGTGGTAGCTGTTCATCATATTAAACCATCAAATCTATTTCCACGTTTGCCTCCCACTGCAGAAGCCTAGCTCCTTGAGGAGGGAGCTTGTCTTCCTTATCTTCACGTCTGCAGTGGTTAGCCCCATGCCTGGCCCACCAGAGCTCCTCATCAAGGCCGACTTAGAGCGTCAGCTCCTAGGCCCTGTCCCAGTGAGCTCCAAAGCTACTTTTCCCCAGCAATCAAATTTCTCTTTTTAGCATCAGAAACCAAGAAACTGGAAGGAGCCCCAGAGGCCCAGCTCCTTACAGAAAGCTTCAGCTCCCTCCTCCCTCCGTGGCAGGTGGTCCTGCACACCTTCCCTCCCACCACTCTTCACTTCCGCTTACCTCCATCCCCACCCCCTAGCCAGCCAAGCTGTTATTGGCAATTAATGTAACGTTTCTGGGCTTTTCTTTAGGCCGAGACTCTCTGGTTGTACTTAAGAACATGAGTTGGTGTTGTCCAGCCTTGGCCTCCCAGTGTTGGTAAATGTTCCCCCAGATCCGGTCGTTGCAAACCTGTCTCCATCCTCTTTATTTGATCAATATGCTGAGCACCCAGGTCAATGGGAGTCATCCCGTGGATTCCTGGCCCATTTATTAAAAATGTGGAACAATTTAAGTTCTTGCCGCTTTGACTGGAAGTCATTGAGCACATGTTTCCAGCAGGCTCTGGGGCTGGGAGGTCAGGTTTCAGATGCGACTAATTCAGTGCAAAGGTGAGCCTTCCAGGCCTGGAAGAAAGAAGAACTGACAGCTGATTTATGATGTGGCCTTTAAACAAATCACCCCTAAAACCCAGCTCGTTTCATTATGGAAGGGGCTCAATTTGTATTAAAGTGTCATCCTTGGACCCTGAATGCTGCCCCTGTAGTCAGCAGCTGGTGGAATAAAATGGGATTTCAGTGATTCCAAAAACTGTCTCCATGATGTCTGGCAAAAGAAATGCTGGTGTGTTCAGGTCCCTGTCATGACAGAACACACTGTTGGTGCCCGGGGGTGTGTATGACTGTAACGGAACAGCTCTGTGAGGCCCGTACTTGGGGCCAAGGGTGACCCGGTTTGTGGGACCACCCTACACAAACTGCCCTTGGCATCTGTGAACCGATGTGGTTTCTGTCCCCAGAAGTGAATGGGATCAGGAATAGTGACAGGTCCCGAGAGGAAGCTGCTCTGTGTGTTTGGGAAGTGATGCCTGTCTGGGAGTGTTTACAGGGATTCTTTCCTTAATTAATGTGTTGCAGTTTACTGCATTCTATGAAGGAAACAGAAAGCCTACATTAGTGCTGAGTAAATAGAGAATGTGACTAAAGCCTTCTCGTAGGTCTGGGTAGGGGGACAGACTTCCAGGTATTTTAGTATTTTGGTATTTAATGACAGACCGTCTTGATTCTCTTTGTCCTTTCTGTTCCAGATAAGAAAAGGAACATTTTTTTGCCACCATCCAGGAACACTGGGCTCAGGTGGAGCCCTGAGTGTGGCAGTGTAGGGAGTGGCCCTCACCACCGAGACATGCGCTTTCATAGGTTTTGGTCTTCCCGTCCAGTCCCAATAACAATGACTCAGCGGCAGAGAAAGCGGAGTCATTTCTGAGTCCCAGACATGCTGCCACAGGGACTCCTCATTAGTGGTCAATCCAGGCAGGACCTGGCAGGAGCTGAGAGGGAGCCATCTGTGTGGGTAAGTGGGAGGGCAAAACTTAGAGCCAGAGGCCCTGACAAGTGATGTTGACGATGGAAGAAAACCACTCTGTGACGGGGTGCAGATGTAGCCAAATAGCGCCGCGTAATAAGCATGCTTACATCCTGAGTTTCCAGACTGAGCTCTGCTCTCTGTTCAGACTGAGGAAGACCTGTAATAGAAGACTGCTCCTGGAATGGGCAGCCCTCATTCTGGGTGGTTGCAGACAGATGTGTAATGGCATCTGGAGCCATGAGATGCCAACTGCTTTTGGTTGGGCAAGTGACTTCCTGGACTTCAGAACTACAGTCCATAAAAGGAGAATTTATGAACAAACAAGGATACTGGTCTCTTTTCTGGAACATTAAAAAATACATTTTCAACATGAGGACCTCATTACTGCTGTCTTCTGGGAAACCAGTCACATTTAGTCAATATACTATAGTTTCACATTTCTGTCACTTACCACCCACCTGCTGAACTCCTCTGGCAAGCTGTTTGTACTTCTTGTCTTGCATGCATCACTTAGTGCCCAGTGTTTCGGGTATTTATACATTGATCTACATTCTCAGTATGGCTTGATGGAAAGAATTTGAACTTTGGGACTAGACAGATCCAAATTTAGACCAAAATCCAACTTTTCAGTGGCTCTGTGAGCTTGAAAAATCGACTTAACTTTTCCTAGCTTGGTTTTCCTTCTCTGTAAGATAGAGACAGTTCCTCTTTCAGGGTGTAGTGAGGATTAAGTGGAGCAATGCATTATAATTCCAATGTGTTAGTACCCATCTCTCCACCCAACCAGACTGTAATTTCCTTAAAGGTAACATTGTATCACATTTATTTTTCTATCTCTCTCAACCCTTAACCGATTGTCTTGTCTATAGTAGGTACTATAATGAATAGTGAATGATCTCATTTTACTTTAAAGTCAAAGTGGGGTGAGAAATGGACCAAAGAGTTATTGGGTTAGAGCCTCCCTGTTCAACGTGTCGCTCAAGGGCCAGCAGCGTCGGCATCACCAGAGAACTAATGGAAAATGCAGAATCTCAGGCCACACCCCAGGCCTACTGAACCAGAATCTGCACTTTAACCAGATGCCCAGGTGATTCATGAGCACATTAGAGTGTGAGAAGCCCTGGTCTAGAGTGTTGTGTCAATAACCTTGTACTAAGTAAATAAACAAAGGAGTAAGATTAGGAAGCTAGCAGAATAATTTACTAGGACACTACTGGTTTTGCTTAAAAGGAAAAGTCTATTAAAAATGAAATAGAGTACCAAAAATTCGAAGTCCACCAGCAGTTTTTACTCCATTTCCAGCAGCCCCCGTCCCTGGCTATTAGTCCATGGCCACAGACACTGAGATGCCACCTCGACTCCCCTGACTCGCGTTCCCTTCCCCCTCTGGGCCCCCGTGTGCTTGTGCCCTGTGTTTCTGCTCTCAGGCAGCTGTGTTGTCCCTTTGGCCATCTCCTCTCCCCAGCCATGTGAGTCTGTTCGCTGCCCGGCACAGTGTCATGTCTCAGAACACCATCGGTCACCGCGCTGCCTCTCTGACTGTAAGCGCCAAGCGTGGGGATTGTGCTGGGCTCTCCACAGAACATCTACTGTTCCTGTTTGGATCACTGCCTTAAGTTTGGGTTCGTTCGAAAGCGCTTGAGAGATTCCGGCTCTCGCATTCACCTTTCAGAGTCGTGTGTACCTGGAGAGCAGCTCAGGGACTACTGATTCCAAGACAGAGCATCTCTTTGTGTCCGCCTGTCCTTCCCACCGGTACACGCTGTGGAAGTACGTGGTCCTTCTTGCCCTCTTCCTCTGGATTTATGCTTTATCCGATGGAGGTCTAAATCCTACTGCTTCCATGGTGGTGGGAACAAAGTTATGAGCACCTGTCAATTCTGCCTCTAAAATACATTTCAAATCACGCTCCTTCTCTTCATCTCCACGGACACCACCTGTCGGGCTACCACCCACTCCTGCCTGGACGCCAGCAACGCCCTCTTAACCGGGTTCCTGCAAGCCATTCTCCTCACAGTCAGTCAGAGGTTTTGTCCTAAAACATAAATTGGATACTGTCTGCTTAGAGTCTGGCAATGTCCCTCCCACCCACTACACTGCACTCCCATCTCCTTCTGGTGGCCTCGAGGGCGCTGCCCATCTGCCGCCCTCACCTCTGTCACCTCTTCCTCATTACCTCTTTTCTAATGACGCTGGCCTGCCACTTTCTTGCGCCCACCCAGGTCTTTCAGGACTTAGCTGAGATGATCCCTCCTCAGACCGGCCTTCCTATCACCCTAGCTAAAATGGCCACCCATTTGCTATCCTCCAGATCTTCCCTTCCTATGGCTCATCACTTTTCTAATTGTTTAATTCATTTGTTGGCTTTTTTTAAAATTAATTAATTAATTAATTAATTAATTAATTAATTTATGGCTGTGTCGGGTCTTCATTTCTGTGCGAGGGCTTTCTCTAGCCGCGGCAAGCGGGGGCCACTCTTCATCGCGGTGCGTGGGCCTCTCACTATCACGGCCTCTCTTGTTGCGGAGCACAGGCTCCAGACGCGCAGGCTCAGTAATTGTGGCTCACGGGCCTAGCTGCTCCGCGGCATGTGGGATCTTCCCAGACCAGGGCTTGAACCCGTGTCCCCTGCATTGGCAGGCGGATTCTTAACCACTGCGCCACCAGGGAAGCCCTGGCTTTGTTTTTTGTCCATCTCTCCTACTAGACTCTAAGCTCCACGAAGGCAGGGAGGGTGTCTGTTCACTCACTACTGTGCCTCCTTTGTCTGTAATGGGGCCTGATATACACCAGGAACTCATTGAACATCTGTGGAATTGGATGAATGAACCCATTGGGTGCTAAGCGTTTTCACCCCAAATTCCCTTTCTCCCAGTCTCCACCCATATGGATCTTCTTTACTCCTCTGGGCTTTCTTCATCGGGGGTGGAATCAGTCTTGCTTCATGACTTCCTACCCCACTCTAGCTCAGAAATCATCTTCTGTCTTAGAATCTACTGTGATACCATTCACCAACAAATCTCTCATCTCATTGAAGTCAATTACCTCCCCCAAACACAGGGCACATTCACATATACACACATCTGTTCTTTTTGTTTTAACCAGACATCATCCTTCTTAGAGAGGAGGTAAGGGATAGTGGTTAAGGGCTCAGCTTCTGCAGCCAAACTACCTGGGTTCAAATCTTGCCTCTTTCATCTACTTGTTTGGGCAAGTGATTTAACCTCTGTGCTTCAGTTTACTCATCTGTAAAGCTGGGACAATAACAGAACCTTCCTTACCTGGTGAGAATTAAATGGATTAAAACATATAAAAATATACAGAACAATGCTGGGCATGTAGTGAGTATATGTACATGTTAGATATTGTTCTCATTTAATTGAAGAAGAAATCAAGGACCACAGATGTGGTTTTGCACTGTGAGGTCCTTGTGAAACTAGGCTTTTAACCCAGATTTCCCCTAGACCAAGAACCTTTCCACCTTCACCATGGCTGCTAAAGGCTTTCTTTGGGACAGAATTCCCCTGAGGTCTCCTAGGGCTTGGTCATAGATGTAGCTGGGTGAAAAAGAAAAAGGAATTCAGGTATTGAGCAAAGACATGTTTATTTAGCAACTTAGGTCACTTTGCTGCCCCGCCTGACCCTCAGCTGAAAACAGGAGGACAAGGATGGTCTGTGGCTCCCAGGATGGGCTTGCAGGCAGAAGTGAGCGCTGCCTCAGCAAGTGATGTCCCTGAAGTTAGGCTCCCCGCAGATGCACTGTGTGCATCTCCTCCCATCTCAGGAGCAAGTGTGAGCCAGGGTTCCTTCTCTCCTGGAGCCTTCCTGCCCTCCGTCTGTCCTGCAGCCAGCTGACTTCTTGCTGTCCCTGTCCGTATTTTGGAGTTAAGTCTTCTTTTGGTATTTGTCTTAATTTATAAGGCTCACTTCCCTCAATCCCTTTCAGCGCATTCTCTGCGCTTTCCCTCCCCTCTCACAGCTCACAGAAATTCTCCGCAGCTGAACTGTCTCAGCCTCTGGAGCTGACTCAGGCTTCCCGCTGCTCCCAGCCTTCCCCACGGTAAGGATCACCTGGAGCACAGGTTAAATACTTAGTTTACCAGGCCTTTTCCCTGGAATTCCCAGTTCAGGATTAAGTCCAAGAATCCGTATTTTTAACGAGCGCTCCTGGTGACTTGTCTTTAGGGAAGTTGAGGACTCCACACCCAGGGCTGGCTCGTGTTCCTTCCCCACGAAATCTCCATGGTTCTGTCCCAGCCTAAGATGCATCTCCCGCTTTGACAATGATGACAGCTCTTGTTTTGGTACCCTATGTTGATATCTAATCCTCAGTAGCCTGTAGCTTTTCTACTCAAACATGATATATTTCTTGAGAGTAAGCATCAAGTTTTTTCTTACACAGGAGACCCTCAATAAATATTTGGTTAAAATTTTACTTTTTTCCTCTCATTATATTCATTTTGGAAGAATATTGGAATTGTTTTACCTAAGCACCATCAAAATGCAATGAGGGGGCTCCCTGGTGGTGCAGTACTTAACAATCCACTTGCCAGTGCAGGGGACATGGGTTCGAGCCCTGGTCCGGGAAGATCCCACATGCCGCGGAGCAACTAAGCCTGTGCGCCACAGCTACTGAGCCTGTGCCCTAGAGCCCATGAGCCACAACTACTGAAGCCCGTGAGCCACAGCTACTGAGCCGGCGTGCCACAACTACTGAAGCCCGCGCGCATAGAGCCTGTGCTCCGCAACAAGAGAAGCCACCGTGGTGAGAAGACCATGCACTGCAAGGAAGAGCAGCCCATGCTCGCCGCAACTAGAGAAAGCCCACGCGCAGCAATGAAGACCCAATGCAGCCAAAAAAAAAAAATATATATATATATATAAGAAAAGGCAATGAGGGAAGAGACCTAGAAGTATGCTAAATAAAAGAGATGTGTTCATTTGCAATTAAACACATCTCATATACTCGAAGTTTGATTGAGTGAGGCTACACGAAAACATCTCTGCTGTCTGGGGTAGTTTGCTGCTGTCTACAGGACATGACAGATGGACAGAGCAGGGCTGGGTTTCTTATCTGAAGAGTGACTCCAGTTCCTGGCTCCACCGTGGGCTACATGGGGGACCTTAGGTGAGATGTGTCAGCAAACCCAGCCTCAGTTTCCTCACTGTAAAAAGAAGGTTAAATTCCTGTCTCATGGGGTGATGGTGAAGTTAAATGAGGTATCACATGTGGAATCATTTTGTAAACAGTAAAGTGCTGTGCTGACAGTAACAATTACTGTGAGTAATCCTTAAACTTCGTTTTTCAGCTCACCTGTTTTTCTTCATTGCCTCACAGCTTTCCTACCTGAGACATGTAACTAGCATTTAAATGCCATGCTAAGGAGTCCAGAAAATCTACTTCCCAGCAAAAGCTATAAAATATCCCATTCTAATTGAGAGAGACAATGGGGAACAGTGACTCAGAGGCAGCTCCAGGGGAGTGGCCAGCTCAGACAGGAGGCTTTGAAGAGACTCTTCAAGTCTTAAAAACGTCTTCTTGCATGGGTGTGCCAGGGAATGGGAACAGACCCACTGTAACCTTTGGTTGTCCAGGAGAAATTTGTAACCAAACTGTGATTGGATGGATGTTTAACATCACTGAAAATGGACAAGATTTTCAGATGGTAACACAAAGTCTGAACAATAACAATAAAAAAGTGATAAAGGCATTACAGCAAAACAGGACTGCTGTCCTGTCAATGAACTCTTAGAAAATCAGATTTTCTGAATTTGATAAGAAAGTATTACAGGAGGCAGTTTTCAGAGTTCTGTAAGCTTTGGCAGGGATGGGCTAGTACATGTGAGAAGAAAGCAACAGATTTAAAAAATCTGTACAAATACCAATAGAAATAAACTTGTGACTCGTTGCAACGTACCCACATCGTTAGAGATTTTGCCCTTAACATCTCTCTTTTAAATCTGACTCCAGGAAATAGATTTGGAACCTGATCAATCCCGTCCTCGACTCTGCCATCCTTCTCTCAGAATTATAAACATAAGACTATTGCAGTGCATTTCCTGCATGTGCCTTCCATGTGGCTCCAGTCTCAAACTCACACATGCAGCAAGTAAACACTCTCCAAGAGTAGTTCTGAAGTGTCACCCAGATGGTTCTCCGCTGATGGGGGAGGGGCTGGGGAGGCGGGGCCCAGGGACCGTCTGCGCTGGGAGGCACCACGTCAGGGAGGGAACCACCTTCTCCCGGTGGCAGAAGAGTCGCCCTTCCTTTCCTGCTTTGCGTGTTTGGTCGGTGTGGGGGAGCTTGAAAATATTTTCCTTTCTTTCTTTTTTAAAAAAACCCATTTCAATCCATCCCATTCCTGGAAAAACCACAATCCCCCAGCAGTCTCCAAGTCCTTCGGCTTTGAAAAACACGTATCTTCCCTGCTATCCTTTGCTTCTGTGGATCGGGTTTGAGCAGCAGTTAATTTCAGTGTAAATGAGTTTGAGGCTGAGGCTTTCATTAGTGTGTTAGGACTCCAGACTCCTGTGGTTTGACACCACTTAAATACACAAATTGTTAACTTCAAAAATTTCCCGCAATTTCTCCCCCTCTTCCAAATCTCACATGAAACTCATTTCCCAAGGAACTGACCAAGGACCCCTGACCTCTTGCCTCAATTGCTTTAAGGCCCCCAGTATTTTTTCTTGGCCTGCTGCTCTTGATGTGAGAAGGTGAACTGGACTTCAAAGGGCAGCAAGCCAGATGTCCTCTTTCCCTCGCGAGTGGCTGACTTCCTCTCGTTTGTCTGCACTCTGTGTGCATGAATTCAGGTTGGCGTCTGTTCCCCCTGGGCCTCCGCCTGTCCAGGGTGCTGCACCTAGATGCCTGGGTGCAGGGCTGTAACTTGCGTCATTTGCTGGCCCTGATGCTGCAGGGATTTGATAAAGTTCCTTGATATTTGTGCTGCTCTGGGATGAGTGGTCAGCACGGTCCAATTCAGCAGCCACGATTCACATGTGAGCACTTGATTTATGTTGATTCCTGTTGAGAACTTGAAATGTGGCTTCTGCCTTGAGATGTTCCCTAAGTAAAATACACACCAGATATCAAAGACTTAGTATGAAAAATAGAATGTTAAATATCTCAATAAATTTTTATACTGATTCGTGTTGAAGTGATAATATTTTGGAGGCACTGGGTTAAACGAAATATATTATCAACATTAATTGTACCACTTTCTTTTTACTTTTTAAGTGTGGCTACTAGAAAATGTAAAATTATGTATGTAATTCACTCTGAATCTTCATGGTCTCACATTAAGATCCCTCAGGTGGTACCTGTACCCTAGCCAGGTTGATCTCCTGTGTGTGTCCTCATGGACAGAATAGGGAGATGTGCCCACCAGTCTGGGGGCTGGAAGGGGGCTCCTGATGACTCAGACCTGCTTGGTGGCCCACAGTACACTGTAGGTATATTTGTCCTGGACAATATCCAATCACTTCCCGCAAGTCTGTGCTGGATCATTTCTCTTTGACCTTGACATGTTTAGTATATAGCTTAATGGGAGAGGACTTTAAAGATTATATAGTCTAATCTTATCATTTTACAAAGAGGGCACTAAGGTCCAGCTGTACAGTGCTAGAGGGGGGTGATTGTGAGCTCAGAGTTTGGCAGAGGAAGTTTCAAGTTCAAATCCTAGCTCTGCCACTTCTTAGCTAGGAGAACTGGGTAGGTTCGTTGAATGTTTCTGGGTTCAGTTCAGATTTCTGTCTGTTAAATGAGAATCATATTTCTCTCATTGAATTGTTGTCAGAATGAAATAAGAAAATGTATGTAAATACTGTGGACTAAATATGTGTGTCCATCCAAATTCATATGTTAAATCCTGACCCCCAATGACATGGGCCTTTGGGAGATGATTTGGGCTCCCCCCCCCATGAATGGGATTAATGCTTTTATGCAAGAGACCCCGGGGAGCTCCCTCATCCCTTTTGCCTTGTGAGGACACAGTGAAAAGATAGCCGTCTATTAACCAGACACTGACTCTGCTGACACTTTGATCTTGGGCTTCCCAGCCTCCAGAATTGTGAGAAATAAATATCTGTTGTTTATAAACCAGCCAGTCTATGGGACTCTGTTACAGCAGCTCGAACAGACTAAGACAGTAAATTACTCAGCCTGTGATCTGGCAGAAAGTGAGTACTTGATGAATAGTGATTACTATTATTTAGATAACTCTTGAAAGATCCTATGGCCAATTAGTGGCTGAGGTTGGGTTTAGAGCCCAGATCTGGACTTCCTACACCAGTGTCCTTGTTTTATCGGAGGCACCAGGACTCAGACAGAGATCAGTTGCCCACAGCTCTGCCAAGTGCTCCTGCAGCCGCCTGGCCTGCCGCCAGCGCAGCCCTCGTGTTCTGTCCTGCCTGTTGGCTTGAGTGTGTCCTCCTGGGCGCTGAAAGCTCATTGAGGGCAGCGTATGTATTCTCATTCATTATCATAGCCCTTCCATTCTTTCAACAGTGTGCTGAGTACCTATTATGTACCAGGCCCTTTTCTAGACTCTTGGGGTGCATCACGGAATACAAAGAAAGATCTTGCCTTTAGGAAGCTTGTATTCTAGCTGGGGAGATGGATACTGTGTTGGAAGATCACACAGAACTCAGTTTATATACATCCAGATCCACACACAGACCCTGCCTGGCTAGAGCAGCTCTGGCAGCAGCTCAGTCTGCGCCTTCAGTCCTGGAGCCGCTGGTGCTCCGACAGCCACTGCCAGCCCTACAGGCAAAGGGGCCACTGTGAGCGCTGCCCTCATGCTGCTCACATGTGGCCCCCATAGCTCCTCTCCTGGCGCTTGTGCTGCATCTCTTAGCTCCCACCTTCCACGCTGGGGCTTCCCTGCTGTTGCTAAGGTGAGGGACCTCCTGTGTGCTAACCTGCATTTTCATCAGCTGGAAATATGAGGGAGTTAACCCCCATGCGACAGACTTTTACCAACAGGAGACAGATGCTGAAGGACACGTTCTTTTCTCCTCCTCTGGGCAGATCGTTTGGGGTTGCATTAGCTTCATTCAGTGTCTCTGAAGATGTCCTGTGGAACTGAGCTGTCTCTTGTTACAACACTGAGGTTCTTTGGAAACGTACTCCCTTAGGTTTGCTCTCTCTGCGTCTATGCTTCACTCTCCTTTTGCCTCATTTCTGCTTCCCTGGAATTGCATTCCTTCAAGCTATGTTTTCTAGGGAACTGGGCCAAAGCAGTAGGTGATAAGTGCTGCAGAAAAAGAAAATTTAGGGTAGGGCAGGAAGGGGGATCAGACATGCTGTCAAAGGGGTGCCGTTTTCAACAGAAGTGTCAGTGTAAGCCTTGTTGAAAAGTGATATTTGAGCAAAGACTTGCAGAAGGTGAGGAAGTTAGCCACTGTGGGGAAAGGGCATTCCGTGTGGAGAGGAGGGAACAGCCAGTGCGAGGGCACTCAGGCAGAGGAAGCAGCATGGTCACAGGAGAGCAGTGAGACCCAGGTAGCTTTGGGGAGTAAGTAAGAGAGAGAATTACAGAAGAAGAGGTCAGAGAGGTAGGGGTGGGAAGGGGGTCGTTTTAGGTCTTGTAGGCTGTTGTAATGACTTGAGCTTTTACTCCAAGTGAAATGGGAGTCTGTGCTGAATTTTGAGCAACAGTATGATGTGGCATCTGGCAAGTACCTGATGGACACACAATGCTTGGCACATAAGAGGCACTCACTCAGTGTTTTTAGGTTTGAAATAAGACATGCAGCTGATCGCCCACAGACTGTTCTCTGGAGCTACACCCTGCGGAGGACCCCCAGCCCTGGAGAGAGCTAGAGCTGGACTTGCACGTTTCTAACCAAGACTTGAAAACAGATGGAAACAAAATGCCAGCATTAATCCAAAAGGCATGTGGAAGAAAAATCAAATGGGAGAAGAGGATGAATGTGTTTTCAGCAGAGCTCCATGCTTCCTTCAGAACCAGATTTGTGGAAAGTCGGCTGAACCAACCCGAAGCCTCATGGCAGAAAGTGGTTTTCGCTGGAGCCCTGGAGTTGGGAAAGGTGCATCCATCTTCCTCAAAACACGGTCACAAGGGGCCAGCTCTCCACTGAGAGCCAGGCAGGTGCTGTGAGCTTTGACTTGGAAATGTACACAACAAAGTTTGCCATTGTTGGTGCTGTGAAATCCCTTTGGTAGGGTCCTTTCAGGTTTGAGTTCTGTGGTTCACTCACTTTTTAGGTCCTGGGTGGATCTAGTGGCTGGCTCCTTTCTTGGTCATCAGGGCAGCTAAGGGCAGGAGGAGTGTCAGGAAAAAGAGCTCTCCACATGCGTCCTTATTTTCTTGAGGCTTGTCTTCTTTTCTTTGATCCCGTCCTTTTATACCTACCTCTAAAAGACTGAGTGTCAGAGATGGAGAAAGAGTCTGGGGTGGTAGCTGGGAAGTTAGAGATCTTGGAGCATAGATAAGGGAAGAGGTCAGTGAAAGCATCATCCCAAACATTCTCTCTAAGAAGGAGGAATAAATGCTACCAAGGAACGGAAAAGAAGGGAAATGTAACAACATGAATCATTTTATTCTAGGAGCAGTAGGTTGGGGGTTGGGGGAGAGAGGAGGGATTTAGTGGTTTTAGAGTCTGAATTTGATATGATATTGATGATTTATTTTTAAGAAATCTGAAGCCTTGTGCCCAGGCCAAGGAAAATGGTTGGGCTCTTTGTCAAGAATCTTGTAAGTCAATCTTCCTAATCATCTAATTTTGATGCACAGCTATCCCTCAGCTGTGCTTCTAGGAGAAAAGGCAAAGCCGGAGGGTTCTCAGTATTTTCCAAGCAAGACCACATAAATCTTTGGAAACTAGAAAAGATCATTTAGTACCTAACAAGGGAAGAGACTGAGAATTGGGAGGGTAAATAAAACACTGTGCATCTGTAGGTGATCTGAGAACCTTCCAAGATGGAGCAGCCAGCTGGGCAAGAGCAAGTCTCAAAGCTGCTTAGGAGGTTCTGCTCATTTCCCAGATGGGCAGCTGAGGCCACAGGGAGGTCCAACTGCTCATGAGCATGGCCCCACGTGTTACTTGGCTTTTTTAGTAGCCAGAGGAGTGTATTATAGACAAAATATGTGTGGCTTTTGTTTTATTATTGGATTTTTTGAATACCATGATATGGTTTATATATATGTGGGAAGCAGTATTTCAAAATTTAATTTACATAAAAGCAATGCAAAACCCCATTACTACATCCTTACTTATGGGGAAAGGGGTGGTATAGTCCATTACTAAACAACTTATTGCTAGCCAGGGAAGTACCCATGAAATCTAGAAAAGCATAGAAAACAGTTCTTTCCTTCAGTTTCAGCCCTATATCCCATCCCATCCAGAACCTACAGGAGTATAGGTTTGAGGGAGGCTTCTCTGCACTAGTTGACCCATCCCAGCTCTTTGTCTGGGATGAGACCCTTATTCTAAACCAGGGAAGGCAAACCAGACTCCACAAACCAAACCCAGCCTGCTGCCTGTTTTTGTATGTGAGCTAAGAATGATTTTTACACTTCAAACTGGATGAAAAAAATCAAGAATATTTGTGACACGTGAACATTTTATGAAATTCAAATCTCAGTGTCCATAAATGAAGTTTTACTGATATCTAGCTCTGTCTGTGAGTACTCTCGTGCTAAATGGCAGAGATGAGTACTTGAGGCAGAGAGCGGATGTCCCAGAAAGCCTGTTTCCTCTCTGACCCTTTATAGAGCAAGTTTGCCAGCTCCCATTCTAACCCTGAGCACCTCTGTGACATTCAGGTTGGCTAGGGAACCTTTCACCTCAGACCCTGTCTTTCTCCCCTTCCCCCTTGTGCCCTAGGCCACTTTAACATTTCTTTCCCCATCCTCCCCTATCTTCTCTTCTCCTTGACACAGCTGGTCAGTCAGTCACTTCTGCCTGCCACTGGATGGCAAGGAGTGGAGCTGGGGGTGGGGAACGAGAAAGCTTGTTTGGTCACAACCTGGAGTCACCGCAAGACCACCAGACCTTTCTTGCCATCAGGAGGGACTCTGTCTTTTCTTTTCTGGGTTATAGTCTAGAAGAATTTCTGAATCTTTTTCCACCTTGAGCTCCTTGTAGCCTCTCTTTATGCTTCATCTCAGAAAAGCAGGGGTTTTGGGGAGAAAACAATCTATCCTGCACAAATGCTGTCCCTATGATGGGGATGAGAATTTATAATGTAGAGGGCATGACAGAGATCATATGTTCTTATTCTCAACTCGTCAATTTCTGTGAACACTACCTACATATTACTGCTTCTTTGGCTTTGTTAATTCCACTCCCTCCCCCTGGGATTTGCCCATCTTCACTACCTGTCTTCTTTTTCTTTAAAGAACTGCTCATATCCTACCTCCTCCACGAAGTTTCCCAGACTGGGTCTGTGACAAAATTTTCGTCAAAGCCTAAGTAAGTACTTCCTTTCTGCTTCTCACTGGGCTCTTGGGATTTTTAGGACTTGTCTTGCCACCTGGTTTCCCTCGCCCTTGTCTCTGTGCCCATGATCACTGTCTCTGTGCAGACTCATCTTTCTCCTGAACCCCAAGAGTTCAGACTCCTAACCACAAACAGGCTGTCCCATTCACATCCTTCCTCTGCAGGTGCAGCTCTTCCTCTAGAGCTTTTGTCTGAAATGTTAAGCTGACTACCTTGACTCCTAACTCCCTGGCTTCAAATCCTTCACTGCTCTCTGGATAAGGTGAACAAACCCCACTATGATCTGGTTCCTACCTTCCCCTCCAATCTCATCCCCTGCTTCAAATTCTGTGCTCCAGCAAAATTGAACTGCCTGTTGTTCTCTAATACACGGTTCCTTATATTTTCCTCTCTGCCTGGGATGTTTTACTACCACCTCACCCAGGCCCTTTTCCTAATTAACTCCTGCTTATACTCAAAGGTTCAGCTCCAGGTCAGTGCTTCCAGAAATCCTTCCTAGACTTCCCTCATCTTCCCTTACCAAGTTGGATTAGGTGTTTATCTATTTATGCTGTAATATGCCTAGCTTTGGGATAATGCTTTCCACATTATATAGTATTTATCTGTTTCCATGATTGTTCCTCCACTAGTGAACTATGGTAAGAACTAAGTCCCATTTAACTTTATACCACTAGTTCTTTTAGTCTCTGACTTACAAGAAGCGTATGATAAATGTTTATTGAGTAGGTAAAGAGATTGATGGTTTAGGACATCACCTTTAGGACAAGTGATGTTTAACACGTTTGTATCTTGAAGACCTGACTCAATATGTGTTTTTGCTGCTGATAAGGATGATTCCACATTGCTGTTCTTTGGGTTAAAGATGCCACGGCAGACTCTTGACCAAACCTGTGCCTCACAGCAGGCCTGCAATGCCTGCCTGTTCTTCAACACACATCTTGGTTTACATTGTATAATAATAATAATAAAAATAATTACAAGTTGAGTGGTTGCTCTGTGTGTATTACATGTTCTAACACGTAATCACTAATCCTCAGCAAAACACTGCGAGGTTAACATTATTCTTTGGCAAAGAAACTGAGGCACAGAGGAGTTAAATAACTCTCCCTAGATCATACATCTAGTCTTTGGCAAAACTGGGATTTGAATCCAGGTCTATCTGGCTACAAAAGCTTTAATATTTCCATAAAATTATCTTTTTCCTACCTATAATTTATATTTTAGCAACATCAACAAAACTATAGAGTAATAGGAAAAAGAAGGAAAGAAAGAAAAAAGGGAAATTTCAGCCACAACCCTGCCACATGAAGAAAATCCAGGTGTTTAAATTAAATTTGCCCATGGTCTTGTCCTGTACCTATCTATATGTGTATCAAGTGAACATGGGTAGAGATACCATTAATGCTCTGCTTTTTTTTCTTTTTTAACTCAGTGTTACATCAGAAACATTTTTCAATGTCTGGTTTTAGTCTTCATAATTGTAATTTTAATGACTTACACTTCACTTCTGATCTCAGTGTTAATAACAAGACTCTTCCAACTACAGTGGCACCTCTGTCCCTTCCCCTTTGTACTCACTGCTCTGTAAATGCATCTGGCCTTTATTGGAGGCAGCTGTGAAGACAGTGATGAACTTGGTGTCAGAGAAGTTGGACATAGTCCCAGATCTGACAGTAAATGGTTGTATGACTTGGGCAAGTCAAGTTTGTTCAATTCCAAGCTCCTCCCTTGGTTTCCCAGTAGGGCAGGAACTTTTTTATTTCTCCTTTGTAGGCCTGTGTCTGGCACAGATTATGAGATCAATACATGTTTGATAAAGGCTTTCAACTTTCTCATCTGTAAAATTGGATAATTAAGCCTATTCCATAAGGGTATGGTAATTAAATGAAGTTTTGTACACACATACACTTACACATATATGTACCCTGCAGTTGGTAAATCATTATGGAAATATAAGTTGGCATAACTATTTTAATTGATAGGTTTATACAATTCACATAAAAGTCTATTCAATTATATGGAAGAACAGTGAGTTTCCTAACTGAATGTTGCATCTTCTATCCAGATGTTTGGCATCCTGTAGGCATGGTAGACCAGAGAGAAAGGAGTCACCATTCAGTGTTTATGTTGAATTGTCTGTATTCCTTCTTCATGATGTTCTCTGCTTTGACAACAGAGATTGCATGTGCTTAACTTGCTGGGTACAACACTGTGCTCAGTCAGGACCTTAATAAGGACACTTTGGTATGATTAAAATGAAGGACGTAGAATGTTAAATGTTCAGGTCTAAGGGACAGAGTTTGTAAGAACTAATTTTAGTTGGTGCAGTCCTTGCCTGGGGTCAGAAGCTGCTAGGGTGGGTTGGTTTTATCATTGAGGAAATAGAACAAGATTGTGGGAGCAGTTTTCCATTCTTCCCCAGGTGTAAGGACCATGACCTTACACACACACACACACAAAAGAAACAGTGTAGAGACTTGCAAAGTAATTCCTGTTCATCTATTCTTATTATAATCCCCTTTTCACCACAAAGTCCTGAGAGCCATATTTTCTCATCATTTACACAATATCAGCATTGTAATTCTCAGTCTTAACAAAGATTAAGTTGTTTTCAAGGTTAGTTGACTCAAAAAAAAACCTGGAAACATGTTGGCTACACATAACACTTGGAAAAAATAAAATGAAAATTCAAAACGACCCTATACCTAGCTAAATTTAATTTAAAGATCAAAGAATAAACAGATACAAAGCAAAGTTATTTTTAAACGTACTTCTTCTGCTTAAGTGGTAAAATGGGCTTAAATTGTACAGTAAAAATATTTTCTAGTGTGTTAGAAAATAAAACCAAATGTAAAAATCACCAAACACATTATTTTTTATGGAAAGTTGTTCAGGTGTGCAATACAAAAATATTGTTTAGTCTGATTAATGTAGTTTAAAAGAAGTTATAAAGGAGTGTGTGTCTAGTAATGATAAAGTAGCTTCTATTGTATTAACCCTCCTATGGGTAACAATGATACACTCTGAATTAAAATGTTAAAATCAACCATTTACAGGCACTGGAGAGTGACCAAAAGATAGTGCGAACTGGAGGGATGTCATGCCATGAAAGAGGGCAACTGAGCAAGGTTTTCATACCCAAGCATTCTACCTAGTCTGCGTGGTGCAGGAGGGCTGGACTTCATGCAGAAAGCTCCAGTATTACTGCCATAAAGTGTCAGAGGACAGAGTTTGGGGTTGCCAAAATTGTTGCAAAGATAGGGAGAAGATCCTGGAAAGCAGAGAGCTGCAGAAGGGGGAGCCCAATTTCTGTGTATAAGCTTTACCCAGTTTTTGGCTAATTACTAATTTATGCAACTGGAGGGGAAACTCCAGGGAACCAGGTAGAAAGGAACTGCTGGAAGACTGAAGGAACTAAGTGGATATTTCAGCTGCTGCCCTAATCTGTATCCTAGAAGAAAAATTAACCCCTTTCTGAGGAAAATAACAGTCTCCAGAGACTCTGAAAGGTATCATATACAATAATTGTACAATAAAAAAATCACTAGATATGTCAAGAAATGGGAAAATGTGACTCACAGTTAAGATAAAAAATCAGCCAATAGGAACCAGCTATGAGATGACTCAGATGTTAAAATTATCAAATAAGAACTTTAAAGCAGAACTTATAAATATATACAATGACTTAAAGGGAAATATGATTATAAAGAATGAGAAGATGGGAAATCTCAGCAAAGAAATGTAAATTATATAAAAGAACCAAATGGAAATCCTGGAATTGAAAAATACCATATGTGGAATGAAAAATTCAGTGGATGAGCTTAACAGCAGATTGAGAATGGCAGGAGAAAGGGTCATTACATTGAACTTAGATTAACATAAACTATCCAATCTGGAGGACAGAAGGAAAAAAGATTAAAGAAAAATAAATAGAACCTCAGTAACCAGTGGAAAAATATCAAGTGATCTAACATATGTGTAATTGGAGACCAGAAAGAGAAGTAAGAAAGAATGAGACAGAAAAACGTTAAACAAGTAGTCCCAAATTTGATTTAAAAAAAAAAAAAAAAATATATATATATATATATATATATACACAAATATAGATCTAAGAAGCATAATGATCACTAAGCAAGATAAAACACATCAGGAATAGTGGAAATAAAAGATAATGGAATAACATCTTTAAAGTACTAAAATAATAATTGAAAAACTGTCAAGCCAGAATTCTATAGTCAGCAAAAATACACTTCAAAAATGAAGGCAAAGTGAAGACTTTTTCAGATAAACAAAAGCTGAGAGAAACCAATGTCAACAGACATGACTGCAAGAAATTCTAAAAGAAATTCTTCATATGAAAGGGAAAAGGTCCCAGATGGAAATTTAGATCTACAGGAAAGAATGAAGAGACCTCAAAATAGTAAATATGTAAGAAGTATAAAACATGCTGTATTTTTCTTCTTTCAATTTCTTTAAAAGATATCTAAGTTCCAGTTATGATGGATTAACAAGGACCAGACTTGACTTCCCATGATAAATGACCAGAAAACAGAACAAATATCTGAAACAGTGTTTTCAACAATAGACTACAGGCAGGGTGAGCCTTTGATCCCTAAGAGAAGAGAAATGTATGAGATGAAGTCTGTGATGGCCCTGACATTCTACTTGGAGACACACTCTAAATCAAGGTATAGGGAGGAGGATCTCAAGCAAAATATAGTAGTCCTGCTAGACGATGATATAGAGTTCTAAGTTTAAGGAGGCTGAGGTGACTGGAACCTGTGGGCCAGAGTTTTGTAATGAAGGGAGCTAAACAGAAAGGGAGATCCAAAAATCTGTATAGGTGTCTGATTGAGTCTTTGCTGAATACTAAGCTGCACATGTGTAGAGTGAAGTTCCATAAGGGTGGGCAAAGAAAGACTATGAAGCTATAAGCCAAACAATTACTAGACCTCACATGGGCCTGGGAGGCAGTCGTGTCCCAATCAGCCAAAATAGCGTCCTTATTAATCACCCAGGGCACAAAGAAGAGACTCCTGCAGGGTCACACTTTATTAGTAAGGTGAGAATATCTCTATAAGCATATTACTCTAGAGTCACACTAAGAGAAAGTTGGAAAACAAGCTCTGAAAGGATTAAGCTCATCTGCAATTTAACTTCCTACAAAAGTAAAACACAATCCTATTTTTATGAAAGGCAACAAATTGAGATACTCAGCAACATAAAATTCACAATGTCCAACAAATATTTTTCAGCTTCATTGAGGTGTAATTCACCAATAAAATTGTAATTATTTAAATTGTACAACATGGTGATTTGATATATGTATACACTGTGAAAGAATTTTCACCAAGTTAATTAACACATTATCACCTCACATATTGGCCCTTTTTTTTTTTTGTGAAAACACAAGTTTTACTCTCTTAGCAAATTTCAATTATGCAATACCATATTATCAATTATAGTCACTGTGTTATACATCAGATTCTCAGACCTTGCTCATCTTATTAACTGAAGGTTTATACCAATTTGCCAGCCTCTCCCACTTTCCCCCATTCTCCAGCCCCTGGCAACCACCATTCTATTCTCTGTAGACATGCAGACATATTGTTGTGCAGTATTATTATTGTCTTTCTTTGTCTGGCTTATTTCACTTAACATAATGCCCTCTTGGTTTATCCATGTTGTCATGAATAGCAGGCTTTCCTCTTTTTTTATTAAGGCTGAATAATATTCCATTATACACACACACATACACAGTTGACCCTTGACTTGAACAACATGGGTTTGAACTGCATGGCTACACTTATATGCAGATTTTTTTCAATAGTACATACTACAGTTCTACAAGATCTGAGGTTGGTTGAATCTGCAGATGCAGAATCTCAGAATTGGAGAAACTGAGTATATGGAGGGACAATGATAAATTATATGCTGATTATTGACTGCACAGAGGGTCAGCACCCCTAACGCCTTAGTTGTTCAAGGGTCAACCATACATATGTCACAGTTGCTTTATCCATTCATCTGTTGAGGAACACTTAGATTGTTTCCATACCTTGGCTATTATGAATAATGCTGCAGTAAGCATGGAGCACAGATATCTCTTCAAGAAAGTGATTTTGATTTCTTTGTGTATGTACCTAGAAATGGACTTACTGGATCATATGGTAGTTCTATTTTTAATTTCTTGAGGAACCTTCATACTGTTTCCATAGTGGTTGTACCAGTTTACATTTCCACTGCAGTGTACAAGGGTTCCCTTTTCTCCACACTCTCACTGATAATTGTTGTCTCTTATCTTTTTGATAATAGCCATCCTAACAGCTAAAAGGTAATATCTCATTGTGGTTTTGATTTGCATTTCCCTGATGATTAGTAACGTTGAGCATCTTTTCATGTACCTGCTGGCCATTTTTATGTCTTCTTTAGAAACATATCTATTCAGGTCCTCTCTCCATTATTCAATTGGGCTATTTATTTATTTATGCTATTGAGTTGTATGAGTTCCTTGTATATTTTGAAATATTAACCCCTTATTGAATATGTGGTTTACAGATATTTTCTCTCCCATTCCATAGGTGCCTTTTCATTTTGTTGATGGTTTCCTTTGCTGTGCAGAAGCCTTTTAATTTCATGTTGTTCCATTTATTTATTTTTGTTTTTGTTGCTTTTGCTTTTGGTGTCAAATCCGAAAAAGTCATTCCCAAGACCTATGTCAAGGAGATTATCCCCTATGTTTTCTTTTAGGAGCTTTACAGGTTCAGGTCTTACTTTCAAGTCTTTAATCCATTTTGAGTTGATTTTTGTGTGTGGTGCAAGATAGGGATCCAATTTCATTCTTTTTCATGCAGATGTCCAGTTTTCTCAATATCATTTTTTGAAGAGACTGTCCTTTTCCACTGTATATTTTTGGCCTCCTGTCGAAAATTAATTAACCGTATATGCATGGGTTTGTTTCTGGGGTCTCTATTCTGTTCCATGGATCTATGTATCTGTTTTTATGCCAGTATAATACTGTTTTGATTACTGCAGCTTTGTAATATAGTTAAAAATCAGATAGTGTGATGCCTCCAGCTTTGTTCTTCTTTCTCAAGATTTCTTTGTGCTTTGGCATCTTTTGTGGTTTTATATGAATTTTAGCATTTTTTTCTATATCTGTGAAAATGCCATCAGAATTTTTATAGGGATTGCATTGAACCTGTAGATGGCTTTGGGTAGTATGGACATTTTAACAATATTAATTCTTCCAATCCATGAACACAGTATATTTTCTTATTTATTTGTATCATCTTCAATTTCTGTCATCAGTGTTTTATAGTTTTCAGTGTATAGATCTTTCACATCCTTGGTTAAATTTATTCCTAAGTGTTTTATTCTTTTGGATGCTGTCATAAATTGGATTGTTTTCTTCATTTCTTTTTCCAGTAGTTTGTTGTTAGTGTACAGAAACACACCTGATTTTTTTTTGAAAAGTACTTGGTATGTAGTAACTGGATTTTTTTTTTCATGCTTTAAATATAACATTTTAAATTAATTATTTATTTATTTTTACAGTAGGTCCTTGTTGGTTATTCATTTCATTTATTTATTTATTTTTTAGATACATATATTTAAAACAAAATAGGTAATACTCATGACAGTTAGAGTCTTTGTTTTTGTAACTGTTCACATGGTTGTAGCTGGTATTTATAACTGCCTTCTACTTATACCTTCTGTGTTTCTTTTGCCTTCAGCAAGCACCTCAGTTGGTCTTGGTTCTTTAACTGGTGAAGTGACTCCAACTTTCATTCCCAAAGGGTCTGGACCATTAGTAGTCTTGCTTGGATTGGATTGCTGTAGTTTTCCATTGACTTCCATTGTGGAGCAGTACCCCAGTTTCCCCTTGGTGATCAGGATGAATCACCCCAGCAAGCACATTAACACCCTTCTTTGCTTGCCTCTGGTGATTGACTGAAGCCACTTTGGTTATCCATTTTAAATATAGCAGTGTGTACATGTCAATCCCAAACTCCCAATCTATCCCTCCCCACCACCCTTCCTCCCTCGTAACCATAAGTTTGTTCTCTAAGTCTGTGAGTCTGTTTCTGTTTTGTAAATAAGTTCATTTGTATCATCTTTTTTTAGATTGTGCATATAAGCAATATCATATATTTGTCTTTCCCTGTCTGTCTTACTTCACTTAGTATGATAGTCTCCAGATCCATCCATATTGCTGCAAATGGCATTATTTCATTGTATTTAATGGCTGAGTAATATTCCATTATATATATGTACCACATCTTCTTTATCCATTCATCTTTTGATGGACATTTAGATTGTTTCCATGTCTTGGCTATTGTAAACAGTGCTGCAATGAACACTGGGGTGCATGTATCCTTTCAAACCATGTTTTTCTCCAGGTATATGCCCAGTAGTGGGATTGCTGGGTCATATGGTAGTTCTATTTTTAGTTTTTTAAGGAACCTCCATACTATGCTCCATAGTGACTGTATCAATTTACATTCCCACCAACAGTACAAGAGGGTTCCCTTTTCTCCACACCCTTTCCACCATTTATTGTTTGTAGATTTTTTTGATGATAGCCATTCGACTGGTGTGAGGTGATATCTCATTGTAGTTTTGATTTGCATTTCTCTAATAATTAGAGATGTTGAGCATCTTTTTATGTGCCTCTTGGCCATCTGTATGTCTTCTTTGGAGAAATGTCTACTTAGATCTTCTGCCCATTTTTTGATTGGGTTCTTTGTTTTTTGGATTTTGAGCCACATGAGCTGTTTGTAAATTTTGGAGACTAATCCCTTGTTGGTCACATTGTTTGAGAATATTTTCTCCCATTCTGTGGGAACAACTGATTTTTGTATATTTATTTTGTATACAACTTTGCTGAATTTATTTATTAGTTCTAACAGTTTTTTTTTTTGGTGGAATCTTCAGGATTTTCTATATGTAATATTGTGTCATCTGCAAAGAGATACAGTTTTACTTCTTCCTTTCTGATTTGATGACTTTTATTTCCTTTTCTTGCCTAATTCCACTGTCTAGGACTTCCAGTACTATGTTGAATAAAAAAAAAGTGGCAAGAGTGGGCATCTTGATCTTAGAGGAAAAACTTTCAGTTTTTCACTGCTGAGTGTGATGTTAGCTGTGGGCTTGTTATATATCACCTTTATTATGTTGAGGTACATTGCTTTTTTACCCAGTTTGTTGTGAGTTTTTATAATGAAAGGATATTAAATTTTGTCAAATGCTTTTTCTGCATCTATTGAGATGATCCTATGATTTTTATCCTTCATTCTGTTAATGTGGTATATCATATATATTGATTTGCATGTGTTGAACCATCCTTGTATCACTGGGAGAAATCCCAATTGATTATAATGTATGATCCTTTTAATGTGCTCTTGAATTTACTTTGCAAATATTTTATTGCAGATTTTTGCATCTATGTCCATCAGGGATATTGCTTTTAATTTTCTTATCTTTAGTGTTCTTGTCTTGTTTTAGTATCAAGGTAATGCTGGCCTTATAAAAGGAGTTTGGAAGTATTTCCTCCTCTTCTATTTTTTGGAAGAGTTTTGAGAAGAATTGGTATTAATTTTTCTTTAAATTCTTGGTAGAATTCACCAGTGAAGCCATCTGATCCTGGACTTCAGTTTTTTGGGAGATTTTTGATTACTGATTCAATCTTCATAATCGTTATTGGTCTGTTCAGATTTTCTGTTTCTTCATGATTCAGTCTTGGTAGGTTGTATGTTTCTAGGAATTTATCCATTTATTCTAGGTTATCTAATTTGTTGGTGTATAATTTATCATAATAGTTTCTTATGATCATTAGTATTTCTGTGTTATCAGTTGTAATATCTCCTACTTCAATTCTGATTTTATTTGAGTCTTCACTCTTTTTTTCTTAGCCTTGCTAAGGGTTTGTCAATTTTGTTTATCTTTTTAAGAAACCAGAATTTAGTTTCATTGATCTTTTATATTGTCTTTTTAGTCTCTATGCCATTTATTTCCACTCTGATCCTTGTTATTTTCTTCCTTCTACTAATTTTGAGCCTAGTTTGCTTTTCTTTTTCTAGTTTCTTGAAATGTAAGGGTAGTTGTTTATATGAGATTTTTTTTCTTGTTTTGTTTTATTTTGTTTTTATTGAAGTATAGTTGATTTGCAGTGTTGTGGAGATCTTTCTTTTTCTTAAAGTAGGCATTTATTGCTATAACTTGTCCTCTTAGAACTGGTTTTGCTACAACTCATACGTTTTGGTATTTTGTGTTTTCCATTTTCTTTTATTTCAAAATATTTTTTGATTTCTCTTTTGATTTCTTCCATGACCCATTGGTTGTTCAGGAGCGTGTTGTTTAATTTCCACATATCTGTGAATTTTCTGTTTTTCTTGTTGTAATTGATTTCATAACATTGTGGTCAGAAAAGATGTTTCATATAATTTCAATCTTAAATTTATTAAGACTTTCTTGTGGCCTAACATATGATCTATCCTGGAGACTGTTTCATTTTTGCTTGAAAAGAATATGTATTGTGCTGCTGTTGGATGGCCTGTTTTGTGTGTATGTCTGTTAGGTCAATCTGGTCTAACATGTAGTTTAATTCCAGTGTTTTCTTATTGATTTTCTATCTGGATCATCTATCTCTTGTTGAAAGTGCATTATTGAAATCCCCTACTATTATTGTATTGCTGTCTATCTCTCCCTTTGCCTCATTAATGTTTGCTTTATGTATTTATTTGCTCTGATGTTTGGTGCATGTAAATATTTACAATTGTTATATCCTCTTGATGAATTGACCTCTTTATCATTTTATGTCTCTTGTTACAGTTTTTGACTTAAAGTCTATTTTGTCTGATATGAGTATAGCTACCCCTACTTTCTTTTGGTTTCAATTTGCATGGAATATGTTTTTCACTTTCAGTCTATGTGTGTCCTTAAAGTTGAAATGAGTCTCTTGTAGGCAACATAGAGTTGGGTCTTGTTTTTTATCCACTGAGCCACTCTGTATCTTTTGATTGGAGAACTCAGTCCATTAACATTTAAAGTAATTATTCATACAAATGGACTTAGTTTTGCCATTTTGTTCATTGTTTTCTGGCTGTTTTCTAGTTCCTGTTTCTTTTTTCCTTTCTTCCTCTCATGCTATCTTCCTTTATGTTTTGATGATTTTCTACAGTGGTATGCTTGAATTCCTTTTTCTTTTTGTTTATCTACTATAGGATTTTGCTTTGTGAAGCTTACATAAAACATAACTATCCATTTTAAGGTGCTAACTTAACTTCAAATGCATACAAAAGCTTTACATTTTTATATCCCCCAAGTTCACATTTTTGATCTATTTTCATCTATTTATATTGTATATCTATAACAAATTATTGTAGTTATATTAATACTTTTGTGTTTTCATTGTTATACTAGAGTTGAAAATGATTTACCCTCAACCATAATGATATCATCGTATTCTGAATTTAACTCTATATTTACCTTTTCCAGTGAGTTTTATAGTTTCATATGTTTCATGTTACTAATTAACATCCTTTTGTTTCAGCTTGAAGAACTCCCTTGAACATTTCTTATAAGGCTGGTCTAGTGGTGATGAACTCCTTCAGCTTTTGTCTGGGAAACTCTTTATCTCTCCTTCAATTCCAAAGTATTACTTTGCAAGGTAGAGTATTCTTGGTTGGCATTGTTTTCTCTTTCACCACTTTGATATATCATCCACTCCCTTCTGCCCTGCAAGGTTTCTGTTGAGAAATCTGCTCTTAATCTTATGGGGGTTCCCTTGTCTGTAACATGTTGCTTTTCTCTTGCTGCTTTTAAGATTCTTTCTTTGTCTTTATGTGTCTCTTTTGTTCTCCTTATTTGGTATTTGGGTTTCCTAGATCTGAATATCTGTTTCTTTCTTCAGGTTAGGAAAATTTTCAGCTATTATTTATTTTTATAAGCTTCTGTCCATTTCTGTGTGTCTCTTTTTTCCCCCAGGACTCCTATAATGCATATATTAGTCCTGTTGATAGTGTCCCTTAAGTCCCTTAAGTATCTTCACTCTTTTTCATTCTTTTTTCTTTTTGCTTCTCTGGTGGGATGAATTCCACTGCCCTGTCTTTGAGTTTGCTGATCTTTTATTTCCTGCTTGATCTAGTCTGCTGTTGAACCCCTCTATTGAGTTTTCAGTTCAGTTAGCTTATTCTTCAGCTCTATAATTTCTTTTTGGTACTTTTAAAAAATATTTTCTATCTCTTTCTTGAAATTCTCACTTTGTTCATTCATTGCTCTTCTGACTTTGGTGAGCATCTTTATGAATTCTCTTTTGAACTCTATTAGGTAAATCACTTATCTCCATTTCATTAAGATTGGTTTCTAGAGATTTGTTCTTTCGTTTGGGACATATTTCTTATTTCTTCATTTTCCTTGACTCTCTGTGTTGGTTTCTGTGTGTTAGATAAAAGAGCTACCTTTTCCAGTCTTGGCAGACTGGTCTCATGTAGGAGATAAACCTCATCAATAAACCTGGCCATAGCTCCTAGTTGACTCTCAGATTTTTGTGGTTGTCCAAGCTACTGTCTTTGTTCTTAGTGACTCCCAGCAGTTGAGGGTGTGCTAAGACCTGTCAGTGTCCCACAGGGGAGGGTCTCAGTCAGCACCTAGATGCAGTTTGATTGGAAAAAAGTTGGGACATTAAATGTTGGGTCCAAACCCTTCACTCCTCAGGGAGAAACTGAGAGTTGTGAGTTCCCTTCTGCCTGTGTGTTGCTGCACCAAGGGGGAAGTTTATGAACAGACTGTTTCTGTCTCTTCCACCTATTTCAATGTTTCTTTTTTTCCCCTCATTTGCCTGATGTGTAGGATTTGCTCAGCTAGTTTCTGGATTTCTTTCCATATGTGACCGTAGATTTGTTGTGTCTGTGGGAGGAGGTTAGTTTAGGAGCCTCCTATGTTGCCATATTGAACCAGAACTCCTCAGTACTTCTTTTCAACATTTTACTGGAGGCCACAAATGATAATCTTGCACATGAAAAACCCTAAGGAATTTACAAAAAAATTGCTAAGAGTAATAAGTGAGTTTAGCAAGATCACAGGGTTAAAAAGTTAAGATACAAAAATATACGCAGTTCTATATATTAGCAATGAAATTGGAAAATAAAATTAAAAACGAATACCACCTACAATAATGTCCAGAAACGTGAAATACTTAGGGATAAATTTAACAATTGTGTACCAGACTTGTACAATGAAAGCTACAAAGCATACTTGAGTGAGAGTTAGAAAACTTAAATAAATTGAGAGATAAACCATGTTCCAGGATCAGAAGACTCAATATTGCTAAAATTGCAGTTCTCCCTAAATTGATCCATAGGTATAATGGAATCCTAACAAAAATTCTAGGGTGTTTTTTCATTAAAAATTTTACAAGCTAATTTTAATATTTTATGTAATTGAAAAGAATTTAGGCCAAAATACTTTTTAAAAGAGGAGGAAATTTAGGGGATTGAACTATTTGATTTGAAGACTTACCAAAAAGCTGTAATAAACAGTGTAATATTGATGTAAGGATAGACATGTAGAGCAGTGGGATAAAATAGAGAGTTCAGACCCACACAAACATGGACACTGATTTTCACCAAATGTGCCAAGGTAATTCAGTGGGAAGAGTACAGTCTTCTCAACAATGATGTTGAAACAATTGGTTGCCCATTTGGAAAAAATGAACCTCAGCACTTGACTTATTCCTTATGCAAATATTATCTTGAAATGAATCATAGATCTAAGAGTAAAGGTTAAAACTATAAAACTTCTAGAAGAGAACATAGGAGAATATCTTTGCAAAGTTGGGTTAAGCAAAAAAATTTGTGGATAGGACAAAGGAAAAAACCTGATGAAAAATTTTTTTTTCCACACACACACACTATATTTTATTTTTACAAGAGATAAATATACTGACACCAAGCATTGTAAATGGATGACCACAACAAAAGCAACAATGATTGCAATTACCAAACACGAAACACACTCATGCTATGTCATAATATTGACATTCAGTCCAGTAATCCTCCACTGTAACAGCTCCTTTACTTTGCAGTGAAAATTGATTTGTATATTCTTTGCCTCTGAGTCCTTGTGGGATTTTTTTTTTTAGTTCAAACAGAAAGTCACAAAAATTATAATCAGTCCTCATCAGTTCACTCAGTCCCATGTAATTAATTTTTTTTTCATCTTGATCTTTTGTTAGCACTTTTATGAGTTCATCAGTTTTTCATTAGAGTTCTGAAAATGCTTAATCATTCAGTTCAGCAGTACAGTCAGTTACCAGAAACATGTACTTGTCAGAGTCTTTTCCATGAATTCGTTGAAGATGAAACCCTTTTATAGGAACATATTTGCAAAAGCATCAGAGTACACCCAGAACTGTCTGTAAATGACAAAAGACTTAAAAATGACCACGGTTAAAAATTTGATGAAAGTTCATAATAATGCAATTGACAAGGAAATTTAGTTATTTCTGAGATATACCTTTTAAAGTAATAAACATATAAGATTTTTAGAAATTTCATGTAATGTCTGAAACATTTATATTAACATATTTCCCTACAAATAACCCAATGAAAGTTTAGTATTACTTGTTTTGTTTGTTTGGTTTTTTTTATACTGCAGGTTCTTATTAGTCATCAATTTTATACACATCAGTGTATACATGTCAATCCCAATCGCCCAATTCAGCACACCACCATCCCCACCCTACCACAGTTTTCCCCCCTTGGTGTCCATATGTCTGTTCTCTACATCTGTGTCTCAACTTCTGCCCTGCAAACCGGCTCATCTGTACCATTTTTCTGGATTCCACATACATGCGTTAATATACGATATTTGTTTTTCTCTTTCTGACTTACTTCACTCTGTATGACAGTCTCTAGATGTATCCATGTCTCTACAAATGAGCCAATTTCATTCCGTTTTATGGCTGAGTAATATTCCATTGTAAATATGTACCACAACTTCTTTAACCATTCGTCTGTCAATGGGCATTTAGGTTGCCTCCATGACCTGGCTACTGTAAATAGTGCTGCAATGAACATTGGGGTGCATGTGTCTTTTTGAATTATGGTTTTCTCTGGGTATACGCCCAGTAGTGGGATTGTTGGATCATATGGTAAATCTATTTTTAGTTTTTAAAGGAACCTCCATACTGTTCTCCATAGTGGCTGTATCAATTTCATTCCCACCAACAGTGCAAGAGGGTTCCCTTTTCTCCACCCACTCTCCAGCATTTGTTGTTTGTAGATTTTCTGATGATGCCCATTCTAACCGGTGTGAGGTGTTACCTCATTGTAGTTTTGATTTGCATTTCTCTAATAATTAGTGATGTTGAGCATCTTTTCATGTGCTTCTTGGCCATCTGTATGTCTTCTTTGGAGAAATGTCTATTTAGGTCTTCTGCCCATTTTTGGATTGGGTTGTTTGTTTCTTTAATATTGAGCTGAATGAGCTGTTTATATATTTTGTAGATTAATCCTTTGTCCGTTGATTCATTTGCAAATATTTTCTCCCATTCTGAGGGTTGTCTTTTCGTCTTGTTTATGGTTTCCTTTGCTGTGCAAAAGCTTTGAAGTTTCATTAGGTCCCATTTGTTTATTTTTGTTTTTATTTCCATTACTCTAGGAGGTGGATCAAGAAAGATCTTGCTGTGATTTATGTCAAAGAGTGTTCTTCCTATGTTTTCCTCTAAGAGTTTTATACTGTCTGGTCTTACATTTAGGTCTCAAATCCATTTTGAGTTTATTTTTGTATATGGTGTTAGGGAGTATTCTAATTTCATTCCTTTACATGTAGCTGCCCTGTTTTCCCAGCACCACTTATTGAAGACTGTCTTTTCTCCATTGTATATCCTTGCCTCCTTTGACATAGATTAGTTGACCATAGGTGCATGGGTTTATCTCTGGGCTTTCTATCTTGTTCCATTGATCTATGTTTCTGTTTTTGTGCCAGTACCATATTGTCTTGATTACTGTAGCTTTGTAGTATAGTCTGAAGTCAGGGAGTCTGATTCCTCCAGCTCCGTTTTTTTCCCTCAAGACTACTTTGGCTATTCGGGGTCTTCTGTGTCTCCATACAAATTTTAAGATGATTTGTTCTAGTTCCCTAAAAAATGCCATTGGTCCAGAGCCTTCCATCAAGCCTCTTAGATAGCCTCAACCACCAGAGGGCAGACAGCAGAAGCAAGAAAAACTACAATCCTGCAGCCTGTGGACCAAAAACCACAGTTACAGAAAGATAGACAAGATGAAAAGGCAGAGGGCCATGTACCAGATGAAGGAACAAGAAAAAAACCCCAGAAAAACAACTAAATGAAGTGGAGATAGGCAACCTTCCAGAAAAAGAATTCAGAATAATGATAGTGAAGATGATCCAGGACCTCGGAATAAGAATGGAGGAAAAGATTGAGAAGATGCAAGAAATGATTAACAAAGACCTAGAAGAATTGAAGAACAAACAAACAGAGAAGACCAATATAATAACTGAAATGAAAACTACACTAGAAGGTATCAATAGCAGAATAACTGAGGCAGAAGAACGGATAAGTGACCTGGAAGACAGAATGGTGGAATTCACTGCTGCGGAACAGACTAGAGAAAAAAGAATGAAAAGAAATGAAGACAGCCTAAGAGACCTCTGGGACAACATTAAACGCAACAACATTCGCATTATAGGGGTCCCAGAAGGAGAAGAGAGAGAGAAAGGACCAGAGAAAATATTTGAAGAGATTATAGTTGAAAACTTCCCTAACATGGGAAAGGAAATAGCCACTCAAGTCCAGGAAGCGCAGAGAGTCCCATACAAGATAAACCCAAGGAGAAACACGGCAAGACACATAGTAATCAAAGTGGCAAAAATTAAAGACAAAGAAAAATTATTGAAAGCAGCAAGGGAAAAACGACAAATAACATACAAGGGAACTCCCATAAGGTTAACAGCTGATTTCTCAGCAGAAACTCTGCAAGCCAGAAGGGAGTGGCATGATATACTTAGTGATGAAAGGGAAGAACCTACAACCAAGATTAGTCTACCCGGCAAGGATCTCATTTAGATTTGATGGAGAAATCAAAAGCTTTACAGACAAGCAAAAGCTAAGAGAATTCAGCACCACCAAACCAGCTCTACAACAAATGCTAAAGGAACTTCTCTAAGTGGGAAACACAAGAGAAGAAAAGGACGTACAAAAACAAACCCAAAACAATTAAGAAAATGGTCATAGGAACATACATATCGATAATTACCTTAAACATGAATGGATTAAATGCCCCAACCAAAAGACATAGACTGGCTGATTGGATACAAAAACAAGACCCATATATATGCTGTCTACAAGAGACCCACTTTAGACCTAGGGACACATTCAGACTGAAAGTGAGGTGATGGAAAAAGATATTCCATGCAAATGGAAATCAAAAGAAAGCTGGAGTAGCTATACTCATATCAGATAAAATAGACTTTAAAATAAAGAATGTTACAAGAGACAAGGAAGGACACTACATAATGATCAAGGGATCAATCTGAGAAGAATATAGCAATTATAAATATATATGCACCCAACATAGGAGCACCTCAATACATAAGGCAACTGCTGACAGCTATAAAGGAGGAAATCAACAGTAACATGATAATAGTGGGAGACTTTAACACCTCACTTACACCAATGGACAGATCATCCAGACAGAGAATTAATAAGGAAACAGAAGCTTTAAATGACACAATAGACCAGATAGATTTAATTGATATTTATAGGACATTCCATCCAAAACCAGCAGATTACACGTTCTTCTCAAGTGCGCACGGAACATTCTCCAGGATAGATCACATCTTGGGTCACAAATCAAGCCTCAGTAAATTTAAGAAAATTGAAATCATATCAAGCATCTTTTCTGACCACAACGCTATGAGATTAGAAATGAATTACAGGGAAAAAAACGTAAAAAAGACAAACACATGGAGGCTAAACAATACGTTCCTAAATAACCAAGAAATCACTGAAGAAATCAAAGAGGAAATCCAAAAATACCTAGAGACAAATGACAATGAAAACACGACGACCCAAAACCTATGGGATGCAGCAAAAGCAGTTCTAAGAGGGAAGTTTATAGCTATACAAGCCTACCTAAAAAAACAAGAAAAATCTCAAGTAAACAATCTAACCTTACACCGAAAGAAACTAGAGAAAGAAGAACAAACAAAACCCAAAGTTAGCAGAAGGAAAGAAATCATAAAGATCAGAGCAGAAATAAATGAAATAGAAACAAAGAAAACAATAGCAAAGATCAATAAAACTAAAAGTTGGTTCTTTGAGAAGATAAACAAAATTGATAAGCCATTAGCCAGACTCATCAAGAAATAGAGGGAGAGGACTCAAATCAATAAAATCAGAAATGAAAAAGGAGAAGTTACAACAGACACCGCAGAAATACAAAGCATCCTAAGAGACTACTACAAGCAACTTTATGCCAATAAAATGGACAACCTGGAAGAAATGGACAAATTCTTAGAAAGGTATAAGCTTGCAAGACTGAACCAGGAAGAAACAGAAAATATGAACAGACCAACCACAAGTAATGAAATTGAAACTGTGATTAAAAATCTTCCAACAAACAAAAGTCCAGGACCAGATGGCTTCACAGGTGAATTCTATCAAACATTTAGAGAAGAGCTAACACCTATCCTTCTCAAACTCTTCCAAAAAATTGCAGAGGAAGGAACACTCCCAAACTCATTCTATGAGGCCACCATCACCCTGATACCAAAACCAGACAAAGACACTACAAAAAAAGAAAATTCCAGACCCATATCACTGATGAATATAGATGCAAAAATCCTCAACAAAATACTAGCAAACAGAATCCCAACAACACATTAAAAGGATCATACACCACAATCAACTGGGATTTATCCCAGGGATGCAAGGATTCTTCAATATACGCAAATCAATCAATGTGATACACCATATTAACAAATTGAAGAATAAAAACCATATGATCATCTCAATAGATGCAGTAAAAGCTTTTGACAAAATTCAACACCCATTTATGATAAAAACTCTCCAGAAAGTGGGCATAGATGGAACCTACCTCAACATAATAAAGGCCATATATGACAAACCCACAGCAAACATCATTCTCAATGGTGAAAAACTGAAAGCATTTCCTCTAAGGTCAGGAACGAGACAAGGATGTCCACTCTCACCACTACTATTCAACATAGTTCTGGAAGTCCTAGCCATGGCAATCAGAGAAGAAAAAGAAATAAAAGGAATACAAATTGGAAAAGAAGAAGTAAAACTGTCACTGTTTGCAGATGACATGATACTCTACATAGAGAATCCTAAAACTGCCACCTGAAAACTGCTAGAGCTAATTAGTGAATATGGTAAAGTTGCAGGATACAAAATTAATGCACAGAAATGTCTTGCATTCCTATACACTAATGATGAAAAATCTGAAAGAGAAATTATGGAAGCACTCCCATTTACCATTGCAACAAAAAGAATAAAATACCTAGGAATAAACCTACCTAGGGAGACAAAAGACCTGTATGCAGAAAACTATAAGACACTGATGAAAGAAATTAAAGATGATACCAACAGATGGAGAGATATACCATGTTCTTGGACTGGAAGAATCAACATTGTGAAAATGAGTATACTACCCAAAGCAATCTACAGATTCAATGCAATCCCTATCAAATTACCAATGGCATTTTTTACGGAGCTAGAACAAATCATCTTAAAATTTGTATGGAGACACAAAAGACCCCAAATAGCCAAAGCAGTCTTGAGGGAAAAGAATGGAGCTGGAGGAATCAGACTCCCTGACTTCAGACTATAATACAAAGTTACAGTAATCAAGACAATATGGTACTGGCACAAAAACAGAAACATAGATCAGTGGAACAAGATAGAAAGCCCAGAGATTAACCCATGCACCTGTGGTCAACTAATCTATGACAAAGGAGGCAAAGATATACAATGGAGAAAAGACAGTCTCTTCAATAAGTGGTGCTGGGAAAACTGGACAGCTACATGTAAATGAATGAAATTAGAATACTCCCTAACACCATACACAAAAATAAACTCAAAATGGATTAGAGACCTAAATATAAGACTGGACACTATAAAACTCTTAGAGGAAAACATAGGAAGAACACTCTTTGACATAAACCACAGCAAGATCTTTCTTAATCACCTCCTAGAGTAATGGAAATAAAAACAAAAATAAACCAATGGGACCTAATGAAACTTCAAAGCTTTTGCACAACAAAGGAAACCATAAACAAGACAAAAAGACAACCCTCAGAATGGGAGAACATATTTGCAAACGAATCAACGGACAAAGGATTAATCTCCAAAGTATATAAACAGCTCAATATTAAAGAAACAAACACCCCAATCCAAAAATGGGCAGAAGACCTAAATAGACATTTCTCCAAAGAAGACATACAGATGGCCACGAAGCACATGAAAAGATGCTCAACATCACTAATTATTAGAGAAATGCAAATCAAAACTACAGTGAGATATCACCTCACTCCTGTTAGAATGGGCATCATCAGAAAATCTACAAACAACAAATGCTGGAGAGGGTGTGGAGAAAAGGGAACCCTGTTGCACTGTTGGTGGGAATGTAAATTGATACAGCCAGTATGGAGAGCAATATGGAGGTTCCTTGAAAAACTAAAAATAGAATTACCATCTGACCCAGCAATCCCACTACTGGGCATATACCCAGAGAAAACCGTAATTCCAAAAGACACTTGCACCCGAATGTTCATTGCAGCACTATTTACCATAGCCAGGTCATGGAAGCAACCTAAATGCCCCTCAACAGACGAATGGATAAAGAAGATGTGGTACATATATACAATGGAATATTACTCAGCCATAAAAAGGAACGAAATTGAGTCATTTGTTGAGAAATGGATGGATGTAGAGACTGTCATACAGAGTGAAGTAAGTCAGAAAGAGAAAAACAAATATCGTATATTAATGCATGTATTTGGAACCTAGAAAAATGGTACAGATGAGCCAGTTTGCAGGGCAGAAGTTGAGACACAGATGTAGAGAATGGACATATGGACACCAAGGGGGGAAAACTGCGGTGGGGTGGGGATGGTGGTGTGC
Organism: Balaenoptera physalus; assembly: GCF_965194825.1. NCBI lineage: Eukaryota > Metazoa > Chordata > Mammalia > Artiodactyla > Balaenopteridae > Balaenoptera > Balaenoptera physalus. The sequence continues at coordinate 94,968,268 of NC_138882.1, read as the reverse complement.
TGAATTGGGAGATTGGGATTGACATGTATACACTGATGTGTATAAAATTGATGCCTAATAAGAACCTGCAGTATAAAAAAACAAACAAACAAAACAACTAATACTAAACTTTCATTGGGTTATTTGTATGGAAATATGTTAATATAAATGTTTCAGACATTACATGAAATTTCTAAAAGTCTTATATTTGTATTTGTATGGAAATATATATGGAAATATGTTAATATAAATGTTTCGGATATTACATGAAATTTCTAAAAATCTTATATGTTCTGATATAATGTTATAAGTAATAATCCTAGTTATTGCTTTAAAATGTATATCTCAGAAATAACTAATTTTCTTGTCAACTGCATTATTATGAATTTTCATCAAAACTTAAAAAAAAAATGCCATTGGTAATTTGATAGGGATTGCATTGAATCTGTAGATTGCTTTGGGTAGTATAGTCGTTTTCACAATGTTGATTCTTCCAATCCAAGAACATGGTGTATCTCTCCATCTGTTGGTATCATCTTTAATTTCTTTCATCAGTGTCTTTTTTTTTTTTTTCATCAGTATCTTATAGTTTTCTGCATACAGGTCTTTTGTCTCCCTAGGTAGGTTTATTCCTAGGTATTTTATTCTTTTTGTTGCAGTGGTAAATGGGAGTGTTTCCATACTTTCTCTTTCAGATTTTTCATCATTAGTGTATAGGAATGCAAGAGATTTCTGTGCATTAATTTTGTATCCTGCAACTTTACCAAATTCAATAGTTAGCTCTAGCAGTTTTCAGGTGGCAGTTTTAGGATTCTCTATGTATAGTATCATGTCATCTGCAAACAGTGACAGTTTTACTTCTTCTTTTCCAATTTGCATTCCTTTTATTTATTTTTCTTCTCTGATTGCCGTGGCTAGGAGTTCCAGAACTATGTTGAATAATAGTGGTGATAGTGGACATCCTTGTCTCATTCCTGATCTTAGAAGAAATGCTTTCAGTTTTTCACCATTGAGAATGATGTTTGCTGTGGGTTTGTCATATATGGGCTTTATTATGTTAAGTTAGGTTCCCTCTATGCCCACTTTCTGGAGAGTTTTTATCATAAATGGGTGTTGAATTTTGTCAAAAGCTTTTTCTGCATCTATTGAGATGATCATATGGTTTTTATTCTTCAATTTGTTAATATGGTGTATCACATTGATTGATTTGCATATATTGAAGAATCCTTGCATCCCTGGGATAAATCCCACTTGATTGTGGTGTATGATCCTTTTAATGTGTTGTTGGGATTCTGTTTGCTAGTATTTTGTTGAGGATTTTTGCATCTATATTCATCAGTGATATGGGTCCGGAATTTTCTTTTTTTGTAGTGTCTTTGTCTGGTTTTGGTATCAGGGTGATGGTGGCCTCATAGAATGAGTTTGGGAGTGTTCCTTCCTCTGCAATTTTTTGGAAGAGTTTGAGAAGGATAGGTGTTAGCTCTTCTCTAAATGTTTGATAGAATTCACCTGTGAAGCCATCTGGTCCTGGACTTTTGTTTGTTGGAAAATTTTTAATCACAGTTTCAATTTCATTACTTGTGATTGGTCTGTTCATATTTTCTGTTTCTTCCTGGTTCAGTCTTAGAAGGTTATACCTTGCTAAGAATTTGTCCATTTCTTCCAGGTTGTCCATTTTATTGGCATAAAGTTGCTTGTAGTAGTCTCTTAGGATACTTTGTATTTCTGCGGTGTCTGTTGTAAGTTCTCCTTTTTCATTTCTGATTTTATTGATTTGAGTCCTCTCCCTCTTTTTCTTGATGAGTCTGGCTAATGGCTTATCAATTTTGTTTATCTTCTCAAAGAACCAACTTTTAGTTTTATTGATCTTTGCTATTGTTTTCCTTGTTTCTATTTCATTTATTTCTGCTCTGATCTTTATGATTTCTTTCCTTCTGCTAACTTTGGGTTTGTTTCTTCTTCTTTCTCTAGCTATAAACTTCCCTCTTAGAACTGCTTTTGCTGCATCCCGTAGGTTTTGGGTCGTCGTGTTTTCATTGTCATTTGTCTCTAGGTATTTTTTGATTTCCTCTTTGATTTCTTCGGTGATCTCTTGGTTATTTAGTAACATATTGTTTAGCCTCCATATGTTTGTGTTTTTTATGGTTTTTTCCCTGTAATTCATTTCTAATCCCATAGCGTTGTGGTCAGAAAAGATGCTTGATGTGATTTCAATTTTCTTAAATTTACTGAGGCTTGATTTGTGACCCAAGATGTGATCTATCCTGGAGAATGTTCCATGCACACTTGAGAAGAACGTGTAATCTGCTTTTTTTGGATGGAATGTCCTATAAATATCAATTAAATCTATCTGGTCTATTGTGTCATTTAAAGCTTCTGTTTCCTTATTTATTTTCATTTTGGATGATCTGTCCATTGGTGTAAGTGAGGTGTTAAAGTCCCCACTATTATTGTGTTACTGTCGATTTCCTCTTTTATAGCTGTCAGCAGTTGCTTTATGTATTGAGGTGGTCCTATGTTGTGTGCATATATATTTATCATTGTTATATCTTCTTCTTGGATTGATCCCTTGATCATTATGTAGTGTCCTTCCTTGTCTCTTGTAACATTCTTTATTTTGAAGTCTATTTTATCTGATATGAGTATAGCTACTCCAGCTTTCTTTTGACTTCCATTTGCATGGAATATCTTTTTCCATCCCCTCACTTTCAGTCTGAATGTGTCCCTAGGTCTAAAGTGGGACTCTTGTATACAGCATATATATGGGTATTGTTTTTGTATCCATTCAGCAAGCCTGTGTCTTTTGGTTGGAGCATTTAATCCATTCACGTCTAAGGTAATTATCGATAAGTATGTTCCTATGACCATTTTCTTAATTGTTTTGGGTTTGTTTTTGTAAGTCCTTTCTTCTCTTGTGTTTCCCACTTAGAGAAGTTCCTTTAGCATTTGTTGTAGAGCTGGTTTGGTGGTGCTGAATTCTCTTAGCTTTTGCTTGTCTGTAAAGCTTTTGATTTCTCCATCGAATCTAAATGAGATCCTTGCCGGGTAGAGTAATCTTGATTGTAGGTTCTTCCCTTTCATCACTTTAAGTATATCATGCCACTCCCTTCTGGCTTGTAGAGTTTCTGCTGAGAAATCAGCTGTTAACCTTATGGGAGTTCCCTTGTATGTTATTTGTCGTTTTTCCCTTGCTGCTTTCAATAATTTTTCTTTGTCTTTAATTTTTGCCAATTTGATTACTATGTGTCTCTGTGTGTTTCTTCTTGGGTTTATCCTGTATGGGACTCTGCGCTTCCTGGACTTGGGTGGCTATTTCCTTTCCCATGTTAGTGAAGTTTTCGACTATAATCTCTTCAAATATTTTCTCTGGTCCTTTCTCTCTCTCTTCTTCTTCTGGGACCCCTATAATGCGAATGTTGTTGCATTTAATGTTGTCCCAGAGGTCTCTTAGGCTGTCTTCATTTCTTTTCATTCTTTTTTCTTTAGTCTGTTCCGCTAAAAATTGTTTTCCATAAACATTAAAAACTTTTGCTCTTTGTTACCATTAAGAAAATGAAAATGTCAGGCCCTATACTGGGAGATAATGTTTGTCTTACATGTATCTGACAGAGGACTTCTATGTGGAATATATAAGGAATTCTTATAATTCTACAATAAAAAGACAAGCATTCTAATATATATTTTAACAAAGAAAGATATGCAAATATACTCTGAGGCAAGTTGTATGAATAGAGAAAAGAGAGCCATTTCATAATGATGTAATGTGGGGGTTTCATAATGAATTTATCAGGAAAACATAACAATCACAAATGAGTATTCACTTAATAGCAGAGCTTTTATATTTATGAAGCAAAAACTGACAGAACTAAAGGGAGACACAAATACACATCACTGATGGAGTTTTTTAAAGTTCTCTTTCAGAATTCCTCACCTTACCACGTTTCTACACTGTGCGTAACACTGGATGAGCCTCCCTGGCCTCAGGGAATGTCTGTCAGGCACCAGGGCACAATGGAGAGGGGGATCTACATCCCGGGACTGGACCTGACACCGTGGTTCAGTTATTCAACAGATATAGATTGAGCTTCATGCAAGTACCAAAGAGTTCTTAGATGCAGCAATCCAAAGGCAGTCTGCCCTCAGGTTTATGGGGTAATGAAGCACACAGGTAAGTACACCTCTCTGAGTCTCAGATTCCTATTTATGAAGTATGGGTAATAGCAATAATATGGAAACATCATAAATGACCATCAACATATGAGCACATCACTAGATTGTGGTATAAGTGTGAGAATTCTATAGAGCAGTGAAAGTGGATGAATTAGAACTACACTTATCAATATAGATAAATAAGTTAAGTGAAAAAAGCAAATTGAAGAAGGATACATTTGTAGGGTTATTCATATAAAGTTGTAAAATATGCAATGCAATAATGAATTATGGATACATATCTTTGTAATAAAGGCAAGAGATTATGCATGGGAATGATATGCCAAATTTGTAAAAGAGTCTGGACTTTTATGTTCAGAGAGCTCTTGAAAGTTTAGAATATAATGGCAGAAATTAAAAATTCAATAGAAATGTTGGAATAAAGTTGAAGAAAACTTTCAGAAAGTATAGCAAAAATCCAGAGATGAAAGATAGAAGTGAAAAGATGTGAAATTGGAGGACCCATCCAGGAGGTTCTATAACTGAATAATTGGAATTCAAGAAAAAAGCCAGAGAAGACCAAGGTGAGGAAGTTATCAGTGAAATAGAATTTCCCAGAACTGAAGGCTATGCGTCTTCAGGACCCAGTTACTAACTTGTATAATGGTTAAAAATAGAATCACATCAAGGCATATCCCTGTGAAATTTCAGAATATTGATATATTTGTCAGGGAAATTAATGCTGGAACCCCCCCCAGCAGACAACCCTCAAAAATCTTAGTGGTTTAACAAAACCAAAGTTTGTCACTTATGCAAAGCCTGATGTACTTCAGGAGGTCCAACTCCACCTTATAAATATGTCACCTGGATTGTGGGTCTCCTGAGGTAGTTGTGGGAAGGGAAATTAGGGTTGGAGGAGGCATACTGGCTTGTAGCCTGGAGGTGACATGTGTCACTTCTGCTCTCAGGCCATTGGCCAGAACTAGTCATATGGCCCTGGTCTAACTGTACTCAAGGCTAGAAAGGCTGGAAGACCTAGAGGAGTGCATGCAATACTTGGTGTTTTGCACACCAATAACTGGAAACAAAAAGAAGATCCCTCACCACTGGTCATATACAAAGGATCAGGAAGCAAAATGGCCTTGCACTTCTTAGTGGTAATACTGGAAACTAGAACACAGTGGAGTAATGCTTCCAAAAATTTCAAAGTTAGTGATTTATAACTTAGAATTCTATACCTAGCCAAACTATCAATCAAGGGTCAGTGTAGAATAAAGCCATTTCAGACGACGATGTATCAAATAATTTACTTTCCATGTACCCCTTCTCTGGAAGCTGCTGGATAGATAATGTACTCCATTAAATTGAGAGAGAAGCAAGAGGAAGAAAAAAGATACAAGACACAGGAGATCCAATGCAGGAAAGAGGTGAAGAGAGTTCTTAGGACTACTATGGAGGGAGATCCCATGATGTGAGCTGGGCACCTGGCACACAAGGAGAACAGAAGCAGGTGAGAAGATTCCAGGGGAGGCTTCTTCAAGAAGATGTAATCAACAGACTACCTGAACTATCTGAATATATTGAGAAAAAAATTTAAACAATTGGCAATGAATTTGTTGAATTAATCATAGTTACTTAGGAAATAAAGAAAATGGAAAAAAGATAATTATTAAATACAGAGAAAACAAAAAGTTGTGTGGGGAAGGAATTTAATTATAGCTTACTACAAAACTCAGCTGTGAATTCCAGAATAGTCACCATCATGTTTCCCAAATACTGATCTAGTCAAAATTGTGCTGTAAGTATATTGCGAGAGTGAAATCATGGGAAGAATACATGGGGGAGAATGAGGTGGGAAGGAGGAAAGAGAGCCAAATTTCTCCTTCTACTGTGCGAAAGTAATTGATAATTCCTAAAACAAACAAACAAACAACAGTAGCAAGCATGTTATTAAGAGGTAGGAAGTCAATACCAAAAGAATCATCCAGAGGAATTGCAAGTGGTTGCCTGTGGGAAGAAAGAAATGGGACAGGGAGGCAGAGGACCATTGTTTTGACTTAATAAACTTGATTGATCTAGTTGACTCTAAATTATGTGCTTGTATAACTTTGCTAAAAATAAAAAGATAATAAAAGAAAAACCAAGCTCTAGACTGATGGATATAGCATGATACAATTTTTATAAATGCCCCCACACTGTATAGGAACATACAGGTTTGTGTGAATGACTTGAGAAAGACTGGGATAGTCACCAAACTGGAAACTCTTATCTCTGGGGAGGTGAGCCTGACATTTGAGGCTTATGTGTAGTGTTTAATGGAGAACTTGGCCTTATTTTCATAAAAATGTATTTATGTGTTATCTATGAAATTAAGTGTAAATAAATAATAAAAAGCAAAAAAGTATTTTAGATCTGGAATGTAATGGACTAATTAAGAAGTCATTTTTGAACTTAACCTCACTTTCACACAGCTGATGGTAGAAATGTCAACAGGGAGAGTCAAGCTGAGAAAAGGGGCAACCATGAGAGTTACAAGAGTGGCACCAAGGTGGGGACAATGCAGGAGACTTTCATTTAATCTCACTGTATGTAACTGTGTGACACTTATCCAGTCCAAGGCCCCAGAGAGATCTGCACATTTTCTACCCCTCCATCCCCTATTCACTATCCATTCAATATCCATCTTCATTCATTACCCATTTACTATCCATTCAATATCCATCTTCATTCATTATCCATTCACCATTCACTTGCCATCTATCCGTCTTCCTCCATGATACATTAAACCATCCATTTACCATCACTCATCACCTACCACCCATCCACTATCTCTCCACCGTCTACCCATCCACCATTCACCTGCTGTGAATCCATTTTCGAAAATGTAGCTATCTGTCATTTACCCATCATCCACCCATTTATCACCTAATCATCATCTATCCATCCAGAATCCATCCATTCATTCTATCCACCCTCCACCTTCTATCTACACTTCCACAGGACACAACCCATTATCCATCCACCTAGCAACCATCCATTTATTTACCATCTATCCCCCATTCATGCACCATCCAGCCACCATTTACTTGTCCACCATTTTCAATTACAAAGTCCATTCAAGGTGGAAGCTATTGTTTACTATCCTCAAATTCTAGCCAGTGAGAGAAAGCTGAGATACAGGGTGTAGGTGAGGGGCCTGCCTGGCGTCAGGCACTGAATCAGGAAGAGTGCTGAGTTGCCCAGGAGTTTACTTCCTCGTTACAGCTTCTCCCTGCTGAATACTCAGGCAAAGGGACCTGGGTTTGAATAATGAACTCCCTACTTATGGTCATGTGAGGTTGGTGACTTCTCTGAGCTTCAGCAACTTCACTTAAAATGGTAATAATGCATGTAAAATCCTTAGTGACTATGTATTATATGCCTGGCCCATAGTAAGCACTCAGTAAATGTTGATAATAGTAATTATCAATAATAATTGGAAAGTCAACCTTTTATCTACCCTTCCTCAGAAATCAAATGGCATGTTCCAGGCCTAAATAGATATGCTTAGGGTTATCTGTTGTTTGGGTTATTCATACTACTGTACAATTGACTGATTATAAGGATTAAAGAACTAATTATCTTTGCAAGTTCAATGTAGCACTAAACTTTTATTTCGATATATTTCGGGCATACCAAAAATAGAAATAATATAACAGACACCTGTGTACCCTCTAGCTCCCTGAAAAGTAAAGCATTTCGGGTTAGATGAAAACTCCTGAGCATCTCTTCTGGCAAACTCCTGAGCGTGCGTTCCAGTCCCTCTCCCTTTCTCCCCAAAGAGAACTGTTTTTCCAAATTTGGCATATCATTCCCATGCATAATTTCTTGCCTTTATTACAAAGATATGTATCCATAATTTATTATTGCTTTGCATATTTTACAACTTTATATGAATAATCCTGCTAATCTATCCTTCAATTTGCTTTTTTCACTTACTTATCTATATTGATAAATGCAGTTCTAGTTCATCCCCTTTCACTGCTCTATAGAATTCTCACACTTATACCACAATCTAGTGATGTGCTCATATGCTGATGGTCATATATGATGTTTCCATATTGTTGCCATTACCCACACTTCATAGATTGGAATCTGAGGCTCAGAGAGGTGTACTTACCTGTGTGCTTCATTACCCCATAAACCTGAGGGCAGACTGCCTTTGGATTGCTGTGTCTAGGAACTCTCTGGTACTTTCACGAAGCTCAGTCTATATGCATTGAATAACTGAATGAAGTTTGTTCAGAGAAACACAGTGTCAGGTCCAGTCCCGGGATGCAGATCCCCCTTTCCACTGTGCTCTGGTGCCTGACAGACATTCCCTGAGTCCAGGGAGGCTTGTCCAGGGTTAAGCACAGTATGCAGAAAGGTGGTAAGGGAGGAATTCTGGAGGGAGGAATTCCTTTCCTTCCTGCATGTGACTGGGTCAGGACCTCTGTCATTCACAGGACTGCCCAGACAGGACAGGCAGTACGGCTGGCTTCTTGACAGGAAGTTGGTAAAGCAAGGGGACTGTGAGAGGGACGTGCTTTACCAGGAGGCAGCTCACATGACTCTTGGCCTTGGTTTGCTTCCTGCCGATTCCTGCCCACTTGCTGCCACCAGGAGATGCCCACTGTCTGGCCTAACTTGACTTTTTCCTAAAGAGTGCAGGGATACTTCTCTCCACTCAGGCGGAAGCTCCAGGGAGGTTATCCTTTCCAACAAATTCAGAGTAGAAGCTGGTACCGGTGCTTCCAGGCACAGCCATATCTGTGACATGTCAAGGCTTAATTTATTCACCCAGAATTAAGACCCACTTGAGCTGGCCAGTTAACCATCTCTGCTTGTCCAGTCCTGCTGTGCCACTGGCCTTCATGCGGTAGCCCTGCCCCCACCTCCTGTGCAGAGGCCTGGGTGGTTCACAGCAGGCCCGTGCCCCGTGGCCTCTTTGTGACACACCATGCTGGGCTGGTGTCCTCTGTGGAAACCCCTTGAGTGCAGATAGCCCCTTTATGACAGAAACATGACAAGAACATTCCCCAAGGATGCTGTTTGCTGTGGTAGTCATCTACAGATTTTCCCACCAGGATCCTGGAGCAGGTCCAGTGCAGAGTTGCCACTGTCCAGAGAAGGGAACAGATGACCATGGAATTAAGTAATAGCCCTTCCCCCCTTCCCTCTCCAACCCTTTGATTTCAGAGGCTCTGCGCTCGTTGTTAGTGGTCAGGAGTCCAGCACCTCCTCTGTGAACTAGGAACACATGGGAATGAGAGGTTTTCTGGGCTCTTAAAAGCAGCAACAAATAGCCCACAAAACCACTATCTGCAGCTTGAGCAACCCTTGCTACAAACCTCCCTGGAGGACAGCCAGGAAAACAACCAAGTCAGCCCCCAAAATAGGTTCCTTGCAGGCACTTAAGGAAAAAAAAAAAAAAAAGGAGAGAGAGAGAGAGGGAGGGAGAGAGAGAGAAAACTAAAGTAATGTTCAGAAGTAGTAATAATATTTGTAGAATGCATTTTTTTTTTTTTACTGTCACTCACTTGGTTTAAGTCTAATTATGTGTGAAAAAATATGTTATTGGCTGACAAATAGCATGGCTGTCAAGAAATTCATCACCATTTTTTTCCAGAAGCAGCCAATTTTAGGTTCAAGTGAGGGCTCTGTAGAGTGTAGATTTTGCCTTTACCAACACTGTCAACAAAAAGATCTGTGAGGTGTGGAGAAGATTCCTTTAGAGGGTGATCCCCATATTTTTCTTTGCCTTCTTCTAGAAGGCCTTACAGATTGAATAGAGCAGACAGCCATTTACTGAAAGAGGCCTCCGTTGTGCTAGGTACCATACTAGGCACTTCTGCAAATGTTGGCTCCTTTGATCCTCAGAACAACTCCTCTTGGTAGGTATCACCACTAACTCTATTTGACAGACAAGCACAGTGAAGATTGGAGGCGGGGAAGCGACTCGCTCAGTTAGTGGCAGATGATTCTGGTCTTATGAGGCTGAGTTAGTGTTCTTTACTCTCCTTACAACTACTCATTCATTTTATCATTTGACAACTTAATGAAAAGAGTTAATAACAGATTACACTGACTCACATCCATGTCCTGCCAAATTAGACTTGTGCCCTGAAAACCTGAACTCGATCAAAATTCTGGACTCATTTCCAGCTGTCTACTCAACACCTCCGTTGGATATCTGATAGTCTTCTCCAACTTGATGAGATCAAAATAGATCTTCTGAGTTTTACCACAAAATCTGCTACTTCCATAATCTTTCCCATTTCTGTAAATTGTCCCAGCATCTAGCCACTAGCCAAAGCCAAGATCTCATCCATTGGAAATCCTATTGAAAAATACTACAAAATCAGTCCACTTCTTTCTTCTCTGCTGCTACCCTAATCCTTCTATCTCTCACCAAGATTACTGCAGTAGTCTCTTTGCTACTCTTTTTATTACTCTTGCCCTCAAACTCCTTCTCCATTTTCCATACACAAATCAGATATGCAGCTCTCTACTCAAAGCTCTTCAATGGCTTTTTGATTAAAATTCAACCTCCTACAAGGCTTCCTTACCTGACCCTCAATTCACATCAGTCTCCCATCACCCATGAAGCTCCAGCTACTCTGGTATACTCTGTTTCTTAAACACGCCTCAGGGTGTCTATAGCTCCCTTGTGCCCCTGATTTTTATGTATCTGTCTCCTGCTTGTCATTCAGATCTCAACTTAAATGTCACTTCCTCAGAGAGGTCTTACCTGACCACCCAACTTGAAGAGACCACTCAGTCATTTTCTATTACATCACGCTTTCTTCATTTCTCTTTATGTGTTGCTATCTGGTTATTTTCATATACTTATATATTTACCTGCCACCATAGAATGTAAGTCTGGACTGGTCTTTCTTGTTTATCTCTGACACCCAGAATAGTTGTTTTCAACATCTAGAATAATGTCTGGCACATATAATAGGCACATCATATACATTTGTTGCTTGAATGAATGAATGCTTTTGTGAGTAGCAGCAAAGGATGGTTTCCGCAGGAAGATCTTTCTTTGTGTTCTCTAGGACCCAGTCCTCAAAGGTAGAGGTGTATACTGTTTTGTGTTATCCATGTCCAGATAAAAATATGACAATTCCAGAGATCAGTGCAGCATCCAAGAACATGAATCTAGTCAGTGATAGAATTACAACTAGACTAAAGTTCTCTTTTCATGAGACTACTATCATCTTTCTAATCTCACTCTGCCTCTACAATTCCATGGGCTTGCTTTGTGAATAGTGAAGTCCTTTTCACCTTCATCAAATATAAGTATTTCTTTATTTATTTATTCTTAACTCAGTTTATTTAATTTACCACGCATTCATCAAAAATATATACTCAGTGTTAAATATTTGCAAGCACTTTGCTATGATGGTGGAAGATGGTCTTTATTTATGGCCTCAGCTTTCTGAGAAAAAAAAGTCACTGATTGTAGCTTCTGGGAGGTTTCTGGCCAATCAGAAGAAACACTTGACCAAAGAGGTGAGTCAGCCCCCATGAGACTGAGAGTTGACCTATGGGGAAAATGCTCAAAGACCCCACTGCCCCACAATATCTTTTTCTTTCTTTCTTTTTTTTGTTACAAACAAAATCTTTAATCAATATCCTAAAAATATACATTCATTTCGGAATACTATACCTCACAGGCTACTGAATATGAAATGAAATGTTTTGAATGTTTTCTCTTTTTTACTTTCTTTAATTTTTAAATTTTATTTTATTTACTTTTTTATACAATAGTTTCTTATTAGTCATCAGTTTTATACACATCAGTGTATACATGTCAATCCCAATCTCCCAATTCAGCACACTACTATCCCAGCCCCCCGTGGCTTTCCCCCCTTGGTGTCCATATGTTTGTTCTCTACATCTGTGTCTCAACTTCTGCCCTGCAAACCGGTTCAACTGTACCATTTTTCTAGGTTCCACATACATGCGTTAATATGCGATATTTGTTTTTCTCTTTCTGACTTACTTCACTCTGTATGACAGTCTCTAGATCCATCCACGTCTCAACAAATGACCCAATTTCGTTCCTTTTTATGGCTGAGTAATATTCCATTGTATATATGTACCACATCTTCTTTATGCATTCATCTGTCGATGGGCATTTAGGTTGCTTCCATGACCTGGCTGTTCTAAATAGTGCTGCAATGAACATTGGGGTGCATGTGTCTTTTTGAATAATGGCTTTCTCTGGGTATATGCCCCGTAGTGGGATTGCTGGGTCATATGGTAATTCTATTTTTAGTTTTTTAAGGGACCTCCATACTGTTCTCCATAGTGGCTGTATCAATTTACATTCCCACCAACAGTGCAAGAGGGTTCCCTTTTCTCCACATCCTCTCCAGCATTTGTTGATTGTAGATTTTCTGATGATGCTCATTCCAGCTGCTGTGAGGTGATACCTCACTGTAGTTTTGATTTGTGTTTCTCTAATAATTAGTGATGTTGAGTAGCTTTTCATGTGCTTCTTGGCCATCTGTATGTCTTCTTTGGAGAAATGTCTATTTAGGTCTTCTGCCCATTTTTGAATTAGGTTGTTTGTTTCTTTAATATTGAGCTGCATGAGCTGTTTATATATTTGGGAGATTAATCTTTTGTCCATTGATTCATTTGCAAATATTTTCTCCTATTCTGAGGGTTGTCTTTTGGTCTTGTTTATGTTCTCCTTTGCTGTGCAAAAGCTTTGAAGTTTCGTTAGGTCCCATTGATTTATTTTGTTTTTATTTCCATTACTCTAGGAGGTGGATCAAGAAAGATCTTGCTGTGATTTATGTCAAAGAGTGTTCTTCCTATGTTGTCCTCTAAGAGTTTTATAGTGTCCGGTCTTACATTTAGGTCTCTAATCCATTTTGAGTTTATTTTTGTGTACAATCTTAGGGAGTGTTCTAATTTCATTCTTTTACAGGTAGCTGTCCAGTTTTCCCAGCACCACTTATTGAAGAGACTGTCTTTTCTCCATCGTATATCTTTGCCTTCTTTGTCATAGATTAGTTGACCATAGGTGCGTGGGTTTATCTCTGGGCTTTCTATCTTGTTCCATTGATCTATGTTTCTGTTTTTGTGCCAGTACCATATTGTCTTCATTACTGTAGCTTTGTAGTATAGTCTGAAATCAGGGAGTCTGATTCCTCCAGCTCCGTTTTTTTCCCTCAAGACTGCTTTGGCTATTCGGGGTCTTTTGTGTCTCCATACAAATTTTAAGATTTTTTGTTCTAGTTCCGTAAAAAATGCCATTGGTAATTTGATAGGGATTGCATTGAATCTGTAGATTGCTTTGGGTAGTATAGTCGTTTTCACAATATTGATTCTTCCAATCCAAGAACATGGTATATCTCTCCATCTGTTGGTATCATCTTTAATTTCTTTCATCAGTGTCTTATAGTTTTCTGCATACAGGTCTTTTGTCTCCCTAGGTAGGTTTATTCCTAGGTATTTTATCCTTTTTGTTGCAGTGGTAAATGGGAGTGTTTCCTTAATTTCTCTTTCAGATTTTTCAGCGTTAGTGTATAGGAATGCAAGAGATTTCTGTGCATTAATTTTGTATCCTGCAACTTTACCAAATTCATTGTTTAGCTCTAGTAGTTTTCTGGTGGCATTTTTAGGATTCTCTATGTAGAGTATCATGTCATCTGCAAACAGTGACAGTTTTACCTCTTCTTTTCCAATTTGTATTCCTTTTATTTCTTTTTCTTCTCTGATTGCCATGGCTAGGACTTCCAAAACTATGTTGAATAATAGTGGCGAGAGTGGACATCCTTGTCTCGTTCCTGATCTTAGAGGAAATGCTTTCAGTTTTTCACCATTGAGAATGATGTTTGCTGTGGGTTTGTTGTTTATGGCCTTTATTATGTTGAGGTAGGTTCCCTCCATTCCCACTTTCTGGAGAGTTTTTATCATAAATGGGTGTTGAATTTTGTCAAAAGCTTTTTCTGCATCAATTGAGATGATCATATGGTTCTTCTTCTTGAGTTTGTTAATATGGTGTATCACATTGATTGATTTGCATATATTGAAGAATCCTTGCATCCCTGGGATAAATCCCACTTGATCATGGTGTATGATACTTTTAATGTGTTGTTGGATTCTGTTTGCTAGTATTTTGTTGAGGATTTTTGCATCTATATTCATCAGTGATATGGGTCTGTAATTTTCTTTTTTTGTAGTATCTTTGTCTGGTTTTGGTATCACGGTGATGGTGGCCTCATAGAATGAGTTTGGGAGTGTTCCTTCCTCTGCAATTTTTTGGAAGAGTTTGAGAAGGATAGGTGTTAGCTCTTCTCTAAATGTTTGATAGAATTCACCTGTGAAGCCATCTGGTCCTGGACTTTTGTTTGTTGGAAGATTTTAAATCACAGTTTCAATATCATTACTTGTGATTGGTCTGTTCATATTTTCTATTTCTTCCTGGTTCAGTCTTGGAAAGTTATACCTTTCTAAGAATTTGTCCATTTCTTCCAGGTTGTCCATTTTATTGGCATAGAGTTGCTTGTTCTCTTAGGATGCTTTGTATTTCTGCGGTGTCTGTTGTAACTTCTCCTTTTTCATTTCTAATTTTATTGATTTGAGTCCTCTCCCTCCTTTTCTTGATGAGTCTGGCTAATGGTTTATCAATTTTGTTTATCTTCTCAAAAAACCCGTTTTTAGTTTTATTGATCTTTGCTCTTGTTTTCTTTGTTTCTATTTCATTTATTTCTGCTCCGATCTTTATGATTTCTTTCCTTCTGCTAACTTTGGGTTTTGTTTGTTCTTCTTTCTCTAGTTCCTTTAGGTGTAAGGTTAGATTGTTTATGTGAGATTTTTCTTGTTTCCTGAGGTAGGCTTGTATAGCTATAAACTTCCCTCTTAGAACTGCTTTTGCTGCATCCCATAGGTTTTGGGTTGTCGTGTTTTCATTGTCATTTGTCTCTAGGTATTTTCTGATTTCCTCCTTGATTTCTTCAGTGTTCTCTTGGTTATTTATTAACGTATTGTTTAGCCTCCATGTGTTTGTGTTTTTTACGTTTTTTTCCCTGTGATTCATTTCTAATCTCATAGCGTTGTGGTCAGAAAAGGTGCTTGATATGATTTCAATTTTCTTAAATTCATTGAGGCTTGATTTGTGACCCAAGATGTGATCTATCCTGGAGAATGTTCCATGCGCACTTGAGAAGAAAGTGTAATCTGCTGTTTTTGGATAGAATGTCCTATAAATATCAATTAAATCTATCTGGTCTATTGTGTCATTTAAAGCTTCTGTTTCCTTATTTATTTTCATTTTGGATGATCTGTCCATTGGTGTAAGTGAGGTGTTAAAGTCCCCCACTATTATTGTGTTACTGTTGATTTCCTCTTTTATAGCTGTTAGCAGTTGCCTTATGTATTGAGGTGCTCCTATGTTGGGTTCACATATATTTATAATTGTTATATCTTCTTCTTGGATTGACCCCTTGATCATTATGTAGTGTCCTTCCTTGTCTCTTGTAACATTCTTTATTTTAAAGTCTATTTTATCTGATATGAGTATTGCTACTTCAGCTTTCTTTTGATTTCCATTTGCATGGAATATCTTTTTCCATCCCCTCACTTTCAGTCTGAATGTGTCCCTAGGTCTGAAGCGGGTCTCTTGTAGACAGCATATATATGGGTCTTGTTTTTGTATCCATTCAGCAAACCTGTGTCTTTTGGTTGGAGCATTTAATCCATTCACGTTTAAGGTAATTATTGATATGTATGTTCCTATGACCATTTTCTTAATTGTTTTGGGTTTGTTTTTGTAGGTCCTTTTTTTCTCTTGTGTTTCCCACTTAGAGAAGTTCCTTTAGCATTTGATGTAGAGCTGGTTTGGTGGTGCTGAATTCTCTTAGCTTTTGCTTGTCTGTAAAGCTTTTGATTTCTCCATCGAATCTGAATGATATCCTTGCCGGGTGGAATAATCTTGATTGTAGGTTCTTCCCTTTCATCACTTTAAGTATATCATGCCACTCCCTTCTGGCTTGTAGAGTTTCTGCTGAGAAATCAGCTGTTAACCTTATCGGAGTTCCCTTGTATGTTATTCGTTGTTTTTCCCTTGCTGCTTTCAATAATTTTTCTTTGTCTTTAATTTTTGCCAGTTTGATTACTATGTGTCTCGGCATGTTTCTCCTTGGGTTTATCCTGTATGGGACTCTCTGTGCTTCCTGGACTTGGGTGGCTCTTTCCTTTCCCATGTTAGGGAAGTTTTTGACTATAATCTCTTCAAATATTTTCTCTGGTCCTTTCTCTCTCTCTTCTCCTTCTGGCACCCCTATAATGTGAATGTTGTTGCGTTTAATGTTGTCCCAGAGGTCTCTTAGGCTGTCTTCATTTCTTTTCATTCTTTTTTCTTTATTCTGTTCCGCAGCAGTGAATTCTACCATTCTGTCTTCCAGGTCACTTATCCGTTCTTCTGCCTCAGTTATTCTGCTATTGATTCCTTCTAGTGTAGTTTTCATTTCAGTTAATTGTATTGTTCATCTCTGTTTGTTTTTTCTTTAATTCTTCTAGGTCTTTGTTAAACATTTCTTGCATCTTCTCGATCTCTGCCTCTATTCTTTTTCCGAGGTCCTGGATCATCTTCACTATCATTATTCTGAATTCTTTTTCTGGAAGGTTGCCTATCTCCACTTCATTTAGTTGTTTTTTTGGGTTTTATCTTGTTCCTTCATCTGGTACATAGCCCTCTACCCTTTCATCTTGTGTATCTTTCTTGAATGTGGCTTTTGTTCCACAGGCTGCAGGATTGTGGTTCTTGTTGCTTCTGCTGTCTGCCCTCTCCCCACAATATCTTCTTCACTGTAATTATCCCCCACAGTTATGTGGGTACCACTGTGTATATATCCCTGCGGGACTCACAGCATGGGCCTCCACTGCCATGGATCCCCAGCTTGATAACCTGGGGTCTAGTTGTAACTCTACAGTTGTTTACAGATTAAGGCAAATGGAATAGCCCAGGGAAGACCTACAATGGAGCTGAACTGGACTCTGACCTTTTTAGTTACCTGTTTAGTACTTTCTCCCAGTGTCCTGCCCTCCCCCCATCTTATACGCCCTGAAAAAAATAAACTGAACAATATATTTTGAGCAAATGTCACATAAGGGAGGCCTTTGCTGACTATCTTAATCACATTTGTAGCCTGGCTCCCCACCCTGGCACTCCCCATCCTCTATGCCCAATCTACTTTACTTCATAGTATTTATTATTCTCTAACATATTAGAGAATATACTTCTTTCCTTATTGAAGCCTCCCACTAGTAGAATGTAAGCTCTTCCATGAGAATAGAGAATTTTTGTCTGTTTGGCTCTCTGCTGTATCCCTAGCACCTTTAAGAGTGTCTGGACCTTAGAGGTGCTTGGTAACTATTTGTTGATGGAATGAATGAATCAATGAATCAGACACTTTGACATGTGCAGTATTTTTTGACCCAGAATTTATATCTCTAGGAATCCATTTTTCTCATATTGGCTTGAATGAATGGAAAATATATGAACTAAGAGGGTTCATTTCCTCATTATTTATAAGCATGAAAAAATGGGAAACAGTTCTTTAACAATAAGGGAGTATTTAAATAAATTGTGTTATTAAACCACTAAAATTTACATCTTAGAAGAATATTTAATAACATGGGAATATGTTAAGGATGTTTTGTTAAATGAAAATAGTATTATTATAATTTGATTGTAAGTGTAACATGACTATGTATATATGCATTGAAAAAATGGTAGAAAGGTAAAAGCATCTGTAGGAGACAGGATTATTTGTGGTTATTTGTGGCAGGAAGGATTACAAATTATTTTAATTTTGCTTTTTTGTGTTTTCCTCTGTGTTTAAATTTTCTAGGGAAAGCGGAGGAGGCTGGTGGTGGTGGTGGGATGTCTCCCTGGAGCCTGGGGGTTTGGAAGAAGTGGCCTCCTAATTATCTCCTGGTAACCAGGCCCTTAGACAGGTTCCTCCCACACTGACTCTGGGTTAGGTCATATGACTTGCTTTGGCCAGTGGGAGTTTAATCCTCACTCACATGTCTGAGGTGTCAGTTGGGATGGCTGGAATGGCTGGAATTGCTGGAGCTTCTCTTCACATAGCCTCTCATCCTCCAGGAGACCAGCCCAGGTTTGTCTGCATGACAGAGGAAGAGTTTCTTTCAGCAATAGAACACCAGTGCACGAGTGAGGTCATTCTAGACCTTCACTGTCCTATACAGTGGCTGTTGAGCACTTGAAATGTGGCTAGTATGAATTGAGATGTGCTGTAAGTTTAAAATGCACACTGGATTTTGAAGACTTGTATAAAAGAATGTAAACTATTTCATTAATAATTTTTATATTAATTACATATTGAAATAATAATACTTTGGTTATATTGGGTTAACTTAAAATATATAATTAAAATGAACTTCACCTGTGTAAGTCTTTAAACTGTGGCTCCCAGAAAATTTCAAATTACAGACATGATTTATATTATATTTCTGTTGGGCAGAAATATAATATCCTAGACAATCTAGCCACAGACAAGCCATCCCAGATCAGAAGAACTACCTAGCTGACCCACAGAATTGGAGCAAATAAAATGATTGTTGCTTTAAATTACTAAATTTTGCCATGTTTTGCTGTGTAGCAAAGCCCATTTGTTGCCAGAAGCATACTGTGATTTACAAATCCTACCAACTCAGCTCCTTGACCTTTACAGGAATGAGCCAGACTCCCAGAGAAGTTTGGAAAGAAAGCAGGATATGATGGAGAACAATGACCAGTGACCTGGTGCTGGAACCAGGAACATAGGTGAGAAGGTTGCAGGGTGTGGAGAGGGTGAGGATGTTGAGAGACCTTCACCTTCTCAGAGTCCCAGTCTGGAAGGCCGCCTCCTCAGCCTGCAGCCCTGGAGGGCAGGGGCTTGGGAATTCCTAGAGAAGCACTTACCCACCTTTCCTACTGCCACTCTCCTTTCCTATGTGCTCTGTGTGTGCTCTGCTGTCCAATCCCACAGAGCTCTGTGGGAAAAACACTACATCAACAACAACAAGATAATAAAGGGCATGTCAGTGAGAGAACAGGAGGGAGAGGAAAGGGTGATTTTGGCACTAATACCCTATCATCTAGGGCCTCTGTGCTTCCCTCAACTCCCTCCTCCCTGAGCCAAATGTGATTGGACATCAGAGCTAGAGGAAGCCTTAGAGATCGTCCAACCTAACCCCTTTCTGTTACATATGAGGAAACTAAGGCCCAAAGATGTTAAATGACCTGCCTAGGGTCACACCAGAAATTAGTGGTGGTCAGATCTAGAATTCAGTTTTCAGACTCTCAGTCCAGTGCTCTTTCTTCTGCTTCCCATGATACCAACTCATTGGGTATCAGTCATGCTACATTCAGCCTGGGCTTTTGGCGGCTCATTCATGCCTAAGAGCAGCGTGAGTGCAAGGGTTTCTCTTTGCACGAGCACCATTTCTCTCTCTGAACTCATCCCTCCTCTACCTCTCAGACTCTCTGCTACTGAACTTTTGCTCTAAGATGTGAGAGGTTCAGAGTACATTTACTTGGGGGCCTGTCTCCTCCCTGTGGTGCTCTCCGTGGATGGAGTCACACTCATGTTCCCACTCACCTTCTGCTGGATGCTGATTGAACAGAGCTATGGGCTCTGGAGTGATTGCTGCTCTGGTCTTTGTGTAGCCGGCACACAGAGGTGGATCCTGAAGCATAGGGGCAAGGATTGAGAGCTTTGCCAGAATCTCTTGGGTGGTAGGATACAGGAGTGGGATGGGTTGGAAATAATGGGGAGGAGGGTGAGGAAATCCCAGAGGCAACACTTCTCTCCCAGTGGGTGCCCAAACCATGAGGTTGGCTGCCATAACCCTTGCATCTCCTCTGCGTCTAGACCATTGTTCCACCATCTTCTGAGTATAACACTTCTTTGGAAGGCCAACCCTCTCCTACTGCCTCATTTACTGCTTTGCTGCTTTCATCATTTGACATCTGGTGGACAATCTTAGCTGTTCTCCATGATTTGAGCACAGGTTGGTATGTGCTGATTATCCCAGGGACTTTGGCATCCAGGTGGAGGCATCTCTGCCCTCCCAGCTCCATTCCCTGATGGAGTCAGCTCCAATGACCTTTATCTCTGTTCTCTTTAGTTGCTTATCAACCATATCTTGGGACTGATTGCTGCATGGTGGCTGAACTCAGAATTGCTTATCTTCAAGATTTCAAAATCTCTGACCCCCAACCTCCTGTACATTGTCTCCTCACCCTGCTGCTTCTGTGAAGTATTCTCCTAGCTCTCCTCTGTTCTGACTTGCTCCCCTGCTGGGATGAAGGCACTCAGTTCTTCCTTATAGTAGCTTGCCATCCTTTCTTGGAACAGAAGAACACTTACCTGGAAGGCTGCTTGTTGTTGGCGAAGCAGCATGCAAGGAGACATTGAAACCAATAACCCCAAAAGAATCTGGATTTTAAAAAAATTTTGTTTTGGTGTCTGGAACCTTGTTACCATGATGATTTTCTGAAAAGATTTTCTACTTTTCACCCAGATAGTTAAAGTCAGGAAGATACATCCAGTATTGTGGTACTACAAAGCTGCTCACTCTCTCAGGAGGCAAATAGTGAGAATGTGGTCCAATCCAGGGAAATCAGCCATGGCAGATGATGGCCATCAGAGGTCTAAGGAATTGGTCTTTGGGTTATTTCTGGTCCACATGGCAAGCGTTCAAGGTGAGTGTCTTAGTCTGTTCTGGTTGCAATAACAAAACAGCTTATACACAATAGAAATTCATTTTCACAGTTCTGGAGGATGGAAGTCCAAGATCAGGGTGCCAGCATGGTCGAGTTCCGGTGAAGGCCCTCTTCCAGATTGCAGACTGCTGACTTTTTGCTTTGCCTTCACATGGTGGAAGGTGCAAGTGTTGTCTCTGGGGTCTCCTGACCTAATCACCTCCCATTCATCTTGCGGGATAGGATTTCAATGTATGAATCTGGGGTGGGGACACAGAAGTTCAGACCACAGCTGTGAGGAGGAGCAGAAAAGCTGCATGAGGTGACTTGAAAGTTGAAAAGAGAAAAGTGTGGTGCTATCCAGGAACCATCTAAGGAAAAAACTCCTGCAAGGCAGATTGAGAATTTTAAAACAACGCTCTCCCACCCAACTGCCCCATGACATCTGTTAACACAAGAGGCAGAGCTATTTCCTGGAAAGGCTCCTTATGTTTACAAGGGTGAGACCTCTTGATGTTTTTGCAACTTTAATTAAAGAGCTGAGGGATGGATTTATATCCACAGCGGTTCCCATGGGGGAACACACGGGCTGTTTGTACACAATGCTGCACAGTCAAATGAAAAGAGAAAAAGTCAATCAATTATCCAGATGTTTCGGAATTTTACATAAATGTAGTCACAATGGGGATTTGATCCTTGATAATAACGTATTATTCTTCCATAATGGTGGAGAAAAATGTTCTTGAAAGGAAGATGAGAGTGTTTTCCTAATACTCTTTTATTCTTTCTTCTCCTTTCTGAGTTTATACTTAACAGCATCAAGCACAACAGAACATGGAGACTGAGGACAGAAAACAGAAAAAAGCACAGGGCATGGCCCCCTCTCCAAATTGCAGTGGGTGCTCCAGGTTGGGGCAGAATAGCCTTGGGGTGGAGGGGAAGGTGGGGAACAGTACTTCGGCAGAGTCTTGCTATTCTGGGATGTGCAGACCACAGCATAGTAGATGTGTGCTCAGAAAGCATTAATGGCATTCAACATAAGAGTTTCTCATATAGTTCTTTAACCTTTCTCTAAAGGCTGAAATTTCACCATTAGAAATCTAGTTCTTTGACTTAAAAAAAAAGGTTCCCAGACATTAGTGTGTATAAGAATCATTCTAGAAATGAATTAAATGATAGATTTCTAGTCCCCACTCTCAGATTCAGATTCAGTAGGTCTGGGGTGGTGCCCAGGAATCTGCACTATGAACAAGTACCCCCAGCGGTTCTAGCGTGTCTCTGCCTTGTGAAACAATTAAGACATTGCCTACTTTAGCTGTTCTTTTTCAAAAGGAGACACACAGGCTGAAAGAGCAACTGTCCAGCCATAACATGGGAACAAGGTGCCGGAACGTTAGAATCTAGTCCCAACCCTCATCCTTCCAGCGCTGTGACTTTGGGCCAGACATTTAAACTCTAAGGATCTCAATTTCCTCTTCCATAAAACGGAGACGAAAATTTCTGTCCTATCTAACCAATGGGCCAATGTAAGAAACATTATCAAGTGAAATGATTTAATGTAAAAGCCTTGAAAACTGTTCAGTGCTTTGAACAGTATTTTATTCCATACATTTGTAAAGTGTTGTTATTGTTATTTTCCATTATCATCCATTAACACATCTGTTTGAATGAGTTTGAGAGATTAAGTGATGGGGGAAGGGGTGAACTTGGAGCTCAGGCGACTGCAGGACGGGGGTGGGTGGGTAGGCCACTGTCCCATGCCCAAGGCTGCCAGGAAGCCTCAGGAGGGTATCACGGTGGTGAGAGAAGCAAGCAAAGTGTGTGTGCCTGTTGGGGGCAGGAGAAGTGTTGAGTGTTGGAGAAAAACTTAATTTTACAGTTTTGTTTCAAGTTTCAGCTTATTGGGCACTAATAACATGCCTGGAGGGACTTCTGTGTTTTTTATCCTCAAAAATTTTTAATAAACCTTGAGAGTCACAAATAGGAAAGTATAGGAGGATAGTTTTTCATGGAAAAATAAAGAAAAGGAACATTATGGAAATCGTATGGGAAAAGAATCAACTTCGACGTAAAACTTCAAGAATGTATTCAAACCAGCCACAGACGGTCCCTCACCTTCTGGATATTCTCTCTCTCTTTTCGGACAACAAGAATGGTCAGCTATCTTCATATCCCCCAGGCTGGTTCAAAATAGCCACTTCCCTTGGGAATTCAAGCCAAAAAAGAACGCTGCCTTCCAGGGACAAGAACGGAGCTATGTGTGTGTGCACATTTGTCTCCCACAAATGTGGAGGGCGACGTCTCCATCTTCCCTGCTGTTTGTGATTAGCAGCTTTGGGAACAGGGGATTGTGCTTGTCCTTTCCTTAGCACACAGCATCAGAGACTCGAAGATGTGATTCTCAAGGGAAGGAGAAAGTACAAGGTAGAGGGGGGAACAGAGCCAGTTGCACGAGGAGCCCTCTCCCCCTAGAGGTCAGAACGCATCAACCTCCGGATGCAGTAGATTGCATCTTGACTGGTTAGACCGCACTCCGAGTGGAGACCGTGCTGTCAGCTCAGCACCCCGATTGGAGTTTGTGCGGTCACTTATCATGGCTCCATGGGTCAGTGAAGGGCATCCATCGCTGAGGGTGGAAGTGCCAAACTGTTTAAAAATCAGTGGGGAGAGTGAGACAGGAAATAAAGAGCAACGCATCTCCCATTTAAAATTTTTGCAGAGCAGGGAAACAGATGGAGATTGGATTATTAGCTCGGATTTGGGCTGGGAACAGCGGAGTCTGAAATGCTGAAGGGATGTGGTCCAAACTGCCTGCAGAACAAAAGGCCAGGGAGGCCTCCTGTGGTCAGGAGGAGTCGCCTGGAGGCCTGGGCTGACAGGCTGGATGGAACCCTGCTTTACTAGTGAGGCCCCAGTGAAAAGTCTCTGGTCCATCCGGAGCTCGGAGAACGGAAGTCGCCATGCAGATGTGGAGCTGTTTTCTCATCCCTCACACATCCCAGATTTGTGGGGCTGAGGGTCAGGTCCGGTTGTGTGAAATTCCCGCTGTTTTCCCTTTTCTAAAAGAGCCACAGGATGAGATGTCAGACCTGCTTCTTTAAGCAGGATGCTAAAATGTGTCACAATGCAGTTGACCCTAGGGGAACAGTGAGGTGGATAATCTCTAGCTCTGGAAAAACCCCCAAATCACATGTCATTAGCTTTGGAATGTGTGTGTGTGTGTGTGCGCGCGCGCACGCGTGCGTGGGTGCGTGCGTGTGTGTGTGTGTGTAGAGTGAGCGGGGATGGGGGAGGGAAGGAGAATAACAGGCTTTAGCTGATATTAAAATGCAGAAGCACTCCCCGGATCCTCACTGACTAATGTTAGGTGCTAGGATACCCTGCGCCGTTTTTGGACACGGGGGGATGTCACCCTGTGATGGCAAATGAGGTGGAAAATTTGTAAAGTAACGAAGTTACCCATGGGTAATGAATGAAGTGTTCACTGCACTTGAGGATTCTTTAAAAATTGAACATAATGTAAACTCGTGGTTAAGCTTCCGTTCCTCTTAGTTCTCTGGGTGCTCTAGGAAGGGGAGGATCTTTCTTCTATATGTAAAGTACGTTCTTAACACCTCCCCCCTCACCCCCCCCCCCCCCCCCGCATGACAAGCCCTGTCCTGGAGGTGGCTGATGATTAGAGTGATTAATTTATGGATATATTCCTGGGAAGGGAACCTTCCAGAAGCAAAAGCTCAGATGGACTTCTGAGAACTTTGGCAAAAGTCCCCACAGGAGTATGTATTTCATGAGCCCTGACTTAACAACAGGGCTGTCACACCCCCTGGGACTGCATGCTTGCTACTTGCTACCTAGAATAAGACATATTTTGCGGTGCTGCAATTTTGCTGGACTCCTGAAGGGGAAAAATCCTCTTGCTTTTACATTGTTTACTTTTTACATTGTTTTGCACTGTGCTAACTTTATCCCTCCTGGGTTGAGTGTGGGATTGAATTCTCTGGCCTTTTAAAATGGTCTGTACCTTGCTTACTTGGGTTCTCTTTAATGTAGTTTCATGCCCCCCACTTTCTTATTTTTATCTTTTTTATTTTTTATCTGAAGTCTCAGGGGAAGCTGAAGTCTCCCCTAAACTTTCTTGCAGCCCAATCATTCAACCTACCCACCCGCCTACCCACGGGGCTGGTTGTATTTATGGAGTATCTGCTTTACATTCTCTGTGGGCCAGGCAGACACAAAGTACAACCTATGGGCTCTGCTCCCCCAGAGATTATAATCTCATGAAGAGGATGATATATTTTGTAGACATACAAATAATTGCTTTTTCAAAAATGGCCATGATGTGCTGTAGTCCGAGGTGGAAGGTTAATAAATTCTGGATTTCCCCAGAACATGAGTGAGTTTTCCCTCTCAGGTAGGAATTTTACATAGTAGACTGATACAGTTACCATACCTTCTGGATGTTCCACAGCCAACAGCATATAGATTTGGGTGAGCTTTAAAGACTTGGCCCTGGTAAGAGCACCTTGAGTTGAAGTCCCCAGGAGTCTAGCGATATAGGGAAGGTCATTAGACTTTCCAGAGTCCCCTGATGGAATTCTTTCTCTCCTAATCGTGGAGTGGAAGGTGGCGCGGCAAAGATCTGAATCCTTACTCCATCATTTATATTTAAATGATTCTAGCCTTACTGATCTATAAAATGAGGACAATACCACCTACTTGCAGGGTTGCTGTGAGGATTTGAGTTAGTGAATATAACTGTCCAAATACATGGCTCATAGTAGAGCCTTAGTTGGTAGCAACTATTACAACTGTTTTTCAGTCCTAGACTCTTGAGACAGGTAAATTCTCTTCAACTGGTCACGGAAATCAGCTAGAAAAGGTGATGGGGAATTGCTGCAGTAGAAACAAATGAACGGTACCAGTTTATCACCTAATAGCTCTGGGACTGAGAAAAATACATAAGCTCTCTAAGTCTCAACCTCTCATCTATGTTACCTGCCTCATAGGTTTGTTGGAGGGATTGAAACAGCAATCCTGAAAATGTTTCCACGTTAAATGTAAGACCTCCAGATATGATTTGACTCAAATTTGTGCCGGTAGGTATGTTCCTTAGCAAAGCTGAGGGAATCTCAGGTGTGCTCTCATAGTTCTGAAAGCAATTCCTGGGCTAGGAAGGAAATGGTTTTTGCAATTCTTTTTTTCTTTTCTTTTTTTTTTTTTTTAAGGAAGTTTCTCTCCCCACAGAGATTCTACAAGTCAGTACCAGTTTGTTTATTTTTTTTAATTTATTTTTTTATTTTTGGCTGTGTTGGTTCTACATTGCTGCACGCGGGCTTTCTCTAGTTGCAGGGAGCAGGGGCTACTCTTCGTTGTGGTGCGCGGGCTTCTCATTGCGGTGGCTTCTCTTGTTGCAGAGCACAGGCTCTAGGTGCACGGTCTTCAGTAGTTGTGGCACGTGGGCTCAGTACTTGTGGCTCGCGGGCTCTAGAGCGCAGGCTCAGTAGTTGTGACGCACGGGCTTAGTTGCTCCGTGGCATGTTGGATCTTCCCGGAGCAGGGCTTGAACCCGTGCCCCCTGCATCGGCAGGCGGATTCTTAACCACTGCACCACCAGGGAAATCCTTGCAATTCTTTCTTATATAAATAGGAAAATTGAGACTTAAAAAAGTTGTGACACGCCCAAGACTGTGTCAAATCCAAATAGGAACTTGGTTCTCCGGTCTGGCAGTTTCTGTCAGACAACTTTAAAAGCAGGAGATGGCCGCGTGTAACTGCAGGACTGCTTCCCACCCTCTCCACTCCCAGTTTTCACGAGTGAGATTAGTGGAGCATGCAACCCCACTCTGGTGAGAATTTGTCAAAGCCTTTCTTGTCCTGGAAGGTTTACAGTAAATAGAGTTTCAGGTACTCAAAGGGATTGATTTTAGTATCAGGTACTGTAGAGAAAGTACTCTTAAGTCTCTTCTAAAAATAAAATTCTTCCAAGGAGATGTTTGGCCTGTGGCTAATGTGTTTGAAACATGTTTTCTATAAAACTCAACCTCATTAATCTACTTGCAAATCCAGAAAGACAGCTTTCATTGCACATATCAGGGCTTGTCCCAAACTTTCCCCATTCATAGTGGGGGATGAAGAGAAATGAACTGCAGGCTCAAGGTGCCTCTGTCTTGTTTTCCCCCCCAAGTAGTTAAGCAACTGAGGATGTGGGCCTAGTGTCAAGTCCAGCCTCAGCTCTGGAAGTCAGCACTCGAGACCCGGGCACCAACAGGGAGGCCATTTTCTTTCCCCCTGTCTTAGCACTTCCTACCCTCTATGCCATAGGTGGAGCTTGGAAGGGGCTGAAAGCTGTCACCCTCTTACCAACCAGGTAGAGTCCTTCCTTTCCAAGAAAGGCTTTTGCCTCTCTCTGGGTCCTGGCTATCTCCATGGCTCCTGAAGAGTCAGCCTGTGATGTTTCAACTATTCATTCATCAGAACTGTCAAACCTTGTGAATCTCTTTTCCCTTCCTCTGGCTGGCAGTCTAAAATACTCGTCCTCCACAAGTTTTGAAATCACTGAAGAAAGGGAACAATGCGAAAACTCAATTCCAACTAACATTTTAATTTACTGCTGTGTAACTTGGCGAGTTGCCATTTAGTAAACGGAGGTGACTATCTTAAAAAGGAATGAAGTAGTCAGGTAAACTCAAGGATCAGGACCTGAGTGCTCACAGACTCCCCTTTTTTCTCTTAGTTTATGAGATTGCCGATCCAGGGACAGAGGGGAGCATTCACAGGATGCAAGTCCCAGCTGTGTCCTTGGTGAACCAGGGTTGAATCCTACATTGGACAGACTTTGCCACCTTTCATCAACTTTGCTCAGGACACTGTCCTTCAATATCATGCCTTGAACTGATGTAATTTCTTGTAATAAAAGGATTAAAATCTGTCTTTCTTGACCTACATATTCCACATGCCTATTAAGAGGGTTGTCTTAGGAGCAGCAGTTTTACGCTGGGAAATCTGAGCCTGGGTTTTGTGTCGGGGAAGCTTTATGAGGCATTCCACAATGTCTAGGTTTTAATTTTGCTTTTATTTCAATGTGACAAGATGTGTTGGACTGAGATATCTTTGGGCTCTAGCCCTGGAATTTATGAATAGAGAATGCTGCAGGGTTATGGCATGGGTGAGGCTGGAAGATGTCACCCGCACACAAGGGTTCAGCACAATAACATATGTTAGAAGAATACACTAACCTTGGAACAGTAAATACATATACACACACACACATACACATACACACACTCCTACATATACACATATGATATTTAGCAATGCCAGTGTCAGATCCTAGACACCCTCTGTTTGGTTCTCAGGTCTGCCTTTTCCTCTTAGTCTTGTGAAGGTTGGGGAGCAGCTTCATCGGTATTCTTCATGTCTCCCTCTCATGCACAGGAATATGAGGACAGGAGTCAGAAGCCAAGTGTCTGGGCCCCTCTCAGCCATTCTTCATTTCCACTTATTATTGGAAGTAATTCATCCCACTCAGTCCTCTCTCTAATCTCTCTCTGGAGCCTTCCCCTGAGCTGCCTCCAAGGTGGCAGGTGACAGGCTGGCCTGGCCAGGAACAAAGACAGTTATCCTTGGCTGCCACCTGTCTCCCTGAGCGCCTGCCCTGTCTTGTCGCGCTCCCTCCACGTGTCTAATCGACACCACAAGCCCTCCGGGCAGGGGCTTATTTTCTTCCTTTTAAAAAATTCTCTGCTCTCTTCTGTGGTTAGATGGCTTATGTCTGATGTTTAACTTCTCCATACCTCCACTCCTCTTCATTCTTAAAAAATGCTGACAGAAAATTCTTCAAAATGAACACATTTGGTCGCTGTTAGATATACAGAAAAAAAAAAAAAAAAAGGCAAAATGAAGCGTGGGAGATGCCATGGTTTGAATGTTTGTGTCCCTCGGAAATTCATATGTAGAATTCCTGACACTGCCCCCCACCTTCAGGCAGTATTAGTGCTGCCAAAATCTTGGCTCCCTGTACCCGGATGCCGAAATGAGATACGGAGACAGAGTTTTGGAGCAGAAAGAAAGGGTGACTTTATCCTTTGCCAGGCAAAGCGGGGAACACAGCAGGCTAGCGCCTCAAGAACTGTGCCTCCCTCCCTGGGGAATAGGGAGGTCTTATAGGCAGGGCTCGTGGTCAGGGGTATGTCTTGCATTCTTCTGCAGAGTTTCAAAAGAGTGGGGTTGCTGACAAGATTAGGGTGTGTGCAGGGTCTCAGGTGGTCTCCTAATCTCGATGAGCTTCTCTGGTCCCTTTAATCTTGCCTCAGGTGGTTTCCTGGCTGCTCCTCCCTTGATTTGCAACTTTTTGAATCTGCTCTTTGGAACTCAGGGAAGGTCATGGAGGCTGGAGTCTTGCCTACAAGAAATGGGGAACAAAAAGGCCTCCATGCCTGGGGAGCCCCATAGGGCCCCGCTCGGTTTCATTCCTCCCTTTTCTTTGATACTCCTCAATCTTGAGGAGAACAGATGTTGGATGAAAAAGGGAACAATCATTTTGGATGGAGATGTTAATCATAAACTCAGCAGAGCGACTCGGTCTTAGGGGGACTTGGTTTTAATCCCCATTTTGGTTTTATCTTTCTCCAAATCTTTCAGGGAATGGGATGACGACCACTCTAACTACTTCTTGCTGAGATGGGGCATAGTCCTGCCTAAATTTTGGGGAATAGATACCAAATTAGAAATATTTGAGTTTCAAGTCCTGGATCCAAGTCTTATATGATTAAGCTCTCAATCCCTTGTCCTGCCATTTTGGTGCAATAGACCCAGTTAGAGGTAAGAAGAGTGACAACTAGAACTTTAGTAGACAGAATAAATCTCATTTCCTTAGGAATTCAGGAGAATAGGTCTGCAGTCCAGTCTGGAACCGGCACTTCAGAGACAGTTGTTTCCAAACCGTTTCCTGTATGGGGAAAACCCATCAAGGCAATCCTGAAGACCCAGAAATAGGAAGCTGAACACATATCTAGCAGTTAGAATTATCGAAAGAATCAGTGTATGAATAAGGTATGAGAAAGGATAAGAAAACAGAACTTTCATTCATCTTGTTGGAACAAATACTTAAAATTTCTCAAAGGGTGAAATGCCTGCTTCTCAGGAGTCTGCTTGCTGGCTGTAGGCAGGCTTGGCTGGTCAGTCTCTGGTAATTTTCTTGCTCTGGTGTGATGTACCCACGGTTTTACTCCATCCAATTTTAGAGAAGAATGTCGTAGGATCCCTTCCATTTTTCTTCAAGCTGCTGCTCAGGTGATTGCTCTTTTTCATACTTTCAGTAGCACCCAGTCTCCTGCTTTGAGGGGATGCAAGGGAGCTTTCAGGCGAGGGGGAGACGTGTGTAACACAAACTCATGCATAGCGGTTAACGATTGAACATAGCAATTGTAAAGACCTTGTCCCATTTTAGATGACTTTTCCAGCATAGCTTGGTGAGAGTTTTCTTAATTATGTCCTTAAGAAGGGTTTTTGTCACTTCCAATGTTTTTTCTGGCTGTAAAGGCTTTTATTCAACCTTGATTCAGGCATAATCCTCTCAGATCTTCAGCCAAAATCTCATTGAAGAGGGTGGGGGAATTTTTAAAACCTTGTGGAGTCTGATATAGCTTAGAAAATTCAAGTTTGCAACAATACAGGAATGATTGCGTCTGAGATCACATCCACAGTGGTCACCTAGTTTTACCATAGTTATTCCATTTTGACTTTCAAATGCTTTCCCCTCCTCAATGTTAAAGCAGATGTCACTATTAATGATTTCACTGCTTTTCTAGATATGGGAAAATGCAACAATTCGGGCTCATAAAATCTTCTCCTGAAAATATCTAACTGTCTGAAGGCCTGTTCTGCCAGTTTTTCCCCAGAGCACAGACTGCCTCATTCCTTATCTCCACCCTGAACTCCTTTCGGCGGGTGTTGAAGGTCAATGGCCACAGTGGCCATTGACTTAATCCTTGCAGAGGCAGATGGCAAGTGCCAATTTTCAGTTGGCAGGGCCCCTTCAGGGTCATAAATTTGACCATAGTTTGGGGGCACATTTCATGACCATTTCGTCCCGTGGTGCTAGGAATGCTTATTCCGCGGTCTGGCGAAGATTTCACTGATAGGCCACTCAATGTGCTATTATTTTTGGACTAGGCCTCATTAATAGTGCCAAAAGTCTCCGGACCACCTGTCTCACTAATCTCTTATGGCCCAGGAAAATATTCCCTGTTGTTGCTTCTTTCCATATCTAGAGTTACACTATTACAATCATTGATCTCATATGGAACTATACATTATCATTTTATCAGAGGCTCAGTCACATATTTGGTAATGCAAGAAACAACAATTTTGTAAAACAGACAATGTAAAAAAAACAAATATAGAGCTAGCAGATTAGTAAGATCATAAGTAAGAATATATGTCAAGAAATTCCATTAGGTGCAGCCCGGTATATCCAAGGTCATCTGACTTAGTCTGTTCTGTATCAACCCTTATCTTTAAGGGAAATGATATATTGGTACTGTCCATAAGGCACCCAGCCTAATACCCTAATGTTACTAGACTGATTATCCTTAGTACAATTTAATTGTTCTCAACATAGAGGAGCCTTTAAACTTAAATTAGCATAGTTTGGTGTTAACTACATAAATCCATCCCATAGTTGTGGGAGGTTTTATTCTTTGGCTGAAATTTTGCTTGTTGCCCTGATTGAGCCTGAGTAATAGAGGAAAATTAATATTTATGGCCAGAGTCAGAACAAGTATTATTAATTGGCTAGGTGAGGGGATCCCATCTAGTAATATCAAGAGTAGCCTGAACAGGACTGAACCTTCTTTCTTCTAAAGTAAATTTCCTAAGGGCCATCCAATTAGAGCCTTGGAATGGAGAAATCCACCAAGGTAATCCAGAAGTACTAGACACAGGTAATTGGCCACAAACCCAACAATTGGACTGATTTTTTAAAACTAGCATAGGATCATGTCCATGATAGAAAAACATTCGATTTATATGCAAAAGTCCAAGAAGTCAAGAAAACATTATAAATGATCATACAAATCAGGTCCAGCATCTAGGGTAAGCTGTCTGCTTCTGATGTTGTCTTCTCATCCTGGTATGAGTGTAGTTTTTCCTTTGTTTGAGCATTGTTTTAAGGTGAGTTTGAGGTCAGCAGTCTTCTCTGATAAGGGTCCTTCTGTCCACGTTGGAGATAGTCCTTTAAATTATGTCTTTTCCAACATGTATAATCCCCTGGTTGCAGGTCGTGGGACATCTGATCTGTTAGTGAGGTAGCCTTCCTAATTTATCTGATAAAGCTGCTGGGAACCTAAGAGTTTCCAATCTCCAGTTCAACATTATGGTCTGAAAGTCAGAAACTTGTATTAATCCAAAAGTCCTTTCTCTAAGTCTTCTTGAAGAGGAAGCATTTTTGCAAAGGCATTAGAGTAAAACCATAAGTGTCTATAATGACAAAAGACTTAAGAAGGCATGTTTAAAATCTGCTTACAATGCAATTGACAAAGTAACTTGGTTACTGCTGTGACATACAACACTTTAAGATAATAACTAGAATTATGACTGATAACATTTTACCAGGACATGTCAGATCTTTAAGAATTCCCTATAATTTCTAGAATATCTATATTAGTAAACATTTACCATACCATATAACCTAAGAAGATTTATTACTCACTTGACAATACTTCCCATGTAATTTAACATACCAAATGAACCTTAGTTAAATATCTCTTTTTGGGATGTTTCAGGGGCCCTTTGAAGCATTCCAAAGTTAACTAGAGGTTGAAGAAACTTCATTATAATTTGATTTGGGAAGTTTTGTCAAAAAAAAGGAAATATCAAAAGGGTTTAGAATACGCAGTCATATAGAATTACAGGTCACTGTGAAACAGTGTTATTCACTCAGCCAAAGTAACAATAAAAGTTTTCCAAGGCAATTACAGAACAGATCACTTAAAAGCTAAAGAAACTTGAAATCTGTTATCATAGGCAGTTCAACCTTTTAAGAAATCTTGTCCTCTTAAGAGAGAGAAAAACCAAATTCAAGTTTTGCACCTGCTTACTTTTAAAATTCATTTACTCAATTAAGTTTATTTTAACCTTAGTCAATCCCGACCATGCACAAAACTCTTTTCTCGGGGTCCACTTTCCACAAACTTTTCTATCACTTTTTGTATCCATCACTTTATTTCCCCATTCAGAATCAGCCAGCTATAAGTCAGACCTACTTCCCTTTCCCTTAATAAAATGCAATTCCATTCCTCATGCCTTCTTTACTGAAAACATACATCCTACTTTCCTACTGTATACTGAAATGTTTCATTTATTATTTCTATTAGCTTTAATTACATGTTTAAATTGGAAGCCTCAGCTCTTAAAACCTTAATTTCTTGTGAAAACTAAGAAGTAAGCAATTATGAACTGTCCTTTACATCAGCATTCTGTAGATTGGTGAACATAAATACCAGTGATATTTTCTAAAAACATTCGCTTTTTTAGAGAACGTGGCACCAAACATATTCATTAATAGTTCTAAATACCTTTTGTTTCTCTGTAAAAGGAAGCCAATGTTCAGTAATTAATGTTTCAGTATCTTATTTTATTTGGGAATGACCTAGCTATTCAATAAGCTTCCATCACTTGACTTAGTTTAGCACAACTCTAGAATTTCAAGTTACCAGAATCTATTTTAGATAGACATTCCTAAAGTATAATTATTATTAATAGAGTTTATCTAAAAGCTCATCTCTTTCACATTTTCTTTCCTTAAAAGTTTCTTCACATTGAGTTACTTTCCTTGCTGACAAATTTGCAACAGATATAATAAGGTCTTATTTAACTCATATGAAACCTAGGTGCAGTGAAAGTATTATACTTAATGTTGATGACTCTGAAGACATGTGTATATTAATTAGATCAACAAACTTAAACATTAATACCAGGTATTAATTTAATACTGACTATTTCCCAGTTCTCATGAGCCTAAAATTCATTTAGCTTAATTTCTCATGTATTTAGAATCTTTTGATTTGTAAGTGCTTACTTTAAGCACTTTTCTTTAAGCCAATTTAATAGAGCTCATTTATAAATTAACCTCAGCAATAATATCCAAAGACATATACTGAGACATACATATATCCAGACAGACACAACAAGAGATCTCATAGCTTCATTTTCCAAACTTAGTCATGAATCAGATATCACAATATAAAACTCACTAGTTTATAAACAGTTGGAATAAGAAAAAATTTTAAAAGCTTTCTTCCTCTTTTTTTTTTTTTTCTTCCCTAAGTCTCAGGAATTAGGGATGGTCTAGATAAGATAAGTATTCCTGAGAGCCATGGTCTCAAGGTACAGGGAGAGAAACCATGTTCTCCTAGTAGGACTTGTTCCCTCAGGGTCAGAATTCTGAAAAAAAAAAGTATTTTAACAAGCTAGCTTTCTCTAATTGCACATGCAAAATTAACTGAATTTGCAATTTCAAAAAAGTTTTATCTTAACCAATTTTCTCCAGAGTCTAAAGAATATTGTGGCCACACTGTCAAAAATCACCTTTCTTTTTCTGTGATCATAGTTCATAGCTAAAATTTAGACCAGATAGTGCTCAAGTTGGCCCTGATAACAAGGGCAGACTGGCTGATAAAATGTTGTTCCAGCAGGGATTGTCCCTGTGGGGAGGTGGGGTCTTAGTATGATCAGAAGAATCTGAAGGTGTAAGGAAACTTGCAGAAGTGGGGGAAGCTTGGTTCACCCCTGAGACAGGAGAGTTTTTTCTGATTCCCTAGGAGAAAGTCCTGGAGATAAGGGAACCTCCATCCATCCATTTTCCCATCCTGCAGCAATAAAGATCTAATTGTAAGAGACCCATTTTTAGGCCTTTTTGTTATTGGATCATAGCTATAGGTTGACCAGTCATTCAAAATTTTCCCCAAGGGGCTCCCAGGTGGGGATGGAACCTTAGAGGAAGCACTTCCCATTTTAGCTCTAGCAGTTAGTACCAGATGTCTGTGCGCTCAAACCAAAGTAACCAAACCAAAACCTCACCAGCTGGAAGTCACACTCAAGTTAAAACAAAAGGCAAAGAGATGCCCAGAAATCAAAAGCCAAATGGCAAAAATGCCCCAAATGTGACTTCCCAGTCCCACTAGACCTGTGACCTTTGTCCAAAGTGGCACGTTACAAACGGAATTTCCCTTCACAGGGAGAATTCCCCAAATTGGCACTGAAGTTCCCCACATTGGAACCGAAGTTTCCCAAATGGACAAAGTCAAAAAGATCCTGGTGTGCATTCCGGGGGACTTACCAAATTGCTGGCGGGTGTGTCACGATGAACCAAATGCCCTCTTTCTGATCGTCCAAGAGTTAATGTCTCCTCAGAGTGGAAGTCCGGGCCGATGCAGGGAAGGGAAAAAGAAGGTGTCCTCAGGCAAAGAAAGCCTTGGCAGCTGCTAGGGCAACCTGTTCCCCCGTTCTCCACTGCAGCCTCGGAGTTCCGCAGTCCAGATGGCAGGCTGGGTGTGATCAGGGCACGGCCCACGGCAGGGAAACCCTGGTGACCTGGCTTCAGAGAAATCCTCCAACCCTCTGCTTTCCCTGGGGACACTGGCGTGGAGAGAAATCCCCAAGCGTCTGATCAAGCTGAGGGGCCCTACGGGGCTACCTGCCCACGAGTTGATCCTGGAGGAGCCCCCAAAATTTGCTGCCAAAATCTTGGCTCCCTGTGCACCAATGCTGAAATGAGATACGGAGACAGAGTTTTGGAGGAGAAAGAAAGGGTGGCTTTATTCTTTGCCAGGCAAAGGGGGGAACACAGCAGGCTAGTGCCTCAAGAACTGTGCCCCCCTCCTTGGGGAATAGGGAGGTCTTATAGGTGAGTCTTATAGGCGGTCAGTGGTATGTGATAAGGATCAACGCAGTAACAGTCTTACATTCTTCTTTCTTCTGTGGAGTTTCAAAAGAGTGGGGTTGCTGACAAGATTAGGGTGAGTACAGGGTCTCAGGTGGTCTCCTAATCTTGATGAGCTTCTCTGGTCCCTTTAATCTTGCCTCAGGTGGTTTCCTGGCTGCTCCTCCCTTGATTTGCAACGGTTTGAATCTGCCCTTTGGAACTCAGGGAAGGTCATGGAGGCTGGAGTCTTGCCTACAAGAAATGGGGGACAAAAAGCCTCTGTGCCTCGGAGCCCCATAGGGCCTGTTAGGGTTTCATTAGGAGGTGGGGCCTTTGGGAGGCCATGAGAGTAGAGCCTTCATGAATGGGATTAGTGCCCTTATAAAAGAAATTCCGCAGAAATCCCTCCCTAGTCCCTTCCACCATGTGAGGACATAGTGAGAACACAACCATCTATCAATTAGGAAGAGGGCTCGCTCCAGACATTGAATCTGCTGATGCCTTGATCTTGGAGTTCCCAGCCTCCAGAACTGTGAAAAATAAATTTCTGTTGTTTATACACCACCTAGTTTATGATATTTTGAACTAACTAAGACAGGAGGCTTTTGATGGCTATTGGTGGGTACCTGAGAGCAGCTGGTGACTTCAGGGAGAAGAGGGGTTAGTCAAGGAGGGGGGTCTCCTTGTTTTTACTGAGGGTGGTAACCCAGGTCCAGGCCCTCTGATTGCTTTGCTCAGAACAGAATAGACTTTATGATTTGGACCTTGAGGTTGGCAGTTCCCTATCATAGAAAAACTGACTGGCCTCATGACCAGAGAAAAGTACCTTTCTTAAGTACTTTTATGAGTACTGTGCTTAAGATTCTTGTACCAAATATAGGAATTTAGGGTTAGACAAGGTCCAGGGTTTGGTGGAAGTCACTGTTTACTTCTTTAACCCATTTATCCATCCATCCATCATCCATCCATCTATCCATCCTTTCATCTATTATGCATCCACACACACTGATTAACTACAGTGAAACAGAAGAAAGTTTTAGAAGATAAACGTGGATAACATGCCCCCAAACTTCATCTACTTGCACATAAGTCACTGCAATGTGGCTAGTAGATTAGAGGGCTAAAAATGAGAGGAGAAAGGCAATGATCTGGGCTAGGAGGGGTCAACTTGGGAAGGTTTCCTAGAGGATTAATTGATTGAGATAGAAGAAAGGGGATGTGGAGGAGGCAAAGCATTCCAGGTTGGGAGAAAGATGTACAGAATGCTTGAGGGTGGGGATGAAGAGACTGGTGGACGTGGTCCAGGGCCTGGAACGGGCTATCCACGGATAGGCTACTCAGTAATGAGATCAGTAATGACAGCTGGGGGAGAGCTAGTACAATAGATAAGGATGATGGGAACTGCCAGGGTGCTGTTGAGACTCCAATGAAGAAATCATACATTGCAGGCTTATTTAGGGAAGTGCAACAAGCAGAGAAATGGTCCTCAGTACAAGCAAGGATAAGCATTCCATATCAGGCTGTCTGCCCTACAGCTGAGGGCCCATGCTTGTAGCTCTGAGTCTGTGTCTGTTGTGGAGGAAACAGTCTGGTTGAAACAGTGACAGTGTGTAATGTGTTCACGCCCAAAGGGCCAGAGGCCACTTCTGTGGCACAACGAAGGTATTGAGAGTCAACAGTCCCAGAGAGTAGGAGCTCTAACAAGATGCCAAGGCCTAGAGAAACAAGAATTGAGCACTTGCCATGAAGGTGCAGAGAGCTGTGGTCTCAGCCTTTAGAAACAGCATCAAAAGAAGTTGTTCAGAGCAAAATGCATTCCATGTGTTGGCTCTGCCCATGTGTTTCTTGTCAACGAGGTTGATCTTCCTGGGTTTGGAAGGATTTCTGTTTGAAATTTTATGAGCCTTGGTTGACAAGCAGCACTACCCCCAAATTGTGGGAATTAATGGCCTTTTCTGGCGGTATGACTCTGGGGGCCCAGGGGGAGTTCTCAAACGCCAGGCAAGGAAAAACCCATAGCCCATATTTCAACTTAAAATTGAACTTTATTTATAGGTAGCCTGGGACAAAGACTCTCCAGAGCCCTTCTTCAGCATCACCTCAGAATCTGATGTGGTGTATCTGGGCTCACAGGGTCTTCCTTGGGTCAGCACTTAGAGCTCAGGCCAGCATTCTTACGAGGAATATACCCAAGTTAGGGGCTCTTCGGTCCCCCATACCAAACAGGGACATCAGCCTACGTTCAGAGCAGGAGCCACATTTGTTCCTTAGTCTTCCTACTTAATATTACTTAAGTAGAGAAGTACTTAAACACAGAAGTAAACATTAGCCCTTGACACACTGATGCCTACTTAATTTACTTCAACCAGCATTTATGGGGCAGAGACTGGGAGTTGATCATTGTATTGGGCACCATGGTAGATGCAAAGGGACAAGAATGGGATGGCAATCCAGAGGACCTTAGTTCAAGCCCTGCCCTTCCATAATCTATCAAGTTATGTCACTATTGCAAATCATTGCCCCTCTCTGGGCTTCTGTCTTCTCATTTGTAAAACAAGGAGCTTGGACCAGTTAGTACAAGTGCTGAAGAAACTCAAAGTAACGGAAAGATTCTTAAAATATTAGTCTAAGAGGAGTAAATGAAGGAGGCTCTTGGAATTTATTCAAATGTTGGTGTTTTGTATGTGTTGCTTAACTGCTTATTATCTATGGTAGATGATCTACTTGGGACAGCGTAAGAAAGACTCCTTACTGCTATCCAGCTTGGCTCTTTGAGACCCCTTGCCATCCAGCATCTTTATGCCAGCCTGATATCTCATATGCTAATTCCCTACAGATGAGCTGCTGTTTACAGCAATGATCCCAGACCAGGTCCTTGACCTGTTCCCATTGCAGTGTTCTTTCTGCCTGTGCCTGACTCTTGGCCTTGGCTGCTGTTTACTGTCTCCTGTCCTTGGACTTGGGGTTGCTCTTTGTTCTTCTTTGCTTGACTCTTAGCTTCCCCTCAAGGTCTTGGCTGGGACCCACTCATGGATTCAACTCTTTTCAAACTACCTCAGGTAGGATTTGAGTGCCCCGTTTGACCCCTCAGGACTCAATTCCTGTTGTTGGGCAAAAAAGAATGAAAAGCAAGGGAATTGGAAACTCTTGAATATAGTACTCCTAGCTGGTCAATAAATATTGCACCAGAATTTTAGCCAAAAGGAGTATGGATAAAGGAAACTGTGTGATCCCAGAGGGCTCCAACCATTGGTCCTAGTTTTCTCTTTCGAGGTCACACATGAACAAGTCTAATTCCTTCCTTATCGGACAACTCTTCACATATTTAATTACAATTATCAAGCCCTCAACCTTCTGTTATCATCTCATACCCCTGCCAAGTCAGCTCTTCCCCAGGCTAAACATGTCAAATTTTCCAACATTCCTCAGATATTATGGTTTTGAATATTTGTGCCAACCTGACTGCTGTTACTAATCCTGTCCAACTGACTCTCTTCCTCTTCCTTTGAGGTGCCCAGAGCTGCATGCCACACTTTAGATTAGGCTCTGATCAGCCCAGGGAGCTGGATTCCTTTGCTATAAGTCATACTTCCCAAAGTGAGTTCCATTCATCCCAGCTCCTGGGACATGATGCTCTGAGGTCAGGAGTGGGAGGTCAGTTGGTTTCAGTCAAATATCGTTGGGCAATCCTGCAGATTTATCCTCCCTCTTGGAGATTTCAAAGTGCACATTAGAGTACTAAAGGACCTGAGTAGCCCTGTTTACCTTTACCTAACCCAGTGTTTCCCAATTTTATTTGACCACAGAGCTATTTTCTAAAGTATCACGCATTAGCCTCCCTCGTGTGCCATGAAGATTTGGAAGGCACTGCTCAACTTCTATTTATGTCACCCGAAATCATTTATTTTTTTCCTCTTCTTTCTCTTTCCCTCTTCTTTCTTTCCTACCCCCTTCCTTTCTTCCTTCTTCTGTCCTTCTATTATGACATATGGAGTTTAGTATCAGTCAAAACTCTTAGATATTTTTCAAACCTATTGCTGATAAATCATGGCTGACTCTCCCACCCCCATTCCTGTATTTGGACAGTTGTTATTTGCTATTCCTCACTTATGTATCAAGCATGCCTTGTACACCTTAATTTAAGCCATTAATAAAAATATGGAGCTCAATAAATATTTGTCAGAAAATT
The DNA here is from genome assembly GCF_965194825.1 of Balaenoptera physalus. NCBI lineage: Eukaryota > Metazoa > Chordata > Mammalia > Artiodactyla > Balaenopteridae > Balaenoptera > Balaenoptera physalus. The sequence continues at coordinate 94,928,269 of NC_138882.1, read as the reverse complement.
TAAGCATAGGGTAGAGACCTACAACCTTTGGATATGGTAGTTCAATTAGTTATAATTGTCCTAATTTTACTATTTAGCTAGTAATTCTAGTACCTAGCCCTTGTTTCTCTATGCTTGTTCATGAGGCTATCTTGAAATGCTCATCTGCTTTGCTGCAGTCATGTACATTACCAGGTCAGATTCCCTAATATGTTAGTCTAGAATAATCTTGTCCTAGAAGATGAAATTGATGTGGCAGGACTTTGCGCTTCAGAATCCCATGCAGAAGTTTAGAAATAGAGGCAAGCCTTGAAGGGTAGGTAGGATTTAAATAAGCAAAGAGGATCAGAAAGAGTAGGGGTAAGCATGAGTAACGTTATCCAGAGTTTACTGTTGTAAGGCTCTATGCAGGGAGCTGCAAGGAAGAGGGTTGAGTAAGATGGATAAATAGCTAATAATTTAGCTTTATAATTACTGCTTAAAGGATGAGATGTGATAAGTATTAAATAAAAGGAATGAGCAAAGTAACACAAAACTTTTATTACTAAGGGAACTGGAGAAAGCTTCACAATAGAAGTAGACCTTGAGCTAGCCGTAAACATTGGGAAGTCTCCGCCAGGCAGGGATGGAGGGCTTCAAGTTCAACCCTTTGGTGATGGAACAGATCCCCGTTACCATGAATTCAGTGTGATTGAGGGAAGACAAGACTTGGTAGGGATGGGGAGTCACTCACATGACATGGCAGCATAGCATGAGAAAAGACCCCGTCCTGCAGACAGTGTAGGAGGGAAGACATGTGTAGCAGGAGGGCCATAAAACAGATGCAGGGGGATGAGGGCCTGGGCTAGGGTTGTAGCCACATAGATGAAAACCAACAGCAAATGTAAATGTTCTTCAAAGGAAGAAATAGCAGGATATAATGTCATTGGGATCAGGAATAATGGAAAGAAAGAGTAAACAAGTGTTTGTGAAGCTTTCAATCTATGAGGCCCGAAGGGGGACCGTGGGAGGTGGTGTCACGAGCAGGGGGGTAGGAGGGCAACGAATTCAGTCACAAGGAGGGGGTTTCTGCTGGCAAATACCCTCGTTACCCACAAGCGGGTAAAAAGCCTGGGATTAAACATTCTGAGCGATTAGAGTTGGTCCAGGGCCAACTGTGATTTTTATTTTGTTTCAAACGTTTCTGGATGTGGTAAGGTTAGCTCATGTCATTTATATGAGCCAGTTTCACAGAACAAAACACATTTCTGTATTTGTTGGACATGGGGCGGTGCAGGAAGTAATTCTGGCATATGTTTCCCTGGAGCCAAAATGGTCAACAGGGTCTTTTCTTGGAGGGTTTTCCACTGTGGGACTTTTCAAATGTTCAAACACTATGACTCCTGTTCTGGGGCTGAAGCGGGTCTAAGACAAGCCCAGATAGATCCCTAGAACCTCCACACTGGCTCCCTTTTGCTCTTCTCCATTGATGCCTCCGGCATCAATCTACTGAAGCAAACCAGCTGGAATAATTGCAATTAATTGATTCGTTGATTGATTGCTTCTTTCATTCAAGAATGTTCTATTTTGCTAATTTCTTGTTGGTTCTTGTGGGAAAGAACAGCTCTTACTTCCTCCTGGCCATTCCTTCCCCAGAGTCTCACATCATATTTTTTGTCTGTTTTCCCACCTGTTTCCATTTTCTGGGTGAGGGCCGTCTAAGAGGAAGGATGTACGGTGAGCTGTAGGACAGTGATGACTATCCACTGCCACCATGCTGTCACGTGCTTATCACCTCTCTACACCTAAATACGCTTCAAGGTCTTGCAGGACCATCAAGGTGGGAGAGGGCAGGTTATCACCTCTCTACACCTAAATACGCTTCAAGGTCTTGCAGGACCATCAAGGTGGGAGAGGGCAGCTAAGGGATAATGAGGAGCTTATGTAGCTCCCTCTGTTCCTCATCTCTCCTGAGAAGTGACTGGCTGGCTCTGTCCAGGCCACTGCTTCATTCAGTAGCAGCACCAAGGGACCAGGTGACCAAGGGACACTGTGTGAGGGTGGCAGACCCCTCAATCATGGTCACAGCGATTGTTCTTTAGCCAGAAAGATGCCTTAGAGCGATGCTCTCTGTTCAGGAGCCCTGCTCTCTGTACCCCCACCCTCTCCTGAACCTTAGCCCTTCTCCCCTCGGGGTCCCTGCCCCCAGTCCTGCTTCCCAGACAGAGGAGCACTGTTGAAGTGTCTGGGGACTCTGAGGGATTCTGTGTCATCCATTTCTTTTAAACAGTAATGGTGCCTCTCCAATATGGCTGTCGCACTTCTTTTAAACAAAGCAAGTTTTCTTCTAGCGGGAAATCGTTTGGTCTCAAGATTTACTTAAGAAAACTTTATATAAACTAAGCCAAATTTATCAAACAAAAGAGTACAGGCTTTGCAGCAGGACTCACCACAAGTTCCCCAAACAATCGTAGTTATAATCTAATAGTACTTACTACTTGAAAAGACCTTTGCACTATTTCATTTAATTCTTGCAAAAACCCTATGTGACAAGTGATTAGCTCCATTTTACGCATCAGAAAAGATCAAAGACATAGGAAGAGATCGAATAGCTTTCCAGAGGTGAAGGAGCTAGTTAGTGAAGGAGCCAGGATGCAAATCAGAAATATGCCATTGATTCAGGGCTATGTTAGCTTCCACACTGCGGGACAGCCCCTGTAAACCTAGAACGTTCACATCCGTCTTCCTAGGAACACATTCTTGGGGTGAATCCCTCAGTTGGAGAGAATCCTCTCTCCTTTCCCCTAGGGTTACTCGCAGTGTTGGAACAGTGAATACCTCCTAGCTCCGTTTCCCACACAAGCTATGAGTCACTGGTGGAACATTCTCAGGTGATTACTGCCAACAGTTAGCTGTGTGTCACTCTCCCCAGACTCCTGACCCTTTGCTCCTCCCAGTGAAGATTTTGAATTAGTTCAGAGCATCGCAGAGAAAACTAGAGGCTGCAGTTGCCCTCTGCGAGGTTCTCAGGGTGAGCGGGGCTCTGCAGGAATTGCTCTCCAGGAAGCCTTTGGCTCCCTCTGTGGCTGAGCAGGTGGGGTTGGGGCTAGGGAGGGGGTGAGGGAAAGGCAGTTCTAGGCCCAACCACAAGATTATGCCTTTATCAGCCCCAGAACATTTAAGGATTTGGGGATTTCTCGTGCTTTCAGGACATGAATTGTTTGTTAATAACTGAATCTGAGAGGAAGTAAATAGCAATTACTGTGATTTAGTGTAACCTTGGGGACATTATTAAATTCAGCACTGCCCACTTGATTGTAGTTGAATATATGGCATAGAGCAGAGGGAGTGGGCATTCGTCCCAGCGGGTGGGACCACATGTGTAGGGTGGGAGAGGAAGGGGAAGATGAAGAGAAGCTCCTGGGAAACAAGTTGTGCAGACAGAGCTAGGAAGTGCTGACGTGATGGGGCCAGTGGTGCCTCTTGGATCTGGCTTCTGTGACCAGCACATCTTGGGCAAGGATGGTTCTCTCCCTGTGCACTAGGCCCTGTGCACACACTGAATCACACCCCCAGAATGCAGGTGGATGTGGTAGGTCCTAACCTACCATCGAGGCCACTGTCTCATTTTATCCATGAGGAATCTCTGGCCCCTGGAAGTCCTTCCCAAGGTCACCCAGCTAGTTAGCAGCAGAATGGCAGCTAGAATCCAACTTGCCAGACTTTAAGATTCATGAGCTCTTTCTTGGACCTGGGCCCTATGGAACCTTAGACAGAACTGGGTTTTAAAGTCACGCATCTGTGATGGATCAGTCACTTACTGGCACTGTAACCTTGGTCTTTGCATCCCACTTTTATCATCTGTAAAATGAAGCTAGTAGTACTGCAGTGGTGGTGAGGATTGCATAAATATCACAGGTAAATTTCCTACCTACTGGAGGTGCTTAGTGAACCTTCCTCCTCCCCATACAGATGGGCCTCCCCACTGTGTGTGGGCTCTGTGACGAAGGGCTGGGAGCTGGTGAAGGAAGCTTTCCTCTTGGCGCTGACCCAGGGCAGAGAGATCCAGGCTCAGAACTCCTTCTCTAGCTTCACCCTGATGAGGCTGCATTCCTCCGCCCTGGGTGGGGCCAGCCTAGGTGCCAGGCATACTGGTACCTCCTCCCCATAGAGCACAAATGTCAGTGCCATTGCCTTCTGCTCCTGCACCTTCTCCTGGGGGGCTGGGCCTGGCTCTACCCCTGCCAAGTCCAGTGGACGCTGAGTGCTGGAAGGGAGGAGGCTTTTTCTCCTTTTTCTTAAAAAAAAAAAATATATATATATATATATATAAATATATATATATATTATATATACACATACACACATATATATATATTTAAAAGATGTACTACTTCTCTTTAAATATTTATTTATTTGGCTGTGCCGGGTCTTAGTTGCAGCATGCAGGATCTTTAGTTGCGGCATGCAGGCTCTTAGTTGTGACATGTGGGATCTAGTATTTTTTTTAATTTAATTTAATTTATTTTTTTATACAGCAGGTTCTTATTAGTCATCCATTTTATTCACATCAGTGTATACATGTCAATCCCAATCTCCCAATTCAGCACACCACCACCCGCACCCCTGCTGCTTTCCCCCCTTGGTGTCCATACGTTTGTCCTCTACATCTGTGTCTCTATTTCTGCCCTGCAAACTGGTTCATCTGTACCATTTTTCTAGTTTCTACATATATGCGTTAATATACAATATTTGTTTTTCTCTTTCTGACTTACTTCACTCTGTATGAGAGTCTCTAGATTCATCCACGTCTCTACAAATGACCCAATTTCGTTCTTTTTATGGCTGAGTAGTATTCCATTGTATATATGTACCACATCTTCTTTATCCATTAGTCTGTTGATGGGCATTTAGGTTGCTTCTATGACCTGGCTATTGTAAATAACGCAGCAATGAACATTGGGGTGCATGTGTCTTTTTGAATTATGGTTCTCTCTGGGTATATACCCAGTAGTGGGATTGCTGGGTCATATGGTAATTCTTATTTTTAGTTCTTTAAGGAACCTCCATACTATTCTCCATAGTGGCTGTATCAATTTCATTCCCACCAACAGTGCAAGAGGGTTCCCTTTCCTCCACACCCTGTCCAGCATTTGTTGTTTGTAGATTTTCTGATGATGCCCATTCTAACTGGTGTGAGGTGATACCTCATTGTAGTTTTGATTTGCATTTCTCTAATAATTAGTGATGCTGAGCAGCTTTTCATGTGCTTCTTGGCCATCTGTATGTCCTCTTTGGAGAAATGCCTATTTAGGTCTTCTGCCCATTTTTGGATTGGGTTGTTTGTTTTTTAATATATTGACTGCATGAGCTGTTTATATATTTTGGAGATTAATCCTTTGTCCATTGATTCGCTGGCAAATGTTTTTTCCCATTCTGAGGGTTGTCTGTTTGTCTTTGCAAAAGCTTGTCTTTGCTTTGCAAAAGCTTTGAAGTTTCATTAAGTCCCATTTGTCTATTTTTGTTTTTATTTCCATTACTCTAGAAGGTCGATCAAAAAAATCTTGCTGTGATTTATGTCAAAGAGTGTTCTTCCTATGTTGTCCTCCAAGAGTTTTATAGTGTCCGGTCTTACATTTAGGTCTCTAATCCACTTTGAGTTTATTTTTGTGTATGGTGTTAGGGAGTGTTCTTTTTTTTTTTATTTTCAATTTAATTTATTTATTTATTTTTGGTTGTGTTGGGTCTTCGTTGCTGCATGCTGGCTTTCTCTAGTTGTGTCGAGCGGGGGCTACTCCCCGTTGCGGTGCGCGGGCCTCCCATCACGGTGGCCTCTCCCATTGCGGAGCATGGGCTCCAGGTGCGTGGGCCTCAGCAGCCGCGGCCCGCGGGCTCAGCAGTTGTGGCTCACAGGCTCTAGAGCGCAGGCTCAGTAGTTGTGGTGCACGGGCCTAGTCGTTCCGCAGCATGTGGGATCCCCCTGGACCAGGGCCCGAACCCATGTCCCCTTCATTGGCAGGCAGACTCCCAACCACTGCGCCTCCAGGGAAGTTCCTCTCCGGAGTGCCTGAAAGCCACAGACCTCCCATTTTCGGGAATGACTTCCAGCCAGCTGGCGTGGAGCTTAACGCTCCCGCCCTCACCCCAGGGAATGTTCTAATTTCATTCTTTTACAGGTAGCTGTCCAGTTTTCCCAGCACCACTTATTGAAGAGACTGTCTTTTCTCCATTGTATATCCTTGCCTCCTTTGTCATAGATGAGTTGACCGTAGGTGCGTGGTTTATCTCTGGGCTTTCTATCCTGTTCCATTGATGTATATTTCTGTTTTTGTGCCAGTACCATTTTGTCTTGATTACTGTAGCTTTGTAGTATAGTCTGAAGTCAGGGAGTCTGATTCCTCCAGCTCCATTTTTTTCCCTCAAGACTGCTTTGGCTATTCGGGGTCTTTTGTGTCTCCATACAAATTTTAAGAGTTTTTGTTCTAGTTCTGTAAAAACTGCCAATGGTAATTTGATAGAGATTGCATTGAATCTGTAGATTGCTTTGGGTAGTATAGTCATTTTCACAATATTGATTCTTCCAATCCAAGAACATGGTATATCTCTCCATCTCTTGGTATCATCTTTAATTTCTTTCATCAGTGTCTTATAGTTTTCTGCATACAGGTCTTTTGTCTCCCTAGGTAGGTTTATTCCTAGGTATTTTATTCTTTTTGTTGCAGTGGTAAATGGGAGCGTTTCCTTAATTTCTCTTTCAGATTTTTTATCATTAGTGTATAGGAATGCAAGAGATTTCTGTGCATTAATTTTGTATCCTGCAACTTTACCAAATTCATTGATTAGCCCTAGTAGTTTTCTGGTGGCATCTTTAGGATTCTCTTTGTATATTATCATGTCATCTGCATACAGTGACAGATTTACTTCTTTTCCAATTCGTATTCCTTTTATTTCTTTTTCTTCTCTGATTGCTGTGGCTAGGACTTCCAAAACTATGTTGAATAATAGTGGCGAGAGTGGACATCCTTGTCTCCTTCCTGATCTTAGAGGAAATGCTTTCAGTTTTTCACCATTGAGAATGATGTTTCCTGTGGGTTTATCATATATGGCCTTTATTATGTTGAGGTAGGTTCCCTCTGTGCCCACTTTCTGGAGAGTTTTTATCATAAATGGGTGTTGAATTTTGTCAAAAGCTTTTTCTGCGTCTATTGAGATGATCATATACTTTTTATTCCTTAATTTGTTAATATGGTGTATCACATTGATTTATTTGTGTATATTGAAGAATCCTTGCATCCCTGGGATAAATCCCACTTGATCATGGTGTATGATCCTTTAAATGTGTTGTTTGATTCTGTTTGCTAGTATTTTGTTGAGGATTTCTGCATCTATATTCATCAGTGATATTGGTGTGTAATTTTCTTTGCTTGTAGTACCTTTGTCTGGTTTTGGTATCAGGGTGATTTAGGTCACCCTGGTGGCCTTATAGAATGAGTTTGGGAGTGTTCCTTTGTCTGCAATTTTTTGGAAGAGTTTGATAGGGATGGATGTTAGCTCTTCCCTAAATGTTTGATGGAATTCACCCGTGAAATCATCTGGGCCTGGACTTTTGTTTGTTGGAAGATTTTTTTTTAATTTTTTTTATTTTTTATTTTTGGCTGTGTTGGGTCTTCGTTTCTGTGCGAGGGCTTCCTCTAGTTGCGGCAAGCAGGGGCCACTCTTCATCGCGGTGTGCGGGCCTCTCACTGGCGCGGCCTCTCTTGTTGCGGAGCACAGGCTCCAGACGCGCAGGCTCAGTAGTTGTGGCTCACGGGCCTAGTTGCTCCGCGGCATGTGGGATCTTCCCAGACCAGGGCTCGAACCCATGTCCCCTGCATTGGCAGGCAGATTCTCAACCACTGCGCCACCAGGGAAGCCCTGTTGGAAGATTTTTAATCACCGTTTCAATTTCAGTGCTTGTGATTTGTCTGTTCATATTTTCTATTTCTTCCTGGTTCATTCTTGGAAGGTTATACCTTTCTAAGAATTTGTCCATTTCTTCCAGGTTGTCCATTTTATTGGCATAGAGTTACTCGTAGTAGTCCCTTAGGATGCTTTGTATTTCTGAGGTATCTGTTGTAACTTCTCCTTTTTCATTTCTAATTTTATTTATTTTAGTTTTTATTTCTGAGATACACATTTTAAAGTAATAACTAGAATTATGACTTATAACATTATACCAGAACATATAAGATTTTTAGAAATTTCATGTAATGTCTGAAACATTTATATTAACATATTTCCATACAAATAACCCAATGAAAGTTTAGTATTAGTTGTTTTGTTTGTTTGTTTTTATACTGCAGGTTCTTGTTAGTCATCAATTTTATACACATCAGTGTATACATGTCAATCCCAATCGCCCAATTCAGCACACCACCATCCCCACCCCTCCGCAGTTTTCCCCCCTTGGTGTCCATATGTCTGTTCTCTACATCTGTGTCTCAACTTCTGCCCTGCAAACCGGCTCATCTGTACCATTTTTCTAGGATCCACATACATGCGTTAATATACAATATTTGTTTTTCTCTTTCTGACTTACTTCACTCTGTATGACAGTCTCTAGGTCCATATACGTCTCTACAAAAGACCCAGTTTCGTTCCTTTTTATGGCTGAGTAATATTCCATTGTATATATGTACCACATCTTCTTTAAGCATTCATCTGTCGTTGGGCATTTAGGTTGCTTCCATGACCTGGCTATTGTAAATAGTGCTGCAATGAACATTGGGGTGCATGTGTCTTTTTGAATTATGGTTTTCTCTGGGTATACGCCCAGTACTGGGATTGTTGGATCATATGGTAAATCTATTTTTAGTTTTTTAAGGAACCTCCATACTGTTCTCCATAGTGGCTGTATCAATTTACATTCCCACCAACAGTGCAAGAGGGTTCCCTTTCCTCCACACCCTGTCCAGCATTTGTTGTTTGTAGATTTTCTGATGATGCCCATTCTAACTGGTGTGAGGTGATACCTCATTGTAGTTTTGATTTGCATTTCTCTAATAATTAGTGATATTGAGCAGCTTTTCATGTGCTTCTTGGCCATCTGTATGTCCTCTTTGGAGAAATGTCTATTTAGGTCTTCTGCCCATTTTTGGATTGGGTTGTTTGTTTCTTTAATATTGAGCTGAATGAGCTGTTTATATATTTTGGAGATTAATCCTTTGTCCGATGATTCATTTGCAAATATTTTCTCCCATTCTGAGGGTTGTCTCTTGGTCTTGTTTATGGTTTCCTTTGCTGTGCAAAAGCTTTGAAGTTTCATTAGGTCCCATTTGTTTATTTTTGTTTTTATTTCCATTACCCTAGTAGGTGGATCAAAACAGATCTTGCTGTGATTGATGTCAAAGAGTGTTCTTCCTATGTTTTCCACTAAGAGTTTTATAGTGTCTGGTCTTACATTTAGGTCTTGAATCCAGATTGAGTTTATTTTTGTGTATAGTGTTAGGGAGTGTTCTAATTTCATTCTTTTACATGTAGCTGTCCAGTTTTCCCAGCACCACTTATTGAAGAGACTGTCTTTTCTCCATTGTATATCTTTGCCTCCTTTGTCATAGATTAGTTGACCATAGGTGCGTGGGTTTATCTCTGGGCTTTCTATCCTGTTCCACGGATCTATGTTTCTGTTTTTTTGCCAGTACCATATTGTCTTGATTACTGTAGCTTTGTAGTATAGTCTGAAGTCAGGGAGTCTGATTCCTCCAGCTCCGTTTTTTCCCCTCAAGACTGCTTTGGCTATTCGGGGTCTTTTTTGTCTCCATACAAATTTTAAGATGATTTGTTCTAGTTCTGTAAAAACTGCCAATGGTAATTTGATAGACATTGCATTGAATCTGTAGATTGCTTTGGGTAGTATAGTCATTTTCACAATGTTGATTCTTCCAATCCAAGGACATGGTATATCTCTCCACCTGTTGGTATCATCTTTAATTTCTTTCATCAGTCTTATAGTTTTCTGCATACAGGTCTTTTGTCTCCCTAGGTAGGTTTATTCCTAGGTATTTTATTCTTTTTCTTCCAGTGGTAAATGGGAGTGTTTCCATAATTTCTCTTTCAGATTTTTCATCATTGGTGAATAGGAATGCAAGAGATTTCTGTGCATTAATGTTGTATCCTGCAACTTTACCAAATACATTGATTAGCTCTAGTAGTTTTCTGGTGGCATTTTTAGGATTCTCTTTGTATAGTATCATGTCATCTGCAAACAGTGACAGTTTTACTTCTTTTCCAATTTTTATTCCTTTTATTTCTTTTTCTTCTCTGATTGCCGTGGCTAGGACTTCCAAAACTATGTTGAATAATACTGGTGAGAGTGCACATCCTTGTCTCATTCCTGATCTTAGAAGAAATGGTTCCAGTTTTTCACCATTGAGAATGATGTTTTCTGTGGGTTTGTCATATATGGCCTTTATTATGTTGAGGAAAGTTCCCTCTATGCCCACTTTCTGGAGAGTTTTTATCATAAATGGGTGTTGAATTTTGTCAAAAGCTTTTTCTGCATCTATTGAGATGATCGTATGGTTTTTATTCTTCAATTTGCTAATATGGTGTATCACATTGATTGATTTACGTATATTGAAGAATCCTTGCATCCCTGGGATAAATCCCACTTGATCATGGTGTATGATCCTTTTAATATGTTGTTGGATTCTGTTTGCCAGTATTTTGTTGAGGATTTTTGCATCTATATTCATCAGTGATATTGGTCTGTAATTTTCTTTTTTTGTAGTATCTTCGTCTGGTTTTGGTATCAGGGTGCTGGTGGCCTCACAGAATGAGTTTGGGAGTGTTCCTTCCTCTGCAATTTTTTGGAAGAGTTTGAGAAGGATGGGTGTTAGCTCTTCTCTAAATGTTTGATAGAATTCACCTGTGAAGCCTCCTGGTCCTGGACTTTTGTTTGTTGGAAGATTTTTAATCACAGTTTCAGTTTCATTACTTGTGGTTGGTCTGTTCATATTTTCTGTTTCTTCCTGGTTCAGTCTTGGAAGGTTATATCTTTCTAAGAATTTGTCCATTTCTTCCAGGCTGTCCGTTTTACTGGCATAGAGTTGCTTGTAGTAGTCTCTTAGGGTGTTTTGTATTTCTGCGGTGTCTTCTGTAACTTCTCCTTTTTCATTTCTAATTTTATTGATTTGAGTCCTCTCCCTCTGTTTCTTGATGTGTCTGGCTAATGGTTTATAAATTTTGTTTATCTTCTCAAAGAACCAGCATTTAGTTTTATTGATCTTTGCTCTTGTTTTCTTTGTTTCTATTTCATTTATTTCTGCTATGATCTTTTTTATTTCTTTCCTTCTGCTAACTTTGGGTTTTGTTTGTTCTTCTTTCTCTAGTTCCTTTAGGTGTAAGGTTAGATTGTTTATTTGAGATTTTTCTTGTTTCTTGAGGTAGGCTTGTGTAGCTATAAACTTCTCTCTTAAAACTGCTTTTGCTACATCCCATAGGTTTTGGATCATCATGTATTCATTGTCATTTGTCTCTAGGTATTTTTTAATTTCCTCTTTGATTTCTTCAGTGATCTCTTGTTTTTTTAGTAACGTATTGTTTAGCCTCCAGGTGTTTGTGTTTTTTAGGTATTTTCCCCTGTAATTGACTTCTAATCTCATAGCATTGTGGTCAGAAAAGATGCTAGATATGATTTCAATTTTCTTAAATTTACTGAGGCTTGATTTGTGACCCAAGATGTGATCTATCCTGGAGAATGTTCCGTGCGCACTTGAGAAGAACGTGTAATCTGCTGGTTTTGGATGGAATGTCCTATGAATATCAATTAAATCTATCTGGTCTGTTGTGTCATTTAAAGCTTCTGTTTCCTTATTTATTTGCACTTTGGATGATCTGTCCATTCGTTTAAGTGAGGTGTTATAGTCCCCCACTATTATTGTGTTACTGTCGATTTCCTCTTTTATAGCTGTTAGCAGTTGCTTTATGTATTGAGGTGCTCCTATGTTGGGTGCATATATATTTATAATTGTTATATCTTTTTCTTGGATTGACCCCTTGATCATTTTGTAGTGTCCTTCCTTGTCTCTTGTAACATTCTTTTTTTTAAAGTCTATTTTATGTGATATGAGTATTGGTACTCAGCTTTCTTTTGAATTCCATTTGCACGGAATATCTTTTTCCACCACCTCACTTTCAGTCTGAATGTGTCCCTAGGTCTGAAGTGGGTCTCTTGTAGACAGCATATATGTGGGTCTTGTTTTTGTATCCATTCAGCGAGCCTGTGTCTTTTGGTTGGAGCATTTAATCCATTCACGTTTAAGGTAATTATTGATAAGTATGTTCCCATGACCATTTTCTTAATTGTTTTGGGTTTGTTTTTGTAGGTCCTTTCCTTCTCTTGTGTTTCCCACTTAGAGAAGTTCCTTTAGCATTTGTTGTAGAGCTGGTTTGGTGGGGCTGAATTCTCTTAGCTTTTGCTTGTCTGTAAAGCTTTTGATGTCTCCATCAAATCTAAATGAAATCCTTGCTGGGTAGAGTAATCTTGGTTGTAGGTTCTTCCCTTTCATCACTTTAAGTATATCATGCCACTCCCTTCTGGCTTGTAGAGTTTCTGCTGAGAAATCAGCTGTTAACCCTATGAGAGTTCCCTTGTATATTATTTGTCGTTTTTCCCTTGCTGCTTTCAATCATTTTGCTTTGTCTTTAATTTTTGCCAATTTGATTACTATATGTCTTGACGTGTTTCTCCTAGGGTTTATCCTGTATGGGACCCTCTGTGCTTCCTGGAGTTGGGTGGCTATTTCCTTTCCCATGTTAGGGAAGTTTTCAACTATAATCTCTTCAAATATTTTCTCTCATTCTTTCTCTCTCTCTTCTCCTTCTGAGACCCCTATAATGCGAATGTTTTTGTGTTTAATGTTGTCCCAGAGGTCTCTTAGGCTGTGTTCATTTCTTTTCATTGTTTTTTCTTTATTCTGTTCCACAGCAGTGATTTCCACCATTCTGTCTTCCAGGTCACTTATCCGTTCTTCCGCCTTAGTTATTCTGCTATTGATTCCTTCTGGTGTATTTTTCATTTCAGTTGTTGTGTTTTTCATCTCTGTTTGTTTGTTCTTTAATTCTTCTAGATCTTTGTTAAATATTTCTTGCATCTTCTCGATCTTTGCCTCCATTCTTTTTCCGAGGTCCTGGATCATCTTCACTATCATTATTCTGAATTTTTTTTCTGGAAGGTTGCCTATCTCCACTTCATTTAGTTGTTTTTCTGGGGTTTTATCTTTTTCCTTCATGTGGTACATAGCCCTCTGCGTTTTCATCTTGTCTATCTTTCTGTGAATCTGATCTAGTATTTTTTAATGTGAATAAATATATAGAACAAGATTGAATGCACTTCACCCACTCCCCACCAAAAATCTCTCCAACCACTCCAAAAAGGAAGACAGTCAGTGCTCTGATCTGTTGACCCAAAGATCCTGGACCCAAACTCTCTTAGATCTTTCACTTCATTCATCTCTGACCAGTTTATTGACATATTAAGCCCTTAATAATAATTGGTAATTGTTGTTGCAACAGTAATAGCAATAGCTAGCAATTAGTTTTTTGTGCAAGGCTCTATGCTGGTGTGAGGTAGGGATTATTACTCTCCTCCTCTTACAGAAGAGGAAACTTGGCTTAGAGAAATTAGGTAATTTGCTCACTGTTGCACAACCAGCAAGTTGCAGAGCTTGGATTTGAATTTAGATTTTTCTGACCCTGGAGGTAGCCCCTCTTGGTCACGGTGGTTTGTACAATATACTTAATATATAGGGCTCTGAGGAAAGAGCCACCCTAGGTTGGGCCCACCTTTCCCCACCCTAAGCCCCCCCTCCCCAACCCCTGGCCTCAGATCTGAGGCAAGTGAGCAGGCCTGACAGAGTCAGCTGCCAGGAAGGACGTGTCTTCATCACTTCCACAGAGACTGTGACAGAAGCAAATAAAACATGAAGAGAAGGCTTCCCAAAACGCCTGGCCTCCCTGAGTGATTGGGCTGGCTATTTAAAATCCTTCAGCTACCGCATGAAGGTTATAAAATGGGAGAGCTGCAATTTCATCCCTTCCACACCGGCTCTGGCGACATAAGGAATTGATGGAGGAAGGGGACATTCTAGCAGGTCTTGACTCCTCAGTCAGCAGGCCTGGTGTGCCTCATTGGCTGTGCTCTAGTTGGGACTGAAATGGCATTTCCATCTCTGGGTTCAGAAAGTTGGGAAATGGTGCCTAAAAGAAAATCGTCACCACCACTAACATTTTGTAGAGTTTTATAATTTCAGAGCATTTGTGCTTTATATCGTGTACCCGTATCTCCTGATTATTGCCCAAGTTTCCTGAGCCACAGTTTGTGACTCTTCTTGACCTTAAGTATTGAAGTTTTCAATAATGGCTGGAGAGTTAATCAAGAAAGTTGTTCAGTTATTTTGGCCCTTTTACCCTTGAAGGAGCATCACTGGATTAGGAGTCAGAAGGATTAGATTTTGAGCCTTAGTGTTTTCATCTGTAAAAGGGGGATAACATTGACCTTGACTGTTGTACATGGATATTGTGACTATCACATGAAATGCATGCAAATAGGTGTTGGATGTCCTAAAACTATGTAAAATAAAGGGAACTTAAACTGGCATTTACTCATAATGCATGTATTTGGCTTCATATTCATGCAATACATATTTTTCACTCTCCAACCCTAAAATTTATCTATCCTTATTCTTCATTGTAATCAGTTAACTTTTATTCATTGCTCAGTGAATAGGTCTTTTATTTTTTTTTCTAAAGACTTTTATTTTTTAGGGCAGTTTTAAATTTACAAAAATATTGAGAGGAAGGTCCATGTACCTTTCACCCCAGCACATGCCTAGCCTCTCCTGATATCAACATGACTCATCAGAATGGTACTTTTTTTTTTTTTACCAAGGATGAACCTATATTGACACATCATAAGCCTTCAAAATCCATAGTTTACCTTAGAGTTCACTATTGGTATTATATATTCTATGGTTTTAGACAAATGTATAATGACACATATCCATCATTATAATATCAAACAGTATTTTCACTGCCCTAAAAGTCCTTTGTGCTCTGCCTTGTTATCTCTCCCTGTCCTCCTGCACCCCTGTCAACCACTGATCTTTTTATTGTCTCCATAGTTTTGCCTTTTCCAGAATGTCATATAGTTAAAATCATATAGTATGTAGTCTTTTCAGATTAGCTTCTTTGATTTATTTTATTTTATTAAAAAAATTTTTTTTTAAATTTTTTGGCTGCATTGGGTCTTCATTGCTGTGCGTGGGCTTTCTCTAGTTGTGGTGAGTGGGGGCTACTTTTCTTTGTGGTGCACGGGCTTCTCATTGCAGTGGCTTCTCTTGTTGCAGAGCATGGGCTCTAGGTGTGTGGGCTTTAGTAGTTGTGGTGCATGGGCTCAGTATCTGTGGTGCATGTGCTCAGTAGTTGTGGCTCGTGGGCTCTAGAGCACAGGCTCAGTAGTTGTGGCGCACGGGCTTAGTTGCTCTGCGGCATGTGGGATCTTCCCGGGCCAGGGATCGAACCTGTGTCCCTGCATTGGCAGGTGGATTCTTAACCACTGTGCCACCAGGGAAGTCCCAGCTTCTTTGATTTAGTTATATGCATTTAAGTTTCCTCCACGTCTATTCATGGTTTGATAGCTTATATCTTTTTTGTAGTGAATAATATTCCATTGACTAGATGTACCACAGTTTGTTTATCCATTCACCTACTGAAGGAATCTTGGTTGTTTCCAGGTTTTGGCCATTAGGAATAAAGCTGCTGTAAACATCCATGTGAAGGTATTTTTGTGAATATAAGTTTTTAACTCCTTTGCAAATACCAAGAATCATGGATTGCTGGATTGTATGGTAAGAGTATGTTTACTTTTGTAAGAAATCGCCAAACAGTCTTACAAAGTAGCTATACCATGTTGCATTCTCACCAGCAATTGCTGTTGCTCCACATCCTCACCAGCATTTGGTATTGTCAGTGTTCTGGATTTTGGCCATTCTAATACCGGTGCATACTGGTATCTCATTGTTGTTTTAACTTGCATTTCTTTGATGACACATGAATGTGGAACATTTTTTCATATGCTTCTTTTTCATCTGTATATCTTCTTTGGTGAGGTATCTGTTAAGGTGTTTGGCCCACTTTTTAATCAAGTTGTTTTCTTATTGTCGAATGTTAAGAGTTTTTTGGTATATTTTAGATAACAGTTCTTTATCAGATGCGTCTTTTGTAAATATTTTCTCCCAGTCCATGGCTAGTCTTATCATTCTGTTGATATTGTCTTTTGCAGAGCATAACTTTTAAATTTTAATGAAGTCTACCTTATTATTTCTTTCATGGATTGTGTCTTTGGTGTTGTATCTAAGTTGTCACCATAGCCAAGGTCATCTAGGTTTTCTCGTATGTTATCTTCTAGGAGTTTTATAGTTTTGTGTTTTACATTAAGGTCTATGATCCATTTGAATTAATTTTTGTGAAAGGTATAAGATCTGTATTTATGTTCATTTTTTGCAAGTGGATGTCCAGTTGTTCCAGTACCATTTGTTGAAGAGACTATTTTCACTTCATTGTATTATCTTTGCTCCTTTGTCAAAGATCAGTTGACTATATTTATGTGGGTCTGTTTCTGGGTTCTCTGTATCTATTTGTTTATCCTTTCACCAATACCATACTGTCTTGAATACTGTAACTTTACTGTAAATTCTGAAGTTGGGGTAGTTGTTCTTCTCAATATTGTATTGGCTAATCTGGGTCTTTTGCCTCTCCATATAAGCTTTAGAATAAATTTGTTGGTATCCATAAAATAACTTGCTGGGATTTCGATTGGGATTACATTGAATCTATAGATCAAATTGGGAAGAACTAACATATTGACAATATTGTCTTTCTATCCATGAACATTGGACATCTCTCCATTTATTTAATTCTTTTTTGATTTCTTAATTCCTTTTCTGATATCCTATGGCAATAATGTTCACTTAGCAATAAATCAAATATTGTTTCATGATACCTTAAATATTATTTTTAGCTTTTATTATCATTTAGCATTTTATGTAACAATAATTCATTCTTTTCCAATTATATTGTAAATGCCATCCTGGTGCAAAATGAATTTTAAAAAGTTTCAATATCCTATCTAATGTCATATGTGGCTCACCTAGGTAAGAATTATTTAAGAGTGACAGCTTTGCTGAGCTTCCTTCTCTTGACACTCCAGCTTTCACTGCAAATGTCAGTGGGGTCAATTTCAGATGTTTCTTAACAACATCTCCCCAAACTCTTTTATGTTGACTTTAATAAAAGCTACAAGAAGATGAGTTGATAGGAGCTGAACTTATACTATAGAATGAACCATGTCGAATTTATTAAGCAGTTGATTTAAGAACATGGTGAGTGTACATGTTGTGTACCATAAAATACATATATGTTAAGTTAAAAAAAAAAAGAGCAGTATGTTTCTGGTTCTGGTGTTTACTACAAAAACAAACAAACAAACAAAACCCCTGTGCTCTGTAGAATACTAGTGAAATCCTGAGCCAGGAGTCATTAAAAAGTATTTTTCTGGTGGATTCTAGTTTGGGGCCTCTGTCTCTTCTCTTTTGGGTGTCAGATTGATTCAGGACAATATGTATACACTGGTTACTTCCTTTGACTAATTGCAGGGGTTTACATAACTGTGGAGAATTCTCCTACAATTCTCTGCTTACAATTGGCTTAAGGTATAGAATTGCCAGCCCTAATTTTCAAAAATGGCAGAAAAAGTATATTCAGGAATTTAGAGACCAGAAAACTTGCTTTCTTTCTTAAACAAGATGTCAGGGTGTGGTATAGAGAGAAGCACATTGGGGCAAATCTTTGTTCAGGTTTTTTCCACCAGAGGCCCGTCAGTTCTTCATGGCAAAGGAACTAGAAGACTTAGTGTGAGGCAGAGGGGATAGCCTTACCTCCAGAGGGAGAAGTTCAGGTTTGGGCTCCCAGAACACAGTGAGTTCACATAGACCTTTGCTGCCCATCCCTTAGGGATTCATCACCTCTGAACCTCTTTCTGGAAGAACTTCCAGAAATCTTTTTCCAGCTCCTTAATGTGGCAAACATGGAAACTTGGATGCCTGTATTGGCAAGGTCCAAACAGAGGAAGCAACCTGTCCAAGTTTATACAGCTGTTAATGGCTGAGCTGGGATCAGAGCCAAGTGAGCTGATTCACCACCTGGGGTTCTGCCCCTTTATGCCACACTTATACTGCCTGGCATGCACTTTTCATTTATCCCTACGTATCTTTTATCTCTCCAATAAAACTGCATTCATTTCACACTTACTGAGCACTTATTGTGTGGCAGGCACTGTACTAGCTGCTTTGTGGCTATAAAGATGATTAAAATTTGGTTCTTGGAGTTCATGAACTTCTAGTGTAGTGAGGGACATAAGTAGAGACCCATTTACAGTGTGAGACTCGATGGGAAGAGGTTGGGTGCTATGGGATGATGGTGAAAGATGCCATCTTGGTCTGGAGGATTCAAGAAGGCTCTACCATGAGGTTTGAGCCTTATGGGCAGAGAGACTACCTTACACAACTTTGTATTCTTCACAGAGAATGCACAGCATGATAGGAGCCAGGAAAGCTGCACTAGCACAGTCATGGGAGACCTCTCAGAACTTCTTGTTTTAGAATTTAGAGAACTAGTACAACCTGCTCTTGACCTCTGCCTTGAAGGATACTGGAGAGCAGATAGTTTTCATTCTCCTTCCCCTCTTATTTTTTTGTCTTTCTCATGCCACTCAGTTCTTCTGGGCTCTTCTCCAAAGTTTCGATGAAGATTAAAAATTGATTTTTGAGCCAGGATGTGTCACTAGCTGGGAAATGAGAGGCCAGTGAATCACATCAGGAGGCCGCGAGTTTCTTGCTTGCACTGGCTCCATGGCTGGACTGCTCCCAGTACTGCTGCAGGAATGAGAGGAAGTTATGGGGCAGAAAGCATTGCATCTTAGGGCCTTCTTTCTAAGGCAGTTTTGAAGCATCCACAGTCCAATCAGGAAATTCAGAGAAAGGAATGGAATCGATGACAGGGACGTTAGGAATACATTCTTTCCCATTGACACCTTCTCCCTGGGGTACAGGCCTGTGGAGTGGTTTGGAACAGAGAGAGCTCCCTGGGTGCCTGGACTGGAAAAGACTAAGATTTGGCCTGGGGCCCCATCAGGTTCCAGAAGCCATTGGTGAACACCAGATTACCAGGGGGACAGTCTGATGGAGTCTCTGCCCCCAGAGCTAGGCACCCATTAATCTGTACTGGGTGTCCACAGCAGGAGGCTGATCTAAACTAGGTGGAGGGG
Organism: Balaenoptera physalus; assembly: GCF_965194825.1. NCBI lineage: Eukaryota > Metazoa > Chordata > Mammalia > Artiodactyla > Balaenopteridae > Balaenoptera > Balaenoptera physalus. The sequence goes on along the minus strand of NC_138882.1, from coordinate 94,908,948 downwards.
GTTGATGAGGGCAAAGCTGGTAGAATCACTGGGTTTAAGTCAACTTCATTCTTCTCTTAATAGGTTGACCTTCAGACCAAGTGCACATACCTAATTTCTCAAGGCTAAGAAGGACTTCATGTAGCTGCTGGGTGGTTGGAATCAAGAACCTCTAAAGCTTTTTCCTTCTCAGAGATCTGGGATTCCATAAAAAGAAAGCCAATTTATCTTCTTTTCTATCTTTGTCACTATGTTGTAATCCTGACTTACTAGCTGTGGAACCCTGGTCTCTTACCTTCTCTAAGTGTCAGTATCTTTCTTTGTAAAATGGGTGTAATACTTTCTACTGCCCTTGGTTGTCAGAGGGACTAATTGAAATAATATATGTGAAGGTTCATGATTACGCTTCATAGGATAAAATTTCCTCCCTTCCTTTGCTTCCTCTCTCCAATATCTTACAAAGATACTGGTGCAGTCAAGCATGTAACTGAAGTCAGTCTTATATAATGATGATACTGCCTAGGTGAAAAAGCACTAAGACCCTCCTTGCCCTACCCCAGACAAAAATTTTATCTCTCATTATACCTTGTGATAATGATTGTGATAATGCTTGGTGTGGTGCCATTAGTCATTGTTTTTGTCATATGATATCATACTGTACATATTAGTCATTAAAATCTTAATAGGAACTAATTTTAAAAACATAGGTTCTTAAGATTGGAAGTCACTTTGTCCAACTCTCATGCCCCCAAATTATTCAAGAAGGTTCATCCAGACTCTGGATGAATTGAATAATTCTAATGATAAAGAGCTCACTATTTTATTGAGGTAGCCCATTCCATTGTGATGCATCTGAAATTGATTAGACATTCTTTTACAAGTTGAAGTAAAACTTTGTTTTACTTTGTTTTGTCCCCAAAACTTTGTTTCATTGGCCTGAGTTTTGTGAAATAGAGCAAACAGGAGTAAATCTGCTCCTTCTTTCATTTGTCAGCACTTTAAATATTTAAAGATAGAGATCTTCTCTTTTCCAATCTCTAAACATGGTTTAACTGTTTCTCCCGTAACTGTTTCTAAATCCTTTACAATCCAGGTTGCTCTTCTCTAAAGATGTGCACATTTTCCAGTGTTCTCCAAATGTGTGACCTGAATACTACCCCAGGAGGGTTCTAATAGTGTGGAGGCCAGAAGGTTAAAATCTCCTTTGGTCTGGATTTAGGCTGATAGCATTACAGTTTTTTTAAAAATCAGGTTGCATAATTGCTTACTATTTAGTGTCTGATAAATTAAAACCTCAAGACTTTTCCACAGAAACTGCTACTGTTGCCAAAATCTTGGCTTTCTGTACACCAATGCCAAACAGAAATACAGAGACAGAGTTATGGAGGAGAAAGAAAGAGTGGCTTTATTTCTTTGCCAGGCAAAGGGGGAACACAGCAGGCTAGTGCCTCAAGAACTGTACCCCCTTCCCTGGGGAATAGGGAGAGGTTATATAGTCAGAACTCAGTTGCCAGAGTTATGTGATAAGGATCAAGGCAGTAAGGTCTTGCATTCTTCTTCTGCAAAGTTTCAAAAGGGTGGGGTTGTCAACAAGATTAGGGTGTGTGTAGGGTCTCAGGTGGTCAGGGTCTCCTTTTTAAAAATATTTATTTATTTATTTATTTATTTTTGGCTGCATCGGGTCTTCATTGCTGCATGCGAGCTTTCTCTAGTTGTGGCGAGCAGGGGCTACTCTTCATTGTGGTGCACAGGCTTCATGGGCTTCTCATTGCGGTGGCTTCTCTTGTTGCAGGGCATGGGCTCTAGGTGCACGGGCTTCAGTAGTTGTGGCATGCGGGCTTCAGTAGTTGTGGCTCATGGGCTCTAGAGTGCAGGCTCAGTAGTTGTGGCACATTGGCTTTGTTGCTCCGTGGCATGTGGGATCTTCCCAGCCCAGGGCTCGAACCCGTGTCCCCTGCATCCAGGGCAGGCGGATTCTTAACCACTGCACCACCAGGGAAGTCCAGGGTCTCCTAACCTTGATGAGCTTCTCTGGTCCCTTTAATCTTGCCTCAGGAGGTTTCGTGGCTGCTCCTCCCTTGATTAACAACTGTTCGAATCTCCCCTTTGGAACTCAGGGAAGGTCATGGAGGCTGAAGTCTTGCCTACAAGAAATGGGGGACAAAAAGGCCTCTGTGTCCGGGAGCCCCACAGGGCCCTGCTCAGCATCACTGCCAAATTGGGCCTTTCCTGGATTAGACTATTATATTAAGCAATTAAATATTTTAATCTAAATGCATATAATTTTATTATTAGTTAAAAATCTCTCCCTCCCCCTTATGTTTGTTTCAGGCCACTGTTCTTGTTTCTTCACTGAATCTTAATTTGTCAGTCTACAAATTAGATGTTCTTTCTAGCTTTGTATCATCCAAAAGTTTAAATAAGCAGGTCCAATGACAGAGCGCTTTAGCCCAATACTGAAGACTTTTCTAAAACTGGCACCTATACAGTCATCCCTGAGTAAGTTTGCTAAACTAAAATTGTTTAACAGTTCTGTCATTTAGCCTAAAATATTGAGAGCTCCCTTGCCTGGCTGCTTCCATAGTCATTTATTTAGTAAGGGAAAGTTCATTTGTTAATAATCTGAGTGGGGCTCTTACAATGCATATGCTTGGTAGACAATACTAATCAGTATAAGGTTTCTGGACGCCTGTGATGCTATTTACCCAGGTGGACTGATGCAGGAATCATTGCTCTGGCCTGGAGGCAATATACTCAGTCACTGAATAGTACAAACATTGTGAAATGCACATGAGAAATTTTTGATTTGCCTTATTGTCTCAGAAGATTGAGGAAGAGCTGACTGGACTCAATTCTGACAACAAAAGGAATCCTGACCCACCCAATGTCCAGGATGCCCAGTCTTCAAGGACTTCTCTGTTGTCTTGTCCCATAAACCAGCAATTGTACAAGAGACTTCTGCAATTGTGAAAAACTTTTAAGAAATTCAAGGACTTGGACAATAGGGGAAGGGGGAGGTATAGTCATTGGGAGGAAACCTAAGACAAAGGAAATTTTGAACACTGGACTCCATGTTGAGAGAAGTAGACCAGGGACTGAGGGCAGAGGGAGAAGGAGGTTGTGCTATATGATTATTTTCCCAAGACCACAGACTTAGCTTGGGCAGTTGAGTTGATTCTTTTCCCCATCAACTGGTATGCATTATTATAAGAGACCGGGGTGAAGCAGTCACTACTCTCAGATCTGATCCCATATATTTGAAATCTTTCAGCATACTAGGGAGGCCAGTTATGAGGGTCCTAGCCTCCTTTTGAAACATTTACCAACTTACCAGAAATGTGGAAAACAGGATCTTTGAGTGAAAGGATCATATTTTCATGTAACTTGTGAAAGCCAAGGAAGGGGACTTCTTGTTGAAAATGGCATATGGCATGCATGTCCCAATACAGCTTCTCAAAATATCCCAATGACATAAATACCCCTGAAAGACCAGGAAAAATACCCCAACTAAACTAAAATAAACTAAAAATGATGGATAACCTAATCCTAGGCTCTAAGAAGAATCTCTTAAGTATCAGGGAGGTGGAAGAAAATTGGAGGAATAAATCCTGTGTATGTTTCATGAAGTTAAGTTTTCACTTAACTTCACGAAACAGAACACCTGTGAAAAAAAGTCACATCATAATCCCTTGATCAGTCAGAGGCTGAGGATTTTCACAAACTGGAAAACAGGAAAATATTCCTTTAGGGCATGGGGTAGTACACTTTGAGATTTCCTAAAAACTGTTCTTCTACAGTCAACCATATTTCACTATTTGTAGACAGACAGATATAGTCTCATCAGTTATGAAAATGATATTACTGAATGTATTGGGAAAAGCTACTGAACCCCTAGAAAATAGCTACAATGACAAAAATGGACAGGAATTGAGGAAGAGAATAAAGGGGAGACTTGGAGAAACCTGTGGTGGAATATTGCGTTTAAACAGATGTTCTCATGCTCGCTTCGGCAGCACATACCTAAACAGATGTTCTCATAAGTAGAGTAGGTGTAGTCAGAGAGGGAGAACAATGTTGATTAAGAGTACATGATGGAAACTATAGATTTTCTTGAACCATGTTTGTTTAAAGTATTAGAGCCTTGGACAGTGATTATAGGTGAAGATGCCACTGAAGCTGAACTAGATGAAAGTCTGTTAAAAATTGTAGCAACTTGAACTGTGAATATCAACCTCTCCTTAAGCTATAACCTGAGGAGAGGAGTCACCCATTAGCCTAGGAGTTAGAGTACAGCTAAAGACAATTCATACACCCTGTTGTTTGCAAAGATTCAGAATATGTAGATCCTGCCTTATATGAGAATGGGTGAAGAGAAAAATTGTCCATGGAAACTTTCTAAAAAATACTATAGAACAAAGAAAATTTAACATAATTGTGGAAATTCAAGAAAGAGGACTTCTGTTTCTCATGAGATGGCAGAGATTGGAGAAAGTCTCCAAGTTTAGAACATCTAAAGTTGCTGAATAATTTATTTAAATGCTTTGCTGAGTTGGTGGGAGAGTAAAAGAAATATTCAGAACCTAGAAATGACAAGAAAGTTCTGGACAGCATTTGTACACAGGCATATGTGGATCCTTAGTTTTCTAGAGCTTAGATTTTAACTGGGTGGAATACAGAGCCTATGTAAGGTGGGAGACAAGTCAGATCTGAGATTCCTTCAAAAGCAACATCACTGAAGGACAACATCCTTAGTGATAAATTAGGGGGAACAAACAATGCCACAGAGGTAAATAGTAGGGATACTTTAATGTCTTGGCTTTGATTCTGAGGGGAGGAAAATAATGCAAACATCCCTATCCCAAGCTTACCTTCCCATGTATCTGGGACCAAAATTCACAACAACTCTAAGACTAGGAAACCAACCTCCAAGCCAAATGCTTATTCTAAAGAGGTTTCAAGATTAGTTGTCCACCCAGGTCCCTGAAAGAATCAAATGAAAATCGCCTCTGTGGGAATATTTTTCAAATTTCAGAACTCAAAAATTACTATAGATAAATTCCAAGGAATATGAACTTATAAATACACACACACACACACACACACACACACACACACAAATAAACCACCATGTGGTAGAATCAGAAGACACAAGGACCACAAAACAGAGGACAAAGCTTGAATATAGTGACATTGTCAAAAATAGAATGTAAACTATTTTTAATAAGCTTGAAGAAAAAAGAGGGCATTTCAAATGTTACAAAAGGGAAGAAGATTATAAAGAGTGACTGAAAAGAATTGAAAAGGAACCAAATAGAATTTCAAGTTGAGATTAGAAATTCAATGTGTGGATTAAAGAAGTTAAAGAACAGTTTAGAATCACCTAAAGACAAAATTAGTGAATTGAAGGATAAACTGAAGACCTTACCCAGAATGATGCACAGAGAGCCAAGAGAATAAAAAGGGAGGGGGGCAGGTACTGGGAATTATGGAGGTTAGCATGAGAAGGTATGCCATTATCCTAATCAGAGTTCCACAAGGAAAAATTAGAGAATGGGTGGTGGTAAGGAGCAATATTCAAAGAGATAATGACTGAGAATTGTCCATCCCTGATAAAATATATCAATTCTTATATTCAGGAAGTTCATGTAGGATGAATAGAAAGAAATCCACACCTAGATACATAATAGTCAACTGTTGAATAACAAAATGAAGATCTTAAAAGCAGCCAAAAGATAGATCAATAGTCTGCAAAAGAATGCTAATTAGACTTAAGTAGACTTTTAAACAGGAGCAATGACAATGAGAAAACAATGGAAATATATCTTCTAATTATAAATCTAGAATTCTATCCCTAGCAAAATCATCTGTCAAAAATGAGACTAAAAACAGTTTCACAAAAACTGAGAGTTTACTACTAAATCGTTCTTATTAAAAGAACTCTAAAGAGTATACTTAAGGTAGAAAGAAAATAAATGGAAAAACAAGCTCTGAGATGCAAGAAGAAATGGTGAACAAAGAAAATTACAAATGTGGGAAAATATAAATAACCATCAACTAAATAAAACAATTATAGTAATGTCTAATCTTGAGGATTAAAAAAAGATAAAACTAAAACCATGGGGAAAACCACATGTAAATGGGGGGAGGGGTTTGTGATTAGCATTACAGTGTTCTAAGCTCTGTATTCAGGAGGATGGAAGGAATACCGCTTAACTTTAGACTTTTTAAAAGCTATATTGTGCATGTTGAAATTTCTAGGGTAACCAACAAAAGAATAAAAATTGTAATGATTTTAAATTAGATGAATAAAAATATTTTATTATTTACAATAAATATCAATGGACTAAATTTCCCAGTGAAAAGTCAAACGTCAGGTTTCAGGAAATAAAAACAAAAGCAAAATCCAGTTATATACTGTTTATAATAGATACATCAAAATTTAAGGACACAGCAAGGTTAAAAATAAGAGAGTAAAGAAAGATACAACAGGTAAATACCAAACAAAGGAAAGAGGGGATAAGTAAAATAATATAGATTTAAAGGAAAAAACATAGCTCAAGGTAAAGATATTGTCATAATTTATAAATGGTTCAGTTTACCAGGGAGGTAAAACAATACTAGATTAGTATACATATAATAACTATACATAACTATATAACTGTTTCTTTATCATCTATCTTTGTTATCTATCATCTGTCTAATTACTATCATAATGGGAGATTTTAATACATATTTTTTCAGTAATTGATAGTCAAACCAACAAAAATTAGTAAGGATATGAAATATTTGAATAACAATTAACAGTACACCTAAGAACTGCAGAGTGTTTATTTTAAACACACATGAAACATTTGAAAGTTTGAACACATAAAGCAAGTCTTAAAATAGTTAAAAGGATCAGCATCCTAGAGAATACAATCTGAGCACAAAATTAGAAATCAGTAACAAATATTATTTGTTTGGGGAAAAAAGACCCATGGATCAAAGATAAAGAGGAAATTAAAAGTTACTTAGGGGGCTTCCCTGGTGGCGCAGTGGTTAAGAATCCGCCTGCCAACGCAGGGGACATGGGTTCGAGCCCTGGTCTGGGAAGATCCCACATGCCGTGGAGCAACAGCCTGTGTGCCACAATTACTGAGCCTGCACTCTAGAGCCCGCAAGCCACAACTACTGAGCCCACATGCCACAACTACTGAAGCCCACGGGACCAGAGCCCGTGCTCCGCAACAAGAGAAGCCACCGCAATGAGAAGCCCGTGCACCACAATGAAGAGTAGACCCCACTCTCCACTATCAGAGAAAAGCCCATGTGCAACAACGAAGACCCAATGCAGCCAAAAACAATAAATAAATTTAAATAAATAAAAAGAAATAAAATAAAATTATTAAAAAAAAGTTACCTAGAACTGAATAATATTGAAATAATACACATTAAAATGTGTGGATGGAGGGGATTTATGGGAAGTAATGGCTGCATAGTTTTAGTATCTTTCTTAATACCTACATAAAAGAGCAGAGAGAGAAACTGGATAGTAAAACCAAAAGCCCAGGGATAACATTTGCAGCCAAACTAAACAATATTTCCTCGAATCCTGAAGTAAAATTACAAGTATCATCACTCCAGCCACAAGATAAGCATGGTATCAGTGGCTGTCTGAAAAGAAGAAATGAGCTCAAGAAGTCCCTGCTAAGGCCTGAAGGAGCTGGAGCAGAACTTTCAAAACAGACCTGCCAAGACTTCCTTCTAAGGCAGACCCCACACTCAGGAGGAACTGCTGGGAGTAGAATCAAAATTGAGCAGGATAAAGGCAATGGAGACAAAGGAAAGAGAAGGCTCAGATAAGGGTAGAGGAGACAAGTGGATCCAGGAAATCTCTTAGAGCAATTAACCATATTTTTTTTTTTAACACAACATGAAAATAGTAGAAGAGGAAGCTCTGTGAAATTAGAAAATCTACCCTGAACCACATCTTCTTCTGAAACTGAACAACAGAAATGCATTGAGGTTTAATTCCATACCATAAAAATGAGCAACAAGAAAATAACCAGGTCAAAACTCACAGGAAGTTATTGTATGAAAAAATAGAATATGGAACAGAATAACAAACCTATAGGCCCTGAATGCACACTAGAGTGTGAAATAAAACCAAAACTACAATCTACTATTTCAAAATGAGCTAATGTATAAATGTTAATTTTCTGATTTTGATGGTTGTACTGTGGTTATATAGAAGAATGTTATTTTTAAAAGGAAATACAAATTAATGAATTTAGGCATGCTGGGAGCATCAGGCTGGCAACTTATTTCCAAATTGCTCAGGAAAAAAAAAAATCTTTGCATAGTACACACAACTTTTTTATAAGTTTGAAATTGTCTAAAAATTAAAATCTTCAAAAATAGAAAGAGGAAAAGAATTTCAGATGAAGTGACAAATATTGAAACTAGACAAAGAAGATAAAACATATGAATAATAACAGTCCCTTAAGAAGAAACCCAAAGCAAGGACACAAACAAATACTATTATAAAAACTGTAAATCAAGAAAACATTTTTGAAAAAAATTGTAGATATGAGAAGAGTAAACTGTGTAATTGAGAATATTGACCCAGAATAACCAACACTGAGACATGTACAAATACAATTATTGGACTTTAAAGAAAAATATTTTAGGCATCTACACAAAAAAGCCTATGATTTATAAAGAAAATTAGAGGTATTATCAGACTTTTTGACAGCAGAGCTTTATGCTGAAAGAAGAATAACATTTTAGATACCATTTAATTTTATATTAAAGAAAATATGAAGGAAGCGTTTTATATCCAGCAAAACTGTCTTTCAAGTAAAAATATCAAAAACTGTTATAAACACATACAAGAACTCAGAGAATATTGTCCTCATGAACGCTTCCTGAAGAGTCTTCTAGAGAAAAATCTAAATGATTAGAGAGACATTATCAGAAGTGCTGCCACCTGACCTCTATTACATCAGGGTCCTATCATCTCCATTGCCACCAGCAAGCTAAGTTGTATAACAACCTCTTTTGCTATCAGCCCTGGCCTACAGAGGAGAACCTCCAATGAGCTTTATGGCTATGCTGGTGCCTATTTCACCAGTGTATCCCCTATGGCCTTTGCCAATAGTGTGTAAATTATGTTCCAATGGAAGATAATCATCTAGCAGGTCTTCTAGTTGTACACAGTATATCCATGCCACCATGCCTGACTTCTTGAGATTTTTAATTTCTTCATCTGCCATCTGTCATGGCAAGTCTAACATTTCAACTCTGCTTCATGTGAGCTATTCCTTTTTCAATGCTTCTAGAAGCCCTTCTAGTAAGGAGTGTGGACCATTTCCTGAGGTCCTTGTCAGTATATTAAGTCCTGTGTCTCAGTAGAATGCTTCCAAGTCAATGAATCATTTCCTATTCAATTTTATATTCTAGACTCTTGATCAGTCACTCTTAGAATACAGTCCCAAGCAAGCTTCTTCTGGAATAGGCTGGCTAGGTATTGAAGCTCCACTTCTTCCCTTACTAGGCCTAGCACACATCCTGCTGGGTTTTGCTGCAGCTCGACCCTAGTTCTAGGAATAGTGAATGGCTAGTAGAGGAGATGGGGTGGCTACTGGGAGAGACATATATTAATTTGCACAGATAAGAGCTCTGTACCCTCTTCCAACAAGAGGGTGCGGAGGAAGGTAAGGGGACCATGCTGACTTTTAATAAGAAGGAGTGGGCTACATTTGCAAGCTCAGAAGCTTCAGAGGAGTCTTAGTAGTCAAAATCTTTAGGCCCAATGACTCAGATGTCCCTATCCCATGTTTCAAGCCCCAGATTTTCCTAAACAAGGCCCTAATTTTGTCATAACAGACCTATCTGGTTGTGCATTTAACTATCTTTGAAATTCAGCAACTCTGACTATTAAGTGATAAGAAGAGATGAGAGCTTCTTTGTAAGCATCCAAAGAGGCCCTCTGGCTTTCACAACTGACTCTCAAGTGTCTGTTATCCTGTTCCTTATCTTCTATAGATAATTCATGCTGCTTAGCAACAGCTATCTAATCCTGTAATCTTATAGCTACTATTTTCTCCATACATCTCAAACAACTGATACATTATTAGCCTGCTAGCACATTCCCTTTCCTCAGTACATTTTCCCAATTCATCACAACTGAAAATTTTAACAAATGGATTATCACCTGTGCCAGGGACTGTTGGTATAAAACCTACCATCAGTGATGGGATCTTCATTGCCAGACAAACAGTGAGTGATTCAGCTTCAAAATACCATCTTCTTGTCTGTTTTCTCTGATCACTTCTGATACTAACTGTTGTAGGTTGGGTTCTTCAGAAGCATAAGTAGACATTGAGATAGAGATTGGGGTACAAGGTGTTTGTTAGGAATCAACACGTGTGAAAGGAAGGAGGAGAAAGCAGAATTGGGCAGAGGAAGAAGTCTATCATGCAAGGCCAACAGAACCTTGCTCAACTTGGTAGGAAACTCTGGAGCTAGTATTGACCATCAGAGTGTCTGCCATTAGGCCAAAGAGACCAGGCCTTTGTACCCTACCTCGCTTAATCACATGGTCAAGCCTGCATTAGGAAGGGCATAATTTCAGGAAGGCAGCTCTCTGCAGCTGAGGTAGATCCAGCTGTGGGCTGTCTACAATCCAACTCCCTGCAGCTGGGCAGCAAGTCCTTCCTTGAAGGGGGATCTGGGTGGTACATCATACGTAATGGCTATAGCCTTTGACAGTCGATACTTAGGATGACCACAAAAAATTCAGTTAGAATGATGATAGCATATGCAAATATATTTTAAAATCATAATTGGTGGTAGTAGTAGTAATATTATTATCCTGAGGCAAGTATGTATGAAATATGAGATAAAACAAATGAATAGTAATGGGATGTTGCAATTCTCTTACCCTTTGTATCCTTGAGGGGAAAAACAATTTATATATATATATATATACATATATATATATATATATATATATATGTATATATATATATATATATATATACATATACATACAGACACAGACACACACACACACACACACACACATATAGTGAAGATTGGAACTGAAATTAATGCAATTGGAAACTAAGATAGTAAACCAATAAAGCCTAAGCTTAGTCATTGGAAAGAATTATAAAATTTAAAAATCTCTGACAAGATTGATCAAGAGAAAAGGAGAGATGATGTATGTAAATAATAACATAAAAGGTAAGAGAATATAATGAAAAACTTTATGCTAATAAAATTTTTTTAACATCTTTATTGGAGTATAATTGCTTTACAATGGTGTGTTAGTTTCTGCTTTATAACAAAGTGAATCAGCTATACATGTACATATATCCCCATATCTCCTCCCTCTTGGGTCTCCCTCCCACCCAACCTATCCCACCCCTCTAGGTGGTCACAAAGCACCGAGCTGATCTCCCTGTGCTATGCAGCTGCTTCCCACTAGCTATCTATTTTACATTTGATAGTATATATAAGTCCATGTCACTCTCTCACTTCGTCTCAGCTTACCCTTCCCCCGTCCTGTGTCCTTAAGTCCATTCTCTACATCTGCGTATTTATTCCTGTCCTGCCTCTAGGTTCTTCAGAACTTTTTTTTTTTTTAGATTCCATATATATGTGTTAGCATACGGTATTTGTTTTTCTCTTTCTGACTTACTTCACTCTGTAGGACAGACTCTAGGTCCATCCACCTCACTACAAATAACTCAATTTCGTTTCTTTTTATGGCTGGGTAATATTCCATTGTATATATGTGCCACATCTTTATCCATTCACCTGTTGATGGACACTTAGGTTGCTTCCATGTCCTGGCTATTGTAAATAGAGCTGCAATGAACATTGTGGTATATGACTCTTTTTGAATTATGGTTTTCTCAGGGTATATGCCCAGTAGTGGGATTGCTGGGTTGTGTGGTAGTTCTATTTTTAGTTTAAGGAACCTCCATACTGTTCTCCATAGTGGCTGTATCAATTTACATTCCCACAAACAGTGCAAGAGGGTTCCCTTTTCTCCACACCCTCTCCAGCATTTATTGTTTGTAGCTTTTTGATGGCCATTCTGACTGGTGTGAGGTGGTACCTCATTGTAGTTTTGATTTGCATTTCTCTAATGATTAGTGATGTTGAGCATTCTTTCATGTGTTTGTTAGCAATCTGTATATCTTCTTTGGAGAAATGTCTAGGTCTTCTGCCCATTTTTGGATTGGGTTGTTTGTTTTTGATATTGAGCTGTATGAGCTGCTTGTAAATTTTGGAGATTAATCCTTTGTCAGTTGCTTCATTTGCAAATATTTTCTCCCATTCTGAGGGTTGTCTTTTTGTCTTGTTTATGGTTTCCTTTGCTGTGCAAAAGCTTTTAAGTTTCATTAGGTCCCATTTGTTTATTTTTCTTTTTATTTCCACTTCTCTAGGAGGTGGGTCAAAAAGGATCTTGCTGTGATTTATGTCATAGAGTGTTCTGCCTATGTTTTCCTCTAAGAGTTTTATAGTGTCTGGCCTTACGTTTAGGTCTTTAATCCATTTTGAGTTTATTATTGTGTATGGTGTTAGGGAGTGTTCTAATTTCATTCTTTTACATGTAGCTGTCCAGTTTTCCCAGCACCACTTATTGAAGAGGCTGTCTTTTCTCCATTGTATATTCTTGCCTCCTTTATCAAAAATAAGGTGACCGTATGTGCATGGGTTTATCTCTGGGCTTTCTATCCTGTTCCATTGATCTATATTTCTGTTTTTGTGCCAGTACCATACTGTCTTGATTACTGTAGCTTTGTAGTAGAGTCTATGCTATAAAATTCAAAAACTTATATGAGTGGGAAAAAGTCCTGGATTCAATGTTGTGAAAACTTACCAAAACTGATCCAAGAAAAAATAGAAAATATGAATGTTCATAGAAATGATTTAAGGAATTAAGTTTTAAGGGATTTTCCTAAAAAGAAAACACCACATTCAGACTATTTTATAGGTAAGCCCCCTAAAGTTTCCTGTGTCATCACTTCTATTCAATATTTTGCCAGAGGGCCTAGCCAGTAAATAAGACAAGAATTATAAAGAAACTTATGGAAAGGAATATGTGAAACTATTTTCAGATGATAATGTTCTCAATATAGAAAACTAAAATATATAATCTGCAGGAAAATTATTAAAATTAATAAAAATTTATGAAGTTTGCCAAATATGTAAATGTCTGTTGTGTGTCTATACAATGGCAATGTCCAGTTAGAAAATGCATTCATATTGAAGTTTAAGGGAGGCCAATTGATAGCACCCTTCTTTGCAACCTGAGTTCTGAACCAGGCAAAAAGAGTAGGCACATAAATGCTGAAACACTATTGTCAAAAACGTTGATTGTGGAAAATATGGCTTATATCCATGTATAAGGAGAGATTCATAATCCTCAATTCCAGAATTAGACAGCCTTATCCAATGAGTCACTCATAGCGTAGGAACTCCAAAGACCTCTTCTATAGGGGATGAGTTATTTCTGTTAAGCTTTATGCATGCCTTAGGGTAATCAAGACCACATGTTCTCATAGGTAGAGCAGCTCACAAGAGGAAGAGAAGAAGGGGCGGGGCAAAAAAAGCTAAGTTTATCCTTCCAAACCATTATTAAGATTATGTTGCTTCTTCTCTCTCAGGGCCAGCGTGAGTGAGGGGTGGAGACAGGCCAGGATTATTTCACAGGTGAAGTTCCCTCCTCATAGAAGGAAATCCTCAGAGCAGGGAAGGAGTTTCTCCTTCTTCCCCACAAAAAAGAATTTATAATATTACCCTTCCCACATACACCAAAAAATGTTCAGCCCCTAGGAAGAGATTTAATAAAAGTTATACAAGATCTTTATGTAGAGATGTATAAAAATTTATTGAAATACATTGAGAAAGACCTAAATAAATGTCCATATTTATTTGACATGAGACATATCATGGTCACAGACAAGAAGACTCAACGTTATAAAGTTGTTAATTTTCCTAAAAATCAGTCCACAGATTCAATGTAGTTCTAATAAAATTATAAACAGGGGTTTTGAGGAATTTGAATAGCTATTTCTAAAATTAATGTGGATGAACTAAAGGTTATAAATAGCAAATACACTCCTGAAGAAAAATGACAAGGTAAGAGGACTTGTTCTACCAGACCAAGTCTTATTTCAAGCTATGAGACAAGCTATTAAGACAGAGTGGTTTGGGTAAAGGGATAGGAAAATAGCCCAAATGGAACAGAATAGAGAGCCCAGAGGCAAACTTATATGTTTCTGATTAAAAAAAAAAAAAAAATTTTATGAAAAGCTGGCATTGAAGATCAATTGGGAAAAGATGAACCATTTAAGAGATATCACTGAGACAACTGTTATCTATGTGGAAAAATAATTGGATCTTATATACACAAATGCAGGACTTCAGGGAGAAACTGTGCAATTTTTAGGGAAAAATATAGAAAAATGTCTTTTGACTTTGGGAGTAGCAAAGGATTTCTTAAAAGAGATTCAAAGGGGCAAACCTTATAAAAATTAGATTGATCAATTTGACTGCATTATAACTAAGAACTTTTTCTTTCAAAAGAAAGTAAAAAAATAAGCCATAAATTGTTAGAAAATAGTCGCAACTTATCAACCAATAAAGAATTAGTATATAGTTTATATCACAAATACCTATGAATTAATAAAGAAAGATAAACAAAACATTAGAAAAAATGGACAAAAGACATGAACAAGCATTTCACATTAAAGAAACAACACTAGTTAACGTATGTGCAAAGATGCTCAACTTCATAAGGAATATCACAATTAGGCAGCAATTCATATTGCCCAGATTTATAAAATTAACAAACCTTACAATACTAAGTACTGTTGAGGATGTGGAACAATGGTAACATTCAGACACTGCTAGTAGGAGTATAAATTGATGCAACTTCCTTGGAAAACTCTTTGGTGTTCCTTGGTATAAAGATGTGAATATCCTGTGATGTAGGAATTTCACACCAATATATAATATTTCCTAGAGAACTTGCACAGGTGCACCAGGGACCATGAATGAGATTATGATTGTAACCTTATTTGCCACAGCAAAAACTGGAAACAATGCAAAGTTCATCAACACTAGAGTGGATGAATACATTGTAGTACATTCATGTGATGAAATACTATACCAAAGTAAAAATGAGTGAACCACAACTATATGCACTAAATAAATTTCATGTTGAGTTAAAAAGTCATGAAAGAGTACAAATGTTATGATTCAGTTTGCATAAAGATAAAAAGGCAAAAAAAAAAAAAAAAGATAAAAAGACCCAAGGCTCAGGACTTCCCTGGCAGTCCAGTGGTTAAGACTCCACACCTACCACTGCACGGGGTGCGGGTTTGATTCCTGGTCCGGGGACTAAGATCCCACGTGCCGCGTGGTGTAGCCAAAAAAAAAAAAAAAAAAAGGCCCAAGGCTCCAGGTTGCCTTTAGCCCTGGCAAAAGAATCACATGGGCCAACCTGATGCCCTGGAGTTCTACACTGGGGTTTGAAGCCAAAGCCTCAGAGAAGAAATGAGCATTCATTCATTCATTCATTCATTATTATGTTCCTACTCCGGACCAGGCACCGGCGGGAAAAGTGACAAAGTAGACTAGGTATTTGTCCTTATGGATTAATAGGGAAGACAAAATTAAATAATTATACAAATACATATATAATTACAAAATGTGGTAAGTGCTGTGAAAGGAAAAGCAAAGAAAGCAGTGAGAGTGTAATGAGAGTCCTTCACTGAGGTTTCATTTAAACTACTTAAGTTGAATGTCACTAACACAGTGCCTGCCACATGGAAAGCACCTAATATATATTTTTTGAGCGATTGCTACTTCTGCCTATTCTATTCATTCAACAAATATGTATCGGGAATATTCTCTGTGCTAGGTATTATTACGGGTGCTGGAGATACAGCAGTATCTCCTTGTAGAGACCTGGTCATAAAACCAAGCAAGTAAGTAAATTATATACTACATTTGAAGGCGTTGAGATCTATTGAGAAAGGTAATGCAGGAAAGGGGGAGTAGAGAGTATTGGGAGGGTGTTGGAATTTAAAATAAGGTGGTCAGCAAAGGCTTTGTTTCCTTAAGAATGTGGCATTTGAGTAAGGCTCACAGGTGGGATAGGAGCAAGAAAAAATGATCAGTCTACAAAGGTAAGTATAGATACAGTTAAGGGGAAATTGAGACCCAATTTAGGTAAGAAGAAGTAGTTACTTTCAGTTCAAATTTCCAAGCCCAGAGAACATTCATCCTAGAATGCATATAGAATCACTCACACTAAAACAGAGACATATAAATAATCTTTTAAAAAATAGAAAAAGATAGATTCTGGCACTGACCAACTGGTTAGATTTCTCTGTGTCCTTGGCAGAATTCTAGAATGCATTAACAAACAGGTGATGTGTGAGCATTTAGACAAGGAAACAGTTATTGGCGCCCAAATATACCCTATTACATAATATGCCCCAATATCCTTTTTTGTTCTTTGTGTGTGCAGCACAGATTCCATGGGCAACTAATCTGAAATTCTACATAGAATATCACTCTAACTAGAGTTTCACAATGCGCATTAGCTTATTAAGAGCTCCACAGTAAATGAATTAGTTTAATTTTTTTAAACTCAAGAACCACTCAAAAACAAAAACCAAAAAACTATTATCTGGCAGAAGGAGTATTCCATTAAACACACTTGAAGATACACTAAGTTAGAAGAAAGGATGAAAGATGGGATTAGACTAGACAGTGGAGGGGTTTTGGAGCAAGACTGGACTGGAGTAGGCTAGACTAGCCCTCTGTGAGAACCAGGAACAGCTGGGGGTAAGTGGTGTAGGGGGAGCCAGACTGGCTTAAAGGGCCAGAGGGAGAGCAGGCAAGCACAAGAGCAGACATAGATTCTTTAAGAACAAGTCATCCCAAACTAAATCATTTTTGATGGGTTTATAGAACTTGCAGATCAAGGGTATGCTGTAGACGCAGTGCATTTTGATTTCAGAAAGCAGTTGACAGAGTTCCTTATAATATTTGTATGAAAAGAAAGGGTGGGAAGAGGTTAAATGAGAGCACAAATGTTTGAGTATTAGTTGTTAACCCAGTTATTCCCAAAGCACTTTGATTGTTGGACTAATGATGCCAAAGTGGAGGGAAGTCTCTTAATGTCTTCTAGCCGGGGCAATACAGAGCAGTGGATAAGACGATAGGCTCTGAAGCCACAGTACCTGGCCTCAAATCCTGCCTCTGTCATTTATTAGCTGAGTGACCTTGGGCAAGTTACTTAACCTCTCTGTGCCCCAGTTTTTCATCAGTAAAGTGGGGATACTAATCATACTTATTAGATTGATATGAAGATGATATGTGTTAACTCATGGGAAGTGTTTAGAACAGAGCCTGGCACATGGTAAACACTCAATAAATGTGGTTAACTGTTGTATATTCTGTCCTGGGCTCTACATCCTTTTTTTTTTTTTTAAATCTGGGGCTCTGATTAACATACAAAAGCCACTTTCCTCCTATAGCTGGGAGAAACAGATGATATGTTAGATGACAAAGTCAAGATTCAAGAAGATTTCAGTAGGCTAAATGAAGTCTTTAAACCATGAAGATAAAAACTTCAGAGGTAAAGGTCAAGATCAGGTCTATACTTCAAAAAAATCAATAAAGTCCAGGATGAGGTGAAAGTGACTTAAAAGCCAGTTAATACAAACACACACACACACACAGGCACAGATTAAACCATAGACTGCTCCGATTGTCTCATTTTTTTAAAGAACAAAGGATAAGAGTGGTAATGGTTCCAGTGCCGTCCCTACTCCGCAGACCACATCCAGAGGATTTTATTCCTACCTGAGAGCTCCCTGCCTGACTGCAAGACATCTTCAAGCAGGAACATGTCCAGTGGGGCTGCTTGAATGGGGAAGAGCTCCCCAATCCCACTGGGTACAGACCAGTTTCAGGAAATCGGGACTATTTAGCCCAAAGACAGGAAGACTCGGAGGAGGCCTGACAACCGTCTTAACATATTTGAATGTCTGCCATGGAAAAAAGGGATTTAATTTATCCTTTAAGGCTTCACAGGTCTGATGGTTTGAGTTACAGGGAAGCAGTTTGGGGTGGGATATGGTGGAGAGCTAATAAATAAGAGGCCTGGACTTCCCCTTGAGTTGGCAAGGGCCTGTCATTGGAAGACTCCCCCCGCCACAGAGGGGAGAGGGCTCCCTCACCCCTACCCCCTGACCTAGAGGGCCTAGTGAGGGAGGAAATTCCTGCACAGGGAGGAATGTCCTGCTAGGTGGCCTCTAAGGTCCCTGCCGACTCTTGAGATTGGCCATTCTGGGAATAGAGTCTGGTGGGTTGGGGAGAATTGTCTATGAAGGAAAACATTTTATGAGTTTCTGTCTGGAGGGAAATGCATGGGGACATGTGGGAGCTGGCCTGTGGGTACCTGCAAAGACGGACGTGAAAGAGGCTACTGCCCACCTTCACATCCCCAGCCCGCTCGCTGGGAGCCCATCTCTTTTCACATCAGGGAGGATGCCTTGGAGATAAAACCATTTCTGAAAAAAATAAAATAGAAGTGAGGCAAGTGTGTGTGTTGTAGAAAGGGAGCACTTGTTTGGAGAGTGTTTTATTCTTCTCCTTCGCTTGTTTTCTGAGTAGCTTGTCAGCAGACCTCTTGGAGAGGCTTCTATGCTCTGGAGCGTGTTTCCAAGTGTTAGAGGCACACATGTTTTTGGAAATCTAAACAGGCTGTCTGAAGCTGCTTTTTAAAGTGAAGAACTGTTTTTAAGTAGTGTGGCAATCCATCTGAATTGAATATTTTAAAACATTCCATGTTTGTATAAAGAACAGTTGTAGCTCCATGTCCTGAACATAACTTCTTCGTGAAGATGATCAGAACTTCTGTGATATTAAAATTTGGGGCCGCAGAGGCCCGATTCTACAGCAAAGAGGGAATGGCCCCCAGAAACCCTTTGTATCCACCATGGAGGATTTTCTCCTGCCTTCTCTCATTTCTGGGTGGATTTACTAAGGCTTCTGTGTCCCTGGTCCTGAGTGATAATGTAGCTAAACCAAAAAATGGGGCCCAAGTCTTCAGGAAGCCTAAAATCCAAATTGGGAAATAGTTTTACCCACCTCTTGGTGGTAAATTGTAATGGTTGGTGGTAATTGTAAAGCAATTAACAGATGAGCAGTTATGGCCATGGCCAGGATGGAGGCAAGATATGTTCATTAGCGCACATGCCAGTGCAATGCTATTTTTTTTTTTTTGGTAGAACGACTCATATTATGGTATCTTCTTAGGAAACACAGTTACAGAGGGGTGGTTCCAAAGTCTGTTACATAAATCTCAAAGTGCCATAGCTAACGCAACTGCTCTACTTGGCCTCTCTTCTTCAGGAGACAAATTAGAAGGGAGTATCATGGAGGAACTGGTATGAACTTGCGGGCAGCAGAACGTGTGTATCTTCCACTTGGCTTTGAGCAGGAATGGAAAGTAAGAATAAAGACAACTGCATTTGGTAACCCTGGTTAATTTATGCTCGTCAGATGGGTTGTTATATATTGTCATTCAAGATTCATTTTTGAATCTCTATCTTCTTTGACCTAACATCTGCTAAGTGTGTACTACCTGATTACAAGAGCGCTCTTATTCCTGTTGAGGAGACAGATTTGTGAACACAAATTCCAATATGCTAGATGTAAAGAATTAACCAAGGCACCCCGTTTTCCAGCCACAGGACAAAAGGAATTCTCCAGGACCGCTTTGCTTGTCAGGTGTTCCAAATGGAACCTTAAAAGTGTCTTTACTTTTTCAACTTCTGGTACAAGGACCAAAAAGAGGGGGAAAAATGATAGGAAGTGATAAACACTGTTTATGAAGCATGTGTCTCTTTTTCTAGTAATAATTACCCATGTGAAGGGATTATGCCATTATTTGCCCAATCCTCATGAACCTCACTAATGACAATGCTTTCGACATAGGGAAAATTATGTAAAGGGGGGGAAATTGGACATAAGGCTCACCCTCTTAACCCTGAAGTCTTCCCTGCTGTGTCCCTTGCTTAAAGGATGGGGGTTGCAGAAAGGAGGTTGGGTTTGGATGGAGAACCATTACATTTTGTTAAAGATTGCAACATTATGCAGCCATTGTCCCTCCTCTGTCAGGATTTTTCCCCTCATGACTTTCATTTCTTCAGAAAGTGTTGGGACCATAGTCCCTGGTTTCAGGCTGGACACACGTCGTTCTCTTAGAGCCTGCTGGTCTGTATTCTAGGGGACACTGTCCCCCTGACTGCTGCGTATGCACTAGCATCTCACCTAGTCTTTAACAGGGAGCCCAAATTATCTGGTTCCTTCCCCCATGACTTTTTCCTTTAAGTTAATGAACTGTACCTGCTACCTTAATTTATTTGCTCCAAGCTGTCTGTCTGCACAATGAGAATTGATTATCAAAGTGAAAAGAGGACTTTGGGGTGAATAATCCTTATCTGAGACCCTTTGAGTCTTAGTTGTCTCATTTGTAAAGTAGATTGAAGGAATTTAATGGATGCAATTTAGAAATGGTAAAGGCTGTAAAATTACAAGGTGCTGCTTACTACTGATCCCAGCAATCCCACCTCTTCTTTCTGGCCTCCATTGCCTACCATCAACATTTCTTAGAACCCTTCTTGCTACCTCCCTTCTCCTGATTCATTAACATGCATTCCTTGTTCTTAAAAAGAAAATATATTTACCACTACAGGAATCTGACTTCAACTGTCTGATTTTGTATTCCTTTAACCCTTTCAATAAACATTGATTTGTTTTCTGTGCCAGGCATTGTACTGATGAGGTCTATAAAGGTCTATAAGAGGTGGTCCTTAGTCTCAAGGCAATACTATGGAGTATGAAAGATCTGGATTTGAATCTTGGCTCTGACATTTACCAGCTGGGTGATCTTGGAGAAGATGCATAATATTTGAACCTCAGGTTTCTCACCTGGTGTTGTAAGGAGTAAAGGCAATAACGTGCCTGACTGATCCATTTTGTTGGTCTTCTGTAAATGTTGAATGTTGTTGTTGCTGTTATTATTACTATTATTATGCCAGGTCAGCCAACCCCTGGAATTCATTCACTGTAAACAGCTAATGCAGGAAAGGAGCTGGTGGCCCTGCCTGAGATAGACTGTGTTTGAGAGAACAGGTAAACTACCCTTTGGTGACATCATGAAATAACTGAGAAGAATTTGGTGGGAAATACCAGTTCATTCTTGCACTGTGCCTGGTGTGGCTGCGGAAGTACAGATGCACTGCAGGGTGTGGCCATTCTCCTAATCACCTGAGGACATCAGGCCACCTGTCTCCCTTTCTTGCCTTGCCACCTCTGCCTACATTTATAGTGTGTTTCCCATCTTTACCCTTTGTCTTTCAGTTTCTGCTATGAAACCACAGATTCTGCCTGTGTTACAGGGTAACTTCTATTTCCTAAGGTTTTGTCAGCTCCTAGAAGACAGGAAATATTTTACTAGTATTTATGCCTCCTGCAATATTACAGTAGTAGGTGCTCCAAAAGTATGTCATATATACTTAAACTGAACTTCAGTCATTCCCGGTTGATTATCTTATCAAAATTAGTTCCAAACTCAGCCCACAGTCAAAATCCTCCATGAACTTCATCTTCCACTATTCTCCAGGGCTGCTTTAGACAATTTTTCTTCCCTTCCCAATTTTCTCTGCTGTTCTCACCTCTTCTGGAGGTGCTATCTTCCTCTCTTTTCCTCATACTTACTTACTTCTTCACTTTTAATGCTGTGTTCATGTCCTACTTCTGTCACAGAATCTCCCCTTATTATCCAACTGACATGGATTTCTCATTCATTCCTTCATTAATCATTCATCTAACACTTTCTTCATTTAGTCTTGATTGCACACTGTCTTATATTGCTGTCCAGTTGTTGCATGCTTTTGTGATATGATAGACGTTAGTTCTGCTCGTCAGTATTTCTGGTTCTCCTCCTCGTGGGCCCAGTAGGATTGTACTTAACCTACCTCTTGTTCGTCACGCCATGTGACTTGCTTTAGCCAATCCAGTCGAGAAGAACTGACAAGTGTCACATGCAGGCAGAAGCTGAAGAGTCAGTGCATGACTCTCTTCTTCTCCTACTGTTGCAGTGACCTGTGACCCTCCGCAGAGTCAACCCTCTGTCAGCCTGGATCCCTGAGGTTAATGTGGAGCAGAGTCCCACCTCCATAACTTATGAAAGACATGTACCATATATGAGGATTTAGGCACTGATTGACTTAAGTTTCTAGAACTAATGTAACTAGGTGATCCTAACTGACACAGGTGTCTTGTTTCCTGAGTAAGGCTAAGCACAAGGACTGAGTCTTCACTGGTTCCTACATGTCTCTTGGGACCTCAAGGAGCGTAGCACACATACCAGGCTCTTACTGTCTGTTAAATGAATAGTTTTTAATCCGATCACAGCACCTTGGGATTGAAAGGGATGACTAAGGTCACTAATGTTAACATTCATTTGTTTGAATCTCTTCTATAACTTTTCTGCCTGGTGTTTAGTCTGTTTAAACAATTCCAGTGACAGTAGACTCACGCCATGCAAGGCAGTTTTTTTTTTTGTTTTTTTGTTTTTTTAAATTATGCTAGAAAGTTCAGCCTTATATTGATCCAAAATTGATCTCAGTGTAGCATCCTGTCCTTGGTCTGAACCACCTCTCAAGCTGTAAGGGAAACATTGGCCCATGAGTCCTGCTCCTCACCGTGTTGGTGCAGAGGAGAGAGGGATGGCTCTTACTTGGGAGAATTTACGTCAGTGAATTCCATGACCCAGGCCGAATTTTCCTCCCTGTTCAAGAAAAGCCTCAAAAACCTCCAGGTCACTCGCAGAACAGCTTTAAGCATGTTACTGTGGCAGAG
The DNA here is from genome assembly GCF_965194825.1 of Balaenoptera physalus. Classification (NCBI taxonomy): domain Eukaryota; kingdom Metazoa; phylum Chordata; class Mammalia; order Artiodactyla; family Balaenopteridae; genus Balaenoptera; species Balaenoptera physalus. Next base: position 94,886,019 of record NC_138882.1, on the reverse strand, counting down.
CCACCACATGAAGGAAGATCTTTTCTTTGGCCACTCTCAAGTTGCACGACACATTAGAGGGGTTGGAGGAAAATTAGGAGTGATCTGTGATCCTGAATTGTGAGGACAAATAGTCACTATTTGGGATTCCACTGATGTTTCCCTCAGCTGTGATAAAGCAACCCAACTGTTGGCCACAAAACCACCCAGAGACACTCACCTCACCAGCCCTGGTGACCTCAGCTGCTCTGTGTCTGGCCACAGACCCTACGCTTTCTCCAGGGAAAGTTCCATGATTAAAAAGCCATGGAAGGGTCCACTTGCAAGGATGCTGCTGAATGGATCTGAATGGAAACCTGGAGGATAGTGATTTATTTCTCTGAGCTGCATCTCCAGGCTCTGCAGACAGTGGTGGGCTCTGCAGAGGAGGGATTCGTTTCCTGTCTTCCGTTCCCCCACCCCCGCCCCAAGAGCACTCACAGCCCTGGAGCTATTCCAGCCTCAGAGGGATTTAGAAAGTTGAAAGCTCAGCAGAGGAAATAATATCACAAATGAAATGGTTTTGAACCATAACAAAATGAGTTTTCCTTGGAAACTGTTTTGTTTCTTTAAATAAAAAACAAAACCTCTCAGACTGCAGAAAAACATGACCCAGAGACTGAGGTAATTTGGGGAGCTTACGCACGCCTTCCCACCCGGCCCCATGCCCTTCTCTCCATTTGTCGGGTCAAATTGAACATTTGTGAGAAGCGGCTTCTTTGACAACTAGACACTCCCCGGAAAATCCTGTGACTTTCTAAGGCCAAGAGATTGAGTTTTCTTCAGGAAGATAGAAGATAATAGAAAAATGTGAGAAATTCATTCAGTTCCTCCCCCAAACAATTATTTAACCAGTCTGCTCTCCAGGCACTGGAGATGTGAAGAGGAATAAGACCCAGTCCCTACCTTCAAGGTGGGAGAAACAGCCATTCAATAAATAATTGTAAATTTTGAGAGTATATATTACACACACATAAAAAAAATATAAACAGCCTGGTATGTGTAAAGCATCTTTCTTTGGAATAATGAACATTTGTTGAGTGCTACTATGTGTCAAGAATTCAATATTTCTCACTAAAACCCAATGGAGGCAGAGGTACCATTACTATTCTCTCTTTCTAGATGGAGGAGTTGAGGCATAAAATGTCTAAGTAACATGCTCAAGGTCACACAGCAAGTAAGAGGTGACACCATGACGAGTACCAGATATGTTTCTATCACCAGTGGATTCATCCTTGGAGTTATATACACACACTTTATTTGCCCCTCCCCACAGACCTGGTATGTAGGAATAAATGTTCTTGCTTTACTAAATGATGACATGGAGACAGAGAGATTGAGAAATAACTCACCCACAGTCTCACTCTGTGTAATCACGGACACCCTAGTAAGTGGCAGAGCCAGGGCTTGACCCCAGGTTTGCTCCCAGCAGTGAGCTCTGGTTGATGGTCCTAGATAGCTGGTCAGGACAGACCCAGACCCAGATGTAGAAAAGGCTTTCCATATCAACTAGCACCCAGCACGGTGCCTGGCACTTACTCTCTGTAAGGGTTTGTTGAATAAAATTTAACTTAAGCTCTACTTCAACACTCCCATAAATTAAGAAACTGAGACTCAGAGAGGTAGGTGATTTGTTTGAGTTCGCATAGCTAGTAAATGCAATGAACAAAACTGGAATATAAGAAGGCTTTTGCAAGAAGACAAGAGCCCGGTTATTGTAACTGAGGCATGGCAGTATATTTGTATTTATCAAGACAAGCTAAGTTATATTGTGTGTGTGTGTGTGTGTGTGTGTGAGTGTATGTGTGTGTTTCTATAGTATCACCAAATCTCAGCGGCTGAAAGGTTCATAAAACAAAGGTTTATTTCTTGTTCATGCTTCAACCCTGTAGGTTGATGGGGGACTCAGCTCAATCTGGGCACTCAGGACCTAGGCTGACAAGGGCTCTGCCATCTTATGATTTCACCATCTCGACAGAAAGCTTTGGAGTTTTCATTGCAGCACGGGAGGAGAGTACGGATAATTGCACACTGGTGCTTAAGTGCTTCCACCAGAACACGACCCCCATCACTTCCCTTCACTTCTCACTGACTAAAACAGGTAAGGTGACCACTCTTAACTTTTTTTTTTTTAATTTTTATTTATTTATTTATTTTTATATTTATGGCTGTGTTGGGTCTTCGTTTCTGTGCGAGGGCTTTCTCCAGTTGCGGCAAGTGGGGGCCACTCTTCATCGCGGTGCGCGGGCCTCTCACTATCGCCGCCTCTCTTGTTGCGGAGCACAGGCTCCAGACGCGCAGGCTCAGTAATTGTGGCTCACGGGCCTAGTTGCTCCGCGGCATGTGGGATCTTCCCAGACCAGGGCTCGAACCCGTGTCCCCTGCACTGGCAGGCAGATTCTCAACCACTGCGCCACCAGGGAAGCCCCACTCTTAACTTTTAAGGGGGTGAGCAGTGTAATCCTCCCTTGTGCCTGGAGGGAGCAGAGAACTGGGAATGCTCATGAGTACTAACGATGTCTTCTTCAGTGGCAAATGGTTAGGTGCTTAGGATCTGGAGTTGGACAGTTAGATCTTTGAATTCCATCTAAGACACTTATTGACTATGTGATCTTGATTTAGTCTCTCTCAACTGTGGATACCTCTTCTGTTAAATGGGGACAATAATAGTAACATGTAAAGCACTTAGCCCAGGGTCTGGCACCATGAAAGCCCTCAATAAGGGTTAGCTACATCTATGAGGTCACAACCACTTGGGAAGTATTACAGTAACATTTGTGTTTTAAATAGTATAGGCCTGGGGGGCAGGTATGAGGGCAACAAGACCAGACACAGGTACATCAGTGAGGAAGCTATTGCAATATTTCAGGCAAGAGATGTTGAGGGTCTACAGCAGGGCAGTGGTTGCAGGGAGAGAGAGAACAGATCTGAGGAAATCAAAAGGTAAAACTGGCAGGATGAACAGCAATTCTGAGCTGTATCTTAAGGTTGCTTGTATTCTTTCCATAGTTGGTGGTCATGAGGAGGAGTGAGCACCATGGGAAAGCCCTAAAGGGGGAGAGACTGTTACAGGAGATGGAAGCAGCGATGGGAGCCCGATGCTACTCCCTCTCCACTCCCACTTAACCTAGGTTACCCGGGGAGTGGCAGAATGAGAAGCCCTGGAGAGGGTGGTAGGGAGGATGGTGCCTCAGGAAGTGTCAGACTTTAGCTTAGGCCACAAGGAAAGAGTACAAGGAATGAGGTTTCCAAGGATGCAAAGGGATGAGAGGAGGGTACCTGTGCTGGTAGGAACCCAGGATGAATAAGACAGTGGCATGAATATGTGTTGATGGATTGGTTTGGGGCCAGTACCCATTGGGCTCTAGACCCCTCCTAGGAGAGCCAGAGCCTGAGGTCTAAGGTCTGAGTGCTGGCAGTGCTATGACCACAGGATCTTGTATAATTTCTCCCAGTGGTCCCAGAATCTTACATAATCACTGTCTGATTAGTGTTTGTTAAGTTGGAAGGGAGACTACCGTTAGGGAAGAGAAAGAGCCTGAAAAGCCCTCTTCCCAGCCAGACCTGAGATTGTCCTATCACCAGTGTTAGACTGAGGACATCAGGCAGTAAGTGTCACCAACATCAGAAGCTGGACTATTTTGCAAGTCTATTCTTGTGAATTCCTCTTCAGACATTAAGTGCTGTCACTTTTGTCACTGCCTTTGAGCAGGACAGGGAGTGTCCCTGAGCTGAGGGTTCCTTGGACAGCCTCCATGATATGGAACTAATAGAGTTTCTGTGGATAAACCCTTGGGTGTGAGCGTATGGAAGGCTCTGCCTGTCACCATGTTCCAGAACAGCTCTGACCAGACCCTGCCCACACGTGTGGGTCAAGGGAGGAGAATGAATGGGTCAGCTCAGCTGAGCATCAGTCAGCCTCGTGGGCAGTGCAGAGATAGCCCAGCCTTTCCACTCGGTGGTGGCCCAGTTCCTCTCCATTAGCTCTGCAGATTGCATGTGGCCAGTGGTGGCCCGTGGTCCTCTTTTCAGAGTACTCAGTGCCCTGCAGCACTCTCTTCTCTTGTGTTGGATGGTGTTGGAAGGATAAGGTGAACATACCTAGAAACATTATCAGTCACACATGGGCTCCTAAATTGCAATCCAAAACCAAGTAAAAATGTTTTTGGATCAACTGTGCCATTGCTCCCCTCCCTCTGTGCAGGTTATAAGGAATCAACTTGCTTTCATCCTTCCTCCCCCAACCTTTATTCTATTTGCTCATTCAAAAAAGCTATTATGGTAAAATATAACATAAAAATTACCATTTAACCATTTTAAGTGTACAGTTAAGTGGCATTAAGCACATTCACATTGTTGTGCAACAGAATCAACTTGGTTTTAACTTGACTGCCAAGGACCCTGGTTTCTATCTTTTTCACATTCCTGCAAATACAAAACTGCATGTAGCAGCTCCTTTGGTCCTCCCTGTGTATACGCAAACCATGGGAAGGATGGCACCATGGAAAGTACTCTGAAATGCCATCCTCTGCTTGGTAGGAATTGGGTACTGTTAGATTTCCTAGGCTCTGGCATTTTGCCTGTTGATTAAATGCCTCTTCTTGAAATGGATCCCCCACCGTGTGGACGCATATGCCATTCACGATGTTAAGACCCCTCCCCTCCCTTTATGTGAGAGGATAATCATGCCAAAACTCTTTCATGGTTACAGAAACTGGGAAAACAAAAATAACTCAAAATAACACAATATAACATGTCTATAGTTTAAATTTCTCTAACAAAATTGCAGATTGATATGCCTTAGTTAATATTATCGTTAAAAATTTAAGTTCTCTTGTTGGGAAGCCATCCTATGGGCCTGTGTTTCCTGCTCACTCAGCTTCCTAGTATTGATAGTTCAGCCCAGCGTTGGGATGAAGTAGGAAAAGGGAGAGGAGAGGGTAACATGTGTCAGTTTTGGTGTTCCACTAGGGTGGCTTTGCCAACTGGTATCATTTCCCTGTTGCGATTGGAAGTTGACATCTCAGTGAGCATAAGGTCTTCACATCTTTCCATTGGGCTGTAACAAGGAGGATCACTCTACAAAGACATTCTGTACCCAGGTAGAACTTCCTTTGGGACCTAGAGGTCAGGAAGGTTGGCGATGTGAGGGAAGCTTAATTTAGAGAATCTATTCAGCCATTTGTTCAGAAAATCTTAACTGAGCGCCTACCATTGTGCCAAGTTGTGTGTGAGATGCTGGAGTAACTAAGAAGGATCAGATGATTCCTACCCCGTAACTTCTAGTCCAGGGGGAGGACCCAGTTTCTCTGTGTATGGATGACCTTGCCGACCCAGATGCTGTGCTTCAGTGCAGGGTGACTCCCATGCTCTGGCACCGCACAGCCACGTCTCATCAGAAGATGCTCTGAGCTACCCATCTCTGTATATGGAGAAAGGCCCAGAGCTTTCTGTTTCATTCACATCTTGATCCCAACTTCCTACCCCATCTCTGCATTTACTTGGAACCTGATCTCCTATTGGATCTTCTCTTCAGTCCCAGGCTTGATGTCAGACTCGGGTTCTTTATCTTGATACTCAAGCATTCTCCTGTGGTCATTATTGTTTTATACTCATGTCCTGGATCTCTGCTCTTCTCTGCCCTTGGCCACTTCTTTTTATGACTTAGCCCAGCTCCTTGAACCTCCTCCTTACCTTGATCAGCCTGGCTGGTACCACCTACCTCACCTGGCCCCTTTTCCAGGGGTTAGAAAGCTGCACAACCAATTCTTGAATTACAAATTAGTTTCTCCCTGCTGCCTGGCTGAAGCTGAAACTGCTTTCTTCCTACTCTTAGTAGCTGTGTGCTCAGAGAGTACCATTTTCAGCCCATTTTAGCACAAGTCCAAGGAAAGCATCACAAAAAGAAAAGCAAGTGGTTATATCTGTGTCTGTAGTTACCTATACCTATATATCTTCTTTGATGTCTTCTTGAAGAAACACAGAAGCACTTTCTTTGCTTTATCTCATTTGGTTTACCTATAAGGCTACTCTACTCCCTATGGGTAATAACCTAGATATAATTGGCAGGCATTTTCCTCCCTACTTAACACCTGCTAACACCCCATATGACTAGTGTCCTGTAGAACACACTTTGGGAAAAACAGAGGCAATTCCAGCTGTCTTTCCAGAGATCCTGTGATTGTTATTAAGGTTTAGATTTTCTGTCAAACAAATCAAGGTAGCACCATACGTAAATCACCAAATGTATATGGACCAACCAGTCATTGGTGTCAGATGCGTTAAAATTCTCTTTGACTCTTCATGATTACAAATTATCCTCCATGTGACTATCCGAGTGATCTTCTAAAGTAAAAATTGGAGCTTTACAGGCTTACCATTGCCTATGGGACAACATCTAAATTCTGGAGAACAATGTTCAAAACTCATCATGAGTGATTCCTACCTACTTTTCCAGCCTCATCTCTCTCCTGACTCCTATGGACATCTTGGACTCTGTCCAAACCACTTTCCTATGGTTACCCCCTATTCCATTCTTTCCTTTGCATCCCTGCCTTTGCAAATGCCGTTTTCTCTGCCTGGGACTTCCTTCTGTCCTTGTGTGCTCCAAGCCTCAGCTCAAATGTCCCTCCTGTAAAAGTCCCCCCTTGCCTTGGTAGGCAGAGCTAAGAGCTTTCTCTCACCTCACGTTACCATTTATCATATTCATATCTATTCCATTACTTATTCACTAATTGGATCATGCCTGGTTTTCCCACTTGACTGTGAGCTGTCAGAGGGCAAATACTCTTGTCTTATTCATATTTTTATCCTCAGTGTCTAGCACATAGTAAAAACTTAATATGTGTTTGTTGAAAGAATGATGATTAAATGAAAGAACAATAAAAGTAGAGGATGTTACCACTTGGTTACAGATTTGTAGCCAGTGTTAAATAGTCCTGGAATGAAAGGAAAATGGGCTTAAAATTGCATGGTCACCAGCTGATTTCTTACCAACAAGGAAAAACATTGAACAAATGAAAAACATTGCTGAATGATGTGATCCTTAGGGAATGGTGAAACTATTCAGAGAAAGATATCAGGGAGGCACCTAGTGTTTTCTCATGAAGGACTTTGATTTTCACCCACATCAAATCTTCTCTAGCACCCATAGTTTCTCCTTCTTCTTGCTTCCTTATGCTTTTCAGTAGGTTCAAAAACTCCATGTGAAACAAGAAAATCAAACAAAAACCCTCTACTCATGCTTGAAGTTCTATCTCTAAGATCCATGATAGACCAAATCAGGGTCATCATACGCACATAATTTATTTTGATTTCCTCAAGGCATTGACAATGTAGCTCATGAAAGCCTTGCAGACAGGATGGAAAAGGTGAATTAAGAGTTATTTGACAATCAAGTTTAAAGAAAACTGGTTGTAGATCGGACTTAATCTGGAGTCAGGTCTTGGTGACAAGCCAAGCAGCTCTCTTCCGTAGCCTCATCTTCCTGCCAGCTCCCTCTTCTGTGTTCTGTTCTAGCCATGCTGGCCTCTTTTCAACTTCTAGGACCTTCTGGGCTCTCCTCCACCAGACCTTTTGCATAAGGCTATTGTCTCCGCCTGGAAACTTCTTCACTTTCATCCTCACTGGGTTGATCCCACTCATCCCTTACCTCACACATGATTTTCTCCTCCCCAACTAGGTCAAACCCCTCTGTTGTGGTGCTCATGGTCCCACATACTTCTACTTGTAACACTCATCATGGTTGCAGTTTCTTTTATTTGTGGGATATCTTGCTCCTTCACTAGACCATAAGGTGATTTTTCTTTTCCCATGTCTGATTTTTCTCACCAGTTTATCCCAGTTCCATTACAGCCCTTGACTTGGATGAACAAATTTATGAATAAGAAAGCTCAGGTCCAAGTTAAGCAAGTACAAGACTCGCAAGTCTGTGGAAGTCTGCCTGGGGTCCAAAGCTGATAGGAGCAAGCAAATAAACCAAGTGAGGGAGTTAGTGCTCAGACAAAGAGAGTTTGCAATGACTTCCCTGGACTAAGGTCACATTTGTTGATGTTTCTTTAAAAGCTCCAGGTTGGCCTTATCCTTCCTAATAGATGAGAGGATCTGTCAGTATGTTGGATTATGAGATTAAGATTCATATAGAACCCAGCATCAGTGATCATTCAAGTTATTGAGCATCTCTTATTAGTCTCATGCTCTAACCTCTAGGGGGAGCTCAAGGCTTCCCCCTCCTCTCACAGGGTGCTCAAAATAGAAGGGGTGGGGCTCTTAGTGGAAGGAATAATGCAATTATAAATGGAGCTGGACTGAGCAAATGCTCTTATATTCACCCCTTTCCAGTTTGCTCTTGTGTTCTTTCCTCTTTCCTTTTCTTTTTCTTCCCTGCTGTGTTTGCCATCAGGTGGGCTTGTTTGAGTTCACAGAAGTCCTGCTAAGGTCAAAGGTGCTCCTGTTCAGGTTGCCAGGGTGGGAGACATTATAGGAATTTGGAGGCCAAAGCTATAATTAGGAGTAAAGATCAAGCTTTTGCCTGGTGCATTCTTGGTGTCTTTATTCCTTAGGCTCTCATCATGGTGGCAAGCAGCAGGTAGAAGGTATAGCTAACACATCAGTGAGCCAGGCACTGTGCTAGGCTCTGAAATACCACGATGAGTTAGACATAGTTCCTGCCCACAGAGACTTTAAGTCTCACCATTCAGTAAGCCATATGCCTGTGTTTAAGCTAAATAATCATTGGTAAAAATGGGAGATGGAGGAGTCCTGGTCTAATAATAGTAAGAAAACAACAAAACAAAACAAAAAAACCAAGCAGTTATAATTTACCATAAACTTGAAAGGAAGATCTAGAGTGATGTGGGAGCTGAAAATTTTTTGTAATTTTAGGCTCCATTAATAGATATATACTATGTGGATCAAAGGAGTTAATAGTCCCATTGTAATTAGTGCTGGTCAGTCCACATCTGGAGTATTGTGTTTCCTTCTGGACACCACATTTGAAGAGGAACATGGACAAATTAGAGTGTGTCCAGAGAGGGCTGACCAGGATAGTAAGGGGGCTGGAAACCCTTTCATACAGGGATGATTGAAGGACCTGGGAATGTTTAGCCTGGGAAATAAAAGACTTAGGTGGGGGACATAATAGCTATTTTCAAAAATTTGTCATATGGAAAAGGGCATGGGCCAGTTCCATGTGTTATTCCAGAGAACACTTCCTAGGGACAGTACTTGGGTGAATGGGTAGAAATGTTGGGGAAAGATTTTTAACTTAATATGAGGAGAAACTTTCTAGCATCTAGGCTATCCAGCAGTGGACTGTACATCCTCTTTTCTTAGCACTTCGCTTTCTTGTGTCCTTTTCTGCCTCTCCTTGTCAGGGTCAGAACTGGTTTGCATGTTCCCCATTCTTCCCTAACAATCTCAAATCTCTGATCCTTCTTGGTCACCCTAATGGAATGAAGTCCTAGAATTTGCTTCTATGTGAGTGAAACTAGCTCTTGACAACTGACACTCTGCTAAGCACTTTATAGAGGTGATATTGAATGCTTACTGCAAAGGTATGGGGTAGATAAAATTACCAATTTTATATAATTGTCTGTTTTACAGACAGAGGAACAGCTTAGACAACTTGCTCAAAGCCACAAACCTGATGCTATGGACTGAATGGTGTGCCCTAAAATTTATATGTTCAAGCCCTAACCCTCAATGTGACTGTATTCAGAAATGGGGCCTTCAAGGAAGCAATTAAAGTTAAATGAGGTCATAAGGGTGGGTCCTTGACCCAACAGGATTAGTGTCCTTATGAGAGCTTTTCTTCACCCCACTCTCTTTCTGTCTTTCCCACCATGTGAGGATACAGTGAGAAGGCAGTCATCTACAAGCCAGTAAGGGAGCCCTTGGCTGGCACATTGATCTTGGACTTCCCAGCCTCCAGAACTGTGATAAAATACACTTCTGTTGTTAAAGCCAGTCTATGGTATTTTGTTATGGCAGCCTGAACTGGCTAATACAGCCAGTCAGTGGGAAAGCCAAGATTTGAACTCAGGAATTCTGCTTCCATAGACTAGTCCCCTACACACCCTACTATGCTTGCCTCTCCCCTACCAAAATATAAATTCTTAAAAAAATAAACAAAAGAAACCAGGTGGATTAGGAGTCTGGACCAATGTGGACTAATGGAACAGGGTGGTTGTTTTTTTTCTGGCGAATAAGGGGCAGAAGTGTAGGGCAGAGATAAACATGTAAATTTTGTGGGTGTGTCAAGGACAGTGATGCTCAGTGTGTTCTCCAGGATCTATCACTATTTGCTACCTGAGCTGTGCACAGTGTCTTTGTTCAAAGAAAACAGTACTCACATCCACCCTGTAGTCCAGATGGTCTGCACATGTCACCAGACTGAGAGCCCTCTTTATTTAGTGGCACAGTTAGGATTCTGATTTAAACATTGCCCTTCTTTTTCTGACATTCTCCCCTCATTCCACTGGGACCTGGGTATTCCACTTTCATCACATCTTTATTGCTTTACCTAGGACAAAGGCTTTTATAATGAATAACAAAATTGAAAAGCTTTTTCCTCCTAAAAGCCTCTATAACTCACCAAATACACCCAAATCACAACCCAATAAAGCCATGATTAAAGTCTATGTAGAATAAATCTCTCAATGAGTAGCGTTTTGAGTTATGTTACCGCAAGTCATCCAAACCCTTTGATGTATGTTGGGCCCTCTTGCTCACAGACCTCTGTCCTATCATCACTTTCCCCAGCCATGAATCTTATGCCTGTGTGATTTCTCAGTGGAAAAGGAGTCTTGTCTAATAGGAGGCACAGGGGGAAGGCTTCCTGGAACATGTGGAGAAAAATAAGGAAAATGACCCAAGTGAAAGGTAAATCCAGAGAAAGAAAATCAGCACCAAACGGATAGTTTTCCCAGCTGGAATCCTTGCTTGTACTGAATCCAGAGGCTGCTGGAATAAGACTGATTTAAAGGGAATTTTGCCCACATTTTCGTCTTCTGGCCCTTGTTCTGTGTAGAATCATGTTGTTTAAAAACAAACAAACAAAAAACCAACAACAATAACCAAACAAACTTCAATCTCTGAAACAAAATATTTTCCAGATAAATTTATATTTACCACCTAAAGCTGCAAATCTGTGACACCGAATGATGCCAACCAATGAACTTCACTGAGTTATCTAAATATACAATTTCTGGTATACGCATACAACATTCATTTGATTCTATTGCTTCCAGCAACTATTAATTCAGAGGGAACTAAGTGGCCATCTGTTCTGATAAACTTTAAGTAGCTTGAATTCTTCACAATTGCTTCTAGCAAAGCTTCTCTTAGGGCAATTGAAAGCCTCATTTTTTTGTGTGTGTCCATGATATTTTACTCAAAATCGTGATATTTTTGCTTAATGGATAAAAGAGAGATTGTAATGGCAGCAGCAACTGATGTAGATCCAGAAAGGAGCCGACTAAAGTGAGAAGGAATCGAACTGGTTGTTATTTTTAAATGACATTCTTCAAATATAACAAACTGTGAATAAACTGTATATTGCCCTTTAAGGGTGAGAGCCAGAGGTGGAAACTCCACATATGGCCACCAAGGGATCTGGTTTGAGGTTTTCAAAGGCTTCAAGTGACTCCTGACATGGTTTGGCTATGAAATTCACCTACTTAAAGCTGAAGGGAGACAAACTCTGAGACAGGTAAGAGCTACTTGTTTTACACATTTAACTGTGACATTTTTCATTTTTACAGCCATTGCTGAGAGTTATATCAAGTGTTATGTAAATTGTCCCGGGTGCAGTAAAAACAGAAGTTTTAGGACAGTCCACAATGTCTGACGCTGAGGAGAATGACTTTCATCTCTCTGTTATGAAAATGAAGAAACTGAGGGTCAGAGAGGAGAGGAAGCTTGCTCAGATTTATTTTGAGAGGGAAAGACTCTGCATCAGGCCTCCATTGTGTTGCTTTGCTTGTCACTAACTTTTTCACAAGTAGGATGAGCCTGGTGCTGTGTGGCTGGTGCCTTTCTCTCTTTTGTCTCAACGCCAAATACACCTTCGAGGCCTGACTCTTGCGACCCTGCCTCCGCCCCGGGCTTCTCTTTGGGATGAGTTTCCACCTCCTTGAGACTTGGTTGTAGCCCCCATCGCATTCTTCCCAACATGATATAAGTCGGGTCTGCCCCTTTCTGACTTCTCCCTACCTAAGAAGGACAGCAGCACTGACCTTGTGGGACAGCAACTCAGGAGTGTAAGGCAGAGGTTGGATTCCCAGTGGCTGGAGCAGAGCCAGGACTGTTGTACCCAAGGCCAATTTGGACTCTAAGAACCAAAGAGATGAGTCTGGTCAAAGTTCCCAAGGGAGAACTGAGGTCTAGACCAAGGGGAGGCCATGTGTGGTCGATGACCCTGATACTCAAGAGTGTGGTCCCCAGAGCAGTATCATGGGCATCACCTGGGGGCTAGTTAGAAATTCAGGATCTCAGCCTCCTACCCTTTATATATTGAATTAGATCCCCAGATGACTCAGGTGAACATTAAAATTTGAGAAGCTCTTCCCTGGAGAACCCAGGGTAGGATCAGGGTCAGGGGCATGGGGCCAAGGGTTTAGAACTCAGTAAGGGTGAGATGGGAGTGAGAGGAGGTCAGGAATAAGCAAGTAGAGGCCAAGGTGAGGGGGCAGGGTGATTGCTGCCAATACCAGGGGGTAGTTGAGCCTGCTATCATGGGCTGTGTGTGTGTGGCTATAGATATATCTAGACTAAAAGCTGAAAGAAAGACCAAAATCCTCTATCCAGCCTCCAACTCAGACATAGAGTCCTGGAGGACTGGGGGCCCCATTTACCCTCTGTCTACTCAGGGCCTAGGAAGACACCTGTATGTCATTGATGTGCAGTTGGTCTCTGTTCAACTGAATAAGTCCCCTCAGTCTCTCCTGTCAGTCACACAGCTTGGGTGATTATAGTGGAGAGGTGCCCCTGATTCTGCATTTCCCTCTGGAGTTTCCTGGTGAGATAAAGATATTTTGGTATCTTCTGTAGCAAAAATCACCCTGCTGGATCAGAGAGGAACCAGCATCGGATTCCTTGAGAGTCTAGGCAGTGGCCCAGAAGGCCCAGGCTCCCACCTGGGTGGTGACCCATCAACGTGCCAATTCTGCAAAAAGGAAAATAAGCCTGCTGATTCTTGCTATTATCACTGAAAAGTTCCTGCCTAGATGCCAAGTCCAGAGCCTTGCTGTGTACCTGGGAATCGTTACTGCCAGCCTCTGCAGAACCTCAGGAATGAGCTCTGCTTGCAGCAGTCTTCTCCTGGCAAGAGTTAATGCTAGGTGCAGCTGAAAGAATGTGAAGGCTGGAGAGCCAGCTCAGGGGATTGCTGTTGCAATCAGAAGACGGCCCAAGTCCGAGTTCCAGAGTCCTTTGAAGGGATGCCAGCTCGGACACGTGTTTCCAATTATCATATGCAACCTCTAGACAGTGTGCAAGTTGCACTTTCATTATGTCAAAGTGAAAGGAACGGTGAGGGCGAGATGAAGGGGAAAGAGGCTGCCAGGCCGGATGCAGACTGCACTTGGCCATGGCACCAAATGTCAGCCAGGGCATCGAGCTGGCCTCCAACCCAAGTCTGTACCTGGAGCCAGCAGTGCATGGTGCCCACTCTGGGAACCTCTCTTTTTCCTACTTATTTTGAGTCATGGAAACCCAGCTGATAAGGCTGGAGGAAGCCCCATATTCACAAGCTGTTTGACCAGCTCTTCAGCATCTGGTTGAATACAAAGACTGTGTGGACAGCATACGGGGACCTTACGTCCACCCACGGGATTTCACACTGTTATTCTCTGAGTTTTCCCCAGGTCTGTGCTTGCAGGAGAAGCTGGTTCCTTTGCCAGTTTGTAGTTCAGAATGAGGTGAGAGCAGAGGGGCGGCTCTTCTTTCTCTCCCATCCAGAGCTGGGCAACTTCGTGTTTGGGTTTTACCTTGTTTGTAGATCTGGAAGAAGTCCCAGCGCAAACAATAATTTCACTCAACTTCTTTTTCCAAACAGTTCAGAGCTGTTTCCTTCAGAAAGTCTTCCCCAGTTTACTCTTTCCACCTGATTGCTTCTTATCACTGGCCATCGTTCAGAAGGTTTATTTGCACTGATTCGTCTGTTGCTCTGTGTTTTTAAGTCAGTGTGTGGGTGCGTGTGAGTGTGGAATGTACACGTCCTGGCTGCTTCATAGCTCTCGGGGGCTCTCTTTGTGTGTGTATCTGTATATTGTGTCTATATGCGGGCATCGACGTATATATAGCTGTATGTGTATTTACCTAAGTTTTAAACACAATAATTTACTATGTGCCACACACTGGACTAAGTGCCTTTCAACTCAACAAAGTAGGTGCTATCGTCATCATCTGCATTTTCCATATAAGAAAACTGAAGTGCAGAGGGTGACGGTAACTTGTCCGACATCACTCAGCCCAGCTAGTGGTGAGGCCAGAGTTTGACTATGGCGGTCTGACTGTGCTCTTCATCATGACACCAACCTTGGAAAGCTGCTCGGATGACTCCCAGGCAGTGGCTTCAGGAAAGACCTTGCCTTCAACTCAGACCATTAACCCATGTACTGCTGACACAGGGCGGGCACAGATGGGGTGGGGTGGTGGTGGAGAAACAGACGGGAGCTAACTTCCATCTTAATTACCCTGGTTGAATGCCTGCCACAGGCAAGGTCGGGCCAGGTGCTGAGGGGACACAGATGGAGCACTTCCTTGATTTTAAGGACTAGGCCTGGGTTGGAGGGATTCTCCTCAGGCCGCTGCTGTGGGAGGGCCCGCCCAGCTTCATCTTGGCCCTGGGGGCCCCTGAGCCATCTCCACAAACCCAGGTGAACTTTGAGAAGGTCAGAGCTTTCCAGTTGCAGACGCAAGTGGATTGGAGCAAAACAGAGCCCACGTGCTTGACACGTGGAAACTCTCAAAAGACAATGGTTTATAAACTTGCCAAGGGCTGGGGAAGTAAACACATCCCAGAGAGCCAGGGAGCAGTTCTCTGGCAGTGATGCGTGCAAACAGAAAGCACAGCCTTCCGGTGCTCTCCTTACGGTGGTCTTGGTTTTAGAACCCAGAGGCTTGCTCAGAGCTAATCCACATGAACTGCCTAGTGCCGTGTTTGTGGAGAGCAAGCTCTTAGTAAATGTTGATGGTCGCTATCAGCATTGCTTGTCACAAAAGGAACCTGTGATACAGTTGCAAAGCTGTCTGTTCAGGGTGAGAGAGTGTCATGGACATATATACACTACCAAATGTAAAATAGATAACTAGTGGGAAGCAGCCACATAGCACAGGGAGATCAGCTCGGTGCTTTGTGACCACCTAGAGGGGTGGGATGGGGAGGGTGGGAGGGAGGGAGATGCAAGAGGGAAGAGATATGGGAACATATGTATATGTATAACTGATTCACTTTGTTATAAAGCAGAAACTAACACACCATTGTAAAGCAATTATACTTCAATAAAGATGTTTAAAAACAAAAAAAAAAAAAAAAAAACAAAAGCTGTCTGTTCACGAAACCTCCTTGCCCTGTTGAAAGCTGTCCACCCCATTCTAACAAACTTTCAGGGTTTCTCAGCCACCTCTACTTTTCAACACTAAAATTTATTATACACTTCTTAGGTGTATATATATATATATATATATATATATACACACACATATATATTACTATTATTATCCCCATTTGACAGGTGAAAAATTGAAACTCAGAGAAGCAAAGCAACTTGCCTGAGGTCACACAGCCTAAGCAGAAGTACCTTGCTTGTCTGATTCCAAAGCCCATGCTCTTAACCATTACATTAGAACCTCTAGAATCTAGGTGGCCTTCCCGAGCCCAGATTCAAGCAGAATCTGGGCTGAAGAGCTGCTGTTCTTGCTCTTACCCTTTGGGGCCTGGCTGTGCCACACCTGTATTCCATGATGTCCACGAGTCAGAAGATTTCCTTTACCCAATCTATATATCTGCCAACAAACATATATTTAGTGAGTACTAGCATAATTGTCACTCTCCTACCATTAATTAACAGAGAAATTATTAAGTTCAGAGTAAATTACTTTGCCTTACCTTTGTATAGAACATGACTGTTTACTTTCAAATAGTTGGTTTTGCTTCATGCTCACAACTCTGGGATCTAGGAATGATTATTTTCATTTCACAGCTGCAGGAACTGAGGTCAAAGAGGAGCTTGCCAAAGTTGCACAGATAGGAATGGGGGAGCTGAGCCTAAAAGCTAGCTGACGCCGAGCCCAGTGTTCCGGCCATCACACTGGGCTGCTTCCTCAGCACCAGGGCCCCGGGGGGTTCCCACTGCTCCAGTCAGGCCTGTGGAAGGAAGACCGGGGTCACTGCTGCGTAGGCCCCTGTGCTCTCGATAGCCACGCTTCCACTCAGGTCTGCTCCCCACCCTCACCGTCCCCTTCCTCCAAGGGGACGAGAACACCCGGCCCTTCCCTGTCCTCTGCGCTCCAGGTCTGGGCGGACCCTCTGCCCCTCATGCAGATTACGCTGAGGGGAAAGCGGTGAGATTTAGGAGGAGCATTCCTGTGTTTCATGGGAATGAAAATAGCCCTTCAGTTGTTGCTGAACAGCTGTATCCCCGCGGTAGGTTTCCCGGTAGGATGGAAGGCAGACCTAGGGCAGGCCGGTGCTGTGGTTGAGGGAGGGGGAAGTCACAGAGCCAGACTTGAAATATACACTAGAATCAGGCACCATATTGCTCTTGTCTCCCAGAACAAGGAGTCTTGCCTCAAGCTGAGGCTAGCACGGGCCTTGCTAGGAGGGCTGGGCTGTGTCAGGCTGTGTACGAGACAGGGTCTGCACTCCTCTCTTGGGCGGGCGTGCTGGAGGGGAGAGGGAGCTGGGCTTTTGGGGACCCCGGGTAAGAAGACCTCAGTGAGGCAAGTGAAGGAAGAGTTTGCGGGATTTGCAGCTGCTGCTCTTCAGCAGAGTATAACGGGCAGTTTTGAGCTGTTTTTCCAATGTGTTTGAGTGTCTGGGGCCCTGGTGACCTGGCCGGCCTCTGGGGGGCAGCCTGGGTGGGTCTGGAAGCCAGAGCTCCCCGCTGTGTTGGGGGCAGGGTACAAGCTAGAGAAGCCACCAGCTCCGGATTGTTTCTTGGATCGTTCCGACTCTGTTCAGCCAAACTGATATTCCCTAGCATTGTGTGAAAACTTTGGCTCACACGCTGGGACTCCGGAGCTTGGCCTAGAGCAAATGTTGCCTTTGGGGCAGGCTGTGGTGTTGGTGGGGAGTGGGGGGACTTGGGGGGGGAGACCTCCTCTTACCCCACCCTCAGCCTCGGTGTTTCCTCAGCGGCTAGAGGCTGCCTTCCCTTTAGGAAGGTGGTGGGGTCCAGGTCACCCCAGTGTCCTGCAGGGCTGGCGGTGGTCCTCCAGACTCTCCACGACGGTGTAGCAGCTCGCAAACATAGCCTCCCTTCCCCGCAGAAGCTTCCTGAATGCCTCCCTCAGCAGCCCTCTCTCCCCACATCTAGGACCCAGCAGGCTTGTCCAGCCCTCGGAGGAAGGGACCCCAGGAACTGTCTGTCGGAGGGGCCAGGAAGGCCAAGGCCACTGGCACTGGAGTCCGGGAAAAAGCCACAGACACAGGTCAGTGGGAGGGCTCCCTCCCTGCAGCCTTTATCTGAGCAAGTATCTTAGCACAGAATGTTCTGGTTGGTGTTTCTTGTACATAAATCTTTATTCCAATTGCAGTAGCTTTGATAGGAAAAACAGGGCCCATTTCGTCACACTTTCACCTTAATCAAATGTCTCTCATGCCAAAGCTCTCTATGTTTCTAATTTGCCCTATTTGGATTGGATTTTGGGGCGGCAGGCTGTGGGACAGGGAGAGTTACAGATGAATGAATACCGCCATTTGCTTTTTTTGTCAGAGGGACAATTTGGGCCTGTTCTTACACAAACTAGATAGGCATTTTACCCTGGGGGGGAAGGGGAAGGGTAGGAGAGCAAAATTTCCATTTCAAGCTAAGTGCTCTAAGGGGGATAATTTTTTGCCTTTGTGGAAAATACAAAAAAACAAAACAAAATACAGACAAATAAAAGTTGCAGGGGAAGGTAGCAGCTGGAGAATGGGTAGAGCCCTGCTCCGGGCTGTACCCTGGAGTCCCTGTCATCTCCAGCTATCTCTAAGACACTCCCGATGCAGTCAGTGACAATGAGCACATCCCCCGGCTTCAAAAACAACAAAACAAAACAAAAAGAGGAAACTACCCCGGGTGTTGGATTTCTTGGAAGCCTGGGGACCCTGATGCTGGTGAAGATGACACATCTTCCTCCTCTCTCTGCCCGTGCTCCCTCTCCTCACGCCCCTCTGCCCCCCTGTCTCTCTCTCTTGTTTAGTGTCCTCTGTCAGGGGGGAGCAGAGACTCGTGTTCCCTTCTGGCTTGGCCCACCTCTCCTCCACCCCTTTCCCGCTTATTTGTGTTGGTTCTCACTCATCTTTGTCTTTTCTCCCCACACCATCTTCGCTGCAGTTCCCATGACCCCATCCACCTTTGGTCACTTGTGGAAGTCACCCAATTAGGAATTAAAAAGTTTTTTTCAGGCCGGCCTCTGGTTCCTCCGATTCTAGGCCGACGTGGGGGCCATTGGAAGTTGCTGTGGGGCCGTGAATGGGTGACAACAGCGTTGGAGGCCTTCATGTTTTCTTGGGTAATGGAGTCTTTCTGCAGGAAGCCACGGGGGGATAAATTGAGGGCCAGTCATTAGAACTAAGGCGATCTTAACATGAAATCAGATCTACCGTGACAGGCCTCCTGAGATTATTTCGTTACAACTCTTCCAGGGAGCTTTTCAGCAAACAGCAGATCTCCCCCTAAAAAAATGAGCCAGCCTTACGGGTCTTTGGTGGAAGTCTCCTCCTATCTACCTGGTGGGTCCCTGCAGGACCCAGCCTGGGCCCCTCTGAGGTCAGAGGCAGCCCTGTGCCCGGCGGCGGGGATCTGCCTTCTGGTAAGGCTCCACAGATTTCCCCGAATGAAGCAATCAAGGCTCGGGAATCTGGGCTTGTGGGGTGGGTAATCCAAGGATTAGGTAGCTTTGGCTCTGGAATGCAGAACAAAGTTGCAATCCAGCAGACTTCCCTTCCTAATTACGCCCGGCTTAGGCTAATTTAATCTGAACCCGGTTAGCCTTCCCTGAAGTGTGGCAAGGCTGGCTGGGGGTGCAATGGGAGAGTGAGGGTTACAGGTGGGTCTGAAGGAAAGCCAGGGGGTGCTGTGTAACTTTCTCCCTGCAGCTTCCCTCCCAAGGTTTGCAGATGGTCACCCTGGGCAAAATGACTGGAGGGCCGGCACACAGGCTGCTTCCAAAAATTTAATAAATAATGGTTCTTTAAAACTGTATAAACTATAAATTACCATGCAGTCCTTATAATTTAAAATAATTTACAGGTTGAGGTAGGGAGGGGCTCCGGAGAGTGTGGAGGGGGAGCGGGGAGAGGCTGAGGGCCGTCGGCCGGTCAGGCTCTCCTCCCAGCTTTCCTGCTGAGCACACACACGCAGGCCGTGTCGATCCGGATGAACCGCCAGGCAGCCTGCTTGCCATCCATGGTCAGCGCCTTGACGAAGGTGTGGGTCGTGGTACAATATGAGTTCCAGTGCTTCGAGTCGATGCCCCGGCATCCGCTGTCGACGGGATTGGGGTCCCGGCACTTGGTCTCAAAAAAGTACTGTTTGAATACACTGTTGTTGATGTTCACCTCTCCCAACACCATCACCTCCTTGCCCTTGATGTCCGTGGCGGTGGCCTTGTCCCCCACCCACACGCTGACGCTGTCGCACACCGAGAACTCCCCCCGGTGGAAGACAGGGTGGGACGACGACCGCTTGCTCCTCTGAGTCCTGTTGAAGGGGGCGGCCCCGCCGGCCTCCAAGTCCAGATCCTGAGCGTCCGCGGCCACAGGTGGGGGCTGGGTGCTAAACAGCACGCGGGGTGAACGCAGGCGCCGCTTTTTAAAAAGTTTGGGGTCCACGGTGATCTTGCGGGTCTGCCCTGCCACCCTGGCGGCTATCGCGGCTGCCGGGCCGCTGTGGGCTCTGCGGAGGGCTGTGTCAAGGGAGTGCTGAAGGTTAGTCCAGTGGGCTTGGGGGATGGCGTGTCCTGCTGGGACATTGCTCTGGGTGTGCGCTTCTGCCTGGACGCCGATCCAAAGAGCTGTGATCAGAGTGTAGAACAACATGGACATTACGCTGTGCACCTGGAATGAAACACAAATGGGGATTACTCCACGGAGCACTGGGTGGGGGGCAAGGGCAGTTTCTGGGTCCCTCGGAGTTGACCTCCCAAGAGGATGACGAGGAGGTTTCTCCTGGTGGCTGAAAAGCAAGGAGACCCTGAATTGACCATTCAAACTGAGACGCTTCTGAGAGTGAAGGGCGGTGCTACAACAGTTACACTGGGATGACAGGCTTAA
The DNA here is from genome assembly GCF_965194825.1 of Balaenoptera physalus. Taxonomy (NCBI): domain Eukaryota; kingdom Metazoa; phylum Chordata; class Mammalia; order Artiodactyla; family Balaenopteridae; genus Balaenoptera; species Balaenoptera physalus. Next base: position 94,865,519 of record NC_138882.1, on the reverse strand, counting down.
ACAGGGCTGGCTCCGACAACCTGGGTGTCTGGGCACCCCATCTGCGGGGTGCGCTTTCCCAGGAAGGGACGGAGCCCCTGAAATTCTGCCCTGTGGTGTGGTATGAACTCGGCGGTTCTGGTTACAGAATTCTTTGAGTTCTCTGCCTGCCAGCGAGGCAGCCATGGGCAGGCGGTATGTGTGCACCTGCGTGCAACAGGATGGCTGGGGGATGAGTCTGACACCTCTCCCAGTGCTGTCTCCTGCCCAACGGCTTGACTCCCCTGGGAAGGCAGTGGGCAGGGCTGCTGGGGACTTGTCTTGAAGCCTCAGCACTGAACACACCCTCTTCAGATAGTAGCACCGGGTCAGCTCTGAGATCTGGTGACTGAAAGCCCACGAAGCACCATGTTTGGCAAAGAAAGTGAACATAGCTCTGGGACCATCTTAGCCAGTCCGTCTATTCAGCCACCAGCCATCTATTCGCGTCTATAAACGTGATACTGATAAAGGTTTCTCTTGGCGTGAGTGATGTTTTTCAGCTTTTCAAATGCATTTGCTTCTAGTTTCTTATTAGTCTGTGAGTTAGGTTAGGATTTATCATCTCTCTTTCATATGCAAGGAAAGTGATCCACAGAAATTAACTAACAGGCCTACAGCTGCAAACAAAAACTGGACCAGAAATAGAATCCAAACATGACCCCTTACTAAGCCAGTCTACCCTCTCATCCTTCCTTCCTCCCCCACTTTCTCCTTCATTCTTAAGTGTGTCTTTTAAAAAATTATTTGATCTTAAGTGAGAGTAGACCAAATGGCATAAGTCATCTGTCCCCAGAAGGCACTGCCAGCCCCTCTTAAGCATGTGCCAGATGGGGCTCTGCACTGCGCTGTACTGCTTCCCCGCCAGCAGCCACCCCCAGGCCAACTAGCTGTGAGACTAGCTCTGTTCTTGAGCTCACTTTCGGTGAGCTCCTGTGCACACCTGTACGTGTGTACCAGCCATCACCTCTGGAAAGCTTCCCCAGATCTTCCTGGTAGGGTAAGAGGCATCCCCTAGAGAGCGTGTTAAACTTGCAATTTGATCCCTCTCCATCTCTCTCCCCACAGGTCATTCTGCTCCCTGCCCACTCTTCCAGCCTGGCATGGGTACCACTTCCTCCTTGAGGTCTGCTCAGATCACCCCAGCGAAAAGCCGTCTCTTCCTGTTCTCAACTTCAGAAGTGTGTGTGTGTGTGTGTGTGTGTATGTGTCTGTGTGTGTTCTCTCCTACTAAATGAGTGTAGTGGAAAGACCTCTGCACTGGATCTGGGGTCAGGAAACCTTGTTTGGATTCCTAGCCCTGATACTTGTTAGCAGAGGAAAGTCACTTAATCCTCCTGAGCCCTCATTTCCTCATTGATAAAAAGCAGGCAATAAACACTATTTCACAGAGTTGTTGTTAGGATTAAATAGGTGCTCACACACCTATTTAATTCTCAGTCATCCCAATGTCCTGCGGTCAAGGACTTTTTTTTCTTCAGTTATATTGCTGCTAATTCACTCTCAAAGCACACTCCATACACATCTTTTCCTAGCACATAGGTTTACCTCTGTCAGGCTTCTTCTCAAGACTAGTATTTGAGCCTGTCTCCCCGCTGGCCACAAGGTCCTGGAGGGCAGAGCCTGTCTCATCCACCTGCGCACTAGTCACTCCACCCCTTGTCTCCCATGGCGGTTTGTGCATAACCCTGCTGCCTCTCCGCATGCTGTGGATAATCGTGTACATGTCTGTCTCCCTGAGAGCACTTTGGAAGCGGTGCAGTTTGAATTTACTGGGGCCATGTGCAGTGCCTGGCATGTAGTAGGTCCTCAGACTCTATAAGGAAAATGAATGAGAGGGTGAATGGGTATGGCCAGAGCACCTCACCATCTGCCTTCTTTCCACCATGATGCCTGGTTTCTTTTGGACTTTGTGCCTGTGACCGCATGCTGCTGTTCCTAATCTGTTTTAAAGTGATGCATTCTTCTCTGTAATGTGCTTCTATTCAGCTGGAAATAGACAGCTCTTTGGTGAGATACCAAGAATAAAACCACCAAATTCTTTTCTCTCTGGTTACTTGGGAAATTGTTTGTGTTTGCTCCAATTCTCCAGCCAGCCATGCAGAGGAAGCAGTGACACATCTGACTTTTCGACCATCACTGGTTGTGCTGGCTAATGGTCTTGCAGATAAGTGTCCAGCTGATTAGTCAACTGGCAGCTAATTCAAGCCCTTTGCTTTTGCTCCTTTCCTTGTTTCATTTCTTTCTGCCTCTCAGTACACATTATCTCTCATCAGGTAGATGAAGGGAGAAGAAATGAAATGGAAATTCATCCCTTTATATCCATGTTAGTAACTCTTAGAATTTGGATAGGGAAATGAAAAAAAGATTAAAATGTAGGGTTTTGATGGTAGTAAGGGACATACTGCTCCCTATTTCCCATTACCAGAGGTTCCCACCTCATTCTGGAGTCCCCTCTTTGGTGAGCTCATCCTCTTCTAAAGAGTCAACTGAAGTTTCTGTGCAGTTGATGCCCATACCAGGATCTCTGGTCCAACTCCTCTTTTGAAAGCCAGTTCTGAATCCCCAGCTTCCTGATGGGCAGCTCCCCATGGATGCTGACATTTTAAATGCAAGACGTCCAAGACGAAAACCTTTGCTCTCATAATCCTCACTAGGATCATCATTCTCCCCTCCCTCCTCTCTACTCAACAGAAGCTGCCCCATTTGGGGCCACTTGATGATTTATGAATTAGTTTCACAGCTACTATCTCTTGTGAGCATCTCTCCCCATCCTCCGAAACATGTTTCTCTGCATTTCCTTTTTCTGTTCCTGGAACCACCATTCCTTCATTCACCAGCTCCAAGCCTCAACTCATGACTGGACTCTGCTGTTTCCTCTCTGACCTCCATCCAGCCCTTTCTGTCTGCTTCAGTAGCATCTCTTTTTTTTTTTTTTTTTTGTATTTAAAAAAAATTTTTATTGGAGTATAGTTGGTTTACAATGTTGTGTTAGTTTCAGGTGTACAGCAAAGTGAATCAGTTATGCATAGAGATATATCCACTCTTTTTTTTTTTTTTTTAGTAGCATCTCTTGAAACTATACTTTCTATTCTCACCTCTATGTTCCCGGTTCAGGTCATGGAACAGTCTCCCAGCTGATGTCCCGCACCCTCATCTGTCTTCTTCCAATGCCTACCATCCCTGGCCGCCCCATTTAACTTCTTAAAGAACTGCTCTGATCACATCACCCTGCTCAAAGGATCCAGTGGTGAGTGGTTGTCTAGTATGCCACTAGGTTGCTCAGGCTGGCAGACAGACCCTGCTCTCCTTCTACTCCCTTCACATATTTTGCATTCCAGGCAAACAGAATTCCTCAGAGGCAGTGCCGGCTCTGTGCTTCCCCCCTGTTGCCCTCGGTTCAAACCCTTTTGTGCCAGGCATTCTTCCCTCTGTCCCTCCCTGTGTCTTTTCTGCTCTCCACCTCGGCTGGTCAGAGTCCTTCCTGTTGGCTTTAGCACCCACCTTAATAGCCGCCTCCACTGGGGAGCTTTGCCTATTTCCAAAGAGACCAGTTCTCTCCCTTCTCCATCTCTAAAAGCATTTCCTTAATGCTCTTTTATGGCAACGTATTCTCCTCTTATCCTCCCACCTAGAGGGTAAAGTCCCTGGAGAAATGCATCCTGGCCATCTTTGTCGTGTGCACGTGACCTAGCCCTCACAGGGAGCTCCACCTCTTAAGAGTCAGTGAGTGTGTGAACAAGTCTCCTCCTTCTGTGTCCCTTAATTTCTCCATCTGAGTGGTGATGTTTAAGGTATCTTCCAACTCTGACACTCTTTGGGTTTAAGCAATTATAAAATTTTCTGCTCTGCCTAGAGCTCTGCTTGTTCTACTCAACTGACTACAGAGTTCTTAAAGTCTAATGTGCTGTTCCTCATTGCACTGTCCAGATAACCTGTGGTACCTGGTAGCATTTGATCACAGTGGAGATTTGCATCGTGGAGAGATTGTTTTATTGTTTCATTGAGATTTAAAAATGTTGCAAATATATCTCTCATTTGAGACTTAGAGTAAAAGGTTTTTTTTTTTAATTGACTTATAACAGAATGCTCCTATAATCTTTTTTCTTTAAAAAAAAAGTCTTTCGTTTAAAAAATCATGAGTGGATAAGAAAGAAAAGAAAATATTAGTGTGTTTTCTATTCTAGTAATTGAAAGCACAAAGCACGGTCTACAAAAGAACATTCTCTCCTTGACGTGAACCAGGGGAGGAGCTTTATTTATTTATTTTTAAAAACAACCTTTGAAGCCTTTCTCCTGAAGAGATGACAGTCCTCGCTGCGGCTTCACTAAGCAGAGACCTGTGAGCGGAATGATTAGCTGGGGAAGATGCAGTTAGGGGCTCACATGATGGAACATGTTCTGTTTAATGTGTGAATGTTCTGTGTTTGTTCTGCTCCCACCAGAATGGAAGATAAATGACTAAAAGTTGAGGGACCTGTCAGGGGCCTTTTATCCATCTACTCAAGGTCCACCCAGCTTTCTTCACCCTCTCCCAGGCCGAAGGTACATTCTGTGGCTTTCCAGTGGTTCACACACTCCAGTAATAAGAGAAATTTCCTGCACCAGGTGAATGATTTCACACAGATTCTGGCCTCACCTGAATAGGTGATGAAGCTGCTGGGCAGAGCTAAGCAACTGGTCTACCTCTGTGGCCAGGACAGCTGATGGCGCTGGGGGGCCCGGCGACCGTGCCTTTGGAGGTGCATTGCAGAGTGAGAGAGAATTCCTGCCTTCGCGGGAGGTGTGTCTAGAGAGAGCTGTTAGTGATTCTCGGGCTAGAGATTAGATCAGTGAACCAGGGTCACTAAGCGTTAACAAGAGAGGAAATCCTCGTGGCTGAGGAAATCCAGCCTCCTCCTCCTCCTCCATCTCACTCGCCACATTACGAGTGCGGGTCAGGAATAATTTCTTGTTTTACACTTGGCCTCCACTTGCAATGTAAACTGGCTGCTGTCTTCAGACTGGGACTCTGTTGGGTGTTGGGGCCTGGGTGGAGTGAGCTTCTCAGGGAGAAGTCCCTGAGGCTGCAGCACAGAAAGGCACTGACAGAATAAAATCCAGCTCCTCTGCAAACATCTCCCAGGCTGAATTTATTAAGGGGAAGCATGAACTGGAAGGGACGTCAGAGTTGATCAAGTCCAGAGGTTCAGTGCATTAGAGTCACCTGGAGGGCTTGTTAAACCACAGACTGCCGAGCCCACCCCCAGAGTTTCTGATTCAGTAGTTCTGGGGTGGGGCCCGAAAATATGCATTTCCCACAAGTTCCCAGGTGATTCTGATGCTGCTGGTTTGGGGACCACATTTTGAGAACCACTCATCGAGTCCAATCCTTGAACCTTAGAGAAGAGAGAAATGGGCCTTGGAGAGGCTCAGCGACCTGGGGTTATGCAGCTAGTGCGTGGCAGGCTCTGCATGTGGGCGCTTGGCATTGCTCAGCCTCCGCTGCTCTAGAGGCGAGAGGCCTGAGGCCACACACGGACTGTAATTGATGGGCCCTGGGCTGCGTTTACTCAACCTCCAACATCAAAATGAAAATTCTGTTCAACAGGTTGTAAGTTTTAACATCCTGAAGCCATAAATCTAGATCCCAGGGAATAGCTGGACACTTAATTGTTTTATATCTTGTTTATCAGGTTTCTAGACATCATGCAGACTTGATCCAAAAGCACTTAAAATGCCCACGATAGAAATATGCAACCAGAAAGCACTAGCAGGTGCAGGCACCTGTGGATTTATTGTCTACTCCAGGATGGAATGGAAACAGAATCTACTGGTCTGAATTCTTAGAGACACATCTTAAAATGAATGAGGAGAGATCATAATTACATCACGATCAATTTAATTGTCTCATTACCCAGCACAACAAACCTAGCAGGTGGGTCTTATTCTTCCCATTTTACGGAAGAGGAAACAGAGACACAGTAAGAGTAAATAACTTGACCACAGGCAGGAGCCTGGTGGAAGTGGAACTCACCCCTGTCTTCACACCTGGAGCTCTCCCCACCCTCCACTCCACGGCCAAGGGCATGAAGAGTGATCAGGGACCTTTGATCTCATAAGATCACCTGCTCAGACAGACCAGGAGCTGTGTGGAGGGTCTGACGGGCACTGTCTATTTGAGACCCTGTGTTCTGTTCCTTTAGAGGTGCATGGCTCAGACTCTTACCGTGTCCTTGGAAGCCATGGGGCCAGCCTGAGAGCATGGGCGACGTCCTCTCCAGGTGAGCTAGGAGGGCCACGTGTGCTGGGTCACTAGGAGCCACCCGGGTCCCTGCTGATTGACAGCTGGCACCGATGCCCCATCCTCAGCCTGAGGCTCATTTCCAGTTGTCCTGGCAGCTCTAGAACTAGGAACCTTGGTGAGACAGATGCCTCTCGGGTGCTTACCTCAGTGTGGCCAGGACAGAAAGCTGCTCCCTCGGAAAAGCTGTTATTGGGCCCAGACGCTGAGCTGAGCTTGGGTCCAGCATGCCATCCAGCCCCTTGGACTGCACGACCCCGGGCCAGGACTCTGTGGGAGGAGAGAGCTGGCATTAGATCGGCTCTTCACCGCGTTCTCTAGTAGACGTGTAGCTGTGTCCCAGGCAGGAGGGGAGGGAGGTGCCAACACAACAAACCCTGTTTTCTTTCTTATTTTTTTAATTAATTAATTAATTAATTAATTAATTAATTAATTAATTTTGGCTGCATTGGGTCTTTGTTGCTGCACGCGGGCTTTCTCTAGTTTTGGCGAGCGGGGGCTACTCTTCGTTGCAGTGCGCAGGCTTCTTACTGCGGTGGCTTCTCTTGTTGAAGAGCACAGGCTCTAGGCACGCAGGCTCAGAAGTCGTGGCTCACGGGCTTAGTTGCTCCGCGGCACGTGGGATCTTCCCGGGCCAGGGCTCGAATCCATGTCCCCTGCATTGGCAGGCGGATTCTTAACTACTGTGCCACCAGGGAAGTCCCAAACCCTGTTTTCTTGAGTGTTGGGACTTTGCCAGCATCAGGACCAAAGGAGAAGACAGAGCTCAGCTACCAAAATTGCCAGGGGCCTGAACTTGCACAGACCTGCGGCGGCACCTGCCTCTCACTCTTGTGCCAGAGCTCTTGCTTTCTGCCTGGACACAGTCTATGGCTGATCCTACACGCAGTGTCGGTGCTTCTAATCCCACATCAGAGTCCGGCTCTAGCAGGCCCCTAATCCAGGATTGAAATGGAATTATTCTGTACATTATACCCACAGATACAGTAGACCCAACTCTGGACCAGCATAACTAAGGTAAATTACTCAGAAGAAAAAGTCCTGACAATTGAAGACACGTTGGTGTTTTGATGAGAATCTAGAACAAGTCATGGTGGCAAAGAAGGCAACCTGACCACTTGATAGATAACAGAGAGCTGTTACAGAACTAGGACGCCAATCTCAGAGTTCAAATTTTAGGAAAGTCACATTTTACGAATCAGGAGCTAGGGAGCTGATGCAATGAGGAAAAAAATTCTATTCAGTTTTAGGTTATAGTTCCTAGAAGCAATGGTAGGTGTCTATTCTTTTACTTCTATAAACCTTGTATATGTAGGTGTTTCATTCATTCATTCAACATTTCCTGAGCACGTATTTCTACTATGTGCCAAGTACTATCCTAGGTGCTAGGGACCCAGCAGTGAATAAGATCAACAAGGTCTCTGCTCTTGTGGAGTTTATAGTCTTGTGTAAATAAACATCTTCAGATTCTTTACATGCCCTGCAGGTAAGCAGGGTGTGATGATAGAGGGTGATAGCAGGGCGTAGTGAGGGGCCATCGTAGACGGGGTGCTCAGTGGAGAGTTCTCCAAGGAAGTGGCCTTCAAGTTGATACCTGAAGGATGAGAAGGAATGGGGGAGAGAGCATTCCAGGAAGAAGGAACAGCAAGTGCAAAGGCTCTGGTGTAGAAACAAGTCAAAGATGCTGAGCATGTAGGGAAGAGACCTAAGAAATGAGTTGGAGAGGTAGAAGGACGTAGGGAGGAACTATGGTTTTACCCTATGGGCAGTGGGAAGGGAGTGGAAGGCTTTAAGCTGGAGGGTTACGTGACATTTTTTGTGAATGAATGGTTATGTCTACTGCAGAACTTGTCATAGGGTGGGGTAGCTCTCCCACCAAAAATGTTGTAGAATGACATCTTTATCCTTCCTGTCTAGATTGTCTTTTCAACTCCCAAACTCCTTTTCCCATCATGCCTCTTCCCAGTGGGGGGCTACCTCCACCCCCCATCTTCCTGCAACACCCCCTCTCATCTTGTGCTATGGAAGCAAATGTCAGTGAAGCCACCATGGCCCCCAAGTCCCTGATCACACAGAGGAGCTGGAGGACAAGGAAGTAGAAAGGGCCTTGAGTGGTTTTCCTGCTGTTAGAAGTCATGAAATTAAGGACTATTAATGAGATGTTACTATTCCTCTTTCTGACCCACTTTACTCAGAATATCATTTTTCCTCTAGAAGTACCAGAAAAACCTTCAGGTACTCAACTGGGGTTTAGGCGAGATGAACACTTACTCAAACACCCTAAAAAAAGTTAGATTCCGTAGCAAAGACCATTTTCAGGCTCCCTCAGGGTTGGATTGAGCACAGGAGAGGGAGGATAGCAGGTTCCCCACATCAGGAGGTTAGTATTCTAGGGTCTTGTTGCATCACTCATGGGAAGAGGATCTGGTCCATAAACCCTTCAGCTGGGTGTTTGGCCAAACCCGACTGATCACCAGATTGGAATCTACAGAGCTGTGTCCTGGCCCATTTTGCTCTCATTTGTGGGTAAGTTGCCAAGTACCTTTAAGCATCTCTGAGGCTTCTCCATAGAATGAGGAACCAGCAGGGATGATAGCTAAGGTCTCCTCCAGCTCTGATCGCCTGCGATTCTATGGGCATTCGTGTTTCCAGCCTGCATCCTTACTGAGTGCTTAAGGAATGCTTTCCTGCCTGTCCAAACACTGGAATTTATTTATTTCATTAATTAAACACTAAACTTGGAGGCGCTGCACCAGCCACTGTGCTAGGTGCTGGGGAAGCGAAGAAGAATGAGACATAGCTCAACTTCCAAGAGCAAGTAAGCTAGAGGTAAGGAAAGCAAACACATGAACAGCATTTAAAGCACAATATGTTAAGTATGATAGATATCTGACATGACATGGAAATCATAGTGGATGGAGGAGTTTGTTTTATTTGACCAGATTAGCCAGAGACATATGTTCATAGAGGAAGGAACATTTGAGCAGGGTTCTTAAGGATGAATAGGAGAGCATCAGGGAAAAAGGGAAAGGCATCACAGAGCCCCAGAAGTCCAACATGGCTTAAGAGGGAGTCTTGGGGGAGGGTGAGAAAGGTATGTGATGGGCCTTATACAGCAGCAGGTACTTATGAGCTTGCAGAGCTCACTGCTGTGATCTATCTGCTGACTGTACCTTCCTATGTGACACAAAAAGCCTACACTTTAATCTTTGGGACAATCAGGGAAGTAGGAGTGACTCTCTTTGAAAATATTCTATATATTCCACTGTAAGCCAGGATGGCCTCCAATCCAGCTGATTAGAAGGAGAGAGAAGGTCGATCTAAATCAAACATTCCACAACTCCTAGGCAGACCTGCCTTCTTGGAGGATCAGCTCTAGACCGACCACAAAGGGTTCCCTGGCCATATATCTGCAACCTCTGGGCCAAGCCACCTTTGCATACCAGGGTCCCCTGCCAACCACATCTAGATGCCTGATTGCTATACTTGAGATCCTGTGTCTTTGGCCTTCTCTTGTTCAGTGTAGGTACAGGTAGTTTACTACTGGAGAGAGCAATTTCCGGTCCAGAATCCTGAAACACTAAGTGATTTTCATAGATAGTGTTGTCGTTGTTTTTAGTCTTATGCTAGTGAAGGTTGGGGCTCTGAAATTAAATCCGATTTAAATATTACCAATTTCTAATGCAAAGATATTAGGAACAAGCAACCCAAATGCGTATCTATTCTTAAACTCAGGCGGTAATCACTTAGACAGTTTTCACACTTTTATAAAAGCATGGAAATAAATCCCAGCTCATCTCAGGACAGTGTTCTATTCCTTCTTACAGGGCACGAAAGAATGCTATTGAAATCTGGTGTACCCCTTCTAGACCAGGACAATGCTGGCCTGTCCTGGGTCTCAGGCTTTAAAGCAGTATTTCTCAAAGTGAGGTCTACCATAGTACTGGCAATATCTTGGAACTTGTTAGAAATGCAAATTCTTAGGCTCTACCATAGGCCTAGCAATGCTGAGTGAAACCCAGCAATCTGAGTTTTAATCCCTGCAGGTGATTCTTATGCACATCCAGATTTGAGAATCACTGTTTTGGAGGGTCCCATTCTGGTCCCCTTCCAACTGCAACCTCTCCCTTGGGTGAGGGATCCACGGCTGAGAGAGAGTGATAACCCTGGGCCAGCCTACTGCTGTGGGGTGCCTGCTTGACTATAACTTTCCATATCACGATCAACATTATGTCTAGAGCACGCCCCAGAACCCCTGACCAACCAGACTTGAGTCAGCTAGAGCTAAAGCGTCTTCTGAAGACCCCCTGAGGTTAAGTGTGTTTGTATGGCCCTCTCTGTTGACACTTGTCTCAGCCTCCCCTTCACTTGCATATGGTCTCAATGATCTTTTGGTCAATTTCAGAATACAAGCTGTGTTTTGTAAAGCTCCCAAGGTGACCCCAGTGAAAAGCCAGGGCTGAGAATCACAGCTGTACAGGAGGAATGGGAAACTTGACACTGGCTTTGATGAGCTAGCAATTAAGAAAAATTATCAAGAAATTAATATATCTCAGAAAATATAAAGTGCAGGTATGATCACATCATAGGCAACAAGAAGGTGTGAGAATATAGCTTGAAGACTCTCGGGGGGATATTGCCCCTGTCTCCCCTTCCTACCTCCCCACCCCTGGCAATTGTCTAGATATAATTGACATTTGTGAGTTGGAAGGTTTTCTTTTTACTCCTGGCATGCCACTTAAAATGTTCTTTGGTGTTGGAGCTATGGTTAGCTTATTATTAAGTCCAATGATTATTTGCTGACATTTTTAGTACCAAAAACTGGGGGATGCTTGACCAAAAAGACTTCTTGGACCACTCATTCCTCGCAGGTGCCGGGACACAACGGCTAGTCCCAAGAGCAGTTTACACCACATCAAAGATGCTAGAGAAGCTGGCGTGAACTGCAGCCTCCTTCCTCCTAAGTTCCACCTGCTGGAATTCTGTGGGCTGGGAAACACTCACTAGAAAGGCTGGGCATTAAGAACGTGTTGCTGAGGGCATAATAATAACTGTTGGTGCTGTCGCTGTGGTTTTCACTGCTGTAACTGTTCCCCTTAATTCTCCCCTCTCTCTGTTAGTTCTTTCTCTAAGCCTATACACAAAGAAAATTTGAAATCTTTTACGTTGAAAGTCTGTTTTCCTAATTTTTAGCCTAACCAGACGTTTTCTAGTATGGAATATGACCGTGGGGTTTGCTGACTAGGAGCTTTTTTGGGGGGGAAAAAATTCAGTTTTGGCCATTTTGAGATCATTTGATGTGTTTTAACTGTTTAGTGGTTTTGGCACATCCAATAGGAAAATAGTGCATCTGGCAATAAGGACTTAGGAAGACATTAAGGTTCAGCAAAACCGCTATTCTTTTTGAAAGTTTCAATGCTGACAATTCTAAAGTACCTTGCCACTTTTCTCTAAAAGAGAAATGGTCCTGTGGCTCTTTTGGAGATTCTCAGATAAATTACAAACTCTTCCTAGCATTTCACAGAGAGGCAGCTCAAGGAAGAAATCATCATGGTGTTGACCTTGAGCTTCAGAATCAAAGAGCATTTGCTACGAACGTGCGTGGCCTTCTGGGTGTGTGGCGGGCCACAATTTGCATGGTATTTACCCGACTGGATTCATGAGCTGTAGATTCATGAGCTGTGCAATGCCAATGCCACGGAGAGGTTTTTGTAATGTGGGTAATTACAACGACACGAATGTGGTAGAAGGTAAGGCATCTAAACACACAGTGGCCTTCCATTATAGAGTTGAGGGCAGTACATTTTTGCAAGAATATGCTAGTAAATAACAGTCCTTGTAGTGTAGCCCATCAGCTTAGTAATACTAATGATATATCTATAATCTACATTTGAGTGCCAAAAACAATCCAATAGTTTCAAACTTTTCTGCAACCCTAAGAAAACATCTCCTCAGTTCCAACTGGCTGATCCTTAAACCACAAGAAAAAGATCCATTTCAGTTCTGCATTGGGCCTTTCCTGGCTGTTGTTCCAATACTTGGGACTAAGAGGTATTGGGGGAAAGGGGGACTCTCAGGTTGGTTGGAATCAAAGTTTACATCCAACGATACCAGCGCCTACCGAGGCCCCCAGCCCACTGTAGACCGAGATGACCACCTGGGACAGAATACATGAATGGAAACAAAACATTGCCAGTGAATGCTAACTCAGATCCAAGCTCTTTATTCCATTTGCTTTATAGGATTAAATGTCCTCAGCTCTTCTTGAGCTAGCCGTTTCCTCTCAGTGTATGTTATGTTTTCCAAGCAACAGGTCAAGCAGTATTACAACACGTAGGTCTATAATGCAATTCAGATGTAACTTCAGAAATTAAGACAAGCTAAAGATCCATAGCCCTGAAAAAGACCCGGGAAAAATCCTGGCTAAACAGACACACAGTGTTCTAGGGCTTTTAAAAGGCAGGCAGTTCATCCTTCCATTAAAGAGGGATAAGGGACAAGCTGTGGGACTTGAATGTAAAGATCCCAGCAAAAGGCCACCCTTACTCAAAGTGTCCATGAGATGAGGCCATTTCTGTTTGAGCAGCTGGACTTCAATTTTACTGCAAAAACTGCTGCAACCCAACCACCCTGCATCAAAGGAAACTTGGATCACAAGTAGCCAGCACCAAACACAACCTGGGGACACCGAGTCCCAAGGGCACGTCAGATGCCATCCTACTCCACACCCCCCCTAGAGTGACAACTCCCTCACTCTTCCGTGCTGACATCTCCTGGCTTGTCTACTGACTTCACACCCAGAAAATGACTCAAGGTATGAAAGAGATAACTTGGCCCAGCTTTGCCCGGGCATGCAGCACATGTGAATCCTAGGTAACCGGAGGATTACCTAGATAAGAGCTGGAAATGAAGAATTTATTTCCCTGTGTGTGTTTGTCAGGGGGCTTTGGGCTGTTTTAGCTACTTCCTGTGTATGGCTTTAACTATCCCAGCCCCAAGTGGGCGCCTACTACACAGATCATATACGCCTGATGGGGAATGTCGGAATGTCAGCGGGCTGGTTAACTGTAATGAGGGGCTATTTGATGGGTATTTTAAAGCTCACTTTAAAGAGTTTCATCTAGCTCCTTCATTACCTCAGGAGGAAAGGTCAGAGGAGATGAAAACCTGCTGTCCTCCTAAAGTCACTTGATTCTCATACAATCATATTTCAGAACATTCTCAAACTTCTAGCGTTTCTTCTTTTAGGCTTTATTTGACCGTGACATCATGAACAAAAGCAAAACCCTGCACTGGGAAAATTTACTCCAGAGCTAACAAGGGACCCACAGAGTGCATCGTCTCCAGGGACCCAGAACATTGTGGGTAATTAGAAATTCCAAAGATGAAAACAGACAGTTTTCCCTGCTCCATCACCCCCCACCCCCTCCCCGACACACACAGAGAAAGAAACCAGGCACTCAGCCACTCAAGAGGTAAGTTTAGACGTTTAAGATTCAAAGAAATAAAAACTATTTATTTTAGAATCTCAGTTGTTATTTTACAGAATTATAGGCTGCTAGAGCTGTAAAGAAAAGGCCACTAGTGACTCTGCACTTCCCTTGATGGCCACATCAAACAAGGCCCTGAGGCCTGGGGCTGGTTGCATTTTAGCCCCACCGCTTATCAGCTGTGTGACCTTTAGCAAGTGACTTAACCTCTCTGTGCCTCAGTGTCTCCTCTCAAAGGTCAGAATAATTATACCTTCTACCTTGAGTTGTTGAGAGGCTTAAATAGAATAAGCATTTAGCCCAGTGGCTGGCATCTACCTGGTGCTACATAAATGTTAGCTATTCTTATTAATCCCGTTAAAGACATTCAGCTATAATCAGGCAGTGGGTTACTGGCAGGCTTGGTGCAGAACAGAAGGCAATGCCTCCTGTCCATCCCACGCCCTGGTCTGGCTGTCTCTGGCAGGAAGAAATCCTGTTGGTGTTACAGTTGTTGTCTGTATCCCAGTCATTTTGGAATGGCTGGCCAGGCACATGCTCAGAGGCCCCGTCTGAGCAAGCGTGGAACACAGTCAGTCGGCAGCTGCAGGATGATTATCTGCAATCATGTGCGGACAAAGATGCTGAGTAACGAACTGAGACATTTGTTTTTGAAATGATCCATTTTCTTCAGCCTTGTCGTAGTCAGGGGCAGGAAGCTACTCCAGCTATGACTAAAACTTGCCAGGCCCTGTACAGTTAATAGCATCTTTGCTTAGGGTAATTGCTGCCTAACAGGGAAAGTGGATCACAAGAAGAATAAAACACGGAGGTATCTTCATGGTCAAATTTATGCTCAGTTATCCAGGGATTTGGGACAGATTTAGGTATCTGCTGGATCGTTAACTTTTTGAGGTCTTGGGTGTTTTTCTGTCCATGGGGCAGTCGAAGAGGTTAGGCCCTTAATGAATGTTTATTGAACAGAATGGAAAACTCTTCCCACAGCTGCACCAGTTTATTCAAAGTAAATAATTTTTTCATACTATAGTGGTAAATAACAAGTGGTCCCAATTTATATTCCTGGATAACTGGGTAAGCCCCCCTTTTACTTTGGTGATGTGGTGTTTTATTTAAGAAGGAGAATGCCCCATTGCTGGGCTGACAGGTGCACTGCTGAGGAACCGAGTGTCTTAGCTCTCAGCAGCCCCTCATTCCGACTTCATTACAAGCACTAAAAAACACACAGGTGTTGGGCAAAACAAACTCCTTATTTCCAGCTTGCTTATTTTTCTTGTTCAGAATTTCTTCGGAGAAAGCTATGCTCCAATCCAGCCACTGGTTATGTTGTGCAATCCACTGGGATGGCAATCACCTCATTGTTTAGTTACAACCCATGAAAAGATGAAGCAAAGAAAGAAAAAAGCAGAGCACACACATAGGGAATGAGGGTGGAGGCTGCACGATGATAATGAAAACCATTTGTTAGCATTTCACTCCTTTCTTTGTGAATCAGCCGAGTTCCTGGCACCAGGCCTCTGTCTGTGAAACAGAGCTGCCCTTCCAAGGCCTTCCAGGGGCTCATCCCGCCATATCTGGTCTAGAGTGTCACCCTTTGTCCCCAGGAAGGCGGGTGCTTGACTGGCTGCCCCAGCTCCCTCTGGGCCTGGCTCTGGCCCTCACCTTCTGTCCCAGGGCACCTACCCATCCTGTGTGAATGTGCCCGGCCTCGGTGACTTTTAAGCCCTGCCTGAACCAGATTTGGTGCACTTTGTGTATGCAGGGCTCTCCTCTTTGCCTGCATTGTGTCCACCGATCTGTGTCCAGGACTTGCAGCCCCAGCTTATTTTTTTAACTATTTCTACTTTTCTTTCTTTCAGCAGACCTGATTTCTCTATTCCCAAAATACAGACTGAAACATTTTTAAGGATAAAAACCAAAAATAAATAAAAATTAAAAAATAAAACATAAAACAAGCAAAAACCTTTCAACAAACCCCCCCCCCGCCCCCAAAGTTACAGCCAGTAGAACAGTGTATGTCTGCCTAAGCATCTCTGTTTTGCTTGCATTGTCCCCAAGAGAGGAAGCACCTCGAAATGCACATGTTGTAGTTACAGGCAGAGACCAGCACCACATGCTCTGTGCACTTGTGCTCATGAAGTCCTAGTACCTAAGTGCCCCACCGCTCTCTGCCTACTTCTCGAATCTATCACAGCATTTATACAAGTCTCTTATTCAGATCCATAGAGCATGGCAGCATTATCTTCAACCATCACCACCACCAACACTATCTCCACCACCATGCCTGTCATTTCCACCACCTTGGCTGCCTGCATCGCCATGACCACCACCGCCTCCTCCATCCTATCATCACCCATCACCACCACCGGCATCACCACTTCCACCATTTTACCATCACCATGACCACACCCCCACTATCAGTACTACCATCACCATTACTACCATCACCAGCATCGCCACCACCACCACCACTAAAGGAGTAAAGAACTTTTTGGAGTCAGGCAGGGAAGTCTGACCAGTGTTCCTCAAGTCCTCCTCTTAGGCTGAGCCAGAAGACGGTCAAGACTGGGGGTCATTTAGTCTCTTCCAAGTAGTTAAGTGAATTGTTTATGTTCCATGTAACTCAACTGAGTGGTGAACAGAGCTGGGTCTAGAAATGCAATATTCCTGCTTTCCATCTGTGTATTCCATCATACTATTTTCCAGCACCCATTCTGGAAGTTGTATTTTTTTCTTTCTTTTTCCTGAGTTTTGTTATTGTTGTTAACTTTGTATTTCCAGTAATGTAGATGACATTATCTAGTTTAGATTTGATAAAATGATCTCCAAAGAGGAGTATCTATGACTATTCAAGGACATTATATATAAAACACATATACTTCAAAAGGTAAAGAAGGAATTAGGTACCTCGTCCTCCAAAATGAGGCCGGTTCTTCCATTTGCCCGTGCAATGTTTGAGGATCACTGCACCATTGTTGCCGGCCATCTTTGAGCTTTTCTATTCGTTCATAATCTGAAGACAATCTGACTTTGTGTTTAGGCCCCTGCAGGAGGGAAAGCTCCCCCAGAGCCCTCCCCTCAGCTTCCAGGAGGTACTCCTCAGACTAGTGGGACTTCATGCAGTGACTGGCTCCCACTTGAAAGAGGGGAGTTCCCTGGGAGTTAAAGGCCAGCCCGAGCATGGCTCTCTACTGGCCCCTCTGTGCCAGCCAGAGAAGGGCCGCCAGTGTCCCAGGAGAAGGTTAGCTCCCTGGCGTGCTTCTTCCTTACCCACTTGTTCAGACACTGGAAGTTTGAGTTTAGGCTTGTGGGACAAAAGGGCGGGGCTGGGATAGAAGTCCCCCAAAGAGCCCCCTTAAGCCCCTCCCTTAGGCTGCCTGAGAGGCGTCAAAAAGGATGGAATTACCTATATTTTAGGTGTAAAATTAAATGTGGTATAATATGATGCATTAAAATATGATAAGTACTTCACTAGCATAAACCATGGGTTAAAAGTGAATACAATTACTACCACTAATAATAAATAACAAGTATTGTGTATTATGTGCCAGATACTCTACTAAGGGCTTTCTAGAGATTATCTTTTTAAGTACTTATTAAAAGTACTTATTAAAGCCAGGCCCATAGTACTTAGTTCATTATTTAAGTACTTATTATCTTTTTAAGTACTTATTCTGAGATCAGTATTATCCCCAGTTTGCAGATAAGGAAACTTCCATTCGGCGTGAAGTGGGGAAGTGCACGTGCTTAGTGGGTGTGTGAAGGACAAGAGCACAGGGCTCCTGCTCTGTGGTCACTCCTCGTCGCTGTTCTCCAGACTGCTCACAAATCTGACTGTTCAAAGGAGCAACAGCTCTGTCCTCTGGGCTTTGTATTGAGGGCCGATTTCTGCTTCTGTGATATGGTAATGCATAGGTGGGATCCTGCATATTTTCTATTCTTGAATTTACCTAATTGCTTTTAAAAATCGAATGGTGATCTCCTATTTATAGAATACCTTGACTTCTCCACTTCTCTGTCATGAGACTCTCCTTGTTTACAACCTCGAGGGAGCCCACAGACACTGAAATGCCCTCCTCGCTGAAATACTCTAACCACCAAGGAACAGATTCTGGATGGACCCATTATTCTGACAGTAATGTAGGTACAGAAGACAGATGCTTAGAATGTGCAGTTGTTTCTTACTGAGCAATTTATAGACATGGGAATGTGTCTATTGCATGTACTCTCATACATTTTCTGGATAAGATTTACTCTTAAGTGTGAGACTGAAAAAAACGAAAAACAAAAAAACACAGCAAGACAGGCACTCCTCGCTCTGGGCTGGGTTGTGATTCTCTGTTGGTTGGCTTTTTGGGTGTGAAGACCAAGCCAGAGACTGATGGAGCCAAGCGGAGTCTGTTAAATATTTCCATTCATGGACATGCAATAGAAAACCATCTCATACATTTACAGGAAAACATCACATATAATATCTTTGTTGTGCTTAATCAGAACCAGAGTAAAATTCCAGTCACCAAGAATAGAAACTTACCCTAATGATTTCATTTTTAGTCCAAAATATACAGTGTTTTCTCTGCCTGCTCTGTTTGTCACTTTCTAAAACAAGAAATTACCGAGCTATGACTTTGGTTTGAGGGATGGGGGAAAGCAGTAAACACTGAACAGAAATAAAGGGAGATCGAAAGACAAGGGTCCTTGGTGGATGAGCATCCAGAAGTGGATTCAGTTTGTGGATTGTTGACTTTATTTCCCAGAACTGTGTGAATTACTCACTGTTCAACTGTCCGTCCAGGCTTCAGGCTCTCAACAGTGAGTACTTCATATAGGTATAATAGGAGTGACTCAAAGGCAAAGAAGAGGTTGAGTGAGTTACCACCAGTGGTTTGTGTGTGCGTGTATGTGTGTGTGTTGATTTTTTTTTCTTTTTTAAGGAAAACATGGTTGTTTTCACTGTTAGTAAATGAAATGGTCTTTTCCAAGAAGACTGAGAATCTCATGCTATGAAAAACAGATAGGACACCTAGGCAGAAGAGAAGCACTTCCTTCTGATTTGCCACATTGAATTACATTGAACTGAGTAAATGGTTTAATATTAGGCATCATGCTGCTCTGTGTGCAGCAGATTAATGGTTTTTATTTTAAGCTCTGGGGTGAAAATCTGGCAGCTTCTTTAGCCCACCAGCCTACAGCCTTCAGAAACTCTCTTTGAAAGAGACAGGATTGCTGTCTTCTAACTTCTCAAGAATCGTGTGAGCAGGAAGAGTGCAAATCCTAAGAAGGCTCTTCACCAGCGAGCAATAGCTGTCACCTACAGGCTGACAGTGACACTTTGGCAGACGCACCAGAAGGGCAGACATTGGCCATGAGTTATGCGGCTTGGCCCCGTCCGCACTGGGCACCATGGGGGATCTGTGTAATGCTGGCACTGAGGATGGCCCTGGCTCTGGTGCAGGATCTGCAGCTTTCAGTTAGGGGCCAGCCTGGGGCTGGGTCCAGGTCAGGGACAGGGAGAAACGCCTTTCTCGTTTCCCATCAGCTTGGAGCTTGAAGAGTGTTTGTGGCATGAATGAATGAGTTCTGAACAGATGGAATCAGACCAGCCCAATGCCTGCAGGCACTGGGACAAACTCAGTGAGCTGGGGTTCGCCCTGCCCTTAGGAAATCTGATGTCATCATAGAGGGAAACTGAAGACAGGGAATGAGAAAGATGGAACTATAGTAAGAAGCACTTGAGAGAGGAGGAGAGTGGGGGGTGGGGGAAGTACAAGGGCAGTAAAAGAGAGGAGAGAGAGGGCAAGAAAATGACGGAGGGCAGTGGGCAAAGTGAAAGAAGGTGAAGAGGGGGACCCAAAGGGCAAAGCAAGGAGAGGGGAACCAGAGGGAGAAGGAAATGGAAGAAAGACACACAGATTGAGAGAAGACTTTGAAGATGGCCTTGGCCTCAGCTCCAGTGAGGGGGAAGAAATCCCCACACAAATCACAAACAGACGCACGCTTCAGCCTGTGCTGGTGAGATGTGATCCCTAGATTTCCCTGGAGAAATAGCCCAAGCAAAAGGTAATCAGAGCCGTTTATAATTAGCAACTCCCCCCAAAGAACCCAGATTTCACTGAACTGTCTTCTGGTGACTGTACAAGATAGTTCTGATGATGTTTCAATTAACAGTCAATGAGAATATGATTTTTGCTGGAAAAATTCCAAATTTGAGCCCAAACCCAATGGTAGCATTGCCCTGGCAGAACGACACAGAGATCTTGTTCCGTAGGTTAGGGTAAGGCCATATCCTAGGGTACACAGCGACTTCAACACAGAAGTCCTTCATCACAGAGCCGCCATGCTGGGTGTGCCAGACCGGCCCTTAAAATAAATGTGATTGAGTGACCTCACAACTATCAGAGTCAGAGAAAATGCCTTGGAAGAGAAACTGTGAGTGAAAAGGACTAAAGGACAACATCAGGGGAATTGGGGCTTCCCACTGATGCATAGATCCAGCTGGACTTGGTTATAGTGTAAACTTTGTTTAATCAAATCCTCTGTCATTAATAAAACCCCTAACCAAATCCAAACACAGATAAATGATGATGTACTTGGATTTCACATTGGGCTCGCATCGCTGCTTCACCAGGTGCCATCCATAAATCTGGGATGCAAGCTGCTGGGGCTGGAGCTGCAGAGAGGCTGTCTTGGAGGTGTGCTTCCGTCACTCCGTTTGTGGCACTGCCATTCCCTTGTTACTGCTGCTCAGCCAGTCAGTGAAGGAGCTGAGGGAAACCACGGGCTCTGCCCAAGACCCACGATCCTTCTCTTCTCAGTGAGGCAAACGTTAAAGGCAAACCAGGAGGGTGGGGCATCTGGAAACCACCCCATAATAAAAATGGATGAAGTAGGGATGTCACAAATTCAGGAAAGCTTCCACAGGGAGGGGAGAAGAGCTGCCCTCCATCGTTCCAGGAGACGCAACTGGGACGAAAGCACAGAAACGGAAGAGAAGCGGGTCCTACCTCAACATTAGGTTGCCAACGATATCCAGCAAAGGGAAACGGCTGCCTGCTGAGGTAGAATTCCCTGTCACGAGCCATGTTCAATTCAGGCTGAATAAATATAATAGCCTCTCATTGTAAGAGTATTAAACTTGTGTAAATTATCAGCAATTAGAACAAATAAAAGGAGGGAGGGAGAAAAGGAGGGAAGAAGGAAGGAAGGAAAGGAGAGAAAGAGAGAAAATGAATAACAATGTAAATAGTGAGAGTGAGTCTTTCTGTAGTCCCACCAAACCGGCACAGGAGGTGGAGATACAATTCTTCCATCAGTGTCAGTTCCCATCCACCTCTCCTTCTGTGAGCCTGGGCAGATTTGGTCTCAAAGATTCGTCTGTTTTAAACAATATGGCCTCTTTGCAAGCCAGCGACATCCGGGGCTCCACTGAAGAAAGAGCTGTCTGTTCCCATACTGGAGGAAAAACCAGCTGGTTAAACTTATTGAGAGGCATTGTTATACTTCAGCATGGAGACTTCCTAAGGGGTTTTTGAAGGTAAATTTGGCTATACTTCACTGATCTCTTATACACTGACTTTAGAACACAGCCCTGCTGGAGGGCAGGTAGATGGTCTTTAGCAGAAGGTGGGTGAGGTGGAGGAGTCCACAGGAGTCCTGAAGAAACCATGGTAGCCCCCAGCCATTTCTTTGCACTTTCACAAGACCCCTTGCTATGCTGACTAGACTGTCTTAGTTGAGGCTAGTACCATATATAGCTGCTCATTTAGTAAGCCTAATCTTGGTAATATTAAAATAAAACAAGTTTTAGATAGATGCAGATATTAAAGATGGACACAGGGAAAAAAGACTGAAGGGAAACACAGCAAATGTTAGCAGTAGTCAAGTTAAAGGATTATGGGTGAGTGAGTTTTATTCTTTTTTGTGGCAGGGGGATCTTAGTTCCCGGACCAGGGATCGAACCCGGGCCCCCCTGCAATGGAAGCGTGGTGTTTTAACCACTGGACCGCCAGGGAAGTCCCATGTTTTATTCTTTATACTTTTCTGTATTTTCTAAATATTTTGCAATGAGCCACGAAGAGCTTTTACAATCAGAATAACATATTTTAAAACAATTTGACAATTGTATATTTAAAACTGTAGAAATGTCCATAGATTTCACCTATTAATCCCACTTTTGAGACTTTATCCCACAAAAATAATCCTAAGAAGGAAAAGGCTATACTCATGACTTTTTTTCCCTAAATTATTTATAATTGCAAAATCAGAAGCCAAGGTTCTTCAATAGTGGGATAGTTCATTAGTTACCTGGCAGAAAATCTTTTTCTAGAACTTCTGTGTAGTCATTAAATATGAAAACTGTGAAGGCAGTAAGAACAAGGAGAAATGATTGTAACCTAGTGTGGAATGGCAGTGGGGGGACGGGTTAGGGAAGACCGTGTACAAGATCATTGCAGCCAAGAGAAATCACACATGCACAGGAACCAGGCCTGGAAGTAAATATCTAAAATGAAAACAGTTGTATTGAGCGTTAGAACTTTGGGTATCTCCTTCCCTTCTCCCCCATTTTCCAAATGGTTCATAATGTCATTATAATGCCTTTATAATGAAAATAAGGTCCATAAACCTTTCCATATGTTCTTTCTGTAAACCCTTCTGGTTTCAGGTGATACCAGATTTGTTTCTGTGTTCGTGTTCCCCTCAAGGTGCCGAGCCTGGGCTTCTGCATTCTGCAGTGGAGCAGTCAGTGTTGCTGACTAAGCCGCCAGGTTTCTTTTTTGACTTTGGGTGGCTGCAGGTGGGAGACATGCCCAGTCTGTGAGCAGCCTCCTTGTTTACTCAAGCTACAGTTTTATTGCACTGAACACAGAATAAGAAACTGATGAATGGTTTCTATGTCTGTGGACACGCTCTCTATGCTTGGAAGTTCTTAGACACGTATGCAAATGGTTGGGAACTCGGATTCTCCTTCATCTATTGTTGACTTAGGCGGTTCTGTTCCCCCAAAGCTCACATAAGGTTTGGATATAATGGCAGCTCCTGATTACCTGTTCTATGGAAGGAAAAAATTGGAAACAAACCACCAAGCTATTTGTAGGGCATATCATTTGGTTGTGTTCACCCCAGGCTTTGGGGAAGGGGGCTGGGGGGAAGAGGGGTAGGAGGATTGGGGGGAGGAGAAGGAGGGGGGTAGCACTAACATTGAACATATGCCTGCCCCTCTCCAGGAATAACACTAGAGGCATATTAGTGTGTGCCTCACTTGCACGTCCCAGACAGACAAGGGAACTGAGACTCTGAGAGGTTGGGTAATTTGTCCCAGGCCACACAGTCTAGAAAAAAGGAATTATCTAGTTCTAAAGCACAGTAAGCATTGATTTCCATGCTCTGGGCACATACTAACAGATAATCCACAAAATGAAAAAAAAAAAAAAGTCTGGAACTGACTTTAATCACCAGGGGTTCTTTTGTAGTCAGTGGTTCTCAAGCAAGGGTGATTGTGACCCCCCAACCCCACCCCAGCAGATATTTGGCAACATCTGGAGACATTTTTGGCGTCACAATGGAGTGGGAAATTGCTACTGGCATCTCACAGGTAAAGGCCATGGATGTTGCTAAACATCCCATAGTGTTTGGGACCACCTACCACAATGAAGAATCATCTGGGCTGACACGTTAATAGTGTTGAGGTTGAGAAAACTTGCTCTATCATAATAGAACCCAATGTAACTTATCCCCACTACATTCACTTATGAAATTAAGTTACTGTGCTTCTGAACAATTCTCAAATATATAAAGCATCTGAGGTGCTGTCTTCTTACTGATCCTGTGATGAGGAACCACTCAGCATACGTAAATCAAATAAATGTGCATCTAGATGACAATGCCAAGTTCAAATCTGAAATTTATGAAGGGAGTTTACAGTGAAATTGCCAGCAAGAAATTAACAACTCCCCTAGTGTTACCAATTGTGGCTAACCCTAATCTGTATTAAATTCTACAATGAATAGCTAAACATTCTTCTGAGTCTCAGGATTCCCACATGTAAAGTCAGAAACTTGGCTGTTCTCTGATAACAAGGTCAATCACTAAGATTTAACACTTAAGCTATGTCTGTAAGCAGAGTAAATTGCTTTGGTTTGCTGTGCCTTGCCTATTTGGAGGGCCAGCACACATTAATTTTGTTACTTCTATGGCATCAAGACAGCCCCTGGATAACTAGAGCTAATGAATTATTCAATACTTTTGTGGTTCACCATAATTTTGCAGGCATAGGATTGTACCGATATTTGAGAAAGACTCTTAGAAACTCCGCAAAACTTAAAAGGACTCAGGGATCGTCTAGTTTAGTCTTTAATCAATCAAGTAGTATTCCCTGGATGACCTACTATGTGTCCAATTCCATGCTCAGTATCAGAGAGAATACTAGACAAGCATAAAGCACGAGCTTAGCCCTCAAGTAATAAACAGTACAGGGGAGGAGATGAGACAAGAGCACAGGAAATATTTAGTGAATAACTTGGGTTCTAAATTGTGTTGTACGGACTGTTAGCAATGATGGGGTTCAGAGAAGCCTCAATCACATGGAATTGTTGATATTTGTTCACATGTTTACCTCTCCCATTACACTGACAGCTACCAAGAGTGCAGGGACCTTGACACTTTCTTCTTTGTGTCTGTCTTGGTGTCTAGACAGAGCCTGGTCTGTAGAAGCCAACAAATTAATGTGCATTTAATAAGTGAATGAATGATCTCAATAGGAAGTGGACCTTGATCTTGGCCTTGAAATCACAGGAATGTCTAAATCAGTGTTTCCCACCCCTGGGATGTCAAAAGAGATTTGATAAAACAAGGGTTCCATGGTCAAATGCATTTGGGAATTGTTGGGTTAGAAACAGCTTTCTTTAATCAGAGCTTTCCATATGCTAGTATGCATTGGGAATCTCTAGAAGGATTCACTTATCTGAGGTCAAACTTATTTGATCATGGAAACATTTTTTACTGAAGATTTGGTGACATCAATTTGAATCAATACATTAAGAAATTCACTTTGAGACTAGTTAGTTTAAGTTATCCAAAGAAAATCGTTTCTTGGATTGATCAGTGCTTCGAACACAGTATAATGGAGCCCATAAAATTGTGATTTGGGGATTTTCAAGAGAGAAGAAAAAAGAAGTTCTGTCCCTCTAAGCCAAGCTGTGTGAAGGAAAGACCAGAATACATTTTATGCTGTCCCTGAGCAGTTCTCATAAGTGGCCTCTTTGCCTCTCTGGTTTAGAATGTCCTGCTTTGGCCTGATGTAATGGCTTAAGCCTTGGATGGACATTTTTAAAAATTTTGGATGAGTCTTTTCTTAATATTCCCAGTGGGCTTGTACTTTTCTTTTTTTTAATGTCTTTTGCCCTGAACTGCTCAACTGGGCTTGATAAATTCTCAGCAGACTGCTGGCCCCAGAGCCCTAGATGATCTGGGACAGCTGCTGTTTGTTTTTTGTAAATCTGCACTTGCTTTGATTTTGGTGGGTTTCCTTACATAGTTTCCAATTATAAGGATCACTTATGGGCACCAATCCACTAAAAAGGTAAAAGCAAAAATGCCTATTATGTTGTTTCTTTACCTTATTAAAAGTTTCTTTTTTTTTTAACTTTAATATATCTTTCAAATGTACAGTTGTTTTTCCTTTTCTAATCAACTTTTGAAACAAGTCTTCCAGATCCCAAAGGGTTTTTATTAAAAGACAAAGCAGTTTAAAAATAATTGATGGTGAACTGGGGAGTTGAATAATATTCTATTGCCATTGGGAGAAAATACAAGCAGACAGTGACACATTTTGTGAATTATTTCTGTTTAAACATCTGAGCCTGAGGTTACAGTTGAAGGCAGAGTTAAATCCATTTCTGCAAGTAGCTTTGCTTTTAAGATAAATTTGTAAAACGATTCCTAGTACATTGTGTCATGTTCTAGCCCAGCATATAGCCTTGAATTTTGTACCTGGATTCCTTCCAAAGGAGAGGGTTGTTGGGAATGGGCCTCATTATAGTACATCCTCATCTGTATCAGGGCTTGGGGGCATGGGTCCAGAGGATGACACTGCAGGAAGACCCTGGGTCATACCACAAACAAATGGATGCAGTTCCCAAGTTGAGGAGCAAAGTTGTCAAGTCCTGTAGAAGTGTAGCAGAATCAGACAGGAGCAAAAATCCTGGTGTGTCTGACACACCAAGGTTTGTGTACATGGTTCTGTGGAGGATATATGGTATACCCTTCCCCTCTAAGACAGACCCTTGACCCTGGTGGCTTTGGGCCAGTCAGCCCTCTGGTCACATTTGCTTCTGTTGCTTTTCCCAGAGCTTGGCTTGGGCTGCTCGCTCTGCTGTGACTGCACCTCTGTTTTCTCCAGCACACAAAGCTCCATTTGTGCCGCTCCTTCGCCCCAGAGTTGCTGCCTAAATTCTAAAGAAACACTGGGACCATCTCTCAGAAAAATTAACAAACCCTTTGGGCACAGCGCCCCTTATAGATGACATGAACTGGATTTAAGTCACATAATTTGTGGCTAGTGCTTAGCAGTTGTTCAGTTTAAGTCAACACACATGTGATGAGCTCCTGTTCCATGCAGGTACACCATGCTGGGGATTGCAGGAATTACAGAGGGGAAGAGGACTGGTCTAGTTGGAGTAACGAGATAAGTACACAAACGGCTAAACTGAAACACAGAATGACAGCATATTGTTAATTCACTTGTTTAGCAAATACACAGAGAACCTACTACCTGCCAAGGCCCTATTTTAGATATGGGGATACAGTAGTGGACAAGGTGAAAAAGTTCCCTGCTTTAAGGGACCTTAAATTCTAGTGGATATGGACAGAAAATAAAGGACAAATAACCAACAAAATGTCAGTTGGTGATAACTGCTAGAAAAAACAAAGCATGATAAGGGTTTGGGAATTACAAATTGGGGACGTGCTAGTTTGTGACAGGAAGGTCTTTCCGATGAGGTGACGTTTACAGAGATCTGAATAAAGTGTGGCAGAGAGTTATGCAGAAATGTGGGAGAAACATTCTAGGCAGAGAGAATGGCCAGTGTAAAGGTCCTGAGGCAGGAACGTGTTCGGCTGAAGAGAGCAAACATTCCCCTGCGGCTGGGGCAGAGTGATCCCTGGGGAGAGTGGCAGAAGATGAGATCTGAGAGGTGGCTGGGACAGCTCTTTTAGGGCATTATGGACCTTGGTGAGGGCTTCGGACTTTATTCTGAAGGAGAGAGGAAGCCATTAGAAGGCTTTGGGCAGGAAAGTGACCTGATCTGATATATTCTAAAAGGAGCACTCTGGCTGAGCTTGCACAGTGGGGACCAAGAGTAGAAGCAGGAAAATCAGTGAGGCGGCTCCTGTGATAATCCGGCGAGAGGTGGTAGTGGTCAGGGCTAGCATGGCAATGGGAAGACGCTGTGAGTGGGATCTATTGAAGGAACAGAGTGAACGGGATTCCTGAATGGATTGTGGTATGGAGGAGTGAGGAAGAGGAGAATCAAGAATGCCTCCAAGGTTTTAGCATCCAGCAGGATGGAGCTGTGATTTCCTGTGATAGAGAACACCGGGGAAGGAGCAGATTTCAAGGGCAGAATCAAGAGTTTGGTATGGACATGGTAAATTTGAGATCCCTATTGGACAAGAGTGCAAGTAAGCAGCTAATATGGAAATCTGGAGTTAAAGGAGAGAGGTCAAGAGCTGTAAATGTAAATTTTGGAAATCCTGAGATTTGGAGTTTGTCTGGGATAAGGAGCCCGGAGAACTAACTCACTGAGGTTTATTACGTGATTCAACTTCTGACCTTCATTTTTCTGTAGATGAAATTAAACAAGTCTTCCTGCTCTGAGACCCCCTCCCCCTTGTCCCCTTCTGTGCCTTCCCTGGTCAGTCTCTGGAAGCTTCTCAAAAGCAGTCACTCTGTCTTATTTAGCTTCCTATTCTTTATACTGTCCAGCATACACCTGGCATATCAGAGGCTGCAAACTTGCTGTTGAGTTGCATTGAGCAAACCATTTATCAAATACCTGCTATACATCCAGGGCTATGCTACGTGCCAGGTGATATTATGAGTAGTATAGGGCACCAGTGGGGAGTCAGTATCCTTACACATCAACCACTAGAGAAACCAAGAAGCCATCTGTCAGAGTGAAAAGAGATGCACAAACAGTCAGGAAACAGTCAGGGGCCTAGGGTCTGGTATGGTCTTTGTTACTCAGTGACATCCGGTAAGTCATCACACATCCGGGCTCAGTCTCCTCATCTGTAAAATGATCTGGACCAATTATCTCTAAGATTGCTTTCAGTCCTAAATTTCTGCCTCACCAAATTACGCATTATTTATAGGAGTAACTGGGACGAGATCTAAGACCTGATGGAGGCTGGAAGACTTGAGTTGGGCCCTAGATATTTGTTTCACACTCATGCATCTCAGATAAATTCAAAAAAGAAAACAGTTGACATCTGCTCATTGCCTACCTATTTTTTTTTTTTTTGCAAACCTTGATGTCATCTTTAAAAGAAAATTACATATATATATATATATGGCTAATGATAGCTAAAGTTTATCAAATATCTTACATGTGCCAGCTATTGTGGTAAATACTTTAAATGGATTATCTCACTTAATGCTCATAATAGCTCTATGAGTAGAGTTGTTTGTTTTTTGTACAGAGGAGGAAACCAGAGTATATATATTTGCTTAGGTAAATCTCAAAAATCAAACAACCAACCAACAAACTCACTCTAACAATGTTTTACTCAGATTACGTAATTTTAACCTAGAAAATCTCAAAGAGAGCCAATACAATTTTGATTAAACTTTTAAATCTTAGAGCAACTGAAATAGTTTATTAACTAACTAGCATTTTAAGATGTATTTTTCTCAAATGACATTGCATATTAAGAGAAAAGATTTCCCCATAACCTCAG
Organism: Balaenoptera physalus; assembly: GCF_965194825.1. NCBI lineage: Eukaryota > Metazoa > Chordata > Mammalia > Artiodactyla > Balaenopteridae > Balaenoptera > Balaenoptera physalus. Next base: position 94,836,776 of record NC_138882.1, on the reverse strand, counting down.
GATTTGTTTGTAACAAGTGGAATATTATTTGGGGATTGAGTGTAATTTTCTCGAACAAGTATGCACAATTCCCGATATGCCATCGTGCTTTTTATTCCAATCCCACTACTCAGAGATAACCAGTGTTAACATTTTGGTCACATCCTGCAGCACTGTCTTTGGTACTCAAATTTTCATACCACTTTAGCTATCTAGAAGTACTTTAGTTTGACATGGGCCTGGCCCCTCGGAGTGTGTAATGGAGGAGGGAAGGCCTTTCTCTTGCCCAGTTGGTAAAAATGGAGTCTTGCACGGGGGTGAGGAGGTGGAGTCATGGCTCTTGTAATTTTCCAATGTGATGGCGCTTGCGTGGAGCCATCATGTGTTTGCAGGGCAGCTCTGAGGGCTGGGCATCTGATTTCAATAAGCCCAGAGAGCAACTCCATCCCACAGTGCATTAGCAGGCAGACACATCTGCTCTGTCTCCACACTCCACAAGCCAACAGAAAGTTGCTCTTGTGGAGCCTGTGGTCCAGCTTGACAACCGAAGAGAGTAGTTGCTGTTGGAGCCTGTCCAATCCCTGTGGAGGTCAAGTTTTGACCCAGAGCCTTTCGGAGCTTAGAAGCCAGGCTGGTATTGTTCTTTATCGTTAGTCGTGTTGTCTCAATTAGAAACAAAAAAATCTATGAAGTCTGGATGCAGACTTCTCAAGTCTGGAATTCCTCCCACATATGGAAAACAAGACTCACTCAAGGAAACAATGCCACTGTGTTTGTCACCCACATACTTTGGGATCTGAACACAGAGAATAATTTGCACTTTATCCGAGCTCTCTTCACCTGGGACTGTTAAAGAGATTCCACTGAGCAGAGCTGCAGTCAGGAGACCCCAGTCAAGTGACTATGTGCAGCAAAGTAAACGTTTGGCTCTCACTGTCGAACTGGAATCCCATCCCTGCCGCTGGCAGGAGTCCCGTGTCACTGAAATGTTTGGGTAATTATTGGCAATAAGATGTTTTATTTAACAATATTTAGACAATGCACATGATAACATAAACTCGTTAGTTATTTCACTGTTAATAAAGAAAATATCCCTTGATCTTCAGACCGTGTGGCTTTCGGTGGAGTAAACAGATAACCCTGTGCTGCTCTAGGAGATGGTAAGCAGGCAGCATCAGTCTTCACCTTTCCCTCCCACAAAGGCTGCCCCTCCCCTGGCCCCACGGTACACGACTTCCCCCTTCTCTGGGCTTCCCATCCTCTCTCGTGGCCTCTCTTCCGGGACCCAGGGGGGCTTCCCAGGGGCAGGCTGCAGCCAGATCCTGTGGAGCCTTTGTGTGAATCAGTGGAAGGTGCCCTTCCATCAGCAGAGCTCCCACTCACCCCCTCGGCCGGATACCCGATACAGGACACAACCTGCACAACTGCCGTGGAGAATGGGGAGCGCCCACAGTCCCTCTACGGATGGCTGGACAGGGCCGTCCTCTGGACTGCCTCACTGACTCACGGGATCTGGGCCAGGACCCTGGAATTACGGCGCATTGCCAGAAGGGTCAGTAGGTACCCTTGGATTCCAAGGCACTGTCAGCAGAGGAACAGGGAGGGGATGTAGCTTCTCCGCACAGCAGCCGGGGGCTGTCTCCACATCCACCCGCCTCTCGTCTGCATTACTGTGGGCAGCTCACCTGTGCCAACCTCCTTTGGCACATCTTCTGTGACCTCCAGCCACCCTCTCTCTTTCATCATCTCCTCTGTGCTCTAAATACAGAGCACCTACACACAGCAACCGCTGCGGCATCACCATGCCCGACCACCCTGGCGGCCCACCTGCTGGTCTCCCCACCACATCCCCTTTGGGCAGCCTCTGTCCCTCAGCACATCCACTGCCACCCTGCGTGTGCAGTTTGATAATCCGAGAATCTAATTCAAGAGTAGGTGTTAGTAATGCTGCCCTGATCACTTTGGGTCTTGCTTTTAAGGGAAGCCATCTGGAGACTCAACAGTCCACCTAAGGGGTGGTGCCCAGAGTGCGCTATGGGCAGATAACGTTGGGTGGCTTCACAGGACCCCCTAAATTATTCCCTGCATACCCATGCCTGGCTCTAACTGAAAATCCTGGCTGGGAGATTTGCTGGTTGGTGTCACCCAGCTTTTAAATCTGATTAGAGGTTAAGCTAGTAAATGGTTGAGTTTCCATAGCACAGCGGGTGCCTTCCCCAGGGTGAGCCAAGTGTGAGTATCACGGGCTCCCATCCGGGAGCTGGGAGGCGATCAGAGGGAATCATCTAGAGTGTCCAGCTTCTCTTCCCAACCAGACCCCATGGCTGGTCTTTTCCTCCAAGATTCTCTGTCTCACAGCCCTGCTGACTGCCTCGTCTGCACCTGCACCATCATCCAGAGCCCATATCTGTGTGCACAGCAGACACCACACAGACACACAGAAACACACACACACACACACACACACACACAGGTGCACACACGCCCTGGAAACAAAGGTACTTCCACTGTGAAGCACCACCTCTGCTATATCCACCTGCTTTGCTTCCTGTCAGTCTTTGTAAGAACTCAAAACTCACTCTTTCTTTTGGCAAAACCCTTTAGAAAACTGGGAGGACAGGGAGGGTGCAAGGATAGTAGAATCAGTTGTTTTTAAAACTTGACCAAATCATATATCTTGTGAACTCTGACCTGTGCTCACCTGGTGTTTCCTGTGCCTAGAAACAGACTGGCAAAAACAGTAGTGGTGCCATCTCCTAATCTCGTGCCCTCGGCTGGGCTTTCAACCCCTGGTTCTTGTGCCCCGAGCAGCCCGAGTTATATTAAGGAAGAACAATGTCAGCCTAGCAGCCTCAGCCAGGCCCCGAATTCCTGAGGGGTCAAAGCCTGACTGGAGATCTGCCTGACCAAGTGTCTCATAGAGGTGGTTGATAAATATCATTAGGTGGCAAGGGGGTGACGAAGACCACAAGAACGGGCTCTTTCTTAGAAGCCAGATGGCCCAGGGTGTGACATAAACAGGCCCAAGGCCCCAGTCACTTGTTGACAGTGCCTTTCTGGGAACAGACTCTTGGAAGAGTCTCTGCAGGAAGGGGACAGGCATTTGGCTTAAAGGGCAGCGTCTGTGCTGTCCACAGCAGGAAGCAGGTGGAACGTAGTTGGAGCCCATGGTGTGTTGGTAAAGACGGTTCTCCAAAGTGGGAGGGACCTTGATCTGTAGCATCTGCTGCTTTCTGGGGTGTAAATACTGCCACCGTGGCCAATTTCAAGCTACCAGCGTGACCTCACTGAGTGTGGAGCTGGGAAGAGAAGCTCGCGGTGGAGCAGATGAGAGCCTGTCCGAGCCCGCTCCAGCACACCACTGTCAGAAGTATCTTCCTGGGTGAGGAAGGGAGGCTTCCCTTTATCTGGGGAGCATCTCTCCTTCTCCTCCTGCCTACCTTTCCGCTCTCAAATGAATCATGCCTTCCTCCAGGAACCATCCCTGCCCCCCTAGGACCCCCTCTCCAACGGCATGTGGATCTCTCACATGGAGCACTTCTCAGAGTGGAAACCGCCCATGCCTTTGTGTGATTCTTGCCACTGTCTTCCCAACTAGTCTGTAAGCCCTGTGAGGGAGGAACCTTGTACAGTTTTTGTGCACCTTTTATCAAGGGTGCCTGGCACGGCTCCTGGCACAAAATTGGTGCTTGTGAAATAGCTGATGAAAGAGTGAAAAAAAGAAATGACCTGAGACCTGAGCTGGGCTTGGTTGATAACCCTGATTTTAGACAAGGCACTTCACTTGCTACCTTTTTGTCCTTCTTTTTCAAAATTTATATCTATATCTCTATATAAAGACTGAATGATTTCGCATGATTCTTTCAATGCTAAGAGTCTATGGATATTTGAGTCAGGAAGGTAATGCAGTTTTTGACTGCTTGCAGCTGCTTTAGCAATGTCTTCACTCTTTCGTGTGGGGTGTGTGGGTGTGTGTATGTCTGTATATGTGCGTGTGGTTATAAGTGCCTGTGCATGTGTGTGTGTATGTGCATGTGTATGTGTGGTGTGGAGGGTAGATGGGGCAGACGGCGGAAACATGAGGAAGGGGGGAAGAAAATCTCATAATGAAATGTTTTCATTTCCTTTTCATGTCCAAGGCCACCGGGTCATAGAAGAATCCATCTGACAGCCAGCCCTGTGGTATTAGATTCATCCCAGTGATTCTTTTTCCCAAAAGGCTAAAGGCTTCATTGGAATTAAAATGAAGTAAGAACTGCCAGTCAGTTCCTAAGTCCCTTGTGGGCAGGTCCAAGTCTTAAATGTCCTTATATCCTGCTAAAGCCCAGAACAGTGCAGTGAGAAGCCAGTGACACCTGCTGAATAGTTAGCTTTAAGACAGACCTCACCTTGGCAGTAGGAGTTAGTCCTAATCACCAGTTTTGTTGGAACCAAAATATTCCTCCATTTTTATAGGTTTACTTAGGAACACATGGGCAGAAACATCCTCAGAACATTTTATAAATTTTGGTAGCTTTGATCACAAATCAGGCAAGCTACAATTTACTTCTCCTTGAGTCCAAGGAAGCTAGAGGACCCTTCTCTCTGGGATTGCTTTTCTGTCCCAGTCCAGCACTTTCTGGCAAGACCAATGGCAAAAGCTAAGTTCTGGGCCCCTTTTCCTTTTACCTATTGCTGCATAAGTTCATTTCAAGGGCCATGGTTCCCTTGCTTTTGTGACCATCCCAGGAAGGAGAGGTGAGAGCCAAGTGAGACCGCCACCAAACCCCTTGTAAGAAAGGGAAGGAGCTGTCCCCTGTCTGTGCATAGCATGACATTGCCTTTCCACATGACAGAGCCACATGGAGGCAGCAAGGAGTGGATCCCAGAAATCTGTGGGAGTAACTCTTAGCTGGCTGTAAATGCTCTGCGACAGGGACAGACCCTTGCAGGTGGGGGAGAGGTGCTCCAGCCTAAATCCTGGAATAGTGCTTAGGAAGCTAGGTTGCACTTTCTACATGGAAGCTTGACCTGAGTAAAGAGTTGCAAGAGGACCTGGCATGGGGAAGACAGGTTGTGATAACAACCATGACAAAAAGAACCCTAAACTTTTCCAGGCTTACGTGCGTGGTGCTACGTTAACCATCCATAGGCATTATTATATTTAATCATCATAGCAACCTTATTAGTACTGCCATTTGACAGATGGCTTAACTGAGGCTTACCCCACAATTGAACGGTAATCACAGAGACACCGTGACGTTGAACTTCTGCCTTCCTCAGCTAGGGATTTCCTCCCAGTGTTTTAAACTCCATTCCCTTTCCCTCTCACTTCACAAAGACCTTAAGCTCCAAAATATTTCCATGAGTCATTGACTGATGTCTGAAATTTTACTTTCCAAGATTTTAATAACGAATAGCAAATAGCTGCCGTTACAGCTTTTTATGTGCCAAGTACTGTGACATATATGCTCTCATTTAACCACTGCTTTATAAAGGAGGTATTATTATTACTATTATTCCAATTTTACAGTTCAGGAAACTGAGAATCAAAGGGAGTTTTTATAATATATGTAAAGTCACACAATCAGTAGGAAGGAAGGACCAGGGCCAGCCTTTTGCTTGCTCTGTTGCCTCTGAGTGGTTCACTGCCTTCTGACCGAGGGAATTTGATGGCTGCTGAGAGCATTTGCCCCTGTGATAAGCATCTGTCTGAGCCTTTGTCAGCCACGTATTTCTTAGTATGAACGAAGGGTCAGAGATCAGCCTTTGATGGAGTAGAAGTTTGAGAGCATCAAATCTCTGTATACCAAGGAGACCTAATGATGGAAGGGGGATCCAGTGACAAGTGGCAGACAGGTTTTGTGACCAAAAAGTCAAAGTGAGTGTCAGCGGCTCTCTGAGGAAGCAGCAAAGAGATGGTTAGCTCAGGGGTGTCTTATGGCTTTCGAGGATGTGTGACAGACGGATTCATCACCTTAGCTCTACGAGGCACACGGGGCCCAGGCAGCTATGAGACTATGTCTGCGGGGAAATCCATATTTCTATGGACTGAGTCAGGACTAAATTAGACATTGGGGTAATGTAACACATCTGAATTTCACGACCATTATATCATTCTTTAGACCTTGTAAATGTTCATGATGATATTTTTGGTAGGTTGGAGCAAGCTGTCTACATCTGAGGTGTATTACTTTAAACCTACATTAACAGACTAATAAAATAGGGTGTTGGTCAGCTAATCCCCTGTAGTCATATCCTCAGAAGTATCCAGGCAGCAAAATGAACCAGAGTTGTGAGTAAGTGTTCTGAGGTGGCTGTGAGGGCACAGACCCTGACCATACGTGTCACTTGGAGCAGATGTTGGGATGAGTGGAGCTATGTCCCTGGGACGAGGCATTCCCCTCCCATGGGGGGGCTCCATGATCTACAAACTCTGGAATCCTGAGACCTTGGAAAAATAATCCATGATGTGAACCCAACCCTCCTCAAGAACTGGACATTTACATCCTATTGTGAGGGGGCATGGGGGGCTGACCTGGGGCGGGGGGGGCACCCACTCATCAGCTGGCATGTGCTGCACGTGGACTACATACACATTGTCACATGTGGCATTATGGGAATTGCTTTTTTAAACTGAAGCACAGGACCAATGTTTGGCAATGGCTCAGAGTGTTTGAAATCAAGACTATCCTGGAACCACAGTTTCATAATTATCTCATGTAATACCAACTAGATATGGGTCAGTATGTCTATTCAGGACACAGTCTCTGCCTGGCTACGTGAAAGGTCTGATTTTACCTTTGCTGGCCTTTCTAGTGGCCCAAGTCCAACTCACAGTCGTCTCACTTGGCTCCTGGAAAACTTAGAAGAACCCCCAGTTCCTTCTCCAGGAACTACTATCAGCCCTTCAGGATGAGCTACCCAGAGATTTTCCCTGGAGATGGCTTCTCTTCCGTCCCAGACCCCTCCCTCCCTCCATACTGAGCTCTGCTCCTGAGCTGAACCAACTGGAGCCTAGATTTCTCCTTCCTGCTCCTGCTTTTCTCCCACTTGCCTCTCTTTCCTGGCTCCTCTCTTCAATCACACATCTTAGACCCCTGAACCCTCCAGCTCTGCTCTCCACCCTATTGAATATTAAAGTCCACAGCTGGCTCTAATCTACCAGAGGTGCCCCCAGGCACATTCAGGCTTCAGAGGAGGCCACAGCCCTGCTCCATTTGGGGCCACCTTAGCTGAAGGGGTGAGGGCTGCACAAACTTGCAAAGCAGCCCATGTCACACCTCCTCCAGGAAGCCTTCCCCTACATGCTGGATCCCACTGATGGTCTCCTTTCCTAACCTTCTGTAGTAATCCCTGTCTGTGCCATATTTACCAACCATTTATTCATTCAACAAATACTTCTTGAGCTCCTATATGTGATGCAGCCCTTGATGAACACAACAAAAAGTCCCTGTCCCCATTCTTACATTCCTGTGGAGGAGAAGGATAATAAACAAGAAAACAAATAATAGAACTAAGTACTGTGAAATAAAGAAAGTAGGGTAAGGGAACAGAACCTACTATGGCAGGGTTTGGTCGAGTGGGGATAGACATTAAATTATGGTGTTCAAGAGGTGACATCTGAGCAGACCTAAACGATGAGCAAAAGCTAACCATGTGAAGAAGACCTGTGGGTAGAAGTGTCCCCAACAGAGGAAATAGCAAGTACAAAGGCCTAAGATAGTAGCAAGAGTGATATGTTGAAGATATAGCAAGAATGTCAGAGAGGCTGCCACATAGCAGGCGATTGGAGGAGTGATACAGGACACGGGAAGGAGGGTCAGGGTCCAGATCACATAAAGGCATTCTCCGCCTCACCCTGCTGACGTTTTGAGCCAGATAATTCTTTGTTGTTGAGGGCTGTCCTGTGCCCTGCAGGATGTTTAGCTGCATCCCAGACTCCACCAACTGGATGCTGGTATCACCCCACCCCCTGCCCCCTCCACGTGTGACAATCAAAAATGTATGATGGAAAAAAAAATGTATGATGCCAAATGTCCACTGGGTTAAGAACCATTAAAATGAGGCCATGGCAAGGGTATGGATTTTATTCTCTGTGTAATTGGAGGGTTGAGAGCTAAGAAATAACGTGACATGATTTACATCTTTAAAAGGGCATTGTGACTGCTGTTGGGTTAAAAGGCTGTGGGAAACAAGAGTGGAGGCAGGGAATCCAGGAGGAGGTCCCCGTGTCGTCTGGCTGAGAGGTGACAGTGGTTGGGACTAAGAGGCAGTAGTGGGATGCTGAGAAGGGACTGGGTTCAGAACTTATTTGGAAACCAGCAAGACTTGCTGGTGGATTGAATATAAAAGGTGATGAGGAAGGTCCAGGCAAGGATGATTTCTAGATTTGGGGTCTGAGCAACTGGGCATAATGATGTCATTGTCTAAAATGGGGAAGACTAAAATAAGACTTGGAGAAAAGTAGTTCAGGGGTCAATAATTCTCAACTTGAGATGTCCATTAGATCTCCAAGTGGCCGTGACAGTAGAACAGAAGAGCCTGGAGCCCAGGGGAGAGTCCAGATTGGAGATAGACATCCAGAAGTTGTAGCTCATCTTTAATGCCTGGGGGAAAGAAAGGACCCTGGACTGAGCTCCAGGCACTCCAATATTTAGAGGTCAGAAGAAGGAAAAGCCAGCAAAGGAGAGAGAGAAGAGGGCCAGTGAGAGAGGGGGGACATTAGGAGAGCTTCGCATCCCCGAGGCTTCCTGGCCTGGCAACCTCATCCGCCTTGGACTGTCCTCAGCCAGGTCACTGCCTAAGCGGGGAGCCCCTTGGGCGCTCATTTGTGATCAACACCAAGGACCACTATAAAACTGGGTTTTGGACAACCCAAGGACCTGGCAGGGGTCACCTTGTTTAATCTTTGCACTAAGGAGTAAGTGCTACTAGTTCCATATCACAGCTGAGGAAACTGGAAATCAGAGAGCTGCAGTAATTCGCCCTCGATCACATGTGTTTTTCAACCCCACTCCTGGGCCTGGAGCCCTGGAGAGTCTGATTCCACGTTCACACTTTTTCCATGGTACCCTTGGCCTCAGTCTCGCAGGGGCCCACACAATGCCTGGCACAGGCCTCCATTCCCACCATGGCAGGAACGGCTTGTTTCTGCCTAGGCTTACATGAAGTGCTTTCACTTCTGCTGCTGCATTTGAGACGGGCAGGTGGGAGCTGGGATGGCTCATGCAGGGTAGGTGACTGTCAAGGTCCCTCACCCAACTACGGGCAGAGCCAGCACTGACGCAGGGAGTCTCACGGTGCTTGTCCAGGGCTCTCACGTCTTACCTCTTATACCTACAGTCAGGGTATCTTCCCAGCTGGCAACCATATTCAAGGCAGCAGCCCCATCTGGTAATGCAGGGGCAATATTATCATTCTCATTTTACTGATTAAGAAACAGAGGCTCAGAGGGGTTCTGTGATTTGCCCAAGTTACACAGCTAGGAAGAAGCTGAGCCAGAAATAAATCCCCAGTCTCCTAGCTCTCAGTATTACTGAGTTGAAATAAATAACCTATATCTGACTTAACCATTTTTCTTTCTTACATAATAACTTTCCCGATCCATAAAAGAAATAAGCTTCAGACAGGTTTGTGAAATGTTCCCAAGCACAAGTGTTGTCAGTCAGAATTCTGCAATAGGTCCATAATCATTTAAGAAGTGGAAATGAGTAGAAGGAGGACATTCTGTACACTGTGCCAACTTAAAATTCCTTTTTTTCCCCTTAATCATAAAGGTGCTTTAAAAATAATCTTTGAAACATATTTGTTGCTTTATTAAGCCTTCTACTTTCTGACATGTCCCACTCATTTTTAGAAAAAATCAAAACAATACTTAAAAGACCCACTCCCTAAATATTTTCTTTCATTTCCAAGATACAGAGATGCTGACACATGGGCATGAAATCTGGAGTCAGGCTTTGGTGTCTGACCTCCTGAAAAAGAAAATGAAAACATTTCTAAGTGTTCACACTTTCCCTGTGAGAGGACAGACACAATACCCTTGAACCCAGATGAAAAGAAAGGTAATTCGTTTCATGCATAAGAAATATTCTTGGTGGTATGTCATGTTCTGGGACAATTGATTCCATTTGTCATTGCAAGTTTCAGAAAGGGTGGAAATATGCTTTTTGTCCACCCCCCCCCCAGCCTTTTGGGCACAGAAAATGTTAAGTCAGCATTCACTTTTTCTTAAAAACAAAACAAAACAAAACAAAAAACCCAGGTGCAACAGTGATGGATTTAAACAGCCTCTTAGCTGCTTTACTTATGGTCCAGTCAATCTCCCGGTGCTTGGCTCAATATAACCCACCTGCTTAAGGAGAAAGGCGCTGGGTATGATGTCACAAATGTCTCTCTTCTGCTATAAATGTTATTTAAAATGTGCAACTGGCCTGGTGACATTAGTTTTACAGGGAATAGTGGGATGAGTGGTGGAAAAGCACGGAGACTCTTACAGAGATGAAAATTATACCAGAACCACGTCTGCCTTCTCCCCTTAGGCCCCCTGCCCTGCAACCTCAAATAGAGATGTCTTAACTGCCTAGAAAGGAGCGTTAAACCTTTGGTCTGGATAGGAATTCAGCATTTGAGGAGATGTCACTAATAATCCTCTTTGAATCTGAGTGGTGAAAATGGGGCCCAGGGGGAGGGCATTTTACAAGAAAAGAGTTGGAATGAGCCCCAGGCGAGCACGGGACACAGAGGAGGGAGAAAGGTGAAGCTTCCCTCTGAACAAAGAGACAGCAGTTTGTCATCCTTGATCTGTCTTCAGGGGCTGCGTTAGCCAGGTTCTCAGGAAAACTGGGGCATGTCATCTTTGTGGCCCCTGGTGTGGGTCACTCTTCCACACTTCCAGCTGGAAAGGGGTGGTCTGGGGTCAGTGACACATTAGGGCCAGGTTGAGGACCGGAGTCAGGATTAGGGTTTGGTTTACCTGAAGCTGTCAGCTCCAGGGCCCACGCCAGGAGCCTTTAGGCTGTTTATACCAGGAGCGAAACTGAAACCCTCCACGTTGGGGCCGCCTGGAGCCTCGCTCACGAGAAAATGTTAGGCTCTCTGCTCTGGGCAGGAACTTCTTAAGAATTTGACAATGTCAACATTTTAATGGTATCTTAGCCCTGTTGCCCTTACAAAAATATACTGAGAAGGAAGGATGTGATTTGTGGGAACACAAGCTCCATACAGAGTCACTATACCACCACATTAGGACCAAAGCATTCATCCCGGTCACAAGGCCAGGGAAGGCTGGGATACCCCTCTGATGGTTCTTAGTGACAGGGAGGAGGATGTCTTGGGCCCCTTGGACAATTACTGTCATGATCATGTCTGGGGAACAGAATCACAGAAAGATGGCTATGCAAACATGAAATAGGAGAAAGACGGTAGAGGAAGGTAGGGACAAAGATGAGATATGATTGCCGTTGTTTCTTCGCTGGGTTGGCCAGAGAAACAGCCAACCTCAGGGATAGAAACATCTAGGGAAGTCATGGTTCTGATGAGGTTGATTAGTCTCAAAGAAGAAGATAAAGAAGGAAGAGGAGGAGGAGGGGGTGGGGGAAGGAGAAGACAGATGACGCCAGTGGCTCTTGCTTACTGAGGCCTCCTTGGTGCCAGGCACAGTACCAGGCACTTTATACATCTCTGTCACTTAATCTACACAACAGCCCTATGAGGAAGCAATTAATCTGACCTTACAGACGAGGACACTGATCCTTAGAGTATTAAGTTACTCAAGATCACACAACTAGGAATCACAGAGCTGGGATTTAACCCCAGGTTTGCCTGGCTTCAGAGCGATGCCCTTTTCCGTACAACGCTGCTGTCTGTGCCAGTAGCTTTTAAACTTTTTTAACCATGACTCACAGTGAAAAAATACATTTTCCATCATGATCCGGTATGCACACATATTGTGCAAATGTATATACAACTAAAATAAAAGTTTCATGAATACTTTCCCTTTCTCCATGCAACGCATATTGATTTTTGAAAAATTTACTCTACTTCTTTCTTTAAAAAAAAAAGAGAGAGAGAGAGTTGTACTACTTGATTTCGCATCCCCCTAATGGGTCTGTAGTTTGAAAACCATTTTCCTTTCCTTTACTCTATGGCAGAGTAACATTTGAAATGTTTTTCAGCTTCCTGCTTGATCTTGTTGCATGCTGGGGAGCATCTTTGCTTTGGAGGCAGGCTGCTAATTATGCACCCTGGACCATCCCTCTGATGAGGGGACATCATTAATCAAATATTTCAGAAATTACAAATATCTGACAAAGCCGTTCACTTGGAAAAGAGTCAGTCCAGGAAACCATCCAGAAAACATAATCGCTGATCTCAGGCACCGACTAGTAATATTTTAAGCAGTTGATGCATGCTTTCGCAAAAGAAACTATTTTCTCTGCCTTCAGAACCTAAAGGACACATCTGCTCTGATGGGGCAGTGCAGTCACCGTCTAACAATAAATGCCCAAGGAAAAGAACAATGCAAGGGGTTGCTGAGACTCTATCACTCCACCATCAAGAATAACGTTGTCTTTCTCAGTTTTCGGTGAGTACACCCAGGATCTGAAATTAGCCCGCTTTGCAGTGCAGTGTGTACGTCTCCACCCTGGTTTAGGATTTGGGGGTGATTTTGTTTCGGCAGCTAGGCGCAGGGACAGGGTTGGCTGAATCAGATTTAGATCATGGAAAGTGAGGTCCAGATCAGGTGGCTTCAGCACAAGTCAGCCCTGAGGAGCCGCGGACTCAGTGACTTCACTCCAAGCAATGTGTATGCTAATTGAGAAAACATGTTCCTGTGATGGCCTCATGCAAAAATCCAGATTTATGAATTTTTTTTTTTTTATTCCTAAGAATTCCTTGAATATTTGCCGTGCGTGTCTATACAGCCTCCCGGAGTACTTTTCCTTCTTATGGAGTCGAGTTGTGTTTTTCTGCTGTTGGCCCAGGTCAGGTTTTTAAAGGGTGGGATTCTGACAGAGCAAGCGGGCACATGGTCTCAGGCAGTGGGGAGAAGCAGGAAGAGGTCAGGAGGGGAGAAGAATAGCCTACACCTTCTGTCCTTCTCTTGGGGCAGGAAAAGCAGTTGAGGCTCAAGTCCTCAAAAAGCAACTGTTCACAAAGCTCAGTGAGGGGCCCTTCTTCGTGCCTCTGGCCCTTTAATGCCCTCCGGACTGGCTAAACCCCACCCACCCAGCATTAAGACAGGACTCAGGCTCGCTGGGCACTGCCAGTGTTCCAGGCTCTGGGCTAAGTAAGGGCTTTCCAGCCTTCCCTCCTCTCATCCTTGCAACCGTTCCCCGAGATCAGCATTATGAGTCCCTTTTACAGATGAGGAAACTGAAGCTTAGAGGGATTAAGTAATGTGGTTATAGAGCTAACGAGAGGCAGAGCTTGCCTCTGAAGCTAGTTCTGTCTTGTGCCAGGGCTGCTTTTATACAATCCTACCCGCCTGCAGGACATCCCCTCCCTCAGGAAGCCTCTCGAGAAAGCACCGCGCCATTCAGGCCTCTCTGAGAACCACACAGCTCGCACTTCTTCAACTAGTTTCCATTTTGATACTGGTCTCAATTGCTCCAAGTGTGTTCATCTAGATGACAAGACAAAAGAAGCTGCAGACAGATTTTGTTTGGTTTGCACAGGTGTTCTGAAAAGTGAAGACACTGTACATTCAAACTCAAAGTTTTGACTCTTTTGGAAAAGTTGGAAGATCTGGTCACCCTGGACCTACAAACCTGCAAAGCAACAGACGGCCTGTCTCCTTCTGATGGGCATAACCTCTCTAGTTTACTGCAGTCCCCATCGGCTCATGGCCTTACCTCATTTACATTATCTGATGAGCCTCTCTGAAGCCATTTAAATGTTCACTCTAGAGCCAGGTCCTTGGGCAGGATCATGATTTATATTTATTATGATTCTCCACAGTGCCCAGGCCCCTGGTTAGCATATTAATCAAGATGCTAATTGAGAGAAGGAAAATCAGTCCAGTGGCCTGATGTCCAGTGAGCCTGCCTCCCCGGGGGTGAGGACTGTTTCCCCCTTTAACCACAGGTTATACGCTATTCAGCGACAGCTGCCCAGACACTGACCCTTGGGGTGGGAGAGCACAAATGCCCGCCTGGCTGCCAAAGAAAAATTCACCTCCTCCTCTTCCTTCTCTTGTAAACTTGATAAGATACATAAAATCCTAAGGAAACAAGTTGTTGGAGGAGGAGGAGTTGGTTATGCGGGGTAAGGAACTGAAACACTCTTAAAGCTGCCAGTACAAATGGCCATTCGCAAGAAAATGCCTTATTTAGAGAGCATTACATAACATCTCTGAGATACAAGTCTGAGGAGAAGTTTGCCTCTGAAAGAAAATTGCAGGAGAATATCCATGAGTTTCCTTTTACTCAGATATCATGCGGCCAAGGTAGTTCAGAAGGTGAAATGTTTGGTTAAAATTCTATCAAGATGAGAATGTTAATGACAGAAGGTCAAAATATAGGTGGGTAGATTCCTAGAGAAGCTTCAGTGCTTCCAGAAAGATTTCTTCTCCTAGTGCAGCAAAGCTTTCCACATACAGAGGCATAAAAAATGCAAAGCTGATGTTGTCCGATCTGAAGTGAAAAGCACAAAAGGAGGACTCCCTCAGATCAGTACCTCGGAGGGAGAACACGGGGGAAGGGAACTCGTGTTTGTTGAGTGCCTGCTCAGCTGTGGGCCAGGCCTGTGCTGATGTCCCATCAGTATCATCCCACTTGATGTGCACAACAGCCCAACAGAGCAGGTCCTACTGTTCTCTCTGTTTCACAGAAGAGGAACACTGGGTACAAGGGACGCCCTCCTGCATCTCTGGTCTCCTGGTGCTCACCTCCTTCCTCCCTGCTCACTTAGTCCAGCTGCCTTCCGGCCGTTAGAGCCCAGCATGACTGCTCCTTCCTTCGAAATCACAATCCAAAGGGAGCCCGCCTCTCTTGGCGTCTCTCATACAATGTGGGAGTTCGTCGTATGGTTATTGACAAGGATGAGGTGGCTGACCTCCAAGCCAGGCCTGGTCAGGTCCAAACATGGGACGGCACTTCTCCAGACCGGACAAGTGAGAAATGCAAGTCACTTTAACCGCACATCAGATCCACAGTGATGGGGGGGCAGAGACAGGACCTCCCTCCCCCAACCTGGGCTGAGCTCTCATGGCTTCCAGCAAACGGCCCTCCCTGGGCTCACTCGGGAACAGCGTGCCGCGTGCAGACAGATGACATATTCCACCAACCCTGGCTACCGAAGGAACAGCCAAAGGAAATGGGAAAATCAGCCCATCTGTACCAAACAACAAATACTTTGTGGCTATTGGGAGACGATTCCAGTAGTAGTGGATTGTAACTGCCCTCGATGTGGAATAGCTTCTGTGGGAAGCTTGGGCCGTTCATTCCCACTGACTTCGGAGCTAGATCGTTCCACTTGCAGAGCTCTCCACCTGCAGAGGCCCCCACGGGCAATGCCAAAACATCTCCCTCTGCTTACCCCAGTGGGGAATTTTCAGGGAAACCCTGACTGTCTGACTGACTAATACTACCACTAATAAAAAGACGCTCCGTGTGTGAAAGAGGCTGGCCAAACCTGGCAATTCAAAAAGCACTGTTGCTAGTCCCACTTGACAGATTGCATCATCAGACCGGTCTCAACCTCATTTGGGAATCTCCTTAAGTCTCCAGTGTCCATTTTTGGGGGCCTCATTAGGAATCAAATTCAAACTCTGCCAGTTCTACTGCTTTGGTAGTTTTCTCTCTTCTACTGCTTGGGGGTGAGTAGCAAGCAATTATATCCTCCAAAGTCATTGTTCGTTTTAGCCGTTTGCACTATGAATAACCAAATGGTCCTATTTTTTGTCCTCCAGTGAGACTTTGGGGCAGAGGAAAGGATAAGTGAGAATAAACCCAGTGCTACAAGCACCGTCCCTCCAGCGCAGTAGCATTGCTAGCCTACTTTTTCAATCAAATGTCACATTATTGATTCCCATTTATTCTCACAGCTTGGGCACTGTTGTATTAATTTGCTATCAACATGTGCCCATGTTGTATGAAGTGATGTCAGGGCTGGGGAAGGTTCTGCTTCCTTGTTCTCTCATTCAGAGCAGGGACCTCCTGGTGCCAGAGTGTGATCCATTTAGTAAAGGAGAGAAGGATTTCCTCCCAGTGCTGTGGACACCCGGGGCAGGCAGTCTGCCTGTGTTTTTAATAGCATATGGCAGAAAAGGAAGCTGCCATGCTCTAATACCACCCATCCCTTCTCCCCACTCTTTCTGGTTTTCTTTTCATGTGGGTCGTTTGTTGTCACACTCTACTGACAAAAGCAAAGGATTATGCCCAGCGGGACCACAGCCCTGCCAGTGGCTTCCTGGAGCCTGATATGCTGGCTCCTGGAGGATAGAGCCCAGGGCTGGACCTCTGAAGCCCCAACTCAATGATGAAATAATAGATGACCCGAACATAGGGCCTGAAAGAAAAGCCCTTATTGGTAATTGCCAAGGGAGTTCTCAACCGGGAGCAGTATTATCCTTTTAATAAGCATTTAGCCATATATGGGGGGAGGGGATTTGGGGTTGCCACCATTTCTGTCATTTTAGTAGGTGAGGTAGGGATACTAAACTTCCTGCATTACATAAATAGGTCATCCTCAACCAAGAATCATCCCCAAATGCCAATAGCCCCATTGAGAAACACTGTGAACCCACTACCCTTGTCCTGTAGATTGGGAGAGTGAAGGCTGGGAAGTTTAGTGACTAGCTCAAGGTCACAAAGCTACTTCCCTCCTGTCTTACAATTCAGGAAACTACCACAGGAAGTTTCCCCAAAATACAGGAGAAAAATATCAAGAGATCATTTCAGTGTGATTCCTATTGAGGCCAATAACCTATAGAAACTCCTCCAAAACCTATAGAAACTCCTCCAAAACATGAAAAGTAACCCATAGAAGAGTAATGAAAAGATCTACAACGCTTTTTTATTGTATGTTTTCATTATTCTCGTCTTGGCCAAATTTTGTGGCTCAAGGTCTGTCATCTCAGCTTAAATGGTGACAATTCCATCCTTGTGCACAACCAACCAAAAGGTCAATGACCTCAAAGCCTCAGCTTCTCCAGCTGCATTTCTGCCTCAGGGCCACCCCGATTTCACTGCTATTTGGAGTTAGGATGTTAACGGTCTCCCCACTGCCAGGAAGCAAGATCCCTAGTAAAGGGTTGGGGAAGGGTCTTTCATCTCCATTTACTTACGAGAGACCACCATATGCCGTTCTGTGAAACTGGTCCATCACAGAGTTGATTTCTCCGGACTGGCTGAGCCTGGGAGCTGTCAGTTTAGCTGATGGTTTGCAAGATCAGAGGTGCCAGTCAAAGAAAGAGAAGCCTTCTGAGGACATGGGTTATTTGCTCAGAGATTAGAGACTATATGTGAGTCCTCAGCAAGCTTTCCACTGCCTGCTGAGAGCAGAGAGTAGTTTTCCTGCGGCTCCAAGGCAGTTGCCACTGAAATAAGGCACTCCACGAATGTGAAGCAGTCGTGTTCAGCACTCATTTAAAAGTAAAGTGTGCGATTTTCTCATCAGTTTAATCTCAGTAATGATGAGAAACTTCCCTCGGGCTCCAGCCTTGCCCTGCCATGCCCTACCCTCCCTGCTGATGTCGGCAGCTGGGGCCCCCTTCCTGGCCACCGCGCAGATTTCTCCATGGAAGAGGGGAGTGTGAAGCCTCATCCCTTGCTCCCTCTGGCCCTCCGGGTGGGGGAGACGTGTGGTGGGTGATAGGAGAAGGTGGGAACCTCACTCCTTGACAAAGGTTAAGGGTATGGAAAGAGTCACCAGGCTGCTCTGAGTAGACCCAATTTTCCAGTTCTCTAGTGGGTCTGGGCTGCTTTGGGGTAAGATGGCTGTCCAGGGATGGCATGGCACCAGCAGCTGGCTGTAAAATCCTCTGAGGTACTCCTACAGTTGTGTCAAAACATGTCTCCCTGGGCCCCAGAGACCTTGGTTTCCCATTCGTGGTGCCTCCTAACATTTTTCCCTTCAAGACTGCCCTTTTTCCCACCTGCGCAAAAACACTGGGAAAAGCATATGGGGGAGGAGTTGACAGCATGTGATGTTAACCCCAAACCCCTTCAACGACCCAAGTATGAGGAGAGTTCATTTCCTCTGTGAGTCAACACCAGCAGGGCCAGTCTCAGCCCCCAGACCACTCTCACTCACCCCACACCCCCAGTCCTCAGTTGCCTCTGAACCTCTGGGAACATGGCCCATGGTGGATTGACATTTGGGTTGCCCAGGCTGACATACAACTTCTTCCACAGAAGAGACCCTTCCGCATCTAATGTAGTCTTTCTTAAGTAGCTCTTCAGAAGGGGAAAGTTTCAGACATTCGATAGGAAATTGTAAACACTGCACAAGAAGAGCTGGCAGGGCCCAACCGCTGCTGCCTTTCTGTATGCTCTGAGAGGGAGAAATAGTCCCCTCCAGCAGACTTAACTGACAGCTTCAAGAGTTTGAAGGCCCTGGAGAGGAGATACTGGTGGGCCCTCCACTTCCATTTCTGAATTTAAGAATGCAGCTGGCCGTGCATGTGTTGGGGGAGGAGGGGGCTGGCTGGCAATGGGTGCGCCCAGAGGATGGAGCCAAGACAATTAATCAAGTGCCCTTTCTCCAGGACAATTAATCAAGTGCCTTTTCTCCAGGACTTCCACTGGCCTCAGAAGACAGAGGGGGCAGAGATACCCAGGAGAGCCCTATTTTGGTTTCCAGCTGGGAACGTGCACTGAGTTTTCCTTAATACCCATAGCACCCAAAGGCTTTGCAGTAATACACTTTAATGCATGAAACACCCATAAATTATCCTACAAACTGTTACAACTTCCAACCTGGAACAACTTGGAAAAACCAGCCTAGCAAGCAGGCTCTTTTTTAATCTCTCAAGTCACAAGAGAAGAGAAAGTTCAAGCAGAATACACCTTCCATGAGAATCTCAGAGGTTTTTGGGTTTTTGTCTTATTTTTTGGAAAGAGAAAGGAGAGTTGAAATCAGAATGAAGCTGCTTGTTTCCGATGGCTCAAAGATGCCGCTCCTTGACCCCAAGTCCTCTCCCTCCCCTGGGTCTTTGCCGCTTGGACCCAAGGCGCTGCCCGCCCCACCCCTCCATGCCAGCTTCTCCCACACCTGGCGGCAGACAGCTGAAGGTGAGGCCTGAGACCCACGTAGCAGGACCGTCCATGGAGGTCCCTTGGCGAGCAGGCTTCCCCTATCAACCCCTGGGGCCCTCACTCGAGACTCCCAGCCCTCCAGCGACCCGCGGAGGAGCCCAGAGACCCTTGCTCCATTCCCTGCAGCAGGTCCAGAGCCCCCTGCCCGCCTCGTCCCCTTACCTGGGGACAGCGTAGCGCTCGCGCGGGACTCGGCGCACCCCCCAGCCCGCGCGCGCCGTGCACTAGCCCTCCGCGGCGCAGCCCACCACTCCTGCGGCCCCAGCGCGCTCGCAGCCCGCGCATCCCTCTCGCCACGCTCCTTCGCTCTCCCTCACTTGCGCGCTGTCCCCGTCTAGCAAGTCCCTGGTACCGCGGCGCGGCAACTGCAGGCGCCAGGGTTGCCTCCCGGACTTCGGGCCATCGGGGGATCGGGAACTCCACGACCTGAGAGAGCGCTGCTCCCCACGACTCGCCCGCCCGCCGAGGCTCCCGCGCTCCCGCGCTCCCGCACCCACTGGGGACGCTCCTCTCATGGCCGCACTTCAGCCCGCGGAAGCCTCGGGGGGTGCCCGGAGATCTCGCCAGAGCGGGATCCATGCATACTCTCCCCAGGCGCCCAGCCACGCCGGCCCGCGCCCGTGCCCGCGCTGCGCCCCTCTCGGGCTGGGCTCGGGGCAGCCTGACTCACCGCTGCGCTCCCCTCCGGCTCCCAGCGCTCTCTGCTGTGCCGGAGCGCCGAGCTGCTCTAACACAGGCTTCTTGAATTCTTAGCCCCTCCTCCCGGACTCCTGAGTCACCCACTCCAAATCCTTTCTCCCACTCCAACCCTCCCCGGCCCCAGCCCCGCACCTGCTCTGGCCAGGCGGAGGTGCCCGCCAGTAGGGGATCCTGGGGACGAGAGATCGATCTTTCCCGGGAGGGCCGGCTCGACCCAGCCAAGAAGGGGTTCAGACCTCCAGAGGTCAAAAGGAAACGCACGGGGGTTGGAGGGGCTGCGCGCAAAGCCCGGCTGGCCAGGGATTTTCTGGGGCACCAGCAGTGGGTGCTGATCTCGGTTGCCAACGGGCCGACAAGCTGGGGGTGGGCTGAACCGCCCGGCCCTCCCCGCACCTCCCCGCCTTTCCCTCCAGCGTTGCCTGCAGCCAGAGACTGGAGCAGGGGGCGGGAGTGTCTGCCCGGCGTCACCCTCCGTGCCCTAGGCTTCGGCTGCTCCTGCTGCTGGCAGCCAAGAGAGAAAAGCCCAGAGACCTCTTTCTCCCGGGACACCTCCCGTCACCCTGGGAGAAAAGAGCACCCAGGGGAGCTCCTGGAGATACCGGTGCCGGGGCTTCTCTGACACGAGGGAGGACTGTGGCTCCAAGAACCAGAACCAGCTGGAAGACCCTGGGGGTAGGGGCAAGTCCTGCGTAGGGACGAGGGGCAGAGGACTTAGGCATCAGCACCTAGAATCAGAGCATTAACTTGAGGCCCTGACTCTGGAAGTTTCCATCCTGGGGCCCCCCATCCTCCTGAAATTGTAGGTAAATTTGTCTGGCTGTGTGTGACGTGTGCACTTTTCTGGGTAGAGGGTCCGCAGCTTTCATCAATTTTGCAAGAGTTCTGTGACTCTAAAGTGACCTAGTCAGAGAGCCTTCTGCTTCACCCCAAGCCCTACCTAAATTCTGCTTTTCCTCCACCATCCATACTTTCAGTGAGGTGGGATCTCCTAGATTGCCCTCCAAGATTTCTTGGGTTCCATGGATACAGACCTTGATGGGGGAACTTGTCTGACCCATGGCCCATACTAGCAAGGCAGAAATACCCCTTAAGTCAGATTTCTACCAAGTATGCCTCATTAATTGTAATAATGTTCTGGGGGATTCGTGGGCCTTTGAAAATTCATACCACCATCCCCTCTGGTGTTGAGCTTGTAGATGTTTTTCTTCACTTCTTCCTTGAGCAAATTGCCTGCTGAACCCCTACGCTGTGCCTGAGTCTACAAGGGAAGAAGGCATGTAGGGAGAGAGACAGAGAGAGGGAGAGGCAGAGTCTCCCTTTATGGGTGAAGCCATGCTAGCACAATTAAGGTGAAGGTCACTCTCAGGTGCCGGGATTTAGTGAGGCACAGGAGTTCCTGCTCTAAGTCCAAGGGTGGCCCTTGTCCCCCAGTGGAGGGCACTTGAGCAAGGTGAGGCCCTGCTTAGACACAGATTGGGCTGAGGTTTCTGCTTCTTTCTGTTTTCATCTTTGCTCCCATACCTAAGTTCACCCCCTTATGTATGCTCTGAGAAGGATGAGGTGGGAAGAAAGTCCCAGACTTGGAAGGGAGCTTTAGCTTTGATATGACCTCGTTATTTCCCAGCAAAGCCTCATCTGCTTGAGTTGTTGAGATACAAACTGGTAGAGGAACACACTTCGGAGGTGAGTGTAAGTGACCAGAGCCACCATGAGTGGCCCTTTCTGTATAGAAAGGCATCAGAGTCAGGGTGATCAATTAGGAAATTTACCATCGTCAGTGAAACAAAGGAATTTCCAGACCATAGGACAAATTCATTCTTCAATCATGTTACGTATAAACTTGTTTGAAAGCACCAGCCCTAAGCCTTACATAATAGCTGTCCAAGAATTTAGGGATGAAGTTGAAAATTTTAGAATAACAGAGTATTTGGTTGTTGAATACAGAGCTTTTATATGTGTCCTTGTGATCTCACCCGGAAGGATAAAAGGATTTGGGGCACTTGTGGTTCTTTTTCATGAAGTATGTAAGAGGGAAATTTAAAAGTGATGTAAGCAGGATATAAGCCTGGATACCCCCCCGCCCCAAATTGTTGATCACATTCTGATGGCACATGTTGGTTTAATAAGTGCTCCTTTCCATCCCTGAATAGCTCTGTTTCTGTCCCTGAGCTTTTAGGATCTTGAGTAAATTATAACACGTAAATAACAAACATACACTCCAAAGACTGATTATTGGGCGCCTACTATGTGCCAGGCCCTGTAACATGGCCATGGTACCTGACCAGAGAGCTTGCGTTTTCGTGGCAGCTGGATTATTAGATCCTGGCCATGTTTATCACCATCTCTCCTGGTCCTAGCACGAGGCCTGGTGCACAGTAGGTGTTCGGTGAATGCTTGTTGAATCCAAAAATGGTCAGAGCCATTTGTGGCTGTCAGACAACCCATCCACACTGGATTGGTTTCCAGCAGGTTCCAGGTCAGACCGGCCTTGGCACAGAGACGCATAGCCAGGTGTCTCTTCTCTTGCTTCTTCCACATTCACGAAGGGCCCAAACAGAAATGTCTTCCTCCTGGGTCATTGAGACAAGGACTTTAAAGCCTGGACCAGCTACATTTATAGGAATGAAAACAGCTGAGAGGGCAGCGGGCAGAAGGAATGGTGCAGACAAGCAGAGGGTAAGACTGTTTTCTGTACTAGATTTTCTCGAAAGCTTTTTATCCAGAGTATCAAAATAACCAGCAGCTGATGCATTTGCTGCCTTGGAGGACAGATTTTGGCATGCGCAGTAATTGTTGTTATTTCTGAGGATTCAGAAGCCTGCAGCCATTGAGTGCCTCATCAACAGCAACACTCAGCCTAGCACAAAGCTCCTGCCTCTCCCTTGCTTCATTCCAGAAGGCCAGGACAAAGTGCACATGCTATTTAAAACACCAGGAGGCTCAGCAGCGATCTGCCAGTACTGATGGAATCACCGGATCTGCTCGCAATACGTGTGAAGCAGAAATATTGTCCCAATTGCTGGAGGAAGTGATAGCTTCAGTTCTAAGATTTTTTTGTCCCCCTTTCTTCTAATCAGAGTGGAGAAAAACTTCAGAAGAGGAAAATGTTTTATAATGCTTAGTGAGGTGACATGGTTACAAAATCACAGAGAGGGTCACTCATTTATGCAGGAGGACGCAGTTCAGGAAGGACAAGGGCGCAGCCAAGTACAAATGGCCAGGGTCAGGACCAGAATTCAGGCCTCTTGACTTCTAGGCAAGTCTTCTTGACACCACACTTTCTGAAAGCGGCTGAGGGAAAGACCTCCCATCCCCGGCCTAAGCAGGGGGGCTGGTAAAGGAGTGAAGGAAGGCCGGGTGCAGAGAACACTGCAGTCGGTGGGGGGATCCCCCTTCTCTTCTGGGGGACCAACCCTGCATACTCACGGGGCCTCTCTCTGATATCTCCTTTCTCCCTCTCTGATATCTTCAATTGCCCCATCTCTGCAGGATCCTTTCCTTTTGCTTGTGAGCACTCACTTGCCTTTTCTCTCCTAAAGAAACCACTGGCCCTCCTGCTGCCGAACCAGTGGATTCTCGACTTCAT
This sequence comes from Balaenoptera physalus, assembly GCF_965194825.1. Lineage (NCBI taxonomy): Eukaryota > Metazoa > Chordata > Mammalia > Artiodactyla > Balaenopteridae > Balaenoptera > Balaenoptera physalus. The sequence continues at coordinate 94,813,268 of NC_138882.1, read as the reverse complement.
TCACTACCAAATTCCTCAGCAAAGTCACACCGTCTCCTTGGTTCCCCTTAACTTCCTGCAATCTGGTTCCCATCTTCTTCCCCTTCCCTTCCCTTCCCCCTACTGAACTGGTATTTTCTTCTTCAGGGTCACCAGTTGCAATAATAACACCGCCACCAACATAATAATGGCAGCATTTATTGAGCGCATCCCTAGTTTCAGGTCCTGGACAGGCCTCCTCTGGCCCAATCAGTAGGTATCATCTGTTTGTAAATAAGGAAGCTGAGGACCTAAGAGGTAAGTCTCTTGCTCAGTATAAGTCAATGGCTGAGCAGAGATTTGACCCAAGCCTGTGGTGCTCTTGCTGTTAGACCCCATGCCTCTTCCTCCTTTCAGCCAAGTTCAGCGGACTTTGCCAGTCCTTGGCTTCCTCTCCAATGACCTCCAGCATCATCACTTTCCTTTCTAGGCTTCTGTGACTGCGTCCTGGCTTAACATCTACCTCCCTGATTTCTCCGTCTGCCCTCAGAATGCACATGCCTCCCATGGCTCAGTCCTGGACTTACATTCTTTCCCATGCATCCCCTTCCAGGTGTTCCCTCCTCGTTTTATGATTCCACCCCTACTTCACCTCTGACCTCTCACACACGCCCCTCAGTCACTGACATTTTGAGTGTCGCTATGTGCCAAGTGCTACCTGGGTTCTTGTTTTAGACCACATGCACGGGCACTAGCAAGGGCCCTGTTGCCATTCCCCCTCCACCCCTCAGCACCTCCACCCAAAGTCTTTATTCTTAACTCAACCTGCAGCAGCCTGGAGGATCTCGTCCTTGGAACCAGTCCGAGAACCTAGCTGGGCCCAGAGCAGTTCGGCTCTTCTCCAGCGGGGGCACCGCAGTCCAGGAAAGCTACCAGCTTGGAACTGGGAAGATTTAACTCCTCGAAGGTCGTGAGACCTTGGGAGAAAGATCTATCCTCTTTGAGCCATAATAAGTATAATTACTTATAATTATATAATTAAATATATTAAAGTAATTTCTGAGCACCTTCTATGGGCCAGTCCTGTTCTAGGTGCCGGGGATTCAGCAAGTGAACGAAACAGCCTCTAGTCACATGGAACTGAATTTCTAGAAAGCTGCTTCACCCACCATTAAATAGTTATTTAATATACAATATATACCAGACCTGTAAAAATAAAATTGTGATTTAGTTGAGCTTGACTTGGAAAGAAGGGTGAGACAGAGGAAACAGGCACTGATCTCCTTAGGTGCAGAGTCTAGCGAGCTTCCCAGTGGCTCGGAGTCTCTCCTCTGCTCTCCTGATGCAAACAGCTGTGAGCCTCCAACTTCCCAGACTGGTCCAGCTCTGTCCGCACAAGGGCCTCCAATGACCCTATGGCCACCACGTGGACAGCCCGGATCTCGTCTTTGTGGGTGCTGTGTTCAGACAGCTCTGAGGCTCTCCCCTTCTCTCCCACTAGGACGGGTCCTCAGTGCTACTCAGGAGCCCCCGCAGTACTGCTGCTGCCCCGGAATCTGCACCCAGGTCCTCATTCCGCAGCCCCCACCAACCCTGGCATCAGGCATTCCTACTGGGGCCACTGCAGAGATGCCCCTGGGGCAGGGCCCCCTAAAGATCAAATTCTGTCTCTAGAGCATCACGACTGCTCTGTCCCGTCACGTGGTGCCATGCTACTGAGGCCCAGGCAGGAGCCTCACGCCCTCTTTGTAATGCTCCTATAGAGGAGTCTGGGCTGGGTGGCTCTAGTTCACCTCAGTGGTCCAACTCAATGCATTTATTACAGTCCTGGGCAGGATCTGTGTTAGGTACAAGGAAACGAAGATCAAGAAGAAGTGTTTCCTGCCATATAGAAACTTGCCATCCAGTGGGGAAGCAGAATGTAAACTGATAAGATACATCCCAGGGAAGATATGGAAGCTCAGGGGATGGAGCATTTGACCAACTTGGAGCTTCAGAGACTCTTCACTGTTGTCCACTGCAGTAGCATAAATTCCATATTCCTTAAAGCCCTGTGTCATCTGGCCCCTTGTGCCTCTTCATCTTCCCCTCTTGCAACTTCCTTTACTTTTCTACAGCTCCAGCCTTAGTGACTTTTTTTCAGTTCATTTAATAAGCTGTGCTGGCACCTCTGGACCCCATATTCCTTTTTCAGTGCTTCAAAAACTATCACTCCCCAAACTCCATCTTGCCCATTTCGCTTCCTTTGAGACTCATCTCTCAGAATCTTAGATGACATTTCTAATGGGGTGCTTTCCTTGATCCCCCAAGTCAAGACCGGGGGCCCTTTCTAGGTACTTCTGAGGCATTCTGTATTGCACAGAGCAAATGCTTAAATATATGTAAATGAGCTAAGCTTTGAGGCATGAGTCAGAGCCAGGGAAGAATGTTGGGAAGCACATCATTTCAGACAGAGGGAAAACTTGAACTAAGATGTGCAAGTGTGAAACAGCATGGTGCGTGCAGGAAGCTGCAGTCGGTTCAGAATTAATGGGGCACGAAGTGGCAGGAGATTAAGCCGGAGGAGTCACAGGTCAGGTCAAGGAGACTGTGGATTATGGAGAGTAAGACTAAGTGCAGGGAGGCCCCCCCGGGGTCTGTAGTCATTCCCAGGCAAAATGGTCATTCCTCAGTGTCATCTGTCATGAAGAGGGAGGGAGCTGGGGTATTTACCCTCCAACCTCCATTCAAAATTGGTTGAAGGCGATTTTGGGGGAGGGGAGAATAGTCCCCCACCACTAGTAGTTTGCCTCCTTTACTCATTTGAACACACTCTTGCAGCCAGAGAAAGACCCCAGGTACTTGTAGAAGAAGACCATAAGCATGCACCTTGATAGTGAGATCTGAGGCACTGACGGCACCAGTACCTTATGCTACACATTCTTAGCCTGATGCTCCAAAGTCTTCCATTTCTCTCCTCCCAGTCTGCTCTACTTGGATTGAAACATAAAGTTCATATCCAAGTGAACAACAACGATGACACCTGAGCGGGGCACTGGGAGCTAAGCATGGAGAGGAGACACGTTCAAAGTAAATGCAGGGGTAAGTTTGTCAGGACGTGGGAATGGTTGGATGAGGGGATGAGGGAGAGAAAGGGGTGTCCTGGATGTCCCCTGGCTTCCTTATTTGCCTGACCAGGTAAATGTTTGTGCCAACTATGGAGATGGTGTCAATGATGGAGCCTGTGGGTGGCTGGGAAGCAGAGATCTTCAGTTTAGGATCTGGGGGGACCTGTGGAACGTTGAGGGGCATCTGTGCAACATGAAAGTCTGGAAGTCAGGAAAGATGTCAGGGCTAGCAGTCTCTGCCCATTGCATGCAGGCTGAACGGAGCCAGAGGCATTATTCCAAAGTGTCTACTGAGGACTTTCTCCCTCAATGCCATACTCTCATTCCTCTACCGTATTGGCACCAAACCAACTCTGGGGCATCTCCCAGAGGCCTGAGCCCAGGGAAATAGGCCACTTGCTCCAATATTCTCTGGTTCTTTCCTACTCGTTTCTCACCGCCACCTTTAGGAGCAGGCCCAAGAGTGAGGGAAAATGAGGACCCTGGTCAGTGATCCCCTGGCCTGGCCTGTCTTTCTCCTGCCCATCCTCCCCTGCTGGGCTGAAGGGAAGTGCTTTTTCCTCCTCCTTTCCTCAGCCAGACCTCCTCTTAGGTTACGCTCTGGACTCTCCCCTACTTAGGCCTATAGTGAAACTCTGTGATCAAGAGCTCCAAGTCTGGCTCTTGATATTTTAATGGGAGCTTAAGGAATTCAGAGACCACCCCGCACCCTGCTTTTTTGACTCTGAGAATGCTTGGCTTTCAAAACCATTTTCTTGCTATGAACTCAAAAATCCTCTTCTGGATGTGGAAAGCTGAACATTGACTCTTTCTTTCTCTTTGCATCCCAGCTGCAACAATCCCAAAAGTCTCCTATGAAAACCACATGCCTCTGGAAGAATAGGGGGAGGTTGAATACTGGGAATGCAAAAGAGAGTATATACACACATCCTTGTTACATTCATACAATAGGCAAGAGTCTACCATCCCCACTAAACTATAAAATCCTAGGAACTGTCAATTCCTAGTACCCATCATAACACCTGGAGTATAGTAGGTCCTCAACAAATGCATATTATTGAATGAATCCATTGAAACTCAGAGTTTGAATAACCAGAGAGAGGTCACACAGCTAGCAAGTAACTAACCTAGTCTGTGGGCTCCAAGACCCATGCCCTCAGCATTGCACCTTACTGACTAGTATTTGGAAAAATTCTTAAAGAACTAAGACTTAGGTATTTAAAATCATGTTTTGTCAGCATGGTAGAAGCTAAGAAGACTGTAGACCATTCAGGTGTACTGGCTCACTTAACAGTTTAATCCCACCATGACCCTGGCCATGCTCCCTTAGCCCCACTCAGTCCCGGGCTGCATTCCTGTTAAGTAAGCAGCAGTTTGGGAGCAGCAGGGAGTTCCTGGGATCCGTTTCCGGTACTGATGGTGTGCCTGCTGAGATGCCGAGATGCAGCAGATGGGGGACACGCATCACCCTTGCAGGTAGCACCTTTATTTATTTTATTTTATTTTTTTTAAAGGAATTCCTTTATCTTTATTATTTATTTATTTATTTATTTATTTTTGGCTGTGTTGGGTCTTCGTTTCTGTGCGAGGGCTTTCTCCAGTTGCGGCAAGCGGGGGCCACTCTTCATCGCAGCGCGCGGGCCTCTCACTATCGCGGCCTCTCTTGTTGCGGAGCACAGGCTCCAGACGCGCAGGCTCAGTAGTTGTGGCGCACGGGCTTAGTTGCTCCGCGGCATGTGGGATCTTCCCGGACCAGGGCTCGAACCCGTGTCCCCTGCATTGGCAGGCAGATTCTTAACCACTGTGCCACCAGGGAAGTCCAGGTAGCACCTTTTTGACAAGGGTCTTGGTGCCAGCAGGACTTCACTTCTGCCAGACTGTGAGCCTGGCAAAACTTGCCTCCATCTGAGGGACCAGGGATCGCCCTTAGGTTTCCATTCTGCTCTCAGGAAATGGCCTGGGATAGGCACTGGCCCTGAGCTGAAAGGGACTGAAATCCATTGGTTCCCTCAGGGGTATCTGCATTTCAGTGGGCAACAGAGCTGGCTCAAGACATGGCAGAGCTAACTTGTAAATTGGGTGAAGGGGACATTTGAAGGAACACAGGATCTGGGGGGCGCGGGGCACTGAAATAATTTCTCATTTGTTCATGGACAGATGTACTGACATCCATGGATCATGCTTTCTCTGGTATCTGGGCCTTTGCACATGGTCTTTCCTCTTCCTGGGACATTTTCCCTGCTCTGTGTCCCCTCCACTAGGCTGACCCTGCCTTGTCTCTGAGGCCTCAGCGCAGATGTGACTTTGGAGGCAGCCTGACTCCCCAGGTGTGGGGTAGGGTCCTCCCCTGTGGCCCCATCACCCCCTCTGATTGTGCCTCTGCAGCGTCTGCACTGCATTACAAAGGCCTGCCTGCCTGTTGGTCTCCCTTCTCTCTCCCTCAACAAGCTTCTCTTGGCGGTGGCAGGGGCCGTGCCATCCCCAGCACCTACCACAGTGCCTGCACACAGTAGACGCCCCATTCTTCATTGTTACTTAACTGCATGTTTACACACATGCTTCTCAATTCTTCGTTTGCCTTTCTGTGGATGTAAGTGAAACACGCGTAACCACAGTTTCTTTCTTAGCTTATACCTTTCCCCAAGAGAAGCAAAAAAAGCCTAGGCTTTAGAACCCAAAAGATCTGGGTTCGCAATTCCAGTTCCTTCACTTATCAAGACCCACACATGTAAATTAAAATGAGGCCCGCCTATAAGGCATAGGAGGGGCTCTGTTTAGCAGGTGCTCAACACAGACTTGGGTGCATCGCCCCCTCCACCGCACCCGCGTGCACACATGCCCCGTGCAGACGTGTCCCACGCATGCACCCCCCACGTGCCCTGTCATGGGCTGAGCTGGATGGATCGTAGCAGTACGTGCGGGAGACCGAGGGAGGTTTGAGTGACCACCACAGGGTTAGAGAAGGAGGGGCTGCCAGATGCTACAGGACAGCGATGCAGACCGGAACTCTTCTTCTCCAGGCTCCTTGCTCCTCTGGGCGGTGGAATGTCCTCAAGCTGTCTTTCCTCCCTCATTCTGCAAACCTGCAGAAGTTTTGTGTGTTTTTTTTTTGTTTTTCCAGGGTGGAGATTCATTTATCGGCATTCTAATTTTAAAAGTTCCCCATGTGCAGAGCTGACTTTGATCTTCAGCAGGAGTTTATTTCTTCCTATTAGCATCACATTATACAATCTCTGACAGATCAATCACAGCTATTGCTGTACTGTTTATTCTACACACTGGATAATTTTACTTTCAAAATGTTATTTTAATTAAGAAGGAAGTACATGAGGGGAAGGCATTTTCCGGACAGACAGGCTTCTGTGACCCCACAGAGCAGGTGTATGCCTGCAATGCAGTGTCTCCAGCAAGGACTTCAGGTCTCAGCCCCAGGGAGGAAGTCAGTCCTGGGCTTATAGGATGTCAGGGGAGGACTGGGAAGATCTTGGTTCGATATTTTTCTGAGAAAAAAATATCTAACCAAGGTAAGATATTTAAGCTGAGTTAGATATTTTTCTAAGAAATTTTCTTCTTTGTCTTTTTTGGATAGTTTGCCTTTGTGTTATATAAAATAAAGAATGTGATTGACGTTTAATAGAAGACTGTATTGGCATAAGGGTTGGGCCTGTGGCCTTCAAAGTTCCTTTATCCTAGGACGGAGTCCAGCCTGCTGCAGCCACTTACTACCTCTGTGACCTTGGGTGAGTTTCTTAACCTCTCTCAGCATCAGATTCATCAGAGGAGGAAGAGAAGGAGGGCACATGGGAACACTGGGAGGTTTAAACAAGACAATGGAGGGAAGGCACTTCGGGATGTTCCTTGGCACAGAGTGAGTACTCAGTGAAGCGACCATTATTTGATTCCACAGGTACATTTCCTTCTTCTCAGATGAAGCTGGGATGAGAGAGGGGGGAGACGCAGATTTCGCCAACTTGACAGTTTTTCAGAGGGCCCCCCCTGGTTTGGAAAGAGTAGCCACTTGGAAACCACAGAATCCAGAAACACATTTCAACCTCACCATTTACCCTCAAGTTCTGGACCTAGAGCCAGATACCAAGCGGGTTGGAGCAGCAAGTTCCTTTTTTTCAAAAAGGAAAGCATTTTGTGGTAAGGGGAAAAATACTTGCACAAGAGGCCCGAGAAGAAAGGCTCTGATGCGTGAAGTCGTCCCTCTGGATTGAGATGAAATAAAGAGCTACTTTGCTACCAAGGTCTTAGGATGGAGCAAAGAGCTGGTTTAAACTCTGCATCTGATGTGTGCTTTGGTGAAGCTAAATCCTCGTTAAGTCATGCAGTGTCAATGCCAACATCATACGGTCACACCTGATTGGTGTGATTAAGGTGATGAGGAGGCTTCCTTAGCCCCCTTGGAAATGAGCCTACGTTGTCACAGAGGAACGACAGTTGCTGAAGGACTCTTATCCCCATGATAGAACCTGGGAGCCATCAGGGCCTGGACCAAAAAGCTACAGAAATGAAAAAAAAAAGAAAAAAAAAAACCCTAAAAACTCTACAGGATAAAACCATCTTTCCCACGTGGAATTCTATATTAGGTCCCATCAGAATAAAGTTCAAGGGGCAACCACACTTCTTTTGCTGTGTTAGAATCTTGTCATTTCAAATATTGAGCCCTCTGAGATCAGGTATTCAGCGTTTTTCATCTCTGAGCCGTTGGCAGATCTGAGTACTCACAGTACCTGTTCTTTAATAACAGCTGGGGTCTGTTGAGGGGGAGAATAAAGGTATAAATGGGGTAGAAACTGAAGACAGCACATACGGCATTGTCATTAGTGGGATTTAGAATGCAGTTAATAAATGAAACAGGCCGTGTGTCCAGAAGCAGCACACGAAGTCACATCGCTCCATGTGTGGCTTTAGCGATCTTTCCAAAGTCCTTGCACATCTGCAGGGAAAGACAAAATTGGTTTGCACTGGAAGAAAGGGAAGTTTACCCAGGACATCAAGTGCAGTATTGTAGATCTCTCAACAGAGGAATGAGGCACAGATTATGCCTTTTTATGGGGATATTTCTTTTCCAATGAAAGCAAAATCATTGGAAACACTGTCTTAGTTAGCCTTATTTTTATAGGCTTTCATGTACTTTTCAGCACTTTTATATAATACAGATATTCATTTAAACTTCAGAAGGAAAAGTTAACATGATTTCAGTTTATTCTACACAGTTTTTTTCAGTACTGGGCTTGATAAACATTACAAACTGTCCCTTGACTGCCAATGGCTCTGAGAGTTGCTATTTGGCATCTAAAGCTGTGAATCTCTTCTGCAATGTTTTTCTCTTCAGGTTATTCTTTACTTTCTTCTTAGAAGAGGAGATTCTGGTCCATACCTCCTTGTTGCCTCTCGCCACTCTGCCACGCGTGGGAAATTGCTGATCACTAACTACCTAAAAAGGTGGTTTGGCTTCCCTAGACACCAAAGTAGGTCTAAGACAAAAGTCACTAAAAATGGCCATTGTCCAAGATTTGCAAAAGTCAGAGAAGAGTTTCAGTGGTAATGGTTTCAAATAGCTGTTTTAAAAGATACAACAAATAATAAAAATCTAATAAAAATTATAGTCAGGCACTTTGCAAATTTAAAGCCTGACATAAAAATGCAGAATCAAATGATTCTAGTTAGTGTGCCAGGATGCAATGTGCCAGGATATGAGGAGGAGAGGAGTGTTGGCGCTGTCTGTTTTTAGCTGTGCCTGACCCATGGAGAGCAGCACAAAGAATGCTTTGCAAGAAGAGTGGCACAAAGCTGGCAGGGCAAGAAAACACCAAACAAGACAGAGGGAGGAAGGGACTTGAACGTGCTCCATGCTTGCCAAGTGTCAGACGCTCACACACAAAGTTGAACAGGATGTATTCTTTTCAGTTCCTTTTAATAAGTTTTCTTCTCAGGTTTGGTCTTTGGCTTAGGGCCAGTGAAGCCAAGGTTAGTGTGATGGAAGGATTTGCAACCTTGAAGGAAGATGTTCCTGAGTTCTGCTTAGGACTGGTCCACACAGGATAGTGAAGGAGGCACTGCTTCTTTTACATGGCTCCCCCTCTCCTCCCTGCATCCCTTCCAAGGCCCATGCACAGCCAGGAGCCCCCTACTCAGGCTGGACAAGAGGGAGGGGGGAAAGCAATGCCCTAGGAGTCAGGAGTCCTTCTCTTTGGATCTCAACTCGATTCTAAATTTCTACATGACCTTAGGCAAGTTCATTTATCTCTCTGGACCTCAGTTTCTTCAAATGAAATAAGAGGCTTGGACTAGATGATTTCAAGGGTGTCTCTGAGTTGCTAAAATAAATCAATCCACATTAAAGAACCTCTCTAGTGGGTATTTTCATTTTGAAATAAGCTGCCTGCAAAGGGCAATGCTTATCCAAGAAGGATGACTCTTTAAAATGGTGAAATTTCAGGCATTTTGCCTGCCAAATGAAAAATAGAGTTCGTTTTTTGAAACGATGTGTGTGTGTGTTGTCTCTATCGTCTCTAACGATGTCTCTATGTGTGTGGGGGGCAGGGGGTGGGTGTGTGTTGCATGAAGGGGGTGGTTTAGAGGATTGAGAGCTTTCTTGTCTTTCTAGTTGCCAACAGCATACACCTTGGGGTCATCGTCGACTGCTTTCTTCCCCCCCGCCCCGCCCAATATCCAATTCATTAGCAAATCCTAGTGGTTCAATTTAATGTATTTAGAATATGATCACTTTTCATTATTTCCAATATTACTGATGATCAATAGACCATCATGTGCATCTCTCACCTAGGTGATAGCAATACTCTCTTAACTGCTTTCTCTGCTTCCAACCTTGTCTCTGAATACCAGCTGCTGCCAGAATGATCCTGCCAAAACGTCTCTTCCCAAAACCCCCTCTTGGAATCTGTATTAGTCAGTTTGGGCCAGATTATGCTGAGGTAACAGACACCACCAAAATCGAAGTGGCTTAACCTAATAAAGCGTACTTCTTATTCAAAGTGACCACACCACCTCTGCTCCCATTCTGTTGACTGAGCAAGGCACATGGCTACACATAGCTTCAAAGGGACAAAGAAGAGCAATCCTATCCTGAGGTCAGAGGGAAAAGACAGGAAATATTTGGCAGAAAGCATAACGGCTGCCACAACTCCCATCTCACTCAGAAAATATCCCAAGTCCTCGTCACGCCCTCCAGGGCCCTGCGTGGTATGACTTCCCAACCCCGTACCTCTGTCTCGGCTCCTTCTACTTTCTCTCTCCTTCCACTTCAGCTGCTTCACACTCCAGGCAGGTTCCCTGTGACACTGTGACTTATAATAAGAAATGTATATTGGATCCTTAACCCATTTGTGGCACGGAACCCCTCAAACCATTAGAATTGCCTGTGACGAAAGCCATGAAGGTGTCTCCTGTTTTGTTAATGAGATGACTTTTGGATCACACCTAAGGATGGAAGCTGGTTACCAGGAGAATCAACCTCATGATTGGAGGGTTGGGACTTTCAGTCCCACCCCCTGACCTCTGCAGAGGGGAGAGAAGCTGGAGGAATCAATTTCCAATGGCCAGGGATTTAATGTCATGTCTATATAATGAAGCCTCCATGGAAACCCAAAAGGATGGGCTCAGAGAGCTTCTAGGTGTGAACATGGGGAGATGGGGGAGAGTGGTGCCCTAGGAGACGGCATGGAAGCTCGGTGCCCTTTCTTTATACCTTGCCCTGTGCATCTCTTCTAACTGGCTGTTCCTGAGTTATATGCTTTTATAATAAACCAGTAATCCATAGGTAAAATGTCTCTCAGAGTTTTGTGAGCTGCTCTAGCAAATTAATCCAACCCAAAGAGGGGGTCAGAGGAAGCATAGGTGACAACCTGGATTTGTGATTGGCGTCTGAAGTGGGGGGAGGGTAGTTTTGTAGAACTGAACCCTTAACCTGTGGATTCCGTGGCTATCTCTGCATAGAGGGTGTCAGAATTGAGTTGAATTGTAGGACCCCGAGCTGGTGTCAGAGAATTGCTTGGTGGTGTGGAAAGCCCCCAGCCTCCCATGTTGAAATTGGGTGCAGAACCTTTCTTCCCCCACCAGGGCCTTCGTACTTGCTCTCTGCTCCTCGGAATGCTCTCCCCGCCACCAGATGTTTGTATAACACACTTCCTCACTTCCTTCAAGTCTTTGCTCAAGTGGCCCCTTAATATTGAGGATTTTCCTGACCACTGTAATTAAAAATACAAACCACCCTCTCCCACACATACACCCCAGCACTTCCTATCCTGCTTCCCTGGTTTTTTTTCCTACTGAACTTATCACCTCCTGATATAACATATAATTGACATTTATTTTATGACAGAGTGTGATCATTGAAAGCATGGGCTCTGTATTACTTAGGTTCAAGTCTATGACTCCTCCACTTCCTAGCTGGTGACCTTGGGGAGGTTACTTGACCTCTCTGTGCCTCACTTTCCTTGTCTGTAAATTGTGGTTAACAATAGTGCCTACCAGACAGGGTGGTGGTGAAGATGAAATATGAAAGCACTTAGAACAGGGACTGGTACACAGCAGTAGCATTTGTTATTCTTATTTGGTGTCTGATTTGCAGCCCTAGGCTGTCAGCTCCATTGGGCAGTGATTTTTGTCCTTTTTCAGCACAGGCCCCGGAGCAGCATCGGGTTAACAGGAGGCACAGCATGAATATTGGTTACGTGGGTGAGTGAGTGAGTGACTACTTGAACAAGTGGAGCATTGGGCAACCTGGCCAGCACTCTGGCCCCAAAGTCCTCAGGCCTCGGCATGGGGAGGCCTGCAGAGGAGACCGCTTCCGCCACCAGGCCAGACTGCACAGACTCAGGGTCTCCGAAACACCTGCCTCCACCCCTGCTCAGGACTCCCCTGATGCAATGATGAGTGATGGGTGGCTGGATTCATTCTATCGGGAAGTATCCTGCTGCTCTTTGAATCTGAGTCTAAAAATGGATTTCAGAATGCAGAAGAAAACTGAGCTGCTCTATAATGGTAAACCCTTCATCGGCAGTCAGCCGCAACTGTGGCCTTGAACCCTGCACTCTCCTCCTGGTGCAGGACATGCCTGTCCTACTGCAAATTGGCCACTTGCCACTGTTGTGTTTTGTCTCCGGTGTGTCCCTGTGGGGAGCTCTGAAGGCCCAGCAGCTATCACTGGGCCAGGTGCACAGTCGGTGCTCTCAATATAGTGTTGTTCAGTGAATGACCCACCAGATTCAGAAACCCACTGAGTAGAAGTCAGACTGTTCACATCCTCTCCAGTTTGCGGCAGGGAATTTCAATCTCCCGAAGTGCGGGAAATTACAACCAGAGCTATCAGAGCCTCATTCTCCCCTTATAACTGGACAAATTAATTTAGCAGCACAAACTCGAAATGTCTTAATAAGGAGCATCTGGATTCCTGGGACGCTGTAGCGCTTTGCAGTCCGGCATATCAGACCTTCCCACGTGGATCAGCTGCCTGAGGGAACTCAGGGCAAAATCAGCAATTTCCTGATCTGTCCCATCTAGGGTGCACCGGAGCTTTCTGTGGTGAGACTGGCTTAGGATTACAAAGCAAAGTGTAGATACTGAGAGAAAAAATTCGTGGCAGTGCGGATATGTGAGGGTGGTTCGTGTTCTTAAATATATTACCTACGACAGGCTTTGAGAAGTGTAGAGGTGAGGGGAGACCCAGGGGGAGTATCAGGTACCATAATTCTTAATTAGGGACTCAATTCTGTTTGCCAACATCTGATTCTGTGTGAGGTTGGTGGGGAGTCTCTTTCCTGTGTGCTGCTACTCTCAACCTCCAGGCCCTAAGGGTAAAAAGTCAGTGGGATGGGAGCATGTCCATGGTTGACAGGAGATAAGGAGGGGGAGTCACACGGTTCCTTTCTTTTCCACCTTGGAACCTGCTACAGGAAAATAATGGCGGGAAAATCATGGTGAACATGTTTGCTCAGATGGGTGCATGGCTGCACTTTACTTGCTGGGTACCCCCCTTACCCTACCCCGTGCCTCTTCTGGCCCCCATTCTCTGACTGGGAAAACAGAGGGAGCTGTGCTGTGACTTGTCTGGGGACTTGGCCCTGGCAACAATTGTGAAGCAGGTAAAGCTTACCTGTCCTCATACTTTTCTATTCGCTTCCCAACCCCTTTGCTTCTCAAAAGGTTGAGGGACCCAGGCAAGTTCCTGATTTATTTTTTTAAATTTACTTACTTTTTTGAATTTTATTTAATTAATTTATTTTTTATACAGCAGGTTCTTATTAGCTATCCATTTTATACACATCGGTGTATACATGTCAATCCCAGTCTCCCAATTCATCACAACACCACCACCCCTCCCCCAGCCGCTTTCCCCCCTTGGTGTCCATACGTTTGTTCTCTACATCTGTGTCTCTATTTCTGCCCTGCAAACTGGTTCATCTGTACTATTTTTCTAGATTCCACATAAATGCGCTAATATACGATATTTGTTTTTCTCTTTCTGACTTACTTCACTCTGTATGACAGTCTCTAGGTCCATATACGTCTCTACAAATGACCCAGTTTCGTTCCTTTTTATGGCTGAGTAATATTCCACTGTATATATGTAGCACATCTTCTTTATCCATTCATCTGTCGATGGGCATTTAGGTTGCTTCCATGACCTGGCTATTGTAAATAGTGCTGCAATGAACATTGGGGTGCATGTGTCTTTTTGAATTATGGTTTTCTCAGGGTATATGCCCTATAGTGGGGTTGCTGGGTCATATGGTAATTCTATTTTTAGTTTTTTAAGGAACCTCCATACTGTTCTCCATAGTGGCTGTATCAATTTACATTCCCACCAACAGTGCAAGAGGGTTCCTTTTTCTCCACACCCTCTCCAGCATTTGTTGTTTGTAGATTTTCTGATGATGCCCATTTTAACCAGTGTGAGGTGATACGTCATTGTAGTTTTGATTTGCATTTCTCTAATAATTAGTGATGTTGAGCATCTTTTCATGTGCTTCGTGGCCGTCTGTATGTCTTCTTTGGAGAAATGTCTATTTAGGTCTTCTGCCCATTTTTGGATTGGGGTGTTTGTTTTTTTAATATTGAGCTGCCTGAGCTGTTTATATATTTTGGAGATTAATCCTTTGTCCGTTGATTCGTTAGCAAATATTTTCTCGCAATCTGAGGGTTGTCTTTTTGTCTTGTTTATAGTTTCCTTTGCTGTGCAAAAGCTTTGAAGTTTCATTAGGTCCCATTTGTTTATTTTTGTTTTTATTTCCATTACTCTAGGAGGTGGGTCAAAAAAGATCTTGCTGTGGTTTATGTCAAAGAGTGTTCTTCCTATGTTTTCCTCTAAGAGTTTTATAGTGTCCGGTCTTACATTTAGGTCTTTATTCCATTTTGAGCTTATTTTTGTGTATGGTGTTAGGTAGTGTTCTAATTTCATTCTTTTACATGTAGCTGTCCAGTTTTCCCAGCACCACTTATTGAAGAGGCTGTCTTTTCTCCGTTGTATATCCTTGCCTCCTTTGTCATTGATTAGTTGACCATAGGTGTGTGGGTTTATCTCTGGGCTTGCTATACTGTTCTATTGATCTATATTTCTGTTTTTGTGCCAGTACCATATTGTCTTGATTACTATAGCTTTGTAGTATAGTCTGAAGTCAGAGAGTCTGATTCCTCCAGCTCCGTTTTTTACCCTCAAGATTGCTTTGGCTATTTGGGGCCTTTTGTGTCTCCATACAAATTTTAAGATTCTTTGTTCTAGTTCTGTAAAAAATGCCATTGGTAATTTGATAGGGATTGCATTGAATCTGTAGATTGCTTTGGGTAGTATAGTCATTTTCACAATATTGATTCTTCCAATCAAAGAACATGGTATATTGCTCCATCTGTTGGTGTCATCTTTGATTTCTTTCATTAGTATCTTATAGTTTTCTGAGTACAGGTCTTTTACCTCCTTAGGTAGGTTTATTCCTAGGTATTTTATTCTTTTGGCTACAATGGTGAATTGGATTGTTTCCTTAATTTCTATTTCTGATCTTTCATTGTTAATGTATAGGAATGCAAGAGATTTCTGTGCATTAATTTTGTATCCTGCAACTTTACCAAATTCATTGATTAACTCTAGTAGTTTTCTGGTGGCATCTTTAGGATTTTCTATGAATAGTATCCTGTCATCTGCAAACAGTGACAGTTTTACTTCTTCTTTTCCAATTTGTATTCCTTTTATTGTTTTTTCTTCTCTGATAGCCATGGCTAGGACTTCCAAAACTGTATTGAATAATAGTGACGTGGTGGGCATCCTTGTCTTGTTCCTGATCTTAGAGGAAATGCTTTCAGTTTTTCACTGTTGGGAATGATGTTTGCTGTGGGTTTGTCATGCATGGCCTTTATTATGTTGAGGTAAGTTCCCTCTATGCCCACTTTCTGGAGAGTTTTTATCACAACTGGGTGTTGAATTTTGTCAGAAGCTTTTTCTGCATCTATTGAGATGATCATATGGTTTTTATTCTTCAGTTTGTTAATACGGTGTCCCATATTGATTGATATGCATATATTGAAGAATCCTTGCATCCCTGGGATAAATCCCACTTGATCCTTTTAATGTGTTGTTTGATTTTGTTTGCTAGTATTTTGTTGAGGATTTTTGCATCTATATTCATCAGTGATATTGGTCTGTAATTTTCTTTTTTTGTAGTATCTCTGTCTGGTTTCAGTATCAGGGTGATGTTGGCCTTGTAGAATGAGTTTGGGAGTGTTCCTTCCTCTGCAATTTTTTGGAAGAGTTTGAGAGGTTGGATGTTAGCTCTTCTCTAAATGTTTGATAGAATTCACCTGTGAAGGCATCTGGTCCTGGACTTTTGTTTGTTGGAAGATTTTTAATCACAGTCTCAATTTCATTACTTGTGATTGGTCTGTTCATATTTTCTATTTCTTCCTGGTTCAGTCTTGGAAGTTTATACCTTTGTAAGAATTTGTCCATTTTTTCCAGGTTGTCCATTTTATTGGCATAGAGTTGCTTGTAGTAGTCTCTTAGGATGCTTTGTATTTCTGCAGTGTCTGTTGTAACTTCTCCTTTTTCATTTCTGATTTTATTGATTTGAGTCCTCTCCCTCTTTTTCTTGATGAGTCTGGCTAACGGTTTATCAATTTTGCTTATCTTCTCAAAGAACCAGCTTTTAGTTTTATTGATCTTTGCTATTGTTTTCATTGTTTCTATTTCATTTATTTCTGCTCTGATCTTTATGATTTCTTTCCTTCTACCTACTTTGGGTTTGGTTTCCTCTTCTTTCTCTAGTTGCTTTAGGTGTAAAATTAGATTCTTTATTTGAGATTTTTCTTGTTTCTTGAGGTAGGCTTGTATAGCTATAAACTTCCCTCTTAGAACTGCTTTTGCTGCATCCCATAGCTTATGGATGTCATTTGTCTCTAGGTATTTTTTGATTTCCTCTTTGATTTCTTCAGTGATCTCTTGGGTATTTAGTAATGTCTTGTTTAGCCTCCATGTGTTTGTGTTTTTTATGTTTTTTCCCTGTAATTTATTTCTTTTTTTTTAAAGAGCTCTTATTTATTTATTTATTTATTTAATTTTTTTGGCTGTGTTGGATCTTCGTTTCTATGCGAGGGCTTTCTCTAGTTGTGGCAAGCGGGGGCTGCTCTTCATCGCGGTGTGCAGGCTTTTCACTGTTGCGGCCTCTCTTGTTGCAGGGCACAGGCTCCAGATGCGCAGGCTCAGTAGTTGTGGCTCATGGGCCTAGTTGCTCCGTGGCATGTAGGATCTTCCCAGACCAAGGCCCAAACCCGTGTCCCCTGCATTGGCTCACAGATTCTCAACCACTGAGCCACCACGGAAGCCCTGTAATTTATTTCTAATCTCATAACGTTGTGGTCAGAAAACATGCTTGATATGATTTCAATTTTCTTAAATTTACCGAGGCTTGATTTGTGACCCAAGATGTGATCTATCCTGGAGAATGTTCCATGCACACTTGAGAAGAAAGTGTGATCTGCTGTTTTTGGATGGAATGTCCTATAAATATCAATTTAATCTATTTGGTCTATTGTGTCATTTAAAGCTTGTTTTTCCTTATTAATTCTCTGTCTGGATGAGCTGTCCATTGGTGTAAGTGAGGTGTTAAAGTCCCCCACTATTACTGTGTTACTGTCGATTTCCTCTTTTATAGCTGTTAGCATTTGCCTTAGGTATTGAGGTGCTCCTATGTTGGGTGCATATATATTTATAATTGTTATATCTTCTTCTTGGATTGACTCCTTGATCATTACTTAGTGACCTTCCTTGTCTCTGGTAACAGTCTTTATTTTAAAGTCTATTTTATCTGATATGAGTATTGCTACTCCAGCTTTCTTTTGATTTCCATTTGCCTGGAATATCTTTTTCCATCACCTCACTTTCAGTCTGTATGTGTCCCTATGTCTGAAGTGGGTCTCTTTTAGACAGCATATATATGGGTCTTGTTTTTGTATCCATTCAGGAAGCATGTGTCTTTTGGTTGGAGCATTTAATCCATTCACATTTAAGGTAATTATCAATATCTGTGTTCCTATTACCATTTTCTTAATCATTTTGGGTTTGTTCTTGTAGGTCCTTTTCTTCTCTTGTATTTCCCACTTAGAGCAGTTCCTTTAGCATTTGTTGTAGAGCTGGTTTGGTGGTGCTGAATTCTCTTAGCTTTTGTTTGTCTGTAAAGCTTTTGATTTCTCCGTCGAATCTGAATGAGATCCTTGCTAGATAGAGTTATCTTGGTTGTAGATTCTTCCCTTTCATCACTTTAAATATATCGTGCCACTCCCTTCTGGCTTGTAGAGTTTCTGCTGAGAAATCAGCTGTTAACCTTATGGGAGTTCCCTTGTATGTTATTTGTCGTTTTTCCCTTGCTGCTTTCAATAATTTTTCTTTGTCTTTAATTTTTGCCACTTTGATTACTATGTGTCTCGGTGTGTTTCTCCTTGGGTTTATCCTGTATGGCACTCTCTGTGCTTCCTGGACTTGGGTGGCTATTTCCTTTCCCATGTTAAGGAAGTTTTCGACTATAATCTCTTCAAATATTTTCTAAAGATCCTTTCCTTCTCTCTTCTCCTTCTGCAACCTCTATAATGTGAATGTTGGTGTGTTTAATGTTGTCCCAGAGGTCTCTTAGGCTGTCTTCATTTCTTTTCATTCTTTTTTCTTTATTCTGTTCCATGGCAGTGAATTCCACCATTCTGTCTTCCAGGTCACTTATCCATTCTTCTGCGTCAGTTATTCTGCTATTGATTCCTTCTGGTGTATTTTTCATTTCAACTATTGTATTGTTCTGTTTGTTATTTAATTCTTCTAGGTCTTTGTTAAACATTTCTTGCGTCTTCTCGATCTTTGCCTCCATTCTTTTTCTGAGGTCCTGGATCATCTTCACTATCATTAATCTGAATTCTTTTTCTGGAAGGTTGCCTATCTCCACTTCATTTAGTTGTTTTTCTGGGGTTTTATCTTGTTCCTTCATCTGGTACATAGTCCTCTGCCTTTTCATTTTGTTTATCTTTCTGTGAAGTGGTTTTTGTTCCACAGGCTGCAGGATTGTAGTTCTTCTTGCTTCTGCTGTCTGCCCTCTGGTGGATGAGGCTATCTAAGAGGCTTGTGCAAGTTTCCTGATGAGAGGGACTGGAAGTGGGTAGAGTTGGGTGTTGCTCTGGTGGGCAGAGCTTAGTAAAACTTTAATCCGCTTGTCTGCTATTGGGTGGGGCTGGGTTCCCTCCCTGTTGGTTGTTTGGCCTGAGGCGACCCAGCACTGGAGCCTACCTGGCTCTTTGGTGTGGTTAATGGAGGACTCCAGGAGGGCTCATGCCAAGGAGTACTTCCTAGAACTTCTGCTGCCAGTGTTCTTGTCCTCACGGTGAGCCACAGCCACCCCTCGCCTCTGCAGGAGACCCTTCAACACTATCATGTAGGTCTGGTTCAGTCTCCTATGGTGTCACTGCTTTTTCCCCTGGGTCCTGATGGGCACACTACTTTGTGTGTGCCCTCCAGGAGTCTCTCTTTCCTCCAGTCCTGTTGAAGTCCTGCAATCAAATCCCACTAGCCTTCAAAGTGTGATTCTCTAGGAATTCCTCCTCCCGTTGCTGTATCCCCATGTTGGGAAGCCTGACGTGGGGCTCAGAACCTTCACTCCAGTGGGTGGACTTCTGTGGTATAAGTGTTCTCCAGTTTGTGTCACCTACCCAGCAGTTATGGGATTTGATTTTATTGTGATTGCACCCCTCCTACCATCTCATTGTGGCTTCTCCTTTGTCTTTGGACGTGGGGTATTTTTTGGTGAGTTCCAGTGTCTTCCTGTTGATGATTCTTCAGCAGTTAGTTGTGATTCTGGTGCTCTCACAAGAGGGAGTGAGCCCACGTCCTTCTACTCTGCCATCTTGCTCTCAGTCCCCTTATTTTGTTCTTAAATGTCAGTTTCCTCACCGGTAAAATGGTGTTAGTAATAGTATGCTTGTCCATATGGTTGCTGGAGGATTCGGTGTGATAGTTCCCATAATGAAAGTTTGATATCATCAATACCTCCTCTCGGGAAAGGCTCTGGCATCACTAAGGTGCATGTTTGAAGATTTAAGCCAGCATTTCCCAGAATGGTTGCCTTTGAACTTGAAGAACTGAGCAACGTGACTTCTATGGAAAGAGCTTTGGCATCCAGAGAGTACCTGGGGGAGATGCTTCTGGGGGTGAGGCTCAAGTGCCCCTTGAAACACACTAGGGAGAGAGTTACCTGCTCCTTCCAGAAAAGATGCTCTCTGCTTCCTTCCTGAGAGGGTGAAATAGGACCAACAAGAACTTGTAAGTCCTTTGCAATCTGCCTCTCCCCCACATTTTATTCTGGAAAAAGAGTCTCTTATTATATAAAGGCAGAAAATATGTCCTCCTTGCCCTTGTTGCCCTACTTTCAGATGTTTATATCATGATCATATTCATAAATCCTAGAGTTTTCAGCTGGAAGACAGCATTCTAAAAGATTGCCATGTGTGCCCCTGGATGAAAGAAACCTCTGAGTTCCCAGCCTGTTCAAGAGAAAATTCCTAATAAGCACAACTTTAGTTCTAGTACTGATTAAATATCAGCTTTAATCTACAGCTCAAATAAAATTTCCAAATCAGCAAATCAGAACAATCCATGCACAATATATGCCTACTTTGGCATCTGTTCTTGTCGCACCCCACTGAGGTGGAAGCTGCCAGTGAGATCTGTTTAACTTAGCTGGAATGTTATGCTAATTGGTAGCGTGGAGATGCACAGAGGCCTGACTTTTGATCCAATGGAAACCATATAGAAACAGAATTTTGGTTTTTGGCTCCAAGACCATGGGCTCCTAGAGTCTTTCTGCTGTCAAATCACTGCACGTCCATTTGTTTATGGAATTTGTTGTCCAGGGTGGAACACAGTTTGGGGAAGTGAATTTAAAGAGATTTAGTCCTACAAGGATGGACTCATATGGAAAAAGATTGTTGGGAAAAATTTTTAGGATTCCTCTGCAGATACTCCTATATGGTCTACAGATTTTGGAGGTGTGTGCGCGCGCGTGTGTGTGTGCATTTAAGAATACTACCGAGGCCTCACTTTACAAAAAGCCAATAGGCCAATAGGCCACAACCTAAACTTATAGAGAAAATAAGGGAGATTTTTCACATCCTAGATGCATTTTGCAATGCTTCTTAAGTGTCTGACATTTGAAGATATAATCCACACTATCAGGAATAAATGAACGGTGAAAAGTGAGGCACATCTGTAAGGATATTGTTAGAAAACATTTCTATAGGATAAACTAACCCTTTTGCAGAGCCCCACAAACTGAGTTTCAGAGCTTAAAACATGTAAGGTATGAATTTTCATCCTAACAAACTCTACCTTTTAACTTATTATTTGGGATAAAACATTTCACAGCTTAATAGTAAACTCAGTGTACAAGGTTATTGAGACAAGTTGCAGCCTTTTATTTGCTGGCATTTATCTGCTCCCTTGCTAGATCACTCTTTTCTTGGTCCTGGGGGTTTGTTTTAGAGGTCTAACCTGGCCCCCACCCAGGCTCCATTAACCTGTTGTTAGGCACGTGCTCTTTGTGTCTTTAGCACCCACACCCCCACCTCATTCTGTGTTCTTTGGGTGGGGCTAAGCCCACAGAATCAGTGTGAAGCATGTGGCCAAAGCCAAAGGCAATCAACATGTCACATTCTCTAGCCACAGAGACTGGTTCAGGAATAGGCATGTGGCCCTATCAGAGCCAGTGAGATGTAATGGGATCTTGCTGGGATTTCTGGAATAGAAGGAGATGCCTCCCTCTAGGCTGCCCTTCCAACTTGAACCTGTGGCCAATTTAGTTTCATTGGGGCATGAGCTTTTCTGAGAATAGAGCCTTGAGAGAGTAAGGAGAGCTGAGATACTGGGAGAGAGAAACAAGGTAAT
This sequence comes from Balaenoptera physalus, assembly GCF_965194825.1. Taxonomy (NCBI): domain Eukaryota; kingdom Metazoa; phylum Chordata; class Mammalia; order Artiodactyla; family Balaenopteridae; genus Balaenoptera; species Balaenoptera physalus. The sequence continues at coordinate 94,791,773 of NC_138882.1, read as the reverse complement.
AATGACAGCTCTGATCACCTGTAGCCAGCCACACCTGAAGCTAGATGTGTGTCTTTGCCAGCTCAGGCTGCTATAACAAAATACCATAGACTGGGTGGCTTAAACAACAGAATTTTATTTCTCACAGTTCTGGAGGTTAGAAGTCCAAGGTCAGGGTACCAGCATGGTCAGGTTCTGGTGAGAGCTCTCTTCCTGGCTTGCCTATGGCTGCCTCTTGCTGTATCTTCACATGGCAGAGAGAGAGAGAGAAAGAGAGAGAGAGAGAGAGAGAAAGAGAGAGAGAGAGAGAGAGAGCTCTCTGATCTCTTATAAAGACACTGTTCTCATCATGAAGACCCCACCCTCATGATCTCATCTAAACCTGATTAGCCCCAAAGGCCCTACCTCCAAATACCATTACAATGAGGGCTAGGGTTTCAACATATGAATCTGGGGAGAACACAAACATTAAGTCTATAACAACCAGCCTCTAGACTTATAAGTTGTGTGGACCTATAAATTAACGTTTTGCTTTAGACTAACTAATTTAGGCTGGGCTCTTAGTCACTTGTAGCTGAGCCTTAACTGATAAAGAAATACATCTTGGAGATAGACATATTCAAGTCCCACCCATTAAGAGTTTCCATTTGCTCCAGGATTAAAGCTATTTCTTTCTCCTCCAACCCCACTTTCCTGCCCCTCCTCTCAAGCACAGGTGTGCCCCATATTGGAACATTCTGTATCAGAGTTTTGGATCCTATGTTGCTTCATATACCTGCTTCCTGGCTGGAAGTTAACTCAACCAATTACTCTGATATAAAGGCTATAAAAAGATTTAGGCTAAGCTCTGTTTTCATTTTCCTCCTCTGTGACTTCCACAATAAATCTTCATATACTTTGAGTTTGTTTTGGGCCATAAATGGTTCCATAGAACTAGTTTCATAAAGGCTTCATTACCTGCTGTTTTTCAGAGTGACTGGAATAAAAAATCTGGGCAACCAGAGAGCAGTTTGATGATCTAGAAAGTAGTAGTGGACAACCATGTTTTGGGCCAAAACATTCCAACTTTGCAGGGTTGTTTGTATAGATTGGTCAATAGTTAAAACTGTGGCAAATGCATAAATGACTGCTTCCACTGCAGTACTGGAGTCTCTAGCAGCCATTGTCAATCTTGTTTCCAGGATGGATGGGGAAGCTGGGAGGTCTCTATCAATGGATTTGGTGTGAGCTAAAAAGAAAATATAGCAGGTGGTGGAAAAGTTGGGTTTTGAAGTCACACAGAGCTGGGTTTGAATTCCAACTCCACTGTGGAACCCTCAAGTCACTTAATTTCTCTGAGTCTTAGTTTCTTCATCTGTAAATTGGGAATAATAATAGTACTTACCCCATAGAGCTGCTATGAGGATTTTAAAGTTCCTAAAACACAGCCTGACAAATAAACATGCAATAGTTTCCTCCATCCCTCCACCATAATGCAATGGAGCAAACAATGGACCAAGAATTAGGACGTCCTAGTTCAAGCCCTGGCTCTATTCCCAATCACTATGACACTGTGGTAGCAGAACTGATATCATTATTGCTATTTTATAGGTGAGGAAAATAAAGTTTAGAGACTTGGACAAAGCCACAAGGTAGGAAATGGAAATTGAATCCAGCTCGAAAGTCAAGGCAAATTCCATCCATCCATCCATCCACCCTCTCATCCATCCATCCATTTATAGAGCAAATATTTAGTTAAGTATCTACCCTGTACCAGCCAGCATAGCAAGTACTTAGGTTACAATAACAAACAAAATAGTCCCTGCCTTCAAGGAACCTAATGGTCTGTGGAGTCCAGTCGTTTCCTTTCTGCTTCACAAGGTAATTCTGAAACCCACATGAGAGAAGAGATATGAAAGTTATTTGTTAAGTATAAAACCCAGTAAAATGAAAAATATTATTATTCTCTGTTCAAACATAGTGCCTATACAATAAGGTTTCCCCAAATGCTGATTTGAAGCTGAGAAAATACCTAAAATACAGGTGAAGGGGGTTGGGAAAGCTGAAAGATCTTAGTTCAAACCCTAAAGCTCTGTAAAAACACCTCAGGGCTGAACCCAGATGCGGCCTCAGGCAAACTATAAAGAGGTCCCTGCATCTGAGTCCCAGTGGCTGAGGAGATGTTCTGAGCTGTGCTTCTCCTACAGTGTCTGCCTTGGGGTCTGGCAGCAGCAGTGCCCGGGATCTGACTCTCACCTTGCCAACTGACCTTCACATGGATGCTTTCTTTGGACTATCTGCTGCTTCTTGCTTCTGGCATCTGCCTGGTCCCTGAATCCGACATCTCTTTGGCTCTCTTCTCTTGCCCATCCCTGGCACCCAGAACCAAAGACCGAATCACTGGCACTCTGCTTGTCCTGTAAGGCAGTTAAAAATCTTAGGAAGAAAACCCAACTGTAAAAAATTACATTTACAAAAAAGTACCTACCATCTTCCAGTACTCATTTCATTGGCATCTGACTGGCTGCCGCTGGGCTGCCTCAATGGAGGAGGTCCTGGACCTTAGGACGCCTACGGTGTGTGGCAGCTTATGGACTCTGGGCTCCCAGTGAGCATCAGAGGATGATTGGGAATAATTTAGGGGGTGAAACAACCACAGGGCATGACCTCTATCTGGTCAGGGTGGGGCCCTGGGGTCACTTTGGCTTTGCTGCCAAGCTCATGCCCTATGGGTCCTGAGATGAGCCATTACATCTGTCAGGTTTCCTGTTGCTGACAGGTGGACAGCTCAAGGCTCACATGCTCTCCTCAAAGAGGACTGCATGCCCTCCACCTTCTGCTGGGCCTCCAGCAGGTGCATCACCGTCCCGTGAACATCTCCCTGAAGGGGAGGAGACTGGGCGGGTGTGAGACCTTGCTGCTCCCTGCAGGCGGGGGACCCAGAGCCCAGGGCCTGTGCGCTGCCTTTCTCCTTTCACTTGAGCTCCTTGAACGCCGAGCCTGGGGAGGGCTGTGTGGCCCTTCCTCACATCCAGAGCACACTGTTGCCACCCGCAGAGCACACCAGCCCCATTCTGCCTTCAGGCCGGCCTCCAAGGGGCTCTTCCAAGTTGGTGAAAAATCCCATCGTCCCAGGCCCCTGAGTGCAGGGCAACTCCTGGTGTTCCACAGAAGTCCTCAACTAGAACCTGCGCAGCCTTTTAATATATGGCTGGGAAAAAGAAAAATGAACGTTCCCAGTATTTTCCCATCCCCATTCCCTCTTCTACCAAGAAGACCTTAAATGAAGAGGGGAGGGAAGCTTCATACCAGAGGCAAGTTTGCAGTGAGAATCTCTGAGTCTATTTTCGTCCAGAACCATCTGGACACAAATCAAGAATCTAATTTTTCCCACTACTTTCTCTTTTTTTTTCCCCTTTGTACTTGAGCTGACTCTGAGAGCACAGAGTCTGAAACCAAGTCTGGACCACAGAATTCCTCTAAAACATAAAGAGTAAACAGAAAAAAAATGTCACAGAGTTCCACAGATGATTGTCCCCTGCCGGCATTGCCTGTGGCGGCTGGAGTCCTTCCTTCCAGGACCTTCTGGAGGCACCAGAAGGTACAGTGAGAAGCTGGGCGAGACCTGCCGTGGCTGGCACCTGGCTGCCATGCACCTGAGGCTGTGGCTGAAGTGTGCTGTGAGCACACTTCCCTTAGAGGGAGATCTAAGTCCATCCATGTGACAGCCATCAGCCGACCCCCAAGAAGCACTCACAAGCTGCCAGTGGGGTGAGTTCAGCCTTCTCACTCGCTGTGCGTAGCTTAGGAACCTGCTCAGCTGAGCAGCAGTGCCGAAGTGACAGAGACCCTTGATGGAGGCCTGAAATAGCACCCAGTTCCTTCCCCAGCCTGAAGTATTTCCCCTTTTCCCCCATGGTTGAAGCTCAGGCCGGCCACAGACCCTGAGGTATCAGTGCAGAGGGTTTCCTTAATGTTCTAGAGGGAGAGGGTTTCAGACCAGTGAGGTTTGTGTGGAGCGGCAGATTTTCTTTAAAGTTGTTTGTGCCAGACAACTTTGGCTTGAAAATGAAGTACCTGAAGTTCTAGGCTGGACCTCTTGTATAATAATAGACATTGACTCTGGGGTCTGAACATCGGGAACTTAGCTTTATGCTTTGTTGGTTCATCTAACAGAACCAGACAGATGAAAGTGGGGGCTTTATTTTTTGTGTTTTTGTGAGGCTATTGTTGTGAAAGCAGCAAAGACTGGCACGGTCTGGTCCTCCAGTCTTACTGTCCTTGTGCTCCTGCCGGGATAGGACGCTGCTCATGGTATCCCAGGGCTCATGGTACGCCCAGCCCACTGGGCTGTCTTGGGCAGGACACTTGCTTCCGCCAGAGTGAAGAATATTAGGGAACTCCTCATCGGATTGAGCCTCTTGGAACAGGCGAGGAGCCAGCTGGACGCCTGATGGGCCTTCAGTTGCCAGCAGGACAGATGTATCAAGTCAGGTTTATAGGAGAAGTTTTCCCAGACTGCTATGTCCAAACTTCTGTCCATCCTGCTATAACCTCTGCTGTCAGATGGATGAAAACCAGACCAGTCCAGCCTTGGACCAGAGCTATACAGATAAGGGCTCAAAGAAAAAACTAAAGGAGTGTACTTTTTCCACTTGAGCAGAAAAACCAGGGGCTGTAGGAACTGGAAGAGAGTGGCCTCTGCATGAGACTTGAGGTGACAAGACAACAAATGGACACAGGGATACATGCTCAGAGGAACTTCACTAGAATGTCCCATGGCATACTGGACCTGGGACCTTCTGGATATAGAAATGACCATAAAAAGAAACCAGACAGATTCCCATGCAGAAAAAGTGACCTCTCCTCTGAATTCCATGCTTGGAAAAATACTTATTTAGAGGAAGACAAAAAAAATCTACACATAGCAAAACCTGGCTCTTTAGATGGCTTGACCTAAGAACATGGCAGAAGCTGAGCCCGGAGAATAAGCCTGCAGAGTGCACACTTCTGGGTGGGCTGGTGTCTTTTTTGAGTTCCCCGGCCCTGAAAGTGTGACACTGAGACCATGGGTGTGAGGAAATCCATCTCATGCCAACCAATCGTGTTGAAAAACGTATTGAGTCATGGTGGATCATTCCTGTATGTTAGAGACAGCCTGGCTGGGTTCTTTGGAACCAGTCAGAGTGGCCCTAAGGCCAGCTTTGGTCTCCACTATAAATGGCAGGTGAGGGGAGCAGGAGATGGCTTGCTCACAGGACAATCATCAGTGGAGAAAATTGCTCTAAGAAACAAGTATTAGATCAGGCAAATTTAATAGTGGATTGTAGAGGCTCCTATAATAGAAAAGTAGCATCGATGTGATATTTAAACTCTAGGATTTTATATTATAGCTGCTATAAATGGTCTTAAACTCACAGAAACCTATAAGGGAGAATATTAAGAAATTACATATGCCTTTTGTTTTCCCTTTTTTTCTTTATTTTGCTTACTCTAATTTGCTAGGTTTCCAACTTATGTTTAAAAGACAGTTAGTTATCAGATTTCTGATTAGTTAGGATAAAAGAAACTTTTTCTTACAAAAGTTTTAAAGTTTTTTTTTAAATTTTGAAATTATTTTATATTTATAGAAAAAGTTGCAAAAATACTGGAGAGTTTTCTTCACCTGGCTTCCCCTAATGTTACTGTCTTATATAACAATCATACATTGATATAAACTAAGAAATTAACATTGATGCAGTACTATGAACCAAACTACAGACTTTATCCCACTCTAGTCCTTTTTCTGGCTCAGCATTCAATCCAGGCTTCCATATTGCATTTAGTTATCATGACTCCTTATGTTCCTCGAATCTGGTACTGCTCCTACATCTTTCCTTGACTTTTACAACCTTAATATACTTTTTTAAACTTCTTATTTTAAGATAATTGTAGATTCACGTGCAGTTGTAAGAAATAATACAGAGAGATCCCTGTACACTTCACCTGGTTTCCCTCAGTATTAGCATCTTGCATGACTAGAGCAAAAAATCACACCAGGAAATCGACATTGTACAATCCATGGACTTTATTCAGATTTTACCATTTTTATATGGACTTGTGTATATCTGTGTGTGTGTGCTTAGTTCTGTGCAATTTTATCACATGTGGTTTTGTGTGGCTACCATCAAAAGACAGTTCCATCACAAGGATCCCTTGTGGTACCCCAGGAGGGAGCCGCAGTTACCTCCCTTCCTCTCCCACCCCCTAAACCCTGGCAACCATGAATCAGTGCTCTATCTCTATAGTTTTGTCATTTCAAGAATGCCATATAAATAGACTCTTATAGTATGTGACCTCTCAAAATGGCTTTTTTTTTTTTCACTCAGCAAAATCCCTTGAGAGCCATCCAAGTTGTTACATTTATCAATTGTTTGTTCATTCTTCTTGCTGAGTTTTCCATGGTACAATGTACCCCGGTTTATTTAAGCATTAATCCATTGAAGGACATTTGAACAATCTCAACTCTTTTGAAGACTACTGGTCAGTTTTTTGTAGAATGTCTCTTGATTTGAGTTGGTCTGATGTCTTCTCATGATTAGATTGTGGTAGGCACTTTTGGCATGAATATCACAGAAATGATGTACCCTTCTGAGTTCATCGTATCAGGAAGTACATGAAGTCAATTTATCTTATTTCTGGTGATTGATTGTTAACCTTGATCAATGGGTTAAGAGGTGTCTACCACATTTTTCTACTGTGAAGTTATTGTTTTTCCCTTTGTAATTAATACATATCTTGGGAGAGATAGCTTTCCTTAAAAGAACTTTAGTAAGTATGGAGGGTGTATCCCTAGCTTTCTTCGTTTACCTTACCCTGCAAGCTTGTGCCTAAACCTCTTGGACACCTGGCCCAAAGCAGAGCCAGAGCTTATCATGAGGTGGCAGTGACTAGAAAAGAAGGCATTATCCAAAAAGGAAACCAAATACGCTTCTTAAGCATGCTCTCCAATGGCAAACCCGGACAGGAAATGCCCAACTAGGAATGCTGGCACCCTGGGTAAGGGCACACTTTTTGGTAGTGTCTTCAGGCAGGGCTCGGCAGCATCCTGGATGGCAGAGAACTTGTCTCTGTGGAAGTAAATGAGGCTGAAACTGTGGCCCCACTCAGAGTGCTGAAGGGAACAATGGTCAGTCACCTGCCTAACCTGGGACCCATCTGCTCCTCCTGGTCTCCTGTTATAATAGAGGAGGAGTGCCCCCTACCTAAGGCCAGTCCCCCCTCCAGCTCTGCTTTGACTCCTATCCCCTCCTGCTTTCTTGAGAACATTATACTATCAATTTTACCATCTTTCTCTGTTATAGTCAATTATCCATCATCACAGCTTAAACCATCGATAGTTAAACATGTTTAAGTCTCTCCAATCTTAAAGGTTTTAAGAATATAATAAGGTAAGTGAGTAAGTCATGAAGGAAAGAAATGCCCTGAAAATCCCAAGGGCCCCAAAGTTCCAAGGATATCTCCAAGTGACTGGTTCAATGGCCATGTGACCCAGTTCTGACCAAAGTGATACCAGGAGACATTTTTTCTTGCTCTTAAATGAAAGACATCTAAGGTCAATCTTCTTTCCCAAGAGGATGGAAACAAGGATGCACGTAGCCCTGACTTCTATAACAGCCATCCTACAACGGTGATGTGTTATGAATCAGGCTTAAGATGAAACAGCCATTGTGGACAGCAAAATGGAGAGACATCTATGCCTTGTAAGATGCTGATGCTTCTCAGGAAAAAGCAGGGCATAGCACGGTTTCAGGAAAATCTAGTTTCACTTCTACCTCTGGCTCCTACTAGCCAATTTCTCCACCTCTTTCATCCTCAGTTTCCCCATAAGATGAGAATAATAATAGTAAGAAGGTCTTATAAGCCGAGCACTGTTCTAATTCACTATGTCAATCATTCAGTATTTACAAGACCCTGTAAAATGTATACATTTATTGTCCACGCTTATAGATGAGAGGACGGACTCTTAGGGAGGTTAAGTTTCTAGCCCAAAGTCACAATGCTAGTAAAAAGCAGAGCCAAAATTCCAACCAGGTTCTGTCCAAGTTCAGACTACATATTTGGGAGGAGGTATGACTTGAGTTTGGGTCCCTACTATCTAGCACAAGGCCAGCACATAGTAGATTTTTTAAAAATTTATTTAATTTATTTTATTTTTGGCTGCTTTGGGTCTTCGTTGCTGCACGGGCTTTCTCTAGTTGCGGTGAGTGGGGGCTACTCTTTGTTGCGGTGTGCGGGCTTATTGCAGTGGCTTCTCTTGTTGTGGAGCACGGGCTCTAGGTGCGCAGGCTTCAGTAGTTGTGTTGCACGGGCTTAGTTTCTCTGCAGCATGTGGGATCCTCCCGGACCAGGGATCGAACCTGTGTCCCCTGCATTGTCAGGTGGATTCGTAACCACTGCACCACCAGGGAAGCCCATAGTAGATGTTTACTAAATGTTTGTTGAATGAGTGTGGAATCTCTATATGATTCCTGCCAGCACAGAAATTGAGATGTTCCTTTAGTAAGCAGAGAAGTGCTGAGATTGGAAAGTATTAAAACTTCAACTACAGACAAGTTCTGATTTTTTGGCTGGTGGGGATTGAACATCACCAAGCTACAAATTAGGGACATGCTCTGTGTCCCTGGAAGCCAAAGCTGTGCTTTTGGCCCCCAAGCTAGGGAACTGTACATAACTCTGATACATAGAGCTCTCTTTACACCCATATGAAGGGCTGATGAGAGAGTAAAATATTTTTACTTGCACAGAAGGAGACTCTATCAAGATGACAAAAACACATTTTCATTGGGAGGAATTTCTTATGAAATATTAAGATTATCTCCCATTGAGAAAAGGTAGAGTGAACATTATTTTGAATATGTTTAGGTTTAGCATTTGAGTATGTTAGTTTAGGATGCCAGGAAATTGCAGACAGCCTTGTAATGCTTTGCATAACTTGACCACACAAATGCTTTAATTCTTGAATATAAATGTCTTATATCAGATAAGGCAATCAAGCCAGCGCTGATGAAGCCCCTGATTCTGATGTAATAGCCATGGTGGAGACAACGTCATGAAAAGTAGGCCTGTTTCTCATCAGTGGAGCTGATGAGGAACACTAGAATTTGCCAGAACCTAGTCACAGCCTGGGTTACGGCAGTTGATACTACATTCATTCTGTTTAGATGATGCATTAAGACCCAGTCCTTTTCCTTTGGTTCTCCCTGGACAAGAGCTTTGGCAAAGACCAACATGCATCTGAAATTTAGTCCAAGGGATCCATTAGCACTTCATTTGTCACCCATCCCTAAGGACCATGATAACATCCTGTCTTGGGATCAGAGCTAAGAGAGTAAAGAAATAGGCAGTTGGAACTATTTCCTTCTTTGTATACTGACCCAAAAAAGAGAACCCTTTTCCTTTTTTTTTTTTTAAATTAATTAATTAATTAATTTTTGGCTGCGTTGGGTCTTTGTTGCTGTGTGCGGGCTTTCTCTAGTTGCTGTGAGAGGGGCTACTCTTCATTGTGGTGCGCAGGCCTCTCATTGTGGTGGCTTCTCTTATTGCGGAGCACGGGCTCTAGGCGCGTGAGCTTCAGTAGTTGTGGCACGTGGGCTCACTAGTTGTGGCTCACGGGCTGTAGAGCACAGACTCAGTGATTGTGGCACACTGGGCTTAGTTGCTCCACGGCATGTGAGATCTTCCCCGACCAGGGCTCAAACCCATGTCCCCTGCATTGGCAGGTGGATTCTTAGCCACTGAGCCACCAGGGAAGCCCCCCTTTTCCTTTTGATTAATGTTCTGACTTTAAAAAGTGCCTAATTTGGTCGGGTTGTTCTGATGGGTTAGAGACACTAAGAAGATGCTGTCTTTAATTTCTTTGAATAAATTAGGAGCTATATTCAAATTTAATGTCTTCCACCATGAAGGATGAAATTGATAAAAGCTAACCACATGGCTTCTGCTGCAGTGTTTGGAAATGATACCCCAGCAATCAGATTCTGGTAGTGCAGGACTCTCTCCACAAGTTAGAGAACTCCTGTCATAGTTCTTCATATCATATAGGGCTTTATACTGTTTTAACAATGGGTGTAGTCTGAAAACTATGACTGTTTTTGTGTTCTGCCTGTTTCACCCTCTTTTACCCACTCAACCTGGCTGGGTACTCAGCAATTTCTGTCTTTAAAACCTTTTATCCAGCTGCTTGACTTATCAATTTTATCACCTTTGCCTCCCCAAGAGGGTTAGATTGGCCTCCCAGAAGTTCCACTGAAGGATTTATTGTTGAAACTGTTTGCTATGTAAAGGTTTTTAATTAACACGATTTAATTTAGATGCTTCCTGTTTTCAAACTTTGCCACCAACTTTCTCTGCTTCACAATTTTAATGTGACTTTTCCTTATTCTCTCACAATGTTGAAAACACATATCCCACCATAACTGGTAAGGTTATCCTGTTTTGCTTATTTTTTCCCCAACATGTGCAGATCTGGAGAAATGCCATACAACTTAAAAGATGATGCTATCATTGCCATATTCAAGGTGAAATAAGAAAGCTGATGACAGTTACTGTTATAGTAGTTTCACTCTCCATCTCTCACAGAATCTTTGACTAACCCTTCTTAGATAAACTATTGAACATGGGCTTTATGTGGATCTGGGTCCAAATCCTGGCTGCTCTACTTACAAGCCCTGTGAACTTGGGGAGTCTTTTAAGCACTCTGCCTTAGTCAGGACTGGCCAAGCTATGCTGTGGTAACAAACAATCTCAAAATTTCAGTGGCTTCAAACAAAAAAGCTTTATTTCTTGCTCAAGCAAAGTCTGACACAGGTCTGGCAACCCTCCAGCACAGCTGTTCTCCTCACAATGGCTCAGCTTTAATTCTCTACATCCATGCTGGTTTCCATGATCACCATGGCAGAGGAAAGACTGGTGGAGAGTTAAGCATGAGGAATTAAATGTTCCGGGACTTGCCTGGCAGTCCAGTAGTTAAGACTCTGTGCTTCCAGTGCAGGGTTCAATCCCTGGTCAGGGAACTAAGATCCTGCATGCCACATGGTGTGCCAAAAAAAATTTTTTTTAACAAATAAAAAACTTTTAAAAAAGGAATTAAATGTTCCTATCCAGAAGTAACCCACATCACTTCTGCTCACACTTCATTGACCAAAATTGATATGGCCACAACTAATATCAACATGGCAGAAAATAACTACTCACATGTGCCCAGAAAGAGAGGAGAAGTGAATACTGGTAAACAACAGTAATACCATGTTCTCTGACTCTCATTGTCCTCCTCTATAAAATGGGAATAATACCTACTACAATGTATTGTAGTGATAAGTCAGTAGGATAATGGATACAAAATGCTTAGGATTCAAAGACTCAATAACTGGTAGCTTTTAATATACACATTTTTGAAAACATAGTAGAATGAACATAATTTCACTCTATTTTGCATGAAGGGAAGATAAAAGGCATAATATCAAGAGTTCTACAAGATATTTCCAATAAAAGCACAATCATGCATAACTGCTATTTGAACCACTTGAGTTCAGCATATAATTCTTTGCATCATGCAAAGAGAAGAGTGAGAGGACATACATCAAAATATTAGAATTAATTACCTCTAGTTGTGAAGCCGTGAGTAATTTAGTTTACTTTTTAATAAATCCTGATTTTTCTGAATTTTCTACCATGAGCACATATTATTAACGATAATAGCTTATTACATTCCAGGCACTCATTTTAATTTTTATCATACATTATGATATAGATACTATTATTATCTCATTTTACAGTTAAGGAAACAAGTTAAGTAATTTGCCCAAATAATAAATGACAGAGTCAGGATTTGTACATGAATCAGAAAATAATAAATATTATTTTTAATAGTACAACATATTCATGGCCTTGATATTAAGTGCACAGTATGTGCCAGGCATTGTGTTAGGCCCTGTGGAGGACACCAAGATGAGAAAAATGTAGCTTCAAGGACGCTACCATCTTGTTGGGGAGGTAAGCCACATATACAGACATAAGAAGTTTATAATGCAAGTCAGTAAATTAGAGACAATTATTCAAGGGCAGGGACATGGCCTTTTTCTTATTCAGGATCTGGCATAGAAGAGCTGCTTGATACATATTTGCTGAATGAGTAAATGAATAAACAGAATTTCAGAGCATCTAATTTTACTGATGAGAACATGAGGGTCTAGAGAGGTTACTTGGCTTATTAGAATCGTGCAGCTATTTAGTGGGTGATACTGAGACTGACTGTCAGCCTCCTGCTTTCTTCCCCAAACAGCTGCACCAACTTGTCCAGAGGAGAGACTGACCCTGGGATGGAGCAGGCTGAGTAGAGTTAGTCTTCTGCTTTGCCATGTCAGAGTCAGTGGTGTTGCCCTGATTCATTCTGCAGCACCAGGCCCTGAAATGTCTCTAGTCAAGGACACCCAGACTTCCATGTTGCTTCATCCTGTGGACACTTCTCTGTCTTCATGTTACTTGACCTTTCAGCAGCATTCAACACAGTTGACTCCTTCCTCCTTCTTGAAATACTTTCTCCTCCAGGCTTCTCTGAGAGCACAATGACCTATTTCTCTCTTGGTCACTTTGTCTGATCTCCTTTGCTGAATTCTCCTTTCTAGCTGACCACTAAATGCTTAAGTTCCTCAGAGGTTAATCTTTTCTCTATCAATACACTCTTTCTACATAATCCCAACCAGTCACATCGTTCAACTGCCATCTGATGCAGGTGACGTGCAAATTTATATCTCTATCCCCAATCTTTCTCCTTAGTTCCAGATTTCTATATCCACATGCTTACTTGACATTTTCACCTGGATACCTACTATGTATCTCAAACTAATTTCCCAAAATCAAATCTATGTTTTCCTCCTTTCTTCCACATCTCAATAAATGGCATCAGAAACCTCCCAGTTGGTCAAGATGATAACCTAGGAATCATTTTGAGTGTTCCCTTCTCTGAACTGTCACATCTAATCTACCAATAAGTCCTCCTACCCTCTGCCTCCAAAATATGTTTCCAAATATATCCACTTCTTTTATTTCCACTGCTCTCATCCTAATTCTTGCTTGGACAACTTCAATAACTCTTAACTGGCTCCCTGCTTCTATTTTTGTCCCTATTCTAACTCATTCTCCACATAACAATGAGAATGATCCATTTAAAATGTAAATCAGATCTTGTTCCATTTCATTTAGAATAAGATCCAACTCATTACATGGAAAATCTGGCATTTGCCAACCTCTCTGGCTTTCCACATGCCTCTCTCCCCCGTTCCTGTCCCCAATCATCCTGAAGTCCTTCCTGCTGAAGTTCCTTTTCAAATATTCTTTCATCTGCAACATTCTTCTAGTGGTGTACTGGAAAGGGCTCCTACAGGCTTGCCAGAGCCAAATATGTTCCTTTCTTCTCAGCTCTGCATTCGGTGATGTTATGTTGGTATCTGGAAACTGGCTGTGATGTATTTACACTATGAAAATCAGCAAAACTACAAATCAGAGCTTTCCTTTATTTTTTCTTTTTTTGAGAGCCAATGAATCAGAACATCACTGCCCTTTCCCCAGCTCCAGGATTTAACTCAAATGTTACTTTTTAAGTGATGGTTTCCTGACGACTCTATATCCAAATAGTGTTCTCTTCCACCTCCTAGTTGATATTTAGCATATCACCCTGCTAACTTCTTTCATAACACTTAACCTATCAAAGTTGCTCTTCCACTAAAATGTAAGCTTTGGGAAGGCAGGGAAAATGTCTGTTTTGTTATCTGCTCTATCTTCAGCACCTAGAACAGCACCCGGCACATAGTAGGTGCTCAATGAATACATGTTGAATTTTGAATAATAAGCTCCTGTCTTGCTTCCACCAATTATCTTCACACTGATCCTGGTCTTCTCCCTCTGGATTCCCCCTCAACTGCTCCCCTCAAGCTCCTTACTTAACCTTCTCAGAATATGTCATCATTGCCTATGTCACAGAAAATATGGAGCTCATCATTTGCTGCCCCTCATCTACCAACATCTGTTCACACCATTTTCTTCCTTTCTTCCCACTCTAGGAAATGGTCTCAACATTTATTAACCATCTACTGGGCAAAGGTAGGTTCCATACTTCCCTTGTCATCAAGAATAGGTCAGACTGGTGAGGAACAGAGGCCCTTCTTTTTTTCTTTTGAGCCCCCTCCTACTTCCTGTCTATGCTTGGATCCTTTTCTTGCTTAGTTATCCTTTCTTTTCTGTAATTCCAGATTCTTTTTCTTTCAGCTGGCTGCCTTCTCCCCAGCCTGTGACCATGTGCAAGTCAAGCCTATTCTACAAAACAAGTAAAAAAAAAATTCCTTGACTTCCTGCCCTATCTAGCCTCTGTCCTCTCTCCTTCCCTCCACAGTCAACCTTTGTGAGAAATACCAGGACTTGCTGTTTCCACTTGCTTACCTCCCAGCCTTTCCTCCAGCCACTAAAATCTGGCTTCTCCTGTTACCACTTGAAAGAAGCTTCTTCCAATACCTAGGTCACCCTGTTCCTGATATTGCTGATGAGCACTTTCCTCTAGAAACTCTTTCTCCTTTGCTTTATTCCTTAGTTCCTCTTCCACCACTCTGATAATTCTTTTACCGCTTATTGAGCATATGAATTAAGACCTATTATTGCATCCCTATCTTACAGATGAGGAAAATGAAGCCCATGAGGTTATTTCTTGCCCAAGTAAGTGGCAGAACTTATATTCAGGCAGCTTGACTTTATTTATTTTTTTATTTATTTTTTTCACACACACACACTGTATTTTATTTTTACAAGAGATAAATACACTGACATCAAGCATTGTAAATGGATGACCACAAAAAAAGCAACAATGATTGCAATTACCAAACACGAAACACACTCATACTACGTCATAATATTGACATTCAGTCCAGTAGTCAGGCAGCTTGACTTCAGAGCCCCAGGTTCTTGATCAGTATGCCATATTGCTTCCCCTTTCTTCTCATCCAACTCTCTCTCCCCAAGCAACCTCACTCGTGGTCTTGGTTTTAATTTTCCTTGCTGTCCCTGTTACTCTAAAATCTATATTGTCAGGCCAACACTTTCTCCCAAATTCCAAACCTGTGCATAAAACCTACTTATGTGCAAATCTACTCCACTCACCCACAGACACCTCCAACAACATATCCTTCAAATTGATTCTTTTGTTGTATTCCATTATGCCACTCTTCATTTATTCACTAATTTAACCAGTACCTATCGAATACCTATTACCTTCCAGGCTCCACCAGTAAGTATTAGGGATATAATGCTGAATAAAAAGAGTTAGTCCTTGCCAGCAACGAACGTACAATCTAATTGGGACCAAAAAAATACACAAATAAGTGGTCGCAATGCAATACATGAATTGTTATTATAAGCATAAGTATAGTTTGCTATTGAAGCCTTAGAAGGACATCTAATCCACTCTTGATTGGGTTTTTAAATTGTATGTCAAGAAGGTACTGTTTAAACATAGCATAGTTTGAATAAGGCATTTAACAAAGTTTTTCATTGTATCTTTTTGAACAAGACAGAAATTAGGCCAGAGATAGCTGGTTGAAGGATCAGTAAGTGGGTGCTGTTGATTAATGAACTGAAACAAACTTGGGGATGGGAAGGAGTTTTTTAAATTTATTTTTATTTATTTATTTTTGGCTGTGTTGGGTCTTCGTTTCTGTGCGAGGGCTTTCTCTAGTTGTGGCAAGCGGGGACCACTCTTCATCGCAGTGTGCGGGCCTCTCACTATCGTGGCCTCTCTTGTTGCGGAGCACAGGGTCCAGACGCGCAGGCTCAGTAATTGTGGCTCACGGGCCTAGTTACTCCGTGGCATGTGGGATCTTCCCAGACCAGGGCTCGAACCCGTGTCCCCTGCATTAGCAGGCAGATTCTCAACCACTGCGCCACCAGGGAAGCCCGGGAAGGAGTTTTTAATGGCTTGTCAAGGAGCCCCATATTGAGCCTCATCCTATGAAATGTCTTCATCAATGGCTTAAATGAAGGATATGTTTGGTAGATTTTCAGCTGAAAATAAGCTGGAAGAGAGAACTAATATGTTTATTGATAGAAATGGCAAAAAAAAAAAAAAAAAAACCCCTTCTGGAATGGGAATTCCCTGGCGGTCCAGTGGTTGGGACTCTGCACTTCCACTGTGGGGTAGTGGGGGCCGGGGGCAGGGGGGTACGAGTTTGGTCCCTGGCCAGGGAACTAAGATCCCACAAGCCATGCAGTGCAGCTAAAAAATAAATAAATAAAAATCCTTAAAAAGCAAAACAAAACAAAAAACTCTGGAACAATGAAAAGGAAGAAAGAAACAAGATGGGATTTAAATGTAAAGTCCTATGTTTTATTTCCAGTAGTGGACAAATACTAAATGAAATAGATAAATAGATATGACTTAGCTTTTTCTGAAAAGAAAAAAAACTTTGAAGTACAAGTTAGTTATAAGGCAAGAATGCAACTTGGTTGCCAAAATTGGCAAGTCACTAGTAAGGCCGTATTAGAGGAAGGAAGAAGAAAGGGGAACGTGTATGTTCCTCTGTATCTGTATCACTCCCCATGACACATGAGGAGTTTTAAGAATTACTCAAGAGACATATAAGGGATAACATACATACAATATTTGTCTTTCTCCGTCTGGCTTATTTCATTCACTAGACCCAATATTCTCCAGGTCCATCTACGTTGTTGCAAATGGCAGAATTTAATTATTTTTTATGGCTGGGTAATATTCCATTATGTGTGAGTGTGTGTGTGTGTGTGTGTGTGTGTGTGTGTATAAAATACAATATATAAGTATATATAATATATATTTTATATATATGTATAAAATCTTCTTTATCCATTCATCTGTTGATGGACACTTGGGTTCCTTCTGTATCTTGCCATTGTAAATAATGCTGCTATGAACATTGGGATGCATGTATCGTTTCAAATTAGTGTTTTTTTTTAAATTTTATTTATTTATTTACTTATTTTTGGCTGCGTTCGGTCTTCATTGCAGCGAGCAGGGGCTACTCTTCGTTGCAGTGCACGGGCTTCTCATTGCAGTGGTTTGTCTCGTTGCAGAGCACGGGCTCTAGGCATGCGAGCTTCAGTAGTTGTGGCACATGGGCTCAGTAGTTGTGGTGCACGGGCTTAGTTGCTCCATGGTATGTGGGATCTTCCTGGACCAGGGCACAAACCCCTGTCCCCTGCATTGGAAGGTGGATTCTTAACCACTGCACCACCAGGGAAGTCCCCAGTGTTTTCATTTTTTTCAGATGTATACCCAGGAGTGGAATTGCTGGATCATATGCAAGTTCAATTTTTAGTTTTTGGAGGAGCCTCCATACTGTTTTCCATAGTGGCTGCACCAATTTACATTCCCACCAACAGTGTACAAGGGTTCATTTTTCTCCACATCCTTGCATTTGTTATTTGTAGACTTTTGTTGATAGCCATTCTGACAGATGTGAAGTAATATTTCATTGTGGCTTGATCAGCATTTCTCTAATAATTAGTGATGTTGAGTATCTTCTCATGTGCCATTTATTGGCCATTTGTATGTCTTCTTTGGAAAAATGTCTGTTCAGTTCTTCTATTCATTTTTTAATTGGGTTGTTTGTTTGTTTTTTTTAAAGAAATTCACGTTCTTTTATTTATTTATTTATTTATTTATGACTGTGTTGAGTCTTCGTTTCTGTGCGAGGGCTTTCTCTAGTTGCGGCAAGTGGGGACCACTCTTCATCGCGGTGCACGGGCCTCTCACCATCGCGGCCTCTCTTGTTGCGGAGCACAGGCTCCAGACGCGCAGGCTCAGTAGTTGTGGCTCACGGGCCCAGTTGCTCCGTGGCATGTGGGATCTTCCCAGACCAGGGCTTGAGCCCGTGTCCCCTGCATTGGCATGCAGATTCTCAACCACTGCGCCACCAGGGAAGCCCGGGTTTTTTTTTTTTTCATGTTGAGTTGTATGAGCTGTTTATATATGTTGGGTATTAACCCCTTACCAGTCATATCATTTGCAAATATTTTCTCCCATTCAGTAGGTTGTCTTTTTGTTTTGTTGATGGTTTCCTTTGCTGTGCAAAAGATTTTAAGTTTAATTAAGTCCTGTTTGATTACTTTTGCTTTTGTTTCCTTTGCCTTAGGAGACAGCAAAATATATTGCTATGATTTATGTCAAAGAGTGTTCTGCCTATGTTCTTTTCTAAGAGTTTTATGGTTTCAGGTCTCACGTTTAGGTCTTTAATTCATTTTGAGTTTATTTTTGTGTATGGTGTGAGGAAATAGTCTAATTTCATTGTTTTACATGTAGCTGTCTAGTTTTCCTGATCTATAAAATATTGAATCACTATGCTGTGTACATTCAGGTACTAATATGATATAGTAAATCAACTATACTTCATTGAAAAAAGAACTGATCAAAAGAGAAAAGTTAACAAATTGATGTGGGTTGAGAGGCAGTTGTCAAGATAGTGAGGAACTGCTGAAGGAAATGAGAAATTTTCTTTTTTTTTGCCTTTATTTTTATTTTTTATTGGAGTATAATTGCTTTACAATGTTGTGTTAGTTTCTGCTGTACAATGAAGTGAATCAGCTATATGTATACCTATATCCCCATCCTCTTGGACCTCCCTCCCCCGCCCCCTGTCCCACCCATCTAGGTTCTCACAGGAATAGTGACGTAGATGTAGAGAACAAACATGAGAAATTTTCATTTGGAGAGGACAAAAGAGGAGATGTAAGAATTGTCTCCTGAAGACTTCCCTGTACATATTCTGTGTAGGTCTAAAGGACACTATAAATAGGTGGAAGTTAGAGGAAGGGAAACTTTGGCTCAATAAAAGGAATAATTTTTTAATACTTAGAGATAAATGACAATGAAATGGGCTACCTTTCTGAACAACTGAATGTCTTATCACTGAAAGTTATAAGCAGAGGCCAGAGAATGGTGGGTGCCTGCTTCATTTGAGTAGTTGAGCTAAATAATATCTAAGTATCTTCTAACTCCATATATCTTTGCCTATTTTGGGAGGATCTGAGATGAAGAGTGAGAGTCACAAATGACATAGTCTGCAAACAGCAAAGAACAGACTTTGTGTACATGTACCTTGGAAGATACATGTTCTTTGCCCAACCATTTGTGCACACAATTAACAGTCACTATCAGCGGTGTTATCTTTAAATGCAAACCACATGACATGGATAAAATGTGCACAAATACATTTCTGCCCAAGCAGTCAATTAATAAAATAAATTACAGTGGATGAAAATGCCTAAATATATATTTATATGTTTAAATAAGAGACCAGTTCAATTTCAGCTCAAGAACACTTTTATAACCCACCATGAAAGATGGGGAGATTTAAAAAAATTGTTTGGTTTTTGTGAAGAGAAAAAAGAAATTAAATATACACAGCACTATTTAAACAACATCAAGGCTATGATTCAAGAAAACAAAAGGCAGGAAATTCAAAGTTGAGGTGTGATGTGTTATCCTTCATTCCAGCTGCTATGTCCATCATAGTGACAGCTGAAAAGAAAATTAAAACACTGTGGAGGCACAGTTTTAAAATATATTTACTTAAGAGAAAACATGGCAAAGATCTTTTGTCCTATTTATGGGAGAAAGGATTAAACACTGACTCATCAGAGTATCTTAAAAACATTTTACAAGTTCAGAAAATATTTGCTAATTCCTGTTTCACTTACCATATGTAAATCAGCTGTGTGATTCAGAGGATTTTTCTAGCCATTGATGAGTTAAGTGAATCTGTTAGATTTCTCTTTGATTTCTAAGGGATCGTGTCAAAATAAAGTATCTGTATCTAGTCCTGTTGAAAGTAGCCACATAGATGGAGCAGAAACTGCAAGAGAAATCAAGGACATAAAACAGCAATGCTTTCCCTTCTTTTCAGCACTTGTCAAAAGAGGAGGAATTACCCATGGTGTGGGTGCACTCACCTGCTGTCCATAGGGTAAGGTGTTTCCGTTGTGGTACTGACATCAGCTCAAAGTCTTGCTGTTACTGATGTGGCCTGATCTCCCCAACTTGCTTGCCTAAGGGACGGGAGAGCATGTTTTCAGTAGCTATAGTTGGAAATGACATGGGAGAATAAGAATATGATGAGTTGGAAAAGAAAGCAAATCAAGAATCCTGAAACCTGTGTGGACACAAGGCCCTAAGCAAAGACAAGAAAGGACCCTGTCCATCTGGAAAGACACATGCACTGAGTTATCCAGTCATAAGGATGGATTTGCCTTGGTCTGTCCTGAGCTTTCATGTGATTCCTCCGGCCTCCTTGGCACATGGTGTTCAGGGCTGTTCACGGTCCATCCCAACCAGCCTTTGAGGCTTCCTTTCCCTTATTCTGCCAATCCTACGCTACACAATCCTCACTGGGCTACTCACACTTCTGACTTTGCTCATGTTCCCGGTTTCACCAGGGGCGTCCTTCCACCCGACCACCCAACTCCAGTGGTTCATCTTCACAGCGTAGCTCAGATGTCGAAAACCCCTCTCTACCGGCTCTCCATAAAGCAGGCAGCACACTGTTCTACTGTTACTTGATTCCCTGTTGTCCTCACATGGTAAATTTTAGGCTCATGGAGGATAAGAAGCTCGTCTTTTCCATTATTTATTTAGTCTTACCATATTGTTTATGTTTGCATATCTTCAATAGTCAGGAGAGTGCCTGGTGCATAAAAGCATGCCATACACTTTAAATGAATAAATGAATGATGCTGCTAAAAGAAGCACCTAGTTACGAGTAAAACATTGATATTATGTTAGATGGTTTTTGGTTTTAAATCATTCAGTCAATCTTGTTAAGACAACACTTCCTGGACTTTATTTACTTTTTTCAAGTATCAATATGTCCATTGAAATAATGTTAAATGCTTTTAAAAAGAGAAACTTTTGGGAGGACTTGGGGTAACTCAGTGACATGGCAGTGCCATGGGGAAGCATTCTGAGGGCAGCACCAGGCCACGGACTAAGAGGTGCACCCCCAGGTGCCCACTCCAGGATGCTCCCCTGCCACAGGATACAGTCAGCAGGCAACCTTGAGTGGTCCGCACCTTGGGGCTGCTTCTGCTGCAGAGAGTGGCCTTGCTCAAGGTCACATGCTCCCTGGGACAACCCTCAGCCAGTGACTGAGTGAGGTAGGGAGAGAAAGGCATGACCATTCTTGTCCAATGTGGGCCACTCTGCTGGGCAACGCTCACCCCAGGGCTCCCCACCGGGTTTGCCAGGACTTTGTTGGGTCTACACTGTGGTTTGACTGGTCCCTTCACCCAATCCTGCTTTCTCTCCCTTCCTTTTACAGGTATCACAGAATTTGCACCTGAATTTCTGTCTTAGCAGCTGCTTCCAGAGAATACAGCCTGCAACACATAGGAAGACTGGAAGTGTCTTTTCCTTGTTGGCCAGGGGAGGATTAATTCAAGGAATCTCAATTTAGGCTGAAATACTCTAACCATTTGTGTGTCGTAACCATACGAGCTTATGTTGCAAAAGGTCATGTTGGGATAAAAAATATTGGTATTATATCATTGTGCAACTCAATCACATAGAATTAAGCGTTAAAACAGCATTCCATGCAGGAAGCAAGATAAATCCAAAATTTAGAGCTCACACTTGGGGATCAGCCACACCTGCTGACGAGTGGAGTGACTTTGGACATGCCACTTAAACACTCTGGGGCTCAGTTCCCTCATGTGTAAAAATGGGAAGCAATAGTATTCACCCCAAATGGTTATTTTGAAGATTGAATGGGATAATACATTAAAGGGCTTATCACAGTTCCAGGCACAGTGTAAGCCCTCAGTGAAGGGTCGTTACAGCTGCTGTTGCTGCCACTGCCACAGCTGCCACCTGTTCTGCCCCTCTAAGCACAAGGACCTTGATTCCTGTAGTCACCTTGTGGAGCCTAGTTGTACCTAGCTGTACACAATCACATCATCCCCAACGGTTCCATCATCCCCAAAAGTTGCCCCATACCCCTTTGCAATCAACTCTCTCCTCCACCCTGAGCCCCTGGCAACACTGACCTGATTTCTGTCACCATAATGACAGAAATCTAGATTTCATGTAAGTCTAGAATTCATATGGACGACTACATCGGGTGTAGTCTTCTGTGTTAGACTTTTATATTCAACAAAATGCTTTTGAGATTCATCTGCGCCACTGTAGGTATCAGTAGCTTGTTTCTTTCTATTGCTAAGTAGTATTCCATTGTTTGGATCTACCACAATCTGTTTATTCACTCACCAGTGGTGGACATTTAGGTTGTTTCCATTTTTTGGCAATTATGATAAAGCTGTCATAAATATTTACATATAAGTCTTTGTGTGAACATGTTTTCATTTCTCTTGAAAAGATACCTAGGAGTGAAAGTGCTGAGTTGTATGGTAAGTGGTATTTAACTTCACAGGAAACTGCCAAATGTTTTCCAAAGAGGCTGTACCATTTTGTATACCTATCAGCATTTTATGAGAGTTCCAGCCGCTCTACAAACCTGTCAACACTTGGTATTGTCAGATATTTTTAGTTTATTTTGTCTAAAAAAATTAGCCATTTTGATGTGTATCTATATAGCTGTACTTCATTTTGGTTTTAATTTGAATTTCCCTGATGACTAATGATGTTGAGAATCTTTACATGGGCTTTCATTTGCCATTTATCTGTCTACTTTGGTAAGGTGATTGTTGACATCTTTTTCCCAAATTTCACTGGGTTGTTTTTCTTTTATTGGGTTTTAAGAGTTCTTTATATATTCCAATACAAGTTATTTATTAGACTTATGTTTTGCAGGTATTTTCTCTCAGGCTGTAGCTTGTTTTTCATTTTCTTAGCAATTCCTTTGAAGAGCAGACTTTTTTTTTTTGATGCCCAATTTATTATTATTTTTGCATTGTCTGTGCTTTGGCTTTGGCTCACCCAGGGTCACAAAGATTTTCTCCTATGTTTTCTTACAGATGGATTTACAGTTTTAGCTCTTATGTTTAGGTAGATGACCCATTTAAAGTCAATTTTTTATACAGTGGAAGGTTCATTTCTTTCTATAAAGATATGATTGTTCTAGCACCATTTATTCAATAGCATATTTTTTCCCCATTGAATTACCTTGATACTGCTGTTGCTAATCAGTTAACCCATATGTATCAGACCAGTGGGTGTCAAGTGAGGGCCATTTGGCCCACCCTGGGGACATGTAAGAATGACTGGAGACATCATTGTTGGACACAAATATAGGATACTGCTGGCATCTAGTGGGTAGCGACTAGGGGTGCTGCTGATGATTCTGAAAAGGCCAGGTAAGTCTCCCAACAATTATACAGCTCAAAATATCTCTCATTCTTGATATATTAATTTGTTTCTTTTTTCCACTTCCTGATCAATCTGGGTACAGAAAAGTGATCAGCTGTGTCAGTTGTACCCAAGCCTGATGGGATCCTGAAATGTGGAATGCTCAGCGCTAACACTGGGAAAGTCCCAGGCAAACCAAGGATAAGTTGGTCAACCTAAATAAACGTCAGGCTTATCAATTTTATTGATGTGTTCAGAGAACCAGCTATTGGTTTCATAACCTTTCCTCTAACTATTTGTCCAACTTCAATTTTATTGGTTTCCACACATTTTTATTATTTCTTTCTTCGGTTTACTTCAAGTTTAATTTGCTTTTATTTTTCTTGCAGGTGGAAGTTTAGATAATTGATTTTAGAACTTTTTACTCATATAATAATTTAATGCTATAAATTTCCCTCTAAGCATTGTTTTAGCAGCATTCCGCAAATTTTTGTAATGTTGTATTTTCATTTTCATTTCAGTTCAAAATATTTTCTAATTTCCCTTGTGATTTCTTTTTTGACCCATGGTGTATTTTTAACTGTGTGGTTTTAATTTCCCAATATTTGGGGATTTCCCAGCTAACTTTCTGTTATTAATTCCGGTTTGATTCTGCTACAGTGAAAGAATATACTTTGTATGGTTTCAGTCCTCTTGAATTTATTGAGACCTATGTTATGGCCCAGAATATGATCTAGATGAATGTTTTACGTGCACTTGAAAATGTTTATTCTGCTCTAGTTGGGTGGTGTGTTCTATAAACATCAATTAAACTGGTGTGTCTACTTATTCTATCAATTACTGAGGAATATTAAGATTCCTAACTGTATTCATAGATTATAATCTATTTCTACTTTCAGTTTTATTAGTTTCTGTTTTGTTATTTTTACACCTTTGTTATTAGGTGTGCATATATTTAGTATTGTTTGTCTTCTTTTGTTCTAGATTAATTTTTTAATAAAAATTGTATATGTTCAAGGTGTACAACTTGATGATTTGATAAACATATACAGGTGACCCTTGAACAGTTTGGGGGGTTGGGAGCACCAACTCCAGGCAGTCAGAAATCCAAGTATTGCATATCTTGCTTCAAAAACAAAGGAACTGATAAATGACTTATCCAAGGGCAGGAAGATGAAACAGTTTGGATAGAATCAGGACTCAAATCCTAGCTCTTTTGATTCCACAATATTGTGATCTCTAATTGAACACAAACTTTTCCCCACACTTAATTAATTTAGAAATCTATAAAATGAAAATCTAGGTACTATATTTATTGAGAAAAATCTGTGTTTAAGAGGACCGCACAGTTCAAACTTATGTTGTTCAAGAGTTAACTGTATATAGTGAAATGATTACTATAGTCAGTATGTCTTCTGGATAAATTGATACAATTATCACTATAGTCAATTCTACAAAATTGCATGTAACTTTATAAATATTGTTAAGAGATATTGTTTTGTAAATATTCAATATTCTGCTATTTTGATTTTGAATTGTAAATGTCAAGTATTCTGTTTTGGGGGTTTTTATGTTTTATTATACTTTGCTAAAAAGGAAAAATTGTACATTGTTAGAATGTTTTTATGAGTAAATTTAATGTACTGAAAATAAAAAATTTAAAAAAATGTCCATCTTTATACCTGGTATAATTTCTTTTCCTGAATCAAATTTCTGATAGTATTAAATCCACTTCAACTTTCTTTTGTTTGACGTTTGCATAGTATACTTTTTCCTGTCAGCATCTTTTTATATCAAATGAGTATTTTGTAGGTAACATATATCTGGATTCTGCTGTGGGTTTTTTTGTTGTTGTTGTTTGTTTTTTGGGTTTGTATTTTTTTTTAGTCAAATCTGACCATCTCTGCATTTTAATTGGAGTGCTTGGACCATACATGTAACTTAATTACTTACTTAGTTTGGTTTAAATCTACCACCTTGATATTTGTCTTCTATTTTTCCTACCAATTCTTTATTCTTTTTTTTTCTTGCTTTTTAAAAAATAATCAAGTATTTTTTTTAACATCTTTATTGGAGTATAATTGCTTTACAATGGTGTGTTAGTTTCTGCTTTATAACAAAGTGAATCAGTTATACATATACATATGTTCCCATATCTCTTCCCTCTTGCATCTCCCTCCCTCCCACCCTCCCTATCTCACCCCTCTAGGTGGTCACAAAGCACCAAGCTGATCTCCCTGTGCTATGTGGTTGCTTCCCACTAGCTATCTAGTTTACATTTGGTAGTGTATATATGTCCATGCCACTCTCTCACTTTGTCACAGCTTACCCTTCCCCCTCCCCATATCCTCAAGTCCATTCTCTAGTAGGTCTGTGTCTTTATTCCCATCTTGCCCCTAGGTTCTTCATGACCTTTTTTTTGTTTTTGTTTTCCTTAGATTCCATATATATGTGTTAGCATACTGTATTTGTTTTTTAATCAAGAATTTTTAATGATTCAGGTTTACTTCCACTATTGGCTTATTATCTATGCCTCTTTGTTTCATTATTTCATTGGTTGATCTAGCATTTACAGTAAACATCTTTGACTTTTCACAGTCTACCTTTAGATAGTACTATATCTCTTCATTGATATAAAAATCTTGCCATCATATACTTCCCTTCCACCTCTTTCCTTTATGCTATTGTTGTCATCTATTTTATTTCTTCATATGTTATAAGCAATACAATAGAGCATTAATTTTGCTTCAAATCATCTATTATCCTTTTTTTTTAATTAATTAATTAATTTATTTATGTCTGTGTTGGGTCTTCGTTTCTGTGCGAGGGCTTTCTCTAGTTGCGGCAAGCGGGGGCCACTCTTCATCGCGGTGCGCGGGCCTCTCACTGTCGTGGCCTCTCTTGTTGCGGAGCACAGGCTCCAGACGCGCAGGCTCAGTAGTTGTGGCTCACGGGCCCAGTTGCTCCGCGGCATGTGGGATTTTCCCAGACCAGGGCTCGAACCCGTGTCCCCTGCATTGGCAGGCAGATTCTCAACCACTGTGCCACCAGGGAAGCCCCATCTATTATCTTTTAAATAGATTTTTCTAATCAGAAAATTATCTTTGTATTCTGGTGATCATTAGTCCTAGGTCAAAATTCAAATCTCTATCATTAGTTTTCTTTTACCTGAAAAACTTGAAAAGAAATTGATTATAATACACACCTGCTGGCAATAATATTTCAGAGATTTTTTTAAAGCACTATTTCATGTCCATTTTTGAAAGATATTTTTGCTGAATGTAGAATTCTAGATTGAATTTTTTTGGTATTTCTTTTTTATTGTGGTAAAATACACATAACATAAAATTTACCATCTTAATTACTATTTTTAAAGTGTATAGTTAAGTGGCATTAAATACTTGAATTTTTATTCTAAGTATGTCAGTGCATTGTGTTCTGTCCTACTTGTTTTGATGAGAAGTCTACTATCATTCAAATGTTGGTTTCTCTGTATATAATTATTTTCCCCCCTCTGGCTGGCTTTAGTATTTTCTCTTTATCCCTGGTTCTCAGTAATTTGATTATTATATGCTATAGTATGATTTCTTTATGTTTATTCTGCTTGAGATTTGTTGGGTTTCTTGAATCTGTAGACTCACATTTTTTGTAAAATTTGGAAAAATATTGGTATATTTCTTCAAATATATTATCTATTTTCTCGTTCCTCTTCTTTTGGAACTCCATTTATATATATGTTAGACCACTGATACTGTCCCATGGATCATTGAGGCTCTGATCACTTCTTCTCAGTCTGTTTTCTCTCTGCACTTCATTTTTGACAGTTTCTATTGCTATGTCTTCAACTGCAGTGCTATTTGCTTCTGTAGTATTTCATCTTCTCAAGTCAATCAATATATTTTTCATTTTAGTTATAGGTTTTTTTTAACTTAAATTCATCTGAGTCTCTTTAATATCTTTATCTTCTCATCATGGTGATGCTTTCCTTTACATTCTTGAGCAGAAGGAGTGTATTAGTCTGCATGGGATGCCATATCAAAATACCCCAGATTGGGTGGCTTAAACAGCAGAAATTTATTTCTCACAGTTCTGGAGGCTGACAAGTCCAAGATCAAGGTGCTTGTCAGTTTGGTTCCTGATGAGAGCTCTCTTCTTGGCTTGCAGATGGCAACTTCCTCATTGTGTCCTCACATGGGTAGAGGAGAGAGTGAGAGAAATAGACAGAGAGACAGACAGAGAAAGCACATGCTCTGGTGTCTCTTCTTATAAGGATACTGATCCTATCAGGGCCTCACCCTTATGACCTCATTTAACCTTAATTACCTTCTTATAGGCCCTATCTCTAAGTACAGTTACACTTGGGATTAGGGCTTCAACATATGAATGGGGGGTGTGTGACACAATTCAGTCCACAGAAAAGAATATATTTATAATAGTAGTTTTAATGTCTTTTCTGCTATTTTCATCAGCGCTGTTCTTTTCTTGGTCTGCTTCTGACTTTTGTCTTAGTTATGTGTCACTTAACTTGTTTCTTCGTATGTTAGCGATATAGAGTAGATGCTAGGCATTGTGAATTTTATCTTGTTGGATGCTGTATTTTGATGTATTAATTTAGAGTGTTTAACTTTTATCAGCGGGCAATTAAGGTATTGCAGATAAGTTTGATCTTCTTACAATTTGTTTTTGTTTTTGTTTCTCTCCTCATTGGGTCTTCATTTATTGGACACCTCTATTCATGGAAAACAATTGATCTGAAGCTTTAGACGGGAACAAAGATAAGCAATAGTCCAATGGGTCTTTATGTAGATTTAAGCATTATTATATAATTTTAATGAAATAACTTTAATAAGTAGAAAATATCAGGGAAAATATTAGCTACTATTTTTTTAACTTTTTATTTTATATTGGAGTATAGTTGATTAACAATGTTGTGATAGTTTCAGGTGTACAGCAAAGTGATTCAGTTATACAAATACATGTATCTATTCTTTTTTCTAATTCTTTTCCTATTTAGGTTGTTACATAATATTGAGCAGTGTTCCCTGTGCTATACAGTAGGTCCTTGTTGGTTATCCATTTTAAATACAACAGTGTGTACATGTCAATTCCCAACTCCCTAACTATCCATTCCCCCCACTCTTCCCCCCTGGTAACCATAAATTTGTTCTCTAAGTCTGTCTGTTTCTGTTTTGTAAATAAGTTCATTTGTATCATTTCTTTTTAGATTCCGCATATAAGCGATATCATATGATATTTCTCTTTCTCTGTCTGGCTTACTTAACTCAGTATAACAATCTCTAGGTCCATCCATGTTGCTGAAAATGGCATTATTTCATTCTTTTTAATAGCTGAGTAATATTCCATTGTATATATGTACCACATCTTTGTCCATCCTCTGTCGATGGACATTCAGGTTGCTTCCATGTCTTGGTTATTGTAAACAGTGCTTGCAGTTTGTTTTTAAATGCTTTTAAGGCAGGTCTGGAGTTGGCTTCATTGCAGGGTTAATTGAGCCCTAATTCTAAGATTCGACCTTTCTGGAATGTGTATTTTATGCCCCATGTATTATACATCAAAATTTCTCCATTTTGTCCAAAGAGAATTTGAACAATTCCTGGCCCTGTGAGAGCTCTTGAAATTGTCTTATAACTTTGAGTAATTGTCTTTGTCTCAGATGTTATTCGTGTTTAACCTTGTTGGATTTACTTTACATGTGTACAGATCGGTACTCAATCCCTCTGCAGATTTCTGGAACTCTTTCTTGGAGTCACTCTCTTCTCTTAGATATTCTATCTTTGAAATTCTTATTGCCTCAGCTTTCTGGAACTCTATTTGTCTTTTCAAAAAAACAAGATTGGGGGAGTGGGAGGTATAAAATATTGGGTGTAAGATAGGTTCAAGAATGTATTGTACAACCCAGGGAATATAGCCAATATTTTGTAGTAACTGTAAATGGAAAGCTATCTTTAAAAATTGTATAAAAATAAAAAAAAATTTTAAACAAAAGATAATACAATTACATATTAAAAAAAAAACCCACAAGATTGGTGGAGTCTTTGAGGTTTACCCCTTCCTGCACCACAATCTTGGAATTTCCCCCAGACAGAAAGCCTAGGCACTGGTAGGACTTACCCATTTGTTTCCTTTTTCTCACTGACTACACTCCTGTGTTGTCTATTGTCCAATGTCTGAAAATAGTTGTTTCCTATATTTTTTCCAGTTTTTAGATTGTTTGCCAGGGGAATATAATTCTGGATCATCTTATTTCTTCATTGCTGTGAAAGATTTTTTGGCTTTATTTTGTCTTGATTTGGACTTAAATCATGTAGCTATAACAAAAATAATTAAGAATAATGGAATCAAAACTCTTCAATAAGAACCTTTCTACATTTGACAGTAAAATTAAGGCCTATGTACATACAATAATCTACAAATGATATATAATTGGGTCTAAAAATTCATGACCAGTTCCTACCCCTCTTGGAACTGTTTAATACTCTGCTTCAGTGGGACAAATATTCTGTGTTCCAGTTCTATTTGGATCTATTCTTCCAGGTTCTCTTGATATTTTTGTGTGGATGTCAAAAGGTGTTCTTTTCTTATCCCACATCAATCTCTGATGAGTTATCATTTTCTTGTACAAAATCCCAACTCTCAGGCACTATTTTTGGTTATCTGCTGATGTGTAGCAAACCACCTCAAACTTCATGGCAAAGAGCAGCTTTTTTTTAAAGCTCATGGATTCTGTAGATCAGAAATTCAGACAAGATGCAGCAAGAATAGCTTGTTTCTGCTCTCCTATCTGGAACCTTGAAGACTCAAATGACTGGGGTTGACTCTAACATCTGCAGGATAGGATCATTTGGAATCTTTCTTACTCAAATAATAGATGTCTGTGGATTTGATGTCAGGCTCAGCTGGAGCTGTTGGACCTACACATGGTCTCTCCATGTGGCTTAGGATCCTTAGATCACGGAGCTGGTTTCCAAGAGAGACCATCCTGAGAGGGAGCATGCAGAGCGAGTGTTCTAAAAGACAAAACTGAAGTTGAAAACCTTCTTTTAATTTAGCCTCAAAAGTCATGCCGTGTTATTTCCTCTGCATTCCCTTGTTCAACCTAGATTCAAGGAGAGGGAAATTAGACTCCACCTCTTGGTAGAGTGACCAAGTAAGGAATGACAAGGTCACATTAAAGATGAGCATGTGGATGGCAGATATTGTTATGGTTATCTTTGGAAAATACAAATGGCCACGGTCCCCCTTCTTACATCCTTCCTACTAGCAAAATATTCACCTTTCCCTATATACCTGAAAGTCCCATCTCATTACAGCATGAGACTTAGGCTCAAGATCCAATATTGTATCATCTAAATCATGTCCATGTGCAGTTTGAAGACTTATGAGCTAAAGAGATAAGTTATCTCCTCCCATCCTACACATGACATATAATGTGTGACAGGCATAGAATAGCTGCAATAGATACTCCTGTTCAAAAAGGGGAAGCGAGAACAGTCAGTGGTCTATGGCAATTCTGAAATGTAGCCAGGCATATGTTGCCCCCTCCTTGATTAGGGCTATCTTGCTCTCTGCGGGTTGTATTCCATGAGTCTTGGCTTCACCCTTTCAGTGATCTTTACATTTCCATGAGAAAAGTCCATGTTTGAGAGAGTATTTTTACCAAGTTGTTTCCTGTCCATAGGCATTATGGAGTCTGAAGGACTCTTTTTATTTTACATTGTCTTTGTTCCTTTCAGGCCAACATAGTATATATTTTTAAAATTTAGTGTGTTTCTTATGTATCAATTTATACTTCACTCCATTATGCAAAAGTTGTACCTCCAAATCTCAAAATCATCCTTTCTCTTCCTTGAGTTCCTCGAGAGGCTGCTGAGGGACAGAATCTTGATGATTTTTAGATGCCCTCTTATGCATCCAAGAGAGGATCTGAGAGGTACACACCTGAGGTATTGAAAAGGTTATTTTTCCAAAATGGTCTGTTAGGCACTGCCTACAATATTTCTAAGCTCTCAGCAAAGGGTTTTATAGCTATACTGTTGGCTTCAACTTTACCCTAAGATCATGTTTTTCTGATTTCTGCCTTAAGGTCATTTCAAACTTTGAGAAAATTTTGCTGGTTGGAAAAAATTGTTCTAAGACCTTTATATTTTCTCCAAATTCTACTTGAAAACTTAATAATTCCTTTTTTTGATAATCTCCATCAGTATCCTATGCTATGCAGCTAAAAGTATCCAGGTGAATTCCTCAACATTCTGCTCAGAAATAGTTTTAACTAAATCATGACAATTATGTACATTTCCAATCTCCCATATTCCACAGAAGACAGTGTGCCACAAATTTCCACCACTATGTAACATGAGTCCCCCTTTTGTCCAGCTTTCAATAACATTTTTGTCACTTTCCTTTAGGCTGTCACCATGGCCTCCTTGAGGCTATCAGACTTCTGCATGCTACTTTGTCCCCAAACTTATGCCACATGGTTTAGATCTTGTTAAAATAGTACCCACTTCAGTACCAAATTATGTATCATTTAACCTTTGATCAGAGAAGTGAAATTACTGAGTCATATAGAATGTATGATTTATTAAAGGAATCCGAGTGTATGTAAAATGACATTGCTAAATAGGATTTCTCCCTCCATTTTTGCAAGTCACCTGCAACTACTGAATAATAAACCCAAGAATGACTTCAGTGCCTTGTGGCCTAACTGATGTTAATTTTCTGAAGACCATATACCTAATAAGTATGGGAACCAGTATTTCAGTATAGATTTATCCAAGGTCATGCTCTTAACTACTAAGCCAGTCTGTCCAAAATGTGCAGACCAAGAACCAAAGCTCGGAGGCTGAGTCCTGATTTCTGAGGCAGATGAAGGCATGTGCTTAAACCCCAGGCCATGACCTACTAACTTAGTAAAGACCCTTCTGACCTGGAGTCCCACATGCCCCTGGGCTCTGGAGCTATACCTGACACCAGAAAAATGTCACAACCATCTTTTTTTTTTTTTTTTTTTTTTTTGCTTAAACAGCACACGTTTATTTCTCACAATTGTAGAGGCTGGAAGTCCAAGATCAAGGTGCCAGCAGATCCAGTGTCTGGTGAAGGCCTGCTTCCTGGTTGACAGATGGCTGCCTTCCTGTATCCTCACATAGCTAATAACAGAGAGAGGAAGCAAGCTCTCTTGTCTCATCCTACAAAAGCATGAATCCCATTCATGAAGGTTTCATCCTCATGATCTAATTACCTCCCAAAGGTCCCACCTACTAATACCATCACATTGTTGGTTAGGATATCAACATATGAATTTAGGGGGACATATTCCATTCATAACAGCCCCTATAGAGTTCTTTTTCAAGTGCATGGTAAAATATACATAACACAATTTACCATTTTAACCATTTTTAAGTGTATAATTCAGTGGCATTAAGAACATTCACAAGGTTGTGCAACCATCACCACTCTCTATTTCCAGAACTTTTTCCACCATTCCTAACAGAAATTTTGTACCCATTAAACGATGACATATAAGTGGAATCATACAGTATTTGTCCTTTTGTGTCTGCCTTGTTTCACTTAATGCGATCAAGGTTCATTCATGTTATAGCATGTGTCAGTACTTCATTCTTTTTTAAGGCTGAATTATATTCCATTGTAAGTATATACCACACTTTGGCTATCCAGTCACCTACTGATGGATACTTGGGTTGCAACCATCTTATTCATATGAACAACGTCAAATATGTGGCAAGCTTTTTATCATTCTAGTTTTCCATTACTTTAGACTGATTTTTTTTTCTTTAAGTCTGAATGGGTAAGATGTTACTATAAAACAAAACTTTAAAAATCAATGTGAGAAATAGTTAAAGGATTGGAAGGATCAGTGCATTTATTCATGGGATGAATCGGAGACTTTCTCTAGTGAGTTCCCATGAGACTCTTGAGGCTCCATTCAGAAAGGATCCCATCAGCTTTAAGATCTACTTAGATTCAGGAGGTCCAGGGGTACATGTTCTCACTTGCCATGAAGAAGGATTGATCACTGCTGAAAGTTCCCACCTTATGTAAAAGATTGTAGTTTGTAATGTCTTTTAGACTGACATAGATACAATAGCTTAACTGTTTTGTTTCTTGGAGACAGAGTTTGTTTAAAATATAGTATAGTCATTTCTTACATTGGTGTTAGGTTCTAAGTTAACTATTTAATATTGTATTGGAGATATTAATCAGTGTAATTAGACAAGGGAGAAAGCCATTAAAAGCATAAGAATTAGAAAGAAAGAAATAAAACTATCTTTATTTTCAGGAAACATAATTATATAATTGAAAAACCTAAAAGAATCAATGGAGAAACTATTAAAATAATAAAAGAATTTAATAAAGTAGCAAGTTATAAAATAACATAAAATCAATAGCCTTTATATTATATATATAAGCAAAAAACAATTAGAGGTATAGTGGAAGAGGAGAATCCATTTACGATAACAAGTAAGAAAATAAAATATTTAGGCAGAAAATTAACACCGAATGTCAAAAAACTATAAAACTCTCCTGAATGATACAAAGGTAGGCCTGAAAAAATGGAAATATACCACGTTCTTGGATAGACTCAATTTTATAAAGATGTCAATTCTCTCTAAGTCAATTTATATGTGTAATGTCATCCCAATAAAATGCTCTCAGGTTATTTTTTAGACCTAGACAATTTGGTTATAAAGTTCAGTTGAAGAACAAATACATAAGAATAGATAGGATAACCCTGAAAAAGAATATTGAGTTGGGCTTGCCATACTAGACACTAAAACATACTATAAAGCCTTTACAATTAAAATAGATTTATGTTAGTGCATGAATAAACGGACTAATAAAACAAAAGAAAAACTTAAAAAATAGATCCAGTTGCATATGGATGTTTGGTATACAATAAAGACAGGATCTCAAATCAGCAGGGAGAAAGATCAATTTTTTAAAAAGTGGTGTTAGGATAATTGAATAATCACATGGAAAGTAATAAAATTGGATGCATCCCTCACACTGCTCACTAGGATAAATTTCAAATGGATCATACAAATACAAGTACCAAAAAAATGGTTATGTCAATAATCTGGAAGTAGTGAAAACTTAATCTAAATATGATTAAGGGAAAAGAATGACAAATGTGATTACATAGTTTTTTAAAATTACACATGGAAAAATACACCATAAGTAAAATAAAAGACAAGAGATAAACTAGGAAAAATATTTGCAACTTACATTACAGATTAATGGCTAATGCTCATATATATTAAAATATTTATAGAAACAGAGAAGAAAAAAGCCAGCAACCCTATAGAAAAAATGGTCTAGGGATGTAGACTATTGAACAAAAAAGGTGGAAATAGCTCTTAAGTGTTATGGAAGAATGCTCAACCCTGCCCATGATAAAAGAAACCACACGGGGATATCATTTCTCATCTATCAGACTGGCAAAAATCCACGTCTGGCAACAAAATCTGTTGGCAAGTCTACGGGGAATTAGGTACTCTCTTTGCTGGTGGAGATACAAAGGGTTGGTCCCTATGAAGGGGAATTTGGCAAGATCTAGTAAAATTATGTATGCATTTGCCCTTTATCCTGGCAATCTACTTCTGGGAATCTTTCCTAAAGATACACATGCAAGGGCTTCCCTGGTGGTGCACTGGTTGAGAATCTGCATGCCAATGCAGGGGACACGGGTTTGAGCCCTGGTCTGGGAAGATCCCACATGCCGCAGAGCAACTAGGCCCGTGAGCCACAACTACTGAGCCTGCGCGTCTGGAGCTTGTGCTCCGCAACGAGAGGCCGCGACAGTGAGAGGCCCGCGCACCGCGATGAAGAGGGGCCCCCGCTCGCCGCAACTAGAGAAAGCCCTCGCACAGAAACGAAGACCCAACACAGCCAAAAACAAACAAACAAACAAACAAACAAACAAATGAATGAATGAATAAATTAAAAAAACAACAACAACAAGATACACCCGCAAACAATGAAAAGATATTTGCACAAAGCAATCCATTGTAGTACTATTGGTAGCAAAATACTACAACCACCCAAATATCCATCTCTAGGAGACTGAATAAACTATTCTGTGTCTATAAATGGAGCACTATGCATCTGTATAAAGGAATGGGGGATCTCTCCATACATTACTATACTACAGTGGCGTGATCTCCAGGATTTACTGTTAAGTAACAAAAGGCATGGTGAAGAAAAGTGTGTAGAATATTTCACTTTTTTGCAGGAATGGAGAATACACAAACACGCACACATGTACACATACATATACATACACGTTTATATTTTAAATTTATGTTTAAAATTTAACATATTAAAAAGGGTTACTATGGCATTATATGAAATCATATGTGTGAAACTTTTGAAAATTGTAAAGCACTATAGAATTTAATGAATCTTTCATTCAATAAAAAAATTTGAAAAAATAATGGTTTGGTTGAAGAAAGTAAATAAATAAAATTCAGACAAATAAGTCATAAAATTTCTAAATTTTGGTTACTGGGAGGGAATAGGGAAGAGGGAGAGAAGCTAGACTTTTAAAAATTGTTTTCTTGTGTAAAACTGACTTCGAAAACTTGTAGATATTTTACATAATTATAAACCAAAATTTAAAAACAATCTCTAAAAACAAAAGTAAAATGAAACAAACGAATCTAGTGTTGTGTCTAGTTGTTAGGAAGTACTCCATGTGACTGAAAAGTACAGTAATCTGACTGTACATTTCTAATAGCATATACCCCAAAGTGAAAACAAGCAAAAAACATAAAAATTTATCTCAAACTATTTTCAGTAATGCATTGTGGGGATTTCCCTGGTGGTCCAGTGGTTAAAACTCTGTGCTTCCACTGCAGGGAGCATGGGTTCGATCCCTGGTCAGGGAACTAAGATCCCTCACGCTGCGCGGCCAAAGTAAATAAATAAATGGTAAATTAAAAAAAAAAAATCTATTGTGGTAATATTGTTGCTGTTATTTTAGGACTGTATAATTTGGGACAAAGCTAATTAATAGTAATGTGGAGTCATTGAAAAACAAGATTTTGGGTGTGGGAGAAAGGAAATACAGAGGTAAGAGCATAAAGGATAAGTGAGAACTTTGTAATCCTGAGTTCTGTTATCAACCTGGGTTCTTGGACTCTTTAATTGATAGAAATTGATAAGAGGCCAGACAAGAAATTTAGGCAAGGCTTTACTGGGACTTGAGGGAGTGAAAAGAAGTAACGGGTTCCCTTGCTTGCTATCTGAAGGGGGTGAGCTGGTCCCTTAAATAGGGTGAGGGTAAGGGCGGGTCAGTGCATTGGGCCAAAGGGATGGCTTAGGTGGTCTGCCCATCCCCTTGGTGGTGCAGTGTGCAGGGATTTTTCCCAGTACCCTGCTTTTGCTCCCAGCACCTCAGAAGTGGCAGCTGGGTTTTGGCTTTTTTGTATCTTATTGTTCATAATTTGCTCTTACAGTTTCTTTGTATTCTGCTGTTCAAGGAGAAGTTTGTCCAGACACAAGCACTGCAGCAAAGGGTCCCAGGCCCCAGCCTGTCTCAGTTTGAACTGGAGGTATCTCTATAAAATCATGATTTTTCTAACTCACCAAAAAGACCTAGAGGCAATCAGCAAAGCCATTGAGCACCTCTACAGCCTAAATTTTGCTTATAAACACAATTTCCCACTAAAAGGAACAAGGACTTCTTAGAGAAATGGCTGATTCTATGTCTGGGGGAGGAAATGCACAAGATGAGTCTGAAGCAGTTTGTCATACCAAAGTTAAAAGTAGCTATTGGCAACTACTGGGGTCATGTCAAAAGGGCAGAGAGCCAATTGAACAGTCTCTCTTTGGGTAGAAAGGGAATGACTTGAGCATCAATAAGAAAAATGACCACAGTGGATTGAAATGCATCAAATATGCTTAAATCCATGAGTTCATTTTTTATTGATCACCTCTGAAGAATATTAGAGAACAACTGAAAATAGAAATAAAAAAAAACAATCAAGTATTTATTCTTGATTCCTAAACAAACTGTAGCTTAGGATAAATAAACATTAGGTGAGGGAAATTTTGCCTTTTAGAAGTATCGCACTTAATACATGAAGAAGGAATACTGGAGTTAGAATTTCACCAATTTGCAAAACCCAATGAAATAATGGATCTAGATGGCAATCATCAATGGCTGCTAACGTCATTAAAAAGGAGACAACCATATTTTGTACCACCTGATAGAAACACACAACACCTCCTATGAAGTGGTTCTGAAAAAAAAAAAAAAAAAGAGAGAAAGAAAGAAAGAAAAGAAAACCAAATCTGAATTTAGTCAAGCCTCCAAATCTAACTACCAGTTTTAAGGATACATAGGGAATAAGGTAACATGTTAAAGAACACCATGAAGATGCAATGAACAAAATCCAGACTGTAGGAAAGTACACGTTAAACAATGTAGTTTCTACAACAACAAAACACCAACAAGATACAATTAAAAAAAAAAGGAATGGAGAAAGATTCTACAGATTAAAAGAAATTTAAGAGAGATATTAACTAATTGCAAGGTATGGACTTTACTCAGATCCTAATTAAAACCTCAAACTTAAATATATATATATATATATATATATATATATATATATATATATATATATATATATATATATATATATTTATTTATACAACAAGTATAGGATATTCAAGGGTATTTGATAATATTAAGGAATTATTCTTGGGTTTCTTTGTGTGATGATGGTATTATGATTATATTTAAAAAGGAATCCTTGTCTTGGAGTTACATACTAAACTGTACAGATAAATTTTTTTAAAAATACAATAAAATCAGAGTGTAAGTTAAAAATTTTTTCTAGACAAAAATTATCCTTTTATAGACAAAAGAAAATTCCTTAAATTTTCCATAAAGTACAGAACATGGTCTGCCATGTTTAAATAAATCTAACAGTTTTCCCTTTGCTGTTGGAACGTATGAGTGTTTCTTTGTGCCAAATGAAATAGATGATATATTTAGGAGCCAAACTGTATAAAAAATGTGTATCATTAAATTCTAAAACCGTAAGTAGTGCTGAGAGCATATAGTTGAAATTATATGTGAAATGTGCAGCTGTGTGATTCCACCATGGTCAATGTTAAACAAAGTGTCCTATCATGGGACATAGCAGTGCAAAATTCATAATAGGACTAGCCAAACCACTCATGGTGGGAGGTATTCTGAGTAAGTGAAAGAGATTCTGGTACTTGAACCACAGGGACTTAGGGTAGGAGACAGTCAGTGTGAGAGGTAACATTTGGCATCCAGGGCGGAGAGCAAAAACAGGTCTCAGCTCGGGCCATGCAGATGGGTAGAAGTCTTTCACTCATTCATTCATTCGCTCACTCACTTTTTTAAACAAACTTTTATTGAATACTATGCTAGACACTATGATAGATGATGGGGAAACAAAGATGAACACATATTCCTTGCCCTCCATTTGCTCACAGTTGAGCGTGGAGAACAGGTGAGTGGATCAGTGATTCCAGTGCAACTTACTAGGTAGTGGTAAGTAGAGATGCAGCCGGGAGGCCATGGGAACCTAAGGGAGGAATGCATACATTATATAAGGGTAGGCAGACCTGGGTAGTCTTCCAAGAGGAGGGGATGGTTGAGGTGAACTTTGAAGCAGGAATAGAAATTAAAGAAGTGAAGAGGGAATGAGAATAGGAGAGCACTGAGACAAGAAACCGTATTGAGGATCCATGCACAATGGAAGCCCAAAGTAATTTGTGGAAAGCAATATTTGAGAAATTCAGACACTTGTCATTCAGGAAAGAAACAGATAATAGACTTGTGTCCTAGGGCAGGATTTCAGTCCTGGATACACAAAAGTAGAAACCCCCTGGTAGTAGAATAGAGTGATGGCAGACGTCCAGTCATTTAAACTAGGGTTTAGGGCAGGGAAAGACTAGCAGAAGGCTGACCTGTGCTATGGACCACAACTGCCTTACTCCTTCATTCTACAAACATACGATGAGTACCTACTATGTGTCAGGCACTGGCTGGATGGGGCTGCCTTCAGCTTGAATACCTATTACTGCCTCCATAGACCATAAAAGCAGATAGCAGGATGTGTCTTGCTATGGGTCTGGTACTATTGTCAATGCTTGGATATATTAACTAGTTTGGTATTAAGAGCCTCTGGATGTGAATCAAGTGGCTCATCTTGGGAGAAAGTCAAGGTTCAGATTGGAAGCCAAGCCTAGTAGGGCCCAGCAGAAAAGGATGGGAAAAGTTGTAACCTGGTGGAGCCCTGTCTTCACAATGACCATTGTAATTGATACAAGTTGTAACTTGTAATTGATACAAGTTGGCTCTGGCTCCTTTAGTGTTACATGGACACAGGCAGGGTGTGACAATCTGGGCTTTCTGTGAGCCTGACCCACAGATGGATGAGTGGCTGGTGGAAGAGGCACCTCCAGTGGCTCTGAGGTTGTATTTAAAACAAGAAGCTTCCTTTCCACTTTCTATCTCCCGCTTTCTCTTTTTGGATTCTAGCCTGACACTATTCTTACTGCCCACTGATAGTGATAAAAGGTTGAAGTTGTGGCATTGCTCAGGACTCAGAACTGGCCAAGGGTTTTGGGGTTTTTTTTGGTTTTGTTTTTTTTATTTTTTTTCTTATTAGTCATCCATTTTGTACACATCAGTGTATACATGTCAATCCCAATCTCCCAATTCATCACCACCACCACCCCCCCCCCCCGCCGCTTTCCCTATTTGGTATCCATACGTTTTTTTCTCTACTTCTGTGTCTCAATTTCTGCTCTGCAAACCGGTTCATCTGTACCATTTTCTAGCTTCCACATATATGCGTTAACATACGATATTTGTTTTTCTCTTTCTGACTTACTTCACTCTGTATGACAGTCTCTGGATGCATCCACGTCTCTACAAATGACCCAATTTCGTTCCTTTTATGGCTGAGTAATATTCCATTGTATATATGTACCACATCTTCTTTATCCATTTGTCTGTCGATGGGCATTTAGGTTGCCTCCATGACCTGGCTATTGTAAATAGTGCTGCAATGAACATTGGGGTGCATGTGTCTTTTTGAATTATGGTTTTCTCTGGGTATATGCCCAGTAGTGGGATTGCTGGGTCATATGGTAATTCTATTTTTAGTTCTTTAAGGAACCTCCATACTGTTCTCCATAGTGGCTGTATCAGTTTACATTCCCACCAACAGTGCAAGAGAGTTCCCTTTTCTCCACACCCTCTCCAGCATTTGTTGTTTGTAGATTTTCTGATGAAGCCCATTCTAACTGGTGTGAGGTGATACCTCATTGTAGTTTTGATTTGCATTTCTCTAATAATTAGTGATGTTGAGCAGCTTTTCATGTGCTTCTTGGCCATCTGTATGTCCTCTTTGGAGAAATGTCTATTTAGGTCTTTTGCCATTTTTGGATTGGGTTGTTTGTTTTTTTAATGTTGAGCTGCATGAGCTGTTTATATATTTTGGAGATTAATCCTTTGTCCGATGATTCATTTGCAAATATTTTTTCCCATTCTGAGGGTTGTCTTTTCGTCTTGTTTATGGTTTCCTTTGCTGTGCAAAAGCTTTTAAGTTTCATTAGGTCCCATTTGTTTATTTTTGTTTTTATTTCCATTACTCTAGGAGGTGGATCAAAAAAGATCTTGCTGTGATTTATGTCAAAGAGTGTTCTTCCTATGTTTTCCTCTAAGACTTTTATAGTGTCCGGTCTTACATTTAGGTCTCTAATCCATTTTGAGTTTATTTTTGTGTACAGTGTTAGGGAGTGCTCTAATTTCATTCTTTTACATGTAGCTGTCCAGTTTTCCCAGCACCACTTATTGAAGAGACTGTCTTTTCTCCATTGTATATCCTTGCCTCCTTTGTCATTGATTAGTTGACCATAGGTGTGTGAGTTTATCTCTGGGCTTTCTAACCTGTTCCATTGATCTATATTTCTGTTTTTTGTGCCACTACCATATTGTCTTGATTACTGTAGCTTTGTAGTATAGTCTGAAGTCAGGGAGTCTGATTCCTCCAGCTCCGTTTTTTTCCCTCAAGACTGCTTTGGCTATTTGGGGTCTTTTGTGTCTCCACACAAATTTTAAGAGTTTTTGTTCTAGTTCTGTAAAAAATGCCATTGGTAATTTGATAGGGATTGCATTGCATCTGTAGATTGCTTTAGGTAGTATAGTCATTTTCACAATATTGATTCTTCCAATCCAAGAACATGGTATATCTCTCCATCTGTTGGTATCATCTTTAATTTCTTTCATCAGTGTCTTATAGTTTTCTGCATACAGGTCTTTTGTCTCCCTAGGTAGGTTTATTCCTAGGTATTTTATTCTTTTTGTTGCAATGGTAGATGAGAGTGTTTCCTTAATTTCTCTTTTAGATTTTTCATCATTAGTGTATAGGAATGCAAGAGATTTCTGTGCATTAATTTTGTATCCTGCAACTTTACCAAATTCATTGATTAGCTCTAGTAGTTTTCTGGTGGTATCTTTAGGATTCTGTATGTATAGTATCATGTCATCTGCAAACAGTGACAGTTTTACTTCTTCTTTTCCAATTTGTATTCCTTTTATTTCTTTTTCTTCTCTGATTGCCATGGCTAGGACTTCCAAAACTGTGTTGAATAATAGTGGTGAGAGTGAACATCCTTGTCTTGTTCCTGATCCTAGAGGAAATGCTTTCAGTTTTTCACCACTGAGAATGATGTTTGCTGTGGGTTTGTCATATTTGGCCTTTATTATGTAGAAGTAGTTTCGCTCTATGCCTGGCCAAGGGTTTTTGAATGCTCGCTCTATCTTGACAGCGTCCCAATCCTGCTGAATGCCCTAGGGGACTTTAGGAGAGGAACTTTTTCTGATTTTCCCTCTCCCTTCTCCTCTTTATCAAAAGTCTAGCCAATCTTCAAAAACTACCTCTTTCATAGAGTATTTGACAATAGCATCTATCCATCATTTATCCATCCATTCATCCCTTCATCCATTCATCCATCTATCTACTCATTCATTTAACAAATATTTATTGAGCACCCACTATTTTATAGACCCTGGGGGTACAACGAGGAACACTAGCTCTAGTCCCTGCCCTCGTAGAGCTTAACTACTCCAGCTACAGGTACCTCTCCTTTTCCTGACCTTCTATTGTTCTCTTTAGAGAGTTAGTCCCCTACTGCCTCCTACTGTGACCCAACCTTTCCTGCATTTGTGACTTATCTCTCCAGTACAATTATAAGCACAACAAAACCAGAACTGTGTCTGATACCATTCTGATTTCTGTCACGGGGCAGGTCCAGGTGCTACACAGAGAGTGTTCAATCCATACTTGCTAATGAATGTGTACAGGTGCAAATACTCTGCCCAGGTAGGAATGGAAGGTTCCTTTAGTGACTGTACTGGGGCTTTGAGACACTGATTCATTCCCTTCCTGACAGGTCTCTACTGGCCTGTGGGTGGGGACTGAGAAATTAGATGCTCTGTACAACAATCAGATCTAAGAACAAGGAAGAGCATGTTACAATAAAACTGAAAAAAAGGAAAAGTGAAATATGACTCTGAATGTCCTTGATGAGGAACTGTGACTGCAGCTGTTTTCTCAGAGTACCATGGGGCAGGTGACATCCTGCCATGTCACTGGGTACCTACTGCAATCTGATTCGTTCTGGACTGGAAACTCTTGTAAGACTACAAGCTGAGACTGGGAGATAAGGGTGGGTGTCAGTCTTGATTATCAAAACCATCAAACTCACCTGTCTTACAAATCTTTAGAATCTCAGGTATTGGTACCAATTCTTATCTGTGAATTTTTGGTTTTTTCTAAACTGTGACCAGGATTGGTCTTTAGCAAATTACAAGTAAAAAAAACTTGGAGTGCCCTCAACCTTTATTTTATTCACTCTTCTTCCCCTTTTTCCACCTTAGCAGCACTCTCTTTTTCACCCATGGTGCTACTGGTCTCAAGAAAGAAGCTGGCAGATTTATTTACACCAAGGTATAAAATACATCTATGGGACTAGTTATACTTTAAATAGAATCAAACCTGATGATAAAGAAAAGGGAGTCTACCAGTGTAAGTTTGGATATCATCACTTGGAGGTAAAGATATGAGAAACATTTGGGGGCAAACATGCAGTGCATCTGGAGTCATACTAATTGTCAATGACTTGAAACTGACTCCAGGGCTTCCGTTCCCTCCTTGCCTTTGTTATCAGGTAGCTCATCTTAAGCTCCAATCTTTTTAAAAGTCGACTTTTAAACTTTCACTATTGAGAAGACAGCTATAAATAAAGGGCATAATTTCAGTTATTTCTTTTTCCTACATGACTCTGTTTATAGAGTTTGATCTCATGAATCTTTACTAGAATTGGCCAAAACTGTTGAGGTTGTCAAATGTCAAAGCAAAGTTTCTTTTGCTGACTGAAGAGATGAACACGTGTTATAAAAGCAGTGACTCTTCAATTAGTGAGTGAACTTAGGGTCATTCTAATAGTCTACGTGGATAATTCAAGCCAGAAAAGTTGTCACAGTGTGATTGATCATCATTGGCTGCTAGGATAATCCTGAGTTCATGAGGGGAGTGGTCAGTTTTATGGGGACTGGAAATCAGGAAAGACTTCTTGATTTGAAGTCTTGATCCCGAACAAAGGTCATTTTTTTCCACGAAGTCTTTCCTGATTTCCAATCCCCATAGAATTGACCGCTCCCCTTATTTGGATCCTCTACGTATCTGGAATACCACCTCTTCTGCTAGACTGTAAGTCTTTCAGGCAGAGATTAGGCCATTCACATTTGTAACCCCAGTGCTTATAAATTGTCTGGCACAAGTTGGATGCCATAAAGTATTTGTGAATGAGTGAATAAATTCAGCTTTACTTCATTTGTGTGGGTGAATATAAATCTTTTGTGGACTGAATATAAATCATAGACATTTGGAATAAGGTAACAGTTAAATCTTCACTGGTCTCACCCATTTAAGGTACTGGACAACAGACACATACATAGGAAGGTTAGGGTAAGGACAAGGATGCTCCATCAATTTCAGCTTCCCAGATTATAGCTCAGATAAGTCATCAAGTATGTTTTGACATGCATGGTTTGCCCAAGAGTTGGTCAGAACGCCAGGAATCTGTGGGGCTTGCTCCAGATATGGTTATTTTAGCAAGTATTTAAGTTAGCTAACTCAAGTTTAAAGTTGAACTGTTCTATGCTATGATTATGTAGAAACCTGGGACAATACTTCATCCTATTCAAAATAACTGAACTCATCAGATTTGAGATAGTTCTAGCCAAGCAAGGATATTAAAACACCTCCTCTTGCCAAATACAACATGCAGCATGAACCCAGAGCCAATCTGCTAAGACACTGAAAACAAACAAAAGCAGGCAGACATACAAACAGCAATGTACACTGTGTGTAGCATAGGTGGTTTTGGACAGCTCAAGCATCCTGCACCCCAGCCAAGTGGTAGAAAGTTACAGGCT
The DNA here is from genome assembly GCF_965194825.1 of Balaenoptera physalus. Classification (NCBI taxonomy): domain Eukaryota; kingdom Metazoa; phylum Chordata; class Mammalia; order Artiodactyla; family Balaenopteridae; genus Balaenoptera; species Balaenoptera physalus. Next base: position 94,746,930 of record NC_138882.1, on the reverse strand, counting down.
GTTTTTGCATCTTGTTGGTAGTGGTGGGGCTGCCTGTCCTCTCAGAGCATAAGATCTGGCCCCACTTTGCTGAGCTAAGCTCTTGTCCACTGACAGCTATTCCTGCCTCACCATGTGACCTTGGGCCTCCGAAGAGTCAGCTCCTCTGAGCTATCTAGAAGTTGCTCTGGCCCCCATTCATGGCATATTCCTCTCGCTCAACCTCACCCTCAATTTGTATTTGGCCTGCCTGTGGTGATGCTAGTGGAGGCAATGCCAGCCACTCTTCTCTCCTTTTGGATAGAGGGGGGAAAGTTGCTGGGAGGAAAGAGGAAGAACTCCAATCTGGAGAGGATTTGGTGTAGCTTTGAAGTACGATGAGAGCCACCATTGTTGATTGAATTCTACTCTGTGCCAGGTGCTTTATCCCTGTTTCATTTAATCTTCAAACAATCTGTAAGGTAAGTATTATAAGCTCCATTTTACCTGTGAGGTTCAGAGAGGTTAAATAGACCACCAGCTCAGTTAACCACTAAGAGGCTGCCCTCTGATGACTCTGCTTATCCAGCTGTACCATGTGGTCGCCTCTGAGTATTGTGTCCCAAAGGAAATCTCCCTTAATTCCTGGTTCTACCGTTTCTCCAGGACAATTGAGATGGGGTGAGATGAACCGGGGGACACCACTGGGATAGAAAGAGGCTCAGCTCCTGAACTCAGAGCTCTAGAGAATGACTTCATCCTCATGCTTGTGTGATGGTGCTTGGCCTCAAGTAATTGAAACAACATGACAAGGATGATCTCATGAAGAGACCAGCCCTCAGAGCCTGGGCTTCTAGTAGGGGCTGCCTTCCACTCATTCGGAAACTCCTTTGGAGCCAATTTTGTAGAGTTTAACATTTTATATACCTAATATAAATTGATATAATATATATTTTTTCCTTTACAATACCATACCCTTCACTGTGCTAGGGAAGGAATGTCCTATGATGGCCATTCTTGCCTATCAGATATTTTCTGAGCAACAACTTAGTAGCTGAAGGGGAAATAGCATTTAAAAGCTTGCCTGTTGACAGCAGCAGCAGGATGATGTTAAACTTAATCTCGTGTTTATCCTGGTACATTATTTAAACAACATGGAAAGAACCATGCTGGCCACTAGGAGAGGCAGCAAAATGGTGACTTTGGTAATATATGACTTCCAAATTCTTATTTCTGCCTCTCTGTCCTGATTTATCCATATACTTTTAACTGATATTTGGTGTTGCCAGGGGGGTTTATTTCAATATCCTTAATAACTCCCACTAGGAAACTATTTTTACTATTCACTGTAATTGGATTGTTAAAGTTTCCTGTGTAAGAAAATTAGCATTTTTCCCATAGTTTAAAAAAAAGGAAATTATTTTTTTTTAAAAAGACCTTAAGGGAGAAACTCAGTTTGTGCTCCTGATTTGTGGTGACTTTTTCTGGTTCATTTTTAAAGAACCCATTACCCAAAAGCCTCTAGAACATGTCCATGTTACAAAGTATAGTTAAGTTAGTTACAGTTATATTTATAGTATTTTTGTATCTAGTTATATTAAATTACATGTTTAAATATAGTTAAATTATAGTTAAATTATATAAACAATAGTTAAATTCCACAGAAGCTAGACTAGACCATCCTCATGAAACAGAAAGAAGCCAGAAAAATAATGTCTGAGCATCCCTGGAGCCTGCCGTGTAGGTCAAGAAGCAGAAATGGAAAGAGCTGATGAGAAATCTCTCGAGGCATCCTTTTTTCTTCCTGAAAAAGCCAGAGAGAGCAGGGCATTCAGAGCTCTGGGCTGCTGTGCCAGGAATAAGGATAACTTGGTATCATGGGCTAAGATACCACTCAATAAATATTTGTTGATTTCATTGAGAGTGACGAGACCTACCAGTACACAGGTTGAGAATCATAAACTTCTTGCCTTGAAGCAATACTCTGAATTGCCCTTGGCTGCAACCAAGGAAATGCAGCTTTTGGAGGGCAAGCTAATGTGATGGAGACAGTTGGTAATTAGACTACTCTGAAATAGTTCTTGTTACACAAAGCTCTTATTTTGACGCAAATCATTGCATCACTCTTCCCCTTTAAACTTTCTCCATTTCCTATGCAGACCAAATCACAGTATGACCTTTAACCGCTTCTCAGTCTGAAATTCCCTTTTCCTTGGCTTTGCTGTGCCCTGTTGTATGGCCATTCTCTGTAATAATAATGTATTGATGTTGGCTCCGAGAATAATGACTATTTCTCTAGGACACTGACTATTATAACCAAAGGAATATTTGAAACTACTCTTTTTTGAAAGGAGTCCATGTGGAGATGACCTTCCGTCCGGTTTGGAACTCATAGTCTTGAGAGGAGACTATAGATGTTACATTTAATCCCAGGAATTGTGTAGATGACTGAGGCTCATTGCTAGAGCCACAGATGGCTTGCTGGAGGGAGTCTTTTCCCCAGTCTATCCCTGCCACACAGGTGCCACCACACACACAAGTGCACACATACACACTTAGTATGCAGCGAAAGTCATCCACTCTTTGCTAGGCATTCTTGCCTCTTGCTTTCTTCCCCCTTGTCTGTATCCACTCAGAAAATACCTCCTCATCTTTCTAGATTCAAGCTCAAGAACTGCTTGCTCTATAAACCTTTCCTGGCCTTCTCCCTGCAACCCTGTGCTGGACCAGACTCACACTGCTGGCAGAGCTGGTGATGTGCATTTCTTCCCAAGTCTTTGTTCAGTGACTTCACTTTGCTATCTTGAAATCAACCAAGCTGGGTGTATATAAAACAAGGAAATTGGCAAATGCTACAAATAAGAACAATTTTTCCAATTCCCAGCACCCTACTGGATACCACCCAGCTGGTTACTTCACACAGAGAGAAAACACTCTGTGGTAGTAGAACAAGGATTATAACATGCATGAATGATCCTTTCAAGTTGGAAACATCTCACAGGAGGACACACATACACACTCAGGTCTTTTTTACTAATTCCAGTCCTCTACTTCTATACACAACAGTGGAGTTCTAAAGAGGGCAACGGCTTCTGTTTTAGCAACATTGGAGGTAGCAAATGCTCCCTAGAAAAGATGCTCCTGGGACCCAGTAAGACAAACTGACAGTGAGGAAAGCTAAAATGTTGGGTTGGAGGGAGTGGCCAGGAGGTAGAGTGGGAAAGGCATTTGGAAGCCCTACCAAGTCAAGACGAAATAACCCAGGTCTGATCCTTTGATATCTCTGTGGCTAACGGCTCCAAGCCACACAAAGCTGAGAGAGCCTTTCAAGATGAAGGGTTTCTAGTCTGTATTTTGTTATTAGCTTTGTTTTTTGTTTTGTTTTTGTTTCTTGCTTTTTTTGGCTAAAGGGAAGATTTGGACCCGACTGAGGGTGTATGCTGTGGGGAGGGGCAGGCAGCTGTCTCAGAGGTGCCAGCAGAGCTTTCTGGGAGCTAAGCCATAACTAAGTGATAGGACAAATGTCAAATCTCAACAAGTGAAGCTCAGGAGAATTATCCGGATATGTTTATATCCCACACCAAAACACAGGACTAACCCCCAAACAGGGAGTTGATAACAGATATCAGGGACTTATCCTTTGCCATTGAAATTCTCTAACTAAGAAGTTTAAAGCCAAGCTAATACCATTTGAAAGGCGCTGAAAGTTAGGACTTTTATGAAATTTACTTGATTTAAGATCCACAAAATATTGCCAAGTGAACTCTGACGAGACTTCTGTGAAGCCTCCAGGTAAGAAAAATGAAAGAGGGATCAAAAAAATAAGTAAAATTTCAGATACAGCTGAAGATTATCATTAGAGATGATACACCCCTAATGAACTCAACATTAGGGTGAGACATTGATGGTCACGGAGGTTGGTATTTCTAATAAATACGAAATTGTATGAGCAATCCACGGTCCTTAGTAGTACTTATTTTCAAAGCTTAAGAGTTGTTTATATATTTTCCTTTATTCCGTGTTCTTAAAGCCAATTAGTCATGAAGTGTCTCCCACTGTCTTGTTTTGTGGTATGTTTGCCTTCAGTCTGATACTCAGAGCTCTGGCTCAGGGGAGGAGGTCAGGGAGCGACCTACTTCCCAGAACAGCTTTAAAATGCTTTTCTTTCCCCTTGGTTTGTGGTTATCATTAGCAGGGTCATAGACAGGGTTATGTTTTTGAGAAATGCATTCTTTTCTACCCACGCTAGTGCTACCTACAAAATGTCCCTCTCAGCCTTGAAGGAGAGCTCCGAGACATTAAGCATTCTTGAGTGGGGTTCTCAAGTGGGGAAAAAGGCACAGTGGCAGTCCTTGAGAAAGCAGAACAAAAGAATTTCAGCAGGCCTTTGGGTGCCCCCAAGCCTCCCCTCCTCATCACCCTGTGATCTGTGAGCGAGGCCCTCTGGAAATAGCTCACAGGGTTGACAGCCAGCTCCCTCTGTTTGGAACCCAGTGATCCCAGAGCTACAGACTCTCAGTGTGTGGACGGCATTTATCTCTACTAGCTCCTTCTAATACATTCTTTCTGCACTCAGCCTGCAACCACAAAGGGATATTATTAAAAACACAAAAGAGAAATAGATAGGGAACTTAATATGCCGATTAAAATACCAAGCTGAAACCAGAGGAAACCATTCTCAGACTCACAGTTCCCTGGACACATAACAGCCCCAAAGTAACTCCAGAAAGCACTAGCCGGGCTAAAAGGAACATCTTGTAGTCATCTCAGAGCACAGCACTCTCCTAGAGCTGAGATATTTACCTCCTGACTTGAGAGAGATTTTTCACTGAATTATTTGACATCCCCAACTCCCACGTATTGGTAGCTCTATAATTGTTTGTGAATATTCATCATCATAATAGCTTCCATTTAGAAAGTCCTTATTTGGGTCACAAACCATTAGATGCTTTATATATATTATTTTATTTTATTTTCATAGGAACTCTATAAGAGAACTCTTTACTACATAGCCATAAGAAAGAATGAAATAATACCATTTACAGCAACATGAATGGACCTAGAGATTATCATACTAAGTGAAGTAAGTCAGACAGAGAAAGACAAATATCATATGATATCACTTTTATATGGACTCTTTAAAAAATGATACAAATGAACATACTTTCAAAACAGAAAGAGACTCACAGACATAGAAAACAAACTATGGTTACCAAAGGGAAAGGTGTGGGGAGAGGGATAAATCAGGAATTTGGGAGTAATATATACACACTACTATATATAAAATAGATAATCAACAAGGACCTACTGTACAGCATAGGGGACTATACTCAATATTATGTAATAACCTATAGGGGAAAAGAATCAGATATCTATATATATAGAGAGAGAGAGAGATAGAGAGATATATAGAGATATATAGATATATAACTGAATCACTGTGCTGTACACCTGAAACTAATACAACATTGTAAATCAACTATACTTCAATAAAAAATAAATAAAATAATTTAAAAATTTTCTACTGTTCAGAAAAAAAAAGAACTCTATAAGATAGGCATTAACATCACCATTTTACAGATGAAGAAATTAAAGGTTTAAAAATTGAGAATAATTTATTAATTTTCTAACTTTATGCCAGGTACTATGTTAGGGCTTTTACACAAATGACTTCATTTGTCCTTGACGTAACACTTACCAAGTGCCAAGTACTATTCTAAGAGCTTTGCACACATTAACTCATATAATCCTCCCAACAGTACAATGAGGTAGGTGCCATCGTACGCCCACTTTTCAGATGGAGAAGCTGAGCAGAGAGGTTACTGGCTTTCCCATAGTTAAGTGGAAGGTCCAGGAAATGAACCCAGTCTGGCTCTCAGTCTATGCGCCTAAATCACCTAGCTATGCTGCCTCTTCTCACAGTTGCCCTGTCAGGTGGGTGGGTGTTGTTTCAGACAAGAGCACTTGCCCAAGAACCCCCAGCAGAAGAGCAGACCTTTGACGCAATGTCTCTGGGACCCCAAGGCCCTGTGCAAGTGGCCTTCTGTCTATCCATCCTGCCTTTACCCGTTAGGCCCTAGGAGGTTCAGCCTAGTCAATTGAATTCTAAAGCTTCGGGAGTTAAAGAAAAGTTTTACCAAGTGTTCACCTGAATGAAGGACTCTGTTCCTATTATATAGTCGGTAAACATTATTAGCTAATTCTGAACATTAATAAAATATTACTTAAGAGGGGACAGATGCACACATAGCATGGGTCAGGTGGCCACTAAGATATTTCTTTTGGTTCTCATCCAAATTGCACATAGAAATCTTTGCAAAATAAGACTTGTGTAAAAGTAATGGACATTGTACCAGATGCTGCTTATCCCTGTCATTTGTCATTTGTCACTCTCTTTATTTTATTGTTATATTTTATATATTGTAGCCAGCATGAAAAGAGCATTTTAATACTGATATATATATATATATATATATATATATACATATACACACACAAACATATACACATACATACACACACAGCTACATCTTTCAATCTTACTTTGAACTGCTTGCTTCAAAGTTGCATGAGAACTTCTCTGAAATTCTTTCCTAAAGACTTACCACACAAAAAAGTTCATGAGAGATGTTAAATGCAGATAGAATGCTTGATTTTACTTAAGGGGTTGTTTAAATACAAATAGTTTTTGTAAAGCAAAGAATGTTTTAGAACATAAAAGCGAGCTCAGAAAGATGATTTCTACCAGGCCCCCAATGGTCCCCTGCCTTGTGGTGTTCACATCTTTGTGTAGCCCCCTCCCCTTGAGTGTAGGTTGGATTTATTGACTCATTTCTACAGAACAGAACACAGCAGAAGTGATGGCATGTCACTTCAAGATTAGGTTGTGAAAAGACGGTGGCTTCCATCTTGGGTGTTCTCTCTCACTCTCAATTACTAACTTGGCAGGAGCCAGTTGCCATGTTGTGAGCTGCCCTATGGAGAGGCCCCCAAGGCAAAAAATGTTTGTCTCCAGCCAACAGCCAATGAGAACCTGAGATCTGCCAACAGCCACGTGGGTGAGGCTGGAGATGCTGGATGCCCCCAGTAGACACATTGATTGCAGCCTTGTGAGAGAGCCTGAGTCAGAAACACCCAGCCAAGCTGCACCCAGATTCTTGACTCGTAGGACTTGTGAGATAATAAATGTTTGTTGCTTTAAGCCAATTGAGTTTGGTGGTAATTTGTTTAGCAGCCCTGGATAATCAAAAAAAAAAAAAAAAAAAAGAACAGGCTTTGGCGTCAAGGAGAACTTGACTAAAGTCTACTTGACTAATACAACTGTGCAACAGTGGACGGTACAGTGGACAATTTAACCTCCTTGAGCCTCCACTTCCTCAACTATGAAACGGAATAACGGCTATTACCTTACAGGACTGTTACCATTATTCAACTGAGTAGTATTTACTAAGTGACTAGTGAAAGGCCTAAGATAAATTGGGTGCTGCTGGGCTACACCCCACAGACCTGCAAGCCCTCTACTTGCTCATTCTCAAAACCGAAGAAAGAGCCTGGAGTCAGCGACAGAGGACAGAGACATCAGTGGTTTAACAGATGGTGGGATCTTACACGTTTGAGGCAAGGTTCTGGAGCGACACCCCACTGTGTGTGGCAGACTTCAGGCAGGACATGGCAGCAGGATTTGCTCCATGGCGGCGGGCGGGGGCAGGACACAGGGGGACTGTGTGTGTGTTATCAGTTATAGGAGGAATTGACAGGTCAACAGTCGGTTACCAGGGAAACCAGCAGAGGAACATGCCCCTCCCTGCCCCTTTGATAAGCTATCATAGTGGAGATAGTTCTGATCTAAAGATTAGAACAGTCATTTGCTGGGGCTGAGGACAAGTACTGATTAGGCGCTATGATTAAGAGGGAAGGTCAGTCAGGTGAGTAGGGTGTGAATGAAGTAGGGACTGGTCAAGCAGGGGATGTACAGAGAACAAGAGAGCAGCCAACTTGAGTAGCCTGACCATTTAGATGCTAACCTATCTATAATATTTCCTTTCTCTTTCCTCCCTCTCAGTACATCCTTTAATCCCATCTTTCTTCTTTATCACCCTTTATTGAGCAATGAAGTATTTGAACCAATAGTGAGAGTGGAAAATTTTGAGACCAGTGGTATTTAAGGAGACAGGAGGTAGCAGAATTTCAAACACAGAGCAGCTATCACTTGATCTAGAGGTGGAGAGAGAAGGGAGAGGTGCAGGAAAGGATGAGAAGTCACCCCTAAAGATGCATTTCTTGCCAACAGGTTTGTTTTCTGACTTGATTACAGAAGTGTATATAAAGATATGCAGGTGTTTAGTTACCTCTCCCCCCAAAACTGGATATTCCCAGAGTGATGAATGAAAGATGGGCTCAATTTTCTATGATTTTTCCCATAGTGTAAAATACACAATGTCTTCTCCCAAAATTTCTGAAGCTAACTGATTTTATTCTTTTTCCAAGGAAGAATAAAACCAAAGAAAAGTGCAATATGGAGGTTCAACAGCCTTTGGCAGCTCCTGTGGGATGTGCAGAAGCCCCCGGTTCCCAGCTGAGAACAGGATCTAATATCTGACATGGAACAAAAGCATTTATTGACTGTTAGGCAAACAGCTTAAATTTCCTGATACTCAGAGATCAGTCCTAAATTCATCTTAATTAAAAGTTTTTTAACAGCATGGCATATGCTAAAAAGCACTGGAAATGGAGTGAGGAGAACTACTTGCTGGTCCCCTGTCTGTCACCCATTTTCCACATGACCTTGAACCTAGGTATCAATATCTCTGAAGTTAAAAGAGGAAGAAATGGTCCCTAAGATTCCTTCCAGTGAAAAAAAAGTCTCTTAAACTAGTTAAAGTCTTTTATCTTTTCCCCCCCTGTACTGAGTCTTCTATTGAGATGCTTCTGAACCAGGAACAAATAAATATAACTTTATGCTATAATTTGTAGCACATAAAGTCTGCTTTTGATTGTAAAATCTGGATTTAGAAAGAGAAGTCCTGACAGTCTGTAGTGGTGGGAACAGGATGTGTCTGGAGGTAGGAGGGGGAATAAAACTAAAGCCTCATATCCCTGTGTGAAGTCAATAGATAGTGGTTAACACTGAAAGGGGGAGATGTAGCAATACAAGAATGTTATAGAGAGATAAGGAAATCAATATCAAAAGAATTGACTGAAGACTTAAAAGTGATTGAGTCTGGAAAAAGGGGGCAGTTATTCTTTATAACAAGACTATTAAAATATTAACTCTTTGAACTAAATACTTTTAAAACTTTGATAAAAATAAAAACTGAAATTAAATAAATACATTCTCTCAAAAAAACAAAACCACTGAAGCTTTGGTGGGTATGCAGGCAGACATTAGATGAGGCTAATATTACTGGATATGTGGTAAGACCACATAAACACTGCAAGTCAGCATAAGAATTTTAGTCTTTATTCTGAAACCTGTGGAAAACCCTAGAAATAATTTAAGCAAAGATGCCACACGATCAGACTTGCATTTTGAAAACAGCAACCCGTAAGACTAAAAACTCCATGAGAAGAGGGACCAAGACAGTTACTGTAACCATAGCATCGAGATGCAGAGCCTAATATCTCATGGCTCTCAGTAAATAACTGATGAATGAAGAAATTCATGAATGAATGAAAGTCCATTTCCTTCCCCATGTCTGTTTCCTCATCTGCATAACAAGGAGAATAAACCTGTTTCTTAACTTGTCTGCTCTCTTTTTAATCTACTCCCAGGAATATTGGGAAGACAAATGATGTCATAAGTATAAAATATCTCGAGCATCTTGTGAAGCACCACTCCTTAAAACGGTGGTGGCAAAAATATTCCGGTAAATTGAGGAGTAACACGTCTGTAAATTAAGTTAAATATCAATATCTGCTCTAGTTTATGATAGTAGAATTATCCTGAATAAAATAAGGAGGGACTGAGAGACCACCTCAGAAAACTTGATTCCTGAATTGTTTTTCCATGTGCATTTAAAGATGTTTAGACTGAAATAAATATTTTCTTCTCAGGAGCACGCTATAAATGCAGCCTAGTCAATACGTCAGGGTGTGTGTGTGTGTGTGTGTGTGTGTGTGTGTGTGTGTGTGTGTGTGTATACATATGTATACACATACATATTGCATATTTATAATATTAGCTTATTTTCTAGAAAATTTTATGTGAGCAGCAGGAGATTGTCATAAGCAACAAAATATTTTATGTGGATTCTTTCTCATTCTTTCCAAGGGGATTTCTTGGTATTTTTTCCCACAACTCAGTTTCAGACTCAGGAGAGCCCCTGCTGCTGTTTTGTTCCCAACCACTTCTGCCTTCCTTGCCTTTGCCACAGCATACTGGAGTGAAAAGCGCGCCATTCCTGGATTGGTATCTGCTGATTAAATGAGAAATTTTGGCATCAATGGCCTTTTGCAGGTTGGCAGGTCAGGAAGAATTGGGGGAAACATTTCCATCCCATATTATTAGTGACAGAATTCAGGTGATTACAGAACGGAAAAGTTCTTGGAAATATTAAAGTTCCCCTGAGAAGTTACTGTTGAGAGGACCAACCATGAGGTATATTTGAAGTGTGTGAAAGGCCTTCCTTGCCTCACTCCATCTCTTACTGCCAGAGCTGGATACTTTGAAAGTTTATACTCTGCCTTTGTGATGCCTAAATATTCTCACTTTGCCTTGACATTGCCAGACACTCAAGAACTGAACTTGAGATTCACCGTTAATAGCTCTAGCCTCTCTCTCAGTCTCCCTCCGCTTCCATCTTTCTCTCTGCCTCACTCATTCTGTCTTACAAATATGAGAAAAATTTTTCATGTGTTAACTAAAAAATAAATTCCATCAGTCTTTTATCCAGTTCGTAGAGAAACAGAAAAAGTGGAAGATTTATATACTAGGAAATACGAAACATCATTGAAAGAAATTAAAGACCTAAATAAATAAGTCAACCCCATGTTCATGGATCAGAAGATTTAATATTGTTAAGAGAGCAATAGTCCCCCAAACTGATTTACAGATTTAATACATTCCTATTAAAATCCCGCTCCCTTTTTTTTTTTTTTTAAAGAAATTAACAAGCTGTTCCTAAAATTTATATGGAAATCAAGGGACCCAGAATAACCAAAACGATCTTAAAAAAGAAGAACAAAGTTTGAAGACTCATACTTCCTGATCTGAAAACTTTCTACAGGTCTACAGTAATCAAGACAGTGTGATTCTGGCATAAGGATAGACATCCTGATCAATGGAATAGAACTGGTGGTCGAGAAATAAACTCTTAAATTTACATCAATTGCTTTTCAACAAGGGTGCCCAAACAATTCAATGTGTAAAGAATGATCTTCAACAAATGGTGCTAAGACAACTAGATAGCCACATGCAATGAATGAAGTTGAACCTATACCTTAAACCATATACAAAATTAACTGAAAATGGATCATAGACCTAAATGTAAGAGCTAAAACAATAAAAGAAAGCGTAGGTGTAAATCTTTGTGACTTGAATAATTTAATAGTTTTTAAGGATATCCAGAGCACAAACATACACACAAAAACATTGGATTTTGTCAAAATTTAAAACTTTTGTACTTCAAAGGATGCCATCAAGAAAGTAAAAGACAACTCAGAGGAGGAGGGAAAATATTTGCAAATCATATATCTGCTAAGAGATTTGTATTCAGTATCTATAAAGAACATATAATTCAAGAATAAAAGACAAATAATTCAATTAAAAATTGAATTTGAATAGAAACTTCTCTGAAAGAGACGTGCAAATGGGCAATAAGCTCATGAAAGGATGTCCAACCTCATTAGTCATTAGGGAAATACAAAGTTATTAGGAAATACAAATCAAAACCACAATGAGATACCATTTCATATTCTAGTGGATACTAGGATAGCTACAATCGAAAAGACAGACAATAACAAGTATTGACTAGTAGGTGGAGAAAGTGGGAATCATTCCAGCAATTCCACTTCTAGGTAAATATCTAGGAGAACTGAAAACATGTCAACACAAAAACTTGTACACAAATGTTTATAGCATCATTATTAATAATAGACAAAAAGCAGAAACAATGCAAATATCTATCAGCTGATGAATGAATAAACAAAACGATATATCCATACAATGGATATACAAAGTGGTATAGCCATGCAATGGATTATTCGGCCATAAAAAGGAATGAAGCATTGATATATGTTACAATACGGATGGACCTTGAAAACATTATACTAAGTGAAAAAAGCCAGATACAGAAGTCTACATATTGTGTGATTTCACGTATATGAAATGTCCAGAATAGGCAAACCCATAGAGACAAAAAGTAGGTTAGTGGTTGCCAGGGACTGGAGGGAGGGGAAAATGGGGAGTGACTGGTAACAGATATGGAAGGTTTTTTGGGGGGGGGATGATAAAATGTTATAGAATTAAATAGTGATTTTTGTAAAATCTTGTGAATATACTCAAAACCACTGAAATGTGCACATTAAAATTTTATGGAATGTAATTATATCTCAAAACAAATTTGTAAAGAATACTGTCACAATGCATAATAACAGCACCTAACATTTATTAAGTCCTTACCTGTCTGAGGCTAAAACAGACATTGGCTGACACTCTGTAGAGTAAAATTTGTTACCAGAGAAAAACTAATGGAAAAATCAAACCTGTCAGACAAAATCTACGTCTATTAATTTGACACCAGGAGGAAGGCACCCAAAAAAATGGCAGAAGCTATAATCAGAACAAATTGGCAAATCAAATCTTTATTAAATATTTAAATATTAATCCTAATAAAATACTTTTAATAAAATAAAAAGGACCATGGAAAATTTTGGAATGGCTTAATAGTACTTACAGGAAATGGTCTTAATAGAGTTCATGATGGAAAATGCTTTCCTTAAAAAAATTTGTTAGTGTCTCCATTTTACTCAGTCTCATCTTTAAAGTTGTTCTCAATATATCAATGTATAATTAAGAAATTTGTTCTCAATTATATCCATAATTCATGCTTTTTTGTTGCCAAGTAGTAGTCCATGGTATGGACATGGTACATTTTGAAACATATCTAAGTGGTTTTCAGTTTTTGCTTAATACAAATAAAACTTCTATGAAGATTTATAAATAGGTATTATGTGAAAATAAGTTTTCATTTCTATGGAGTAAATGGCCAGAGTACAATTACTGGGTTGCATGATGGTAGCCACATGCTTAGTTTTTTAAGACACTGCCAAACTGTTTCCCAGAGTGACTGTGCCAGTTCACATAGTCACCAGCAATGTATGAGTGATCCAGTTTCTCACTGGATTCCTGCCATCATTTGACATTGTCACTATTTTTTATTTTAGTCATTTTTATGTTAGTAATACCTCATTGCAGCTTTAATATGCATTTTCCTAATGACTAATGATGTTGAAATATCTGTATATGTCTTTTGTCCATTTTCTAATTGGATTGTTTAGTTTTTATTTCTGTTGAGTTTTCAGAGTTCTTTATATATTCTAGATACTAGTCTTTTGTTAGATTTGTGGTTTGACAATATTTCCTCCCAGTCTGTAGCTTGTTCTTTATTCTCTTAACAAGGTATTTTGCAGAGCCAAAGTTTTTAATTTTGATGAAATCCATTTTATCAACTTTTCCTTTTATGGATTGCACTTTTGGTGTCAAGTCTAAGACCTTGGCCTGGTCCCATATCACAAAGATTGTTCTCTTTTTTCCTAAAGGTTTTATAGTTTTACATTTATGCCCATAGTCCATTTTGAGTTTATTTTTGTATAAGATATGAGACTTAGATCTAGGTTCATTATTTTTCCCTTGGATGACCAATTGTTCCAACATTGTTAAAAAGGCTATCTTTCCTTTATTAGATTACTTTTACAACCTTATCAAAAATCGGTCTGGTATATTTGTGTGAGTCTATATCTGGGTTCTCTATTCTCTTCTATTGGTCTATGTGCCTACCCCTCCACCATACCACACAATCTTCATTATTCTAGCTATATAACCAGTCATGAAATTGGGGAGATGGACGTCACAGATTTTATTCTTCTTAAAAATTATTTTCGCTGTCCCAGTTCCTTTGCAGTTCCACAAAATTTTAGAATACTCTTGTATATGTCTACAGAAAGTCTGGCAGGGAATTTAATATGAATTCCATTTGGGGAGAACTGACCTTTTTACTAAGTTAAGTCTTCCAATTCGTGAACTTAGTATGTCTCTCCATTTATTTCGATTTTCTTTGATTTCCTTCATCAATGTTTTGTAGTTTTCTGCATACAAGTTCTCTACATGCGGTGTTAGATTTGCACCTAAGTACTTTTTTGAGTAGTTGTAAATGGTATGGTGCTTTAAATTTCAGTATCCACATGTTTATTGCTAGTATATAGAAATGCAGTTAGTTTTTATACATTTATTTTGTAGCCTGTGACCTTGGTGAACACATGCATTGGTTCTAGGAGGTTTCTTTTGTTGATTCCTTAAGATTTTCCACATAGATAATCATGTCATCTGCAAAAATGGGTAGTTTTATTTCTTTCTTTCTGATCTGTATGCCTTTATTTCCTTTTCTTGCCTATTGCACTAGTTAGAATTTCCAGCAATGTATTGTACAAAAGGTGAGCGAAGACAATCTTGCCTTGTTCCTGCTCTTAGAGAGAAAGCTGTAATTTTTTGGTTAATGCTCAATTTCAAGATGAGGAAGTTTCCCTCTATTCCCAGTTTTCTCAGTGTTTTTATCATCAATAGGTGTTGAATATTGTCAAATATTTTTCTTCATCAATTAAGATGATCATGTGATTTTTCTTTAGCTTAGTTATAAAGTGGATTATGTTGATTGATTTTCAAATAAGGAGCGAGCCTTCCATTTGTGGAACAAACCCCACTTGCTCAAGGAATATAGTTCTTTCTATGTATTCCTAAATTCTATTTGTTAATATTTTGCTTCTAAATTTATGAGGGATGTTGGTCTGTGGTTTTCCTTTTTTGTACTGTCAATGTCTGGTTTTAGTGTTATGATAATACTAACTTTATAAAATGAATTGGAAAGTATTTCCCCCCCCTTCTATTTTCTATAAGATAGTCTGTAGAGTTGGTATTCTTTTTTTAAACATATGATAGAATTCCCTAGTGAAACCATTTGGGGTTGGAGATTTCTTCTTTGAAAGATTTTAAGTTATAAATTTGATTTCCCTAATAGTTAACTATTTCATATGAGGTGAGTTTCAGTAGTCTGTGTTCTTTGAAAAATTGATCCCTTTCACTTAATTTATCAGATTTACATCTGAAGAGGTGTTTGTAATATTCCTTTATTATCATTTTGATGTTTGCACAGTCTATAGTGATATCCCATGTTTTGGTCCTGATAATAATAATTTAAGTCTTCTCTCTTTTTCTTTGTCAGCCCTGCTAGAGGTCTGCCAATTTTATTGATCTTTTCAAAAAACTAGCTCTTTATTTCATTGACTTTTTCCATTGTTTTTGTTTTCAATTTCATTGATTTCTGTTCTTATCTTCATTATTTCTTCTTTCACTTTCTTTGGGTTTATTTTGTTCTTCTACTTTCTAGATTCTTGATATGGGAACCTGGATTACTTGAGATTTTTCCTCTTTTTTAAGGTAACCAGTGGGAATGAAAGTCCCAGCTCCCTATTCAGCCTCCTCTGGCACCACTAAGACACCAGGTGGGGTGGATAGTGGCACCTCATCACCGCTTACAGAGGGTGGAAGTCCAGGCTCACCACTTGATCTTGGCTGTGTTGGTGGAGGTGGGGGACAAGGGTTTTTCCTTTGGTTTGATTGGAGTAAAAGAGTTTTTGCCTAAAACCTTCTTATCTGGGTAGGCTGCTCTTTCCTGGTACTCTGGCTAGAGAGAGAAGGCTTTGTTGGGGCTTTTTATGTCTGACCCTCTGGCATTTCCACATTTCTGGCCTCTCTAGCACACAGTCTAGGATGTGAAAGGCAAAAAGAAAACCCTTGGAACTCACCTCTGTGTTGCTCTTTGGATCCCAAGGTCCCTAGCCAGTCTGTCCCTTCTCTCTACCTTTCAGACTCTTGTTTTGTTTTTGTTTGTTTTCACATAATATCCAGGGGTTTTTAATTGACCTAACAAGAGGAACAGAGAAAAATACGTCTACTAACTTCCTAGAAGCAAATTCTGATTCCAAAATGTTAATGTGACCAGTTTACTGAAGAAGTTGGATCAGAAAGTAAGTAAGTTCTTTTTCTCTCATTGCTACCCTTCAAATCAACTCTGCCAGGCTTCCTGCACTAGACGATGTGGTAAGCAGATCCTCACATTTTTCAGTCCATTTCAAGTGTGAATGTTCTTCATTTTTAGGGAGCCAAAGGGCAATCCCAACTAAATCAAACCAAACCTTCAACTTCTCATCCACTTCAAAGGATTCTTTTTCTTTCTACCCCATCAGGCCTGATCCAGGCTTGATGACCTGCATAGGCAAGGACTTTGCTTTCCCCTCTGCTTTGCTCTGTCTTCTCTCTAGCTCTCTGTCTGTTGCTTCTTTCTCCTCTATGGTTGGGGTCAGGAGAGGGAAAATTAAAGGAAAAGAGCAAAGTGTTACTTCATGGGCCGGAGCTGCTGGAGTCAGATGTGAGTGCCCTCTGCCTGGCTGGTGCCCACGCGTGGCTTTTTCTCTCTATTGTGAGTTCTCCCAAGGCCCTGCTCTGAGGAGACCACAGATGCTGCACTGTCACGGGTGATGCAGTCTCTGGGTGAGGGACTCCAGCTCCTGGCAGCTCCTGCCCCACCAGGTAGCTCATGCTGGGGTTCATTTGCCCCAGCTGGGCGGGGTTCTCTCATGACAGTTCAAGCCCAACTGTCTTCCGCAGTGTCTGCGGAAAGAGCAGCCTGCCCAACGGCAGACTTGGTCCTCTTTTGACTCTCATAAACAGCTCTAGTCACTCTCTCTCCTTCCGTATTTTCCAGAGGAGATCCAGGCACTGGTGTCTGTGCTTTCCAAATTCCAAGGGACACAGTCGTGTTCTTCAGGAACTCTTTCATCCCTCTCTGCTGTGTTCTCCCAGCAGCACTGGGGCAGCAGGACCTCCTCACCTGGCTTGAAGCAGGGACAAGAAAAAACCTCCCTCCAACTCTCACAAGGAGGGTAGGGAACACACAGGACACTCTGATGAGCCACTTTGAAGGAATCTTGACTCCTCGGCATCCTCAAACAAGCTCCAGCTGGAGGTGGGTGATGGGACAAGGCCATAGAACTGGTGTTGGGTCATCTCTTAGCAAATCCTACATGGATGGTCTAGAAGCTTCTTTAGAAAGAGTGATTTGTCTCCTTGGGCTCCTCAGGTGAAACTGCAAAAATAGGTAAAGTCCCACTTAATATTCTGTCAGAGTGAGAAGGAAACACCATACTGTAAACCATGCCTTTGGTCTATGGAGGAGTGGTTCTGAGCCATAGGCTTATGCCCCAAATCACGTTAATCTTCATGTACAGTTTGGGTTTTGAGCTGATCCATGGCCCACCCAGTGGCTAAGATATGACCTCATTGTAATACAACCACTTGTGACACATTTTGAAGTACATTTAGCACTGGCTGAATGCAATTACACAGAGCAAGCTGGAACTCAAAGGGCACATCCTGCCACAGGACCACTGGGAAGTGACAGCAGCAGAGGGATGAACTGGCTAGAGCAATCTGAAGCTCAAGAAGCTTTTTGAGCAGTGGAAGTTGTGTTACTCTATGGAGCAAAAAGATGACGCCTCATAGAGTAGAGTGGGCTTTACAGCCTCAAGTCATTGTCCTATGCCTACAGCAAGTCTCCCTGGGGTGCCCACGACAGGCCCATGGTCCTGCATGTATCATTTCAGCCCTGCTGGTATTCTTGTAACACATTCCATGACATCATCTTCAACGTAAAGGACAAAGAATTTGGTTAATGCTCCATGTCTGATTCTGGTCTCCACCATTCTGGTTACTAGAGTCTGTATAAGTGATGCACATAGATTACCAACCTTCAAGGAATTTGAATAATAAAATGCACACAGCCCTGAGATTATAGGGAGCATGGAAGGTGACTAAGGATCTTGCAGTGCCCGAGGATCATTATCATGAGCATCACTTGCTCTTGGACTGATAGCTGTAAGGAATGTTAGTTAATAAATTGCCCAGCTAAGAGAATAAACATTCGAGGAAGCTCAGGACCCTGAGAGGTAAGTTGGTTTGCCTCATGACAAGTACTGGGTGTGGCAAAACTTGCAGCTTCCATGCAGGTGTTTGGACTCCCATTCCTTGGCTCCTCCCTCTAGCTCAGGGAACATTGTGGAGAGAACCTTGAAGGGTAAGCTCATCACTGGCATGGAGATCACATGAGAAAAGGGAATAGACTTCAACAGGATAGTGCAGTGCTGCCATTCATCTCCTTTGCCAAGAAGCAAATTCTATCCAGGGAGCAGATGAAGGCGGAGACCTTCCCTTCCTCTCCATGGCCCAGAAAATGTCAACCAAAGGAAGAACATAGCCAAGCCTTCAGAATATTACTTTTTTCAACTAGAAAATACATTTTCACTGGCCAGTCATTATTTCATACATGACATCTGAAAGGAGGTATCTCACACTGGCTGCTTGAAGGGTAACCCATTTGGAAATCTGGGGAAAGCGCAGAGCAGAGCTGATTTATGGCGTCACCGCAGGCATTACCGCAAGCATCAGGACCAGGCTGGGGAAACGCCACAGTGTAGCCCTGAGGCTGCATTCCAGCCCGTGAACAAATCCTGTGGGTTGGGAATACTGCTGTGAACCCAGCATGCATGGACCGCCTGCCCGTGCAGAAACCTCTGACAACACTTTCCTGTGAGAGACCTGGGCTCTGGGGACAGCGGCTTCCTGTTGCGTCACCATGATGTGACCATGAGGGTGGGAACTGGGCCCAGGAAAACTTCCTCCTGGACTGGGTCAACCCTTGTGTAGAATACTGGCTCAGAGCTGAGTGCTTTTCCCTGAGATATCAGGGCCTCTGTCACCCTATCCAGAGGGGCCCCTCTGGCTGCTGCCTTGCTGGGATCTGTCTTAATGCACCCTTGAGACTCTAGAACTAGGAACCAACCAATAGCAGGACCGCTCCTGTCCCAAGCCAAAGGGGCCAGATTTAGAAAATTTGATGACTCAGGTGCATGGGAATTTGAGGGTCTCTCATGCTATCAACAAAGCAAACAAATAAAAAAATGAATAAAATGTCAATTACAACCGAAAATGTCAATGGGACTGTCTTTGAGCAGTAGAATCATGTTGATTTTTCCTCTTTTTACATTGTTGCATTTTCCAAGTTTTCTTTTTTTACTTTTTTTTTTTTGAAAAGTAGCTTTATTAAGGAAAAATTATTAGAATAAATGATAGCTTCAATTTAATGTTGCTCTCCAAGGGATCATAAATACTACTGGTAAGTAAATCCTTACCTCTTTGAACCCCAGGAGGTTGACTGCTGGGCCCTTTATTTCTCTGGGCCAGGACCCTCAGATACTGCCTGTCACCAAGACCTCAGTTGTTACCATGTCACAAAATCCACACATTTCCTAACAAAGGAATCAACTTTGCACAGTTTCCTCATAGTCACACAAGAAACAAAACAGCTTGTCTAATATAAGACCACTTTGCAATCTTATAAGGTCATCACACAATGCCTTATAAAGTAGAAACAATGACATAACGATAACGGCCATTTATTGAGCACTTACTGGGTGTCAGCAAGGTGTTCTACCTAGGTCTCTAATCCTCACAACAAGGATGAATGGGGGTGGTCTAGGGTTGGGTTTGCTCAGACCTCTGGATTTGGATCCCGGCTCAACCATTTTTGAACTCTGTTACTTGAGTGACTATGTAACCTCTTTCATCCTTGGTTTCCTCATCTGTAAAAAGATAATAATAATACTACCTACCTGATAAAGTTTTTATGAGGATTAAATGAGATACCTCTGGTAAAACACATAGCATGATACCTGGCTTAAACTAAGAATGCCATGTATGCTAGTTATTATTATCCTTATTTTACAGTGGGAGTGCGGTATAATGAAATGCATATATAATATGGTTCCTGCCCTTGTGGAATTTATTTTAATAATAAATAGATAGAACTCTAGCTAATTAGTGCCTATACCCCAAGTTTCCAGACCAAGTCACAGTTGAGTGTTCTCTTTTTGCTTAGCCACTGTGATTGGGAGCTTTGAAGGGACAGTGTTTGGAGGACAGTTAGATGGAGGACATCTGACAGTCTGTCCATGGCTGCATAGGCCACAACCCATGAGACCTGCAGGCTGTATCAGCTCAGGTTCTGGGGTCATCAATAAGTATTCCCTAAAATGGTAAAAGTTATCCCCAAAGACCACTGCCTAATGAGGACACCCTTCCAAGAAAATTCAAATGCCAAGGTAGATTTCTGATGGAGGAAAGTTCCAGTTCATAACATCTCTTTCCTCTTCTCTTGAGGGTTTATCTAGTTAAAACCAGAAAAGTCAGAGTCTCCCAATCTGAAGCCTCAGGAGTGAGGATAAAGAAAAGGGGAAGGAACAGAATTGCACTTGGAGCATTTCTCACATTGAGTTATTTCAGGATCTGGGTTGCTAGGTGTCCACATAAAATATCTTCATCAGAGAAGGAAGGAAGTTGAACACATTTTGCTCAAGACTTTTTTCAGCTGTTTATCAAACTTAGTGCCTTACAGAAAGAAAACAGAGGCAAAGACAGCCCTACTTGGATTTAATATCCAGAAGCACCCCAAAACAAAATTCCTTGGACAACCCTGTATAGTCTTGTTCTTACATCTGAGCTACGAGTCCACTCAACCTAAAGCAAGACCCTCTAGGTCACCGAGATGTCTGATTTGTTCTTTCACAGGCAGTGAGGAGGGATCCTTCTGGATTAGATATGTCCCATGAACAATTAAAGGGCTCTATCTCTGTGTCTCTTCTGACTTTCTACATTCTTCCTGGGTGATGTCATCCACTCTGTTGCCCTTACTTATCACATATGATATGTCTTGAAAACTACAGATACTATAGTCAAGGAAAAATTGTATAACCCATCACAAGGTCTCCCCTAAGCTCCAGATCCATTGGAACAGTTAGGAATTCTTTCAGTTGCAAGTTAACAACAAGAGTAAAATTCAATTTACAGTGGTGTGGCAGAGACTCTTACCTGTTGGCAAAATCCATCCTTCCATATATAGAAGCTGGTATGTGGTTTCCTAGTTAGCTGACATTTCTCAGTTTCCCTTGCAGTTAGAGGTGGCCATGTAACTCTGTTATTTTCAATGGAATGTGAGTGGAAGTGATGTGTGCCGTATATAGGCCTGGCCCACAAAACCTCGCCACCAGGTGTCTCTGTCCTCTTCCTCCCTTTGGCTAGGTGTGATTCCTTGCTCAGAGCCGCCCCCTAGAGGTCACATGTTGAAAACAGCAGAGCCGACATTAGCTTGTGTCCTTGGGGCTTCCACCACCACCCACCTGCAACATCCAGCTTCAACCACTCAAAAGCAAGGAATAAATGTCTATCATATTTGAGCCATTACTTTGGAAGTCTACTTATTACCTCATTATACCCTATCCTACCTAAAACAGAGACCTTAAAAGAGCAGAACATTTTAATCTTACTTAACAAAAAGTTCAAAGATAGTAGATGCTATCTGATATAGTATCTACCTATGATTCCAGTGTTCAAAGGTGCCACCAGGGACCAGGTGTCACTCCCTGCTCCACCGTCCTCTGTGTATTGGCTTTGTTCTCACGCTCTTCTCTCATGTCACAAGATGGTGGCTGCAAGGAGACATGTTGGATATGGGGTTATTTCCCCAGGTGGTGTGTCTTTTTTTTCATCCAGGGCAGCCCCTCATTATGTTCGATTAGCCGGAATAAATGAGTCACTTGCCCACAATTTGACAAAGTGGCCAAAGGGAATCAGATTGGCACAACTGGTTTAAACCAGTCATAATACACCCATAGAGGTTGGGCCTATACCTTTCTAATATCAAAGGATCTCTGCCTGTAAAATAAATTGGGGTTCTAGCAGGATGAAAAAGGGATGTAGGGATGATTGTTATGGAAGCACAGATTGGTGTCTGCCACACTCGTGTACCCAACTGTTTGCTGATATTTCCACCTATTTGGCACTCCGGGAATCATTTTTACCACCTTTATTTCTCTCACTTCCATATCCAATTTTAGTTTCTAAGTATCCCCCAGTCCTGCCCTTTTTCTCTGTTCTCTGCTATAGCTATCTCTAGTCTACCCTTCTGTTCTATTTCATGGTCACTGGAGGGATCCTACAGAAACTCAAATCTGACCTCAACACTCCACTGCTTAAATGCTCCAGTGACTGCCTGCTGGCTGCAGAGTAAACTCCTGTGTGTGAGCGCTAAAGCTCTTCATGCTAGGATTTCTGCTAACCAGCAATATGTAAGACACACACCCTCCCTTTATGCCTCTCTCTCCTGTGCCCAAAATACACTTCCCCTTCCTTTTCGTTGTCCAACCTGAAACCTTCATTCAGTCTCTTCAGAATCACTCTTTCCCTGCCTCCTCCCCAGGACTGACAATGGCCCTCCTTGCTCCCATCTGTGCCCACAAGCTTGTCATGCTCCGCTAGTGCCCATGTCCTCAGCGACTCCAGTTCCTTGCCCATGTGTCTCTCTCCCCGACTACCCTGTGACCTGCCTGAGGACAGGGCCATATCTTATTCGCCCAGTAACTGGCACAAAGTCAACACTTTTGCAAACAGATGGAATAAAATCCTAAATCGGCACAATGCAAATGATTTGAAATGAGTCTTTTAAAGCCTTTTACCTCTGGGACTACCATACAATTTCATCAGTATGTTTCTTCAGGTTTTGCAAATAAATACTCCTCTTCATAGTGTACCCTGTTAGAAGATTAATTTTTTGTTAAGTAGGATTTCCAGATACCCACAGTGAGTTACCAACAGAGTACTAAAGTGAAAATGTATTCCTGGGATGAATGAGGAAGGAATTATGACAATATTATTGTTTCATAATGGCAATGATAGCAGTTGATTGTTGGGCACTTACACTGTGACAGCACTTTGCACATATTTTAGAATTTAATCCTGGGGAAGGGGGTGTGGGGGAGGGATGGATTGGGAGTTTGGGATTAGCAGATGCAAACTATTATATATAGAATGGATAAACAACAAGGTCCTACAGGGTACCATATTCAATATCCTGTAATAAACCATAATGGAAAAGGATGCAAAAAAGATATATGTATAACTGAATCACTTTGTTATACAGCAGAAGCTAATACAATGTTGTAAATCAACTATACTTCAATAAAATAAATTTCTAAGAAAGACTAGGAAAAAATTTAATCCTCACTATAGCCTCATGAAGTAAGTGCTCTTACTATCCTCATTCCACAGAGAGAAAACCGAGGCTCGAGAGTGTAAGAGTTTGCTTGGATTCACACAGCCGGGAAAAAAACAGAACCAAGACAGAAACCCAGTTCTTCTGATTCCAAAGCCTGCTTTTTTAAACTAATCTACTGACCTCCCTTTAACTTCATCTATTGGGAAATGGTGAGAGTGTCTCAAGCATGTGAAAAGAGAGAGACAGAGGGAGATTTTTCTGGAAGTTCAGTCTGAGAATTAGATGTATTCTCCATAATGGAAAATCCCAGCGAGATTGAATGGTGATGGGCAGATATGTGGAGAGTCACTCTGGGGATGGGCTGCTTCCATCCCAGAACTCCTCTGCCTGGAATTTCAAGGACTCCTTGAGGGAGGCGGGAATGTTAGCTCAGTGCTTGCCTAGCTGAATGTGCATATCGATGACCTGAGGTGGGATCTTGCTGAAATGCAGACTGAGGACCCCAGCGGTACATCAGCATCCTGCCTCTCACTGCTGAAGATGTTCATCTCTTTGAGCCACTGGCGGGCCCACCAGCCCACCCCACTGTGCCTCCAGGGCAACCCCACCCTCCAATGGCCAGCCTCTGTGGAAGCTCAGCAATTCCCAGTACTCTGTGCCTGACGGGACCAGGGACCACTGCTTCATGGGGAGGCTTAGTTTTATCCAAATCTCTCTCCCTGTAGAAAACAAAAATCTACTTAAAAAGAAGTTAAATATCCATCTAAACATCTGTCACAGCCATCCTGTGAAATTAGTAAGAGAATTGATTAGCCCATCAACCTCTAATGTTACCTTTTTGCTTCACACTTGCATGACCTAAGAAAGTCTCCTGAAATAAGGCTGGGAGATGTTTCAGAAGCTGAAAGGCAGCAGAGTGTGGCTGGGGCAGCGGGGGCGGCACTGGGCAGGATGGGCTGCGCTCGCGCCGCGGTTCAGGGCTCACCTGCCAGGTGAGGCTGCCCCCCTTCCCCACTGGACCCTTGGCCTGTGTCCCCTCTGAAGGAGCCATCCGTTCCCAGGCTTGGGAAGAGAACAAGAGGCGGGTAGCCTCCAGTTACCCTTAGTTAGCAAATGCCACTCATTCCCAGACGCACCTTTCTCTAAATGGAGCAAAGGACACACCGTGTCCTCAGTGACTTACCGTTGACTGACACCATTTTTTTCCACAGCGGGGCTCTTCTTGCTATGTGGTTCCTGCAATATCCTCTCCTCCCACACATTTTTTCCCCCTCAAAAAAAGTTTCTATTTTCTTCCTTGAAACCTTTTTCCTGGTTCCTTCCTTCCTTCGTTCCTTTGTTCCTTCGTTCCTTCCTTCCTTCCTCTCTTACTTTCCAGCCATCCTTTCTCTAATGAGGTCAAAGACAGCCATCTGGTCACAGGTGACCTGTAGAGTATTTGGCTTAATTGGAGGACATGGAATTCAAACATCCAGAAATCACAGGGGTTTCCGGGGTGGGGGGCTTGGGGAGATAAATACTGAATGAGTTGCAGCAAAGGAATGGAGGAGGAAAAGGTATATTTATTGAGTACTGACCATGCACTAGCCACAGTGCTAGTTGTTTTCACATAGTCTTTTTCACTAACTCTGTACAGCAAGTCTGCCAGGCAGGCAGGTTGGGACTATTATCCCATTTCACAGGAGGAGAAACTGAGGCTTAAGGAGTTAGAGAGACTTCCCAAGCTTACACACCTGGTCAGGGACAAAGCTAGAATTCAAACCCAGGTATTCCAGAAAGACTGCCCAGGTTCTGTCCACTGCACCAAGCTGTAATTCTAGACCCTGACACTTCTTAATTATGAAACTTCAACTTTCCCTCTTTAACGGAGAAGGAAATAGAGACCGCAGGAGGCTTGGGAACCTGCTATGGTGTGTGCTGACTGGCTGCACCCTTTACTTCACTGACAATAACTTCACGTGGCTCGTGTTTGGCATATAAATGTGTTCCTGAGCGTTTCTCAACCTCATGGTGACACCAGCATCACACATCCTCTCTAAGTCTCAGTCTCCTAGTCTATAAAATAGAGGCAATAATAGTACCTACCTCACAGGAGTTGATAAGAAACATTCTGCACAGTATGTGATTCATAATAAACACTTAATTGCTATTACCTATTAGAATTGTTGTTGCTGCTGCTGTTATAATCAGTGCTGCTGTCATTATCATTGGTGCTCAAGATAAAATTCAATACCAGTGTGCTGCAACCATGTATTCAACAGCGACTGAAGGCCTAGCTCAGTGACAGGCGATGTTCTATGTATAAGTGACTGAGAGGCAGTCCTGCCTGTCATGGAGCTGACATCCTAGTCAGGGGGAGACTCAACACATAAAGAAACGGGGTGATTTCAGGCCCTGGAAAGCACTCTGAAGGAACTAAAACAAGAAAATGGGATGGAGTGACTGAGGCGTGGTGTGGGGAAGTCTGCTTCCGCTTGGGAGTCAGGGAAAGCATTTCCAAGAAGTACATATGAGCTGAGCCCTGAAAGATGAGAAGAAGCCCGTCAAGCAAAGATGTGGGGAAGGGCAGGCTGGGCAGAGGGAACAGCCAGTGCAAGGTCCTGAAGTGGGAATGAGCTCAGCATGTCAAATATGCTTTCTTGATTCCAGAAACCTTCTTACACCAAGTAGGGAGTATTTATAGCCATTACAAGTACAGACAGACACTGGAGCCAAGCCTGCCTGGTTTCATATCCAGACTGTGACCTTGGAAAAATCACCCAATCTCTCTATACCTCGGTTTCCTGATTTGAAAATTGCGAAAACAATAGTGAATATGAATTTAGTTCGACATGAAGACACTTACAACAGTTCTTGGCACATGATAAGCAGTTAATAGGGAAAGCTATTGATATTATTATTATGAGTCCTTAATACATACACAGCACTTGAACAGTTCCTAAAAATAATCAGCAGTTAACAAGTGTTAGCTGTTGTTATTGGTGCCTGGCACCTAGTGAGCTTTCAATAATATGTGCACTGCATAGGGTTTCTCATGGTTCCCTTCTATCTAGATCAAGTGTAGAGGAAGGACTCTCCATATCATTTTATGATTTCATTTAAAAATGCATCAGTATAATCTCCATGGTCAAGGTGACTTTTGCCTATCAACATGTCTGCCTTATTGAATGGAAATGATGCTTTAAAAAATAAAAGAAAGAAAATCCACAGTTACAAAATTGGGAGCACTTTTTTTGGAACTGATCAGTTTTTTTGCCAAATGATTTAACTACTGTTTCCTCGCTGACTTGCAAAGTGTGGTGCATAATATTTCTATTGCCTTCATCATTTCCTGAAGACGCTCATTCCCTTTAGGAGGTGAGATGCTGCTGTGAAAGGGTCAGTTCAAATTCTGCCACCATGGAGCTTGGGTTGGTTTCAATGATTTCCCATCAATGTTTTTCTGGCTTCCATGTTATTACCTATGGGCTATTGGCCCTGGAAACACCATAACTCACAGCTGACATGGTTTTGATTCCGTGCCAATTGGAAAGTACAAATTCCCCCACACAACTGTCAAGAACTGGGTTTTATGACCCCAAACCAAGAGGTCCTGGCTGGACCATGATGGTGCAGGTCTGTTGTAGCAGGAGTCCCTGGTGGTGTTTCTCTGCTTGGGGGACCTTTCCTAGCGGTGGAGCCACCAGGCCTGGGCACTGGCCCTCCTTGGGCAGCCTCCCATTCCAATTTGTTTAGCCCTTCATAGAGAAACTGATTTTACAGATTCTCTATTTAGGACATCAAGATAGGTTGCCATGGAAAAATGACATCTTCTAATTAAAAACACAGAGAGGTCACAAGTTTCCCAGAACAACTAGGGCACAGATCCTAAGAGGAAAGAAATGAAACATCTGAAAAAAAAAAAAGTCAAACAAACCTCCAGAGCTGCGTCAGCCTGTAACTTTCCAAACCTGAATGAAATGCCTTGTGTAGACAGAACATGCTGAGTGGATAGTGTAAATTCACCCCAGTGGATGTCGATTTTGGCCGGCAAGGGCTCAGTTGGGCAACAGATCAGAGACGCTTAGGGAATACTGACCGAGGACAATTATTCAGGGCTGTCCTTGAAACTGTGGACATCTTAATTTGCCTCCTCAGGGCAGGAAGGGTACATGGAAGGGAAGAGGGGAGGACTCAATAGGCTGCTCTTTTTTTTTTTTTTTTTAACATCTTTATTGGAGTACAATTGCTTTACAATGCTGTGTTAGTTTCTGCTTTATAACAAAGTGAATCAGCTATACATATACCTATATCCCCATATCCCCTCCCTCTTGCGTCTCCCTCCCACCCTCCCTATCCCACCCCTCTAGGTGGTCACAAAGCACCGAGCTGATCTCCCTGTGCTATGCGGCTGCTTCCCACTAGCTATCTATTTTACATTTGGTAGTGTATATATGTCCATGCCACTCTCTCACTTCGTCCCAGCTTACCCTTCCCCCTCCCCGTGTCCTCAAGTCCATTCTCTACATCTGCGTCTTTATTCCTGTCTTGCCCCTAGTAGGCTGCTCTTGCAGGGGAGAACACTCCCTCCACTCTCTGTCAATTTCCCTTCCTTGTAGCTTACTCTGGACGAGTATCGAGAACAGCACCTGTAACATGTGTTGTGCTAACTGCTGTCTCCCACACTGGACTGTAGTTTTCTCCAGGACTGGCATGATGTTATATTTATTTCCGGATTGCCAGTGCCCAGTATAATGTTTGGCACATAGAACATGTACAGTAAATCCTTGTTGAGTGAATTTTAATAAAAAATAATAACAGTTGTCATTTACTGAGCACACTGGGCATTGGGATATTATTAACCTTCTTTTACAGTAAGCAAACTGCAATTTGAGGAGGCAAAGTAACTCACATAAATCCACCCTGCTAAGAAGTGACAGAGCCTGGATTTAAACCTGACACTGTCTGACTCCAAAGCTCAGGAAGAAGTGAATCCTCATGGGGCTGATTTTCTCTCACTCAGAGATTGATGAACCAACATGTGGTTGGAGGGGCTTTTTGCTCTGGTTCCTTCTCCCTCTAGCTGACTGCTGTCGGTACTCTCTAGGCTCCAATAAGTCCTGTACTAGAGTAAGCGAGGGTAGAAAACCCCTGCACTTCAGTCTGGCTGTTTGACCAAGGCCGCTGTGAGAAGAGAAGTCCACAAAAGCAGTGGGTGAGGACTAGGGGTTCCCGGTTCCTTTCTCTTCTCTCTTTCCGCCCATCCCTTGTTAGTGGTCCCCACGTGGGGCAGAGGGGAAACCAGTTGGGTTGACACACTCTTCACCACTGGACAGGTAGGTGTCCTTAGTGTGGATAGAATTTGGAATGAAACCCCATCAACAGTGAGTTGAATGGAGCAGGTTCTCATGGTGTTAGCCAACGCCACCACGTTGCACAATTTTATGGACGCCACGGGCATAGAATATCATGTGAATAGCACCCCTGAGGTCTGCGTAAGAATGTTTTGGATATAATTTTTCAACTTTCAAGTATAGTTTGCATTATACATTAGATGCAGTGGATCATGATAACAGCATTAGTAGCCTTTAATAGTTTAAAAAGGACTTTTGCACACATGACTTCATTATTAGCCTGTGAGGTGGGTAATGCTATTAACCCCCTTTAGGGATGATGGAACTAAGCTTTGAGGCCTGAAGCACTTTCCCTCTCTCAGTCCTAGTCAAAGAATTGCCCACAGACAGGAGGTACCTACAGAACCTGGAAGCTTGTTAGAAGTGCATATGCTCGGGCCCCATCCCAGAAATACTGCATCAGGATGGTTGGGCCCAAGAATCTGAGTTTTAACAGCTCTCCAGGTGGTTCTGTGCATAATACAGTTTCAGAAACTCTGCCCTAGACACAGAATAAGTGATATTCTCTCCCACCCTGTTCTGCCATGCTGGAGGTGCTGGCAAAAGTACAGAACAAGCCAAAACCTTGAGTACAAATCACAGGGTAACTTTTATTTGTTGAGAGAACGTGGACCAGCGTTTAACCTCTCTGAGGTTCAGTTACTTCTTCTATAAAATAGGCATACTGCCTACCTAACTTTACTGGGCAGTTGTGAAAATCAAATACATAAATGTAAGTTACAGTACCTTAAAAACTGTTAAATACCAACTACTAAAAAATTTGTAGTTTACTATTATTGTACCCACAATAATCATTGTATTATTATATTTTAAACATAGAAAAACTAAGGACTAATGGGTAAACTGAGGTTTAAAATATATAATAATTCCCAGAAGGTTCCCATTACATAATCCTATTCTGTACATATAAAATTAATTTCACGGAAGAGAAAATGAAGGCCCACTGAGGGAACCCAAGCTGGTGAACAATGACACGAATCATCGCTATAATGCCTTGCGTATGAAGAGGTGCCGCACTGTCTACCCACGGGGACCCAGCTTGGTAGAATGGAAAGAAGATGGGAAGCAGCCTCAGAATACCTGCATCTGCACCCAGGCTCCGCCACTCACAGGTTGCTTGATCTCAGACAAGTCACTTCACCTCTAAGAGCCGTGTTCCTCCCACGTAAGCTTGAAATCATCATTGTAACTACGTTATAATAACAATGATTTATTTGATGTGAGGCTCAGCTGCAAGGATGTCTGTGAAAATGCTCTGCAAACTGCAATTCACTGTACAAACATTAATTGTTCTTGATGCTGTTGCTGTTTACAGTGGGAGAGACGAAATGGCGCTGAAGAGAGAAAACAGTGGCTCCGAGAGGAATCTTTGAGGCCTGGTAGGAGGAAGGCTGGGAAGGGAGAAAGACCAGAAAAAAGGTGGCAGGGGTGGGGGAGGATTTTTAGCTCCCTAGACACCGAGCAGCAAAGGAGGACAGCTCTCGTAGGGGAGCCTGGGGAAGCCCGGAGCCTGAGAGCAGCAGGTGCCGCTCCACAGACACAGAATTCCAGGGGGGGCCACGGCCACCCACGGGCAGAGCATCAGACCATCAGAACTGGGAGCAGCCGGCCAAGGGGTCCAGCTCAGGGCCCATCACAGGCCTGGCCCAGCTGCCCGGGACTCACATTAACAATGGCCTGAAATGTAGACTTCTGATACTTTTTCCTGACAACTTTATAGAGTCACAGAGAAACTGACAGAACGAGCCTTAAGTGTGTCTCATCGTTAGGCTGTGCCTATCTCTAGTGCACTAGGAATTTCCTTTTTATAAATCCTTTGATCATATTGCGGATATTGGAATTACATTTTTTAATAAAAATATTGACTTGTTACTTATAAAATGTTTAAAATAGACCATACTTTTTAGGAATGTTTGGGGCTGTCTTCATTTTTCAGTATATCAGGAGCCTCTGAGGAGCTCCAGTCAGGGTTAGCAGATCTAGAAATCCCCTGCAACATGTGACATACCTGGAAACTCTCACGTGTACATAGATATGCTTGTGTGTTACCTGAATCTTCCTACAAGAACTCTTTGTGTTTGCATAATCTAATTTAAAAAATGTACAGGGGGCTTCCCTGGTGGCGCAGTGGTTAAGAATCTGCCTGCCAATGCAGGGGACACGGATTCGAGCCCTGGTCTGGGAAGATCCCACATGCCGCAGAGCAGCTAAGCCCGTGTGCCACAACGACTGAAACCCACGTGCCGAGAGCTCATGCTCTGCAACAAGAGAAGCCACTGCAGTGAGAAGCCCACACAATGCAGTGAAGAGTAGCCCCCGCTCACTGCAACTAGAGAAAGCCCGCACGCAGCAGCAAAGACCCAACTCAACCATAAATAAATAAATAAATAAATTGATTTTAAAAAAATGTACAAAGTGTTTCTCCCTGCTTCACAACTTTATAAGTAAAGCAGATATATTTATCCTCATTGTTCTTATTCTCTATGGTGATGTAACAAACGCTCCCGAACCAAGTAGGATAAAAAAACAACAAATTCACTTTGTGAGTGCATTTTGTGCATCTCTTCCATCTGTCCTGGGAAGAGACAGCTCAGCTCAGCTCCACTCAGCATGGGCTGTCGTGGCTCAAACCTGGGAACTAGAGTCACCTGGAGACTTGCTCACTTGCCCACTTGTCTGGGGCCCAGGCCGGGAAGATTCAAACTGGGGGCTGGGACAGTTGGGGCTCCTCCATCTTTCTCATGTGGTCAGTTACTGATTGTAATAGAAGATACAGAGCATCTAAAAAGGCTGCTCATACAATAGATGCTCAGTAAATGACAAATACATGTTTTTGAATGTAACCCCCTAGAGAAAAAAAAAAAACATTGTAAAGTTATTGTTAACACCTTGGTGGAAAGTCAGGGAGAAGACTTGTGGTATGGTCTGATATCTGAAGGTATGAGTGGTATTTAGCTATAGGTTGTTACCAAAATAGCTCGTTCATTTTCTATTTTTGATTATGAGCACTGCTCATGGTTTTATTGCAGAAAACAGAAATGGACAAGGACACAGAGCTGATCACCTCAAATGCCCGGTCAAGGATTCTTAACTCCCAAAACACATCCTTGGTGAAATGGGCAATGAGTAGATGCACATGTCTATGTCTGTGTGGGTTTTGTTTCCAAATTAGCTTGCTTTCCAACTCAAGCCAGGTTTTCTAAAACTCACTGTAGCTCACCCCCCTATGTGACCCAAGATTTAGCTGCTAGGAATGAGGTGGCACAAAGTCAAGTGGTTTGGTAAAGAGCAGAAAATGAGAAAGCTGCTCTCAGAGGCATTATCCCCCTCTGCTTTCTAAAAAGCCAGACACACTTTAATTGGGTTTATATCTCTCAAAGCCGACACAGTTGTACTAACCTCTAACAGAAAGAGTTATAATGTAAAATTCACAAAGGATGCTTGTCTCGCTCAGATTTTTAAGTTCCGTGACTAATCAGGATGAGGGCTAGATGCATGCAAGTTCTTTTAGAATGCTGATCTATACTTTGGCAAGTGTGGAAAATGCCATTCATCTTCACTTAATGAGAAGGGATCCTGTTTGAAGTCTAAAACCCCAACCTTCTGACCAGAACATAGCCTATCCAGTGATCCTTAACTGTGCAGCCGTGGTAAATTCCTT
Source organism: Balaenoptera physalus (assembly GCF_965194825.1). NCBI lineage: Eukaryota > Metazoa > Chordata > Mammalia > Artiodactyla > Balaenopteridae > Balaenoptera > Balaenoptera physalus. The sequence continues at coordinate 94,714,543 of NC_138882.1, read as the reverse complement.
GTGGCTCTCCTGGTAAAAGTAGCTTCAGTAGTTCAGTCTTTCTCTCTGAGAAAGACACATTCAAAGGTTTGGATAATAGTATGAACAATGCTGCTTTTTTTTCTTCCTGCAATTTCTTTCAAATAAATGGAGTTTAGGTTCTTGGTCAAGTGTTGCTGGCCCTGGAGGTATGGTCATAATAATAATAATAACAGTTAACACTTACCTAACACAATGTGCTAGACACTAGTATTTTATACATATTATCTCAGTTAATCCTCTCAATAACACTCTAAGGTAGGTACTATTATTATCCCAGTTTTGCAGATGAGGAAATTGAGGTCTAGAGTAATTTGCCCAAGGTCACATAGCTGATAAAAAGTGGAGCTAAAATCTAAGGCAAGGTGGTTTGGCTCCAGAATCAATGCTCACCAGGGACAGAGTCCTACTGAGCAAGATTAATGATTTTTTGCGAGGTAATGTTTTTATGTCTGTTGCTTTCTGCTTTTGGTGCATTTAGGGGTGTGAAAAGAGGAAAAGTGTTTGCAAAGCTCCAAAGGGCCTGTCAATTACATGGTACTACCTTCTCTGTGGAAGTGTGGATGGGCACATGACCCAGTTGGCCAATCAGAGGACCTTACCTAGGGGATTCACTGACTGGTTGGGGGTGGGCACTGATCAAGAATGACCAATCAGAATTCAGAAATATGCGGGGATTCTAGAAGGAAAGATCTCCCTCCTGAGATCAAAGGTGCTTAGAGCCCTGTAAAGTCTTGAGCCACCAAGGGCTGTTTTGATCATCAGGAGGGGGATCATTCCTGAGAATAAAGTCAATACAGAGAAAACCTGACCTGAGTGATGGGTGGGGAAAGGTGAAATTGATGACACTCTTCATCCAGCTGGGCCGGGATGTCAGTCACCCCCACCTATGCTCTCTGACCTTCCAGTTACAGGAGCCAGTACATTCCTGATTTTGCTTAAGCCACTTGGAACTGGGTCTGTCACTTTGCAATAAAGGACTACAGTGATTTTTTTTTTAAACCAAAAACATTTAAGGGAGCTGTAGTGGGCAGAGCTGAGCTAGGATCACCAGGCATAAGTTACAGGGAAGCAGATTTAGTTTAGCGTAAGTCTGTATTCAGTGACTAACATGTCATTAAATGCTTAAAAACAAACAAAAAAAACACAAAAACTTGTTGAATGAAAAACTGAAAATATGTTTCTAGGTCTGACCAGACTGTGGGCAGTGGTTATAGTTATAGTAATAACTCAAATTTCACTGGCCTGTTGTATCCACATACATAGCTCAGATCCTGTAGTCCCCCATAATTATTTCCAAGTGGCTCTGGTGGCAGCAGACAATGCCCTCTGGGCCTGGCTGCTAAGTCCACTGGGCCCTCCTGTCTAAAGCGATGGAACCTGCAGGACCAACACTGGTAAATGGTGAGGGGGAGGGGAAGACCGTGCCTTCTCCCTTCCCAGTGGAACTCTGTGAGTCGTGCTGCTCCTGCCCCAAGTCCTACAGGGTTTTAAATCCAACTGTTTGTTTTGGTTCTACTTTCAGCTTTTCTGCTCTTCCTGGAACTCAGACATTAATCTTACGGAGGCTGGACTGGAAGATAGATGTGAGTGACAGACATTGAGTTATTCTCTCAAATGCTCTTCAGTGCCAAGATCAGTGCTTTTTTGCTAGGTAACGTTTTTATGTCTCTTTCTTTCTGCCTTTGGTGTGGGTTGTCCCAAGGGACTTCAAGTGTCTCGGCAAGTAGACTTCTGACGGCCAACTTCATGGTCACTGAACGTGCCCACACTTGTGTGGTCTCACATGTATTACACATTAATTAGACATAAGGTTGAAAGACAGGGATGAAGCGCAGACGGTCTAGAAGACTGCAAGATAGGCCCCTAGAGGACCTGACAGGGACTGAAAGTGACTTTCGACCAAGAGAAGAGAAGAGTGAGAGTAGAGGGGGAAAAAAAACCAAAATGATTCCTTCCAGTGACAAGGACTTCGCTTCTACCCTCTTCACTATTTCTGGCAACATCAGAACAGGTTTCCACAGCTCTCTTGCTTCTTTAATAGTGGGCTCGACAGACATTAGTTACTGCCCATTAAACGATCATTTTTTTTAAGCTAAAAATAAACATTCTCATACATATATGAAATGAACACATGTCAAAGAGTTTTTAATTCGTTAAAGAGGGAACCAATAAGATGTAACAACAGAATTAAAGGAGACTTCAAAAAGGGCACTCATAGATAGACCATGAAGAATATGAAATGAATTTACAAATAACTTCAAAATTGGTCCATATTCACAGAGCAGTAGTCGAGTGCATCTCCAGGAGACACAATTTAAATTTCTTTGGACAAGAATTATTTGTGGAATGCTATCAGTATTCTACAACTTGCATAGTTTTAAAAGAAGCTTAAGGACAATGAAAGGTGGAGATGATTTGGAAGAGTGCCCTAGACAGGACAAGTTGTCATTATTTTTGCACATTTCAAAGTCTTTCTCTCTTCCTGCCATGCCCCATTGGTTGGGGACCTCCAGCAGACAGAATGCAAGGAAATCAGGATCAAGAGCCAGTTCTGGGGAAGAAGAGCCACTGTGCAAGTCTGACCAGTGGGAGATGGAAAGGAATATCGTTGCTTCCCAGATGGAAGGAATAAAGAGCTGTCCTGGGAAATGCTGGGAGAACTCCATAGGAGCCAATTGAGAAAGGAATTAAGATTTAGTGGCTGCAGGTAAGGTGAATGATTTTTGTACACTGATCACCCAGTAGCTTTGTAAGGTGGTAGAAAGGATCAATTAGACCTGGGTTTTCTGACTGTTTGACAGAGCCTTAGGTCTCCATGTTGGGGTAAGGAGATGACCCAAAGGGATGGGGATCAGGACCTTCCAGCCCTTCCACTAAAGCAGCCCTACTTTCATCTATTTTATATGCTTGAGGATTGTATAAGATTTCACTTGAATAAAGGATTAAAAATTAAGTTAAAAAACAGTGAAATGTATGTGAAAATAAAGATCTGGGTAAATAGTTGATACTCTTTTGTTTTATATTATGAGATTGTGTATTACACTGTAATATTTTATATTTATATTAAATAATATGAAACAAACTGGAGCTAGTTTCCCAGTCATCCCTATCTCCTACGATACTGAAAGAATACTAAGCTCAGGGCTAAGACTGTATTTGTCATCCTTATAACAAAGCTCCTCTACTCTTCATTAAACTCACATCTTTTTTTTGGTTGTGCCACACGGCATGTGTGATCTTAGTTTCCCAACCAAGGATTGAACCCGTGCCCCCTGCATTGGAAGCACAGAGTCTTAACGACTAGCCCTCCAGGGAAGTCCCCTAAACTCACATTCTTATAAACAAATAAAAATCAGTTTTTAACAAGGTTAACACCCAAAGTAAATAACTACCCTCTCCCTATCTTACAAACTATCAATCAACCATCTTTCCCATTATGGCCGTTGTTCATTCTCACCACACCCCACCTGGATAATTAAGTCCTGGTGTCTTGGGTGGCATTAATCTCTAAAATTTTGCCAAAATAAATTCTAATTTCAGAGATGATGGGATCTTATTTGCTCTTTTTGTGATTTCCCAAGTCTAATTCTTCAGTAGACAAGCATATTTCATGGATTCCTACAACCTGAAAATGAAGAAAACCTTTCTAGTTATGACTTAAATCCAGAATCAATAAAAGGAAATAGCGATACATTCAATGATTTCAAAAGGAAAAATAATTTTTTGCTTGGCAAAACAGTACTCCTAGATATTGGAAAATGAAAAGGATCAACTGCTCAGTAGAAAAATGAGCCAAAGACATGAACAGACAGGACTCATAAAAGGAAATAAAAATGGTCTTTCAGCATATTAAAGTTACTCAAGCACATTCATAATTAAAGAAATGCTAAATAATAGTACACCAGGATACCATTTCTCACCTATCAAATTGGCAAAAAATCCAAAAGTTTGATGACATCTTCTGATGACAAGCCTGTGGGGAACCAGTATCCCCTTCCTTGCTCTTAGGAAAGCAATAGCATAGCCCCTATGGAAGGGAATTGGCAACATCAAGCAAAATTACAGATGCACTGATCCTTGGACCTGGCAGTTCTAGTTCTAGGAATCTATCCTAAAGATACAGTAATACAAAATAATACATGCACAAAGTAATTGACTGTGACCTTATTTGAAATAAAAAGATTTGAATCAGCCTGAATCTCCATTCTCAGGGGACTGATTAAATAAACTATGGTAAACCCACACAGTGGAGTACATGCAGCCATGGTAAAGATGAGGAATAATTCTAGTAGTTTTGTGGTGTGATCTTCAGGATATACTGTTAAGTGAAAAAAGCAAGATGCAGAAAAATACAAATAATATTCTACTATTTGTGTAAAAAGAGTTGAGTAGGGCTTCCCTGGTGGCGCAGTGGTTGGGAGTCTGCCTGCCAGTGCAGGGGACACGGGTTCGAGCCCTGGTGTGGGAGGATCCCACATGACGCGGAGCAGGTGGGCCCGTGAGCCACAACTGCTGAGCCTGCGCGTCTGGAGCCTGTGCTCCGCAACAAGAGAGGCCGCGATGGTGAGAGACCCGCGCACCGCGATGAAGAGTGGCCCCCGCTTGCCGCAACTAGAGAAAGCCCTCGCACAGAAATGAAGACCCAACACAACTAAAATAAATAAATAATTTAAAAAAAAAAATTAAAAAAAAAAAAAAGAGTTGAGTATAAACAAACATACATATTTGTTTACATTTGTAAAAAGAAGTACTGGAAGCATAAATCGAAGTCTAATAAACACAGTAAACCATGGGATGGGAGGGAATGTGGTAAAGGGACAGGAAGGCAGCAAGATTCACCCGAGTGCACCTTGAGCATTCATTTACCGTACATTTACTCTATACAGTTTATTTACTAGACAAGCTTAGTGTGATTTTTTCTAAGGACAAAACTGAAAAATAAAATGAGCATAACAACAGCAACAAAAAACTTCAAAGAAATCTTAGGCTTTATTTTTAGTTATTCCCTATTGTTAGAAGTGACGTTAGCATTGGCATTTTGAAGCTATTTTCTGTTTTCTAAGATAGTTTTACAGTGTAAGATTTATATGGTAAGATAGTATAAGAGAAAAGACATAAAAGTGTAAAATCAAAGATATTAGATAAAATTCCATAATATTTAAATTTGAATTATAAACATTAGTATAAACATAGACTTCTATAGATACACCTATACATACTGCTTTTTTTTTTTTTTTTTTAGGAATCTAAAGCTTTTTCTTTGCTTTGTCCACTAACAAACCCTGGAAGCAACATCAGCCCTGTAGAAATGAACATCCTTAGTGTCCAGATTTGGTTTCTAAATATCATTCTCCATGAAAAGGCCTTGGAGTTCCTAAGAGAAATGGCTAATTCCAGGAGTGGGGTAGGGAATGTATAATATGAGCTTGACACATCTTGTCAGAAAGCAACAAAGCTATCAAAGGTTGATGGTGTACTATCAAAAGGACACAGAAGCCAGCTTGAAGGGGCTCCCATGAGCCAAAGTTGGGACAATCTGTGTATCAAAAGAATTGATTGAGACACATTGACTATTTTTTTTTTTAATAGTTAAAAACGAGAAAGCCTCACACTCACCTCTCAGAAAAAAATCTTAATTTGTCACCATTCAAGACATCTACTAAACTGGTTTCTTACTCTGAATATTGATAATAGTGTAGGCAGAATTAAACATTTATTTTCTTTTCCTATAGGAGCTCTATTTTAGGTTGTGACAAATTGTATTTTCCAAGGATGGCCACAATATCTTGCATCCCACGTGCTCTTCTACAATGTGATCATCCCACCTTCCCATCAAGAGGTGATGTCTATGTCCTCTCCCCTTAAATCTGGGCAAGCTTGTGACTGCTTTGACTAATAGATTGTGTTGAAGAGATGCTTTGTAATTTCTGAGGATATGTCATAAAAGGCAATTCAGCTTCTGCCATGTCTGCTGGAACATTCATTCTGGAGCCCTGATCATCTAAGTAAAACAGTTAAATTTCCCTGAGTCCACCATGCTGTGAGGAAGCCCAAGCCACACAGATAGTCCATATGAAGGAACTCTGGTTAATAGTCCCAGCTGAGCTCAGGGTTCAAGTCATTCTGGCCCAAGAGCAACTTATGAGTGAAGTTGCTTCCAGATCATTCAAACATTCAGTTGCTGAGTTATCTCAGCCTGCACGTCTTTCCAGTTGAGGCTCAGACAGTACAGAACAGAGACGTGTCATCTCCACTGTGCCCTGCCTGAATTCCTCATCCACAGAATCCACAAACAAAATAAAATTTTTGTTTTACACTGCTCTCTGGGAGGTTTGCTACACACTGATATTAACTGGAATGCAGGGTCACTAAATAGCCCTAGTTAATAAAGGGAAGCTCTTGTTTACAGAAGTCCCATTAATAAATTAGAAAAAAAAAGTCTCAAAAAAATTCCAGTGAATAAACATAAAGTGATGAAAATAGAAATTGACATTTTGCAACTCCTAGTGAGATGTTCAACTTAGGTGATGTTCAGCTATGGATGCTAAAATCATTAGGGTAAAAATTGAAGGGAAACTGGATATTTGCAGGATGCTAGAACATCACCCCACTGATTACTTGCTGGTCTAAAGGGAAAAAAAAATACAACTTTAAAATGCACTGATCAGACTGTCATCACTTAACCTCACTGATCAATTAATCTTATCATCACTTTTGGTGGAACACTTATATTATGTACGTTTGGATGCAATATGAAATATGGTCCCCTGTGAAGTATTTTTTACCAAAAATGTGATTAAGATCCAAATTTTAATTTAAATGCAAAGATTAAGAGAATATGTTTAATGACATTTCCAGGAAGCGACTCAGAAGGTAAAAATTCTAATTGAAACCTGACCCAGTTTCCTCCACAAGTCGATGGAATAGAAAAAGATTGGGAAAAGAGGGAAAGATTCTAGGTTAAAAGGGATTCAAGAGCCGTAACCACGAAATGCAATGTATGGACCTTGTTTAGATTTAGGTTTGAGCAAATAAATCTTAAAAAGACATAGTGAGGACTATTGGGAATTTTGAATATTGAACAGATATTAGATAATATTAAGGAATAAATGTTAATTTTAATAGGAGATCCTAATGCTGACATTTTTTTAAGTTCTTATTGTTTAGAGATGCCAATTGAAGTACTTAGCAGTGAAATGTCTCTCTGTTTACATTTTTTAAAGAAACCTGATAATTATTTTTTTAAAATGTAAACAGCCTAAATGTTCAACTATCAGGGAATACCTAATTTGGTCACGGAACATCTTCTGGGTAGAATAGTCATTTACAATTATCATTATGTAGGTTAGAAAAATGAAAAAAGTTTGTGATTTCTGTTGAGTATGAGAGTACAAAATTACGGTTTCATGGTGACTTCAGTTACACTGGGGTGTGTGTGTCTGTCTGTGTGAGTGTATAGTGTTATCTTAAAACAATGAATCAGTCCTACATCATTTCTCATTTTCTTGTTGATTGGCCTTGGGCACAGCTTGTTGGAAGGAATCAAGACTGATGCCACCATGTGCCAGACACTGTATCCAGATTCTCTGAGGGGACAGAGATCTTCTCAAGCATGGTGTTCAACATCACCTTGAAGGAGCTTCAAATCCTTAGGAGAACTCCAGATCATCTCTTGTGCACCTTATTATGTGTAGATACAGTATCTTTGCTGGCTACCCATTTAAAATATTTTAAAAACTAATGGAGGGACTTCCCCGGTGGTCCAGTGGTAAAGAATCCGCCTTCCAATGCAGGGGACGCGGGTTCCATCCTTGGTCAAGGAACTAAAGATCCCACATGCCGCGGGGCAACTAAGCCCACGTGCCACAACTACTGAGCTCGTGTGCCTTAACTAGAGAGCCCACGTGCCACAAACTACAGAGCCCACACACTCTGGAACCCGTGTGCCACAACTACAGAGCCCACGAGCCCTGGAGCCTGCATGCCACAACTAGAGAAGAAAAACCCCGCATGCCGCAACTAGAAAGAAGCCCACGCGCCACAATGAAGAGCCTGCAGGCCGCAACGAAAGATCCCACAGGCCTAAACAAGGATCCCGCATGCTGCAACTAAGACCCAACACAGCCCAATAAATAAATAAATAAATAAATAAATAAATAAATAAATAAATAAATAAATAAAATATTAAAAAAAAAAAACAACTAATGGCGAGAGACTGCCAAAGTTAGCAAGAGAGCTATGCTGAGATTCTTGGTCACGTGAAAGTTGACAGTGGCCGGCTCTTTTTTTCCTGCTCTAAAGGCATTAATGAAGACCTCTGGGCAGAGGCTGAGACCCTGGAAGAGTATGAGGCAGGAGGGAGACAGTCTGATGAACTCACTTTTCCCCCATCACCTGGCTCAGGATTGGTGAGCGTTGTCCCTGTTCCTCCCCACCCTCCTCACTTCTGCACCTTTCCCCAGAGTGGACATGCAGTGCTCTCCTGTCCAGCCCCACCAGTCCTATGGCAACGTTTCCTCACCGATCATCAGCCACAAGAAGGGTGCCTGCATACTAACACTCATGATGGTCATTATTTAAGGTATATTTGTATTTCAACAGCAGTTAAAGCATGAAATCAAAGAGTTGTTATTCTGGCCAGCAAGGTTCTAGGTAGTTAATAGGTAAAAATTTATTTTTAAGGACTTATGTCTTCTCAGAGCTCCTGAATTCATACTACATTGGTGGTTGCCTCCTCTTCTTTCAGGTAAAGTTATCCTGGCTTAAGAAACACTGAAAAATTTAAAAAATACACTTTTAGGGATTTATTGAGGTTGTTGATTAAAATGTGGTTTGGTATGGTAAGAAGGCAATTACTACAGGTTCATTTATTTCTTCAACATTCAGAGATTTTACTGAGTGCCTATCACATGCCAAGTGCTGTACCAGGCCCTGGAGATTTTATCCTCTACTACTGAGGAAGAGAGGTATGTAAACAGATGAGTTACAATACAACGAGGTATTGATACATAACAGAAAGATGTACAAAGTATTACTGGAACATAAAGCAAAAAGCAACAAACTCTGCCTAGGTACATTTGGAAAGATTTCACAGAGAAAATGACATCTGAGCTGGGTGACAAGGACAATTTATTTAACCTCTCTGTGCCTTGACTTATCTTTGAAATGGAAAAATATATGGAAGAATTAATAGTTGAGACTCAAACAAGCTTTTACATGATATAAAGTGTTTGAAATAGTGCCTGAAAGGTAGAAATTATTCAAGAAATATCAACTATCAAATATCGATATCCAGATAGGAGGAAGGAGAGGTGGAAGAAAATTTATCACGAAGGAGTTAAAAACATTCCTGTTAGAAGGAAGAGCACAGGCAAAATATAGGGTCATGGAAGAGCACAGCGTATTAGGAGAACAGAAAGCAGCTGAGAGCAACCAGAGCGCATGGGGGCTTGGAGGTGGGGGTGGGTTTGGGGCCAAAGGAGGAGGACCTTTCCCTGCAGGGCTGGTTCACTGATCCACGCTGGCATGGCCTTATCTGCTGGTTGGTTGATGCTTGTGCCTTATTATTTGTTGAATTCTTGAGTACCACCTCTGCCTCCTTTACATTAATTATAAAGGGGAGTGGGGAACAGATTGGAGTTGATTTTAAACAGAGAAGAACTACACAATAGGGTTTTTTTTTTTTTTTTTGAAGGAGTATAACTCCAGAGCAGTGAAGAGAATGCATTAGAATTATGTGGGTCGGTAGCCTGGTGAAGAAATATAGGTTTCATTAGCTTGTGCATCGCCTTCTAGCTACATGAGTGTTTTGGTTTGGTTTTGTTTTGTCTCCCCTGTTACACTGTGAACTACTGACATGCAAGGATCACCATTTCATCTCCAGCACCTACATTATTTCTTGCTACAGAGTAGATGCTCAATGATTACTTACTGAATAAATTAATAACAGAGGGAAGGAGATGAAATGTTGAAACCCTGAACTAAGACAATGATGGTGCAGAGGGAGAGAAGGGGCCAGATGTGTAATTCTAAAGTAGGAGCCACAGACTTGGTGGCCAATCCAGGAGTGGGAAATGAGGGTAATAAAGCACAAGTATTGTCAACTAGGTCCCTCAGTTCAGCAGCAGAGTGAATGGTAGAAACGTTCATAGACACTGCCCACAGAGGAGATAGGCATGTTTCAAGGTGAGATGATAAACTCCCTATAAAGATGGAACACTGACCTTGGTCAGGGTAAACAGTTAAAGAGTGTAAACTGAAGGCAGCAGGAAGGTCTCCTGTGGCAGAGACTGCAAGTTGTCACCCCCATATTTGTCCTTTGTGTTCACTGTGGTAACAGAGTGTTGCCTGGACATATGACTGCCCAACTAAAGACTCTATTTCCCAGACTCTCTTGCAACTAGGTATGGTCCTTTGACAAGGTTCTAGAAAATCAAAGGTGAGAATAGGCAACTTTCTAGTGGCACTTCCATTTAGTGCCACTAGAAAACAAAGGCCAGCCCCTTCCTTCCCCTGTCCTGGTCCTGCTGGAGGTGGTAGCACAGACGTGGTGACTGGAGCTGGGACAGGCTTCCCGGACCACAAAGTGGAGATGCATTTTGAGGATGGCAGAGCAATAAGATGGAAAGATCCTAAGTCCTGGATGCTGTGAACTACCATATTATCCCTGGATGCCCAGGCTTGAACTTTATGTGAAAAAGAAAGAAGTCTCTACTTTGGCTAAGTCACCACCATCTTGGCCTTCGTTACAGTAACCAAACCTGTATTCTGCTATTCCTTCCCAGACAAAATAATTCTTCCACACCAGTGACGCAGCCTGAAACTCCACGACTGAAGATTAATTTCTTTGGATTAAGCATTATTCTCCTTCATCCCGAGGAAGATAAATGGGACCAATTATCAATTCACATTAAAGACTTAACTAAAACTTTCTTCAGTGAAATGGGATCCTGAGAGGGAAACTAATGGACAGCTAATAAGGAATCAACCCTTCTTTTTGGACAATGAGAGGTAAGAATGAAAAGATTAATATCTCCGAAAACAATAATCTACACTTTCTGAACTTTTATAGACCATATAAAGAGAGAGGCTTCAAGTGCCCAAAGGCACCCTTCTCCTGTGATCTAATCCTGTCCAGGGTCTCTCCTGCTAGGGACAGAAAGTACAATGGGACTTCCAGACACAAGAGCTCACTGTTGATTAGATCAGCATGGGAAGACTTTATGATGGGGGTGGGGGGATGGGCACGCGGTGCAAAGAGAGAGACAAGTCTGATCCAAACTGACATTTTTGGGTAATGGAAGCAATAAATGTCATAGTATAATTTTTAAACTGGTGAAGAAGCCAAAAATCCTCTCTCTTTTTCTTTTCTTTTTTTCTTTAGCTATATTTGGGTGCCAATTATACATAGAAAAGGCAAACTCTGTTAATGTCAGACTATAGATAAATATGATCTGGCAAAGGGCAATCCCTTTGCAATTTTGGAACTTGTCCTCAGGATTAATGGACCTGGAGCAAAATGTCTAGAGCAATGTTTGGTCCTTCAGAGATCCTGAAGTTCACATCCAGCAGGTCTGGGCAACCTCTCAGAGCTGCTCAGGCACATTGCCATGATTCCATATCTCTTGGTGGACTTCCAGGCCTGCTGCTCCGTCGTTCCTCCCCAACACTACAGAAAAGTTCAGAAAGTGCAGGTTACTCCCACCGGTCACCTGGCAGATGCCCAACCCCCCTGTGGAAGATGCTGGCCTTGAAAACAGTGAGTGGAATATTGCCTGGAATGACTTGTAGTTTTTCTCTTTGCCATCTGAGGAGCCACTGGCAGGGTGATGACCCCCAATGCAGAGAAAGCTACCTCTCCTGGGTCAGTGGTAGCACCCTTTCTTCTCAGATCACTCACTTGCTGGGGGCCGTGGACTGACCTTAATGCACCTGTTGTCATGGAGACCAAAATAGTTATCTGGAGGAAAGGTCCAGTCTCCCTCAAAACCTTGCACATATTCTTGTGTTATGAGAATATTATTTATCTTCTCCTCTAGAAGATAAGAGGGCCGAATCACACTCAGTATAATCCTGCTATGCCAACTATCACAATGGAGTTTAAATTTTGAAGAGATATATGTTATTCAACTTTGTACCTGCCTCCTCTGCCTGTTTTAAGAACTAATGATACTCCTCCCTTTTCTGGTGTGTTTTCAGTGAATCTCACCTTTTGGTGCATCTCTGAATTATTTGTGGAGCTCTTTAAAAGTAGACTTGCCCAGGATCTGTCCATAGATGCTCACAGTGTAGGTCTAGAGGGGGCCCTGTGCTATGAACAACTGTTGTCTCTAATTTGCCCAACACTCATGATCAGTTCAGGTGAAACCACCTCATTTTCCCCTGGGAAACTATATCCATCCCCCTATGCTGCTTGGAGGAGGTGTTAAGTCAACACACCATCACCCTGACCAAGGTATGAGCATGGGACCAATTAAGTCATCCAGACTCTCCCAGGATCCAAATCCTGGGTGGAGGAAACAGGAATGAAAATTCATTGCCCCTGAAGTTAACTGCCCGTTATGCCCACACAGAACCCCCAGAGCCACCAGTCTCATCCTTTCCGAGGACGGGATCTTCTGTTTTCCGTCAATTCTGGGAGCATTCTATGTCTTTCCAATACATTTATTGCTTGCTTAATGTCAGCCAAAGTAAATTTCATGTTTGTAACCAAGTAACTCTGACTTCCACACCTGGACATCTGTGATTTTTAAAGGCAGGTCACCGGCCTGTGGAGTTGAGCTGAGACGCACTAGCCATCTGCGTATCAGGCTCTGTGTTAAGGCTCTACACACATTTTCTCCTTCATCCCTCACAAAAATCCAATAGGGGAAGAAACAGAGGCCCAGAGACATTTAGTACTTCACCGTAGGTCACATAGTCAGTAAATGGTTAATTCCAAGATCTGAACCTATTTACTTCTGAAGCCTCTCAACCCCATTGATATATTGCCTTCCAGTGGTGATATCCCACTGTCTTGGACTCCCATGGCCCTTTGACTCTTTTTAAACGTTCATTTTCTACCCTTTATTATACCCATTATGTGTATAGCTAGGAATCTGTATTATTAGACCATAAGCTCCTTGAGGTCAGGTATAAAGTAGGATATATCTTTATGTGGCCTAATATGGTACTTTTTGTACTTCTATGCTACACACAAAAATTCCCCTATATTTGGTGAATGAATAATGGTTACTGGTTACTACACAGGGTGAATCAGTGAACCAGCCATTGATGAGTTCACCTACCATAGTGGGGGAAGCAGGAAGTGTTGACATGGGCTTACGTAAACACGTGGCCATGAATGCATTTCTTCCTTTCGAGACTTATCAATTAATGACTTTCCCTGACCCTGGAAGTTTTTCCTTCTTGCTCCTTGGTTCAACACCCAAGCTGAGCTAACCTTTCCCAGACATCCTCCTCTCCTCCTTGCCCCAAGTCTAACAGTTGAGGACAGGCAGGTAGGATGATTCATTCTCCATAAGCTTAGAGAACTTCTTTTGGTCACCCAAATATAGAATCTGGATGAGCCAGGGCAATAGGCTGGAGAGAAACTAACACTCAACCTTACAATTCTCTGGGTTTTACAAATTTGCCCACTTTAGGAAATGCTACTAGCTCCTCTAGAACAGTAATTTATAACATACTGAGTACATATCTTTAGTTTGCCTCCTATCTGTCACTTAAGTGAACTGAAAGAGAATCCAGATATTGCTGCCTGACCGTAGCACTGGTTCTGATTAGAAGCCCCTTCAGCCATCCATCCGTTCACAACGTATTGAGCACCAACTTCATCCCAGGCTTTGGGCTTGCTGCTGAATTAATATCCCAGTCCTTAAAGGAGCTCATACTCAAAACAGTGAAGACCAACCTATAAACAGGCTATTTCAGCACCGTGTGATAAGGGCTAAATTGAGATGAGCACAGGCTACTTGGGAGTGGAGAGGAAGGGTATAAACCTGGCCCTATTACATTGAGTGGGGTTGCCTAAGAGAGGGTGTGTTTGAGAAGATAAGCCAAAACTTTCCTGCTACAAAGTAGCTCCCTTTAGACTTTTACTTAAGACAACTCCACCGAAAAGCCTTTTATCCCAACTACCCCCTACCCCTAACCCTTTGCCCCCCACAGCTGGTTCTAGATTGTACATGACCACAGGACAGGATAGGCCAGTTAAGAATGGATAAACTGAGATGTCAGGGGGTCATCTGACCTTGGCCAACATTGACGAAGTACTTCCTACATACCTGACAGGATACTGAGAAATTCACCAAAGTAGCTCATTGAATCCTAACCACAGATGTATTTCATAGGATAGGAATTTTGACTGCCATTTTCTCGATGAGTAAACTAAGGCTCAAAGTGGCTCAGGAACTTGCTCACCATCTCACTGGAGTGGAGCCAGGATGCAAGCCCCGGTCTCTCTGACCCAACGGCCCTTATAACCACTATGTATCTGCTTCCCAAGCTCAGGCCTGTAGGGTATACTTTATTGATGAAAATTTCACCCAAGAAAGACTTCTCAAATCTATTTTGGAAACAAATGATATTTTAGAGTTTTGTTGTAAATCTCCACCTGCCCCAACTCAATTCTTAAAGTTACAAAACAAACAAACAAAACCCCAAAAAACAAAAAAAAACAAAGTTCAATTTAGGGACAACTTCCAGTGCACAAGATGGTGCCTATAGGCCTGAACAAGCTAGTGGAGTCTGAGGAAGCCCTTTCCATGGTGCGATGAGCCAGGTGACAATTGTACATGCCAGGCCCAGCTCCAAGAACCTCCTTCTAGAAGCCTTTCCAGATTCCCTCCATGAGGGTAAATCCTCCCACCTACTAGTCTTGACCTGTCTCTACGGGGAGTCTGCAAGCTGTGGACACCAAAGCAAGTTTTTCTTACTCCCCTGTGGCCAGATGGGCGCTAGCGCACAGTAAGTCCCCAAGAAATGCCCATGAAGAGTATGGAAGATTTTGGTAACAGTAGGCCCATTCTCAACACAAATAATTGCATCCTTCACCACTCAGTTCTTTAAATACTTGCCTGAAATATAAACTAAAAGAGCTCCCTCCTCCTCCCCAAAGGACCCCTGTGCTTTTTATAAAACACTTTGCAACACACCTTTACCTACATTTTCCTGAGAGCAGATGAGTGGCACTCAAAAAGACATTTAGCTGTGATTCGAGACACACGTTATGATCAAGCACAAACTATGCTATTTTAAAATTGGAAAATTGCGGTGCCACACACACACACGCACACACATTCTTGATTTCAAAGGGCTTGTTTATTTCCTGAGTCTCACAAAAACGTCAGTCTGTAAAATAACCTGAAAAAAATCACCTATAGCAAATTCTTGCCAGACTTGGATCTCAGAAGCGCTGTCACCCTCCAAAGTCAGTTAGAAAGTCTGTGGTACGTAATTAAATCAAAGTCGTTTGTTATTATTGCCCCGCAGAGTCTCTTCAAAGCTTTGAAACTCAGTGCATTAGCCTCTACAGCCAAACCACTTCACCAGCCACTCGGCATTTGTTTATGCCTGCTGACCCCCAAGAGCTCCCTTTGGGGGGCCTCTCAAGCTGCCTCTCTCTCACCTCCATTGTTCTAAACGTGTCCAGATGGCTCTGGCTTGCCAGCTGCGTTTCAGAGCCCCAGAGAGAAAGCCTAGGACATTTTAGGGGTAGAGTGGTGCATTGCTCACTCTGAAACACGAATTGGGGTCTTTAGAA
This sequence comes from Balaenoptera physalus, assembly GCF_965194825.1. NCBI lineage: Eukaryota > Metazoa > Chordata > Mammalia > Artiodactyla > Balaenopteridae > Balaenoptera > Balaenoptera physalus. Next base: position 94,698,762 of record NC_138882.1, on the reverse strand, counting down.
TTTTGCTGTATCTTTTTATTGAACATCCCAGGCAATTGGTGGGAATACATCCTGGGAGAGAAAAGTGAAGCCGTTCTGCTCGATGCTTCATCTGTGACGCTTGTGCTCGACCACACAAGTCTGCAAGTTCCACCAAGATCAGAACCACATCTGTCCTGTCAATGTTGCATCCCCAGTGTCTAGACAGGGTGCTGAGACATAACAGGTACCCCACGAATGTTTGGAGAATGACTGAGTAGCTGAAAAGAGAGTCTTTTCATAAGCTCACAATGTCACCACTGGAACAGACGATGATTACTAACCAGTTTCATTTCTTTTCCCCACCAAACTGAACGGCCAGGTAGACTGGCTATTCAGGTATCTGACACAAACCTTGAGCTCTGTCATTCAGGGCTGACATTGGTCCAGCACACAAAAGAGCCCCAATGTCAAATTTCTGAGTAACACATGTAAGAATAGAATTTGTTTTCTCTTCAGCAATATTCAGTAGAACTGTCCGTGATGATAAAAATATTCTATTTAAACAGCCACATGTAGGTTAGTGGTTACCATACCGGACAGCACAGCTGTGGATATTCTACATTAACTTGTCAAATTTCTCAAGAAGGAGCTGGGAAATAACTGGTCAGTTCCTTACTCAGCACAAACTTTTAGGTAATCAAGCCTGTCTGGGTAACATTCTGGTTAAGAGGATTGCAGTTCCAAGCCCCACAAGCTGAGGCGTGAGTCTCAGAGCCCTATCAGCTGGACACACATGTTATCTGAGTTTTTGGTGCAGTTTGAGGAGATCGTGATGATCATGAGACCTGCTCTGTGCAAGTTCTGGGCATCTCTCAGGTCCACAGCCCCAATCTGCCGCCCAGCCCCTGGTCAGTCGGAGGTGAGGCTGGGGCCAGGAGTAAGCCCTTGGCAGTGGTTCTCAACCCCTAGAGTGATCTAGAATCTGCATAGCTAGCTGGCACCCCAGGTGATTCTGGTGTTATGGGTCTTCAGACCACACTGAGCAGCACTGCCATTGGACAGGTTGCTTCTCAATGTCTCTGACTGAAGAGTAACCCTGGGCAGGTCACCAGTCCCTGGGAAACTGCGTACACCTGGCCAGTCCCCACTCGTGCGTTACCTGCCCCTACCTGCGGGGTCCTTCTTCCCTGCTGCACCTGGCAGAATCCTCGCCTTCAAAATTCTGCCACACGCCACCTCCTAGGAAGTGTCTCCTCGCAGGTCACCCGCGCCTCACTTGGCGACAGGTGTGCGCTGGACGGTGAGAGCCGCAGGGCAGGGAGTGGGCTTACTCATCTTTACAATTGCAGTGCCAAGCCCGATGCCTGGCCCGACATGGGCATTTCCCACCCCAAACCCCCTGTTCACATTTCTCCGAGTTCTCTCTTTAAAGAGGAGTGAGTACGTGCAGCAACTCATCCTTCAGACGCTAATGCTAAACCAGGCACCCAAGCAAATGAGAAGATCAGACGAGAGAAATAAAAGCAGCTTAGACACGGGTGAAAGGCTTTAGGTTTCTCATGCTAAGGGTTTATTCCAGTTGAAATCCAACTTCAGATCAGAATCAAAGGCCCCAGGCAGTGTAGGGGTTTGGAAGGGCCCCCCGGGGGAATTTCATGGACTCTGGACCATGTCATACTCCTCTTCTCCAACTCGTGCCAGGGCACTGGGGAGCAGGGCTCACAGCCACCCCTGCCACCCCCAGCACACGCTCACACCAGGCCTCATGTCCCCTGATCTCCCACCGCAACTGGCTGGGGTCATTGCCCACTCAGATCTACTTGCACAGTGTAACTGTCAAAAATTATGGTTAACTTATTCAACTTTGTATATGAAGTGCCTTCCTGACTGGCCTTGTTAACCCTCATTGGGAAGGGAAGAAACTTCCCAGGAGTGGGGAAGATGGGGTTTAAGGTGATCTAGAATCAGCAGTCCCCAGTCTTTTTGGCACCAGGGACTGGTTTCATGGAAGACAATTTTTCCACGGACCGGGGCCTGGTGGGGGGGCGGGGGATGGTTTGGGAATGATTCAAGTGCATTCTATTTATTGTGCACTTTATATCTATTATTATTACATTGTAATATATAATGAAATAATTATACAACTCACCATAATGCAGAATCAGTGGGAGCCGTGAGCTTTTTTTCCTGCAACTAGATGGTCCCATCTGGGGGTGATGGGAGACAGTGACATCCGAAGTGTGTTGCTTATGTCCAGTCTACTCCATAAGATGCAGCTTCATTGTCACTTGCCGCTCACTGATAGGGTTTTGATATGAGTGTGCAAGCAATTGATTTATTATGGTCTCTGTGCAGTCAAACCTCTCTGCTAATGATAATCTGTATCTGCAGCCGCTCCCCAGTGCTGGCATCACCGCCTCGGCTCCACCTCCGATCACCGGGCATTAGATTCTCATAAGGAGCGTGCAACCTACATCCCTCGCATGCGCAGTGCACAGTAGGGTTCGCGCTCCTATGAGAATCTAATGCCGCAGCTGATCTGACAGGAGGCGGAGCTCAGGCTGTAATGTGAGCGATGGGGAGCGGCTGTAAATACAGGTGAAGCTTTGCTTGCTCACTCGCCACTCACCTCCTGCTGTGCAGCCTGGTTCCTAACAGGCCACGGACCAGTACCAGGACACAGAGTTTGGGGACCCCCTGCTCTAGATCATTTCTCCTCTTCATTTCATCTTTACATAGCTTATTGGGGAGTGACAATGATTGTTCTCAGAGACCAGAGTTGGATCGCAGGTAGGCAGAGACATAATGGCCTTAGTTCCACTTTCTTGAAGCCTGTTTCCACAAGCTTTTCGTTAGCTTTATGTATTTCACTAGCATTTACTGAGGCCCTACTATATGCAAGGCACGGTCGCAAGCACACTGAAGAACACAAATAAGTGAACATGGCCCCCACCTGCCCCAAGGAGCCCACAGTCCAATGGAAATGCTGTCAACTCATCAGCATGTTATTTGTGGCTAATTTTTGCAGCCAGTGCTGTTGATGTTTTTCCCCTTCTCTCCTCAATTGGACTTGGAGCTGATCTTAAGATGGCTTTGATGTTATCAAGGGCAGCGCTTCTCGAACTATAAGTGGTGAAGGAATAGTGTTTTCTCCCCCAATCCATTCCAGATCAATGCTTTTTAAAAAATACAATAAAAAACGAATCACTAGCAAACTGGAATCTTAAAAAAATAACTAAAGAGAAGCCCAACTTGGATGCCACTTGGATGTTTCAGCAATGTCAAATTTCTAAAAAAATGTTCTGAAGACCTCCTTTGAATTCCTGTGCTTGTTTCACTGCCGTGGGGTATTTTGCAGAGGGGCATGGACCACGGCCCACACTTTGAGTAGTTCCAATCTAGGCCAGAGGAAGGCAGACCACTGTAACACCTTCCCCTTTCCCAGGAACTTGGCAGCCAATTGGACATCATGCTCTGGAAGATGGTGCCAGCCATCCCCGGAAACAGTCCTGTCCACCGAGGCTTATGTATTATCCTACCCTCACAGTCAGACCTCTGCTGGAGTGCTCAGCCTCAAGGCACTGAAGTCCCCCTCCACAAGCAAGAGACACCAACGGTGGCCTGGGCCATCCACCCTCCTGTACTGGAGCCCAGGATGGGTGCAATATATGTGTCACTTTCTTGTAACCACCCAGGGAGATGTGCGTGTTATCCCTATTTTTATAGGTGAGAATACTGAGCACAGAGAAAGATAAACAACTCAAAGCACACAGCCAATGACTGGCAATCCTAATACTCGCTCCCAGGGCTCCTGACACCAGAGTCTGGCTCCCCCACTGCACTGTGACACTTCTCTGAGACTGCAGGGTTTTTATTAGAGTCAGCTGTGGTGCAGATCAAGAAAGGGCAGTCAACCTATGGGGACATTTCCAGGGGCCCAATAGCTGCGTGAGTTGGAATTGCTGTAGGAAGGAGTAGAGCTTGTCAGTGGGAAACCCTAGGAAACCCACATTCCCCCCAAATGAGAAAACCCAGCCCTACTTGACAGCCTCAGGCCACCCCTATCCTGCTTGGTCTAGGATGGAAATGTTCTTTCCCAGAGGGGATGCGTTACCCAGGACCATATAGCGAAGTGCCACAGTGTTCCACCCATGACAGAAACCAGGACTCCAGGGGATGAAGGCAGAGCTGTGTTGCTATGGCAATGAGATAGGCTGGCATGGGAAGGTGAAGACCTGCCCCACCTCCATCTCTATCCTTGAAACTGACCTCAGGATCTCAAATTATGCATACTGCCGTGAGCTCATATCATAGCATGTCACGACAGGGGTGATGCTGTTGATTTTGGAGAGGGCATATCATCCCCAAACAGCCAGGGGTGTGTCTCTGTACTTCTGGGTAAACAATCACAAACTCAACACTATTCTGTGAAGTCAGCCTTTCTCCTAGTCTCTGGACCACTCCTTTCTCTGATGATGACTATGGGTAGAAAGAAAGAGGCTGATGGGCCTCTGAATTCTGTTCTTAGCCTTTCCGCCCCTTCTTCAGAAGTTTAGGCAGATAGGAATGTGTGTGTGTGTGTGTGTGTGTGTGTATGGGTGGGTGGGTGGGTGTGTGTGAGTGTATGTGCTGCTTCAGGGGTAGGGGAGTGGAATGTGCTTTCTGGTAGAAGAAGCAGGCTTGTCTATGGGAGAGAGGTAAGTGCGTGTGAGGGTAGATAGGAGAAACGTGTGTGTTCGTGCACAGGCCCCTGTGTGACCCTGTGTGTGGTGTGGGTTCCTCCAGCTACATTTCAGGCCTTGTCAGCTCCCACTTCAGCCTGAGGGCCCTCCAGGATCTAGCCATGTGGAGGCCCTGCTTCAGCAGATAGCCGGAAGGGAGGAGATCTGCCTGTCTCACGCTTCTTGGCCTAGGACTGCTGTTTGCAAGACTCTGGGATTTGCAGTTATGAGCCCTTGGGAAGGCATGGGAATATGCATGGGACAAAAGGGATCTTTCTGCCTCATGTGGCTCCCAGCCTGACTCAGACCTGATGTCCTGATTGGAGGGAAGGTACAGGGCAGATTGGAGGCTGTGAAGGGTATAGACATTATTTGCCCCAGGGACCCCCATCTCTCTCTCCAGATCCACTCTGGGTGGGCTTAGAGACCTGGGCACCTAGAGGTGCCCAAATCCAAACCCACTTCTTCCTGGAATCTCCAAATAGTGCCCAAGGAGCAAGGACCCAGGAGGGCCTGGGCATCCCTTGAAGGGGGAAGGTGGAGGGGGCTCTCTTCCTAGGCGTCACCCCTTGTGGTGAATCTGTTACAGTAGTAGTGGGCTGGCCATATACCACTGTGGAAAAACATGAGCAGGAGGAATGGAAGGGGTTGGGACACAGGGAGTCATTCCAACATCACTTTTCATATTTTAAAGGTCAGTTTTTGAGTGCTTACTTCATGCCACGCACAGGGCTGCCTCATTTCATCCTCACAACAACTGTATGAGGTGGGCACATTATGCCCATTGTACAGAAGAGAAAACTGAGACTCAGAGAGGTTGAGCAGTGTGCCCCAGGTCACATAGCTGGAAAGATACAGAGCCAAGAGTCGGACTCCCACATTCTCACTCCAAACACACGGCAGTCTCTCTTTGTCTGGCCCACACCCTTTCAAGCAGAGCCAACATTTTTCCTGAATGAATTGTCTTGAGAGGGAGGGCTGGCGGTCAGCCTAACTCTGTCTCATAGATCTCCACACTCCTTTGGTGACAACCAAGGTGAAGCCACCTATCCCCAGAGCAGTTCTCCCCTCGAACCTCACCAGGCGTCAGGCAAGGAGCTCTTGCCCCCTCCGCCCTGCCCCGCTCCCACCTCCTTCTCCCTCCACCTGCAGCTTCCAGGGTCCAGGCATGGTCTCAAGAAGGTGAGGGACAGGAGTCCAGGGAAAGCTAGTGTGCCCTTTCTCACCTTTAGTGCCTCCTGCCAATCCCCACCTTCCATTTTAAAAGACATCAGAGCCCATGGTTCCACGCTTGGCTCAGAGCTGGAAGTCAGGGGCAGGGCTTCCTTTCGGTGTTGGGAGCGCTAGGACAGGACAAATAGCCCCCATCTTCACCACGTTTTTGTTTTGCTTTCCTGTGGTTTCTTTAATGTCTGTCCAATATGGTCTTAACAACTGTTCCTTCAACATATTACCTTCATAAAATGTTACGAAGTACCACTTTTGACACATTTATGTCTGTTCTCTCCCTAAGCCTCTTAAAAGACAGCAAAGGAACAAGAAAGGTAGAAACCCTCAAGGATGAAGAGCAGGGAGAGGAAACCATGGCTGATGAAAAATGACAACCAGATTTTGAAGATGGAAATTAGAGGGAGGGTTTAGCAAGCAGAGCCAGCAAGGGTTATGCGGAGGGAACATGATGGATACACCCCAGGACCAGGTCTCGGGACCGGAATGTGTCCGGAAGAGATGAAGCCTGGACTGGAAACAGGGGGGCCGGCTGAGAATCTGTCACGGAGAAGTTAGACTTCCCTTGTGCCCTCTCCCCAGCAGACACAGCCACGCTATCACGCTACCCCACCAGGAAGAGGCCAGAAGATTCCTCTCTTGGAGATTGCAGTAGAGACACTTCAATTGGGAGATTGCAGTAGAGACGCTTCAATCGTGTCCAGTAGAGATGCACTCAACATAGTGAGGGTGGGAACACAGACAGGGGCTGGAAAAATAGAAGCTGTGTGTTAGTCTGTATATGGACTGGTGTGCTTTCAGCCCCTTCCCACTCTCTGTCCCCAGAAAGGAGGTGGAAAGGTATATTTTCCCCAGATGGGAGTTAGAGATCTCAACAAAAAGTCCTTCAGACACTGGACTGGAGGGTGCCCCAGGGAAAGCCAACTCAGAGCCTCCTCTATGGGGTACTTCGCGCTATCAGTTCACGAGCCTCGTCCACATACACTGAGCTTCTCCGCCCTTCCTCTTACTTCTCAACCATGAATAGAGAGGAGAGCCGAGGGATCACAGGAGTTTGATGGAAGCCTCCAATTTGGAAGAAGAGACCAAAGCAAACACACACACAAAAAAGAGACAATGCAGGATGCAGAGATAACGTTTTTAAAAAATTCGTCTGTAATCAATCTCTTCCAGGGGCATACGAGGAAATGTTTGCATCCATAAAGCAAGTAGCGGGTGCAATAAAAATAGACATCATCAGAGGCTCAGGAAGGGCCTTTGAAGTTAAAAATATGAGAGCAAAAATGTTTTAAGGTAATAAAAGTGTTGGAAAACAAAGTGAAGGCGATCTCTTAAGAAGTACAAGAAGAAATCAGGAGATAAATAAAAGAAACTTAGGAAAACAAACCAGAAGTTGCCTTTATCATATCAGAGTCCTGAATCTTGACTGAAAGTATATGTGTGGGTCCTGCAGCACCGTCCTGGGTGTGGGGCTTTAAAAAGCTGTTACTGGAAACTCCCTGGCAGTCCAGTGGTTAGGACTCCGTGCTTCCACTGCAGGGGGCATGGGTTAGGTCTCTGGTTGGGGAACTAAGATCCCACAAGCCATGTGGAGTGGTTGGGAAAAAAAAAAAAAAGCTGTTCCTTCTAGTGCTGGCATCACTCCACACGGCCCGCCACAGCTCATCACCACTCTCTCTGAGTCTCATTGGCTCTGCCAGTCGTCTCTGACACCACAGCCACAGAAGGGGTCCCAGAGTCAAGAGGCAGAGCCCTCAGCCCATTCTTCTCTAAGCTCCCTAAAGCCTCAACGTTCTTGTCTGAGCAGTGGAAATGAGAGTAGCCATGTAATAGGGCTGCCCAGATGAAATCTTATTATTCGAAGAACTTCACAGCACTTTGTAGGTGCTCAATAAACGGTGGCTGGTGTCACTCACCTTCTGATGCAGTCCCCGGGCTGCCCCATCTCCCCACCACCCCTGCACACCTGCTCCCTCTCTGCTCCTTGCTCTGCCTGCTCTAGGGTTTGGCGGGAGGAGAGAGAGAGGAAGGATGGGTGGTCAGTCTCCCCCACTGGCCATGACTGGTCACAATCTTGTCAGGCCTGCTGGTAGGAAAGGAGACAGCATCACTCTCCTGAGATTCGTGACCGACTCTCCATCAGCAGACGGCCTCACTGAAGGAGAAGCAAGGTTCTGGGGCAGGGTACCCGCCCCCTGGAATTAGGATACATAACTTAACCTCTTAGGTCTTGGTTTCCTCCTGTGTCATAGGGATAAGACTCTCCTTTCAAGTTCACGCTTTCTTACCTCGGACCCTCTCCACTCACTCACTACTGTCATTACCGGATTCCAGGTCCCACCACATCATTAAGCAAAGACTTTGGCTCCTGACTCACAGACCTCCTTCACCCCAAGCTTCCCAGGATCTTCCTGGATGGACCACCATTCACACAGATGTTGACCCAGCCGGCACCCTGCTCCCTTCTTTCCTCCTCTTTACAGCCCAGCTTCTCAAAATAGCGGCCTGCCCTCCTCCCATCATGGCTCAGCCCACGCCTGGTCTCCCACCCTTCTGCTTCACTGAACAGCGCCTGCTAAAAGCACCCATGGCTGCACATCCAGTTGTTACCCTGAGTCACACAGCCCATTTGCTCAACACAGTCCTCTGTGGCTTCAGGGGCACTTAATGGTTTTCTCCGGCTACTCCCTTTGGGTCTCCTGTGTAGACTCTTTTCCCTTCTGGTCCATTAAAGCTTGGAGCCTTTGACCTTGCTCTGTATTTTCTCCCTGGCTAATTTCATTCAGACCCATGGCATTAAGTACCAATTGCAAATAATGCATAAATCCTTCACCAGATGCATATATCCACCTGCCATTTGATATCACCCCTGGGATGTCTCACTAGTGGCCCCACACTCAACTGGTCCTTGAACTCATGATCTCCTCAACCCTCTTTCCCTTCTGGAATCTGCATTCTCTCCTACTGCACCCTATGTATACCCAGGCATCTAGAAACCTCCCTCTCCTTTACTCCTTATATCTAATTAATCACCAAGTCGTGTGAACTTTATTTCCTAAATTTTGCTCAATTCAGTCCAATCTTCTTCATCTCCACCAGATGCGCCCACCCTAGTTCAAGCTTCTATTGTAACTCTAGAGTTCAAATGCCATGGCTTCCTAACGGGTATATGCTACAGTATTCTAGACCCATTGCAGTCAGAGTGATCTTTGAAAAACACATTTAATTACATCATCCCCTGCATAAGCCATCAAAAGCTTCCCATTGGTTCTAGGGTAAACATAGGACTTTTTAATGTGGGGTTCAAGAACCTTTATGGTTCAACACTCAAGTCAGCTATGTAATGAGCTCTGGGTCATACTGCCTAAATTTACAGCCTGACTCTCCCGTCACTTTCTGTCAGTCTGACCTTGGGCAAGTTACCTTCTGAACCCTGCTGTATCTCAGTCTGCTCATCTATGAATGAGGCAATAATGGTACCTACCTCATAGGTTGTTATGAGAATTGAATGTGGTAAGCACTTCTAATGGGGCCTGGCGCACAGGAAGCCTCTGCTCTCATCATCCCCTGCCTCCTCGGTCTCACCTCTCCTCCCATTCCCTCTCATCAGTCTGTTTTAGCCATGCTGGCTCTGTTTCAGGCCCTTGTTCTCACGATGCTTCCTCTCCACAGGCCCTTTGCATGTGCCATTCCCTTTGGGACTCTACTTCCTCCCCCAGCAGAAAGATCCATCCTGGAGGCATAGAACTGAGAATGTTAGAGGGCCTGAGCTGGAGGGCACCTTAGAGCCTGCCTAGCTTTCTGCCTCATTGTACTTATTTGGAAACTAAGGCCCAGAGAGGGGAAGGGACGGGTCCAATATCACACAGCAAGTCCTTGGTAGAGCCAGAACTAGAACCCAGGCCCCTGCAACTGGTCCAGGGCTCTTTGCACTGTCCATCCCGGTTCACTAATTCACTCACTTAATAAGCATTATCCCCTACTTTGTGCTGGGTGAGAGGCAGATGCCCATGCACGTAAGTAACTGAGGTCAGTGCTCTCAAAGTAGGGCTCATTCCTGTGCTGCGGGGCCCACAGGAGAAAGCAGTCCACTCCAGGCTGAGTCAGGACCTGCTTCCCTGAGGAGATGGTAATATGGAAAGTGGGCCTGGGAAGAACGAGCAGGGCAAAACCAAGTGAGAGCACAGTAGGCTGAATAAATACCACCCCTCCTGAGACTTGGGGAGTGAATGTGTTTTTAAGGAGCTGCCCCAGACTGGTTGAAAGCTACAGGGAAAAGGGAAAAGGGAAAAGGGCAGAGAGATGGGGCCCCAAAAGGAGTTAGGGCCAAGCAGAAAGAAGCAGGAAGACTAACTGCCCTGTCTGCAGAAGCCTCCCCAAACCCCGAGGGCTGCCCATCCCTCCCTCCAATACTAGGAAAACTGAGGATGGACAGCCCCCCTTCCCCCAGCTCCCCACTTCCAGAAGGTTCCACTAGGTGCTTCTTCTCACGCCAGGCTGTGGTGCACTTTCCCATAAACAGCTGCTGCTCATAGAGGCTTGGAGAGAGGCAGCATGCAGGCCCCTGGGCCCAGCTCTGTCAGGGAACAAGTCAGGAGGACTCACACATCTTCCAGATGGGAACACTGAGACACAGCCTGGGAGAGGCCAGACACAGGCACAGCCAAGGTTAGTATAGAGATTGGAGCTTCGAGGGCATGGGGGTGGGGTCTGAGCCAGGAGGTTGGAAATCTAGGCTCTATGCCCATCTCAGCCTTGACCTTGTCCCTGAGCAGTGCTGTTCCTCATCAGCTTCTGCCCCCTCTAGGGAGCCCAGGGCCAGGCTGGGATGGGGCAGCTGCTGGCGTCACTGGGCACAGCCTTCCTCTCCCACAGCCCCGCTTCCTCCAGCCCCTCTGCTGGTTACCCTTCCCCCACCTAGCAAGGTACCGTGGGTAAGACTCGTTACTGGCTGCCCTGCCGTCTGCCACAGGATAATAGATCAACGCATAGGAGAATGACTACCTCCCCACGTATGGAGTGTACAAGAGGAGAAGGGCTCCGTGGCGACAGGCTTCGGTGGATCCCAGACAGACAGCCCCAGACGGGGGCGTGGCATAGAACCTCCGGAGCAGGATGCCTCACGGGGGACTCCTGCTGGAGCTCCGGGGCTCCTGCACCTCCAGCCTCCACGCAGACCCCAGTGCCTTCAGACAGTGACTCAGGCAGAGGGAGGGCAAAGAGATTCCCCCACCTAATGAGGGTCCCATTAGGCACCCCTCACTAGGCGCAGTGTGGAACTCAGAGATGATTAAGACGTGCCCTTGCCCTCAGGGGGCTCACAGCCGAAGTATCCAGAAGGGTGTGGGCACAGTGACCTCCATCAGGGAAGCAGACGAGGCCACTAGCGTTGGGTTTTTGGAATTTCTTGGTTGCCGCGCTGCTCCACGAGCAGAACTAACCGGGTCCAAAACCGTGGACAAGTTACCTCTTGTCGAGTAACCTCTCAAGTCTCAGTTTACTCATTTTTAAAACAGGAATAATGCCAGGACCTACTGCAGAGGGTTGCTCTGAAGATTTACTGAGATAATGCATGGAAAGCCCTTACCACAGTGCAGAGAATGTTGTAAGGACTCAGCTGTTATTAGCACTACAAGGCGGATTATCATAAATGTTAAGATCTAAAAAGCAGCAAAAAGGCAAAAGAAAAGCTTAAGGCAGCCAAGAGGAAGGAGGAAAAAGACAACATCCATTCTGTGCCAAGCCCTGTGAGAACAAGCAATTCGTTAGGGCTCAGAAGGGGAAGGGCAGGGTCGGGAGAAGGCCCAATGATGAGGAGAAAGGGGGTTTCCATTTGGAAAGCTCAGGTGGGACCAGAGGACCTAAGGGAGGAGGGTGGGCTTTGATAACAGAAGCAGTTGCTAAGCCTGTAAATGCTTAGGTTTCACAGGATCTTTTCTCATGTCTCATCTCAAACCATCCCCCCATCAGCCCAACAGTCCTATTGTACGGATAAGGATATCAGGGCTCAGGGAGGTTGAGCAGCAAACCTTAGGCCATAAGTCAGAGGCTGAGTTTGGACACATGCCTGATGGGTTGTTTCCAAAGCCTATTTCCCCTTCCCCAAGTTCCCGGAGAGAACTGCGGGATTGGGAGGATAGGACAAGGGCACAGTGAGCTCAGGCTTAGGGCAGCCCCAGACCCGGGGGAAGGCAGAGGGAGGTAAAACCTTCCTCCCTTGTTCTCCTCCAAAGGAAAAGTCAGGCCAGGGAACTGGCCAGGGTGGAGAGGGTTCTCAGGCTTTTCAAACATAATTATGGGAATTTTACCAGCTGCTCTGTGCAGAGCACCACACAAGGCACTTTGGGAGCGATCCCAGTTCTCAAGCTGATTTCATCGCCTTATACATATGCAATTACATTTATTGGCCAGTCGGCAGCTCATTTAATCCACACAGAGACCCTCTGAGCTAGGCACTGCCATTAAGCCCATTTTTATAGCGGGGCTCAGTGGAGGCCCAGGGAGGGTAGGTTAGCTGCTCAGAATCACCTAGGAAGTAAGGGGAGGCACCGGGATTCAGGCACCACCCCACAGCCACTATGCCCTCCCTCCCACCATATTGTACTGCCTCCAAAGCATTAGGTCATGCAGCGCTGGCTGTGAGCACCCAGGGGGAAAGGAGCAGGAGCCCAAGGAGAGGCAAGGCCAGTATGGACTGTGGACCTTGGGGCAAGCTTCCTGGATGAGGGGCTTTGAAGATTAAAGACCTGGATGGGAAAAGGAAAGGGAGAAGGAAGTGATTTTCTGAAAGCAGATTGGTAAAAGTCAAGTTCCAGAGCAGAGGCTCTTTGGAATCAATAGTGGGGAATGTACCTTCTTTGAGGTAAAACCTTCTCTGGCCCTCCATGTCCCCATCTGTAAAATGGGAATAATAAAATTACCCGCCTCATGGGAAGGCTGAGAATCAAATAAGATCATAATTGTAAAAACACTTTGTGAACAGGAAACCACGATGCAAATATGACAAGTCATTTCCATCATCGTATCACACGGATAGGTGTGAAAATAGAACTCATGTTCTTGGACACAGTGGTGGGACACTCAGTAGAATGGGAAGGAAAGGAGAGTGGAAATAAAGGAGGACCAGCAGCTGGAAAGAAAGAGGGAATCTCCATCTGGATGGGGAAAGCCTCTTGCAAAGTTAAATTGAGCTGGGGTCCTGCCCCTCCCCACCCAACTGCTGGGGCCATCTTCCTCCAGGCATCTGAAAGCAGCCTTCCTGTCAGCAGAACCCAGGGGGTTTTTATAGAATTAGAGTCAGACACAGCTGCTTAGAATCCCTGCTCCATCACTTCTGAGTCACCTACATCCCTGTGAGCCTCAGTCTCCACGTCTATAAAACGGGGATAAGGACAGCTAGTTTGCAGGGTTGTTATGAGGGCTACATGGGTGTATGTACAATGTTTGGCACTCACCCAGCAGCAGCACAGTACGCTGTGAGTTTCCCAGGTTCCTTTAATTCTGCCTCCCAAAGGTGATGGGAAGGTGTCCGGGCAAGAGGCTGAGGAACTGGGAGCTAGGCTCAGACACATCCTTCTACGGACAAAGTACACAGATTCTCTGGAGACGATGTCCTCTCTCCCTGCCCCACCCAGTTGCAGAGGTCCACTTCATCCCTTGGCGCCTGGCTGGCTACCTGCCCCCAGGTGTCCAGGAGCCCTTGCGGGCTGCGATGGGCATCTGCTGCCACCTATAGGACCTACGTGGCATTGCCTCCCCCAGCCAGCATCACGAGGCGCAGACTTCATCTGCTCAGAGATGTCACTGCATCTTTCCTTGTCTGTGTCCCGGCCTGCTGGCATTCCCTGAAGGCAGCAATAATCATCTTTATCTATACCTCCAGCATGCAGCACAGGGCAAGCACAGAGTAGGTGTTCAGCACGAGATAATGAAATGGATGATTGAGTGAATGGCCTTGTGGTGATCGAGGTCATAGACAACAAGAGGCACTTAGCTGAGGCTTATTTAATGCCGGAGCAATTGACTCATGGAGACTTGGAGATCCTCTTTCAGAGGCCACAGGGAGCAAGCGTGAGTCTTAGGTGCCCAGGTTAAGGTTGGGGGGAGCAGTAACGAAGCAGGGGGTGGCTTTAGGGACTCTGCCTTTGTGGGAGTTCAGGCCTCTTCTATTTTTCCTTCCCCTCCCCGGGCCAGGATCTCCCTCCAGAAAATGCCCCCAGTCTGGAAAAGCCGGAAGGAGTGAGGAGGCATGAACGTGGCCAGGCTCTGTGCTAAGTGGAGCCAGTTCACCAAGAGACTGTCCTTCGGCAACGGCAACGGCTCTGCCGTCCTCATCAACCACCTGGACGCCCAGCCCCTCACTTCCTCCCCGTCTCCTTTCTCTCTTGGACCTAAGACTTTCTTTCCTGCAAGGCCCGTTCTTTCTCTACTGTCTTGGACTGAATTGCTGAGGAGCACATGCGCACCCTAGAAAATCCCCATTGTACAGCTGGAAAGCCTGAGGCACACTGAGCGGAAAGGAGCTCTGGGACAAGTCAGAGGCTCTGCACCTCAGCCCAAGTGTCACCGGTGGGTGGGAGGGATGTGTGACCTAAGGTGGGTGTTTCTGTGACAAGGCTCAGCACAGCTTGACCTTCTACTACACCAGTGGTTCATCAAAGGTCTCGGCACGTTCTTACTTCATTTTCAATGTTTCTGTTTTGTCCTCTTGTCTCACTGAGTCTCCCACTTCCTTGGAAGTTTTAAAACAAGAAGCCTCATCCACTCCCTGCTGCAAAATGGAAACCCAGAGAGCTTGTACAACCTGCCTAATCCCACCCTAAGCACCAAGGGTAGAGCCAGGCAAGACCCCAAAGCCCAAGGCCCCCCAGCCCCTCAAGCAGACCCTTTCATCCCTACAGACCCAGTGCTATGGGGAGACCAGCATCAGCACCTGTTATAGACTGAGTGTTTGTCTCCCCCAAATCCATTAAGTAAATCCTAACCCCGATGTGATGGTAGTAGGAGGTGGGGCCCTTGGGAGGTGATTAGGGCACAAGGATGGAGCCCTCGTGAATGGGATTTATGTTCTTATAAGAGAGACCCCAGAGAGCTCTCTCACCCTCTGCCCACCACGAGAGGAGACAAGGGGAGTCCGCAGTCTGCAAACCGGAAGAGGGCTCTCGCCGGAACCAACCATGCTGGCACCCTGACCTCAGCCTTCCAGCCTCCAGAACTGTGAGAACTGTTTCTGTTGTTGATAAGCCACCCAGTTTATGGTACTTTTTTTACAGCAGCCCAAATGGATTAAGACAGCACCCTCCCCCAGACCTTCAGAGTCACCTTTGACACAGGTTCACCCAACCTCTTGGTTCCCCCCCATCAAGAGCAGCTCTCTTTCTGCTGCTTGCGGTGACACCCAGGACCTCTGGGCCTCTCTCCAGCCTGGGGGTGTTTCTGACCCCCACCCAGGTAAGCCCTCCTGCTGTTATTTGAACTGCTTCCTCTCTACCCCTGAAAGGAGAAAGATGGCACCCATTTTCCAGAGATGGCCACCAAGGTAAAATGGCAAGTTCCAGGAACCCCTGGCCCACCCAGAAGGCCACGTCCCAGCTCTTCTGAGACCAAGACAGGACTGACTCCTCAAACGCAGCCCAGGCACTTGTGTTCCTCCAACCCCAACCTCCGTCAACAGCCTCTTACTGAAAACTCTGTGCCCAGAACCTTCTCCCCATCCCAGTGTTAGCAATTGCTTTTAAATGTGTCATTTGAGACAAAAGTTTTAGAGGTATAAGCACAGAATAAGTGTTCAAGAATCACAGTCCTTGATCCATGAAAGACATTTTCCAAGCGCCCAACTCCAGGACTACCCCATTCCTGCACCTAAGTCTTCAACCACACTGGCCATACCCACTCACAGCCTGCCTCTCAGCCCCACTGCCTGGGCCTCTCTTGAGCAGACCTGAGCCTATGTCCTTCTGCCAGAGAGTCACAGCCACTACGATTCCTTGGGATCCTCTAGCTACATGGAAAATGGGATAGAATTCACCACCCAGCATCCACTAGAGTTCAGAGAAGGTCAAAGGCTTCTTGAACCAGGACATGGTGATGATATATGGGGTCACCCCAGGTCATCTGACCCCCTGCCCTCTTGTCCCAGGGCTCTCCTGCCCCTCCAAGGATCACACTTGGGGTGAGGTCCACTCTACCCTACTCTGGAGCCTGGGAATTGACAACACCCTGCTCTACTGCCTCTAGCTGAGCTCCAAGCTCCAAGCTGGTGATTCTGAAGGACTTTGCATCTTTGTACGTAGGACCAGTGACCTGGGGACTCTCCCTGTGAGGCCCATGGCTTTTCTCACACAGAGACAGTCAACTTTATTCATTCATTCCTTCATTCATTTATTTGCTTGCTCATTGATTCAATAGACATTGGGCACTTACGTTCCAAGCACGGTGCTTGGCTCTGGGGGTACAGCCATAAACACAGTGCACAAGACAGAGTCCGTGTCCCAGCAGAGCTTACAGTCTAGCAGGCAAGACACAAAACATTAGCCTGTGATGAGTGTCACGGGAGCACAGGGAGTACAGGGCTGGAAACTGGAGATGATTTTCAGTGCCTGGCTGAGCTTCTCTGCAGGTCAGCAAGCCTTGGGGGAGCCGCTGTCAGCTTTGAGCAGGGATGAGACCTGCTCCAAGCTGTTGGATTTAGAAATCTGGTATGAGCAGGAGACAAGGGGTCATCGGAGTAACACTGCCAGTGACAGTGAGGATGGAGAGGAAGTTGAGGGTCCAGAGAAATCTCAGAGGTAATACGGAAAGGAGTCTCTAGTTTGGCAAGAGAAAGGGAAGCATTGAGAAAAGGCCACAGTTGGTGGTTCCGCAGTCAGGGGTGGTCTTGAGAAGAGCTTTTTTACAGGAGGAGCAGGGATAGCAGAGGGTGAGCAGCTAAGAGGTAGATGTTGGTGTTAGGTAGTGGACGTTACAGATGTAGGCTGTTCTGAGAAATTCAACAGGGAAGGGAATGTGGTGGGGGTGAGAGGTGGGGAGAGATACAGAAGAAGCTGGGTGAGGAAGGGTGGGCGTTCTTAAATGTCAGTGGATGCCTGAGCGTGCTCATAGGTGGAGTTAAGAGCCAATGGAAAGAGAGAGACTGAAAACTGGGAAAAGAAGAAGATCATGGAGGGCACAGGAGCCCGGACGCTATGGGAGGGATGAGCAACCAGCAGATAGGAAGAAGGCAGGCCTTGTGGAGAAGAGGGCATGCCTCTTCCTTTACCTCAAGGAAGAGGAGGGAATATCCAGTGGGATCCTGAGGCATCAGGGGAGGGGCGGGTGGGAGGACTTGTGTTAACTCATGCACCTTCGCGCTGAATTTGCAAACATGCAATTACGCTTGCACAAAGTGACATGTGCACACCTTCACACTGGGCCACATGTGCGTGTACAGAGGGCTCCTCCTATGAACGTGGGGAAGCCACATCCCATGCACACACACTCTGGAAAACCGGGCCCAAAGTGGCCACGAGCCATGGGAGGCATCTCGCAGCGTGGAAGGGGAAGAAGGCAGGGAGATCAGCTTAGGACTGGGCACCGGGAGCCCTAGCTCCAGTGCCTCCTTTACTCCACTCAGGCTGCTCGAGTTCAGGAAGTGACTTCATCTCTTGGTGACACCATTGCCTGAAGGACAAATGAGAGTGAGTCATACCCACCCTGCCAAACAACAGGTTGGTTAGGCTGACCCAGAACAAAAGCTTCCTCTTTCTCTGCAGAAAATGCAAGCAAGGAGATGAGCCCCAAGTGGTCCTGACCCACCAGTACTCCCTGACCGCCTGGCCAGTCACACAGGCTCCGCCCCTCCTCTGCTCCTCCGGTGTCCCTGCTCCACCTGAAACCACCCAAACCCAAGTGAGGGTGGGGCCAGTTTGCGTCTTGTTTGCATTATTTTACTCACTGTCCTTGTGTCTGCTCTTTTTCTGTGACTTCACTGGGGCTACTTTATTGGGTGAGGCTGGACTATCCCAGAGACACCTTTGGGTGGGCTGGGGGAGGGGTAAGAAAGGTGGAGAAGCCGTAGGTTCTGCATGAGGCAGCGTCCCAGCCCTGCCATCCACTCGCCTCCCTCTGCCTGCCCCTGCACCCATGCCCAACTTCCCTCGTTGCTGGGGTCCCGGGGCCTTAGAGGTTATGTGTCTCCACGAGGTTCTGATCTTTCCGGTAGGAATTCCCATTTGCTGGGGGGAGAGGTTGTGCTGGGATGCAGGGACTCCCAATATTACCAAGGGAATTTCCATCCCATGAGCCTCAGCAAGACTGGCTCCTGGCCAATCAAAATGAAACGGTCAGGAATCTTCAACTGTCCCCACTCTCCAAAAATCCTGCTGCCATCCTCCTGCCCTGACCCCCAGTACAGCCACTACTCAAGACACAGCTGAGACAGGCTGGGACCTGGGACCATTTGCTGTAGTGCTGCAGTGCTGCAATGTCTGCACCTGGACAAACATCTCCTTGAGCAACAAAATACAAAGAAACTATAAGGGACTAAAAATAACTGCATGCATGCGCATTTGGGGCAAATTCTGGACGAGATACAAAGAGAAGCTGGGAGCAAACGCAGGGTACTGCATATGCTCCTTGCACACCATACCACCTAAGGGGTGGGCAAAGCACCTAAGCCACCCCTCCGCCCAGACACACCCCTACCCTAACCCCATATAAGGAACCAACTCACCCCTCCTCAGCGAGCGAGCGAGCAAGGGAACCTGTTACTTGTCCTTGCTGCAGCAGGGGTCCCAATAAAGCCTGGCCTGAGTTTCTTGTCTGGCCTCTGATCAATTCTATTAAGGAGGCCAGGAACCCTGGTCAGTAACACTGCCGACATGTGCCCTCTGCCTGCTCTGTCCAGGGAAGGGGGGGAACATGGAGATATGAGGAATGGGGTTGGGGGGCCCCTAGTGAGAGGCAGTGGAGGATCACTAAGCCGAGGGAGGGACAGCACCTTCCCTCCCCTGCTCACACCTCATCCACCCTCCGCTGCAGCAGCCGACCACCAACACGGCGACTTCTCTCGCTCGGGAAAGCTATGCAGCCCGGTAGTGCTCCCTCAGCCTCTGTGTGTCTGTCTGTCTGACTGTGGCCTCACCTGGCTCCATGTGGAGTGCTGCACGGTAGTGGACACCAGTGCATCCTCATCTCGGGCCCCACCAGCTCCCTGCGGCTGTTCATGGAGGGCCTAGGGGCCCAGGAGCTGAGCACAGATGAGGAGAAACCACAAAGAAGCTGAAGGGAAGCACCGGGCCCCCAAATCCCCCCGGGCAGCATCGCGTCCCGACGAGGCCATCTGGAGCTTCCTCACCTCCCACATAATTTCCGCACGTGCGGCTTGGGTCCCCCAGGGAGGGAGGGCACTGCACACTCACATGTCAAATGGGCTCTCTGTGTTGCTTCCCCCAGTGTGTCGGGGACTGTAGGCAGGTGCCCAGCCTCCGAGACCGCTCCTCCCACCTCAGAGGCAGAGCCAACACGCTCACTGGTGCAGACAATGTATTACAGGCGCGTCCCCTCAGTGGCAGAGAAGAAGGGCGGCTGGGGACCCTCGAAGGGGATAAGTTATTATACACAGATGACATGCTAGACCAGTGGTTCTCAAACTTGGCTGCATGTTCATGTCCCCTGGGGAGTTTTTAGAAATTCCGATGCCCAAGCTGCAGCCCAGACCAATTAAATCAGAAACTTTGGGGGTGGCACCTGGACATCTGCGGCGTGTAAAGCTCCCCAGGTGACTCCGGTATGCAGCCAAGTTTGCAAATCACTGCGTTTGTTCTTTACCTCCATTTTCTCACCAAATGTTTTCAGTTACCCTCTACCGGGGATATTCTTATTCCCTTTTTACACGCAATGGATTTCGAGAAGTTAAATACCTTGTTGAGGATGAGAAGCTCTGCCAGACTTCAGCTCTTGAAGACGGCGCCATGCCTGATGCACTGTCTTCCTGGTGTCCAGCACAGCGCCTTCATCCAGGAGGGGTGCCATCCAGGATGGGTTTTACGGTCGAATGGCCAGAATGTGAAGGAAGCCTCGTGTGGATGGGCAGGGAAGAGGCGGTGTTTCTGAAGACGGCTGCTGGGGTCAGGCAAGGTGAAGGGAGAATGGTTACGTGCTGGGCAGTCGGAAACTCTCCTGCTTCCTGCCAGGACCCCTACAGTAACGGTGACCTGTGCACAGGGTCCTCCACAGCCTGGACGTCCCAGCACTCACCAGGCCCCTCTAGGTCCTGGGCTCCAGCTTCTTTCCAAGTTCTGCAAGAAATCTGATCAGCGTAACAATGGCACTGACTTTGCCCTGGCCCTCTGAGGCCCTTTGCTGTCCAGGCAGGCCCTGCCCTCAGCCCTAGCCCCGAGCTGGAGCCCTGTCTGGGAGCCCCGTCTGCCTGTGCTTGTGCCCTCACGTGGGGCACCGGGTGTGGAGCTCCCCCTGGATATGTGCCCTGCCCCCAGCACCAGCTTTGAGGACAAAGAATGAAGATGTCATGTTCACAACCCCATTGCACCTGGGCTCACTAGGGTTTGAAACAGAGGGAGAGATGGCCACGTGATCATGTGACCCAGAATGACCAACTGGACACATTGACCAGCATGCAGAGACTCTGTCCTTCAGGGACTGATGCCATCCATCCACTGTGGAGTTCGTTATACAGCTGCAGGTAGGAAGTTGGCAGAGAGCCAGCTCTGTACCCACTCCAGCCCCTCGAGGACCAAGGCTAATGCTGTGGCAGCAGACTGTGGGTCACAAAGGCGCTCCCAGCTCCTGGGAGCCAGCCCCGAGCTCAGGCTCTGCACTGCTGAGCTAGCCAGCCAGCCTTTGGTGCACTGGGAAACTCCCCCCTAGCCCCTGCAGACACCTCTGCCCTCTCCTGGGAGCCATTGACACAGTCTAAGCCACCATCACCTCCAAATGTAGAATGCCAGAGATCTGACTGATATTACCACTTTACACGTGGGGAAACTGAGGCCCAGAGTGTGGAAGGCATTTGCTCAAGTTCACTTGGTGAAATATTGAAGAACCAAGACTTAGAATTTGGCCCAGCTGACTCAGGTCCTGGGGGCTTCCTGCTTCACCTGCTTTAGTTGTGCCATCCCAGGTGCAGAGCTTCACACGGGTTCGGGGTCACGCGCACAAGCACACAGCTAGCCTCCAGCTCTCAGACCTGGGACTCAGCAGGCTGCAGTCTCTTCTCCTACTCCCACCCCATGGGCTGTCTACAGGGGATGTGTAGCCAGGGAGTGAGATGGCAGCGTCTACCTGAAGACCCTGAAGCTGCCCCTCTTCAAAGGAGCTGCTCAGCCCTCATTTGATTAAAAAGCCTGAGTCACTGAACTAGGTCTAACTAGACCTAGGCCGCCTCTA
Source organism: Balaenoptera physalus (assembly GCF_965194825.1). Lineage (NCBI taxonomy): Eukaryota > Metazoa > Chordata > Mammalia > Artiodactyla > Balaenopteridae > Balaenoptera > Balaenoptera physalus. Next base: position 94,677,469 of record NC_138882.1, on the reverse strand, counting down.
GAATGCAGCCTCTTGGGATTGGGTGGGACCGCAGGGCTCCTCCAGGGCAGCATTCCCACAGGCAGGAGCGCTCTGCAGCAGCCCCGTGCAGAGTCAGGAGCAGAGCCTGGGTGGGGACCCTGCCCACCCGCCTTGTTTCCCTGCTGATTCTCTGCATTGCCCTGCCCTGCCTGGTTTTATTTCCTCACTGCAGAAGGAAGGGCTGGAGTCAGTATCCTCTCCAGCTCCCATATGCTGGGGCTCCACGACCTTAAGTGGACAGGCCCCTCCATCACCTCCTACACTGTCCAATAGGGTAGCCACTAGCCACATGTGACTACTTACATCTACATTTAAATTGAAGAAAATTCAACAAAAGTTTTCACTAGCTACCTTTGAAGTGCTCCGTGGTCACGTGACTAGCAGCCTCTGCCTAGGGCAGTGCAGATGTAGAACATTTCCATCATTTTGGAAGTTCAGAGCTGGATTCTGGACAACAATGAAAGGACTCTTGTGTTGGAGAGGTCTCTGAATAGGCTGAAGAGACAACTTGGGACAATAGAAAAGGGTCTCTTCTCTGAAGGCACTTTTCTGGGTGGGGCAGTAAGAGATCTGGCCCCTTAAGAAGGCTCCTGTGCTCACTTTGAGAGCACACATACTAAAATTCGAACGATACAGAGATTAGCCTGGGCACGGATGACACGCATATTCAGAGAGTGTTCCATATTTTTTGAAATAAATAAGTCACGAGGATGTAATGTACAGCATGGCGACTATAGTTAATAATACTGTTTGCACATTTGAAAGCTGCTAAGAGGGTAAATCTTAAAAGTCGTCATCACAAGAAAAAAACTCTAAATATGTAAGGTGACAGATATTAAAAAGATTTATTGTGGTGATCATTTTACAACATATACAAATATTGAATCATTCTGTTGCATACCTGGAACTAATGTTTTATGTCAATTATACCTCATTTTTAAAAAGGAAAAAAAAAGAAAAAAGAAAAAAACAGATGGCTCCTCTCTACAGAGATGGTGATTAACTAGTGAGACTCCTCAGGGGGACAGGAGGGTGGCCCACTAAGGCCTCACTGTGGCAAAGAGGGCTGGCAGCCTACAGAGCCCTGCTCCGGAGGTGACAGAGGGAACAGGGGAGTGTCCAGCTAGCGGGGGGCTTGCCCCTAAGCTGGCCTGGCCTCTCCATGTCTCCTCCTCCCCCCAGCAATTCCGTTCCCACACCTGTCCTTGCAACACACACACACGCACACACGTACACACACACACACACCCCTTCATCCTGCCCTGGCCCTAGAGCTGTGCCAGGCTTTCATCTCGCTTCCCCAAGGGCAAGCACGGGGCCTGTCCCACCTCCTCACCCCAAGTGCCCAGCAAAGCACTAGGTTCAGGCACACCTGCTTGCCTACAACCTGTCCCTCCCAGTCACTCAGGATTATTAAATGACCAAAATTTCAGTCTTGCTCAAAATCCTGGCCCAAGGTGTATCCAAATGCTCCCAGGCCCCAGGATGTTCAGTGGCCCTTCAGGCACTCTTGCCCCCTGTACCCAATGGACCCTCTTCATCAAGTGTGTGTGTGAGGTGGGGGGATGGGAGAGAGTTGCCTGGAGGTTCCCTGCAGGGAAAAGCCTTTGAGATGCTTTCAGGGGCCACTCCAGAGCCCTTTCCAGGGGAGCTGGAACGGGGGGTAGGGAGCAGGGGCACAGGTGGGTGAGTCCAAGCTGACCTCTAGGAGTTGCCCCATCTCCATCCTCCAGGAAGCCGCTCAGATGCAGAAAGAGCCTGCCCCCACCCCTGCCCCAGCCTGGGTAGGAGGGAAGAGACCACCTGGCACTTCAGAAGCGGCAGCACGAGACTGGGGTAGAAGGGAGGACAGGCCCCAGCCCAGCATCACTGGCCTCCCGGCTGCGTCGCCCTCAGCCCGAGCTCCAGGCAGTGGCCGTTGCCTCTGGAGGCAGCAGCTGCCCTCACTCACTGGCAGGCAGGGCGGGCAGGACACGTTCCCATGGCTGCAGCCTCGGCTTAGGCGATCCGTGGGCCCAGATGCCACCCTCCAGGAGCTGCTGCTGCAACAGAAGTCAGAGCAAGTTCAGAGCAAGATAGCAGAGCGGGCGCGGGGCTGGGAGCCGGGATGCTGTGGGTGAACGTGAGAGCATCCCCCCGGGTGTCAGTCCCAGGGATGCGCAGCTCCAGTGCAGGAGAGGTTTGGAAAGGTGGTTTGTGTATTTATTTCTCCATCTCTTTTGGTTGCTAAGCTGTGCTAGGCTCACACCTCCCTCACCCGTGCACTCCTCGTGGACCCACGCCTGACTCTGTGGCCCAGCCCCTCACTGCCTAAGATCGGGTACCCCACCAGCTCGGAAACCTGAGGAGACAGGAGCCTTTGGGGGCCCCCTCCACACACACACACACACACACACACACACACACACACACACACACACACACACACTGCTGCCCCCGCTCATTGGTGTGGTGGGAACAAAGCCTCCAGGTTCAGGGCGGCCCCGCCAGGCCCTTGCTTTGGGTGGAGCTCCGGCCAGCACCCGTCTGCACTGGCACAGGCCCTCGCCTTAGCTGTAGCTGCGCACAGGGCCCCTCCTCACCCTCTGTGGGCTGCGTTCTCCTGGACACAGATGGAGCAGCTGACTCCCCGGCTGACCTGCCTTCTCAGAAAAGAAGTCTTCACCTGCCTACCACCCCCAGCCCTCTGGGAGCTGCCTGTGAGGGGGTGTAACTTCCCTGGGGGCTTGCAGCTTGTGATGGAGAGGAACTAGTGGCCCATGCTGATGGGCCTTCTGGGTGGAGAAAACAAGGTCCTGGGGAGGTTCAGGGCCAGGTGGAGTGGCTGACAGACCCCTCCTGGTAAGGGAGGAGGGTAGCATTTGCAAAACAAAAGGCCTGGTTGGTAGTGGACTTTTTTTTTTTTTTAACGTCTTTACTGGAGTATAATTGCTTTACAATGGTGTGTTAGTTTCTGCTGTATAACAAAGTGAATCAGCTATATGTATACTATATCCCCATATCCCCTCCCTCTTGGGTCTCCCTCCCACCCCTCTAGGTGGTCACAAAGCAGCGAACTGATCTCCCTGTGCTATGCGGCTGCTTCCCACTAGCTATCTATTTTACATTTGGTAGTGTAGTAGACTCTGAGGCTTCAAGGTCAGAGGTTAACTCCAGCACTGCCCTACCACGCTGCCCATCAGTCCCTCCCCTCTCTGGGCCTCAGTTTCTCCACCTAGAATCCTTCAGGATTTCTGCTAAGGCCCCGTAAAGCTCTGTCACACTGCGCCGCCCAAATTCCACGGTTCCTTCCTCATTGTCACCCTACCCAGAGAGCCTGTTCTCCTATCCTAGTGCCTCACCTCTCTTCTGGTATGGAACTTTGAGAGTCTCTAAGGACCTCTCACCACCAAAGGCCAGGGGTGGGTGCCAACCTTAGTGCCCTCCTGGATGGGGCGAGGGGTAGAGCAAAGAGCCTGATGCCTGGCAGATGGTGAGAGGCAGCCGGGTCAGGATGTACCTTTCCCAGGCAACCCCCAGTCCTCCCCTGCCACATTCTGGTCCATGGAGGTTTCTTTCAGAGCCTGATGAGAGAGTGAGGAGGGGGAGGGGCCTTCTACCCACCAGGGACCGAGGAAGTTCCCACACTGCCAAAGCCCTTCCACTAGGAGCAGACCAGTGAGTGCCCCTGGGCTGAGCCCAAGTACCTCTGTTTCTTGAACTCTAGTCTCCCACGAGTGCTGGGGGCAGGGGAGAGCGTTACAACTGATGCTGAGCTCTTTATTAAGCGGGAGGCCAAAGCACAGGGGGTGCTGTGTGATTGTACTCAGCATTCAAACAGCACCCCGTGCGGGAGCTGGGGAGCCACGGCGCAGGACAAGAGAGACTGTTCTACGCATTCTTGATCTGCCCTCTCTCCCATGCTAGCACTTCCCTGGTGGAGTCATCAACACACTGGTGACCTGCTACGTGGAGGAGGACATGTGAGACTGTGGGTGGGGAGTGGATGGAGCTACTGGTGGGCAGGGAGAAGGAAGCTGGGAAGTGCCAGCGGCTGCTGTACTCCCAGAGTCTACTGCACCTTCCAGCGAAGGTTGTGCCATGAGTACGTGTGGGGCATGGCCCTGGGGCCAGGGCACGTCTGCAAGCCCTGGCTCTTCAGGTGAAGACGGTGCCCAGGGTACTATTGATCTTCACCATTCCTCAGGCCTTGGGCTTTGAAATCCTCGGCCACTTTTCCTGGTACAGAGTAAGGCCCATGGATGAGAGTCATAAGGTCTGTGAACTCCCTGAAATTGCATGAAATATATGTGTGTGTGTGTTGTGCACTGCTCTGCAGAGAGGGGCTATTGCTTTCTATAAATTTTCAGTCTGTCTGCTAGAAGGATGAGTTCTTGGGGAGGAAAGTGAGAATTTTGATGAACCTGGGACTAAAGGACCCGGTTCCCTAGGGATCAGCAGCAGGGATCTGCTTCCTGGCCCCAGGTCTCAGCCCTCTGCTCACCCCACATCTTACCTGGAAACATCCCAGAGCCTTAGAAGTGAAATCTGAGCCAAATCCCCAGGGCTCTCAGGGTTCCCTGCTCCTCCCCTCCTTCTGCCAAGAGCTCACCTTTTCGAGGAGAATGCGCCCCATCCAGGGTGGGTATGGCTCTACCAGCACAGAGAGATGTCATCCCTCCTCCCAGCCTGAGCTCCTTCCAGGTTCTGTGACAAGGTGGAAGCTCCTCTAGGCTTAAAGAGCCGTCAAGCATTCCCTTCAGAGGCTCCCATGAACCCATGGCCCCTAGGGAATGCCTCCTACTAAATCCCTGGGTGTGTAGGACCCGGGTCTGGACTTAACCTGTGAGTCCTGTGGACGCTCCTATGGAGCATGGAGCGGGGAGAACAAAAGAAGAGCCCCAGGACACTCTCTGCTGACAGGACGCTCTCCCCTGGCGGGCCAGGGCGGCGATGTCAGGCGGGATCCTCTGCCTCTCTCTTCGATGCCCTGCCCACATGCAGGGCGCTCAGACGGCACTGAGGCCACAGGCAGGCTGAGGTTTACTCCAGGGGGCCCTGTCCATATTGAGGAGATTCAAGGTCCGCCTGGGGGATAGAGCAAGAAGCTTCTTTGCTCCCTCACCTGCCACCCCGTTAACCCCCAGCACACATGGCTGTATTTGGAAAGCCCTCCTGGCTGGCCTCCAGGATTTAGAGACAGGCTATCTGATCAGGCCCCCAGGATATTTACACTGAGTGTGCAGCTCTGTGTGTGTGTGTGTGTGTTGGGAGAGGGAAGGGAGGCTATACAAACCTGTACAAGGGTCTTCTCAGGCTCCAGCTGAGGAGTTCTAAATGCACCCAGCCTTCAGCTGTGAGGTGGGAGAAGAGTGAGGGGACCTTTCCTGTTTCTGCCACTGCACTCCCCCCAGCTCTCCACCAGTCTTGTGCCAATAAGCTCAAATATTGGCTCGTCCTCATCACTCCCAGTCTCTCTCCATCTCTGTGAACACGATGCTGCCACTCATTGTCTCATTCCCATTGTCAGGAAAATTGAAGATGGGTTTAGGTTCCACAATAAGAAGCACTTTGGATTCGGGGGAGAGCCAGAAATGGAGCTAGGTGTAGGAGGTAAGCCCTTCCTTGATGGCTTCACCAGGATATACTGTTATCCTCCTGGGGTGAAGGTGGATCTCTGAAGGAAAGGTAGGGAGGAGAAAGTCTGGGGGGCCACCCTCCTCATGTTCCCCTGCACCCCAATCCCTGACCTCCACCTGCTGAGGTTTTACAGCATAAAAATGCTGAGTGTTAGGGTTACTTTCATTGCTATTCTGGGCAACAGTCCTAATGATATTCAAGGAAATGGTCTGTTCGTGCTCCACCCAGAATCTTCCTTTGGGAAGGGAAAACTTGGGCTTCAGGTCTGATTTCCTGCCTGGCCCCAACCCTGGCGGGCTCCCTGCTAACCCCAGGCCTCTGAAAGCACAGCCTCCATCTCTCACCTACTATATATGTATATATAGTATATATATTTCTCCTAAGAACAATGATTCAGTATTCACTGCTTCAATGTACATGGTGACTCTCTAGAACATAACTACTGCAAATAATGAGAATTGACTGTAATGATCTTTAGCTCTATTTGGCTCAGAAACAGCCAGTTAACCACCTCTAGCTTCACTAGATAAACTCATCATCCACCTAGTGCCAACACGGCAACAGGCAGGGAGTGCCAAAGGTGTGCCCAATCTTCTCTAGACCTCTTTATTAAAAGAAAAAAAAAAAAGTCAGAGAGCCTTTTCTACTTTTTAAAAGTTAATGTGCTTTTGGGGCTTCCCTGGTGGCGCAGTGGTTAAGAATCCGCCTGCCGATGCAGGGGACACGGGTTCGAGCCCTCGTCCGGGAAGATCCCACATGCCACGGAGCAACTAAGCCCGTGCGCCACAACTACTGAGCCTGCACCCTAGAGCCCGCGAGCCACAACTACTGAGCCCACATGTCACAACTACTGAAGCCTGCGTGCCTAGAAACGCATGATCCGCAACAAGAGAAGCCACCACAATGAGAAGCCCACGCACCGCAAGGAAGAGTAGCCCCCGCTCGCCGCAACTAGAGAAAGCCCACACGCAGCAGTGAAGACCCCACGCAGACAAAAATAAATAAAATAAATAAATTTTTCAAAAATTAATGTGCTTTATATTTTAGAGTAGTTTTAGGCTCACAGCAAAACTGAGTGTAAAGTACAGAGTTCCCACATACCTCCCTGCTCCAACCGCTTCTACCAACCTCTCTTACCATCAACATCTCCCACCTGAGTGGTACATTTGTTACATTCATTAAACCTACATTGATACATCATTATAACTAAAGTCCATAGTTTATGGTTTTTAACAATCATATTATGACAAACACCCATGCTTATAGTACCATATAGAATACTTTCACTGCCCTAAAAATCCCTGTGCTGCACTTTCGTCTCCCTCCCCCCAAACACCTGGTCACCATTGAATTTTTTTTTTTTTACTGTCTCTATAGTTTTGCCTTTTCCAGAATGTTATACACTTGGAATTGCTCAGTATGTAACCTTTTCAGATTGACTTCTTTTACTTAGTAATATGCATTTAAGTTTCCTCCATTCCTCTTCATGGCTTGATAGAATATTTTTAGTGCTAATTTTTAGTAGCTAATTTTTTAGTAAAATTCCATTGTTTAGATGTACACAGTTTATTTATCCATTCACCTATTGAGGAACATCTTGATTAAGAGTTCTTTGTAGATTTTGTATAAAAGTCCTTAATCAGATATGTGTTTTTAAAAGATATTTTGCTTGGTTTGTAGCTCGTCTTTTCATTCTCTTAACAGTGTCTTTTGCAGAGAAATTTGAGTGAAGTCCAATTTATTAATTTTTTTCCATGGATTGTGCTTTTCATGTTGTACCTAGAGTCATTACCAAACCCAAGGTCACCTATATTTTCTCCTGTGTTATTTTTTAGGAGTTGTACACTTTTGTGTTTTACATTTACATCTGTGATCCATTTTGAAGCGATTTTTGTGAAAGGTGTAAGGTCTATGTTTTGATGCATTTTTTTGCATGTGGATACCCACTTGATCCAGCATCATTTATTGAAAAGGCTATCTTTTTTCCTTGAATTGTCTTTTGTTCCTTTGTAAAAGATCAGTTGACTGTACTGTGTGGGTCTATTTCTGTGCTTTCTATTCTGTTCTACTGATCTATTTTTGTTTTGCCAGTACCACACTATCTCGATTTCTGTCACTTTGTAGCAAATCTTGAAGTCAGGTTGTGTCAGTCCTCCAACTTTGTTGTCCTTCAGTTTTGTGTTGGCTATTCTGAGGCTTTTGTTTTCCATACAAATTTTTTTTTTTTTTTTAAATGGCACAACTTTTTTTTTTTTTAACTTTGCGTTTATTTATTTATTTATTTATGGCTGTGTTGGGTCTTCGTTTCTGTGCGAGGGCTTTCTCTAGTTGCGGCAAGTGGGGGCCACTCTTCATCGCGGTGTGCAGGCCTCTCATTATCGCGGCCTCTCTTGTTGCGGAGCACAGGCTCCAGACGCGCAGGCTCAGTAATTGTGGCTCACGGGCCTAGTTGCTCCGCGGCATGTGGGATCCTCCCACACCAGGGCTCGAACCCATGTCCCCTGCATTGGCAGGCAGATTCTCAACCACTGAGCCACCAGGGAAGCCGTCATATAAATTTTTGAATCAGTTTGTCAATAGATCATGTTGGGAAGAATGAACATCTTAACAGTATTGAGTCTTCCTTTTCATGGACATATGGACTACCTCTGCATTTATTTAGATCTTCTGTGACTTCTTTCATCAGAATTTCATAGTTTTCCTCCTGTAGATCTAGTCATATATTACATTCATTCTTGCTCCATCATCCAGCAGGCTAGCCTGGGCTTTTGCCCATGGCAGTCTCAGGGAGACAAAAAGCATCACCTTATTCAGCTTCAGCTGGGATTGTTCCTATTGGTTGACTCAAACTTTTTGCCACTCTGTGCATATCCACAAATGACCACAAAAGTGCCAAGAGCATTGATTTGGGGATTACAAATTAATATTAGCAAATGGAATTCATAAATAGGAGATCTGCCAAAACTGAGGATCACCTGTATATGTATGTTTGTGTGTGTAACTGTGTATGTATTTACCAAAATTTAAAAATCAAGATATATCCCATAAAAATCTGGATTTCAACTTCTCTTGAAATTGGCCTTTGGCAACAATTGATTGGAAGTGAGCAGCCGCTACTCCCTGTGGACAGGCCAGTTTGTCCTAGTCCCCACCACTCCCTAATTACGATCTACTCCAAAAGGAGAGCAAGTATTCACTACACTATATAATATAGGCTTCTATGTTTTGTTTTTCTTAGAGTTGAAATAAATGTGAAATATTTCTTCTATCTATGTATCTACCAAAAGTGGAAAAACAAATAACAGGCTGAGAGAATGAGTGGTTTCTTTTCGGTTTTTTTACAATTTTTTAAAATATAAATTTATTTATATATTTATTTTTGGCTGTGTTGGGTCCTTGTTGCTGTGCATGGGCTTTCTTTTAGTTGCGGCACACGGGCTTCTCATTGTGGTGGCTTCTCTTCTTGCGAACACGGGCTCTAGGCGCGTGGGTTTCAGTAGTTGCGGGACTCGGGCTCAGTAGTTGTGGCTCGCGGGCTCTAGAGCACAGGCTCAGTAGTTGTGGCACACAGACTTAGTTGCTCTGAGGCATGTGGGATCTTCCCGGACCAGGGCTCGAACCCGTGTCCCCTGTAACGGCAGGCGGATTCTTAACCACTGCGCCACCAGGAAAGCCCGAATGAGTGGTTTTAAGGAAAGTATTTTCTTATATCTCTCATTTAGAGTCTGGCCACTGTAGACTTATGAATTTACAATCTCTGGTTTAAGTAGCTGCTACACCTGGTCAACGCTGCAGAGACTCTGCCTAACCTGCTTCCTGTTGCTGCCCTGCTCCTGCCACACCACTGGCAGGGACATCCAGAGAAGCTGAGCCATCACCAGATCTTGGGAAGCTCATGCCAACTTTGGGGCAAGAGCAACAGATGCCCATAGCTCTCCTGCCCACCCTCCAGAGTCACTGGGCAAGCATCCAGGGACGTGATCGGGGAGGCCTGGATTCTTATGGGGATACATAACAGGCTACAAATATGAATAAGTCCTGGCTGTGGTACTTGGCTGAGTGACCTTGGGCAAGTAAGTTAGCTTCTTCACACCTCAATTTCCCCATCTGTAAACTGAGAATGAGAGTCCCTACCTCACAGGGCTGTCACGAGGATTGGTGGTTGATATTTGCTCAGTGTTTAGAAAGAAGAGCATGGCAGTAGCAAGCACAGTATGGGCTTTTGTTAAAGCGCTGCTACTTCACGTGCAGCCGAGGACCCGCAGCTTCGGCATCGCCTGCGAGCATTCTAGAGGCAATGTCATGGGTCCCACCTATGAGTCAAAATCTCTGGGGTGGGGCTCGGGAATCTGTTTTAACAAATGCTCCAGGTGATTCTGATACACACTAGCTTGAGAGGCTAAATAGAATTTATAAAAAATTTTTTACATGGGGAATAAATTTTTAGGGAGAATGTAAGGTCAAAAGTGAGATATAGTGAAACATCTCTTAAATTAAATTGGAGGTGCACTGTAATATTTGTATATTGTATCAATCTGGTATAGTGAAATGTTTCTTATAACATATATAATGAGTAATATGCAGTGTTACAGTGCCATATATAATAGAGAACATGTACAATGTTTTTAGTTAAATAACTAAAATGACATTATAGTTGATATATATTAATATATATATACTGATATATAAAACATATATTGATAATTATATTTATATAATATATATTATATAATACATATATAATATAAATATATACTATATAAATTAATATAAACAAATATATAAATATGTTAAAATATATAATATCTATATATTTCATTTGAGTCCACCCTAAAGATCAGACCAGACTAAACTCTCCTGCCTCTCACTTTAAAAGGGCACAATGCCCTGGGGGCTGCAGTGAGACCCAGGACTGAACATTGCAGAGTGAGGAGAGAGGCACATACCTGAGCCTAAGAACACTGGCCCCATCTCACCTAGGTCAGAAGAAAAGAAGAGACCCTAGTTTGCCCTTGGACTTTGAGGCGAGGCTCCCCTTCTCATCCCCCAGGGGCCTGGAGGGCGTCCTGGGAAGCAGGAAGCTCAGCCCGTTTGGGCACAGAGAGGAGCAAATAATGGGGGTGAGGAGAGTCAGGGAGGGAGTAGTTTCCTGAAACTGAGGGTAGCAGTTTCATAACAAACCAACCCTGGGCTCCGGCTGTGAATTAAGCAAATCACTGAAAACAAAACTGTCCTCTCTGGAACTTCAAACAAAAGAAATGAAAACAACCAGATTGGTTGGAAAATAAAAGTCAGCAGCATAGAAGTGGGAGGACAAAAGGTAACCAGACCATAGGGTGTTGGATGAAAGTAAAAAAGCCAAAGGAGGACTTCCCTGGTGGTGCAGTGGTTAGGAATCCGCCTGCCAATGCAGGCGACACAGGTTCGAGCCCTGGTCCGCGAAGATCCCACGTGCTGCGGAGCAACTGAGCCTGTGCGCCACGACTACTGACGCCTGCGCACCTAGAGCCCGCGCACCACAGCGAAGAGTAGCCCCCGCTCGCTGCAACTCGAGAAAGATGTGCGCAGCAACGAAGACCCAACACAGCCAAATAAATAAATAAATAATTTTTTTAAAAGCCAAAGGAAGTGTGTCAGGGAAGCAGTGCGGGCCTGTGGGCTCCTGACCACCACGTCCCACACCCACCGCTCCACAGGGCATGGGCGGCCGCCAGGTCACCTCCTCACGCCAGACTTGGCACTCATATGTGTTCCCCATTCTGTCCCAGTTTCATGGTCTTCCAGCTGCTATCTCAAGCTCTCTTCCCCACACAGCCCAGAGGCCCCAGCAGCAGCAGCAGGAATCCCGGTCGGACCTGCAGGGACACAAAGCCCATGGGACTGGTCTGCTGCCTCCCCAGACCGAGATGGGGAACGTCCACCTGTGGCTGAAGGTGGGGGCCGGGGGGTTCTGACTGACCCCTGGCGAGTCTGAGCACTGATGTGCTGTAAGTGAAAAACACGCACTGGATTTTGAAAACTACAAAAACAGAATGTAAAATAGCTCATTTACAATTTCTGTAATTGATTACATGTTCTAGTTATAAGATTTTGGACACATCCATTTAAATAAAATACAATATTAAAATTAGCTTCACCTGTTTCATTTTACACTTTCTAATGTGGCTGCTAGAAAATTTAAGACTAAGTGTGTGGTCTGCGTTCTATTTCTATTGGACAGCACTGCACTTAGGACATCTCCTCCCTCTGAGTTTTGATGGCCATTTCCAGTCACACGTAACCCCCAGCAGTCCCTCCAGCCATGCACGGTGGAGTATCTCTACACTGGGGAGCTGCCTCCTGGATTCTGGCGGCTCATTCCGGCCTCCAGCACAGCACCTGCTAACAAAGAAAATGACTTCTGGTGACCAGCCGAGCTGGCTTGCGTGTGTCCATTTCCCAGGGCATGGCGCCCACCAGTCAGCCCTGCTAGACGCTGCCGCCCAGGCCCAGGACCCCCCTTCCCACAGGCTCCGTCTCACCTGCAGGCGTTGGACTCTGGCTCTCAGTTGGGCCCCTCTCAACCCATTTGCTGCTGGAGGGGAAACAGCCCAGGCCCTACGGGCCCCTCACAGAGAAGGGGAAGGGTCCTGGGCCCCTCTTTGCCTCCCTCCTCCTTCCCCAAGCACAGGCCTGCCGTTCCCTGTCCCCGGACAGCCTTCAAGGCCACCAGGGACCCAGCCTGCTGGAGCCCACTGGACGGAGACGCTCTGTGAGGAGCCATCAACGCCAGGCTCTGGACCCTGGCGCCCCAGCTCCCCTTCCCCAGAGCAGGAGCGGGAGCCGCGTGTGACAGACTAAAGAAGGGGCCAAAGGGGAGGAGGTGGAGGCGAGTGGTCCTCATGCTGTCCCTGATCCCCTGATCGTCACTCAGCGGCTGCGAGTCCCTACACAGGTCACTTTGCCTCTACAGGCTCTTCTATGAATGAGGACTATTTGGGGGAGTTCATGGAACAGAGTTTGGATGACTCATAGGCTTTTATGTGCAACAAAACTGGGTTCAAATCCCTGCCCCGCCACCGACTGACTTGTGTGACCTTGGGCAAGTTAATTAACCTCTCTGAGTCTGTTTCCTCATCTGTATAATGGGCACAACAACGCATATCTCACAGGTGTCTGCAAGGAGTAAATAATACAGGTGAGCATCCGATAAGTCATTGCCCCGACTGCTGGGAAGTAAAGAACAGCAGATCAGGGCTGCCCGCCATCAGCCGGGATGCCTGAAGAGCTGTGTCCTGGGCTTCAACTTGACCCCGGAAGGGCAGCAACTTGACCCCGGAAGGGCAGCATCACAGTGACAATGGCTCACACCGCCAGGGTGGTTTCTCGTCAACTGCTCTTCTCCATTTCACAGCCACCACTCCTAGCACCCGCCCGAAACAGCCTGCAGCCCCACATAAAAAATGTGGAGTCTTCTCTCCCCTCAGGATCCAGCTTCCCTCTGCTCCAGGGACAAACCCAGGCCCTAAATCCCTGGAAGAGAAAACACTCTGTGTTGCTTTGAATGGGCTCCCAACCCGCCTGCCTATACCCCTTATGTCACAGGCCCACAGACTGACGGCCCATAGTCTGCTGCCCACAAACACACTTGTCACAGCATGGATGACCATCACGTGCTTGAACATATACGTACCTTTCCACGTGTGCACAGAAGCATTTACATGTTTTTCCAGAACACAGGTATCAGCAAGCACCTCCAGGTAGGATGCACACCCAAGGGCCCTTCCACACGTGTGCAGACACTCACTCATGCAGACAGCACAGCTGTCTGCCCTGAACAGGTCTGGAACGAAGGGGCTTGAGGTGTAATGGTCTCAGCTTCAACTGCAGCCTGGTATGGGCTGGAGAAAGGGCTGTGTGCTCCTGGCAGGGCCATGTAGGTGTAGGAGGGAGAAAGAACTGATGGTGTGAGGGCACTTTGGGAGGGGGCTTATAGTCCACTCCAAGACAGGGCAGGAAAAGTACATTATGAAGGATTGGAAGGCCTTCAGGTCACGCCAGGGTAAAACAGATCAATTCATCCTTTCCCCAGTCTCCAAACTGAGAGTTTAGAGTCAGGAGGTTGAGAGAGAGAAAAACTTCTGGGATAAGACAGACCTGGATAGACAGGAACCTCAGCTCTGCCCATTAATTGCTGTGTACTCTTGGGCAAATGACTTAACTTCTCTGATCCTCAGTTTCCTCCTCAGTGAAATGAGAATAAGAAAGCCTAACAGAGAGGAATGAGTTTTCCTAACATCCCAAAGCTTATTTTACATTCTCATGGCATTTATACATTCTCGTGGACATTGTAATGTTATATTTACGTGCTTAATTTATATCTGACTCATCCAGTAAGTCACCCACAGAACCTGCCCCACCTCACCCAGAGCACTGTGGAAATATACCTATTTTTGTTCATCATTGTAGCCCTTGACTCTAGCATAGCATCTGGAGCATAGCAGGTGTTTAATAAATATTCACGGACTAACAGAGGAGCATACAGTTGACAGCAGAGCACAAGGCAGGCCTGGGTGTTTAATAGATGATGTCTACTACTGTTGCCATTATTAGATGCTGTGCTCTGAGTTTGTTTCCTATATTCCCACTTTCCATACCCAGTTGTCCTCAGCTGCCTCTTCCCTGCATCTAAGCTCTTCCTGTGAGTCACTGAAAGCCCCCCAACAGTGGAGCAAGTCTGTTTCTTTTTGTTTTCACCTCAGGACAGATAAGAAGCATTTTCCATAGTTTTGGGGTTTAAAGACCCCGTTGGAGTCCTCCTTAAGTCTCTTCCAGAGACTAAAATACTCTCACGTTCTTTACTCCTTCTTTACAAAGCATGTCCTATGCTTCTTTGATTCTCCATGTAGCTCCTAAGAAGGTTTTTAAGGTCAATATCACACGCCCACCCTTGTCTCTCCAGAAGCTCACAAGCCAAAGGGAGATGTGAGACCTCTCTCGGGGTAAAGTTAGTCTTCACAACACATGGCCTTTGGCCATGGTCCTTTTCATAGGCCTAAGATTTGGAGGAACCCGCACAGGATAAGGATAGGAGGCTTCACTCAATTTCCCAATACACTGGAACATCAATATTGGCATTACAATCTTACCAACAAGACCAGTGTTATGCCATATCATGCTGTGGTAGATGTAACTGGAGAAAAGATGCTGGCACATTACGAGAATCCCACTCACTCACTAGAATTTAATCCACTTCATCGTCATGTCATATGACCAAAATATCTTCCAGGGCAAGGCCACTCAGGTTTGCAGACTTCCATTTGATCTTGGCAAGTTCCAAAAGCAGGATTGGGCCCAACAATACATGGCTTCACCCTTTCAGGCGTCTCGTATAACTGAGCTAAAAGATAATATCGTCTCCTGCTACAACGCTCTGTTACAGCATGTAGTATTAGATCTGCCTCGTTGCATAACCGTTTACTTATGCCTTTACCCTCAGCTACTATTCCTCTGTCTCTCCATTTATACCCAAACGTTTCCACCTTATTGAGGGGTGTTAGCTTTGGCCTCTGTGCTGGTCTAGATTGCTGGCAGTACTACTAGTGTAGCAAATGCCTCCTACTCAATCCACCAGCCACAGGCTCAAGGGTTCCCAGACCATCCTGACTTCTGACCAGAGGGCTCTAGTCCCTCTGACAGAGACATCCCTCTCTTCCCCTACTCCACGGTGCACTCTGTCTGGGCATGCCTGGACAGTCTGAACCCCAAAGTGTACGGTGGGAGTGGGGTTTTTCCTTCCTTCTGGGTCCTTCGTCCAGGACCACAGCCTGGGGGCTTTTCCTTGTACAAGCACAAGATTCCCAATAGGAATTTGCTGAGATGTCTGTTGAATGCCCCCTTAACCCTTGAGGTTATATTTTCCATAAGATGCCTCAAAATATCCTTAATACAAATGGAAAAATGTGAAGCCAACATCTTATTATTCTTGGTTATTTTCAGTTGTACTTTGATGGAAAAATAAGTTATTCCTTACATTAGGCCTTAACCTACAGCTATTCTGATTACATTTCTGAGAAACATAGATTTGGGTTGTTTGTTTTTTTTTTTAAATGGGCTCATATCATGTTTCCTTTTCTTTATCCTTAGATTTATATGATTACCATATACATTTTATGTTTTCAAGTTGTTTATAAGAACTGAAATTTTTTCCAGGAACAAACACAAAAGTCTTTAGGATTTGACTCCTGCATATAATGGAGCCTCATCTCCGTTCATACATCCCCACCCGCTCCTTTATTTACATGTTCAAGCTTCCTGGGTTCTCTTCCAACTCCACACCAGGCAATCCGGTATCATGCTTAGGAACACAGAGCCAGAGTAGGATGGACTCAGGTTAAAATTCTGCATGTGCCATGTATTGGCCAGATGACCTTAAGCAAATTCCTAAACTTTTGTTTTCTCATCTGAAAAAAATGCTGATAATAAGAGCACCTGTCTCCCCATAGTGTGATTCCACTTCACACCCATTAAGACAGCCATTATCCAAAAAGTAGAAAATAACAAGCGTTTGCAAGAATGTGGAGAAATTATGCATTGCTGCTGGGAATGTAAAATAGTGCCGACTCTGAAAAACAGTATGGCAGTTCTTGAAAAAAATTAAAAATCTGTGTCCAGATTTTCCCGGGTAATCCCAGAATTGTCATATGATTCCGCATTTCCCACTTCTGGGTATAAACAAAAAGAACTGAAAGCAGGGATTGTACAGATATGGGTACATCCATGTTCATAGTAGCATAATTCACAAAAACCGAAAGTTGGAAGCAACCCAAGCAACCATCGCTGGATGAATGGATCAATAACATATGGCATATATATACCATGGGATTTAACTCACCTTAAAAAGAAATGAAATTCTGACACACACTACCACATGGATGAACCTTGTAGACATTATGCAAATTGAAATAAGGCAGTTATAAAAGAACAAATATTGTATGATTACGCTTATATGAATTACCTAGAGTAGTCAAGTTCATAGAGACCAAAAGTAACATGGTGGTTACTTTTGCCAGGGGCTGGAGGGCAGTGGTGTGGGGAGTTATTGTTTTATAGGTTCAGAGTTTCCGTTTGGGAAGATAAACAGGTTCTGGAATTGGAGGGTGGGCATGGCTGTACAGCAATGTGAATGTACTTAATGCCACTGAACTGTACCCTTAAAGGTGGTTAAAACTGTAAATACTATGTTACATATATTTTACTACAATAAAAAATTTAATTGCAGTACCTGCCTCAGAAGTTCACAGTGATACATAAATGTATGGAATATATTTGGCAGGATGCTAGCATACGGCAGGTGCTCACAAAGTGTTAACTCTCTTTCCTTCTTTCTGGAAAGCCCTTGCCCTGCTCTCAGAATAACTCCCATTCAAACATCCATGACTCTTAAGCCTGTTCCAACTCCTTGTGTTGTCTTAGCCATTTCATGCTGAGTTGGGTGTCCGCCTCCATTCTCTCATGCACAGGCTTCTGACACAGTGCTGGCTTCTCTGGGGTCCATCCTTGATTTCCTTATCTGCCTTTCCCACTAGACTCTGAGAGCCTTGGGGACAGTGTGTGTCCCGTTCCTTTCTTATTCTAGTGCCTGGCAGAGTGTCCGCTACCTATGTTTAGAATGTTTATCATACATACAAATAAGGGAAGTGTTGGGGGAATCAATAATTTTTAAAATGACAATTGCTGCTCATTCCTTTAAAATAGAGGTTTTGCTTAAGTACTAGGGAGCTCTCTTTTAAAGTCAAACAATTCCATGGACCCACATGTGAACTACTAGTTTAATTTTTAATATTTGAAGATAAAAATTTTATTGTGACCTGATGGTCCTATAAATGTAGTACTTTTTTAAAAACAGAACTGAGCCAACACACAAAGCTTGATGATCATACAGATTTGTAGGTCAGTGGCTATAACTCGCAGCCTATTGGGGCTCTGGGACGCTCCTGTTCGCAACCACACTGCTATGGACATGGCATCCTCAGAGCACATTAATGACTTTTACAGCTTTTGAGTAAACCTTAAAGATGAGTTTGAATTAGAAAGATAATAAAGCATTTTTGGTTTGTCCTACTGTGTGGACATAAAAAAGAAAGCTTGTAACTATTCTGGAGTCTTTGTCAAAGGAAGAAGTATTGTTGGAAACAGGCAATCCCAGGGCTGAAGGTCGGGTGCTGGAAGGCTTGCCTGTTGAGTTGGGATTTTTTGAGAGAAAGAAAGGAAAGGACCCTAGACTCCTGCGAGCTCTGGGCTGAAGTAACTGTCCCCCTAGTAATAAAATTGGCCCCTAAGGAGATGGTCACTGCCAGCAAAGAAAGTCTACTTGGGGAACTTTGTACATGTGTGTATTAGTTTACTAGGGCTGCTGTAACAAAGTACCACACACTGAATGACTAAAACAACAGAAATTTATTGTCTCACTGTTCTGGAGGCTGGAAGTACAAGATCAAGGTGTTAGTAGGGTTGTTTCCTTCTGAGAGTTGGGAGAGAGAATCTGTCCCAGGCCTCTCCCCTAGCTTCTAGTGGTTTGCTGGCAATCTTTGGTGTCCTTTGGCTTCGGCTGCATCACCCCATCTCTGCCTGCATCTTCACATGATATTTTCCCTGTGTGCATTTCCCGATTTCCCCTTCTTATATGGACACGAGTCGTATTGGATTAGGGACCCACTGTAGTGACCTAACCTTAACTGATTACATCTGCGACAACCCTATATTCAAATAAGGTCACATGCTGTGGTACTGGAGGTTAGGACTTCAACATATAAATTTGGGGGGGCACACTTCAACCCACTGCCATGTGCCACTGTTTAATGAAAGGACATCCTCTGGAGACACAGCGTTAGAGGCCTCTTGGACACACACTCCTGTCTTTTAGCAGTTCCTGCTACTTATTTTTTTATGAGATATCACATACCTTCTCCTTCCCATGAATAATCTAGCAAAGCTTTAAGCATATACAAAATAAATACAAATAGATGCCATGTAGAATAGAATCGGGCTTTGCCGTTGATACAAACAGATCCTGGCAGAGATTAGTAGCGTTTGAGAGGCAGAGAGGGTTGCAGACTCCATAGTCAAGCCTAGGACTGGGCAGATGTTTTCTGTAAAGGACAAGATAGTAAATATTTTGGGTTTTGCGGGTTATAAGATCTCTGTTATAACTACTCATCTGCTGTTGCTGCAACATGAAAACAACCATAAACAATTCATAAACAAAGGAGGATTGTTGTGTTCCAGTAAATCTTTATTTGCAAAATCTGGCAGCAGGCCAGGTTTGGCCCATGTGCCTTACTGGTCAAGACCATTGTTCCCCCTACTGAAGCCTTTCCCTTTAGGCTATTATTTTTTTTTTCCTGTGTCATTCCCCACATCGTGTCATCCCGTCTCATATCTTCTCCCCCAGCCCCACCTCATGGTTTTTCTTCTCCTCCATGTGACCTATCATGAAGGGTCTTCTGCCCTCACTGCCACCCCCTTTCCTTGCAGTCTTCCTTTTCCTCCCACCCCAACCCACTACGCAGCCACATCCTCAGACATCCTTTCTTCTCCATCCCAATTCTAACCCTGACACTGATTCAAGCTCTCCACCCCACCCCACGCCCACAAAGGAGACAGCATTGGCATTCGTGCAGGGCAATTCAACACTGAGCTCGGGCCGTGCGGTGTACATATCACCATGCATGTGCGGTATGTGTGGAAAATACTTTCAGACCATCCATCTCAATTTATGAACCCCCTTGGCAGCCTTTGTTCTGCTCTCACATGAGGCTCTGCCAAGTTTATAAATACTTCCTCCGAATGACAATACATTCGGTCTCCCCTAATCCTTCACTCCATAGATAAAATCTCCTTGAGGCTGCAATAGCACTCACACTTAAAGTTAACTGTTTTCTTGCTTGATCTTAACACTCTAAACAAATGGATTTTGAGGGCCTCCTATTCATGGTTCACAGCTACTTGACTCAAGGATGTTTGCCTGTCCGTATCCTGAAAGTTGGAAGCTAACTCACTTGGTTGCCTGCCTCTCACACTGTTCTATTCTGTGAAGTCAAGACCATTGCTAAAAGCCAGACAGTTTACAGAAGGACCTGAAGAAGGTTATTTCTCTGAACACCTGGCTGTACCTTCTCCAACAACAGAGGAATATACCAGATGTAACAGAAGTGGTTCTTTTTTTTCTCAGGAAAGACAAGATAGCCTTTGGTTTTGATGAGCCCTGAAGAACTTTCAGGTTAGGAAACATGTTACTAGTATATCATCTCATGTTTGCTTTTTCTCTTAATTCTTTCCACTTTATTCTCGTCTATAACTTGTCAGTTGCTTCTTACAGTAGCAGGAACATAGGAGATATTTTTGAAAGCTGTCTTCTTGTCATTACTGCCACCAACATCACAACACTCTTTCCTTTCTTCTGTACCTACTCAGCTACAAACTCATTCAACCTCTGTAAATTTTTAACAAGCAGTTAGTCCAGGCTAAGACTAAGAATTTTATTTTGTTGCCTGAATTGATAATTGACTGATCATTTTCAATGCAGTGAAAATGGCCATGTAGTTAATATTCGAACAATAAGATGTGGAGGAAAAATTACCTTTGAATTCTATTTTCTTTCCCTATTCATTTTCAAATATGTGCAGAGAACAAAGACATGGAGATACAAAGAAGAAACAGACAAGAATAGAGGCCAAAGGATCCTGAGGAAAGATACGGCTTCCTAAGCGGGACCCGTGCAGTCACCTCTTTCTGTTCCATTTTCTTTCCTGTTCTCTTTTGTCTCTCCTCTGCTTCTGTTTCCCTTTTATTTCTCCCTCTATTTTTTCTTTTCACTGTCTCAATTTAAAATAAATTATAAGATGGAATCAAATGGTTATGCCTTCTTTTCCAACATTATTATTAGCACCCAAATAACATTGACTAGTGATTTCTATCTTGAGTTATTTACAATTTAATTACTAATGACTAATTATTTGAGAATAAGACCTATTTCTTGGCTCCTTAACCTGTTGTTTCCATGTGCCTAAAGAGGTATAACCCTAAATGGAAAATAAAATGTCTTCATTGTCAGAACAGAAGGCAGCAACGATGATTTCGATTATTTTGTTTCTTCCCTTATTTCCTCCCTCCCTCGCTGTTTCCGGTTACTCACACTCAGCTGTGTCAACTCTGATGACCAATGAGCCAGGCATCCACCTTGGGCTCCTTCTGGGGGAAGTAATGAGTCAGAGCATCCACCTCCCTCCCATGGAAGCCACCTGTGCCGTTCACCGCCACGGGCTCAGGACAGGGCTCTGTACACAGCATGGTGTTCACCCAACAAAGAGTGTTGATTGACTGAGGGGCCAGATGGCCGACAGGCTGGCCCCTGCCTAATGTGCAGTAAAGAGGGTACCAACCAGGCTCAGAGTCAGACAGAGATGGCCATGAGGAGACAAGTCTGAGATTCCCCACCGACGGGTGCATGAACTTTGCAATCCCACAGATCTGGAATCAAGCCGTGCCTCCAGCTGTTGAACCTACAGATTGAGAGACCTTGGGCTTCTAAGTTCATATATCTGGGTCTCAGTGTTCTCATCTATAAAACAGATAATGCTGCCTGTCTCACAGGCCGCTTCTGAGCATCCAGGAGATAACACACAAAGCACCTAGATGAGCACACAGTAGATGAGAAAGAGCAAAGAGAACGGAGGGAGGGGACACAGGGACAAGGGGCAGCATCTAGGAGTTAATCTGGGGGGCTGTGTGGGGGAACTGACCCAAACACACCACATACAGAAAAAATAGTTATTTTTCACAGCTTGCTAACCACACAGCGCCATCTAGGGGCAAGCATGCTCCGACCTAATGGTGGTCTCAGGGAGGCCCTCTGCCCCAACAGAACTCCTTGTCCCTTTCTTGCCCTTTCCCCTTTCTTGCCCTTTCCCCTAGCCCGTCTCTCCCTCGACTCCCTTCTCTCCCACCCCACGTCCTTTCCCACCCCACCCTCCTGCCTTTTTCTTCCTCTATCTCCTCTTCCTTGTGCAGTGTTTTTTACAGTGGGGTCCTCAGGGCTTTGGACAAAATGATTAATCTGTGGGAAGTCAGATAATGACCATTCCCAAACATCTCTCGCCCCGCTTCCCGTGCTCCATGTTGCTGACTCCTTTGGATGGTACCGGAAGCTCCTGGACTGTCACAGCCATGCTGTCCCTGGGGCTCTGATGAGAACTCACCGTGGTGCCATGGACCGCAGGACCTTGGCTACCACCCCTGCAGGCGTCAGGCTAATGAAGAGAGGAACACTCACGCTTCCCTCTGTCCACGTCCCTTGGGCCCACTTTCTCCAATGTGAATTCCACTGTGACTCCTTACTTGTTCTCTAACTAAAGCAAGAACTCCACCCAAACAGCTCACAAGCTCAAGGCAGCAGCAGAGATTTCACTTAAGATGGAAAAACAAAAACCCCAAAACCCTTCAAAGAGTGAAGGACAATTTTGGCCAAGCCTGCATCTCAATAAGACTTGCCAATTTCTACTCCTCATTTCAGAAATCATGATTTTAAAACAATGCTGAATTATTTTTTTTTCAAAATACATTTATAAAGAGATTCTGGATCCAGTTCAGCATTCTCTCCACACCTCCTTAAATCTCTCTCATTCTTCTCAAGAACTAAGATTTACTTTCAAATCCCAGCAAGTTGCACTTGAAACAGTTTCAAGTTTGTTCAATGTAAAGTGGTTTTGAAAGCTCAATAGGAACATTGTAACGTAATCATGAATTTCCCGAACAGTTGTTAGAGGGCATCACCTCCACACACATACGTGTTCCTGCGTTTCCCAACAAATTATTGAATGCGAGTTTCAGTCTGGACAGGGACGAACTAGATATATGAACTAGTTGTGTTCCTATTTGTCTTTTCCCTAAACCAAATGTTACTCAGAACACACTTGTGTTCTGACTGTGGCCATTAGTAAACTAAAATTTGCTTTTTACAAATTGTTGAGTTCACATCCAAGTGTTAAATTTAGTATATATTTTATTTTATTTATTTTTTAAAACATTTATTTATTTATTTTGGTTGTGTTGGGCCTTCGTTGCTGTGCACAGGTTTTCTCTAGTTGAGACGAGAGGGGGCTACTCTTTGCTGCAGTGTGCAGGCTTCTCATTTCTGGTGGCTTTTCTTGTTGTGGAGCACAGGCTCGAGGCATGCGGGCTCAGTAGTTGTGGCATGTGAGCTCAGTAGTTGTGGCTCGTGGGCTTAGTTGCTCCGCGGCATGTGGGACCCTGACGGCCCAGGGATCAAACCCGTGTCCCCTGCATTGGCAGGCGGATTATTAACCACTGTGCCACCAGGGAAGTCCCTAGCATATACTTTTAAATTACGACAGTTCTGACCAAGGCAAAAGTGTCTATGGAAACAATTACCTGTGTCAATTGAAGATAAAATAGAAACACAATACATAGATTGCCTTCTTATTTTTCCCTTGCTGGTGATCATCCATTACACGTGCAATGAAGCTATTGTCCACGTGATTCCTCTGTCTAGAGAACCCTCTCCTTCTAATGTCTGACTAGAAAGCACCTAATCATTCTTTGAATTTCAGTCAAATGCCATCTACTAAGTAAAACCATCTCTTAACTCTGGAACAAACTTAGGTGCTGCTTCTCAGTGTGTCCAGAGAACTGTATACGTGCCTTCCTTAAGGCAATGACCTTGTTATAATTTTTGGTATTAATGCCAATCTTCTTCCTGATTGCAAGTCCCTTTGTTCTCAGTGAAGCAGCAGCTACCACTCTGCACCAGACAAGCTTCTGAGACCTTTGCACATATTTTTAACCCTCAGAGCATGGTTTCTCAAACAGGGTTCCATGGAACCCTAGCACTGTTTCTACAGATTTCAGACTATATCTTGATTGGAAAAAAAAAAAAAATCACCTTTTTTCAACTGATCACGTAACCAGGTGCTAATACTCACAGTGATTGATTAACTGTGACTGAGCAGCCCAATTAGTGGGTTCATTAGAGGTCTTTCAGCCCCATAGGACAGTGTGATGTCAGACCATGTTCATTTGCTTGAGTCCATTCTCAGGTTTGGACACAACTGATAACTGGTGAGCCCTTCCCTGCACAGAGGGAAGGATGGTAGGCTCTTGACCTCTCCCTTCTGAATTACCTGTAACAGACTCACCCTTCCAGCCACAGGCGTATCAGAGCAAGTAAGCACTACAGGTGTGAAAGCAAATCAGAGGAAAATCTTCATTTTAAGGAGGAATTTTTAAGTGCTCAGTTACCTCCCTGCTGCTTGACTATTGTTGTAAACATAGAAACCATGGATTGTGTAAGTCACAAGTGAATTGTATTGTAAAGTATTAGAACATTTTGCAGTTTTCTCATTATAATATTTATTATTCCTGTCTGTTTTACAAATACAGCTGACTGTCCAATATGACAATATTTGAAGGTGAGTTGTGAGATGGAAGAGAAAAATTCTAAGCCAAGAATGCAACATAAGTATATAATAATATTATAAATACTAGGTCTATTTTGAGTTTGGAATCTGATCGTGTCTCGGTAAGAAAACGTTTTTTCAAAGTCTTGTATAAAATTGTCTTAAGTTATATTTTTATTCATGGTTTTGGCTTATGATTTGAGTAGCTTTACCACTCAACATAGTCAATAAAATTTTGTGTTGTCAATTACGTATTTAAACTCAGCAAACAAACTTTATTTAAATTATATCCACGATTAAAATTAAATTACACAATTTGGCATAAGCCAATTATTTAATAGAAAAATATTACATTGCCTTATGATTTTTAAAAATTTATGAAGAAGAAAGAAAGAATAATTTCATGAAAGGTAAACTAATCTTAACTATCTTTTTTTATAGAAAGTTGTCCAAAAAGTGATTTTTAGGTTTAGGAAAAAAATGATTCTTGCACATTTTGTATAACATACTTCTTTAGCATCTTTTGGAGGTGGGTGGACTTTTTTATTGAAGTATAGTTGATGTACAGTATTACATAAGCTTCAGGTGTACAACATAGTTACTCACAATTTTTAAAGGTTATACTCCATTTACAGTTATTATAAAATATTGGCTATATTCCCTGGGTTGTACAATATATCCTCATAGCTTATTTGTTTTATACACAATAGTTTGTACCTCTTAATCCCCTATCCCTTTTGCTCCTCCCCACCCTTCCTCACGTTAGTAACCACTAGTTTGTTTTCTATTTCTGTGAGTCTGTTTCTTTTTTGTTATATTCACCAGTTTGTCTTATTTTTTAGATCCCACATATAAGTGATATCATACAGTATTTGTCTTTCTCTGCTTGACATTTTACTTAGCATTATACCCTCCAAGTCCATCCATACTGTTGCAAATGGCAAAAATTTGTTCTTTTTATGGCTGAGTAATATTCCATTGTGTATATATATATACCACTTCTTCTTTATCCACTCATCTGTTGATGGACACTTAGGTTGCTTCCATATCTTGGCAATTGTAAATAATGCTGCTATGAATGTTGGGGTGCATGTATCTTTTCAAATTAGTGTTTTCTTTCTTTTTTTTTTTTCAGATATATACCCAGGAGTGGAATTCCTGGATCATATGGTAGTTCTATTTTTAGTTTTTTTGAGAAAACTCCATACTCTTTTCCACAGTGGCTGTACCAATTTACATTCCCACCAGCAGTGTATGAGGGTTCCCTTTTCTCCACATCCTCACCAACATTTGTTATTTGTGTTCTTTATGGTGATAGCCATTCTGATAGATGTGAGGTGATATCTCATTGCAGTTTTAATTTGCATTTCTTTGATGATGTTGAGCATCTTTCCATGGGGCTGTTGGCCATCTGAATGTCCTCTTCAGAAAAATGTCTATACAGATCTTCTTCCCTTTTATTTTATTTTATTTGTTTATTTTTTTGCCACACCGGGCAGCTTGCAGGATCTTAGTTCCCCAACCAGAGATCGAACCCATGTCCCCTGCAGTGGAAGTGTGGAGTCATAACCACTGGACAGCCAGGGAACACCCTGCCCATTTTTTTAATTGAGTTGTTTGGTTTGTTTTTTTTTTTTTATAAATTTATTTATTTATTTATGGCTGTGTTGGGTCTTTGTTTCTGTGCGAGGGCTTTCTCTAGTTGCGGCAAGCGGGGGCCACTCTTCATCGCAGTGCGCGGGCCTCTCACTATCGCGGCCTCTTGTTGCAGAGCACAGGCTCCAGACGCGCAGGGTCAGTAGTTGTGGCTCACGGGCCCAGTTGCTCCGCGGCATGTGGGATCTTCCCAGACCAGGGCTCGAACCCGTGTCCCCTGCATTAGCAGGCAGATTCTCAACCACTGCACCACCAGGGAAGCCTGAGTTGTTTGGTTTTTTGATGTTGAGTTTTATGAGTTGTTTATATATTTTGAATATTAACCCCTTATTAGTCATATCATTTGCAAATATGTTCTCCCATTCAGTAGGTTGTCTTTTTGTTTTGTGCAAAAGCCTTTAAATTTAATTAGGTCCCATTTTTACTTTTATTTCCTTTGCTTTAGGAAAAAAGGGAGAGAAAACTCAAATAAATAAAATCAGAATTGAAAGAAGAGACATTACCACTGATACCACAGAAATACAAAGGGTCGTAAGAGAATATCATGAACAATTATATGCCAACAAATTGTATAATCTAGAAGAAATGGGTTAAATTCCTAGAAACACACAACCTACAATGACTGAATCATGAAGAAATAGGAAATCTGAACAGACCAATAATGAGTAAGGAGATTGCATCAGTAACCAAAACCTCCCAACACAGAAAATCCCACACAGAAAAGATGGTTTCACTAGTGATTTCTACAAAATATTTAGAGATAAATTAATGCCAATTCTTCTCAAACTCTTCCAAAAATTCAAAGAGGAAGGAACACTCCTAAACTCATCTTATGAGGCCAGTATTACCTTGATACCAAAGCTAAATAAGGATACTACAAGAGAAAAAAACTGTAGACTAATATCCCTGATGAATATAGATGCAAAAATTCTCAAGAAAAACTTAGTTAACCAAATTCAACAGCATATTAAAAGATCACACAACAGGATCAAGTGGGAATTACCCTTGAGATGCAAAGATGGTGCAACCTATGAAAATCAATAAATGTGATATGCCATTTTAATAGAATGAAAGATAAAAATCTTGAGATCATCTCAATAGGTGCAGAAAAATCCCTTGACAAGATACAACAAACATTTATAATAAAAAATGCTTAACAAATTGGGTGTAGAGGGAACATACCTCAACATAATAAAGGTCATATATGACAAACACACAGCTAACATATTCAATGGTGAAAGGTTGAAAGCTGTTCCCCTAAGATCATGAACAAGACATGGATGTGCACTCTCACCACTCTCACTGAACATAGTACTAAAAGTCCTAGCCAGAACAATCAGGCAAGGAAAAGAAATAAAAGGCATCCAAGTTGGAAAGGAAGAAGTAAAATTGTCTTTGTTTGTAGATGTGATCTCATATATAGAAAATCCTAAAGATGCCACCAAAAAAATCCTTAGATTTAATCAATGGACTCAGTAAAGTTGCAAGATAAAAAATCAACATTAAAAAAAATCAATTGCATTTCTATACACCAACAATAAAATATCTGAAAAAGAAAATTTAAAATTCCATTCAGGATAGCATCAAAAACAATAAAATACTACTTAGGAATAAATTTAACCAAGGAAGTGAAAGACCTGTACACTGAAAATTATAAGACATTAATAAAAGAAATTGAAGAAGACACAAACAAATGGAAAGATATCCCATGTTCATGCATCAGAAGAATTAATATTGTTAAAATGTCCATAATACCCAAAGTCATCTATAGATTCAATGTAATCCCTACCAAGATTCCAATGTCATCTTTTCCAGACATAGAAAAAAAAAAAAAACAAACCTAAAATTTATATGGAACCACAAAAGACCCCAAGCAGCCAAAGCAATCCTGAGAAAGAAGAACAAAGCTGGAGGCATCACACTTCCTGATTTTAAGCTATATTATAAAGCTGTAGTAATCAAAACAGTGTGGTCATGGTGTAAAAACAGACACATAGACAAGTGGAACAGAAATGAGAGTCCAGAAATAACGCATGCACATGTGGTCAACTAATGTTTGACAAGGGAGCCAAGAATATTCAATGGAGAAAAGACAGCCTCTTCAATAAATACTGCTGGGAAAATTGGATATTCACATGTAAAAGAATGACCCAATATAAAACAAGTTTTGGTGAGAATGTGGAGAAAAGAGAACCCTTGTGCACTGTTGGTGAGAATGTAAACTGGTACAGCCACTATGGAAAACAGTATGGAGGTTTCTCAAAAAATTAAAAATAGAACTACTGTACAATCCAGTATTCACACTTCTTGGTATATATCCAAAGGAAATGAAAACAGGATCTCAAAGAGATATCTGCACTCCCATGTTCATTGAAGCATTATTCACAATAGCCAAGAGATAGACAACTCAAAGTGTCCATCAATAGATGAATGGATAAAGAAGATCTTGGAGATTATATATATATGAATGGTAGTTACCAGGAGCAGAGGAAGGAGGAGGAGATGGGGCGAAGTTGGTCAAAGGATGCAAACTTAGAGTTATAAGATGAATAAGTTCTGGGCACCTAATAAACAGCATGGTGATTGTAGTTAATGATATTGTATTGTATAGTTGAAAATTGCTAAGAGTAGGTTTTAATGTTCTCACCACAAGAGAAAAATGGTAATTATGTGACATGATGGAGATGCTGGCTAAACTATGGTGGTAATCATTTTGCAATATATAAGTGTATCAAATCAACAAGATATATACCTTAAATGTACACTGTGTTATATGTCTATTTTATCTCAATAAAGCTGGAAAAATTAAAGTAAAACATTTGAAGGTGTTTACCTCTCAGCAGAGCCTTCTTTGCCAACCTATTTTAAAGTTCATTCTCATCCCATTCCCCCATTTTATTTGTTTTCATAGAAATTATGAACTTCCGACATAGTAATTTGCTTGTTTACATTGTTTATTTTCTGTCTTCCCCCCATTAGTATGTAACTTCATGAGAGTAAGATATTTCATCTGTTTTGTTCCTGTTGTTTCCTCAGTGCCTGGACCAGAGCCTGACAACTATTTTTTAGTGAATAAATAAATAATTAAGATTCATAAGTTGAATTTTAAAACAATCAAGAACTGGGATTTGAATATGTAATTCTAATAAAGTATTATTTGTTAAAAAAAAAAACATAAACCCTTGGGTAGTCTTTTCAGAACACAGAAACCACCCTCAAGTGTACCTCAAAAGAAAAAGCTATAAGGCCCTCATTTGGGCTTTATGGTACAGTGCTGATGGATAATACAGAAGCAGTGGAATTCCTTGGATCTTGCTTTATTCCTGCTTCCTTGTCCAAGAGAATCCTCTCCATGCTGAAAATTAACTGTTAGGAAGGGATGAGAGTCTTTGAGAGATGACAAAATTATTAAAAAGCACCCCCATCCTCTACATTAGACCTAGCTTCCAGTCCCAGAAAACTGTGAGAAATTGCAAATTGTTAAATGTGAACTTTGGGGGTACTCTTGAGGGTGATTTCTGTGTTCTGGAAAGACTACCCAGAAGTTTATCTACTGTAGGGGAGGAAATTTTTTTCCTTTACCCGTCTTAGGGTCTTGTTTGGGGTTCTTTATAAAAGACATATTAACAAGAGAAAAACAAGTTTATTAGCATCTATATCATGCATGTAACAAATGGGAGTATTCAGAGATGCGTAACTCAAAGAGGTAGCTTAGAATTCAGGCTCATAAAGTGTCCTCAATAAAGAAGAATAAATTTGTAGAGAAATGACAGGACAAAGGAAAGATGTCTTAGGCTTTCAAGGCCGGCAAATTGTGGGTAGGTAAATATATGGGGATCCAATGGTAGATAAAGGATAATCAGTAAAGTTTGTTATGTAGATTCCTCCTCTGGTGCCTTCTTCAGGCTGATAAATTGTTCCTAGTGATTAACTTTTGTTTGTCCTGGTAGAGAGGAGGAGGGACATCTTTGTATATTTATGTCCAACTTTCAGGCAAATACAGGAAGGGCAAGGCACTTTTCTTGTATCAACATCTCAATTACCTTCAGCTCAAAATAATCCTTATGCCGAAGTAGCATATTTGGGGGTAACATATTCTAGTTTATTTTACTATCAAATAGCATAATTGCTTCTTTGGGTACTGACAGCCAGAGAAGACACCATCACAACCCCCCAGAGAATCAGAAGAGGCTCCAAGATGATTCCACATATGTAGAAAAAAGAATTAATCTCCTGAATGTATGTGGACAATGCCTGAGGAAATCAGAACTATTTGAAAGGGCTGTGAGGAAAGCTAGTCTTCCTAAAAAGTAGAAAGCACCAGAGACAGAGAAACACTGATTGTCAATGTTAATTTTACACCCTAGCTGGTGGACCTGAACATATGAGTGATGTGAGAAGGTTGGTAGCACTAAAACTGAGCAGGACCTGTGGGGTCCTCCAGGGTACAAATCCTTTCCATGTCCCTCATTTATTTTTTTATTTTTTATTATTTTTGAATTTTTGAATTTTATCTTATTTATTTTTTATACAGCAGGTTCTTATTAGTCATCAATTTTATACACATCAGTGTATACATGTCAATCCCAATCGCCCAATTCATCACACCACAACCTCCACCACCCCACCGCTTTCCCGGATTGGTGTCCATACATTTGTCCTCTACATCTGTGTCTCAATTTCTGCCCCGCAAACCAGTTAATCTGTACCATTTTTCTAGGTTCCACATATATGCGTTAGTATACGATATTTGTTTTTCTCTTTCTGACTTACTTCACTCTGTATGACAGTCTCTAGATCCATCCACGTCTCCACAAATGACCCAATTTCGTTCCTTTTTATGGCTGAGTAATATTCCATTGTATATATGTACCACATCTTCTTTATCCATTCACCTGTCGATGGGCATTTAGGTTGCTTCCATGACCTGGCTATTGTAAATAGTGCTGCAATGAACATTGGGGTGCATGTGCCTTTTTGAATTATGGTTTTCTCTGGGTATATGCCCAGTAGTGGGATTGCTGGGTCATATGGTAATTCTATTTTTAGTGTTTTAAGGAACCTCCATACTGTTCTCCATAGTGGCTGTATCAGTTTACATTCCCACCAACAGTGCAAGAGGGTTCCCTTTCCTCCACACCCTCTCCAGCATTTGTTGTTTGTAGATTTTCTGATGAAGCCCATTCTAACTGGTTTGAGGTGATACCTCATTGCAGTTTTGATTTGCATTTCTCTAATAATGAGTGATGTTGAGCAGCTTTTCATGTACCTTTTGGCCAAATAGACAAAAGCGTGTCTATTTGGAGAAATGTCTATTTAGGTCTTCTGCTCATTTTTGGATTGGGTTGTTTGTTTTTTTAATATTGAGCTGCATGAGCTGTTTATATATTTTGGAGATTAATCCTTTGTCCATTCATTCATTTGCAAATATGTTCTCCCATTCTGAGGGTTGTCTTTTAGTCTTGTTTATGGTTTCCTTTGCTGTGCAAAAGCTTTGAATTTTCATTAGGTCCCATTTGTTCACTTTTGTTTTGATTTCCAGTACTCTAGGAGGTGGATCAAAAAAGATCTTGCTGTGATTTATGTCAGAGTGTTCTTCCTATGTTTTCCTCTAAGAGTTTGATAGTGTCCAGTCTTACATTTAGGTCTCTAATCCATTTTGAGCTTACTTTTGTGTATGGTGTTAGGGAGTGTTCTAATTTCATTCTTTTACATATAGCTGTTCAGTTTTCCCAGCACCACTTATTGAAGAGACTGTCTTTTCTCCATTGTATATCCTTGCCTCTTTTGTTATAGATTAGTTGACCATAGGTGCGTGGGTTTACCTCTGGGCTTTCTATCTTGTTCCATTGATCTATGTTTCTGTTTTTGTGCCAGTACCATATTGCCTTGATTACTGTAGCTTTGTAGTATAGTCTGAAGTCAGGGAGTCTGATTCCTCCAGCTCCATTTTTTCCCCTCAAGACTGCTTTGGCTATTCGGGGTCTTTTGTGTCTCCATACGAATTTGAAGATGATTTGTTCTAGTTCCATAAAAATTGCCATTGGTAATTTGATAGAGATTGCATTGTATCTGTAGATTGCTTTGGGTAGTATAGTCATTTTCACAATATTGATTCTTCCAATCCAAGAGCATGGTATATTTCTCCATCTGTTGGTATCATCTTTAATTTCTTTCCTCAGTGTCTTATAGTTTTCTGCATACAGGTCTTTTGTCTCCCTCGGTAGGTTTATTCCTAGGTATTTTATTCTTTTTGTTGCAGTGGTAAATGGGAGTGTTTCCTTAATTTCTCTTTCAGATTTTTCATCATTAGTGTATAGGAATGCAAGAGGTTTCTGTGCATCAATTTTGTATCCTGCTACTTTACCAAATTCATTGATTACCTTTAGTAGTTTTCTGGTGGCATCTTTAGGATTCTTTATGTATAGTATCATGTCATCTGAAAACAGTGACAGTTTTATTTCTTCTTTACTAATTTGTATTCCCTTTATTTCTTTTTCTTCTCTGATTGCCGTGGCTAGGACATCCAAAACTACGTTGAATAATAGTGGCGAGAGTGGACATCCTTGTCTTGTTCCTGATCTTAGAGGAAATGCTTTCAGTTTTTCACCATTGAGAATGATGTTTCCTGTGGGTTTGTTGTATATGGCCTTTATTATGTTGAGGTAGGTTCCCTCTATGCCCACATTCTGGAGAGTTTTTATCATAAGTGGGTGTTGAATTTTGTCAAAAGCTTTTTCTGCATCTATTAAGATGATCATATGGTGTTTATTCTTCAATTTGTTAATATAGTGTATCAATTGATTGATTTGGGTATATTGAAGAATCCTTGCATCCCTGGGATGAATCCCACGTGATCATGGTGTATGATCCTTTTAATGTGTTGTTGGATTCTGTTTGCTAGTATTTTGTTGAGGATTTTTGCATCTATATTCATCAGTGATATTGGTCTGTAATTTTATTTTTTTGTAGTATATTTGTCTGGTTTTGGTATCAGTGTGATGGTGGCCTCATAGAATGAGTTTGGGAGTGTTCCCTCCTCCGCAATTTTTTGGAAGAGTTTGAGAAGGATGGGTGTTAGCTCTTCTCTAAATGTTTGATAGAATTCACCTAGCTCTTCTCAGAATGTTTGATAGAATTCACCTGTGAAGCCATCTGGTCCTGGACTTTTGTTTGTTGGAAGATTTTTAATCACAGTTTCTATTTCATTACTTGTGATTGGTCTGTTCATATTTTCTATTTCTTCCTGTTTCAGTCTTGGAAGGTTATACCTTTCTAAGAATTTGTCCATTTCTTCCAGGTTGTCCGTTTTATTGGCATAGAGTTGCTGGTAGTAGTCTCTTAGGATGCTTTGTATTTCTGCGGTGTCTGTTGTTCTTCTCCTTTTTCATTTCTAATTTTATTGATTTGAGTCCTCTCCCTCTTTTTCTTAATGAGTCTTGCTAATGGTTTATCAATTTTGTTTATCTTCTCAAAGAACCAGCTTTAGTTTTATTGATCTTTGCTATTGTTTTCTTTGTTTCTATTTCATTTATTTCTGCTCTGATCTTTACGATTTCTTTCCTTCTGCTAACTTTGGGTTTTGTTTGTTCTTCTTTCTCTAGTGCCTTCAGGTGTAAGGTTAGATTGTTTATTTGAGATTTTTCTTGTTTCTTAAGGTAGGCTTGTATAGCTATAAACTTCCCTCTTAAAACTGCTTTCACTGCATTCCATAGGTTTTGGGTCGTCGTGTTTTCATTGTCATTTGTCTCTAGGTATTTTTTGATTTCCTCTTTGATTTCTTCAATGATCTCTTGGTTATTTAGTAACGTATTGTTTAGCCTCCATGTGTTTGTGTTTTTTAGGTTTTTTTCCCTGTAATTGATTTCTAATCTCATAACGTTGTGGCCAGAAAAGATGCTTGATATGATTTCAATTTTCTTAAATTTACTGAGGCTTGCTTTTTGACCCAAGATGTGATCTATCCTGGAGAATGTTCCATGTGCACTTGAGAAGAAAGTGTCACCTGCTGTTTTTGGATGGAATGTCCTATAAATATCAGTTAAAACTATCTGGTCTATTGTGTCATTTAAAGCTTCTGTTCCCTTATTTATTTTCATTTTGGATGATCTGTCCATTGGTGTAAGTGAGGTGTTAAATCCCCCACTATGATTGTGTTACTGTCTATTTCCTCTTTTCTAGCTGTTAACAGTTGCCTTATGTATTGAGGTTCTCCTATGTTGGGTGCATATATATTTATAATTGTTATATCTTCTTCTTAGATTGATCCCCTGATCATTATGTAGTGTCCTTCCTTGTCTCTTGTAACAGTCTTTGTTTTAAAGTCTATTTTATCTGATATGAGTATTGCTACTCCAGCTTTCTTTTGATTTCCATTTGCATGGATTATCTTTTTCCATCCCTTCCCTTTCAGTCTGAATGTGTCCGTAGGTCTGAAGTGGGTCTCTTGTAGACAGCATATATATGGGTCTTGTTTTTGTATCCATTCAGCAAGCCTGTCTTTTGGTAGGAGCATTTAATCCTTTCATGTTTAAGGTAATTATCGATATGTACATTCCTATGACCATTTTCTTAATTGTTTTGGGTTTGTTTTTGTAGGTCCTTTCCTTCTCTTGTGTTTCCCACTTAGAGAAGTTCCTTTAGCATTTGTTACAGAGCTGGTTTGGTGGTGCTGAATTCTCTTAGCTTTTGCTTGTCTGTAGAGCTTTTGATTTCTCCATCGAATCTGAATGAAATCCTTTCCGGGTAGAGTAATCTTGGTTGTAGGTTCTTCCCTTTCATCACTTTAAGTATATCATGCCACTCCCTTCTGGCTTGTAGCGTTTCTGCTGAGAAATCAGCTGTTAATCTTATGGGAGTTCCCTTGTATGTTATTTGTCGTTTTTCCCATGTTGCTTTTAATAATTTTTCTTTGTGTTTAATTTTTGCCAGTTTGACTACTGTGTATCTCAGCATGTTTCTCCTTGGGTTTATCCTGTAGGGGACTCTCTGTGCTTCCTAGACTTGGGTGGCTATTTCCTTTCCCATGTTAGGGAAGTTTTTGACTATAATCTCTGCAAATATTTTCTCTGGTCCTTTCTCTCTCTCTTCTCCTTCTGGGACCCCTATAATGAGAATGTTGTTGCATTTAATGTTGTCTCAGAGGTCTCTTAGGCTGTCTTCATTTCTTTTCATTTTTTTTTTCTTTATTCTGTTCTGCAGCAGTGAATTCCACCATTCTGTCTTCCAGGTCACTTATCCATTCTTCTGCCTCAGTTATTCTGCTATTGATTCCTTCTAGTGTAGTTTTCATTTCAGTTATTGTATTGTTCATCTCTGTTTGTTTGTTCTTGAATTCTTCTAATTCTTCGTTAAACATTTCTTGCATCTTCTATATCTTTGCCTCCATTCTTTTTCCGAGGTCCTGGATCATTTTCATTATCATTACCCTGAATTCTTTTTCTGGAAGGTTGCCTCTCTCCACTTCATTTAGTTGTTTTCTGGGGTTTTATCTTGTTCATTTGTCTGGTACATAGCCCTCTGCCTTTTCATCTTGTCTGTCTTTCTGTGAATATGGTTTTTGTTCCACAGGCTGAAGGATTGTAGTTCTTCTTTCTTCTGCTGTCTGCCCTCTCCCTCATTTACTGTCTGTAGGAAATAGGCTTCTTTCAGCCTCTGTGACCTTCCGGGAGTTCCAAAGGGCAGATTCAAACAGTTGCTAATCAGAAAAGTGAGGGAATGCAGGAACAAAGGAGGAGCAATCAAGAAAGAGTAGTGCAGCAATAAAGCAGGATCTTGGTTCCTCCTCAAGGGATATACATAACAACACCTTTGGTCTTGAGAACTAAGGCCACCACCCAGGTGGAGGATGGTAACTTCAGGCTGAGCACAAGAATCCTGGAGTACCACCCTGTTACCTCACCACCAGCCAGTCAGAAGAAAGTCTGCACACAGTGGAAGATAATGAAATTTCTGACCCCCTCCCCAAAGGATTAACTGCAATTAACTTCCCCTTTCTCCCTTTCAAAACTTTTATAGTCAAGCAAAATATTCAGAGTTGGTTCTTGGACATGAGTCTGCCTTCTCCCCAGGATTCCAGCCTCCTGAATAAGGCAACCTTTCATTTCCAACCAACACTTGTGTCACGAGTATTGGCTTTCAAGTGGTGAGCAGCCGAACCTGAGTTCAGTAACAGCATTTTATACAATCCAGGCTTCAGGTGTCTCACCAAAGGCATGGAACACACATAGCTTGTTTTGTTGACATTACGGAATACTGGATCACATCCTGGGAAATGACACGTTAAGTGTAGGTTGCTTTCATGTATCTCCTATATCATATGTACTGAAATATTTCACATAATTAAGTCTATTGTGTCTGCAGCACTACATTTGAAGATTTGAAACAAGTCCTGCAGACTGCCCTCTTGTCTGAGGAACCCATTTCCTGGTCTCCATGTTGCAAACACAAGCTTCTTTGCCTGAACCTTGCTTCTTAGGCTGTGCTTTCCTCAGCTCTTGGGTCTAAGCCTATCCTTCTCCCCTTCCATCCTGTCTCATTTTCATCTCCTTGCTTCTGCTCTTTTGTTTGAGTAGGCAAATAAACCCAGAAAGCAATGTTTGAGGCAAAATTCTAAAAACAACCAAAGAAAAAAATCCAGCTGCTACAGTTTAAAGCTCATTAATGCTTGGAGGGAAAACTGCTGAGTGTAAAATATATTTCAGTAACATTTTTGGAGGGGAATTTGGCAATATCTATCAACATTTAAAATTTGTACACTCTTTGATGTTTTGATTCCACTTTTCGGAATTTACTCTATAGATAAACTTGCACAAATGTGCAAGTGTGTGTATGTGTGTGTGTGTGCACATAGACACATCATTGTACCAACTTATAGTAGATGTTGTAGCAGCATTGGAAGAGCAGGAAGTTGGTAACAACATAAATGTCCATCAATAGGGCTGTTTAAATAAATTAAAACATTCATATACTAGATTACCACATAATCATTAAAATAATGAAATAGATCTATATGTATGATTTTTAAAAGACATCTAGGAATCTAGAAAAATGGTACAGATGAACCAGTTTGCAAGGCAGAAATAGGGACACAGATGTAGAGAACAAACATATGGACACCAAGGGGGAAAAGTGGGGATGGGGTGGGGTGGGATGAACTGGGAGATTGGGATTGACGTATATAGAGTAATATGTATAAAATAGATAACTAATAAGAACCTGCTGTATAAAAAATAAATAAATAAAATAAAATTCAAAAATTCAAAAAAAAAGATATCTAGGGACTTCCCTGGTGTTCCAGTTGTTAAGACTCCGTGCTCCCAATGCAGCGGTCCTGGGTTCAATCTCTTTTCAGGGAAATAAGATCCTGCATACTGCAACTAAGCCCACACACCACAACTACTGAGGCTGGGTGTTCTAGAGCTCACGTGCAGCCACTAGAGAAGCCCGCATGCCACAACGAAGAGCCTGCGCACAGCAACGAAGACCCAGAGCAGCTAAAATGAATAAATAAATTAATTAATTTTTAAAAATAAAAAGACATCTAAGATATACTATCAAGTAAGAAAAGAATCAAGTTACAGAAGAGTATATTAAGTTCCTTTTGAGTTTTAAAAATGTAGGTTGTGTGTGTGTGTGTGTGTATACACCAATGTTTTCTGAATGAACCCCAAAATTGCTAGTGGTTGTTGCCCCTTGGAGTCAGACTGGATGTTGTGAGATGGGTGGGAAGTGTGGTGGAGACTTATTTTTCACTTCATGCCCACCTGAACTTTTAGAAAATTTTCCCCCATGGGTACAATTTATATTTATAATTTAAAATAAATTTAAATAGGAAATATATAATTAATTCAGCAAAGTTGTATAAATCATCTTCCATGTCCCAAGTCATTTGTATCATTCAGGGTGTTTAGTTACTCATAGTCAATCCACTCCTGTCAGTTAGAATAGCAAGGGGTTTATTACGAGATACTGGATAACTCACAGAATTGTTGGGAGGCCTGGAGCATTGGATTCTAGGCCAGATTTCCAAGAATGATTCCTACAGCCACAGACTTGTGATGAGGGAGTTGCCACCACCCTTACCATCCCAGCCCAGGGTGGTACCCACGCCCAACCTCATGGAACTCACTCCAAACCCCATCTCACTCGGGCAGCCATGACCTATGGGATCTCAGTCACATGTTTGTCCTATGGCAAGGAGGTAGGAAATACAAGGATGAAAAAGAAAAATCTTCCTTAGGAAGGCAGAACTCACAATGTGGGAAATACCAAAATGTGAAGAGGTTCAGTTTAAAAGACAAGGGCAATTAAAGGCGATAGATATCCACTACATGGTTCTACAGGTTACTGCCTCTGGGATTCTACTAACTAAACATATTTTATCAGAGAAAAAAATGTATTCCAAAATCGTTCTGTGTCACATTGAAAATGAATGATAGCAGTGATCTGGACTATCCTTTAGTTAACCATTTGTCAATTACATGTGGGAAGCTTTTCTGATAGAAATAACCAGAACTTCAAAGTCTGGCGAAATCAAAATAAATCCTGGATTTAGATGGTTATCTCTGAGTTCTAGAATAGTAATGATAGTTACCATTTAATTAATGCTCATTATATGTTAGGTACAATTCCAGGGTCTTTACACATGAAAAAGGGAAAAATTGTCTTAAAGAATATTACCGTGGCCACCAACCCTACAACCTATTGTATCAGTCAGGGTTCAACCAGAGAAACAACCAGCAGGAGATATATATTAAGAGATTTATTATAAGGAACTGGCTTACACAATTGTGGGGTCTGATGAGTTAAGTCTGAAATCCAGGATGCATGCCTTCTGGAGGGGCAGGCTGGAACTCTTGGGCGTGAGCTGAAGCTGCTATCACAGGTAGAATTTTACCTTCTCAAAGAAGACTCAGTTCTGTTCTTAAACCTTTTAAATTATTGAGTCATGCCCACCCAGAATAGCTAAGCGATAGTCTCCCTTACAAAATCAACTGACTGTGCACCTTAATCACATCTTCAAAATACCTTCACAGCAACACCTACATTGGTGTTTGAATCACTGGAGATTGTAGCCAAGATAAACTGGTATGTAAAACTGACCATCACACCTACCTACTGCTAACCATAGCAGACATTTTATTCTGCAAAGATTGTTCATGGATTCTTTAGTTATGCAAAATAGCCCATTTGGTGCTAAACTAGAATGGGACTCATTGGGAGAAGAATGATTTGTACACACTAATTCACTCAATTCAATGGACAAGTCGTGAATGCCTTACTACAAGTTATTGTTTTTGGTGCTTGGGATACATCAGGAAATAAAACAGACCCAGTTTCCTGCCTCCATGGAATTTATATTCTTTGTGTAATAGAATGGTGACGATTGTGAGTTTTCTTCTTTTTTTGTGTGTGTGTGTTTTCTTTTGGCAGTTGCAAGAGATTGAAGTTTAGAGGCCCAGCATCCAAGAAGACAGCTAAGGAAGACAGATTTTAGGAAAGAATGTGTTACAACACAGTAGCAGTTTGGAATCGAGGAAATGCTGATCAGTGGGAAATCCTCTTGTGCTGACAGCCGACCGTTAAGAAAAATGATTTCCAGTACTTCAGTTGTCTGCTCTGCTGTATTTTCCTCCATTATCCCCAATGTTTCTGTTAAAGTTATTGACACACCCAGCCTTAGATTAGTGAAGTTTGGTAGAGTCCATGCATTGAGCAAACTGGTGCAGAGTGAGGATAGCAGCCACAGGGAGCAAGAGGGCTGACAAGAGAAACAGAACTAGTAGCTAAACATATATATATATAGAGAGAGAGAGAGAGAAATATAAATATATATATATAGAGAGAGAAATATATTTATATATATTTCAATATATATATTGAGGATTCAATATATATTGAAAATTGAAATATATATATATATATACTTTATATAAATAAATTTTCAAGAAATTGGCTTATGTGATTGTGGGAGCTGTCAGGTCCACAATCTATGGACAGACCAACAGACTGGAAACCGAGGCAAATTTCCTTCTTCCTTGGGGAAACTTCAATTGTGCTCTTAAGGCCTTTCATTTGATTGGATCAGACCCACTCACATTATCGACATAAAGTCACAAAGTCAACTGATTGTGGATATTAACTACATCTGCAAAATACCTGCAGAGCAACCCTTAGTTTCATGTTCAATTGAATAATCGAGTACCATAATCTGCCCAACTTCACACATAGAGCTATCCATCACAGGCAGGAAATCGAAGTGGCCAGAAGAATCTAAGACCCCAGGAATCCTCGGAAAATTGAGAATGGAATTGGACTTTTGTGGGATAGAGCTTGAGACAGTTTGTCTATTAAAGTAGTAAGGAAAAAAAGATCAACAATTTGGAAATAGGCAATAGGATGACTGCATGTGCTATGAGTGTCATCCTGAAGCACCACCAGCTCCACCCAAGGATTATCTCATCCTCTGGAGGCATGTAAGTGTTTTACTCAAGATTTACAATTCTTTTAAAATTTATTTATTTTTGTCTGCATTGGGTCTTCGTTGCTGTGTGCAGGCTTTCTCTAGTTGGGGCGAGTGGGGGCTATTCTTTGTTGTGGTGCGCAGGCTTCTCACTCTGGTGGCTTCTCTTGTTGCAGAGCACAGGCTCTAAGCATGCGGGCTTCAGTAGTTCTGGCACGTGGGCTCAGTAGCTGTGGCCCGTGGGCTCTAGAGCACAGGCTCAGTAGTTGTGGTGCACAGGCTTAGTTGCTCCATGGCATGTGGGATCTTCCCGGACCAGGGCTCAAACCCATGTTCCCTGCATTGGCAGGTGGATTCTTAACCACTGAACCACCAGGGCCCATGATTTACTATTGATTAGGGTATTTTACAACTCTGGAAGGGTGGAGGTTAACTTGCTGAAGATGATTCTTATCTGACTGCAATGCAAACAACTTTTGGCTGATATAAGGAGTACAAAATCACAAAGTCAACTGATTGTGGAAGTTAACCACATTTGCAAAATACCTTCATAGCAACCCCTAGATTCATGTTAGATTGAATAATCGAACACCATAATATGGCCAGGTTCACACATAGAGCTAGATGCTACTCCAAAGTATGTCTAGAGGGACTTCCCTGGTGGCACAGTGGTTAAGAATCCACCTGCCAAGAATATACAGTGGAGAAAAGACAGCCTCTTCAATAAGTGGTGCTGGGAAAACTGGACAGGTACATGTAAAAG
The DNA here is from genome assembly GCF_965194825.1 of Balaenoptera physalus. NCBI lineage: Eukaryota > Metazoa > Chordata > Mammalia > Artiodactyla > Balaenopteridae > Balaenoptera > Balaenoptera physalus. The sequence goes on along the minus strand of NC_138882.1, from coordinate 94,636,491 downwards.
TATGAAATTAGAACACTCCCTAACACCATACACAAAAATAAACTCAAAATGGATTAAAGACCTAAATGTAAGGCCAGACACTATCAGACTCTTAGAAGAAAACATAGGCAGAACACTCTATGACATAAATCACAGCAAGATCCTTTTTGACCCACCTCCTAGAGAAATGGAAATAAAAACAAAAATAAACAAATGGGACCTAATGAAACTTAAAAGCTTTTGCACAGCAAAGGAAACCATACACAAGACCAAAAGACAACCCTCAGAATGGGAGAAAATATTTGCAAATGAAGCAACTGACAAAGGATTAATCTCCAAGATTTACAAGCAGCTCATGCAGCTCAATAACAAAAAAACAAACAACCCAATCCAAAAATGAACAGAAGACCTAAATAGACATTTCTCCAAAGAAGATATACAGATTGCCAACAAACACATGAAAGAATGCTCAACATCATTAATCATTAGAGAAATGCAAATCAAAACTACAATGAGATATCATCTCACACCAGTCAGAATGGCCATCATCAAAAAAATCTAGAAACAATAAATGCTGGAGAGGGTGTGGAGAAAAGGGAACACTCTTGCACTGTTGGTGGGAATGTAAATTGATACAGCCACTATGGAGAACAGTATGGAGGTTCCTTAAAAAACTAAAAATAGAACTACCATACGACCCAGCAATCCCACTACTGGGCATATACCCTGAGAAAACCATAATTCAAAAAAAGTCATGTAACAAAATGTTCATTGCAGCTCTGTTTACAATAGCCAGGACATGTAAGCAACCTAAGTGTCCATCATTGGATGAATGGATAAAGAAGATGTGGCACATATATACAATGGAATATTACTCAGCCAGAAAAAGAAACGAAATTGAGATATTTGTAGTGAGGTGGATGGACCTAGAATCTGTCATACAGAGTGGAGTAAGTCAGAAAGAGAAAAACAAATACCATATGCTAACACATATATATGGAATCTAAGAAAAAAAAAAAGGTCATGAAGAACCTAGGGGTAAGATGGGAATAAAGACACAGACCTACTAGAGAATGGACTTGAGGATATGGGGAGGGGGAAGGGTAGGCTGTGACGGAGTGAGAGAGTGGCATGGACATATATACACTACCAAACGTGGAATAGATAGCTAGTGGGAAGCAGCTGCATGGCACAGGGAGATCAGCTTGGTGGTTTGTGACCACCTAGAGGGGTGGGAGGGAGGGAGATGCAAGAGGGAAGAGATATGGGAACATATGTATAACTGATTCACTTTGTTATAAAGCAGAAACTAACACACCACTGTAAAGCAATTATAGTCCAATAAACATGTTAAAAAAAAAAAAAAAGAATCCACCTGCCAATGCAGGGGACACAGGTTCGAACCCTGGTCCGGGAAGATCCCACATGCTGCAGAGCAACTAAGCCCGTGTGCCACAACTACTGAGCCTGTGCTCCTAGGGTCCATGCTCTGCAACAAGAAAAGCCACCGCAATGAGAAGCCTGGCCACCGCAACGAAGACCAAACACAGCCAAAACTAAATAAATAATAAATAAATAAATTTATATTTAAAAATCTATGTAGAAAATAAGTGTCTCTTTAAAACACACACACACACACACACACACACACAAAACAAACTATGTCTAGAAGAAGATGCTACTCCAAAGTACGTCTCTTCGACAAACGGATTATTTTGAGCTATAGACCACTGAGAACCAGCAGATGCAAGAAAAATTCTAAAAGCAGAGCACAAGTTTTCCTTTTGTAAAGGAAGTTAACACTTATGAAGGAAATTTTAGTTTGCAAAAAGTATCTCCCTATCAGATCAGGAAGATGTACAAAACAACTTTATGAAATGACCCTTACTTACCATGCTTTTCTTGGTCACCTTCCCATTACTTGCCTCCTCCCCTCCCGACCCCCCAACCACCCAGAATCCCCAAACCCCTTTTCCTTTGTTTTACCCTAACATGACATATAAATCCAAGTTCTAATCACCCTTCTGAATTACTCATCTCTGGGTACTCCCATGTGTAAGCATGATTCACAGGCTAATAAACTTCTGTTTGTTTTTCTCCTGTTAATCTCTCTTTGGCCAGTCTCATTTACAGAGCTTCAGCTGCATAATCTAAGATGGGTGGAGGAAAATACTTTTTCCTCCCCTACACATAGAAATGAATATTATTTCCAACCAAAGAAAAGACACTCCCCAAAGGTTACTGTTTTGTTGCAACCAGTTTTGTCACAAATCAAGCAATCTTAGTCATCGGTCTTTATTTAAGTGACTGTAAATATTTCTGTCTCTACTACAAGCCTTTGAAATAGCTTTGCCATTCTGGTGCTTCCCTCATCAATGAGTTACATAAGTCTTTGATGTGTGTACATTTTATATCTGTATGAGAGACCTGTTTTTAACTTTTGAAAATTATACCTGGACAAAAGGAAAGGGTGAAGGACCCAGAGACTGAATGACTTGGGAGTATTTGGGTGATGCTTGCCTTATCATATTTAATTGTCGCAAAAATCACAGTGGTTTAATATTAGTATTGCTATTTTAACATATGAAGAAGTAGATACTCTCCAAGGTTAAAAACTTACCCAGAACTACGTAAATAACATGTGGCGGAGCTAGGGTCCAAGCCCTGGTGTTTACTTGCCCTTCTCTATGCTGTGCTATCCGCAACTGAAGAGCAGGCAGAAGGGATTCTACAAGTCTAAATCGTCACACTCTGCCCGAATCCCCTCTGTAAGATCCTTGATAAGTAGTTACTCTCTTCCATCGGACAGGAACATAGTATTCACTTTCCTACAGTTTATTTTCTTTTCTGGCTCATCCTCTGTGTTCTCATCCATTCCTCAAAATGTCACAGACTTCAGATCTGTAACTTCCTAGATACTGGACCTTCATCAATTAGCTGTGAATATCACTCCTCAGACATAGCATTCTGAATTGCATATCATAATAGTGTACATGGAGCTGAAAAATGAAAAGTAAAAAACTATCAATCATCTTCCTTGTTGTATTCTTTCATTATTCTGCCTAAGATTGAGTTACCTTTCTTGGTAGTTTCAATAACTGATAGTGACATTAATCTTGTAGGCAAACAAAAAAATTATGTCCTTTGTATCTCAGCATTATTTATTTCACTACTTCTTGTTTTCTCCTGTCTTTCACTGAAATGAAACAGAAATGTGTGGCACAGAGCTAAGAAATCCATGAGAGGAGGGGAACAGCTCAAACAGTTTCTGTATGTATTTTAATCAAAAGAAAAAAGAATATCATTTTTTTTTTGTAAAGTAGCTAAGCTGAAGCAGCCAGCTGCAGAAGTTCCTAGAGGACAAAATATATATAAAAAAACAGAAATCAAGATTTGACTGACATAGTCTAGGAAATATTTTAATGCAGACAAGAGTCATTTGAAAGTTTTAAAGTGAATTTCTCAACCATCAAAATAAAATGTTGCAAGGACACAAAAAATAAAGCTGTATTTTTCAAAACAAACAAAACTGAATTTTGAAAATAAGCCATTCGTGTTTGGTTTCACAAGGAGTTGAATTACATGGAGAACTACTTGTTTTAGCATCTGGATGCTAATGATTGCATGAGGACAATGATTAACTCATGAAAATGCAAGAAAATCATCTTTTTAGATCACGAATAGCATTAACCTCATCTGAAATTACTGAGTCTGGAGCATCAAGCTGAGTGAGTTAGGTCTCTTCAGATGACAGAAACCTATTCAAACTTTCTGAGAGACAGAGGTTTCACATACTGCAGGAAGGACCCAAGGAGACCCATCAAGCCATCTCTGATTCTGCTTCTCTTCAAGTTGGTGTCCATCTCTCCTGCTGAGAACAGCTCCTTCTGCATAGTGGGCAGTGTGATCAATCCACAGGCTCATATCTCCACTCCCACAGATCTGAGACTCTCCAAGTAGCCCCAGCGAAGGGCTCTCATTGGCTCATCTTAGACTTGGTTCATGTCTAGATCTGAATAAACTGTTGTGGCCAAGAAAGAGGGGTGATATGACTGGTCTGGCTTAGGTTAGATACTGACTTCTGAAACAATCACTATGGCCAGTGGGGTGGAATCTAAAAGAAAATGGCAAATCCTGTTCAAATCATATGGTTTATGTCCAGGAGTGGGTAGAAAGCTACTTTTTTGGGCATTCTGAACAACAGATATTCAATAAACAGGGACAATTAATATTTGGAATTTGGTATTTTACCTGATAAAAAATACCAAACTACTTTTACATTAGAGTTAAAGCATTCTATTTCAAATGATTATTCCATATAGTCTGTGTGTAAAATTGAGAGGCGTTAGCATCTTGTCTGTAAGGGCCTGCAGGAATAGAAAGGTCTTGCTGCCATTTATGAATGCAGCTCAACATTTCATACCTCCAAGAGCTACTGCTTCTTGGCAAGCCTCCATTAAGACTTTGATTAAGTTCAAGGTGATGAGACTATTATTTACATTAGTCATACTCTGGTAGACACATTTCACCCCCTTCTCCATTCCTTTGATCATTGCTTTATTCACTTGCTCAACAAATATTTAACGTGACAGTTGTCTAGATATAGAAAGATATATATAGAGAAATAAGTATGGTCCCTGCCCTCAAGTGCTACATCAAAGAGAAGACATCAAACAAGTAAACAGATTATTACAATACAGTATGATAAGTGCTGTGATTGGCCTATTCTACTTTCCACAAGCCTCTAAGGTCACAGTGAACAACCTGTTTCTTTGCACCTCAAAATACTTATTCATCCTATCTACTGATGTCTGCCTTTTTTCAAGCAGGAATTAACTTTCATTTACAAATACCGAGAAGTATTAAAGTGCAAATGTCCATGAGAACTATTTTAAATTCACACTGGCGATTGGTTCAAGATGGCAGAGTGGAAGGATGTGTGCCCACTCCCTCTTACGAGAGCACCAGAATCACAACTAACTGCTGGACAATCATCGACAGGAAGACACTGGAACTCACCAAGAAAGATACCCCACATCCAAAGACAAAGGAAAAGCTTCAATGAGATGGTAGGAGGGGCACAATCAAAATAAATCAAATCCCATGACCGCTGGGTGGGTGACTCACAAACTGGAGAACACTTATACCACAAGGGTCCACCTACTGGAGTGAAGGTTCTGAGCCCCACATCAGGCTTCACAACCTGGGGGTCCGGCAATGGGAGGACGAACCCCAGAGAATTGGACTTTGAAGGCTAGAGGGATTTGATTGCAGGACTTCAACGGGACTGGGGGAAACAGAGACTCCACTCTTGGAGGGCACGCACAGAGTGGTGTGCTCATCAAGACCCAGGGGGAAGGAGCAGTGACCCCTTAGGAGACTGAACAAGACCTACCTGCTAGCGTTGAAGGGTCTCCGTCAGAGGAGGGGTGTGGCTGTGGCTCACCACAGGGACAAGGACATTGGCAGCAGAAGTTCTGGGAAGTACTCCTTGGCATGAGCCCTCCCAGAGTCCACCATTAGCCCCACCAAAGAGCCTGTAGCTTCCCTGCTGGGTTATCTCAGGTGAAACAACCAACAGGGAGGGAACCCAGCCCCACCCATCAACAGACAAGCAGATTAAAGTTTTACTGAGCTCTGCCCACCAGAGCAACACCCAGCTCTACCCACCACCAGTCCCTCCCATCAGGAAGCTTGCACAAGCCTCTTAGATAGCCTCATCCACCAGAGGGCAGACAGCAGAAGCAAGAAGAACTACAATCCCGCAGCCTGTGAAACGAAAACCACATTCACAGAAAGACAGACAAAATGAAAAGGCAGAGGACTATGTACCAGATGAAGGAACAAGATAAAACCCCAGAAAAAACAACTAAATAAAGTGGAGATAGGCAAACTTCCAGAAAAACAATTCAGAATAATGATAGTGAAGATGATCCAGGACCTCAGAAAAAGAATGGAGGCAAAGATCGAAAAGATGCAAGAAATATTTAACAAAGATCTAGAAGAGGGACTTCCCTGGTGGTGCAGTGGTTAAGAATCCACCTGCCAATGCAGGGAACATGGGTTCGAGCCCTGGTCTGAGAAGATCCCACATGCTGTGGAGCAAATAAGACTGTGCACCACAACTACTGAGCCTGCACTCTACAGCCCACGAGCCACAACTACTGAAGCCCACGTGTCTAGAGCCCATGCTCTGCAACAAGACAAGAAACTGCAATAAGAAGCCTGTGCACTGCAACAAAGAGTAGCTCCCGCTCGCCACAACTAGAGAAAACCTGCACACAGCAATGAAGACCCAAAACAGCCAAAAATAAATAAATAAAAATAAATAAATTTATGCTAAAAAAAAAAGATCTAGAAAAGTTAAAGAACAAACACCCAGAAGAATTTAAAAAAAAAGAGATGAACAATACAATAACAGAAATGAAAAATACACTAGAAGGAATCAATAGCAGAACAACTGAGGCAGAAGAACAGAGAAATGAACTGGAAGACAGAATGGTGGAATTCACTGCCACAGAGCAGAATAAAGAAAAAAGCATGAAAAGAAATGAAGACAGCCTAAGAGACCTCTGGAACAACATTAAATGCACTAACATTCTCATTATAGGGGTCCCAGAAGGAGAAGAGAGAGATAAAGTGCCCGAAAAAATATTTGAAGAGATTATAGTCAAAAACTTCCCCAACATGGGAAAGGAAATAGCCACCCAAGTCTAGGAAGCACAGAGAGTCCCAGTCAGGATAAACCCAAGGAAAAACATGCCGAGACACATAGTAAACAAATTGACAAAAATCAAAAACAAAGAAAAATTATTAAAAGCAACAAGGAACAAATAACAAATAACATACAAGGGAACTCCCGTATGGCTAACAGCTGATTTCTCAGCAGACACTCTACAAGCCACAAGGGAGTGGCACAATATATTTAAAGTGATGAAAGGGAAGAACCTACAACCAAGATTACTCTACCCAGCTAGGATCTCATTCAGATTCAATGGAGAAATCAAAAGTTTTACAGACAAGCAAAAGCTAAGAGAATTCAGCACCAACAAACCAGCTCTATAACAAATGCTAAAGGAACTTCTCTAAGTGGGAAATACAAGAGAAGGAAAGGACCTATAAAAACAAACCCAAAACAATCAAGAAAATGGTAATAGGAACATACATATCGATAATTACCTTAAATGTGAATGGATTAAATGCTCCAACCAAAAGACACAGACTCACTGAATGGATACAAAAACAAGACCCATATATATATGCTGTCTATAAGAGACCCACTTCAGACCTAGGGATACATACAGACTGAAAGTGAGGGGATAGAAAAAGATATTCCACATAAATGGAAATCAAAAGAAAGCTGGAGTAGCAATACTCATATCCCATAAAATAGACTTTAAAATAAAGACTGTTACAAGAGACACAGAAGGACAGTACATAATGATCAAGGAATCAATCCAAGAAGAAGATCTAAAAATTATAAATATATATGCACCCAACATAGGAACACCTCAATACTTAAGGCAAATGCTAACACATATAAAAGAGGAAATTGACAGTAACATAATAATAGTGGGGGACTTAACACCTCACTTACATCAATGGAGAGATAATCCAGACAGAAAATTAATAAGGAGAAACAAGCTTTAAAAAACACAATAGACCAGATAAATTTACTGGATATTTATAGGACATTCCACCTGAAAACAGCAGATTACACTTTTTTCTCAAGTGTACATGGAACATTCTCCAGGATAGATCACATCTGGGGTCACAAATCAAGCCTCAGTAAATTTAAGAAAATTGGAATCATATCAAGCATCTTTTCTGACCACAAGACTATGAGATTAGAAATCAATTACAGGGAAAAAAACATTAAAAATACAGGCACATGGAGGCTAAACAATACGTTACTAAATAACCAAGAGATCATTGAAGAAATCAAAGAGGAAATCAAAAAATAACTAGAGACACATGACAATGAAAACATGATGATCGAAAACCTATGGGATGCAGCAAAAGCAGTTCTAAGAGGGAAGTTTATAGCAATACAATCCTACCTCAAGAAACAAGAAAAATCTCAAATAAACAAACTAACTTTACACCTAAAAGAACTAGAGAAAGAAGAACAAACAAAACCCAAAGTTAGTAGAAGGAAAGAAATCATAAAGATCAGAGCAGAAATAAATGAAATAGAAACAAAGAAAACAATAGCAAAGATCAATAAAACTAAAAGCTGATTCTTTCAGAAGATAAATGAAATTGATAAACCTTTAGCCAGACTCATCAAGAAAAAGAGGGAGAGGACTCAAATCAATAAAATTAGAAATGAAAAAGGAGAAGTTACAACGGACACCACAGAAATACAAAACATCCTAAGAGACTACTACAAGCAACTCTATGCTAATAAAATGGACAACCTGTAAGAAATGGACAAATTCTTAGAAAGGTATAACCTTCCAAGACTGAACCAGGAAGAAATAGAAAATATGAACAGACCAATCACAAGTAATGAATTTGAAACTGTGATTAAAAACATTCCAACAAACAAAAGTCCAGGACCAGATGGCTTCACAGGTGAAGTCTATCAAACATTTAGAGAAGAGCTAACGCCCATCCTTCTCAAACTCTTCCAAAATATTGCAGAGGAAGGAACACTCCCAAACACATTCTACAAGGCCACCATGACCCCGATACCAAAACCAGACAGAGATACCACAAAAAATAAAATTACAGACCAATACCACTGATGAATATAGATGCAAAAATCCTCAACAAAATACTAGCAAATAGAATCCAACAACACATTAAAAGGATCATACACCATGATCAAGTGGGATTTACCCCAGGAATGCAAGGATTCTTCAATATACATAAATCAATCAATGTGATACACCCTATTAACATATTGAAGAATAAAAACCATATGATCATCTCAATAGCTGCAGAAAAAGCTTTTGATAAAATTCAACACCCAGGGCTTCCCTGGTGGTTCAGTGTTTAAGAATCCACCTGTGAATGCAGGGGACACGGGTTTGAGCCCTGATCCAGGAAGATCCCACATGCAGAGGAGCAACTAAGCCCATGTGCCACAACTGCTGAGCCTGCGCTCTATAGCCCGTGAACCACAACTACTGAAGCCTGCATGCCACAACTACTGAAACCTGTGTGCCTAGAACTTGTGCTCTGCAACAAGAGAAGCCACCACAATGAGAAGTCCGTGCACTGCAATGAACAGTAGCCCCCACTCGCTGCAACTAAAGAATGCCCACGCGCAGCAACAAAGACCTAAGTCAGCCAAAAATAAATACATTGATTAATTAATTTTAAAAAATTCAACACCCATTTATGATAAAAACTCTCCAGAAAGTGGGCATAGAGGGAACCTACCTCAACATAATAAAGGCCATATACAACAAACCCACAGCAAACATTCTCAATGGTGAAAAACTGAAAGCATTTCCTCTAAGATCAGAAACAAAATAAGGATGTCCACTCTTGCCACTATTATTCAACATAGTTTTGTAAGTCCTAGCCCCAGAATTCAAATTGGAAAAGAAAAAGTAAAACTGTCACTGTTTGCAGATGACATGATACTATATATAGAGAATCCTAAAGATGCCACCAGAAAACTACTAGAGGTAGTCAATTAATTTGGTAGTCACAGGATACAAAATTAATGCACAGAAACCTCTTGCATTCCTATACACTAACAACGAAAGATCAGAAAGAGAAATTAAGTAAACAATCCCATTCACCATTGCAACAAAAAGAATAAAATACCTAGGAATAAACCTACCTAAGGAGGTAAAAGACCTGTACTCAGAAAACTATAAGACACTGATGAAAGAAATCAAAGATGACACAAACGGATGTAGAGATATATAGCATGTTCTTGGATAGGAAGGATCAATATTGTGAAAATGACTATACTACACAAAGCAATCTACAGATTCAATGCAATCCCTATCAAATTACCAATGGTATTTTTTACAGAACAAGAACAAAAATTCTTAAAATTTGTATGGAGACACAAAAGACCCCGAATAGCCAAAGCAATCTTGAGGGAAAAATATAGAGCTGGAGGAATCAGGCTCCCTGACTTCAGACTACACTACAAAGCTACAGTAATCAAGACAATATGGTACTGGAACAAAAACAGAACTATTGATCAATGGAACAAGATAGAAAGCCCAGAGATAAACCCATGCACCTATGGTCAACTAATCTATGACAAAAGAGGCAAGGATATACAATGGAGAAAAGACAGTCTCCTCAAAAAGTGGTGCTGGGAAAACTGGACAGCTACATGTAAAAGAATGAAATTAGAACACTCCCTAACACCATACACAAAAATAAACTCAAAATGGATTAAAGTCCTAAATATAAGACTGGATACTATAAAACTCTTAGAGGAAAACATAGGAAGAACACTCTTTGACATAAATCACAATAATATCTTTTTTGACCCACCACCTAGAGCAATGGAAATAAAAACAGAAGTAAACAAATGGGACCTAATGGAACTTAAAAGCTTTTGCACAGCAAAACTATAAACAAGACGAAAAGACAACTCTCAAATGGGAGAAAATATTTGCAAATGAATCAACAGGCAGAGGATGAATCTCCAAAATATATAAACAGCACATACAGCTCAATATTAAAAAAAACAAACGACCCAATTAAAAAATGGGCAGAAGACTTAAATAGACATTTCTCCAAGGAAGACATACAGATGGCCAAGAGGAACATGAAAAGCTGCTCAATATCACTAATTATTAGAGAAATGCAAATCAAAACTACAATGAGGTATCACCTCACGCTAGTTACAATGGGCATCATCAGAAACTCTACAAACAACAAATGCTGGATAGGGTGTGGAGAAAAGGGAACCCTCTTGCACTGTTGGTGGGAATGTAAACTGATACAGCCACTATGGAGAACAGTATGGAGGTTCCTTAAAACACTAAAAATAGAATTACCATATGACCCAGCAATCCCACTACGGGGCATATACCCAGAGAAAACCATAATTCAAAAAGACACATGCACCCCAATGTTCATTGCAGCACTATTTACAATAGCCAGGTCATGGAAGCAACCTAAATGCCCTTCGACAGGTGAATGGATAAAGAAGATGTGGTACATATATACAATGAAATATTACTCAGCCATAAAAAGAAACGAAATTGAGATATTTGTAGTGAGGTGGATGGACCTAGAGCCTGTCATACAGAGTGAAGTAAGTCAGAAAGAGAAAAACAAATATCGTATATTAACACACATATGTGGAACCTAGAAAAATGGTACAGGTGAACCGGTTTGCAGGGCAGAAGTTGAGACACAGATGTAGAGAACAAACGTATGGGCACCAAGGGGGGAAAGCCGCAGGGGGGTGGGGGTGGTGGTGTGGTGAATTGGGAGATTGGGATTGACATGTATACACTAATGTGTATAAAATTGATGACTAATAAGAACCTGCTGTATAAAAAAATAAATAAAATTAAATTAAAAATTAAAAAAAAAGAGCTCGGAGGAGGGGAGTATGAAGAGAAGATTATGGAAGACAGGGTCCAAAGATCAAATCCCCCTGCTTCACATTGTCTCCAGTAGCCAAGAGTGGAATCAGGAGGATGTTCCTAGGAAAGGAGGAGGCTGGTTTAACTTGGCCCCATTTTCAAGATCACCTGTTGGCATGAGTAGTTGAGTTGCTGAGATGAAGACTGACAGCCAGGGTAGTGGGTGATTTAGAAGTCATCCATGTAAAGAGGATGGTAAGCCAGCCTCAGTCACTAACAGTTAGACTCTGTCTTCATGAAATCTGGTGGAGAGCAGTATGGAAGAGGCTGTGAGCCTCTCAGGATGAGCCCAGGCTCAGGCTCTGGGCAGGCCCCTGCTAGGGATGGAGGCCAAAAATGGAGGGAGAGATGAGGGTTTCCAGCCCTGGGGAGAGGCAGGGGAGTGGGAGCAAGAGAGGAGCTCTGCAGACGAAGCTCACTTATTTCCCAATTTTGTCCAAAGTGAGAAGTCCACAGAAGAAAGGGTAGGGTCGAGGTGCGGGAGTGGAAGGGGTGATGGAGAATTAATTGGCAGTGCAAAGAACAGGTGAGAGAGTCTTCAGTAGAAACTTTATGACTTTATGAAACTCCACAATATTCTGCTCCCTAGCAGTTAAGGAATCAGTGCTTTTTTTCTGTCTAACAAGTAAGAACTTGCAATTTGTGTCCCCAAAGCTTCTGAATAAAGGGAGGACACTGGTCAGCATGGAAATTCCTTTGAGATTCTGGGAACTCCTTACAGATGGTCCCTTTGTGGAGCAGCGACGAATTTTTATTCAAGAAGGTAAATTATGGGAAGCAAGCTCTACTGAATGCAACTGAACTGTGTAACGTCACAGGGGTTTATTCCTTACAGACCTTTCCACTGATAGCGACATTCTGTTGAGTCTAGACGTCAGCTCTGTAGCTGGCCGTTGGTATTTGCAAGAGAGTAATTGTTCAAGGAAAACCCTCCTGTCTTTTTCTGAGATCAGAGTGCTCCGGAGCCACTAGCACCTCTTTTTTTCCCCACTCTGCTTGCTGTCTGCGTGAAGTGAAATTCGGGGCTCCCTGTGAAATTACTAGGAACCAGGCATCATTTTAATGCATTGTTAAACATCATCTGTTTTTCTCTGGGTCATAGTGGCGCTGAGCTCTCTTTCACTGAGGAGATGCAAAGTAGCATATTTCATGCACTTTTATGAGTCCTTTGGCTCTTCTAGGCTTTTCTTTGCTTTAGCTCAGCCCACAAACCAAAGTGAGTATCTGTTAATATTTCCCCAGACCGCTATTCAAGAAAAGGAACCGCTTGATATTAATCATGATGGCAGAACTCCCTGACAGTATTTGGTCCAGAATTCTCGAGGCTACAGTGCCTGTGGCACACTGCTAGTCCAACTCTGTAAACCCACGAAACTCCCTGAGGAGTTTGCTAGCAATGCCGGATCCAGCAAATTCTCCCAAAGATTCTGATCCAGTGGGTCTGGGGTAGGACCCAGAAATTTGCACTGTTAACAAACCCGTCAGTTGATGCTCCAATAGGTGTGCTGAGGAACAAACATGAAAAACCCTGAAATGTAGTTTTTTTTTCCCCTTATTAGTGAAGTTGTTGGGTCATGCGTTAGATTCATTCATTCATTCATTCATTCATCCATTCCTGTTACCCAGCACTTGTTATGTGCTTCCTAACTTGATTTCCCATTTCTAAAGACTTTAAATTCCATCATCAAGTTTCACTTTTCTTGGGAAGACTTGCCAAGGGTGAGGCTCACAAGAGACAAAGTGAAATTGGCTGCAAGAGTGGTCACTCCAGCTGCAGGCCTGGAGCTGGGAGGGATGACATCTAGGTGGTTGGAAACCATCTGGTAGGGAAACAAATCCGATGATTACCCTCACCTAAGGAACTTGGCTGTTTGTCTAAGCCTCCAGAGGGAGTGATCCCTGGCCCCATAATGGGCTGAAGCAGCTTCAAGTGTTATGAGGGAATGGAGATTTCAACATGTGTGATCGGGAAGCTGAATACGATCTTTGTTTGGGAAGCTAGTGGGCCTCTTTTCTTTACTATTGTGCTGTGACCAATAATTGAGTGTTTGATTTTTGTTATATCTTGAAAATTGTGGACCATGTGAAATGATGTCTTGTAAATATTCCACATGGGTATAGCCCTCTCACATCCTCAGTTCTCTCAAAGTGTTTCTGGAGGATTACAATCCCTCAATACAAACACAAGTTTCATTTTGGGGCTGACCCCAAATCATATGGACTCCTTTGAAAAGGCCACAGCCACCCCTTGGATGGGGGAATGTGAGGGAGGCTGCGTTGAGCTTTTGGTTGGTTTCATTTTGTTAGTTTTCTTTTTGGGAGGGATGGTAGAATTTCACAAAGATTTGGTGGGAGTGAGTGAGGAGAGAGGTATCCCAGGGAGGAGGAGCACTGTATACCCCACATCACCCTCTGACCTCTATAATCCCATTCAGGCTGCTATAGCAAAACACCACACACTGGGTGGCTTATAAACAAGAGATATTTATTTCTCACAGTTCCAGAGGCTCAAGGCCCAAGATCAGGTTCAGGCCTTGGGCTTCCTTCCAGGTTGCAGACTGACATCTTGTCTCCTCACATGGCAGAAAGAGGGCAAGAGAGCTCCCTGGGGTCTCTTACATAAGGGCACTAATCTTGTTCATGAGGGCTCCTCCCTCATGACCTAATCACCTCCCAAAGACCCCACCTCTAAATACCATCACTTGGGGGGTTAGCATTTCTAATATGAATTTTAGGGGACATAAACATTCAGAGCATAGCATGACCTCACTTTTTTAAATGGACTTGTAACCTGTCTCCAAAAGAGACTTGGGTAAAGGTAAGTCGTGTGTGTGTGTGTGTGTGTGTGTGTGTGTGTGTGTGTGTGTGAGAGAGAGAGAGAGATCTATGTGTTTGCTGGGGAAAGCAGTGTACGGGTGAGTGGGTATACAACATTCCCAGTCCAACGATCAGGTACCCAATAGCCCATCCATGGTAATAAATATGCCTGTTGTTTGGTTTGCCCCTTAAGTGTGGAATTCTCAGAGCCCTGCTCCTATGGAGAAGCGTAATTTCAGCTGGGATAAAGAGAGATCACAGATATCAAAAATCCAAGCAGAAGAGGGAAATCTCATGGGTGTTACAGTCTCACCCAGCCAGCAAGCAGCAGAACTTGTGTTCTCCCCACCCCATCATGATAAATGGGGACGTCCATGAGGACAGGCCACCAACATGAGGAGGTGACATGTATAACAGGCTCAATCCTGGGCATGCAGACACTCAGGCTCTGCCTTCCACAAAGTTTTGCCCATGACTATCCAACCCTCCACCTTCACTCCTCCTTCTGTTGTCATCTCAAGCATAAACATGGGCCCAGGAGACTCTCCTGCTCACTCAGAGTCTCTCTGGCAGTCTCACTTGGCAGCTGTCGTAACATCATGGACTTGCAAGGCAGAACTGACTTCCTGGGTGTGTGACCTGTATAGTCTCGCAGAACCTTGTGCTCAAAAGGGCCCTGTGCTTGGTTCAAAGCTCTGCTGTCACCATCTTGAAATGTTTAATAATTTTTTAACGAGGAGTCTTCAAATTATGTCTCCAGTCATGCTGACAGGGCCAGGAGGATGCTTCTGGCTCAGTGGCGGGCAAGGCAAGGCGGCTCCTGGTTATGTCCCAGCAGCAGAGCACCCCTGTGTCTTCTAGGTCTGCTACTCATCACCTGCCTTCCTCTCATCCCTCCAGGAAATGACCTAGAAAGACGTAGGGAAGAGAGAGCTCTGGTGTAATTTATTACTGCTTCTGGTAGGATCCAGGGGAGGGCACGGGGGAAGACTGTGAATGTTGGGACTGAATGAACTTTGATTAGGGGAGGCGACAAGAATGGCCCTCAAATAGGCCCCCAGCACAGGGGGCAAGTGCTGCTCACGGGGGCAGAGGCCAAGCCCTGGTGGGATGAACTCCTGCATGACCACCTTTATCAGTAGACTCTCTCCTTTGGCCCAGCACAGGCCTGGCTTGGATCCCAAGAGACTAGGGCATGGAGACCTCATGGGGCCCATCTTCACATGGCTTGTCTTAGGATTGGGGTGCTGCTAAGTGCAGAGCCTCTGTCTACTGTCCTGTGTGCTGTTGGCAGTACCCCAGCACATCACCCTGGTTTCATCACCCCGGAAAGGAGCAGGCTTATGTGCAAAGCTTGTGGTGGGATTCAGCATGACCTAGTCAAGGAATCGAAAGAAGGTCAGTGAGGCCGAGGTGAACAGAAAGAGAGGTGCATGGGTCCAGAAGAGCCTGAAGAAGAAAGAGGTCAGAACCCGCAAGGCCTTTGAGGATTTTAGTCTTTATCCTAAGATCAATGGAAAGCTATTGATGAGTTTTAAGCAAAGTGACAGGACCTAAATTATAGTTTAAGAAGATCACACTGAGTGCTGTATGGAGAACACGTTGAAGAGTGGCAAGAGTGGAGATGGATGACCATTGTTGGCTATTTTAGAAGTCTAAGAGAAAGACAATGGTGGCTTGGAGGCAATGTTGGAGATGGAAAAAAACTGAGAGAGAGTAAAGAGGTAAAATTATAGGTATTGACTATAATTGGATCGGGGAAGTGAGGAAGAGAAAACTTTCAAGGATTTGAATTCAGGTCTGTTAGTCTCCAAAGACTGTACTTTTAATCACTACTCTTAAGCACTTGGTTTTTCAGGTTTAAGTTCAGCTGTATATAACCAGAAACACCGAATAGCAATAGTTTAAATAAGATAACAATTTATTTTTAACTCACATTTAAAAAGTCTGAAGATGGTCAATCCATGACTAGTTTAGGGTTCTGCCACGTCAAGCACACAGGCATCTTCTATTTTCTTGCTTTGCCTTCCTTAGCACAGAGCCACCACCTCCTGGTCCAAAACTGTCAGCTTGAGCTCAGCCATTGCATCTGCATTCCAGCTAGCCGAAGAGGGGAAGAGGAAAAAGGACATGTCTCCTCCCTGTGAGGGTATTTCTTGGAAGTCACATACCAAACTTCTGATTACATCTCATTTATCAGAACTTAGTCAATGGATATACTTATCTGCATAGGAAGCTGAGAATTCTCCCCTTTATGAAGTACCAGCTTAAAACCAAGGGTTCAATTACTTAGAAGGAAGAATGGATGTCAGGGTACAACTAGCAGTCTCAACTATAACCGCTAGTCCTGAGTCTGTGCAATGCCAAATGAAATGCTAAATAATGAAAAGTCAGAAGCAGAGACTCAAATATAATGAAATAAATTTCTCTATAAAATTGAGACATAAAATGTCTCAATTTTATGCATATTTTGAAGTTCCCTTTTTGTATAGTCATTAGACTGTTTACTAGGTTAAAAATACCCACTTGAATGTAAAATGGTGCAGCCACTGTGGAAAACAGTTTGGCAGTTCCTCAAAAACTTAAACATAGAGTTACCATATGATCTTACAATTCCACTCTTAGGTATATACCCAAAAGAACTAAAAATATATGTTCATGCAAAAATGTGTAAACACACACACATTTATGGCAACATTATGCAGAGTAGTCAGAAAGTGGAAACAGCCCAAATGCCCATCAGCCGATCAATGGATAAATAAAATGTGGTATATCCATACAATGAAATATTATTCAACAATAAAAAGGAATGAAGTACTGATACATGATAGAACATGGATGAACTTTGAAAACATTGTGCTTAGTGAAAGAAGCCAAATAAAAAAGGACACACTGTATGATTCCGTTTCTATGAAATGTCCAGAATCGGCAAAGCCATAGAGACAGACAGTAGATTAGTGGTTGTCAGGAAATGGGAAGAACAAATAAGAGTCGTATTTTTGGAGTGATGAAATTGTTCTAGAGTTAGATAAAGGTGATGGTTGCACAGCACAGTGAGTACAATAAAAACGACAATAAAGATTGTATACTTTAAAGGGATAAATTTTATCACATGATATTGCTTATATGTGGAATCTGAAAAAATAATACAAATGAAATTATTTACAAAACCGAAATAGAGTCACAGATGCAGAAAACAAACTTATGGTTACTGGTGGGGGTGGGGGGAGGGATAAATGGGAGATTGGGACTGACATATACACACCACTATATATAAAATAGATAACTAATAAGAACCTACTATATAGCATGGGGAACTCTACTCAGTACTTTGTAATGGCCTATATGGGAAAAGAAACTTAAAAAGAGTGGATATATGTATGTGTATAACTGATTCACTTTGCTGTACTCCTGAAACTAACACAACATTGTAGATCAACTATACTCCAATAAAAATTTATTTAAAAAAGGATGAATTTTCTGTTATAAGAAATATACCTCAGTTTTTAAAAAAACCTCCGTCTTTAGTTCCACGTGTAGTTCATTTTTTAAACCTCCTCCCAAATCCCACAAATATATATATTTTGGTTAAAACTAATGAAATAACACTCTAATTCTGGCTTTGATTCACGTCGTCAGGATAATTGAAGCTATAGGAAGCCAGACATTTACGTTTTTGCCTGGATTTGGAAGTCTTCCTAAGGATGCCCATCACCCCACATCACTGCAGTGCTGCTGTGTAAAGGTTATCTAGGGCTGGGTAGCAAATCACATCACAACTCAGCCGCTTAAGACAACAGACTTTGGCTATATCAGAGCTTCTGGGGGTCGGGAATCTGGGAGCAGAGCTGGGGGGTTCTGGCTCATATTTTCTTGTAGGGTTTCTGTCACTCTGTCTGTCAGCCAGGGCAGCAGTCCCTGCACCCATGACTACGGCTGCAGGACATGCTTTGGAGCGCCCTCCAGTGGCCGTTGGGCAGTGGACTTCAGTGCCTCACCATGAGACTCTTCATAGGGCTACTCTCAACAGAGCTTCTTCCCAGAGTGAGTGATGAGAGAGACAGAAGACAGAGAGAGAAAGAGAAATGCCAGCTGCTGTGTCTTTTTAACCTAATCTGAGACGTGACACCCGTCACTTCTGCCATATTCCACTGGGCCAAAGACCAAGCTAGCAGAGTGTGGGTGGGCACTGCACAAGGGTGTGAACACCAGGACGCAGGGTCACTAGGGCCATCTGGGGGGCTGGCTGCTCCGGGGAGGCAGCAGCTTTCAGACTGTACGAACCCCAAACTCAGAAACTCAGTGACACTTCCCGAAGTGCCGTCACTCAGCTAGACGGAGATCCCACTTGAGTGCTGTAAGGTGAAGGCTCTGGTTCAGCAGGAGTGACACCCAGGGGTCCAGCTGTTAGTGCTGCTGCTGTGGGAGCTGCCCTGAGGACAGCCGCTGCGGGGCAAAGCGTGCCAGACCCGGCATGAGGCGTCTCTGAATCCACTCTGCCAGCTCCTCCCTCCGTGAGCTTGGACAGGCCGCTGTCCCACTCCAGGCCTCTGCCTCCTGATTTGTAAAAGAGACGGTGTGATTAGACCAGTGTTTTTCGATCTGCGATCTCTGTGCCCCCAGGAATCCAAGAAGGTACTGCCAGGTGAAGCTCTGGTTTGATCAGGCCCCATGTAAGAGTTCACTTGGTAAAAAAATAAATAAATAGGGCTTCCCTGGTGGCGCAGTGGTTGAGAATCTGCCTGCGAATGCAGGGGACACGGGTTCGAGCCCTGGTCTGGGAAGATCCCACATGCCGCGGAGCAACTAGGCCCGTGAGCCACAACTACTGAGCCTGCGCGTCTGGAGCCCGTGCTCCGCAACAAGAGAGGCCGCGATAGTGAAGAGGCCCGCGCACCGCGATGAAGAGTGGCCCCCGCTTGCCGCAACTAGAGAGAAAGTCCTCGCACAGAAACGAAGACCCAACACAGCCCAAAATAAATAAATAAATAAGAGCCTTCCCTAAATTAAAAAAAAAAAAGAAAGAAAAGCAGCTTCATTATAAAAAAAATAATAACAATAAAATAAATAAATAAAAGTACAATGAAAGGAACGCAAGTATAAAAAGAACGAAGTGGGCTTGAAAGCCACCGTACTCTATGATGTTTGAGCCCCCTGTGCCTTCACTTTTGAATGTCCTGATCTCGGAATCAGCAAAGCCTTCACTACAGGATCACCCTCAGTCACGCTAAAGGTATGCAAAGAATGTGCAGTTTTGTTCCATCCCGGGGTTGGCTAACCAGAGGGAAATTGCCCTTGTATCAGATGTCACAGTAATTGTCATTCAGTCGTTTTCTTGTTGCCTGGAGGGGGAGTAATCATAAGGAAAGGGCGGTGTTGAGAAGGGGCCAACATATCTGCATGGAAAGAGAAAGATCAGTCATGGGATTTGGAAGCCCGAGCACCGGAAGGAGCGCAGGGGGAGAGCGTGGGTTTGAGAAAGGGCTGCACCTGGAGTCCTCTGAGCTCTGCTCTCCTCACTGTGATCACCTCAAGCGTGGCCAAGACGAGCAAATGAAGTCGTGGCTCACTTGGAAAGTGTGTAAACAGGTAGTGCCCCAGCTGAGGGAGGCTGTAATAGGATAGGGGTGGTGGTGCCACAGGGGAGAGGGCAGGAGGGTTCCCCGGAATGGTGGCAGCCTCCACCCACTCCCTCTCCACATGGGAATGCAGACTCAGGGTTGCAGATCTTCACATTTTCCATGAGAAGCCAGAAATCCAGGTTTTCATGTGAAATTTTCCAATTTTAAAACTTGCCAAACAAAACTTTTCACTGCACCAGACCTGATCCATTGGTCCAGTCTGCAACCCCTGAATTCCAAACGAATGACTCCATTTTAATTAAAAACACCGGGAATATTGGATTAAAATTTCCATTCTCCTTCTGAGAATTTGGAGGCACATGATTCAACTACCAAGTCCCTACTGTGTGCCAGGCACAGAGAGGATTCTAGAATGTTCTCATTTTCTCATCACCTCTCTGACCACAGAGCCCACTTTCTCCCTTGTTCCATCTGTTGCAGGAAGGGAGACCCCTTCCAGGTCCCGAGAGTGGGCTCTTGTCTAACACTTGGAAATGAATTGTCCGAAAAGACACACGTGCTGACAAAGCAGGAGACTTTATTGGGAAGGGGCGCCCGGGCGGAGGGCAGGAGGGTAAGGGAACCCAGGAGGACTGCTCTGCCACGTGGCTCACAGTCTCGGGTTTTATGGTGATGGGGTTAGTTTCCGGGTTATCTCTGGCCAATCATTCTGACACAGGCTCCTTCCTGGTGGCGTGCATTGCTCAGCCAAGATGGATTCCAGCGAGGAGGATTCTGGGAGGTTGGTAGGACACATGGACTGGCGTCTCCTCTCTCCTTTGACCTTTCCTGAATTCTTCTGGTTGGTGGTAGCTTTTTAGTTCCACGTTCCTTACCAGCAACTTCTGTTGTAAGAGAATTCATGCAAGTGGTTACTATTGGGGCTGGCCAGGGAGCGTGGTTTTGGTCAGTGTCTCCCCTAACACATCCATTAAGTTTTCCATACATGGGAAAGTGGGGAAAATGGAAATAGAAGGGAAGGAGAACCGAAGCCTGGAAGAAAAATTTGGCCAAAGTCTCATTCCACAAGTGGGGGTAAAATTATGCCCCCTAAGTCACCATCTCTGTTCCCTCAGAAACTAGCCCACCTCTCATTACGTATTTATCAAAAGATTCAATAACGATTATAGCATACATCGATGGATCACCCACCATGTGCCTGCCCAGTGGGGGCATTATCGTATTACCATGCATTTTATTCCTCATAACAGGACCCCTTTGTGTAAGATGAGGAAAACAAAGCCTTAAAGAGACTAAGTTACTGGCTGGAGTTCACAGAGCTCTCAAGCTGTGGGGCTGGTATTTAAATCCAGATGTGCTGACGCCAGAGCACACATTTTAAACATTATACCGAATGAATGAATGAATGAGTGAGTGAATAAGTGAGTGAGTGAGGCCCTCATCCCTTACCCTCCAGCCCCTCCCTGCCTCCCAACTCCTGCACTGGTTCTGAGACTTAAAGACCTGAGTGACATATTTTCAGGTTTCCCAGAGGAATCTTGGGGCCACCAGTTCCCTTAGTGGCTCAGGAGGCTCCTACCTGGCACGGCCTCCCAGGAGCGGTCAGTGTTAAACAGGAGCTCAGCCCCCTTCCTGTCACGCTGATACACTTGGCATCATTTGCCTTTTAAACGTGGTGAAAGGGAAAGATTCAAGAAAGCTGCAGGTTTTATGCATCAAGGAGGGGTATTATTTACCAGCGCACTAGTTTCTGTTATTTTTTTCTGTACCTTAGTGTATAATCAGAGCTCATAAATGTGCTACTGTGTGGGAGGTCTACATTTCCTCCCGATTAAGCGTCCCCAGATGTTCACAGATCCTGACAATTTGTGCCTCCCTGCCTGCTTCAGCTCACCTTCCAGCCTCACGCTTCCGCTTTGCTCCAGCCCAGGAGATCGGAACATCGCGCCCTGCGGTTGCCTAATCAGTCAGCATTCCCCAGTACTGCAATTCGACCTCTGCCTGTGTCTGTTTCTTCCTTGATGTGGTTGAGCGTCTACTGTCTGCTGTGACTCAGAAATCTCTCCTTCATTAGAACCTGACTCCCAAAGGCAGCTGGATTTCCTTGCTGCTTTTGGAGAGCACTAATAGGACTCCCTCGGTGCAACCACAGAAGTCCCTATGTGATACATGCTGTCCTGATGGCTAGACAAGGGATCAGCAAACATTTCTCTACACCGCAGTTAGCAAACTCGCAATTTCAGGGGCTGTTGGGATGAAACCAGGAAATACTGTGGTCCTTAAGATAGGCCCAATGGTCTATTTTTGCGAAGTATCATACCCAAAGGATACTAGGGCTAACCCAAATAGGGGCCTCTCTGTTTTCCCCCAAATCCACCCAAGACAAGCTCCATGGGCTTAATGGCTCTGTCCCAAGGGCTTTGGCCTTTATTCCCCAGGAAAAGACAATGAAAGGATCTTAGAATGACATAAGACTTGGAATCTGCAGAACAGGGGTCACATTCTTGCTCTGCTATGTATTGGTTCTGGGATCTAAATAAAATCACTGAATTTGGGGTTTGTTTTCCTCACCTATAAAAATGAAAGTAATAAGGACAAAAATTGCCTCACAAAATTATTGTGAGAATTACATAAATTGGCATCTGTGAATGTACTTGGAACAGAGTAGGATTTTTACCAAATGTTAAATGAATTTCTTTAATGAAAGAATAAAGGTGTCCCCTTTCATTTTCCCTTCTCACCATTGAGGTGAAAGAAATATCATTACCTCCAGTGAGGAGCTCTGCACCCAGACCTGAGACCACTTCTCTCTCAGCATGATGGTGCGGTTCGGTCAATCCTAGTCCTGGTTTCTTCTCTCTAGCTGGCCAAGAAGTCTGGTGTCACATTTTACCTCTACTCTTTTACTTAATTTTTTTTATTATGAAAAATTTTACGTCTGCAGAAGAGTGAAAAGAACAATATAATGAACAATCTACCACCTAGTTAGCATTTTGCCATATTATATATTATACATATTATATATTTTACATATTATGTTATATATGTGTGTATATGTATATATATATATATTTGCTGAACTACTGCAGAGAAAATGACTCTTCATCCCAAAATATTTCAACAGGCATTTCCAAGAGAAGTCATTCTTTCATAACTAAATTAACATTATACACTAACCAAATTAACAATTTCCTAATATCATCTAATACCGACTTTATGTCAAATTTTCCCAAATTATTTCCAAAATAGATCTTGTAACTTTTTTTGGAATAGGTATCCAATCAAAGATGCATTTGGTTGTTATGTCTCTTAAATTTTTAAAAATCTAAAACAGACTGCTTTCCACCCACCCCCACTCCCAGCTTGCCTGCCACACACACACACTTTCTGTCTCCTGTGATGCTAATTTTTTTTAAATTAGGGTATAGTTGTTTTACAATGTTGTATTAGTTTCTACTGTACAGTGAAGTGAATCAGCCATGTATATACATATATCCCCTCGTTTTGGGATTTCCTTCCCATTTAGGTCACACAGAGCGCTACGTAGAGTTCCCTGTGCTGTACAGCAGGTTCTCATTAGTTATCTATTTTATACATATTAGCATATATATGTCAATCCCAATCATGATGCTAAATTTGATTCCAGGGCTAAGATGGTGATCAGCCAGACCTCCATGTTTTTATGGTAGAGTGCTCTCCTTTGAGATTAGCAAGGTATGGGGGTGAAGGGGAGGAGGGGCGGGGAGGAGGAGAGTTGGCTATTCTCTTTCCATTCCCCAGTTCCATTTGCTCCTCTGGTGCTAAGGAATAAAGAACATTCCTGGTTCTTCAGGAACAACCGTTGGTTCTGAAAAAAAAATGTACCTCTAGGTGACTTTGACCAAAATAGAAGTTCAGGGAAGGGAGTAATTGCTACCCTAGGGAGATGATAGGAATATTCATTCATTAGATGGCATCTGAGTCAGCTCTTGAAGACTGGATTGGCAGATGTGGAGAAGTGTGTGAAGGGTGTCTGGCAAAGGGAACAGCATGAGTGAGGACATAGAGGAGGGAAAGTCTGGAGTGGTGTGTACAAGGAACAGTGAGCCATTTACTTTAAATAGAGGGTGGGCTAGCCCTACTGATACTACCCACAGTGGTGGAAAATACATACAAAAGGACCCAATTGTTGTCAACCGTGGATACCCTCAGGGGTCCAGAGGTCAGAACAAGCATTGCTTTGCTGTCCCCCTTGAGTCAGAAGTAAGGCTTACTGTACTTTGCAAGGGTGCAGGGGAGCTCTTTCCCCTTGGGTCTTCCTCCTTGCTGTTCTACTCTTTATCCCCATGGTCTTGGCTCCACGTTATTGCCTCATTCTTTACCTCTGCAGCCAAGCCCCACATCTCCTAGATCTATGCTATCTCCAGATAGCTTAAAGGAGGCAATCCAGTCTCTCCTGCTAGATTGATTGCCTCTCATGACTTTAATACTTTATTATGATAAAATACACTAAAAACAAGGATGCTGAGAGTCACAGGGGTGTCAGGAACAAAGAACCCTCTACTGATGAGTGAGTCAGGCAGAATCTCCAAGTGATAGGAAGTAGGGTTGGAAGGGTTGGTTGGGATTTGGTCATCAATGGTTTCTGAGCAAGGAAAGGACCAGATCAGAACTCCTGAAATGTATCAGTCTTGCAGTGGTGCATAAGTGCATAAAATGGCTTGGTGAGGAGAAGTGACCTGAGGAGGGGAGATTCGGGTAGAGACATCAGCTGGCAGGTGGCAGGTGACTCTAGAAGCATAGATATCACTGTGCAGAGAGAGAATGTTGAGATATAGGAAAACAGCACCAAGGATGACTCCTCAGGGGACACCCAAGGGCTGGGAGGTAAAAAGAAGCACCTGAGTAGAAGACAGAAAAGACTCATCCTGAGAGGGAAGAGGTAAACCAACCCATCCCTGTATAACACAAGCAAGTGAAGACATTGCCTGCAAGGAAGGAGTGGTAATAGTATTCGGTGCCGAACTATCAATACTTTCACAGAGATAAGAACTGAGCAAGAGACTTTGAATTGGGTGGACATGTTTCTCCTCCAGCCCTACCACTTGCTCGTCTGCATCCATCTCCCTTTCCTGTGGTCCTCCTCTGCCATCCATAGCTCATCTCTCCTCTGAACTCTGGGACCATCTCTTTCTTCCTTCATGTTCCATCAGTCCCTCCTCTCCCTCTCACCCTGCTCAGCCAAGAAGAGGCTCAAAACTCTTCTATCTTAAAAACACAAACCAACCAACCTTCCTCAATCTCATATCTACCTCCAAATCTTGCCCTTTTTCTCTATCATTCCACATTTAACTCTGGGAGGAAGTTATCTTAGCTGCATCCGTTTGTCACCTTTTACTCATTCCTTACTGCTGCCCAACCTCCCTTCACCAAAATGTTCTCATTATGATCACTGATGTCCATACAGTTAAATCCAATGGACAATGTTCAGTCTATATCTTATCTTGACTTTGTGAGTCATTGATAATATTAATTACTTTCTTTTTCTTGCAGTCTCCTCTTGCCTTGCCTCTGAACACCACTTATTCCTGTTTCCTCTCATGCCTCTCTATCCGTTCCCCCTCAGTCTCCTCTGCTCAGGCTGTACACACCCTTGGACACCCTCGGGAAGGCCCGTGGTGACCACTACCATTTTTATTCTGATGAGTGCCAGATCTGTGTCTCCAGCCCAGACTTCTTCTTTGAGCTCCAGAACCATATATGGTAACTAACTGTCTACCAGAGAACTCAATTTTTATTCAACAAATCCTTATATACTCTGTAGCAGGTACTGCTCTAAACACTTTATGAAATATTAGCTTATCCACTGCCCCATCCCAAATTGAAAACCACCATGACCAGAACTGAACTCATCACCTTTCCACCCAGCCTCCTCCTGTTCCCCCTGTGAAGCTGGCCTTGTAGAAGGGCATCCACCATTCACACAGCTGCTCCAGCCAGGAATTACTGGCTCCTCCTAGGCGTACCTCTCCCTCACCACCCAATCCTTGCCCTTTCCCTCCAAATACAACTAGTCTTCAAGACTGGCTGATCCCACCGCTTTATCACCTCCCACTGCCACTGCTTTAATTCAGGCCTTCATCACTTGTGACCTGGATCATCTAGAGACTCTCCTGCCTCTGGTCTGACCCCTCTCAAATCCACTCTCCATGATGCTTTCCAAATAATTTCTTCTAACATACAGTTTGAGCCTGTCTCCACCTCTGCCTTCATGTTTAAGTCCTTCCATTTTGCTTCAAGATTTAAAGAGGAATAAAATTCTGAGACCCAGGAAATAAGGTTAGGAGGTCCAGGTGGGCTCCGGGATGGCTAGCTGTCTCATGCCTCTGAATATTCTTGCTATGCCCTTCCCCTCTTCTCTCTATAACCATCATACACTCCTCCATACGTGACTTTTGCTCTCAGAAGACTTTCTTATTCTGATTTAAACCCCCTTTCTTGGTGTTCCCATAGCATACTTTGCATATATCTGCTGTTGTACATATCATTCTGTCTTTTATTTGTGGTCTCATCATTGACTGTAAACTTCTTAAGAGGAGAGATTAAACATTATTAAACTGTGACTCCCCAGTATTCAAAAAGCTTCTCTTGGATGAATGAACAAATAAATGAATGAATAGTAATAACTGAGTAGCATTATAATTAAATATTTAAGGATGTGGGGTTTTAGATCAATCTAGTTCAGTTCAATCCCAGTTCAATTATCATTTACAAGATCTATGACTTTGGGCAAATTTCTTAATACCCGGCACCTTGATTTCCTCTTCTATACAGTTAAGATTAATGAGAGAACTCCATCGGTTCAATGTGATAATTAAATGAGATTATCTACATAAATCAAGTAGCAAAATACCTAGCTCACAGTAATGCTTAATAAATGTTTGCTATTATTACCATCTTTAAATTAGGAAATCAATTACTTTTGAGGTGATTGGAAGTAATTTTTTACATGTAGATGGAATATCCTCCCTGAAATGTTTAAAATTAATTTTCATACTTTTTACTAATTATTGTTACTGTTGTTAATTCGCAGAGTTAAAACTTAGTTTATAGCTAGGAAAAGTTCAGCCCAGCCCCTGGCATATCATCAAAACTTCCCCCAAAAAGGAGCTGAATTCATGAGATGATCCCTACCCTGTTGAAGGTCCCAGAGTCAAATGGCTAGGGAATATAATCTTTCATTCCAGGAACTAGGGAATGTTGCCACTCACTTATGCTTTAAGCAATTTCCTGACTCAGAAGCCAGATGATCAAGATATACATTTACCAGCACCCCAGAGACCCACTAACTGTTTGTCCCCAGCACATTTCAGAGACAGTCCTTTCTTTCACTGGTTGGAAAGGGCATAGGGATGCAAAGGTATTTTCATATTTGTAAAAGCAATACTATGGATGCTTCAGAACACTTAAATAGAGCAGAGTTAACTCTAAGACTAACACAAATAGTTTCTGACCTAGCCACGGATTTGGAATATCCAAGTAAGGAATACCCATCTTGAGCAAAAAGGAAAACCGACTATAGAATTTTGAAAGCCTGTCTTGGTAACTGAGAGCTCATTTCAACAACTGATTAAACAATACCACAAACTTAATTGACAAACCACTCATCAGCTCAATTTCTTCTATTAATACCCTTTTACCTGAATGTACATTTACAGTTGGAGCCAGTCCAGCTGCTGCTGCCACCAGATGGTTTATAGATGCATGTTGAGACGCATCTGAAAAGTAACATCTGGAAGTCTTCGAATCACATTCTTCTTGCTAAAATATCCCTGGGGGAAAAGGGGCCTCAAAGAGAGGAAAATCCAAACTTTTAATGTATATTGTGAAAGATGTGAGATGTTAAAGTTTTTCTGTCTTAATTAAAAGTTCCAGAGAACAAAACAGAAATTGATCTAAAATTCTAATTGGAAAAGCATTAACACTATCGATAAAGGAGTATCACCTTTCAAATTGTATTATGATGTCATTTATGAGAGCTCATCTTTATTACAAGTTTATGAAAATGCCCAACCACTCATAAGGTCTGCACTCAAAACCATTTGTCCAACCGTGGTGACAGATTTGCACTGACCCTCTACATGCACATTTGCTCCAAGGGGCCTGGAGCAAAAAACTTCCCTGGGTTGTTCCCAGGTTTAATGAGATAATGAATGTGAAAGTGCTTTGTAGAATGAAGAACACTTTGTAAACTGTAAAGGGCTATGTTAACACAAGATTAGTCACTGTTAAAGACAAACTGTTTGACAGAACTCATAGTACAGCAAATAATGGTGGGTAGAGCAAAGAAAAATGATTAGCTCAGGCAGATACAAAACCACAACTAAGTCTTTATTTTCAGACCAGTGATCAAACCACCACAATTAAAGGGTCGGCTTGCATTACAGACCTGGGGTGGGGATGCGGAGGCCGTTCTTGTTTTTTTTCCTAACTTTGAAAATACCCTATATAGAATATTATCCTAATTTGGGACTTCCTTCCCTACCTGTGATTTCAGACTTTCTGGGGCCACAGGGTTATTATCAAGTATCCATGGATCCTTATGCTGAGCCAGCCCTGAGAGCAGTCTGGACAATGTGTACTCACTAGGCACCGGTAAATATTTATTAAATGAATGAATGAACCACCTCACTCATTTACATACTAGTGTATTTCAAATTATGTAAATACCATTGTATTTAGATTATCTATGGCTGCATAACAAACTACTCCAAAACTTAATGGCTTAAAACAACAATGAAGGGGCTTCCCTGGCGGCGCAGTGGTTGAGAATCTGCCTGCCAATGCAGGGGACAAGGGTTCAAGCCCTGGTCTGGGAAGATCCCACATGCCGCGGAGCAACTGGGCCCGTGAGCCACAACTACTGAGCCTGCGCATCTGGAGCCTGTGCTCCGCAGCAAGAGAGGCCGCGATAGTGAGAGGCCCGCGCACCGCGATGAAGAGTGGCCCCCGCTTGCCGCAACTAGAGAAAGCCCTCGCACAGAAACAAAGACCCAACACAGCCAAAAATAAATAAATAAATAAATAAACAAATAAATAAATAACCCAAAAAGTAAAAAAAAAAACAACAATGATCTTGTCATTTCTCATGATTCTGTTGGTTGCCTGGGTTGTCCTGCTGGTTCTACCTGGGATCATTCATGTGGCTGCATTCAGCCGGCAATCAGCTGGTGACTGGACTGATAGCTCAGCTGGGACAGGTGGGCCTCTCTTTCCCCTTGTGAGGCTAGACCAGCTCCCTCACATGACGGCAGCTAGGTTCCAAGAAGGCAAACCCCAGAGGGCAAGCACTTACCAAGCTATTGCTGTGTCAAGTTTATTGATGTCCCGTTGGCCAAGCAGGTCACTCCATCCAGAGTCAACGTGGCAGGAAACTAAACCAGGAGGTTGATTTTTTTTGGACCAATAGTGTGACAATCTATAACAGTGTGATTAATTAATTGCAAATTCAGAGTTACTGAATTCGTAAGAGCTTTTGGTCATAATGTTCTCTCAAGCATCAGAATGTTCATTAAAGTTCAGACATTCCTGTGAGGCTCCACTAAATTGTTTGGCAGTTTCAAGGGATCCTTGTAGTCAAAAGAGATGGAAGGAATTTAAAGTATTTGATCTTATTGATATATTTGGGATGAGATTTGAGGTATTTGGAAAATGTTGCTTTAATATTTATTATGTTCTCCACCATATTAGGACGATGAGTGCTAACTGAAGAATGTTTAAAAAGTTAATACATCACTGTACTTTTGCTAGAGAAATAAGATGGGGTGTTTGTTCTTTCTCATCCAGGGCAGAGCACGCCACCCTGAACGCCTCAGGCCCACCCCTGGCTCCTATGACTTTAATGTGGCAGAAATCAAGGATAAAGTACCAAAAGTCAACTTTTGCAAAAAAAAAAAAAAAAAAAAGCAACATTGTAAAAAGCTGGCAACTGACAAATATAAACCTTCTACTTTTGCATACTAGTTCTATAGTGCCAGCCAATAACTATAAAGTGAGAAAGGCATCAAACAGTAATAGGAGAGAAGGCAGGGGAAATGGCAGGTGAGTGAATGTGCCCATTGACAGAGAATCTAGTGGTCATCCCGTTCAGAGGGGTGAAATCAGAAGTGGGAACTTAAGTGTCTTGGTGAGTTGGATATTTTCCTTGGTGATAATGAGTCTGTGCTTTCTTTGGGCAATCAATCAACTAGCGATGTCGAGAGATCCGAAAGGAGACCAGTTCCCTTCCAGGGGAGCCTTCCTACAAGGATACTCGCTACACGTGTGGTCAGAAGGCAACGCGTTGGCTTGTGGCCCAACTGCAGGCAGCAGTGCTCTGGTTGACCGCAAGGGGCTGCATTTGGGCACATGGCCACCAGAGTGGCGTAAGTTGTTCACCCCATCTTTATTGGCACCTTCCTGGCCCCACCCACACAGTTTTCTATGTGATCCTGATGTTCCTCTTAAGACCTTTCTAGCAGACCATTTTCCCAGTTTCTCCTCTGTGGCTCAACACTCCTCTCTAGTTTCCTCTTTGTTTACTTGTTCTTTCCATTAATTTACTCAACATGTCTTGAATGGCAGCTGTGTTCAAGGTTCTCAGTGAGGTCCTGGAGCTACACAGGGCAAATACAGTTGGTTAAGGAAGACATATCCCCAAATAGCCTCCAAAAAGCAGGAAGTGATAGTAAATGTCACACGTGGTAGAATAAAGGGTCAGAGGAAGGAACTGATCTTTTACCTCCATGACCACTGCTTCTCAGCTTTCTTCACGGCCCCTTTTCCTCTTTGCCAGGATTCACTTTCCAGCCGCTTCTGTCTCCCTCACCATCCACCCAGCCGCTCTGGCTTTGATACCTCGTCCCAGCCCTGATCATTCTCCTTAAATCCCAACCACTCTTTCCTCTCTCTATTAGATGTTGTCATTGAAGGATTCTGGGTCTTCAGTCAGGCAGCATGGCTAAGACTGAACTTATTCTTCTGGGACCTACTGTCACTCCTATATTCCCAGACTCTACAATGGCTACATGTAACCTACAAGAAACCTTAAGTAGTCTTGGACATATCCTATTTCTGGGTTTCTGAATCTACCTTGCCAAGTACTAGTGGGTTTTACCTTCGTTTTACCTGGGAAATGCCTCATCTCATCCTCTTCCTATTAATTCCCAGGACCAGCACACCAACCTACTAACTGGACTCACACCTCCATCTCTTTCTTCTCTAAACTATCCTCCAGGGACTTCCCTGGTGGCACAGTGGTTAAGAATCCACCTGCCAATGCAGGGGACACAGGTTCGATCCCTGGTCCAGGAAGATCTCACATGCTGCAGAGCAACAAGCCTGTACACCACAACTACTGAGTATGCACTCTAGAGCCCTCAAGCAACAACTACTGAGCCTGCGTGCCACAACTACTGAAGCCCGTGCGCCTATAGCTTGGGCTCTGCAACAAGAGAAGCCACAGCAATGAGAAGCCCGTGCACCACAACGAAGAGTAGCCCCCGCTCGCCTCAAGTAGAGAAAGCCCGTGCACAGCGACGAAGACCCAAGGCAGCCAAAAAAAAAAAAGTAAAATAAAAAGCATAGGCTCAAGGGCCAGCCTGATAAACTATCCTCCACTGAGACCAGGGTGATTTTTTTTTTTAATATATAAAGTGATCATGTCACTTCAGTGCTTCAGAACTTTATCATTGTACACAGAGTAAATTTTTTGGCATGGCATAGAAGACTGTCCGAATGTGATCTCATTTCCAATATGTTAATACTTCCCCTCCACCCCTACACCCTGCCTGCACTACACACACACACACACACACACACACACACACACACAGATACTTTTAACTCCTTCAAAAAGCTCCTAGGGAAAAAAGGCATGAAAGTCTCAAAAATAAAGAAAAGCGATTAGTAGAGTACCTTCTGTGAAACGCTGGCCTTGCCTCGTGTGATTGTCAGGGACTGTCTAACTCTATAGGGGCTGTGCGCCTCTGATTGCCTTTGGTGGACGAGGCTGTTTCACAACTCTAGAATTAGAAGTTAAGTTGCGGAAAATGGATGGTAATGCAGATGTCTTCTTCCACAACAGGGCAAATGATTCCTTTTCATAACTATGCAAATAAATTTTGTCTCACAGAGACTACAAACTACTGTAAGTCAAATCTTGATTCAAACTGATTTTAACATCTTACTGGTTCCCTCATTAATTAAAGAATTACATAACATCCGTGGTACATGTTCATTTTAAATTTCTGTGAGAGTCATGAATTTACCACTTGACAATATTTTGAGGATTTCGTCAGTCATCACCAAGATGCTCCAGTGTACTTTCCTGGGGGAGCCAGGGAAACTGCTTTGCAAGAGAAGTCTCCCTCCTGGGCTGCTTATGCCTAAGCCCATCTTTTCTTTGCTCCCAGAGTGCTCCTTAATTGACAATAGAACCTTAACATTTTTCCTCAGTTGTTTTTTTTTTAATTAATTAATTAATTTATTTATTTATGGCTGTGTTGGGTCTTCGTTTCTGTGCGAGGGCTTTCTCCAGCTGCGGCAAGTGGGGGCCACTCCTCATCGCGGTGCGCGGACCTCTCACCATTGCGGCCTCTCCCGTTGCGGAGCACAGGCTCCAGACGCGCAGGCTCAGCAGCTGTGGCTCACGGGCCCAGTCGCTCCGCGGCACGCGGGAATCTTCCCAGACCAGGGCTCGAACCCGTGTTCCCTGCATTGGCAGGCAGACTCTCAACCACTGCGCCACCAGGGAAGCCCCTCCTCAGTTTTTCATATCAACAAAAATTATGTGTTCTGTGTGTCAGCTTACACATAATTTTCGATATTTTAGGAAACTTAAAACCTTGAACTAGTATTTTTTATATAAATTTATTTTTTTTTTAATATTTATTTTGGGCTGCATTGGTTCTTCATTGCTGCACATGGGCCTTTCTCTAGTTGAGGCGAGCAGGGGCTACTCTTTGTTTCGGTGCGCGGGCTTCTCATTTCAGTGGCTTCTCTTGTTGCAGAGTACAGGCTCTAAGCACGTGGGTTTCAGTAGTTGAGGCATGCAGGCTCAATAGTTGTGGCTCACGGGCTCTAGAGCGCAGGCTCAGTAGTTGTGGTGCACGGGCTTAGTTGCTCCACGGCATGTGGGATCTTCCCAGACCAGGGATCCAACCCGTGTCTCCTGCATTGGCAGGCGGATTCTTAACCACTGCGCCACCAGGGAAATCCCTTGAACTAATATTAAATTCAGCCAATAAAAGGAAAATACTGGACACAAGCATTGATTATTTTACTTTTGTTTTCATTTTCATATGCTATAGAGTGGTTATATTGGGGGTCATTTAATAAACATGGTCATTTTTACCACTTTAAGAAGGTATAAAAGGATTGGGTGGCAGTAGAAAGTTGTGTTTTGTGTATTCAAGATCTTTTTCTGGCCTGCTAAAATGCTTGTATACAACTAAGGTCAATTATCTATTGTGCTGTTTTCTTTATAAAACAGAAATTAATTACTTTGATTAAAAGTAATGATAATATAAGTGGTTAAAACTATATAAGAACAATAGTAATGAAGAAAAACAACTCTATGCATTTTTTATTTTCAAGGGAAAAAGAATAGTTTCATCCTAAAATAAGAGTTTGTTACAGTCAGAATAAGAATGAAGGACAAAACTCGAGAAAAGTACATTTTATTTGCCATGGTTTTTGTTTTTTTTTAATTTGTTTATTTAATTTATTAATTTTTGGCTGCATTGGGTCTTCGTTGCTGCGCGCGGGCTTTCTCTAGTTGTGGTGAGCAGAGGCTACTCTTCACTGCAGTGCACGGGCTTCTCATTGCGGGGGCTTCTCATTGCGGTGGCTTCTCTTGTTGTGGAGCATGGCCTCTAGGCACATGGACTTCAGTAGTTGTGGCACATGGGCTCAGTAGTTGTGGCTCGCGGGCTCTAGAGCGCAGGCTCAGTAGTTGTGGTGCACAGCCTTAGTTGCTCCGCTGCATGTGGGATCTTCCCAGAGCAGGGCTCGAACCCGTGCCCCCTGCATTGGCAGGAGGATTCTTAACCACTGCGCCACCAGGGAAGCCCCTTGCCTTGGTTTAAAGCATCTCAGTCTGAAAATAAATTTATGAACTCTTAAAATTTTGGTGGGCTTGCTTCCCTGGTTTATTAATGCCTTCGTTTACAAAGTGAAAGGTTATTTACCATCTCTGTCATCTACCTAGAAATCAAAGATTCCATGTCTTTGCAGAATAATTTTCTGTGACGATGTTGACTTTATGATGTTTTTGATTATTTTTTTAAAGTTTCTTTACTTGTGAAAGGGCTGAGTTTCTATAGAATTTTATTATTTTCCTCTGTTTATTTTAAAATATTTTATTGTAATTAGATTAAGTTGGTAAGTTGGTATTGTTTCTCAGTCACCCATGATCCTTTTTTATTTTTTTTAATTAATAGCTACTTCATTTATTTATTTATTTATTTATTATTTTTGACTGTGTTGGGTCTTCATTTCGCGTGAGGGCTTTCTCTAGTTGCGGCAAGCGGGGGCCACTCTACATCGCGGTGCGGGGGCCACTCTTCACTGCGGTGCACGGGCCTTTCACTATCGCGGCCCCTCCCGTTGCGGGGCACAGGCTCCAGACGCGCAGGCTCAGTAGTTGTGGCTCACGGGCCCAGTTGCTCCGCGGCATGTGGGATCTTCCCAGACCAGGGCTCAAACCCGTGTCCCCTGCATTAGCAGGCAGATTCTCAACCACTGTGCCACCCGGGAAGCCCCCTATGATCCTATTTTAATCAAGTGATTAAGATAGGGTTAAATCTCCTCTGACAAGCTTTTTAATTTTGTCCTCCCAAGATCGAGCCCTACGTTTAGAAAGAATAAAATAATGTTTCTGGAATATTATTTACACCTAAACCTATCTTTGCGATAACCTTAAAGGCCCATGGAAAATGGCAACAATTTGTTATTTTGCCTTATAAAAGGAGCAATGTTAGAAATAATTAGGTTTGTTTGGCATGCCCATATTTCTTAACAAGCTCAACATTATTGTAAGAGCTGCATAAGAAGAATTACCAAATCATGAAAAAATCTTCCATGAATTCAGAATAGGTAAACTATTATTAACATAAATTTTTTTAATTATATGCTTTATGTGAAATCCCTGGAAACTTTTCAGTGTACTCATTGTCCATAATATGTTTTTACTTTCAGGGGAAATCACTGCTCAAACTCATATGAAATGTCCCCCAATAGAGGATTTTATTTTTCTATATACTGATATGATCAGTTAATGTAATAAATTAACCTCAGCCTTTCTGTCTTTGTCATTTACAAATAATTTTTGCTTTACTTTTATGCTTGCCTGATGGCTCTCTCATAAACTATAAACCAGAGTTTCTCTTGTCAACTAAGAAAGAGTCTCAGAGCTTCATGGGAAGGATTGCACCAGGGACTTTGAACTATTGATACTTCAAAGAATAGATTCTCAGGGACAAGCTTCTGAGCTGACACTGCTTGGACAACTTCAGACCACACCAGTGGGCTGGGTGGGATTTCCAGGACTCATTTTAGTCTGGAAGTAAATGGCTTTCTGATAACAAACGGCTGACAGAAAACTCAGCAGCAGAAGAATTAATTATATTATTAATTGTGAATTATAGTATATTAAGAATTAATTACATTAGATTGAGTGAACTTGATGAGCTAAGTTTAATTGGAGCTACTTGTTTGGAGTATTGTTCATGTTGCTTTTGTGTGTGTGTGTTTGTAGGTATTTTTTTCTTCATTGGATACATCAGGAAACCCTTTCTCTTTCTTCTTAAGCTATCTCTAACCTTCACTGTAGTAGACTCTGCTTTGCTACCTGAAGTTAAACAAATGGTACCCAATTCTCCCTGACACTCCTCTCCCCTCATCCTTCAATTCAGAAACTCTCATAGTCTCCTAACTTTCCTTGAACAATATAGTTATTGCATGGGTTTAATTTAAATGTCTTCTTTTTGCCAGAATATAATTTAAAACACTGACTCGACAACCAAAGCCATCCACTCTATTTAGAGAAAGACGGAGCACCATACTTGAGAAAGATTCCCATTTAATTAGATATGAAAAAAGCAACATATGTGGAGCCAGTGCTCACAAAGCTCTCTATCGGGCAGATTGTGAAAGCTTTGGAAAAGGGCAAAGAAGAGGACCTAGTGCCCTATCTAGACCACCCTCTAGGTTATCTCTCTGCTATTCACTGTCTTTGTGCTGTGACACAACTCTGTATGTTGTAGAAATTAATAATACATTTTATTCTTGTCCATGGAAAAGCAAATTGTGTTTGGTGAAGATGCACTTGATTACTTCCCTGTGGATGCTAAGTGGTTTCACATAATTAAGCAAATTTATTTCTATATTCCTGATGGCCTATGTAAGTATCTCCTCTTTGATTTCTCCTTTGAACTACTTATAATGTCCTGCTGTTTCCCATATTAATAAATGGGTTAAAGCCTTTGGCATGAGTTTATTATCATGATTTTACTTTTGTTAAAAATTTTTATTTTTTTTAACAGTTTCAGAGGTTAGCCTAGCTACCCAATGGATTTACCTGACAGAACCAGGTAAATTGCATTGCCTCAGGAGTGCCCTCCATGGGGAGGTTAACCCAGATATATCTCTTCTTGACGCCCACAGGTGAGTTCCAAGTGACAATAGAATTTAATTTTGCCAACTCTCCCCTTCTCCGGTTTATTTTTATTCTTCCCTACTGGATTTTTGTTTTTGTTTTGTTATGGCCAATGAGTTAGTTCCCATTGTTGGTAGGAATGATTAGGAATTTGGTTTTATAATCTCACAATTTGGGTGATTTCTCTAGAAGGATGATAGACATCTATTCTCTGTTGGGACAGATGACAGATAATTCAGTTCAGTAGGGGATTTTTGTTTGTTTATCTGTTTGTCCTTTTATCTAAAATCAATTTATCATTTAGTGCACAGTGGGAGAAGAAGAGCTCTTTGGTATATTTATAACAGTGAATTTTTTTTGTTTGTTTCTGTATTTATCTGTGGCTGAAGTTGCAGATTTAAAGCTATAAGCGCTCTGCGTGTCTGTCTGTCTCTAATTCAGAAAGGCCTTTATCGCTCATTGTAAGACTATGGAAAGATTTCCTATTTTTTGAAGGCTCAAGGTCTGTCATGAGTTTGCAGTCCAGCTGTTGGCCAGGGCTGCAGTTTCGTGTGAAATCTCGACTGGGCAAGAATCTGCTTCCAAGTTCACTCATGTGGTTGTCAGGACTCAATTCCTCATGGGCTGGTGGGCAGAGGTCTTCAGTTTCGCACTGGCTGTTGGGCAAAAGCCTTCCTCATTGTCTTGCTACATGGGCTTCTCTAGAGAGCATATCACAATGTGGCAGTTGACCTTCCTCAGGGTGAGCCAGAGCGCAGGAGAAAGCACCCAAGAAGGAAGTCATGGTCTTCTTGCAACCTGGTATCAGAAGTAATATCTCATCACTCTGGCATATTTTATTCATTGGAAGCAAGTCAGTAAGTCCAGCCTACACTTAAGGAGAAGCAATTACACAAGGTATGAATACCAGGAGGCAGACTCAGTGATCGCCTAGAGGCTGCCTACCACAGATCTCAAAGAGCTTTTATATATGTGGGTTATAGAACTGTCAATATTTCCCATATTAGAAATTGATATTCAGAAATTTTACAGATGTTTATTAATTGGCTCATTTAAAGATAGCAACGATAAATGCATTTCATGTTAACATAAATAACATCTTAGTATTATTATTAAAATAATTTCAACCTCATGGGCCCCTGAGAGAGAACTGCTGTCTTAAAGTGTCAGTTTGCTCCAGAATGTGAAAGAGCATAATGAAGAACAAAGCTTGGAAAGTTAAGTTTCTTTTCCTTGGTTTAACATACCTGCATCTGAATAAAAAGTAATGAAATATGTTAAAATTATAGCAAAGTCCATTCAATGCCCATGGGCTTACTTGGTTTACCAACGAGTGCATTTGACTATAACATGAAAGGTTATTCTCTGCCTTCTTCATAACCTTCCTGTGTAGTAGAAACTCTGGGTCTTAACAGCATAATTTTCAGAACGTTATATTGACTGTATTAAGGTCTTTATTATTTAAGAAAAAACAAAGAGTCCTCACTTACAAAAGAACTAAGGTTCTCTTCCATCCCATGTTATCTTCTACGTTTATCCTTTAATGTTTGATTGTCATTTTGATTGAGTAGGTAACCAAGTACTGTTTCTCTTCACCCATGACCCTATCTTAGTCAAGTGTCCAAATCTCCTCTTACAACATTTTTTAAAAAAATGTTTGCCTATTCAAAATTAAATCCTAGATATAGGAAAGAATAAAACTTTAGGATCTCTCTTACATCTAAAACTATCTTTCCAGTTCCCTGGAAAATCACACAATTTGTTCTTTTACCTTATAAAAAGAGAGGTATTAGAAAGAATTTGACTTATTTGATGTGCTTTTACTATAAGAGTTACATGGGAAGAGTTGTCACATCAGAAAAGATACTCATTCTACCGTAGGTTAAATTTGGATAGATAAAATGTTATTAATATAAATATTCCAGGAATTGTATGCTTTGTGGGAAGTCCCTGGGTAATGATCAATACCCTTGCTGTTATAATGTTTTTTCCCTCTAGGATAACTGATCAAAACTCTGATGAAGTAGTTTTGCAGCATTTTCCTATACTTGTCAGAATCCTGGAGGTGCTTTGCCTGATATTAGAAAACAACAGTATCTTGTTAGCCATAATAATTTTGCATATTATTAAAATGTTTAATTGGCCACAATCTTCTTTTATTTGCATAAAGCATCTTCTAGGCCAGTGGATTTCAAGCCGGGATACACATCAGACTTATTCTTGGAGTTTTATAAAAATTTAAATATCTAGGCCCTCTACACTTACTGAATCTTTTTTTTTTTTATACAGCAGGTTCTTATTAGTTATCTATTGAATCTTTTTACTTAATATTCTAAGAAAAAAATATGCCTTTAGACTATTATATGTTAACCTTAAGATTTTTCTATCTTTATTTTATGTACCATTGAAACAACCAAATTTCTTCAACCAGTGTATTTTTCATGTTACGAAACTTCATCAGACCTTTCACATTTGAAAACGGTCAATTATAAAATAACCATAGCCATTATTATTTCTGTGTTGTGGAAATTTTTTTTAAAAACCACCCAAATGAAAATAAGCAAAGCCTATTTTTTCTGAGCTTACTATAACAAGGGAGTCAGCCACCATTGCTTGCATCTTGGCAGAAACTCAAAGGTGGGCAGAGGAGTGGGAAAGCTCTATAGTGGGAAAAAAGGGAAGGCTTCAAGTGTGCCCTGATTGGAGGCTGCTGACCTGGAGAAACTGGAGGTGGCAAACTAGAAATGGCACATCCTGTGTGATTGGTTAGGGGGGGCATATTTGGCTTTGCTGGTTGGCTCTAAGTTGGAAGCTGGGGCAAAAATTCAGGAAGCTGTCAGTTTTTAATCAAGTTCTGGCCATTTGGGGCTGATTGCTACAGGAACTATCATTTGGCTTCTTGGACGGGTTGGCTTCTTGGGCTGGTTGCTGCAGGTTGTGGGTCAGAGTTCTATTGTTATATATAGTCTGGCCCTAGTGCATTGGTATATTCAGTCTCCCATCATCATTTACAGATAGCTTTTGTCTCATTCAGTTGCTTGCTTGAAGTCTCTTCTATAAGCTACAGGCCAGCGTTTGTATCTTCAGCAAAGGACAGTCTTAGAGCCCACCTTGTGGAGATGGACTGTACCACATCCTACGAACTATTGATGCTTCAAAGACTAATCTCTCAGGTCCAGGCTTCTGTGCTTGCTCTGCTTAGACAACTTTCAGACAACAGCAAGATTTCCAGGACTGCTTTTAGTTCAGAAACAGACAGCTTCATGAAAACAGACTACTAACCCAAGATCCAGTAGAACAAGAATTAATGACATAAGACTGAATGAACTAATGAAAAACATTTTTGTGACTATTCATTTGGAATACTGTTGATATCATTTTCATGTATTTAAGAACATCATTTTACTTTCTTCCTAAACTTTCCATAATCC
Organism: Balaenoptera physalus; assembly: GCF_965194825.1. Classification (NCBI taxonomy): domain Eukaryota; kingdom Metazoa; phylum Chordata; class Mammalia; order Artiodactyla; family Balaenopteridae; genus Balaenoptera; species Balaenoptera physalus. The sequence continues at coordinate 94,596,428 of NC_138882.1, read as the reverse complement.
AAATCAATTTAGTAAACTCTACCTTTGTAAACTGAAGTAAAACATTTAAAAATGATATCTGGGGACTTCCCTGGTGGCGCAGTGGTTAAGAATCCACCTGCCAATGCAGGGGACACGGTTCAAGCCCTGGTCCGGGAAGATCCCACATGCCGCCGATCAACTAAGCCTGTGAGCCACAACTACTGATCCTGTGCTCTAGAGTCCATGAGCCACAACTACTGAGCCCCCATGCCTAGAGACGGTGCTCTGCAACAAGAGAAGCCACCGCAATGATAAGTCCCCGCACCGCAACGAGGAGTAGCCCCCACTCACTGCAACTAGAGAGAGCCCACACGCAGCAACAAAGATCCAATGCAGCCAAAACTAAATAAATGAACTAATTAATTTTAAAAAATGATATCTGATTAACCCTGGACCCCAAATCAGAAGTTCTGAATTCTGACTTTCCTTACTTTCCGTGGTGATGCAATAACTTGCACAAGTTCTTACCAGGATATAATTGGACAAATGGATTGTGCAACCAAGACCTTAGCTGGAGTGTCACATTTGAGAATGATCCACATTGAATTAGGTATGACCAGCCTCTTTTAAGGAGCAAGGGCTGACTTTACTCATCAAACTGATGCCCACAAAGCCCTACTGGAAGTATAAGTTGGGTTCCTGATTTCTAGGGTCCCGTTCTCACAGATAGTAAAGAAGGTCATTTCCTAGAAAGCCAGAAACCTTTGTCAATTTGGGGGACCTGGAGAAGAGAAGGATTTCCTTTAGTTTATGGATACTGCAGGTAGAGCCTGGTGGAGAGAGTTTCTTGGGTTTGGCTTTCTCACATGCTCTTCCCTCCGCCTAAAGTCCCTACCTCTACTTCTCTATCAGAAGGATTCCCACACCAAAGCCAAACAATCCTTCTAGACTGAACTAAAATTCCTCCTCCTCTGGGGAAGGCTTCCCGGCTCCTCCTCTAGATAGAATTCTCCCTCCAGGATTCTCAAAGTACTTGCACATTTTCATTATCCAAGTGGCCTAGAGCAGAGCACAGTACATGGCATCACATGGCAGATGAACAAAAAAGGAGGGAAGGAAGGAAGGAAGGCAGGAAGGAAGGAGGGAGGGAGGGAGGGAGGGAGAGAAGACTTGCAGCTAAGAAGAAAGTGTGTGGTTTAGATTTCAAGAGAGGTTGGATTTTAAAGTCAGGGAGGGACCTCAGACTTAGGCTCTCAATAATGCTACCTCTTAGCCACTTTGGCCTACTTTGGGGTCTGCTGCTAGACTCTCCTTTCCCTCCTTCTCTCTCTCCTTCCCTTCCGGGAATGGGGACATGAAACCCTGGTGTCAAAAGCTGGGGAGACATCTAGTCTGTAATCCTCCATCCCTTACTCCTGCTTGAGCCAGCAAGTTACCTAACCTCTGTCAGCCCTCCGTTTCCTTATCTCTGGAGTGGGAAAAGCGATATCCACAGTCTGGGGTGGCTGGTAATGTCTGTAAAACCTTTTAGCCCGGTTCCTGGCCAGAAGTAAATGCTGGCTATTGTATTGTTATCGTCGCCACTCCCCCCGTCGTCCAGGAATCCCAGTGCCTGTCCTATTAGCAAGTTAATAAGCAGCCTGACCTCACTGTGCTCCCTTGACACACTTGTAATCCTCAGCGGCCCCTCTGCCTGCCAAGTCTTCTCCCTCTGGAGGTCAGGGTCCGGAGTTAGTGACTTTTGCTAGCCGGGTGTTGTGTGTTTCTGAGACTCTTGAGGCTCTGATGCCCGCTCTGCTCCCAGTCTGCAGAGCTGGTGTCCGGAGAATTCTCTGCAGCATCCCCTGGGCGTAGTGTGTGTGTGTGTGTGTGTGTTTTGGCAGTGGAGAAGCTGGGCTGCGAGGCACGACCTCTTGGGTGGACCTCCGCTGAGGCCCTGTGTTGGGGAAGAGCCAGCCGCCCACCGGGAGGAAGCAGGGAAGGCTGGGCAGCACCCCTCATCCCCCACCCCCACCCTCCCCCCGCCCCCTCACCCGCCCCCAACCCTGCCCCCCTCACCTGCCCCCCACCACCAGGCACGGGCCCTCCCCACCTCTGCTTCACAGGTGGACCAGGGCTCCCTCAGAGGGGAGGGAGGAGACGCGCGCTAGAACTCACCCGTACTACGAAGTACCTGCTCTGTTTCAGATCCTCTGTGACCCTCTGGAGCAAGGCCTTCACAACCTGAGAAAGACCCCATCTACTTCCATTTCTTGAAGCTTCTCTTTTTAAGAAATGGATAAATGCCAAAATGCGGTCATAAAAAGGGCAATTTACACATTATTCTTTGATGCTTTTTAACAAAAAAGCACCAACTGAATGACCACATTTGGAGACAATATGGGGGGTCACATTTCAGGCTTACTGTGCAGGGGAGACCCAGGCCCGCCCGGCCCTGCCTCCGCAGTCCTTGCTGTCCGGTGCGGTCCTCTCCCGGCCGGCGATGGACGTGGCGGGACGTGCGGCGTGTGTCAGAGGGAGCGGACTGTGCACGTGACGGGAAGTGGGCGGGCTGTAGAAACACAAGGCTGGTGCTGGGCCTTGCGGGGGACACCGCTTCCTCCCAGTCTGGGTGTGCGGGGAACCAGAGGACCCCAGTCCTCCCTGCAAAGCCCTACCCAGCCTCGGAGCCAATCCAGTCCAGCCTCCGGTCATGGTAAATGGTCATTTCTTTGACCCTGGGGTCACAGCCACGTCGCCTTATTGCCGGAGCAGATCCCCAAGCTCAGCCCTGGGCCCCAGGAGCACCGCCTGGCCCGCCTGGCCTTGTGGATGTTCCCCGGGGCCCTGAGAATGAGAAGGGCGGGACTGAGGAGTGGGAGGGCACTGGGGCGAGGGGAGGATTGACGGACAACCACGCAGATGATCGTGGAGACGTCAAGGCTCCCCGTCTCAGAAAAGTAGAATTCATAGAATTCAGGCCCCCCGACTGTGTGTTGAAAGGATGGGCTGGGGGCCACTGGATGGGCACAGCCCAGTCTAACCAGGCCTGCAGCTGGCCTGCTGCCTCTCTGTCCCTGCGTTGTCCTTGGTCCAGAGAATGCAGCAGGAGAGCCCTTGCACTTGCCTTGGGACCTAATGGCCAGGCTGAGGGCTAGTCTGATTCAGTTCTAAGCCACTAGGCACAGCCATGGGAATAGAAGTCTCTGGACAACCCTCTGGATTCCTAGGCATACAGGGAGGACATGGCAAGAGGAGAGAACCTTGCCCTGGGTCCCCCCATCTCTCCCCCGCCGTCCCCAGCCAGGCTCGTGTGATAGGCACACGTTATCTCTTTGAATCTGCACAAAACATGGAAGATGCACATGGTCGTTCCCGCTGTTCCATGTTAGGCATTAAGAAACCTGCCCCAAGTGTCTACCGTGGAGTAAGTTTTAGGGCCAGGCACAGGCACCTGTGGCTCCCAAAATTCAGCACCTGCTCCCAGCATCACGATGAAATTGCGAAGGGCTGAACACCAAAGGGTGTCTTTCCTGGTCCTGGTCTCTTATGCTGATAGCCTCTTCTTGTTCTTCCACGATCCCTGTTCTGCCTTCTCCTCTCTGCCCTCTGCCTTGGCTGAACTTCACGCCAGCATCAAAGGCTCCCCTACCCTCTAGCTTCCCGCTGGGCTTGGCAAGGGGAGGCCCCCACGGAGATCCAAGGAAGAGAGATGGGAAGAAGCAGGCAGAGGAGACGCGAGGAAGGCAAGGTAGGGGCATTTCCCCAGCCCTGGCACTCCAAGTCCTGGTTCTCTCCTACAGCTCCAGCTCTCCTGCTAGATTCCAGTCACTGCCCTTGCACTTGACCCTTGGCCCGGGGATGGCAATGGCTCTCTCCCCGCTGTTGCTAGCATTGCTGGAAACGTCATCTCTCACTGGTTTTCCATAATCCTGCCCTTTCCGTCGTACCTGCTCCCTCATGAAACCCTCCTCGGTCACCCTGTTCAGGTGTATCTTCTCTCTCCCAGGGGTTCCTGACAGCTTTCCTGTTTGCTCCCTCTTCTTAGCTTGCGGTACCCTTGTCTTCCCTCTTCGCATACCCCGTGGTCCCCCGGGTCTACTCTTCCCTCCCCAGCCCCCCTCCACTAATCCTCCTCTGACACAAGATGGAGCTATTGCTTCTGAGGAAAAGGATACAGGATGCCCCTGGTTCTGGGGGGCAACCCAGGCCCTGTGTCTGACCCTGAAACTTAAAGTTTGGCCTGTGCTGGGGACACATGGACACGTGGGTGGGAGGGGGCAGACCCCTGGCTCGCCACAGCTCTGCCTCTCACTGGGTCTGAGGAGACTCCCGCCAATACCTCCTAGACCTGTGTGATGGAACAAGTGTGGTCCAAGGAAGTCAGTCAGTAGAGGAGTCTACCTGTTCCCTACCAATCACTCTAGGCTCTTTGGGGCAGACCTTCCTCGGGGTGACTGACAGTGTCAGTGTAGGTATTTTAGTCTTTGTCATTCCTTCACTGTGGGAAAGGGTTGGCAGAAATCCTCTTGCAGAATTTCTTTTAAAGAATCCAGAGGAGCCTTTTACATGTCCTTTTTACATTCCGGCTGGCTGAGCGATTGAGCGCAAAACTGGAGATTTCATGTGGGTTTAGCGCCATCTAGTGACTCAGGAGCCACCTGTCTACCTGTCGGTCACGCAGCTCTCCTGTAAGTCAGTTTGCCTTCTCGCTGGGCAGACGTTCTCTGACTTAGGTGTGCAGGAAAGTCATCCGGATGCTTGTTAAACATGAGGATTCCTGGGCTCTACCTGAGGTTTTAACTCAGTCAGGAGGGAATCTAGGAATGTGTTTCTCTAACTATCATCTCAGATGTTTGTGAGGCAAGGCTCTGGCCCACTCGTTGAGAACAACTCTCGTGAAGAACTGTATCTTCTAAGCGTCCTGCTTTGTGTGGATAATTATGTACACTGACATTGTTCTAAGAACTGTGCTGACCGCTCCTAAATCTGTATCTTCAGCAAAAGCTCCTGAGTTTCAGGCTTGTGTTTTTGACTGGTGGCTTCACAACTATGAGTAGAAATAGACACACAGATTCACCTTGGTCATCTCTGAATCTCTGTACCTCATCCACAACCCCCTCTTATTCAGGGGAGGGTCAGTCTTTTTGTGTGCTGTTCAGGTCTTCAACTGATTGGAAGAGGCCCACCCACAGTATGGAGGGCAATTCGCTTTACTCCATCTATCAGTTTAAATGTTAAGCTCCTTCAAAAACACCTTCACAGAAACACCAGGATAACGTTTGACCAAATATCTGGGCACCCCGTGGCCCCGTCAAGTTGACACGTAAAATTAAGTAAGCATCACAAGGCCACCCTTGTCAACCTGGCACCTATCACGTCATCTTAAACCATATTTAATTTCCAAATAAAGACAATAAGAAGGTCATAATTCCACCTCACACGAGACAACTGTCCTATGTACAACTGAAAAATGCATTAGCTCCTCCCCCAAAAGAGGAAATAAAGTCCTTGAGTGACATTTACTCTTCTTCTTGATATCTTGTAGCTTAAATACTATGATGTTAAATTAACAATACTTAAATATTATCATATAAAGTCAATACATGTTATGCTTCATGATAAAGGAATAAGACAGGGAAGAAAACAAAAATACATATTTAATATATGTGTTATGTATCTTATATATAGATGTTACATATGATAATACAAATTATAATATATATAATATATATCTTCTTCCACTACTCATTCACTCATCCCATCTTCCTTTTGCTTCACGGTAGGGTGACCCAAACCTTCATTCCTGAAGGGTCTGAGCCATTCATAGTCCTGCCTGGATTGGGTAGCTGTCGTTTTCCATTGATCTTAATCACAGGGCATGGTAATATTTTAAAACACCCTAAGGAATCTCCCAGAGTCCCGACATATTCCTCTTTACCGCCATTGTGGAGTCGCAGTCTAATTTCTCTTTGATAGTCGGTCTCAGTCACGTAAGTCAGCACAGTAACTCCCTTCTCTGCCTGTTGATTCAGAGGCATGAGGAGCTCAAAGTGACTGAGCGGAAGTCTTAATTATCAGTTTAATGGAATCATTGTTGTGTCTTCTGGGGCAAGCATTCCTCCCTCTGGAACGAAGACCTCTATGCCAGCAGAGCATAAGGTCATGGGAACAGGAAGCAAAAATTTTGCTAGTGGGTCACTAGGGGGTCATCGTGAGGGGTGACACTCCCATTCCCACCCCTTGACGCCTGGACCTGTGAACCTGGGCAATGGAAGGAAAGGCATCATATGTTGGATGCTGATTCAGAGCCTATGTAGCTTTCTGGAGAACCATGCCCCAGTCCTGCAACATATTGCCACCTAGCTGGCACTATAATTGAGTCTTCAAGAGGCCATTCCACTGTTGAATCGAGCCATCTGCTTCAGGGTGCTGGTGAACACGGCAAGACCAGTGAATTCCACAAGCATGTTCCCATCGCCGCACTTCCTCCTGCCTGACTGCCTTCAGACTGGGATGTCAGTGTTTTCCTGCCTTCGGACTCAAACTGAAACAGCAGCTCTTCCTGGGTTTTAAGACTGCCGGCCTTCACACAGGAGCTACACCATTAGCTCTCCTGGGGCTCCAGCTTGACAGCTGCAGATCCGGGCCTTCTCAGCCTCCATAATCACATGAGCTAATCCCCTACAATTAAAAAAAACAAAATGAGTGTGTGTGGCGGGTGGGGGGATAGATAGATAGATAAATAGTAAATAGATATAAATATCTCCTATCGCTTCTGTTTCTCTGGAGAACTAATACAGATTTTGGTACTGGCAGTAATATTTGACCAAATAGCTGAGCACCATATGACCCAGTAGAGTTGATACATAAAATTAATCATCAACACTTTTTCCTTCTTTTAGATCTTTTAGGCACTACCATAGTCCCAAACCATACCAGAAAACTTGAAATTATCGTTTGGACTGTCTTCTTCCTCACCCCTCAGACTGCATTGGTTGAAATCATGGCTCTACCATTTACTAGCTGTGTAAACTTAGGGAAGTTACCTAACCTCTCCGGGCCTCAGTCTACTCATATGAAAAGACATTTAATAATACCTACCTCATAAGGTTGTTTTGAGACTTAAAGGAGTTGATATTCAAGGAGCTTAGAAATGTCTAATGCCTATTAAAGGGCTAAATGTTTATTAAATAAAATAAATTTTATAAATAAATAAATAAATCCAGGGACTTCCCTGGTGGTCCAGTGGTTAAGACTCAGTGCCTCCACTGCAGGAAGCACGGGTTCGACCCCTGGTTGGGGAACTAAGATCCCACATGCTGTGCGGCGTGGCCAATAAATAAATAAGTAAATCCACATAAAGACTACAGGACAGCAAATAAAAAAATCTTTGAAGCAGAGAAATTGGCTATAAAATTGACAATTAAACAGATAACTGTCTGCTCAAAGACAATAATGAACAACAGAATATAGTGGAATTATATCTTTAATTTGCTGAGAGAAAAATAACTAGAATTATACAACAATAAAAAATATTTTTCAAATACAAAGATTAACTAAATTAATTTTCAGGCAAACAAAAACTGAAGGAGTTGACCACCAAAGACCATCACTAAAAAGAAATCCAGAAGATTCTTTAGAAAGAAGAAAAATTATTCCAGAAGAAATATCTGATATGTGAGAAAGAATAATGAGAAAATAAAATAGTAAAGATGTGAGTAAATCTAAGTAATACTGACTATATAGTACAGTAATAATGATAATGCCTTATGAAATAGAAAAGGAGAACAATAATAGCATGACAATAGCAGAGAAAGTATGTGAGCCTTAAGCACTTTGGGGGGGTGGTAACTTGGAAGGAGGAGGTATCCCTTAGAGGCTTGATAGTGAAAGGAAGGGATGAAGAAACATCTGAATTTAAGTGTCCTTAGAAACAGAGAGTGTCACAGAATCAGAAGCATGCCACTAATGATGGCACACATCCCTCCGCCATTCATCAAAGAACCTGAACTCCATTGTACCAACAGAAGAGGGCACTGTTGAACTAAGAGACACAGTAAGCCAGCCTCTCAGCCTGGGTTCCCACCACAGCAGAGTTTGAGACCAGGACTTGTATGCAGATCACTTGAGAAGTGATCTCAGGGAACAGATGCGAGGGACTAGGGAAAAAGTCAAAGGAAGGAGGGTAAATCAAGCCAAGGGTGCGCCATCAAGCTGGTTACTGCTGTAGGCAACTAGGGCTCAGTCTTGCTGGAGGCCCTCTGTGGAGCCCTGTAGAATACAGCATTGTCTGCCCTAGGGATAGAAGGAGGGGGTATTTCATCACTAGTTTAAATGTAATTTAATCCCACTGGTTGATGTGGCAGCCATGGAGGTGTGCTGTTTGGATCTCCCCTCAAGAAAGAATTTGCCATTTAGTTGAAAGGAGGGCAGCCTCCAGCTGCAGTGCCCACAGGATTGGCCTTGGCTTTGGAATGAGCTGTGTCCTTCTGGGGCAGGATCCAGTTAGTGAGTGAGCACAGTGGTGGGTCCTAGGACTTTGCCATACATAGTTAGAGAATGTTTTTCTTGTGATGAGAACTTTTAAGATGTACTCTTAGCAACTGTCAAATATGCAATACAGTACTATTAACTCTAGTAGCCATGCTGTACATTACCTCCCCATCACTTATCTACTTTATAACTGGAAGTTTGTACCTTTTGACTTTCTTCACTCTTTTTGCCCAGCCCACTGATCTGTTCTCTGTATTTATGAGCTTTGGGGTTTTTTTGGGGGGGGCAGGGGGCGGGGATTCCACATATAAGTGAGATCATATAGTATTTGTCTTTGTCTGACTTATTTCACTTAGCATAATGCCTTCAAGTTCCATCCATGGTGTCGCAAATGGCAATATTTCACTCTTTTTTATGGCTAAATAATATAATATATATTAATATACATAAATATATATTAAGTTATATAATATATATTTTATATATCCATTCATCCACTGATGGAAACTTAGGTTGTTTCCATAACTTGGATATTGTAAATAACGATGCAATGAACTTGGGGGCACATAGATCATTTCCAGTTAGTGTTTTCATTTTCTTTGAATACATTTCCGAAAGTGGAATTGCTGGATCATATGGTATTTCTATTTTTAATTTTTTGAGGAACCTCCATTCTGTTTTCCACAGTGACTGTACCAGTTTACATTCCCACCCACAGTATCACGTACTGTTTTTAGCTTTCAGGCTTCAGCAGAAATTCTGAGACCACCATAAATGTCCAATTCAAGAAGAAAAGATGTTCAGCCTCTCTGTAGTCATAGAAATGTAAATTAAAGCAATAATGATATATCATTTTTGACTCGTAAGGTTGGCAGAAATTAATAAGAGCAATAACAACTAATTTGGGGCAAGACCTGGAGCAACCCTGCAGGGAGCTGATGAGAATGTGGCTATAATTTTTTTCTTTTCTTTTCTTCATATGGAGAAAGGAGATTTCTGTACCTTGAAAACACTAATTACAGTTCATTGTGGTTTTTTTTCAAAATCTAATTTGCAATATATCAAAATTTTAATTCTTAAAGCCTAGTTTATCTTAAACCTTCAAGCTCAACCTACAAATCAGTTTCTTCTGTACAAATCTAGCAGTGAAAAAGAAGTATAAAAATTGTTTCTACTGGCTCTTTGATTAATGTCAACTAACTTAAGTTTAACAGATTAAATCCTTCTTAAACATTTACTTCGTTTATTTTTTAATTAATCACACTTCCTCAGACATTTAAAAGTACAATCACAAATTCAATATATTGGATTCTTCCAGGTAATTGAAACTCCTGTCGTGGCAGGCTTAACAAGAGCAAAATTATTCTCAGCAATTATGAGAACTGCAAATTAATAAATCAGTCTTACAAATGTGGTGTGTCAGATTCTCTTATCCATTTCCAACATCATAAAAACAGAAAAGCAGACAAAGCATATATAAAGCAGTAGAATGATTTCAAGACTCGTTACAAATCCCATACAATTATGTTAATATAAACGTTTCAGACATACAAAAAAAAAAAAAAACAAAAAAAAAAAACAAATCCCATACAATATAACCCACTGGAAAGAATTCTGCATCCAGTGTTTCATTATCTCTATACTTATTTTATACCCGTCTAGGGTTATAAATTGCTACCTCAGGAAACAAAATTATGATCTCAGCTGAATGATTCTATTCCAGCTGCAGGTTGAAAAGTTGACTAATTTTACTGCCTGGTTTGAGATGCGTCTGCACCCTCTTTCTCTATTACTTGCTGACCTGTCTCATAGCCCACTTTTTCTAGAGTACTGTGTTGGCACAGGTGGAGGTGATGAGCTTACATGGGGTGGTCACTCCAGCTAATGGGGCCTCATCCATAACCACAGGCTGGCGAGTTTATGCATCCTCATGGGAGAGCCTACCCTCTCCTCCACACCAGGAGGAAGGGAAATGCCATGCAAGCCCACCCCTTGAGAATGCATCCTCCCATTTTAGATCAACGAGGAAGCTTCTGTGACGGGCTTTCTTCTCTGTAAAATTTGACTCTTTGTTTAAAAACAAGTCCTCCTATATTCAGTCAGGGAGTCCCAGTGGTAACACTCCTGTTTATGAATCTTTGGGGAAAAAAGTCCTTTCCTATCAAAGTCAGCCATGGTTGAAACACAAATAGGTATACATGCCCCTCATAAATTTTGTTGGCATATCATAGAGTTTGCCAATGGTCCTCTTCTCCCTTCCCTGTTCATCCCAGGTGGAGTCACAAACATCCTCCACCGGCCTTCCTAGTTTCTCCACTCCCCTGCCTGTCATCCGGGGGCTAAGAGTAGGTCTTGTCTACATGGACCCAATACTTGGCCACCAGGGATGAGCCTTCACAGGTTCAATTAGCAACCTGATCCTACTGCTGCCTTGCTGGTATGTCCAGGGCCAGGCTTCCATCTCCACTGCCAGCAAAACCCGCTACTAAAACACTGAAACCCTCCCCTAGTCCCCAGCCTCCTTGGGTGGGACCTTCCCCTCCTATACCAGTGTTTCTTCAAGGGTGGCGCAGGATCACTTGAAGCAGACTCCTTTGAGGTGTTTGTTAAGATACAGAATCCCAGGCCACATCCCAGACATACTGAATCTCTGGGGATGGACATAGCACTCCTTCAGTTTGAAAGGTGATTCTTCCGTACACCAGAGTTTGAGCGCCCTCGATCATCCTTGTCTCTGCCTTCCTTGGACCAATGGAGGTGGCATCCGATTCCCTGCTGTGGATGGCGTGGACCTAGGACTCTGTCGACCCTCTGACCGTGGGCATCACCTCTGACCAGCATGTCCCTGGCAAGGAGCCACTTTTTGGGTGTAATTCTCAACCATTTTTACTTAAATCCCAGCATGCTCTGTATTCATGGCTTAACTTATATTCTTGCTTAATTTGACTTGACTGCTTTTGTTTTTTTATTGCATGATAATTTATTCCATAAGTGCCCCCCTTTTGATAACGTGAAATACTAACGACACGGTTTAATTTCTCTCTTAGCAAGTGAAGTTTCCGCCTCATTAGGACACTCTCTGAGGGGCCACCAATCACAGACTGGCGGGTTTCAGGCCAAAGAACTATTTCCTTCAGTTAGTCGTAGAACTGGAAGCCTGTACCGAATTGTGCAGCTGCAGTGTGATCAGTGCTTTCAGGCAGGGAAACAGCCTCCTTTAGGAAAGGCAGTCAATTCTCTTAGGAAAATGGAGCTTTCAGGTTTGAGCTGCAAAATGAACAGGCCACTCAGCAGCTGGGATGGCCAGGTTCCTGGAGAGCAGGGGTGGGAAGTCCACTCTTTCTTGCTCTGGGCAGCAATGCAAAGCCCATCTTTTGCCCCTTCTGCTCTGAAGAGTAGCACCCACATCCTTCCAGATGGGCTCTCACCCCCGCCCTTAGCACCTGCCTCTGTGGGTTCTAACCCTCAGGATCTTTCCCCTGCTTCCCAGGTAGATAACTGATAGATGGACCCACACAGGTTATGCATGGTTTGCTGTGTTACCTCTTTTTCTAAGTGAGTCTGAATCTCCATGAGACACGCACAGAGCCATGGTGTGTCAGACCTTAAGATGATCTGGTCCACCTCCTCCTCCATGGACAAACAAATGAGCTCAAAGCAGACAATCATCTGAAAAAACACATACTAGGAAGGGGTGGAACCTGGGTGTGAACTGTCAGAGCCCTGCCCTCCATCCAGTGCCTTCTTTATGCCCCCCTACAGACATACCTACATGGAGAAAAAGAAGGGACGGTCCCCAAACACTGCCCTACCTCCCTCTGTCCACTGCTCCCTCCAGCCTTAACCTCTTCTCTGCATGCCAGACTCATGCCTCCATCTGTCTGCTGACAGCTCCTCTTGGGTGTCCAACAAACACATCCAAAACCAACTCGTAGCCCACCGCCTTCAATTTCCTCATTTCAGTAACTGGCACGTCTGTCCTTCCGGTCACTCAAGTCAAACACCTTGTAGTCTCCCTTGCTGTACCTCTTATACCACATTCCATTCACCAGCACATCCTGTGGCCTCCACTTTCTATCCAGGATCTGATCTCTTCTCGCCAGCCACACAGTTGGACCAAGGTCCTAGACAACATTTCCTTACATCACCATGGCTCCTTGAATGGTCTCCCAGTGTCTATACCTTTCCCCTTCCTGCAATCTACACTCCACACAGCACCCCGGGTGAACATGGGCCACCCCTCTCTTATGACCCTCCCACGGCTCCATCTCAGGGTAAAAGCTGTCGTTCTCACAGGCCCAGAAGTCCTACAGGACATATAACACCCTCAGCCCCTCCTCCTCTCCCATGGCTGCCGTCCTCACTCTGCTCAGGCCACCCTGGCCTCCTTGCCCTCCCTCATCCCTCACACTTGCCCAGCCTGCCACAGGCTCCAGACCTTTGTTCACTCTTTCCTCCTCTACCAACTGTCTCCCCATATCGTTGGCACTCACACCCTCACTTCCTTCAGGCCCTGCTCAAATATCACTTCAAGGAAGAGACATTTGACCACCCCATATAAAATTGGAATGATGCCCCTTCCCCATACTCCCTACCCCCTTGCTCTGTTGTTCCCTGGAGCACTTACTATCTGATATACTTTATATTTACCTGTTTATTTACTTTTTTATCACCTTGTTCTACAATACAAGCTCCATTATGGTGGGGAATTTGCCCTGTTCACTGTTGAATGCCCAGCATGTAGAGGGGTGCCTGGCACGTAGTAGGTGCTCAATAAATATTTGGTGAACGAATGGGTGAATGGATGATTCTTGTGGGATATGCTGTGTGAGGCATTTTATGTTCACCATCTCACTTCATCCTCACATACCTGTAAGATGGGTATCATTGTCCTCATCTTACAGACAAGGGAATGAATGCTCAGAAGGGTTAAAGACTAAAAACAAAAGGTTCGCAGCGCTCATCGCTGGTAATTGGTAGGGTCAGGATTTGAACTCAGTTCTAATGGATTCAAAGCCCATGCTGTCCACATAAAACCAAACCAAAGGAATCAAACATACCACCCTTCTTAGATTTGCATTTTAAAAGACATGGTATGGAGGACGTGGTAAAGTATTGAATCCCTAATCGTGGGATTTCTTCCACTCCAGCATTAGACCTTCCGCGACCCCTCAAGCCATTCACCTAGGTGCACCTACCCTGTCTGCGCCTCTGTCTGCAGCAGGGGCAGCCTCACTGGGTCCCTTTTCATGCAGTTGGCTTGAAAGAGCATCCCCAGCAAGAGCTGTCATCGTTACCCTGCTGTGTTAACTCTTGTCTCATTTGTAGCTAGACACTTGCGTCTTACCAAAACATTAGCGCTGATGGATGAGATGCATCTCTCCAGGGACGCTCTAGAATTGTGACAGAATGAGCAAGCCCATTTCTGCCTGTCTCTCCTCCCCTTTGAGTGCCCTCTGAGCCATCCCTCACCTTTCCTGGGGTGCTCTCCTCCTGCCAGTCACACCCAGAGCCTTACTTTCATTTCACGTACACAATGCCCACTGTTGCCCTCATCACTGTCTTGGATGGACACACGCACATATACACACGGAGTTGTTCCCCCCCATCTTCAGCTTTGGAAGGCAGAACTGAGGGCGTTTTGTGAGAGTCAGACAGGGCATTACAGGTTCAGGCAACACCTTGAAGAAGTCAATAATGTCAGGAAAGGGAGGAATGTGTTTGAGAAACAGCAAGTAGGCTAGTGTGTCTGCATCGTGGAGGGACACGGAGCAGGTTGGGAGTGGTGGAGAGCACAGCTGTGAAGGTCAGGGGGGCAGGCGGTGGAGGGGGGGGTGTGAGGCATCGTCCTGGATCCTGAGTGCAGAGCAGAGTTGTGGTGGATGCATCATCACCGTCCTCCACAAGCCTCCTCCCCTACCCTGGGTGGGTCAATTCCTGGCCAGTGATGTTTCAGAAAGCCACCCAGTCAGGCTTTTTGGTTTTGGTTGATAGCTAGATTCTTGCCTCCGACAGACGTGTGAATATTTGGACCCTCACCCCTTGGGCAGCCTCTATTCCCCATGCTCTCTCACCTCCCAGGGTGCCCAAGCTTTCTGCTGTCTCATCCTGCCCCTCCATCCCAATGAAGACCTCACAGATTTCTGGTAGCTGAGGAGTCCCAGCATCATCACCTACCAATCGAGGCGGATAACCTCTCCAAGATCTCAGTTTCCTCTGTGTGAAACGGGAGACTCACCTCTTCTGGCCATTAAGAAAAAGAGTGAATCCGGGGACTTCCCTGGTGGCGCAGTGGTTAAGAATCCGCCTGCCAATGCAGGGGACACAGGTTCGACCCCTGGTCCGGGAAGATCCCACATGCCATGGAGCAAATAAGCCCGTGTGCCACAACTACTGAAGCCCGCGTGCCTAGAGCCCGTGCTCCACAACAAGAGAAGCCATCGCAATGAGAAGCCCACGCACAACAACGAAGAGTTCCCCTCGCTCGTTGCAACTAGAGAAATCCCGCGCGCAGCAAGTAAGACCCAACGCAGCCAAAAAAATAAAATAATAATAATTTGAAAAGATTAAACAAAATTTTTTTTAAAAAGAATGAATTCGATGCTAAGAGAATGAGGCTTCCTCTCAGGATGAAGAGAGCTGGAAAGAATATTATTCCCATCCTAACAATGAGTAAAAGCTAGATAAGCTATAAAATTATAACTTTTATAGAGCCCATGAGTGATCTGAGTTCACAAGGCAACTAAGCTAACCAGGTTCCAAGGAGGAACAAGACCCTCAAAGGCAAGGTGGGACACACACAGTGTCTCTCCTTTGGCAGAGCCTGGGAGAAAGATGAGGCTGCTAAACAAACAAGTAAAAAGTAAGCTAAAAACTTAACAAATTCTTGGAGGCCAAGAGAGGGTCAGCATGTCAGTTTGGAATAGTGGGGCACTAGGCACCAGGAGAGCTTGCTTCACTTGTAATCTCTTCTTCGTGAACCTCTACTGGGTGCTCACAAGAGAGATTGGGCGCAGGGCAGCAGATTGACGAGAGTCTCCTCTGCCACAGGAGGGAAGAAGGTAATGATGGCTGAGTGGGACAGGCACAAAGCCCTGTTGCTCCCTGGACCCTTTTCTCCTATGAAGCAAAAGCCTTAAGCTGTTGAGGGAGAGAGAGTGTACCTTATAGATGCACGGCTTCTGAGAGGAGGAGTAAAATCCACCTTTCTTGGGAGAGGGTAGGAAACTCTCCCCCAGGAAATAGGCAAAGAACCATCGCTGCTAGAAGAAGAGTAGAAGTAAAAATCCTCTACCCCCAGGGACAGTAAGAAAGATCTTGGGTCCAGAATTCTACACTGATGTCAAGAAAACAGCATGACTGGGAAAAAGGTAGACCAACGGAAGAGAATAGAGAGCCCTGGAGTAGACCCGTATGAATAGAGTCAACGGATCTTTGACAAAGGATCAAAGGCAACATATTGGAGCAAAAACAGCCTCTTCAACAAATGGTGCTGAAACAACTGGACATCCACATGCAAAAAAGATGAATCTAGACACAGACCACCCTTCACAAAAATTAACTCAAATGGATTAAAGACCTAAATGTAAAACATAAAACTATAAACTCCTAGAAGATAACATAGGTGAAAACCTAGACGATCTTGGGTATGGTGATGACTTAGACACAACAACAAAGGTACAATTCAAGAAAGAAATAATTGAAAATCTGGACTTCATTAAAATTTAAAACTTCTGCTCTGTGAAAGATAATGTCAAGAGAATGAAAATACAAGCCACAGACTGGAGGGAAATATTTGCAAAAGACATATCTGATAAAGCACTGTTACTCAAAATATACAAAGAACTAGTAAAGGTCAACAATAAGAAAAAAAAAAAAAAAAACCCGGTTAGAAAATTGGCCAAAGACCTTAAAAGACATTTCAGCACTGCCATACAGATGGCAAATAGTGTATGAGAAGATGCTCTACCTCATATATCATCAAGGAAATGCAAATTGAAATGAGATACCACCATGCACCTATGAGAATGGCCAAAATCCAGAACACTGACAACACCAAATGCTGGTGAGGATGTGGAGCAACAGGAACTCTCCTACGTTGCTCATGGGAATGGAAAATGGTACAGCCACTTTGGAAGACAGTTTGGCGGTTCCTTACAAAACTAGACATACTCTTACCATATGATCCAGTAATTGTGCTCCTAGATATTTACCCAAAGGAGTTAAAAACTTATGTACACATGAAAACCTGAACACAGATGTTTATAGCAGCGTTATTCAGAATTGCCAAAACTTGGAAGCAACCAAGATGTTCTTCAGTAGGTGAATGGATAAATAAACTGTGGTACATCCAAACAATGGAAAATTATTCCACACTAATAAGAAATGAGCTATCAAGCATGAAAAGACCTGTAGGAACCATAAATGCATATTACTAAGTGAAATAGGCCAATCTGAAAAGGTTATATCTGTATGATTCCAACTATATGACATTCTGGAAAAGGCAAAAATATAGACAGAAAAATGATTAGTGGAAGTCAAGGGTTGGGGAGGGGGAAGGATGAAAACACAGTGCACCAAGCATTGTTAAGGCAGTGAAAATACTCTATGATATTATAACAATAGATACATGTCATTATACACTTGTCCAAACCCATAAAATTTACAACACCAAGAGTGAACCCTAAGGTAAACTATGGACTTTGGGTAATTATGATGTGTCATTGTAGATTCATCAACTGTAACAAATGGACCACTCTGGTGGGGGATGTTGATAACAGGGAAAGCTGTGCATGTATGGTGTACATACATGGAGTACCTGGGACATCTCTGTACCTTCCTCTTTATTTTCCTGTGAACCTAAAACTGCTCTAAAAAAGTCTTTAAAAAAAGTAACGAGGGCTTCCCTGGTGGTGCAGTGGTTAAGAATCTGCCTGCCAATGCAGGGGACACGGGTTTGAGCCCTGGTCTGGGAAGATCCCACATGCCGTGGAGCAGCTGGGCCCGTGAGCCACAATTACTGAGCCTGCGCATCTGGAGCCTGCGCTCCGTAGCAAGAGAGGCCGCGATAGTGAGAGGCCCGCGCACCGCGATGAAGAATGGCCCCCACTTGCTGCAACTAGAGAAAGCCCTCGCACAGAAACGAAGACCCAACCCAGCCATAAATAAATAAATTAATTAATTAAAAAAAAAAGTAACGAATGAATTAATAATGGATATAAAATGAAATCACGAATAAATAATTAATACAAATGAGAGCAAGAAAAGAAAAATAATGGAAAAGAACAAATCGAACAAACAGAAAACCATGAGCAACATAGTAGATATAAAGCCAACCAAGTCAATAATTAAATTACATGTAAATCATCCAAGAGTTCTACTTTTAACTAAGATGGAATAACAGTGACCAGATTTACCCTCCTGCCTAAAACTTTTAAACTCGACAAAATTCACAAAACTGTGGTTTTGAGACATTTCACATTAGGCAACAGAGGACAGTGATCCCTGATAGATGGGGAACAAATAAAGTGAGACCTATGATTGCCCAGGCTTACTCTCTTGGGAGAAATCCTACTGTGGTTAGGAAAGGCAAACCCGGAAAAGCCCAGAAGACTGCATGAGATAAGGAGATATTTCCCTGAATGTCCAGAGAAACTAAGGTAGCTAGAGTTTCCAGTAGAGAGTACCAGAGAGGAAAGAGCTGCACAGAGAGAGAACCTCAGAGAGTCCCTTTAACGACTTCTACAGAATACTGATGAGTGTGTTAATGTGAGGAGAGTATTGAGACTGAGGAAAGAACCACTCAAAAGGATTAGAGGGAAAAGTACCTGGTGCTCACACTAACTAGGAATAGTGCCTGTTCCCACCTCATAATCCATGGGGTGTTGGGTAGAATACTCACAAATGTCTTCCTCAGTATTGGGAAGCAATTAGCCCTAGGGTAAACATGACTCTGGTCCCACATAACAGGTCTTAAAAGGAGGACCTAAAAGGATCAAACGACTTCCAAGTAACTTAGCTGCATCCCAGAGCAAAGCTCAGGAATATTTATAGGAATACAAAACTAACAGTCAACAAAAAAATTCACAATGTCTAGTATCCAATAAAAAATCATTAGACATCCAAAGAAGCAGAAAAATATGACCATAATGAGGGGGAAGAAATCAATCAGCCATTTGAGAATGACAAAGAATTGATACAGATGTCAAATTCAGATGACAAGGACTTTAAAATAGTTATAACTGCATTTCATAGCTTCAAAAATTTAAGTAGAAACATGGACAATATAAAAGAGACACAAATCAAACTTTTAGGATGAAAACTACAAAATGAAGAAGTACACTGGATGGGATTAACAACGGATTACACCTTGCATAAGAAGAGGTTAACAAACTTGGATAGTTTCTATTGCTATGTTTTTAAGTTCACTGATCTTTGTTCCTACTATGTCTAATCTTTTGTTAATCTTACCTAAGAAGCAGTATAGCTGATGGATTAAAGGCGGGGAGTCTGTGGTCAGCAAAACTGGGGTCAAAGCCTGGCACCACCTGTCAGCAGCTGCATGATCTCCTGCCGTTTATTTAACCTTTCTATGCCTGAGTGTCCTTCTCTGTAAAATGGATATAGATGATATAATACCTAAAACATGGGTTGTTGTGAAGGATGAATAAGACCTATAAAATACTCAGAACAGTGCTGGCATATAATAAATGCTCAATAAATGTGACCTCTTATTGTTTGCACCCGCACCTCCCAAAGATACTTACACTCAACATACCTAAAACTGAACTTACCTTTTCTCCTTGAACTTCTTCTTCCTCTCTGTTCCCCATTTGTGATTGATATTTGCCTCCAAAGGCTGCAGTAACTCAGGCCCATTCATCACTTCAGGCTCCCTATGTCTCTCCTATTTGGTCCCTCTGCCTTCACTCTTTCCTCAAGAAGCCACTCTCCAAACCGCAAAGTCAGCTCATCTTATTCCTCTCCGTAAAAATCTTCAATGGCTCCCCATTGCCTACCAGATAAAACCCACGCTTTTAAGCTCACCACATAGAGCCCTGCGAGCTCCGGACTCTGCCCCCTTTCTCCAGGTCGTGCTGCCCGCTTCCACCCATCCCAGCCCTGCTTCCTCCCGTATGCTCTCCCCAGGCCAAACTGCTGGCAGGCCCCCGAGGAGCCGCGCTGCTTCAGAACTTCCTTCCTCTCCTTCCGGACACCAGCGGCATTCCGGTGCCTCATCCTTCCAGACCTGCGGCTCTGCACGGCCTCCTGTGCCACCCCGCCCCCACTCTCCTGCGGCGCATCCGCGCGGCACACGGTCAGACATGGCTTCCTGGACGTACTCTGCCACGCTTCTGTGCCTGTACCCAGAATGCTTCCTCCCGTTTCCTCTGTCAAATACTCATCCTTCAAGTTTTGCTCCCAGGGTCATGGCCGGGTGAAGCCACGCCGCTTCTTCAGGCTAAGCTGGCCCCTTTCTCTGTGCTGCTCTGGTCCCAGTCCCAGCGCTCTCCTCTTCCACTGTGAGGCTCTGTTGAAGCTGCAGTAAGACATCCTCCAGGACAGCGAGGGGCACACCCCACCCCCACCCCTGTCTCCCATCCCGCTTTGTTCTCGCCTGAGCACTTGTTAAACCATCTGACATGCTGCTCATTTGCCCATCTCCCCCTCACTAGAATATAAACTCCATGAGGGCAGAAGCTTTTGTCTATTTTGATGTTACCCCCAGAGCCTAGAATAGTGACTGGCACTTAATAAGTTCTCAATAGGGACTTCCCTGGTGGTGCAGCGGTTAAGAATCCGCCTGCCAATGCAGGAGACACGGGTTCGATCCCTGGTCCGGGAAGATCCCACATGCCGTGGAACAACTAAGCCCGTGCACCACAACTGCTGAGTCCACGTGACACAACTACTGAAGCCCAAGCGCCTAGAGCCCGTGCTCCACAACAGGAGAAGCCACCACAATGAGAAGCCCGTGCACCAAAACAGAGTAGCTCCCTCTCGTTGCAACTAGAGAAAAGCCCACAGGCAGCAACGAAGAACAAACGCAGCCAAATATTAATTAATTAATTAAATAATTTTAAAAAGTAAGTGCTCAATAAATATTTGTTGACTAACTTGTTGAATCACGGATCAATGTTGCATTATCTACTTTTGTTTCTCCGTAGCTCATACATTGCCTGCCTCTAGTAGGTACTAAGTATGTGTTTTTGAATGAATGGATGGGTGGATGAATACTTTATCACATTGCTAGCCCATTTTAAAAAGTTCAGACACTAATATTGGATTCGAAGTTCTCCATCTTCTAATCCTAGCCACTCAACTTTGAATCCTCTATGTCTCAGCATGAGCCCTTTTCTTGAGCTTAACCACTCTGCTCACTGCCCTTGACTCTATCTCAGACACTGTTCTCTCCACACCCCTGCCCAGACTCCAAACAGAAATACTATTTACCCATTTATTCAACTCACAGTGATTAAGCAAGTACTTGAGAGAAGCCAGTCACTGTTGCAGCCACTGTCCTCCACCTGTGCCCGTTCCACTTCTTTCTTTCCTCTTTTCCTTCTTTTCTTTTCTTGTCCTCATGGACAAGCTGACCTTGACCATTCAGCCCCGTGTGACTCTCCCTGAGGGCACTAATAACCCATATTTTAGCGCCTCATCACTGGCATTATTAACCTAGAAGCAGATATTACACATACGTAGATTTTACAGAAAATGGACTTTTAAAGAACCAGCACTTCTTAACATTTCAAACATTTTGGATGGAAATCTAATTTTTTTCCAACACCTTCCCTGTCTTCTTAAATAGAGTACTATCTACAGAATATCCATCTAACTTTTATAACTCAGGGTCATCGGTATTCTGTGATGTGATAATGTACCAAGAGGAGGAACTGGGAAAAGGAAAGGGCATGAGTTTTGGAGTTAAACAGTCTTTGCAATGACCCCCCCTTTGTGGTCCCTGGGGTCTCCTGAGGTCACCTCCTGCTCTCTTTTAATGAGTTTCTAACCTACAGTGGGCTTAGGAATCAGACGACGAAGTTTATAGAAATATTTGTAAACTACATGTAAACAGTGTCTTAAGTGAGGGCATGAGAGATTCTCCTATGTATAAAGTCTATTTGTTTTGGTTTTTTAAAATTTTTATTTATTTATTTTTGGCTGCGTTGGGTCTTCGTTGCTGCGTGCGGGCTTTCTCTAGTTGCAGCGAGCGGGGGTTACTCTTCGTTGCAGCGCGTGGGCTTCTCATTGCAGTGGCTTCTCTTGTTGCAGAGCAGGGGCACTAGGCACTCAGGCTTCAGTAGCTGTGGCACGTGGGCTCAGTAGCTGTGGTTCGCGGGCTCTAGAGCGCAGGTTCAGTAGATGTGGCACACGGGCTTAGTTGTTCCGCGGCATGTGGGATCTTCCCGGGTTCGAACCCGTGTGCCCTGCATTGGCAGGCGGATTCTTAACCACTGCACCACCAGGGAAGTCCCAAAGTCTATCGGTTTTAAAGCATAAATTTATGCAACCTATTCAGTTGATCAGAGGCCTTTTTCACTTAACTCCTTTTTTTCAGGTGTATTCAGAATTCTTGAGGCTGGATAAGTGACTTCGTAAAAAGTGTGCCAATAGTGCATTTAGCATTTTATATATTCTTTTGTTGTTAACTATCTTTATGTGCACATGTCATAACTTTCCAATTAGATTACTTTCCAATTAGATTATTTCCTGATTAGATTATTAATTTCCCGGGGCAAGTGGTATTTTATAGCCATTCATTCATTTGCTAAGTAGTTTTCAAAATGACTACTATGTGGAAAGACCTGTGACAGAAAAGAGATAAAGACTTAGCATTTACACATTACTGAGGAGTGAGACAAAATAACCAATACACGGTAGAAGGTGAACATAAAAATCCAGAGAATTCAAATGAGGAGAAGAGAACGTTTTCTCGTTGGGAGAACTGGAGAAGGCTTTATAGAGACAGCATTTGTGTTGGACCTTGGTAGCAGGAAGAACTTTAGTGGGTAGCATTTCAGGGTTTGGGAAATGTGCAAGAATGGGCAGGAAGGGAGAGAGATATATGCATGAATTTGTGGAATTACAGTCACGCTGTTGTCTTGAGAACACCCAGTACATAGTACCCCCTTTCCCCAACTGACTTTGGCACAAATGATAAGACCAAGGAGTGGCAGATGGAGCCCCCAATATTACCTTTTTTACTGATTAAGGTTAAGCTAGAGTCTAGGCAAGAGTTCAGTAAGCCTGCTAACCGAACCCTAGGTTAAGGCTGACCCACTTTGTGACAGGTAATGGGAGCCGGGTTATACAATCATTCAGTTCCTGAGAAGTTTTCCAACTCATCTTTTAAACTCGAATACTTGAGATTGTCAGATAAAAACAAACAGTAGATGGCATTTAAAGGTGAATTTATTATCTTAAAAAAGGGTTTATTTTGCACTACCTCTCTTTCCCACAAAAGCACCACACGGTAAGGTAGACATAATACACTAAAGTGTACTAAAATCACTTTTCATGGAAATCCATTGAGGATCTGTAGCTCTCATGGGGGCTATTCAGTAATGTCATAACTGCAATTGGAAATCCCTGGCCTGTTATAACTTTGAAGGGTCTACACTTTAAAGATGAAAGAGACATGTTTTTATAAAACTCTACATTTCTGCACCTGAGCACTGATTCGGGTGGACAGACAATGGGCTTTACCCTTAGGAGGCTGGCTGCCCTCAGGAGACAGGTAAGAGGCTGGCGAGGGGGAGGGTCAGACGCCTTACACGGCCAAGAGTGAGCAGTAAGCCTGGTGGCCGGATGGGGCTGCATGAAGATCACCTACATTGAACATATAATGTCCTCAAGAAATATAATATATATGGGAGAGAGAATGGGGACTAGGGAGGATGGGGAAGAGGTGGTGAGGGAAGAGTGAGGGCTTTGGGGGCTAAAGTTCCATAACTAAGGCTAGTTCAGCGTGGGTATGTTTCCCCACCCCACTGCCCATACTACTTCATTATACACCACCTCTACTAGGCAGCGCTGCCATGTGAGCTGCTTTGGGTCCCAGCCAGATTCCAGACTCTCCACATGGATCCCTAACCCTATTCACCCACATAAGACAACTAAGTAAGAAGAGTGTAAATATTCATATGAATAGTTGGCAACTGTTCAGTGTCTACTGGGCACCAGCCACTTTTCATAATCCTCACCACTATCCTGCAAAGGCTGGCTTTATCTTCCTCTCTGCTTTTCAGACGGGGAAACAAAGACTTAGAAGCAGACCTGGTTGAATCAGGATTGGAACCTGGGGCTGCCTGCCTTCAGAGGTGTGCTCTTCTAGTAGCTTCTAGGATACTGGGGTTGGGGGGCAGTGACCACGCTGTTAAAGGTAGGAGGAGGGGTAGGGTCGGCTTTGGGGGCCTATAGGGGGTCTGGGTGTGCCTGGTTATATGTGGGGTCATTTCCTGAGCTGCATGTGAGTTTAAGTGTGAGTGTGTATGTGGGTTGAGGTGTGGGTATATATGGATATTTGTGGGTTGGTTCTTGGAATATGTGTATTTGAGTGTGTGTGTGTGTGTGTGTGTGTGTGTGTGTGTGTGGAGGGTGTTAGTCCCTGGGCTGCTGGGCAAATGTATGTGTTTTGAAGCTCCAGTGGGGGCAGACAGGCTTGAATTTTGTGAATGATTGTGAGTCTGTGTGTGCATGAGTGTGTAAGCTTGAGCGTGCAAGTATGTTGGGGTGCTGGGGGGGTCAATCCCTGACCATGTGTTTGTGATGTGTGGATGAGTGTGTGTGTGGTCAGCCCCTAGGGTCTGTGTGGGTACGAGTGTGCCTGCGCGGGTGTGTGTGCGAGTCGGTGTGTGTGTTTGAGTGTGAGTGTGTGTGTGTCCGGGGCGCGGAGAGCCTGGGGGTTGCGGGGAGACGCCGGCGGGCCCCGCCCTGCGCTGCAGGTGGGCCGGGCCCTCGGCTGGGCCGGCCGCGCTCGCTGCTCTTGGCTCGCGGCCGCGCCGGGCTCGCAGGGCTGGGCTCGGGCTGCGGGGCGGCGCCGGGACAGGAAGCGGAAAGCAGCAGTGCAGCGGCGGCGGCGGCGGGGCTCTGCCTCTACAGGAGCCCAGTGCAGGCCGCAGAGTCGGGGCCGCTGCGAGCCGAGACCGCGGGCCGCGGAGCCCGCACGGCCGGCGCGGAGGTGAGTCCCGCCGCAGGCCGGGCGCGGCGGGGCGGCGGGCGCGGGGTGCAGACCTCCCGCGGGGAGACTCCCCCACCCGGACCCGCGACCCCGCGAGCCCCTGAGTCCTCCTCCCGCAGCCCCACCCCGGACTCAGACCCCGGTTCACTGCCCTCCTCCCGCCTCTGGCCGGGAGCCTCCTTACCTCCCGCGGTCCATAGCCCGAGCCATGCTTCCCGGGACCCCACTCCTCTCCCATCCCCGCGAGGTGCGCCCCTCCCGCCCTGGGGCCGCGCTCCCCGCGCACCCCACTTCCTCGGTCCGGGCATTTCCTCCCCACGCCTCGGACGCTCGCTTCTACCCTGGCTGCACTTTGGGGTGCGCGCCCCGGCCGGCAGGGAGTGGCCGAGCGTTCCTGCAGGCATCCGCACTGAGGCACCGGCCCTGCGGGGCTGGGGCCGGACCGCCCTGCGCACCCCGGGAGCCGGGCGCGCTCCGTGGTTCCCACCCCGCCGCGGGGCTCGACCCGGGAACAGCCCGCGCCCGGGGGCCCGCCCGACCCTGGGCCAGAAACCGGCACAGAGCTGGCCTGTGTTCCCACCTCGCTTACAGAAGGGAGCTGGCCCTGGAGGCGGGCGGGGGGCGAGTCCGGTTGCGCATCGGAGAGCGCAACAGGCAGGTAGGAGTTTACTTTCAAAAACGCCAGGGTGGAGCAGGAGGCGTCCGGCTAGTCTCTGCCCGAGGCGTCCGGGTTGGAGACAATCTCACCGCCTCGGGGCAGCCTTCGCCACGGGCAGGACCTCATTTCCTCCTACAGGCTTTAAACTGCCCCAAGCAAACGTGTCCGGAGAAGTGTGAAGCTTTATAAAAATTTATACGCGTCGGTGGCGGAGGCAGGAGTGGGGCGGAGCCGCGGCCTGGCGGCCCGGAGATGAGCTAGTGAGACTTGGAGCCGAGAAACCTGTGGCTCAGTTTTCACAGCTTCAAACCAGGTATAAAGCCCACCCCGCGAAGGTGTTGTGAGCTCGTTTAGCCGCTCGTTAAGAGATGTTAGA
This sequence comes from Balaenoptera physalus, assembly GCF_965194825.1. NCBI lineage: Eukaryota > Metazoa > Chordata > Mammalia > Artiodactyla > Balaenopteridae > Balaenoptera > Balaenoptera physalus. The sequence continues at coordinate 94,570,775 of NC_138882.1, read as the reverse complement.
GCTCTTTATTATGATGATTGTGTGGCTGGCACGTGCATTTTGTTAAACCCCTTTTGGGGGGCTGTGATTGGAAATGCATGTATTTTTAGACATTTATTCCAAAAGCTAGCAAGCTGTAAAGAATCTGGCATTTTCACTAATGTGTTTATAAATTTTACAGGGTTGCTGGAAAAATATTATAACTTGTGTCACCAATCAACAATGCTAATTAGCATTCTCCTTCCAGTGGGTGGGTTGTTTGATTACACAGCTCCTAGGCTCTTTAAGTGAGATGGCAGAAACTGTCTGAATCCAGGGAGATGTAATTCGTCATTTTATGTAACCACTAATTAGAGTTTTTAGAGTTGAACTAAATCAGTGTGATATAGTTGGGGCTTTGATTTGTGGGAGGAAACGGTTTATTCTCCAGTTCAAAGAAATAACACTCTTCACCTATCCATAAGCATTTAGCATTCCTAGACTTCGGTGTCTCTCAGTATAATTAGTGAAACAGCTAGGGTGAAATTTTCACTGTTACAGTGTTGGCAGTGTGACTTGGTTGTAACTTAATTTGTAAGTAAAATGGGAGAATTTTGAGAATAGCATATTTGTAAGGACTGCTTGCCAGGCAATACATTTCCATTGCCTTGTGTACTTGAGCAAAAGGATGAAACCGTAAAGGAAGGTTTCCTGACCAAGAAGCAATGCCAGGTCACCCTGGTCCACTGGAGAATAAACAAATGTTGAGTGAGGAAGGTATTCTCCCCTCCATCCCCCAACACACACAAACACACACACCCTGTTTGTTATCCCAGACCTCAGCAGCATTTGGGTTGAGTGGGCACTTATCACATTGTATTTTAATAGGCAGGTTCTACCTTTAGGCTGTGAGCTCCTTGGAGTTAGAACTATTTCAGATTCATTTCTTTTCTTTTGGACTCCCCACAATGCTTGGGACACTGAACCTGTGAGTAGGAGTTGAAATTGCAGAATTCTTTGTGGGTTATGTGTGGTTTGGGACAATTTGTGATTGTTACCTCCCCTCCTCTCTGTAAATAAACAAGTCTGATAATTGCTACATTGCTATATAGTTTCCATAGTCAAGAGCACAGGTTCTGGAATTAGACTCTCAGATTTCAAGGCCCGGCTCCAGCACTTACCAGGTATGCCACCTTGGTTTTCTTAACTGTAACATGAAATTCATATTTTTTCTCCCATATAAGCCTTGTTCTGAGGATTAAGTGAGATATTATATGCAAATGACTTAAAACAGTTCCTAATACATACGAAGCACTCGATTAACTGTGAGCCATTAGATTATTATGGCCCTTCTCTCTCACTTTATAGTGAATTAGCTGTGGCTAGGGGACTAGTTGTGTATGGGCGTCGTGCTGTGCCATTTTCCAGAAGGTGGACAAGACAGGATTAGGTGGACGTGGGGTTGGACCGTGTTTCTAGTAGTGGCTTTGGTCTCACCCGAAGCCTGATGAAAAGGTGCATGTATGTTCAGCTGAGGTCTGTCTCCATCGGTGTCCTTCTGAATACCACTTATTGGACAGCAGTCATTGGACCCGGCATCATGGAATTTACAGGGGAGGTAGTACTTACGAAATTTACTTTTCCGAAGCTTATAAATCTGGCAGGGGACAAGGGGGTCACTTGAAAACAAATATACATCGTAAGAACTCCAGACACATTAACCATTCACAGCTTTTGGAAATCTATACCCAGCTGTTAAGGGTGTTTCAGAGGTAATTGATGACTGGAGCCAAGAGGAGATATTCTGGGAAGGTGAGTTGAAATCATTGGCAAGACAGGTAAAATGAGGTTGACATTTTCTTTCCTTGTGAATAGTGGCCCGGAATCACTCATTTATAAGAGCACTGTTGTAATAAAAGCATCACTGGGTTTGTTGCAAATGCCGCAATCCTTCTGATCCCCACATCAGTGGCCTGGATGATGTGTTATGGTTTATAGACCACAGGTTCAGCAAAATACTTCTTCCCGTCCTTCCTTACAACGCTGAGGTCCTCCAGATAAACCCAATAAAACACACAGAGTTTTCTCTGATACTCACTTCTAACCTGGGGATGGTAAAAGAAGGCCTGCAAGGAAAAGAATGGAAATCAATAAATTAATTGACTCTAGCTAATGAGATTCATTAAAGGTAGACTCCCATGGACCAAAAAAAGTACACAAGTTTAATGAAAATGATACATAAGTCATGTGCCTTACAAAGGTATTCTTTCCAATGGAAGGAATTTAACTTTACTAAGTAGTAATAATGCTTACCAGTTGTGAGTGCTTACCGTGTGCTAGGCATTAGTCTGAATGATTATGAATGATCTCATTTAACCCACCTTGAGCCTATAAGGTAAGTAAAATATAATTCTGTTGTTATAATTAGGGAAACAGGCACAGAAAGGTTAAGCACTTAATCTGAGGTCACACAGCTGATAAGTAACAGAGCCAGGATTTGAACAGTGACAGTCTAACTTCAAAACCTGTGCTCATTGCTTGTCCCCTGTAGAAGAAAAGTTGACTAAACAAAATTATCTAAATTATCCTTTTCCCCTTGAGTGCCACGTAATTAAAAATGGGTACCTTGAGAAACATGTTAGCTTGAAAACAATAAAAATAATAAATGGTGTAAACCCTTTAGAATTATATATATGATAAAAATCAAATATTCAAAGTGATGTGCACAGTATATGTAAACACAGTTGCTTCCCTTGGAAATATATCCACTGCAGAAGGAGCAGAATGGCTCTTTAAATTCAGCGTGTGTCTCTGTACCCCTTGCAAGGTAACTTTCTACCCTCCAACCCAAGTTCACTTAATAGGCAGAGCTGTTGACATTTTTATAATTTCCTTTTCTGAGAAGGTTAGCTTACGTTTACCACTGTCATTACCATAACGTATTATGTCCCTCATATGATTTTCTGAACACTGTATTTTCCTTTTAAGTAGGAGTCAGGTATATTTTATGTGAGTGAATGTGACTTTAGGGACAGATTCTCTTCGAGGCCACTGATCCCCACTTTGCTCTTAATAAAGGGGGGGTGAAGGAGGTTCTCTGACATTTTTGCCAGGGAATTCCAGATTTAAGATGCTGCCACTTAGTCAAAAGTGCTCTTGCACCTGTCTCAGCACTGCCCTCTGACCTTCATGAGATGTGATTTGACAAGCTCTAGCCCTATCCTGGTGTTTGCTTGCAGCCCGGAAGGGATAAATGACAGGAAGACAGGGGGAGGCAGAGACTGGTGCCAGTTCTTACTGTGTCTGGCATATAACCTTTGCCGCTGAGTAAGACTTGTGCAAGCAACAGAGCAGCTCCACTCTTGGTGGTTCGGATATCACTGTGGAATGTAATCTCTGCATCTTTTTCTTCGGTTGTAAAACTGAGGATTTAAAATAGACGACCTCTAAGGTTTCTTCCACAGTGAACCTATGGGCTCCACGTCCCGAGATCTGCCACCTAAACCCTTCCTTCATTCAGCACACATTTACTCCTGTTGTGCTCCAGGAGTTGGAGAGAGAGTAATGAAAGAGGCCCCTGCCCTTGTGGAGCTTACTGTCTCTACAGGAGCCAGTCCCTGCGTAATTGGAAATTGGGATATCAAGAAGTACAGGGAACTGGGAAAGGGCCAGGCGAGGCCGGAGGACCGGAAAGGCCCTTGAAAGAAGCTGTATTTCAGCTGAGAGGGATGAGTAGGAATTGGGCAAAATGAGGTGGGTGAAGAGTGAGTAGAGCAGATATACTGAGGCTGCAGAGAGCCGGGTGCCTTAGAGAACCTCGGGTAGAGAAGGAAAGCCCAGCTGGGGAGGGGGGCAGGGCCTGGCAGACCAAGTGAAGGATTTTGAGTTTTATTTGAAGCGCAGCGGAACACCATGGAGGGGTTTTAAGCAGGGAAGTGACGTCCACGTCGTGATTTGAAAGATCACTCTGGCAGCTGCCCAGCCAGAGCCAGGCACAGTCTGGGTCATGTCAGGGGTCAGTGTGATAGACAGATAGTTCCAGATTCCAGGATCCACATTTACACCTTTATATGACCCTATCCTATTCAAGCCAGTGCAGCATCCTATCAGTTTATTACCCAGAGAACCTGATTCCTTTTCATTACTTTATTATCTTCCTGATAAGGCCTCCCTCTGACCTTATCTGAGTTCTGCTAATTTCTTGTGCATACAAGGGAACTATCTTGTAAAGGTACTGCTGCAATGATAAGCTTCAGGATGTGTTTTTCTGTTAACTATGTCGAAACTCTTCCATTGGCTTTTGAGATGAGTTGGCTCTGGATTTTGTCCGTCTGCCTCTGGTTGCTGCTTCTTAATCCTCACTGAGATCTTGGACAAGAATTGATAGCTCTGATAGAGACAGTGTGACGCAGAAGGGGCCCGAACTCTCTAGAGAGACTGGATTCTGTGAGGAAACCTGCAGGCTTTGTAATAGTTTAGCCCTGTGTCCATGGAGCCTGGAGGAAGTGGGTGGCCTGAGACCTGGGAGAGTGAGGGGTGGATCCCAGGGGACAGAGGGCACTGAGTGACAGTAGAATGTGTGGGATGAAGGGGGGAGAGAGTTGTGAAAATGGTGCTGGGTTGGCTCTAGAGGGTCAGTAGGATGTTTGTATGGCGCCAGTGGAGGAAATTGAAAAGAACAGTCCGGGGCACCGGGAGAGCATCGCGGGGGTGATGATAATTCCAAGCAGAGCAAGAGGCATCTGAGTAGGAAATGTGCGTTGGGGATTTATCCTTTCAGTAAGTATTTGTTGGGTACCTCTTCTGTTCAGTGTATCCTGGGGTAGGTAAACAGTAGCTCCTGTCTCCATGGAGCTTATCCTAGAGTAAATCCATGGACGGAGGAGAATAATGGGTGAGTTTTGAGTCTTAAAAGATAACTTGATGGGGGAGAGGGGAAGGACTGTTGGAGGAGTAGTAGCATAAACACCATCAAATCGGAGGAGAGGCAGCAGGGAGCTCCGCGAGGGCAGCCGTGTGCTGTGTGCCGTTGTCATTGCTGTAACCTAGCATCGCCTAGCAGGTCTCTCATAGCCCCACTAAACGTGGAGGCGGATGAATGAACACATGGGTTAAGAAGGTCTGGGGGGAAGGAGGACAAGGATGGGAACTTTGGATTTGGCTCCTGGCAATCTCTGGCCAACTTAGAGCTGTTTCAATTGAGTGTCGAAGATGGAGGATTGGGGTGACAAGAGGGAGGAAATGGCAGCATTTGCAAACCACCCCTTTGATAAGTATAGGCAGGAATTGTGAGAGAGAAACCAGACAAGGGCAGCTGGTAGAGTGGAGGTAAAGCTTTCCCCCAAAGAGCACTTGGGAATCCATGATTTCCTTTGAGGGACATGCCTGGAGTTGCCTTAACGGATGGCCGGAGGTTTTAATGAGGACGAAGGATGACGTCCTCTTGCAGTAGGGGAATGAAATTTGCATTAGCATGTGCCAGAAGCTTTATTTTGGGAGCTTCCTTTAATGCTTAACAGCAACCCTAGGAAGAGATCATTTTAAATGGCCTCATTTTACGGGGGTGGTCAGGGGGGTGGGAGGGTGGGGAGATAAGCTCAGAGAGGTAAGTGTCTGCCCCACGGTGTCACGGCCGGGGAGCGTGAATAGGATAAGCCCAGGTCTTCGGGGCCTGGGCCACCTGCCTCTGAGACACCCCAGCAGCATTTAGCCAGAAATAGTTAGAAGCTGGGATGGAAAAGAGAATCGAGAGTTAATGGGTTGGAGGGCAGAAAAAAGTATAGACGTTGTGGATGGTCAATTCTGGATGTAGAAGACAGCAGTCAGGTTTCTGGGCCAGGCAGCCGGGTGTTGGAACCTGCAGGTCAGCAGAGAGCTGGGGTGAGGGGCCTTTGGGGAAAGAGGCTCATTCAGGGCAGGTCTGGAGATCTTGGCTCACCTCCTGAGGCTGGTGTCTGCCAGGTATGGAGAAGAACAAGCAGCATAGCCCAGAGCAGAAAGGCAGTGAGAGTCTAAGGTGCTGAAAGCTCATTGAAATTGCTAGTGAACATGCTGGGAGGAAGAGTAGGGAGAAAAAAAAGATGAGCCGCCTCTTAAAGTCTTCTAGAAAAGTGGGGGAAGGTCCAAGAGCAAAACTAACATGTTTTTAAAGTGCCCACAGTGGGTTTTTTTTCCACATTTGATTCTTTACAGTCACCGCACAAAATAGGCTGCCTTATTTCCATTTTACCAATGAGGAGACCTGAGGCTCCGAGGGGGGACACAGCTAGTTAGCAAGCCGTGGACTGCACTGGGATGCAAGCCCAGCGCTGCCTGGCCGCAGGTGAGCCTCAGGTGGGAAGGTGAGCATGGGCACCCGCTCTGCCTTGCTCCTTTCCATGCCTTTCTCTTACTGAGAGAGACAAGGAGAGCCTCTAGGTTGGGGACTGGTCACGGGAGTCTTGATAACCCCAAATGCCCCTTATCCAGCGTATCGGAGCCGGTGCTGGGAGTGGTCACAGTTGTAGCTTGTTTGTTTCTCGCATGAGCCCTTTTATTCACCTTTTACAGATGTGGGTTCAGACAGATTTAATAATTTGACTGAGGTCGTATAGCTAGCAGGTGAGTAAAGCCTGGGATTGGAACCCAGCTCCCGATACTGTATCAGCTTATATCTCCAGATCAACCCTGTGAAGTCCATGGCTGGTGGGTTTATCCCCATTTGACAGATGAGGAAACCGAGGCTCAAGAAGGCAGGTGACTTATCCCACGTTGTACTTGACAGTGAGGAGCCCTGGCTAGACCCCGGGTCTCCCCACTGCTTACCTTGGGCTCATGCAGGAGAGCAGACATGAAATAATGAGTCAGGACATCAGGACAAGGGAGGCTAGCCCTAGGTGACAGACCCTAGGGAATGAATGACAAGGGCAAACACAACCTAGGTGGTACTGAGGCTCGGACTGTGTTGGCCAGTGGTGGCTTGTGGGTGATTCCCTCCAGACTGGCAGGTCATTGCTCAGAAGCCTTGGCCTCTTCCCAGTGGGGGTAGAGGTATGGCATTTGCAGCTTCTTTGTTTTTTCTTCACACTGATCTCACTGGCTCTGTTTGCAGTGTCAGCTTCCAGGGGCGCTGGAAGGAGGAGCCCTGTGGAGTGGAGACCAGCTCTGGGGTGAGGGGTGCAGAACTCCTTTCTCTGGAGGTAAAGGTTTAGCATATGGGGCTCAGGAATGTACTTGGAAACGTTTCCAATTTATTTTTATTGCATAGCAATATCTAATGAAAGTGTGGGGAAAGACCCAGGAACCTGCAGCTTATAAATCACCTGCTTTCGTTTTCTGATGCTCTGTCATCCTTGTCCTTACATAAGTGATCTTCTGTGATTGTACCTGGAATGTAGATTTCAGTGTCTATCTGCAAAGCTGTATGTAGCCTGCTTTCTAAATTTATCACTATATCATACAAATTTCTGTTCTTCATAATTATCATTTTAAACAGCTCTATGATGTTTCTTTGGGTGAATGAATCATGTTTCCCTGACCTAGTCCTCTGTTTGGGGGGCGTTGAGAGTGTTTCTCGCTTTTCACTATTTTAGACAATGTGCTAATCATAGTTTTTCTTTTAAAAAAAGAGATTAGTTCCCTGAGATAAATTCTCAGGACTTTGGATTCCTGGATTAAAGAGATTGAGAACCTTTTTTTTTTTTTCCCCCCCAGTGGCTTTTGGAAACTCTGAGCAAATCCCTTAAAAGCTGCTTCCCTGGGTATTGTTTTGTAACCAGCACACTGGCAGTGGGAGCTGGGCACGGTGTCTAGGGCTGGAATACCAGGAAGGCCGGGCTGTGTCTGGGAGATGGCCAAGGGCCAGGTCTCTCCCACCTCCGGTTTCCCGCTGCCGCGGGGTGGGGGTTGGGCTTGCCCGGCACCCACCTGTCTCCCTCCCAGACACCTGGGCAAGCTGGCTGCTTGCATTTAGCACTCAGGAACCTCACCCTTGCTCACTTGTTCCATCACAGAGACCCCAGAGAGGAGATTACTACTGTCACTGATCTTCTGGCCCCTTGGGTTTGGCTTTGAAGGTTGATATCTTTTTTTTTTTCCTGTTTTCCCAGAATTCGTTCCTGCAGAAGAGTAAGTCCTTGATTCCCAGGCCCTTTGAGGTCTGAAGAGGAGTGCAGTAGGTGAGATTCTCTACCTCTAAGGAGAAACAGTACCTGCTCCTTCAGCAAGAGCAAGCTCTCCATTGCTATGGATACCGAATCCACGTATTCTGGATATTCTTACTATTCTAGTCATTCGAAAAAATCTCACAGACAAGGGTATGTAAGCTACTGCTTGTTCCACTTTTCCGTTGGGGGAAACTTGCAGGTTGCTCAGGCTGCCTGCTCACTTTCAAACAGTCCCACTGCAGGGCAGCTGTCGCCGGAGGTTCTGTCCACTGGTGCGTGAGAAGCTGAGCTTTAAGGGCATTTAAACAGGCATTGGGAGGAGCTACACCACCAATTCACATTTTATAGCCACCATTGCAGTTGATGACTTTAATTTCTCACAGTTGATTCTAAATTAAAGTTTCTCCCTTCAGTGGAAATGTTTTTAATTTCTAAGTACTTTTCACAGATGACAGTTCTCTCAAAGCTTTACCAAGAATGTAAGTGAAAGTTCAAAAAAAAAAAAGTGTTAATTTGTTGCTTCTCACCCGAAGCTGCTGACTCATTGTCCGTTATGCATGTGCCTGAGGCTTATCCACTGAAGTGGCGGGATTGGCCTGGTGCCTTATTTATTTCTCTCTGACTAGTCTTCCCAAGTGAGCAGGCCTGGGTTTTGAAAACTCAGACCTCGGTGATGGGACCAAATTTCCCCTCCTCTGTGAGGAATGAACAGGTCTGCACTGGTGCTCATAAGACCCGCAGTATTACAGACCTGCAGAATGGTGAGGAGAGAAACGAGGAAATGAATGAAGAGGTGGTACTGTACTGGTGAAGAGTGCAGTTGATAAAATTGCAGTGCTACCTGTTACTTAGAGCCCTCATCTGTAAAATGGGTATAGCAGGGCTGTTGAGAGGGTTAAATGAGATTATGCTTGTGAAGCATTTAACACAGCACATAGTAGGTCACTAACCAGTGGCTGTATTAATGCCATCAATGGCCTTGGCATTTCAGCACCACATTCAAAGGCCCACCTGTGGTCACAGCCCTGCAATGGCTGGGAATGGTGATTATAGTGGTGTTTCCCTGACTGAGCAGTTCCCCATACAAGCAGCTGAATGCAGAGCAGGGTTTTGTTTCGTAAAACAGCAGTAAGATATGGATATCTAATTGATTTATTTGTTTGTGAGCATGTACGGATGTACACGCGCAGAAAGGGGTCTGGAAGGATAGTGTCCGAGCTGCCCTGAGCGGTCATCCACAGGGGAGGGGTCCACACAGGATGGTGACTGATAGGAACTCTCATTTATGCTTTATCTTTCTGCACTTGTTCAGTCTTTTACAAGTGTATATTTTGTGATTAAAAGTAGAAATGGAATGAGTGTAAAAGGACTTTCAAAGATTATTTAATGACATGAGAAAATATATATGATGCCATGTTATTAAAAAACAAGATTCAAAACTTTGTACATATAATGGTTATATATTCTTATGATACAATGAATGGTAACAGATTGACCATGCCTGTCTCTAGGTGTGCAACTATTGGGATTATAGTTGTGTGTGTGTGTGTTTTTAACTTTCCTTATTTTCTAAATTTCATGTATGGCTCTTATAATCATAACAATCTGGGGAAAAGAGGTAAATGAGCTTGTGCTGGAGCCCAGGCAAGGCTTTCTATTCAGCATGGGAAACAGCAAGGAGGGCTGCTGAGTGAGGCCTTAAGTAACATGCCAGAGCCCAGATCCTGAGAAAGTCAGGAACCCTCTGGTGAGAAACATTTAATCACAAATTTCCATCAGTGGGTAAACATATCAGATTTGTTCTAAAATACTAGAAACAGCTGTGTAAAAATGTCCAATCTTTGAACTTAACTGGAAAAAGCAATTCCCTTGTCAGTGTGCCAAGCTTCCCCATCCTACACTGTGATGAGTGGAGTGGGAATTCGGGGTTCTCTTGGTGCTTGGGGATGAGTAGAGAGGGACGCCTTGCAGTGTTCAGAGGAGGAACCATCTCTGGCCTCCTTTATCTAGACTCGTGTCCCCACTGTCATTGCTCTGCGCTGCTGTTTCCTCAGGCCCCTTGGGGCCCCCAGAAATTGATACTGCAGTACTCTTGTGGTAACTTTAGGAGACTATAACTTTCAATGAAAACAGCATGCAGAGCTCTGAGGGCCTTCTTGGACCCCTGCGGAAAGTACTTGGCAAATGATAATACAAGCTGAGACCTTTAATAATTTAATCAAGGGTGTTGCTGAATGCCTACTCAGAAGAGCTCGGGGTGAGAGATTCGAGATTTATAGGTGAACTTCCTGGCATCTTTAGAAAAGCAACAGCCTCTGAGATGGATTGCCTGACAGGCAGCCCTGTAGGGCATAGTGACTGTGGGGCAGAGGTTGTAATCCATAGAGAGTAGGTGCCAGGAGTCCTTTGTCAGGGTGGTATTGGGGAGTAGTAGTAGCCTTCCACAGGCGTGCCCTGGACCCAGCAGAGGGTCTCTATCACCCGGGAGTGTCCCTGTGAGGGCTGCTTTGCTCAGGGATTTGTTGGGAATTTGAATGGCAGAGTAGGAAAGGAGAGGGAGCTTGTTCTTTGGGAATCTTAGTAGAACTGTCAGAGGGGAATAATGAAGGGCAGCAAACTTGATATGCCTGATGACACCGAGATCATCTTTGGAGGACTGGCTAGGTTCTAAGCAGATGACAAGTGACTCTTTTCTAACAAAGAGGTTAGTGGTCTGGTTTTGTGATACCTGCCATCTCCAGAGGGTATCCAGTTAACTTGCTGGGAAAACGGCACAGACTCCAGCCGACCTCGCCTAACCTTTGGGTTTTGGAGCACCAGTTCCCCGAGTTCAATACAGCGGCTGCCAGTACTGTTCATGACCAGTTTGAGAGTGCCTGTTAGGACCCTTGGTCATTATCCCCCATCCTCACAGCAGTCCCAGAACGGTGGGAGGTGGGACCCCCATTCAACAGGTGATACAATTGAGACGCGGAGAGACAGCATTATTTGCCTGAAGTTATGAGGTTGGTAGGGACCCTCAGGTTTAAGGCCCCATTTATTCCTCCTTTGGAAGCCCTGCTTTCCTCCCTGGGCTGTGCTGGGTGGAGAGCGGCAGGAGTAACTGATAGGGAAAAAAGGGAGTGGAGGGTAGGCCACGTGACTAATGTACTAAAATGCATTGTCCAAAAGAGGCTGCCTGAGCGGTAGGGGGATCTGTGCTTTTGTTCCGAGGCCGCTTCCAAGTCAGTTTGTGCTGTGCCCAGCCCTCGCACCCGAGGCAGGGCCGAGAGGAAGCAGCCAGGCCCCGGCAGTCGCAGCTGGTGGCGAGAAAGGACAGGTAGTGGATGGTGGTGGAGAAGGAAAGGGAAGAGTAACCGGTGGGGCTGGCTTTCCCCAAATAGAAATAGACAAACGACAGAAAGAGGGCAAAATCATCTTCCCAGGAAATGCCGACTGTAAGTGGGAACGGTCTAGGAATCGACGGGGATTCTGGTCGGAGTGAGACGGGCTTTACAGCAGCACCCCCAGGGCTCAGCTCTAGAATCGCCTGAATACAAGCATTTACACACTCACACACGTGCAGGTACAGACACATGCCCAGGCCTCCAGCATGTTATTGCTTGCCCCCCACCCCTGACTTATCTTTACTTATACGGGCAGATGATGCATGGAGACCGGCTCAGAGATAAAGATACAAGGATTTCCTGTGGCTGACACACCTGCCCAGCAAAGATGCGTAGGTGACCCAGACAACTCGCGTGGAGTTGGAAAAACACCAAGTGCACATGTGTTTGAAAAATCCTTTCAGTGGTTTGGTAGCCTACTCCCTGTCTCCTATTGCTCTTAGGCACCGTGGACTGATGATGGTCTTCACCACTGGCGGGCCCTCTCTGGAGGGTCCTTGGCACGTCCTTGGCATCACGGCAGTTGGAGCTCTGGGGATGAACGTTTGGGTACCGCTGCAGTAAAGCAGCAGCCACACTGGGCTCATAGCTCTGCATGCCGGAAAGCACTTGGAAGGCAGCCTTTTTGTTGGACTTCTCTATGTAGTCCGGGCTCAGACAGTAATTCAGAGCAGTAATTCAGGACCAGTGATTTTTTATAAAAGCTGTACAACAGGTCTTTCTCCCTTGACCAGGACCAGCCCATCGTGCAGCCCACACTGAGTTGATAGGGTGAGCTTTCCATCGGCCCCTCACTTGACAGTGTATGGAAGGCTCTTGGCTCTGGGCCTGATGCACTATCCTGATTCCTGCCCCCAGCCTCCTCCACTTAATGCTGTTTTAGTATAGAAGCCACACTGTACATTGCAACATTGTATAGCTGAGCGCTGCACTCACAGCTCCCATTATCGAGCCCCCGCTGTATACAGGGCATTTTACAAACAGGGAAATTTCTGAGTAGTCGCTCCAGCAACCTCGTCCCGCAGGAGCATTCGGGTGGGAGAGCCTTGGGCAAAGTTTCCTGGACCACCTGCCTCCTAATCACCTGGGGTGCTGATGGAAAGGGCAGATTCCTGTTGTCTCTCTGCTCCGGACTATTTCTCTGGGGATGGGGCCAGTGAATCTGTACTTAATCTGCACCCCAGGTGGCTTGTCTGCACATAAAAGTTTGAGAAGCACTGGTTTAGGGTTTTGGGCTTGGAGGATGAGAAACCTTCCTGGGGTTGTCAGGTAATAGGCTCTTATCTGGTTTACCTCTGATGTTACCAGGGGAACTGTAGAGATCGCTTCTCCTTTGGGGACTGTTGGGCCCTTTAAGGGCCAGGCTGGGCCAGTTGGGGTCGGGTCGAGGAATGGCTGGCCCCTGAGAGGCTGTTTCCAGCCCTGGGTGGTTCCCTACCCGCTTCTGGCCCTGGTAGTGTTCAGCCTGCAGGAATTGGCACTCAGTGAAAGAATTTGATTTCCAGTGGAATTTGTGCTGTCACAGGGTTTGACCCGTGGGACTAGTGAAGAGATGGATGGGTTAGGGGAGCAAGTGACTTGGCAGATGGCAGGACAGTGATAGATGTGAGAGCACTTGGGGAAACTGGAAACAGAGTAAGAGGAGGAGTGCCTCGGTCTGGCCGGGCCAAGGTGGGGTCCTGGGGAACAGTGATTCCAGATTTAGTCTAAACAGCTCATTCTAAGACTGATCAGACACATGGGAAATCTTTCCCAAATTGCTTATTGTTTCCCACAGTGAGTCCTTTTGAAGTGGTTGTCTTTGGCAGCCCAGAGTGTTGGGTGCACTGCTTTGTGTTCTCCAAGGTCATGGTCCAGTCATGACTTCTAGCAGTGGCTTCAAAGGCAGATTCCATAGCTCTGGTAAGTTCCTCAAGTTCAGGGTGTGAGAATGAGCGTAAGGAATACTTACGCTACAGAATCTTCCAGTTGCTCCTCAAATCAGTGCAGCATAGCGGGTCTGAATCGAGGCAGCGGGTTCACATCCTGCTCTGCCAGTTACTATGACTTTGGGGAGTCACTTAACTTCTGTGAGCCTCCGTGTCCTCATTTATAAAACGCAGACAGTAATACCACATAGGGTTATTGTTAGGATTGAACAAGATTAATATAAGAAAGCACTTGGTAAAGTGCTCTTTAAATTGGGATGGGCAGTGGAGTGATTGGCAGTGAGACACACCCCTGGATAAACAAACAAAATCTCTTAGCTGTTTCCTTAGTTGCCCAGTTAAAATAAAACATCAGAGTTGACCAGAACACATCTATTTCTGGACTCTAATTTAGCAATAGATTGTAGTGATAAATTATGCTACAGGGATTAGAGGTAGTATCACTGAAAGCGTCTCTGGGACAACTGAAGCCTCCCTGCCCTTTGAAGGAATTAACCAGGGCTTATCTGAGGGAGATACTGATAAAGCAGAAGTTTGACCACAGAAAGTCTGCATGTGGCTTTGTTGGCTAAGTAGTAGGTTAATAGGAGGGATGCGGTGCAGGGGGAGGGGGTTTGATTGTGTGTTAAAAGCTTCTTTTTCATCTATCTCCAAGGAACACATACTCTACTTCACCAAGTCAAGTCACCATTCTTTGCCATGTGCGGATAGTAATAGCAGTAATAATAGCTACAGTGTATTATTTCACATCCCTGTGTCTGTGTGGTGAGATCATTATCCCCATTGCATAGATGATGAAACTGAGGTTTTTCAGAGGCTTGTCAACTGAAATAAAACACACAACATGAGAGCTGTGAGGTCACTTTTATTTGGGGCTTCCTGAGGACTAAAGCCTGGGAGACAGCCTCTCAGATGGCTCTGAGGAACGGCTCCGAAGAGGTAGTGGGGGAGGTCAGCATATATATGACTTGACGAAAGGGGTACATGCAAGCAAGTACACATCTTGGTAGAAGGTTGCTGCTAGTCACGAGGAGCAGATGTCTCCATTAATGATTTTAGTGCTTTTCTAGGTATGAGAAGATGCGAGAAATTGGGTTCATAAAATTTTCTCCTAAAAATGTCTAACTGTCTGAAGGGCTGTTCTGCCAGTTTTCCCAGAGCACAGAGTGCCTCATTCCTGATCTCTGCCCTGAACTCCTTTCAGGGTGTGTCGAAGGTCAGCAACTGCAGTGGCTAGTGACTTCATCCTTTTAGAGCCGCTGGTGAGCGACATTCTTTAATTGGCAGGTTCAGTAACTTGTGCAAGCTCACACATCAGGTAGGGGCAGAACCAAAATCTGACCGTCTGTCTCTGTAGTGTGTGCGTGCAATGCTTCTGTCCTGCCTGGGAGACCTTGGGGAGGAGGGCACATGGGTGAAGGAAGGAGGACTGATGTCAGCGCGGCCTGTGGGGCGGAGTTTGAGGGAACTTACTCTTGGCCACTGAGGGGTTCCTTTGGTGGGGCTCCTGGGTTGACTCTTCACAGTTGGGGGTAGGGGTGCCAGTCTCCATACGTGGGTAATGCCCAGGTCATGACCCCTGGGCTTTGCACAGTGGTTGATTCCTTTCCTAATTTCAGCATTGACCCACAGCAGGGTGTGCTCATAGTCACCCTGGAAGACCACCTAGGAAGTTCATCTGGGGTAAAATGATGCAACAGCCTGCTTTCCTTAGGGGGCCTGAAAACACACACACACACACACACACACACACACAACCGTGTGTGTACCTCTTGGGGTCATTTGCTCTAGATTTTGCCTGTTTCTGTGGGTGCTTTAAGTTCATCTAGAATCTATGGGAATGACTTTTAGTTTTGAATTTGTAGGAATGAGAAGTAACTGATTCTCTGTATTGGTTTAGGGTTTCCTTTCTTCTCTTCTTGTCCAAAGGTGTAGGGTGACAGTGTGTCCCAGATTTTTTTGGACAGACCAAGCTTAAGTATTTTGCTGTGTTGTCCCAATAAAAAAAATCCTAGAAAATAAGTGTAGGCAAATTATAATCAAATCAAGTCAGTAATTTTACAATGAAATGTGCCTTACCTACAGAAATTCTAAAGTTCACAGTATTAGGCTTTGAAAAAATATGATCACTGTTGATAGAGAAGAAGTGATAGTCTTTTTTTGGGTCTTGGAGTGGCAGAAAGAAAATAGTAAGTAGGGAGTAAAGATCAGCTTACTCGGACTTCCCTGGTGGTGCAGTGGTTAAGAATCCGCCTGCCAGTGCAGGGGACACGGGTTCGAGCCCTGGTCCGGGAAGACCCCACATGCCGCGGAGCAACTAAGCCCGTGCGCCACAACTACTGAGCCTGTGCTCTAGAGCCTGAGAGCCAAAACTACCGAGCCCACGTGCCACAACTACTGAAGCCCATGCGCCTAGAGCCCGTGCTCCGCAACAAGAGAAGCCACCGCAATGAGAAGCCCGTGCACCGCAACGAAGAGTAGCCCCTGCTCGCCGCAACTAGAGAAAGCCCGCACGCAGCAATGGAGACCCAACGCAGCCGAAAATAAAAAAAATAAATAAAATGCAGACTCAATTAAAAAAAAAAAAAATCAGCTTACTCTTTGCCGGGGGGTGGGATGGGTGGGTGTTGGCACTGTGTGTGTGTGTGTGTGTAGAAGTTTCTTAAATTCAAAATGAAATTTATAACATGTTTTTTTTTAACAATATATTTTTTTAATTTAATTAGTTAATTTATTTTTGGCTGCGTTGGGTCTTTGTTGCTGCACATGGGCTTTCTCTAGTTGCAGCAAGCAGGGCTACACTTTGTTGCAGTGCGCAGGCTTTTCATTGCGGTGGCTTCTCTTGTTGCAGAGCATGGGCTCTAGGTGTGCGGGCTTCAGTAGTTGTGGCACGCAGTCTCAGTAGTTGTGGCGCACGGGCTTAGTTGCTCAGCGGTATGTGAGATCTTCCTGGACCAGGGCTTGAACCAGTGTCCCCTGCGTTGGTGGGTGGATTCTTAACCACTGCACCACCAAGGAAGTCCTATAACGTTTTGATGAGGGTTAATTAACATGGCATAAATGTGCTAGCTGATTATCTTTCATTATTTTTTTCAGGGAAAGAAATAGAGAGAGGCACAAATCACCCCGGAATAAAGATGGCAGAGGGTCAGAAAAATCTGTCACCATTCAAGCTCCCACCGGAGAGCCCCTGTTGGCAAATGATTCTACTCGGACGGAAGAAGCTCAGGTAAGGATCAAAGGCAGTCTGTAAGTACGCTGGCACTTGATCAAGCCTCTTTTCTGTAAATGTTTTCCTAAGTCTTGTTGTAATAGGTTCTCTGGGGTTTTTATCTTTATTTTTCTAGCATGTTAATTAGTTTATCTATATCCTGTGGTTTCTTGTTGGTCTAAGGACAGCCTGACCTACCATTGGCTAGCTTGAGGATTCTTCTGAAGTGTGATTGGTTGGCCTGCTTTGAATGGTGTTGAAAAGAAGCCAGCAAGGCTGACGACAGAGCAGAGAAGGGAAAGTTGCAGGCTGCAGGCTGAGACTCACTCCAAAGTAGAGCAGTGTAAGAGAGAAGGAAACTCGCTCTCCAGAGACCCTAAGTCACGTTAGGAAGAAGAGCTGAGAGATTAAGACAGCCCAGACGAAGCCTCACTAAACCTGGAGCTGTACACGTAGATGCCTGCTAGGGAAACATAGGTGAGTGAAATAGACCCTGGGTTACACAGAAGAGGCAAAAATATATCAGGCTAGCTTGGGAGTAAATAGCAATCTGTGTGGCATGTCAGTGTCATGGCTGTGGCGTGGAGTGATGGAATCTGGCACCTGGAGAATGCATTTCCTCTGTCAAGGAAACAGCAGGAATGCAGGAATTCAGTGTTCCTGGGTCTTGCAATATTTAAGAAAAGCTGGAAGTTAGGATTTTATGTGAAATCATCCAATTTTAAAATATGGACTATTTATAAATTTTTTTAAAACATTGTGTGCGTTCTTCTCTCTGGGTCCCAACTGTCTCACAGTCTACTTGATTTGAACAAACATCTGAGCTATACTCAGAAACATGTTTGCACAGCCCCTTGAAGTATATGCGTGTCTAGCCTTGGCCCCAAATAAACTGATGTGTGCCCACACAGCTGTAAAGATATAGATAAGCATGTATCTGTGTGTACCTATGGGTACAGACAGATGTGCATTTATAAGCAGATATATGGACTGACATTGGAATTCTTCAGAGCATGCAAGATGCTCTTAGAAGCCAAAGCTGCAGTTGTGGTTGAATGTGGGGTTTGTTCAGTGGTAAGTAAATGTCTTTAGTCCATACTATTGCACAGCCTGCCTTGGCTCTGGGACAGTCATAGGGATGGAGAGCCAGAGGGCCAGAGGAATGGTTGGATGGATGGGGCCAATCCTAAGACCCTTAAGTGCTGCAGGGGTCAGTTTCCTCCTGGATGTGAATTCAGAGGTGCTGGTGGCCCACTGTGAAGGCATTTCGTGTGTCATCTTCTCTACATCTTGTAGCTCACTAGGAAGCTACATTAGGAAGCTGTTGGTGTTTACACCAGGGAAAAACATTGAAATGGGCATTTGGAGGCTGTACTTCTCAGCAGCTATGTGACTTGACTTTGGGCATTCATAACCTTTGTGGGCCTCAGTTTCTTCATTGAAAATCCAGGGGATTGAGATAGAAGATCTAAGATCCTTTCTCTTCTAAGAACCTCAGTCTTGGGAAGATTCCTGGACATCTTCATTTTTTAGGCACAGATGTGCACATATTCTTAAAATGGACAGGGGATTTAGTTAGCAACTCTTTGGCAGGAAAAAGGGTGAGTAGCTAAATCAGCTACGTAACAAAATGACCACAATACTAGTGATCATTATTTCAACACCGGTCATCAACTGAATGTTAGGCCCAATGCAAAACATGGAATCCAATATTTGCCTTCACTAAGAGTGTTACAAAGTAACTTTACTAATCTGTAAACTCACCTTATGTTAAAGCAAGTTGTCCATCTTTGGATGTGTGGCTGTTTATTCTTGTGCTTGTGTTTTTTTCTTTTTCAAAATTGAAGTAAATTCACACAGAGAAATAAACAGATCTTAAGTGTACAGTTTGAAAAGTTGTAATAGCTGAATAAACCCATATAACCCACACTCCTATTGAGATATATTTCTTTCACTCTTGAAAGTTCTCTTATGCTTTCCAAGTCAACCCCTGCCCCCCAAACCCCTCTAAGGCAAACCCTACTTTGATTTCTGTCACTGTAGATTAGTTTTGCCTGTTTTAGAATTTAATATAATTGGAATCATATTCTTTTGTTTTGGACTTTTTTCACTCGGCATAATAACTTTGAGATTCGTCCATGTTTTGCTGTATTTCAGCAACTCATTCTTTTTTATTTTTGCTGAGTAGTGTTCTAGTGTATGAATATACCACAATTTGTTATCCATTCTCATGGTGGATAGACATTTGGGTTGCATCGTTTTTGGCATGAAAATAAAGATGTTAAGAACATTCTGGTTCAAATCTTTTTGTGGACATATGTTTTCATTTATTTGGGGTAAAAATCTGGGAGTAGAATTGCTGGGCCATACGGTTAAGTGTAAATCTACATTTATATGAAACTACCAGACCAGTTTTCAAGAGTGATTGTACCATTTTAAACTTCCACCAGCAGTGAGAGAGTAGTGGTTGCTTCTGGCTGTTATCTTAACTAGTAACTTCCCTCATAGTACTTGATACTTGTAACTTTCCAAGTTGAAGAACTATTGTTCACAGGTCCAGACCTTCCCTGCCGCCACCACTATTTCTTGCCATAACTTATACATTTCATGAATCATAATTTTTTTGATTGTTACTAGATTTGAGGTTATTGTTTGGCTGTGAGATCTCTATCTTGCTGATTCAGCTGTTAACTTAGATTTTTCTAAATTGGTATCTTACGCATTAATTGCACCCAACTTACCACCATGGCTGACTGTTTTTTCCAAGTTAAATCATATACACAAATTTCTGAGGCAAAAACCTCTTTGGACCCAATGTGGCTTTTCATTGTCTTCTTGCTCTGTTGTTGCTTTGGAACGACGTCGTAGTTGCTAGAGAAGTAGCGAAATTGTTTAAAACCCTGGCAACTGGATCATGTTAAATGAAGAGACAATCACTCCAAACTACCTCAGACTTTAAAAAGCAAGAGAAAGTGAGACAGTGAAAGCAAGAAAGTAAAAGGCACACATTTTAGTAATCTCAGTATTTTTATGCTCTTGATGTTTAATTTGCCCTGAGAACATGTGTTTAGGGAGGAATTTTTGAGCTGTCCTGGCCAGAGATACTTGCATCTGCTTAGCTTGTTCAATGAGAAATGTTGTCAGAGTGCTTGATACTTATTGAAAACATCATGGAGTTTTAGATGATGTGTGTACCAACTACAGGTGGCTTTTTTTTTTTTTTTTAAATTATTTATTTATTTATTTATTTATGGTTGGGTCTTCGTTTCTGTGCGAGGGCTTTCTCTAGTTAAGGCAAGCGGGGGCCACTCTTCATCGCGGTGCACGGGCCTCTCACTATCGCGGCCTCTCTTATTGCGGAGCACAGGCTCCAGACGCGCAGGCTCAGTAGTTGTGGCTCACGGGCCCAGTTGCTCCGCGGCATGTGGGATCTTCCCAGACCAGGGCTCGAACCCGTGTCCCCTGCATTGGCAGGCAGACTCTCAACCACTGCGCCACCAGGGCAGCCCCTACAGGTGGCTTTTGATTTGTATGTAGCCATGTACGTTTCCCTCCTGAGCACGATCTTCCCTCCTCAGAGCTCCTGGAGGGCATAGTAATACTCCCCACTCAGGGGTTGGGCTTTAAAGTAAGCCTTTATCGCCCAGCCATGAATCAAGAAGGAAATGCAGAGGGTTCTCTCCTTAGGCGGTAGGTGAGCTCGCACACGTTAGTCTAACAGCAGGATTGTCTATCCCCGAGCCTCTCAGGGATGCCAACACACTGGACGATAATCACTGTTGTAGTCACGAATCACCCAAACACAGAAACAGGTCAAATTATGTTTTCTCTGTTTGAAAAGGTAAATATATAGTACATTTTGAAAAATTTCAATGAAAATTGTTAAAGTTAAAAAATTTCCGCTATTTAAAGAGCTAAGCCTCCATTTCCCAGGAAGCCCACGCATGTGGGTTGGTTGAAGGAGGTGGGCCCTCCCTGTCCCCCGTGCCTCCGCGGGCTTTGTGGCTGTTACACGTGACCTGCCATGTGGTTCTTCACCCTCACTGTCCTCTCCCTGTCAGGATGACAACTGGGGGGAGACCACCACGGCCATCACGGGCACGTCGGAGCACAGCATCTCGCAGGAGGACATCGCCCGCATCAGCAAGGACATGGAGGACAGCGTGGGGCTGGACTGCAGGCGCTACCTGGGCCTCACCGTCGCCACGGTGCTCGGACTCCTGGTCTTCCTCACCCCCATCGCCTTCATCCTGCTGCCCCCCATCCTGTGGCGGGAGGAGCTGGAGCCTTGCGGCACCATCTGCGAGGGACTCTTCATCTCCATGGCATTCAAGCTCCTCATCCTGCTCATTGGGACCTGGGCGCTGTTCTTCCGCAAGCAGAGAGCTGACGTGCCACGGATCTTCGTGTTCCGTGCCCTCTTGTTGGTCCTCATCTTTCTCTTCGTGGTTTCCTATTGGCTTTTTTACGGGGTCCGCATTTTGGACTCTCGGGACCGAAATTACCAGGGCATCGTGCAATACGCCGTCTCCCTCGTGGACGCCCTCCTCTTCATCCACTACCTGGCCGTTGTCCTGCTGGAGCTCAGACAGCTGCAGCCCATGTTCACGCTGCAGGTGGTCCGCTCCACTGATGGCGAGTCCCGCTTCTACAGCTTTGGACACCTCAGGTGAGGGGGATCGTCTAGGGGCGGAAGGACCACTGATGTCTTGCTAGAAGACGGCTAGTCTTCAACAAGTGAGGGGTGACGGCAGGTGCCAAGAGCCAGGACCGGGCTCTGACTCTTTTTTTCAGGTTTTGGGAGGAGGTGTGTGTGTGTGTGTGTGTGTGTGTGTCTGTCTGTGTGTGTGTCTTTGTGTATGGCAGGGTGGAGGTGGGGTTGTTCATGTGCATTGACTTTCCTGATTTCTAGATGGTGTGGCACAGGTACTGGCTCTCTTCCAGCTTGGAGTTTTGTTGGGCCTATTTCCAAAGTTGTTGGCAGCTCTTAAAAATGATGGAGAAAGGAAGCCTTAGTGATGGCTGCTGACCTTGCTCCGGAAATTGGCCTGTGAACGATAGAGTAATCAGCGGTTCCATTTTGTTCATAATGGTACATCTGGTTTACCCCATTGTCCCAGTGGAATTATTAATCATTCCTTTTCTCCCCACTCTCACAAGTGTCCTGGTTTGGGCAATAAATTATATGGTCACCTTAGTGATCCTCCAGTAAAGAATCAAGTACAAATTTGGAAGAGTTGAGTGTTTTAAAAATGTATGCGCATGAGAAGAAGTTAGAAATACATTAAGATGTCATATTTTAAATCTGTGCATAAAATCTAATTATTTTGTGGTTAACTAAAAGAGTGATCATCATTATTTTATTTTGTTTGTATTTACCCCGAGGTAAGCACTTTGTATAGATTGTCTTCACAGAACTCTTTGGTGTGGGTACTATTAATCCCTATATTACAGATGAGGAGATGGGGGTTTAGGGAATTTAAGTAATTTATACAAAAGAACATGACTAGCTTTGTTTAGGATCCACTAGATGCCATGAAGCCAGACCTAAGTTAATGCCCCCATTATGGCATCTCTCACGTGGCGTCATTGGCCTATTTTTCTGTGTTTTCTTCCACAAACTGTGGGCTCCCTGAGGACAGGTGCTGTGTCTGACTCTTCTTTGCATCCTCAGTGCCTGGCCTAGAGCATAGCACATGGTTGGCACTCAGATGGTTACCGGATGAGAGAATGACCTGGGATGTGTGACATTGTCCTCTCCTAGGGCTCTCCTCCCTCCTCTGCATCAACATGTGTGTCGACGTGTGTAACCTGCTTGGCGTATGGTAAGCACTTTGTTGGTTGTAGCTATTACTGCTGTGATACTGCAGAGCAGCCAAGATGGCAAGGGCACCTTAGTGGAGATCAGAACAATGGGCTTTGTCATATTTTTGGCTGGGGCCCCGGGGAGGTGGCCCAACCCCGGTTTGGAGTCCGTGATCCTGCCAAACCATCTCGGTGTTGGCACGAATCTTCTTTCATTCCTCTGGCTCAGATGTACCGCCTGAGGACTGGGGTGGTTTCGCATTCAAGGCCTGTGCCACTTTGACCGATCCTTGGAGGGAATCGGTGTCTGATTCCCAGGCTCTACGCAGAGAAATCAGGTGTATTGAGTCCTTTGCAGATGCCAGAGGGGCTCTGAAGGCAAGTAAGTCTCTGCTGCTTATTCATCTCAGGCAGCTTTCTTTCCCCATATTTTACATCGGAGAATGACCAGCAGACTTGTATTAAACGTCTGCTGCCTACAGAGCCCGGACCTGGGGGGCTCCAGAGACACAGGGTGCCTGCCTCCAAAGCTCTATCCCGGAACTCCTTGGAGGGGGACCAGTGCCACACTGTGCAGTGCACAGTTGCAGACACAGGCCTTGGAATGGGCGACGGGAACACAGGAGGACGGTGGGGGACTTCAGGCAGTGACAGAGATAAAGCCCGGCCACACATCTATCTCAGGACTGGACAGGTTTTGCTAAAGGTCAGGAGGGTGGAGAGAAATCCAGCTCTGGTCACAGAGAGATGAGTGACATTTGGGACTCTGTAAATGTAAGTAGCTAATACCCTGGCCCGTTGTGAGGCCTGCCATGGTTTTGTGTATTGGCTCAGCCCTAGTTGTGTGAATCCCACCTGCGGAGGTGGAAAGGGGAAGGGAGTCTTCCCACTTTAGGTAGTCCAGGCAGTGGGGCTGACTCCCTCCGTGGGCTCCCATGTCCCTCCTCCCTCTAGGACTGCTTGCTCTGCGTGCTGGATCAGGGTGGAGGCGGGGAGGGGACACACAAAACAGCCCCCCAGGGCAGTGTGCCACGGTATGTGCAGAAAATTGTGGGTGGTCCTGGTTCCTCACCACATGGCTGCGCCAGCCAGGGGTAGACCTGGGCAGGAGACGCAGGGCCCACGGTGCCGTGCGGCCCAGGGCTTGCCGCGGACCCCTCGGGGTTGTCCTCACCATGACCAAACAGCTGCCTAGTCCTTACCTGCTATCCCTGAAGCCACTCACCCCAGCTCCCCAGGGAGACGGAAGGCGGCCCGGGGGTGGCCCCGTATCTTCCTTCCGGCCCCTCTGCAGGGCCATTTGTTTTCCTCCTCTCCTGCCTTCATAAGGCCCCTCTTGCCCCTCACATGGAGACCCTGGCTGTGGGGTGGAAAGATGGCCAGGGAAGGAGAGGTGTCTTTACTCCCAGAACCCTCGGGCGGGGCCGACCACCCATGCGACAGCCAGGCTGCGAGATCTGGGGCGGGCTCGGCATCCGTCTCTCCCTGCTGGCCCCCGTGGGCCTGTCACCCGCCGAGCCTTGGGCTAAATCTGGTCTAAACCCATCGGTGGCTGGAAGAGTCACTGGACCAGAAATAGAACTTCTAAGCCCTTTTGTAAAGTGTCGAAACAGGAGGGAAGGGGGAATCAGAATAGACACAAAGCAGGTCCTGGGGATCAGAATAGCAGGTCATCCCCAGACCCGCCCGGAATCAGGCCAGTCTACTCTCCCATTATGTAAGGCCCTCCCCGGAGCAGCGACCTACTGGGCTGGGATGCAGAGCAATGGCGAGTTCTTTTGTTGTTTGGTTTTCAAAGGTGATTTTATAAAGTCAACTGAGCTATTTTTGAGAATAGTCAGAAAAATGTCTATTCTTTAGTGTCTTAAAATATGCTTCTCCTTAGCTCTCATAAAAGGTACTTGCAGGGGCCTTGCTTGTTGGCAGGAACGGGGGTCTGGGCTTATTTGAAAACTTTCAGAAATGTAAAAGGTTCCAGTTGTACAAAGTGAGACCCCAAAGTAGATTAAGATACATCCTAACCTTTGCCCAGTGCCGTAGGGATTACCAGGGCTCTTCGGGATGTCTCCCTTTCCCGTCCTCGCTGCTGTCAGGGGTGGGGGCAGGTGCTGTAGTGGTGTCGCCCCTTTACAATTGAGGGCCCCGAGCCATAGGTTCAGGGACCTGCTTGAGACCGCAAGGAACCAGCGCCTTCCTGTGCCTCACACTCCGTCCCCGTGTTCTCCGCAGCATCCTGGGGTCTTGGCACATTGGGTTCGTAATTCTCCACACATACCTCACCTGTCACTTTTCTTGGCCAAGTTCTCGCAATGAGTTGCTGACTTTTCCAGGATTTCACCAAACACTAGGTTTTGATCTGACTGTATCTGGGGAGAAACCCAGAAGAAAAAAGAGACTTAAAATGACTTTTAATGATCCTTATTAATGATTTCTCAGTTTTGAAATCTTTAAAGGTAAATCCTGTAAATATTGGAGCATAGCAGCCAGTGTAATTGACTGACTGAATCCAAGATGCAGAACAAAGCAACAACAATGGAAACCTTACCAGTTAACACTGACATAGACCTTAACATGTGCCAGGCACCTTCTAAGCTCTTAACATGTAACTCATTGAATCATCACAGCAATCCTGTGAGGTAGGCACTGTTACCCTCATTTTCAGGTGAGGAAACTGAGGCTTGGAGGAGTTATGTAGGTTGTCTATGGCCACACAGTTTGTAATTGTGGGAGCCAGGATCTGAGCCCAGGCTGGTTCCAGAATGATCTTAACCGTTTCACCGTGGTGCCCCTGAACAGATGTGTTCATGTTCACGTCACTGCTTTAAGAACGCATGAGTGGACTTGTAAGCATTTTTTGAGTGCTTACCATGAACCAGGCTGGGTGCTAGATATTTTTGTACACCTTATTCTATCTCATTTAAATCATAGCTTCAGGGCTGGAAAGGAGGGTGCAAAGAGGCTTGTCAGAGATGTCTGGCTCCCGCTCTACAGTCGTTCCTTAGCTCCACTGGTTCTTTTATTCAGTCGCTCAGCAAACAAAGCCTCTGCCTTATAACCACAGTAGTAAGTAGGTTTGAGCCTTTGTCTGGTCAAACTTTTTTTTTCTTTTTTTTTTTTTTTTAATTTATTTTTGGCTGCGTTGGGTCTTCATTGCTGCACGTGGGCTTCTCTAGTTGCGGCGAGCGGGGGCTACTCTTTGTTGTGGTGCAGGGGCTTCCCATTACGGTGGCTTCTCTTGTGGAGCACGGGCTCTAGGCACACAGGCTTCAGTAGTTGTGGTGTGTGGGCTCAGTAGTTGTGGCTCGCGGGCTCTAGAGCGCAGGCTCAGTAATTGTGGCGCACGGGCTGAGTTGCTCTGTGGCATGTGGGATCTTCCTGGACCAGGGCTCGAACCTGTATCCCCTGCATTGGCAGGCGAATTCTTAACCACTGTGCCACCAGGGAAGTCCCCTGGTCAAACATTTTTAACTTTCTGTTTGTCACATGTCCTGAAGAATAGTGGTCCCCAACCTTTTTGGCACCAGCGACCGGTTTCATGGAAGACAATTTTTCCACGGATATGAGTGGGGTTGGGGGGGAGGGGGGCGGGTCAGGCGGTAATGGGAGTGATGGGGAGCGATGGGGAGCGACAGATGAAGCTTTGCTCGCTCGTCCGCTGCCCACCTCCTGCTGTGTGGCCCGGTTCCTAACAGGCCAAGGACCTCTACCGGTCCGTGGCCTGGGGGTTGGGGACCCCTGCCAAAGAAGACCTCTTTTATCTATGGCTGTTAAAACCACCCCAAAACTTAGTAGTTAGGGCAACATTATTATCATTTCTCATAGTTCTGTGGGCTGGGCTCAGCTGGGAGGTTCTTTGGCTGCTCTGGCCAGTGGTCCCTGTGTAATTGCAGTCATGTGGTGAATCCACTGGGATTTTGCTGCTTTCTTGTCCAGGGTATTCTGTGGTTCTCTCCTTCCCCAGAGGGCCTTCCCTCTGGGGGAGTAGTGTCTTCATTAGTGTAGCTAGACAACTTCTCAGGGCTCCTAAGAACACACAAGCAGAAGCTCTCAGGCTTATATATAAGGCTTAGGCCTGGAACTCGCCCAGTACTACTTGCACTGCATCCTCTTCTTAGAGCAAGTCAGAGCCCCAGCCCAGATTTAAGGGGCAAAGACTGCACCAGGTGGGGGATATTGGAAGCGTTGGTTCATTGGGGTTCACTGTGTGGCAGGCTCCGACAACAACCTCGGGCCCTCACTCTCAGAGCCTGCATATTCTTATAGTTCTAAAAAATTTAATTATTGACTTTGAGATCTCCAAGAATCCAGAAGTAACATATTTCGAGTCAGGGAAAGAGCTGCTATAAGGAGGTACATGAACATCAATGGAGGGTGATTGCTGGTAGCCATCAGCAAGGACAGAAACCACAAAAGCAGATTTAACTCTCGTCTCAGTCCTCTGGGAAACTTGTCTATTCACAGTGACCCATTCTGTAAGATATTCATATTGCCAAAGCTCCATTGTACCTAATTCAGCCAGCAGGTTTTTTAACTCAATGCTTCATTCATTGAGACTAAAAGTATCTTACGAATTGGCATTGACCGTGGACCATTTAATCAAAGTTCTGGTTACTGATCACAGAACCACCCATGCTTTAGAAGAAATGATTCTTGGATTGCTTTTCAAACAGTGGAAATTTATGATCGTGTATGATTGTAGCATTGTGTTGAAAAGGAACTAATACAGACTGAATGTGTTCCTTGAAAGATTCATAGCTAGAAATGAGGAAACAAGGAACATGTTATTGGATGATGGAGAAAAGGTGATCTTTGTAATAAAATGGCAAAGAACTTGGCGGGTTTATGTTCATGTTTTAGTGTTTTCGTGGGAGGTAGAACTTAGAAGCAATGAGATTGGATATTTAGCTGAGGAGATTTCTAAGCAAGGCATTGAAGGTACAGCTTGGATCCTCCTTATTGCTTATAGTAAAATGGGAGGAAAGAGATGAACTGAAGAAGGAATTGTTAAGCAAACGGTAACCAGAACTTGAAGATTTGGAAAATTCTCGGCCTATCCATATTGCAAAAAAATGATGACGCATATACTAAAGAGAACACCAAGGGGGTGGCTGACAGCCATGTGATAAGGAGATTAGTATATGGGTGTGAATCAGGGATGGACTCAGCCATCTCCGCAGAAGCCAGGAATAAAGATGGGATTATACCAGTAGAAACACTGTCAGCTGGGACTAAAGGAAACAGAAAGTGGGGTGGAGTGAGGGAATGCTATGAACATGCATTATCCTTCAAGAAAAGAGAAGAATGACTCCTAAGGTGATTCGGATTCATCACTCCTACCACAGGGCCAGGGGCAAGGCTGCTTCCCCATTGGTTTCAGAGGATGGTCCCCTGCCTGGATTTCAGTGGGCCAGGCGCCCAGTGCAGACAGCTCCATCGGCAGGGCCACCCCACAGAGCCTTAGGAGGGTGATGTTGCCACCCCAGTGAGCCCCAGGGGCAAAGTGTTGAATCAAAGAGGATTATTCTCAAGCGTTAAGATCTATGTAGGGACTTCCCTGGTGGCGCAGTGATTAAGAATCCACTTGCCGACGCAGGGGACACGGGTTTGATCCCTGGCCCAGGAGGATCCCACATGCTGTGGAGTGACTAAGCCCGTGTACCACAACTACTGAGCCTGTGCACCACAACTACTGAAGCCCGAATACCTAGAGCCCGTGCTCCGCAACAAGAGAACCCACCGCTATGAGAAGCCTGTGCGCCACACTGAAGAGTAGCCCCCGCTTGCTGCAACTAGAGAAAAGCCCTCACGCAGCAGCGAAGACCCAACGCAGCCAAAAAAAAAAACTGATGGAATTTGCCTTGCTAGGTTTTGGACTTGTTTCGGACCCATTACTCCCTCCTTCTTTCCAGTCTCCCCCTTTTGGAATGGGAATGTCTATCCTGTGCCTGATCCACCATGAAATTTTGTAAGCACATAACTTGTGTGGTTTCACAGGTTCACTGTGAAGCTGGAGAGGAATTTTGCCTCAAGTCTCACCATATCTGATTTAGATGATATTTAGATGAGACTTTGGACTTCAGGCTGAGAGTTGATGCTGGAATGAGTTAAGAGACTGGGGGCTGTGGAGATGGAATGAATGTGTTTTGCAGGAAGGACATGAATTTTGGGGGAACCAGAGGTGGAATGTTACCCCCAAATTCATTGGTTGAAGCTCTAAACCCCCGGTGTGGCTATGTTTGGATATAGGACCTCTAAAGAAGTAATTAAGGTTAAGGGAGTTCATAGATCTTCTAAAATTAGTGGCCTTAGAAGGAGAGACACCAGAGAGCTTGCCTGCACGCTCTCTCCCCTGGTGCACGCAGACTGGGGAAATACCATGTGAGGGCACAGTGAGAAGGCAGCCATCTGCAAGCCAGGGAGAGACTCCTCAGCAGAAACTGAATTGGCCAGACCTTGAGCTTGGACTTCTAGGCTCCAGAACTGTAGGAAAAGACGCTTCTGTTGTTTAAACCACTCGGTCTCTGGTATTTTGTTATGGCAGCCCGAGCTAAGACAGGAACGTTAGGCACCCTTGTGACCTTTGACCCTAAAGCCCCAGGAAACCACGGATCAATGAGCAGAGCTTAACCCCATGAAACAGAGCTCCTATTGTCCTCTCTTCCAGCTCACGCCTGCATCTTCCCAGCTTGAGTGGGGGCCTTGTTTCTCTCGATGGCACTTTGGTTTTCTAGTTAGAAGTGAGAAAAGGAGAGTCTCCTGGGGAGGTTAAGGTTACTCCAGTAATGCCAGGATATATCCAGCTCCACTGGAAATCTTGCGTCTGTGATTCTGGGTCAAATGATATCAAAGCTGGTGATTACCCCACTGATGAGGCTTGGCCGTCACGCTGGGCTGTGGGCCCCTCCCTCCCACGTTCAGCACCAGCACCAACTGTCGGGGACCTGGCTCCATCGCCTGTGAAGTGAGGGCGTGTTTTAAAATGACCGCCAAAGGTCTTGGTTCATGTTTTTTATGATCATGGTTTCCCATGCAGTCTCAGTTTTGGGAATGTGCCTTCTTGCGTAGCTGCTTTTCAGTAAAGATATTAGCAGTCCCCACCCCCACTCCCTAAGGAAACAAAGGATGAAAACGAGTAAGAGCTAAAGAGTAGCGTGTGCAGATTTTTGCTCACGCTCTCCTCTGCTGTGGGAGAATTTCGAAGGCGGGCTCAGAGCTGCCGTTTGTGGTTTGGCCCCGTGGTGCCTGTTAAAAGTGGCTTTAATGAGAGTGGAAGGTGCCGGACACTGCGGGCCTGTGTTTGCTCAGCTGCCTACTGGCAGCAGTTACAGCTGGGAAGGCTGCCCTCACACGGCGTCTGCCCACAGATCCTCGCTCTGAGGCGGAGAGTAAGGGGACGGAGCCCTGGGCGTGAACCTGGTTTCCATGGTCCCATCCCCACCCCCAGCCCCTGGCGGCGGGTGGTGGATCCGCACTGGAGTGGTGTGTGGTCCGTTTTCCCAGGGACTCGCCCCTCGGCCTGCCTGGCTTTCTGCACGCTCCGCCACAGATTGATGGGTGTGATTTGGTTCAGTGTGTGTGGTACGCTAACACTCAAGAGGGCAAGTGAACAGGGTCCCCTTTCCCTGTCCTGCTCCGTATTGGCCTCGCTTGGTCTCTGTGAGCAGAGATCCATTGGCTAGACTGGTTGCCCTTGGCCTCCAGATCTTTCTATTTGGGTGCCTGCGGTTCTTCCCAGGGCCGGAGGTACCCGTGTCAGGAGGATGTGAGGCTGGATAAGAGCAGGCCAGCGAGCATCTTGGGTGGGTCTGGAGCTGGTCTTGGTCCCGATCTAAATCTGCTTTTCAAGGCACCCAGAACAGGTGGTCGTCTTTGATGTTTATCTGGTGTGATTTAGCTCAGTGATTTAAAGCTTGGAAGGCTGTTTTCCCATGGCAGGTGCAGCCCAGGTTGGATCCTGTGGGAGGGGCCTGTGCCCTGGCCTGGAAGTGGGCTGCGAGCTCTCTGGGCAGATGTGGCCGTAGCCAAGCCTGCCACTTGAGGGGAAGCACATCTCGTAGGTCCCCCCAGTGCAAGGGGTCTGCCAGCATCTTTCTGTTACGGGACAGCCAGCTCTGACTGGATCATCCCCTAGGTGGGGGCTTTCTCATCAGTGCTGTCAGCACACTCAGAACCGCCCAGTGGTCTCTCCGTGTTGCAGCCTAGAGGAATGACACACGTCTCGTTGTTTAGTTGCCGCGACCAGGAGGACCAGGGCATTGCATGTAGCTGTTGGCCACTTCTGTGCTCACAGACTGTCTCCTCCCAGTGTGACTTTGCTTGTTTTATTAGAGAGGGTGTTTCCCAGGTTACACTTTCTTAGCAGGAGCTTAAAGCGGGACAGTAAAGGGCTGGGAGAAGTGCCCTGTGTGCCCCGCTAGACAGCACATTTCACCTCCTTCCCCCGTAGGACTATGCGGCTTCTGATCTCAGTTTGCTATCTTTCAATGGGGATCCCCTGCAGCGCTTGTCTGCAGCTGGTGTTCAAAGCCGCGTCCAGGGACACCTGCCAGTTTTCGAATCTCGATTCAGAGAACTTGGTTGCTGAAGCTGAGGAGCCGGCCCGCCTGGGTCCCTGGAGGATCCTTGTGGCCTGGAGAAGGGCCTCCATGGGCCTCCCCAGCAGGACAGGGACGCTGGCCACTGTCCCTTCTCAGGATGGGCCTCGTATCTCAAGATCTCAGGCAGCCACGTGTGTCCCCCCCGCTGTGTCATGAGAAGTTCCCAGAACGTCCTGCCTTTCTCCCAGATCTTCCTGCATCCTAACTCAGACCTGTCAGTAAACAGGAACCGATTCGAGTTTTTGCCGCTCCCTGTTCTCAAGTTCCCAGGTGATCACTGCCTGTTGTCTGTGTGGGACTTGTGTAAGCTACTGCCCCCAATGCAGCTGTAAGACAAACATTTTAATTGAAGGACAGGAGGGCCAGGAGGTGTCAACACTCGTGTGTCCGGTTCCCAGCAGAGGACGTGGCAGCAACGTTCAGGGGCTAATTATATGTGCGTCTCCGGGACTCACACGAATGTTACTGCAAATGCTCCTGACTCTCGGTCACAAAGTCAGTTTATCTCCAAGTCCAGGGAGCATGAAGCCCACACATTCAGGAAGATGTAACCCTTGTTGACTGTCCCGGGGAGAAGTAGCAGTCAGGTGAAACCGAGGGCATCAAGCTGTCTCCCAGGGTGGGAATTTTCCCAAGAAGCTGAGTCAACTTTCATTTTGGAGCCTGCATTTTAGAGTTGTCTCAAAGACCTGGGTTCCAGCCTAAAGTTCACCTACCGGGTAGGCATGCCTTAAAGAGCCGTGGTACCCAGGCCCCTTTACGGCCTTTGTCCTCTGGGTCTTCTCAGCTGGCTCACCCTCTCTGCTACCCCCCCCCACGCCCCCACCGACCTTTCCCTCCCTCGTCCTCTCTCCTCACCCTCTCCCCTTTGCCATTCATGCAGCGCCTCGGCCACCTAACCTTAGCTCAGCCTTGCCCTCTACCTGCCTCCATCCTGCTTTCCCTAAATGCAAGTGTATTCTCTTCCTACAGCTGCTGGCAAAGGACCACAAACTGAGTGACTTGAACCAATTTTCTCTCTGAGTTTTGAAGGTTAGAAGTCCGAAATGTCGGTGTTGGTAGGGCCATGTTCCCTCTGCACCAGGGAAGAGCCCTCCCTTGCTCCTCCTCGCTTCTGGCCACTGCCTGCAATCCTTGGTGCTCCTTGGCTTGTAGCTGCATCCCTCCCATCTCAGCTCCGTCATCACACGGCCTTCTCTGTGTGTCCTATTTTCTTCTTATATAGACACCAGTATGACCTCATCTTATTAACTAATTGTAATTACATCTGCAAAGACCAATAAGGTCACATTCTGAGTTTCTGGGTAGATGCGGATTTGGGGGAGATGCTCTTCAACCCACCCCATCAGGTTTCTCAGAGCTGTCCTAGGACTCAGCACTGTGACCCCATTGCTCTTGTTGTAGCCATTTAGGTGGATTGTTGAACACCAGCCTGTTTCTGCCTGCGTTGCTTCCTCTGCCTGGAATTGGCTTTATAGGCTGTCGTCCATGTGATGTGACCATTATTCATCTTTTGAGACTCAGCTTTGCCTCCTCTGTGGATCTTCACCTGAAACTCCCCACCCCCACTCACATGTTCTGTCTTGGCCCCCAAGTCACTCAACTGTACTTACCTGTTTGGGTGGTTGTCACTGACGGGAGTGTGAGCCCCTTGAGGTGTCGTTCACATCCATCCCAGCACTTGGGACGTAGCAGGACTTAGCAGGTGCTCATAATTCCTACTTGCCTTTGGATGGAGTGGTCAAGGCTGGTCATTAGAATCTTTCTGAATGTCAGCATCCTTAGTTGATTGGCAGGATAATGAACACTAACCCTGAAGGGGGGGGCCTTTGCAGATTTCACTCTATGACCAGCACACTGTCTCTCCAGAGCTTTCCTGTCAGCACATACCCAGGCAGTCAGAATAAAGGCAGCTAGCTAGTGTTTATGTGGGGGCTTTGGCATGTAGGAAATGCTTGCCCATTTTTCACACAGTGGGAAAGCTGTTTTTGTTGACAGAGCTCAAGGGAGCAATTAACATTTGAAAAGAAGTGGCTAAAACCTGAACAAGGCTTCCCCACCTGGCCCTATCTCACCTTTTCTCCCTGCTCTGGGAGAACTTAAAGCTGCAGAGTGTGAGGCCTCTGACTGGGTGAGCTCTTATAGCCTTAATATTTCTGATTTTAATAGCATGTGCTAGTTTAATTGCAGAAGCCACAATCAGATCCGAGGAAAGTGAATGAATAGGAAATAGACAACTCTGTATGGGGGGGGGGGCGGGGTGGTGTGCACATGCTTTTTTAGGCCTCAGTGCCCTTATCTGCAAAATGGAAAGGTTAAAAGGGAGGAGGGTTATGTCCACAGTTGTTTTCTTCAAGTATATGATGGGCTTTCACAAGAAGGAGGGGCTTGGGTGCGGAAGGAAGCTGTGGGTGGACCGATGGGTAGAACTTAAAATAAGGTCATTTCAGTACAAAGTGAGAGCACATTTTCTTTTCAAGCAGAGGCTGAATGATTTCTGGGGTGTTTTAAAGAGTTGGTGCTTGGATTGCTTGTTGGGACTGGATGGACTCTGATTTCTTCAATTCTTGAGTCTCTGCTTGGGTGAACGCTAAAACTCTCTTCATTTCAAAAATTTTCTGATTTATATAAGTGGAGGGACTTCCGTGGTGGCGCAGTGGTTAAGAATCCGCCTGCCAATGCAGGGGACTCGGGTTCGAGCCCTGGTCCGGGAAGATCCCACATGCATCGGAGCAGCTAAGCCCGTGTGCCACAACTACTGAGCCCGTGCGCCACAACTACTGAGCCTGTGCTCTAGAGCCCACGAGCCACAACTACTGAGCCTGTGTGCCACAACTACTGAAGCCCGTGCGCCTAGAGCCCGTGCTCTGCAACAAGAGAAGCCACCCAGTGAGAAGCCTGCACACCGCAACGAAGAGTAGCCCCTGCTTGCCGCAACCAGAGAAGAGCCCGTGCGCAGCAACGAAGACCCAACGCAGCCAAAAATAAAATAAATAAATTAAAAAAAAAAAAAAAAAAATATATATATATATATATATATATATATAAGTGGAGATTGGGTCATGCTTTTATGTCCAGGAACTGTGTGAATAGTTTAGCCAACAACCAACCCCATCCCTTGCTACAAAATGCTCAGACTCGTTAGTAATATGATACTATTTTATATTTGTATAATCCTGTAAGTTTATAAATGTTTTCACTGACAGTATTTCATTTGTTCTTCTCAACAACCAAATGCAGTAGTTGGTATTCCCTCTCTATCACCAGCCAAGAGACAGGCCCAGAAAGGGGAAGTAACTTATATGGTTTACAGAATAGCAGGATCAGATCTGGAATCCAGGCCTTCTGACTCCAAGGCAGGGCTTTTTCTACTTTTTGTACCACAGATGCCTCTCGGTAGCTAAAGTTTTGTTTTTTCAGGAGGCTGAGAGTTGGCAGCAAATACTGCATAAACACAGAGAGTAGCATGACTTTATGGTCTAAGTCCCTAAAGAAAGCAATGGTCCTGGCTCATTTCCTGTAGTAGTGCCCTCGTGGTAGCCCTTGGTGGGGAGGGCAGTGCAGGTACACATAGGGGACAGATTGGCCTCCCCAAACACGGATGTGTAAGCTCACGGTGCTACCATTCATAAGCCATTTGCTTTGGGTCAGGCACTTTAAAATATATTATCTCATTTAATCTTTAACAAAAAGCTAAACCAAGCAGGCAGCTTCTCCTTGGGAAATAGGAGAGTGAAGGGTGGACTCCTGAGTCTCCAGTATTTTTCCTGGCCTCAGTGCCAACTGTTGAAGTCTCAGAAAGTCATTGAATTTGGAATTGTCCCCATTGACATTAAGCTTATGAGACAACTACCACGGGTGACTCCAGACCTCAGCCCAAACCTGTATATTTGGGTCTTGCAGTCTGTCACTAGATTTTCTGACCAGCTACCTGCACCAGGCTGGCCCAAGTCACTGCATTAACCTTTTAGTAATACATTTATACAGTCGACTCTTTTGGAGCCCACTTACCGTGTTATAGCGGGGTTTTCTGTGTTGTTATATTCTCATCTTACAGATGAAGAATCTGAGCTTTGGAGAAATGAGTTAACTCGTTCAAGGTCAAAGAATAAATGGAAGAGTCAAGGGTCATGCTCTCTGGGCCCTGAGCCTGCACCATTTACAGTCTACATCCTAAACCCACTGTCAGAGAGAGTGGGGAGGCTGCGGAGGTACAGATACGTAGGGCATTAGTTTGGTTTTGTTTTTCAGAATTTATTTTTCAAAAACATGTCTTTCAGAGTTTTATGAACTAAAATTTGAACTGTGTTCGGAGGTGCTTCTCTGCAAATGTGTTTTAGAAATGTAGCACAAGGGTGAGCCCTCTCCTCCATTGCCATGGCAGTTTTGTATGACAGTTGTCACTGACACTGGAAGATGTTTTGTAGCTGATTAGACATAGCATTTCACATTGCACCCTCTTTATCCTGAAAAGAAAATAGACCCGTAAGGCAACATGGTCAAGGGTGAGTTTCAGATTCAGCCGTGGCTGTTGAATTCCCTCAGACATTTGTGCTGATCCATTGCTGCCCTGTCTCATCCACGAGCTCAAGTTCGGACCAAGTAGAGTTGAGGGGGTTACTTTCCCACTGGGAACAGCATCAACTTCTTCTGGTCCTGATCATGGCTAGTCCGTCATCCATGTTGTCCTTTTCTAGGTGTATCTGGGATTCCTATACTTGTGTTTTTATGTGCAGGTCTCAAGTGAATTTCTGTTACAAGCTATGCATATCCGTGCGCTGTTTTCCACAAATATATGTGGTCTGTGAAAAGGGGTATTTCCCTGGGAGGGTGTATTGGAACACAGTAATTATTGAGCTCAGAGTTCCGTATCTTGGGAAAGCGTGCCTTGCCATGGGTTTTTGGTGTGGGCATGTCCACAATCAGGCTGGACATCAGGCTCTGCCTGCCTGTATATGGGGTTTCTGCGTGAGGATCATTTAGTCAGGTTACTGTCTTTTGTCTATGACTGTGGTAGTCATAAGAGAGGCAGCAAATTTCTCACCAGCTCGGTTTTTCTTGCCTCCCTCCTTCCCCAGAGGCAGTCTGGTCCAGAGACTGGGGCTAGTTGAAGGGTTTGCTTTTGTTCATCTCTGAGGCCCCTCTGCCTCTGAAACTCCATGGTTTTATACATGCTCAGAACTGATCCTATACCTGTGGCAGTTACTAGGGTTTCCTAAATGTGCAGGTTGAGCCAACGAGTACCGTGCCCCGTGGGGAAGCCACCGTAGGTGTCCCTGTGCGTGGGGGACTTTCCTGGGGCTTGTTGGAGAGCGAGCCTCGCCCGTGTGACTCCCCTGACAGGTCAGTGGGGACCGGAGGGTTGGAAAAGGCTTCCTGAAAGAAATCAGCCCTGCTTTGGCCCTGTGAGATGCCATATTTGGAAGATGCCAAGGAGCAGAGTCAGGGGGCTTCTGAACCCCAACCCTGGCTGAGGATAGGGCTGCTCCTGCATCCTGGCATTGTGGGACCGTAACTTAGGCTGATGCTAGAGTGCCCTGCAGGGTGTCCCCTCAGTGGATGCCAAATGATAGAGTAGTCGTAGATTTCTTTTATCCTGAAGTTATCTAACAAACTCAACCAGTCCAGAGCGTGAATCAGGAGCCAGAACAGAAATGAGAAAGCCCTTAGACTTGGGGTTGAAATCGACATCGGACTGCCGTCCTGGAGCGGATATCACTTAGCCCGAGCAGAGCTCCTCACTCCGGTGCGGCAAAGCCCATTTTCTGTATTTATACCAAGGTTGAAGATGTACAAGAACAGAGGATCATTGCCTGAGGCAGCTAGGTTGACAGCAGCTAGGAATGACTTCGGTAGCCAGTAGTGAGGGAGAACGTGGTGAAGAATGAGAAAAAACGGCTGTGAGTACTCAAGGTGACTGCAGCGTGGGCACCAGGAGGAGGCCCTGCCTCCTAAGGGCTCTGACACCTCCCCTCTGATACACACGAGGCACAGCCCAGTACTTAATTGGGGCTGGTGATCACCGTGACTGACCAACAAGACTTACATCGTATATTACATGGTCTGCTCTCTTCAAAAAGGTGAAGAAAGGCAGATTGGATTTCAATCCAAATCTCAACTTTTTTTTTTTTTTTTTTTTTTTTTTAGCTCCCATGTTAGCTTGTCATCCTGTGGAGGCGGGCAGGTCCACAGCTGATTCTGGGGCTTTCTGGTGCCTCTCTGTTGAGACGGGGCTGGAGGAAGAAAACATCACCTGAGCTCTCCCCCTTGTTTGGTTGTCTGAGCAAAGGCTCCTGAGCCTGGGGAGGCTCGTGTCCAGTCCCTGGGCCCTCCCCAGGCCGCCCAGGGCTCTGGCGTAATGCTGATTGTGGACTTGCCCAGTTTGGAGAGCAAGGCCCCTGCCAGAGCTGGGTGTCGACAGACACCCCTTCTCCGGGCAGCACGGTGGTTTTGGGGGTAGAGAGGTTGGGAAACAGGGCCACCAGGCTCCGGTCCAGCCGTTCCCTCTCTGCCTTGCAGGCCCCGGCTGAGGTAGTGTGATGCCCTGGGCCCCCTCCTTGTGGGCTGGCTGAACAGAAAAACCAAACCCCACAACCACAAGAGGGTTTGCTTTGAAGATGGGCCCGAGAATAACCTCTGAGTTGCCTTTTTAAGTTTTAAATCTTGATCAGGGAAATACTTCTCTGCTGGAATCCAGGCCCCTTGAGATGTGTCCATGTCAGCACAGGAGCCTGGGATGAAGTAGCCTGCAGGCGGCAAGTCTGTGCACATGAACAGACCTGCTGCTGTGTAAAGGGTCTCCTCATCTGCAAAAAGCCCAGAGACTTCGGAAAAGCAGTGCCTGGGCAGGCGGGTAGAGGTGCATAGGAGGGAGTGTTCGTGTGTGACCGGTGAGCAGGCAGAGGCCGCCGTCAGCCTCAGGATGGAGCAGGAGGTAGAGAAGCGGCACGTGCCCCGCCCGTGGGAGAATGTCACAGACAGAGCGACAGAGAAGAGGCCGGCCATGCTGAGCCGGGGATCCACTGGGCAGGGGCGTCTGTGGAAGCCAAGGGGACTTCTGCACAAAGGTCTGTGACACACAAACCTCAACTCAAGGGCCACTTCACTTCCTCGGGAAGTTGCTCTTATGCCTACCCAAGTCCCAGGTGGTTAGAAGCCCTCCTCTGTGCTTCCTCAGCCCCTGTGTATTCCAGTTGGTGGTCACAGAGCTTCTGTTCCACATACGCCGCCGGCAAGGAGAAGCTCCTCCCACCTTATCTTTGCACTCCCAGAGCTTGGCTGACATAGGTTCTTAAATATGAGAGTGGTGAGTGGGCGACTGGAAAACTAAATGACTAGGGCTTTTGAATGTGGATTTGCTCTTAGGAATCTTATACTTCTATAATTGGAAGTTGGTCTTCCCAGATTTCCCCAGCCCCGCATGAGTGTGCATATCTAGGTTGATACTAAGCCCCAACTGAATGCAGATCACGGATCGAGGCGTTGTGGGGATATGAGTAAGAAAGCATTGCCATGACTCTGCTCTCAAGGAGATTAGCTGATTGACTTCTAGATTGTTTTTCGACTCCATGTTAAATGCTGGGGGCACAGCCCCAAGGGGAGCTGAGTGGGTTGGCAGAGTGTCAAGCTGATAGGTTAGGGGCTGTCTTGTCTTGGTGTGAGGAACCCTGAGCCACTCAGAGAGCTGTAGAAGGCAGTGTGGTCATCCAGGAATTGAAGGCAGCCCTATCCTGGTGCCCAGGCTATTGTAAATAATCCTTACAAGCTCACCTACTTAGCAGGGAAACAGGAAGAAAAATATAAAGGGCAAGATACAAATAACCGTGTGGCGTTTAGCACACTGGTGGTTAGTGAACATCTAAGAGACCTGGAGAGGTCAGTGCATATGTACACTGTCCTACAGCGGCCACACATCTGGGAGAAGGCGCAGATTGGAGTTGCAGCTCTGCTGTTTGGTAGATGTATCCTGTTTGCAGGTCATAGATTTTTGAGCCTTGGCTTTGTTCCCTTGAATGATTGTGAGGGTCAAATGAGATGAGGTATGTAAAATGCCTGGCGGTATTATTACAGGTCACTCTTTGAAGTGGTGAGCGCCCTGTATCTGTGTCCAAGAACATGTTCTTTTGCGACCGATGCTGAGTATGGGTGCCCCCTCCACCCACCCTGCTACCTCTTCTCTGCTCCTCTGCTGCTCTCAGAGGGGCCAGGCTGGTGACAGGTTAGAGATCGCAGGACACTGGCAAGTGGAGTCCTCTTCACACCCCCCTGCGGAGGACTGGGGACTGCAGCCCATGGAGCAGGAGGCCTTGTAGACCAAGGAAGAGTGACGTCTCAGCTGAGGCCTCAGGGGGCTCAGGGAAAAGGGTCTTGTTTCCTCTGAAAGAGGGAGCTCTCGCTGGCCTGGGATGGATGGGGCGAAGAGTAGGAATCAGGATTAACCAGTGTTTGCAGCCAGTATTTTTCCAGTGCACTCTGCCCTGTGTGGGTGTTGCTTTGACCTACAGAAAACTGAAAACCCTACATTCCTTCCGTCAGGGGCAATGAGGTGTAGGTCGAAACACTGCCCTAGGACCTGACAAACTTGAATCTACACTTTGTTGTTTCACTCAGTAGCTCTGCAGCCATCTGTAAGTCCTTGACCTTTTTGGGGGTCCTCAGTTTGCTCTCCTGTAAACTGAGAAAACGAGGAACGTTCTGTGTAGCCTAAGCAAATCTAAATGAGAAGGTGTAACATTCCTTTCTCGCCTATTGGCTAGATGGGATGCGGCTAATGATGTAGCCTGGGAGAAGGCACAGAAGCCACTGAACGATGGGACTTAAGTTTCATCTTTAAATTCTTGTCCTGGAGACAAAAGATGTGGTGAAACCCAGGAGCCTTCTATGTGCGGTTATCCTTGGTGATCTGTTATTTTACCTGACTCCCAAAAGAGGATTTTTTTTTCACATAGGACCTGCTTGGAAAAACTGCATTAATTTTGCCTTCTTTTCTCAGTATCCAGCGAGCAGCGTTGGTGGTTCTGGAAAATTACTATAAAGATTTCACCATCTATAACCCCAACCTCCTAACAGCCTCCAAATTCCGAGCAGCCAAGCACATGGCCGGGCTGAAAGTCTACAACGTAGATGGTACGTGCCTTGAAGTGGTGTCTCTGGTGGGTGCAGGGAGCAGTTGATCAACCCAGTACTTAGACTAAACTGTATGTTCCATTTGGTTCTACCCCTCTCAGGGTCTGCCTTTATGGTACGTTCTCATTTCAGAACAATTTTTCCTTTTTTTCTTTTTCTTTTGTCTTTTCTTCCTTTCTTTCCTTTCCTTTTTTTTTTTTTTTTTCCTGACAAAGATATGTTTAGAGAAATGTTGATTGATAGTCTGCATATGTGGGAGATTCATTCATTTGAGGATTTTATGAAAACTACATGAAACAGTAGTGATGTGGGTTTCCTGC
This sequence comes from Balaenoptera physalus, assembly GCF_965194825.1. Classification (NCBI taxonomy): domain Eukaryota; kingdom Metazoa; phylum Chordata; class Mammalia; order Artiodactyla; family Balaenopteridae; genus Balaenoptera; species Balaenoptera physalus. Next base: position 94,530,300 of record NC_138882.1, on the reverse strand, counting down.
CTCCTGTGGTGAACATCTTACATTGAAAGCTCATAGGAAAAGAAGGCTGCTTTTCAAAATTTGGATAAATTACCAAAGATTCAGCTACCTCAATCCATGAAGACTATAATTCAGGCCTCTGGCGAGATTCTTACAGGCATTTGTCAGTCCTGGCTGAGAACTAGAGTTGAGTGAGTGGCTGGAGGCCAGAGGCCAGGCTGGAGACATCACAGCTGTGTTTCAGGCTATCAGATGGTTAAGTGCAAGAAACAGGACACGGTGTCATTTCTTGCCAGGTACCCTGGGTCAGGGCAAGAGCTTTGCAAAGCCTAGAAGAGGATCATGTTGTTAACAAGTCGAGTGATTTATAGGCAGTGTCAGTTTTAGTGACAATATCCTCCCCCTTTTTTTGTTTTTGGCTCTCTGAGATGTGCACTTGCTTGTGAATCCTAAAGGATTGGTAAATTTCACAAACCTAGTGCAGAATCCCACTAGCAAGCCAGGCCATTAAGTAGATGCTGCATAAGAAAGCACACGATCTGCCTCGTCCTTCTGAAAAGTTAAGACAGTCCGTGGTCAGGGGAACGAGACCAGGAGTTCTAGGTGTGTATTAATAAACATGACATTTTGCAAGACCCCAAACATGGGTATTTTCTGTAAAAGTTGTGGCTACCATGACACTCCAGCACGTGTGTGGTCAATGTCTCCGTGGCCATTGACTCTCCTTTTCCTCTGTCCTGTTCCCCCCATCCCTGTCATTCTCTCCCATTGTCTTGTCGCTGAAATGCATGTTCCAGCTGCCCTTATGGCCAAAATGGAACTTTATGTAACAGATGGTAAGTAACATCTTCAGCACAGTCTGTGCTATTTTTGGCCAGCATTTTAATCGTCAAGCATTCTTCATCTCCTTCGGAGTTCTTTTTCCATTTCCACTCATCAAGTTGGGGTTTTGGGAGATTTCCTTCTTCTTGTGAGCATTTTGAACGCAGAGCAGGGGTCCAGTTCACCCTTCGGGGAAGTTACTTTTGGGATTTGTGTATGTGCTTCACAGGGGATGGGCGGACGGTGCTGACAGACTGTGGACTAGATTTCTGCTCTGTTTCGCAGCCCCAAGGCATTAAAACTGTCCTTCCTCCATCATCCTTTTCCCCAAAGGCCCCAGTAATAACGCCACTGGTCAGTCCCGGGCAATGATCGCCGCAGCTGCTCGGCGCAGGGACTCGAGCCACAACGAGCTGTATTATGAGGAGGCGGAACATGAACGGCGGGTGAAGAAGCGGAGAGCAAGGTACACTGCCCACCCCCCAAAACTAGCATGCCTGTAACACTTTTCTTTTGAATGGCATACTAATTCTCTTTTTTTTTTAATTTATTTTATTGAAGTGTAGTTGATTTACAGTGTTGTGCTCATGTCTACTGTACAGCAAAGTGACTCAGTTACACATATACATACATTCTTTTTCGTATTCTTTTCCATTATGGTTTATCACAGGATATTGAATACAGTTCCCTGTGCTATACAGTAAGACCTTGTTGTTTATCCATCCTATGTATAACAGCTTGCATCTGCTAATCCCTAACTCCCAGTCCTTCCCTCCCCCAGCCCCCTCCCCCTTGGCAACCCACAGTCTGTTCTCTGTAAGACTTTTTTTTTTTTTAACCAAAATGAAATTTCAGTTTATAAACATGACCTGCTTGGGCCTTTGGAGGGAATCTTGCTCCAGTGTTTCTCAAACTTTAGCATTCAAAAGCATCACCAGGAGGACTTGTTAAAACACAGATCTCAGGTTCCGGGGCCCTACCCGCAACGGATACTTCACTTTTTTCAGTAGGTCTAGAGTGGGGCCCACCCAAGAATTTGCATTTCTTTAAAATTCCCAACTGATGAGGAAGCTGCTGGCCCTCAGCCGGCACTTTGAGTGGCCCGCCCTATATCCCCAGGCTCTTGCTGATTTTCAAGATCTGATCACGTTAGCCGAAGTGGACAAAGATGGTTTTCATCCTGTGTGCTGGGCCCCTTCCTTCTTTTCTCCCAGGGGCTGCTGGTATGGGCGGCTGGATCCGCGGATACAGCTCTGGCTCTCTGTAAGGCTGCTTCTTGCACCACCAGCCACCTCTCAGTGCAAGCAGAGCCTTTTGTAGCCAGAGTTTGAGGGGCCTTAAAACTCTTTTCATCTAAGCCTTCATTGTAAAGATGAAAGGGACTGAAGTGAGTCTCCCAAGTAAATTAGTGGCAGAATTGAGAACAGAAGTCATCTCCGACTCCCAGCCTCCTTCCTCCTCACCCTGGAGCCCCCATCCCACGTATTATTTTTGCCTTTGCCTTCCTTTCCCCTCCCCTCCTCTCCCAACCATCTGGAGTGACAGCTAAGGACTGGAGCCTTGGCTGAGCTGGTGGCAGACTGGGAGGAGTCATCCCACGTTCAGTGTGACTCTGTTCTCAAGCCCTGCACCACGGTCCTGATTGCTGTGTTGCATCGCCTGCAGGCTGGTGGTTGCAGTGGAGGAGGCCTTCATCCACATCCAGCGTCTCCAGGCTGAGGAGCAGCAGAAAGCCCCAGGGGAGGTGATGGACCCCAGGGAGGCCGCCCAGGCCATCTTCCCCTCCATGGCCCGGGCTCTGCAGAAGTACCTGCGCACCACCCGGCAGCAGCACTACCACAGCATGGAGAGCATCCTGCAGCACCTGGCCTTCTGCATCACCAACAGCATGACCCCAAAGGTGCGACTTGTCACCGAGCTTGGAAAGTCCCACTTTAGGGTATTACCAGGAATGATAAAATCAAAGGCTTCTCTAAAGCACCAACTAATAAGAATTAATGATTCTCACTTATTTTATGTTGTTTCGGTACAGTCGTTTTTAAAATGTGCCTTTGAAGGCCTCTAGATTCAAGCAGAGGAAAGGCTTTCACTTAGAGACAGTCCAGGTAGTAGTTCAGGTTACTCTGTGGATTCTGGGGCCAAGTTGACTCACTCTAACCTGGCACCTCCACCAACTAGTGGGAAACCTTGGGCCAAGAGCCTAATGGCTCTGTGCCTCAGTTTGCTAGTCTGTAAACTGGGGATAATACTAATATCTACCTCATTGGGTTGTCATGAGAACTAAGAGAGTCCATTCCTGTGAAGTGCTTAAAACAGCGTCTGTCATAATATAAGGACCAGATAAATAGCCATTATTATCAACAATAGAAAACGTGCCATCACTTTGGTGTTTTGGCGCTTAGGGGGTTAGTTTTACTGAATGCTCTTTTGGATTATGACGTGAGCACACTTTTGGGGCTGTTACAAGAACCAACCATGCATCTAATAGAGGGCTGTGGCCAAGGAGGCAAAGTAGAGGAAGGGTTCAGCAAAGGACCTCTCTTCAAACAGAAGTGGAGTCAAATCCTGGCTCCACCACCTAATTGGTTTGTGACTTTGCCTAAGTTACTCTTCACTTGTTTCCTCTTTTATAAAATGGGGATAATAATAGTATCTACCGGATAGGATTGTTGTATGAGAATTATATTAAATATGGCAGCATGACATGTAAATCGTGTGGTAGAAAGTAAATGAGCTTGCATATAGTACACACATAACACTTGGTAGTGATGTTATTAGTATAAGGACCTGTGTTCATACATTGCCTTGTAATATACAACTGTTGGTTGCATTGTCACTAACCAGTAACGATCCTTAGAAAAGCAATATGGAAATATTCAGTAAGAAGCCATAACGTTTCCCATATTCTTTGACTCACTAATCCCTCTCCTAGAAAAAGTACTCAGCACAGTCAGCTATACTCATGAATATATATGCAGGTGATTTTTGCAAAATTATCTGTATTAACTCCAAACTGGAAATAACTTAAAAATGGAACAGTGGCTTATATATTACGGTATTTCACCTGTTAAAACATGGAAGAATCTTTGTTAGAATATTAAGTTACAAAAAACAGAATGCAAGAAACTTTGAACACTGTGGTTGCAAGTGAGTACAATATGTCTGCATGTGCAAAGTGATAGCTCGTACCACATAGAATGGAAGTGGTGGTTTTCCTTTTTTCAAGGTTTTTTTCTTTTTTTTTTTAAGTTTCCTGGTTGCTTTCTTTTTCATTTAAAAAAAGTATACTGGGCTTCCCTGGTGGCGCAGTGGTTGAGAATCTGCCTGCCAATGCAGGGGACACGGGTTCGAGCCCTGGTCTGGGAAGATCCCACATGCCGCGGAGCAACTGGGCCCGTGAGCCACAACTACTGAGCCTGCGCGTCTGGAGCCTGTGCTCCGCAACGGGAGAGGCCGCGATAGTGAGAGGCCCGCGCACCGTGGTGGGGAGTGGCCCCCGCTCGCCGCAACTGGGGAGGGCTCTTGCGCAGAAACGAGGACCCAACACAGCCAAAAATAGATAAATAAATTAGTGAATAAATTTATTTTTTAAAAAAAGTATACTTTTCTGGATTAAAACTAATAATCTTTGTATAAAAATCCAAACATTAAAGAAAAGTATAATGTACAAAGCGAAGTTTTCATTCCCCTGCTCCAGACGGTTCTTACTGATATAAAGAGTAGGGGTATATTCTTTCAGGTGTTTGTGTGTGTGTGTTTTTAAAGCAGAAATGGATAAAAAAAAAAAAAAACAGAAATGGGATCTCATACCATATAGGTAAAGTTTGGAAACTTGCTTTTTTCTCTTAAAGCTGTCTCTTGGCTATCTTTCCATGTCAGTACTTCCCAATCTCCGTCATACAGATCTGACTCATTCCCTGTAATAGCTGCGTCTTATTCCACTGAATACCATGGTTTGTTTAATGGATTGCCTACTGATGCACATTTGGATTAAGATCTTTCATTAGTCTAAACTAGGGGGTGGTGGTTTTTGTTAATCGAGTTTTATTGGGACACAGCTACACCCTTTTGTTTACAGATTGTCTACGGCTGCTTTCTCTCTACTACAGCAGAGTTGAGTAGTTGTGACAGTGTGTGTCTTTGCAACACCAAAAATATTTACATTTAAAGAAAAGTTTGCCAACCACTGGTCTAAACAGTGTTGCAGTGAATATCTCTTTTTTACATATGTCTGTGCATTTATGCAAGTATTTCTGAAGGATAAATTTCTAGTAGAGGAACAGCTGGATCAAAGGTACAGATCCTGCTAATTGTCCTTCTAAGGGGTGTTACACTTTTGCCTTTAGGATATGAGACCGTTTATTTCCCCCTTACCCTTGCCAGCATTGGATGTTGTCATTCTTTTTGATCATTGCCCATCTAAGAGGAAGGAAATATATTTTTATTATTTGAAGTCATATTTCTTTAACTATTAATGTGATAGAACATCTTTTCATATCTTAATTTTCTATTTTATAAATTGTCTTATTAATTTCATTTCTCTAACTGTTGAGCTGTTTCTTTTCCTTATGATTCATAAGAGTTGGTTTTTTTTTTTGACCGTGCCACGTGGCTTGCAGGGTCTTAATTCCCCGACCAGGGATTGAACCTGGGCCCCAGCAGTGAAATCGCTGAGTCCTAACCATTGGGCCGCCAGGAAATTCCCACATAGGAGTTATTTTTATATGCGTGTGTGTTGTAGTAGAGGCACAACTCTCCCTTCTGCCTTAGAATGTATGCTTATAGATGAGAACTAATGTACCTGGCAGCAGCAGTGAGGTGTGGATGGAAGAGGATACCACTTAGAAACCATCTGTGACCTGTGTTTAGGACCAGAATGTTTTATCCTAATATTTTCTACCTGGATCCCTGGTTCGTTTTTTCTTCTTCTTTCTCAAAGCTAAATGGATGTATTTATTGATGCAATACACATGCTGTTGAGCCCGCCAGCATATGCCAGGCACGTGAAAAATCCAAATTTAAAAAATAGTTCCTGCCTTCCAGGAGAGTATAGTTTAGTGTAGGCCTCAGACAAGCAAGTTGGCAGTAATTGTTCAGAAAGCAAAATGTCACCCGGCAGTCATGCCCATGATTATAGGCACTTAAAGGAGGACATGTTCCCCTGTCGGAGAGGTTCAGTGGTGTGAGAAGATTTAAAGGGCCAGGAGGAGTTTGCTGAAGGCCAACATTCAGCAGGAGGAACAGCACACGTCAAGGGGGACGTCGAGGAACCCACGGAGCTCAGCCCTGCTGGAGCCGAGAGAGAGGGAGGTGGATGTGGGGTCCGGCCATCCCCCGGACTTGCCACATGCACACTCCATCCACCATAAAACAGCCTGGCACCATGAGATGGTTAGAGTCAGCCACTCCGTCCTCACGGCAGCCCTGTGCATTAGCGCTGTTATGCCCTCCATCCACAGAGAGGTTAAACGGCTCACCCAGAGGCACACAGCAGTAAGGGCAGAGCACGCGTTTTTGTGTGTGCAGGTATATCCCTGTGTGTCCCTGTGTTTTTGTGTGTGCAGGTATATCCCTGTGTGTGCAGGTATATCCCTGTGTGTCCCTGTGTTTTTGTGTGTGCAGGTATATCCCTGTGTGTGCAGGTATATCCCTGTGTGTCCCTGTGTTTTTGTGTGTGCAGGTATATCCCTGTGTGTCCCTGTGTTTTTGTGTGTGCAGGTATATCCCTGTGTGTGCAGGTATATCCCTGTGTGTCCCTGTGTTTTTGTGTGTGCAGGTATATCCCTGCTCACATTCCCAGAGTGCTCCTCCGTGCCTGGCACTTGCCCCGAGGAGCTCTCGGGATGGGAGGAGGCCGACCTATGAACAGGTACAAGCCGTGGCATGGGCCGTGGGACCCGGGCCCTTAGAGGCGGCTGATGCCTCAGCCACGGCTTCTGGGCAGATGTGGGTACCAGCCACCCCACCTTCCTCGCCTCTGTGCTTACCACCGTTGGCAGCCTCTGGTTGGAGAGTGAGGAAGTGGGGGAGCCTCCCCTCCCCAGCAAGGACTCCGTTGGGCAGGCCTGATGGAATTGGGTGTGACCTGCGGGGCCGTCCTGGTTTGTTGGGAGGACATGATTTCCCAGGAGTGAGAGCAGGCAGCCCCCAGCAGCACGGCCTGGAGCAGGTGCTCCCTCCCTAACAGCATCTCCGCTTGTCCTTGCAGGCCTTCCTCGAGCGGTACCTCAGCACGGGCCCCACGCTGCAGTACGACCGGGAGCGCTGGCTCGCCATGCAGTGGCGGCTTGTCAGTGATGAGGCCGTGACCAGTGGGCTGCGGGATGGACTCGTTTTTGTCCTCAAATGCTTAGACTTCAGCCTCGTAGTCAATGTGAAGAAAATCCCGTTCATCATGCTCTCAGAAGAGTTCATAGACCCCAAGTCTCACAAATTTGTCCTTCGCTTACAGTCTGAGACGTCGGTTTAAAAGTTCTATATTTGTGGCTTTATTAAAAAAAAAAAAAAAAGAATATATAGAGAGATATATATGTATACCAGAGGGGCATCTTTGTTTTTATTATTCTTCATTGCTGACTGAACTGGCAGGTGAGAGACCAGGGTCCTTTGACCATCTGCACTTTATTTGGAAGGAAGCAGAAGATGTCCGTCCTGGAAGAAAGTGACTGATGACATCTGACTTGGGGATGGGACGTCTCGAGAAGCCGTTCCCTGGCGTTTCTGTGACAGCTGCAAACCAAAGCGGAGCTGGAGGGTCTTGGGAACCTCGCCTTACAACTCGTCCCTGCCTTTCGTCCAGCACCCAGCCCTTCCCTGGCTTCAGGCCATCCCACTCGTGGGCCTCTGAGGACATGTCTTTGTCCTGTTTCAAGGAACCAGACAGGACGTGTCCACACGTGTTTGTATATGTAAACATCCGGCACCACGGGAGCCACGGGCTGTTCACGAAACGCCTGCCTTCATCTTTGTTCTGTGTTGCCTTAGGTTCTGCAGAGAAAGATCACAACGACAAACATGTACTGTCAGTTTACAGCTCTTAATGATTTTATTTTTTTCCCCAAAGAGAGAATCTGCCTGCCCCGGTTTTGACCTGCTTGCCTACCAGCTTGAGCAGGTAGCCCTTTCCTAACCCTGTGATGGCCTACCTGTCCCCACTCCATCCCACCCCCACCCCCCCAAAACACACCACACCCTACCTGGCTGGCAGCCCCGGCCAGGGAGCCCAGCCTTCAGAGCCGCTCAGGACCTGGCTCTTCACGTGTGCCCTCGGGCTCCATGCACAGCCTCAGGTCCGCCCCACGGATTGTTTGTTTACGTAGGGAAGGGTGAAGTACCCCCCAGGTAGGTCCCAGGGAGGGCACGCCAGCTAGGATGTCCCTTTCGGGCTGCGGCAGGAGCCCCTCCCCCCGCAGAGCCTCCTCCCACTGCCCCACACCCACCGGGGGGAGACCCACGCTGTGACTCAGGGACTGGCAAGTTCAGCTCGGAGCCTCCATTTCCCGGGAGATACGTCCTCACAAAGCTCCATAGCAAGCTGCCCTGCCAAGGGACAGCTGCGGCGTCCAGCCCCTGACTTCTGACCACCGTCACTGTGCACTCATCACCTCCGCCCCTTACCACCCGGGCAGGGGCTCCTTTAGGTCCTGGTGCTAAATCACTCGTAGTTGGCAGTGAAGTGAGGAGAGGGAATGGGCAAGCTGCAGCACTTGGGGAAAGGAAAGTAGGGAGCCGAGCTTGTGATCCAGCATGATGCCGGCCTGGTCTGTTTCTTAGATAGTTTCAGTGGGCTTGCCTGGGCCTGGGCCCAGGGGAGCAGCCAGGCCGGGCGAGCGGAGGCGCCAACGGGCAGAGCCCTGCAGTGGCCTTCAGTTCCTCCATCTGCCTTCCTGTATCCACAGCAAACCTTTGCAAGTGTTCACTCTCGCTTTTCCCCAGTGTTTAGGGTAACCAGTCACCTTGCTATAGCCAAGGATGGCACTGTCAGATGCTCTTTGTGTACGTGTTCGCATGTACCCTTTCTGGTTTATGCATTCCACAAGTGGTGCAGTGTTTGTTATTACTGTCTTAAACCAAAATTGGCTTTCAATATTTGTCACACCCCTGTACCTGGACAAGTAAACAGTGTTCTTGAATCCACAGCCTTCAGGTCAACAAGAAGATGTGTTGGAAAAGCAGGAAGGAGGAACCAGTCGGTATGGGGTGGAGCCAAGACGTACTATTTAACTACATGGCTTCCGTTTATGAAAAACATACCATGTAACCATGGTGCTTTTGTTCTTCTTAGTTTTGCCTTTAGGTCCCTTCAAGCCGGACATTCCTTTTGATAATGTCTTTCTCAGGAATATATTTTGGGAGACTGGGTAAGGGATGGTGAATGTATAAGAGACTTTGGCTGCATAAAGGTTATACTGTCCCAGACTAAATGTATCAGAGGCTGCTGCATCAGAAACCCAGCAATAGAAGTGCCGTACATGTATATTCATATGGTTAATAATGACACTATCCATCAACATTCTAAAAAACTGTGCTTACAACCCTGTCTTCAATTACCAGTCCAGAAGAGGTTAAGTTGGATTCATGGCTTTGGTGCCTGCCTTCCCAGCAGGGTGAAGAAAGGTTTAAATTAAAGAATTTCTTTTCTCTCTCTCCCAGTCTTTGCATAGGAGAATGTCAGACTTTGTGAAATTACTGTTTCTGTTTTAAATTGAATATTGATTTTTTTACACTGACTTTGTATTGAGTCCTTTTCGAAAGAACAACGTAATAAAATGCAGGATCTTTGTAACTCTTAATAGCTTGAGTTACTGGTGCAGTGGGAACAATGTAAATGGCATTTTTTTTTTTAATGTAAGTTTTCAGAAAAGCTGTATCATACAATTGGACACAGTCCTTTTCAGTTCTTGCAGTCAATAAGCTCTTCTTTTGAAAAGGGGTAAACTGTGCCCTGGGCTAGTAGAATTAGAAGATAAGTTCACATTAGAGGATACAAGATTTTGTTTGCCTGAAATGTTTATAGATTTTCTATAACTTTCAACCTGTTATTAAAATGTGAACGTTAAACAGTAAGGAGTAGAAAAACAATGAGGAGTGTATGTCTGAGGTCGTTCTCTTCCCTGGTGATGTTTTAACCAGTAGATAGTTTCTGTTCTTAAGTGTGTACTTTTGAAGATAATGACAATTTTTAATCGTCCATGAACTAAACATTGAAGTCTGCATTCTTAGAGCCAGAAGGGATTTTAAGGTTTTGTGATTGATCCATCCTTTGCATTATCAGTTAAGTCAAAACGTGTGATAGTTTTGCGAAAGTTTTTAAAGTAAGCCCTAGAGAAGATGCTTGACCATTTTTTGCCCAGCCATCATCATCTCCCTTCCTCCTTCTCTGTCCTCTGTCTACGCACAGGACAAATTCTGTACAGCCAATGGATAGAGGAAAGTGGCCGTAGTATGTGTGTGTGTGTGTGCTGTGCTGCGGCTCATTGCCAGAGCTAGGACCTCCTTTGCGGTGGGGAGACTGTGGCCGTTCCGGTGTGTGTTGGGTGGGCATGAGGTGCTCCACTGTCTTCACCATAGTTGGTGGTAGTCGGGTACTCTCTTTCTTGTGTCTCCTGGTCGCTTTGGTGTGCATGTATATAGATAAGGCTGTAACCCTGTGGGAAGCCACGAGCCTGTTAGGCTGACAGAAACTGACAACCCTGCCCCTCCTTACTTTCTCCCGGGAGAGTGAGTGTAGCAGCCGCTCGGTGAAATCAGCAAAATCAAGTCCTTGGTTTACTCTCATCTATGTGAACCCTGCTATGGAAGGCTCCCTACACTGGGACGCGTATTTGTTTGTGGATGTGTGTTTCTATATATGTGAGCATTTCTCTGAGTGTAATTACCAGATGGACGGCATGTTTATGTTAGCCATCTGAACAACTGTGTTATCTGTAGCAGATGGGTGTGTATCTCAGCAAATAACTTGTGGATGTGTTTATATAGATGAGTGTGTGAAAGTCCATGTGTTTCTACATATGCCCTGTGTTTGAGAGATACCCTAACAGCACCCATCTTCTGGGAGGTTACTCTAAAGCCAGTTACTTCTCCCTCCTCTCCTTTACTCCTTCCCCTAGGTTACACTGGCTTCTCCCCATGAGTAAATGGCTTTAGCACAGCAGTGGCTTCTGGAGAGCCTGCTGTCCTGTAGGCAAGTCCATTAGACTTTCTTGCCTCAGGACTTTATGACCTGAAAACAGCAAGAAACAAAGAAAGAAAGGTCAAGCTCCATGATAATGACTGCTCCAACTTCACTACCCCGGAAGCCTTACCATAGATTTCTCAATATAACTTAAAAATTGAGCTTCATTTTTAAAAAAAGATTGATTACTAAAAGTAGCACAGAAATGGTGCCATAGTATTCAAATAGTCCAGCAGAGACCCTGCAATTGTAAAGTGATGTAAGTATTTCTGGGTAGTGTTTGTGCTTTGTGAGTCTTGTTTTACAAAAAATAAATCACTACTGTGAATTTACTGCTATGTAACCTTGTGGTCATAATCCATTATAAATAAAATATGAGTTATTCTTAAGCCCATAGCACAGTTTTTGAATGGTACTCAGTGCAGTAGTGAATAAGGTACCTTAGACACTACATTGAAATCTCCATATTGAGCTTTAACCAAGTGGAAGCCCAGAAAATTAGATTTGGGGTCACATTTTTGACAAAATATATTTTGGTCAAAGAAGGAAGAGAAGGGTAATAAGATGTATCTATCAGGTATTGTATGTTAGGCGTTGTCTTAGAATGTGAATTCCTTTAAGGTAGGCGTTATCTGAATTTTACAGGTAAGAAAAGGGATGATCAGAGAGGGAGGAACTTGCTTGAAATCTCATGGCTAATAAATGAAATTTCAAATCTAATGTTTGATTCCAATCCCTCAGTCACTGTACCTTGAAGTGTTACCTAAATAATTTGGTATTTTCTGGATGTGGAGGAGAGACCTGAGGATACTTAACCTTGAATCAAAACCTGGGATTGGGGGTTTGTTGGAGGTGGAATCACATCTGTTCTTTGACCTCGGGTTTGCACCAGAGCTGTGGCTCCAGGGAAAGCTGCTCCGCCGTGCTGGCAGATTTCTCAGGAATTTTGATGGAAAGAACTTGAGAATCCTCCTTCCCTTAGGAAAACCAGCCCTGCTAGCGCTGCACCTGCTGTAGGACTCAGGTGCTGTTTGTTCTGGCAGCCTCCCTTTGCTTCTGCCCCTCTCCCCCTCCACTCCCACCCTGCTGGCTTGGGCAGGTGTGCACCTTGGGGAGGTGTGCAGGGGCTGACCTGGCCTCCTTCTGACCTGAGGAGGCCTCTTCCTGGTGCTCTGTCAACATTATGCCCCAACAGCTTCCACTGGTTGGGGTGGGAGAGGGACAGCCTGCAGCCCAGCCTAGGGAGGTTTGGGACTGGAGCCCCTGGCCTCCATCCTTGACTTCATGTTCTCAGCAAGCACTTTGCATCCCACTGTTTTCCCCACATTTGCCCTCTAGAATTTTAATCACCAGACATAAAACAGGACTCTGGGCACACTTTTTCTCTATTCCAATGTCTTGAGGTTTTGGTTTAGTTGTGCATAAACTACCTTCTCTCCTGCTGTTTGCTTTCAGTAGAGGATAGGAAAGGAAAGATGACACACCTCTCAGCATTGCTGCTTGTTAGGAGTGAGTAAGACACATTTTCAGAGGGTAAATAGGGAATGTATAACTACTGAATAAAATTAGGTTTTAGTACTCTGTGTCCCTTTTACCAGGCCTGTCCCATTTCTACTTAGATAACCCAATTTGTTTTGTTTCACCTGTAACATAAATGTCTTCAGTGGGTTGTTTTAGAGTCTCCCCAACACAACAACAGATTTCTGACACCTAAAGCAGCACGGTGAAATGTTACTCCCAATATGGCGCCAGGAATCTACAATTGATATGTCTCTCAGCTTGAAAACATCAGTGTTTTGTCCTTGTTTTAGTGGGATAAAAACACTCAAGCCTTGGGGACAAATGTGACCAATTCCCAGGCTTTTATCTTGAGTGTCTTTGGCACTTCTTTTGGCACTGAAATAATGCTTGGATAAAAATATTTGAATGTGCAGTGTCTGGTTTTGTATTTGCTTGTATTTATCTGAGCTTTCCCTTGTGGACATGAGCTTTCATTCTGAAGGAGGTCATCCTTTAGGAGTTTTTAAACCCCCAAAAGCCCTCACCTTGGGAAAGCTTCATGTCTGAGGACCAGAGACTCTTGCTCAGGGAATTAGTAATAGGACACGGGCATCTGATCTGCAGGTGTCAAGTCTAGTTCAATTCATGTTGTAGGGAATTTAAACAGTTATACACCATCACCATTCCAGGGGCCAGGTGGAGAGAGGTGGCGGTCGCTTTCCATTTGCCAGCACCCCTCAGTGATAGAAATAATGGAATATTCACTTAGTGTTGATCATCATCCTAAAAAAAAAAATCCACACTTTGCTGATAAGTCCTTATTTTTATAATGGATTCACAGTAGGCTTTAACTAAATAGCAAAGTCCTCTGGGACTCCTAAATTGTGACATGTTTAACAAAATTTGATTTCCAAGCAGTTGTTTATGACAACTATTGCATGGAATGCAGGACACCAGCCAGGATGAGGGCAGTGGTGGATACTGGCTCACTGGGGTGGTGAATTAACTCGTGTTGTGATGACCACTTCCTCAACAAAGATGCTTGGGAGAAGACCAGAGAGGCTGGGACCAGGTCTTACTCAAGGGAAGTTTATTTGACCGTCGCTTTTGTGTTGAAAGAACTTTACATTTCTGGATTTAGAATCCAGTATCAACCCAGCAACTTCAGTGACAAAACCATCTGTCTCTATCTGATGGGGCCATAACTGTTTGTGTAAAGATGTGGCCAGGGGTCTTTTGCATTTTCCCTTATTAGTTAATACTGCACTTTGTAACCAGAAGGGGAAGTTTTGCTGGTTAGCAAAATGCACAATCACTAGATATGTATGACAAAGTCTGAGTGTGACTTCCTGCATAAACTGGGTGGTGGGTTCTATTGAGACATTGCAAACATGTAAATGAATGAATTACACTACCAGCAACCATCTGCCCAAGTACATTTACATATATTCATAAGATGTATGCAGTGAAGCCTCTTTTCATTGTAACATCAGTAACAATGTTAGAGTCTATGAGGGGCATAGTGTACCTGGCATCCACGTTATTTTGTTCTCTTTTGGGTCCCCCATTCCAATTAATTGTAAAACATTTTACATGTTACATTTTTTATACTGTAAAACTCGGAAAATAAACTGAAATCCCGTTACATTTTGTTACTTTTTTTTCATGTGATTACTTCAATCTAAAAAGTTTTACTTTTGATTTTATTTATTTTTTTATTGAGGTATAGTTGATGTACAATGTTGTGTTAGTTTCAGGTGTATAGCAAAGTGATTCAGTTATACATACATATATTTTTTTCAGAATATTTTCCCTTATAGGTTATTACAAAATACTGAGTATAGTGCCCTGTGCTATACAGTAGGTCCTTGTTGGCTATCTATATATTTCATATGTAGTAGTGTGTATATGTTAATCCCAAACTCCTAATTTATCCCTCCCCCCTTCCCCTTTGGTAATCATAAGTGTTTTCTGCTTTTTAAGGAACATTTTCACTCTTGAAATAATTTTGATACCCTCTTAAATATAACCTGTCAAGTTTCTCTGAAAACCAAGATAATTGTAATGATAGATTGAATGGGAAAGTGGAATTGCCATTGTAAGAAAAACTACAGGTTGCAATCATTTTATGGTCAAGAGAATGTTTTAAATGAATAGATTACTGAAAATTAAATTCTTAGGCTCTAAAACTTGGAGGTGAAACAGACCTTTTGAGTAAATCAGCAAGTGAAAAAAGATCTTTGAGTCAAGTAAGGAGGGAGGAAAATGTCAGACCCTGGAACTGTGAGGAGGGTGAATGCTGGATTGTTTTTGCAAATGGCTTGCTAATTCAGTTTAAATTATTCTTATTTTCGATAGGTCTATTTAAAGGGAACTTGATTATTTGACAAAGAAATATTGGAGCTTGCCTTCTGCTACTCTCAGCTATCCTTACTGAATGCTGGTAGCACAGAGTCAGATTCTTACCTGTTGCATGGATAAAGATCAGAGAAAGTAATTGACTTGATGATATTCATTGTATAGATTACTGATAAACTCTGTTTCCCTGGGCCAAGATGGGCACAATTTACACCTGCACAAGCAAAACCTACTAGAGAAAAGATTAAAAGTGTATGCAAACATAAACCAAAGACTTCTCTTTTTCATTCATTACCCATAATACAGATATAGAATTTTGGAAGAGTTTTGAGAATGTCAGATGATAAACTATGAGATTATGGAAGTGGAGTGAGGGATATCAGGATGGCATCAGCTACAGCCACTGCCTGCTTGCCCAGTGCCAGAGACAAGACCCACCAGTAGTAGTGTGGGAATGGGCAGTATCCCTGCACAAGAGAGATTTGGTAATTCCCTATTGGTGTCATGCAGCATCTTCTAGTTACGCAGGCTAATGCTGACGTGGAAAATCAAAACTGTATTTGCCTTCTGGATGTGTTCTCTATATTTACATCTGAACGTGTTTCTGCGGTTCTGAGAATTCATAATGTCTCAGACAAAATGATGATGCATTTGTAGAACTGACACAGGGGCTTTAAACATTTTTCCTTTTCTAGCTCCTTGCTCAGCTCTCCCATCTTACCCACTCAGTTTTGCCTTCTGTGATCCACATGTGGTAACCAGCTTTATCGTTCCATTGACTGAATATTGGAATGAGTGAATGAATGAATGAGAACATGGCAGCACACTCAATGCTAAAACTACTGGGTGTAACCTAATCTTCTGTGACTCGGGTGATCATTAAGAATTCCAGTCATCACTGCTCCAAAGAGTTCTGATTGATGAAATACCACATTAATTTGAAAAAGGTCCTTAATTCACCTTGCAACCATTTGGGTCTGCAGGTGCATTAAAATAAATGCATGGACACTTAGGTGGCTGTGGTCATTCCATGCCCAGAGAATGGGGCCTGGGACCTCTGCTATCATCCCCATGCTGCTTTGCTTCCCATCATGATGGCTATATTGCTGGGGGACTTTGCTAACCTGAGGAAAGAGAACATCCCCCATTGGAAACCTTCTTACTGAGCCAAGGAGATAGTCTTCCTATTTCTTCAGCAATTGGCTATCCTTAGCAAATCTGAACAGATGACACCGTGTTGCCAAAAACTTCTTGGGATAAGATAGACTTTCAAAAATCAATAGCACATTCTTAATGGTGCTAATAGTTGTTAAATTAACTTTGCATTGGGGCTTAGAGACTATTTAGTCAAACAAGATTAAGCACCGAGATCACTGAGATTGGTTCAAGATGGCGGAGTAGAAGGATGTGCTCTCACTCTCTCTTGCAAGAACACCAGAATCACAACTAACTGCTGAACAATGATTGAAAGGAAGACACTGGAACTCACCAAAATGATACCCCATATCCAAAGACAAAGGAGAAGCCACAATGAGATGGTACGAGGGGCACAGTCACAATAAAATCAAATTCCATAACTGCTGGGTGGGTGACTCACAAACTGGAGAACACTTATACCACAGAAGTCCACCCACTGGAGTGAAGGTTCCGAGCCCCACGTCAGTCTTCCCAATCTGGAGGTCCGGCAATGGGAGGAGGAATTCCTAGAGAATCACACTTTGAAAACTAGTGGGATTTGTATGCAGGACTTCGACAGGACTGGGGGAAACAGAGACTCCACTCTTCGAGGGCACACACAAAGTAGTGTACACATCAGGAACCAGGGGGAAACAGCAGTGACCCCAAAGGAGACTGAACCAGACCTACCTGCTAGTGTTGGAGGGTCTCCTGCAGAGGCAGGGTGTGGCCGTGGCTCACCGTGGGGACAACGACACTGGCAGCAGAAGTTCTGGGAAGTACTCCTTGGCATGA
Organism: Balaenoptera physalus; assembly: GCF_965194825.1. NCBI lineage: Eukaryota > Metazoa > Chordata > Mammalia > Artiodactyla > Balaenopteridae > Balaenoptera > Balaenoptera physalus. The sequence continues at coordinate 94,513,496 of NC_138882.1, read as the reverse complement.
GCCCTCCCAGAGTATGCCATTAGCCTCACCAAAGAGCCAGGTAGGCTCCAGTGCTGGGTTGCCTCAAGGCAAACAACCAACAGGGAGGGAACCCAGCCCCACCCATCAGCAGACAAATGGATTAAAGTTTTACTGAGCTCTGCCCCCCAAAGCAACAGCCAGCTCTACACACCACCAGTCCCTCCCATCAGGAAACTTGCACAAGCCTCTTAGATAGCCTCATCCACCAGAGGGCAGACAGCAGAAGCAAGAAGAACTACAATCCTGCAGCCTGTGAAATGAAAACCACATTCACAGACAGACAAAATGAAAAGGCAGAGGACTATGTACCAGATGAAGGAACAAGATAAAACCCCAGAAAAACAACTAAATGAAGTGGAGATAGGCAACCTTCCAGAAAAAGAATTCAGAATAATGATAGTGAAGATGATCCAGGACCTCAGAAAAAGAATGGAGGCAAAGATATAGAAGATGCAAGAAATGTTTAACAAAGATCTAGAAGAATTAAAGAACAAACAAACAGAGATGAACAACACAATAACTGAAATGAAAACTACACTAGAAGGAATCAATAGCAGAATAACTGAGGCAGAAGAACGGATAAGTGACCTGGAAGACAGAATGGTGGGATTCACTGCTGCGGAACAGAATAAAGAAAAAAGAATGAAAAGAAATGAACACAGCCTAGGAGACCTCTGGGACAACATTAAACGCAACAACATTCGCATTATAGGGGTCCCAGAAGGAGAAGAGAGACAGAAAGGACCAGAGAAAATATTTGAAGAGATTATAGTCAAAAACTTCCAAAACATGGGAAAGGAAATAGCCACCCAAGTCCAGGAAGTGCAGAGAATCCCATACAGGATAAACCCAAGGAGAAACACTCCGAGACACATAATAATCAAAGTGGCAAAAATTAAAGACAAAGAAAAATTATTGAAAGCAGCAAGGGAAAAATGACAAATAACATACAAGGGAACTCCCATAAGGTTAACAGCTGATTTCTCAGCAGAAACTCTACAAGCCAGAAGGGAGTGGCATGAAATACTTAAAGTGATGAAAGGGAAGAACCTACAAAAAAGATTACTCTACCTGGCACGGATCTTATTCAGATTTAATGGAGAAATCAAAAGCTTTACAGACAAGCAAAAGCTAAGAGAATTCAGCACCACCAAACCAGCTCTACAACAAATGCTAAAGGAACTTCTCTAAGTGGGAAACACAAGAGAAGAAAAGGACCTACAAAAACAAACCCAAAACAATTAAGAAAATGGTCATAGGAACATACATATCGATAATTACCTTAAACGTGAAAGGATTAAATGCTCCAACCAAAAGACACAGGCTTGCTGAATGGATACAGAAACAAGACCCATATATATGCTGTCTACAAGAGACCCACTTCAGACCTAGCGACACATTCAGACTGAAAGTGAGGGGATGGAAAAAGATATTCCATGCAAAAGGAAATCAAAAGAAAGCTGGAGTAGCTATACTCATATCAGATAAAATAGACTTTAAAATAAAGACTGTTACAAGAGACAAGGAAGGACACTATACAATGATCAGCAGATCAATTTAGGAAGAAGATATAACAATTATAAATATATATGCACCCAACATAGGAGCACCTCAATACATAAGGCAACTGCTAACAGCTAGAAAAGAGGAAATTGACAATGACACAATAATAGTGGGGGACTATAACACCTCACTTACAACAATGGACAGATCATCCACAATGAAAATAAATAAGGAAACAGAATCTTTAAATGACACAATAGAGCAGATTGATTTAACTGATATTTATAGGACATTCCATCCAAAAACAGCAGATTACACTTTCTTCTCAAGTGCGCACAGAACATTCTCCAGATAGACCACCTCTTGGGTCACAAATCAAGCCTCAGTAAATTTAAGAAAATTGAAATCATATCAAGCATCTTTTCTGACCACAACACTATGAGATTAGAAATGAATTACAGGGAAAAAAATGTAGAAAACACAAACACATGGAAGCTAAACAATACATTACTAAATAACCAAGAGATCACTGAAGAAATCAAAGAGGAAATAAAAAAATACCTAGAGACAAATGACAATGAAAACACGACGACCCAAAACCTATGGGATGCAGCAAAAGCAGTTCTAAGAGGGAAGTTTATAGCTACACAAGCCTACTTCAAGAAACAAGAAAAATCTCAAATAAACAATATAACCTTACACCTAAAGGAACTAGAGTAAGAAAAACAAACAAACCCAAAGTTAGCAGAATGAAAGAAATCATAAAGATCAGAGCAGAAATAAATGAAATAGAAATAAAGAAAACAATAGCAAAGATCAATAAAACTAAAAGCTGATTCTTTGAGAAGATAAACAAAATTGATAAACCATTAGCCAGACTCATCAAGAAAAAGAGGGAGAGGACTCAAATCAATAAAATTAGAAATGAAAAAGGAGAAGTTACATCGGACACTGCAGAAATACAAAGCATCCCAAGAGACTACCACAAACAACTCTATGCCAATAAAATGGACAACCTGGAAGAAATGGACAAATTCTTAGAAAGGTATAACCTTCCAAGACTGAACCAGGCAGAAATAGAAAATATGAACAGACCAATCACAAGTAATGAAATTGAAACTGTGATTAAAAATCTTCCAACAAACAAAAGTCCAGGACCAGATGCCTTCACAGGTGAATTCTATCAACATTTAGAGAAGAGCTAGCACCCATCCTTCTCAAACTCTTCCAAAAAATTGCAGAGGAGGAACACTCCCAAACACATTCTATGAGGCCACTATCACGCTGATACCAAAACCAGACAAAGATACTACAAAAAAAGAAAATTACAGACCAATATCACTGATGAATATAGACGCAAAAATTCTCAACAAAATACCAGGAAACAGAATCCAACAACACATTAAAAGGATCATACACCATCATCAAGTGGGATTTATCCCAGCGATGCAAGGATTCTTCAATATACGCAAATCAATCAATGTGATACACCATATTAACAAATTGAAGAATAAAAACCATATGATCATCTCAATAGATGCAGAAAAAGCTTTTGACAAAATTCAACACCCATTTACGATAAAAAACTCTCCAGAAAGTGGGCATAGAGGGAACCTACCTCAACATAATAAAGGCCATATACAACAAACCCACAGCAAACATCACTCTCAATGATGAAAAACTGAAAGCATTTCCTTAAGATCAGGAACAAGACAAGGATGTCCACTCTCTCCACTATTATTCAACATAGTTTTGGAAGTCCTAGCCACGGCAATCAGAGAAGAAAAAGAAATAAAAAGAATACAAATTGGAAAAGAAGAAGTAAAACTGTCACTGTTTTCAGATGACATGATATTATACATAGAGGATCCTAAAGATGCCACCAGAAAACTACTAGAGCTAAACAATGAATTTGGTAAAGTTGCAGGATACAAAATTAATGCACAGAAATCTCTTGCATTCCTATACACTAATGATGAAAAATCTGAAAGAGAAATTAAGGAAACACTCCCATTTACCATTGCAAGAAAAAGAATAAAATACCTAGAAATAAACCTACCTAGGGAGACTAAAGACCTGTATGCAGAAAACTATAAGACACTTTTGAAAGAAATTAAAGATCATACAAACAGATGGAGAGATATACCATGTTCTTGGATTGGAAGAATCAATATTGTGAAAATGACTATACTACCCAAAGCAATCTACAGATTCAATGCAATCCCTATCAAATTACCAATGGAATTTTTTACAGAACTAGAACAAAAAATCTTAAAATTTGTACGGAGACAACAAAAGACCCCGAATAGCCAAAGCAGTCTTGAGGGAAAAAAATGGAACTGGAGGAATCAGACTCCCTGACTTCAGACTATACTACAAATCTACAGTAATCAAGACAATATGGTACTGGCACAAAAACAGAAACATAGATCAATGGAATAGGATAGAAAGCCCAGAGATAAACCCACACACCTATGGTTAACTAATCTATGACAAAGAAGGCAAGGATATACAACAGAGAAAAGACAGTCTCTTCAATAAGTGGTGCTGGGAAAACTGAACAGCTACATGTAAAAGAATGAAATTAGAACACTCCCTAACACCATACACAAAAATAAACTCAAAATGGATTAGAGACCTAAATGTAAGACCGGATACTATAAAACTCTTAGAGGAAAACATAGGAAGAACACTCTTTGACATAAATCACAGCAAGATCTTTTTTGATCCACCTCCTAGAGTAATGGAAATAAAAACAAAAATAAACAAATGGCACCTAATGAAATTTAAAAGTTTTTGCAAAACAAAGGAAACTACAAACAAGATGAAAAGACAACCCTCAGAATGGGGGAAGATATTTGCAAATGAATCAACAGACAAAGGATTAATCTCCAAAATATAGAAACAGCTCATGCAGCTCATTATTTAAAAAACAAACAACCCAATCCAAAAATGGGCAGAAGACCTAAATAGACATTTCTCCAAAGAGGACATACAGATGGCCAAGAAGCACATGAAAAGCTGCTCAACATCACTAATTATTAGAGAAATGCAAATCAAAACTACAATGAGGTATCACCTCACACCAGTTAGAATGAGCTTCATCAGAAAATCTACAAACAACAAATGCTGGAGAGGGTGTGAAGAAAAGGGAACCCTCTTGCACTGTTTGTGGGAATGTAAATTGATACAGCCACTATGGAGAACAGTATGGAGGTTCCTTAAAAAACTAAAAATAGAGTTACCATATGACCCAGCAATCCCACTACTGGTCATATACCCAGAGAAAACCATAATTCAAAAGGACACATGCACGCCAATGTTCATTGCAGCACTATTTACAGTAGCCAGGTCACAGAAGCAACCTAAATGCCCATCGACAGACGAATGAATAAAGAAGAAGTGGTACATATATACAATGGAATATTACTCAGCCATAAAAAGGAACGAAACTGGGTCATTTGTAGAGATGTGGATGCATCTAGAGACTGTCATACAAAGTGAAGTAAGTCAGAAAGAGAAAAACAAATATCGCATATTAACGCATATATATGGAACCTAGAAAAATGGTACAGATGAACCGGTTTACGGGGCAGAAATTGAGACACAGATGTAGAGAACAAATGTATGGACACCAAGGGGGGAAAGCGGCAGGGGGTGGGGGTGGTGGGGGATGAATTGGGAGATTGGGATTGACATGTATACACTGATGTGTATAGAATGAATAACTAATAAGAACCTGCTGTATAAAAAAAACAAAATTAAAAAGAAAAAGAAAAAGGTTAAGTACGAATCCTGGTTTAGGCACTGAGGATAGAACAGAATCAGCCAAAGTCTTTTCCCTAAGGTTGCTTTCAGACTAATGGCAGGGGCGTTGGGGTGGGGAGACACACACTTAAAAGTACAATACATTGCAGGTTCTGTAAGAGGCCCTCACGGGGTGCAGCGAGGCCTCAGCAGAGGAGGTGGTCGATTCACCTGGGGCGTGACTGGAAGTGTCACAGAGTGTATCTCTATGGGAGTTTGCCAGGCAGGCACAGATGGGGAAGGACAGGCTTTCCAGTAGATGGAACAGCATGAGCCAAGACTTGGCAGTGTTAAACAGCCAGGCAGCTTCGGCCAACTTCAGGTTCTAAGAGTAGAGGGGCAAAGGGGCAGATGGTTGGCAGGTGTCATGAGACATTGAGGATGGAAGGTAGATGAGAGACACTTCACATAGACCGCCGGTGTCCTGTAAAGGAAATCAGTTTTTACCCCAGGACAAAGCTGGTCCTGATCCCTTAGCTCGTTGGCAGTGGTACTGACCCCACTTCTGCTTAAGTAACAACTGGGTGCTATAGTCCAGATGAGGCATTTGGACGCCATCATTCCAAGATGGCGCTCCACCTTTGCAGCATGGATCACCCCAGCTAGGCCAGTGCTCTTCTCATCCCTGAGCCCAGATAGCCCCGGCGTCAACACTACTCAGACTTCGCTTTCCTCTTGTGGAGGAGAGATTCTTCAAGGACTTTTAGTTTTACAAGCCCTACCTCATTGTTCCTCCCCAACCCATGCCCCACAGTCTAGACTCCACGTTTGGCCGTCAGAAAACGTTCCATTCATTACTTGGTCTTTGGCCTCATAATCTTTAAAAACAACAACAACAACAAATTTTAAGCACCTATTGGGAATAGAGAACCACTGAACAATTTTAAGCATGTGTGTGACATGATTAGTTTTTCATTTTCAAAAGATCATTTGATTGCAGTGTGCAGGGCTGGAGATGGAAGTACAGTCAGAAACTTGTGGTCACCCAGCAGAGAGATTGTAAAGCCTCAATTACACAGTAAGAGTGAATGAAGAGAAGAGGACAGGATTGCTCCCTATTGGATGCGGAAGTGGGAGACAACAGAATGGCTCTAAGGTTTCTGGCTGGGACATTGTCAGAGGGGGATGCCTCTTCCCCACTCCTCTGCTTCTGTGAAGGACGTTCCCCAAAACATTGCTGGCCTTTTGTCCAGTCCTTGTTCCCGTCCTGAGATGGAGTAAGTTACCTGGTTAATGGGCGGTAGCCATTTGTCCATGCTTCTTAGAGTGAAGTTCTTAGGGTGCAGTTAGTGTGAGGGGTCCACTCCTTTTCTCCCGCCTCTCCATCCTTGAGCGCTGAGAGCACTGGTCCTCTCTGCACACCTGGATGACCTGCACTTGAAGGCTGGAAACTGGGAAGCCCATTCTCCTAATCTCTAGTCTCCAAATTACTGCTTCTCTGTAATCAGGGTGATATTTTGGACTGCTGACTTTTGGAGCTAATTTCTCAGGTGGTTCAGATCTCAGTCAGGAAAAAGAGAGCTATCAATACTTTTTAAGGGCACCCCCCCCCCACTTAAAGCCCCAAAGCTGTGTTGGTCTAAGGTGCCTATGGGACATCCCAGTGATGCTGTCCAGGGGAGACAGCTGGAGCGAGGGGCTTGGAACTCAGGAGAGGCCTGGCTAGAGACAGATAGAGTTGGAAGCTGTAGGCTGGATGAGATGACTGGGGGTTGTGGGAAGAGCAGTGGTCAGTGCTGACTTGCCTCCATCCCCAGTGACTCTTGTTAAAATGGAGAGGGTCAGGCCCCAACTCTGGAGACGGTATATCAGTAAGTCTGGGCTGGTGACAGGAGTCTGTGTTTTCTAAAATAAGCTCAGACATGATTCTGACGCTCACTGAGCAGGGTTGAGGAGCCCTGGGGAGAGTGGGAAGTTCGAAGACAGGCCATAGGGCCCACTCAAGGGATGTGTGTGTCTGGATGTAGCAGGGATTATTGATCAAAAGCTATTCGATAATGACCTATGACTGGTGACATCATTAACAGAAAGGGCTTTCTGGGCAATACAAACTAGGGCCTGGACAGTACACAACCTTATTACAGAAAAGACAAGCTCATTTCAACTATGAGATGATATTCTAAAGAAATATATTTAAATGATTGTGCATTCTTGATAACACAATGATTTTTTGTTTTATTTTGTTTTCTAGCAGGATGGCCAGATCTCACAGTTCTAATTAGCCTACATTTCTAGTACTGTATAATTGATTACTTGCCTCCAGAATGAAAGGGGAAAGGGCATCTTGGCTTAAGCAGTAAAAAGGATTATGAGAAATTCACTTGAGTCCATCTTGGGATACCATCTGAAGAAAGGAAATGGAATCCTTTGATTGCTTAATTTAAGGAATTAAATATAGTTCAAATCTTTGATTTAAGTGTAAAAATGGGGTTACATTTACACTCCTTTAAAGTATTTGTGTGACCCTGGGAAAATTACTCAAGGCCTCTGTGCCTCATTCAGTTTCCTCATCTGTAAAATGGGGAAAATAACAAAACTCATAAGATCTTCGTAAGGATTAAACGAGATAATACATGTGAAGCATATAGCATAGTGCTCCGGGCACATACCAAACATTCAATAAATATCAGCTGAAAAAGTTTTAGACCAATAACTAAACAGCACTACTACTTACAGATAGTACTAGTTTAACACTCAGTGCTTCTAGCACAGGAGCAGCATAGCATGATTTAAACTTAATGCATATTACTCAGGCCTGTAAGAAGCAGGGAATTTTCCTGGGCTGGGAAATAGACCACTTTCATGACAGAGCACACTCCTTGGCTATTTGAAAGGTTAGCTTCAAAGATCACTTTGAAGACTCACCTCCCCAAGAACTTATTTGGGCCTGTCTGGATGGCAACATAGCCCAGCTTGGGAAGTGTCTGCCTTGTTTTGTGAGGCAAAGGGATAAAAATAAGGAGGCCTTGGAAGCACTGTGATCCAACAGTGCCAATCAAACAATTATTCACCCATCAGTTCAATAAATGAGTATCTACTTCATGCTGAGCAAAGTGCTAGGTGTTGGGGATACAATAGTAAATAAATTCCTTGTCTCCAAGGAGCCTATGTTTTAGTGAAAGGACAGACATACAAATATGTGCTACAATTTAAATGATGAGTGCCAGGATTTGGGGTATGCACAAAATGCCATGGGAGCAGTTGGGAAGGGGACCCCTTCAGACCACCCAGGCAATTGGACAGATGGTGATACTAATCATTTGAACTGGGGCTCCAAGAAGAGGAGAAGGAGAAGTTTAGGGAAGAAGGTAATGAGTTTGGCTTTTGTGATGTTGTTTGAAACACTTGAGCAACATCCAAACCAAGATGTCCAGAAGCAGTTGAATGAGTGAGTCTAAAACTAAGGAGAGAGGTCAAGGTTAGAGACCCAGACTTGGAAGTTATTAGCTGATGGGCATGGAAGATAAACTGTCTTGGAAGAATGTTAGAGCTGAGTGATACTGTGGAAGACGAACGTCTAAAGGGCAGGTAGAGGAAGAGGGGCCGAAAGGAAAACAAAGAAGGAATAGACAGGAAGAACAGCAGCCCAGAGAGAACGAGCAGAAACAAAAAATCAGGAGAGGATGTTCAAGATAGTCTCAGTATTTTCAAAATATAACTTTAATGGCAGAGTTAGTTAGCTACTGTTCCATAAAGGATTGCCCTATTTTCAAAGAATTTGCAGTGTCTTACACATGTGTTAAAAGATTGAGAAAATAAATTAGAACATTATAATGCACACTTAACACTAAAACTACCGAGCACAATATGACCTTTAGATAGTTCGGAAGGCACTTAGGGATTTTTTCAGTACCTCAGGGTATCATTATGAACTCTAATGATTATTGTTCTGTTTAACTGTGGGAGCATTGATAGATGGAGAGTTAATTGCCCTATGGATAAACCAACTTTGACTCTGAATGGGAAGGCTGACTAGGAGCAACAGAGAGGGGGTATCAGGATCCCAGCTCGGGCTAGGATGCCAGCTGACCCAATCAGAGACCTCAAGCCATCAGAAAGAATTAAAACAAACCCCTGTGTGTCTATGCGAGACGGTCACCTAGAGGGAAGTTCAGAGAGCACATCAACTTCCCATCCCAGTATCCTAATATACTAGAAATGATGGTGACATCAGTACGCATGTTTTTCAAGACCTACTTCTCAATAGCCATGCAAAGGTTTGGATCTGAGTTCATAATGGTCTGACCTACACTTAAAATAAGTTTAATAGAACCAAGAGAAGCCGATTTATAAACTTGTTTCCAAGCCTGAGCCTTCCCTAAGAGGGATCTTCTTGGCTTTAGGAGGCATCCTAACTGATGTTGTAGGCATGGGGGCTAAATGGATTGTGTGTCTTCCCTGGGCTCTGGTTATAAGGTCACACCATGCTTGTGAGTTAGCAAGCTGTGAATTCTGTTACTGCCATAGTCAAAGACAACAAGTACATCTGAGTCAAGGTGTTAGGGGATCGCTCTCCCCAGACTGCCAGATTCGGGCACTGCCATGGCCACTGATGATCTGACAACGCACGAGAGCTTTTTCATGACAATCAAGACAGTCGACATGGGAAAAATTCCCCACTGTCCTTGCTGAGTGGGATTGCTGGATTTAGAAAGGCATTTGCTGAGTTGCACATCTCCTGATGAGAAGGAGGTGGGAGAAGAGATGTTAGAAAAGGGAAAGGAGCTGGCTGGACGTGCGCCAGGGCTGCTTGCTGCTACCTTGTGCTGTCTGCATGGTGGTGGGTAGCTGTGGTTTTGTTTTCATGAAAAGCATCCGGAGTTGGGGGCTAGTCCTCATCGTCGTCACTGTCATCATCATCCTCTTCGTCAGAATTGTCATTGTCGTCATCATCATTGTCGTCGTCATCCTCTTCATCCTCTTCATCTTCGTTGTCATCATCTTCAGTGTTTATCTTCCCAGAAAGCACATCCTCAATCCAGTCTTCCAGCTCCTCAGCTGTGGGCAGGTCATCACCGTCTGGAATCTCCATCCAGACACTGTCAGCCTGCGGCCAGAGACAGAATGAGTGAGTGAGTGAGTGAGTGAGTGCACGAAGGATCAGCAAGGCCAGGGGGCTCCAAGCAGCTGTGCTGAGTGGGCTCCAGGTCACGTACACTTATCAGGAATATGTGCACACTGTTAAATGCAAATGCTTAGTTGCAGAATGGTGTGTGTAGTATCCTGTTTGTGCAACATAAAAGGAAAGGTGTATTCCATTGCATATATATATATATTTTTTTTTCTATTGTATGTATATATAGCCAGTTAGCAATGTCCTTTTATACCCTGTTGGTAGATGTTCAGCCACCTAGGAAATTCTACATTTCTTTATTTTGTAAACTACTTTTTAAATTAATAATAATAATTTAAAATTCTGCTTAAGTTAAAACATTTTAAAACAGAACAGTAGGATACAAGGTGAAAAGCAAAAGTATTTCTGGCTGCCCTGACCCCATCCCTAGTCCCATTGGTGGTAGTTTCATGGCTGTCCTTCCAGAAGTTTCATATAGATCCTATATATCATATATATCCATATATTCATGAATACACACACACACACACACACACACACACACACACACATACACAATGGTGATTGCCTCCATGGGCTTCTGGGCCACAGCTGCCCCATCACCCATTGAGCAATAACAACTCCCGGTGTGGGTTCCCTTGCGTAAAGAGACCTTGTTGTTGGGCTTTGGAAGAAAATACAGGAGAGTTTACTTGTGTGGAAAGTTCTAAATAGTCAGTGAACCAGGTTGGGCTGGCTCCATAAGCAAGGAAATGTGCCCATGGAAGAGAACCATGGAACAATAGGCTGGGGCTGGCTCAGACTAGGATTGGGCCACACTGGCAAGTCTCCTGAGCTTTGGCAAGGCCAAGGGTCCTGCTCGTTTCACATGGGGCCAGACTCCTATACGTGATCTCATAGTCTGGGCTGCATGGCAGAAACCAGGGCAGGCTGAGGGTATCCGAGCAAACTTTCATGAGGTATACTCACATCTGTAACATTCACCACTCCAATCTGTGGCTTGAATAGGTCAATCTTGAAAGTCTTTTCCCAATAGGCAACAAGCTGTAGCAACAAAAAATAAAATTAGACAGCAGGCAGAAGGCATTCCCTGTTAAAGCCACTTTTTGTGGCTGGACCCACCTGCCATCCCATCACAGTAATTAGGTCACCATTGGTTAAAGATCTCCAAAACAGCTGCGGGCACTGAGGAAATTGAAGACTTGGCCCCAGCGTTCAGCACTTTAAATAAACATGAAAAAAAAAAAAAAGATGTCATAACACAAACTATGAAAGAATGTAATGTAAAAGCTTCTACAGCTGTAAGGAAGAATATTACAGATAGTCCAAAGCTGATTCCCAAGTTACTTGTGGCTCTTTTACAGTTTATGTGTGGTGAAAGAGCCATTTCCCTCCACCTCTCTTTCAATGTCTCACTTAAAAATCCCTTACCTTGCACCACTCTGCTCGTAAGATGCCTGGGAAAGCAGTGGTGTGCTGTAAGTGGGCACGTGAGTAAGAAGAGGGCTTCTTCATTCAGCCAGACTTGGGTTCCATGTGGACTAATCTCTGACTGGGACAGGACTAAAAAAGTAAGGGGCCATGGGGCTAAGGAAATGGAGATATTCAGTGGTAGAAAGTCTCCCAAACATGGGACTTCCCTGGGGGTCCAGTGGTGAAGAATCCGCCTTCCAATGCAGGGGGTGCAGGTTCAATCCTTGGTCGGGGAACTAAGATCCCACATGCTGCAGGGCAACTGGGCCCTTGTGCCACAACTACTGAGCTCTCACGCCTCAACGAGAGAGCCCACGTGCCGCAAAACTGCAGAGCCCGCGTGCTCTGGAGCCCGCACGCCACAACTAGAGAGAGAAAAACCTGCACCCCACAACTAGAGAGAAGCCCGCTAGAGAGAAGCCCGCGTGCTGCAACTGGAGAGAAGCCCGCACGCCACAAGGAAAAGATCCCGCATGCCTCAATGTAGATCCTGCGTGCCACAACTAAGACCCAACACAGCCAAAAAAGAAAAGAAAGAAAAAAAAGTCTCCCAGACAAATATATGGTCTCATGGGGACTGGGGATAGCTAGGAACTTGGAAAGCAGAATAGTCTGAAGATTTCTCGTTTGCAAAAAACAAGGCAAACATATAGAACAGGTCAGGAGAAATGTAGACCATCTGCAAACTTGCATAACCAAATAGTTCAGGTAAAGGAGAAATACAACCAGGCTGCAGCTAAACAACAGCTATAATATATAGGGTCTTATAAGGCCATGACTTTGTTACGCTTACCCAGAATTATGAAATTGGCCTCAGGTGACATGGGATGCTCTGCCTTTGATTCACTCATTCTCTATGTAGGATTGGGTTCCAGGACCCTTGAGATCAATAAAACCCCTCATTTTTGTCTATTTAATCATAGTTTGATCAGTTGTGACCTATGCAACAAATGATAATTCCTGGAAGAAGATAGAGTTATCATTTATATCCTAATAATAACTAAACTTGTACTGAGTATCAGCAGTTAGCTCAACCTAAAGTCTACTGACTAACAGACCAAGCTTTGGCATCACACAGACCTAGGCTGGAAGAGTATGTCTACCACTTACAGCTTTAACCTCTCCAGCTGTCATTCTTTTCACCTGTAAGATAGGGATTATAATAGTCTGTACTTCACAGGGTTGTTGAGAGGACTGGATGAGATGATGCATGGAATTTACCATAGTTCTAGGCAGATAGTATATTAGCTACCCTCATTATCATTACCACTGGGCTCATGTATTGTACAAATTCTGTTTATTCTCTTTAAAACAAAGCATAATCAAGGCTTTCTGGCCATTGATCACTGACCCAGCAAGAGTTTGGGCTTTAAGGGTCTCTGTACTCCCAGAGGGTTCTTTTTTCTTTTTCTTGGCCGCGAGGCTTGCAGGGTCTTAGTTCCCCCACCAGGGATTGAACCCGTGCACCCTGCAGAGGAAGCGCGGAGTCCTAACCGCTGGACTGCCAGGGAATTTCCAGCAGAGGTTGTTCTTAACTCTATGCAAAATGTTCATCTCTGAACATTTATTACTTAGTAACTCAGGTTGCTTCAGAGCGATGGTCACCACCCAGGAAATGAAAGAGGTTATAGCAAGGGGTGGTGGTGGGGTGAAGGGCAGCTATGGAGCTGCTGGCAGAAGAATTTCACCCAACACCCTTGAGTGGGCCCTGCAGAAGGACTTCTGGCCTCCAGGGAGTGAGAAAAATAAGTCTAACCATGTCAGTGTAGGCACCAGGCCCTAAGTTCAATGTTGCCCCAGGGGCTAAGATCTCCCACAGTGGGTGGGGACAGCCACTGAGCTTCTGCAAGTGCCCCTCCTACTTCACATCCTCCTTCGTGCATCCAGGTCTCACACTAAACACAAACATGAGGCTGTGAAGGTGGCCAAGGACGGGGCCCCAGTCTGAGCCACTCACCAGAGGAAAGTCATCTGGGTCGATCCATAGGATGCTAAGGTCAGGGTGGTCCGTGTTGTCCCGAGCAACCTGCTTCAGGATCTCCAGGAACTCGTAGCCATCTGAAGCAGGATTCAAGAAGGTTGAGTAAGCCCTGTGCATATATGGCTTCTAATGTGGAGAGCAGGGTGCCGTTTTTCCACAAGTGTTTCTTAGGCCATTTGGTGCATACCCTCAATTATAGGATTATTCTATAAAATGAGTCAGATGGGAACTCCAGCCACAAAGCAGCTTGTTCAAAGGGAACAATAAACATTTTGAATAAAGAAATTGAAAGTTTCACAGGGAAGTGTCTGGTTGTAACTGAAAGCTAAGTTCCATTTGCTAAATTGCATATGAAAATTGACCAGCCTTGTGTCAGAAAGTGCAACCCCAGAACAGAGAAACTCCTGTCTGGTCCTCAGTGCTCTGTGCCATCTCTTAAAACTGATAATTTATTGATACTATCCCTGAGAGTTCCCCATAGCATTTGCTCTATGGAGCAAGAACGTTTAGCCTGGATCCTTAGTTTTCTACAACCTGGAGTTCCTATAACCTTCAGACTAAGTGGGCTTCTGATTGACAGTTGGTTTCAAAGCTTTGAGATAGTAAATAGGGTTCCCTCCCCTCGTCACCATTTCCCTGCATGCTCTGCCATCCCTTTATTCAATTCGAAGCATTCATTGCCCCCCAGGGGAGGGATGATTCACAAGAAAAGCAGAGACAAGCCTCAAAAGACAAACTCATAGCTTCAAGAGCACAGAAAGCCTAAATCTTGAAGAAATGAGAAAGATAAACTTTATATCATAGACAAAAATTTTGGAAGAATGTTTAGTAAGAGAAAGGATAGCCTAAACCCTCAGCATCCCTTCCCCACTCCCAGCTAGAAATAAAGAGTTTAGATTCTGGCAAGTCCCTGAGAATAAGCTCTGTGCCTGTGTGTATGTGTGTGTGTGTACATGTGCACGTGCACGAAAGCAAGCCCATGTGTCCATGTACAGAAACTCCACTGTTTCAGGGAGTCCCAGAGTATAGGGGATTCATGCTTTGTTTTAAAACTCATGAAAATGGAAAGACCTCAGATTCTCTTGGCGAACCCTCTGGTGCAGGAGCACTAGGGCAGAGAAGATTGTAAGGAGGCCCCACCAAGTTCTCTGTGGTTTTGAGGAACACGGACAAGGCTAGCGGAGGGGGCAGATCTGAAGAAGTCCAGCGGTTGGGACGAAGGGGACCAGTGGTGACCTTGGCATAAAGCTAGAGTCCAGACAGAACGACGGACTTCTCTGCAGATGCCAGCATGGATAGGTGATGATGGTAACTCTGACCAGATGCACACTTCACCCATCATACCTGAGAACCAGCAAGACACCGGATCCCTAGGGACGGTGGGTGGGGGAGGGGAGACCATTAATTGTCAGACCCAGTTTCTACCATCAGTGGTAAAACTTAGGTTCAGTTCTAGAAAATAAAGTTGTATCTCTTGCACAGATGAATTTGTGGCCTGAAATTTACCTTCTATATAAGCAACTAACTCACCCACTACTTAGAAATTCAGTACGGCAACTGCTCTTTCTTTGTAAAAGTTTCCTTCTTTAGATGGGGGCCCCAGCCATTCTAAGCCCCTCTCTGTGGCCTCTGTTGAACACACCTCTCCTCTCTCCAGGCACCCTAGCCTTTGTTTGGCTACCTGGGGCCTCTTGGGAAAGGTTTTTCTCTGCACTTCCTCATATTTAACATATTCTAGGCAAAATGCACACTCTTCTTAGGAGCTCTGCTTTGAGTGGGTGTAGTCTCTTTAACTGTAGCTAAATCACACTAAAGATTCAGACTAGGCCCCCTCAGGCCTTGTTACCTGGAAGGCAGAGCCACCCCGCTAGTAGAGAAGAGGGTCGTTATGGCCTGCAGCCTTCTCCAGCAGAGATCCGGGTGGCCTAGGTGCTTTTTCCATCTATGCTCTGAACTATATGACGAATGAGATTGTATGACAGACACTAGAGATGGATGAGGCCTCGTGTTTTAGCGCTCATTATCTATTACTGTAGGGGTTGGGGTGGAGGTAGGGATATTCCTCTTGCTGCCTGATGTGTGGCCGAGAAAGTCAAGTCCCTCCAGAGTGCCACTGGCTGCTGCTACTTGGACACTACGGCTCTTCCTTCTCTGGGTGTGTCGCCGTGTCACAGGACAGGGACTATGGTGCCACCTGGGTTATCTGTGGATTTAAGTATCATTATACGCAGACTGCAGCAGGGGATTTCTCCTCAACAGCTTCAGTGACTACTTTCAGCAGCCGGGAAGAGACGGATGGAAATAAATAAGGTGATGTTGCCAGTACTCTGGGAGAGGAGAATCACATGTGACAAACCAGAAATTCACAAAGAGGATGAAATTCAACCACACAGACCCGAATTCAGGTAGAAAGTAAACTTGAAGTGCAGAAGACTAACTCACGTAAAGGGAAGGCAGAAACTGTCTAGGCACAGTGTTGTAGAGGGAGAAGATCCGAACGGAAGCCGAACACACAAGATGGCGCTGTGGTTTTCTGATGGGAAAACCCACATAACGGGATTTATGAATAAGAATGTACATACAGGGATCGTTTCTATGTCTTAGAGCAAGTTTGGAGATAAAAAGAGAAAGACTGAAGGAACAAAAACTGGATCCTGCAAGAAAAATCAAGTGGATTGGAGTTTTTACATAAACAAGAGAAGTCAAAATGGTGGCTTAATGCCTGTTTTTAAGAATACAAAAAGTTTTTGTGAGAAGGATGTTCTTTGTGTCTATGGAGGAGCAAGGAAAGCTCAAAAAACATGCCCAGAATAAATTAATAATTGAGTTGACATTAAAGCTGGGGAAGTTTCTTCCGGAGTCAAGGGCAGCTTTTTGGTGTTCAGGATGATGGATTTTATAATGGGCATAATCCTTCTGCATCCCTGAATATTTCCAAGAACAGAACAGAACCTGTTCTTTAGGGAGGGAGCCCAGCATGACGTTTAAACACACGGACACTTGGGGCAAACAGTCCAAATCCTGGGTCTGCCATTTAGAGTGTGACTTAGGGCAAGTTATTTAATGTCTTGGTTTCTCAACTGTAAAATGGGGATGATAATAATAGTACCTGTTTCGTAGAACGACTCTTAGTTAAATGTGTTAGTGTCTCTGTGGCACTTAGATGGTGCCTGGCACATAGTAAGGTTTAGCCATTATTCTTCTGAAATGCTCTGACATTCTTCTGCTTGAATACAAGGAACCTGGTCACTCATCTGTTCATTCAATGCGTATGTCTTAAGTGCAATGATCTGGGCACAAGGGGGAGGTTAGACACAGTCTCGGCCCCGTGTGTCAGAGAAGACATACTCCTAGGCAGTTACACCAGGAGGTGGTGTGTCATGGAGCGATTCCTTCTGGCCCCTGTTGCTGACTCAGTGACTGAGGTCTGCAGGGATGGCTGTACCAGCCGGTATGACTGTGAGAACCTCGCCTCAGTACATGGTTAAAGCACGGTTTAATTACTTTGTTTTAAAGTCATTCAGCTAATTTGGATATTCCTGATCCAAGGCTCACAAGCCCCATACCTTTCCCCCCATTATTCCCCAGCCTTGAATATAGGCCTGTTGGAACGGATTCTCATTCATCTGGGAAAGCGGAATTAAGGCAGTCACACTGGCCTCACATGGATTCAGTCGCTAACATTTTAAGTTAGAAGTTCAGTTTCCTCTCAGGGACAGCAACTATTTCTTTGTAAAACAGGTGAGCTGGAAAAGGGACACATCCACTGTGGACCCTCCCTTTTTGACCAGGAAGGCAGGTGTAGGAAGCCACATTTCGCTTTTGTAATTCAATGTGAAGCAGAAGACAGTTCACAGTTGCAATTATATGAATGAATGAATGAGTTTGAAATTAATGACTGTTTCCTTTATCAGTGATATACCCAGCTAAGAGGCCTTTTAAGATTGTGGCCATGTAGCTTTCAAAAGGAATAGCCCATAATTTTTTTCAGAGGTAGGTTAAGAAAAAAGAGGAAATATTATTTTGAAATTTGTAGGCTAGCAGTTATTTCACCATTGAAACTAGAGGACAATTCTCTGCAGTCATTAGTTAGAGAAGCAGCCATTTTCAAAGCCAGAAGGGACTCCCAAACATCCCACAGATTCAGGCAGGTGTATAGCCCCACCCAGAACATTTGTCTGTCTTCTCTCTTGAATGTTTCCAGGGCTGAGCCCCTCAGACCTCCCTAAAGGTCCACTACAGAGTCAATAACCCAGACAGACAAGAGTCGTTTTCTTGCATCCAGCTGAAATCTCCTTTTTTCTCAAGAAGTTCGTCTCTCAACTTCTTCCTTTATGAACACAGGACATTGTTCTTTACATGCAGGAAGTCTGCGATCATGTAGCCCAGCTTTGATTTTATGAGTATTTCTTGAGCATTTCCTGGCTACTGGCTACTGAGTCCTTTTGTATGTAATCTTCACATCTAGTCCTGATGGAGGTTAGGAAGATGTTTTTATCTCCATTTTAAAGAGGATGAAGTTGAGACACAGGGAGAGTACCTGACTTGCCCAGCATCACACGCCAGCAAGTGGCAGAGCCAGGGTTCTAACTCAGATCTTTGGTTTTCAGGTCAAGAGCCGTTTCCACAATCCATCTGTGGTCTCCACATGCCTACCAAAACTGCTGCATCTTCTTGCTCAAGTTTGTGCTTGAGATCCCAGTGCCCAGTGTGAAAGCTTCAAAGTGAGGGAAGCAAGGGCAGGGGCATGGGGAGACACTCGGGTGGAGCGGGGGCTGGTGGCCGGCCCCTGCCCTCCCCTGGAGTAGTGAGGGTCCCTTCCCCTCCTTCTAACCTGCCTCTAAGCCACACACTTCCCAGCTACAGCCTGTTTGGTTGGCTGTCTCAGCGATTACCCTGAGTGCGCCTGGAATCTCAGAGATGGCCCTAACTAAAGAAGAGGGGCCCGGTGCTGTGAAAGCTGTGACTCTGTCCCTGCCACACGGGCCTGGACCCTGAGATCCCACGACCCGGGGCCGAGGGCTCAGGATGGGCCAGGTTTCCCACGGCGAGCCAGAGACCTCTGGGAATCACATCCTGTGGGAGGGGAAGCCGGTGATTATGCTCTCCTCCTTCCCAGGCAGAGAGAGCCTGGTGGGAATGAGGCTGCACAAGCCCTGGGGGACCAGTTCCAGGCCAGTCGCAGCCACGTCAGGAGCCAAGCCCTGTCTGGCAGAGACACGTGTGTCTCAGACCAAGCAGTGGCCCTGAAGTAACAGGCCCAGCTCAGTGTGCTGCCCACCCGACTCTCACACCATCCTCTGGACCCAACCTCGGGGACTGGTGGTGCTCATTCCATAAAGGCACTGAAAGACCCTCCCTGCCGCCACACCATGTGCAGTTATGTGATTCGGGGTCTCGCCCCTGGAGACAGGCCTAGGCTTGGGAAGCCGGGCTGTTTGGCCCGATCCTGTGGCTATTGCTACTATAGCAGACGACACAGATAAGCAGGCATCACGCAGCTTGGAGGTTGTGTCTGGAGTTTGAAGACCCTGCACAGGTCACTTAACATCTCTGGCGCTTCCATCTCATCGTCTGAAGATGGAGAAAACAGCTCCCTTATTACCTTGGGGGCTCAATGATAATAATGATACCACTGTTATCATGTGTGGCATTTGCAGAAGAAACTGCAAAGATTTTCTGTCTTTCTTTCCCACTCCATCAACATTTAATTCATTTCAAGTGTTAATGGGAGGGATTCATTTTTTCATCGGGAAGGTATGTTCTGAGTGCCCACATGTATTAGACCCAGGGCCAGGTGCTGGGACACAAAGGTGTGGAGGGCTGTCACCTGAGAGGTCCCTTGCAGAAAGGCCCACTCAGTAAGTGTGGAAGTCTCAGAAAGCTGCGGCATGGCATCTGAAGCTGGGCCCTTTGGGAGCCTAGGGAGGACAAGGTTGAGGGCACCTCCCAGACAAGGCGAGTCACCCAGTCACCTGTTAGTGTGAGACATCCGCTTAGAGCAGGGGGACATTGTGTGGGCCCCACGGTGCCGAGGTGGCACCTGCGACATCAGAACACCCTGACGCTCCTTACTACAGCCCTCCTTCTCTGCTCTGTCTCCTAGCTCTCGGGGCCCAGCATTGGTGGAAAAGTCCAGCGGTACAGCTTTGCAATACAGAGGAGCATAGGTGGTAGTTACAGAGCCTGGGCTTGGGGCTGGACCGCCTGGGCTGGAATCCCAGTTCTACCACTGATTAGTCACGTGACCTGGGGATGCTACTTAACTTCTCCATGCCTTTGTTTCCCTACCTGCATATCGGGCTTTGACTCGGGGCCCCTCACTGGCTGTGTTCCCCAGGCGCAGGCGCGGATGGCAGCCGGTTCGCGCATTTCCAGCTTGTTAGCGCTAATGTTGCCAGTACCCTTGGAGAATATCCATCCAGCATGCGCTCATGTAGAAACGCCACTTTGTGAACCGTTCATCGACTGTTCTAAAGAAGATGTCAGCCTGACGCAGACACATCTGGGGGCGGCCGGGGAGACTCGTTCATTTTCAAACCTGTCAAACAGTAGCTCCGGCGGCATTCTGAGCGCAGGAGCTGAGAGGAGGGTGTGGAAGAGGAAGCCGGGCCGCACCACAGGGCACCGGGCAAGACCAGAGAGCCGGAAATGTCCTTCCCAGCCAGGCCCGCCTGCGGGGGCAACGGGGATGAGAGCTCACCGCAGAAGAGACCTGGCGATTACGCTCAGGGCCGGAGAGCAGACATCGTCTGCAATCCCTGAACACAAGCTCTCGGCTGGGAATGTCAGAACCGCTGTGAGAGTCCTTGGGAGACCCCGGTCACTCAGACCTTTGTTATTGCTGCTGCTGCTGCTGAAAAATCGTAGATTCCAAATTTGGAAACATCAGTGGGGAGGAAGTTTGACTTTTCTTCACTGATTGGGCGCTCAAGCTTCCAGATGGCTCCGCTCGCTCTCCTCACTCCCTCTTGTTTCTCGTGCTCTCTCGGCTCCCTCCGCCCCACTTCCTCGCAGCAGCTTTGCGCATGCCCAGAGCCTGCAGCTGGCTGGGGGGTCCTGGAGACGGTAGTGTGGTCGGATGGACAGTGACCAAGGAGCCAGCCAGAAATCTAAGCTGCTGTGTCCGCTGCGCCTCTAACCGTGTGATCTCAAGCGCGTCGTTGAACTTCTCTGGGTCTTTCAAATGTTGGAGCTGCAGGGGGTGGTAAAGGACAGCAGAGAGGAAGGAGGGCAGGCTAAATGGTCACTCAGACGTCCTCAGGGGTAGTTACGCCGAAGGGCCGGCAGACACAAGGCAGGGCCTTGTGGTTCAGGGTGCGGCTGGGGAGCCAGACAGCGCTCAGCTTAATCCCAGCCTCCACTGCTTCCCAGCAAGTCAGCTGCTCCGGGCCTCAGAGTCATCAGTTGTCAAGTGGGAATAAAAGTACCACCTCCCACATGGGGTTGCCATGTCACCTAAGCATACAGTAAATCACCATCATCGTCACGACCTTCTTCCTCAGAATCATAATGAATTCAGAGGTCAAGAAAGCCTGATAGAATTTGAATCTTGGCTTGGATACATCGAGTGATCTGGGCAAGTCATTTAACCCTTAGGAATCACTTTTCTCATCTGACGCTGAGATGATAATTATTATGCATATATCACAGGGTGGCTTTAGGGACCAAATAGGACCACCTCCATAAAGCTCACAGCACAGTTCCTCCAGACTGTTAGCTCTTTAAAGAGAGCTGTATTATTTTCCTAGAGGTATGACCCGTTTGCTTTGGCGAGGGGTTTGGTTGGCGCAGTGGGCCACATGTAGCTTGTTAGCAAAAGCAAGGTATATGAGGAAGTACTGTCTGGGTAGGAATGAAATTCCTAGTCCTGCAGCCAGGCCCCTCTGGCCCGGTTACACATCAGTGACCTGAGAGTAATGACTGACTAGTCGCAGAGTCAGGGACTTTCAGGGCAAAGCCTTTCCCTTTCCCAGCCCTGAGCAGGCCAGGCCCCCCTCCCTCCCACCGAGGAAAGATGCTGTGAGCTCCTCCCCCTCCCCCCACCCCCAGCGCATTTCTTCCAGCTTCCCAGTAACAAGCCCCAGCTTGGGCTCCTTTGGGGCAAGACACAGCTTCGGGCCCAGGGGTGTTTGTGCAGGGAGGAGGTGGAAGTAGTTTCAGGAGCTTGATTCATTACAGCAGCAATCTCGGTCAAACAGGTTCCTGCAACCTCTCGGAGGCCTCTTTGTTCCATTGTTCCAGAAAGCCAGACAGGCCTCCCCACAATCCTGGGAGGGGGAGGGGAGGGGGGGTGCGGGCGGGGGAGGAAGCCCCCTGGAGTCTGGCCAGCAGGCTGCTGCTCATGGCGATCTCATCTCTGTTCACACACCACCAGGGACCCCATTCTCTTTGATTATAGCTTGTAAACCTTGGGCAACTGGCTTCCTTTGCTATTTTCTTCTCCAGGGGCTGAGGGGTGGCCAGAATCTGTGGAAAAAAGCTGGAAGCATACTGGTATTTTTTTTTTTTTGGATGCAGACTAGATTTTCTTGAAGAGTTTTTCCAAATCTGCAAGTCAATGATAGGAAAACTGGGACATCAATGGACATTCAAAAAAATTAATGAAAAAAGGGAGGAAGGAAGCTTTCAGATAATTTGCAGCATAAATTTGTTTTTCAAACAATGGAATATTATTTGGCCCTAAAAAGGAATGAATTACTGATACATACTACATACAGATGAATACTGAAAACATTATGCTGAGTGAAAGATGCCAAGCACAAAAGGCCACATATTACATGGTCCCATTTATATGAAATATCCAGAACAGTCAAATCCATAGAGACAGAAAGTACATTAAGTGGTTGCCAGGGGGTGGGGGAGAAGGGAATAGGAATGGCTGCTAATGGGTATGGGATTTTTCTGAGGTGATGAAAATGTTCTGGAATTAGAGAGTGGTGATGTTTGCACCATTTTCTGAACATACTGAAACTGCTGAATTGCACACTTTAAAAAGGTGAATCTTATGGTATGTGGATTATATCTCAATTTTAAAAATTTCATGATAAAACATTTGGGTTTCAGTCTGTAAGAAACTATGGAGGCTGATAGTGTGGTACCAAAAAACAAAGCAAAACAAAACAAAACCCAAAAAACTACTGGTCAGGCAGTGAAGAATTGGGCTCAGTCTCAGTCAGTCATCTGCCTATCTAATCATCTGCCCGCAGGCATTTATTGAGCACCTACTATGTGTCAAGGCATGGGCAAGAACCAGGTATATATTGATGAATGAGACAATCTGTCCCTCCTTCATGGCCTCCCTCTAGCTCATTGTGCCCTCTTGGGCAGTTTGTTGAACTTCTCTGACCCTTTGTTTCCTCATCTGTCCCTATGAATGTATAAGAGGCTGAGGTCCTAGGAAAATACCACACAATTGTATCTTACCTGGAACAGTGGTTCCCAAACCCCACGGTGCATCAGCACTTGCCTCAGAGCCCCGTGAACTGACAGGTGTCTGAAGGTCCTGTTTCAGTCAGCCCCAGGTGGCTTTGTGGCACTATCAGGTGGGAACCCCTGCCCAGGCACCTCATAGTCCAAAGCCTGACTGCTTAGCCATCTTAAAGGAAGTTCCCTGCCTTCTCTGGTTGCATTCTGGATTGTCCCAGGTCTTCCAAAACACACTTCAGAATCACCACTTACACCTCCCTTTGGGGACCCTTTATTCACAGAGCACTGCTGAAGGGACCCCGCATTTTACCACCTGCAACATTAATTTTTCCTGCACGTCACTTTCCACTGGTGTTAAAAAGAGTGAAACCAGGAAAAAGTTCCAAAATAAAACAAAATTACACATCCATTTATAGGGTCATTTTGTACTTTAGAAATAAGCTGCTCGTTTTGCCCAGTCCTCATTATTTGGGGGAATATTTTCCATGAACTTTCCTAAGCACAGACAATATTTTTCAGACCAAAGGGTACATGATTGTTATTTTAAGGTAGGATTGTGATTCACATAGGCTAGGTCACAACATTGGTAAATGAACTTTAAATGTGAACAGACATTTACACACACACACACACACACATCCTTAAAGCTAGGACGTTTTAATATCCTCAACCTCAGTACTTGGTGCTTCTTCCTAGTTGGGCAGGTAGGCAGAATGAGGTTCAACGTTCTGTTAGCTGTGTGCACATTTGAAAGTGGAGTCGTCCCTAACAGGCGACCACCAGGGGGCGCCCGATACCTTGCGGTTGCGAAAAACCGGAAGTGACAGAAGAGAGGGTGAGGGCTGACAAAGGTGAGAGGTCAGTCAGGCTTAAGGTGCACAGGAGCAGACAGGGGGCTTCCTACCTGGATCACTCCTCTCCGCAAAGGCCACAATGTGGATCCCGTTCAAATCATCTTCCTATGGGAGAAAAGAATCAAAGTTATTCTCCTGGGTGGAGAGATACCAAGGACAGACTCAGAGGCTGAAATGGAAATGGGAGGTGGTGGAGGGGGGTGGACGCAGGGGCACAGAAGAGCCGAGCAGGGCATGCATTCAGGACAGGAATACTGACGAGCCCCTGGGAGGAATGTGTGGAGTTTGATCAGTGGGTTTGCAAGACAGGAAAACACCAACTGCACACAGACATTAGCACTAAAGGGGCCTCACCCCGGTGGTCTGGTGGGTCCAGGAGAACAGCAGTAAAAGGCAAAATGAGGAAGAATGTGAGTCTGGTTCATCAGGAGGCAACAAGCATTCTGGACACAGCTCAGTGAGTGCGCGTGTCCGTCTGTGTTCTCAAGAATTCACTGCCAGCAAATATAATCAGCGATATACCAGATTATGGAAACTTCCAAATGCTGCTGACAGATCCTGAAACTGTCCCCAGACAGTCAGCAGACAGGACTCTATGCGGTAAATTAGGATGTGGGTCTGTTTTGGTCACACGAGGATCATATGCAAGTGTAGTGCTTCTCTGTTAAGCCATCTCTTATTGAAGAAGCAGAACCTGTGTGCTCAGTAGGGGACGCCTTGCTAACTGTGACCTCCAGGTTGTTTCCTTGGGGTCCTTTCTGCTCTGGAACCCAAGCTTGCCAAAGCAGGATAGGCCTCTAAAACATGTCATGAAAGTGGGAGGCTGCAGGGAGAGTCTGGAATTTGGAGTTAGGGAAGGTTGAGGGTGTGACAGTAAAAGTGTGTGTGGATGTGAAGGCTGGGACGAGGTAAAGAATCTAGAGAGAGTATTTCAAATCCATGGGCAAGCAAGTGGCATTCCATGTTTCTACGTCCTGGGCAGAAAGGACCATATATATGTGCCTTGTGTCTCCTCTGCATTGATTATTCCTGCGGAAGGAGAAGTGGGAGCTTGGAGGGTCCCCTCTTTGGGAAATGTGTTCCTCAGAAGACCTGGAGAGGAAGTTGTGTGAGAACAAGGCACCGGGGAGAAATCCAAGTGAATATGATTATCACTGACACCAGCAGAGGGATTCACTGGGTGCCCTGAATGTGTCATATCAGAATCATCCTAGGGAAGAAAAAAAACTCCAGGCATCTCAACCCTCCCATGATCTCCGTTTCCATTTCAATTGATTTTAATGCTGGTGCAATCCTATCTAAATGCTAATTTTTTCCCCTTTGAGTTTGGAATGGACAAAAACCTCCAAATAGTCTAAGAGAGATTAAATGGAAAATATTATTATTAAAAACAAGAGAGTAGGCACTGCCATGGTCAGACTCTCTGGGGAATTGAATTTTACAGATAACGCATGTGTGTGTGCGCGCGCGTGCCTGAGTGCAGGTTTATTACACAAATCTGACAGCAACCAGAAGGGGAGTCTGAGGTTTCACTATTTTACATTTGCTATTATCACCAGACAGAATATCCTGATCAGTTCTCATTAGGCTGCCCCGTGTCTCTGTCTCCTGCCATCAGTTGGAAGTAAGCAGTGTTAATTCTGTACATTTCTGTGTGCCCTTCTAAAATGCATTTGGCAATTGGTTTTAGAATTAAGAATCCATATTCGTTTGCTAAGAGGTTGCTTATAATACATCTGTCACTCCCCAGGCCTGAGGTGGTCCCTGGATGGAGAGCCATACGTAACCCAAAGAAAGAGCCTCTCTCTTTGAGGGTCTCAAAGATTCAGCCCACAAACCTGTATTGAACACCTGCAAAGAGGCAGGCGCTGCTCAGTGCCAGGTGTTTTCAGTAATAAACTCACAGAGCAAGAATCCATGGACAAGCCGGTAAGTCAGGGTTACTGAATGAGAATCCAATGTGCATGGGGGGAGGAAGAGCCGAGCTGACCAACCACGGGCCTGAGAACACCCCAGGGGCTTTCTCTGAACCCCACAGCCTTTGCTGCCCAGATCACCCATTTAGTCATCACCTTGCCTTGGACATAACCTTTTTAATTGCACAAATCTCTTCTCAACCAGATGGCAAGCTCTCTGAGGGAAGGCATTATGGCTTAAAATAATAATGATGATGAAAATGGAGACAGTAATATTTGCCACCCTATGTATCAGTACTTTGTAAATACATTGTTTCGAAATCTCAAATCAAAGTCTTATTCCTATTCAATGCTTCAAGAATTAAGTGACTTACCTAAAGGCATGAGATGGTACGTGACATAACTGGGATTCAAGCCAGTTCTGTCTGGCCCCAAAGCCCATGCTCTTTCTCACTGAAGGGGTCCAGAATAAGCCACTGTGGCATAAAAACTATTTTGGCTGAAGGCATTTGAATTCCTGAAATCTTTTATCTGCCGAAAAGTAGAGCCTCCCCAAAGAACTTGTCATCACTCTAATTTTCTTTTCTCAGAGAGACATTATCACAAAACTATCATATCTGCCATCTCTTCTCCTAAGGGCCCATTTATCTTTCCAAAAAGTCATTTCGTTCTCCCAGAAGTGCTCCTCTGCCCCTACCCGCCCCATTCCCCATTAAGATGGTATATAAGCCCCTCCTTGAATCACGTTTCTTTGTGAACACGCATGCATAAATAGCTAATTAAATCTGTTTTGTTTTTTTTTCTCTTGCCAATCTGTCTTTTGTCAGTTTAATTTGTAGGCCCTAAGAAATGAACCTAAGAGGGTAAAGATTTTCCTCCCTGACATTACGAACAACAGCAGAATGGGCTCCGTAAATCTATTGTCTCTCCACAGGCTTTGCAGAAGATGTTGCAAACTCTGGTCAGTGGCTCTTACTTAAGTTGAAAGAGGCCAAGAAGGGGCTTTTATACAAAGTGTCTGAGCACCAGATCCTCCAAAGAAGTGGAAATTTGGGAGTTACTTTGGTGAATACCTTACTCTAGATTCCCTAGCACTTTGTATGTCCCTTTGTCATAGCAACAAGCATACTGGGCTGGTGTTGTATTATTGCGACTGTTTCATCTACTCAACCTTGAATTCCTAAGGACAGGACAGCAAGGCTTATTTTTATAACCTCCGTACTTAACACAATGTAATAGGTTCTTCTTAATGTTTATTGACTTAAAAAAAAAAAGAATATAGTGATAAAAATCTTACATACCGCTTGAAGAAAATTAGCAAATATTAGAGATACCAAGGAGAAATGAAACATCAATTACCCACCAATCAGATAAATTACCATTGTTCATATTTAACTCTGTTTCTTTCCAGTCTTGGTTGAATGTTTGCTCTCATGTTGAATGAAGAGATGCAAAGGAAGAAAAGAAGCAGTTAAAGCTGTCAGACTTCCTAACTAAGGGGCAGTGAAGTGGTGTAGGGGCTCATCTGGAGGAGATCTCTGCCCCCCTCTGGTAACTACTTTCCTATTGCAACCAAGGGAAGATTCTTTTAGAAAGAACTGCTGACTCCCATTTCTGTGGGCTTTTGCTAAGGACTCTGGCTGACCACTTGCTAGGATGGAGAACTGGTGGGAAGGTAGAGTCTCAAAGAGGAAGGACAGGTCAGCATTGGGTCTGGACCGCCCTGCTCTACCTTGACATTCTTTGAATATTCTAAATAAATAAATAAATAAATAGCTGTCTGATTTTCACACAGCAAATATTACTAAGCATAATGTTTTTAGGAATAATAAGTTATGTGTTTTCTATGATTTGCTGCTTTAAAAACCTGTAGAGTTTGGGAGACAAGAAGGTCAACAGTTGCTTTAGCTCTACCTAGTTTTACTATTTTATTTAAATATCTTGCAATGTCTAAGGACGTGGGTATTGAAGATAAATACTTTTAAGTTCATGAGCTGGTCACTTTCCCCAACATGTGGCGTTTAAGTTGCTATGGCCAAGTAGCCCATGAAGATGCTGCTTTGGATGTGGGCACATGTGGATGGGCTGGGGATAGGCAGAGGGGTTCCCCAAAGAGCCTTCTGACAGACTGATTTCTGCTCCTCCTTTTTCAGGATGTGAAGGTCACCCTGGATGACCTGTCTTGCCCTCCCTCCCTAGTTGGAGACTTGGATGAGGGGCCGACTAGGTCTGGCTAGGGCTTCCGGGGAATCATGTGGGTATCCCATGATGGGGTGTTGGAAAGGAGTCAACCAGTCTGGCTGCCCTTTTCTCTACCTGGTTAACTTCAATACACAGCCCTTTCCCAACTAGAAAACAATTGAATATATAATAATGTGAGCCATCACTGTCATCTTATAGTATAGCAAAAGCTGTAACTTACTAAGTGAAAAGAAAGCAGAGAATGGGTTCCAGTGAAGCCAGGCAGTGAACTTTCTTTCTGAACATCTACCTCCAATATGGGAGAGAGAACATTTCTTCAGGGCAGTGTGGAGGATTAGGGGTGTCTGTGGTCAGGAGGAGGGCACAGGACATCTCCCGCTATGGTGTGGAGGTTTTGGGTGTGATACTGCTGTGTCAGTGAGGAAAGGCCTGAGAGAAGGGTTCTACAATTTTGCAGTGTCTCCCTTCCAGGAGCCTAGAGACTTATCTCTTAAGAATGAACAAAATAAGAAGTAAAGATAAAGGCATAGCAGAACAGAACAGTAATAATCACTCTCGACTTAAAATGGTACCTTGTGTCATGAAAGACAAAAACCAACAACCTCTTCCAGATTAAAGGCAACTGAAGAAACGTAACAACCAAACATAAGCCTGTGATCCAGGATTGGATCCTGGGCCAGGAAAAAACAAATGTTTTCTCTTGCTATAAAGGATATTAGTGACAACTGGTCAATTTAAACGTGGAATTGTATTAGTATTATTTTCCTGATTTTAATAAGCATACTATGATTATGTAAGAGAAAGTTCTTGTTTTCAGACAACTTCTGAAGTATATAGGAGCAAAGGGGAATTGGATCTGCTACTTACTCTCAGAAAGTTCAGGAAAAAAATCTATATATCTATCAAGAGAGTGTGTGATAAAGCAAAGGGAGTAAAATGTTAACATTTGGGGAATCTGAGTAAAGAGATCATGGAATTCTTTGCACTATTTTTTATAAGTCTGAAATTGTTTTAAGTGAAAAGTGAAAATATTTTTTAAAAGAATATTATTTTCAAAGCACTGTTATACGATTTTTGTTATTTTTAAATCTAATAATGAGACCTCCTAAAGGTTAAATTTTTGAAAGGTTTAAATGTTAGGAAAAGATGTTTCTATTGTGCTGTGTTGTTCTTCAATAGTCCACTCCTCTGAACCAGATCATTTGCCTTTGGTGTGAAATGTTTGTTCTACCTTCAGACATCCAAAGAAGTTACGTGCCAGTAAAACAGAAAGTGTCAAGTTACTCCACGGTTCTGTTCATCTGTCACTTTAGACTCTGAATTACAGAGTAAATATATGCTTCCATGTTAATCCCTTTCTGCCCCCTCCCTGCCAGAATGTTGCCTTATGGGGACATGGCCCACTCTAGGAGGTATACTGGAGAAATGAGATTTGGCTCCAGGTGGTCTAAATTTAAGTCCCAAGATCTAATGCTTATTAGTTATGTATCCGTGAGTAATTAATTTAATCTGTATGATTGTCAGTTTCCCCAGGAAGCTAAAATAATGCTTGTTCTATGTCACTTTCTAGAACTGTTGAGAGATCCAAGTAAAAGGATGCATGAAATGCTTTGAAAAATGCTCCATAGACTTTGGTTGTTACTGTTTACAGAATTTTGTATAAAGCTGGTGGGGGGGGGGGCAGTGTATCTCCAAGGCCCTCTTTCTAATGCTATTTGACCCACCTTACATCTTGTCTGTGACACAGACCTAGGGGACAGTCTGACTCAGCGTTTTCTGGTGCCTTGAGTTGATATTTACAAAAACAGCTACCATGCATTAATGGAGTACCCGCTATGTCTGGGTTCTTCACACCTTTCATCCTTACAAAAAGCCTGATTTTAGATACAGAAATTAAAGCTCAGAAAGACCACGTGACTTGATCTAGGATGCAAAGCTACTAGGTGGCAGATTGTGGGCTTGAGCTCAAGTCTGTATGTAACTCATGGTCTGAGCTCCTTCTACCATGTGACCTTGGGTCTCTGGTGGCCAGTGAATGAAAGCCAGTAGAAACTCTAGGAAATGAACTCAGAGATAGAGTAATTTTGCCTACTGGCCAGCCCAGAAGAACTGGGTTGTAACTCAGTGTGATATTGTCCACATTTCAAATTCTCCACCATCCAGCCATCCACTCCAGGCAAATAAGACTTGGTTTGAGTTTTGGAACTCAAAGGGGTATTCCTCCTGGGGAATGTACCCATCTCTACAAAGCAGAAAGAGTTTGCTACTTTCTTACCCATGTTTCAAACATATCTTCTGGGCGCAAGCGACGTAGAGTGGGTCTGAAAAAAAAAAAAAAAAAGATAAGCTTTCTTGAGTAGGGATTACCTCGGCTGACACCAAAGCCTCAGCACAGTGAAATGTAGAATGAGATGTTGGTCCATTTTCAAGAGTGTCTACATACCTGTTTTCTCCCCTAAGGAGACAGCAGATTGACCCTGTTGTGTCACACACAGAGCTGGGCCTAAAGCTCTCAGCCTTTTCATGGGCCCATTTGATCCAAGGATTATAAAGTCTATTACAAATAATGTGTCAGAGGGCACGGAGTCAGCTCACTCCCAGGCCAAGAAGCCATTTCCCTCCTCACATACAGCTGCCACTCCTGAGAACCCAGAGCAGGCCCAGAATGAGGAGACCCAGGATAGAAAACAGCCCAGAACTACAGTTGTTTTATCACCAGGGTCATCCATCAAAATCCCTTTAGGGATGTTCGGAGGAGCAGGTTGAATCTATCTTTTGCTCATGGTTTCATTTCTTTTTGAATGTTGACAGATACTGTTAGACATGTTGATATTTGTTCCTCCAAGTGCTGCATCCCTGTAGGACCAAGCTGACTGGGTGATGGAATCATGATGCTCCAGGTTCAATGAACCTATGTGAGCATGTGGAGGGGAGGGTGGGTGGGTGAGAGGGTGAACCACCACCATATTCCATGTTCCAGTATTGTCCCTCCCTTAAGAGCTGGGGTCAGCAAACTACAGCTGGTGGGTCAAATCCAGCCAATGGCTCCTGTTTTTATAAATACACTTCTTTTGGGACACAACCACACCCATTTGTTTACATATGGCCTGTGACTGCTTGTACACTATAATGGCGGAATTGAGTATTTGCAACAGAGGCCATCTGGCCCATAGAGCCTGAAATATTTATTATCTGGCCCTTTGTAGAAAAAGCTTGCTGATCCATGCTAGAGCTGGTGGTATCAACTATTCCTCTCCCAGAAGTTCTATGCATAAAATGTTCATCCTTGACTAAGTTACTCAACTACCCTGAGCCCAATTCCTTGATCTGTAAAATTAGGATGATAATAATTACCCCATAATGTTGAAGAGTAGGTAAAATAGTTTCCAAAAGCACCTAGCATAGTACTTTAGGAGGCTGTCACTAAATCACTATCATTATCATTGTAGAATTTACTTACATCCTACTGTATGAGGTGATTTCCTCACTGCAGGGAGGTGGTCTAACCTTGTTTGCAAGTGTAGACCCATATTCAGAAAATATAGTGACATCCCTGCCACTGATCAATGACCAACAAAGCCACACTACTGAGTTCAGTTCTGCTGGGTTACTAACTCCAGGTTGTTGCCCTTGGGGGTCTGAAATGGTAGGACTGAGAGGCTTTTCTCCATCTCCCAGGCCCTGGATCCCCCCTGCCCCCACCCCTGCATGCCATCTGGGACACCTTTGGTGCTCCTTCACAAACTCCACAAGCTCCTCTTCTGTGTAGGGTTTGTCAGGGATGGCAATGGGCTCGTCCATAAATGGCTCATAGAAGTCAACCTCATTCATCTTCAAGGACAATTTCTTTGCAACCTGTAACAGAAGTAAGACAATAGTTTCCTTGAACACTAGTCTAGAGTAGCAATGGGTTGTCCAGCTACAAGTGTGTGTGTTCTCTGCAAAAGACATGAAAGTGTATGCATGGTTTTAACTTAAACATTGAAATGATAGGAACTCATCACCTAACTCATTGGTCCACCTGGCTGGACTGATCTCCTTTTGTGATCAAAGGACAGATAGAAAAAAACTTCTCTGGCAAATGAGATCCAATCAGGGCCAGAGAGCAGTCAGAATGAAAGGTAGGAAATTTAATTCCACCATCACCATCACTCTACTGTATTTGCCAAGGGCTGGAGGAGGAAGCAAATGTCCACAGATCATGTTCAGTGTCCTGGGATGTATGGATTTCATTGAATCAGTTTTGATAGAACAGGCAATTGACAGAAACCATTTAAAGCATACAGGTACTCAGAATCAGAGGCCAACCCAGTAATCTGTCCTCGATCAGCTCATAAACCCTAATTGCTATTTTGGTTGAAGCATTGGCCCAAGGGTTGTCTCTCAGTCCTGGGCTTGTTTTATGGTTTCTCAGGCTCTGGGAACTGCCTGGTTAGTTACCTGTCAGAAGGTGACCCACTATCCTGGTTTGTCCAGAGTGGAGAGGTTTCCCAGGATTCAGACTTTCAGTGCTAACACTGGGATAGTACCCAGCAAGCTGGGATGAGTTGCTCACCCTTTACCAAATAAAAAGCATGGGGAGCCAGCCCATAGCCTGGGAGCCATCTGCGCTCTTCATTAACGTGGCCACACGGTCTGGTCAGGGCAGAATGCTTGCTGTGTTCGCCTGCAGAGCTGCTGAACTCTCATCTCCTTTTGTGAAATGATTTGAGAGGCCTGGAATGTGCAACACTCTGTAGAAAACCAAATGCCATTCTTTTCTAGTTCAAAGCTGTGGTCCAAGAAAGCACAGGGATGAACAGTGGTTCCCCTGAAAGTAAAGAGGAATTGCCTAAGAGTTGACACCCTGTGGTGGTAACCAACAGTGCGGAGGCCCAGGGCAGCCGTGACTAATTGGGGACGGGGAGGAACTAGGTGTTACATAAGCTATTACACAAGGAGGTCCATTCTGAGCACACACTGGTATCCCTATGGCTTTTGTCGTCAATAGCTATTCATTCCAGGTCACTATATTCCAAAAGACATTTCTTAAGGACTTAAGGAAAGAAATACCAACATCCTACTCAGAGCTAACGAAAACAAGCTGTGTTAAGAGCCGCAGTCAAAGAGATTTAATGGTCATGTTGATTCTGTTTTAAAGGACAAGAAGGTGTGGGGAATTTTTCTTACTTTTTTCCCTCTTCAGTGGGGTGGGGGTGAGGAGTGTGGTTGGAGGAAGGGAGGAAAGAGCAACTCTACAACCACTGTTTGGGTTTACACACAGTTCTTCACAAATCTGGGCCCATCATAGAATGGGCTTGAAAATGACATTGGATTCTGGTTTTCTGAGTTCACTTGCTACATATTTTAGGAACCAGGAAACTCTGCTTATATGAAGTAGGAAGTGAGCAGATGAGCAAAAACTAATAATAGCAAACATATGGAGGGCTTACTATGTGCCAGGCACTGCTGCAAAGTGTTTTCAGTTGATTACTTTATGAATCCCCACTTTGTATGAGGTAAGAACTATTATTATACTTATTTTACAAATGACGAACATGAGGCACAATTTGAATACGCAATTTGTCAAGCAGAGTATTCTCAACTAACAATTTGCCTCCATTCCAACTTTCCTTTCATCTGAAAATTACCTTCTCCTTGACACTGTACAGAAAGGAATTTATGTCCCTTTAAGTATTGCCTTGACACTGCACATGTCATAGTGAGAGGTTTCCTTCTTCCTCTTGTAACATGATCTCATCAGTTCATCCCTAGCACAGTCTGCTAGAACGAAGGCTTCCTGAAGGTGAAAAGGAGCTCATCAGACCCTCCATTGAGGTAAGCAGTGGAGACGCACCTATGCACGTGAGTGTGCATGTGTATATGTGTGCGTATGTTAGGGTCTGTAGTATTAAGACCATGAATGTAAAGTTGGATTATGATGTTCATAAGTTTAAGTCTTTGGAACCCTGAGCAAAATTTTCCAGAGACCTGTTCACTATATCCCCATTCGCTACCATAGAATTTCCTCATTTTGAATCTCAGAGAATTCTTTTCTTCCATTCTTTTAATTGTATCTTGGATAGTAAAGACTGAAGGAGATTTGATTGATTGAGGCATTGATTCTTTCATTCCTTCAATAAATATTTAGTGGGGTCTACTATATCCAAGGTTCTGTTCTGGGAGGAGACCTGTTTCATGGATGGTAAGAATGGATTTTGCAATTAAAAACTCAAGAGGTCCATATAATGAATTCTTTTGTACTTTAAAAAAAAATAGTTGGAATGGAGTATGCCAAAGAAAAGAAGGTTACAAAGTACAATTTTTTTGACACCTGCATGTGTATGAATTTTGATAACAGATGTTTTTCTACAAGTTAGCAAGCCATTTTGGTTGTTGCAGATGAAACCAACTCAATGAATGTAGGCCTTCTCAACATCTGTCTTGCCCATCAACTTTGTTTAGAGAATCACAGCTTCTTTTGGCCCAATATGGTTCAAAAACTGATTTTGCTTCTCACTGTTCACTCCGAGAAAAGAACAGGCCAGTGGGAGATAGCATGAGATGATTAGAACTGACATTTTTCAGGCTGTGTGGTGCCATAGAGTGGACACCATCCTTAGCCCTCTGACTCTTGCTCCGTTTGCTTCAGGGAGGTTAGGCCCTTGTGTGGCTTGATGTAGGATCAAGAGCCATAGATCAGTGCTGGTCCCAAACCTGTGTGCCAGGTAAAATCTCTCAGGGAGCTTTTAGAAAAATGCTTATTTCCGGGCCTGGTCGCAATGCTAGAAAAATCCAAATTTCCAAGATGGGACTCAAGAATCCTTGCTTTTAAAAACTTCTTGGGGCATACCAATATGGACATTGGTTGGAAACTACTAAACTCCCAAATCTACATCAGCGGCCCTGATATCTCATCCTCTTTACAGTTCTCCAACTCATATAATACATTTAATATAATATATTTATTGGTTTGTTTACTTACTTTCTGTCTTCCCGTCTTTTCCTTTCCCAGACCTTCCCCACCACTCCCATATACTAAACTCTAAATTCTACAAGGATAGGAATCTGTTTTGCTCAATGTTGTGTCCCTGGCATCTGGAAGAGCGCCTGGCACGTAACAGGCACTCAATAAATGCTTGCTAAGTGAGTGAATGAATCAATAAATGAAAGATCCTTCCAGTTGAATGTCTTCCCAGCTTGTAGAGATTAGAGCTCATCACCCCATCTTATGTTCCTATGTATAGATTCTTCTTCCTAGATTTCCTAATGTTTTCAGTAGCTTTACAATCTTTGCTGTCTTGAAGCAGAGACTTGCCATCTTAAGTTATTTGTGTGTCTTCTCTCGTCTTTCTCCCCTTCATCTCAACAGTGGCCAGGTCCTCTAGTCATCTCAACCTCTGCCAGTCAGTTTTTCATCTTTGGGACTGTATTAGGGTTTCCTGGGCCCTCGCCTCTCCTGACTTCAAACGTCTATAAAGCACCTCCCCTTCCCCAGGTCCCTCTGGGATTTCCTAGGATGTGTCTCACAACCAGGTCCTTCCACCCACCTCTTCTGCTTTAGCACCCGCTGCTGGACACCACTGAGGCTTGGACTGGGGTCAGCCCATGCCTTCTGGACCCAACCATTTCCCCCACTCCGCAACTGATAAGTGCAAGTTCTCAAGTCTCAAATGGCATGATCCGGTCTGCTCAGTGAAACAGATCTTCCTTCTGTGTTCTGTATAGAGGTAGAGAGTGCATCTTTCTCTTTATAAATGTTATAAAATCCCACAAGGCTGTATGAACAAGGGCACTTATGACTCAATGTCTTACAGAGTTTTTAGTGAAGAGTCTTCTGAGTTTTTAATTATAGCCTGACCTCACCTTCTTCATGGGCCACAGATATGAAGCCATATGGTTGGGCTGGGAGGCACATCTAAAAACAGACACTACCCTGAACTCAGCATTGGACCACCCTTCTAAGAACTGAGGCTTTCTTGCTTGGCCTGACTTGCCTGCCTGACTCTCTCTTTCCTCAGATGAGTTCCTACCCAGGAGCCACCTTATTCACTCCTGGCTCATCATAACCAAACGCCAGCGATGAATTTACGTTAGGCTTCTCTGGACCTCCCCTTCTCTACTAATATCCCCTCCCAACCTCCATCCTCCTGGGCTTAGATGACTGCCTCTTCTTAACAATAGTACTGGCTAACATTTACTGAATGCTTACTATGTGCCAGGTGGCAGCTAATCATTTGACATGTAGTGTTTCTTTCTCTGGAGTGCAGTAGTACAGAGCAGTTGACTCTGAAGTCAGGCTGACCTACTCACTATGTGACCCTGAGCAAATCACAAATCACTTCATCTCTTGGTGCCTTGGTTTCAGCTTCTGTAGACTGAGAATCCTAATCCTTCTTATACAGGGGTGTTGAGAGGATTAAATGAGAAAACCTATGTAAAGCTCTTAGCACAAAGCTTGACACATAAAAAGTACTTAATAAATGATAGTTATTATTCCCTTTGATGTTCTTGTTCAAGCTCTCTCCCAACTCTAATCCAA
Source organism: Balaenoptera physalus (assembly GCF_965194825.1). Classification (NCBI taxonomy): domain Eukaryota; kingdom Metazoa; phylum Chordata; class Mammalia; order Artiodactyla; family Balaenopteridae; genus Balaenoptera; species Balaenoptera physalus. The sequence goes on along the minus strand of NC_138882.1, from coordinate 94,476,715 downwards.
ACGATTAGGGTAAACTTTCTTCAAGTTTAGATTACATTACTTAGATTATAGAGCTCTCTTCTGGATTATAGGCTTGTAGACTGGGGTCAGATCCATAGAAGTGGTTATGTCTATATATTTAATGCAATCTCTTTTCATCATACTCCTTTCCTGCTCCAGCATCTACAAGCTTCCTCTTGTTTTTCACAGAAAACTTGAACTCCTCATAGTATCAAGGCCCATGAGAACTGTTCATCAATGCCTTACTCCTCAGTAGGAGTAACTTTTACCTTTTTTACTTTCAACTTTTATCATCTGAATTTGACCAGGACTTAGTTTGTCCTAGATTTATTTGTTCTAGTAAATGTTGTGATTTAGGGCTTTAGTTGGGGTAAGTATGTGTAAGTGGGTGTGGATGTAAGTTTGAATGTATGTGTACTGGGAGTGTTATATATGTGTGGGTGTGAGTGTGATTGTGTGAGGAGGTATGTGTTACACTTGTATGTTGTGTGAGTGTGTGTATTGTGTGTGGTTATATGGGTGTTGTGTATGTGTGTTCTGTGTGTGTTGTGTAGATGTGAGTATGAATGTGGGTGTGTGGGTGTGCACCCTGAATCTCAAGGGCAGATACAGAGTCTTCTACTTAATGGTGTGGTACAGAAGAAAGGGCATGAGTTTTAGGTAAAGATTGTCCTAAACTGTGATCTCAGCACTACTACTAATTCGTTGGAGAGTTTGGATACTACTTAACCTTTCTAAATCTCTTTTCTCATCTGAGAAACAGGGTATTTTACTTTTCAGAGTTGTTTTGGAGTTGTTTAAAGGCTTAGAAATAGTATAGATGCAATATATCAAATTGTGCCCAACACACAGAAAATACTCAATAAGTAGCCATTTTAGTAGTAACTGGAGCCAGAGTAGAGTACTCCAACCTTAGTAGACCCCAAATAAATTACCCATTGATTCAAGATCCCTCTATCTCTGCTGTTCTTTGGCTTAAAAAAGAACTTGCCACATCCAGAAAATATAGATCCATTGAATTATAGACAAGTACATCAATAGCTTCTCCTGAGGATGAAAGTAACTTTCTGAAGCACCAGGGCTTCACATGGTCAGTGCTCCTCCCCACTCCATCCCACATCCTAACCCAGTAGAGGGGGAAGTATGCAACCCCAGGAAGGCAGAGGATGGCCCTAAACAAAAAGGAAGCAGTGACCAGTGTCTTGGCACACTCGGGGCTCACACACTTCCCATTCTTAGTGTTAAAGGTGATAAAGAGTGGTTCATCTCTCTTTATTGGATGCTTTCAGAAATACCCTTATATAGCTTCTGAATTAATCATCTTCATAATCATCTCTTATTCACTGCCATATTTACTGCCATATTTCTAACACTTCTGGAGAAAGTATTAATGGATAGAGGATGGTTAATGTGGCCAAAAGAAAAGTGGTGGGAATTTCAATCTTTAAAGCGGTTAAAGTGGGGTTTCATAGGTACTTACCCCTTTGTCGAAAGTAGCAAAAAATTTGATGTACGGCTGGAAATGTTCAGCTGCCTCTTCAAAAGCCTTGTAATCTAAGAGGAAGAAGATAAAAGGGAGAGACATTTTCAAGATACACACTGCATCAAAAATTTCTCTTTTTAAATAACACAGAGAAAGTGGGAAACCAATTAATTCTGATTGGATAGTTATTTAGTAGCCATTATTTAGATAGATAATTATTTAATAGTATTTTAAACCCCAAGGAATTTGGACTGAATGGCATTCTATCACCCCAAAGAGGAACTCTTTAACACACTTTTATGTGTTTTAGGAAATTGGTGACAGAAAGGAGAAAACAGAGGAAATGAAGAGAGGACGAGGGAGAGAAAAACCAAAAGAAATTTTTTCACTCAAACTCACTGCTAGTTACGTGTGCCCTCTAAAGAGTACTGCTGTATAAGTGAGCACTGGGTAAGAAGAAAACTCACTTAGTATGCAAAGCAACTCAATCAAAAATGACATCACAGAAGAATTTTAAACTTCTTAACAGGAGTACTTCTTTGGGTAACTCCTAGTTTTTCTTTCCCTCTTTTTGTTTTCTTTTTCCATTCTGATCTCCTGAGAGATGACTTAAAATTAACCAAGCCCAGCGACGTCCCTGGTGGTCCAGTGGTAAAGACTCTGCCTCGCAATGTAGGGGACATGGGTTCAATCCCTGGTCAGGGGACTAAGATCCCACATGACGCAGGGCAACTAAACTCACTCGCCACAACTACTGAGCTCGCACACCTCAGCTAGAGACCTCATGCCCCAAACTACAGATCCCACGCACTCTGGAACCCACACACCGCAACTACAGAGCCCATGCACCCTGGAGCCTGTGTGCCACAACTAGAGAAGAGAAAACCCGCACACCACAGCTAGAGAGAAGCCCGTGCACCACAACGAAGAGCCCAAGTGCCACAACAAAGATCCTGCATGCCGCAACTAAGATCCGATGCAGACAAAAAAAAAAAAAAAATTAACCAAGCCCTTGCTTGATTCTGGCCCCAAACTTGAATCTAAACTGGTCAAGATAAGCATGAGACCACATGAGTGTGGCCATGCTGTGCCTCACTACACCTAGACAGTTATTGTTTGGTAAAGACATTTGTATTCCTCTCTGATATGTGAGGGTGATGGTAATGGTGGTGGTGTTGGTGGTTGTTCTGCATAAAGTCTATAATCCTGAGAGTCAATGATCCTATGATTCATTCTTAACAAGATTCCCTTTCTTTCCATTTCATGGAATTTCATATCCCTTAATCATCAGAGGCATAAGCTTTAGCTAGAATCCCAGGAGCAGGCAGAATTTTCTAATATTCAATGAAAAACATTTCAAGAATCATGCTGACTCAGGGGACACCAAGACGAGTAAGACAAGGACACTGATCTCAAAGGCTCACAGCCAAGGAGGGTTATGGGCCCTTAAAGAACCACAATGCAAGAGATAGCTGCTAGAATAGAGGAAAGCATAATAAGCACAGGCGAGACAGGGGTTGAAAATTTTACAAGAACAGCTGTACAAACTGATACACGTTTACACAAACTCATTCCTCATAAAAGTAGTTGGGTCATCAGAAAATATATCATAAAACCTGAGAGCTGGAATAGAAGATTAGGTGGAGGGGAAGAAGGTGGGTGAGAGATTTGGAGAATGAACAGAGAGAAAGTGGGAGAGTATAGAAAGTGGAGTGGTTATAGCCGTACCTAGGTTATTTACGTCTCTCTAAGGCAGCAGTGGGCTCCATCAGAATCCTCTGTCCCCTCTTCCCAGACCCCCTGTTCCAGGTGAACCTCTCCCCGCTTCCATGAACTCCTATCCTCATAGAAAGAATGGCCCTGATCTGTGTCCAGAGATCTCTCTTCTTCACTTGAGGAGCCAATCTACATCCCTTTTAAGATGAAGAAGGGTAGAGAAAGGTAATTCGCCAAGTTGGTGCTTCAAACTGTGGTTGAGCCTTTAGCCTTGCCCAAACAACAGCTGTCTTCCAGAAAACCCGGTCTATTCTTCTGCTCTATTTGATCTCATGTGATTCCCTAGATATTTCCTGCCCTCGCTTCCTGTTTTTTGTTTGTTTGTTTGTTTTTTGTTTTTGTTTTGTTTTGTTTTGTTTTGATTAATTTTTATTGGAGTATAGTTGCTTTACAAAGTTGTGTTAGTTTCTGCTGTACAGCGAAGTGAATCAGCTATACATATACATATATCCCCTCTTTTTTGGATTTCCTTCCCATTTAGGTCACTACAGAACACTGAATAGAGTGCCCTGTGCCATACAGTAGATTCTCGTCAGTTACCTATTTTATACATAGTAGTGTATATATGTCAGTCTCAATCTCCCAATTCATCCCACCACCCCACTTCCCTCCTGGTATCCATACGTCTGTTCTCTACATCTGTGTCTCTACTTCTGCTTTGCAAATAAGTTCATCTGTATCATTTTTCTAGATTCCACATATAAGCGATATTATACAATATTTCCTCTTTCCCCTCTGGAATGGGCTCCCGAATATCCAGCCTTCAACCTCCAGCTGATTGGAGACGTGTCTTAGCATTTTCTCACCTTTCTTGCCCATCCCTCCGGGTTTTCCGTACTGGCTATTGACCCTTTAGCTCCACATTTCCCCCAGTTTGGCATTCTTAACCATCAGCTGAGTTCCCCTAGGAAGTTCTTGTCATGCTCTCTCAACGCTAGCATCCACAGCTACATGCTCAAGCTGGAGATGGACTTTCATGCCCAACCTCCCTGGAAGATGTAGCCTCCCAGTTCTTCCAGGTCCTTTCTAATCTGGTACCAAATCTCTTAGACATCCTTTTCTGCTAAGACTATTCCAGTCTACTTATGTTTTAAATCCTTGCAGTTTCTCCACTGTCTCTCCATTGTTCTTGCTCTATAGAAAAGCTTGGGACCATTTGCAAAGCCAATGCCTTCTGTGCCATTAAACTTTCTTGACCAATCAATCACCCTCAAACTACAGCAGAAATATAGGACTCTCAACAACTGCTTTCCTGGGTGCCTTATCCACTCCTAGCTTCCCCACTCACTGACCTTGGCCTCTTTTGAAAGGTAAGAAGAAAAAGACAGAGAGATGGGGATGCCTAGTAGAACATCCTGATGCTTTCAGCCAGTGTGTGATGGCCACGGGTACGTTACAAGGAGCTTGATAGACATAAATTTTTTTGGTGATAAATCTTTCTAGATGTTTTCTACAGCCATTCAGATTTTACGGTAGTTAATATTATATTAATATTAATAATAAATAAAAAATTAATAATAAAATTAATAAAAACAATGGCTCCCTCTATAAATGTTCTGTTTCAATAACAATTATTTTGTGCCTAAAACTAGCAAGCATCACAGCGAGAGAGACGCTGCTCCCCTGTCTTCCCCACTGGATCTTCTCAGTGTGATTGTTACTTTAGTCCAAGCTTGTTTATCATCAGTGAAGTTTTTAGGTTTGTGAGACTCCAGTGGTTCAGTGTATGAGCATTAAAGTCAGATGTCTGGGGTGTAAATCCTGGCTCCACCGTTTATTTGCTAGCTGTGTGATACTGGGTGAGTTCACTCAACCTTTCTGTTCCTTCATTTCCTCATCATTAAAATGCTGATAATAATGGTAACTGCCTAACAGGTTAGTTGTGAGAATGAAACTAAGGCGTCTACAGAAAGCTCCTTGCATGGGCCCTGGCATAGGATATATGTTAGTTAAATGGAGCTATTATTGTTATTCATTTAGGGTGGGAGAAGGTAGAAACTGGAAGATGTGTTTTGTTTTGTTTTGTTTTTTGCCACACCGAGTGGCCTGTGGGATCTAAGTTCCCCCACCAGGGATCGAATCCTGGCCCTCGGCAGTGAGAGCGCAGATTTCTAATCACTGAACCACCAGGGAATTCCCTGGAAGATATACTTCTTATCCCAATCTTGGCCTCGTCTCCCTCCCTATATGCTATCCTGAGCTTAATGGAGGAAGAGAGAGAAACAGAAGGATGGAAATGGATAGACACAATTGAGGGGGTCGGGGAAGGCAGAAAAGGATTAAGGGACATAGAAGGAAGTGAAATGAAGGGGAGAAAGTGGAAGGGGTCAGGAGAAGCACCCCGGAGGAGTCAGCATCTGTATAGGAATGTGAAAATTGAAATAAAGTCACCTAAAGAACTTGGTTGAAACTCCCTGGCTAGGCTCCTTCCCGCAAACACACCCTTAAGGAGGGTGAATAGAGGCTTTTATGTAGCAAATGAGAAGACAGTTGGGTCATGGGAGAGAGAAAATAGGTGGGTTGTTGATGAGATGACTAAGGATGCCAGTTGGCCGATGGGGTACAGAAACGGCTATACAAATAATTTCAAAATATTTTGGAGTTTCCAGAAATAGTCACGAGCGGCCCTTATTTGCACCTCCCACACGTACAAATGCTACCAGATTCTGTTTCATAGTTATGCCCGCTCCTTCTAACACTGTCTCTCTCTCCAAGGCTCAGACACCAGAAAAAGCCTTAACTCATATAGGGCCCTTGTGACGAAAGCAGTTTAAAAAAATGTCCTCAAGTAGTTGGCCTTTCTGGTTCCTTCTCTTCCTGACTCCCACTCGCTACGCCAATCACCCCTGTGTGGGCTGTGGTGATGTCTGATATGTTTCTCTGCCCACCCCAAAGCTGGCCACAAAGCTTTCAAAGGGAGTGTACCAAAGGGCGTGGCTGTGACTTTGCAGGCAGCCTTGGTGGTCAGGGGGGTTGGCCAGCAGTCTTTCACATTGTGCTGTAGCTCCCAAGCCCATCCCTACCCAGATTTTCCTCTAATGTTGTCCAAGTAACTGAGAAGCTCTCCAACTGCTGACCACAGGAGCTGCCGATGTCAGAGAGACAGCCCACTCTCTGCCCCATCTGGGGAGAGAATCCCACGGGTTGGTGGGCAGGTGGAAAAGGTGGAGGAAGGGCTTTTCTCTCTTCTGTCAAATACTCGGCCCCCTTCAAGGTCAGTGAACAAGGCCCAACCTTAATGTTCTTTCAGCTCCCCTGCCTGTTTTGCATAATTTCTGCTCGTTTGTTCCATTCCATAGGGTGCAAGGAAGATTCTCCCTCTATTCTACCCAGCACATAATGTGCTAATGGCTCATCTTCTTTCTGAATAATCTAACACACCTTGTTGGGAAAAGAGCCTTTAGAGTGACAGGCTGGGGCTGACAGACAACTTACATTCTGAGTCTTCACTCTTGAAAAAGCCGATGAGTTTGATATGGTCCTCAATGCGCTCAAAGGCTTGGACTTCCAGTTTGCTGTTGATGATCTCCACTGGGTCTTCAATGAGCTGGAATGCCACACACACGACACAAAAGGCGTTCAAATAAGAGAACTTTTCCCTCCCCACAGGGGAAATCAGGAACATGTACAGCGTGCTTGGGGGGGAAGTTGTGGACTAGGTCCTGGTGCCTCAACGTCCATCCCACCTTCCCCCGTGAGCACAGTTCTTTCCTTAGAGGAACTGACCTTACCTCAAGGGGTAGGTTGATCGGTCTGGGGGCAACTCCATTTCTCTTGCCGGTTATTGATTCAGGAATGGCATGTGACCCAATTCTGGCCAATGAATCTCCAGGGTAGATAAGCCTGAAGGCCTGGGGAAAGTTCTACTTTCCTTTAAAGAGAGCAATGGGAGGCCAGATTTTCCCCCCTCTCAGTGGATATGAATGAGGGAATGTGATATATCAGCTCCTGTTTCTGGCTATCTTATAATCAACTTGAGAACAGTCAGCCTGAGGACAAAGCCAACACACCGAAAAGAGCATTATCTGTGATTTACAGAGAAAAATGGAGCTACAGCCCTGATTGATCAAGCCTAAAATCTGCCCTCGTCCTGGTCTTCCATTTGTGTGGGTCAATGACGCTGCTTATTCTTTAAGGTACTTGCATCTAAAAGCCCCCTCCTGGTTGATGGAGCCAGAGCAGGGCCATTGGGCCCACAGTCGTCCTGTTGCCTCCCTCAGCTTTTTTGAGGGCTTATAGGTAGGTATGGGTTAGCCAGAGGGCCAAGCAGAGCCTACGCGCACTTTTTTGTAGGAAGTAACCTTCAACTTACTTCCGACCCTGTCTCTGGGTTTCTGAGGCAGTGGGGAAAAGGCAATAGGCCGCTGTATTCTAGCTGGTAGATAAGGAATCACCAGTATGGATGTTCTTTATCTGCACAGGCACCTGTGTTCAAAAGAACTTGACTTCACAGCTGTTACTGAAAGTGTGAGTTTAGCTATGGAAAAATGTTTTTATAATGTTTGTTCCTCTGTTTGCCTGAGCACGTGGACCCCAGGGTGTTGGACCTCCACGGCTGAGAGGGAGTGTGATATTGGGTGGCTCATTAGCCCTGCCTCTTTTTATCCTGCCTGAGGGGTCACTCAGCAGACTGTTACTCCTCTCTCTACCCCGTCTTCCAGGGACTACCCAACTCTCTCTCCTACACTTTTCTTCAGAAGCCCTGGAACAAAGCCAAGGGGATTCTGGGGATGTTTGTGTATAATTGCTAAGAGAATTAACATCTTACTACTACACAGTCCCGATTTGTGACCCTCTGGTCACTAATAAAACAGTTTCTGAGGTGATTGAAGGGCCAGCTTCCCAGTAGACGTAGATATTGCCGTGATACAGGCACGCTTTAGTTTTTCGTGAAGCTTGAGTAGTCTTTCTTAGACCAGGTCAGATTATCCACCTTCTCTGTTCTTACTTTGGGGTTTTACTTCCCCCTGTATTTGAACCCAAACAGCGCCATACAGGGCCACTGTGCATAAATGCTTACGTCCAAGAGAAACTCCACCAAGACATCAGCTGCAAACTCGCCATCAAACTCAATTGTGCGATCACCCTTAAGGACATACAGACTTCCTTCTTCATCAAAACCTAAGAAAAACAAAGAGTTCCCCAGATAAAGTCATTCCGATGTAGGAAGAGCCATCCTATTGGCCACGGTCTGGCTCAGGGTCCCTGGGTGACATGGGGTCAGGCTCAGTGGAACTAGCATGAACCCTAGGATCAGTACCCTTGCAGTCACACCTCTGAAGGGCTCCCAGGGTGGAAACTCAAAATGAAATAGTCAAGAACCGAAAATCTAATCTTCACTCCACCACTGCTTTAATTTTCCAAAAGTATTGCTGACCCCATTCTCCTTATCAAAAAGTTTTCATGCCCACTGCCTACCTGGCTTTTTAGCCTGGCATTCAAGCCCTTCCACAACCTAGTGCCAGCCCTAGCCTTTACATCCTCCCTTGGGTGGACCCGTGCTCCCTTGAGAATGGCGCTCCTCATCCCTGTGCAACTCCCTTGGCTTTTTGCCCAAGAGCTGCTGTGAAAGGGGACATGAAGGAAAAATCACAGCACGTGATTCTCTGCACAGATGTTCTCCTTGGGCCTAGAGTGACCTTCACCACCACCACCCCTTGCCCATCTCGGTCAAATCCTTTAGGTCTCAGCTTACGACCCATTTTTCCAGAGAAGGCCGTCCCATCTCTCTTGCCATTATGGATCTGCTCTCAGCCCCATTTAGAGGTATTCACTATAACAGCGAGCCCTCTATAAGGGTAGAGCTGCTGTCCTCTTGGGATCCCAGCGCCTTGAATGGAGTCTGGACACACTGGGCTCCCCATAAATGTTTGCAGCCAGAATGAACAGCTTGCTTTTCTATTGTAGCTGAATTCTGCACATCTTTTCCCAGTCTGCTGATAATGCTGCAAGGGCAGGTTCTTCATCTTCTTTCCTACCCTCCATCACTCTCAGCGTAATGCTGTGTACTTTCACAAATGCTTGCTGGAGAACTGCATTTCCCCCCCGCCCAGGAACAACGCTAAATAACTGAGGCTGGCCTTAAGTCCAACTGCATGGCATGCTTAATTCCTTAGATATTGTTTTCAAACTCTCGGATTAGCTGAAGGATGCCTTCTCCAGATGAACTCTTCTGCAGAACCTCTAGGAAAGGGAGGTTGGCCCACTGCCCACCGTGTCCCAGGGCATTTCTGAAGAACCCCTGGCACGCCATGGAGCACCGTTTGTAAATCTAAAGGAGCAATGGGCCAGGTATCCCTGAAGCAGGCAGTGACTGATCACAAAGGGTGCCATGGGGAACCTCAGCCAGTGCCCTGCTGTTAGATTTTTCTCTGAGTGAAACCAGTTAGGAGGTTGTTGCACCAGTCCAGAGACCAAACTCAGGCACATGGAAACGGGGATGGAGATCAAGGAGCGGGTTCACAAAATACAACTGTCCTGTAAACTCCGAGGATTGAATAGTCAGAAAGAACCCGCCCCATTTCATTTAGAGGTTCATTTAGACATTTAAAGGTTCATGTAGACATTTATACCCCCATCACATTCTCCATGGGGAGGATATCCATCAGTCCATTCTTATGAATATTTACCCAGCTTGTCCTCCCTAAATCTTTAGATTTCTGGAACACCAGCGTTTTCCTCTAACTAAATTTACTGGAAATTCTCCCAAATCCAACTTCTCATTAAAACAGTGGGAAGGGAGAAGACTAGGGTATCAAGAGGCGCTGGACAGAACTCATCAACTTGCTTTTGACTAGGGAAAGAGTTGAACATTCTTTGCTCCCCTGCTCAAGGGAAAAAAAAAACTTCTTAATTTGTCTCCAGGGAAAGAGATACCCCAGGCATTCTTAATAATTCATTATCATTTTATAGTCATGAGTTCTTCCTTGTATCTAACCTAAATATTGTCTCTTACAATTTATATCTTTCTTTAAAAAAGCTGTTCTTGAAAATAAAATAGGAAACAGTTGTTTGAAATTCTCTAAGATAATGCACTTTCGTGTGCCTGAAGGTATTTACTGAACCACCACTAATCTTTTTTATCCTGTGCTTACTACTCCAAATCCAATTAACCTTTCTTCAAAGGTCCTGTTTTATAACCTCCTGCTCTCTTTTAATAGCCATCCTTCACTGGTCATGCAGAAAAAGTGAAATGGGCAATACATGTCTGGGGGTGTTTGCAACCCAGCGGAGTAACCTATATTCTCTCTCCTTGGGATTAGAGGTGTAAGAATCTTAAAGCACACTCGCACTTAACCATGACATATTGACACAAGAGATTACAACTTGCACTGTGCAGTTGCTTGCTTAACTATACCTCATCTAAATCCTCCCTTTCATCCTTGGTGACAATGCCCAGCTGGGCTTTGGACTTAAATTTAGAAACCACTGGGCCCTAGAGTCACTACTATTAATGACATTCTTTGTTGGCTGCTTCAGCCAAGAGGTCAGGAAATAATAGGTGATGGAAAAAGAGATTTGATCTCCCTCAAAGAGATCACCATGTCAGTGAGACAGAGAGGTTAGCCTTTTTTTTTTTTTAATTGACGTATATTTGATTTACAATGTTGTGTTAGTTTCATATGTACAGCAAAGTGATTCAGTTATACATACATATATATTTGGTTTTTTTAGATTCTTTTCGCATATAGGTTATTACAGAATATTGAGTATAGTTCCCTGTGCTATACAGTAGGTCCTTGCTGTTTATCTATTTTATGTATAGTAGTGTGTATATGTTACTTCCAAATTCCTAATTTATACTTCCCACCCGCCATCGAGAAGCTAGCCTTTTAACATGCTCTAGAAGCTGGAAATAAAGGTTTGAATATTTAGTGTCCATTTCTCCAGGAAGAAACCCTCTTCCTTGTACTGATACAAAGATATATTAGATGACTAATGTGAAATTATTTAATTCAGGCCTGTATTTACTTTTGTGAGACTCTTCCCCAAGCCAAGACTAAGGTATGCAGGATCATTTTAAATTTATTTAAAAATAGTCTAGTTATCATGCAAGAAAAAATGACTGTACTTTTTCTTTTGCAAGACACATTTGTTTCTTCATGCTATATCTCAAAGAAAATCCCACTTACCCAGTTTCTTGGCAAGCTTGGCTTCTTTCTTTGCATCCACCATCACAAAGCCTATATCTTTATGTTCCAGGACTTGGGCCACAAGCTGAAGGGAGAGACAAGTAGGAGAGTAAATGAATCAAGATCAGAAAGACTGTAGAAAATACCATGGGATACTATTTTGATATGTTGACAAGAGGATTTTCCTCCATACTTCCTGTTACTCTGTGACCAGTTCAAGCAGCAACGTGGGGATTCTATGCTTATGCCCCCAGGGTAAGGATGATTCAGTAGAATTCTGAGAAGGAGAGAAAAGTGTGAGGACCAGATCTAAGATATAAGATTTGGAAGACCTTGTCGCACACCCTTCTCTGCCCTCAGGGTAGATAAAATTTGAATTGGGAGAGAGCAGGATCAGAAAGGAAGCAAAGAGTTACTAGATACCCACAGATACCTAACATGGGGCCTGGAGCCCATCGCAGCTACCAAATGAACCTTGGGTTCGGTGGGGTCACAAGAGACGCCAGATAGGCTGAGGGACCTTAGGACAAAGGAGACCTGTGACCCCAGTACCCAGGACAGTCCTCAAGTCCCTCCACCCCGTGGGCTTGAGGAGTAAGAATACCCATTGAGTGTATCTGGTAGAAAGACCTGAGGCAGCCTCTGAAGTTTTCCTGCTTCCAGTTGAGAGGAAGAACTATCAGAGTACCTGGGTGGAAGTATAGCCCCGAAGGTGAAGAGGATGTAACAGTGTCAGGTGGACAGATGGCTGTAAACTACTCTGGGTGGACACCAGCCTAGATGATGACACCAAGCACAAGACTGGCATCGTGTTAAGCTCCCTGAAACTTAGATATAAGGAAGTAGGGAGACCCTCAGTTGCCTGAGATCTAATTCCTGCCATCTGGCTGACTGGAAGCTTAAAATAGAATAGAGTGGAGAAGCTACCAAAAAGATCATGTAATACTAATATTACATTTCTTTATTTACAATTTAAAAAAAAATAATTGTAGATTAACATGCAGTTGTAAGAAATAATACTGAGAGATCCCTCGTACATTTTACCCAGTTTGCCCCAAAGTAACATCTTGGAAAACTATAATACAGTATCGAAACTGGATATTGGCATTTATACAGTAAAGATACAGAACATTTCCAAAACCAAGAGGATCCCTCATGTTGTCCTTTTATAGTCACATCCACTTGCTTCCCCCTTCATCCCTTCCCTAACCCTTGGCAACCACACCTTCATCTCTTCCCTCACCTTTGGCAACCACTAATCTGTTCCCCATTTCTTTTCATTTCAAGAATGTTATATAAGTTGAATCATATAATATGTAACCTTTTGGGTTTGTCTTTTTTTACTCATCATATTTCTCTGGAGATTCATCCAGATTCTTGTGTATATTAATAGATCATTCTTTTGTATTACTGAGCAGTATTTCCGTGGTACCGAGGTACCACAGTTTCTTCAATTATTCTCCCATTGGAGGACATCTGGGCTGTTTCAAGTTTTTGGTTATTATGAATAAAGCTGCTATAAACATTCATGTACAGGTTTTTGTGCGAAGGTTAGTATTAATTTCTTTACGATAAATACTCAGGGGTGAAATTGCTGGGTTGTATCATAATTGCATAGTTTTTAAAGAAAGTGCTGATTGTTTTCCTGAGTGGCTGTACCACTTTACATTCCCAACAGCAGTGTAGTGATGAGAGATCCAGTTTTTCTGCATCCTTACCAACATTTGGTGTTGTCACTAATTTTTATTTTAGCCGTTCTAATAGATGTGTGGTGATCTCTCATTACAGTTTTAATGCATTTCCCTAATGGCTAATGATGATGAACTTATTTGCCATCAGTATGCTCTCTTCCATGAAATACCTGTTCACATCTCTTGTCTATTTTCCAAATAGATTATTTTTTGATAGTTGAGTTTTGAGAGCTCTTTAAATATTAGTCCTTTGTTGGATATGTGGTTTACAAATATTTTCTCCGACTCTGTAGCTTATCTTTTCATCCTCCTAATAGGGTCTTTCACAGAACAAAAGTTTTTAATTTTGATGAAGTCATATTTATCAGTATTTCCATTTATGGATTGTGCTTTTGGTGTTAAGTCTAAGAACTCTTTTTTTTTTTTTAATTATTAGCACCTTTTTAAATTATTATTTATTTATTTATTTATTTATTTGGCTGTGTTGGGTCTTCGTTTCTGTGCGAGGGCTTCCTCTAGTTGCGGCAAGCAGGGGCCACTCTTCATTGCAGTGCACGGGCCTCTCACTATTGTGGCCTCTCTTGTTGCGGAGCACAGGCTCCAGACGCGCAGGCTCAGTAGTTGTGGCTCACGGGCCCAGTTGCTCCGCGGCATGTGGGATCTTCCCAGACCAGGGCTCGAACCCGTGTCCCCTGCATTGGCAGGCAGATTCTCAACCACTGTGCCACTAGGGAAGCCCAAATCTAAGAACTCTTTGCCTAATCCCGTATCCTGAAATTTTTTTCCAATTTTTTCCTAAAAGTTTTAGAGTTATTTTTTTGTTTGTTTGTTTTGTTTTGTTTCCCGTGGCTTTCAGGATCTTAGTTCCCTGACCAGGGATTAAACCTGGGCCACGGCAGTGAAAGTGCCGAGTCCTAACCACTAGCCTGCCAGGGAACTCCCTAAAAGTTTTAGAGTTTTAATTTTACATTTAAGTCCATGATCTACTTTGAGGGCTGTGTGTGGTGTGCTTTTAACCAATGGATGTCCAACTGTTCCAGCACCATTTGTTGAAAGGGCCGTCTCCTGCTGTAACTTATCTGAGGGTTTTCTTTGCCTCTTCATTCTTCCCTCCTTGACCTTCTCATATGCTCCCTGTCCTCTTTCTTCAGGCGGTTTTCTCTTCTTTCTTAGGTTTTGGCTGAGACTAGGAAAGGCTTAGGATGAAAGAAATCATCACTGTTTATATTATGACTCATCCTGAGCGTCCCTGTAATGCTTAAACAGGTCTGTCTTTCTGCAAAGTCACTTGGCTTTAGTCTATTGCATTCAATTCATTAGACAAGGTTATTATTATTATTTTCTTAATAAATTTATTTATTTATTTATTTTTGGCTGTGTTGGGTCTTCGTTTCTGTGCATGGGCTTTCTCCAGTTGCGGCGAGTGGGGGCCACTCTTCATCGCGGTGCGCAGGCCTCTCTGTCGCGGCCTCTCCCGTTGCGGAGCACAGGCTCCAGACGTGCAGGCTCAGTAGCTGTGGCTCACGGGCCTAGTTGCTCCGTGGCATGTGGGATCTTCCCAGACCAGGGCTCGAACCCGTGTCCCCTGCATTGGCAGGCAGATTCTCAACCACTGCGCCACCAGGGAAGCCCAAGACAAGGTTATTTTTGAATGAGTTTTCTGGTTTTCAGTGTAAGCCACTCTGTCCTATTTAGTGCTATCAAAACATTAACTTAAATATTCCCTTTCTATCATTAAAAATTAATGATGATGAGACCTGATGGCTTTGTGATATTAGTAAGTTTCCCAACTCCTAAAGCATGAGCCTCTAACAGTGGTTCTTAAACTTCTGTGTGCATAAGAATCCCCTGGAGCACTGGTTAAAATGGGGTTTCCTGGGCTTCAGCATCAGAAAGTAGAGAATAGAGCTAGGGTGGAGCTCAAGTATCTACATTTTCACAAACCACACTACCAAGCCCTATGATTCTGACGCAGCAGATCCTGTACCACACTCTGGACAACACTGCTATAAATGCTTGTCAGTTCATCCAAAAGTGCTGTGACATAATATTTTCCAACTGTGACCCGTGGGCCATGCTTAGCCCTGTTGGCCACTTCATCTTAAGTGTAGGAGAGAAATATTAATAATAGTAAGAATATTAGAGATTAATTATGAAAATTAAACAGAGAATTTAACTCTGACCTCTCCTAGACACACATCACCCATTTTATTGGTTTCTTAGGTAGATGCCAATGTGTGCCTTTCCTAGGCTTGTAAAGCATGCCCTTCTCATTACCTTATTGATATTTATATGTGACATTTGAAGATATATGAGTGGAAGGTGCTAGCTCAGGCAAACTCAGTTCTGTTTTTCTGCTTTTCTGTTTAAGCACAGCCAATTATTGTCCTAGGCACGGATGGATAGACAGAGCTGGCAGTCACAGATGGGCCAGGAA
Organism: Balaenoptera physalus; assembly: GCF_965194825.1. Lineage (NCBI taxonomy): Eukaryota > Metazoa > Chordata > Mammalia > Artiodactyla > Balaenopteridae > Balaenoptera > Balaenoptera physalus. The sequence goes on along the minus strand of NC_138882.1, from coordinate 94,461,196 downwards.
CCTGTGCTAGCTAAAACCTGCCCACCTTCTCCTTGGTACCCTTACACACAATCCCTGTGGTGTCCTGTCACTCTCGCCTCCCACCGCGATTAGGCCCAAAGCCTGCCCACTTGAGCTCTGTCATCACTTCCATCAGCCCTAGCAAGCACCCTTCTTGGGCCTCGGCCAAGGGTGGCCAGGGCTGGCAGCTACCCAAGAGAGAGCAGTGAGATGGATGGGGGAGAAGGGCTGTGGCGAAAGACTGGGAACTTCTGGGCTGACTCCTAACGTGACCATTCTCTCCAGGACCAAGAACCCCTGCTGGGCTGATCAGACACTGTCTGCCTCTCCCACTTGGTTTCATCTCCAGCTATGCTCTGGTCCTAGATTTCCAGCTCATAGTTTCCATTCTCCATTCTCTTGCACCACAATCCCACTGGGCTCTCTCCAGTTGCTGCCAGCCTGGCCTTGGCTGCAAAGCCCAGCTCCAGACTCATCTTTGACTCCAGCCTCCTTTTTGTGAATCCCAATAGCCCATTACAGGGACACAGCACTCTGGCACTTATTTGCAATCATTAGGGTTCTGTATTGTGCATCTTTCCTCCCTAAGGAGAAAAAGCCCATTTTGTGCTTCTTTTGTATCTCATATAGTTCCTTAGAGACACTCAGCATACTTTGGATGAATGAATGGACTGGGCCAAGTACTTCAAAAGTTTAAGAGACTTTTGAGCCAAAGGGCAAAGAGGAAATTGTCACCAATGACAGTGATTAAAATTTACAACCATGAGGAGGAGAAAAGATAGAGTCAATATGTTTCCTAAATTCCCAGAAAACTGGAATACTCTTTTCAGATTGGACTCCAGTTTTCTCCTGTTGACTTATAATCTTTCCCCTGCTGGTTTTGTCTGTTTGGTTGGTTGGTTGGTTGGTTGTTTACTTCTCGGATGGTCTTGCCTCTTATCCTAGAGAATGGAGTTGTCTCATCAGTTGGTACATGCAGCCACTGGGCATTGGTGCAGTGCTCATTCTTTCCAAGAACATTAGGATTTGCTTTCACCATTGCTGATTCTTTTGAGTACAAAAATAACTTTATATTAAAAAAGTTATATTAAATAATATGCATAACTCAGTAGTAAAAATGTGGATATTCATAGTATGTCCTTTCTCTATTTTTTAAATAAATTTATTTATTTTATTTATTTATTATTTTTTGGCTGCATTGGGTCTTCGTTGCTGTGCGTGGGCTTTCTCTAGTTGTGGCGAGCAGGGACTACTCTTTGCTGCGGCTCGCGGGCTTCTCATTGTGGTGGCTTCTCTTGTTGTGGAGCACAGTCTCTAGGCATGCAGGCTCAGTAGTTGTGGCGCACGGGCTTAGTTGCTCCTCAGCATGTGGGATCTTCCCGGACCAGGGCTCCAACCCGTGTCCCCTGCATTGGCAGGCGGATTCTCAACCACTGCGCCACCAGGGAAGCCCCCTGTCCTTTCTCTTTTTAAATTTTGCATTGTATAGGTATTTATTGTACCATTGTTACCTCTGTAATGATGTGGTAGAAATAGATCTCAGCTTTAAATGAATAAATGACCCAGGAATAGTATATCCTAGTGGTTAAGAGTACACAGCTTGGCATCAGAGACCTGGATTCCTGACTTGGTCATAAGTGCTGTCACTCTGCTGTAAAATATGGACAATACCAATATCTATTTCATAAGGCTGTTTTGAAGAAGATTAAATGAGATAATGTGTAAAGTTCATGACAGTTTTTGGCATGCAGTAAGTGCTTAATAAGTGTTATATTTTCTTCTTACTATTATGACAGCTGGATAGGGTTCTGAACCTTGTACTAATTCAGAAATACCAAAGCCTAACGTATTGGGATGGAAAAAGAACAATAATTATTAATTGAGGGCCTACTGTAATCAAGGTTCCATACTAAACAAAAGTGTGAGACACATTCCAGAGTCAAGGACCTTGTGATTTCATTAGGGAGGAAACTAATGAAAAATTAGCTGATAAGTGTTAAAGGACTAGGACAGAAAATAAGGGCTATGCAAGAGAGCTCGTGGGCAGGGAGGTCAAATCATACAGAGCTTCATAAGCTATGATAAGGAGTATAGATTTAACTTCCATGCACTCAAGATGAAATCCAAAATCCCTAACATAGCCAACGAGGCCCTGCCCGGTTTGGCCTGCCTGCCTCTCCAGCTTCATTTGGGGCCACTCTGCCTCTTACTTAACACACTCGTCCTCGGCTCCTCAAAACAGCAAGTTCTTTCCTGAATTGGGAGGTCTTTGCACAGGATCACCTCGTTCAGCTCCCATGTCCTAGGCCAAGACATGGGCCGCAGCTGCCCACAGGGATACCTGGTTGTATTCACACAAAGACACTCAACATGCTCTGCTTCTGTGCATGCCCTTCCCTCTTTCTAAAAGATCTTTCCCTCCACTCTTTGCCAACTCCTACTTCTCCTTGAAGCCTGCACATAAATGTCAGTTGCTCAAAAGGCATTTCCTGATGCCCAGTCTGAATTGGGTGCCCTTTCTACACTTGTCCATAGTGCTTTGTGCTTTGCCTTCACAGCCCTTTCTCAGTTTGTAAGTACACGTTCACTTATACGAGCATTTGTCTATCAACTATCCACGTGCGAGCCTGTAAGCTCCATGTCCTTGTTTGCTTTTCTCCATATACTAACTCCAGCACCCGGTACAGTACCTGAGCAGAGGAGAGCTCAAAAAATATTAGTTTATTAAATAAATGAATGGAAGAAAGAGGAGAGACCAGCTAGACCTTGAAAGAGGAGGAGTGTCTGGATAGGCAGAGGAGAGCAGCAAAGACATCCAAGGAAGAAAAAGTGGCAGAAATAGGTGAAGGTTTGGAGGGGCAAATGCACAGTGTGAGTGTAAGAGAAGAGGCTTCTGTCCTCAAGCAGAGGGCTTCTCAGGGGAGCTGAAAGGCGTAGTGTGTTTAAGGCATGTTTGTTAGAAAAAGAGCACGTAGGACTTGGAATATTAGGACTAGCAGTTCCGATTTGGGAGATGTTTGTGTTGAAGAACAATATGGCTAATTTGAGTTCAGGGAGGGTTGATCTAAGGGCATAGACCAGACAGATAGAAAGGAGAGTAGAAGCGAAGGTGACCAGTTGGGAGACTGAGTGGGAGAAGACTGGTCTCCAGCTAAGGCAGCACATGAAGTAACTTGTGAGGTAATGTTAGAGGCTGAGAATCATTCAGACCTGGTAACTATTTCATGACCTTGGAGAAGCTGGGGGGAACCAAGGAGAGGAGGAGGCAAGATGATTCCAGGGTCTCCAGCCAGGGAACGGAGTGAAGGGCAAACAGAGATGTCAGGAGGGCATGCCAGAACCACGAGCCAGCTTCTCAGCTTGGATTTAGATGCAATGAGTTCATGACCACGGAAATCCAGCCAAGAGCTGGAGGTGCCAACCTGGAGCTTGGGGGAGAGGTCCTGAAGGCACTGTGCAAGTGAGGGGTGAAGGAGTGAGGAGAGTGTACAAGAAAACCACAGGGTCCAGGACTGGCCGCCTTGTAGAAGGTGAGAAAAGGAGGCTGTGTGGAGGCCGAGAGGTCTGTGGGAGAAGTAGGAGGCCAAGGAACACAGTCTCGTGACTCCAAAGTCATGAGAAGCTTGAGAACGAGCAGGTGATCAGATCAAATGTTGCGGGGAGTCACAGAGATGGGACCACTGTGAGGTCTCTCCTTTCAGGATGGTAAGACATGGGTGACCTTTAGCGAGGAGCTGGGACAGAAGCCAAAGCAGTGAGAGTGTGGCCGATGAGTGGGTGGCAAGGACACATTAGAGCAGGTGTGGATCACTTGGTCAAAAAGTTTACCACGAAGGGAAGGGGATACTAACACAACAGTGCCAGGGGACACGTTCCCTTTGGCCTCAGAGGACAGGGCATGCAAGATGCCCTCTCTATCTATCTGTGTCCCTCCAAGTCCAGTCCCTTTGTGGGACATCTCAGCCCTAAACCAGGGACGGACAGGAAGAAAGATACATTTGTACCACTTCCCAAGAATGGTCTTCCTGGAGGAGAAAGACTGATTTGCTTCATGGTCAGAGGAAGCTGGGGAGGCGTGCGGTAGCAGAGACAAGGGAGTGTTTACTTATTAAAGGGAGCTGAGGGGGGTTACTTTCTGCAGGGTCAAGAATCTGAAAAAAATCAAGGGATGAGAAATTTGGGGGAGAATGTCACAGATCTTTGCTCCAAGTGAATGTCCCTCAGGCCAGTCATTAAAAATACCCTGGCTGCAACCCTGCTCTTTCCATGTAAGCCAAGAGCCAAACGGCTCTTTTCACCCACTGTCCCTGATACCATCTGGCCACACGTCAAGCAATTCAACTACTGTTCGTGTCCTCCCCTGAAACCGGAGAGCTGACGTTTATCTCCGGTAATCTGTCACTTTCCACCGCCCTCAGATGAGGCCCAGGCTATGTATAGCTGGGGGGTTGGCACATGATGTGTCCATGCAAGAGGCAGGCAAGGGAATGGAACAGCTATTTTATGAGATTCAAGTGATCATTGGGGCCTCTTGGGGCTGGACTGGGGGGCTTCTAAAAGAGCCTTGAGGGAAAGGGAGGCTGTTGATTGTTTTTATTGGCACTTTTGGGCTATCACCTTGGTCAAGGCCGAGGAAAAGACCCAAAGGTCATTGCTATGTGTTCTTTCCAGTCCACCACATTGAGAAGCAGTGTAACAACAACAATAAAAATAGCATCTATTGAGTGCTTGCTATATGCCAGATACTGCTCCAACACCTTACATGAATTATCTTATCGAATCTTCACAAAACCCACAGAAAGTAGAAGTTTGAGATGAGGAAATAGAGGCACAGAGAGGTTAACCAACTTGCCCAGAGCCACACAGCGTTTAAGTGACACAGCTGGGATTCCAACCCTGACACTCTGGCTCCAGGGCCCAAGCTTTCATCCATTACATTACATTCCTTTCATCTGGGCCTCAGAGGGACCTGGGCCCGAATCCTGGCTCTGCCATTTATCAGGTATGAGACTCTGGGCAGGTCACAACTTCTCTGATTTCAATTTTCTAATCTGAAAATACGAGATCTAATTCTTGCAGGAGTAACATGTATGCAAGTGCTTATGAATGTTTGTTCCCTATAAATTCACTATAGGGCAACCTCATTACCCAAGCCGGTGGTTCTTGAATCTGAGCCCGCGTCAGCATTACCTGGAGGGAAGCCTTGTAAAAGCCCAGATTGCTGGGTCCAACCCAGGATTCCTAATTAGGCAGGCCTGGGATGGGACCTACGAGTGTGCATGTCTGATAAGGTCTCAGGAGATGCTCATGCTGCGGGTCCTGGGTCCACACACTGAGAACCACCGCCTTACAACTGTCTCTAACATATAAACACAATCTCCCTGGGGAGCATTTTGTAATGTCCAAAATGACTGATTGAGGGAGGCTGTTCCTGGAGTCCAGGGTTTTTTTTTGTTTTCTGTTTTTCATACTAAAAATATTGCAATGGGATTTTGGGGGGAAAATGGATTTGACCGATATGGGGGTGAGGCCATGCCCTTTTCCAATTTTTTCTCAGCAGAGTTCTATTCCCGAGAGCCTGTGAAAATGCAGTCTGGTAGCCCAAATGCCGACACCCCTTGGTAACCCCCTTCCTGGGAAGAGTCCCACACATTATCCACCGCGTTCCTGCAGCCAGAGAGAGATTGTCCCTCTTCTAACGAGGCTTTCCATAGGTTGCTGCACTTCCTCAAAAAACAGAAAAAGAAAATCAGAGGGAAGGATGGAGGCTGCAGCTGGGAGAGCCCTTCTAAACGTAAAATGATGGCAGACAGGCCACTTTGCTGCATCTCCCCCATAGCGCACATTGAAAAGCAGAAGAGAAACCTGCTGCTGCTTGGCTGAACTTTACGAAATGTCTGACTAGTGTTTATTTTGATAACATCTGCTAACGACAACAAATGCCACGTATAACTAACCTGAGAGTGAGTTTTCAATGTACTTTCACATACACAGTAAATTCGAGAATAGTCCTTTCCTGAGCGCCAGACATGGGCCGTTCACTTTACACACACCCCTCTTTTCTCTTCAGAGGAACCCTGGGACAAGGGGTGGGTGGTCTCTAGTTTACAAAGGAAGGGGCTCAGCCTTGGGCAACTCAGTGACCTGCCCACTGTCTGGACGGTGTAAGGGCTCAGACCCACGGGCTCTCCCTCCTAAGCGTGGGCTTCTTGCATTGCGAGGCCACGGGCTCTCCCTCCTAAGCGTGGGCTTCTTGCATTGCGAGGCCACGGGGCGGGCTGCTGTTTACGGGTTGTGTTCACTCTTTCCTTTGGGTTCAGGAAATGCTCTCAGTTCCTTCACAGGGAAGCTGGGTGTGTGTGGCCAGGCTAAGGGATGGCTTGGGGTGCTGAGCCAGAGCAGTGTAAGGTAGAGGCAGGTGAGTGTGTGAAGGAGTATCTGCTGGCCCGTCTGCCTGCCCAGCACACGGCAGATGGTGAGGAGAGCTCTGCCTGGCTTGGGGCACCGGGCAGCAGGCGGGCGCTCCTGGAACAGGCTCTCTGGGCACTGAGAAGCGGCTCTGGCCTGCCCAGCCCATCGCACGGCAAGATGGTGCTCTGGCCGTGTTCCTGCATGTCTTTCCAAACAGAAATGGCTTATCTGGATCAAACTACATTCAGTCTACAGAAGAGGGAACCTCAGAGGTTTCATTGTACAGATGCAGTACTTTTGGGGACTGGCTTTTTTGATGGAACAAGTCATTTTTTTTTTGTAATACATCCTATTTTTATTTTTTTTAATTGTAGTAGAATTGATTTACAATGTTGTATTAGTTTCAAGTGTACAGCAAAGTGATTCAGCTATACAGGTATATGATATATAATATATATAACATATATATATTATGTATATATATCCTTTTTCAGATTCTTTGGAACAAGTCATTTTAGATGCCAAGGCTGAGCTGATAGTTATGCAAAAATACTCCACACCAACCAGTGACGCTCAAACTGCAAGTGAGCAGGGCTGCTGCTTTTAAAGAAAACTCTTGTGATTCTGAAACAGATTTTGTTTGTTTCTATTTTACTGCGTTACACTACAATTATCCTTATAATACTTTTATCACAGTGACTTTTGTGGTCTCTCATATCTCCGTTTAGAAATTTATAACTTTGGGAGGAGGTCTGCCTCAAGGATACGGTGACTAGATATCCTATTTGGGCTTGAATATTATCGAGGGCTTTTGCGGGTGGGAGGAGTGAGAAAAGAAGGTTCCAATGGTCTAAAAACTTCTGAATCAACACTGTATTTGCCATTTTGTAAAATCTCTATTTCCGTATTAATTCTGTGTATGGAAGAAAAAATTTAACTGTAATCAACTCAATCCACACTCTTACCATAGCACTTCTTGTCTTTTCGCCGTCTCACCCCAGGCTCTAGTTTTATTACTGAGACGTGCAGAGCAAACACACGTCAAACAGTTCATTGGCACGTGGGCTCTAAGGAGAAGTGCAACTTATCAGTGAGCCTGGGCATTCATCTTCTGAGAGCACTGGCTCTACACGAGGATTTAGTCTCAAAGCCAAACCAAAATAAGCCTGACCTCATCTGAGTTTTCCGAGTGCAGCAGGTGCAAGTTTGGAGAATCCCATCTTTGGGCAGTGAACAGTTGGAAGAAATACCTGAATCCTGTGTGCGTTGCTATTCTCTGCCCAGTGTTCCCCCATCATCCCATCTGTGGATTCCCTTGCCTCCAAAAATTTCATTTTGCCTGCCTCTCTTGAGGTTTGGAAATGCAACCACTGGGACATTTGCCAGTGCTAAATAGGTTTGAAGGCAGCATCAGCCTTAGAGAGCCCAGAGGTTTCTGCCCATACTGTGTATGTATTTTGGACTGAGAGTCCCATGGTTAAAAAACAAAAAATCTGTTTTACCCATATTTCAGCAGGATTAAACAGGGATGACAAACAGTTCCCTGAATCTGACAGATTGAGTTTGATTTTTCACATTTCCACTCAATTCTTTTTTAAAAACGGATTTAATTTTTAAAAGATATCAAGGAGAAATAGATTTCCAATATAGGCAATGTATCTACAATTCCATGCTTTTTTCTTTTCTCTCCATCCATCCTCCTACCCACCCACCCAACATTTATTAAATACCAAGTAGGTGGTGCTAAGCATTAGTCCCTCTACTCACACCAGTCACTTCAGTTCAACACATAGTCCAGTTGTGAAATTAAACACTGCTTAAGTGTGGGTGAAAATCCAGAATTCAAACTAGAGACACTTGTCCTTTTGTAAGTTGGCACCGCTTACAAACAGGAAGCGATCCAATTCAGCAATCCCAGTTCCTTGGTGTAGTGGAAGGAACACGATGTTTGGAAACAAGTAGATGTGGGTTCAAATCCTGCTTCATGCTGTGCCATTTTATTGCTTTGTGACTTTGGGCAATTTCTACTCAACTCTATGGAATCATTTCTTTGTACATAATGTGAGAATACGTTGTAAGAATTCAACAGAATGACATATGCAAAGCACCCATATGGGACATGTTTTATGGTAAGTTCATAATAAGTGCCATTTCCCTACTCCTCCATCCCCTTCTGTTCATTTAACATTCATTCAGCAAACACCGTTGAGAGCCCACTGTGAATCAGACACTGATCTAGGTGCTGGAGTACAGCAATGAGGAGAACAAGGTCCTTGCCTCTGTGGGTTTCACACTCTACAGCAGTGTAAAACAATATGCACTATGTCAGCCAAGTGCTATGGAGAAGAATAAAGTAAGGTTGAAGGGATAAGGGGGGTGCTTGGAGAGTGTGATTTATAAAGGTGGTCAAGATAACTTCTTTCATGAGATGACACTTAAGCATAGACCTAAAGGAAGTGAGTTCTCATCATCAACAAAAGAAGACCAACTCCTTAGTTACCAGGGACCATGTCATCTTCATTTTCTAAGTAAGCAGTGCATGAGTATTTGACAAATAAATGAGAGAATGAATATTTCTCTTTGGGTGTTCACAAGACTTAGTTCCACGTTATAGAACACTCACCAGTTTTCTCTGAGAAGCTTTCCCATACTTTTCTGTTAAACATGCTAACATGTTAGTATCCCATATTCATATACCCCCAGGGTTCTCAGATTTGTCATCTCTTTTGGAGAAAAGGGAAGTGTGCCATGGCAACCAAATAGATGCTTTTCCTCCCTTTCTGAAGGTAAATCCTGGACCCTGACCTAAGATTCTTAAGGCACCTTCTGATCTGGCCTTAGAAACCCCTGTAATTCCACTGGAAACCTCTCAAGGAGGGGGAGGCTTCCCATGGGCCCAGATCTTCCCTTTCTTAGGAGGTCCAAAGTATTAATCACTGACTGTGTGAGTGAAGGGACCGTGGGAGAAGACTGGGAGACCTGGCAGAGTCCCTAGAGCAGACCTGAATCCCTGCAGCCCCCAGACCAACTTCATGTCTCAGCAGTCCTCCAAATCAGAGGAATGCTGACAAGTCCATTGTCATTCAGGAGAGTCAACAGACCAAAGGTCAAGCAGGTGCAACATGATTATGGTCATCTGGAAAATTTCTCCAACCCAACAGACCAGTATAGTGCCTTGCAAACTTTAACATGCCTATGAATCACCTGTGGATCCTGTTTAAATGTAACAAACACCCTGGCTATACCATTGCCGCTGGTGTGGTCTGCCGTCCACATTTTGAGCATCAAGCCTCAAGTGGTCCACAAACTTGGCTGCACATTAGAACCACCCAGGGAGCTTTTAAAAACTGTAGCACCGGGATATCATCCCTTCCCCTATGACCAGTTAAATCAGTGCTGGGGAGGGGGTGGCGGGTGGTGGGAAAGACCCAGGCATAGGTGATTTTTTAAAACACCATAGGTGAGTCCAACGTGCAGCCAAGGTTGAGAACTACTGCAACAGGCCAAGAACAGGGGTTACATTTCAAGTTACAGGTGAAGGGAATTAGCATTTGATAAGCACCAGCTGTATTTCAGGCACTCAGCAGTCTACATAGTTCCTAAATAGTAAACAACGTAACAAAGTAATAATACCTGACACTTGTACAGCTTCTTATAATCTTACGAGAAATTTTTATTCACCTGCTTTCATTGAATTCTCTTAATTCACTGAGGTAGAAAGCACACAGTTGATTTTTTAGATGAGTAAAATGCGATGCATATTTGTGACTTGCCCAGGATCAAATAATAAATGAAAGAGAAATTCAGTTACTCTGACCCGCAGCTGTCTGTTTTGCCCAAGCACTGCAACCTCATCTGAAGTTGGGTACACGAGGATGGCTGTGCACAAAAGTCATGTCGACGACACTGGGCATATGGCAGAGTCTAAAGAGGCTGCAGTCACCCCACCAAAGATTTCTCACTGATATATAGATTGATTAGGAAACTGAGACCTGAATAGAGAAGGGAGCTCAGTCTGTTGTGGGCCTTGGCAGACTGAGAGCAGCGGCATTAGGACACTTAGCAGAACCCAGAAGCCTGCACTGCACGGGATTCAGGTTCTTGGTTCTGCCATAGATGACGGAACCAGCCTCCTCCTCCCCTGTAGGGGCTAACGGATGATCTGTTCTGGAATCACTGTCTAAAAAGTATTGGGAAATAACCTGCTTACCAGCCCTCGACAATCAGTCATAACAATAACCCTCCCTGCTGGTGGACCGGCCATTTCCAATAATTTTTAGGTAGTGATCTTGCCATTTGATATCCAAGAGGGCTTGGGAGAGAGCCCCTGGGCAGGTCATGTGTGGGGATGGCAGTGGCTTTTTTGTGGTGAGTGAAGTGGGACCTCCGTAAGCAGGAAAAGAAGGCCCTGCAGAGGGAATCCTCTGGGGAAGCATCAGAGGGGATGCAGAGGGGAAGCAGCCTCGGACCTCCCGAGAAACAACAGGTGCAGCTGGTCAACCTGGCGGGCAGCTACCGGGGTGATGTGGCTATTTCTGTGCCAGGACCCCAGGTTGCCTGCCAGTCCCAGGGACCAGTCACCCTAAACAAATCAAGTGATATGTACTGTTCACAGTGTGGAAAGCATTGCTTGTTCACCATCTATTCAGTGACTCATTCATTCATGCTATGATTCCTGAGAGTCCCACTACGAGCAACAGATATTTGACGAATGAGTATTTCTATTCAAGGATTCACAGTACGTATTTTCATGTTCTGAAACACACACTAACTTGCCTGAGAAAAATCCCCTGTAGTTTTTCCTAATCCTGTAAATGTATATTGGTTACAGGTTGGTGTGTTTAGCTGCTCCCATAGGACATATATACACAGTGCACAGCCTCAGCTCTGGAGATGAATGTGATCAGAGTGTCCAGCGATTCCAACACTGAGGCCTCCTTTCTCCTTTCCCTCTAGAGATGTTTAAGTGGCCATGAAATCATTTCTACGTAAGCATGAATCTCACTAGGAAAAGTTTTCCCCTTTTCCTTCCTTCTTTTTCAGGTTGGAATGCTGGTTTCCTAGAGGTGGAGTGGCGTAGAGGAAAGGAAATGGGCCTTGGCCTGGGGGATAAGATCTGTGTGAAGGCAGGAGGGGAAGAGGAAGAAGTAAATGGTTCCCCACACCTGGCCTAGGCATTTGGCAGGACCATGACACCGTTTCCAGAGAGCTCAGGAACTCACAGTGTGGACACCATACTGCTGGGGTTCCTTCTGACATCAAGGCATCCTCTGTCACACAACCAGGCCATTCATTCAGTTGTGTTTTTGGCTCACAAGCAGTTTTTTTGCCCTTGTCCATAGGAACTTGATTCCATCTGTGTTTTTTTGTTTCTTTTTTTTTTTTTTAACTTCCCCCCTTACCAAGTTTGCTTTGAATTCAGTTGCCTTCAGGAAGCTTCCAATCTAGGGGGAGAACTCCAACATATGTCTCCAAGGAGAGAAAGAGTGAGTTAGAAGGAGCCTGAAGGAAGTGGAAGAACTTCTTAAATGGATGGAGGCTGCAGTGTGACCGAAAATGCGGAAGGGGCCTAATTTAAGAATTGACGCTGATAATGTTGTTGAATCTATCAGACACAGGCTCCGTAAGCCTTGGCGATCAGAGGGAGAGGGTCTGTGATCAGGGAAAGTCACTCCACCTTTCTGGGCGTGGCTGGCTGTGAATAAGCAACATGGCATCACATCACCAGTCCTGAGCTCTCTGAAAGTGGCCCGGGGTCCTCAGTCTCTAAAGTGATGGGTCAGGCTGGGCTGTATCTAAAATCCCGACTGAAAGGCAGTGTGGGCTGAAAGGAGTCAGCATTTGTCCAGTACCTTCTGTGTGCCAGAAGCTGAGCTCTTGCCGTCCTGCCCCACTGAATCCTCACACCGTCTCCAGCATCTCACATCACAAGTAAGGAACCTGAACACAGACAGACTTCCTTGGGAATTAAACCCAGGTCTATCTGATTTGGAAGCCCATGTTAGAGCACATCACCTCTCAAGCATTTCAACCTGAGAGAGGTCAGTGATGTCGAATGTGGGAGGACTTTCTCTGGCAATATTTATAGAACATGATAGGCATAGCACTTGCACTGCAGTTTCAAGGCGAAGGTGGAAGCAGGCAACAAAGGAACAAGGAAGAATCAAATTCAGTGCCCGTATCCTTCTCTTGTGTCTCTGAGTCCTGCAGTACTAACAGGATTCAGCCATTGTGGTATGACTACGTTTGCTGACTTGGCCAAAGCTAAAGGAAATAGTATACAAAATTGCAACTCCCTTTATAATCTGAGTTGACACCTCAATAGAAAAAATGGGGAAAAGGCATAGAAAAATAAGAAAAAGTGTAAATGGCAAATAATTTTATGAAAAATTCAGCCTAACTAGAAATCAAAGAATGTCCATTAAAACAACAATAAAAATATAAATAGACAAAGGTTTTTAAAACCCTGAATATTGTGTCAGTATCCAAAAAGAGAGAAATTCTGTAATGGCCTATATGGGAAAAGAATCTAAAAAAGAGTGAATATACGTATATGTATAACTGATTCACTATGCTGTACACCTGAAACTAACACAACATTGTAAATCAACTATACTCCAATAAAAATTTTTTTAAAAAATTAAAAGGAAAAAACAGAGAAATTATCTTAAAAATATGTATGATCATACAATGGAATACTATGCCAGCATTAACATGTTTGTCAAGAATTTAAAGCTATTTAGTGACATAGGAACACTCACAATATACTGAAACAAAATAAGCAGGAAACAAAACTATAAAAATGGTATAAACCTAATTGGAAAATGTGATTTTATGCATAGAAAAAAAATACTGGAAAGAACTCTATCAGAACATTAACCATATTTAGTTCTGGGTGGCAGTTCTTGTTGCCTGCTTTGTCTTTTCCACATAGTCTAACATATTCTTACATGAGTGTGTTGTTACTTTGTGGATGAAATGCCCAACCAAGAATCAGGATTACCAGCTGTGTAAGTCACAACACTGCAAGGCCGTATGTATGACATGAGAGGTTCAGTAAAATCTAGATGGTTCTCAAGGTTCTTTTGAACTCTAACACTTCACTCATTCATTCAACAAGCATTTACAGAACATCTGTATAGAGCTACGTACAATGCACCAACACTGGGGTCCCCCAGAATTAGACCCCAACGAAACTCAAAGCAAAGTTTGAGTGTGATGCCTCGCGGTGCCATTTGATTTGCCCTTTTTCTGCCTAAGCTTTTAATGGTCTCATATTCTTCCCTTTCTCCTCTTCCCCTTATCAAACCCTGCTTTCAACACAAAACTCAAACTTGATCAGATGGAAGTGTAAATGAATAGCAATGTCTTAAAAGACGGCTTCTCCCAGAGAGGCTTGACTAAGTAGGGATAAAAATTTTACCTAAAGGAACGAGGCCCTCGTGGCCAAATTTTAGGAAAAAGCTAGTGGGGTGGGAAAAGATTTGGGAGCTATCAGAACCTTAGCTCTTGCGGTTCCCTCCCCGACCCTCGCTTATTTGTCTGGTAAATTCTACTCATTTTCACAAATCAATTCTTCCTTGTCATGCCTTCCACATCTCTCCCAGAGGGCGGCGTGTTTCCTCTTTCCTCTGCTCTCCCAGAGGACCTTACGTTGCCCTACTATTACAGTGACCCCGTTGCACTGTGGCTTTTCATTTGTATTGCACTGTAATTTCCACATCAGGCTATGAGCCACCTGAGTGCCTCACGTTCCCAGTATCCACAGCGTGCACCCCAAGGCCCAACCTAGAGTAAGTGACAGATGTATGACTAAATGATCTGCATTTCAAGGCCCCAAGTCAGGCAGTGACCTCCTTACCCTGTGGATGGGGCTGTTTCTGGGTGTTTCAACGTCAGTCCTTACAGCAGCAGACACAACATTGACCATAGTACCTTTGGATTTTTTTATCAGAATGGGATGGCCCTTATGTGACGAGTTATGAACTTCTAATTCCTAACCTTCTAACCCTTAGAAATTCCCCAGGGTTTTCAACCTGAGGATGGCAACTCATCACCGGAGAGGGAAATCAATTTAATAGGTTGGGATTAGTATTTTTTTTTTAATGAAATACAATAGAAGAATAGAAAAGAACAATAAAATAGAAGACAAAAGTATTTTAAATCCAAGTATTCCCCAAATAATAATGTGTTGTCCTATGAAACTTTTGTTTCACCTGTGTATGTGTCTGTACACATTAGGTCACAGTGAGTTATGATAAAAAACATGGACAGCCTCCTTCCCCGGGGGGGTGGTGGTGGGATGAATTGGGAGATTGGGATTGACATATATACACTAATATGTATAAAATAGATAACTAATAAGAACCAGCTGTATAAAAAATAAATAAAATAAAATTCAAAAATCCAAAAAAAAAAAAAAGAAGAAAGAAAGCCACCTTCCCAAACTATTGGGAGGGAAGGAGCCCACCCCTTCCCGTGCTGTCTGCCCAGGGCTGAGATTTCACTGTCTCCTCCCCTCCTTCTATCCCAAACAGACACAGCTCTGGGATGGGCAGGATATTTTCCTTAGTGTAGGTTTGGAGTCCAGGGAATTAAGAGGACAAAATAGGCTTTTCTGACCACAAAGAAAATTTAGAGGTTCACATCTACCCTCTCTTATCAGTCATGGGATTCCTGGAACCAGTTTTGTCCTAGATGCTGAGGAACAGCTTGCACCTGACAGGTATCTCAACAAAGACCCACCCCTCCCCTCCCCGACCCACACGGAGGGAGCCCTACCTCCCCCAGGGTGTGGACATTTGAATAAGCAGTGCCTCTGGGGCTCTGTGCCTCTCAGCCCTGTTGGTGATACAGCTGGCATCATCAGGCCCAGGCCCACAGGCTGAGTGCTCTATTTAAGGAAGACTCTTGAAATAATACTGAACAGGGTATCCACCAACTCCTTGTACATTGTCTCATTTGATTCCAGCAGTAACGCAGTACAGGGGCTAAAACTGCCTTCACCTGCATGAGTAGAGTAATCTTGGGCAACTTAGCCTCTCTGTGCCTCAGTTTCCCCATCTGTCAAAGGGGGATAGTAACTGTATCTACATCAGAGAAGTACTGTAAAGATCAAACCAGCTACCACATACAATCCCTGCACACAGGAAGCATTCAATAGATGTTGATTATTATTATTTAATCATCTCATAAACCTGTATGATAGTTATTATTTTTTTCAGATTTATACATAAGAAAATGAGGCTCAGAGAAATTAAGTAACCTGCCCTATGTCATGTGTCCAGTAGAGGCAAAGCCAGAATATAAATCAGGAACTCCTGACTCCAAGTTCTGTGATCTCTTTCCCTTAGCGATTTAGGAGTCTGCAGGGCATCAGACTACCTCCTGTGCTGAACTTCCCCCTTGTCAGTCTCTGCCGGGCACTCTTGGATCAAAGGTGGCTGGAAGGATGGAGAGTTCAGGGCAAAGCTCCTTCTCAGGATTTTCCTTGGGAGTACAGAATTCATCTTTGGGGGAGACAGATTCTTGGGGGAGTTTGTGTGTGTGTGAGTGTGTGTGTGTGTGTGTGTGTTAATATAACAGGGAATCAGAAATGGGGTCATTGCTTGCACTGGCATTCTTTCTGAGTTCTAGGCTAAGTGGCCAGTGATGAGCATATATGGTAGAATCCTTATGCCTTCAATTAACTTTTCATAAATATGTCTCTATAATTGAGTAGGGCAGTTTGAGATGGAGATAATCATGTTAGTGAGGGTTTCATGGGCTGGGCAGCAGCTGTGCTGTATGTCCCGGTTTTTCCCAGCCTGTAATTTTCCCGTATATATAGTACAAAGACCTGATAACGGTCCCTGCTTTTTCCTCACTTGTAACCCACAGAGGTTTTTTGTCCACCAGAGCTCTCTGTAATGACCACACTGCCATATATAAATCCTCTGAAAATAGATATGTGTATGATGATCGGGAGACACAGGATTCTGCAATACTTTTTTAATTATCAAAGATATTTTGATGTGTTTGGGGTGGTTTTCCTGGATTTTATTACAGCCAATTTTTTTTTGAGAATTAAAATGCACATGGGTTTTACATGGTAATTCTGTTCATCAGAGTCTTTGATTACAAAGTATGCCAGTTATGTCTCAATAACACTGGAAAAAAAAGAAAGAAAATAAGGCATCTGATTGAGCTGAACTTTCTGGCTGTGCCGGTTAATAAACTGCTGTAGTTCTCCAGTAGTCCTTTTCACAGATTTGTGCCTGGGCTGAGCGGGACCTGGGGACTGATAAGGGATCTTGGTGCCTATTAGAATTCTTGGCACTCACAGGTGTTCCTGAGTGTAAGCGATCTGAAACTGTCCAGGAGGAACTGTGGGAGGAGTTCCTGGGGCACTCACACAGGATTAGAGAACGAGTCCCAGCGCCAGGTTTACGGACAGGCCATGTAATGCAGATGAAATAAGAACTGACTTCAGCATCTTCCCTGAACTCACACCAAGAACTTTCTGAGAAAAAGAAATATTCCCATTAATGAACGCGCAGCTAAAATCTTCCCACATCTACACTGTGCGATGCTGACTAAAACCAAGTCACAAGAGAGGCTCATCGCTTAGTGATATTCCCCGTCTGACCCACGAGGACAGTCAAGGTCAAATGACTCCTGCTTCATCAGGATCATGGGGAGACTTAACGGAACAAGGAGTAGGAAATAAGCACGCCGAATGAAACCTGCAAATAACCCTGAATTTCATTTCAGTCAGGCTTTTTAACAATAGCTTTAACATTCTCTGAGAAAAAGAGTAGCTGGAACTATTGCCCTTGAGAAATCAAGAGGACCATCAGATGACAGACGTTACATCTTTACAGACTATTATGCACCATGCAGCACATTCAATTGTCCCATCTTAAGAGTCTGGACCCACCCCTGTTTTTCACACATCCCAGCTTTGCAACAAGAATATCTTCAGATTTGCCTGAGACTGAAATGGGGCAAGACTTCAGGATACATTCTCAGCGCCCTCAGGTCCTCACATGCCGACCACTGGCCAGCTCCCGCTCCCTTGGACCACGTGGTCTGGGGGCCCCCCACTCACCTCCAGCACGATTTCTTTCAGTTGGAACTGTTTCTGCGCGGCTTTATCTGAAGACACGGGCTCATGGTAGTAGAGGCAGAGCAAGTCGTATTTCTTCAAAACCTGCTTGAAGTTCTTCTCGGTTAGACTGACCACGCGGTCCTTGCCGTCATAGGTGGGGAAGTTCAGCCCCTCCTCTGCCCTGCAGGAGGACAGCAGGTAGACCGCCATCACAAACAGGTGGGTTCTCTTCATCTGGGCGAAGTTTTGTTTTTCTTTCCCAGAAACACCGTGTGTAGGAAAGAGGCTGGTGCCTTAGAGGACTTGCTGGGAGCAGTGGGGAGCAGAGAGGCCGATCTCGTCTCTCTCCTTGGCCCTTCCTGGGCCCGAGAACCCCTTCTTCACCTCCTCCGGCTGCTGACTGTAATCGTGGGCTTGGGACGAAGCGTGCAGAGGCTCACACCCATGCGTGTGTAGAACCAGAGCCAGGCTAGGCGGCCCAGCCCCAGATACCTCGCATAGCTCTGCCCAGCCCCTGTCTCATCAGGAACTCCATTTTTAGGATGCAGTTGTTTCAGGCTAAAAATAAATCATGCAATGAATTAAAAAGTTAGATATGGCACCGTTGAGGGATTCGCTGATACAGTTTGTCAGGCCGGTGGAGGAGGAGATGGGAGGGAGACGGGGGCACGTGTGCACATGAAATAAGGAGGGCGGGAAGGTCAGAGGAGAGAAATTCACTCAGAGGGAGGAGGAGAAAAGGAGAGGAGAGAGACGTGGCGCTTGGATGCCACTCAGGATATGCACAGGGCCACTCAGACACTATTGAATCGGTCTATTACCCCCGGGAACTATTTCAGTCTGTCCCTTCCCGGCAGGCTGTTCATCCCCTACCTACTCACTGCTGACCTGGGGACCAGCCGGACCCCCAGGTGGACTTGACGTTCTGCACCTGCCTTTCCCTGGCTGCCCGTTGCGCCATGTCCCCGTGGCTCTGCCAGTCACTGGGCGAGGGATGTAGGGTCACCCTTTCTCCACGGAAAGCGCTCCAGGAGCCCAGCCCACCCGGGGTCACATTTCCTCTCCTTCTGCCCCTGCTCACAGCTGAACGCCGCTGACACCAGGAGATCCTGACCCGTTCTAAAATTAAATAAAATAAAAGTTCAACAGCCTTCCTCAGAAACCCTCTTAGGCTTTTCGCTATCATCCCCGTCATCTTTCTTTTTTAACATGAACCCCCAATGTATCATTTTTCCCCCTTTCCTCTTCATTAGAGACAGACTGATGTAGAGAGTCCAGGAGCCGAACAGATCTGAGTTCAAATCCGTGCTCTGCCTCTTAATGGCTGAACAGACTTTGGAGGGTCACTCACCCTCTCTGATTCTCAATCTCCCTCCCCCACCCCCGATGCCCACCATGTAAAATGGGGACAATTACGACTATATTGTAAGGCTTGGAACACAGAGATGGGAAGGCATGGTACAAAGCAGTTACCCAAACACGGCAGCTATTATAGTTACTTCATTCTTCCTGGAGATGGTGGAACATAGGTTATTATAATAATTACTTCTCAGTTTCTAATAGTAATGGTTTGTGAACCCTTTTCTCTCTGCCTTCTTGAATCCAGCAGGCAACTGGGGCAGACGTGATTAGGGCTCATTGCACAGGGGAGCTAACTGAGCTTCAGGGAGCTCAGCACCTTGTCAGAGATCGCATTCCCAACTGCTTGAGTGAGGGTTCAGCTCTGCCTTGGAGCCTGGTGTTCCTGGGTGTTTTCACTCTGATGGGGCAGTTCCCCCACAGACACCTCTTTTCTTACGTGGCTCCATCTTTTCTGGTCAAACAACAGTCCACCCATGTCTTTCCACTCTTTAGAGTAGTCTAATGGCTCCCATGATTTAGGCCACAATTTTTTCTTCTTCTGGTTGGAAAATCAGCTTTGGAAATAGCAAGGACTTTGTCCCATACAAACTTTGCAGGGAACAGAAGGAAAAAAGAAGTTCAGTGGCCTACATGAGTGAAAGCAAGCCCCTCTACTGCAGCTAGAGGTCCTGAGGCTGACAGTCAGGCTGACAGGAGTTGTCTTTAGGACAGGTTCATGTCCAGGAAGCCAGGACCTTGGGGAACCCCTCGCTGAAACCCATGACAGCATTCAGTTCTTTCTGATGGTGAATTCTCTAGGCTTTTAAAGATAGAGCCAAGAATAGCCATTCTAAGATGTGGTTAGCTTTTCAGGTCACTTGCAAGCGTGCGAGATCTCTGATTTCTTTAGAAAATTTAAGGGGAAAATGATTTTTGAGTGAAACAATGTATGTCTTGTCTTTTCAAGGTCAGCTTCCAAAAACTGTTCCCAGTTGTCTCAATCTCATTGGCTTATCTTTATTTAGAATTTGCTCCACGTCTCTTAATATATGCTTTTTTGAAATGTCACCAAAAAACTGAGAGATGTTTAAAGTCAGAGTCTTTGAATTTCCCACTGACTTGCAACTGATGAAAAGTACCAGGGTAAAGGGATAATTTTTAAAAATTCAGTTTAGCCCTCAAGTCTGGCTTATGACCAACTGTGTATTAACAGAAAAAAAGCTCCAGTGTGGAAAGTTCCTGTCCCTAAATCCTGGCTCAATTTGGGGCCGCAAAGCCCAGCCCTGAGGACGGCATGGCCACTCACACGTGTTGTGGTGATGAGGTTTCCCACCGTCCACCCACACCTAGACACGGGGGCTGACATGCGTGCCCCCCTCTTAGTAAGGTTAGGTTTTGCCTGATCGACTTTTTATGTCCCAGCCATTTTTTTCTGACTGCTTTTTATTGTTTTTGTTTTTCCTTTGCCTTCTTGCTCACCAACCTTAATGTATTTATTTTGTAAACAAGGAATGCTTCTGACATGTCTGAGTCAAGTTGGCATCTAGCAAATCAGCTTTTCATTCCAGTTTTAGCAGCTACCCAGGTCAGGGTGTCACCTACACATGCCTAGTTTATGTGACTGTGCTGAATTGTACATGTGTCTTTATGTACCATTAGCAGGTATTTTTTGTCTTTGTTTTTAAACAAGAAAGGATAAAACAGAGGAAAGAAATCAATATAAATGTATGTTAACTATTGTCACGATATATGACATAGGCCCCTTGTTTTTGCTAACAATTTCCAGTCCCTCACTCCAAGTGGCCACTCCCTAGAATCCTGTATTCTAACCTCCCCCTTTCACTTGTTTACCCTTGACAGGTGGCAGGACCGTTTTGCATATATTATTTAACTGGATCTTCACATAACTCATTTTACAGATGAATCAGGATTTGAAGCCATGATCTTTCATTTATTTGTTAATTAAATACATTTTTATGGGGCACATTCTATGTACCAGACACTCTACTGGGTACTGGGGTTGGACACATCCATCTGAACTCACTGAGTTTACATCCGGGAGGGGAGATGAGCAATAAATAATCAATGTACTTAAGGGGTATATGTGTGTGCACCCATGTAAAATAGGACTTCAAATAGAGGCACGTGCTCTAAAGAGCAGTTGAGAAGGACAAGGGAGAGCCTGCGACAGTGGGTGGGAGGTGGCCGTTTTGGACCGGGGGTGAAGGAAAGCATCTTCAAGGAGGGAACCTAGGAGCAGCAGGGAGCACAGGGGTGAGGCAGAGAGCAAGCTTCTTCCAGGGAGAAGCAGGTGCTTCCGCGCTGAGACCTACGGGGATTCCACCACTAGGGGGCGTTGCATCCACCTCCTCCTTCCTCCGATGAAAGCATCAGTTTTCTCTCTCAGACTTTTCTGTCTGTTAATAAGACATATGGGCTCACACCTACATGGGTGGGTCCACAGGGTAGGGAACCTATCTGAACGACTCGGAGGCAGCTCAGAGAGGGCTGTGACCCGGAAGTCAGGACACCTGGATTCTGGGCTGGTCTGACAAAGCTCAACCCAGATGTGTGACCTTGGTGAGTCTCCTCACCTCTCGGCCCTCACATTTCCAATTTGTGGAAAAGAGGGTCAGACTCACTGGTCTCCCATGGCCGCTTTCTGGCTCTAAACTTCTAGAATTTGTTCTGCCCATAGAATATTTTCTTTCCCAGGATAGGCCCTGGCACAGGCCACAGGTTTGAGGAAGTTCGTTGACTGTTACCTGCGGAAGAGGGTTTGATGGGCGTGACTCTCACAAGTCCAAGCTTGCGTCTCCTCCAAGGCAGAGGTAGAGGACTTCACCGCCTCCAAAAGCCCCTTCTTTGGCTAAAATACTCCACCCAGTGGACAAAGCGGAGTATGGCATCTTTCTTTCTTTGAGCCCATTCCTTCCATTCCGCTGCGCCACGGGCCAGGGGAGTCAGCATGCTGGCCTGGAAGAGAAAGTCCCAGAAATGCCTGTGTCTACAGCCGGGTGCTCGAGGCTTCCTCTGGTCAAATCAGAACGGTCCTGCCAGCAACCCCAAGGCCTTCCTTTTCCTCTTGACTCTGAATATCAGGCAGCTCCAGGAGCCTTCCCTGGTCCCCAGCACCAGAAAACTCCTAAATAGAACCGAGCAGAGAAAGATCAATGCTAGGTTTAAAAAGAGCTAGGTTGTATAACCGTCCAGATCTTAACGAATGTCACTTCCTCAGGGAGGCCCTCAGGGTAGACCAGGAGCTGACATTCACTCCCCTTAGGTACCAACCATACTTCTCCTTGGGAACATCCCTCCCATTGGGGATTCTTTTTTCCCCAGCTAGACTGAGCCTTATAGGAGCCGGGACAGCATCTGTTCAAAGTATTCCTTGCAACTGGCCTTGCCAATAGTAGTTCGCATTAAATATTTGTTAAATAAATGTGAAGCACTAACTTTGTACCAGGTCTTATTTTAAGTACTTTGCAAAATTTAACTTATTCTTCTTAAAAACCCAGGAGGTTGATAGCTTTAGTATTCCCAGATGGGTAAGCCGAGGTACAGAGAGGTTAACTAACTTGCACAGGGTCACGTGGCTAGTAATAGCAGAGCTGGGGTTTGAACCCAGAAGGTGGACGTTGTGCTTTGTTTCTGTTTTCTCTACCACTTGCAACAACAGCTAGATGCCTCTCTCAGGGGGCTCATGAAGTCACTTGGACAAGCCAGAAATTGCTTCAGAACCATAAATGGCTGCCCACAATGTGAGACTGCTCATTTGTGGACATGTTCTGGGTTTTGACCCTGTACTGAGTCACCTCCTGTGCTCTCTGTGTGTATAAGAGGAAAAGCAAGAAGGGAACTAATGTTTTCAGTGCTTGCTATGAGCCGGTCATTGGGCTCATTACATTTTATACATCATCTCACTTAAAGTTCTATCAAGCTAAGTATTATTCCTTCCATTTCACAGATGAGGAGACTGGAATTCAAGATCAAGTACTCTACCAAATTAATACAGCTGATAAGTAGCAGAGACTGGATTTGGACCCTGTTCTGTCTGGCTTGTCATGATCCCAGGCTATTCTGCATAAGGAAGGGGACCCTTCTCTGTCTCCTTCAGGGAAAAACAAAAATAGAAAAACTTAGAGAAAATTTAAAGGACAAGAAAATAAAAAGAAACCAGCTTTTTTTTTTTTTTTTACAAGAGAGAAAAGAGGAACAATTGGAAAAGAGAGAAGAAAGAAAGAAAATGAGAAATTTAGTTCAGAAAAAAATGTACATGAGAGCAGATAAAAGGAAAGCTTAAGGTTTATTTGTCCTGGAACTAGAAGGAAGTATAGACTTCTCAGGAAAAACAGTAAAAGAACAGAAAAACAAAACCAAAACCAAAACCAAAAATCACCTGGATATAGAGGTTACGTCAAAGTGTCCAAATGGAGATTGTGACGGGCAGAATCCTGCCCCCTCGATCCACTCCCCAAGATGTCCAGGTCCTCACATTTCCATGTGAACTTCAGAATCAGGTCATCAAGTTAAAAAAAAAAAAAGTCCATTGAGATCTTGATCGTGTTTAATAACTATCTTATTTCTAATTATAATAACTATCTTAAGATCCTTGTCCGCTAATTCTGACATCTGTGTCGATTCTGGGTCAGTTTCAATTATTATTATTCTCGTCATTATCCGTCATATTTTCTTGCTTCTTTGAATGCTTGATAATATTTGATTGGCTGCCAGACTTTGTGAATTATTTTTTAAATGTTTATACATCTTCATTTTTAAATAAAGTGCTTTATTTTTAAATTTTGTATAAGTCTTCTTAAACTTTGTTCTGTGATGAAGTTAATTTTTTGGAAACAGTTTAATCCATTCTGGTCTTAATTTTAAGATTTTCTTTTTTGGCAGAACCAGAGCAAATTGAAAATTGAAATTTAGCTATGGATTATACAAGCAAGACTAGACAACAACTGCTTCTATGATAATGATGTGGGTCATTCTTGTAGACTGCACTTATCTCAACAAATTAATTTTTATAATTTTTTTAGTTTATTTATAAAGAATTATAAAAGCTAAAGGTATAGCAGTGAGATTATGCTAGGGTGCAAGTAACAAAAAGCCCATGCAAGCTGGCTTAACTTGTATTACTGGAGGCAGGGAAGGCTGTAGGGTTGGTTTGATTCATCTGCTTGACAGTGTCATCAGGATCTTTTCTGGTTTCATCTCTCTGCTCTGCCTTCTCTTGTCTTAAATCCTCATCATATTATTGGCTGTGCCTGGTTGTTGATAGATGACTGCAAACCACTCTTGGGCTTCATGCTTTCTCTTCCACTTCCAGGAAGACAGTGTGGGTATTTTTCCCAGAAACCACCAGCAACCATCTTCGTTAGTCTCCTGAGCTAAAAGTAGGTCACATGCCCACCTCTGAAAACTAGAGTCCAGGGGGTTCACTTACAGTGAATCACTGGGACT
Organism: Balaenoptera physalus; assembly: GCF_965194825.1. Taxonomy (NCBI): domain Eukaryota; kingdom Metazoa; phylum Chordata; class Mammalia; order Artiodactyla; family Balaenopteridae; genus Balaenoptera; species Balaenoptera physalus. The sequence continues at coordinate 94,436,889 of NC_138882.1, read as the reverse complement.
CTGGTGGGGTCAGCTTTCCTCAAAGCCCTGGGCTGCCAGGAAGGGGTGGGATACCCAAACAACAGTGTCAGAGGAATGTGGGGAAGCAATCACAGTGTCCACCTGGGTGTGCAGCAGGCTATTTATAAGTACTTTGGAACAAATAATACAGCATAAGTATGAGTAGTCTATTCCTAATAAATAAAAACCCCAATTCATCATAATTATGATAGTATTTATTGGATTCCAGCTTTAGAAATTTTGGATATGTCTGGATATGTAAATTAGGATTTGGGTCAGATAAATTATTGGGGAGTTATATATATAGATCACCTCCAGATGCATTCACAGAATTAATGAATACTTATATGCTTCTTCTTAATGTGTGTTTCAGCACCAATGTCCCTTGTATTTCTTGTCTTTTTACAACAGTGCATTGTAGGCACAAATTTGAAGGTGATGACTAAGAATAAAGATTATTGAAAGCTCTGCCATAACCAAAACCACAGTGGCAGCTGAGGGATACTCTGAGTGCCTGAGTCAGGAGCTGGCTTATCTGACCCCACTAAAGGGCATGTACACTGATACTTAATTGGAGGCTCCCAAGCAGTTTTATTTTATGTGGCAAGATTTTAAGTTAGTATTTTAGATACTTAAAAGAACAAAATTGAAAAAGCAGTCTTAATGCCATCATATCACGAACACTTCGAAGAGTGTCATAGCCCCCAGCTGAGAAGTGCTAGCATAGGTCATCTCTAGGGCTCACCACATGCCAAGTGCTGTGGGAGCACTTTACACGTAACTGCAGATATATAGTCTCAGATACCCTGTGAGGTTGTCCCTGTGATTATCCACAGTTTATGGATAAAGAAACTGAGGCACAAAGCAATGAAAGTCCCTTGTCCAATGTCAGCCAACAATACGTGGTGAAGCTGGGATCGGAGAAGCTGGGATTCTTGCTGTAGAGTATGTATAATTAACCACTACACTGTAAGCCTCTGTGAAGTGCTTGGGGCAAATTTTTGTACAAATAATGGCTGTTGGCTTCACAGCTATACATAAACCAACATAAGAGGTCCCTGTATTTCACAGCAAGCTCTTGTCTCAGGAAATATTATTGCAAGCGCTAGCAGTTCTTCTGAGGCTTAAGTCCAGACGGCCCGATCAGTGATTCTCAGCCAAAGATGATTTGAAGACCCGGGAGACATTTGGCAATGCCAGGAAACATTTTCAGTTGTCACTACTCTGGCGGAAGGGTTCGGGGTGTTACTGGTACCTAGTAGCCAGAAGCCAACGGTGCACTGAACTTTCAATGCACGAGACAGTTCCTCACAGCAAGGAATTGTCTGATCCCCAAATGCCGCTAGTGTTGAGGTGGAACCTGACACAGAGACCATGATGGGCTGGTTGACAGTCTCCTCTGTGGACCCTCCCTAGCGTTTTGGTCTTTGTGACTTGAGTAGCAGTGCTCTTAACCCTGCGCACAGGAACTGAAGAGGAGGCGACACACTCCTTGTTTGTGCAAGAGCACTGGCTTTGCCTGCATCTCTAGCCCCAGCTGTAGAGTTTGTTGCTCGTTACAGCTCTGTCTCTTTGCCTCATGGGCCACAGGATAGGTTTCAACTGGGAAGGACACTCTATTCTTAGCTGTTCCAAGATGAGTCATCACAGCCTACGTGATTCTTTTAGTCTTCCCGGGGTTATCCTTTAATATGGTCCTCTGATTACTCTTTCTGCCTGTCCTGTTTGCTGAGTCCTGTGATGGTAGCTACCCACTGCCTGAAACACCCTGATTGTCCATCCTCAGCACATGACCAGCCTGATGGGGTGGAGGTACTCAAGCTCTTGTGGGATTGTGTCCCGTGGCAGAGTTCTCAGGCCTAATGGAGGCATGGACATATGACCAAAGTGGGGCAGGGGCAGATCAGTGACACCCTGAGACATGGGGGCTTTATAGCAGGGATGATCCCCTCTAGACCATCATGTCAGCAACGTTCCAGGAATAGCTACTCTATCTGGCAATGGGTGGTCTGGGTTTGTGACACCCAGAAGCATTCTTTTGCCACTCCTCCCAAGGGCAGAAGGACGGCTAATCCTCACTCTGACTCATAACTAAAACCAGCTTCCAAACTGGTGAGGTTGTACAACTTGACAGAGGGGCCCCCTGGCCACGAATAATCTGCTCCACCTGTTTGCTGCCCCAACAAATTCCTACACATTCAGTTAATATTATCGCTTACTCCTTAAACTCGGAGAAATTAAGTGACTTTCCTGAGGTGACACAACTAATGAGCTAGATGATCTATAGGTATATATTTCAGACTCCCTACTCTTCGCTAGGTTATTCCAAGAGGCATTCTGGCTGGAGTGAAGGTTGTGTGCAGCCTTCATGAGCAATAATGCTGTGAACATACATGGGACCCAGACTGAGCAAAGCTGTGAATGTCAAGTGTAGTGGACGTCTGCTCTTTTTCTTGTCCCTTCCTCTTTCCCCCTTCTTCTTATAACAGCCTTCCATTGGACCCAGACACGTGGCTCCAGCGGATTCTGCCCACCACAGAACATACTCTACTCTTCTGTCCACAGAAATAGGTCCCAAGGAGCACTGGTAAACTTCACTTGCCTGGCTGGGCATGAAGACATGCCTGGAACCTGGTGCATAGAGCCCTGCCTTGGTGGTCAGAATGACTAGTGAGACTTATGGAGGCTTGCCTTGCTGATGGCAAGTCAACTGGAAGCATCTTGGTCCAGGATGGAAACACACTGTATCCAGCATGCTGGAGTCTGACACGTCATGCACACTGCAAGGATCTGTTTTCTTATAAAATCAAACCATAGAACCCTCCAAGGGGTGAGCAGAGAAGAAGGCTGGGGGGAGGGGCTGTGAACAAGAATTGTCAGAAACAGTTCCCCTGAGTTTCACCTCCCGCTTGGGATTTTCACCACAGGGGACATCAGTTTCCATTTAAACTCAGGCTCGAGGGTGGACAAAATTATTTCCCTTGGTTCTTCACAGCACAGCTGAGACAATCTGACATTTTCAAAAAGAATTTAACTAAATACTAAGGGAGAACAAAAAGGAAATAATAGCAGACAATACAAATAGCGAGTTTCCAGAGCACAAGTTTTCTAATCCTAAGATAACCAAACACTGGCCTTAAGGATGGGGTAATAATTTGGATTATTGTTCAGAAAATACTCATTCCCTCCCCCCTCTCACTGTGGATGGAATATACATCCTGTCCCATTGATATTGACCTTGACCATGTGGCTTTCTTTGACCACTGACATGTTAACAGATGCAACATGAGCAGAGGCCTTAAATGTGCTTGCATGGCTGATTTTTGCATCCAGTGATCAGCCACAAGAAGAACATGCCTTGGGTAGCATTGCCTCTTCAGCCTGGACCCTAGGATGACACATGGAATAGATCTGAACCCCTCCTGAAGCCAGGAGCCTTGCCTAGCTGACCCACAGCAGAGCCTCTCAGGCAGCCCATTCTAGATCAGCCGAACTGCAGAAAAACTGCAGACCATGAGCACAAGCATAAATTCGGGTGTGGTGACTCACTGAGTGCTGGACTGACTTGTTTTTCAGCAGCATTGTGACAAAAGCTGACTGATACAGACGATCCAATGTCACAGGCCCTGTCGAAATCCCTCCCTTAGAGCAAGTCCTGCACATCGTACTGTCTGCTACCCAAGAGCTGTATCAGGACATCTTGACCTTGTTCCTGTTAGACAGACAACTGAGTGAAACACAGGACCTGCCTTCCGCCCCCTGCAGAGGGGGAAGTTTACCATCCTACTCAGGAAGAACCCCTGCCTCATCACCTCACTTCTCAGTGGAAAGCAGCCTTGCCTTGCAGACAGCGTTGGTTGTATACTGTAGACCTATAGCATAAAATGTGTGAACCAGACAATAATTGATGCAGTGAATACCTGCAATTGAAGAAGCTGTTTTGGCCCATGCTGCTCCAGCAGGAATGCTCATCCTTCCCTCCCTCAGGGAGTTAATGCCACTTGTCCTTCAGCTCTCAACTCAGTTGCCACTTTCTCAGTGGCCTTCACCAATGAGTCAAGTCCCCCACTAGCCACTCCCGTAGCTCTTTGCTTCTTCAGAGCACTTAGAGGTGCAGTTTCACATTTGATTTGTTTAATGTCTATTTGTCCCCCAGACTATAAGCTTCATGAAGCCAAGGGTAGGCTTCTGGTTGTTTTCTTTTCACCACTGCATGCTCCGTGCCCAGCATGTACCTGGCATGCAGAGCCTTAGTAAATATCAATTGAATAGAGCAAGCTCTTGTCTCTCCCAACCCTCAGAAGTGCCCCTTTCCTAGGTAATTATTTGATTTCCTGGACTTTTTTTCCTTTCTCTCGCACTTTTTTTTTTTTTTAATAAATTTATTTATTTATTTATTTTTGGCTGTGTTGGGTCTTCGTTTCCATGCACAGGCTTTCTCTAGATGCGGCAAGCAGGGGCCACTCTTCATCGCTGTGCGCGGGCCTCTCACTGTCGCGGCATCTCTTGTTGTGGAGCACAGGCTCCGGACACGCAGGTTCAGTAGTTGTGGCTCACGTGGGCCAGTTGCTCCGCGGCATGTGGGATCCTCCCAGACCAGGGCTCGAACCCGTGTCCCCTGCATTAGCAGGCAGATTCTCAACCACTGCGCCACCAGGGAAGCCCCTCTCTTGCACTTTTTAATCCCACAGCTCATGAACTCGTATGGTTCTGACGGTAATTACAAGGTCCCTTCTGGTCCCTCAAGGTCACACATGCAGGAAAAGAAATGGAATCTTCTCTCACAAAAAGGTCTCATCATCCGCATGGAAGTGAGGGCACCTGCCTCTCGGTTAATAAAGAGGGAAACTGAGGCACATTGTCCCAGTGAGTTTACTTGGCCAACATTGGCAAGTGTTATAGCTGTTGACAGGAAATTGGTTCTGCCCTTTTGTTGTCACCATGGTCATACATTGTCTTCCTCGTCTAATGATGACTTTGGCACCAAATACCTTTGGTCTGAAACGCCTTATCCTCGTTAAGCAGCACCGGCTTTAGAGGGTCTGCAGGCGAGTAGGGACGGATTGGGAGCCGTCCACTGGCCAGGTGTTTGGTAGCAGCTGCCGCTTCCCTTCCTTTGTTTTTCCACCATCGCTGGTTTTAACCCTCATCAAGAAGGCCACTTTGTCTGGGACAGGGAGGTAACTTCGTCTCACGTCTGTTTGGCAGCTCATTGATTACCAGCTGAGCCTGATTACACAGTCTGTGTGCCTGTCCCAGGACAGACGTGCCGCGGCCGCGCTGGAGGATGGAGGTAGCTCCTACTGTGAAATTGCATCTTGGAGTCTCACTTCCGACACCTCTCTGGGGCTAACCCAGACCCCGTTCCAGGGGACAAAGGGCTCCCTGGTTCCACCGTTAATTTCAAAGCTACCTGCGCTGGCTTTCTCTCTCCAGCAGGAGGTCCTAGTGGGTTAAACCAGGCTATCCTCTCTCTACAGACCTCAGATCTGCCCCTTTCCTAGGCAATCCTTGGACTTCCAGTGGGGGGGGGGGGGCAGGGTGTGTGTGTGTGTGTGTGTGTGTGTGTGTGTGTGTGTCTTACATACTCTCGTGAAAACAGCCTCCCATTCGTGAATTTAACAAGCTTGACCACACTCACAAACGATGATTGAGAACTTCTGTGCAAGGAAGTGAAGGTGACCCCAGGATCTCTCACAGTGGAGATGCAGACAGATATGCAGTGTGGGGAGTTGTAGTCTTGGGAGCCCAGGAGAAGAGATTCCTTTTCTCAGAGAACGACAGAACAGAGTAGATCTGGGAAGGCTTCATGGAAAATGTGCCATCTTGATTGGGCCTTAAAGAGTAACTGAGATTTATTTTTCCAAATAAGGAAGTGATGGAAGGACAGAGGGAACATTGTGAGTAACACAGAGGCATGAAAACTCGAGGTGTGTGAGGTGGGGAAACAGCATGGGTAGGTAACCCGATCGTGGTGAGTGGAGAAAGGGCAGCAATCAGCTGTGCCTGGAAGACACACTAGGAGAGGCCTGGGGAAGGAGAAGGGTGAAAATAAGGCTGGAAAATAGGGCTGGGATCAGAGGTGAATGATGTTATATGATAAGCTAGTCCACTGTGAGGAAGGCAGTCACCAGCGTCAACACCCGTTGGAACATGGAGCAGATCATCAAGCGTCTATAAGAAAATATCACTTTTATATGATAGATCAAATATTTCTCCTGGATATATCAATTTCTGATAGATAAAGTATATGTCATAGATGAACCAAGGAAGAAAACTTTTAATTTTTTTATAATTTTATTGAAGTATAGTTGATTTACAATGTTGTGTTTAATTTCTGTTGTATAGCGAAGTGACTCAGTTATACATATATATATTCTTTTTCATATTCTTTTCCATTATGGTTGATCACAGGATACTCAATATAGTTCCCTGTGCTACACAGTAGGACCTTGTTGTTTATCCATCTTATATATAACAGTTTGCATCTGCCAATCCCAAACTCCCAATCCTCCCCTCCCCCACCTCCCTCCCCCTTGGCAACCACAAGGGTGTTCTCTGTATCTGTGAGTCTGTTTTTGTTTCATAGATGTGTTCATTTGTGTTGTATTTTAGATTCCACATATAAGTGATATCATACGGTATTTGTCTTTCTCTGTCTGGCTTACTTCACTCAGTAAGACAATCTCTAGGTCCATCCATGTAGCTGCAAATGGCATTATTTTGTTCTTTTTAATGGCTGAATAATATTCCATTGTATATATGTACCACATCTTCTTTATCCAAGGAAGATAACTTCTAAAAGATCCTTTTATAAAATGGGATTAAGGCTGGATTGAGAATAATTGTCAAATGGAAATTTGGGCCCGGCATCACTGAGCACATATGACGTGCCAGGCACGATGTATGCACTTGATGTATGTTTACCTCACTTAACCCTCAGAACAACACCAGAAGGCAGATATTATTACCATCCCCATCTGGTAGCTGAAAGTGCCTAAAACAATGGGCATTTCTGAATCATGCAATTTGAAGCCAATCGGTCTGATTCCGGGGGTTGTGTGGTAGCTGATACACTATTTGGGAGATAGTCAGAATCCTAGGCCGATGAATGCCAATTTTCTCCAGGCAGTGGAGGGCCACAGAGGGTTCAAAGCAATAGGGAAGTCGTATCAGTGAATGATGACTTCTCTGTTGAGTGAATAAGAAAGGCCGAATAAACACTTGCAGAAGTTTCAGGGGCAGCCATTCAAACTATGAGTGGGCCATTGGAAAGGGGAGCCAGACTGGTGGGTAGGGCTCTTCCTAAGAAAGACTTTGTGCTATGCTAACTGTGCCTCCAAGGAGCCAAGCTGCACAGAGTGACAGGCTCTGAGGACAAGGGGCTGTCTGTGCACATCAAAGAATGGCACGGACTTGATTGCATACTGATCTTTTTGATCATCCATATGCCTTAAAACACCCCTCAGCAGGAGCACCTGCAATTAAGAAGGCAGAGATCCTAACTTAAATTCCCTTTGTCTTCTTATGATTAAATTCAGCATTCTAAAGACAATCTCATAGACCTTTGCCTTGCCAGTCCAAACTCCTAAAATGATGGATGTGTTCCCTGACATGCAGGGGTTGCTTGTGTTAACGACCGTTGCCAGGACGCTTTCAGAATTCTTGCAGCCTGAGATGCCTTTCACCTACCGCATTGGAGTTCCTGCCCTCGGATTCACCATTTCCCTGCTTTCCAGCCTTCTTTGTCCTTTTCTAACCACCTTTCCAAATGAACCTCTGAATTTCATCCCTGCTCTTCCTGGGGTCTGCAAATCCTCTGTAATGAGTAGCCATCTGCAGATTTCATTTTTATGCAGCCTCCCCTCCCCCTTCAGGTTGGTAATAAAAATATTAAACAAGACTAAACCCAGTGCTGACCCCTGCAGCGCCCTGCTAGACAACCCCCCTTGGGATTGGCTGCCTTTTATCACTGGCCTTTTTTTTTTCCTGCAGTTGTTTGGCCAATTTATAGTCATCTCCCTCTGTCCTCAGCCTAGTCAATTTAAACCGATTTTGAAAATAAAAACGTTGAAAGATATTCCAAAATTTTGTAGTTGAAGTCCAAATCTGTGTTTTTTTCCTGTACAGCAGGAAATAATTATGGTATATAACAGAGTCCTTTTTTTCCTAACAAGATATTAAATATCAGCATATTTTGATGTGATCTAGAGAGTTGATGAAATGTTTTATTTTCAACAGGTTCTTTGCAATCCTGTGTTCATGAGCTAACAATTGCTAATAAAGAGTAAAAGTTTCACTCAGTTTCTCACTCAGGCTTGGACCATTTTATGCTCCAGTTTTTTCCAGTATTAAAAAAAAGAAAACTGACAAATTTGTGTTTATAACAAACTCCAAGGAAGTATTTGATAGACCTACAAAGGATTGTTTACCACCTAGAAATGCTTCTGTCTTTTGACACAAATATTCCCCCATGTTTGGGGATTCCACCTAGAGAGATGCCATGGTGATCTTTTTTTTTTTTTTTAAGTGATGGCTTTTTTTTTTTTCTTTTTTTAACATCTTTATTAGAGTATAATTGCTTTACAATGGTCTGTCAGTTTCTGCTTTATAACAAATTGAATCAGTTATACATATACATATGTTCCCATATCTCTTCCCTCTTGCATCTCCCTCCCTCCCACCTTCCCTAACCCACCCCTCTAGGTGGTCACAAAGCACCGAGCTGATCTCCCTGTGCTATGCAGCTGCTTGCCACTAGCTATCTATTTTACATTTGGTAGTGTATATATGTCCATGCCACTCTCTCACTTTGTCCCAGCTTAAGATCTATTTTTTCTTAAATAGACTTTTAAAATTCTTTTAAAAATAGACTTTATTTTTTAGAGCAGTTTGACGTTCACATCAAAATGGAGTGGAAGGTCCAGAGATTTCCCATGTATCCTCTGCCCTCCCCCATCAACATCCCCCACCAGAGAGGTACATTTCTTACAATCCATGAACCTACATTGACACATCATTACCACCCAAACCCCATAGTTTACATTAGCGTTCGCTCTTGGTGGTGTACCTTCTATGGGTTTTGACAAATGTATAATGACATGTATCCACCATTATGATATCACACAGAATAGTTTCACTGCCCTAAAAATCCTCTGTGCTCTGCCTATTCATCTGTCCTTCCCCCTAACACCCCAGCACCCACTTATCCTTTTACAGTCTCCATAGTTTTATCCATTGTGTTTTTATTCTGCATATACCACACTTTTAGAAGTCCTAGAAGAATAAAAGTAGCATCTCACTGCTCTGGGACTGCATTCTGAGTGTATGAATGTGCTATGAAATTTGAATTCATCTGTTCCTGGACAGAGTTCTTTTTTCTTTGCCCTCCCGAGACGTGGCGCTTATGGAGTCAAAAGCTCAGGTGGTAGCATCTGGCCATGAGAAGACATCTTTTCAGGCTCTGTTTATCTTTGCCTCAGTACCCTCATCATAGTAATGAGGATGGACGGAGATTTAAAAGCAAATATGATCTAACAAATAGGCCAGACCACTTCCTCATCCAGCATCCAGAACAAAAGATAGCACTTCTCAGAATTTGCTCAGCAAGGGGGAAACAACCTCTAGTTCTGTAATACCTTTCACTTTCCCTCTCTCTATATATATATATATGTGTGTGTGTAAAATGTATATATATATATATATATATATATATATATATATATATATATATATGTCTTATGTTTTATAAGGACTCAAAGGGAGAGCCTTCAATATTTGGACCATATTTTAAAATTTTTTGTGACATTTTTCTTGGCCAGGAGTGCTTTAACAAACAAAACCATCCAAACTGGAAACCTTAATAATATTTTTTACATTACAACTGAACAAAAAGCATGAAATAGTAAGAACCCCCCTCTTCTCAATATATTTTAACTCTATTGTATAGAGAGAAGATATGACAAAAGGGAAAAGAATTTTATAGCTCACAGAATACCTTTATCTATCATCACAAATGTTATTTGTATTCTTAAGATGTCATTATACATGATAAAGGGATTTATGAAAATAATATATTCTATATAGCATACATAGTAAATTGATTTATTCTGCACACGCAATATTTGCTTGTGTTGTATATTACATAGGCACATATTTTTGCAAATGTATTTATAAAAACATATATAAATGTGATTTCACTGGTGAGCTGTCTCATTGAAATGGTGATGTGGTCCTCGGCCTGGCTTTCTTTGTATTACACTACATCAGGTCTCAATGGCGATGGAGAGGGAGCTGTCCCGTTTCTGAGTCCCAGAAGGCCAGGTTTGTGTTTGTGTATGGGGAGAGTTAATGAGAACAGAATGGCTTTCTTTCCCTCGCTTCCCCAATCCCATCTGTTCAAACAAAAGGCTGAAAGGGAAAGAGAACTGAGACCCTGCTGGTCAAGGGGGGAGGAATAATAACACATATCCTTGGGCAACATTTCAGCACATGCAACCCTTTTATACTGTGCTAGAGCTTTTATTCAGACAAAAGGAAGTCAGGCCAATGTAGGTTCCATTAAAAAAAATCATTATTAAAAAAAAAATACATTAGGCCCAAAGGCTAGTGTTGTTTTTCTTTTTTTCCAATGACTGTATTTGTAAGTCTAGATTAAAAAATGGAAAACATGTAAGGGGATAAAAGCAATTTGGCTGTAGTGAAATCTGCTGAGTAACCCACCTGTGTAAGGAGTTGTAGAAGAACAGTTTTCACTTACTTTGCATCAAGTTCAAGGTCCTAGTAATTAATAGGATCACAAAAGGAGTAAAAGAAGGCACTTCCCACTCTTCCTAAAGAGAGTCTATGAAAATATTGGAATTTCCAGTGGTGGACAGGAAAACAGATTGCCCTCTGCCCTTCAGATCAATAGCTTGTCAACAGAAGCCTGGAAAGCATCTCTCCGGAAGGTCTAAGAACTTTCCCCTGAACAGTTCATTGAGGTTGACTGGCTCCTAGAGGTGGCTCCCTGAATACCAATGGGACATCCTCAAGGGATTATTCTACAAGGTTTCCTGATGCTCTGATACATCAGAAAGACTTACTGGATATTACGCCACTAACTCCAGGCCTGAGCTATTGGATGTTCTTAACCACAGTGGGGAAAGTGAATTTGCCATCAAACGATTAATTTTCTTTTATCGGTATTACAAATCTTATGTTTTAATAAATGATTCATCACAATAGCCGTGTTGCCATCATGTACAGACAGCCTGATCATTCTTTTGAAATTGTGTAAAATGAAGTCTGTCTTCTCCTCTTGAGTGAACTCTGATGCTTTCACTCCTGTGACAAGGAAAATAAGAAAGGGAGGGAGAGAGTCACAGAGATCACCAAGGCTGTTTAGGTCACTATATACTTAAGAAAGAAAGGAGACCACATCTTCAAACTATTTTCCAAAGGATGAAAAAGAGAAAGGAAGTGGAAATTAAAAAGAGAATGTGAGTGTTGTTAAGAAATGTCATTTTAGAATCTCCTGGGAATTGTGAATGTCTGAGGAAACTTCATAAGGAAATGCTATTAGAGATCCCTAGGACACACAGAGGTGTGGAGAGCTACTTCACCCCCTAGAAGGTCCATCAGCGTGAAAGGCAAATCAGACCTAAAATCTAAGGAGGCACAGACTCTGAAAACAAGAGAAATTTCCTGAGAGGGGATCCTTGAAGTTTAGTAAGGCACAAGTTTTACAAATCTTGATCATCTTGGTAGCAATATTTTCTCATAAGTGTTCCTTTTCATCACGTATTCAACATTCAATTATTCATGTAAATAGAAAGGAAAGCAGGGAAAAGACAGTCCAGAGTGGTGATTGATCAAAACTGTATTATCTGGCTTTCACATGCATCATATTGTTCTTTTTTACAATGCATTTTCTTTCCTCATTATTTATTTTCACTTGGGCTAATTTTAAAATGAGTTTTTATTCCCTAGGTACCTCGGTCAGTGTTGGCCCAGAATAAAAAACACACCCCTTATAATCCACAGAGAATATAATCCACAACATTAATAACTGGTGAGCTGAATGCATTTGCCTACCCATCTCCCTCCTCCATCCCTAAAGGAAAAGAGGAATATAATTATACCTACTTTACAGAATAGATGAGTTCTTAAAGGCTTGGCTACAAATGTAAATTTTGGGTGAACAGAATTCTGTTTTGCCATGGTTTTCTATCTGAAAACCAAAGTTCTGCACCAGATGAAAAGCCTCGCTCTCGGGGATAATAGAAACCATACTTAAAAGATAATAAAGCTGTTAAAGATCATGCATTTAAAGGAAAGTTGATCAAGGCTAATTGTTGGGTGACTCTCATTATACTGTCCCTACTAAGTCACAAGAGACAAGTATACTGTGGTAGTTATGACAAGAGATCCCCTGCCCCAGCTCCCAACCATAAAATTTCAGACACCTTTAAGGAACGTTTTGTTGGTTTTTGCCATTGTTTTGTGTAAGAAGGTAGTCATACAAGTAAATTGGACCCCTTCTCTCTGCCATCATTGGCAAGATGTATATACGTTTGAAAGAGTTGCTGTCTTCTGACCATTTGACTTAAATGCCTGTGTATCAATACATTCCATAATCGTTCATTGTGAGAGACTGAACAGAGGCTGCAGGTGATTTGGAAAGGCTGGTACCCAGGTGCATGTGCGGGAGTGGAGGGTGTGGTCTGCCAGGTTTGGGGCTTGGAGATTTATCCTGAGGGTGATGAGGAGGCGCTGGAGGTGATAAACAGGGAGGACCAGAGCGGATCACTGCGACAGTAGTGCTTATAGTCTGTATCTGATTTAACCAAACTCTTCGTCACGAGATGAATGAGTGGCATTAAGAGATTCCTGCATAGAAACAGCAGACCAAAGCAGACAGGAGAAGGGCAAGGTCACTCCTCTACTCTGGAACTTTCTGTCAGCCACATTATGGGGTAAAAACAAAAACAACATGATTAGCTCTGACAAAAAGCCCCCAAATTAGAAATTATCAAGACTCTTGAATGAGCAAATTTGTAACACTAACCACAGGGTACAGTTATAGTGTATATTGTCTGTTCAAAAAGTGAGGTGTCGTTTCAGCCATGTCTGCCATGAAAATCTAGAGGGAAGTCAAAAGGTATGAACTTCCAGTTATAGAATAAGTCAGTCCTGGGGATGTGATGTACTGCATCGTGACTATAGTTAATAATACTGTATTGTATACTTGAAAGTTGCTAAGAGAATAGATCTTAAAATGTCTCATCACAAGAGAAAAAATATTGTAACTGTGTGTGGTGATGGATGTTAACTAGACTTATTGTGGTAATCATTTTGCAACATATACAAATATCAAATTATTATGTTGTACACCTGAAGCTAATATACTGTTATATGTCAACTATATCTCAATAAAAAAAATCTAGTGGGAAAATAAACTGGGCATAGAACCACGTTTTGAATCACTGCATTGTAAAATGTTAAACCAAGTTTGTTTGTTTGATTTTTTTTTTTTTTTAACTTTTGGGTTTATTTATTTATTTATTTATGGCTGTGTTGTATCTTCGTTTCTGTGCGAGGGCTTTCTCTAGTTGCGGCAAGTGGGGGCCACTCTTCATCGCGGTGCACGGGCCTCTCACTTTCGCGGCCTCTCTTGTTGCGGAGCACAGGCTCCAGACGCGCAGGCTCAGTAGTTGTGGCTCACGGGCCTAGTTGCTCCGCGGCATGTGGGATCTTCCCAGACCAGGGCTCGAACCCGTGTCCCCTGCGTTGGCAAGGAGATTCTCAACCACTGCGCCACCAGGGAAGCCCCTGTTTGTTTGATTTTTAACAACGTGTATCCAACTATATTGCTCTCACTAAAAATATTATGAATTATAACATTAAAAGACTCTAAGAGGTTTTTGTACCGTTAATAAAGTAAAATAATTTTAGAAATATTTTTCACTTCATCTTTCTCATTTTCTAGAACAAATCATCCCAAAACTTTGTGGCTTAGCACAACAATACTGATTTTGCTTACTGTTTCACAATTTGGGCACAGCTCAGCAGGGAAAGCTTTTCTCTGCTCCACATGGTGTCACCTGGGTCAGTTCTAAGGCTGGGACCTGAATCATTTGAAGTCAGGAAGTTAATTAATCAAACTGGCCAAGTGGAGCTGACTGTCAGCTCCTTTCCACGTGGGCCAACTACTCTTATATATCGGCTCAGGGCCCCCAAGGCACACGTCCCACAAGGAAAAAGAGCCAAGCAAAGCAGTATCTCCTCTTATGACCTAGTCTAGCTGGGTGGTCACGAAGTTCTGCCCAGGTCTCAGGGCAGGGAACATAGACATCACTCTTCAATCAAGGAGTGTCAATGTCATGTTGCAAAAAGTGTAGATCATGTTGATATGACTTTTTTGGAAAATACAATCTTCCAAATTTATCATCTTTATTATCTTACTCTATTTTATGTATTTTGCACAATATATCAGTACATGTTCACATTTTATCCATAACTAAATATGTATGAGTGACATTGTCAAAATGTTTCAAAAATTAGGGTACATAAATAATCAAAATTAAAAACTTCTTGTAACTTCTCACTCTGTGCATCCATACTTTTCCCAAGTTCTTGGATCATCTTTACAATCATTACTCTGAACTCTTTCTCAGGTAGATTGCTTATCTCCACATCACGTAGTTATTCTTCTGGGGTTTTATCTTGTTCCTTCATCTGCAACATATTCCTCTGCCATCTCTTTTTGTCTAAATTTTGATTTGTATTTTTATGTATGTGGAAGTTCCATTCATTTCTTGGTCTTGGAGAAGTGGCCCTCTATAGGGGATGTCCTATGTGTCCCAGCAGTATGCTTTCCTCTTGTCACCCACGGACCAGGGACCCGCTAACCCAGAGTAGGTTTGACCTATGTTTGCAGACTCAGTTCTACAGGCTGCAGGACTGCAGTTTTCTTGCTTCTGGTGTCTGCCCCCTGGTGGGTGGGGCTGGTCTAGAGGCTTGTGCAGGCTTCTTGGTGGGAGGGACTGATGCCTGCCCACTCGTGGGTGGGGCTGGGTCTTGGCCCTCTGGTGGGCAGAGCCATGTCAAGGGGCATGTCTAGAGGTGGCTGTAGGCTCAGGAAGTCTTTAGACAGCCTGTCTACTGATGGGTGGGGCTGTGTTCCCGCCCTGTTGGTAGTTTGGCCTGAGGCATCTCAGCACTGGACCCTACTGGCTGTTGGGTGGGGTCAGATCTCGGTGCAAAGGACCCAAACAAGATGTCTGCTCCAGCCAGAGTTCAAGTACATGAACACTCCCCTATATTTCTGCCACCAGCATTTATGACCCCAGAGAGAGCCACAGCTGCTCCCTGCCTCCCCAGAAGACCCTCCAAGACAAGCAGGTAGGTCTGGCCCAGGCTCCTTTTGTTACTTTTGTCCTGGGTCTTGGAGTGCAGGACAACTTGTGTGTGCCCTCCAAGAATGGAGTCTCTATTTTCCCCAGTCCTGTGGGGCTCCTGCAATCAAGCCCCACTGGCCTTCAAAGCCAAATGCTCTGGGAGATCCTCCTCCCAATACCAAACTGCCAGGCTAGGTAGTCTGACGTGGGGCTCAGAACTCTCTTGTGGGAGAACTTCTGTGATATAAATATTCTCCAGTTTGTGGGTCGCCCACCCCAGAGGGTATGGGATTTGATTATATTGCGAGTGCTCCCCTCCTACCCTCTCTTTGTGGTTTCTTCTTTGTCTTTGGATGTAGAATCTACGTAATCAAAATTGTTTGAAAACCTCTAATTTAGGAGATTGAAGGTAAATAAAACAACCTGTGTTTGCATATCATGGCAGGCACTCAACATATTTTAGTTTCTTGATCCTTCCTCATTGGCCTTCAGATTAGCAGATGGGTAAATAGCTTGTAAAAGCAGTGTTACACTAGGACTCCTCACCTTAATTCATCTTGTTCCTCTATATTTTGATAGTATATTATGCCTTTGGTACCACATTTCCCACATTTTTTTTCACATTCAAATTATGTATGTAGATGTCATATAAGACCTACTCAGCTCTGTATACTCAGCAGCTAGCAGGATGCTTTGTACCTAGTGGGTACCCCCTTCCCCAAATATTGAATGGAATGGACTTGCCAAAGTATTAGGACCTTTCCTCCAGGGGTGGAAGGTGGTGGTAGGAGAGCTGACTGACTTAGGAGGAGGGGTAGGGAGAAAGAGCATGCTATTCCTCACATCAACAGCTCTCCCTAGCATGTTCTGTTCATCTTCCAAGCCAACTGGGAGGGCCATAATAGTAAGTGAGGAAGATGACTAGGCCCTTAATCCAAAGGACAGTAAATATCTACCTCCCACCTTTGACACAGGTACCAATGTGTCTGATCCCATGGCTCATGGTGAATGGAAATAGCTCCAGACTGGCAGTCACGACGTGGTCAGTCACTGGTGAATATAATCTTTGGCCAACTAACTCTTGGTTTCCTCATCTAAAAGGGGTAGAGTTGTTCCAGTAAGGTCTTAGGTGCCCTGCAGCTCAGAAAGGTTGTGATTCTCAAAACCTCTGAGATATGGTTCTGTGTGGGTGGTCATGATGGAGAAGCAAAGGTAGTGGTCCTGATTAATGGTCTGGATATGGCACTGTCTTCCAGGCTTGTGGTTTAATGAAAACCATTGAATATATAGATTATTCCCCAATGCCTAGCATAGTATCTGGCCCAACATAAGTACTCAGAATATTTGTTGAGTACAATATAATAAAGAATACAGCTGGCATTTATTTTTGGTTCCTGGCACAGAGTTGCGAAACTTCTTGGAATTTCCTGAGTGATAGTAATGTATTTTATTAGCATAAGAGCCCCTTTTGACCATACCTGAGTTTATGCTAATGAAGTGACTTTTGATGGGACCTTAAATAGTTTAAGGGCAGAGACTGGTCATGTAAGAAAAACCAATCATGTGATTATAATGAGAGGGTTAGAACTTTCAACCCCACCCCTGATCTCTGGGAAGGGGAGGGGAGCTATAGATTGAGTTCAGTCATGTGGCCAATGATTTTTTTTTAATTTTATTGAAGTATAGTTGATTTACCATGTTGTGTTTAATTTCTGCTGTACAGCAAAGTGACTCAGTCATATATATATAGATAGATAGATAGATAGATATATACACATATGACTTTTCCATTATGGTTTATTACAGGATACTGAATACAGTTCCCTGTGCTATAGAGTAGGACCTTGTTGTTTATCTTATATATAATAGTTTGCATCTGCTAATCCCAAACTCTCAGTCCTTCCCTCCCCCAGCCCCTCCCTTGGCAATGAAAAGTCTGTTCTCTATGTCTGTGAGTCTGTTTTTGTTTTGTAGATATGTTCAGTTGTGTCATATTTTAGATTCCACACATAAGTGATATCATATGGTATTTGTCTTTCTCTTCCTGACTTACTTGGCTTAGTATGAAAATTTCTAATTCCATCCATGTTGCTGCAAATGGCATTATTTCATTCTTTTTAATGGCTGAGTAATATCCCATTGTATATATATTGGATATACCACATCTTCTTTATCCACATGGCCAATGATTTAATCAATCATGCCCATATAATGAAACCCAGCAATCAGGAGAGCTTCCTGGTTGGTGAAGAGATTGATGTGCCGGGAGGGTGACACACCAGAGAAGGCAAGGAATCTCTGTGCCTTTCTCCCCCAGAGTTTGCCCTATGTGTCTCTTCTATTAGGCAGTTCCTGAGTTGTAGCCTTTAGTCACTCTAGTGAATTATCAAACCTGAAGGACAGTCATAGAAACGCCCTAATTTGTAGCCAAGTCAGACAGAAGTGCAGGTCTCCTAAGAAAACCACTTGCAACTGGCGTCTGAAGTAAGGGCAGTCTTGGGAACCTTGCCCCTTATCTTGTGGGATCTGACACTAACTTCAGTGTCCTTAACTTGTGGGGTCTGTGTTTCCTCTGGGTAGTTAGTATCAGAATTGAATTGAACTATAGGACACCTAGTTGGTGTCAGAGAATTGGTGTTGGAACATAGTAAGTACTTGCATAGGTAAAAATAAATAACATTAATGAACCCTTGCTCTGTTCCAGGCACTGTTCTGAGAGGTTTACGTATATTACCTCATCTAATCCTCACAACAAAACTGTGAGGTAGAAGTCATTACCATCCCCACTTTATATGCAGGAAACTGAGGCATAGAGAGGCTAAGTAATTTCAACATTACACAGCTGGTAAATAGCAAAATTGGGATTTAAACCCAAGCAATGTGGCTTCAGAACCCACATCCTAAACAACTACATCTATGCAGTCCCGTTGCTCAGCTGTCTTTCTGACCCCAGGGCAGCTGAAGCAACACTAAAAGAGTCAGACTTGAAGATGTTGGGCGAACCTGATGGCAAACATTCAGAAATATGGAAAGGATTTCTTTTAAGACAGTTCATAAAAGAGGCTGTGATACGGTTGCCAGTTCCTGGAGAATTGAAAGGATGCCACGTGCCTCATCTCAACTCGGATATTAAGTGTGAAATTCCTCAGACCCTATTAACCAAAGCAATCTCCAGAATCAATATTCATTAAACAGCCATGTGCATGAACAAAAGTTAATCACAAAGAAGACGTAGATGCTGTTCCCAAGTTGACTCTGTCCAAAAGGATAGATAACACTAATGGAGATAAACCTTTCTTCCTGTCTTGGGAAAAGAGAGGGTAGAAGAGAGTCCCACTTATCGGAATGGATTTGAAGCACTCCACAGCTGCCCCTGTGCCCTCCTCATATCTCTTCATATGTAAAGTATTTTCTATTTGAAGGACAGAGCAAGACTAGATTAATAGCCGGACTGGTGACCCTTGTCTGTAAAGGGCCTTGGCCTCTCATAAAAATACTTAATAGAGTTCTTTCCCTTTAATTGCATGCCACAATCTTTGGGGGCCCATCCATCTCTATGGATGCTCCAGGCACTAGCCTCCCTTTATAATGTGACTCTGCCTGAGTGTGGAATCAGCTGATGAGGCCAGGGGTCTCAAGGCAGTACACCATCTGGTCAAGGTCATGGGTGGCACATTACCAATTAGAAAGCATGGCAGGGAGGATGTTGTGTGGCTGGGGGCCAGGAATAGATGGTGGATCAGCCATTAGTAAAGGAACCAGTGTAGGTGTTGCAACAGATTAATACACAAATCTTTGCTCTCAGGGGATCCTGCATGAAATCTTAGATTTGGTCACGCGGAGCTTTCGCGGTGGATAATGAAGCAACTTCATTAAAAAATGAGCATGCACTTAGAGCAGTGGGTCTCAAACTTTAACGTTCATTTGAGTCACCTGGGGATCTTGTTAAAAGGCTGTTTCTGATTCAGTGGGTCGGAAGTGGGCCTGAGATTTTGCATTTACAATAACCCAGAAGACGCTAATGCTGCTGGGTAATGGACCACTCTTTCAATAGCAAGGTCTCAGAACACATCCTACCTGAATTCTCTGCTTCCCCTCCAGAAGACTTCCCTGCAATTTTCTACATCGTTGGAATCTGGTTTCTATAGTCAGGCCTTCTACTCAACACCTTAATTAAATGAGGTGTCTCTTGTATGTTAATAGTGAACAAGAAAGACCTGTCTCTAAACTTTCGTTTTTTCTTTTTCTTTTCACTTACCTTTTAATTGTGCAAGTAATTCTATTTTGGACAACTCAAGTACCATATCATTTCATCTGTGAGCTCTTCCTTGTCTATCTCTAACATAAGCACTCTTAAGATTAACATAACCACAATACCATTATTATTCTCAAAAAATTTCATAATTCTTTAATATCATATAATATCTAGTTCATGTTCAATTTCAGATAATTATCCCCAAGATGTCTTTTCATAGTTCATTTGTTTGAATCAAGATCTAAGTCAGGTCTACAAGTTACATTTGGTTGGTTTGTGTCTTAATGTGTTAAATCTCTTTTAACCTCTAACAGCTCCTCTTTTCTTGTTTGTTTTTTTTGGTTTTGTTTTGTTTTGGTTTTTGCTATTTCATTCCAATTATTTGTTTAAGAAACAAGGTTGGGGGCTTCCCCGGTGGTGCAGTGGTAGAGAATCTGCCTGCCAATGCAGGGGACACGGGTTCGAGCCCTGGTCTGGGAAGATCCCACATGCCGTGGAGCAACTAGGCCCGTGAGCCACAACTACTGAGCCTGCACGTCTGGAGCCTGTGCTCCACAACAAGAGAGGCCGTGATAGTGAGAGGTCCGCACACCGCGATGAAGAGTGACCCCCGCTCACCACAACTGGAGAAAGCCCTCGCACAGAAACGAAGACCCAACACAGCCAAAAATAAATAAATTAAAATAAATTTTTTTAAAAAAAGAAAGAAACTAGGTTATTTGTTCTGTAGAATTTCGCTCATTCTGAATTTGTCTGATTGCATCCTCTTGGTGTCATTTACCATGTTCCTGTAACCTCTATGTTTCCTGTAAATAGGTAGTTAAATCCAGAGACTTGACTAGATCCAGTACCCTTTTTTTTTGGTTGTTAATTAATAATCCTTAAGTGGTGCTATGTACTTCCTAGTCTCTCACGCTGGAAGGAACACATGACTGGCTGTCTCACTTTTAGAGATGTGGGGATTCGTCCCTGTGTTCAGATGATGCTCACCTGAACCACCTATTACAAAGCCCTTCATCGTCCTTTGGTTTCCAGTTTCAGCCATCATTGATAATCCCTGCTGGCACTCTTGAAAGTGTTCCTGTAGCACCCTGTGCTTCCCTATCCCACCACTTTGTTCATCAGTTTTCCCTACGTTATGGTGAATTTCCTCAAGGCTGGATCACGCCTCTTTTTAGCACCTAAGCCAGTACCCGGCATAGAGTTAATACCCAGTAAATAGTTATTGAATGAGTGAATTCTGCTGCTAACACCTCCTGAGATCAGTGGATGCCCACCGGGGACTGGTTCCTCGGTTACATTCTTCGTGGAGGTGTTCAGGACTTTTAAAGGCCTGGCAATATAGAAGGAATTCCTTCTAGAAATTCAACCACTATTAGGCTTGGTGCCACCTCAGAGACAGGTATTTAAGACACGACTGGGGTTCCCAGGCCCCACGGTGCCACAGAGGAGGTAAGGAGAGAAAAAGGAAGAGCCTTTCTCAGTCTCTGAGTCAAGGAAACAGACCTCTCGGGGTCAGATACGTGGTCACAGGCAGAGAATTACTGAGGGGACAGAAGTTCCTGCTTTGGAGGGAAGCAAGGAATACTCCAGGCAACAATTTCCTATATGCCTCTTTGCCTCCTTTGAACCCCAATAACCTATTTCTGAGTGGAGGGATCACTGACGTTTGCACTGAACTTTGTTCCCCTTCTCCCAGGATGTCTTTGAATTTAACAGCCCTCGTGTGGAACAGTGCTTCCAAACTGCTCCACTTGTGGCATGGTAGATGACCTTTGAGCTTCTTCAGTGTATTTGTGACAGGAAATAAAATGTGGTGGGTTGCTTCAATATCCTAGCACAAGGGGCCAGATCTTAGTTTTGGGAGACTGAAGGATTAATAACAACATGTCCAGTAGGGGGAGCCCTTACCAATGAAGATGCCGATGGTATTTTCGAAAAAGGAGGAAAGGCTAAACGGAGGTACTTGCTGAGGTTCTGAAGACACCCCTTAAAAGAAATATGTAAAATTAAAAGGGAACTGCTAACTTTCCAGGTTCCAAATGCTAACAACCTCATTCTCTGCCCTACTCCCTCTGCTAATGTGAGTTTACACACGGACACGCAAGCTTATTCGTTAAAACGCTGGTTCAACTGGGGATGATTTTGTGCCCCAGGAGACATTTATCAATGTCTGGAGATATTTCTGGTGATCAAGACTGTGGAATTGCTACTTGTATCTAATGACTCCAGGCTAGGGCTGCCACTAACCATTCTACAATGCACAGGACAGTCCCCACATCAAAGAATTGTCTGGCCGAAAATGTCAATTGTGCTGAGGTTAAAAAACCCTACTTTCAAACAATCTTTTGTCCCGTCACCAATTATAGTCACATTCAATTGCACAAACTCTGAGACACTTCAGTATAATGTCTTCCACCTGAATTCCTAAAATCCACTCTCAAGTTCCTTGGACTCTCCCTTCAGATTTATCCAAGTAACAGTTCTGTAATATTCTTCAAGATCAGAGGTCCCAAATGCATTTCTCTTTTACTAGCCAAATCTCTGCCATTTCCCCATTCAAGTACCCTATTCCATTTATGTGTGTGTTGTTTTTTAAGCTTTGCTTTTCATACCTCATATTGTTTTAGGAAAGATAATACAGAAATACATAGAACAACCAATGAAACAAACGAAAACATCTCTGGTTAAAATATTTATTTTTCCTGACTACTCCCTACACTCCCTATTTCAGAGTTAAGGAAGGTCCCCCCCCCCCGCCAAGATCCAATTAAGCAGGGCACTTTTGGGGGCACACTGCAATCAAAATTAAGAGATTGATGCTTGACTGAAAAGGCTAGGAGGTTTTAACCTTTGCTGAGTTTGAAAATGGAAAGCTATGGCATCTCTGCCATCAGTGAGTTTCCCTAAATATTTTGATGAAGGTGGTAGAAAACCCAAATGATAGAGTTGGAGAGTTACAGAAACTCTCAAGTCTTGGCTCTTTTCCTGTAAAATAAAGGGTTGTCTCCAGGACCCCTTCCGGCTACAGACTTAGAGTCAGTGCCCACTCTTAGGATCAAGGAGCTAGATTGAACGTCTTTCTGGAACTAGTCAGAGGAGCTAGAAGTTAAGTGGGCGAGGCAAGTTGGGCTACAAAGAGGAAGATGTTTCAGTGAAGCTGTCTCATCCCCTCACACCTTTTCCTGAGAGTGTTATGATCTCCTTAAATCAGCATCCTCACCATCACCATAAGCCAAGTGCTAATGCTTTACCTGCTAATCCGCAATCCTCAAAATAATTTTCTAAAGACCATAGAATATAAGCAATTTCCTCAAGGATGGGAAGGATGTATACATATCTGTATCTGAGGAAGGGAGCTTGGAATGAGAGTAAAATGGAGAGAGGACTTCTGAAGGAGCAAAACCTGGTCTCAAGTTCTTGAGTGCCCAACGAGACAGACCGGCCATCACTCACCGAAGACTGACAAGCTCAGCCTCACCGTCTGATGAGGTCCATGTTAGTAAATGCCACCTGGTGAGTTCCCAACCTTCTGTATTTCTTCCCTGTCCCCTCTTAGAACTGTAAACGGTCTAGATTGCCAGCTTTCTCAATCTGTGGATGAAAGTAAAATTATATTACTAACAACCAGTAGAAGCTTTTATTTTTGTCCCCACTAACACCCACCTGCCTCACCTCTTCAATTCCTTCTCTCCCCTACCCCCATATTTTGGATAGTCCCAGAAGAGGTGCCACTCTTGAGCTCACAAACCACTACATGGCACCTGTCATCTTCTTCCTCTGGAAGAATCATGAAGCTTCAAGGAATGGCAATAGTGACACTTTAGATGATGTCCTCCCTTTTTTAGGAAGGCAAGATCCATTCCAGGATGTTCCTAGTCACCACCGGTCCTTAAAGTGGCAGAGCTGTGCTGAATTTTATGGAAAAGTGGGGGGGAAATCTTTTCCTCATCTCTGTGTGGATCTGTGCAGCTGCCCCTCAAAGCTTTGCCCAGAACTCGACAAAAGACATTCAGGAAAACAGCCTCTGCTCCAGAGGCTACTAATTGGCCAAGAACACACATGCGCACACACGTGCACACATGTGCACACACGTGCACACACGTGCGCACACACAGGCTCACATAAACAAGCAACAGAAGAACTGAAATCTCTGTTTAGAAATTTTTTTTTTTCCCAAAATAAGTAGGGTCTTCAGAGAGGCAACTTTGCCTAAAACCGAGATAACTTTCGTCCGATAGCTTACACTTGTTTTCTCCCAGCTATGGTGTCTCAAGCACCCCACTTCACAACTATGGGCCCTGCTTTTTACTTACATATCTAAATTTCTATTCCAAGAGTTTTCCCAGATTAAAAGAATAGTACCTCTACCTCTTACAAGACATAAATCTCTTGCAACTTTTGAATCATAGTTTTAAAAGCTATGTACCCTTCCCATGAAGGTCCCCAAATGATTAGGGCAAAGCTTCAGTCAGAATTCAGGTTCACATGTCTTTGGGTTTCTTCTTGCTTCAGCACATGACCTGGAAATCACTTCTTCCCAAGGAAATGGCAGTGGGAGAGGAGATGGTAGCAGAAGGCATAGTTCCCTCTTCTATATTCTTCTCTAGAGATATAGATCCCTTCCCTGCTCAGGGATCCTGGTCAGATGTGGAATGTTAGACTTGAAGGGACTTTAACAGCTGCAGTAGATGCAGCAGTAGATGCAGCAAATTGCCTGACTCAGCTTCCTCACCTCCTAGTATGCTTCCTGCAGGTGCTGGAAAGTTCAGCATTTCACTTCCCAAGCTTTCCTTGCAACTAGGGTCTTGCATGCAATTTAGGTTCTGCCACTTACATGCATAAGCAGGATTCAAATCATGGAAGTGAGGCAGGGGCTGTCTTCTTGCTCCACTGGCTGTTGTTGCTGAGGAGCAAAGGTCAAGGACACAGGCATGTCCTGCAGCAGTGTCAGTTTCTAGTTTCCTGGTGCCTAGAGGCAGTTGTGGTGGAGGTGGCAGAGGCCATGGATGCTTGGTTAGCAGGCACGGCAGTGTGGACTTGAGCTCAACGTTTCCAGGGCTGACTTTCTGGAGCCCAGCCTAGAATCCACTCCTCTGGCTCTTCCAATAACTTTGCCCTCCCGCATTTCCTGTATTAAGTTCCTTTCTGCTTAAAACACCAGATTTCTGTTTCCTGCTGTGAACCCTGCCTCATACAAAGTCATAAACAGATGAAGAACCTCTGTCTTGCTTTCCACTGATCTAAGCACAGAAGTGAGGGCCCCAGTGTAACAGAGAGTGGGAAATAATAAACAGGAAACTAAGCCAGGGTGTGTCAGGGCCTGGGGAGACCTCAGGGCTGCTTTACAAAGATGTACTAGAATATGTTCTTAAAGCTCATTAGTTTAACTGAAATATTACAAAAAGTTTCTAGTGCCTAGGCTTGGAGTTGAAAACAAGGATGAGCTTGAACTGCAAATTAAGCAGAAATACCTGTTAATCTAAAAGTCCTTTTCCAGATAAATGTGAAGCGGAGGTGAGTACTGTTCATTAATTCTCTCTCATGTTCTATAAATAAACTGACGAAGTGGTAAAAGTTGTGCACAAAAAGCTTGTATTCACACAAAATCACACCTCAGATTTCCTGGCTGCAGTTCATATACCCATTACTGAGAAGTCTAATTTCCCTGTTGTGTTACAGCATGTTGTTCGAATAACCTACACATTTACAGCCCAGCGATGTATTGAGTTTCTAGGGCATACTGTAGATGCTCACATCTGTTGTTCAGGGTAAATAATGTTTTACAGGATCTGGAAATTGCCTACAGTTATGGGTCCAATTTTGCTACAACTATCTGGCAAAAGAAACAAACTGGAAGGGTGGAGGGAGGACATTAGGCTGTTTGAAAAAGCTGAAAATGAAAAGGTAACGTGCTCTGTTGGATAATAGAGGTCAGAATCAAAGCAGGCCCAAGAGGCCACTGGGAGAACAGCAGAGTGACCTTGGATTTGGGATAAACTGGAAAATAGCCTCTGGTGTTCTGGGCGTTCCTGCCCACCTGTTCTGTGCAGCACACACAGTGTTCCACTTAGGTCGTTTGCACAGGACTTGACCCTCATGATGCCTTACTCTGGGCTGAAATTCCACGTTTGGGCTGCGTGCTTCCCCAGCTGTCCCAGCTGCTGTCCCCCTAGGGTGGAGTGTGTCAGAGGTCCCCCAAGACCACCCTCAGGCTGGATGATTCATTAGAGGAACTCACAGGACTCAGGAAATCTTTTATACCCACGGTGAGAGTTATGACAGCAAAAGGATACAGATTAAAATCAGCGAAGGGAAAAAGCACATGGGGCAAAGTCCAGGAGAAACCAGATGCAAGCGTCCAGCTGTCCCCTCCCAGCAGAGTGATGGGGGCATGCTGAATTCTCCTGGTAGCAGTGTGTGAGAACACATACAACATATTGCCAACCGAGGACGCTCACCCAAGCCTTGGTGTCCAGGGTTTTTATTGAGGGGTCTGTCACGTAGTCATGCTGTGCTGTGTGACTAACCTCAGCTACCCGGACTCCGGCCCCCAGAGCAAAACAGGTGTTCACCACGAATTACACTGTTTGCATAAACTATCTGATCAAACTGGTAACACCTGGCCCAAGGCCTCAGTCCTACAAAAACACTTTTATTAGGCAGACTATTCCAGGCACTCAGAGCTCATCACCCAGGGGCTGGCCAACGGCCATTCCTGAAGTCAGGTTTTTTCTTGGAAATGTGCAGGGTTTGAGAAACCCAGACCTTCTGAGCTACCCCTTTCCTGCATGGAGAGGGCACACCCTTCTCGGTCAGTGGCTGCAGGACTGAAGCCTTGGTCCGTGGAGTCTCAGCGCCCCCAGTAGCTGTGCTTGGTAACCACAGGCGTCCAATCAGGCCGCCTGCACTGGGCATAAGGATAGATCACCATGCAAACGAACCGTGCAGAGCTGGGGAGTGTGGGAAGCCTGCTGAAGGATGGAGCTGAGGCCGTGAGTCATCCTCAGGGAGGCTCGGCCCTTCGTTTCCACCCAGGATCCGCCCATTTTACCCTTAAACATTTCTCGGATCTCCCCTCTCCTCTGCATCTCTGTCCTCCCTCACCTGGACCACCGCAGCAGCTTTCTCCCTCATCTCCTGGCCTCCTGTCTCTTCCCCACTGCAGCCCGAGTGAGCTTTATTGAAAGTAAGTTGGCCCTTCAGTAGCTGCGCATGGCCTGCAGGGTGAAATTCAGGCTCAGGGACTCTGAATGGAACGTCCTCTTGCCCCTCCTCCAGCCTCCTGCCTCCTCTGCCTTTCGTCCTTGCCTTTGGTTCTCGGCACAGAGCTCGTTGTTGTTTCTCATCCGGTCCGTGCATTTGCACCAGCACTGCTTTCTGGTTCACGGATCTCTTCTCACTTCCCCACCTCAGCGTAACCACCCTCTACTCTTTCTGGATTGAGCCCGGGTATCACCTCGAAAAGTCTTCTCCAGTTTCCTCTTCACCCGGCAAGCCAGCTTAGCTGCCTGCTCTCCTCTGTGTGTTATAATTAGCTGTTCACGTGTCTGCCTCCACGCGGAAACTGTACCTCAGATGGGACTCGAACCCACAATCTTCCAACTGAAACAGCACAACTCATCTCAGGACTTAATGAAGCTCCAGTTCTTTATATCTCAGTGCAGAAGGAATTAAGCGAGAGGCAAAATGATAGCTAAGAAGCAGATTTATTAATAACCTTTGTAAGTGGTTGCAGGAAAATGGGGCGCCAGGGGACAGTCATGTCCCAGGTCTTGGATGAGTCCCTGGGACGGGCTGCCAAGTGAGGGTCCTTGGCTTCATGCAGGAGAGAATGCAAGGGTGAGCCATAGGAAAGTGAAAGTAGAGATACACATTCCATGGACAGAATGCAGCCCATCTCAGAAGGCAAGAGCTGCCCTGAAATATGGGGGTGGTTAGCTTTTATAGGCTGGGTAATTCCATAGGCTAATGAGTGGGAGGATTATTGCAACTATTTTGGGGAAAGGGAGGGGATTTCCAGGAATTGGGCCACCGCCCACCTTTTGGCCTTTTATGGTCCCCTCGAAACTGTCATGGCACCTGTGGATGTGTCATGTAGCATGTGCTAATTTATTGCAATGAGCGTTATAATGACGCTCAAGGTCTACTGGAAGTTGAATCTTCTGCTACCTCAGGCCTAATCAGTTCTAACTAGTTTATGTCATATCCTCAATGGCCATGTCATTCTTTCAAAGGTTGTCCTTTGCCCCCTTCCCTCCTGTCTCCACGTCTAGACTGTTCTCATTAAGGGCAGAGATGATCTCTTATTAGTTTTTTATCTTAAATACCTAGCGCAGTGCCAACCATATTGTAGGTGCTCAGTAATTGCTTAGTGTTTGAATAAATTAATGAATTAATGAATTCATTTGTTAATGAATAAATTAATCCATGTATGAATAGATGTGAGAATGAACCCAACTTCAGCCAGACTTGTCTTGCTTTCTTTTTGAGAAGTCTATCTTCCCCTCGGCAGTTTCATGCACTAGTCAGAAGCACAGACTCTGAGTGTGTGTCTCAGTTCTTCCCCTTAGTAGCTATGTGAGCTCAGACCAGTTACCTGATGTCTCTGAATCTCAGGTTCCTTATAATAAATCAGGGACCATCACAGGGTTGATATTAACATTAAATGACATGAGATCTATGAAGTGCCTGACACAGGGCCTGCCACATAGTGCTTCGTGTAGGGAAGTGCTTTCATTACTCCTGATCTATTTGCCTCTACATCCTACTTGGTCTTCCAGCTGAACAACTGGAAAAACCCTCATGGCTGTAACTCCCCTGAATCTCCATTTCTTACAGTCAGCGGATGGCAGAATGCCCCATCCTCCTGAGATTGGCATTCGGGTGGGAGGGAGGGGACCTACATGCCAAGCCGGGGGTCTGCTGTTTACTTGGAGCCTTTCCTTCTCCATCTCCTAGGCACTTGCCCTCCTTGATTCCAGGAGCCAATTGACCACCAGGTCCTCTGATTCTACATTCTCAGAATTCTAACTCCAGTTGTCATGTTGCTGCTAGCAGACTCTAGAGTCCAGGCCCTTATCCCTGGACCCTAAGCCTCTGAAGTTACGTCCTCTCCTACTCTCTCTCCCCTAACCATCTGCCTCTGGTCCGTCCTCAAACTACTGTGTGAGTTCACCATGCTCAGGGGTCATTATGAAGGTTAAGTGAGTGAACGCCTGTGAAGTGCTTAGCACGATGCCTGGATCACAGGAAGGAATCACTCCATAAATGGTCCATACTGTCAGATTTGATAATGTCATTCCTCTACTTAGAAACTTTCACTTGGTTCCCCACGGTTTACAGAATGAAGTTCAAATTTCTGAGCACAGCATTCAAGACCCTCAATGATCAGAACTCCACGGACCCTGAACTTTTTCAGCTTTGTCCTTGTCCTATGGCATTCCTCCCCCTTGGAATGCATTTTTCCATTCTGCCTGTTGCAACCTGCCCACTGAGGCCCGGTGCATATACAATGTCCATGAAGCATTTCCTGATTCACTTAGTTGTAATTAATCACCTTTTCTCTTGGGCTCCCATAAGGTTTAATTTATATTTCCACCCTACCCGCTTTTGCCCTATGTTTGTGTTAGTAAATTCTGTTATCAGACTTCTTTCAACTAGAGAATGAACCTGAAGTCCAAAAAAATGTTTGAATTGTTGAATATAGGGGATGTTGGCAACCAGTGATAGCAACTATGTGGGTGAGGCAGACCCAGCCTGCAAAACAGAACTGCAAGCAAGGCTGTTGGAGTTGAATTCGATGGAGAAGGCGTGCGAGGGCAGTAGGCCAAGGGAAGCTTATCCGAGTCAGGGCAGCCAAGCTGGGCTTCCAGGCACCAGAGAGATCTGGTATCAGTGGTCCAGGGAAGATGTCTGCTCTTCAGAGAGGACGTGGACTTTATCTGAGTGGAGACTGATTGAAGATTAACTGTCTCCACAGCCTCAGGGGCCAAGCTGCCTGAGAGAAACCAGAAAATGGAGGTAGTTTATAACTGCAGCTCCATCCCTCACCAATAATGAGCTGAGCACAGGCTCCAACTCTATGCATTGTCCCAAGTCAGGTGAAGGAGAGGGTTAGAGAGAGGAGACCCCTAACTGTGCACCCAGTGTGAGAGGGAATGGGATCCCTCCTGCACGTGGCTTTGAGGGGAGCCCAGTCCTTTGAGCTTGTGATGGACAAGAGAGGGTGGGCCTTGGGGCAAAGGAAAACATGTTCCCCAACTCATATTCTGTCACAACTCCTTCCCAGACACAAAACTCCCCTACTTTTCCTTCATTCCTGCTGGCCTTTTCCCTCCCTTTCTCTTGTCAATTCTTTTTCTCTTCTTCATTCCTGCCCATATCTGAGTCACCTTGGGTCACCTTGTCCTTAGTAACTGTGTCAATGCCCAGACCATCAGCTTCCTTGTTCCAGGCTAATGTTTACAAACACTTTATTTTCCTAGTGTAAGTATGTGATAATCGCCAATGAAAAGTATCAGGAAAGTCACGTGAGATGGGGTGTTTTCCATCACACAGGATTTGGGAATGAAGGATTTGGGACTTGACTGTCCTTGTGCTGACCCTGTCTACACTCTCCCACCATGGTTGGACTGGACATGCAAAATGTACCATCATATAACTTTGGCTTTGAACAAACTCCATAGGAAATTATCATTCTGTTTTATTTAACTAGGCTTTGGTGGACAACTTTCCTGGAAAGCTAACACCTAAGGTGCTCCGTGAGGCCCAGAGGTAAGAGGTTGGAGACTACGAGGGGGCTTGTCATTGCCAAGTTTTTCTCTGTTCTTGGTAGAGGGTTGTCCTGCAGCGCTCTCCAGCTTTCATTGCTTTTATTCCATGATCACCAAGGACTCTTTCAGATCATAATTCCCTTGGCCTTGTAGGCTCACCACAGAAAGACGATGTGGTGGGTAGCAGCCTTGAGAATACAGTCTGCTAATGATCATACTTCTCATGGTAAAGTTAACACTTGAGATGTGACCTGGGAAAGTAGGGGGGAAATGATATAAGACTGGAGACAGCATTACATACTCTGTCTTGTGTTCCCTGGCTCCCACTCTCTCCCCACCAGTCCACGTATTTTTATCTAATAAATGAATAAATGGACAGCACTAAAAGGTAAAAATAAAAGACATAAAAGAGTAACCCTCGGCCAGAGGGGAGCAGCTGGGAGAGGGGAGAAGCTTGGCTGCAGAGGCATGGAAGGATGTAGGGGCTGGTTGTGTGGTTGAGCCTGGGGCTTTTCAAAGCCCTGACTGAGGGAGCCTTGATCTTTTACTCCATCATTTACTTTCCCAAATTACTGCCTGTGATTGTAGACTGAACTCAGCAAACTCACTTCAGTAATTTACAGCCTACTTGTTTTTGCCTAGTATGCATGAGGAATCAAATCAACTCCTGGAACTTGATAAACAGAAAAGAAGTCCCTCTTGGGGCACAGAGATCAGACGGGAAAGACAGAAAGATAGCTATCATCTAGTTCTTATTTGCCCACCCCTGGCCCTGGCGTGCTCCCCCTAGGGTTAGGGATTATCTCACATGAATTGGTGAGCAACTTCCCATCTCTGCTGGTCAGGAGGAAAACCTCCAAAATAAGGCTGGATCTATAGGTGTCCAACTGATGTAAAGAAGGCAACCTAAGTGTTACCAACCCAAGTTTGAGAACAGGCCCCAGATCTTTAAGGGTGTCCTACTTTCCGAAACCGTCCATTACATAACCATATTCCCATGGTCTGACTCCCCCAAGGCTACTATATCAGAAGTGTGAGGCTGATCTTTAATTGACTATTGTCTGCTAATATCCAGGCAGAAGTCTAATTACTATTGACTCAACTACTTTCTCCTACTTAGGGAAATGTTCATAAATCACAATATTTTATTTACAGTCGATCAATATAAAGCTATCTTCTAATTTGTGTTACATTAATATTAGTTTTAAACATTTACCTAAGCAGGGGCTTCCCTGGTGGCGCAGTGGTTGAGAATCTGCCTGCCAATGCAGGGGACACGGGTTCGAGCCCTGGTCTGGGAAGATCCCACATGCCGCAGAGCAACTGGGCCCGTGAGCCACAACTACTGAGCCTGCGCGTCTAGAGCCTGTGCTCCGCAACAAGAGAGGCCACGATAGTGAGAGGCCCGCGCTCCATGATGAAGAGTGGCCCCCACTTGCTGCAACTGGAGAAAGCCCTCGCACAGAAACGAAGACCCAACACAGCCAAAAATATAAATAATAAATAAATAATAAATAAAAAATTTAAAAAAAATTTACCTAAGCAAAAAGTTACGGAAGTAAATCGTTCAAAAATGGAATGCCACAAGCCTTTGCCCCTCTGCCCAAGTCTGCTTTCCAGAGGCAACCACTTTTAATGCTAATTGTTTTTAATTCTTACAGTGGTTCCTTCCATACCTCTAAATCATCAGATTATCAGTTAGACATTCCCTGTTAACTCCATTTAAGGTGGGCAATACTTTATACACCTTTCTCCGCCCTTCTTCATTCCCACAACATAGTAAAATAACTATTTTTAAATTTCTCTAACTTCAGCAAAAATATGTAAACCCCTCTTTCTCATTTTATCAACTCTGATTTCTTAATCTGTAAGTTAAGGATAGTAAAAGCCCTACACTTCTTTCCACCTCCCCTTCTCTCCTGCAAGTACAATCAGCTGTGCTTTTTCTTTTGCATTTCCAAGGTTGATAACATCTGTTTTGTAAGTATTATTAAGCCTGCCATAATTTGTCTATAGCTTTATTCTATAAGTTAAAGATCAATAAACAAAAGAGATTTGAATCAATGAAAAAATACACTTTCTTTTTTTTAAATTCCATCTGTTTATTTTTATATTTTTTAGTATGGCTACTAGAGGATTTAAAATTACATATGTGGCTCATATTTGTGGTCTGTGTTATATTTATTTTTTTTGAATTTTTGAATTTTATTTTATTTATTTTTTTATACAGCAGGTTGTTATTATCCATTTTATACACATCAGTGAATACATGTCAATCCCAGTCTCCCAATTCATCCCATCACCACCCACCCCCCGCCACTTTCCCCCCTTGGTGTCCATACGTTTGTTCTCTACATCTGTGTCTCAATTTCTGCACTGCAAACCTGTTCATCTGTACCATTTTTCCAGGTTCCACATACATGCGTTAATATACGATATTTGTTTTTCTCTTTCTGACTTACTTCACTCTGTATAACAGTCTCTAGATACACCAGTGTCTCTACAAATGACCCAATTTCGTTCCTTTTTATGGCTGAGTAATATTCCATTGTATATATGTACCACAACTTCTTTATCCATTCGTCTGTCGATGGGCATTTAGGTTGCTTCCATGACCTGGCTATTGTAAATAGTGCTGCAATGAACATTGGGGTGCATGTGTCTTTTTTAATTATGGTTTTCTCTGGGTATATGCCCAGTAGCGGGATTGCTGGGTCATATGGTAATTCTAAAATACACTTTCCTGAATAGGAAGATTCAACATAAAAAAAGATCTTCTCTTCCTAAATTAGTTTACAAATTTAATGTAATACAATAAAAATACTATCAGACCTTTTTTTCTGGGCTAGATAAGTTGATTATAAAGTCCATTCTGAAAACAAAAAACAAGCAAGAATAGCTAGAAAAACTCTGAGAAGAAGAGCAGTGGGGCTGGGTTGAGGGCCGAGATCTACCAGGTATTAAAAGAACTTTACAAAGCTTTGTAAACCATAATGAAAACAAGATGGTTTTCAGATAGACAGAACAATGGAAAAAGATCTTATAAAATCCAGCAATATTCAACTGCATATGGAAATTTAGTATTTGATTAAGGAGAAATTCTGTTATTAGGAGGATGCACATTTAGGATCATGTCTTCTCGGTAAATTGACCTTATCATATGAAGTACCCTCTTTACCTCTGGTAATACTTCTTGTCTTAAATTCTACTTTGTCTGTTATTAATATAGCCACATCAGATTTCTTATTGTTACTGTTTGCATAGTATACCTTTTTCCATCCTTGTGCTTTTAACCTATTGGAACTTTGAATTTAAAGTGAATCTCTCTTTGAGCTTGTCATTATTTGCCCTAGGAGAATGTTGGAATGGACTGTAATTTCAGATACTTTTGGTTCACGTTTGGATTCTACTCTGATAAGTTTCCAGAATCCAATCACTATGAGAATGCATATAATTAAATGATTTCTCTGCTTACTAGCCCCTCCTCCACTGGAAAAACTTGGGTAAATATCCCACTTCCAGGCATCTGCCCTTCACATACACTGGCAAAAATACCAAGGACAGATGCTCAAGATTATATATTGCAGTGCTATTTATAATAGTAAAAGACTAAAAACAACCCTAATGTTCATCAATAAGGAACTGGTAACTCTACACAAGAGAGTATAGTGTGGCTACAAAAAAGGAAATACCTAGGAGTGGAATGATTAGGTTGTAATATAAGTGTATGTTTAACTTTTGAAGAAATCCACAAATTATGTTCACACAAATACTGGCACATGAATGTTCATAGCAGCTTTATGTGGAATAGCTCCAACCTGAAGATAACCCAAATATCCACAAGTAGGTGAATGAGTAAATATTGTGGTATATCCATTTAATGGAACACTACTCAGCAATAAAAAGGAACAAACTACTGATACATGCAACAACATGGATGAATCTTAAAATTATTGTGCAGAGTGAAGGAAGCCAGTGAAAAAGGAATAGAGATAATATGATTACACTTATGTAAAATTCTAGAAGATGAAATTGAATCTATAGTGACAGAAAAATTGGAAATTGGCTGGGGACAAGGGTAGATGGAGGAATGAATTATAAAGAGGCACAAGGAAACTTCTGGGAGTAAACATTTGTAGTTTATTATCTTTCCATTACACCTTTAAAATATTTTTTAAAGACATGTGACTATGTCTACATGTTCTTATGGAGTGATTTCCAGGATATATTAAATGAAAACACAATATGAAAAGAAGTACATATAACATGCCACTGTTTAAAAAATTGAAAGGTATGATATCTTTCTATCCATATTTTGCTTATATATATATTTTTTTCTTATATAAAAAGGAGAAGGATAAACCATAAAAACAAGTTTTCTGTAGGGAGAGGGAGGAAATATAGTGGAGGAGATGATGGGAATATAAAGTTGATTCTTTAAATATACCTAATTCTGGGCTTTCTTGGTGGTGCAGTGGTTAAGAATCCACCTGCCAATGCAGGAGATGTGGGTTCGATCCCTGATCCGGGAAGATCCCATATGCCGCAGAGCAACTGGGCCCATTGTGCCACAATTACTGAGCTTGCACTCTAGAGCCCGCAAGCCACAACTACTGAGCCCACATGCCACAGCTACTGAAGCCCGCGTGCCTAGAGCCTGTGCTCAGCAACAAGAGAAGCCACTGAAATGAGAAGCCCACGCACCACAACGAAGAGTAGTCCCCGCTCGCCGCAACTAGAGAAAACCCGCGCGCAGCAACGAAGACCCAATGCAGCCAAAAATAAATAAATAAAATAAATAAATTTATTTTAAAAATATATATATACACCTAATTCTATAGATATGGTTTTTTTAATAATTTTATTTATTTACTTTTGTCTGTGTTGGGTCTTCGTTGCTGCACGTGGGCTTTCTCTAGTTGCAGTGAGCGGGGGCTACTCTTCGTTGCGGTGCGTGTGCTTCTCATTGCAGTGGCTTCTTTTGTTGCGAAGCACAGGCCCTAGAGCGTGTGGGCTTCAGTAGGTGTGGCACGCAGGACAGTGGTTGTGGCTCGTGGGCTCTAGAGCACAGGCTCTGTAGTTGTGACTCACGGGCTTAGTTGCTCCGCGGCATGTGGGATCTTCCCGGACCAGGGCTTGAACCCGTGTCCCCTGCATTGGCAGGCAGATTCTTAACCACTGTGCCACCAGGGAAGTCCCTAGATATGGTTTTTGAAACATGTAAATAGTCTGCATAATTCTAAAACAAAATTAAATTTAAAGAAGCAATTCTGGAAAATTGAAAGCAAAATGAAATAAATGATTCCCAACTATAAATCCAGTTGGTGGTGTTAGCATACAGAGACAAACTATTTCAAGTAATTTAAAAATACAATAAATATGACTATGTATCTCTAGTGGTATATAACCTAAGACAAAAAGAATTACCAGAGGGTAATCTTTGAAACCATCTTTGCAGTTATCTATTCACTTTCTGAATCCTCCTCTTTACCCATTTAATGACTTTCAAATGTAAGAGGCTAAAGCATCACTGTGCCCCGATCCCTTTAATTTTATGCAGGAACGCCACATATATTGGAGACACATTTTGGTTTCTTCTGGCTGCACCATTCAGTCTGGCATGGGTCAGAAAGATGAGCGGCAGGTTTGAAAGCCTGGTGGATTCCCACTCAAATCTCACTTCCTGCTCTGGGAAGAGAGTAGAACTCCAGGCAGCATTGTTAGATCTACAGTTCAGATCAGCATACTTTGCCTCTTAATCTTCTTCTTGAAGCTGATTTTCTTTAACCTTTCTTTCATCTTTCCCAATTTGGATCCCAGGATGTGGCTTCCTCCTTTTTTTTGTTCACAATGTGGGCTTGGCCAGACTGCACTTCTCTTCATGTTTATCAACAACTGAGAATATCATTACCTGTGCTTATACAGTCGATACCGGTACTTCTGGATTAGTGTTTGTATTGCAGGGGGAGGGGAGGAGAGAGGGCCACGAAGACAAGAAGTTGCTGCACACTGCTGCATTTGGGTAAGAAAGCCTGGGTGGGGTGGGCAAGTGGTGGAAGAGAAGGGTTTCCAAACAGTAGCCTGTTACATACACCACCTTGAGATTATTTCCTCCTTTTATAATCATAATTATTATGTGAATGTTTTCACGTGTTAACTGTGCCTTTCCTCCAAGGAGCTGGAGACTGGCCCCTTCTGCAAAACCCACTGTGCTTTGATTCCAGAGGCCATCTCCTAGTGTCACCACCTCTTTGAGGGGCATACCTCGAAGAGATACAGATCGTCCAATAGAAGAGAAAACCTGATAAAAATTCCCCTGTCCTTTGTACTAGAAAATAATTTTAGCATCACACTCTGTCCATCTGGACATCATTAATATTGTCAACCACTCCCTTCAGTAGCCTTTAATGTCTAAATAATTACTCCCTGTGGCCAGAATCCGACATGATGTCACTCCCCTCCTGATTTGCATTTCATAGATAACAGACAGCTTGGGAATTACAGGAGGCTTTGTGAGCTGTTCTGAAAGCCTAACACTCCCACCATCACCTCAATCACATCACATCCCCTCCTCTAAATCTGTCACCCAACCACGCAACCTTCCCCCAGTCAATTACCCTTTTCCTTCCGTTACACCATCACTGGTTCTGTCTATACCAAGCTCATCATCCTGATTGATAACTGGAAATAGAGTTGACTAATCGGGACGTTTCAATGCTTTGCTTGATGCGGGCATCCTTGACGGGAATTTTGCCTTTTCATTCCTGTGTGTGAGAACACCTTCTCCCAATACATTCATCCCTTTTTCACTTGGTAGTTGCACCTCTTTTCAGACACACAGCCACCCACCCAGGGAGAGCCTAATGTCTGGGCACAGCTCCTCTAGTCTCCTCCTGGGTGTCTTCCAGGTCATCCTTTTGTCCCCTTTTCCCTCACCCAGACGTGGACAAGCAGAAATGCTTCTCAGGAAGCCAGGTAAGAGTGAGGCCAGGAGGTGGGCTATCAGGAAACAGAAAGTTGTTCTCTTTTTGAATATTCACTTGTTTTCCCTTTTACCTCTTTTCACATTTTTTTCCCTTTAATTTCTCCTTTTCTTCCCCCATCTCTTGGCCTCCCTCTTCCCAGTTAGTTATTTTCCTTCTCCACGTCTAGGTTCGGCCTTTGTCTACACAATAGCAAGCATCTGGATGTATGGTGCAAACATGCTGTCAAATACGCAGATGTTTCCAAACATCTGGGCAGTTTGGCACCCCGCAGCAACAACAGCTGGGTAATGGAATTAATTTTTTACTTTTCAGTCATCACCTGACATCGGATGGACAGGGTCTTACCAGCCACAACCTGAGCACAGCCCATTATCTGCGAGCAATTCTTTTCTCCTCTCAGGGAATTATCTCTGTCAATCATTTCATTGTTGAAGAAAAAGGGAAGAAATGTGTCTCTTCTTGGGCCTGCAGTACGTCATCACTCTATGCCTCAGTTCTTTTCTCATTGAAAGAGCTAGTGGGAGCTGACAATTGCTTTGACTTTTCCCACCCCAGAGGCAGGGAGAAGAAAGGGTAAGACATGTGAAACATGGTTTTCTCCACACAAGTCTAGAGAATTTGACAAGAACTTGTTTCTTATTAGAACCACTCTATCTGGTTTGAGGTTTCCCCCGCTCCCCGCATTCTCTCTTATATTCTTGGTACCACTCTATGAGAGAAAGCAAAATGATGGCACTTTATTATTCCTGTTCATGGTGTTTCATGAAAGGCCCACATCATCTGTTTGCATTTTTCTCAGGTAGCTTAGAAAAACGTTG
This sequence comes from Balaenoptera physalus, assembly GCF_965194825.1. Taxonomy (NCBI): domain Eukaryota; kingdom Metazoa; phylum Chordata; class Mammalia; order Artiodactyla; family Balaenopteridae; genus Balaenoptera; species Balaenoptera physalus. The sequence continues at coordinate 94,398,675 of NC_138882.1, read as the reverse complement.
CTCTGCCACACTGGGGCCTTCAGGAGAAGGCATCTCTAGAGGCTGCCCCAGACAGCAAAGTGTTCACATTATCTCTGCTTATCTCTGGCGGCCTCAAAGTAACTTCCAAATGTTAATGAAGCTGCAGGACATCACCAGGATAGAATCAGCATTATCTCTCTCTACCACCGCCCCCTCTCTCGCTCTCTCACTGAAGGACAAATCCCTGCAGAGGTGCAGTAGCTGTGCCCACCCAGGGCTACAATCACGGAGGTGCATCTGTGTCTACACGTGCAAATTGGTGTGGCTTAATTAGAGAGAGAGAGAGTATGTGTGTCTCTTTTCAGGAGATTTGGCGGAATAGAGACTCAGCCCCCAAATCAGTGCAGTCAGAAAATACGTCAGTCAATTTAGTGAAAACCAGTTCCAGCCTGAGTGTTGGCCGGAGCCGCGTAGACGTGGCCTAAGTGGCCGCAGAGCGCGGCGGATCAGCGAAGAGCCTGGGGTCGCAGGCCCACGCCGCGTCCCCAGGGTGGCAGTGTCACCCCGCTCCACATCCCCTGTGTCTCGCGCTGGCCGGGCTCCTCAGGAGGCAAGCAGAGTGTCCTCTCCCCTCCCCCGCCTCCCCCTTCCTCCCTCCCTCCCATCACCCGTCCTCTCCCTCCCTCCACCTTCTCCCAGAGGAGGTGACAGACGGGCCTGTAATTTGGTTCCATTCGCTCGACTGGAGCAACACCTGCCCCCCTCCCCTGGGACGCGAGGGTCTCATCCCAAACCGTGCAAGCAGCCAAAGACAAACCCGGGCCCACATGCAAATACGACAGCACAGGGGCAGCAGCGCGGCCTGCAGCTCAGCCAATCGCCGCATTCGGCCCACAGACCAAGAACATCAAAGCCCGCCTGAGGTTCCAACCACTAAAAATCATTAGTTTTAAAAAATTAATCATTAGCTATTGCAGTAAGTAACATCTCCTCCCGCTCACACCACAAGACACTAAAACAAAGTGGCTGCCACTGGGGGTCCTGATAGCTAAGTTCCGAAACAGAGGGACAGGGGAGTTGAGATACGTAGGTGCGACAGCCCTAGACCACTGGCGTCTGTCACACCCACGACGCAGTAGACATTCCATTCCTGGATGGGCTCACTTTCTTTGTGTAAGTGTTCAGTGCCCACCCCCAGCCTCCCTAGTGAGAACACTCATTTCTTTTTTCCATTTATTTAGAATCGGGCCAGGACACTAACCGCTAGGCTTTTCTGAACCTTTTCCGAAGACTAAAGTGCTGTCAGGATGGTCCCGCTAGAGTGACTCGTTCTGGCTTGTCCTGAGGCTTGATGCAGACCAATAAGATGTGGCGCTGTCAGTCCCCAGTCCTCTACAGCCACGCTCACAACGCGCCCTGCATTTACACCTTGTCACCTCTTCTTTGTGACACTGAGGTGTCTCAGCAGGAGAGGACAAGCCTAGGGGGCCAATGTCTAGTCCAGGGCCCAGGCTGCTTAAAAGAGAAAATTTGCTCTTTCAATTGCTGTAGTTTTTTATCATATGATTTTCACAAAAGAGAAACTTTTGTATTTCTTCCTTCTTTTCAAAGTATAAGCTTTTGAATTTTACTGCCCTTCAGCTTTATTTTCCCATGCAAGTCCTTACTAGCAGCATGACCTTGGGCACGTTACTTGACTTCTCTGTGTCCTGGTGTCTTGTCTGTAACTTAGGGATAATAAGAGCCCCTGTCTCACTGAGCTGTCGGAGGATTAAGTGAGTTAATGGGAAGTGCCTGGCGTAGGGTGAGTGCTAAGTGTTTGCAGTTGTTTTTGCTGATATTGTTATTAGTCACCGGGCTACTAACCACACGCCAGGGCAGACAGCGTGAGGTCGGTGTGTAGAACGAGCGCGGGATTGGTGTCAAAGGCTTCTAGGTGGTTCTGCCGCTGAGAGGGTGTGAGACTGGGTGAGTCACTTAACCCCTCAGAGTGTTGGTTTTTACATCTTTAAAATCGGCCTAAGTTGTGCTCTGGCCCTGTGTCCACTCTGTCGTGTGCTAGCGATCCCTCCTCCGTCACCCTGAGCTGTAGCTGGCCAGCTACCACCTACCCCAGCACGGCCCACCCAGCAGCCGTGAGTATGCAATGGCCTTCTGTGCCGAAGTGGCCAGTTACATCCATCCATGATGGGGCAGGGGGAGGGTGGCCAGAGGGGCACTCTTGTCCGATATGTGAGTAAGAGAACACGCCAAAGTTAAGGAGGACAGGGGATGGATTTTTAAAACAGAAGGAAGACTACCAGAGCGACAATCCAACTGGCTGGCGGAAAAAGATAATCAGGAAACATGGGTTAGACCAGCTGTGAAATTCCCCTCAAAAATGTAGGTGCTCACTGACAGTATTCAGGAAATACTATTAATTTGTTTCACTGTAATAATGGCATTTCAGTTTTGTTAAAATAATAAAAGAAAAAGAGTCCCTTAACTTTTAGAGATACTTACTGATGTATTTATAAATGAAATGGTGTGATATTTAGGATTTGCTTCAAATCGCCCAAAGTGGTAATGAGGAAGCATGGGTAAGTGTACAAAGAAATGTCAGTTACATTAGAAACCAGTGTACTATCCCCTTAGCTTTGGTAGATGTTCTGAAATCATCCATAAAAGTGTTTTTTGTTTGTTTGTTTATTTTGTGTTTTTTTTTTTTAATGTAGTTGCTCAGAAAGTTCATGCAGATTGAGTTTTACTCACCAGGCCCCACTTGACTCACACCTGAACTAAGGTAACCTCCCCCCCTCGTCCTCACCTCCCCCTCCAGTGCGGCTCACCTCCTGCTGCTCAGGGGATAATCCCCAGCCCTCATACTGCTCCACAGAATCAGCTCTGGAGGATCTTCTTTCCTCTCTGGCCCTTCCATCAGTCTGACCCTCTCAGGCAGGCAGACCCCCATATCCTTTTCCTCCTACTTCTCCCATCCTGATTCCAGGTGATCCTAGGGAGGCCGCCCCTTCTCCTCCATCCACCAAATCTTACCACTTTTCCTGTGATTCAAGAAGCTCATGAAATCTTCCCTACTCTTTCTTTCTTTTTTTTTTTTTTAATTGAAGTATAGTTGATTTACAATGTTGGGTTAGTTCCAGGTGTACAGCAAAATGATTCAGATTTATATATATATATTTTATTCTTTTTCATATTCTTTTCCATTTTAGGTTATTATAAGATATTGAATATAGTTCTCTGTGCTATGCAGTAGATCCTTGTTGTATATTTTATATATAGTAATGTGTATCTGCTAATCCCAAACTTCTAATTTATCCCTCCCTCCCCGACCCCCTTTCCCCTTTGGTAACCATAAGTTTGTTTTCTGTCTGTGAGTCTATTTCTGTTGTGTAAATAAGTTCATTTGTATCATTTCTTTAGATTCCACATATAAGTGATGTCATATGGTATTTGTCTTTCTCTGTCTGACTTCACTTAGTATGATAATCTCTAGGTCCATCCACGATGCTGCAAATGGCATTATGAACTCTTGCCTTTTCTTGGTATCTTTCTGGAATGATTAGCAAGGAGATGAGGAACCTCCCTCCTGACCCAGAAATACTTAGCAAAATTCATTAGGAAATTTCAACAATTTCTCTCTTCATTACCTCAAAAGTAATTTAACTATTTAACTTTTGAAAAAGTTATCTGCCATAAGAGCCAATACAGAAAATGCTATTGAGATCTGAAGGTGCACTGGATATGTTGTAAGTGCTTTATGTGAATTAACTTAATTAATCCTCCTAATAAAGCTACAGGGTAGGTACTACTATCAGCCCCCCCATTTTACAGGTGAGAAAACTGAGGCACAGAATTAAGTAATTTTTCAAGGCCACAGCTAGTTAGTAGGAGATCCGGAGTTCACAGCATTCAGTGCGATGGGAAAAACCAAGATGATAAAAGAAAAGGCATTGGCCAGGCCTCCCACATGGAGTGGAGTGGGGTTCTCAGACCTGTACATAACTTAGATGTGTATGTTTATGGTTTATTCCATGGATTACTATTTACTTACCTATGATGTGTTCTGTTTTATAGGACAGGGATTATTACTGTATGACTGTCTGTAGAGTTAATAATGTGTCATATGCAGATGAATACAGTTGGTAGAGACCACAAATCATGAATACATAAATGAATTATTAACGTATTATTATTTTTAGCTTCTCTCATACAGCTTCCTATGCATACTATAAATACAAAGTTATTAATAATCGTTCACATTTACCAAGCACTTACTATGTTCTTCCTACTCTGGAAACACTCTGCCTTATCCCATGGAAACCTCACAGCAGCGTTTGAGAAAGGTGCATGCACTGTCCCATCCCACACATTTGAAAAGGAAGGAAATACAGTCACATGTTCAACATCATACATTTCGAGTAAGTTGGAGCCAGGGTCTGAACCTGGCCCCAGAGTTTTAGGTCTCAAACACAGGGATGGGAGAAAGATAAATTCTGGCATAATGACGATTGTACCTGGGATTCAGAGAGCAGAGCAGCTCACGCCGCCCAAAGAAATTGAGGAAAGTTTTGTAAAGTGGTTACACTTGAGTTGGGTGACAATGGCATCACTGGAATTTTCTGGGCAAAAATAAAGTTGGAGGAGAGCCTTCTAGGCAGAGGGAAAACCAGTGGAGGTTATAAAGGACAGGCGTCTCCAGGGAAGTGGGGAAATCTGAACTTGGCAAGAACATTTAACTTCAGGGAGAGCGGCCGAAGGTGATGCTCGAGACGATCTGAAACAAGGTTGTGAAAGATTTCTGCGCCCAGAGAAAGAATCGGAGTTTTATTTTTCTATAGGCATTGAAGAGTCCAGAAAAAGGTCCAGGCAAGGGATGAAGTGTAGTGTGAGGCTGGGCCCTGATGGGCAGAGGGGTGTGGATGGGGCAGGCCGAGGAGCCAGGCTCACCCGTGTGGTGGTGCAGAGTAGCACCATGGACAGTGTCAGCGCCAGACTCCCGTAGGAGGGGCTGATTCAGGACTGCCACTAGCCTGCAGTGTCTTCCCAAGAGTTTAGCCCCAAGTCAGGGCACAGGCTTGACCCGGCAAGCGGAACAGAGGCCCAATCTTAGCCTCCACGTGTCCCCTTGGTTGGGTGGCTCGTGCGTGCACTGCAGATCCTGCACTCCTTTGGTATGTCTGATCTGAAGCTTCCCCTGATCACGTGGGTGGAGAGATGGGGTGCAGGAGCTAAGGGTGGGGTATGTGCATGGCCCAGCCGTCCCTCTGGCAAAGGAAAGCCATGGAGTATGATGGGTAAGGGCAGGGATTTGGATGAACTGACAAACATGACTCTGTGACCCTGGGCAAGTTATTTTATTTCTCTAAGCCTCAAGTTCCTCATATGTTAAATGGAGACAAAAGTACCTACTGCATTGGGTTGTTGTGAGTTAAATGAGATCATGCCTGCAAAGCACTTAACTCGGTAAGCACACAGTATACACTCAATACATGTTAGCTATTAATATTTCTACCACTACCAGTACTAAATGAGATAGCCCTTCTAAGCCCAGAAAAAGCGTATCAGCTGTACACACGTTCACATTAGCTGTCCCCACCCCCTGAACTCCTGCTGCCCTGAACCTACATGGGAGGAAGACAGGCATCCAGAAACAGACAGCAGTGATGGGAACTGGATAAATCCCAGTGTTAACAGAGGTCGGCTCTGTCTACTAACCTCATCATAGCATCAGGTGATGCTTGTTCGAGGGGCAGGGCCACTGGAGGAAGCCCCAAGAACAGGGTCCATATGGGAAGCAGGCATTCCCGGCCCCAGTCCTCCACCTCCACCAGCCTCATTTCTTTCCGTACCCATTTCCCCTGACCTCAGGCTGCTCCTTCTTTCCCGTTGCATCCCGCCACCCACGCCCTCTGCTGCTGCTTCTTCCGTTCTCCTCCCCATGCAAGCGCAGGGTTTTATTGTGGGTTTTTTCTTTGTTTGTTTGGGGTTTTTTTTTGCCCAGAACGTTTGCCCCTTTTCTCTGGACGTCTCCAAACAGTGGTAGAAGTGAGGGGACATTTGGCCATAGAAATATGCAGCCCAGGTGTCCTTGTCGGCTGGGCCAGGTGGGGCTGCGTTTTCTGGGGAGCAGCAATGCCCTGGTGAGCTGCTGAGCAGTGGGGACAGAGAGAAGGGGAGAAGAGCAGCTGGAGGAACTGTGGTCCCAGCTCTTCCTACAGAGGGAGCAAGCTGGGGCTGAAGGATGAGGCTGCCGCCCGTGGGGAATGGTGAGGGATCCCCAAGGGCTGCGTTGGTGGCCTGAGCACAGGTCAGGTTAACAGGATGCTAGAAGAAAGGGCACGAGGGGCAGCAACTGTGGAGGCTGCTGGTTAGGCAGAGCTAGGTCTCTACTCAGAGGTTTCCTCCTCAGAGAGGCCTTTCCTGACAGCTCTAGCTAAAATAATACCCTCCACCAGCACCCTCAGCTGCCATTCTCTATTTCCTTACCGTGCTTTATTTTTCTCCATAGCCTTGAGCAATACCTGAAGTTAACTATTATTTATGGTCGTCAGGGTACTGCTCTTCTCCAGTAGACTTTGTCTCACTTGTTGCTCTATTGTTAGCACCTAGAACAATGCCTGGTACACAGTAGGTCCTCAATAAATATTTGTTGAATGTAAGACTGAGTGATCACCATCAGCATTATTCGGAGAAGACTCTACTCCCTTATGCGTGGCGGAGTACTCAGTCCCTGCCACGTGCTAGGCGGCAGCCAGTCAGCCTCTGGTCCAGCAGAAGGCCACAGTGCTGCCCTTCTTTTTGGGGGGTTCTCACAAGCCTCGGATTTGAAGTGACATTGCAAAGATCCTCTCCTGAGATCACGTGGGCTGTGTACCTGGGAAGGGATGTTGCCCTTTGTCCACGTCTGCCCTACGTCCAACTCCAAGGGCAAAGGGACCTGGTCTAGAGAGGGGAGCTAATAGGCCCCTCCTAGGTGTCGGAGGGAGGACCGTGTTGGTCAGTTGGAAGTTGGGCTCATAAACCAGGAAAGGGAGGCTAGAAGTTGACTTCGTTTCCTTGGCAAAGGAGCAGGGCCGATTTTTCTGTCCTACCACAGAGAAGTGCTATTAGGACGGGGAGTAGCTACCTCACCACACTCCTTGAGGTGGGAAGGGAGACCTGCAAACACTCAGTCCAAAGGTTGTGTGTGTGTGCAGGCCGAGCAACTAACCACTGCTGCAGGGACCACAACTTGGTCCCGATACAAGGCCAAAGAAGCCACCGTTATTTTTCATGTCCTAGGAAGTGCTCTCCTCAGCTGAAGAAGAGAATGAAGTCTCCCTGATCAGATATCTGTGAACCTGACTACAAGAAAAAGTGAAAAATGCTCAGAATCCCAGATATTTTATAGCTATAAAACCAAGCATCCACATAATTGCATTTTTTACTTTGCAACCAGAGATTTGGTGTGATATAGACTCACAGTAGATAATATTCTATATATGTGTGTGTACATATACACATATATATAGTCTTTAAGTTATTCGTGTCTTCTGCTTATAGACAGAGTATTCCACATTATTATATTAAGTATGGGCTTTTGTAGATAACATTCTTCGTATCTCCAGGTTGGTCCAGGGTTTAGTTATTTTTTCTTGCTTGCAGATGTCATGTCCTAAATCTATGTCCTGATTAGATGTCTGAGTGCTATAGTACAATCGTGAAATGCACCTTGTTCTTAATAAGTGCCATGAGGACTTAAGAGTCATCATCTTGGGGTCTTCTCATTTTCATTAAGTAGCCATGTGACTTAGTGCAGGGCATATAAACTCTTTGGACCCCAGTTTCCCAACTCTAATTTGAAGAGATTGGGTCAGTTACTAAATTTGCTTTTAAAGCAAAAGAATCTATGATTCAAGCAATGTTTTTATATAAACACTGATAATGTTTTTTCTTCATTGAGAGAAACATGATTTATGTCACCATCATATGTGGGGCATCTATTTATAGATTGATCAGTATCCAACTTCAGGAAGAGCATCAAATATCTCAATACATGTTAAGATTTGGTTTTGTTGTTGTTGTTTTTTAATTTTAGCTCCTTTCTGAGGAATTGAGTCCATTAAGATATTTCATGCTCAGCCAGTATGTTCATTATTTTTAGACAGTATGCTTAAAATAAAGGAGATGACTTTATTTGATACCTTTATTTATATGCAAAACAGCGCACCATTCATGAGATATGAAAAACTCGTCAGATAGAAACCAGATTATATCTATTTTCACTACAAAATATTGCATTATATAAAGCAACAGAGACACAAAAAAACCCTGAAAAAGACTAAATTCTTTGGATAGCAGATGTGGTTTTTTTTTTTTTTCCCTTGTCTCTAAAATACACTCCTTGTTTTAAGAGTTTCACAGCTGAGAACATGAAACATTTTCAGGTTATAGACTTTTCTTTTTGGTTGTCACAGAGGAAAGTAGTTCTGAATTCTTTTTTTTTTTTTTTAGGAAAATAACTTAATTTCCTAAAATCATCCCACACACAAACATCACACACACACAAAGAAGCTACTCTCCTTATAAACGGTTTGCAAAGTACTTTTCAGACATAACTACAGATAAGGATAACAACACTGACTTTTTTTAAAAAACTATAACAGTGAAGTGCTAGTGTTGCTGATGTCACAACAAAAGAACCTTTCAGGAACAAACATCTTAATATATAAAATATGTTTAGAAACAGGGAGATGTGGGAAATTTGTTATACAAGTGCAATATAATTAGAGCAAAAAGAAAGACCACAGTATAATCTCAACAAACACGTAAAAAGTTAGACATAATTATTCCACAGGAGAAAGTGTAAACACTTGACTATAAATAAATTGGCACAGAGTGTCCAAAGTAAAATTATCACCACTCTGAAAAATAAGTGTCTTGAAAAAAATACTCTACTCCTTCTAACATAAATAAAAATAGGTTGTCTTTTCTAACTGCACCTATGGGTCCACATGTTTAAGGTCACAAATAGATGTTTTTGGATATATAAAGGGGCACTTCGCCTGAAAAAGCAATCAGATATTTCCATTTAAATATGGATTTTCCTGTCTACATTAGCGTCAGACCTTGGGGTTAAAAATCTCACCAAACTCAAATCTTCCCACAGTATCTGTTTGTTCTCAATGCATGTTTTTAACCTTACCATATCTTCTAGGCTCGTCTGTTTTACTTGGATTCTAATATAATCTTTCTTTTCACAACGGATCAGAAAGTTTCCTGTTCCACCTTTCTGTGTCTTGAATCTCTGCCCTGGAGGAGATTCCCTCCCCTCCCCTCACGATGTTTGGTGATTTGTCAGTTAGAAAAAATCCAGATAGTCTAAAGTTAGAAGCCCAGACTCTGAGCTTCTGCCCTCATTCTTTCAAAACATGAAGATCTGTGGGAGACGAATGTAGGAGAACTCAGTCTCTAGTGAGCTAAAGCAACAACCCCTAAGGGGATCCTAACACGTGGAGGGGAGGCCTGGAGGCCACTCGTCTCGGTGCCTCCAGGAGGTTCGCCTTGCCTGGAAAATACTCCCTACAAGCCCCAGGGCTCGCCAGACAACCCCACCCTTCTGGAGTCGGAAACCTTCCAGAGTCGCCCTGCCGACAGGAGAGAACACGGTGCGAGCCTCCTACCCGGTCCAAGGCCGTGGCGGCGGCCGTCCCGCTGGGCCACCGCCTCCTCCTCCATCGCCGCGGCGGCCTCCCGGGTTGGCCGCGTTTTACCCGCTCCCGGCCAGGCGGCCCCGCGCCGCGACCCCGGCCCTACACGTCCAGGACGTGGTTGAGATAGGAGATGTAGCAGATGGCCAAGCGCAGGATCTCGATCTTGGACAGCTTCTTGTCCGGGGGCAGCGTGGGCAGCAGTTTGCGGAGCTCGGCGAAGGCCAGGTTGAAGGCCTCCACGCGGATGCGCTCGCGGGTGGCGTGGGCCGAGCGGTACTTGGCCGTGGCGCGCCGGCGGCGGCGCTTCTCCTCGCGGCTCAGCTGCTGCGGGTGCGGGTAGAGCGCGGCCCGGCTGCCGCCCTTGCCGTCGCCTTCGGCCTCCTCCACCGGCTCCAGGTCCGACACGCTGCCCAGCACCTTGGCGTCCGCGCCACCCAGCGACTCCGGGTCCGAGGGCGCCGAACTGGGGTGGTCCGAGTCGGCGGCTTGGTCTGGACTCAGCATCATTTTGGAGGCTGAGGGGGAGTCAGAAAAGCGATCAATAAAAGGAATGGGGGTCTTCTTTGGATAGGAGCGAGAGCGGGCGAGGGCCTAGCCTGCCGGGCCTCCGCGCGGCCCGGGCCGCCTCCCCACGGCAGGCCGGCGAGCTCCGAGGAGCGGACCCCGCGGGGAGGGAGCGCGCCGAGGCGGGCAGGCCCGAGAGCCGAGCCCCGCGCCACCGCCCGGCTCAGGAGCCAGCGAGGCCTCGCCTCGGCCCAGGCCGCATCCTGGGCCTGACACCGAGGCCTGCGGGAGACCCACACCGGCCTGCGGGCCTGCTCCGGGGAACGACCGCAGGCCTGCGAGGCCGCTCCTGGGTTTCGTGCCTCCTTCGGCTAGATACAACTCGGCCATTCCGCCTCCCTTACTTCTTCTCCGACCCTGACAAACGAATGAATCCGAACGACGAATCCATCTGGGGTTTGCGGGGGGGCGGGGAGACGCGGAGCGCGCTTCCCGCCCCGAGGGCCTGGGGTGAAGCCGCCGGAGAACTGGGCGCCCGCGGGCCGCGCGCGGGTCTGGGGCGCGGGGCGGCCGGGACTCCAGAGGAACCCAGCCCCGAGCGCGGACGGAGAGCAGGCGTCCCGGAGCGGGAAGGCTTCCCCATACTCCTCGCGCTTCTCCGAAATAATAGATGACTAAACAAACGCGGAGGCTCCTTTCAACAGCAAATGGACTCTCATGCCCTCGCAGGCTCCCGAAGCACCATCTGTCACGCAGACAGCCACACACATCGGGGACCTAGGGACACGGCGACGTGGGATAAGACAATGCGCCCGCAGTCTGCCGACCACCTCCCGGGAACAGGTCGGCGGCCGGGTGGCTGCGGAAGGAGAGGCTGGGGAGGGGAGGGAAGGGAAGGGCCGGGGGGAGGCGGGCGCCGCGTCTGCTGCCCCGGCCCGAGCTGCATCCCCGCCCGCAAAGTTTGGTGCTCGGGGGCCCGGAGTCGGGAGCCTTTAGCTGTCCCCGGGCGGCCTGGCCGAGGCCGAGCTAGCCCGTCCTCAGCCTTCCTCTAAGGATGCGATCCTAGAAAGGCCTCCTTGCCCGGCTCCTCCCGGGCGCCTGGAGGACCAGCCCCGATCGCGCGCCTCCGGGGAGGGGGCCGCTCCCAGCCGTGGGGCTTCGAGGAAATTCGGGCTTCGAGAAAGGGTCCGGCAGGCGGGGAGGCACCTGCGGGGGCTACGCGCACCGATCGCGGGCACCGGGAGGGAGGACCAGGCTGCGAGCCCCGGGCCCCTAGTGCGCCGCTGGAGGGATACTCGCTGGAAGAGAGATCGAGTCGGCGACGTGCGGCAGCGTTTGCTCCTAGACAAAAGCGGGGGCTGTGCTATCCGCTCCCAGCACCGCACTTGCTTAGGAGCGAATTTGGCTCCAAGGCAGCTTTCATTTCCCTGCGAGGAAAACAAGTCCTCTAAGGCAAAATAAAAACAAATGCTCCAAGCGAAATACATGTGACTCCCTGTGGGCTTTTCACGGATACGTTTTTAAGTAGAACAACTTGCAGCTACACCTTCGCCTTGAAAGGGTATAAATAAATAGGCGAGTAATGGAAAATCACAATAAACCACAACATAGTTGTAGTTTGGATAAAAAGTTCCCGGGCTGCCCTCGAAGCATGTTAAATTCTTCTCCAGAAATCTTTTTAAAATATTCGTAAATAGCATGTCGTGTATGCATTTTGGTTTTTTCAGCCATTCACTGAAATACATCTATAAATGCGATATGAATCATCTAACTTAGTTCCAAGCTGGAAAAAAATCATTTAAAGGAGGCTTACCTTGTAAAAGCCTTTTCGATAATCTTTTCTCCAATCTTTTAGAGTTAAAATCCCAGGGAATAGCAGGGAGAAATGCCGAAATATATTAGAAGCAGCAAATATTTATTACATTCAAAAATGAAAAAGCAGCTGTCATTTCGCTGGTGTCCACAGCGAGGGACGATAATATCTCAGGATGTGGACGATATGAATGATTGCTCGCTTAGTTGATAGATCAAAAACGGCTTTTCCTTTTAATTGTTCTCAAACATTTCGGGAAATTCGTTGTTGATTTTTTTTTTTAAACGATGTGTTGAAAAGTCTCGTGCCTCTTTTCCTCTTCTAGGTCTCTATAAATAACAAAAGAGATGCAGAGATAAACACAATCACATCAAAGGGCTGATTCCTCCACTTTCTAATAGCGGAAGAATCAGTAAGAAAGATGGTTAAGATAAGATTCCGCTCCTGTAGAACGCCTTTCCTTCCCTTAATACGACTGAGCAGAAACTGGGAAGTGCAAGGCAGAGATTCGATCTTGCTCAGAAGTGATTTTTTTTTTTTTTTTTTTTTTTTTGAGATAAGGCTTTGTTCAGCTGATGTCTCCCCAGTTCCCAGGAACACAATACTGTAACTCGGGGCTTAGCTTGCCTCTTCCTCTTCCCTCATTTACTTGTATGTTGTATAAACAGACACATATTTCCAGTTTCAAAGTCTTTCAAGGCTTGGTTACATCTCCCACCCCCCACCCCATCCTTTCTTTACCTTGTAGCAAAATATATATAGTCAGTGGCTTGGAGATGTTTGGAGAAAGGTTGGTGAAAAGTGAACGTCTCCCGGAGTAACAGTGACAGGGAAGCCGAGAAAGACGCGGGAGGGTGGGAGAGCCAGAGCAAAGAGGCAGAGATGAGTGTGTGGCTTCTTGGCTCTCCTGGTACCAATTGATTCAGCCTGGAGATGGTGGAAGAGATAAAGGCTTAAGAAGGGGGATGGAATTTTTTTCCCTAAATTGATATTTAATGGGAAATCCTATTGGACAGAAACCTGGACATGAGTCACTTAATTGGACTTGACATCTGTCACAGTGTGGGAGTTTTCACAGCCCAAATATTTTAGCAGATCAGATTCCCACTGAATCTGTGCCATAAAATATAACAGTTGAAAGCAGTCCATGATAGAAACCTTAGCCTCTAATCAGAATCTCTAGCCATAATCAGGCTATTTCTCTTTTTCAGATTATTGATGCAATATTTAAGTGCAAATAAACAACATATTGACTATGGACAAACTCTCCTGGCACATTATAAAACCAATATCTTCCCTTAAAGTTTAGGATAATGTTTGTGTCCAGAACATGGAAATATATACTATATATGGTGCTACAATAAATATATTCCGATATGCAACAGCTAACATTTATTTGTAATCATTTACATTTTAAAAGACACTTCAACAAGGCTTGATTAAGCATATTCATATTTTTGAGAGATACCCTGCCACTGGACTAATTTTCCCATATATGATAAAAACCTTTCAATAGATTAAGTCATTGCTGATATTGAGAACAGAATCCAGGTATTGTAATTTCAAGGATCAATATATGAGACCATTCTACTTTTCTGAATATGTTTGTTTTTCTCTTCACCCACTCATTCATTAAACTTAAAATATGGCATACTGCATGTGTTGATTATTGCAGTTCATTCTTGCTTATTTTTACATGCGAATATTTAGCTGTGTGGCAGTGCATTGGGCCCGGACATAAACACTCACAAATCATCAGTGTATTCCAGCACATGATACCTTTGCCTTACATGACCCCGCAGCCCTGAATTTATATGTCTTATGACAAAAGGGAAAATCTAGTTCAACTCTTTGGCCACTTTATAGAGATACTGTTAGTCACCACCAGTTGCGTATTATTTGTAAACATTTTAGCTTTTTTGATTGTGCAAGTTTAAAGAAATAAAGAGTATTGCAGCCTTACCCCCCGACCTCCTTAGTCCCTGAGGTAGCACTTGTGGAGAGAAAAGTCCTCGCTTTCCCTCCTTGATCAATTTTACCATAAAAACAGGTTTTATCATCAGGGGAGGGTGTTGACCAGCTCGCCCCTAGGAGTGACCCTCTGGGTTCTTCATGGCTGTCACCATTCCTGTTTGCCTTTGAACACATTTTTCATCCTGTGGGAGATTCTTGGACCAGAATGGGGGAGAGCACGGAGTGCCTCCACAGATAATGGGCACCAGCATTTTCCAGCCTTGCCTCTGTCCAGTCCTGGCACAGAAGTATATTTACATATCCCAGGACATTTAAGTGAAGGCAGAAGCCAGCCACATTTGGATGGCAATGGAAACAGGTATGAACTCCCAAGATAGTGAAGATGAAGGGAGAGGGGAGGTTTTCCCACTCTGGCTAGGAGCAGTCAACGCTAAGCATTCACACATAGCCAGAAGTATACAAACAGATATACACCCACAGATACTTGTACTCTTCACCCCCAATCACACAAGCTGGTGGGCTCTATTAGACCACTACACATTCAGACTGACAGATTGAAAACCTGGTGGGTCTAATCACCATAGCTCACAAGGCAACTGGTAGAGTGGCAAGCAACTGGTTACCCTGGTGTTGGGGGGAGGAAGGAGAAATGGGGAGACCATCCAGGGCAGGTCAGATTCCGCTATGGTGTGTGTGAATCCAAGCACACTTTCTTTTACGTTCAGGCTTTCTGCTTTCACACTTACAGCCTGCATGTGCATAAATTAACCCATGAGTAAGCCCGTGTAAACAGGTACACACTCAGATCCAACTAGTCACACGGTCATGGTCACAAACATGGATTCACACTCGCACACACGCATTCTTTCTTCCAGGAAAGGCCCCACCCTTGCCTTTTCTAAGACCTCTCCGGCACAGATGGTCCCTCCTTCTGTGCTCCATAAGCACTCTTTTCATATCTCCCTTAGAGACTACATTGTGTGCTGTGATTCTTGGTTTCCATACCTTGGTCTCCCACTAGGCTGCAATGCTTCTGGGGAGGATTGTGGCTCATATCGCTAGCACCCCGTCCGAGTTTGACATGTTATAAGGACTCAGTACATTTATGGTAAATGACTCCCTGGGTACAGAGGCACCCAGGATGTTTGTAACACAGAAACACTTCCTCCAAAAGACACCCATGGTTTCAGTTGTACCAGTTTTCTCTCCTATAGTAGTGAGGATAATGATCCTGCCCAACTCACTTCACAGGCTGGTTATGAATCTCAATGTATATGAAAGTATTTTATAAAATACTAAGCACCAGGCAAATAAAGATATTATGAACTATTACTCCTAATAGCAAATAATATTATTAAATCAGCGGAGAGGTAGAAAAAGCCAGACTTCCTGACTCTATCATATGCCAGCTGTGTGAACTTAAGTGAGTTACTTAACCTTTCTGGACCTCAGTTTTCTATCTGTAAAATGGGAATAACAAAAGTATGTTATGTTATATATTTTTCCAAAGATGAGCAAGATAATCTGTGTAAAGTGCTTAAACTAATGCCTAGTTTATTTAGTCTTTCGTTTATATATATATATATTTATGTATAATATATTTAAATATATAATATTTAGTTTAGTTAGTCATGCCAAATAAGTGTGGGTTATTAATATTGTTAATAACATGATTCTTATTATTCAATATAAATATATATAAATAAATATATACTGAGAACAGGAAATATAAATGAAATTACACAAAATATACACATATCCAGTGTGTGCGTGTGTGTGTATCTGTGTGTGTATGTATGTAGATAGATAGATATGTATATATCTGGCAAGTAGCCTAGAGTGAGCACTTTCCATATGTCAAACATAGGTCAAGGGACTTCACACATATTAACTCATTTATCTTCACCACAAAGCCATGAGGTAGGCCCTGTTGCATACAAGGAAACTGGGACACAGAGAAGTAGTCTATTCAAGGTCACACAGTTAATAAATTATAAGGCCAAGGTTTAGACTCAGGTGGTCCAAATTCAGAAACTGCAACTACTATGCACTGCTGCTTCTATGGTCATGGTTTTCTACGCAAATATACTCATGCAGAAGAATTACTCACCAAATGAAATGCATATTTTGAGGGAGAGGTATATATACACATAAAACATATATAAATTACCACATTTTTCATTCAGAGGTGGTCAGAGAGTCACAGTAAGTTTTGAATACTTCCTGTGAGTCTCGTATTGTGCCAGACACTGTCGGACTACGGAGGCTTTATAATTATTTGTTAATTCAACTAGACAGCTATTTCCAATCTATTTTCTTAAATTTTGCACCCCATCAGTAAAAATGTTCAGCATACATATCCAGTGTATGTATGTTCATTATTAACAAACTTTATACATGTACTATTGTAGTAGCATATTCTGTAATTATAAGGCATACGCAAAAAGACATTTTAAAAGGGTGATAAACATAAAATTAGCAGTATTTATAAAATAATTTTATTTATTATCATACAAAAACCTCTTAACAGCACAAGATATTATTGGTAATATATAGTTTTTTTAAAGAGCAATAAGCTTTATTTTACTATAGTTATTGGTTAATCTTTTGAGATAACATGATTTGATGGTCTGGTTTTAAGCTCAATTTATTTATTAATGGCTAATATGGCAGAAAAAGATGTAATACAAAGATTCAAAGATCCAAATAGAAGATCATCATTGATTGTACTAAATTATGATTCTCATTTTTCTATATTATCTAACAAATATGCCAAAGATTTTTTGAAATTTGTTTAGCAATTTTCTTTCTAATGTGAATTATTCTTTTTAACAAATGGGTTCAAAGCCCTGAAACTCTTTATTTGGAAAAAGTTTTTAACAGTTTGGAAATTTCTATTTCCACGTGTTTTAAGTGTTCAGATACAGGAGATTTTAATATGTGGCATATTTCCGTTATTTCAGTGGCAAAAAAATGACGTAACGATAGAAAAATGTCCAAATATTTCTTTTCAAAATGCATTCTCCACAGCACAAACTTCTTTTTTTTTAAAGTTATCATTTAACTCCTTTAAAAATATATATTTTACTTAAAGAGACACATTGAGCGTGAGTTTGTTTATTTTTAATCTGCTGGTAGCATGCTATTACAGCCCTTTATCATCAAAGAAAAATAAATTTAGAACACTAATCTTTCTTTTTAATATTTATTTATTGATTGATTGACTGATTGATTGGCTACCTGGGTCTTAGTTACAGCACGCGGGATCTTTCGTTGCCGGGCACGGGCTTCTCTCTAGTTGCCATGCGCTGGCTCCAGAGCACGCGGCTCTGTAGTTGCGGCGTGCAGGTCTCTAGCTGGTGCTAGCCAGGATATCTCCTTGTGGGGCAGCAGAATATATGCTCTCTTCTAGTTTCATATATTGCAAAGATTCACCCATACTTTAAAGAACTCATATTTCTAAAACTAACTACATGGCTACATCCTGTACCCTTCTGTTCCAACCTCCTTATGGAAAATTCTTGCAGTGGAATTATTTAGTGAATCAATTTTGTTTGTGATAGAAACTTTGGCCCCAGATCCTATATTTATTTGAATTAAAGCAGCCATTTTCTCAGTGGTTACACCTCCACAGTTTTTCCATAAGTCATTTTTTTATTAAAGATCATTTCAGTTGTGAGTGTATCTTCTCCCATACACTTTACCTTTAATGCCCTCTTAAAAAGAGAAGTTTTTCATGTATTTCATTATTGAAACAGAATCTGTAAAGTACCATGAGCTGCAGCATGTTAGAAATAGCTGCTGTTCTCTCATCCAACTAAATAGCAAACTTCCAACACCATGTAAATTGGTCTAATACTTGTTTCTTCACATCTTCAGCAATGTTTCTCAAGCATCTGTCAGTGGGATTTGCTAACATGGGAATGCACTTTAGTTCGTCACCTTATTGGTTTTGCCATTTCCTGCAGAGTGTTTGGCTTTTGCTATAAAGTAAGAAACCTCAAAAGAAGCTTCTAAACATTTGTCATTATATTTAGTGAAATGTTCAAAAGTACTAGACCTTGAGTATGGCATGTTTTAAACATCACTGGAAAACTCAAGAGATTTGCATTCAGCTTTTGGATGCTTAATTTTTAAAGTCAGTTCATTTAAGTATAGTTTTTATAGAATAAACTTCACCCTTCCCAGATGTTCACTTCTATGAATTTGACAAATGTATACATTCATATAACCATCACAATAAAAATATAGGGCATTTCCATCACCCCCAAAAGTTCCCTGTACCCCTTAGTAGCCAATCCCTTTTTCCACACCTAGCCTCAGACAACCGCTAATCTGATTTCTGTTCCTGTAGTTTTGCCTTTTCCAGAATGTCATAAAAATGGAATCATGGAGTATGTAAACTTTTGAGCCTGACATCTTTTGCTTAGCATAATATTTTTGAGATTCATCCATATTGTTGTATCAGTTGTTCCTTCCTCTTTCATACTGTGTAGTAGTCCACGGTATGGATATCATACAGTTTGTTTATCCATTCACAAGTTAATAGACATCTGAGTTGTTTCCAGTTAGATACTAAGAATATAGCTAATAAATCTGGTATAACTATGCACATACAGGTATATATGAGGGCATAAGTATACAGTTCTCCTGGGTAAAAAACTAGAGGTGAGATTGTTGGCATGTATGGTATTTGTTTAACTTTATAAGAAACTGACAAACTGTTTTACAAAGTAGTTGTACCATCTGCATTTTCACCAGCAACACTGCAGTTGTTCCGCATCTTCGCTAGTATTTATTATTGTAACTCCGCGCTTCCACTGTAGGGGGCAAGGGTTTGATCCCATCTGGGAACTAAGATCCTGTAAGTCCCACAGTACAGCCAAAAAAAAAAAAAGTACTGTTTCCAGAACTCTTTACATAATTGTGTAGATACAAGTTTCTATCTGGTAACATGTTTCTTCTGCCTGAAGAACACCCTTTACTGTTGATTACAGAGCAGGTCAGTTGGCACTGAATTTTCTCACCTATTATTTTTCTGAAAATGTCTTTATGTTCCTTTTGTTTTTGAAATATTTGCTTTAGATATAAAATTCTAAGTTGGTAGTTGTTTTTTAATTTTTTCTTTCAGTACCTTAAAGATGTACTTCATTTCTTTCTGGTTGCATAGTTTTTGATAAGAAGTCTGCTTTACTTCTTATCTTTTTCTGTATATAATGTGTTCCTCCCTCTTATCCTCCAGCTGCCATTGAAATTTTCTCTTGATTTAGGTTTTCAGCAGGTTGATTATGATGTATCTAGGTGTGTGTATGGTGTTTCTGTTTGTTTGTTTGGCATATATCCTCTGTGAGGTTGTCTGGGTTCCTTGGATCAGTGATTTACTGTCATTCATTATTTTTGGAAAATTTTTGCCCATTAGTTTTTCAAATAACTTTTCTGCCCCATTGTCCTTCTCTTATCCTCCTGGGACTCCAATTACAAGTATGTTATAATGTTTAATACTGTTCTAGCTCTCTTGGATGCTCTGTTCTCTTGTTGTTACTGTCATTGTTTTATTCTTCTTTCTCTTTGGATTGTTGTTTGGATAATTTCTATTGACAGATCTTCAAGTTAATTGATTCTCTCAGCTGGTTCAGTCTACTGATGAATATGTTGAAGACATTCTTCATCTCCAATATTGGGTTTTTTATTTCAAGCAGTTCCATCTTTCCTGAAATTCCCCATCTATTTATGCATGTTGTTTACCTTTTCCACTATATCTTTTTACACATTAATCATAGTTGCTGTAAAGTCACTGTCTGGTATGTCCAACATTTGGGTGTTACCTGAGTTTTCTCCTGTTGATTGCATTGTCTCTTGACAGCAGGGTGTATGTGCATGTGTGTGTGTGTGTGGTATTTTTGAGTAAATACCAGACATTACATGTAGCACAGGAGAGAATAAAATAAGTATTATTTATGCCAGGAAATGAGCATTACTCTTCTTCTCTTAGGCCATTAATGTGGAGGGTTGAGTCAGGAAAGTCAATCTAGTCAAGAGTTGAGCTGGGTTTGGGTTTTATTGATGCTATGCTTACCATCAGTACCCCACAGACTTCAAATTCTCCTAGTGGTGGGCTGTCTTTGCCTTGTGCTTAGGGTGGGAACTGTTAGGCCAGAGGCTTTTCTCAGGATTTTTGCTCCACCATGCCTTTCCTGCATGCCTGCATCACAGAGAAGATCTCTCACCATGTGCTTGCCCCATCTCCAGCTTTAGACAGATGGTGCTTTGTTACTTCCATTGGGGATAAAAGAATTTCCCTGTTGTTCTACCCCAGTCTAAGGGGTGAACCTATGTACTTGAGCCTCAGGTGCAAGGTCCCTCTCTGCATTCCTGCTCCTCTTCCTTATGGCAACCAAGTTCTTCCTTGTATTTATGGTCGATGTTGGGCAGGAGTTTGCTTCCCCTCTCCCAGTGGTAGGAAACCTCTACTTGATATTAGTTTAGGATTTTGGGCTCAAGATGGCTTTGTGCTTCTCCCCTAGAGATAGTCTTTTCTTATGCCCTTCCTTCCTCCCACAATGCATCTTTTTCTGTGCCTTGGGCAACAATCTTTGCTGCTCCTCCCGCTTCTCCCCTAGAGATAGTCTTTTCTTATGCCCTTCCTTCCTCCCACAACGCATCTTTTTCTGTGCCTTGGGCAACAATCTTTGCTGCTCCTCCCCCAGAAGCTTACAGCTTTTGCTTCACATGCAAGAAGAGTCTGGGGAAGTGCATGGTGTTTTGTGTCTGACCCTCACACCTGTCAGTTACCTTCTGTATACATGTTCTATCTCTAGTCTTTTTATGAGCACTCAGTAGAGGTCCAAAAATAAGAGTCTGTGAACAGTATGAACTCTCTTGGGTTGGGGCTCTCACTATTCTGGACTGACACACTAGCCCACACTTGGCCTTTGGCAGTTCCCTAGAATTATAGCTATTTCTTCTTCCCTACTTGTGTCATAGACTGTACCTTATTCTCATGTGCTCTGCCAGAGGTGAGAGAGTTTGTGTCTCCTGTCTCTCCTTAGAAGGGTTTGTCTCTCTTTGGAACTCAAGTTGTTCTATTGTCTTGTGACCTCAGTTTTCTGATAGGTTCAATAAAACTTTTTTTTTGGCTGTGTTGGGTCTTCGTTGCTGAACGTGGGGTTTCTCTAGTTGTGGCGAGCGGGGGCTACTCTTTGTTGTGGTGCATGGGCTTCTCATTCCGGTGGCTTCTCTTGTTGCGGAGCACGGGCTCTAGGCATGCGGGCTTCAGTAGTTGCAGCATGCAGGCTCAGTAGTTGTGGCTCGCAGGCTCTAGAGCACAGGCTCAGTAGCTGAGGTGCATGGGCTTAGCTGCTCCGCAGCATGTGGGATCTTCCCAGACCAGAGATCAAACCTGTGTCCCTTGCTTTGGCAGGCAGATTGTCAACCACTGCACCACCAGGGAAGCCCTCAATAAAACTTAAGATTTTGTTTTTTATCTGGATTTTTCTCATCGTTAGGATGGAAACAACATTCTCTGCAACTTTTTACATCTTAAGCAGAAGTGAAACTTCAGGCTCAATATTTTTAAATCTTGGTTATTATGATAGCATTGAACTATCATTAGCTATATCTCAAGGTAAAAGATACACATAGGTTGAATTTCATTGTGAATTAATTAACATTCTTGATAATTTAGAATTTTGGGACATGTTCTTATTGGATCTGTTTAGACCAACATTGTTTTTTATTAAAATGTGGCTGATGAAGGGTTCATTTTAGCAGTGGACAGAGTGACAGCTGCCATTTTCTTGTTTGTTCGTGCCTGCATTATTAGTATTATGTTTAATTTATGACGTCTTTAAATGAATTTCTTTTAAGCCGCTTGTCTCTTTGTGAGGGTTAATTTTCTTAAAGCTAGATAATATAATTGCAAATCCTCTTAACCAAGCATATCAAACTGCAATACATCACAATACACTGAAAGTGATTAAATGACAGAGGTCTCCACTGTCAATCCCTGTAAGTTTGAGACCTCCCACTCTTCCCTGAGGATCCTCTTATACCATGCATGACATATGATTATAAGACATAAATATCAATTGAGGCAACCAGGATCAATCCTCATATTACATATTAGTAAAGCTTAATCTCTTTTTTTAGATAAAAAGTTTGTTAAAACATTAGAAAGAGAAATTAGAACTGTTAGAAATTATAATATTTTCTCCCTAAATTTTAACAGATCTTCTTGTTCTTCTCCCCAGCTTGCATACACCCTTACTTAAAAGACACTGCACTAGACTCTGAGTCCACTGAGGATGGAACTTGTATCTCAGTTGCTATTCCTCCCAACTCCTGGTATAGGCCTGATATTTTGTACTTAGGCAAATTTTGTACTTGTTGAGTAAGTACCATGAGCACATGGTCCCCTACTTTCAAGAAGCCTTATCTTTTACCAAAGGGACTGAGTCAATTATGACAGCCATGTGAAAAAAAATAGAAGTCTATCCAAGATACTATATATTAACTAAATTGTATCATGTTGATGATAACATCCACTTGATTTTAGAGAAAGGGAGTTAAATACAAATTGAGGGAGTCTTAGAAAGAGGTACATGGAGACGTTACACTTGGGCTGAGCCTTGGCATTGGGGAGCATTGCGGTCATCAAAGACAAAAGTGGCCTTCTGCATCCAAGAAAACAACACAAACAAAGTGCAGAAGGGGCAGGGTCCGGGTGGGTACGTGGTCATAAGGGATAATGACCACACCAGTGGCCTGAGAGTTGTGGGAGGGCTGAGGAACTTTTTCAGGCAGAGGTACACTCACTGGCACTAACTGTGATGGTCACTTCTGCTCTCCAGTGCCTTCCAACTGGTTCAGCAGAAGCCAATGCACTGAGGCAGCCACAGAACCACAGAAGCCACGGCAGGATGTGTATCACCATGGCCTCTTCTCCCTCCATATCACCCCTCTACTGCATAAATTTATCCTTGTTTGGGTTATTTAGGTTCAAAAACAAATATTTATTTAGTGATAAAATGAGGCAAATACTATACAAGGCATCAGAGTTGAAGATGAATGAGATATAATTCCTGCCCTTAGGGAATTTAGTCCTATGAGAGAGACAGACACGTAAAAGGAATATTTACATATCATGCACCAAGTGCCAAGATAGAGTTTGCACAATACATTATGGGAGATCAGAAGAGAGAGAACTAATCCAGTTCTGGGGGAAGGGGAAAAGGGATGAAGAGGAATGGTACACAGCAGAGACAGCTTCTTAGAGAAACGAACAACAAATCTGAGTCTTAAAGGTTGAGTAGGAGTTACTTAGGTAATGAGGGAATAAGGGAGCTATTCTAAGCAGAGGAAAAACAAATGCTACTCATTTGAAAAGTATAAGGCAGGTGGTAGAGGGAGATTAATCTAGAGAGTTAAGTAGGGACCTGTTCATCGAGGGTCTTAAACAACATGTTAAATAACTTAGAAGAGATTAAACAGGAGACAAGATCTGAATTATATTACCTTTGTGTCGGCAGCACAAAAGCAGGCTGGAGGAAGAAGACCTGCTGGGAAATTGTTAGAGTGATTTAGCTGAGAGATGATAGAGGCTTGAGTTAGGGTAGAGAAGAGGGGATGGCTACAAAGAGTATGTCCATGGTGATAGCAGGACTTGACTAATTGGATGTGAGACCATGGATGGAGCTCAAATCTCTACCTTGAAACGGGTTGGAGACAATCAAAAGGAGAAAAGATTTACAGGCAGATAACGAGTTTGGGGCGGGGGGGTGTTTGTATTTTATTTTATTTTTTTAATTGAAGTATAGTTGATTTTTAATATGTTAGTTTCAGGCATGCAGCACAGCGATTCAGATAGATAGATAGATATTATTTCTTTCTTCAGATTCTCTTCCTATAACTTATAGGTTGTTACAAAATATTGAGTAGACTTCCCTGTGTTATACAGTTGGTCCTTGTTGGTTATCTATTTTATGTATAGTAGTGTGTATATGTTAATCCTAACCTCTTAATTTATCCCTCCCCCCCCCCTTTCCCCTTTGGTAACCATAAGTTTGTTTTCTATGTCTGTGAGTCTCTTTCTGGTTTTGAAATAAGTTCATTTGTATCTTTTTTTTTTTAGATTCCACATATAAGTGATATCATATGGTATTTGCCTTTCTCTTTCTGACTTACTTCACTTAGTATGATAATCTCTAGGTCCATCCATGTTGCTGCAAATGGCATTATTTCATTCTTTTTTATGGCTGAGAAATATTCCATTGTATATATGCACCACATCTTCTTTATCCATTCATCTGTCAATGGACATTTAGGTTGTTTCCATGTCTTTGCTATTGTGAATAATGCTGCTATGGACATTGGGGTGCATGTATCTTCAGTGACGAGTTTCATTTTGAGCCTAATGAGTTTGAGGGACCAATGGAAAATCCAGGTGAAAATTTCCATAGGGCAGTTGGGTCACAAAACCTGGATTTTAGAGAGCAGCTTGGGCTGGAAATAACCTTCAGTTCATGTGTGATAGCTGAAACCATGAGATGTGAATGACATGACCCAGAGAAGTGTGCATGGTTAAAGAGTAGGGGGCAAGTACAGGGCCCTGCGGAATATCAGCATTTGTGCAGCTGGTATGGAAAGGAGCAGTCACTGTGCTTCACACACGATGAGCGTGCAATCAGGGAATTGGACACCTAAGTAAACAAACCCTGCTCCTGTAATAGCCCATTCCTCCTGTCAAGAACCAAGGGCAGTCCCTGAAGCATCAGCAACATTTACAACAGGGGCAGGAGAGAGAAGTCCATAGAGAACAGCAAAGAATTGTTCCAATAGGTACAAAAACAAGCAGGAGAGGGTGAGATTCCAAAGCCAAAGGGTTAAGTATTTCAAGAAGGAGGGAGTGACTCTGGTGTCATGTGGAGCAGAGAATTCCAGAAAAGAAAGAATGAACATTGTCCCTTGGATCTGGCAATGTCAAGGGCACTGGCCATCTTAGCTACAGCAGTTTCAGTGGTGAAAGCTGGACCCAGATTCTCCTGGGTCCAGGTTGAAAGGAAGAAAGGGAAGTGGGTCCCAAAAGACTGAGAGAAACCAGAGGAACCTCAGAATGGAAGTTGCTCTGGGATTGAAGAGAAGGTTTAGCAGGAAAATGGGAAGGAGTGCACTGTGACCAGAGAGCAGAACTCCAGGAAAGACTCTGGGTTCCATGGGAGAAATGGCCACAGAAGACTCGTGGTGACCTTGAGGAGGTCAATGAAGAGTTAGGCTGGGAACTGGCCTGGCTGTCCACATGGAAACTGAAGTCACCAGGGGATAAACAGGGAGACTGTGAGTCTGATCAGTTTCAGTGCATTTGGGGAAATGGAAAAAGGTTGCTAAGCGATAGAGATGAGAGGGGCGGGAGGTGGTAAAGCACAGTGATGTCAGACTCAACAGAGTAGGGATATTTACCTGAGGGTAGAAGAGAGTGGTGCAGAAGCAGCCTTGGCAAATGAGGATGACTTGAAGGTCTGGAAAGTGTGGAGAATCAGCCACCTTCCTGAGAGAGGGCCCCGGGGGAAGCAATGTCCTTAGGTTTCGCTTAAGGCCGAGACAGGTGGGAAATGTGGCTTGAATATGCCTAACCCAGAGCAGGAGTTTCTGAAGACTCATTGAAAAAGTCTGAGAGGTGGGGGGGAGCAATGGGAGGTCAAATTAGAGAAGAGGAAGCACAGAGTAGGTTGGGCTGAGAGTAGGGGAGGCTTGAACACAAAGCAGGCTTGGAGCTAGAGCAGAGGGCAAGGATGACAGGGCTGGAGGCCCAGGGGCCTCAGCTGCACAAAGAGCTGCCTGGTGAGGAGGCATCTGAGGCACCTGGGTGGAGGCTGGAGGCCCAATCAAGCTAGGAAGTGGAGCCTGTGGGCTGGTGTGGGTCTGTGCCCCAGAGCAGAGGCTTCAACGGCAACCCCAGGGGCCTCACAGACATTTTCCAGGGCTGAGGCGGACGAAAAGAGCTGTCCTAGCTCCTATGTTCTCAGCCTCCAACTTGCCACACCAGTTTTCCTTTTACTCTGCTTTCCCTAGATGCCTTACCTCCCTCCCCCAGCACCCTTCCCCTCTCCTTGCATCTCCCCTGACCAGGAGCCATGGCAGCTTGTAACACTGGTACTACCACGGGAAAAAAGAGTTTCTGTTCGTTTTCCAGAGTGACAGAAGCTTTGTCCTTCCAGAGGCAATTTTATATTTTAAAATTTCATAATAGAGATTGGCCAAGTTTTTGATTTTACCAATTTTGATAAGAGTTTTTGATGGAAATTTGTTTGCTCGATGAACCATATGAAGTATGATTTAATTGTTCTTAATGACTAAGAGGCCTCATGTCTGTTTTCAAAGGAGGGAGCATATAGACAATAAATAAGTGAATGTGGTGACGTGGTGATCACTACAGACACCAGTTATGCATCACATTATACTACAGCTGATGCTCAAGGGACTCCTGGAAGAGACCAATGTCAGCGTCCATGCTGCATTACTAGGGAGTCCCTAACAGCCCCACTGGATGCCTCTTGGTCCGCTTTGTCGTTGTTGTCATTGATGGTTCTGTCTCTTGCCTTTACTCCACCTATTACTTCTCTGGGCCTGGCATGTCCTGCATCTTCTAATCAGTTGCTTCATTCTTCACATCACTGTTTAGGTGAAGTCATGGAGGTCACTCTGCCTCCCTAAAGACATCACCCACTTAGACTTTGTGACTGCTATTTGCTGCTCAGAGACCTTTGTGTCTTCTTCCAGAATTGGGACTGTATTCTGGCTGCTCGATATTGCCTGATTTTATTTATTGATTAAAAAAATATTTATTGACTACTTACTACCTGCCTGGCTCTGAGCTAGGAACCGGGGACAAACAAGAAAACAGAGTCTCTGCCATCATATCCTGGAAATCACTCTAGTTCCATTCATAGAGATCTTCTGCATTCTCTTTCATAATTGCATGGTGCTCTATTGTGTAACGTCCTGTACTCGCCTACATATGGCCATTTAGGTTGTTTCCAATATCTTACAATTATAGTCAATATTTATGCTTATATCTTAATTAGCATCAATTTTGGAAAGTAAAATGATGTTCCATTTCATACTTTTCTGGGTAGATCTGTAAGTCTTGAGGTCCAGAGAGGGAAAGCACTGAAATACATGGAAGACATTAGGGAATGGGCAGCTGTGTGCAGTTCAAACTTAATGATGGAAAAGCAACACTATGGGGAAATGATGCCACATTATGGTGGATACAGCACTGAAAGGAAGAAAAGATGAATTGGAATATATTCTTTAAGTCAGTGATCCCTAAAGAGGAGTTACGTGTACCCCAGGGGAAGTGCAAGTTAATCCTTTGGGGTACGTGGATAAAATATTAGAACCATATATTTAAGTTTTAGCTAAATTGAAATAAATGAGTGTTACTATTTCTTAACACACAGACCAACAGTGATGACCTCACCATATTGTTGTCTGGTGGCCACAAGCCACGTGTATATTCTGTGCAAGGAGGGGCTAGCAGCGGAAACCTCACTTGATATTTTGCTCTCAGTGAATTGCAATGCATGTACTCCAAGTGCTATAAGACATCACTGGTGTGGCTGGTTTCATTAAAGCAAGAATAGTAAAACATTGAAGAATCTTTACAGTACATTTTTTTTTTTTTTGGCTGTACTGTGCGGCATGCGGGATCTTAGTTCCCTGACCAGGAATGGAACCCGTACTCCCTGCAGTGGAAGTGCGGAGTCTTAACCACCGGACCACCAGGCAAGTCCTACAGTACGTTTTATGAGATGAGGAGTGACCAGGAAAACTGTTTATATCTCATAGAAATGTACTGGTGAACTCGTGAAAAATTACTTTGAAGAGTTGTGGACTTAGAGATGGAAATTAACATTTTTCTTTTACCAAAAGAGAAGTGCTTCAAATTTACTAACTTTCTATGACAATTTATGACAGTAAGTAGTTTATATCCAAGCATATATTGTCAAAAAAATAAAGATACTTAATCTGCTCAAAGTAACAAAAATGAGAAAGTAACAATGTTTCAAAAGCAACTGGTGCTTTTGAGTAGTTATTTTGAAGGATGAACATGTGATTTTGTCACCAGAAAAAAATGTGTCACCTATTAAAACACTCATATCTGTACTTTTAAAAATAATTTAGAAACAATTTAGAAACTACTCCTCTTAAAATTTTTCCAAAACAAGGGCTTTCAATGGGTTTTAAATCCAGAAGTTGTAAATAATAAAATTCAATGCCTTCTGATTAGTGTGCAAGAAGAAGTGGTTTACAGCAGAGACGAATGGAATTTCACTAGCCAAATTTCAGTGAAAGCCAGTATGTGCAGGCAATGATACACCTCTCCTATTTGGATCTACACGTGTTGTGAGATATCTTTTTCACTGTGGTCGTCTTTAAAATGAAGAATCAGGGTAGACTAAGCTTGGAACCAGCACTTTGAATTGCTGAATCACAATGTGTGAAGCCAATATTTAAAAAGTAAATGAACATCTTCAATAACATTGCTCTCTCCATATATCATTTGTTAATTTCAGTGGGATTAAAAAGACCTGTCAGAATGGCTATCATCCAAAAGACCACAAATAACAAATGTTGACGAAGATGTGGATAAAAGGGAACCCTTGAACACTGTTGGTGGGAGTGTAAATTGGTGCAGCCACTATGGAAAACAGTATGAAGGTTTCTCAAAAAACTAGAACTACCATATGATCCAGCAATTCCACTCCTTGGTATGTATCTGAAAAAAATGAAAACGCTAATTTGAAAAGATACATGCACCCTAATGTTCATAGCAGTGTTATTTACAGTAGCCAAGATATGGAAGCAATCATCAATAGATGATGGATAAAGAAGATGTGGTATAGGTATATATACAGTGGAATACTTCTCAGCCATAAAAAAGAAAGAAATTTTGCCATTTGCAGCAACATGGTTGGACTTGGAGGGCATTATGCTAAGTGAAATAAGTCAGAGAGAGGAAGACAAACACTGTATGATGTCACTTATATGTGGAATCTAAAAAATACCACAAACTATTGAATATAACAAAAAAGAAGCAGAGACACGAATAAAGATGACAAACAAGAGGTTATCAGTGGGGGGGGAGGCAATTAAGGGGTAGGAGAGTAAAAGGTACAAACTATCAGGTATAAAATAAACTACAAGGATATATTGTCCAACACAGGGAGTATAGACAATATGTTATAATAACTATAAATGGATTATAACCTTTAAAACTTGTGAATCACTGTATTGTACACCTGTAACTTATATAAATAATACTGTACAGCAACTATACTCCAATAATAATAAATTAATTAATTAACTAATCAATTAATTTTAAAAAAGAAAAAAGGGCTTTTCTCTTCTCAATAAACAAAATGTGTATTATTTTAAAATATGATTTATTTACTATTCATGTGTTCCCTATCAGTACATTAGTACTGTATGTTATTTGTAAATAAAGCAACAAACACACGTAGGGGAGTGTATTTAAACAATTTTTTACTATGAACCCCTATGTTCATTGCAGCACTATTTACAATAGCCAAGATATGGAAACAACCTAAGTGTCTATCAACAGATGAACGGATAAAGGCGAACTGGTATATATATACAATGGAATACTACTCAGTCATAAAAAAAATGAAATTTTGCAATTTGCAGCAACACGGATGGACCTAGAGGGCATTTTGCTAAGTGAAATAAGGCAGACAGACAAAGACAAATACTGCATGATTTCACTTATATGTGGAATCTAAAAAACAAAACAAATGAACAAATAGAACAGAAATAGAGTCATAGATGCAGAGAACAAACAGGTGGTTGCCAGAGAAGAAGGTGTTAGGTGGATGAGTGAAACAGATGGAGATTAAGAAGTACAAAATTCCAGTTACAAAATAGATGAGTCACAGGGATGAAATGTACAGAGTGAGGAATGTAGTCAATAATAATGTAATATCTTTGTATGGTGACAGATGGTAACTAGATTTATCATGGTGATCATTTTGTAGTGTATAGAAATGTCAAATCACTATGTCGTGCACCAGGAATTAACAGTGTTGTAGGTCAATTATACCTTAAAAACAAACTCATAGAAAGAGAGATTAGATTTGCGGTTACCAGAGGTGGGATGGTAAATGGCTAATGGTGGTCAAAAGGTATAAACTTCCAGTTATAAGAAAAATAAGTACTAGGGATGTAAATTACAACATGATTAATATAATTAACACTGCTCTATGTTATATGTAAAAGTTAAGAGAGTAAATCCAAAGAGTTCTCATCACAAGGAAAAAAAATTTTTTTTTCTTTTATTTTGTATCTAAATGAGATGACGGATGTTTGCTACACTTATTGTGGTCATCATTTCATGAGGTATGTAAGTCAGATCTAATCATGCTGTACACCTTAAACTTATATACTGCTGGTTTCAATTACATCTCAATAAAACTAGAAGAAAAAAATCGATTTTTTACTGATTGTGATGTGTGAGCAAATACCTGGAGAGTACCTTCTAAAGAAAATATTCAACAAATGACCTTTGCATCATTAATATAAGACTAGTAGAAATTTTTAAATATTTTATTTTTATTTCCCAATTTTCAGATAGGGTTGCTAATAGGGTAGTGTCCTATCTACCTGTAAAGGTGACCAATAGAACTTTGTTTGCACTCTCTCTCTACATAAATGATAGATAGATATAGATACATAGATGATACGTAGGTGTATATAGGTATATACGTATATATATACACACTCATGTAATTTTTTTTTTTTTTTTTTTTTTTTTTTTTTGGCTGTGTTGGGTTTTCGTTTCTGTGCGAGGGCTTTCTCTAGTTGTGGCGAGCGGGGGCCACTCTTCATTGCGGTGCGCGGGCCTCTCACTATCGCGGCCTCTCTTGTTGCGGAGCACGGGCTCCAGACGCGCAGGCTCAGTAGTTGTGCCTCACGGGCTTAGTTGCTCCGCGGCATGTGGGATCTTCCCACACCAGGGCTCGAACCCGTGTCCTCTGCATTAGCAGGCAGATTCTTAACCACTGCGCCACCAGGGAAGCCCAATGTTTCTTTTTTTAAACATTTGTGAATGAGTAACAGATTGTGTTCCTTTATTCCTAAATACTTTGGTGTATATTTTGTAAGAACAGGACATAATTATACTATAGTTATCAAAATCAGGGATTAATGTTGATATTGACAGTGGAACTTAAAAATGTTGATTTAATCTCATCAGTCAATAAATGTAAGACTGATGAAGTCAAACAGTGAGAATAAATCAGATGTCTTTCCTGGGTTGTCTCCTCTATAATAGGAAAACTAATACATGTCTTACAGGTGTCACAAAAATGCTATGAACATTTTTAAAGTGTTGAAAGCAGTTTGAAAAATGAAAAATGTCACATAAATTAAAGATTGTTATGATCATTTTCTTCAAATTTATTATTTGTATTTGTATATGTGTGTAGTTGTTCTTAAGTGTAATTATTGTAAGCACTGTTTTAAAGTGCTCGGCTATCTTAATTAAAAATAAAAATCCAATAGTTAAGCTTACTGTTAGATTGAGAAGGGACGTCTTAACATAGCCATAATATAATCTACAATTACAATGTGGAGCCCAGCAGCAAAACAGTGTGCGTGGCAAGAGGTAGGAAGATCGGCATGAAGTATCTCCACCATGGGTCCGTGTGGATGGAGCGCAATATCTCTGCCTCACCCTGTTTACTGAGAAGAACTGGGCTTGATTCATAGCTAGTGCAATTTACTGCTAATTACCAATAGCTTGCAGATTATCAGAGGTTAGGTGAGAGGGGGAGGAAAATAGCCATGTCAACTTAATGGCATTGTTACCAAGAATCCCCAAGAGACCAGGAACTCGGAAGCAAACTGGAGCAGAAATTTATAGGAGGTTGTTTTTCAACTTGACTCTTAGGTGGTAGGAACATCAAAGGAACTATTTCAGTCTGCTCACTTGGTCTCTCTCTCTCTCTCTCTCTCTCTCCCCCCCACCAACAATCTCTCTCTCTCACTATAAATGCCTCTAGTCTCCCTTGAGAAGGTAAAAAGCTGTGAGAAAAGGCTTACCATAGAGGACAAAGTATTCTTAGACTGGGTGGAAGAAATAATACAGAATGTATTAAAAATGTGGGGACATTTCTGAGAAGACAGAGGGGAATTCCAGCAAGCGTAAAGTTTGAAGGAGAAAGAGAAAGAACAGAAACTTTCCATCCTTGGAGCTCTCTTCCCTGAGCCCTGAAGACCTTCCTGCTCAGGATGAATACAGATCTGAGGGAAAAGCAGCATCTTGTGCCCTTAAAAATAATCAAGAGAACTTCCAGACCTGAAGTTTTGAGAAATCCTGCTTTGAACATCAGGCAAAGGACTAGAAGATGGTCACTCCTTCCTGAAGCTGATGGAAAAACCCACCCAGATCCCACAAGGTAAATCAGGTTTTCTCCTTTCTTCTCCTAGTTGAGGTTTGTGATTTTGGAAGAGACAGGAGGAGAGGAGAAATGAACAGCTGGCTCTATAGATGCTATCCAAAAACAGGATTTGGTTCTCTAAACCATGGCTTGTGATACTAGAACGATAGGCTCTTGGCAAGAAGAAGAAGGCATCTGTCAAAACCAAGATGAACATGTTTGGCAAGAAGCTCTATGATCTGATAAAGAGGACTTCAAAATGAAATTTAGGGAAGGGAGCAGGGAATGTACTCAGACAAAACTGTGACGATCTGGTCCTGCACATATCCCCTGGCCCCTCCATATCATCTCTCTGTCCTTCTCCCCTTACTCTGAGCCTGGGAATCTGACCATACAAGCTGAATCACTGGGCTCCTGTGCCTTCTATTTGTTTTGCACCCATGAGATCCACCTTATAGAAACTCTCTAAGTTCAAGTAACCACACCTTCTTCTTGCCCTTCAATCCTAGGACTGGTAACGCCTCCACACAGCTCCCATACTCAGGGTCCTGCATGATCTTGCCTCAGTTTCCCCAAAGCATGCTCTCCTCTTTGTAATATCTTTAATAACTGCTTCTCACATTGCCCTACCTGAGGATGCCAGCTTTATCTTCCATGACTCTGACAGATTGCTGTATATGTGGAGGATGATGGGTGCAAGGTAGAAAAAAGGGAGTGTATGGGAGGAAGTGCCCAGTGATTTTCTATAGAAATGTGAAAGGGAAGAGAGACAGGGCTTGTGACAGTTGTGGCAGGAGCAGTGGTAGTTGTGGCTTCAGAAGACTGCATGACAATGAACGTAATTTGGATGATAAAGTGAAGTGGACCTTCTTATTCATATTGTTCGATGCAACCCACGCAGTGAGGCTTGTGACTTCAGGGCAGGAGTTCCGAAAAAACTGATGGATCCCAGGAGTTTAAAATAGTACTACCTACCAGGAAGGTGTACACCTGTGTTTACTACCATTTATGGATGTTATGGATGAGGAGAGAGAAAGGAGGCGTATGGGATCATCTACAACGGTGATCCTCAACTGGGATTATACCCAACAGTTTTATACCCCAGGGAACGTTTGACAATGTCTGGAGACATTTTTGATTATCATGATGGCGGGGTGGGGTGCAAGGCGAAGGAGCTGTGCTTCTGGTATCTTGTAGGTTGAGGCCACGGATGCTGATAAACATTATAATGCACAGGACAGTCCCCATGACAAAGAATTATCCAGCTGCAAATGTCTATAGTCCCAAGGTTGAGAAACCCTGGTCTGTAACCTGGCTGGCCAGGTGAAAACTATGGGCTGATTATCTACTGCAATGGTGAGAGTGAAGTCGCTAGAATTACCTAGACCTGGTTTTGAAACCCAGCTTCATATCTTACTAGCTAGTGATCTTAGACAGGTAACCTAACCTCTCGAAGCTTCAGTTTCTTATCTTTAAAATGAGGGAAATTAGCCCCACGCCTAGAGCTGTTGTGAGGATTAAAAGAGGCTGGATGTGTCAGGTGGTTAGCACGGTGCTGGACACATAGTTCAAGTTCCCAGCAGGTGTTAACTCCATTACGGAAATTGTCACCTTCCCAGCACAGATTTGACTCCAGTTAAACTAATTCATGAGGCAAGAGGGAAGTTTCAGCAGAGCTCATACGTTTCATGAGTAGGTGGTGATATGGTGCAACCACTTTGTGAAAATTCATTCAGCTACTTAGGATCTAAGGGCTTTTCTGTACCTATGTTATAATCAATGAAAAGTTTACTAAAACACTTCATGGAAGTCTCATTCTGCCTTCCTCTAAAAGAACCTTCAATATCTAATAAATTCTTGATTTCCCTTGCTAATGACTCAATATCTCAGAAGGGGGAAAATGCAGTGAAGGAAACAGGTTACTTTCTGCTCTTTGATCCAAACTGCCAAACTGGAAGGAAAGAAGTGGAATTGACATGGAATTGACAGCTGCCTGGGCCACAGGGGACCATCACATGATGGTGTAGGAAGAGAATGCTTGTCCAAGTTCTCACATAGACCCTAGATTTTAAGGAAGCAGAATTCAAAAAGTTTGAAGAAATCATAGTTGTGACTCATAGTCTGAATTCAAAAAGGAAGGTGGCTTAAGCTCTAACTCTTCGGTCACAAGTTATGGTGAACAGGATGGGGGCGTGGCACCTAAGGAAACAGGTCAGCTGCCTCGGAGGGTGTTCCCTGACGAGTTCAGGTCTTTAAAGGATCCCCACAGGGTGAAGGAGGAACACACAACCCCAGGGCAAACACAAAGAATGACACAGATGGATACAATGTGCCTGTACCCTGAAGAACAGAATTAGTGGAGGCTTGGGAAGGATGCTAATGGCAATTAAAAAGGCATTTCAGGTATGGAAGTTGGGAGACAGACAAGGAAGCATATGTCCATGGCTCAATTTTAGTGTTAACAGCAACACAAAGAAGGCAGAACAATTCGTTTCACATTTTTCTTTAATCTTTTCTCTCAAGAAAAATGATCTTCAGGTGATAATGGCCAGCATGATATTGGCTGGAAAGGATTTGAGCACTAACTGGTTGAGTGAATAGGGAGAGCCCACCTCATTCACCGTAAATAGACTCAAACCTGCCGGCTGGATGAAAGATGTGCAGATGTGCCTGGGAAAACTTATGCAAAACTTGAGGTGAATGGGGCGGGCGGACCCGTGCTGAAAAACTTAGGAAGGACAAATGATGTGCTTACTCTTAAAAATGGGAAACAAAGTTTAGGAATTAACACCCCGTGGGCTTGATGCTCATCCCTGGCAAAATTCTAGGCTGCTTTAATTAACCGACAGTTTGTGAGTACTTGGGGGAACAAAGGAGTAAAAATCTCTGGACTCAGCATGATTTTCCAAGGAAAGGAGTTATATTAATCATCGTCAACATTTACTGAGCAGCCACCGTACGCCAAGCTCCAAACACGTCACTCATTCATGCCTCAAATAATCCTGTGATGCAAATACTACCAATATCTCCATTTTCCAGATGAAGAAACAGAGGCACAGAGGGGTCAATTAACTTGCCGGAGGTCACACAGCTAATTTGCGACAGAGCTGGAGCTCAACGAAGTAGGCTGACACTGGAACCTCTTCTTTGTTCATTATGATTTTACAAAGCTATTAATAATGTGTATCAACATATTGTTCAGGACAAAATGAGGACACGCAGGCCACCCTGTACTACACTGAGGAAGAATACCACTTTAGCAGTTGCAGCAAGAGAAGCTTGATTGAAGCATCCTTGCCAACCTGGAAGCTCCTGGGACAATATGTTAGTTTGCATCATCAACTATTGGTGGTATTTGACTATTTTGACCTTTAAAAATGGTAGTTTCATATGTTCAGCCTCTTACTTGCACCTTTCTTGTTCAATATTTTTGTCAAAAAACCTACATGGACATGTGTAGTGCTTGCTGAACCACTTTCAGATGACTCATAGCTGGGATTGATAACTAGTGAGACAGGGGATAGAAATGTGATTCAGGAATATCTTTACAGTTCAGAGGGTAGAGGCCTAAAACTATGATAAAATGAATTTTAACAGAAACAAATGTGAAACTCTGTTTCAAACACTCAATTTATGCAAGTGAAGGATGAGAGAGCCCTGACTTAATTGAAGTTCCTATGAAAACATGGGATTTTTGGGTTTCCACCAGCCTATTTGAGTCCCCAGGTGGTAAAGCAGCTGGGAGCTGAGGCAGTCCTAAGCTGTGTAAATAAGCCCACCTCATCCTCAGGCTCTGTCTGGGGGACCAAAGTGCCAGGGTGGGCAGAGCCCTGACAGGAGGAAGGTGTTCAAAGAAGGGTATTTGCTGTACACAGAACAGTTGAGAGAACCTAGAATTTTTAGCCTGAGGACACTTGGGGAAACCTGATAACAGCCTTCAAATATTTAAAGGGCTGCTATTCCTACAATCAAGAAACATTTTCTGAGCACCTGCCATGTGAAAGGAATTGTGCTGTGTCCTCTGAGAGACTGAGGAATGAGGAAGGATGCTCTCCGACCTCAAGAGATGTGTGAATAGACAGGGGTTGTCTGCCGCAGAGGCAACTAATCTATGAGATAGGAAACAGTTGCTGTGCTATAGATGCACTTAAACCAGAATAATTGTGTGGGGGTTTTTTTTGCAGATGTTTGTAGTAAAAAGTTTCAAATATCAAAAAGAAAGGAGTAGGGACTTCCCTGGTGGTCCAGTAGGTAAGACTCCATGCTCCCACTGCAGGGGGCACGGGTTCGATCCCTGGTTGGGGAAGTAGATCCCACATGCTGCAGCTAAGACTCCACATGCCACAACTAAAGATTTCTGCATGCTGCAACTAAGACACGGCATAGCCAAAATAAATAAATAAACAAATAAATAAATATTTTTTTAAAAAAAGAAAGAAGTAGTTTATTTGTAAGAGATGCTAGAAGACAACGGGAAACAGAATTTGTTTAATTATAAGGAAAATATTTTTAAGTAAGAGTCTTCTAAGAATGGAGTAGATGGCTAGGGGAGAGAGTGAACCTTGTAGGCATTCAAAAGGCCCACCTGTCAGGATGTTCCTGCCCTGGGCGGATGGGTTGAGCAAACCTCCAAGACTATCTTCCAAATTGTGAGTCTCCGACCCTCTGAAAATAATCAGGTTGAGAACAGAAATGCAAGGAAACCAGAAGCCAAACCTCCCATGTGTTAACTCTTGTGTGTTAGCCATCATTAAGCCTAACACAAATTTGGTGCTCAAGTGATATTTGGTAATGGAATCCAAGTTTCTTCTACTTTGTGTAGTTATAAAGCAGACTCTGGTTTTGAGAGCAGTTATAAAACAGTTAAACCAGATTTCCAGAGCTGGAAATGGCTTTTTAGGTGGTCAGCTGCAGCGCCCATTTTACAGATGAGGACAGCAGAGTGGAGAGGGGCTCACTGCCTTGCCTGAGAGATTACAGAGGCTTCCTGTTGGACCCGCAGCTAAATTCGTGCTCTCTCCAGTCCAGGCCACTCTCCATTAAATTCTCTGCTGTCTTATTCAGCTTCATGAAACCAAAACAGACAAATGAAAATAAACCTCTTTTTTACAAATTTTTTTTATTTATTTTTGGCTGCATTGGGTCTTCGTTGCTGCACGCAGGCTTTCTCTAGCTGCCGCAAGCGGGGGCTACTCTTCGTTGCGGTGCGCGGGCTCTAGGCTCACAGGCTTCAGTAGTTGTGGCATGCGAGCTCAGTAGTTGTGGCGCACGGGCTTAGTTGCTCCACGGCATGTGGGATCTTCCCGGACCAGGGCTCGAACCCGTGTCCCCTGCATTGGCAGGTGGATTCTTAACCACTGCACCACCAGGGAAGTCCCAATAAACCTCTTTTAATTGTACTTACTACCAGACTCATTTGATAGTGATTTCCTGAAGCACAATTATTTGTGGTCTTACTTGGAAGCACTCTACTTTTCAGTCTTTTTCCCGTGCATGCACACACATGCACATGCAGACAGATTCCAACAAGATCTAGCTTGTTGGAAGAAGGAAAAAGCCACCCCTTTGATGTGACTTGAAGGTCAAGGTGTTCTGGGAAAGCCGCCAACCCCTCCCCCAGTCTTAGAAAACCACTACCTTCATCTGCCACAGGATCCAGGGCCTCCAGTGTAGACTCATTCCTTGGTGCCCCATCCAGGCTCCCCACAGACTCCTAGGAGGGGTTCCACGTTGAAACCTTCATAACTTAGATTGAATGAGGGGCCATAAGTCACCTCTTCTTTGTGACAGCAGGTGTGCCATGAGAGCAGCACGAGTGGTTGGGGGCTGCATTTCAGGGAGCAGAAAGGGTGAAACAGCAGGGTCAGCAAAGCCCATCTCACCAACCTGATGATTTTCCCCTGCAGTTAACTCATAATTATCTTCATCACGTTCCATGACAATCAATTGGATTTAAGCTATAATCTAAATGTTAGCATTTTCCCTCAGAAAAAAAAAAAAGACTGTTCCTCTAGTATTTCCTGGTATCCTGAAGGCAAGAGTGCCTTCCTTGAACTCAACAGAGAGTGGAAAGAGGCGGCTTGAATGTTGGTGAGCCACCAACAGAGCATTTTGCACTGGAAAATCCCAATCTCCACAAGGACTCAGATTTCTTATGACAAAAGTTTGATCACTGACCCTCCAACGAATCACACTGAAAATGTATAGCACCTGGGATTTACCAGGCTCTTGCCCACTTATTTTATCCAATCTGTTAGCATTTTCAGGTGCCAGGGCATGATAAGGACCTATTTTCTCATAAGACTGTTGCCAGGCTGCCTAAGTGCCTTAATTGATTCTTAAAATAGGTTTATGTCTCACAACTGAGAGGCAAATATTTTCCTGTTTCTCTTTTGCATCCAGTTTCAAGTTCTTGCTGGAGCAGTGCAGTGATGGTCAGTAAGGTTTGCATGTCCTCCTCTCTCGTGAAAACTCTTGTTTGCTAGGTTGTT
The DNA here is from genome assembly GCF_965194825.1 of Balaenoptera physalus. NCBI lineage: Eukaryota > Metazoa > Chordata > Mammalia > Artiodactyla > Balaenopteridae > Balaenoptera > Balaenoptera physalus. Next base: position 94,359,785 of record NC_138882.1, on the reverse strand, counting down.
GGGATTATGGGTGATTTTTAAAAATCCTTTCAAAAACGTTCTTTAATGTTGATATAAAATTCTTTGAAAAATAAGCATTTCTTACAAGGTTACAAAAAAAGTCTTTTCCAGGAGGAAAAACAATACTGTGGAGAGTTTCCAGCCTAGGGACATGGGAACAACAAACAAATGGATGAAAAAATGCCATTTTGACAAACAAACCAATAAGGAGATGGCCAGATAGCTAATTTCTGTGAATAATCAAGCATATAAAATTTATGTAGATAAATCTTACACATAATTAATTAAATACTGCAATTATTTTTCATCTAGATATTCTGGTGTCCAGCAGATCAGGACTCAAAGAAAAGCAACTCAAGGGGCATTTCAAAACCATTGTTTACGTCAACACAGTGTTGTACCTGGAGAAAGCATCAACATCCCACCTTAGCTATCAGACCTGACCTGGTTTGTGTTCCACTTCTGCAGGGCTGGGAGTGACTAGGGTTAATCTGATAATCTGATCTATGTTAAGGAGATTGTGGCTGGTAATGCCTCATGACTCTTCCCAGACATTGTGGTTTTTACCGTGATGTTTCATGTTGGAATCTAAAGGAGTCTGTCAATTTCAGGTCCTTGGAAATTCAAGTCAGTGGAGGCTGGCCAAGGAGAGACTTGCACTTCATGGGCTGGCCTCCTCCCTCCAGTTCCCTCCAGCTCAAGGATTTCCCATGTATGATTAGTGATGGGGACCTCAGTCTGTTAGGACTTTGATGGCTTTGGGGTCTGTAGTAGGCTGAAAAATACCCGCCCCCCAGAAAGAGATATACACATCCAATCCCTGGAGCATGTGAATGTTACGTTAAATGGCAAAAGATGTGATTAAGCATTTTGATTAAGTTAAGGAGCTTATCCTGGTATACCCAGATAGGCTTAAAGGCAATCCCATGTATCCTTTTTTTTTTTAAGATTTTTTTTTTGATGTGGACCATTTTTTAAAATTTATTTATTTATTTATTTATGGCTGCGTTGGGTCTTCGTTTCTGTGCGAGGGCTTTCTTTAGTTGTGGCACGCGGGGGCCACTCTTCATCGCGGTGCGCGGGCCTCTCACTATCGCGGCCTCTCTTGTTGCGGAGCACGTGCTCCAGACGCGCAGGCTCAGTAGCTGTGGCTCACGGGCCCAGTTGCTCCGCGGCATGTGGGATCTTCCCAGACCAGGGCTCGAACCCGTGTCCCCTGCATTGGCAGGCAGACTCTCAACCACTGCGCCACCAGGGAAGCCCCCATGTATCCTTTTAAGAGTGAGATAGAAGAAGCCTTTTTTTAAAATTTAATTTTATTTATTTTTGGCTGTGTTGGGTCTTTGTTGCTGCACACGGGCTTTCTCTAGTTGCTGTGAGCGGGGGCTACTCTCCGTTGTGGTGTGCAGGCTTCTCATTGCAGTGGCTTCTTGTGGAGCAGGGGATCTAGGCGCACAGGCTTCAGTAGTTGTGGCACATGGGCTTCAGTAGTTGTGGCTCACAGGCTCTAGAGCGCAGGCTCAGTAGCTGTGGCGCACGGGCTTAGTTGCTCCGCGGCATGCGGGATCTTCCCAGACCAGGGCTCGAACCCATGTCCCCTGCATCGGCAGGCAGATTCTTAACCACTGTACCACCAGGGAAGCCACCAGGGAAGCCCCCAGAGGGAGCTTTAAGAGACACACAGAGAAGATAATATGAAGATGAAGCAGGGAGAGATGCGACCACAAGCCGAGGAACGCTGACAGCCCCTAGAAGCTGAAAAGCAAGGAATGGACTCTCCCCTAGAGACTCTGGAAAGAGTGCAGCCTGCTGACACCTTGACCTCAAACTTCCAGCCTCCAGAACTGTGAGAGAACAAATATTTACTGTTTAAGCCACGAAGTTTGTGGTAATTTGTTACTGCAGCCCCAGGAAACAAATACAGAGTCTGTTGGCCTTGGTTTCTGCCTTCAACTGTTAATTCTGTGTAGTCTCAGACATAGTTTGTTCTGAACTCAGTTTCTTCTATATAAAAGGAGACCATAGGTATAAGAGGTCTAGTATATAGTGTTTGTCACCCAGTAATACTTCATGAAATGTTGGTTTTATGGAAAAAAAAAATAACTCAGTGGTTAAAGTTGCCATCAGTATGTCCACACACGATGAAGTTCTCATCTTAGAGACATTCTATAAACTTGTATGAGAAAAGTACAGCATTTGCTGGTAGGTGGGAGGGGGAATGGGCACATAAATGGGTGATGGGCGAGGGAGGGAGGTGACAGAGGTGAAATAGAGTCAGTGGGTAAGAAATTGTGTCTGAGGTCAGTGAAGGGATCACAAGAGTCTTGTACGATTATAGAGCAGATGGACAAAGGCCCTTAGAATTTAATGGGAAAATTCCCCGGTTTCTTCTTGAAGGGCTTGGCTTTTTATATCCACATCCATATTTTAAACCTCATAACCGGAATCTAAGTACACTCTTCATTTGTAGCTTGTCATCTGAGGGAAAATTACAGAATGGGTCACGGCAGCGGGAAGATTACGGGTTGCATCTGATAAATGGCTATTTCTATGTACTGAGCTGGCTCTGGGGTATTCTCTGGGTATAATTTCATAGCAGACTTAACATCATCACATAAAATATGACAACAGGTTTTACACTGCCAATCTGAAATGAAATTGCAGCCTTCCATAATGAGCAAGTGAGGCCCAGAGGCAGAATGGATCGAGCATCACCAATACCTGTCACTTGCAGTCATGGGCCTTTGAGCGGAGAGAGGACAAATGGCAGAGGTGACAGGCCAGGGCTGTTTCTCTTGTGGCACCCTGCAGCCCACTTTGGGAAGAGCGGTTTCCCACCTCCACATTATGGAGACCACTCCCTTCATCCCATAGACATATTTCCATTTTCATGGGTGTACATCATAATCACATCTCTCCCACTGACTCGCAGCCTCATTTCAGAGATGATGCACCTTTACTTGTATTGATCTTCAATTGGCAAGGAGTCTGAACTCTCCCTCACTGCGTGACCTCAGCTCGGTGGTTAATGATTTATGAAAGAAATCTAAATGCCCCAGAGGCGGTCCATACTTGAAGGAACTACCAGAGTAAATATTTTAAGTGGACCCTTTTTGAAATGAAAATAATCGCAGCAGTGTTAATCTCTTTGGTTGTGTGGGATTTTGCTTCCTCTAATTGTGGGAGGGAGGGGGCTCTTTGAATGTTGTTTGGGGAAGCACACCTGTACTTTTCAAGCTAATTTTTCTTGGTGAATGTGTCGGTATCACTGCAAGTGAAAGCAAAACTTATTCAGTTTACAGCCTATACCCACCTGGATTTCTATGTAGTAAACCCCATGCTTCAAGGAACTCTAACCTGGACTTTGAGCACATTTGAGAGACAGATACATATACTAGGGTATTAAATTCAATAATGAGGCTATTACTCAGTTCTTTTACATCCATTGTCTTATTCTCTTACAGCTGGTCAATACCACCCATTTTCCCCCTTTGGTCATTTTAGACACGAAGAACCTTTATTGTTTTTACTTGACATATTTGAATATAAATTTTTATTCCCACCATCCCCACCCCCCCCCACCCCCAAATAAAAGGCCAGCTGGAACTACGCACGGTGAGGGTTAAGCAACCACAGGATTAGCTGAAACTCTGTCCCTATTGCTCTGGGCAAGACGGCGCTTGGACCCCGGCTGTTCCCAGTCACAGCATCTGCTCAGTGGTTTCAAGTTACTTGTCAACACCAACCATGATTGAAAAGAGAAATTTTTAAATGTTCTAATCAGAGACCTTTTCTTACTTCCATTACCATCACCAGTTGCAGCCTTCTTTCCCCTTGCCCACTATAGGCCAGCAGATATAGAAAGTCCCAGAATACATGAAATTGATTAGAATGCAAGGTGATTTTGGAATGAAAACTAGACTCATGGAAATCTCAGAAGTTACATTTTCATGTTATGCAGTTTAATTTCCCTTTCAAAAGGTTAAATCATCCTCCTACTGTTAGAGATTATAGTACACAGTAGAAATTCTGCAAACTTTTCTTTAATTCTAAAAATTATGTAAAGTAAAATACACATTTTGGTGTACAAGTCTATACATTTTTACATGTGTGTCAGCTCTTATAACCAGCATTACAGCCAGGATATAGCACAATTTGAATTTCCTAAAGAATTCCCTCCTGCTACCTCTTTTTAGTTAGACCCTCTCTCCTCTCATAACCCCTAGAAACCTCTGATCTGTACTCTCTTCCAACATGTTTGCCTTTTCCAGAATGTCATAAAAATGGAATCATATAGTATGTTATCTTTCGATACTGAGATCTTTCACTTAGCATAGCACATTAGAATTCACCTATGTCATTCATTTTTCTTGCTGAGCAGTATTCTTAATGACCATTCTTAATGGTCTTAATGTGGTCTTAAGACCACATTCATCAACAGACCAAGTAGTCTGTAGATGAACAGAAGTTCTTAATTTTAATATAAAAATGTTACTAATTTAAAATTGTATGGTTAACATTTTTGTTTAAAAATTTCTCCCTACCCCAAGATTAGAAAGATATTCACCTATATTTTTTTCTACAGTGTGAACGCCTGATTACAATAATACTTGAAATGCTAGGTTACCACCTCCACCTTACAAACATACTCACACAGACCTGACACTATTTATATGGAAGTATTTTTAATTTTCAAAGATAATATAAAAACCTGAAATTAAAAACAATTTAATAGCTGTCTCTGTGTCCTAAGACCACATGAGCAAAAATTTCTCTTCCAGCCAGTATCCTCTTATTTTTTTTAATTTTTAAAAATTTTTATGTATTTTAAAGGTTATTTTCCATTTACAGTTATTACAAGATATTAACTATATTCCCCTTGTTATACAATACATCCTTGAGCCTATTTTACAACCAATAGTTTGTACCTCCCACTCTCCCACTCTTATATTGCCCCTCTGCCCCTCCCCACTGGTAACCCCTAGTTTGTTCTCTATATCTGTGAGTCTGTTCTTTTTTGTTGTATTCACTAGTTTATTGTATTTTTTAGATTCCATATATAAGTGATATCACACAGTATTTGTCTTTCTCTGTCTGACTTACTTCACTTAGCATAATGTCCTCCAAGTCTATCCATTTTGCTGCAAATGGCAAAATCTCTTTCTTTTAATGGCTGCATAGTATCCTATTGCATATATGTACCACATCTTCTTTATCCATTCATCTGTTGATGGATGCTTGGGTTGCTTCCATATGTTGGCTATTGTAAATAATGCTGCTATGAACACTGGTGTGAACATATATTTTTGAATTAGTGTTTTTGTTTTTTCAGATATATACCAAAAAGTGGAATTGCTGGATCATATGGTAGCTCTATTTTTAGTTTTTTGAGAAACCTCCATAATGTTTTCCACAGTGGCTACACCAATTTACATTCTTACCAATAGTGTACAAGAGTTATCCTTTCTCCACATCCTCACTGACATTTGTTATTTGTGTTCTTTTTGATGATATCCATTCTGACAGGTATGAGGTGATATCTCATTGTGGTTTTGATTTGCATTCCCCTGATGATTAGCGATGTTGAGCATCTATTCATGTGCCTATTGGCCATCGGCATTTCCTCTTTGGAAAAATGTCTATTCCATTCTCATGCCCTTTTTTCAATACAGTCGTTTGTTTTTTTGATGTTGAGTTGTATATATGTTGGATATTAACCCCATCTGTCATACCGTTTGCAAATATGTTATCCCATTCAGTAGGTTGTCTTTTCATTTCGTCAATAGTTTCCTTTGCTGTGCAAAAGCTTTTAAGTTTAATTAGGTCCCATTTGTTTATTTTTGCTTTTATTTCCTTTACTTTAGGAGACGGATCCAAAAAAATATTGTTGTGATTTATGTCAAAGAGTGTTCTGCCTATGTTTTCCTCTAGGAGTTTTATGGTGCATGGTCTTACATTTAGATCTTTAATCCATTTTGAGTTTATTTTTGTATATGGTGTTAGAGAATGTTCTAATTTCATTCTTTTACACGTAGCTGTCCAGTTTTCCCAGCACCACTTATTGAAGAGACCATCTTTTCTCCCATGTATATTCTTGCCTCCTTTGTTGTAGATTAACTGACCAGAAGTGCATGGATTTATTTCTGGCCTTTCTATCCTGTTCCATTGATCTATGTGTTTGTTTTTGTTCCAGTACCATACTGTTTTGATTACTGTAGTTTTGTAGTATAGATATTCACCTATATTTTATCCTAAAAAAGTAGTTTTCTTTTGTCATTTAAGCCTTTGAGTTATCTGGAGTTATTTTAAGAAATAATTTCACTTTTTTTCCTCCCATATTGGTATACCCCCTGACCAGGTTAATTTATTAAATAGCCTTTTTTCCCCTACTGACCTTCCATACCATCTCTCTCAGATATAAAATTCAATCTATTCAAGAGTCTATTTCTGGAATCTCTATTCCATTTCACTGGACAGTTTGTCTACCTTAGAAACATAGCATCTTAATACAGCTACTTGTAAGTCCTGATATTTGGTAGTGAAATCTCTCTTCCTTATTCTTTGAAACATCTTGGCTAATCTTGATCCCTTTCTTCTTCCACATAACTTTTATTTTAAAAAAATTTTTTTGTTGTCAATGTAAGTTTATTGTAAATTTATTTTCACTGACTGACATATATGTTGACATTTCATAAATCATAGCTTTCTTATGCACTGTGGTGTTTTCAAGGAAGTTCCACATACCTTTTAAAATCACCTTTTCAAATTCCATGAAATATGTTGAGACTTTAATTAGAATTGTCTTGAATCAATAGACTTATTTTGTGAGAAAATACATCTTCGCATTATTGAGACTTCTAACCTACAAGCGTGATATATCTCTTCATTTATTTAGGTGTTCCTTTTGTATCTTAGTAACATTTTGTAATTCTTCTCAGGGAGGTATTGCAGATATTTTGTTCAATTTATTGCTAGTCAAATAAAGTGTGTGTGTATGTGTGTGTTGCTATTGTTGTAAATGGTATCTTTTTTTAGCTTACATTTTCTAGTTTTTAACTGTTACTGTATTTAGGTATTAAGTAATCATACCATATTGTAAGAATGCAATTGATTTCTGTATTAGAAAAAATACTCTGAAAATAATGATCCCGATAGCTAAAAATACTGAATGGTAATTGTTATCATTTGCTGAGCACATACTCTGTGCTGGCCATGATGCTAAGTGCTTACATACATTTTCCTCTTTTATTCTCAATGCAGACCTATGAGTTTGAAAATAACTCTAACAGATTCAAAAACCAAGGTGTAGGGAGATTAAAGTACTTATTCAAAGTCACACAGCAAGACAATTGAGTAACTAGGGTTCAATTCCAAATTATTCTGACTCTAAAGCATACACTCTTTAACTATTATACCAGTTATGGCCATCCCCTGAGTTTTAAGGGGAAACAACAACAATAACAAAACAAACATCAACCATTCTATCACTTTGCTGCATTTCCTGCTTTCCTAGTTAGGATATCCATATACAGATGGTACCTTAATGTTGTTTATATTGACCATCTACAGAAGATATGACAAACTTATTCTACAAGAGTATGATTGCCAGTTTCTGTTTAATAGATCTGTCATTACATTCTTTACTGGCTACACCCTCTACCTACTGTATCTGTCCCTGTTATAATGAATATCCCATGGTTCAAGAAAGGTTAAGGAGAAGGCTGTGACTCTCAGATTCTGATTTTTCTCAGAGAGAGAGGGTTGTTCTCCTTTGTTTATTTTTATGTGGCTCTACCGATCATGTGTTAAGCGTGGCACACACCATTCAGCCAGGTTCGTGATGAGCAAAGAAGTGCTTTCGTTTGTGAGCATGATATGCCCTATACCCCAAAATCACACAGCAGAGGAAATATAAGGACACACAAGATCTAAATTCTTACATAACAAGCCAGTGTATACTAGATACATAATCATTTCTTAGATTTGCATTGCAAAACAATTTCACAGTGCATATCCAGCTAATTCAATCTTCCCCAACTCGGGAAGTAAGCTGGGTAGGTGCCACTATGCCCAATTTGTACATGAGGAAAGTGAGGCTCCGAGGAAGTAATTCTCCCAGGTCACAGTGCAGTTGAGAAACAAAAGCTACAACTAGACTTATGGGGACTGGTTTCCAGTCTGGTGTTCTCTTCACCTCTCCACAAATCCTCCACTTGGGGTTCTGCTTTCCAAAGCCCCCAGGGAAAGACACTCCCCTGTGACCCCTTCTCAGATTTTCTGCTCTAAAAGAGGGTTAATATCCTACTAAAGCAGAGAAGCCCTGAGCAAGTGAGACAGCCCCAAACATCAGAGTCCTGTAACCATCAGAGTCCTTTTTTTGCTCAATGTAAATTCAGATTCCTACTTAACAGGCATTACTTGAACTTAACAGCTCTAAAGAGGCAGAATCAAACCTGGCTCTTCTCCAACAGCAGAGCTCTTTTCACTGTATGTTGAAAGAGGACAGTCATATGTAGGAATGCCTTTAGGACCCTCTGTCCCTAGGGAGAAGTCCAGAAGAGCACTTGGTGTCCCTGAGTGATCCTAAGTGCTTATTGGATATGTGAGTGGAGGACTCCCCTTTCCCCCATTTTTCTACCTTCCATACTCCACAGTGAGAAACTTGTCTTCCCTTCTACATAAACCCATGGCAGTATAGAACCAGCTTCCCAGATGGGCTAGAGTCCTAAATCAGGAACTCCATCTTTCTCTTGAGTAAAGATTCAGTAAATATGTGTATTTTCTACCAGTATTTTTCTAGGTATACGTGTATATTTTGTCTTATTACATTATGAAATTATAGAGTATAAAGGTGCGTATCCTTTTTAATTAACATATTTTGGGTGTCTTTGAGGTCTTCAAACCTTTTTCAAAAACTAACTTCTAAAGCCTGCAAAATATTCCATCATTTTGATATACAGCAATTTATTCAATCAATTACACATCATTAATTAGTCACTTAGGTACTTTTCCTTTTTTGTTAAACATCTTTGGGCATAAAGATTTGTGCACACTTCTGACTGTTTTAGGATAGACTCACACACATGGAATTCTTAATAGAAGGTTAAGAACATTTTAAAGATTTTTGATACAAAATTGCCTAACTGCCTTCCAGAAAGACTGCACCAATTTGCACTCCTTCCACAGTGGGGGGAAAAAAATGCTGACCTTACCAGATTTTGAGTGTTGTCATTTTTCAAACTCTTTGTTATTTTGATAGGTTTTAAAATGGCATCTCAAGGTTATTTGTTTGAATACTTCTGAGGGTGACATTTTTTTTCAACTTTGTTAGTCATTTATATTGTCCTTTGCTTACTTAAAAAAATTGTAGTCATAGTGTTCCTCTTTACTGTTTTAGTTATTAAGGATACAAATCCTTTTTCAGAAATATTTGTAGCAAATGTTTTCTGTCAGATTGTTGTAAAGTTTTTAAATATTGTAATGACTTCTTGACATATGTCAGTTTTATATCTTCATTGAGGAATCTATTGCTCTTTTCTGACTCCCTCTGAAAATCCTTTTCCACCCAGAGCACTGACAAATATTCATCTTAATAGTCTCAAAATTTGGTTTCACTTAAAATTTTCTCTTTTATCCATCTGGATTTATTTGGATATATGATTTGTGAGGCAATACATTATCTTCCTTGTTTGCAAATAGCCAGATTTTTCAACAGATTTGGATGGACTGAATCTTGATGTTAAATCAGACCAAACACACACACACACACACACACACACACACACACACACAAAACAAAGCAAAACAAAACAAAAGGGCAATGAGAGGATTTGGTGCTGGAGGGAATACATAAAGCTGGGGTGTTCAGAACCCTGATGGATTTTTCAGTAAGCACTGGGAAAATTGTCGGATAAAACAAGTATCTATCAGCAACTGAGTGGGTTCTGGGTTGTCCCTCTTTTTCTCTTCCTCCACAAGTGAGGGATCTCCCTTTACCACAATGAACTGTCCTAGGTTCAAGTAAGCAGGAGTAAGGGCAGACCAGAATTGGTTCATGATGTTAAGACCTCCATCAACCTCTGGAAAGTGAGATGCTCCTGATAGCAAGTTGACAAGGGATCCCAGAATGGGTAGAGAAATATACCTCTCATAGATCTAGGCTGAATGCTTGTGAACAATCAAGCTGTTTGTCCTCCTTCCATGTTCTCCCATTAAATTCCGCATGTCTCTACCATTACACTTACAACATCATATTATAATTTATCTTCATGTGTCTTTTTCTTCCCCTTTATCCTGCTCCTAGATTGTGTGTGTGATATTTGCTTATGGACGTAAAATAACACCCAGTAAAGTACATAGATTTTTCGATGAGTTTTGATAAATGTAAAAACCCACTTAACACACCAACAAGACATAAAACATTGCCATTTTACTGGAGAATTCCTCTGTATCCCTTCCTAGTTATCACCCTCCTCCATCCTGAAGCAACCACTATTCTGATTTCTGTCCCCACAGACTAGTTTTGCCTGTTCTTGGGTTCTATATGAATTGAATTTTTAAGCATGTATTCCTGTGTGTCTGGCTCCTTTCAGTCTAATACACAATATTTCAGAGATTCCTCCATGTTGGTTCAAGTATGTGTAGTACATTTCTTTTTGTGGCTGAATGAATTCCAACACCATTTGTTGGAAATCCTGTCCCTTCCCCATTGATTTGCCTTAGCACCTTTGGGAAAGGTCATTAGGTTGTAATCATGGGTTTGTTTTTTTTGTTCTATTGATCTATTTGTCTGTCTTTACACCAATACCATACTGTCTTAGAAACTGACAAGTTAATACTAACATTTACATGGAAATGTGAAAGACTAAAACAGTCATTTAAAAATACTAAAAACTTTATAGGGAGACTTAAAATCAAGTTGTGTAAATTCTCCAACAATTTTATTTTACCAGCTCATCAATTTCTACATAAAACTGGCTGGAAATTTGATTGGACTTGCATTTAATCTATAGATCCATTCTGTGAGAATCAACATCTTTACAATTTTGTAAAGATGGCCTATCTCTCTCCACTTATTAGATTTTCTTAATTTCCCTCAGCAAGCTTTTATATTTTTAAGTGTAGAGGTCTTGTACATCTCTTAAAAATTATTTGTAGGTATTTTATAATATTGATTCTGTTATAAATTGTATTGACTTTTAATTTCCTTGTCTAATTGTTTGTTGATAGTGTGTAGACATATAAGTTTTCCATACTGACCTTGTATCTTTGAACCTTGTTGAATGTACTTCTTAGATTTAGTAGGATATGAAGGGTAGATTCCTTTGAATCTTCTGTATATAAAATCATGCCATTATAAATGAAGATAACTTTACTTCTTCTTTCCTAGTCTTTACAATTTCTATTTCTTTTTCTGCCTACTGGAAAGACCTCACATAAAATGTTGAATAGAAGCAAGGAGAGTAGACATCCTAACCTTGTTTCTGACCTGAGGGAAAGTGTTCCATCATTAATTATGATGTTACATGTAGGGTTTTTTATAGATGCCTTTTATCAGATTGAGAAGGTTCTGTTTTATTCCTGGTTTGCTACAGGTTTTATCACAGAATGATGCTGTAGTTTGTCAGTTATTTTCCTGGATTTACTCTGATGTTAATATGATTTTTTTCCTTTATTCTTTTAATGAGGTGGATTACATTATTGTTTTTCTTATATTTTAACCAAGCTTGCATTTATCTGTGATAAACCCCACTTGGTCATGACACGTTATTCTTTTCATATATTGATGGATTTGATTTGCTAATGTTTTGTTAAGGATTTTTCCATCTCTGTTCATGAGGAATATTGGTTTGCAATTTTCTTTTCTTGTGGTGTTTTTGTCAGGTTTTGGTATTATGAACACATTGGCTTCCTAGAAAGTGTTGAGACATGGCCCTTCCTCCTCTGTTTCTGTAAGGGACTATTTAAGACTGGTATGATTTCTTAAGTGTGTGACAGAATTCGCCATTAGCACTATCTGGGCCAGAAGTGTTCTTTGTGGAAAACATTTAATTATGAATTCAATTTCTTTAACAGATACTCAGGTCATTTATTTCTTCTGGTGTCATTTTTGAAAAATTCTGTTTTTCAAGGGATTTATCCATTTCGTTTATATTGCCAACCTTTTGGCATAAAGTTGTTTAAAATATCCCCTTATTATTCCTTTAATGTGTGTAGGATTTGTGGGAATATCCTGGGAACATCCTTTCTTTCATTCTTCATATGCGTCACTTGCATTTTCTCTTTATTGTTTTCCTTGTTCAGTCTAACTAAGGGCTTATCAATTTTATTGGTCTTTTCAAAAAATCGTTTATGGAGCTGTGTTTATTTTCCCTATTGTTTGTTTGTTTTCTATTTCATTTATTTCCACTCTTTATTATTCCTTCTTTCTATTTACTTTGTTTACTGTTCTTTTACTAGCTTCTTAAGGTAGAAACTAGGATCATTGATTTTAGCCCTTCCTCATTTTCTAATATAAGCATTTAAAACTCTAAATTTTATTCTTAGTATCACTTTAGTTGCATCCCAGAAATTTAGATATTGTGTGCTTTTATTATCATTTATTTTAAAATATTATCTAATTTTCCCCGAGATTTTCTCTTTAGAAGTGTATTACTTAATTTCCCAATATTTTAATATTTTCTAGAGATCTTCTGGTTTATAATTAAAGTCTAGTGTGGCCAGAACCTGGATAAATTTCATATGATTCTTAAACCAAATTTTTCTTGGTGCTACTGTGGGAATGAAGTTCTACTACAATCTTTCACATGCTAACCAGAAACAGAACTCTCCCCCAGCTAACTTAGCTTCTGGAAGGCAGGAATTATAGCTTACTGTTTCCATAATGGCAGTACTTGCCACATAACAGAAATCTGATAAACATAAGGATTAATTTATTTCATGAATGCTAAAGATCGAAAAAAAAGGAGAGTTATGACTTAAACACTGACTTGCCCTCAGGTAACTCATAGTGTAATATGTAAACACATGGCTCCATACAGCTCTTAAAAGAAGTCTAGGAAGACAGAAGGATGGGTGTGAACTCTAAAATGGAATATGAACCACGCGATTGAAATGTATCTCAATTTACAGTGATACAGTAACTACCACTTTCACTCTGCTTTACAGTGTATAGTTTCTATGCGTTTTCTCAAAGAAGGGAAGGCGTGCTGTAGAATGATCCATGTGGTTTCTAGAGTCCCTGGCTGTTGAGTTCAGAAATTTAATGGACATAAACAGAAGAAGGAAAGACGGGTGCATGCCCAAGAACAAATGTAAAAGAGCAAATATAACAATCTATTAAGAAGATGGATACTCTTCAGGAGATGGAAAGGAAGGAAGGATGATGGCAGTGATGCTGATCATAACAGCTAACATTTATTGAGCATTTACTCTGTGGAGGAGTGATGCTAAACAGTTTATGCTCCCCAAACCCTGTACCGTTATGCCCACCTTGCAGACACTGAGACTTAGAGAGGTTAGTCACCTGCCCAAGACCACACAGTTAAAAATGAAGAAGCCAGGACTGGATCCCAAACACTGTGGCTTTTGAGATTTGTGAAAAAATTCTGAGGGCTGTTATCCCTTATTCAGTGGGACTTGTCATAAATGGGGACCTCCAGGAAAGGGATAGGATTTTCACACACATTTGGTCTGTATTTCTAGAACTAAAGTCAGCAAGGGATTGTCAATGTACACACAGTATTTTCCAAGCCAGTACGTGGGGGGAAAAGCCAGTCTATGAAAGACAAGCAAAAATTTAAAGTTTGGAGCAGAGCTAACATGAACTGAGAGGAGGTAGACAAGGAACTGGTGACAAGAGAGGAACCAAAGGGGGACAAGACCTAGGTAGAAGTCAGATGGCGATAGTGGGCCACCACTGTTCACGCCAGGCACTGTGCATGGCTCTTTAGAGTGACCTTCACAACCACGCTATGAGGTAAGCACTCTTGTCCCTCCCTTACAAATTGGCCCAAGGCCACATGTATAATACATGGACTTAGAATTACCAAAATCTTAACCATTGTTTCTCTCCAGTAGTGGTGGGATGTGAGGATCTGAGGGCTTGGGGGACAGTCAGGACCCCGGTGACTGGGACAGATTCCCCTTGGTAAGCCACTGCCATTGCAAGCTGTCTTGCAGTGGTCGGGCTAGCTTTCCATTGATACTGATCCCAGGGCTTCTAAGAGGCACCCAGACTTTTAAGACAAAGAAAACAAAAAGAGGGGGTTTTTTTTGGCCACGCTGCGCAGCTTGCGGGATCTTAGTTCCCCGACCAGGGATCGAGCCTGGGGCCCATTAGCAGTGAAAGCGCCGAGTCTTAACTACTAGACAACCAGGGAATTCCCAAAAAAGAGTTTTTAATTATGTTTGGCAAAGGACGAAAATATCTCCTTTGCTTGAGATCAACATTGTTATCGGCATAACAGGAACAGATGACAGAAAGGAAACACATCCTTTCAGCATTTATGTTCCTTCCATTTTTCCTACCGAAGAAAGTAACTTTGAGTTGGAAAAGATAAGGTTCCCACAGGTATTGGTGGCAGAAAATGGAATCCCAATGCAAGAGAGAAGGTTCTAAAAGGAGCCCTTGGGGACTTCCTGGTGGTCCAGTGGTTAAGACTTTGCCTTCCAGTGCAGGGGGTACGGGTTTGATCCCTGGTTGGGGAGCGAAGATCCCACATGCCTCGCGGCCAAAAAACCAAAACATGAAACAGAAGCAACATTGTAACAAATTCAATAAAGAATTTAAAAATGGTTTTCCACATCAGAAAAAAAATCTTTAAGTAAATAAATAAATGGAGCCCTTGGGGTCCAGGGGCCTGACCAGATAAATTATATTCTAGAAGACCCGCTGTCTCCTTCAAGGGGCTGAGGCTTTTTGGAAAGGTGCTAGAAGCCCAGCCATGAGAAGATTTTGATCTTTTAAATAAAGGGCAGACAGTTTGGATGACTTTTTGTCTGGCGAGCTGGATGTTGTTACCAGGCGATAAGCAAAGTGTCTGCATTTTCCCAGACTTGCCAGTTTCTTTCTGAGAGAGTTGCCAGACTGGATTTCCAGGTATTGTGCAAAAAGAATGCTTTTGGGTTGCAGCGCTGCATTTGACAGATAAAGTCTCTGTCCTTGAAGATAAGATGTACCTCTGGGTCAGGGCTGATGGTAGCCAGGTCGGGTATGAGAGTAGCTGACTGGATGCGGAGTACTAATTAATGGATTGACCTTGATCTAGAGAATGGATCTTTCACACTACAGATTTCTGGCCTCCATCTTGCCTTGGTAAGTGTTTTTATTAATGACTTGGATAGAGACATTGATGGCCTGGTGATAAAATTTGTGGATGACACAAAGCTGGAGGAGACAGCTAATACACTGGACGGCAGAATTGCGATGCAAGAAAGATCTGACAGGCTGAAACAATGGGCCAGATCTAATAAGATTATGTTTAATGGGGATAAATGTAAAGTCCTACACTTGGTTAAAATAAACAAGCAAATAAGATGGAATAAGCAGCAGATGGGAGAGATGTGCTTTGATAGTAGCCTGTGTGGAAATGATAGAGATGTTTCAATTGACTGTAAGCTCAAAATGAATCACTAGTGCACTGTAAACTCAGACTATAATGGAAGTGTGGGTAGAATATAACGCAGGCAATATCCTTTGTTACTCCAAATTGATGGTTCCTATTTGCAGAGTGCTCATTGTGTGGTAAACATCTTTACGTGGATTCTCTCATTTATTCTCACCACTGGCCTTTGAGGGGCTATTATAACCCCATTTTATAGATAAGGAAACCAAAGCTGAGATTAAGAAGTAGTATGTCCAAAGTCACATACGAGAGCCAGGATGGGGACGTGGGTGTTGTGACCCCACAGAGTGTGCTAAACCACCACGCCAGGCTGCCTTTAGTCCCTTTAGCTAGACACTAGTGCTAGGTTTTGGTATATCAGTTCACCTTATAAAAGTGAACATTTATAAGCTGAAGGAGTTGAGGACTTGAAATCATTATCACATACAAAATGGGAAAAGACTTGGGGCTGGGCCATGACCCCTGTCCTCCCATGTGTAATAGGTTTAGATTGTCCCTCCCTCAGGTCCTGGAGGACACAGCCATGGCCGAGGGGGTGCAGATACAAAGGCGCATATTCAGGTTCAAACGAGCATGAACTTTCTAATAATGACAGCGCTCTGACAATGGACTGACATCTAACGAGGGAGTGTCACTAGATGTCATCAAGCACAGGCCGATTGATCACTTGCCAGGAGCCATCACGGGACCAGGTGACTTTTGAATTCTCGTCCCACTGAGGGTTCTGTGCTTCTAGACAAGTCCTAACATCTGGACTGAAGAGCCTGGGCATTTTCAGGCACAGGGGAATGTCCTGGGGTTTTCAATTTCTTGCATTTCAACCATGAACACTGATAAACTGATAAACACTCCCCTCCAGGGAGCTACCTTATTTTTTTTTAACTATTATTCCTCAAGGATTTTTGAAGTATGTGCTACTCTTTACCTATATAACAAAAGTCCCTAGACAGCTGCCTCAGATCCACTGCGGAAGGTATAAGAACAACTAAGGAGACCAAAAAAAGTATATAATACTCTGTACTCTCTCTACTTCATTGTGGTATTTGTGCCCTTTTACTACTGTCAACTTATCAGATACATTTTGATACTGTCAGAATTTCATACATACCTAACAGCCTTTCACTTCCTCATCCCTATCCCAAAGTCAGCCTTTGTAAATGATGTTCTTTTTTTTTTTTTTAAGAATTATATTTTATTTGGTAGACAAAACTGAGGACTTAAGCCTAAGAGACAGCCTCTCATATAGCTCTGAGATGTTCTCTATTCTGCCATGGTCTGGTGAAACGGAACTATTACATTAATGGTAATAATTATAAATCGAAGATGAGTAAATAGGTTCAGAGCAAGGAACTGAAGATATATTCAATCAGTAAATTACTTTATATGATCTACAATTCATGGACTTTGGAGCAACTGTTTGATTACTGAGAGATTTCCCTCTCCAAGATGTCCAAAAATCTAGAGTACTTTTCATCTTTGTCCTGGATAATTAAGATTTGTGGACCAGTGGCCCCATATATAAAATGTTTTTAAAAGTATAGCCTCCCGTATTAAGAGAAGAAACAATGGTCCAGCAGTGAGGCTGATATTTTGTCAAGCCCCTAGCCAGCTAATCTATCAGAGCAGCTCCTATCGCTTACCTGCTGGTGGAGAAAGCAGTCACTGCCCTGTATAATGAGACGACATCAGGCATTGTA
The DNA here is from genome assembly GCF_965194825.1 of Balaenoptera physalus. Taxonomy (NCBI): domain Eukaryota; kingdom Metazoa; phylum Chordata; class Mammalia; order Artiodactyla; family Balaenopteridae; genus Balaenoptera; species Balaenoptera physalus. The sequence continues at coordinate 94,342,462 of NC_138882.1, read as the reverse complement.
GGTAAATACACTTGGGCTTGCACTGGTCTCATGCTCCAGTCGCATTTTCGTAGGATGCCCACACCATCTTAATCATGCCTGGCAGGGAAGAAATTTTCTTTTCTCCCTTTTTTCCCCCGAGACGTATTTCTGTATTTCTCCTGTATCATTTAAACATATTAAATCACTCTTAGTACGCAGAGTGGGCATCATGTTAGCATAAGATCTAATCAGAGCGAGTCTGCTGGTCTCTGAAGGCTTTATTCTTTTTGTCTCTTTCCTCTGTTTTCTTGTTAGACTGAAGAGCCTTTTTTGACATCCTCATTTGTTCTGCTATGTAATAGCATGGGATCTTTCGGAGCTGTTGACATCTGCTCCACTCTAGAGAGCTGCAGAACTGAGCCAGCAAAGCAATAATAATTATGCCCGAATGGACTGCAAAGGATGCAGGAGATGAGAAGGAAGACGAGAAAAAACACGTCCAGTGTGCTGGTGTTCTAACCTGGAGTGGAGGTGTGTGTGCGTGTACACACACTGAGGCCGTTCCTATATGTGCATTGTAGACAGAAATCATTTTCCTGATGGTAATGGACTGGGAATCAGTCAGGTTCGGAGTTCTCCAAATTCCCCAGTCCTTGCTCCTTCCCCCAGAAGGCCACACTTGATGTGGGTGTTGCTTTCTCCATGTTCACTGAAGGTTTGCAGGACCCAGAGGAGAGGGGCCTTTTTCTTCCTGCCCCTACCCTTATACACAGCTGGGTGAGGAAGGCTGCAGATGTGTCTTCTTTCCGTGGATACTACTCTCTGGGGATAAATTAGGTTCTTTGGGAAGAAGCTGTAAGTCTTCCTGATTGTCAAGATATTAGTTATTAAGTAACTGGTCTGCTGGCCCTATACTACTATCAAAAATAGCAGCTGGCGTCTATTGAACGCTTAGTATTTGCCAGGCACTGTGACAGTCCTTCATGTCCTTAAAGAAACCCATAAGATAGGTGTAACTATTACCCACATTTGCAGATGAAAAGATTAGGGCACGGAGTTCCCTCACAGCTAACGAAGGGTGGCTTCAGGAATTGGACCCAGGCCTCTGTGACCCCAGAAACGGCATTCTTAGCTCCTAGGCCATATTCCCAGAGGCCTTGCTTGTACCTGAAGAGAGACTGGTTTTTAAAGGCTGTGGTTACACAAGAACGAAAGAACCGGTCATGGCGTTCATTTGTGATTCTTCAGCAAAGCAGCAGGCTGCTCAGTGACACACGTGGTCAGTTCCAAGAACAACCGATCGGTTTAATAAAGAGAACTGAAGTAAAATCAACCCCCAAAACCAGAGAGCCCACTTTCTTTTATTGGGTTAACTGGTTATTTTGTAGAATCCAGGAATCCTACCAAAGCCCAGTGTCTTGAGGTCAATCAGGGCCCAGGGCTCGCTCACCCTGCACTGAGTCTTGAGACCCTGCTCCATCCTGGCAGCTGATGCACCAAGGCTGGACTGGCCCTGACCAAAGCGGGGAGGCAGATGAGACTCATGGGTGGGGAGCATCTGCTTCCTGCCTATGCCATCCGTCTCCCCCAGCCTCATTCCCACCCTGCCCCACTCCAGAACTTAAACCGTAAAGTTCCTCCGACATCTTTTACCTCTTCAGAACCCTCTCCTGAGGAGGCCCAGACGACTCATTTACACTGAGTGACCCCTCTTAGGAAGATTTATTTTAACCAGGAAAAAATGCCTTAATCAGGCCAAAGGAGTATATCTCCAGCAGTGGCATCTTAGGCCTCCCCAAGCTAATAAGACAGCTGGGGGCTCGGAGAGTGGCTCCATGTCACCCTCCTTATCACGCTCCTTGGGAACAGGCAGGGCCTTCTTGCATCTACTCATGGCTGGATGGTGGCAGGGATGGAGCAGAGCCAAGGGCACAGGACCTCACAGGGGTCCAGCTCAAGACATGGGAGTCATGAGGTTTTGCGTAGGAAAGCACTTTGCAAAAGGAACTTTGGAAAGGGTGAATCACAGCACTGAGGGACATTCTAGGGAGGAAAGGGAGAAAAAGAATGACCTAAGCAATTGAAAGCTTGGGCAGAAAAAAGGCAAACTGGGATTACTCTTGGGAGATAAAAACCTAGAGCTAGAGAGAAAAAAATGTCATGTGCGACACGATGTCTGTCAGCAGCTGTGCCGCTGAAAATTACCCAACAGGAAGAGCAGGCAGCCAGCAAGATGGAAACTGCCAGTGCAATAACGCATCAAGGAATGCCAGGGTTGGTTTGGGCCGTGGATAAAACTGAGCACGTCTGGGGCCAAGAAAGAACAGGGTCCCTCACGGCATGTGCCCAGCATCGGCACATATGCGGTGAGGCCCAACTTGGGCCAGAATTAACATTAATTGCCCAATAATAGCAATGGCCACGCCATATTTATAGATGATAGCTCCTATGACCACAGCAGTCAGTAGGTGAAATGCACTCAACCAGCCAAGACTTCGGGTATAGGACAGCATATCATCCCTTTGGCTTTCGGTGGTTTGGTTTTTTTGTATTTTTGTTTTTTGTTTTCTTACTTTAAAAAAAAAAATTAATCTTTTAAATTTATTTTTATACAATTTTTAAAGTTTACTTTCCACTTACAGTTATTAAAAAATATTGGCTATATTCCCCGTGTTGTACAATACATCCTTGAGCCTATCTTATGCCCAATAGTTTGTACCTTCACTCCCTCACCCCTATGTTGCCCCTCCCCCCTCCCCACTAGTTTGGTTTTTTGTAACCACTAGTTTGTTTTTTGTATCTGTGAGTCTGCTTCTTTTATGTTATATTCACTAGTTTGTCATATTTTTTAGATTCCACATATATCGCTTTTGGGTTTTAATGCAATAAAACATCTTCCACCACTGTAGAAAGTTGTAAGCCATACAGGAACTCTAACAATTTAGGAATCCATAGAGTCTCTGGAAAATTCTATCTTGGCTTCCTGAGTCCCTGTGTTTAGTCACTAGGATCTGTAGTTGCTCTTCCCAGGTGAGTTGGAGCAATATGTCCAGAGTGCTCAAGGGAGGGAGCTCTGAGGTCCCCAAGGGCTGAGTGGACACCAGGCCCCTGTAGTCCTTCCTGGAAGTGCACAAATGCACAGAGAGCTGGCCCCTGGGAGCATCTCTGCAGCAAAGGCCACTGCCTGCATGAAGTCCATCCTGATCAGCAAATTTGCATAGTGTAGTTCTATGGGGACCGCTGCTCTTGATTTAATTAATGGTTTGTTTGTTTGCATAATTCTCCTCAGGAAGGACTATTAGCACCTCAAAAGGATGTTAAAAGTATCCTTAGTAATAACAGAGTAAATACAAACCTGGTTTATCACTTTGTCACTTTCAACAAACACCACTCTGAAGTACTAACCTTTCCCAGGGAGGTGTCCTATTTAAGTCAACAGCCAGCCAAATAGGAAAAGTGAATGCAGGCCAGTCTGTGAACTAGTTCATGGTGATAAGCCAAAATAATTTCTATAATGATATATATTTCTTTAATTCCCAAAAATCTGAAAAAATGCCAGAGGCATGTGTATGACTTTTCCTTCCTCCCTCCTTCCACTTAAAACCTTTTGTAGAGAACCTGCTGGGCTGATAGTACATTCTTTGCATCTCAAAGGAGCACTTTGTAAAAATGTTTTTAGAACACTAATTTTTATAACACCCCAAGGAAAGATGGAAAGGTAGGCCATTTACATAAAATTAAGGATTTCTGCATATCCCATTTCTGCCCTACCTCTTAAAGAAAACAGAGGGAGAACAGCAAATCTCCTTGAAATTTTAGGAGCCAGCTGAGATTTGATTCAGAAAGAAAATGCCTCTGAAGGAGGAAAGCAGGGACCAGAGAGTATGACCTAGCCCTTCAGTGGCTCAAGACATGCCAAGATGCAGGTGAAACCAGTGACCTCATTATGTACACGCTGGGGTGGGATTGGGGGAGTTTCTTTCTATGTGGCAAGATTACTCAGTAAAATCTCTGCAAACTTTCCATAGAAACTTTGGCAGTTAAGGCCTATGGACTATTTTCAAAAACTGAAATTTAACTCTTTAGCTAAAAAAAACTATTTATTTTAGTTATGTACTATATCTATCACTGGTTTTAAAATTAATTAATTAATTTTTATTGAAGTATAGTTGATTTACAATGTTGTATTAGTTTTAGGTGTACAGCAAAGTGATTCAGTTATATATATATGTATATATATTATATACATATTCTTTTTCAGATTCTTTTTCGTATAGCTTATTACAAAATATTGAGTAGAGTTCCCTGTGCTATAAGTAGGTCCTTGTTTATTTTGTATATAGTAGTGTGTATATGTTAATCCCAAACTCCCAATTTATCCACCCCCTTCCCCTTTGGTAACCATAAGTTTGTTTTCTACATCCTTGTTTTTTTAAACAAAAGATAATGGACATAATCTTAACTTTTTTAACGGTCATCACCTGTCATGGATGAGCCTGGTCTTATTACCTAGAAGCTGGAGAAATAAGTTCAGAAATCAAAATATAACTGGGGCAACTAGAATTACTTGCAAAGTAGCAGAGTGATATTGCCCTTCGCCTACCCAGCATCTGTTCCTATTTCCTCCTGCCTGTTAGGTTCTGTCTCCCCGGGAAGCCCAGGGGCCTCAGGGGAAGCTAATCAAAACCCAGCTTCTCACCACCACTTACTCCTGGGCATGGCTAATCTCAACCCCTTGCCAGGGGTTGGTTCAGAAATGATCGTATGATTGAGCCAACAAGGCAAAAGGAGAGACTTTCTGAGAGCCTCCGGGGAAAATATCCTTGTTCTTTAGAGACTGCCATGGGAAGTCTCTCCGGACATTATTATTCCTGGATGTGAGGCAAACTGCTACAGCTGTCTTGCTACCAGGCTGAGGATGAGGTTACGAGGGGAAGAGGACAGAGCTAAGAGAATTGCAGGGAAATCCAGCCAGAGCCAAAAGACCCCATCAACCTCAAAGCCTCAAGTACCTCTGGAATTCAGTTATATGAGCTATACTTGTTTTATAAGCTGGCTGGAGTTTTCTGTTGCGTATAAGTAAATCTAAACTAATACAAGTTGTCAAAAACTAGAAACTTCCAAACAGTACTAATGACAAAGACAAAGCATTTGCCTGTATAAAGAATGTAATATTGACTAACGGATAAAAAGAAGAGAAACTGCATTGAAATATAACAAAATGGCTTTCTCTACAGTGAAAATGATTAATTTATGAAGTAATTTACCACTGAATTTAAAGCCTTGTCACCACTCAGGACAGTATGAATACGACCAGGTAAAATGATCCAAAGTCTTAGAAACAGATATCTATCACGGCCATACTCAACCTTAGCATAGGACTTGTTGAAGAGGATAAAGCAGTACATCCTACTGTACAGTTTAGAATGGCCCTCAAGATGCCCTGGTCGAGAGACCAGAGACTGTTCTAGAGGCTCTGAAAATAAAAATACAGTTCCTAGTGGATGGGGCATGGGCTGGAAGAGGGTCAATCAAATTTATGGAAGCCAAGGCCCATTTTGGGCATAAATAAAAGTGGAAGGCTTTAAGGAATTGAAAAGTGTTCCCTTCCCATCTAAAATACCTCCCTGAAATCTCTGATGTTTGAAATTATGTTAACTCAGGAATAAAGACAGTCCCTTAACAACGAGATAAAAGGCCTCAGATGGAAATTTCCATGAGAGTACTAATATGGTACTAAAAACTAGGCTGCTCTGAAGTGGACTTTAGTTTACTTTCTATTCCACTGGCTCTAGAGTATAAGCTTTGTGAGGCCAGGTATATTTTTGTCTTGTTCATTGCTTTGTCCCTTGTAACTAAATGGTCCCCAATCCATAGTACATGTAACAAAAATGTTTGTGAATGAATGAATGAATGAATGAGATAGCCAAATCCTTACCAAAAACAAACTTTTTTGGGAGAGAAGAAATTTTTAGAGGAGACTATATGGCTGAACAAGATAAAGGAAAAGTGAACCATGCAGAAGCTAAAGATGGGGGGTGGGGGGGAAGGATGAAAGATGGGAAAGGCAATTTTTTTTTACTTTATTTAGTCAAGGGCAGCTTCTGATTGGATTCTTACACTAGACCCACGTCACGGAGCTGGAAAACCCGACATCCTTAGGCTAGAGAATCACCAACAGTATTTGAGCCAAGTAGCAGAACCTGTCCTCGTTCTCCAAATATCAATGCCCCCAAATCCCCTCCCCAAAGTCCACAGGTGGATTTATCATGAAGTTGACAAAGGTTAAGCTTTGGTGCCCCCATTTGTTAGAAGGAACGCTAGCAATGCATTCACTTGTCATATATTTTGGCAAAATTTGTAAAAGTCAGATATTTTAGTCATAATAGGTCAGACTGCCCTCTCTTTCTACTCTGACTTGCCCTCTTATCAGGTGGCATCAGGGTGGCTGCAAGCATTTTGTGGGGCCCAGCTAAGGCAAGTGCAGTTGGAAATATATTAGTTTGTGTTTAACGGGGTTTATTGATGTGATTCCCAGTCACTTTATGTATAAATATTTCTAGCCATCCTTTTGTAGGAGTGGCTTTCGGGAACATTCCCACAGCCCACTGTGGAAGCTCATCTGGTTGTCATCACATAAAGTGGCAGACCTAAATGTTGTATCACAATATGAATGTGTTCTGTGACCTTAGTGGAGGAAAATAAAGGCTTGAAATGGAGCCAGAAGATTGTAGAAGATTCTTTCCAATCAATTTTTTTTAACTTCTTTATTGGAGTATAATTGCTTTACAATGGTGTGTTAGTTTCTGCTTTATAACAAAGTGAATCAGCTATACATGTACATATATCCTCATATCCCCTCCCTCTTCCGTCTCCCTCCCACCCTCCCTATCCCACCCCTCTAGGTGGACACAAAGCACCAAGCTGATCTCCTTGTGCTACGCAGCTGCTTCCCACTAGCTATCTATTTTACATTTGGTAGTGTATATATGTCCATGCCACTCTCTCACTTCGTCCCAGCTTACCCTTCCCCCTCCCCGTGTCCTCAGGTCCATTCTCTACAAACAAAGGATTCAGTATTCATTGACACCTACTCAAAATGAAGTTCTTTCCTATTAGGAATACACATGAAGATGCAATGTATACGTTTGTGGTTTTGTACCACACAATAAAATTATTTTTCATATATTTGTATATGGAGTCCATGGAAATTATTCTGACATCTAAAGTGAATTGTAATGAAAAAAAGAAAATTATTCCAAAGGTATATATCATTAACAGGAAGAGATTAATTACTAATAGAAATAATACATAGGCTCTTGGATTATTTAATGATCCAATTAATGAGGAAGAGTGAGTTATCTGAACATATTTGAAAAAATATTTGTATTTCTTTATGATTTGACAGGAATATGCATATTGACAAAGATGTACTTCATAATACACCACTACAATGAGGACATTGCCAACAAAATAGTTAACAGTGAGCACCATCAATTCAAAACCTTTAAGACTAGGCACTAAACAACAAAAAACTGGAAAAGGTCTGAAATCTTATAGATGACAAAAATTTGGGTGAAGTTTCCAAAATTTGACTATAATCCCAAACAACCATGTGATGATACCAATAATGAGCTGTGAAGCACACAGAAACTCTTCTAAATTATTAATAAACAAATTTGATCAACCATGTGTACAGGAAAAAAACAATTTATCTTTTTTTTTTTTTTTTTAGTGTATACATGTCAATCCCAATCTCCTAATTCATCACCCCACCCCCACCCCCCGCCGCTTTCCCCCCTTGGTGTCCATACGTTTGTTCTCTACATCTGTGTCTCTATTTCTGCCCTGCAAACTGGTTCATCTGTACCATTTTTCTAGGTTCCACATATATGAGTTAATATACGATATTTGTTTTTCTCTTTCTGACTTATACTTCACTCTGTATGACAGTCTCGAGATCCATCCACGTCTCTACAAATGATCCAATTTCATTCCTTTTTATGGCTGCGTAATATTCCATTGTATATATGTACCACTTCTTCTTTATCCATTCATCTGTCGATGGGCATTTAGGTTGCTTCCATGACCTGGCTATTGTAAATAGTGCTGCAATGAACATTGGGGTGCATGTGCCTTTTTGAATTATGGTTTTCTCTCGGTATATGCCCAGTAGTGGGATTGCTGGGTCATATGGTAATTCTATTTTTAGTTTTTTAAGGAACCTCCATACTGTTCTCCATAGTGGCTGTATCAATTTACATTCCCACCAACAGTACAAGAGGGTTCCCTTTTCTCCACACCCCCTTCAGCATTTGTTGTTTGTAGATTTTCTGATGAAGCCCATTCTAAATGGTATGAGGTGATACCTCATTGTAGTTCTGATTTGCATTTCTCTAATAATTAGGGATGTTGAGCAGTTTTTCATGTGCTTCGTGGCCATCTGTATGTCTTCTTTGGAGAAATGTCTATTTAGGTCTTCTGCCCATTTTTGGATTCGGTTGTTTGTTTTTTTAATAATGAGCTGCATGAGCTGTTTATATATTTTGGAGATCAATCCTTTGTCCATTGATTCGTTTGCAAATATATTCCCCCATTCTGAGGGTTGTCTTTTTGTCTTGTTTGTAGTTTCCTTTGTTTTGCAAAAGCTTTTAAGTTTCATTAGGTGCCATTTGTTTATTTTTGTTTTTATTTCCATTACTCTAGGAGGTGGATCAAAAAAGATCTTGCTGTGATTTATGTCAGAGAGTGTTCTTCCTATGTTTTCCTCTAAGAGTTTTATAGTGTCTAGTCTTACATTTAGGTCTCTAATCTATTTTGAGTTTATTTTTGTGTATGGTGTTAGGGAGTGTTCTAATTTCATTCTTTTACATGTAGCTGTTCAGTTTTCCCAGCACCACTTATTGAAGAGACTGTCTTTTCTCTGTTGTATATCCTTGCCTTCTTTGTCATAGATTAGTTGACCATAGGTGCGTGGGTTTATCTCTGGGTTTTCTATCCTATTCCATTGATCTATATTTCTGTTTTTGTGCCAGTACCATATTGTCTTGATTACTGTAGCTTTGTAGTATAGTCTGAAGTCAGGGAGTCTGATTCCTCCAGCTCCGTTTTTTCCCCTCAAGACTGCTTTGGCTATTCGGGGTCTTTTGTGTCCCCATACAAATTTTAGATTTTTTGTTCTAGTTCCGTAAAAAATGCCATTGGTAATTTGATAGGGATTGCATTGAATCTGTAGATTGCTTTGGGTAGTATAGTCATTTTCACAATATTGATTCTTCCAATCCAAGAACATGGTATATCTCTCCATCTGTTTGTATCACCTTTAATTTCTTTCATAAGTGTCTTATAGTTTTCTGTATACAGGCCTTTTTTCTCCCTTGGTAGGTTTATTCCTAGGTATTTTATTCTTTTTGTTGCAATGGTAAATGGGAGTGTTTCCTTAATTTCTCTTTCAGATTTTTCATCATTAGTGTATAGGAATGCAAGAGATTTCTGTGCATTAATTTTGTATCCTGCAACTTTACCAAATTCATTGATTAGCTCTAGTAGTTTTCTGGTAGCATCTTTACGATTCACTATGTATAGTATCATGTCATCTGCAAACACTGACAGTTTTACTTCTTCTTTTCCAATTTGTATTCCTTTTATTTCTTTTTCTTCTCTGATTGCCATGGCTAGGAATTCCAAAACTATGTTGAATAATAGTGGCGAGAGTGGACATCCTTGTCTTGTTCCTGATCTTAGAGGAAATGCTTTCAGTTTTTCACCATTGAGAATGATGTTTCCTGTGGGTTTGTCGTATATGGCCTTTATTATGTTGAAGTAGGTTCCCTCTATGCCCGCTTTCTGGAGAGTTTTTATCATAAACGGGTGTTGAATTTTGTCAAAAGCTTTTTCTGCATCTATTGAGATGATCATATGGTTTTTATCCTTCTATTTGTTAATATGGTGTATCACATTGATTGATTTGTGTATATGGAAGAATCCTTGCATCTCTGGGATAAATCCTACTTGATCATGGTGTATGATCCTTTTAATGAGTTGTTGGATTCTGTTTGCTAGTATTTTGTTGAGGATTTTTGCATCTATATTCATCAGTGATATTGGTGTGTAATTTTCTTTTTTTGTAGTATCTTTGTCTGGTTTTGGTATAAGGGTGATGGTGGCCTCATAGAATGAATTTGAGAGTTTTCCTTCCTCTGCAATTTTTTGGAAGAGTTTGAGAAGGGTGGGTGTTAGCTCTTCTCTAAATGTTTGTTAGAATTTACCTGTGAAGCCATCTGGTCCTGGACTTTTGTTTGTTGGAAGATTTTTAATCACAGTTTCAATTTCATTACTTGTGATTAGTCTGTTCATATTTTCTATTTCTTCCTGGTTCAGTCTTGGAAGGTTATACCTTTCTAAGAATTTGTCCGTTTCTTCCAGGTTGTCCATTTTATTGGCATAGAGTTGCTTGTAGTAGTCTCTTAGGATGCTTTGTATTTCTGCGGTGTCTGTTGTAACTTCTCCTTTTTCATTTCTAATTTTACAGATTTGAGTCCTCTCCCTCTTTTTCTTGATGAGTCTGGCTAATGGTTTATCAATTTCGTTTATCTTCTCAAAGAACCAGCTTTTAGTTTTATTGATCTTTGCTATTGTTTTCTTTGTTTCTATTTCATTTATTTCTGCTCTGATCTTTATGATTTCTTTCCTTCTGCTAACTTTGGGTTTTGTTTATTCTTCTTTCTCTAGTTCCTTTAGATGTAAGGTTAGATTGTTTACTTGAGATTTTTCTTGTTTATTGAGGTAGGCTTGTATAGCTATAAACTTCCCTCTTAGAACTGCTTTTGCTGCATTCCCATAGGTTTTGGATCATCGTGTTTTCATTGTCATTTGTCTCTAGGTATTTTTTGATTTCCTCTTTAATTTCTTCAGTGATCTCTTGGCTGTTTAGTAACGTATTGTTTAGCCTCCATGTGTTTGTGTTTTTTACGTTTTTTCCCCTGTAACTGATTTCTAATCTCATAGCATTGTGGTCAGAAAAGATGCTTGATATGATTTCAATTTTCTTAAATTTACTGAGGCTTGATTTGTGACCCAAGATGTGATCTATCCTGGAGAATATTCTGTGCACACTTGAGAAGAAAGTGTAATCTGCTGGTTTTGGGCAGAATGTCCTATAAATGTCAATTAAATCTATCTGGTCTATTGTGTCATTTAAAGCTTGTGTTTCCTTATTAATTTTCTGTTTGGATGACCTGTCCTTTGGTGTAAGTGAGGTGGTAAAGTCCCCCAGTATTACTGTGTTACTGTCAATTTCCTCTTTTATAGTTGTTAGCAGTTGCCTTATGTATTGAGGTGCTCCTATGTCGGGTGCATATATATTTATAATTGTTATATCTTCTTCTTGGATTGATCCCTTGATCATTATGTAGTGTCCTTCCTTGTCTCTTGTAACATTCTTTATTTTAAAGTCTATTTTATCTGATATGAGTATTGCTACTCCAGCTTTCTTTTGATTCCCATTTTCATGGAATATCTTTTTCCATCCCCTCACTTTCAGTCTGTATGTGTCCCTAGGTCTGAAGTGGGTGTCTTGTAGACAGCATATATGAGTCTTGTTTTTGTATCCATTCAGTGAGCCTGTGTCTTTTGGTTGGAGCATTTAATCCACTAACGTTTAAGGTAATTATCGAAATGCATGTTCCTATTACCATTTTCTTAATTGCTTTGGGTTTGTTTTTGTAGGTCCTTTTCTTCTCTTGTGTTTCCCACTTAGAGAAGTTCCTTCAGCATTTGTTGTAGAGCTGGTTTAGTGGTGCTGAATTCTCTTAGTTTTTGCTTGTCTCTAAAGCTTTTGATTTCTCCATTGAATCTGAATGAGATCCTTGCCAGGTAGAGTAATCTTGGTTGTAGGTTCTTCCCTTTCATCACTTTAAGTATATCATGCCACTCCCTTCTGGCTTGTAGAGTTTCTGCTGAGAAATCAGCTGTTAACCTTATGGGAGTTCCCTTGTATATTATTTGTCATTTTTCTCTTGCTGCTTTCAATAATTTTTCTTTGTCTTTAATTTTTGCCAGTTTGATTACTGTGTGTCTCGACGTGTTTCTCCTTGGGTTTATCCTGTGTGGGACTCTCTGCGCTTCTTGGACTTGGGTGGCTATTTCCTTTCCCATGTTAGGGAAGTTTTCGACTATAATCTCTTCAAATATTTTCTCTGGTCCTTTCTCTCTCTCTTCTCCTTCTGGGACCCCTATAATGCGAATGTTGTTGCGTTTAATGTTGTCCCAGAGGTCTCTTAGGCTGTCTTCATTTCTTTTCATTCTTTTTTCTTTATTCTGTTCCACAGCAGTGAATCCCACCATTCTGTCTTCCAGGTCACTTATCCGTTCTTCTGCCTCAGTTATTCTGCTATTGATTCCTTCTAGTGTAGTTTTCATTTCAGTTATTGTATTGGTCATCTCTGTTTGTTTGTTTTTTAATTCTTCTAGATCTTTGTTAATCATTTCTTGCATCTTCTCCATCTTTGCCTCCATTTTTTTTCCGAGGTCCTGGATCATCTTCACTATCATTACTCTGAATTCTTTTTCTGGAAGGTTGCCTATCTCCACTTCATTTAGTTGTTTCTCTGGGGTTTTATCTTGTTCCTTCATCTGGTACATAGCCCTCTGCCTTTTCATCTTGTCTATCTTTCTGTGAATGTGGTTTTTGTTCCACAGGCTGCAGGATTGTAACTCTTCTTGCTTCTGCTGTCTGCCCTCTGGTGGATGAGGCTATCTAAGAGGCTTGTGCCAGTTTCTTCAAGAATGATTTATCTTTATACTCTCTAGAGAGAAAATATTACAAGACCTCTGTCATTTGAAGAGGTAATCCAAAAGCATGGAGCTCCCACAAATTAAGTCAAAATCTACAGAGTTATCAGACAGGTAGGGAACAAAAATGTTGTGGATTTTTTTGGATTTTGTGATGTTTGTGGCATTTAAATATTTTTATTTTAATTTTTTAAAATTATTTATTCATTTATTTGGCTGCACCAGGTGTTAGTTGCAGCACTTGGGATCTTTTAGTTGCAGCACTTGGGATCTTTAGTGTGGCATGCAAACTCTCAGTTGCGGCATGTGAGATCAAGTTCCCTGACCAGGGATTGAACCTGGGCCCCCTGCATTGGGAGCGTGGCATCTTAGCCACTGGACCACAAGGGAAGTCCCTTTACATATTTTTAAAATGTGTAATTTATGGTGATTTCTGTTATCATTTTAAATAAATACTCAGTCTTGAGCTTAATTTTGTATTAGTAATCTTTTTCTTTTAAAAGCCCTGTTAAATGATAGAAGCTTCAGATCCCCAAAGCAATAATGATGTTGAGAGGAAGAGATCCTGGATCCACCTGTGCTTCTATTCATTTCAACTCTGAATTGATTAAACCATTACTCAGATTTTAAACACACACAACACACACACAAATAAAAGAAAAATTTATAAAATGGGTGAAATGATCTAACATGAATTTTTCCATATCATCAGTCTTTACTTAATAGCACAGCCATCCTGACCATCCTGGTGGTAGGATGGCATATGTGTGTTGGTGATACAAGGAAATTAATAGGGTTCTGGAATTCAGGAGCCCTCTTAGGGTTTGTAAAGTGAAGAAAAAAAAAAAAGAGGATCACTGCCTTAGACAATTGTATCTAGAGAACAGAGAAAAGAAAATTTACTTTGGACTTGCAGTGTCTTGGGTTTAAATCCCAGTCCCGCTGCTTAAATGGTTGTGTGACTGTGAGACTTGATTTCTACATTTGTAAAAATAGGCAGAATATTAAGTGCCTTTTAGAGCTTTTGTGAAAATTAAATGCTACTACTGAAATTAAATGAAGCTATAAGGATTAAGTGAATAGGGCTGTTCTAAAGAGTAAATGTTCTCAGTAATAGGTGTTCTGTAAATGTTAGCTTCCTTCTGAAATACATAGAGCAGGACGTCAGCTTATGCAAAGAATGTAAATTTGTTCTGGTCATAAATGTCAATGCATTTTCTGACAATGCCAGTAAATTTGTACAGACTATATGGATTATATTTCACCTTTTTGCTTTATCCTGAGGTTAATACCAAATAGGGCAATGACGTGTGGGCAATTTTTGAAAGAAGAAATAAGAATGTCTGGTGACACAGAAAGAATTGTTTAACATACCTGGTCATCAAACACGATGTAAACAATTAGATACCATTTCATCTCTCAGACAGGCAAAGATAAAGAAGGATGAGATGCCCGCCTGCCACTGGCAAGGGTGTGAGGGAGGGGGCAGGCTCATAACATTGGATGGTGGGAGTTCAAATTGGAACAACTGTTTGGAGGCCAATTTAAAAGTGGACAAAAAAAAAAAAAACCCTAAAAAAAAGCTTTTAAAAATGTTTACCCTGCATTTAAACATATGCCTATCTATGGCCTAGTAATTCCACTTCCAGTTTACATTTTAAAAATGCGTAGTTACGTCCTCCAAGAAAATGTATGAGAATGTTCACAGTAGCTTTATTCATATAGTCTAAATGTCTGATAACAGTAAATGAATCAATAAATTGTATATTCAAAAAATAGAATACCACACATCAATATAAAGAATGAATTACTGCAATACACGACAGCATGGATGAATCTCACATATATTATGTTGAGTGGAAGGAGCCCGAAACAAAACATTCCACACCCTGTGACTCCATTTATATGAAGTTCAAGAACATGGGGTAGGTATTGACTGGGAAGGGGCATGAAGGAGCATTCTGGGGTGCTGTGAGCGTTTAACACGTGATGTGGGTAGTGGTTACATAGTTGTACATACGTAGGTAAAATTCAACTAGCTGTACACTTGATGTATATATGTTATACATGAATTAAAAAGTTTTAAGGGAGCATATCCTTTGATTTAGCAGTTACGGTTTCATCCTAAAGGAAAAATCAGAGGAGGTTTACATACAGGAACCATCACCACGGGGTTATTTATTGTAGCAAAAATCTAGAAATAAACTAGTTCAATAATAAGGAAGTAGTTAAATTATGATACCTTCAAACAATAGAATGCTATATAGTCTTTAAATAAGATTAAATAGAATAGTTAAAAACATGGAAAGTTGTTCATAATGTATTGTTGAGAAAAGGCAAGTTAACCACAGGGTTAATACTATATTTGGTAGAAATATGTGTGGGTAGATAGATAGATGGATAAACAAATATATTTTAACCAAATACAGTATGTATATTTGATGTATACATTCTAGGTGTGCTCTCCAAACTCAGTTTCTGGCTGTAAAATGGGGATAATAATAGCACCTATCTTATAGCAATGTTATCTGGATTAAATTAAATGATCTGTATAAATCTGTACACAGTGTTTAACAGTGTCTGGCACAAGGCACTTTATAAATATTAGCCATTACCTTACTCTGGGATGCTGGCCAAGACTCCTGTTACCAGCACTAACTTAAGTGTTCTTCTTTTCACCTTGGGTATCCGCTGACCTGGTTATGACTTGTTCCTTTAAGGGGTAACTAGAACTTTGCTGGAGACAGGGTGGCAAGATTATCAGGTACGGGCGCATCCAGTCATCTGAAGGCCATGGGACAACCCCGTCTGATCAGGGACATTCCTTCTGAAAGCCGGGTCTCAGCGTTCTTCTGCAGACACATCCAATTCCAACTGATACGAGAGCCACAAGGACAACCTTGTGAATACCCCTCAGAGAACCTTGGGGCCCAGGTTCCAGAGCATTCTGAGACCTACAAACCCAAGGAGAAAGTTAGGAAAGAGCTGGTTTGCTTTCTTTGTGCTTTTCCTCCTCCCACTCACTACAGAAATGTTTTGAGCAGCTGGTTTTAGTTTCATTTTTGCATTGTGTCTCCTCTTTCCCAATTCCTGCCTGCCTTGTTTCCCGTTTCTATTTCCACGCTTTTCCAAAATGTTCGTTTTCAGAGCTGCTTCTGTGCTTTCTTCTCCCGGCACCAATCTGCCTACCCCAGTGTCTCCTTTCTCCCCTCCTTCCTTCCTTTTCTCTCCCTTCCTTTGCGTCTCTCTTGAGACAGGTCTAGTGGCCTGGTTGCCATCTGCTGTCTTTTTTTTTTTTTTTTATGAGGTTGAGATCAGATGGCATCTAATCGATCGTCATGGTCTCCATGGTTACCAGGGTGACAGAGCACTTGGGAGAGACACATTCTCCAGCCTGGGGCTGTCAGACCACTCCTGAGAGGGAGAAAGAAAATAAAATCTCTTCCCTCATATTTACACATTTACATCTCTCTCAAATGCAGTAGAACATAGACCTTGTTTATGTTTTACATAGCCACCTAGTGGCTTGAGGCCAGGGAATGAAGAGTGATTTTTTTCTATGAAAAAAAAAAAAAATGCACAAGAACAAAAGTAAAGATTTTTTTTTTTTGAACCTCTGAATACCCCCATCCTCACCCCATACACACAGACTATCACCTTTTTAAATTTTTTTTCCCCTTTTAATGTTTGGGCATTAATTTAGTAATTCTAATGAAGTGTTATCCTTCCAATATATCACAGAGTAGTTCTAAAACTGACAATTGACAGTTCTCTGCTTCAGAAAAAGAAAGAGCCACTCATAAAATTACGAACACTTTAAACTTTGATTAGGATCAGTGGTAACTTTAGTCGTAACTTGTTCTTTGGCCGAGAATTATTTGTAGTACAGAAAGCCATTCTTCCCACGAAGAGCAGTCACATGTGATGAAATGTAAGCAAAATAACCCTTCTTAATGCAAAAAGGTGTCGGGGCATGACCGGTCTGTAACACTTTAATGCACAGGTTGCACAGGTGCTGGCCAATCCCGGTCTTATTATAATAGAATATGGTGGCGTTGATGGCCCAGGTCTGGTTGAAAGAGACATGAGAAAGGTCTTGGTAATAAGGATGTGTAACTAATGGGACAAAGGCTAGAGTTTTGGAGAAATTCAAAAGAAAACAACCAATCTTCATATCATTAAATAATGTTAAAACTGCAAATGGTATGCTGTCTTTGATTTATTCACACACCTTTAATCCTAGGCACAGATGACTTGGGGCTATAGGCTGTTTTACTTCCTCTCCTGGTAATATTTTACGCTTCATAACACTTATTAGAAATTCTGCTCTTTTTTTACCTCTGTCAGAGAAAACTAAACTTAAAATTATGACACAGGTCCAAGGCCCATAAGTAATTATTTTTCATTGAAAGTGAAAACATCACCTCGAACGATGGGCAGTGCCTCCTTTCTTCTTTCCTTTGTCTCTGATGTCACTTCAGACCTCCTCCATCCCCTCTGTACAGTATCTTAGTAAGATTCAGATATATTCATCTGCAGTGCCTTTGGCTGTTAAGCAAATATCACACTGATATTTGAAATAGAAATGATGCCATCAGTTGGAGGAGAGACTTTAATATAAAGGGAAAGTAATTTCTTGTGAACACAACCCCTCTTACTCACTTTGCACCTCTGCGTCTTTGTAAATACCTGCCCCCTCTTCCCTCTCCGCAGTTCTTCCCACCCTCCATCTCTTTCCTGGTGACCTCTATAGGATGGCCAAGGGACCTGCTTGTACTTTAAGTCCCACATCCTCAGAAAAGCCCTCCCGACACCCTATGGTTCAGAGACCTGAACTCCTCATTTCTTATGGTCTACACTTCTCATTGGGGACTTAGCCTGTGGTACCTTATATCAGCGGTCCCCAACATTTTTGGCACCAGGGCCCAGTTTTGTGGAAGACAATTTTTCCACGGTGGGGGGAGCAGGGGATGGTTCAGGCAGTAATGCGAACGATGGGGAGTGACGGGGAGCGGCAGGTGAAGCTTTGCTCGCTCTCCTGCTGTGCAGCCCGATTCCTATCAGGCCGCGGACCCGGTACCAGTCCAATGCCTGGGGATTGGGGACCCCTACCTTATATTCTCGTTGAGGTATTTGTTTTGTATATTTCTGGTCTCTCAATTGTAAACTCCAGAGGGGAGAGACTATGTCCCCTGCTTCTGGGCTCTTCCCTTGCTTTCTACCTAGTTAGCCCTCACTGTTTTTTTTTTTTTTTTTTTTTTTTAATTTATTTATGACTGTGTTGGGTCTTTGTTTCTGTGCGAGGGCTTTCTCTAGTTGCGGTAAGCGGGGGCCACTCTTCATCGCGGTGCGCGGGCCACTCACTATCGCGGCCTCTCTTGTTGCGGAGCACAGGCTCCTGACGCGCAGGCTCAGTAATTGTGGCTCACGGGCCCAGTTGCTCCGCGGCATGTGGGATCTTCCCAGACCAGGGCTCGAACCCGTGTCCCCTGCATTGGCAGGCAGATTCTCAACCACTGCGCCACCAGGGACGCCCCCCTCACTAAGTTTTGATGAAGATGACCACAGCCTGTTGTGTCTCCCATAGCTGGCTTTCCATTTTAAGGCCTTGGATCTTAGCATTCTCGATCTGCAGTGATTTTATTTTGTGTCAGCCAGGAAGCTATCCTTGCTTCCTTGCCTCCCATACTCTGGTGCACAAGCGTGCTGCTCAGAGAAGGTGGGTTCCACCTCGGAATGAAATGAGTCATTTGTTCCCATCAGGATGACTGCCACAGCATGGTGTCAACTCACTCCTGCCTTTGGTAAATTGAGTTTGTCAGTGCTCAGACACACAGCTGAGTGAAATGTTGTGTGATGTGGGCTGCCTCCTGGGAGAGAGAAACTGGCATAAACCACATCCTAATGGGATCCAGAAACAAAGAAGCGTGAATGAAGTGTTAATTGCATTCATAAAGACATTAACAAAGGAATTAAAATGGCAGGGGCTTCCATCCCCCAGTCAAGATCCACAGGAAAACATGTGACCCCAAAGAATGTTTTAACAATAATCATCAAAGTTTATTGCTCGCCCACTGCAGAGATGACTGTCAATAAATATTAGCTTTTCAAAGAACAAACATTTTTTTGTTCATTATCTTGAGTACATTAACTAGCAGACAGTTTAGTCTACCCCACCTCCAGTTCTCTTCTTGCTCCTTGCTGCCTTTGTATGATTTAAGTTCCCAAAGAATCAAGAGGCATTTTCAATGCTGCTTCATTAACCACAAGGATGTCTGCTAACAGTTTGAACCTAATCAATCCTACAGCTCTTATTAGAGCAAAATGTTTATTATCTGGGAGATTTTTTTGCCTTTTGAAGTAGAATGACAAGACTGGGGGTTTGTTTTACAGTCCTTCTTGAATATTCCTGAGATCATCTGCAGCGTGGGCAACCTGAGGCTCCCTCCCCCTGCCCTTTGGCAGGGCCCCCAGCTGCTGACAGCAGGGCTAAGCTGGCAAAAGGGCAGAAGGCTGGATTTGGCTGAAGATGGATCACACTGATGAATACTGTGCCTGGTTAATGAAGTCAGGGCCACAGATTTGGGGCCTTTTATGGTTCTTCTCACTCAATTTCACCCTCACAGACCACACCACTAATCCCAGCCGGTCATTCTGCGTATGTATGCAACAGGTGACTCAGAGACTAGATAGAAGTAAATGAATCTCATCTAGAAGATCAGAAATCTCTGTCTACAAAGGAAGCAGAACTAAAAAGCGTGTTTACATAGAGTCTCAGGTAGCACATGCAGCAACTCCGGAAGATACATAATGCAGGTATTCCCACCCTCATCCTGCAGATAAGAAAACAAAAACCCAAAGAAATTAAGTCAAGTCCTGGCATTAGAATTCAGGTATGTTTGATCATCTGACTGCTCTTTCTACCGCAGGAGTCTAACTCTCGTGGGATCTCATTTGATTCTCACAAGAATCCTGTGAAGTAAAGCAGGCCGTATAAACAAGGGCGTCGATTTGCCAGGAGCCATATTAATGCAACCCGAGGAGCAGGTGCTCTTAAGCCCATGCCTAGAATTTGGCTGAACAACGGTATTTTTCAGTCTAGCCTAAATTGACCTTATTCATGGATGGTGGCAGATTTAAAAGTGACAATATTCTAGTCTGTTGTATGTGTCCAGGCTGATGAACATGGGTCAGTCAGAGGAAGCAGTCTCGGAAGTGCAGACAGCATCTTAGGAGAGCTCACCTTCCAGTCGTCAGAATCAGACCCACCGAGTCTCTTGTTCCTTCTAATTCTGCTGAAGATATTAGGGGCATTTCCTTTTGTATATGACCTGTACATTAAATTTAGGGATATCACAAAATTCCTAAAATAAAACATTTTGGATTATATGTTGCTTTGTATTAGTGGTTCTTAGTTTCATATCTATATTACCAAACACTCAAAAGATGATTGTCTTTATTTCTCATTAGAACATATCATTTATCTTCCTTGAGGCCATAATCTTCAAGCAAATTTAGCTCCAGTGTAGACATGCCATCAAGTTGTTCAGGAGTCTGATCAAACACCACTTTGAATTAATTATCTAGAAGTTATTAATATTATTTGCACTTACTTTACTTGTATTTTTATAATTTTTGTCTTGATTTTGGGTCCTATTATACCTTTATGTTGCTCCTAAGGTAAAAGACTAGCCAATTGTAATCTTACTTGTCTAAGGCTAGGAGTAGGATGCAAAGATTTATAATAAATGGGAAAAAATCAAGGTGAGCAGTTGGTCGGTCACGTATTCAATTGAGGTTACAGCCTTACTTTTTTATCAATAGCATAAAGGCTGAATATATTTCCTTGGAATTTCTTGTATCAGAATGCATCACTTTCACTTGCCTAAAAATGTTGACTGAGGATATGAAGGAGTTTGACACTATAATTATCTACTGATATTCAAAACACCCAGGTAATCATCTGGTAAAATATCTAGTTTTTGTAAATTATTTTCTTTTCATCTTGTCATTTGGATAGTGAGGAGACACACCCTGAGATGCCACCTAAATCCTGGAGGGGAGGGGGAGTTTCAGACTTTTATTCATTCTATTTATGTCAAAATTAAGAGAATTAATTCATGCTCCTAAGCCAAAATTGTGTTATTATTGTAGAGTGATCATTCTGATCATTCATTCTTTCCCATTCATGAAAATCCAAATGGTTGAAGTCGTTTTACAGGGCTGTACTGTACATTATGGGTAGCTACTAGCCAAATGTGGCTATTTAAATTAAAATTAATTAAAATTAAAAATTAAGTTCCATATTCCAAGTGCTCAATAGCCACATGGAGTTAGTGGCTACTGTATTGGACAGTGCAGATTTATAGAACATTTTTGTCACCATAGAAAGTTCTATTGGACAAAGTTGTTCTAGAGCAAAAGATTGAAATCCACACAGGCTGCAGAAATACATCCTATATCCAATCATCTATTTGTAGAACAATATAGTTTCACTGAGAGTGACTTGCGGGACCAGGCTGCTGGGGCCTGGGCATCAAGGAGGAGGTGGCCTGCAGCTTTCCTTCTCAGAGTGAGAACTGGCCCTGAGCGTCATGGGAGAGGATGAGTCAAATCTCTGGAGAAAGGGCAGGTGCGGATGAGCCATGTCCATTTTCCACTCCTGCAACTCTCAGAACCTTGAGTCCTGACCTGCCACCAAGTCGTGCTTGCACAGAAGCCCAAACCAAAGAGCATTTTGGATTAATTTTCTGGCCGTTACTTCTTTGCAAAATCTACCTTGTGCCTTTGATTAAGGACTTTCTTTCTTTGTGCCATGAATTTAAATGAATCTGAACCTAGCAGGGTTTTCCACCAGCCATGACATTTAGCATGGGCATTGACCAAAAGAAAGAAGGCTTCAGACAAGCCAGGATTATAACAGAGACTGAACAGTATGGGCCGGTATTCCTGGACTGGACATCTTTAAGTGAATGCCATTCATTGGCTCCTCATCATTAAACCTATCCATAGACTGAAGTTCTTCCTCTAAGATGGAAAAGGTGGGAACAATTTCCAGTGCTTGCTGCATTAGCCACTTAAACTTGTAAAAACTTAAAAGTAATACATCACCAATCATATCCTTTTCTCCGATGTATCTCACTAGGACTATCTCTACTGTATCAAGAAAGAGAGGCGGGATGTTTTCGTAAGATTGTTCAGTCATTTGCAAAAAGCACGTGAGGTAGACAATTCTCATTACTTTTATCACATACTTCAAAGTGGGCTTATTGGGAACATGTTTTATATTCTTAGTAGACTGTAAGTTCTTTAAAACTGCTAATAATACATGTTTGCATCCCACAAGTACCTGATACAGTAGGAGGTGCTCAGCACCTTGGTTCAACTCCATCAGCAAATATTAATTGAACAAACTAATGAATGAATAAGGAGATTATGAGTGACAAACTTGTCAAGGCTGGTAATTTTTAGCTGATAGCTATAGGAAGTTGGAGGACAGGGGGAAGAGGTTCAAATTTTGAGAAGAAACAGGTTGTGAGCTGATTGAAAGTGTATCCCTTCAAAACTTCCTTTGAATTTCCAGAGGGTTATAATGGGAGAGAAAACTTTTTTGAAGGGCAACCGTGTGTTTCAAGTGATGGAATTGGTGATTGATTCGGTGATGTACATCCAGCCTATTCTCTCCTTTACAGAATTTCCTTTCTGACATTCTTCCTGGAAGTAGGGAACCTAAAGTAATGTATGAATTTGTTTTGTATTGTTTTGTGTTGATGGCTGAATGGCAGAATAATGTAGTTAGCTGACAATGAAAATGATTTACACGACTGAGCCCAAGCCCATACACTTTTTTACAAACTGAATGAAAACAAATCCAAAAATTAAAGTGACCACAGGAGAACCTTGAAATCCATCCCCATACTTCCAATCATCCCTGATAAATCAAGGTGCAACCCCATCTTCAATATTTGCAAGAAAAGAGAACCATAGGTGTATGCTAAAGGCCATAGAAGGGACTTTAAAAAATGCAATGACCTCTTTCGGGTTTTAACAATGCCGGTCATCTACGTAAACACGTTCTGTGATGTAGCTTTCTAGGTCGTGTATCTTTAAATAACCGTGACTTATATTAGTCTCTTGTTCCAACTGTTTTTCTAGTATCTCTCTTGCTGAAATGGTTTCAATTAGAGCCTGGAAAGGGTTGATACAGAATTCTTTCTCGGTGCTTGCCAACATGGGATTTGGTTTTAAATATGGCTGTTTTTCATCCAAAAAAAAAAAACTCCCCCTTCCTGCCCTGGAGTTAGAAGAGATTATTCTCAGACAGGCATTTAGCTGATTTTTAATGTCAAAGAAACTTAATTTGCAAACTCGTTAGAAACTCTTTAGTAAAAGCCGCCTAGTAAAACAAATGATTAATATTGGTAAGCTCCTCATTTGCATATTAATTAGTCTCCATACTCAACTAATTAAAACTGCACTGCCTGTTTGAGGACTTCTAGACTGCTAGTCTTGTTTCTATGTACAAGCATGTATTTTAATGAAAATAAGGGTTAGTGATTATGTCTGTATTTTCCTAATGTACTAGTTTTTTCCATCTATGACACTTAGGACTCCTTGAGAGGTCATAGAACCATCTCTAAGAAGCCATTTCATTGGCCCAAAGATCACTTTTGTCCTAGGATTTGTGTGCTCCTTCAGGTTTTGATGGGAAGAAAATGGTTGGATTATTCATGACTGCTAATAGTTGAAAATAAGTAAGAAAGGCATCAAATTGTATCTCAGTATTTGTTTTCCTGAAGTCTTGCTCTGTAAGTGTATCTCTCCAGTACAGTATTTTTTGATATTTACTTAACTACTCTAATAATTTATTCTATTTTTTAACTTTTAATCAAGAATTATTGGGTGTGAAAGTAGGCTAATCTGTTTTAGAAAATTATGCTTTCAGAAAGCCTAGTTATTTGGACACAAGACCCTTGCTCTCATTGGTGAAAATGTATTTCCACTGTAGGCAAAACAAAACCAACTAGACGAACAAAAATACCTATGAATACAAACAACCTTTGAGTACAGTGCCCTCAAATGAGATTCACGAGAAGTTATATTAGTCCCAATAATCAAGTGACATTGGCCAAATTGCTGAGCTTTTCTCTCATCTACAAGAACTAAAAATAAATATGCAATGAGTGTTTGCTTCAGGCATTTTCTTATGACACCCAGTCCCCAAACTGAGTTAGGTGCCACTGCTAGGTTCTCCCATAGCACTCAGTGTTTACCCTTCTAAAAGACCACATCTCTTAGTACGGTAATCATATCTTTATTTATTTATACTCTTTACTGGATGGTTCTCCATAGCAAGGCCTCTGTCTTTTTCATTATTATATTCCCCCCCTACTTATCACAGTGCCTGTGGTAATAGTACATGCTGATTAAATAACTGCCAAATAAATGGATAAACCAATAATAGATGGATACAACAATAAATACATAGTGTGTTTCAATTATCTATTACTGCATAACAAATAGCCCCCAAACTTAGAAGCAAAAACAATAATCATTTCTCATGATTCTGTGAGTTGGCTGGACAATTCTTCTGCTCTTTCACCTGGGCTTGCTCATGGTCCTGCATTAAGTTGGGGGTCTTTCAGGAGTTGGACTCAGCTGGGACAGCTGAGGATCTGGAATTCTCTCTCTATATGTCTTTCACCCTCAAGTTGGCTACTTGGACCTCCCATTACGGTAGTAGTAGTGTTTTAATGCATCCAGTGTGTTATGCCTCCTTTACAGAATTTCCTTTCTGACATTCTTCCTGGAAGTAGGAAACCTAAAGGTATCATATGAATTTGCATTATATTTGTTGCAACCTCCTTCTAACATGACTTCCTATTCTGCAGAAGCTTAAAAAGATAAAAACTATTTATTAGACTCCCTTGCAGCTAAGGTTCATGATGACATACCTTCAACCAATCAGATGAACACTGTGAGAACTGACTTTGAAACTAAATCAAATGGGAGAATAGGCAGTAGCTGGAAGGGCATCAAAGGATATCAACCTTGATATCCAACTTTGTGTGGATAATAGCAGCCATAGCATAGCTCCAGGGACAATAGTCCTGGTTGGAGTCATGTCCTGGATGCATGGCTTTGTTGGTATGATCTCAGAGTCTGCAGTAGGTGTGGCATCTTCTGGACTCTTAGCATGTAATCTGTAGCAGAGGGAGCAGTTCCCCTGGCAGGGTCCTTTGAAGGTGATGTTTGGGAGCCATTTTTCCTGAAGGGCTTATCTGATGCTTGCCTATCTAGCCCTTTCAGTGCTTTTGTAGGCACCAAATTCCTTTTCTTTTAAAAAGAGCCAGCATAGTTTCTGTTTTTTGCGCTGAACCCTGATGGGTAGATTTCCTTCCTGGATTATTATGGAGTTTCTGTGAGACATTTTATGTAAAAGTGACTGGCACTTAATGAGTACTTAGAAAGAATTAATTTTCCTTCTCTTATAATTTGTATATACAAAGTCACAGATGAAACATCCAGGTGTTCTGAAAGATTCTGATAACTGACTGTCTCTCCCTGTCTCTTTCCCTTAGTTTTCAGTTGACCTGTAAACACAATCTTTAATCAAAAACTTAGAGTTACACCAATACACAAACATAGAAATATAGAGATGCAAAATACATCCTTCTCTTATTCATTCTTTTAACAAAGCCTCATTGACTATGCATTAAGATTCAGCGCC
The DNA here is from genome assembly GCF_965194825.1 of Balaenoptera physalus. NCBI lineage: Eukaryota > Metazoa > Chordata > Mammalia > Artiodactyla > Balaenopteridae > Balaenoptera > Balaenoptera physalus. The sequence continues at coordinate 94,316,979 of NC_138882.1, read as the reverse complement.
TGATCCTGACCTTGGCCAAATCATTTAATCTCCCTGAGCCTCAGTTTTCTCATTTAAAAAATGAAAGAGTTGGACTACATCATTTCTAAGTTTTCTTTCTTCCTTGCTTCAAAATTGTGTGTTCTTTATATCACTAAACAATTAACCCCCAATTTTGATCTATGCATATGCAGTCTCAGTTTGCCTCAGGGCTCCAGGCTTCTGTAGTGATTTGGAATTGTGTGAGAAGAGTTGACCACGTGTTTTTATGTACTTGTTATTACTCAAATCAGCTAGGAGAACCACCTTTTTATCAATAATAATATATTTTCTTGACCCAATGAATCATAGATCTAACACTCCTAAACATAATTCTTCCCTCCCTTTCACATTTAAGAAAGCACTATCACCACCATTGCTAACATTTATTGAACAATTACTATTTATTGTATACTTTGTATTTTCTTATGCACATGACTTAGTGCCCATTTAACATCTACAATGCTCTACGTACTTTTTTGATATGATGAAACCGAGGCTGAGAGAAGTACAGCAAGTTGCCTAAGATCACAGAACTAGTAAGGGGCAGAGCTAGATCTTGACTAGATTTATTTGAACCGAAATCCTCTTTCTTAACCACTACAGTAGACGGCCTCCCAATAATAATAGTAATGATGATGATAATAATAATAATAATTAGTAGTAGTAGTAGTTTTGAAAATTCTGTCATTTTAGCTAACCATTGTTGAGTACTTACCCTAAATGCCAAAAACTCTGTTCTTTTATTCATATTCTGAATTCATTCTTATCATTTACAACCTAAATCTTATTATAACCTCCATTTTATAGATGAAGAAATGGAAGCTTATTGGTTTTAAGCATCTTGACCAAAGTTGTTCAGTTAATCACTGGTGGAGCTGGGCTGTGAGCTTAGGCACTATGGAACCAGAGTGGTCCTACATGTCATGCATTACGGTCTCCTGTTTCCTGTAGCGATGGGATTGACTCTGCCTTAATTTATGGAAGAAGTAAATTGTTTGCATAATTAAAAGTCATGTAAGTAACAAGTACATATGGCGCTTCCCACAACTGATTCTGCCCATCAGTGTGCCCTGACCAGGACTGGGAACAACTAACAGAGGCTTGTGAGCACAGAGGGAATGGATCAAGTGGTCTGTGTGTGCAAGAAGAGCTGTGCTGTGAACACAGGTTCCTTCTTCTCAAATGGGTGTGTGAGGACCTTAACAACCTTTTTTATTATCTTCCCAGAGCTATAGAGTTTCTGACCCTGTTTCTATCAAGGTGATGGTGATTATGGGAAACCACTTTATATTTCTGTTTTAAACATCATTTTTAATGTTATGTAGATATGTGTTTAAAATGTATGTTTTTGGGGGGAGAAAGTATGGCCATTTAAAAATCTGAATCAATCTTACAGGTGACCTAGATGCTGGCTAGAATTAATAAAGAGAAAAATTGTATATCCAAGCAATTAATTATTAAACACCTAACAGCCAAGTATAGTACCTGTGGGCAGAAGGCCCTTTCCTTTGAGGAGGCAAAAACTAATTGCAAACACAGAGCTGCTGAGAAGTCACGCTGGGAAGCATGGGGTGCACATAGCAGTTGTCATTTTCTGTTGGCTGAGCCACATTAAAAGAAAGGTGGAGATCTAAGAAAAAAAAGTATTTAAAACCCCTTGGGAAATTTATTCAATAACTACGCATGAAAAAGAATAGGTGATAATGAGAGCCAGGGAGAAAGGTAGTCAGGGGATGTTTACTCTGGGTTGCAGGGAGCTCTGTGAGTCCCGAGGCTTCCGAACCCTGAAAGAGCACAGATCTGGCACATAGTAGGTGCTCAAAAATTATTAAAATAACTAGAAGAAACTTTATAAATATTATTGAAAAGAGTACCTGTGATGGATTGAATGTTTATGCCCCCCCACCATTCATATGTTGAAGTCCTACCCCTCAACGTGTTGGTATTGAGAGATGTGGCCTTTGAGAGGTAATTAGGGTTAGATGACATCATAGGTGTGGAGCCCTGGTCCGATGGGATTAGTGCCCTTATAAGAAGAGATACTGGAGAGCTAGGCTGTCTCTCTCTCCCCAGTGGCACAAAGAAGAGGTCATGTGAGGACACAGATAGAAGGGGGCCATCTGCCAGCCAGGAAAAGAGTCCTTCCCAGGAACCAAAAAGGCTGGCACCTTGATTTGGGACTTCTCAGCCTCCAGATCTGTTAGAAATAAATGTCTGTGGTATTTTGTTATGGCAACCTGAACAGACTAAGACAATACCTATACCCAAGCCCTTATATATCTTTAAATCTTGTCCTACTTGGGAACATGTATAATTATACAATAGTATATATGTTATACATTATATGTACATTTATGTGTATACATTGGTCATTTTAATGTTTTGTTTTTTAATAAGTAGTTAACTTTGAATGTGAAATAACTTCCCAACTGAATGAAAATCATACTATTTTCTATGACTCAGAGGTCCATGTCCAAGGAGAAATTGGTATTCAAATCTTAGGGCTATGACCAGGGCCCTACAGCCAATGCAGTGGCACGACACCAACACATAGGCAGATACCAAAGAAGAAATTCTGGTTTCTACACTATGGGTAAGGCATAAACTCACAATTTGCAGTCACTTTCTCTTCTTTTCCCTCTCTTTCTTTCTTCCTTGTATCGGGCCTTTGGGACACATAATAGATAGAAAAGCAAACACAGGCCATGTGGCCTCTAGATGGGGTGTGCCGGATACACTATGGGACTGCCATAATCAGAGCTTTCAGAGGAGGTTCAAATCCCTCAGGGCCTGCTTCCTGAGGTTGAGTTTCTGGGGCAGCGGAGTGTCAGCAGACATATTTCTCTGTCTCACAGTCCTCCTCACAGTGAATACAAACCATTCCTGAACATCAGATAGAGAAAGTACTAGCAAATCCCAGTTACGAGAGCTCTTGCTTCACCTGTGACAGCAGTCCCTTCCTTGGGTATACATAGCCAAGAGCTGATAGCTTTTTATACAATTTGTCATAAAGGTGAGTGTCTCCTTGGGAGAAAGGTATAGTAAAAGAGGAGCTGAATTCTGGAGACTAGGGTTAGATCTAATCTGTATTTCTTATTAACTGTGATCCTTAGTACCTTGCTTACTCCTTCTGAGACCTTCCCCTTCCGTGTAGAATGGGGCTAATAGCTTCTTCCCTACCTGCTTCGGTGAGTTGATCTCAGAAACAAATGAGGCAAATTTGAACATACAAAATCCTTTTGTAAAATATAATATTCTATACCAGTGGTGGGGAAACTTTGGTCCACAGGCCAAATCTACCCCTCTGCTTGTTTTGTACTGCCCGCAAGCTAAGAATGGTTTTAACATTTTTAAATGGTTGAGAAGAAGGTTTCGTGACATGAAAATTATATGAGATTCACATTTCAGTGTCCATATGAATGAGTGTAAATGATCGTTTGTTTATGCATTATCGATGGCTACTGTAACACTTACCATGTCAAATTTGAGTATGACCCACAAAGCCCAAAATATTTACTATCTAGCCCTTTACAGGAAAAGTTTGCCAACACCTGCTCTACACAATTCAAGGGATTATTCTCTTTTTATTAAATGGATGCACCTTACTTACATGGTTTTGGCAAACAACTGGGCCTGCCATTGAGGTTGAGAAGGCTGAGAGCTGCCCCTCCCCTAGCCACAGTGCTGGGAATGCCCAGCAGCTCCGTATCATCAGGGAGAAGTGGTGTAATATATAGGGCAGGCTGAACAGGCCCTAAAGATATAAAAGTCATATGAGCAGACCCTTCTCCATGGCTGATCTTCTTCAATCCATTCCTATGATCTTGGATACAGAGGGGGAAAAAAAGCAAGCCTTGCTTAGAGATGGCTCTGTGTGATTCGGTGATACCAGTGGAAGTGGATGGCGCAGCATTACAGCCCTGTTCAGGGTGGCCCTGAAGGACAGTCAGAAAAGAAAATGCCTCCAGAAGGCAGAACTTTAAGAGGAACACCAGTGTACTTTTCTCAGGAGCGATGGCCTGAGGTCAGAATCTATTCTGCTTCATAAGCAGTAGCCAATAATTTGGTTGGATGGGTAGGGACCAGGAAGGCACAAGATTGGAGAATTGATGGCAAGGTTTGGGGAAGTAGGTAGTGGATCCCTGAGAATGGTCCAGAAATGTGAGACTATCAGTGTCTCAGGTAAATATTTATGCAAAAGTCCCCTCCAAAGAGAAAGATTTTAATCAGGTAAAGGAGATTACCTGCTCTGTGGGTTGTCACCCTCCTCCCAGGGCTTGCTCAACAGGCTCGTGAACAGCAATCACTGGCTGTAATGGTAGAGTTAGAACTTTTGCTAGGCTTAACATTATGGACTTCCCATCTGTCCTGTTGTTGGCTTTTGCCATTTCTGAGAGCCTGACTTGCTCTCAGTGTTAACTAACCCAGGATTCTAATGTGGTACCACAGTCCCCAGGGACCCAGCCAAACCCTGGTAACACTGGACTCTTCCCTTCAAGTGGGAAGGCAGAAATTTGTCCTCCCTGGAGTAGGTCCCTGCCCACCATGCTTCTACCCTCCTTGTTTTCTGTAGAAGGAATGGTGCCCAATACACTGCCATGGCATCCCACATGGCGTTGGTTCTGACCAAGGAACTCACTGTGCTCTGAAAGAAGGAAAGCAATGGGATTCACAGGACTTACACCTTATCACCCAGAAACATCTGGCTTTATAGAATAGTAATGACAACTGACATTTACATGCCAGGCACTATTCTAAGAACCTCACATATGCCAGCTCATTTAACCCTTATAATAGCCCTCTGATATAATTATCATTATTATACCAATTTCTAACAAGAGGACACTGAAGCAAGAATGGTAAATAAACTGCCTCTGGTCACTCGGTTAGGAAGGGGGGACTGAGATTTGAATCCAGACAGTCCAGCTGCAGAGGCTACACTTGTAACCACCGATGTGCACTGCCTGCGACAGAGGAGTAGAACAGTCTGTCAAAGGCTCAGCATGGAACCTCACTAGAAACAAAAGCAGGTGAGGTTGCAGCATGGTTCTAGGAAGTGAAGTTTGTTTTCTGAACCAGTGGCCAACATATGGTGCCATTTCTGCCATAGCAAGAATCTACCTCAGGGAACTATATTCAGTAGCTTGTGATAACCTATAATGGAAAAGAATCTGAAAAAGAAGATATGTATATATGTATGTATAACTGAATCACTTTGCTGTACACCTGAAACATTGTAAATCAATTATACTTCAATTTAAAAATTTTTTTTACATTAAAAAAAGAAAGAATCTACCTATTTGGGAATCAAGAAGGTAGAAGTGGGTGGTATGCCTCATTCCCACTTGGGAAACTGCTTTTGTTCCCCATAACTCAGGGCCCTGCTGACATAGAGGATTTATAATCTAAAGGAGGAACCGTCCAGGGGGAAAAAGCAGTAGTCCCACTGAATTAAAAGCTGAGACTGTCACCTGGCCATTTTAAACTCCTAATGCCAAGGGAATAGGCAAAAGGGGGTGGGGAGGGCCTCTGATGTAGGTCAGGGCTTTTGAGCCCAACTGTTTAAGGGAATATATCAGTTAGGGTGCACTGCCTTTAAATATCTACTATAGCAATACATTTAAAAGTGACTTAAATCATGGGAAGTCTGGAGGAAGGCTGTCTAAGGGTGGATTCAGTGGCTGAACAACATCATCCAAGAACCGGGCTCTTCCAGCCTCTCATCCCTCCATCCTCAGCTGCTTGGTAATGTCTCCCCTCATGGTGCCAAGATGGCTGCCACAGAGCCTGGAGTGAGGGAATGAGTGAGGCAAAGAACCAGGGGTGAGTGGGCAGAGCACAGAGGATTCTTAGGGTAGTGAAAATACTCTGCATGATACTATAATGGGGTCATTTTACATTTGTCCAAACCCATAGAATGTACAGCACAAGAATGACCCCTAAGGCGTAGGCAGTTCCATCGGTGTGATCTTGGTGTGGCTCTCTCTCTTTCTCACCTCCATTTGTTCCTGGTCATTTTCTGACCCTGATTTTCCAGCTTTCCCAGTGAGTTGACAAGCTTCAAAATATCTCTTCAGTATATCTTTTTTCCACTTATATCTGCAAGAATTGATTTTTGTTGTTTGTAGCTAAGAAGCCTGGCTGATAACTTGGCTGTTTCGTTGGTTCTTTGAAAATGAGGTTTTCTGTCTTTCTGTTGTTCTTTTTGGTGTTCTCAGAGGGTTTCAAAAGATGGCCAGTGTGTAAATATACCATCACTAGAATGTAGCTCATATTTATCAAGTCTCTATGTTATTTTAATACCCCTACCCTCACCTCAGTAAAATTCAGGCCATACAAGTCCTGAAAGGTGTCCTGGGAAAGGGGATATAGCTGCTCACAAATAACATTTATCGAGAGCTTAATAGGTGCCAGGTGCTACAAAAGTACTTTAGTATGGATTCAGTTCTCACATCTTCCTATGAGGAAGATATTACTGGGTTGTCTATGTTTTGCAGATAAGGAAGCTGGTTTGAAGATGGGTCACACATGGTACGAGTGACAAATGACCCAAGTCTGCTTGACTGGATCTTCCCAGTGTACCAGGGTCATTATTTTCATTTACTTATGCTATCAGAAATTAAAGTGACAGATTTGACCCAACCAAACCTCCATAATACAACTCAGCCATTGTTGAAGTTAATATCAAAAACATCTATCTTGGAGTCCGTTCCAAGGATCTTGTTCTGAAGGACCATAAAGACATTGATCACTTTTTAATGTAGAGTAAGGTCAGTGGCACAAACGCTGAGATGACCTTTAAATTATGTCTTCAGGCAATGTACTCCTTTTAACTGAGCTTCACCTGCCTTGCACTGGACTTGTTTATGGAGCTTGTCCACCCACATGCCCTCGAGGAGGAAGTCCCACCTCCATCCAGTCCCTGTAGCTGAAGCAGACACTTATTATACTAATTGCCACTGCTGATGAGCCATGGACAACTTGCCCAAGGCCACTGGTTTAGAGACTAGCCTGTGGCTTCTGCAGCCTGTCTTGAAAAGATGGGTCATTCAGATAGCTCTCATGGGAACCAGGAACTGGGAAACTGAGAGACTGAGCAAGTTAGCAATGGAGCTGAAGGGAGAAGGATGCTCTGATGTCAAGCTGATTTTAAAAATCACACTAAAGCTAATGTTATGAGGAGGTAAAGCCTATCCTCTGTAAAACAGAGGACAAGGAAGTTGGTTGGTGGGGAGAAGTGGACAGAGTATATGGACGGAGAGACACAGAGGTACTCAGAGAGCGAGGAAAATAAAGGGGAGGGGCTGAGGGGAGAGCCCCACGCCTTCCAGGGTTTTTTGAATTTCCCAGGAAACTTTGGTGGATCTCTGTTCCTTACAGCTACCTGATCCTGTTTGAAACTCTTTCTCATCAAACCCTTTCTCATCAAACTCTTTTTCACCAATTGTGAACCAACTGGTCCTTCATCTTTTTAGTCTTACTCAATTCTTCCTCTTGTGACCTAACTAACCTAAATGCTGGAACCAAGAGAAAAGTGAAATGGGAAGCAAGAAGTCAGGATATTCCACAAACATAAGAACCAGACTCTGAATGGTAGAACTTGACTACATTGTGCTGAGACCTGGGCTTTTATCACCTCTCTGCTCCCCTCTGTGGATAAAAGCAGAATTGAGAGTATTTTTCATCCTATAAACTGTAAAACCAGAAGCAAAATGAATTTCTTTCTTTCCTCCTTCCATTTCATGACCATGAACCAAACACATCAATCCACTTCCTTACAAAAGATATATTTTTTTCTGATTCAACAACCTGCTCTACTTAAGTCTAAGGTGTTCTAAACACCTGGATCCTTCCTGTAAAATGCCAGGCAGGTGGTTTGAGTGAGAAAAGCCAGAGTGGGCAGTCATTTTGCTATAGGTTACCTAAAAGACTACCACGTTTCTCCTTCACACTAATTTGCTTCAGACCAAAGCAGTATCAGTTAACAAAGACTGAGGGCCCCTCCTCCCTTTCTGAGCCCACGGTAATGATCCCCTGGAACAGCACAGCTGATGGAGGCACTGAGGATAGTTTCACCTTAGGCTGTTTGGCTTTCAAAGCTCCTTCAACCATCCACAGAGAAGGGTCCCCAGGGCTCCTCCCTGAGTTCTCTTGCCTTCTACATGCTGTTGTTCTACTTTGCTTGGCAAAGCACGGAACGTGAGTTAGCAAAGAAGGACCGTGGTGCAGTGCTTATGCCCCTGGACTCTAGACACAAACTTCTACGGTTCAAGTCTTGCCTGTGTCACTTACAAATAGAACTCTCTGACCCTCAGTCTCCTCATCTGTAAGATGTGGATGGTATTATTAGTTTCAACTGTAGGACTGAGTGAGTTAATATCTACGAAAGGTCCAGGATAGTGCCCAGTACATAACGCACCATGTGTTTGCTAAATCAATAAACAAACGTGCTCCAAGCAAAGGGGACTCCTCCTCCTGACAGGACAGCCAGGCTGGTGGAAACAGAGCTTTGCTTGCAAAGAACTGAATTGCATTTCAGGTTATAAAGTGATATTTTTCCTTGCAGGAAATTTCCATTTGCTAATTCATCTCTACTAGACCACTGAATATTTTAAAGTAAGGGAGTGTTTCAAATTACAGGCAACTTATTTTTAGGGAAAAAAAAAGGAAATTGAATACAGAAATGTACCATTTATGTAGAGGTTAATTAACTGGCAATTTAGAACATGGAAATCAGCAACAACAACAAAAACTGGAGGTAGTCGTGCCAAAAGACCTGGGCTGAATCCCAGCTCTGCAAGTTTTTAATTGTTTGACCCTTGGCAGGGCCCTTCCTCTCCCTGAACTTCAGTGTCTGCATAATGGGGATGTTTTTCCCCAGCTCACAGGGTGGTCATGAGGATGAAGTAAGAAACACAGCACAATGCGGGATATAGTGTGTGGCACTTAATGACTCAACAAATGTTTGAACTTGAACCTGAAAATAATTTCTGCAGAGCTCAGACACACAGCCCTTCAGTGTTTGGCTCAGGACCTAATGACCTCATCTTTGGGCAAAATTCAAGCCGGGTCACCTGATGACCTACAAGGGGGGAAACTCATTGACAAGGGCTAAAAGAGACAGGGCTAAAAGAGATGCTAAATACATAAAGAAAAATAGAACATTTTATAAAAATAAGACAAAATTCCAAAGTTTGGTAGCCTAGGGTCCTTTTGTGTAGATAAAAACAGTCCTCGGACCGAAGTTGCCTCTGAGGGATTCCCTACCTCACAGCCCAGTGTGATGATTAACACTGACATGTCTAAAGCCTCTTGGCAATACACAAAGATACACAAAGAGTATCTCTGAAAGACCCTGTTAGGACTGCATGTGCCTTCACCCCAGGGGAAAGGGACTTGGGGGAGGGCATCACCATATTGTCTTGGGTTATTTGAAAATGAACCTCAAGACTAGGAAAGAGGCTGCCTGAGGTCCCAGCTCCTCATGACAGGGCTTAAAAGATTCGAAAGGCCTGGGAGGATACATTTTCACTAACCGTATAGGGGAAGAAGCATTCGGAGCTTAGTTATATGCTGGGCAGGAAACAGTCTCCCCTTAAAGAGGGACAGAAGGCCCATGACAGAAAGGGCTGGTTGGGAAGGTGGGAATGGTCCCACCACAGGGCAGGTCTCCAGTAGAGACACCCAGGACAGAAGGCAGGCAGCCCCTGGTCACAGGTGGCTCAGTGCTTGACTGCTAGGGCCCGATGTCTGGGTTCCAACCCAGGTCTTCCTCTTATTGTTTGCATGACCTCCTGCTTAATCTGACTTAATCTCTTCGGTGTGAAATAAATACCTGACAGCATTGTTATGAGGGCAATTATGTTAATACATATGGAGCACTTAAAAGACTGCCTGGCACACTGCAATAATTTGACCAATGTTAGCTACTGTATTGTCAAATGCATCTTTCGTATACATTTTACTTTCCTGTACTTCTAATAATGGATGATCGGGTTGCCTCAACTCCACTTACCAAAGACAATGTTGTGATGAACACTTTCAGACTTTCACTCAATATACATTTATTGAGTGCCTAATACATGCCAGGCAACGTTTTCCTTTAGTCTTGTGCAAGAGCTAGTTTCCCAGAGACATACAACCACGATGGGGTTACTTACCTAAATTCACTGAATGTTGGTCACCTGCTCACAAGTTTACACGCCTGCTGGCAGCACACGAGGGCTCCTATTTCCCCACACCTTTGCCAACACCCAGTGTCATCAGACTTTTTAAATTTCTGCCAATCTGATTGGCAAAAATAGTATTTAAATTTTCATTTCTGTGGAGAGTGAGACTGAGCATATACTTGTTAGCTGTTCCTATGTCTTTTCTGAGAATTGTCTATATGTATATTTTGACTGTTTTTCTATTGGGCATCCTGTCTTTTTGTTGTTGTTGATTTGAAGTTGTTTCTTATATATTTTAGATATGTAGGACTTGCTAATTTTGGATATTGGAAATATCTTCTCTCAACTCATCACTTTTTTATTACCTATGTTTAGATTTTCTTTTTTTTTTAAATGTATTTATTTAATTTACTTATTTTTTGGCTGTGTTGGGTCTTTGTTGCTGTGCGTGGGCTTTCTCTAGTTGCAGCGAGCGGGGGCCCCTCTTTGTTGTGGAGCAGGGGCTCTAGGCACGTGGGCTTCAGTAGTTGCAGCACACATGCTCAGTAGTTGTGGCTCACTGGCTTCAAGAGCACAGGCTCAGTAGTTGTGGCGCTCAGGCTTAGTTGCTGTGCGGCATGTGGGATCTTCCCGGACCAGGGCTCGAACCCATGTCCCCTGCATTGGCAGGTGGATTCTGAACCACTGCGCCACCAGGGAAGCCCCTAGATTTTCTTTATTGGACAGAAACCCTGTGGTACACTCAGCTCAACTCCTGACTGGACTGACTTAACCCTCCATATCTATGGCCTGTCACAAAAAGAAGTTTACCTATTTCTGGACATAAACACTGTTTATCTCAGTCTCAACTTTCTTCCACACACAAGGTCCAGCATTCAGTAAAATATTATAGGACATACATCAAACAGAGAAAGACAAATACTGTATGATATCACTGATATGTGAAATCCAACAAATATAACAAACTAGTAAATATTACATAAAAGAAGCAGACTCACAGATATAGAGAACAAACTAGTGGTTACCAGTAGGGAGGGAGGGGCAATATAGGGGTGGGGGAGTCAGAGTACAAACTGTTGGGTGTAAGATAGGCTCAAGGATGTATTGTACAACATGGAGAATATAGCCAATATTTTGTAGTAGCCAATATTTTGTAATAACTGTAAATGGAAAGTAACTTTAAAAAACTGTACTAAAATTTCTTTTTAATTTAAAAAAAGTCATAGAACTAAAAAGAAAAAAATTGGAGGACATACAAAAATCAAGGGTAAAAAAAACAGTGCCAAGACATAAAGCAATCAAAGAATCTGATCCAGATATTCAAATTATCAGACAGGGACTTTAAATAACTATGATGCATAGGCTGAAGGATCTAATGGAAAAGGAGGACAAGAGGCATGAGGGAATTTCAGCAGAGATGGAGAACATCATAATGAGTCAAAAAGTTACACATCCTATTTTTATTCTTCCAGTTATTTCCCTAAATTATTAAGACCTTTGCTTATGATTATTTTTTCTCTCTCTTAATTATTTTGTTTGTTTTGTTTCTCTCTTGATTTTATTGTTTGTTTGTATAGTTTGGCCAGTCCATTAACCTCTCTTTCACTTCTTTGGCATACCTAGAGCTGAGATTGAGGGACAAAACAAAGTTTGCTACCTTGTCAGGAAAAGGAAACTTCCTCCCATGCCTCACCTTGTGATCATCAAGCAGTGACTGCTTTAAAGGAAGTGACCTTCAGTAAAAATATCAAGAAAGCACCACAGGGCTTAGTTAAATGCAGGATCTATATGGGTTTAAGAAAAGGGTTAGGGGCTTCCCTGGTGGTGCAGTGGTTGAGAATCTGCCTGACAATGCAGGGGACACGGGTTCGAGCCCTGGTCTGGGAAGATCCCACATGCCACGGAGCAACTAGGCCCGTGAGCCACAACTACTGAGCCTACACGTCTGAGGCCATGATAGTGAGAGGCCCGCGCACCGCGATGAAGAGTGGCGCCTGCTTGCCTCAACTAGAGAAAGCCCTCGCACAGATACGAAAACCCAACACAGCCAAAAATAAATAAATAAATAAATTAATTAAAAAAAAAAAAGAAAAAAGAAAAGGGTTAATTTGCTTTTTGTTCAAGTAGAGTATCTCATTCTCTGATAATGCCACAAAATAAAATGTTGCCTACACTTAAACAATAATATTTCTAACAGGCAGTCAGATTAGAAAAACAAAACAAGTTCATTGTCTAATAATTATATTATTTGTTCTAAAATTAGTATTTTTTTCACTCAGTAATATCAAAGTCAGACGTTATTTATTATGTCAATGGTCACATACCCTGAAATACTCAGGTTCAGATCAGATATTTTAATATTTACTGAGCTTCAGTTCTACTGCAATTTTTCCATAGCTCTGATTTCCTTTCATTCATTTGCTCATGGTTTTGATATCTTAGACTAGCTCTTTTTATATTCTAACTGCAAGATAGGAATTATTCGGGGTTAAAAAAAGAGTTGCTGAAGGAAATGGACAGTTTTGCACATTGGCCAGTTCTGCTCCATCACGTTCCATCACTGGAAATAAAGAAATTGGACCCGTGGAGACATGACACTGAGATACCTTCCCCTGGGCTATTTATCCATCAGGTACTGAAGGCATGGTACCTTCAAGACTCTGAGTTTTTAAAGGACTTTCAGAAATGTTTGAGATCTGAAAAAATTTGTCTCTCAAATACCAAAAGAAAATTACATGTTTGATATGCTATGGGGTAGGGTAGTGGGGTTCCAAAGGAAAAGTATTTAGAACATATGCAAGCCCTGAGCCAGCCTTGAACCTCCTGGGAATGATCTTCCACCTACTTTGTTCTTGGTCTATAGCTTTTTTATTGAGAGCACTGGCCGATAGAGTACAATGGAGAATAACAGAGAATTAGAACATTTAATGCTGAAAGCTACAGTGGAGACCATCTATTCAGGTTTTCAAACTGTGCCTCAGATACAAAAGGAAGGTTGAGGCACTGGGGCCCTGGTCTACCCTGCTCCTGTTTGTACCCCCATCTCCTACAACTCCCTGCCCTGACTGCTATCAGAGCAGCTCCACTTGGATCTGTTTAATGTATCAGGATTTGTAAAGTTTTGTTTGGAAAACAAGTTCACTGCTTACTATTAGAAAACCACTGATCTATTCTGACTTCATCATTTTACTAATGAGTGCCCTGAGGCACACAGAATTTAAATAAGTTACCCAAGGTCTCCCAAGTAGCTAAGAAAGCCAGGTGTTCTGAGTCTCAGCTCAAGACTCTTTCCTTAGGCAGAGACTGAGGAATCCCAGATATAAGAAAACAAGTTTTTTCCAAAATCTGTCCCTGACCTTGTGTTGAGAAGGTGTTATTTCTGTCCTGGGAGGCATGTGGGCTTTGCTAGGGCAGCTGTGATATGGTTCCATCACCATCTCCCACGTGCGCCTTTCCAGCCAAGGACTTGGAGGAGATCTTTTTGAAGGGCTCAGAGAGCATCTGTGAAGCTAACCAGGGGAATAAAAATCATTTAATCTCATTTTTAGTACACGGGTTATCCTCCAACTCTCATCCCTTAAGAGAAAGTTCTTGTTTCCCATTGAAGAAAAACAAAGATTTTAAAAAATCCTTTAAAAACAAAGATTTACAGCTTACAAGAAAACTAATAAGCAAAAATACCACAAAACCAGAAAGTATATAAAGAAGTAAAAGCGTGCATCTGTGATGGCGAAGAACCACAATTGACTAAGTAAAGTTTTGTTAGTCATCCAAAAAGGCTACGTAACCCACACAATAGCTGCTAGCCACATTGGCTTCTGAGCCCTCGAAATGGGGCTGGTCCAAACTGAGATGCGCTGGAGGTGTAAAATATACACCAGAATCAAGATTTAATATGAAAAAAAAAATTTAAAAGAATGTAAAATCTCTCAATAATTATTTATTTTATTGATTCGTGTTGAAATAATATTTTGGATATATTGGGCTAAGTAAAGTGTATCATTAAAATTAATTTCACTTATTCTTTTTGCTGTTTTTAACGTGCTTACTAGAAAAATGTTAATTACATATTTAAATCTAATGCTTGTGTTATATTTCTATTTGGACAGCACTGGGCTGGAAGTAGCTAATTCATGTCCATGGCAACTGAGCTGAGAAGGCTGGGGTTCTTTCCAGGAATAGCTTCCTCCCTGCATGGTCCTGGCCCAAAACTAAGGTCTCCATCAAAGAGCAGCTCCAGGCTCTTCACTCAGGCTCTCAAATTATGTGCCTTCAGGGAGTGGTCATTAAAATCATTTGCATCAGAAATCTGACTTAACCTGAGGATATGTCAGTTAGCAGGTTTTCAGGGTTATGAGATAAGGGTCTAAAGGGCAAATTCCATTTAAGTTGATTTTCAAGCACCACTTCTGTGATATCAAAGCAAAAAAGCAAAAAACTCTGTACAGTGAATTTCTACTTTCTAAGTAGGTGGGATTAGATCTGTTAAAAGCAGAAACATACTAAAACCTATGCTGCTCAGGACTTTGCCTAACAGAAATCTCTGGAAGTTTTATTTTTTGTCATCTCTAAAACAAACCTTTAATCAGATAAATATTTATTTTAGTCTCACTGGAGATGCCTTTCAAAAGAAATGCCTGGCTTCCCTGGTGGCGCAGTGGTTGAGAATCTGCCTGCCAATGCAGGGGGCGCGGGTTCGAGCCCTGGTCTGGGAAGATCCCACATGCCGCGGAGCAACTAGGCCCGTGAGCCACAACTACTGAGCCTGCGCGTCTGGAGCTTGTGCTCCGCAACAAGAGAGGCCGCGATAGTGAGAGGCCCACGCACCACGATGAAGAGTGGCCCCCGCTTGCCACAACTAGAGAAAGCCCTCGCACAGAAATGAAGACCCAACACAGCCAAAAATACATAAATAAATAAATTAATTAATTGATTAAAAAAAAAAAGAAACTTAAAAAAAAATGCCTGACATAAAACAAAACTGAAGTGTATTGTTGGTTTAGGATATACTTTCTCTTTTTTATAAAAACAAAGTTTTGGTCTGTGAGAAATGAGAGGCACTACATTTAGAGTTGAAGTTTGGTTAGCACTGAAAATTGCTAGAGCTCTGAAGAAAAGAACAATTATGAAGAGCTTGTTAGAGTTCTAAAAATAAACCAAACCCAAAACAAATAAAGCACTTGCTTTTTTAAAGAGACAATATGATAGACATTCAAATTTGAAATGGACCCATGATAGGCTGAGTAATGGCCCTCAAAGATACAAACATCCTAATCCCTGGAGGCTGGAAATGTGACCTTATATTGCCAAAGGGACTTTGCAGGTGTGATTAAGTAAGGATCCTGACAGAGGGAGATTATCCTGGATTATCCAGGGAGGCCCTAAATGTAGTCACAAGCGTCTTTACAAGAGAAAAGTAGAGGGAGATTTGACTACAGAAGAGAAGGCACGAAGACTACAGACCACGAAGCAGAGACCTGAGTGATGTAACACAAGCCAAGGAATGTCAGCAGCCGCCAGAAACTGTAAGGGGCAGGGAATAGATTCTCCCCTGGAGCCTCAAGAAGGAACAAGCCCTGCCGACACCTTGATTTTAGTACCATTAGACTCATTGCAGACTATGGCCTCCAGAACTGTAAGAGAGTAAACTTCTATTATATTCAGCCACTACCTTTGTGGTAATGTGTAATGGCAGCAATAGGACCCTAATATAGGACCCCAGTGACTTCAAAAAATTAACCTAGAGGCTGAATTTTTTGCCTTCAATCACATTAGTTTTTATAGGCTTAAAGCATGGAAAATAGAAATCTCTAAGATAAAGGTCTTGGGAGAACACAGATCAAAGGGTAAAGTGCTCTAAATGGCATTTGCCCTCTCATCTTTCCTTAGTTTTTATCCCACTCTCTAGCCTTGGATTCTCCATCCCCTTGTCCTTCCTTGCCCTCCCTCTCCCAATATCCTCTACCCCAAGATTAGCAACCCATCCAGATGCAACTTCAGATGTACTTTTGTGTCTGACTTGCCAAACCTCTATAATGTTAACAGAAACATTCCAATTTTCCTTGTGAAATCATCTATGGTGTAATAATAAATGTAACTACCAGCTTATGGATTATAATAAATATTAATTCATTTATTCAACAAATACTTATTGAGTACCAACTATGCCCTAGGCACTATATTAGATCCTGGCAGAACAGCAGGGAACAAGGTAGATGTGGTCCCTGTCTTCATTTACAGATTAGTAAAGGAGATGGATACAGCAGGTAAACATATAAATACATAAAAGGACCAACTGTGGTTAAATGCTGTGACAGAGATAAAGAGAGTACAGTGCCAGAGAATAACAGAGCTGGCCTGTCTTAGGAAATGGCATTTTGTCTTGTAAAGAGCAGGGTGGGGGGAAGAGAGCATCCCACATGGAGAGACAGCACCCAAGGACCCAGGTGGGGCAAGAGCTTAGTGTGTGTCAGAGATGCAAACAAACCCATTTGGGCAGAGCACAGCAGGAAGGGAGGACAAGAGCACAGATGAAGTTAGGTAGGCAGGGGACAGATGACCTAGAGATTCAAGGGTAATGGCAGACATCGCTGGTCCCTTTTCTCCTGGTGAACAGCCTGGAAGTATCAGGGGCTGGAAAGCCTCTAGCTAAGAAATATGCCAGTAATTGAAGCCTTACCAGTAGAGATGCATTCCTTTAAGTTTGGAAATTTTATCTGAATATCTTCCACCCTCCAGGAAGCATTTTAAACCATTATCAGTTAATACTTTGGTGGGAATTAGTTTCCTGGACTCCTTTCTTTGATTCAACATTTACCACATGTCCTCTTGTGCCAGACAGCCCCGTTTGGGGTACTACACGGGTATGAAGGATAGGAGAGAGCCTGGCCCTGCTCTCACGGAGCACAGTGGTAGTAAAGTGCTATGAGGGAAAATCGTAGGGAGCAAATGAGAGTGGCTCACAGCAGGCCCCAGACTGGTCTGGGCAAAGGGAAGAAGGCTTCAGGGAGGAAGTGGCACTTAAACAGGAAACTGAAGGATGGATAGGAGTTGGCCAGGTCAGTGTGTGTGTAGCGAGGAACTGAAGAGGAGTACTCCTGGTCTGTCTGGAGTCCTATGGAATTAGCACACTAGAAGAGCTGAGAGAAGTCCAGTGCGAAGAGATTGAAAGTGAGGATGGAAGAGAGAGGACTGCATGGGTAACCTTGGAGGCCCTGGTAAATGAATTTGGACTCTACTCTAAAAACAAAGAGAAGCTGTTAATGGGTCATAAGCAGAGGAGTTATAGGCTCAAGTTTGCACTTCAAAAAGATCACCCATGTTTTGGTGTAGAGAATGGGATTGGAGGTAAATAAGAGTGAAAGTGAAAGAACATTCAGAAGGCGATTGCTGGCCTTCAGGCAGGAAATGATGGTGGCTTGGATGAGGATGAAGATTTCCTAATTGCAGAGCCTACTTAATCTTTGCATTTACATTTATTTACAATTTAGACTAAATATCAAGTCTTTATCAATTATGTTGGTCAGATATTGAGTATGATTTTTATGCCTTTGCAAAGAAGTAGAGTATTATTTTTTATATAAGTGTAATTAATTTCAGTCTCAAGCCACATTCTTCTGGAATTTGTAAATTTGACTTTGGTCAATTTGCTGGGGGGTGTCTCTCCACTTCTTCCTTGGTATGTATCTGAATTTGGGGAAGAAGGTATGCTGAGATCTTGTACAAAGTGGGTGTCGGGGGAACAATCTTGTCTCCTTGATTGTGTTCTACTCTGAAATCCACTGACACATCCTTGGTCACATATCTCTCTTCCGCTCTAGAATCATGCTTGGTATGTAGGACCAATAGTTTCTTGTTGGATCTTGGGGACAGATTCGAGAGATATTTAGAAGGAAAAAATGATTGTATTTGATGATTCATATACACTGAGAGTGAAGTGTCAAGAATGACT
Source organism: Balaenoptera physalus (assembly GCF_965194825.1). Classification (NCBI taxonomy): domain Eukaryota; kingdom Metazoa; phylum Chordata; class Mammalia; order Artiodactyla; family Balaenopteridae; genus Balaenoptera; species Balaenoptera physalus. Next base: position 94,298,838 of record NC_138882.1, on the reverse strand, counting down.
CGTAGATTTTTTTGCATTAGAAACTGGATGGTGCCTTTCAACGAGACAGGAACCTTGGGAGAGGAGCAGGTGCAGGGCAGTGGGCTGGAATCATGTGGTCACTTTAGAACATGATGTGTTTGAAATATTCAAGATGAGATATTGAAGAAGTGATTGGTAATGGGGGAGTCTGAAGCTTGGAAAACATCTGGGGTTGAGAAAATACACACACACACACACACACACACACACACACACACACACGGTTTTTTCAGTGTAAAATAGAAGGTAGTGGACGCTCTGGGACAGCATGAGATCCCCTGCAGAGAGAGAAAGAGTATGGAGTAAAATAAGAACAGAGCTTTGGAAAAAGTCTGAGGAATATCCAAAGATTGGGTAGAAGGAGAACTGCCAAAATATCCATGGAGGTAAGAGGAAAACAAGAAGAATGGTGTGAAATAAAAGTCTCAAGAAGAAAGTCTTTAAAGGTGGGAGTGATGAACAATATTAAATGCTACTGTTGTTCAGTCAAGTAAGAAAGATGAAAACTGAAAAGTATCCTCTGGACTAAAAAGTCCTTGGTGATCCCAGAAAGAGCGATTCTAGGGTATGGAAAAGGCAAAAGCCAAATTGGTGTGAAGAGTCTACCATGAACATGTGGGGCAGTCACTAGACACTTCAGAAGAGTCATGCCCTTGCAGGAGGCCTAAATTAGCCCTGCAGTAGGGGCTGCTCCAAACCCACCCCAACAAAGCTTAAGAGAAAGCTTCAAAAGGTCAAGCTAATGCACAAATAAATAAACTGCCTGCTAGGACAAAGGCTAACATGCTTTAACTAAGACAACAACATCCAGTGGTCAATAACAAAACTTCACAATTTATAGAATCCAATAAAAAATCATTTACACGCACCCCAATGTTCATTGCAGCACTGTTTACAATTGCCAAGACGTGGAAGCAACTTAAGTGTCCCTCAACAGATGACTGGATAAAGAAGAAGTGGTATATATGTATATATATATATATATATAATGGAATATATATATATATATATATAGTGGAATACTACTCAGCCATAAAAATGAATGAAATAATGCCATTTGCAGCAACATGGATGGACCTAGACATTATCATACTAAGTGAAGTAATTCAGACAAAGACAAATACCATATGATATCACTTATATGTGAAATCTAAAAAAAATGATACAAATGAACTTATTTACAAAACAGAAATAGACTCACAGACATAGAAAACAAACTCATTGTTACCAAAAGGGAAAGGGGTGGGGAGAGATAAACTGGGAATTTGGGAGTAACAGATACACACTACTATATATAAAATAGATAAACAACAAGGACCTACTGTATAGCACAGGGAACTACAGCCCATATCTTATAATAACCTATAGTTGAAAAGAATATGAAAAAGAATATATACATATACGTATAACATATATACATATAACTGAATCACTTTGCTGTACACCTGAAACACTGTAAATCAACTATACTTCCATTTTTAAAATCTCCCCCCCAAATTAAAAATCACTATATATAAGAAGCAAGAAATTGGGACTTATAACCAGGAGAAAAATCAATCAATAGAAACAAACCCAGAAAGGAAGAGATAAGAGAATGAGCAGATTAGCAGACAAAGACTTCAAAATAGTTATTAGAAATTTGGCTATGTATTGGGGAAAATATGACTACAATGAGAAGTGAAGATATAAAAAAGAAAATATAAGCAATCATATCAAGATTTCTTTTTCAGTAAGCACCACCCCCCCACCAAAAAAAAATCTATAACCCACCCTGCAGCCTCTTTTCTGCAAAAGATTTTTTTTCCTATAACTTTGTACTTTTGTTTCCTTGTATGGAAGTATTTCAAAAAAAATTTTTTTTCTTTTTTTTTTAAATTTATGGCTGTGTTGGGTCTTCGTTTCTGTGCGAGGGCTTTCTCTAGTTGTGGCAAGCGGGGGCCACTCTTCATCACGGTGCGTGGGCCTCTCACTATCGCGGCCTCTCTTCTTGCGGAGCACAGGCTTCAGACGCGCAGGCTCAGTAATTGTGGCTCACGGGCCCAGTTGCTCCGTGGCATGTGGGATCTTCCCAGACCAGGGCTCGAACCCGTGTCCCCTGCATTGGCAGGCAGATTCTCAACCACTGCGTCGCCAGGGAAGCCCGTATGGAAGTATTTTAAAATTGCCTTGGGGACCATATCATATGTAATTTTTAAAGAAAGTTTAAAGTGACCTTGATAGGTGCTGGGGAAGGAGGGAGGGAGGTGTGATTGTGATAGAATTCCAGATGCACTTTTGCCCTGAATTGACATTGTTTGTAGAAAGTACAAGACTTCCTGGTCTCTGAGCACAGAGCAGAAACTAGAGCTGCAGGGATGACCAGGTTGTGTGTTCTCCTGAACAGGCTGGTGTTCGGGTCCACCTGCCTATTGGTCCCTCTGACCTAAGGTCTAACAGTCCGGAGCCTTATTGTGGTAGAACTCTCATAAATGCTGGCCACATTCTCTTTTAACCATCCTTTGGGAGCTTTAAGAGTACTTTTAAAGGTATACTTAAAGTTAAAAGAAATATTAGTTAAAAGGAAAACATTAAAGTTCAGGAGCTCATCTGGTATATTTGTGAGCATCTTTATCAGAGCTATGTTGAGTCCTGGGCACATCAGCAATTTAAGGTAATAGGAGAAAGACCAGATCTTCTCACCTAGCTCTGCATCCCCATTAAGGAGGTATAGGTTTCCCCTAAGGATATTCATCCCATAAACACTGATCTCGAAGCTGAATTTTCAAATTTGAAATCTCCCATATTATCAGCTTTTCCAAGATTGTTCATACGGTCAAGAACTCATGGGAGCTCACATTACTTTAGTTCATAGATCACTTTAGTTCTAAAGCACTACTACAAACCTTAAACTTTAAAATGATAAATGATAGGACATATTTTTATTTACACTCATTTAACTGAAAACTTATTTATTTCTGCACAGCCCCATGCCAGTAAGGGAATTAGAAGTTGTGTTTTTAGCTATTCCCTGGATGAAGGAAAATAGAAATGTGGGTCTCAGTTGAGTGCACCAAGCTGTCATGCTTATATTTGGTGCCAGCTGGTCACCTGTTGGCGGGGCCAGAAGAGAGCCCCAGGACTAAATCCATCCTTACCTTCTACATCCAGCTTCAAATAAAACATCTCCATCAGCACATCTTCTCCCTGTGCAAACCACTTCACTGAATAGAAAACTTCTCTGCTTAAGTGATTTCTCGTTATCAGCTTGTATTTTGACATCCAACAAACAAAAACTAAATTTTTAGTCTGAAGCAATAACTTTCCATTATATGTTATTTCAAGAAGCACCCATCTCCTTGCAACAGAGCATGTATTTATCTCATAAACGCATACACAGTTGAAAAGAGCAATGACAAAAATAAAAACATAAACACAAAATGACTCAGGTATCTTTGATCAAATACCTTTATTATCAGTTATATTAATTTATTTTATGCCATAGACATTTTGTTCCTAAAATCTCATCTTCTTTCACTTACTTTAGTTCTTCATTTTATCCTCGATGGACCTGTCTCATGTCTTGACCATGGGAAGAAGATGGTGAGGAAAAGGCAAGCTGGTCACCAGGATGCTGTAAATGGCAATGACACATCATTAGGAACACTGTCATATAACAGACCAGGCCGAGAATACATCATTAAGAACCCAGACAGAAGATCACCATCTTCCATCATCATCTGAAATTAAAAAGCACCTCCAAAGGAACTGTTTACTGCTTTGTCTGTAAAAAGTGCTCTGAACACTAAACCAAAGAGACAAAACATCCTTTAGCGGATTGTTGGAGCACTTAAGGAGGTGTAAATTGTAATTAGCCATATGCTAGACTTTCACAGCCCAATAAGAAAGAAGCCTGATGGTGCAAGATCTCTGTGGCCCAGTTTTTCAGGTCAAAAGCAGAATGGCTGTTGAGTAAGGAATAATCCACAAAGGAAAGCTACAATGCTATTCCATTCTCTGGCTTCAAACACAACAGATGAGAAAGGCTTCAGCACGTGTTTGCAATTGCAGTCATGTCTCTGAGTTATTAGGGAGGGAGGGCCCCTATTGAGCTAAAGTCCCAACCTTAAAATCGTGGATCTGGGGACACATTTACTCTGTTTACAAAGGAATCAGAGTGTAAATGTGTTACAAAGATAATATTGTTCTATATTAATATTTCCAGATAAGAAAAAATGGTTCAGAGATGGGGCCTGTACCAGAGAGTGGAATCTGTTAGTAAAAACAAACAAACAAAACAAAACAAAAACAAAAAACAACTCACAAACTTTTGAGAACTCAGTTTTAGTTACTGCTGTGCTAATTATGTGACTTTCAGTATGTCCCTGAATCATCTTAAACCTATTATCTAACCTCCCATAGCCTAAATTTAACATTTTTATAATGTGGGGGTGGGTGGGCTCAGTGATTTCTAAAAAATGGCATTCAAAATGTGTGTGTGTATGAGTGCACCCTCTCCAGTACCCTCATTGTCCTGAGGAAAAACCATTAACTTCGGGCTTCCTGGTGGCGCAGTGGTTAAGAATCCGCCTGCCAATGCAGGGGACACAGGTTCAAGCCCTGGTCGGGGAAGATCCCACACGATGTGAAGCAAATAAGCCTGTGCGTCACAACTACTGAGCCTGTGCTCTAGAGCCCGTGAGTCACAACTACTGAGCCTGCATGCCACAACTACTGAAGCCTGCACACCTAGAGCCCGTGCTCCGCAACAAGAGAAGCCACTGCAATGAGAAGCCCGCGCACTGCAATGAAGAGTAGCCCCCGCTCGCCGCAACTAGAGAAAGCCCACGCGCAGCAACGAAGACACAGTGCAGCCAAAAATAAATAAATAAAATAAATTTAAAAAAAAAACATTCACTTCATTGGGTTTGCACAAGGTCCTGTGACAAAAAAAGGTGAAGGAAAATGAATGAAATACTGCCATTTGCAGCAACATGGATGGACCTAGAGATTATCATACTAAGTGAAGTAAGTCAGGCAGAGAAAGACAAATACCATATGATATTGCTTATATGTGGAATCTAAAATATGACACACATGAACTTATTTACAAAACAGAATAAGACTCACAGACATAGAAAACAAATGTATGGTTACCAAAGTAGAAAAGGAGTTGGGGAGGGATACCTTAGGAATTTGAGATTAACAGATACACACTACTAAATATAAAATAGATAAACAACAACAACCTACTGTATAGCCCAGGGAACTATACTCAATATCTTGTAATAACCTATAATGGAAAAGAATCTGAAAAAGTATACATATATATATACATATATATGTATAACTAAATCATTTTGCTGTACACCTGAAACTAATGTAAGATTGTAAATCAACTATAATTCAATTAAAAAATGTCTTTATTAAAAAAAGGTGAAAGAAGAATTTCAGGCTTGGTAGGAGGGGCAAATAAAACTGAGACTATTCAAAATCTTGCACTGAAACAGATAATTGACAGGAGGATTTGATTTGCTGTTTGGCTGAGAATAAGATACTCTTCTCATTCATATGAAAACCAATGAAGATGAGTTTATATCATTTAAGATGCAATATGATCTTCTGGCTCAAATAGCTGGATGCCAGTAAATTAAGGGTTAACTTGGTTCTGAAAATCATGTGAATTTGTGCGCTCATGTAACTTTCTACTAAGTGACTTTCACTACTATAGGGAGATAACAAGATCTGGCTAATTCTTCTTAAGGCAGATAAACACAGGGACAAGAGCCTTTAGACTGAAGAAGACATAATGGATACCATCCTTCTTTCTAATCTACTTAGTCACATTGTTGTTTTAATTTGGAGCCCATTTCATGATCAGATAGTAGAGCAAGTGTGCAATTTCCAGAGTCAACAACTCCTCCTCCTCTTCCTCTTCCTTGCTCTCACCCCTACCACCCCATCCAGTACTGCAGCCAAGAAGAAAGTCTTCACTGGAAGGCAAGCGCCACTAGCGAGAGGAGAGGCTTTGCTGGTTTAACCCTGTATTCCTCACACCTAGAATAATATGCCCAGGACAGAGTGGTTGCCCAGGACGCATTTGTTGAATGAATTCTCGTACATAACGATTTTCAGAATGGTTTCGGGATTGGTGACTTCTCCTTTCTGAGACTGAGTAGATCCAGTGGATCAAACTTGATTCTCTGAAATCTACTTTGGCTTCCTACTTTCTGAAGGCAATGTAAATTGCTGGTTTTAACTTAGAAAGCCCAGTTGGGGTTAAGACTCTTGATATGCAGGTTATCATCATGTTTGCGCAATACTTAACCAACTCAAGTGGTTCAGGCAATTCCAGTAGCACCCTGATTTTAATCCTGGGGAACTTTGGGGCATTTGGCAAATTTTTATCCATCCTACTGAATTATAGCCTCAAATGATAGACGTCCATGAGTATGGTAAATTCATCATTTCAGTCTGTATTCCCTAGTTGTAGAACTTCCCTGCGTTAAGAAACAGCAGCAGCATAGCAGCAGTAACAGCAACAACCCTGACGTTTTCATTAAAGTTGGGCACTCAGGAATGAATCTGTTGAATTAAATGAATGTCCTATTCTCTAAGCTCAGTGCCTCTTGGGACAGCATGTAAAACTGGACTCTCAGCAAGCAAAACACTCTATGATCTAAATTCAAACATAATTAATGGCTAATTTCCCTCATATTTCATCTCTTTCTGCTGTAACCTAAAAATAGAACTTTAGACCTAACTCTATTCATACTCTTTTATTGCTAAGGTTTGAGACATGGAAATGGCCAATTCCTCCATATTAAATTTAGATCTATTTTAGTATATGCTTTCACCCACTTACAGACGGTTTTTGAATGATAGTTGTTGGTTTGGGAGGCCAGAACACGGAGACACGTCCATCTCACCGCTAATTCCATGTTCTTTTTGCTTTTCCTCCCTTTGTCTTCTTGCTCCTTCCTCCCAGACATCTGTCCTCAAAATCTGGCTTCCTTGTGATCTGGTCACTCCCATCACATTTGCTGTGTTTATATCAACTTAATGTTGACAGAGGTATTTGGACTTTGGCTGTCTTTATTAAGGCGTGTTGCTGTGACATACTAACAATAAAGAGTTATCTCAGCATGAAGGTTTATGCAGAAGGAAAAATGTTCTTTAGATTTTTTTAAAAAGACTAACTCTGGGTACATTTAGGCTGGTATACAACACTGATTTCCAAGGATTTGAAACAACACTTAACACACATGAATTCTATTATCTTGCATACCAAATTTCAGTAGCCTTCAGGGACACCAAATTACCAGTGAAGCAAAAGGCATGACACTGTGGTTAGGTGTGGAGGTTTTACAATAAAAGAAAGAAGATGACAATGATTGAGTATATTTGCTTCAAGGCTTTATGTAATTTACCAGATAAAGTTAACCTTTCTTCCTCTCATATCCCAACAAGTGTATATTTGATAGACACACTATTTTAAACATTATTTTAATTGTTTATTATTTAAAAAAAAACCCAGATGTTCATTACTTCTGAGTTATAAAAAGAAATACAGGTACTATAAAATTATAGTAGGAAAGGACTTAAGAAAAAGAAAAATGAGTAAAGAATGGTCAGATGGGAAAAATATGCTCTCAAAATGGAACTCTTTGCTAAGAGCCACAGATGCAATACCTTGAGCCTCAGGAGAGCTTTAATTAGTCCTGCTCTTCCTTCAGCGCATGCTCAGAAGCTCTGGCACGGACTTTAAATGAGGGCAAGGAAATCCAGCAGGGGCCTGGGTGGGTTAAGGGGGGGAAGGGCAGGATCTTAAAGGGGCAACGACCATTTAAAAGAGCAATGCCTCTAGGCCCCACCATTCCTGTCTCAGGCCCTTCAACCTACCACCACCAACCTACTCTGCCTTCTGTGTTCCCTACCTCAGTTAATAGTACTACCTCCATTTTCCCAGTTGTTGAATCCAGAAACATAGGAATCATTGCTGATTTCTCTCTCGTATGCTTCTGCAAAATGAATCACTGTCAATTTTTGCAGATTTTACCTTAAATTTGACTTCACTTCTCAATTCCTATTACCACTGTCCTGGTTTAAGCTCTCAGACCCTCACTGGGTCCTGCCTGGGCCCTTACAACAGTGTCTCAACTGGTGTTATGTGTGTTTTCCACTGCTGCCAAATCATCTTTTAAAAATCACACCGCTCAACCTGAAAAAACACTTCCGTGGTCCCCATCACCTGCAGGAAATAGTTGAAGCCCTTAGCACTGCATACCTGGCCTCTATCAATCCACAGACCTCATTTCTGACACTCCCAGGGTTGTATTTTCTGTTCTCACAATAACCAACTGCTTTTAGGATATATGTTCCAACACAATGTGAATTAACACGGAATATGCAGAAAAGTTTCTGACCCACTTAAAATACATAAACTTTTAGCGAGTAAGATGAAATAACCCAACTTCTACTTAACACTTAATTTATTAATTTAGTTATATATCATAAAATATGGATGTATACTTTTTTCACTCTCATACATCATAATATCGAAGGAAATTTTCAAAAGTTAAAAATATGACTCTCTTACCTATACAGAATGAACCCATGTCAATGATTTTATTTTAATTGATGAAGGAAGCAGTAGGATGGTAAAGCTGGTTCTAAGAGCGTTTGAAGAACTGGTTATTTCTAGGAAGAAAAAAAAAGATTGCTAGATTATATATAAAATGAGTTAATGTTCTGCAGGGCAATGAATTAATAGATTATTATCTTTCCTATTAAACGTAATCATTTACATCTCTACCAAAAATAAAATCTACAAATTTACATGTAACTGCACAGTATCTAGACTCTAATTCATAGCAAATAGCCAGGTCAAACACTGGTAAATTTTCCTACTGAATTAAATAATTAAATAATCCTGGGGGTGGGCTTGTTGAATAATGCTTCATGATTACATTGAAAGGACATACAGTCCTCTTCTTGCTTCCTGATTATTTCCAAGTGTAGGACAATTTTCCTTAACAGTGAAAGTTTTTTGTTAAAACACTTCACATTAGTCTTGTTCATCAGTGTTTTGGCACCACAATAGTCACTTCTTGAGTCACCTAACAAAGCTTTTCAGAACATAACATTTTATGTCCTCCTATGTTTTCTCCAATAAAGCATTCTGGAATCTCGTGTAGTTTGAAAAGAGAATAAATATATTAAGTAACTATCAACATTGTAGAACAGTGTACAGTTATGTGGATGTTAAAACGTTGAGTAACTACTAAAATAATAATAATAACAATAATAATAACAATAATAGTGCAATGTGTAGCTCCCAAAAATAGAAGAAAGAAAGAAGGCCCATATAAAAATGGCTTTAAGACTTCAATAGATGGCCAGGAAGTAAAAAGAAAGAAGATGGTAAACATAAAACACAAAATAGTAGAAATGATTCCAAATATATCATTCACAATGAGTATAAGTGGATTTAACTCACCTGTTAAAAGGCAGAGACTACAAAATTGGGTAGACAAATAAACCCTCCTTCCATAAACATGTCTAGAATGTAACAAAGCTAAAAGGATGAAAACAAAGGGATTACAAGGAAAATAACAACAACAACAAAAAACTGACACAGCAATGTTAACATTAGACAGAATAAAAATTAAGACAAAAAGCATTAAGAGAAAAAAAGGTATTTTATCACAATAAAAGGAATGATACAATTGGTACTTTCATAAACTTTCACAAATAAAAAGAGAACTTGATAAAAACCCGAAAATGATAATCATTTTGGAAGATTTTGATGCATTTACTAAAAACTGATACATCCAGCAAAGTAAAATTTAGTAGTAATACAGACTACTTTAATAAAATTAACAAGGTTGATCTAATATATAAAGAACCTTTCACCCAAACAAATGGAGAGTATTTTCAATACATTCAGTACACTTTTCTAAAATGACCACATACTAGGTCACAAGAAAATTCAATTTCCAAGATTTAATATCATCTATGTTCACAAAGCATTTAAATTAGTAATCAACAATAAAAAGATGGTTAAAAAATAGCAACAACCTTTAATTGGAAACTTAAAAAAAATAAACAAATAGCTCATTGGGTAGAGAGGACATTACAATGTCATGGAATATTTACAACTAAAGACAATGAAAGTACCACATGACAAAACTTGTGGAATAGAGCAAAGTAGTACCTAGAGAGAAATGCATAGTCTTATGTATAATTATTCTTACAAAAGGAAAATTGAAAGCAAAAAGCTAAACTTTCAAGTCATGTAGGCAGTAAAAGAATTACATACTAGCAAAAATAAGTAAAGAAAGAAAATTGTTCATATATTCCATAAAATAGAAAACAAAGACATAAAGAAAGAAAAATCACAAAAACTGGTTTCTTCAAAAAATAATAAAGTAGACAAGCTTCTGGCAAGACTGATAAGAATGGGACAATAAAAATGAATAATATTCAGAATAAAAAATGGGACCTAAATACAGCTAGAGCATGATTTTAAAAACCCCAAGAGAACAAGGTGAACAAGTTTATTCCAAAAACAATAGAAAAACTAGATAAAATAGTAACACTTCTAGAAAAAAAACTAAAAGTAATTCAAGAACAAAAAGCCATAAAAATAAGTGACATAAATCTCTGTCTCTATCTCTGTAATAAAGAGGCTCTCCCTGCAAAACAAACCAAGTCCAGATGGTTTAAAGAAGAGTTTTTACTAAACACTTCCAACTCATGTTACTAAGCTACTATAATCTCACAGTCAAATCCAGACAAGAACAGTAACAAGAAAATTATAGACCTATCTCACTCTCTTAGACGTAAAAGGCTAGATAAAGCATTAGCTGGTTACCTCTTCTGTTCAATATTGTATTGGGTGCCCTGGCCTGGACGGTGGAATACTATGCTGTTAAAATCAATCTAAGGAGGTGGAGAAATGAGGAGGCTTAAAGCAAGTGACCAGCGTCCCTAGGCCCTGCTGCATCTTTCTCCATTTCCAGCCCTTCAAACTGCTGTTTATCCTTCAAACACTTTGGCAGCCATCACGTCCTGTCCCACAAATTAATCTTTCATCTTCTGTATTTCCTTCGTACCTCATGCATATTTCTATAACCAAATGTATCTCAGGGTTTTGCAAGAATGTGGTTGCCTGACCACATAGCTAGCACAGAGCAGGATGGAAAGAAATGTTGAACAGCACTCTTCTCCAAAGGATCTAGAACCCATTCCCACTTCCCGCATTTAACTGATTTGTACAAAAGGACAGATTATGCTAGCAGTCACCGGGTCTCCCAACAGTCATCGCGTCCCCCGCCCCCGAAGCAGTGGCTGTGGCTTAGACGCCGCTGCCCTACCCGTATTTCTCCATCAGAGAGGATGCCGACGCCCGAGCCCACTTCCCACTTCCTCTTTCCTCTCGCTTTAAGCGGCGCAGAAACCCATCCCTCTCAGAAAAAAATCTTTAACAGGAAGCCCAGCAGCCCTGGTACCTGGCATCCCGCCCCGGACACGCAAGCCCGCGCGGGCCCCCGGCCCCCGACCCCGCCCGCGCAGACGCACCTCCCGCCGCCCCGCCCTCGCTGCCACGCCGCGCCCGGCTCCTCGCTGGCGGGGCCGAGCCGGTGCCGGGCGCCGTGGGGCTCGCGCGCCGGGCCGGCCGGGGAGGGCCGCGCCGGAGCGGGGGCGGCGGGAGGGCGGGTCGGGGCCGGGCTCCCGCTGACGGCTAGGCCGGGGCCGAGCGCGCGGCCGGCCATGGAGGTGGAGGAGGCGTTCCAGGCGGTGGGCGAGATGGGCATCTACCAGATGTACCTGTGCTTCCTGCTGGCGGTGTTGCTGCAGGTGAGTCCCCCGCTGCTCGTATGGCTCCCACGTCCCCGCTTCCTGGCCGCCCGGGGAGAGGCGTACCTCCCTCCCCACTCCCCAGCGCTCGGCCCGGATGCCGAGCCTATGCAAACCCTCAGGTGTGGCGAGCCTCTCCCGCCTCCACCTTCACCCCGCGCGAGGGCGGCGCTGGGCTAGGCGCCGCGCGTTGGCCTGGGCCCCGGAAAGCCAAGGTCGCCGGTCGGCCTGTCAAACCAAGCCTCGGATCCTCGTCCCTGAGGCGCCATGCTCCTCTCACCTCGAGTGGGGAAGGACTGCGTAGGGGGTACTTAAGCCAGCGAGCTGGTTAGTAAGAGATGAAAAATCCAGTTGTTACCTGGAATACGCTGTGAATAGGAAGGGAATTTTTAACCTGTGGCGCTGTCACTTTGGAATCTGGAACACAGAGAGGGCCCTGATCACCCGTTGACAAAAGGGCTGATTTAGAGCGGCCTCCTTCAGCTCTGGTATCTACTTACCATCTTTTCTTGGATTTGAGGGGGCTTCCTATCCAGGGGCTTTCAATGCATAGGGTTTCTTTCTTTCTGGTTTAAGTTCTGCTGGGTCATTCTGCCCAGAGTCCCCTTGGGTTGAGACTTTTTTAAGTCCATAGTGCCATCTACAACGTCTGGTGTAAAATGGAATCACTTCTTCATTGTACAGAATTCTCAGAGACTGCTTTTTTTTTTTTCCTCCAGATTTTAAGCATTTTGATTTATTTAGAAAGGGATTGTTCATAGAATTACTTTGAACAGTATACAGGACTGATGGAGACTGGCTATGTCACAATATCAGACAGTACAGTCAGTATCTGCAGTATGGCTGGTCTCTGTAGACGCCCTTTGCCGTCCTCGCCGAGGGTGCCTTGTGTCTTGAGTTAGTCCACTCCTCTGGCCCTTAGGAATCATACGTCTCTTCTCTGAATCGGTGTCCATAATCATAGTAATCAGCACCACTTTGGGCTGGGGCGCTATAGCTGTTATCATAGGAATCATAACTCTGTTCATCATAGGCAGTGCCATATCCATCTTCATAGTCATAATCTCCATAGGTCTCTTGTGTTGGGGGCGGTGGTGGAGGTCTGTACCCAGTTGGGGGGGACTCCTCTTGCTCTGGGAGTGAGAAGTCCTCTTCCCCGACTCACTGGCCCTCGGGTGGAAAGGACTCCCTTGGAAGTCGGTGTCCCTTGCAGTACCCGGACTCCCACTGGCTGGGCTGTGACTGCTCCGCTTCCCCTGGTTATTGCTGGGGTTGGTACCCCTCTTGTACGCAAGGTAACAACTGGTACATCTGCATTTTCTGGACCACCATTCAAATATGTTAATTCCTGGAGCTGTGCTTACCTGATTTCATCATTATAGTCAGGAATGAGGAACTTTTTGATTTCCTCTAGAGCATGTCCCATCCGGGCATAGGCTTCTGCTGGGGTGGGGGGCAAACACTTCAGTCAGAACATGGAGATCGTCACTGAGGTGGAAGTACTTTACTTCTCCACTTTTCCTCAACTCTTCTTCTTTTGCCTTGTCTCTCATGGAGCCTTTTCCAAGGATGGACATTTTTGTCAAGGTTTCTTCTTGGAAACGCTTCAGAGAATTGCCACGTGGCCCCAAAAGTTTTCCCACAAAGTTGAACTTAGGGAACTGTTTTTACAGGAATTAAAACTTTCTGTCCCAGCCTAAAAATGTAGGTTCCATATGCTCAAGGTCACTACAAATACACTTTGCCACACAAGTTCCTCCTCCTTTGCCAGCTTAAATGGCCCATTTGACGTCAATTACTTCTTTTATTCTAAAGGCATTTCATTCACAGATCCTTTATTAGTATCTACCAGTCGGCCATTTTACTTATTCCTTCATTCAACGTATATTTAATGAGTGCCTACTATGTGCTTATCAGGGGCTATAATGTCAGATAAATCAAAGCCCCTTTCCTGTGAAGTTTGCATTCTTGTGGGGGTGGGATGAAGCAGGCAGGCAGTTAAATAATTACAATTAACGTGTGATGATAGTTATTCTGAGTGAAGGACAGGATGGTCATGGGTATAAGCACCAGTCCGCCAGTTGCTTAAACCTTGCATAAATCAACTGCTCAACAGGAAGACTGGGAGGGTTGGAGGTGAGGGTTGACTAAGCGATTCTCTTTTCCATTAAAATGTTTGAAAGTTCAGTTGATTTCATAACCAGCCAGAAGAACCATTTAAATGATGCACTGACAGATGAAGTCAGTTCTTTCTCTAGCAAAACAAGTTCTCAGTTCACAAATATGCAATATTCTGAGGTTCCTTTAAGTGTGTTTTAGCTTTAAATGCACTTTCCTGTGGGGAAAAAGTATTTGTGCTAAATCACAAAAGAGTATTTAATGCAGAGAGAATAGAATTGTGACCATGATGTCTGACGTTCATTTATAATATTTTCTCTTTGAGAAAATTCTTTTCCTATTCTAACCAAGAATTTCAGGAACATAACTCCCTCTCTGAGTAATCTCACCTACACTCTATCTCCTGTATCATTATGTTCTCACCTGCCTAGCCAGGTATCCACTGACCTTGAATAAGTTTGTCTTGAGTGGAGTGTGGCACTAAAAAGGCCACCGTTCTGGGTTCAGGACCTGTTAAATTTCCATCATTTACTTTTTGTTACGGTTGACCCAGTTGGTTAGAGTTTGGTACCAAAGAGGTCTAAGCCCATGACCATGACTGTTCACTGAACCCTGCCTGATGTGTGGTCAGTATTCACCATAGAAGAACTAGCTCTTAGAGTGTTGGGGATGAGTGACTGACTTTATCTTGTAGGTATGGGCTGAGGAGGTGCGGATCCCAAAAGAGTAGATGCCCAGGTCCAAGCAGAAGTGAATTCTTCACAGCTGCTACCTGTTTGTGAGGCCTCAACTACCCCATTGAGATACATAATCCAAATGGTCCTGTGGTCACCCAAAGCTCTCCTGGATATGAGAGTGGAGTTCCCCAAAGGCTGCTCTATCAAGTCTGTTGTTGGAGATGATTTAGACTAGGGGAGCTGGCCTGCAGAGTGCGAGTACTAGAAGGTCCCATCACACAGTTGTAACACGATGCTTTCATCATTCTTCTGGGGGTTGCTTCCTCTAACAGGAAAAAGTAAGAAGCCTTTTTCAGAGTTGGTTGGCTTGACTGGAAGGAGCTTGATGTTTGCTTTTTAAAACCAAAGCACTTGTCTACCAGTGCCCAGTGAGTGTACAGACCAATGGTATAGCAGCCCTGCGAGAGAGGGGGAGTCCTGCACATTGTAGATGGGACTGCCAGGGAGAGGGACCACCAGGGAGAGGGGGCTGCCTCAGCGGAAGCCTTATCTGCATCTGTGGTTTGGTGATGACCAACTCCAGCTGAGAAACACAAAACTAGAGGGACAGAGATGGAAACCTTACAGATTCTTTTGTTTTCTTCCTTCTAGGATCATTATTATTTTTTAAATGATATTAACTCCCTTTACTTCAAACACATCCAAGTTCAAACTAAGAGGACAAAACCACATTACAAGCCAACTCTAAAGGTCTTTAGGTTAACTGTTTTCTTGGATTATAGATATCATCAGGTAGCTCCTCAAACATCTCAGTATTGTTTCCTTTGCCTAGGAGACCTACCTTCACTTGCCTTGCAAACACAATCTTTGGAATCTCCATAGTGGTCAACTTTCAGATACGTACAGAATAAATGCAGATTTTGTAGATTTCTCATCAACATGATAAGATACAAGTGACCTGATAATAGTGATACTTGGTTTTACAGTACCTAAGCAGAAAGCTAGAGGAGAAAAATCGCCTTCTGTAAAACTGGTTGTCCTATGAACAAGCAATAAGATTTATAATTTTGCAGTTAGAAAAATTCTTACCCACTCAAATATACATGCCCTCCTTTGGGCAAGAGTTATTTGTGGTATTTAAATATGAATAATTCTATTTACTTTTTTACCATTTCTATTTTCCGATCGTGATTCAAAGTTGACGCCATTATCACTATTTTGTGTTTGTGTTAGTGTGTGCTTATTTGCCAGGCTGTTTGGAGGAAGGTTTGAGTACAATTCTTTGTTTCTTGATCCGTTTAGACATAAAGTGGAAATGGACCCTACTCCTTTGTTCTAAGTCAGAGACTCCGGCTCCTTCGTTTTCCTCAGGATCAGGAATCATGTGCTGTGGTATAATTTGCACAGAATTTAAAACATCCATTAACCAACAGGAACATGTAACCTGTAATAAACATTCGTTTCACCCGCAGAATTGTGATGGTGCTGTGAACCTCAGCTTGAGCTGCAGTACTCTGGTGTTTCGGAATGCATTATTTTTATGTAAACTCTTAATAACCCCAACCTTACTTTTCAGATCCTCGAACTACCAGTGCATTCATATCATCCACGCAATAAATATCTTTTCACGGTGTTTTAGAAAGTGGAATGACTGGACAGGTATTTTGCAGAAGAGGGAACTATAATAGTCGACACATGAGAAGATGTTTACCTTCAGTGGTCATCTGGGACAGGCATATTAAAATGACTATGAAATATCATTTCACACTTATTAGAATAGCAAACATTAAATAGTCTAACAGTACAAGTGTGATGAAAATGAGTAGAAAGTACCCCATTTACAGAACAATTCGGCACTGTCTAGTAAAATTACAACCAGCATTGGACTCCTAGGTATATGTACGACAATATCGCTTGAACATGTGCATAAGCAGATATGTATAGGATGTTTATTGCAGCACTGTTTGTAATGACAAAAATTAGTAACCACCTAAATCACTCTCAAAAAGGGACTGGGGACTTTCCTGGTGGTCAGGTGGTTAAGACTTTGCCTTCCAATGCAGGGGGTGCGGGTTCGATCCCTGGTCAGGGAGCTAAGATCCCACGTGCCTCTCTGCCAAAAAACCAAAACATAAAATGGAAGCAATATTGTGACAAATTCAATAAAGACTTTAAAAATGGTCCACATCAAAAAAAAAATCTTAAAAAAAAAGGACTAGATAATTAAAATCTGACATAAATTTTATAGAATATATCAGTTAAAATGAACAAACTAGGTCTACACACAGCCACATGGATGAATCTCCCTCTTTTTTTAAAATAAATTTATTTATTTATTATTTATTTTTGGCTGTGTTGGGTCTTCGTTGCTGTGCGTGGGCTTTCTCTAGTTGTGGCGAGCGGGGGCTACTCTTCATTGCTGTGTGCGAGCTTCTCATTGCAGTGGCTTCTCTTGTTGTGGAGCACGGGCTCTAGGCACATGGGCTTCAGCAGTTGCAGCACACGGGCTCAGTAGTTGTGGCTCACGGGCTCTAGAGCACAGGCTCAGTAGTTGTGGCACACGGGCTTAGTTGCTCCGCGGCATGTGGGATCTTCCCAGACCAGGGATTGAACCCGTGTCCCCCGCACTGGCAGGCGGATTCTTGTAGATCAAGAGGAAGATACATCTCTACCCTCTTCCCAGGGATATCCTCTCACTTTGTTCTTGATTCCATATTACTCTATATCAGTTATTTCTGATCTTCTATCTTCTGCATTCTCTGACCTCCCAAGGAGTGGCCCGTGTGGTAGTTTTAGGTGGTCTATGGAAATGTTATTAAATAACATTAACTCATAAAGTGAGAGGGTTATTCCCCTTTCAATTCTTCTTTAATCCTTTTGTTTATCTAAGAAGAAAGTCTCATTTGGTGCTAGTATTTCTCAAAACATTTGCAAATATTTCTGTTTTAACAAAGGGAATGAACCAGAATTAAGGAAAGTTCAGACTTTGGTGGAAAACATTACCTAGTTAGACTTGAATAACATTATTATGTTTTTATTGTACTTACTATTCATTTTCTTTTAAAACTTTTTAAAGTTATTAAACATTTCAAATGAAATACATAGAATAATATCACAAACACACATGTACCTACTTCCAGGTTTAACAAATGCTGATATTTTGCCATGTTTATTTAAGGTTATGTCCGCATAGTTCAACCAGAGAAACAGGAGGCAGAACTTCTAGGCTGGAGATGTATGTGTTTGTATATATACGTGTATCTGTATCTGTATATACGTACGTGATCATATATGTAATCAGTGAATAATTTATTATGAGGATTTGACCATGTATAATTGTGGGAGCTAGTTCGGCAGTCCCTGTAAGGCTGTTGTCTCTGTGTCTGATGTTGGAGCTTGAAGTCTGCAGGGAAGGCAACCTGGAACACATCAGAATTGACTGGAATCTGTGTCATTCTCACTGCCTGCAACCTTGATGAAGCACATCTGTTTCATCATGGAACTAAACACACACTTGGCCCAGGAGTCAGAGCAGCCAAAGGAGGATCCAGGGGAGTGTAGATCAGTAGCAGGTCCAGCTGCTGTGTTGCAGCGACAAGGTGAGGCAGCAGAAACATGACGGTGGATGTGAGGCACAAAATCACTGGCCCCAAAACCTGCCCGAAAATCTCTCTTGTGCCCCACCTTAAATAAAAATGTGCCAGCTAACACTTAGTGCTGTAGAAGAACATTGTATTTTTTTAAAATTTATTTATTTAATTTATTTATTTTTGGCTGCATTGGGTCTTCATTGCTGCGTGCGGGCTTTCTCTAGTTACGGTGAGCGGGGGCTACTCTTCCTTGCGGTGCGCGGGCTTCTCACTGCAGTGGCTTTTCTTGTTGCAGAGCACGGGCTCCAGGTGAGCGTGGGCTTCAGTAGTTGTGGCACATGGGCTCAGTAGTTGTGGCTCGCGGGCTCTAGAGCACAGGCTCAGTAGTTGTGGCTCACGGGCTCTAGAGCGCAGGCTCAGTAGCTGTGGCTCACGGGCTTAGTTGCTCCGCAGCATGTGGGATCTTACCGGACCAGGGCTCGAACCCATGTCCCCTGCATTGGCAGGCGGATTCCTAACCACTGAGCCACCAGGGAAGCCCCAGAACATTGTATTTTTATAGTTCCATCTGGCTGGTTATATTTGTATTGATATACAATTTTATTTCTCTGTAAATTTACTTAAGTTAAAAAATTTGAGTCAATTTAAAAGCAGACCATTAAGTAAATAATAGAAAACAAATGGGCAGGTAACACTTGCAGGGGGTACTCACGTGACTGAAGTTTGGGGAAAGCTGAGCCTGTCCAGTAATACTTCTTCAAAGAACACTAAAAATAGTGTTCTTTACTCTCATGACTCTGATCAGACTCTTTCTTTGGCCTAAGAATTCCTTCCCTGATTTTTGTTTTGACTAAACCCCTAGCAGTCTTTCACTGCCCAGCTCAGGTGTCACATTTGCCACCTTTTCCTTATTCCCCGAGTTGGAATTCACATCTGCTTTCTTTCTTCTCTCATTAACTTCATTTCTACTCTGGCTAATAGAGCATTTGTCCAAATCTGCCTTGTATTTATAGCTCTGGACATATTTGTTGTCCTCACTTGAATGTATGTGCCTAAGAAGGAAACAACTGTTTCTTATCCGTCATTGTTATCACCTGAGGCTCAGAATACACTGTGTTGCAAAGTGTTGGTACTCACTAAAATTTTTTAAAAATTAAACTGAAATAACAGAAGGAAGGTGGTCAGGTGGTGGCATTCCCATTTTCTTTGGGAGATTGAGAGAGAAACTGATGCAGGTCAAATAATGTGTCCAAGGTCTTAATTAGTGGTTGGAACCAAGATTAGGTCCCATAATTACTGGTTTTTAATCCATCATCATTTTCTTTGCCACACCATTATGCAAGGAATTAGTTAACCAAATATATTATAGCCTATTATGTCCACAGTAGTGTGTTGGGTTTCTTGAAAGGATATAGAAGTAGAAATTAGGGTTTTCTTTTCTTCGGGAGATGGCAAATCATTAGAAGAGAAAAATTTATATCTATACTGTTAAATAATGGTACAAAGTAATATTTCCCCAGTAAATAATACAGCCACTGAATGCTTTAGATATTAAGAAAGAGACATCAGCATGGTCCAGAGTGGTTTGTTGAAACTTCAGGAAGAGGGTTGAGCTTGAGCTGAAGTTTGAAGGTTGGGTTAAAAGAGAAGTGGGTAGGCCGTTTCAGGTGGAAAAACATAACATTGGAGAAAGTGTAGAAGAGGGAATAACCTAGACCCTTGTTACACAAAGTGCGGCCCAGACCATCAGCCTTGACCTCACCAGAGCTTGTTAGAAAAGCAGGATCTCGGGTCTCATCCCGGCCTGCAGAGTCACACTCTGCAAGTTAAAGTTGGGAGGTGCTGATAGATGCTATTTGGATGGTGCTGTGCGATTTACTGTGTGATGTTGGCTAAAGAAATACCCCTTTGACCTTCAGATTAGGTTAGTTAGATATGAATGAACTAGATAAAGATATACTGCCAGTGTCCAGTCTTACTGGAAGAAAACATGAAGTTTAGAAAGGTTTTGATTTGCTGGAAGTTTACTAGAGCTGAGATTCAGACTCAGGTGTACAGATCCCATGTGCTTTTCACAGCACACGATGAAAAGTCCCGTTTGGGGAACTGAACAGGCTAGTACAGAAAGCCTGGATGCAGATAAGGTAGCCATCGGGTCATGTGGTGGAGATCTGGATGCTTTGACCAGAGGAGTTTCACGAAGAATGTCTCAGGGAGACTGATCTGGTGGCATCATGTGGATAAATTAGAGTCAGGGAAGAAATGGGACTTAGAGACATCTGTTATTCAGGGCGTAATTAAATTTTTTATACACAAGAAATAGTATCAGTAAGTCACTCCACAGATATTTATTGAATACCCACTTTGTGCTGGGCCCTGGGCATTCGGTGCTGCCTTCGTGATGTGGTCATACTCATGTAATGCTTTTGATTGAGTCAATTAGATAACTGAGTTCTAAGTGCATAAAATACTAACAGTGATGACAACAATAAAATCATCTCTGATCCCTCCCCGCAACTTTTTCTCTGAAAAAAGCTCTGGCCCCAAAGTTAGGTGGCTCCCAGTCTCATCCTGGCTTTGCCATTAGTGTTTTACGTACCCTGGAACGATTCACTTAATCACTCTGTGGCTCATCTTTCCCACTTACAACATAAACATCATATTTACCATGACTTCACAGCACAAGATATTGTGATGAGATAATTTATGGGAGACATTTTTGGTTTCCTGAGTATTATAAAGGCTCATAATGCTGTTAGTATAAAATTACTTTTAAAGCATTCACTTTTGAAACTTTAAAAATTTCAATCCCCCAGTGCATCTTAGTCACTTTTCTAATTATAATTACATTGAAGGGGAAAAAACAGTCCCGCCATCTGTGGCACTCGTTCTCCTTCCCTGGAGGTAACACTAGAGAAGA
Organism: Balaenoptera physalus; assembly: GCF_965194825.1. Taxonomy (NCBI): domain Eukaryota; kingdom Metazoa; phylum Chordata; class Mammalia; order Artiodactyla; family Balaenopteridae; genus Balaenoptera; species Balaenoptera physalus. The sequence goes on along the minus strand of NC_138882.1, from coordinate 94,277,674 downwards.
TAATGATTTATTTGAGATGTTGTTGGTCCCACTCCGAAGGAGAATGGATGGTGGTTTCTCATTGTGGCTTTAAGACCCATCTGCTGATGGGTGCAGTTCTCTAGACAGGGCTACGTAGTGAATGTGTGCACAGAGTCACAGCAGAGGGAAGAGTGGGAGAGTGTTTGTGCTCTGGGGGAAGAAGCAAGATGAGAGCTCTGTGACATTGTCACAGACGAAGAAGGCAAACCGAGGAAAACCGCCCCATATGCCTTGTATAGGTGGTGCATCCCCTTGACTAGCTAAGGGCTAAACCATCTTTGACTTCATAGGACCACGTGACCCATGTATGTGGCTCTGGTGTAAAGTACCTAACAGTAATCTGTATGCAGAGTTTAAGCATCTCCTCTTTTCCCTAATCTCATGATGTCCCTTTCACCTTTCATAGTTAGCATGCATCATAGATGCCTGCCTACTCTCTCTTTTACCTTTAGCAAAACCAGGCATGGCCATTTGTGTCAAAGACAGAAAGGCTGACACCATGTTATGGAGGCTGGCACTGCAAGGAAGAGCTGCATGTTTCCGACCCCTCTGTTGACACAAAGCCATGGCCCTGTGTATTCTGTGAGGTCCCTGGGTGTGTGTGTGTGTGTGTGTGTGTGTGTGTGTGAGTGTGTGTGTGTGTGTGCGCACATGGGGTGGGTAATGGAAGCATTGTGAGGGGTAGGAAGAGAGCAGAGAAAGTGAGAAAGGAGGAAAGTGCTTATTCAACCTACTGATTGCTAAGAATAATACTGATTAATACAGATAGTACTGATTAGCTAGGTTTCACTGCTCCCTGCGTTATAAATAAGGGTATATATCAGCACCACCTCTTTGTTTTTTAACTTTTTTTCTGCACATTGTAGTTTCTTCCAAGAATGGTAGCCTCCACAATGAAATACACCTCAGATTAGAGGACCCTTTGGAGCATTTCCTGTTTTACATAGAACATTGCTTATCCTAGAATAATACAGATAAAAATAAGATGCATTAATATATTTTCACCAAGCACTTAGAATGGTACCTGGCATATAGTTAGCATTAGAGAAGTGTTTGCTGTTATTATTAGTATTCTGTTATGGTCATTCATTCATCCATGGACTTGTTGAATGTGTGATATCATCTATCTAGGCCCTGAGTTATTTGCTTTGGGAGCCTAAAGGTGAATCAGACACAGATCCTGCCCTCAGAGAGAGTATATTTCAATAGAAAAAATAAGACAAGCAGATACATATAGTGCAGTGAAGAAAATGATATGGGTTCTAAGGAAGGTCTGAATGGAACTTTTGGAGGTGAGGAGAAGCAGGAGAGGGCTTCTGGAGGGGTTGGAGGGAAGGCAAGGTGGTAGGAGGTGGCATGGAGGAGGGGGCATCTGAGTTACATTTTGGAGGATGGGAAAGGTTCAGGCATTCAGAGCAGGAGAAAGTGCTTTCTAGGTGAAGTGAATGGTATGAACAAAAGCAGAAAAGAGCACGCTTAGAGAAAAAAATATAACTAGTTAGCTTTGCCAGATTGAAGGCTGTGTGTTTACTGGAACATGTGTTTTGCATCATCTCCTGAGTTTCCTTTTCCCCATTTTTTTTTTTTTTTCAGTTCTTTACCCATGAATTAAATTTCAGCAGATTGTAATCAGGAAGGGCAGTTACTAAAATGGGTGCAAGTGGCTTTGTAATTATAGCTAAATGTGTAATCTATCTGTTCTTGTAATTATTAAGGTTTTCATTTTTGTAAGCTGATTGCCTCCTATCCTGAAAACTTCCTTAATAGTATGCAAATAGGGGCCAGGAAGCAATATAAACCGAGAAACGTGTTTTCCTTTGCGTTTTACAGTAAATCACCCACGCAGACTGACCTGTGGCAGCTTTGTGCATCTCCAGAGGCTCCCAGTCATCCGACTCACAATAGATTGGGGCTGCCTTACAGCCTTGCAGCCTTGGTGGAGAGGGGAAAAATCACATCTTGGGTTTTACATTAGCTCTCTGTTATGACACACACAATGTCATGACTTCTTTTCTCTTTCCTTGTCAGTAACTCCATCATCTACTTGTGATAAATTACTCTGCTTTTGGCGCTTTAGATTATCCCCTTAACAGCTGAATATGCCCCTCCAGAAGGGTGTGGAAGGAGCTGGGAGTTCCCTGACAGTGGAGATAATGCTGTGGGCAGGTCTCTCCATCCTTTCATGCCGCAGTCAACTCGTCCATCCAGTGGGGGTGTTACTATATGCTGTACCGAAATCACATGCGTTGTGTTTTTTAAACACTTACTCTGTTTAAAGCTATTTTAAGACATTAAGTTCTAAGTTAATAGTGATAATTTTTTTAATTAAAAAAATTTTTTTAAATAGCGATAGCTTCAAATAAGATTGTCTCAGTATGGAACAGACTATTTCCGTGTTTTCCTAATAAATTTTAAGCTTGAAACAATCATCCAAGGAGAGTTATATAAATGGATCTATAGTATTAAAACGCTGCACAGGGCTCAACAGCTTATAAACCCAATTGTGAATCTCCAGAAAGCCCAAAACAGTCAGTGACAAATGTCATATGTGCTCAATAAATATTCCTTGAATGAATGAATGAAATAATTTTTTCTTTAGAGGGAAACTATGTTTAGATTAAACAATGATTAACTACAGCTAAAGGTTATAAAGTGAGTACCTATTCCTGGGATTTTGAATTGTTTACATCTTATAAGTTGTATACTATACTTTAGTACCTACTCAAGTGCATATAATGCTTCCCTGATTTAATAGAGCATCTGTCCTCCCCATGTGTTTGTGTGTGTGTGTTTGTGTGTGTATACAAACACATACTATTTTTGGAAACATTTAACTATGCCACAACATGTTTTCTTGTTTAGATCGTGAATTCAAGACCAAGATACTCCTGGGCGCTGGTGACTGCTTATCTGAACTGAGGTGTAGTGGTCAGGAGAAAAGAGCTGGAATGTTAGTCTTCTAAATCAGAGCCAGTAATATCACCCCCTCCCCCACTCCCTGCCACTGCGGAACCATTTATGTGCCGTGTCCTCAGCATGAGATGTATCTCAAATGTAGAAGAAAACCCTCGGAGGAAGTAGAAGGTGCTTTACAGATGGGATTGCTGATGGCTCCGTTAGTCGTAGATCAGGAAGCTTCCTTCTGTTTTCTCCTTTGTTTCTGAAGCGTCTCGTTTCTGTAGCTCCTACAGACATAAAAGCGAGACCTGCTCTTTCAAGGTTTGTGAGCTTACTAATTGTGTTTCCTCTTTTCAGCTCTACGTGGCCACGGAGGCCATCCTCATTGCACTGGTCGGGGCCACACCATCGTACCACTGGGACCTGGCGGAGCTCCTGCCGAACCAGAGCCACAGCAACCGGTCGGCTGGTGAGGACCAGGCGCTCGGGGCCTGGCTCCTGACGGCCAACGGCAGCGAGATGCACAAGCACGTGCACTTCAGCAGCAGCTTCACCTCCATCGCCTCCGAGGTAACGGCAGGAGCAGGGGACAGGCCCTTCTGACCACTGAATGATCCCCCTGGAGCCATTGTTTGGTTGATTTAAATTTCAGCTCACTTTCCAATCACTTTCTAGTAAATTTGAGAGTTAAAGGAGAATATCCTATGGAAATACATTGTTCTTCCTTCTTACTGCAAATGGGAGAAGCATGAGTCCTACCAAACTAGTTATAGATGAAGTAAGACATAAACTCCAGAAGAGCCCCATTTTGATTAGCGTATCCTTTTAAAAAGTGAATTAAAACTTTCATGTCTTTTTCTTTTTCTTTTTTAATTAATTAATTAATTTATTCATTGAATTTTGGCTGCGATGGGTTTTCGTTGCTGCACGTGGGCTTTCTCTAGTTGCCGCAAGCGGGGGCTACCCTTTTTTTTTTTTTCACACACACACACTGTACTTTATTTTTACAAGAGATAAATAGACTGACACCAAGCATTGTACATGGATGACCACAACGAAAGCAACAATGATTGCAATTACCAAACCTGAAACACACTCATACTATGTCATAATATTGACATTCAGTCCAGTAATCCTCCACTGTAACAGCTCCTTTACTTTGCAGTGAAAATTGATTTGTATATTCTTTGCCTCTGAGTCCTTGTGGGATTTTTTTTTTTTTAATTCAGACAGAAAGTCACAAAAATTATACTCATCCTCATCAGTTCACTCAGTCCCATGTAATTACATTTTTTTTTTCATCTTGATCTTTTGTTAGCACTTTTTTGAGTTCATCAGTTTTTCATTAGAGTTCTGAAAATGCTTATTCATTCAGTTCAGCAGTACAGTCAGTTACCAGAAACGTGTACTTGTCAGAGTCTTTTCCATGAATTTCTTGAAGATGAAACCCTTTTATAGGAACATATTTGCAAAAGCATCAGAGTACACCCAGAACTGTCTGTAAATGACAAAAGACTTAAAAATGACCACAGTTAAAGATTTGATGAAAGTTCATAATAATGCAGTTGACAAGAAAATTAGTTATTTCTGAGATATACATTTTAAAGTAATAACTAGGATTATGACTTATAACATTATACCAGAACATATAAGATTTTTAGAAATTTCATGTAATGTCTGAAACATTTATATTAACATATTTCCATACAAATAACCCAATGAAAGTTTAGTATTAGTTGTTTTGTTTGTTTGTTTTTTTATACTACAGGTTCTTATTAGGCATCAATTTTATACACATCAGTGTATACATGTCAATCCCAATCGCCCAATTCAGCACACCACCATCCCCACCCCACCGCAGTTTTCCCCCCTTGGTGTCCATATGTCCGTTCTCTACATCTGTGTCTCAACTTCTGCCCTGCAAACCGGCTCATCTGTACCATTTTTCTAGGTTCCACATACATGCGTTAATATACGATATTTGTTTTTCTCTTTCTGACTTACTTCACTCTGTATGACAGTCTCTAGATCCATCTACTTCTCAACAAATGACTCAGTTTCGTTCCTTTTTATGGCTGAGTAATATTCCATTGTATATATGTACCACATCTTCTTTATCCATTTGTCTGTTGAGGGGCATTTAGGTTGCTTCCATGACCTGGCTATTGTAAATAGTGCTGCAATTAACATTGGGGTGCATGTGTCTTTTTGAATTACGGTTTTCTCTGGGTATATGCCCAGTAGTGGGATTGCTGGGTCATATGGTAATTCTATTTTTAGTTTTTTAAGGAACCTCCATATTGTTCTCCATAGTGGCTGTATCAATTTACATTCCCACCAACAGTGCAAGAGTGTTCCCTTTTCTCCACACCCTCTCCAGCATTTGTTGTTTGTAGATTTTCTGATGATGCCCATTCTGACAGGAGTGAGGTGATACCTCACTGTAGTTTTGATTTGCATTTCTCTAATAATTAGTGATGTTGAGCATCTTTTCATGTGCTTCGTGGCCGTCTGTATGTCTTCTTTGGAGAAATGTCTATTTAGGTCTTCTGCCCATTTTTGGATTGGGGTGTTTGTTTCTTTAATATTGAGCTGAATGAGCTGTTTATATATTTTGGAGATTAATCCTTTGTCCGTTGATTCGTTTGCAAATATTTTCTCCCATTCTGAGGGTTGTCTTTTCGTCTTGTTTATGGTTTCCTTTGCTGTGCAAAAGCTTTGAAGTTTCATTAGGTCCCATTTGTTTATTTTTGTTTTTATTTCCATTACTCTAGGAGGTGGATCAAAAAAGATCTTGCTGTGATTTATGTCAAAGAGTGTTCTTCCTATGTTTTCCTCTAAGAGTTTTATAGTGTCTGGTCTTATATTTAGGTCTCTAATTCATTTTGAGTTTATTTTTGTGTATGGTGTTAGGGAATATTCTAATTTCATTCTTTTACATGTAGCTGTCCAGTTTTCCCAGCACCACTTATTGAAGAGACTGTCTTTTCTCCATTGTATATCTTTGCCTCCTTTGTCATAAATTAGTTGACCATAGGTGCGTGGGTTAATCTCTGGGCTTTCTATCTTGTTCCATTGATCTATGTTTCTGTTTTTGTGCCAGTACCATATTGTCTTGATTACTGTAGCTTTGTAGTATAGTCTGAAGTCAGGGAGTCTGATTCCTCCAGCTCCATTTTTTTCCCTCAAGACTGCTTTGGCTATTCGGGGTCTTTTGTGACTCCATACAAATTTTAAGATGATTTGTTCTAGCTCCGTAAAAAATGCCATTGGTAATTTGATAGGGATTGCATTGAATCTGTATATTGCTTTGGGTAGTATACTCATTTTCACAATGTTGATTCTTCCAATCCAAGAACATGGTATATCTCTCCATCTGTTGGTATCATCTTTAATTTCTTTCATCAGTGTCTTATAGTTTTCTGCATACAGGTCTTTTGTCTCCCTAGGTAGGTTTATTCCTAGGTATTTTATTCTTTTTGTTGCAATGGTAAATGGGAGTGTTTCCATAATTTCTCTTTCAGATTTTTCATCATTAGTGTATAGGAATGCAAGAGATTTCTGTGCATTAATTTTGTATCCTGCAACTTTACCATATTCATTAATTAGCTCTAGCAGTTTTCTGGTGGCAGCTTTAGGATTCTCTATGTATAATATCATGTCATCTGCAAACAGTGACAGTTTTACTTCTTCTTTTCCAATTTGTATTCCTTTTATTTCTTTTTCTTCTCTGATTGCCGTGGCTAGGACTTCCAGAAGTATGTTGAATAATAGTGGTGAGAGTGGACATCCTTGTCTCGTTCCTGATCTTAGAGGAAATGCTTTCAGTTTTTCACCATTGAGAATGATGTTTGCTGTGAGTTTGTCATATATGGCCTTTATTATGTTGAGGTAGGTTCCCTCTATGCCCACTTTCTGGAGAGTTTTTATCATAAATGGGTGTTGAATTTTGTCAAAAGCTTTTTCTGCATCAATTGAGATGATCATATGGTTTTTCTTCTTCAATTTGTTAATATGGTGTATCACATTGATTGATTTGCGTATATTGAAGAATCCTTGCATCGCTGGGATAAATCCCACTTGATCGTGGTGTATGATCCTTTTAATGTGTTGTTGGATTCTGTTTGCTAGTATTTTGTTGAGGATTTTTGCATCTATATTCATCAGTGATATGGGTCTGGAATTTTCTTTTTTTGTAGTATCTTTGTCTGGTTTTGGTATCAGGGTGATGGTGGCCTCATAGAATGAATTTGGGAGTGTTCCTTCCTCTGCAATTTTTTGGAAGAGTTTGAGAAGGATAGGTGTTAGCTCTTCTCTAAATGTTTGCTAGAATTCACCTGTGAAGCCATCTGGTCCTAGACTTTTGTTTGTTGGAAGATTTTTAATCACAGTTTCAATTTCATTACTTGTGATTTGTCTGTTCATATTTTCTGTTTCTTCCTGGTTCAGTCTTGGAAGGTTATACCTTTCTAAAAATTTGTCCATTTCTTCCAGGTTGTCCATTTTATTGGCATAAAGTTGCTTGTAGTAGTCTCTTAGGATGCTCTGTATTTCTGCGGTGTCTGTTGTAACTTCTCCTTTTTCATTTCTGATTTTATTGATTTGAGTCCTCTCCCTCTTTTTCTTGATGAGTCTGGCTAATGGCTTATCAATTTTGTTTATCTTCTCAAAGAACCAGCTTTTAGTTTTATTGATCTTTGCTATTGTTTTCTTTGTTTCTATTTCATTTATTTCTGCTCTGATCTTTATGATTTCTTTCCTTCTGCTAACTTTGGGTTTTGTTTGTTCTTCTTTCTCTAGTTTCTTTAGGTGTAAGGTTAGATTGTTTACTTGAGATTTTTCTTGTTTCTTTAGGTAGGCTTGTATAGCTATAAACTTCCCTCTTAGAACTGCTTTTGCTGCATCCCATAGGTTTTGGGTCGTCGTGTTTTCATTGTCATTTGTCTCTAGGTATTTTTTTATTTCCTCTTTGATTTCTTCAGTGATCTCTTGGTTATTTAGTAACGTATTGTTTAGCCTCCATGCGTTTGTCTTTTTTACTTTTTTTTCCCTGTAATTCATTTCTAATCTCATAGCGTTGTGGTCAGAAAAGATGCTTGATATGATTTCAATTTTCTTAAATTTACTGAGGCTTGATTTGTGACCCAAGATGTGATCTATCCTGGCGAATGTTCCGTGCACACTTGAGAAGAACGTGTAATCTGCTGTTTTTGGATGGAATGTCCTATATATATCAATTAAATCTAACTGGTCTATTGTGTCATTTAAAGCTTCTGTTTCCTTATTTATTTTCATTTTGGATGATGTGTCCATTGATGTAAGTGAGGTGTTAAAGTCCCCCGCTATTATTGTGTTACTGTCGATTTCCTCTTTTATAGCTGTTAGCAGTTGCCTTATGTATTGAGGTGCTCCTATGTCGGGTGCATATATATTTATAATTGTTATATCTTCTTCTTGGATTGATCCCTTGATTATTATGTAGTGTCCTTCCTTGTCTCTTGTAACATTCTTTGTTTTAAAGTCTATTTTATCTGATATGAGTATAGCTACTCCAGCTTTCTTTTGATTTCCATTTGCATGGAACATCTTTTTCCATCCCCTCACTTTCAGTCTGTATGTGTCCCTAGGTCTAAAGTGGGTCTCTTGTAGACAGCATATATATGGGTCTTGTTTTTGTATCCATTCAGCCAGTCTATGTCTTTTGGTTGGGGCATTTAATCCATTCACGTTTAAGGTAATTATCGATATGTATGTTCCTATGACCATTTTCTTAATTGTTTTGGGTTTGTTTTTGTAGGTCCTTTTCTTCTCTTGTGTTTCCCACTTAGAGAAGTTCCTTTAGCATTTGTTGTAGAGCTGGTTTGGTGGTGCTGAATTCTCATAGCTTTTGCTTGTCTGTAAAGCTTTTGATTTCTCCATCAAATCTAAATGAGATCCTTGCCGGGTAGAGTAATCTTGGTTGTAGGTTCTTCCCTTTCATCACTTTAAGTATATCATGCCACTCCCTTCTGGCTTGTAGAGTTTCTGCTGAGAAATCAGCTGTTAACCTTATGGGAATTCCCTTGTATGTTATTTGTCGTTTTTCCCTTGCTGCTTTCAATAATTTTTCTTTGTCTTTAATTTTTGCCACTTTGATTACTATGTGTCTCGGCGTGTTTCTCCTTGGGTTTATCCTGTATGGGACTCTCTGCGCTTCCTGGACTTGGGTGGCTATTTCCTTTCCCATGTTAGGGAAGTTTTCGACTATAATCTCTTCAAATATTTTCTCTGGTCCTTTCTCTCTCTCTTCTCCTTCTGGGACCCCTATAATGCGAATGTTGTTGCGTTTAATGTTGTCCCAGAGGTCTCTTAGGCTGTCTTCATTTCTTTTCATTCTTTTTTCTTTATTCTGTTCTGCAGCAGTGAATTCCACCATTCTGTCTTCCAGGTCACTTATCCGTTCTTCTGCCTCAGTTATTCTGCTATTGATTCCTTCTAGTGTAGTTTTCATTTCAGTTATTGTATTGTTCATCTCTGTTTGTTTGTTCTTTAATTCTTCTAGGTCTTTGTTAATCATTTCTTGCATCTTCTCAATCTTTGCCTCCATTCTTATTCCGAGGTCTTGGATCATCTTCACTATCATTATTCTGAATTCTTTTTCTGGAAGGTTGCCTATCTCCACTTCATTTAGTTGTTTTTCTGGGGTTTTTTCTTGTTCCTTCATCTGGTATATAGCCCTCTGCCTTTTCATCTTGTCTATCTTTCTGTAACTGTGGTTTTTGGTCCACAGGCTGCAGGATTGTAGTTTTTCTTGCTTCTGCTGTCTGCCCTCTGGTGGTTGAGGCTATCTAAGAGGCTTGATGGGAGGCTCTGGTGGTGGGTAGAGCTGACTGTTGCTGTGGTGGTCAGAGCTCAGTAATACTTTAATCCACTTGACTGTTGATGGGTGGGGCTGGGCTCCCTCCCTGTTGGTTGTTTTGCCTGAGGCAACCCAACACTGGAGCCTACCTGGGCTCTTTGGTGGGGTTAATGGCAGACTCTGGGAGGGCTCACGCCAAGGAGCACTTCCCAGAACCTCCGCTGCCAGTGTCCTTGTCCCCACGGTGAAACAGAGCCACCCCCCGCCTCTGCAGGAGACCCCCCAGCACCAGCAGGTAGGTCTGGTTCAGTCTCCCCCAGGGTCACTGCTCCTTCCCCTGGGTCCCGATGCGCACACTACTTTGTGTGTGCCCTCCAAGAGTGGGGTCTCTGTTTCCCCCAGTCCTGTAGAAGTCCTGCAATCAATTCCCACTAGGCTTCAAAGTCTGATTCTCTAGGAATTCCTCCTCCCATTGCCGGACCCCCAGGTTGGGAAGCCTGACGTGGGGCTCAGAACCTTCACTCCAGTGGGTGGACTTCTGTGGTATAAGTGTTCGCCAGTCTGTGAGTCACCCACCCAGCAGTTATGGGATTTGATTTTACTCTGATTGCGCCCCTCCTACCGTCTCACTGTGGCTTCTCCTCTGTCCTTGGACGTGGGGTATCCTCCTTGGTGAAGTCCAGGGTCTTCCTGTCAATGATTGTCCAGCAGCCAGTTGTGATTCTGGTGCTCTCGCAAGAGGGAGTGAGAGCACGTCCTTCTACTCCGCCATCTTGGTTAATCCTTGAAGTTAATTCTTATAATGCATTTTTATTTATCCAGTATATCTAGGGCCAGCATGTAGCCCTCCAAGTTGTCGCTGCTGAGCAGGCTCCAGGTGCCGCTGAGGTCGGCGGGCATGGTGGGGCTGGGGCGGCACTCGGGGCTACTCTTCATTGCGGTGGCTTCTCTTGCTGTGGATCACGGGTTCTAGGTGTGTGGGCGTCAGTAGTTGTGGCATGCAGGCTCAGTAGTTGTGGCGCACGGGCTTAGTTGCTCCGTGGTGTGTGGGATCTTCCCAGACCAGGGCTTGAACCCATGTCCCCTGCATTAGCAGGCGGATTGTTAACCACTGGCCAGCAGGGAAGTCCCCATGTCTTTTTCTTATATCCTCAAAAATTAACAAAGTAAAGAGAGGGAAATGTAATGGCTCATCTATAACATCCACAGTTGATGTTTAAGTCCGGTCCTGTGTGTAGACTGCATGGGACACCTTGACTGTACAACATAAAATACAAATGGTACTGCCCAGTGTGGGCAAAAAGCCTTACCTTCAAGGGGACTTTCCTGGCCAAGAAGGTTCTGGTAAGAAGAGCACCATCTGGGCCAGCCTGAGGTATCTGAGCTGAGGATAGATAGTCTGGTGAAGAGAAACCCTGGGATAAGAGGTGCAGGGCCCAGGCACAGCTGGAAAGCACGGGTCCTGGTTGTTAAAGTGTTGAAATACTGTGTGTCCTTTGCCTGCTCCCCACAGGCTATCCACTTGCACACTGACACCCTAGCCCAGTGGCGTTTCCATGACAACGATCCAGTCCTGTCATCCCTCACCCAAAAACCTCCAGTGGTTCTCCCACCACACCCAGAAAACAGTGAAACCCTACATGTTACATTCAAAGCCCTTCACCCTCCCCAGCTTGGTCCTGGGTGTACTTTCCAGCCCCATTCTACACTTCTCTCTGCCTCCCCTGCTTCCTACACGTGCTCTGAGCCCATAGCCCATACCTGTTACCTGCATCAGGATGGCCCCAAATACTCATCCTCGCCTCTGCCTGGTGAAATCCTAACCTACCCTCTACTGCTCACGTGACCATTACCTTCCCTGAGAAGTCTTTCCCGACCCACTCCCCAGAAGAAGTAAATACACTTTTGTTTCTGCTCCAGCAACAGTTTGTTTGCACTTATGTGACACACTGTAGTTTGTGGTTCAGCTCTATTTTTTTAAGTCCTTTGAGGTCAGGAGCCATGTTTTGGTCGTCTTTGTGTTTCCATGGCTTTCTGGCCACCACCACAATAACTCCCATGACACGTATCACCACTACTCAGCTATAAAAATAATAAATAGCATTGTGGAATGATGACTATATGCCAGACATGGTAATATTTTACAGCCCTTATTTCATTTAACCCTCAAAATAATTTTATGAGGTAAGCATTATTTTCTGCATTTTATAGGTGAAGAAATTGAGACTTCTTGAGGTCGGCTAATAAGGGCAGAGCTAGGATTTGAACCCAAATTTGTCTTAACCCAGAAGCCTATGCTCTTATTGTTGTACTTTTTAGGGCCCTATCCCATCTAAATTGGTATGCACATCTCTTAGTTCTTTTTGACAGGTTAACAAAAGCCAAAGAACTTTAAAAGTTATTTTATTTGGAAATAATTTCAAACTGACAAAAGTTTCAAGAATAGTTCAAAGAATACCCTTATATCCTTTAGTTTCATCTGTTGTTAGTATCTTACCTCACTGGTGTTACTGTCCCTCTCAGTTTTTTAAAGCCATTTGAAAGTTCCACATACTGCTGTTCTTTGATACCCAAATACTTCAGTGTGTATTTCCTAAAAATAAGAACATTCTCTTACATAACCACAGTACAATTATCAACTTCAAGAAATTTAACATCGATGCTGCAGTTTTATCAAATCTACTATCCACACCCAGTTTTGCCACTTGACCCAGTAATGTCCTTGATAGCGGTGGTTTTCCCCTCTTGCATTGAATTCAGTTTAGGATCAAACATTGCATATAGTTGTCATGGCTTTTTAGTATCTTTTCACCTTCAGCCTTTCTGTTTCTTTTATGATATTATACTTTTGAAGAATGCATAATCTCTCCCTTTTTAAAAATAACAATGTTCTCCATTTTGGGTCTGTCTGATGATTCCTCATTCAGGTTATGCCTCCACAGTCAGACTAGTACATTAGTAATGTTGTGTCCTTGGAGGATCACATGGGAGACACACAATATTCATCTGCCCTTTTTGGGTGATGTTAATTTGACCGTCCAGGTATTGCCTGATTTCTCCCCTGTACAGTTTTTTGTTTTGTTTTTTTTTTCATTTCAAGAAATAAGTAATCTATGTGGAGTCGAGTCACTTTAAGATTATGCTAAATTACTACTCCTTATCAGAAACCCCTCCCTCCAATTTAGCATCCTTTGATGATTTTTTCATAAACCAAGCTAGACTATGATGGTTACAAAATGATGAATTCTTAACTCTAGTGCTTCCTCTACATTTGCCAGTTGGGCTTTTTTTTTAATTTAGGTATAATTGACATATAACATTATAGTAGTTTCAGTTGTACAACATAATGATTTCCTATTTCTATCACTGTGAAAAAATCACCATAACAAGTCTAGTTAACATTCCTCACCATACGTGGTTACAAAATTTTTTTTTCCTTCTTATGAGAACTTTTAATATGTATTCTCTTTGGAACTTTCAGATGTGCAATACAGTATTAACTGTGGTCACCCTGCTGTACATAACATCCCTGTGACTTATTTATTTATTTAAAATTCTACAGGACTTTGTTTTTTATTTTATATTATTTTTTTTTGGCTGTGTTGGGTCTTTGTTTCTGTGCGAGGGCTTTCTCTAGTTGTGGCAAGCGGGGGCCACTCTTCATTGCGGTGCGCGGGCCTCTCACTATCGCGGCCGCTCTTGTTGCAGAGCACAGGCTCCAGACGCGCAGGCTCAGTAGTTGTGGCTCACGGGCCCAGTTGCTCTGTGGCATGTGGGATCTTCCCAGACCAGGGCTCGAACCTGTGTCCCCTGCATTGGCAGGCAGACTCTCAACCACTGTGCCACCAGGGAAGCCCTGACTTATTTATTTTATAACTGTAAGTTTGTACCTTTTGACTCCCTTCACTCATTTCAGCTACCCCCTCACCTCTTGCCTCTGGCAACTACAGTCTGTTCTCTATATGTCAGAGCTTGGGTTCATTTTTTGTTTTTTGTCTTTTTAGATTTTGCTGTAAGCAACAGCCCTTTCTTCTTCCTTGTCCATCTGTCTGCCTGTCTGTCTCTATCTCTTCCTCTTCATCTCCCTCTTCTTTTCTCTCTCTCTCTATCTCTCCATCTCTCTATCTCTCTATCTCTCTGTCATTAGCATGTACTAGTGGATTCCTAGTCTTTGAAATTATTTATAATTTATTACAGCTTTTAATTATTTTGGTGCTCAAATTATCCCCAATTTACCAGTGGGAACCTCTTCAAGCTGGCTCTTGTCGCCTTTTTTTTAATTAAAGTTTTTATTTTGAGATAATTGTAGATTTACATGCAGTTGCAAGAAATAATACAGATAAATTCTGTGAATGCTTTACCCAGTTTTTCCCAATGGTAGCAGCTTGTAAAATCATAATATACTATCACAGCCAGGATAACGACATTGATACGGCTATGACACAGAACATTTCCATCACCACAAGGATCTGTTACCATATATATTTATATATAGCCACACCCATTTTCCTCCCTCCCCAGCACTGTCTGATTTCCCTGGTAACCACTAATCTTTTCTCCTATACTTTAATTTCATCATTTCAAGAATATTATAAAAATGGAATCATACATGTAGCCTTTTGGGATTAGGGCTTTTTTTTTTTCACTCAGCATAATTCTCTACAGACTCATCTAGGTTTAATTATATTACTTTAGTTATACAATAAGTCTTGTGTGCAGGTAGATTTGTTCCTCTCACTTTATTCCTTTTCAAGATTGTTTTAGTTCCTTTGGCTTTTCATATAGAATTGGTGTTAGTCCTTTAAACATTTGGGAGAATTCTCCAGTAAAATCATCTGGGTCTTTAGGTTTCTTTTTTGGGAGTTTTAAAATTATGAATTCAATTTCCTCAAAAGTTGTAAGACTATTTAAATGACCTCTATTGTGTTGTGAGTTGGGGCAGTTTGTGATTTTCAGAGAATTGGTCCATTTCATCTAAGTTTTCAAATTTATGTGTGTAGCGTTGTTAATTGTATTACTTTATTATCCTTTTGACATCTGCAGAGTCTGAAATGATATCCCCTTTTATTATCTGATATTGGTGATTTGCGTCCTTTCGTATTTAGTTACTCATCCGTCCTGATAGAGTTTTGTCAATTTTACAGATCTTTTTAAAGAACCAACATTCTGTTTCATTGAACGATCAAGCATAATTTACAACACTCAAGAGGAGAAGGAAAGTCTGTTGTATTTACCCCAATTTTTTCTTACATTGTTCTTTCTTCCTTCTTGATATTCCAAAGTCCCTTCTTTTATGTTTTCTTTCTTTTTAGAGAACTTTCATTAGCCATTGTTTTAGGGTAGTTCTGATGGCGACAAATTCTTTTAGTTTACCTTTATCTGAGAATATCTTGGTTTCCCCTTCATCTCTTGTTTTCACTAGTTATAAAATTCTTGGTTGACAATTCTTTTCCTTCAGCATTTAAAAACTCCTGTGCTACTTCCTTCTGGCCTTTATGGTTTGTGACGAAAAATATGGTGTTATTTGAATTTTTTTTTTTCCCCAATAGGGAAGGTGTCATTTCTCTCTTGCTACTTTTAAGGTTTTTTTAGTCTTTAGTTTTTAAAAGTTAGATTGTGATGTTTCTTGGTATGGATTTCTTCAGGTTTATCTTATTTGGGGTTTTCTGAGCTTCTTGGATCTTCAGGTTTATATCTCTTAGATTGGGAGATTTTCAGCTGTTATTTGTTCATGTACTTTTTTTTTTTTTTTTTAGTACTTCCCTCTTTCTCCTTTCCCTCTAGAACTCCAGTGACAAAAATGTTAATTCTTTTGTTCTAGCCCCACAGATCCCTGAAGGTTTGTTCTTTTTTTTTTTCAGTCTATTTTATCTTTGTTTTCAGATTGGGTATTTCCTGTTGTTGTATTTTCAAGTTTACTGATTCTTCCCTCTATTCTGCTGTTGAATCCATTCATTGTATCTTTTAGTTTAAAATTTTCTATTTTGTTCTTTTTTTTTATATATCCTCTTTCTTTGCTGAGACTTTATCTTCATTGAGTCTTTTTATTTTGTCATCTATTTCAAGCATGTTTACAAGTGCTTATGATGGCAGCTCTAAAACCTTTGTCAGTTATTTCTATCATCTCAGTGGTTGTCTTTTTTCATTCTACTTTGAGATTCTTCTGATTCTTGGTATGACAGATTATTTTTGTTTGAAACCTGAAGTTTGGGGGATTATGCTAAGAGATACTGTGTCTTATTTAAGCTTTCTGTTTTAGCTGGCTTTCTATGACACTGCTCTGGCACAGGAAGAAGGGAAGGGTGTTTCATTACTACCAGGCAGTGAAATCCAGTCTCCCCACGTGGTCTCCACTGACACTTGTGGTGGTGGTGGTGGTGGTGGTACTGGGGCAGGAGGGAGGGGAGCTTTGGCAGGAATGAAAGTGCTGGCTCCTACTTGTCTTTTGTGATACCACCTGGGTGGGGTGGGGTGGAGCGACTCATCACTGCCTGACCAGGCGGAAGCCTCGGTTCCCCACTTAGACTTTGCTGGTGTAGATGGGGTTGGAGCCCCAGTTGGTAGGTTTTTTCATTTATTTTTTATTTATTTATTTTTTTGTGGTGGTAATTGGCCAGAATAAAGCAGTGATTGCCCAAAAGTCTTTTGTCTTGCTGGGCTGCCCCTCTCCTGGGCCTTTTGCTAGAGAGCAGACCTCACTGGGACTTCTTTTGTGGCTCCTCTTAGCATTTCTGAGTCGCTGACTTCTCCAGTACCCAGTCTGGGTGTGTGAGGTAAAGGGAAACCCAGGGAACTCATCACTGCACCATTCCTTGTGTCCCAAGGTCCTTAGCTGGTCTTCTCTCCACCTTTCAGAGTTATCTTAACGTTTATTTTATGTATAATGTCCAGGATTTTTAGTAGTACATAGTAGGGGAAACAAGGAAAAGTACATGCGAAAGAGTTCCTGGACCCAATTCCAACAAGCAGTTCTCGGATGCCAGCAGTATGTGCGAGAATTCAGCTCAATTCTGATACTATCTACCCAGAGATAGAATGGAATTCCACAGGTAAAGGGCTCAGTTCCACAAGACTGCCCTCTGCTTCAGATGCCAGTCGCAAACACAGGTTGTTACCGGTGCTTCTGACCATCTGACTCTAAATCAGAAGTTCCCATGACCTCTTCTTCAGGCTCAATTAATTTGCTAGAATGGATCACAGAACTCAGGAAAAAACCGTTTACTTACTAGATTACTGGTTTATTATGAATGGATATTAAAGGATACGGAACAACAGCCAGATGAAGAGCTACGTAGGACAGAGCATGGGGAAACAGTGTGGCGCTTCCATGCTCTCTGAGCGCCACTCTCCCCAATCTCCACATGTTCACCAGCCCAGAAGCTCTCCTAACCCTCTCCATTTGGGTTTTTATGGAGGCTTCATTACATAGGCATGATTGATTAAATCATTGGCTGTTGGTGATTGATTTAAATTCCAGCCCCTCTCCTCTCCCTAGAGTTTGGGGAGAGGGATGGGGGTTGAGAGTAAAAGATCTAACCTTCTAATCACATGGTTGGTTCCCCTCGGCAACCAGCCTCCACCCTTGGGTGGGACCCAAAAGTCACGTTCCCTGAAGCATTTTTCAGGAACTAAGGACAAGAGGCAATTATCCCATTGCTCTTAACCTAAGCTCAGGAATTCCAAGGGTTTTGGGAGCTGTGAGCCAGGAACTATGAATGAAAACCAAATATATATGACAAATATATCTGCATTTGGTCGTCTGAATGACCAAATATATATTTCTCCTATAAATCACAGTATCACAGTATATTTACTCCTATGTTTAGCCTATTTTTTGTATTCATGTTTACTCCGTCTTCCTGGAGCTGAAAGTCCTATGTCCTTTTGATGTGTCCATCTTTTTTTAAAGTTTTTTAATTTTTTTGAGCACTTCGAAAATTTTTGACATAACAAAATAGTCCAGGTTTATCTTGCATCTCCCTACTCCAACTGTGGGATTAGGTATTTCTCCAGAAAGCCCTGGTTCTATTTATTGCCCGCATAGGATTTTGAAATGGGTGAGAGCCATCGGTCTGCTTTCCAACAAATCCATTAAACACATGATAATGAAAGTGGATCTCAAGCCAAATTCTACCACATGTATAAATGAACTTATTAACTTATTAACTCAATTCTTATTCTCAAGGAAGCGCAAAATAAACTATCTTGCAGGCTTTAGAAGTCTCAGCTCTGCTTTTATAGGTGTTCTGTACACTGCTTGTATGGCAGGTCGCTACAGGAAAACCCCAGTTTTCCATAGTCAGGGTACTATGGAAAATAGTACTTCCCATCAGCTTCAAGCACATGGAAACTTCCAGAGTTCATATTGGCTCAGGACCAAGGAGGGGTTTTAACCTAGGGCATCACCCCTATAGATAGAGTACAGAACACATTGGATTATCTCAAAAATTCATGGAAGGATAATGAGTGTCTCTAAAATATGTTGAGCTAATCTGTGTATCTTGAATGTCTTTAATTTCACTAGGGATAGCCTATTTTTTATATTCATCATTGCTAGTCAACAGGCCACTATTTTAATCAAGAATAAGCAAAGCACCCATTGTTGGGTTTCCCTGGTGGCGCAGTAGTTAGGAATCCGCCTGTCGATGCCGGGGACGCGGATTCGAGCCCTGGGCCGGGAAGATCCCACATGCTGCGGAGCAACTAAGCCCGAGTGCCACAACTACTGAGCCTGTACTCTAGAGCCCGCAAGCCACAACTACTGGAGCCTGCAAGCAACAACGAAGACCCAATGCAGCCAAAAATAAATAAAAAATTTTGGGGCTTCCCTGGTGGCGCAGTGGTTGAGAATCTGCCTGCCAATGCAGGGGACACGGGTTCGAGCCCTGGTCTGGGAAGATCCCGCATGCCACGGAGCAACTAGGCCCGTGAGCCACAATTACTGAGCCTGTGCGTCTGGAGCCTGTGCTCCGCAACAAGAGAGGCCGTGATAATGAGAGGCCCGCGCACCGCAATGAAGAGTGGCCCCCACTTGCCGCAACTAGAGAAAGCCCTTGCACAGAAACTAAAGACCCAACACAGCCATAAATAAATAAATAAATAAATAAATAAATAAATAAATAAATAAACAAACAAACCCAAAGTTTTAAAAAATTAAAAAAATAAAAATAAAGTCTCCCCGCAGCACGCGTGGTGCCCCGGTAGTTCTAATAACCAGCCCAGGCTGATGAGTTAACAAGATTCACTCACAGTTATTATCTCGTAGAAAAAAAAAAAAAAAAAAAGAATAAGCAAAGCACCCATTGTTGATAGAGACAATGATTACAGAAGCCCTTGTCGTAGCTCCCTCTGGAGAATGGGCTTTCTGAAGGGAAAGCCAGCTGACCACCAGCGGACAATGCAACCTTAATGAGAATGCTCGCAGTACCAGGGTGAAAGCTTGACCTAACATGGATACAGAGTATCCCACTGAACGTGCTTAATACTTTAAAGTAAATTGATAACATAGCAGCACTGTGCTTCAGCATCACAGGCACTCAACGAATTTCAGTAGAATTGAATTAAACGAATACTTAGGAAATCTGCAATTAGGAGCCCTTTTAGGTATCACTGGAGGGAAACCATTCTTAGCAAATGTCATTGAGCAATGACTACTTGCCCAATGACAGAGAAAGCCTTGATACAGAGAAGGAGAGTGCTGTCAGACCCTATGCTCTGGGACGGCAGGAATGGGCACCCAGGTCACCAGCTCGTCTCCTGTGCTGGCACCTGGGAGGCTCACCCTTAACACTGCTTGACTGAAGGTTGAATACGGAGGGAAGGGAGCCCTGAGGGCTACTACTCCCAAGACAAAGAGTTGGTAGATGCAGGAGAAATGGAATTAGATAGCTTCCCCAGCGAGTGCTGAAGGTCTGTAAAGCAGCTCAGAGAAAGAGGAGATAAAGGGCTAAGATGGCCCTTACCTGACCTACCTCTGATAGTAGCCTCAGGTCCCTCTTCTTCTTACCACTGCGTGTGTCTGTGAGTGACTGTCTCTCCTGCAATCTGTCTTTGTCAGACTGTAACTCTGTGTTTACCTGCCTGCTTTCCTTCCTTCCCTCCTTCTTTTCTCCCTCCTTGTTTCCTGTATCCCTCTGTCTCTCTCATTTCGTCTTTCTGAATCTGTTTCTCTCTATCCCTAGCTCTCTCCATCTCAGTTTCTGTCTCTCTGTATTTATCCCGTTTCTTCATCTCTGCCTTTCTCTGTGTCTCTGTCTCACTGGCTGTCTCTGAATTGCCTTTCCGTCTCTTTCTCTGATGTTTCTGTCTCCGTCTCTCTGTGTATATCTCCATGTGTCTTTCTCTTTTTCACTTTCTTCCCTGCCCTCTCTCCGTCTTCCTGGTTACTCGGCTGTCCTCTTCCTCATTCCCACCCGTGTCGCTCCACTGAGATACATATACTTGCATATACCGTTATCCATCTTGATTATACGTATACCACTATAGATTTATAAATACACGATACTTCCCCCCCACGGTATAGAAGCACACATTATGTTCCCATGCCATCAGAAGGTCAGACAGTTCTCCATCTCCGAGGTGTGTCTCAAGGCGCAAACATCCCCTGTGCAGAAAGTGACCTTCAGTCTCCAGCAGGTGCTCCAGAGCTATGCGTGAGGGGTTGGGGGGGTGGTCCTGCCCAGCTGCACAGCTGGTTGATATCAATGTGCAGCTCTGTGGGATCTCCAGGGGATGTTCCGTGGAGAGTCTGGGGTCACGGTTTAGGATGAATTCTCTTGGAGCATCCCTGATACTCAACCGGCTGCTCCCAGCCTGTGTGGGTTCGTGCTTGCAAGGGTGGCTGTGGCCTGCCTGCCCTGGTGATGGAGGAGCACGGGTGGCATCGCCGGCTGCACAGTGGGACAGAAGTCCACGGTCCCCACAGGCACCTCAGCTGCAACGAGACTGTTGCATACTTGGCAGAGAGTTTGTGGGTGAGATGATGAGTCTTGTAAGGGTTATTAGGTAGAGGCGAGTGAAGAGGCAGATAACCATGACTACTTCCATCAATGCCCTCTCGTGTGGGAGGCCCCCTCCCAGGGGCCTTCCACGTGTGCTGCTTATTTACTCCTGCCAACAGCCCTACCCTGTAGATTAAACAACTGACGTGTAGAGAATTTTTTAAATTTGCCCTAAATCACATATTTAATAAGCCACTGATCTGGGACTCAATGAGCCAGCCCATATTCTTCCCGTTACACCAGTGATTTGCAAACTCTTTTTTTTTTTCTCTTAACAAACAGAAGCCTTTAGTTTTGAATGGCGCCTCAGGTGGCATTTCAGTATGAAAAGAGCGGGGTGCTGTGCTGCTATCACTGAAGAGGAACAGAGGCCTGGGCCCAGCACTCTGCCGCCAGCAGCCAGCCCTGCCAGCTGCACAAGCCCTTCCACGGGGAACAGGGCAAGAGCTCAGCTCTGCCTGGGAGGAGCGGACGGGAGCGTGGGTGCCTGGGTCGGTGAGAGTGAAGGTTAGCAGGGTGACTGTGGGTGATAACACATGGTGCACACACATTGGGTTGAAAGCTAAGCAAAGTAGATGCTCACCTCCCCCGGCTGCCAGTTGCCTGCTTGAAATTGCCTCCGACAGAGCGAATTCTAAGGGAGAAGGGCAAACAATCGTAATGTTTGTATCGCGGCTTGCAAATGAAAAATATGACTGCCCAGGTTCAGAGTAGCTGGGTGAGTTTGTATCACGGTTGGTAAATGGAGGAGCGTGGCCACTGATTTCTGTGGCCTTTCTACAGTGGCATGTGACAGAGGCAGGGAGCGAGGCAGGGAGGCAGCCCACTTAGGTATCTGTCACGGGCTTGTCTTCTCTAAAGTGATGGGACCCTCAGGATATTTGTATCCAGCTCACAAGGATCCTGGCTAGCGGTCCCACACAAACAAATCACACAAGTACTACAGAAGTGGTAACGATTCAGTTCAGCTTTCATAATTGTCAAGCCCAAATAAACTTACAGGTGTCCTGATCTAACCAAGAATAACAAAGAACCAAATAAAACAAGCAACAGCTCCCACGCCCCTCAGCGGTTCGCCTGCATGTTCAGAACTCAGCAGCCTGCCGCGCTGGTGTTCATAGCGTCACCCCATCTCTTTGCGTATGTCCACATAGACCCAGCACGAGGCTTGTCTGCTTTGCATTTTTGGTGCAGAATCTCATGTCTTCCCTGAAGTCATTTTATTTCGAGGTACAAATGAAGTGTCCCCCACTGTGTGCCCTCCTCTCCAGCGCTCAGAGTGTGCGAGTTCCACGCAGGTTCACACACTCCACTTCCACCTAGGACATCAGAGCCCCAGTCGGGTGGTGTTCCAAGTCCGGGAGTGGTTTGGAGCCGGTGGTATGGGTGGCATCTGGGTTTCCTGCTGCCGCTACCAGAGTGACAAGAGTTAGCAGGGAAACAGCAGCAGAGGGCAGCATACTGAGGTGATGATCGAGGGGCAGCGGTGCCGGGAGGGATGACCGCGTCGGCCACCCTTCAGCCAGTGTCCTTGAGGAGCCGCTGCTCTCTACGCTCACTCCCAGTCGTGTTCCCCTTTATTATGGTGGAGCGCAGCCCCAGCCAAACCCTCCACTTAATTGCTTAGCATTGCTTTAATTTTGCTTACTGCTCTAGTTTTTCAATTGTTCCTTCAAATTTCCAAAGTGGTAATATTCAAAGCAGCACTCAAACTTTGCCAGTTAGTTGGTAAATATCCTTAGTATACACTGCAGTCTGTGTATGTAGATAATACATGTTTCATATTGAAATTATTCGGTATAAAATGAGAGTTAAAAAAAATTATAAAGTCTTGTTGACTTCTCATATTAAATTCCTGAAAATAAATATCAAGATAGAGTCTACAGAACTCTATAGTTTAAGAAGATTGTCTTAAAAATACACATTTGAAAACTCCTACCCGCTACCTTATTACATTCAGGTCAGGCCTTGCAGAAGTTATTCATGGAGGGTTTTGGGGAAGGGTGAATAAAAGGTTATGTAGATGTGATTAACTTGGTATTAATGCAAAAAAAAAAAAACCCCTCTAATCTAGGAGTCTTGACTACTTTAAAATGAGCTAATAGCCATTGGGGTGAATTTATGTAGCAAATTGCTGTCTGCTGTATTCAAATTATTCCCTGAGCTCTGACTCATTCAGAAAGCACCAAATATCATGGAGACACACAATTATCATGCTTAATTAATGTTTGCAACCAAAAAGAGTAAGGTTGGAATCTTTAATATCATTGTGGATATTGAAGAACTGAAATTGACTGATTATTATCTTGAGATTAATATATTTTCCCCAAGCCATACCCTGGGGTCAAAAGACAGAGTATTAAAACTATTTGAAAAATTCACTGCAATAATTGCTTTAGGGGCTAATTTTTTTTAATGTCTTGCTTCCTTACGCCTGTACTACTGATTGTTATAGGCTGCACACTTCACCCATTAAGTGGTAATTCAGAGTGACAACTACATTGAAATGAAGCAAGTTAGTTAATCACCGTGAAACTGTTCCTGAACTACTCGGTCCAAGTACTCCCTAATCACAGGAGGCTTCTGACGTAGAAGGGAGATTTTCCTGTACGAAGCCGTATATATTTTTATGGGACATAGAGAACAGCGGAGGGCTGAAGTTTGGCTGGAATTGTCACCAGAACCATTCAGAATTTTTCTCAGAACAGTAACCAGGGCACCGGTTGTGCAGAGCCCTGGGGGATGCACTGCAGGGGTGTGGGGAAAGCTGCTGTCTGATCCAGCCCTGCAGCCTTGAAATACTGACACGCCGGGAGTCAGTCTGGTTCGGGCTATGGTGCTGGTGGTCTGACTTAGTTTTCATCAAAGCAGGACTTTGGGCGAAAAGGAGCTCGATCAGTAACACGTGCCCAGTCTTCTTTGCCCATTTTCATTGGCCCACTGGTCAGCCTGCGGAAGCTGCTTTAGTCTTTGTTTTTCTTTATGGTCAGGCAGGCTACACCCCTGAGTAGCCATGGGTTCTGTCCCCCCTTCCAGGGGAGGCTGAGTTGGGACTAGTGACCTCCTCTGGGCTCGTGAGCGAGTGTGCCTTTTGGAAGAGACACAGCAGCCAGATGGGGGGCTTGGGTGCCCCTCTCCGACCTGCTGCAGCCACTGCCTGGCTTGCGGGCTCACTGATACTCTGTGTATCGTCTGTGGCAAAGTTCTTACCCCTGCGAGATCCCCGTGCTTCTAGTGGGGTATCTGTGGACCAGTGAAAGTGCTTTCAGGGCCACACCGCTTCGATCACTCGGGCATTGGGAAGTAGATGTTTCAATGGCACAGATTTTGCCTTTACAGCTTTTTCAGCCACGTTTCCAGAAAACTGCCATAGTTATGTTTCTCCTTATCTTTCTTTCTCATTAATGTAGGGCTAAAGATGAAACTAAAGTGTTCCATTTGTCAGACTGGCTCTAGGAGGAAGGAAAACCCCTCAAATTCCAAATCTCCCTCACATTCCCTTTTGCGAGAAAGCCATTCAGTGGCTCCAGGGAAAAGATGACGAGCTAGGTAGTTTCCCGGGTGTCTGTAAACTTACAACTTCATGCTTGAAGTCGTGACATTGAGATAGTGTATATGAAGATGCCTGTAAGACTCTAGCATTCACTCTTATTGCATAGATAGTTCAGCAAATATTTAGTTTGTGCTGGCACTGCCAGGTAAGCACTTGGGATATAAATATGACCTTAGGAAACTCAGCATCATAGGGGAAGAGACAAGTAAACATATAATTCACCATACATCACAGCAGAAGCAAAAATAGGAAAGAGAAGGCAGAAAGGACGGAGTGGCCAACCCTGCCCCCTCAGTCAGGCAGGACTTCACAGGAGGAGGAAGGGTGAATAGGAGCTCGTTAGGGGATGAGGCGGAGTTGGGGACAGGCGTGGGGGGCAGGGGCACAGCCCGTAGGAAGAGTAGTCAGTTTCTGTAAGGTAGCAGGCTTCTCGGAAAAAGTGGAGTGAGTAATGTTTGTTTTCCTTTGGGGATTGGTGCCCTCCCTTGTCGGCTGCAAGGCATGGTCCTACATTATTCATGTGTGGCTAATGCAGAATCATTCACCTACTGATGGCCAAAGCAAGGAAGACGGGAAGGGCACAACCTCCTTGGGGGAGGGAAATGACCCACGCTTGAGAACGCTTAGGGGAAAGGGCTTTTATTTACCATGCACCGCCCCTTCCATTAGAGAGGTCTCTGGTTATAGCATGTTTCTCAACCCCTGTTCCATGAAATGTCACCATAGAAATGGGCAGCTCAGGTCACAAGGGAAAACTAAAGCAGAGACAGACAAAATTCATGACATTGACAGCCAATGAGAGGTTGCTCAGAGCAGAGGCTGGATGTGTGTCTAAGGATCCTTCTTGCTCCAAAGAAGTCTTCCTAATATTCATGACCAATTTAAGAAACATCTCTTATAATCTGCGTTCTAGGCCAGTGCGGAAGGATAAGGCAGCACAGGACTATTCAGCGGAGGAAAGTAAAGAAAGCAACCTGGGGATGGTTTGTTTGTGTCTATGTGGCTACACCAGGGTGTCAGATAGACAGTAAGTAAAGGATAAAAGTTCAATTAACACACCATTGTAAAGCAATTATACTCCAATAAAGATGTTAAAAAAAAAAAAAGTTCAATTAAAAGTTAGAAATTTTATTAAGTATTTGTATTTAAAGCATACACTGTAGAATGAACTAAATCTACTCCAAAAAATGAGTAAATAAATAAACAAAACCAAGTTGGAAGTTGATTTTAAAATTAATTATTCACATCTCCTCATGCCCAGGCTTTTCCTTGTCATTTCGCAAGCACCCAGGCCACGGAACCTTCACTTCATATTTGACATGCCATCTTCCTTTTCTCTTTTCCCTCTCCTTTCTGCCTACCCCTGGTTCTGTTACCCTAAGCCACAAGGACCTTCTTACTTCTAGTATTTCTTCTAATATTCAGTTGATTTTTTTCCATAGCTTCCTGAATGGAACACATGCTAAAAAATAGAAAGTCTTTACCCAGCATATTGTAATTTCTGTGCTTGTGGTTTAATACGCTCAAATATACTGTTATATCACTAGTTAGCTCCAGAATTCTAAGACTTAAGTAATTCAAACATATGGTGCTCAAAGAAGATTTTGAGGCAGATGTCTTGGTGTTAGGGCCAGATCCACTGCTTGTGTGATTGTGTGATTGTGTCTGAGCTGCAGTTTGTATCATCTATAAAATGGGAATAATAAATACCTATTTTAAAAGGTGGTGTTTTGGATTAGAGGAGAATATTATATGAAAGTTGGATGGTTATTAATTATTTGGTTCGAAATGGCATACTCCCATTTGACATACCTTTTTTGAATTGAAATATAATTGACGTTCAACATTATACTAGTTTCAGGTGTACAACATAACGATTCAATATTTTTAATATTGTGAAAAGACCGCAATAAGTCTAGCTTGCATCCTTCACCATACATAGTTACAAAATTTTTTTTCTTGTGATGAGCACTTTTTAAAAAAATTTATTTATTTATTTTTGGCTGTGTTGGGTCTTCGTTTCTGTGTGAGGGCTTTCTCTAGCTGCGGCGAGCCGGGGCCACTCTTCATTGCCGTGCGCGGGCCTCTCACTATCGTGGCCTCTCTTGTTGCGGAGCACAGGCTCCAGACGCGCAGGCTCAGTAGTTGTGGCACATGGGCTTAGTTGCTCTGCGGCATGTGGGATCTTCCCAGACCAGGGCTCGAACCCGTGTCCCCTGCACTGGCAGGCAGACTCTCAACCACTGCGCCACCAGGGAAGCCCTGATGAGCACTTTTAAGATCTACTCTCCTACCAACTTTCAAATGTGCAGTATGGTATTAACTATAGGCACCATGCTGTACATTGTCTCCCCATGACTTACCTATTTTATAACTGGAAGTTTGAACTTTTTGACTACCTTCACCCATTTTGTGCCCCTTCCCCTGCCCCTCCCTGCAACCACCAATTTGTTCTCTGTATCTATGAGCTTTTTTTTTCTTTTTCAGAGTCCACATATAAATGAGATCATACAGTATTTGTTTATCTGTCTTTCTCTGTCTGACTTATTTCGCTTAGCGTAATGCTCTCAAGTCCCATTCATATTGTTGCAAATATCAGAATTTCCTTCTTTCTCATAGCTGAATAATATTCACAAGTATATATCACATTTTCTTTATCCATTTATCTATTGATGAATATGAGGTTGTTTCCATATCTTGGCTATTGTAAATAATGCTGCAATGAATATGGGGGTGCATATGTCTTTCCTAGTTAGTGTTTTCATTTTCTTTGGATAAATACTCAGAAGTAGAATTGCTGGATCATATGGTAGTTCTATTTTTAATTTTTTGAGGAACCACCATACTGTTCTCCACGGTGGTTGAACCAATTTACATTCCCACCGACAGTGCGCATGGGTTCCCTTTTCTCCACATCCTCACCAACCCTTGTTGTTTCTTATCTTTTTGATAATAGCCATTTTAGCAGGTATATCTCATTGTGGCTTTGATATGCATTTCCCTGATGATTAGTGATGTTGAGCACCTTTTCATGTACCTATTGGCCATCTGTATATCTTCTTTGGAAAAATGTCTAATCAGATCCTCTGCCCAATTTTTAATCTGATTGTTTGAGGGTTTTGCTATTGGATTCTATGAGTTCTTCATATATTTTGGGTATTAACCCTTTATTAGATATATGATTTGCAGATATTTTCTCCTGTTCAGTAGGTTGCTTTTTCATTTTGTTGATGGTTTCCTTTGCTGTGGAGAAGCTTTTCAGTTTGATATAGTCCCACTTGTTTATTTTTACTTTGGTTGCCTTTACTTTTGGTGTCAGAATCCAAAAACTTATCTCCAAGACTAATGTCCAGGAACTTATTACCACCTATGTTTTCTTCTAGGAGTTTTATGGTTTCAGGTCTTACCCTCAAGTCTTTAATCCACTTGGATTTTTTTTTTTAATCTTTGTGTATGGTGTAAGATAGGGGTCCAGTTTCATTCTTTTGCATCTGGTTTTCTCAACACCATTTATTGAAGAGACCGTCCTTTCCCCATTCTTTATTCTTGGTTCTTTTTTTGTAAATTAATTGACCATATATGCATGGGTTTATTTCTGGGCTCTCTATTCTGTTCCATTGATCTACATGTCTGTGACACATCTTTGATATATATTTTTATTACTCAGATGTTAATTTTATTTTTAGGATTATATAAGCATGCAATCCATTTTAAAGCAATAATTAATTTTTTCAAATTATATTTCTGCCGTGTCAGAAAAAATGATTTGATTTGTGACAGTTCCTTAAAGCTTAAGGTTTGATGATTTCAAGGGAGATGCTTAAAACATATTTTGTTACCACCTTTAAAACTTATCTCAAGCTTCACTCAATCTGTGGTTGATCTAGTCCATACTAGTGGTGTCAGATAATACCTGCTCATGGATGAGTCAGCCTTAGTATATCCGGCTTGAATCTGTTCTGTTCTCTGAGGTCTCCACCTTGTCCAGCTGGCCTGGATCACTGTAATGACCTTGACAGGTCTTCCCACACCCATGCTTACAGTTACTCTTCCATTCTCTGAATTGCAGCTAGAGCAACTTTTCTTTTTTTTTTTTTAATTTATTTTCTTGAAGTATAGTTGATTTATAGTGTTGTGTTAATTTCTGCTGTACAGCAAAGTGAGTCAATTACATATATATATATATATATATATATATATATATATATATATATATACACACACATACACACACACCTTCTTTTTCGTTTTCTTTTCCATTCTGGTTTATCACAGGATATTGAATATAGTTCCCTCTGCTATACAGTAGGAGCTTGCTGTTTATCCCTTCTATATATTGTAGTTAGAGCAACTTTTCTTGACATACACCAATACTTTATCCCTTTTTGAGAGATGCCATTTATTCTTAGCCTCTAAGCAGTAAGAATCCTAATATTAAACAAAAAACCTCCCAGATGCTTCCTTAATACCCAGTCAGTAGTTACTGTCTCAACTCTTTGCTTCTGCTTGCCTGCCTTTTTTCCCTCTTTAAGAGCTGGAAGGCCTGGCATGGCACCTGGCTCTGTACTCAAACCCATATTTGCCATATTTATGTTCCTTTCGTCTTTTCTTTTCAAGGCACCTACTCTTGGTGTCTATCCCCAGTTGTGCCCGATTTTCTCTCAGGTCTGCTTTCTTTAGATGAGTGAATGATTGTACCAGTGCTTTTAATGCTAGGCTCCTTATATCCTTTTTGAAAATGCAGTATGATAAATGAACTTAAGAACTCAATATAGTGATTGTGGTAAGCATATGAACAAAAATACAGATGTTGGTTATGAAACACAAATAGATTTAGCTATAGCTAGGTCAAACTGAGGCACGGAAAACATTTTGTCTTTATATTCTTCCCGTTCTGTTAATGTATGGGAAAAGAAAAGTAGATTTCCTGCTTTTTCAATTTACAAGTGATTTTTCAATTTGAAGTGAAATAGTATAAAAAGGAACATTCTGCAGCTTTAGAATTTGGCTTGTCATTAAAAATAATAGGAGAGTCATCACTGTAATCTCTAGCCAATTAAGGGTTTGACTTATAAATTTATGATTTTTAAAATGTAAAGCCTCATAAAGAACACATTTTTCAAGAATGTCACAGTCATCATATTTAGGTTTCTTATAGTTTAACTTCTGGTATCCTGGTGGTATCCTGGTTTTGGTTTTACCTTGTTACTAAGTATTGACCAAAGGGACAAGAAAATAACCTAGTAATTGAGTCTAGCCTGGTGGGTGACCTCTTTATAAAACTGTAAAAATAGGTAATCCCCCAATACATTTTCTCAAATACTGTAAGGGTCACTCTCCTAGTGTATTATTGATATATTTTGTCTGAGCTTTGATGAAATGAAACTCTTTAGATCATATAGTAGGTATGTGATAAGTATGTAAACTATATTTGGAAAGTTTTTAATATTGAAAACAAGACAAAACATTTAAACCAAAATTGCTCAATATTAGGGCAAGGGGAATGTGGAAAGTGGATTGTAAACACATTGTCGTAAGTGCTTGACTTGGCATTCCTGAGTCAGCCATCCCCCGTTCACCTACATCGGTCAGTGAGATCTCCTGGGTCCCATTTTTCACATTCTCTAATTTGCTTTTTTAAAATCTGGCAGTGCTTTTCAATTTTTCTATCAGTTCCTGCATGTATTCCAGAAGAAGTAGGAAGATGCATTAGCCCAGCCAGCATTGACCTGAAGAAAAACTACTAGAAATTACTTTGACACTTAGAACTGGCAGCCTAAGAATTAGAATTTGAAATTTGCTGGTCAAACATTCCTTGGGCTATGTCTTCCTAAAATTGCCATCCAAGTTGATAGTTATCCGGTTGCTAGAAGGATAGTATTACAGCCTTTTTGATGAGTTTGAGAAGTTCTGCAAATGTGGTTCACGGGGTAGTTGATGATGGAGCAGCCACGTTGGCCTCTCCTTATTGGTTAAACACAAAACCAATCAGTGTGAGCCTGGACCTCTTGGCCATGTAAACAGACCAGCAGATTTGAGGTGCAGGATAGTCAAAGCTGAACTTGCAGGCCAGATTTTAAAGGCATGAAAGCACCAAAACAAACACTAAGAATATGAAAGACATAAAAGCAAGTATTTGAACTCCAGGGTGTTAACAAGGCCTAATTGTACTTATTTTTTATTGACCATTGTAAGAGAAGGGATATAGCCCTGTGACAAATGCAGCCCTGTCTTCTCTAGGCCAACCTAATATTTAATATTTGATTCATTTTTCAACCTGGAAAAATATCCTCATATGCATTCCTTGTAAGTTGAAAATTCTATCACAGAACTATCCATACATCCAAAATAAGTTAATTTTTCACAAAACAGAATTTCTCCTTCAAATTCCAAACCTCTTTTAATCATTTTATGTGAAACTTTAAAATGTATTTTACCATTTCCTTTACAGATCCTTAAATCAGGGCTTCTTAACATGACTTAAGCTTTTTTGATGACTCAGGCCATACTTCCTATAGTGTTTGGTAACTGGAGGCCTTGAAGAGGTTGAAGAATGTTTGGAGTAGGGGTACTGGAGGAAGTGGGTAGAAGTCTAGGGAATGGTGAGTGGGCTGTTCAAAATCAAGATTTTAGAGGTGATGCTGTTGTTGAGGATGACAAGGTCCAGGGCAGGAATTCCTAACCTGATGGCCTATGAGAATCATCTGGGGAACTTAAAAACATATGCAGTGCCTGGGCTCTACCGCAGTGTTGTCAGGGACCCAGCCTTTGACTTCACTATCACTAACAAGTGACCCTCTTCATCATGGCCTCAGGTAGAGCTCCAGCTTTTTTTCTTTTTCTTTTTTTTTTCATACACACATTATCTTTTTATTTTCTAATTTTTTAAAATTAGAGTTGATTTACAATGTTGTGTTAGTTTCAGGTGTACAGCAGAGTGATTCAGTTTTACATATACATATATATATATATATATATATATATATATATATATATATATATATATATTCTTTTTCAGATTCTTTTCCCTTATAGTTATAACAAACTATTGAGTAGAGTTCCCTGTGCTATACAGTAGGTCCTTGTTGTTTATCTATTTTATATATAGTAGTGTGTATATGTTAATCTTATCCTCCTAATTTATCCCCTGCCTTCCCCCTTGGTAACCAGAAGTTTGTTTTCTATGTCTGTGGGTCTATTTCTGTTTTGTAAATAAGTTTATTTGTATCTTTTCTTTTTCAGATTACACGTATAAGTGATATCATATGGTATTTGTCTTTCTCTGTTTGACTTACTTCACTTAGTATTAAAATCTCTAAGTCCATCCATGTTGCTACAAGTGGCATTATTTCATTCTTTTTTATGGTTGAGTAGTATTCCATTGTATTTATATACCACATCCTCTTTATCCATTCATCTATTGATGGATATTTAGGTTGCTTCCATGTCTTGGCTATTGTAAATAGTGCTGCTGTGAACATAGGGCTGCATGTATGTTTTCAAATTATGGTTTTCTCCAGATACATGCCCAGGAGTGGGATTGCAGGATCATATGGTAACTCTGCTTTTATTTTTTTAGAGCTCCAGCTTTCAAATGGACATTCTAAGCAGAAGGGTAGTAGAAATAAAGAAGGGGAAAAGGGCTGATCAGCCATCTCTTAAGACCTGTTCCTGGAAGCTGCCACATGATGCTTCTGCTTACATTCATTGTGCAGAACTTGATAACGTGGCCGTCCTAATTGTCAGGGATATTGGGAAATTTATGCCCAGCTAAACATTCTCTTCCTATGGAAGAAAGGAAGAGTGGCTATTTCCAAACGGGCTAGGTTCTCTGCCCTAGAAAGGTAGTAGGTTACACAGTCTAATGATGTGATCTTCACACGAGCTGACAATTTTGAAGTTTGGCTATCTGCTCCCATCTCAGGTTCTCAGGTCCATGGATGTAAAAGGAAAAACAGCCTCCAGTTGAGAGGGATCTGTTTCAGTGAGTGATTTCTTCTGGGGACAACCAAATTTCAATAAGGGCAAGAATGGAAAGTACAGAGGAGTTAAAGAAATAGGGGGATTTCCTGATGGTGACATTATTTCACTACCTACCATCCTCCTATGTCTTCCTTTTCTCCTTAACCAGCATGTGTTTTGTTATTATAATAAACACTCCTTTGCAAATCCCTGCAACTTCCTGGTACCTCTCTCCCTGTGGAATACTCCTGGGAACCCCCCAACTCCCCACCTTCTCCTCACAAAATGGATAAGTACAGAACTCAAGTGTGCATTCGGTATGGCAGTCGTGTGACATTTCCTGTGAATGGGCCATGTCCCCTTCTGAGAAGGGCCTTTCTTCTTCCTCCTTCTAGCTCCCCCTCCACTTACACTCCCTTCAACAGTCGACCTCACTTGATATTTCAGTGAAAAAGCAATGATGCAATCCAGCAAGGGTTCCTTTACTACCTGCTTCTGAACCCACATTCTGCCTTCCTCCCACTTACAGTGGAACCTCCCTGCTTCTACGAAAGGCTACCCTCTCTACTTGGTACACTCAAGCCCCTTCCTTCTTGCTTTTCCAAGTACTTTTCTCCTGCAAGGATAGCTTCTCTACTGGATCGTTCTCATCAATGCACACACATGTTAAAAAACACGTCAGTAATCTCTGACCCCACCTCCCTGTCCAAATAGTGTCCCATTTCCTGGCTCTTCTTCACAGCAAAACCTATGGAACCCATTCTGTGCACGTCTGCTGCCTGCAGTTCCTCAAGCTCGTCCAGTTCTTCAACCTTCTCCAATCCGGCTGCCATCCGCACTCTACTGAAATTACTATTTTTTAAGTGTCCATTTTGTTTCCAAATATAACTGCACATCTCTGTCCTCATCTTAACTTGACCTCTAAAGCAGCATTCGACATAACTTGGCCACCCCTTTCTCCCTGAATCACATCTCCTCTTGTAGTATTTGTGACACCACCCTCCCACCTGTTTTCTTGCTCTCTATCTGACCCCTGCTTGTGAGTTTTCTGTGGTGGTTCTCTTCTACTCAGCCTCTGAATGTGGAAGTGTCCTGGGCCTCTGTCCCGAGCCTTATTCCTTATCTCTAGGTTCATAAGCCCTCACGTCCTCTCCCTCGAGCTCAAGACCCACATCCAAATGTTTGCTTGGCATTTCCACTTGGGTGTTTTTTAGGCATCTCAACCTCCACGTGTCTAAACAGAACTCTTAACTTTACCACCACATACCTGATATCCCTTTGCAGCGCCCTCCATCTCAGTAAATGTCATCACCATTCACTGAATGGCTGAAGTTAAAAACTTAGGTTAAATCCTGACTCTCCCTTTCTCTCCTCCCCGCTCCCCATCTCATTCATCAGCAAGTCCTGCTAGTTCCACCCTCAGGATCCATCCCACGTTCATGTATTTCATGTAATCCCATCACCATTGCTTTCATCCTAGTCCAAGCCCCCATTATCTCCTGAACTATTGCAGTAGCCTCCCTGCTCCCACTTTTCCCTGTTGTAATGCATTCTCTAAGTGTGGCCCAGGCTGATCTTTAGAGACATAAATACAGTAATTCAATGTTTTCCCTTTGCACTGGAATAAAATCCTAGCTCCTTACCGTGGCTCAGGGCCCTGCGTGACCTGATGCCTGCCCACCTCTCTGGCCTCATTTCATGCCACTCCCATGAGAGGCGCCCTGATGTGTCTTCGCCTTAGGGCCGTTGCAGTTATCTTCATGTTCTCCAAACAGCTTTTCAGGGTTGGTCACTTTCTCATCATTCAGGTCACAAGTGTCACCTCCCCAGAGAAGGCTTCCCTGAGTACCTTATTTAAAGAGGTTTCCTCCCAGTCTCTCCCTCTGTGTTTACTTGTTTAATGTCTAGCTTACGCTACTGGAACTTATACTCCATGAGGGCAGGGACCAAGTCTAGATCGTTCGCATCTGTATTCCCAGGGTTTAGAATAGTTATTAACCTCTAGTAGAAACTAATCAACTATTTATTGAATACCGGAATGAAAAAAGCCTGGAATGTAGTTCATTTTTTTTAATCATATCGCTTCCATCACTCTCTTATTTAAATTATGACTGCCACCAAGAGTGGTAACTGCCTGATTACTATTTCTAAGGGCAGTGTCACACTAGACTACTATTTCTAATCCATGAAGAGCTAGGAAAACCAGTTAGTTAATCTTGTTAATAACCGCATGTGAAGGACAGAAGAACTTAGAAGTAAAGCACAGCATTAGTGAGGGGCATTATTCTTGTTTACTTTCCAGTGCCTAAATTTTTGTGTGTGTTGTTGTTGCATAAAGATGTACAGAAGCTGTCTTGTCAAGATCTTTATCAATCTTGTCTTACAGGAAATACAAGAGAAGGAGAGAAGTTAGATGTGCTTTGGGCCATAATGACTGGTTGTCAAAGTGTGGGACAGGAGTGGTCTGAAAGACAGAGAAGGGACAACTAAGGGGTGTCTCCATGTGAGTTTTCGAGAAGGGGCTTTCTTAAACCTGTCTTTGCTGAGCCTAGGAAGGGGGCTGTGGAGGGGAGAGACGAGCATTCTCTTGGTTCTCTGAGGTCGCCTCTGAGACACAGGTTGACTTTTATCTTTATAACCAGAGATCACAGTAGCACATCACTAGGCAGGGCTTTAGATAATGACATTTTAAGCAGAGGATGATTACTTTCTCTTTGAGTTTATAAGTTTTCCTAAAATAGCAGGTCATAGTGCTCAAGGGATTATTTTTTATTGTGGTAAAATATGCATAACGTAAAATGTATCATTTTAAAGTATACGGTACAGGGGCATTGAGTACATTTGCATCTTTGTGCAACCATCACCACTGTCCATCTATACAGCTTTGTCACTATCCCGAACTGAAATTCTATCCTCATTAACCAGTAACTCCTCACTCTCACAGCCCCTGGTAACCACTATGCTAC
This sequence comes from Balaenoptera physalus, assembly GCF_965194825.1. NCBI lineage: Eukaryota > Metazoa > Chordata > Mammalia > Artiodactyla > Balaenopteridae > Balaenoptera > Balaenoptera physalus. The sequence continues at coordinate 94,242,436 of NC_138882.1, read as the reverse complement.
TTTCTGTGTCTGTGGATATGACTACTCCAGGTAAAGGAAAAACACTCCTCTGGTTTCTCCTCTACCGGCAACTACTTCCCTTCAGACACTTCTGCCGCCAAATATGGGTGGGCAGGAGTGTGTGTGTGTGTGGAGTGGGGGAGGTTCCCACATCAAGCCGTTCTGCCACACCGGCTGGGTGTCCCTGCAGTTCAGTTCAATTCTGACACCATCTACCTGGAGTTAGCGTCAGATCCCACAGGTTAGGGTTCAGTCCCACAGGACCGCCCCGCCACCCCCTTCAGACACCAATCACACGTTCAGGCTGCTTCCCGTGCTTCTGATCAACTGACTATAAATCAGAGGGTCCTATGGCCTCCTCCTTCAGTTAGATTAATTTGCTAGGGCAGCTCACAGAACTCAAGAAAACATTTTACTTACTAGATCACTGGTTTATTATACAAAGATATAACTCAGGAATAGCCAGATGGCAGAGATGCACAGGGCAAGGTACGGAAGGATGGAAGGGACACAGAGCTTCCATGCCCTCTCTGAGCTGACCACCCTCCCAGCACCTGCACATGTTCACTAATCCAGAAGCTCTCCAAACCCCTTCCCTTTGAATTTTTATGGCGGCCTCATTACGAAGGCATGATTTATTAACCCACTGGCTGTAGCCAGTTGTTTCAACCTCCAGTCACTCTCCTCTACCCAGAGGCCTAGAGGGTAGGGCTGAAATCCCAGCCCTCTATTCACACGGTTGGTTCCCCTGACAACCAGCCCCCATCTAAGGGGCTTTCCAAAAGTCACCTCATTAATATAAGCTCAGGGTGGTTGCAAGGGGCTTGTTATAAATAACAAAAGACGCCCATTTTACCTTTATTGCTCTGAAGCTTTTCCAGGACCTGGGAAAAAATCTAAATATTATAAAAAAATGATATCCCTGTGGTTCTTGCATAGGAAATTATGAGGATTTCAGGAGCTGTGTTCCAGGAACAATGGATAAAAACCAAATATATGTTGCTTATTATAAATTACAATATCACACTCATAATTGGAATCATACAATATTTTCCCTTTTTGTCTGCTTATTTCACTTAGCGTAAGGTCAAGGTTCATTCATGTTGTAGCTTTCCAGAATTTTCATTCCTTTTTAAGGCTGTATAATATTCCATTAGATGTATATACCACATTTTGTTTATCCATTCATCAATGAATGGACATTTGGGTTCCTTACACCTTTTGGGTATTGTGACTAATGCTGCTATGAACCTTAGTGTACAAAATCTGTGAATCCCTGCTTTCAGTTCTTTTGTGTATATACTCTGAAGTGGAATCACTGGATCATAGGGTAATTGTAGGTTCCATTTTTCAAGGAAAGTACTCAAGAGATTTTAAACCCATTAATTTATTGGAGAAAAGGACCATTCATTTTTTGCCTCATATATGTCTTGTAAAATGTTAGGTGTCAGAGAAATGGAAATTAATGGGATACGGCTCCTCCTGTCTAGAAACACAGGGACTTAGGATGAAAGACGTGACCAACAGATGAGTAAGTAAGTAGCTATTACATACTGTGCTCAGTGCTGGAACAAGATGTGTATAGACTATTGTGGGAGCACTTTATAATAATGATTTCTGGGGTTCCTGAAGACAGAAGCTCCTTGGGTGTTGTCCTGGATGGATGTTCTACTGAATTCCAGTTAATAGTGGTAATGCAGTGGAGAAGTTCCAATATTCAAGTTTTTGTTGTTCATTTGGTTTTTTTAATAGCTAACTCCATCCATCCATCTTTTCCGTGACCTCAATGTCTGCCTTTTGTTTTTTTCTTTCTCTAGTGGTTTTTAATTGCCAACAGATCTTACAAAGTGAGTGCAGCAAGCTCTTTTTTCTTCAGTGGTGTGTTTGTGGGAGTTATCTCTTTTGGTCAGCTCTCAGATCGGTTCGGAAGGAAAAAAGTCTATCTCACAGGTAATCTCTTAATGTTCATGGGCTGAATAAGAGGAGTTATTTCCCTAAGGTTCCCAGGGAAATAATAAGGGGACCATTTCCTTAAGGTTCTCAGGGAATTGCCATGTGGACCCAGAACTGATTTTTATTTCACTGGCAAGAGGCTGAGTTGATTCTGGCCAAGCATTTTAAAGTGACTAGCATACCCGAGGAAGGCCAGATATTTGCACTGTAAGCTCTTCATGGTGGTGAATTCTACCATCCCTGGATTCTAATTCATGCCATGTTTCTAAGGAGAACAAAGATTGAGGCAGTCTACTAGATCCATTTCCTTATATCTTGTGTGCTAATTCATTTCAGATGAGCTCTATAGGACTCACCATAGTCCTCTTGACAAGCTGAGTACGAGCTAAGATTTTTCAGTTTCCAGCATTATTGTTAATAATTGAAAACTGCGCATGACAGAAATCAACTTGTAACAAAGAAAACCTCAGTTTTTCTTGATAGTCTTTAAGAGAAACTATTTTAAAAAAATAACATAGCTCAGAAAATTTAAATTCACGAAGATTTATCTTTACAAACTAATGAATATAATACATTACGTTCATCAAATGCTGTTTTGCCTCTGAATTATTGAATAGTGTTCTTCTCTTTCTAGGTTTTGCCCTTGACATCTTATTTGCTATCGCAAATGGGTTTTCCCCCTCGTATGAGTTCTTTGCAATGACTCGCTTCCTGGTGGGCGTGATGAATGGAGGGATGTCGCTGGTGGCCTTTGTCCTGCTGAACGAATGTGTGGGCACCGCCTACTGGGCACTCGCAGGTACTGCTTCAATCCATGCAGACATGGAGATGGGGAACTGCTCCAGACAACTTGATAGGAACCAGTTCAACCATCGAGTCTAAAAATGCACTCGGACTTGAGGTGCTCTATCCAACTATTAGATTTGCTTTCCTGAGTTTGTTCTATATGACCTTGAACGAGTCATCAGTCATTTTATTTGTATTCCTCTCTAGATAGTCTCCCATGGGGCCTGCCTCACAGATGGTGACCTTGCCCCTATCCTCACGGATTGCCTAAGGGCATTCGTTAACTGCTTTTTACCGGTAAAGTGAAAGATAGTGCAGAGGAAATACTAGAAACTCCTTTCTCAGTGCCTTCGTATTGTATTGTATTAAATCCTTGTCTCATAGGCCTTTCTGATTTTTACTGGTCTCTTCAAGTTAATAGTACTCTTGTATTTCTTTAATGATGTTTAAGTTCCAAAATAGAGGCCATATTCTGTATTATTTTTAACTATCCCATCATCTTCTTAAGAACTACACTATAGTCAAATGAATGATTTTAAAAGCTTCCTTGACTTAAAATAATGTCTTAGGAGAACAACTGCACTAAGACTCTACTTTGTGGACTGTAGGTTTGCAGTGAGAACTTTGTTTCGCTTTCCATTCATTTGACAATTACTGAGTGCTATTGATGATCTTGTACTAATATGGGAACAAGTTGACTGTGGGACTGTAGAAACTTGCCTGCCTGAGGATGTGGATGAGACCATGCCAGCTACCATTTGCTGAGCATCTGTTATGTGCCAGGTACCATGCTAGGCATCTGACTCATATCTGTAATATTCCCAGAGCCTACAAGCTAAGAATTTCTACCTTCATTTTACAGATGAGGACACTTCACCTCTGAAAGGAGGGGTGATATGCCCATTTTCACACAACTCATGACTGACAGGGCTAGGATGACGCCAGGCTCATGTTGTCCCACTGTTCCCTGAGCACTCCCCTCTTAGATCTTCAGTGGGTCACCTTATACGAATACTGGTCTGCTTAGCCTATTTTTTTCTCACTTGGTGGTGTTTTCGAAGTTGGTGAGGGCTAACGTATTGAGCTGGAAGACAAAAGCTAAATAAAATAAATTTTGCTCTATTTGTATGTCGACCAAACTGCTGTCCAAGCTGAAGGACACAGAGGGTTGGACAAATTAGAATTAAGGTGGGGAGCAAGAGACACCTGCTCCATCCTAGCAGGACGGGCTTCCTGCCTGTCTCTTAGACGTGGTGCTTTTTTATGACTCACTTTATCTATAGCAGCTTTCAAAGCCTTTAGAGATGGGCTTCTTTTTTCCCTAGCCCAGCTCCTAAGTCAGGATCAGTGAGAAAGTGTCCTCTGAGTCTTCAGTTTGCATTGAGACTTTTAAGGTCACTTTTTCAAGTAGTGGGTTCAGACTTGCTGGGACTTCCCAAGAAATGAGTAATGATGGTGATCACGACCACTCACATTGTCCAGGGAAGACACAAAGGCACCCTCTCCTGGGGTTTTGGTTTTCCTGAGTCTAAAATCTTGCTCAGGGACTTCCCTGGTGGTGCAATGGTTAAGAATCTGCCTGCCAATGCAGGGGACACGGGTTCAATCCCTGATCCAGGAAGATCCCACATGCCACAGAGCAACTAAGCCTGTGCGCCACAACTACTGAGCCTGTGCTCTAGAGCCTGCGAGCCACAACTACTGAGACTGCATGCCACAACTACTGAAGCCTGCGCGCCTAGAGCCCGTGCTCTGCAACAAGAGAAGCCACCGCAATGAGACGCCCGCGCAACCCAACGAAGAGCAGCCCCGCTCACTGCAAGTAGAGAAAGCCTGCAGGCAGCAACAAAGACGCAGTGCAGCCAAAAATAAATAAATAAATAAATAAATTTATTTTTTAAAAATAAATAAATAAATAATTTAAAAATTAAAAAAATTAAATCTTGCTCATGTAGAGCATCATGAGTACATATTTTTCATGTACCCAGCACATTCCTCTATTAAAATATTCACATTTGACTCTAGTTGTTCCATGAAGAAGATGCTCTCTTACAAAACACATATACTACCCCCACCCTACCCAATTCTCTAGGACTATTCCTGTCCTGTTGCATATTTTGGGTAAAAAGAAAGACCTCCTGGTCTCTTGCTTCCTTGCCATTCGGCCTAAAGACAGTGAAAAGATTGCTCTTAAAACGCATTTACCTTCCATTCTTGTCCTTGAAGCTGAGTTAAGATGAGGCTATTAAAATTTCTATAGCAAAGGGAAAAGGGAGAAAGGAAAAAAACCTGCAACAGTGGTATCAGATGGTTGCCAAATTCAATGTGAAATTCAGAAGGAGCTTGAGAGAGTTCCCTGAAGGCCAGTGCACTTGACCTGCACCAGGACAGAAGTAAGATTCTGATGCCCCTGGAACTCTTTTGTGAGGAGCTTCCTTCATCCCTCTCCCATGAGCCGAGTCTTCCCCAGAATTTTGTCCTTGGCCTTTCTTTCTAAGCTGTTTTCTCTCCAGCACAATTTTATACACTCCTATGGCTTCAGATACGCTCATGAACTGCAAGAAACTGGGAAAAAAACCTAAAAGGTTAGCAATAGGGGATTAGTTGGAAGTAGCCTAATTGTTTAGCAGTTTAAAAAGATTTTGAAAAATTGTGCTTGATTACAAAATATTTGCAGTATGTATAAAATACTATGTAAAGTACGTATAAAAAAATATAAGTACAAACTGAAAACATCCATTTTTTGACCAATTTTCAGTGTATTGTTTAACAAGAATGAGGATAATTGATTGAAAATTATTGAGAGTAGAAAAAATAAAATACTAAAGCTATGAAAAATGTCATATTAATATATTTATTATTTATTTTTCTTATATAAATATAACAAAAGGAATTGATGTTCCTTGTAAAAAAAATCAAGAACATATAGAAGTGAAATATAAATAATACATATAGTCCTACCCATGTAAAGACCACCACTGTAAACATATTGCTGTGTATCCTAGAGCTTCTCCTTTGCATATCTGTTCTACAACATTCATTTATTAAAAAGACCCTGCCATGTACCAGACACTGCCTTTATAGACACTTGTGATAAAAGGGTGAACATGGCAGGCCAGGGTGGGGGAAGGTCCTTGCTCTTATGGAGCTTATGTTTTAATCAGGAGAGACATAACCAATATGAGGTAATTTCAGAAAATTTTAAATGCAATGAAGAAAATTAAACAGGGTAATAGACTAGGCAGTAAGTGCAGGGGACAGATAGTTAGAGAAAACCGAGAAGTAGGTGTTTGATCAAAGATGTGAATGATGAGGGAGGCCTGGGCATCTGAGATTCTGAGAGAACATTCCAGTCAGATGGAATGGCAAGGACCAAGGCCCTGAGGTAGGAATGAGCTGCTCTGAGGACCTGAAAAGAGGCAGTGCAGAGAGGCAGGGGGAGGTTGGGATGAGATCAGGTTGGAGGCGCAGAATGATATAGGGCCCATGATAGGCCAAATGAGGAATTTTGGTGTTTTTTTCACTCACAGTGCAGTGAGTAGCCAGTGAGTGAATTAAAGAGAGGAACAATGGGATCTTGTATACAGAAAGATTACTCTGGTAGGCGTGTGAAGAATCGATTATAGAAGAACAAGAGTAGAAATTGAGGGGTCATTCAGGAGGCTGGTGCGGTTGGCCCCATGCAACCCAGAGGCAGCTTAGACCAGGTGGGAGTAGTGGAGGAGGAGGAAAGAGGGTGCATTTGAGCTGGATTTGGTGGGAACGTGACCTGTTAAAGAACCAGCAGAAAAGGCAAGAGCAAGAGGAATCAAGGGGACTTCATGGCTTGTGCTTGAAAACTGGAGGGATCACTGGAGACATTTACAAAAACGAAGTCATCACTATACACTATTTTCTAACCTGCTGAAATTTGGCTTTTACTAGTGCGAACTGAGTGGGAGTAGCAGACATGAAATTAATTTAAAATAAGCAGAAAAGAAATCTGAAAAATAGGCATAAATACCCAAAGGCCCATAAACAGTTATACAACCACCTATGGTTCTCCAGAATTACAATGTGCAAAAGTGGTGATTTGAAGTGTTCTTTTTTTTTCTAATTAAATTTTTTAACCAAATGACCTAGAGCCTTACCACACCTGTATCTCCTCACCTTATCCCTGTTGTCATTTCGGGACATACATGTGCAGCTTCTTGCTGGATATTAGATACAAATGTCTACTGGCACCTCAAATTAAACATATTGCTTTCTTTTACCTAAAATCTCCATCCTCTTCTGGGACCTCTCTCTATAGGAACGTCATCATTTTATTTAAAGCCATTAAACTAGAACCTTTGAATCATTTCCTCCTATCCATTATATCCAGTTGATACCAAGTCTTTCTGAGACAGAGTTTCAACTGTGATGAGCTTAGGTATAAAGGGAAATCATTTGGTTAACACAACCAAACCACAGGAGAGACAGGCCCTTGCGATACCTGGAACCCGGAAGTCAGATGCATCTCATTTCTGTTTCCCATCATCTCTGAGAAGCTTCCTCTGCTCAGTCAGGGATGGGGTCCAGCAGCTCTCAGGTTTCACCACCATGTCCAGTATTTAAAATCCTTGGTAGGAGCTCTGATGGTCCCAGCAAGAGGCCCATGACTGGCAGCCCTGACTTGAACCACAGGGGTAAAGTATGGGGAGGTCATCTCTCTGAAAAAGGGAAAGTGTTCTTGGAATTAGAAAGGAGTGCTAGGTAGACAGTATTTTATAATTATTGATAGAGGAGACTAGGTAGAGGAGGCTTCCAGATGGCTTTTTGGGGGAGGTTAATAGATATAAGGGACTATACCCATTTTAACAGTAGGACGATATAACGTCCTCACATTTGTACCACATGCATTGTTTCATTTGAAACCAACAACTACCCTTTGGAGTAGATATTATTATTTCTCTTTCCTTGATAAGGAAACTGAGGCTCAGAGACATTTAGTGATTTGCCTAAAGTCACACAGCAGCATGTGGCAGAACTGGGGTCTGAACTTGGTCCTCTGAAGTGGTCCCATCCTGTGGTCTCTCGTCTTTTTGCCTACATTGTTGTCAGTGGACACTGAGTACTCAGGACTGTTCTGAGCAATGACAGAAAGCCTTGTTCTTGGAAACCAGGTGCTATTCAGTGCACTGTAATGAACCTGTAATAGCTATTGATTATCTTAAGTTTCCAGGGAAATCACAGGGAATGGAAGTTCGCATTCCCTTACTTAGTGGACCACATGCTCTGATTGGTTTTCTGAGCACACTGAACTTGCTGTCACAGCAGCTTTCCCTTCTGCGTCCCCCTTTTCCTCACTAGGGCAGACAGCATACGAGGCATTGTTTTTGTTATAGGTTAATAATCTATGAACAAGAATAAAAGAAACATTTGTCTTACAGGATTGCTATAGAAAATTCTTGTAACAAGTCCTATTGCTGTGGGATGCCCACAGGAGCCTGCCTTTCCCCAGAAGGGTGGTGACGGGGAGGGGAACGGTACAGAGTGCAGGCTCTCCAGTCAGACAGACCAGGGACAGACAGCCTCCTGTCTGGGCCACACACAGCCCTGTGTCCTTAGGCAGTGGCACCTAACTTCTCTGAGCTCTATGGCTGTATATGGCTAATAATGGTACCTGCATTATAGGACAATGTATGGATAAGGCTTAATACTCGATAAATAGTAGCTATTACATAAACAAATAGCGATAGATTTAACTACTACTAATAGTAGCAGGTACAGAAAGTATGTCAGAGGTATAGAATTTGCAAGTATATTGGGCAAGGCAGTGGGTTTGTACCCATTCAGCATTTATTTCAAAAACCATAGGATCCTTAACAGCCCCATAGTTGATGATTTTTCTATCAGTGTGCTGACAAAAATTCATGCTTCATAAAACTTATATTCTACTTGGGATAGACAGACAAGAAACAAATATAACTGATGGTGATATATATGATGGTGATAAATTAAGTGGGGAAGGGCAATAGGGGAATTGGGGAGTAGGTTGTGATTTAAGATAAGGATTTCAGGGACAGCCCCTGTGATAAAGATACAGTCCCAGCACTGTCACAGTCTCATGACCTAAAAACCTTCCCACCATGTAGCAAACAATATTTCCAAGCCTCAGCCACAAGTTCAGGTGGATGTCAGTACAACATCAATGCAGAAAGCACTTGGGCAGGCCCTTAAAATTCATCTTGACCACATGTGGTTTGTATTTTTCATCTGTCCTTCCTTCTTTTCCACTGATTTCCTGGCCTCTCTTCTAGTTTTTTTTTTTTTTTTTTAAATGGTACCTCATTTTTTTTTTTTAATTAATTAATTTATTTATTTATTTTTGGCTGTGTTGGGTCTTCGTTTCTGTGCGAGGGCTTCCTCCAGTTGCGGCGAGCGGGGGCCACTGTTCATCGCGGTGCGCGGGCCTCTTACTGTTGCGGCCTCTCCCTTTGAGGAGCACAGGCTCCAGACGCACAGGCTCAGTAGTTGTGGCTCACGGGCCTAGCCGCTCCACGGCATGTGGGATCTTCCCGGACCGGGGCACGAACCCGTGTCCCCTGCATTGGCAGGCGGACTCTCAACCACTGCGCCACCAGGGAAGCCCCCTCTCTTCTAGTTTTATCATCTGATCCTCCATATTTGTGTAGGTTTTTCTTCCTGCTGACATCTCACAAGGAAGGGATTGACTCCGTGACCTGGGTTGGAAATGGGGCTGCAGATGGTCCTTTCCCCGGTAACAGGTCTCTTTTCCTGAATTAGGGTCGATCGGTGGCCTCTTCTTCGCAGTCGGCATCGCCCAGTATGCCCTGTTGGGATACTTCATCCGCTCCTGGAGAACCCTAGCCATTCTGGTTAACCTGCAGGGAACAGTGGTCTTTCTCTTATCTTTGTAAGTAGTTTTTCCTCTTAGACTTTTAATTTAATAAGCAGAAGGAATGTCTTAAGAGGATGCGGGTCAATGAGCGACGTTATTCCCTTTCAGGAGTTTGCCTGAACTGACTTTGGTGAAGAACTAAATTCCGCAAGCGCTCCAATGCTTGGCAGCTCCCGGGAAGAGAGATGCTTAATTAATTCAGAATGCAGGTATCCCTTGTTTAAAGTAACCTCTCAGTAGAGTGCATTTTAACCTTCATATTGCCAGTGGAGGGTACCAATTTCTTTTTTAACCTAATGCTTCAGGCTTAAAGATCTTCAGGCTTGGTCAGATCACATGCTAGGGGTGCGACTGAGGTATGATATTATAGAGCAATCTGTGCATATTGAATATATAGGGACACCTCTTCATCCCACGGATGAGTATAATTTCAGGGCCTCTACATGTGGACATGGGAAGATACTCAGATATGGGAGAAATCCTTAGAATGCATGGACTCAAAGCAGTAAAAGGGTGATACCCTGGTCAGGGCAGGGTTCTACAAAACACTCATCCAGAGTATCACACCATGGTCCTCTAAAGGCTGTAAGATGAGCCGCCAACTTAGGCCTATTTCACCAGAAGTTTTATTGTGCTTCTGAAAGGTTTTCTCCCCTCAGGTATCAGACCTCTAATTTTAATCATTAAAATCTTTGAGATAAATACAGTTTTCAGCCAATGGTACCAGCTTTCTTCTGTGAAGTGAGAGATACCCGTAATAGAATTTTCACTCAGCGATTTGATATAGTAATTCTTTATTCAAGTTCTACTAACTGAGATTTGGTGGGAATTGACCTGAAATCTGTTTTCATTCTCTCTTTGAAAGTAAGAGGATTGTTAAGTACAAAAATGAATATAGTAGAAATAGTTAACGTATATTTAGAAAGGCAAGATTTATGAAATGCATTTAGTTATGTGAAAGAGAGTGACATAATTTTATTAGAAAGGAAAACAAACCATATTTTATGCGCTTGTGTATTGTAAATTTTTGGAATAAATGGGTTCCTAGTATAGTTCCTTGAATTAATAAGCATTCATGTAAATATCAGTAGATCAACGAATTTTCTTTTTAAATATTTAATAAGTCGCATACTCCTTAATCAGGCTGGCTTTCATCTCTCCTTCAATAGCAGAGTGACTTCACTGGATGATCCGAGCCATTTGCTTTTCCTTTTCAGAATGTTTAGTCTGTTTGTTACTGCTTAGTGCTAGGTGGGGACGTTGACTCACTGGGAAATTAATTCAGGTCATGAAAAATAGAAAACAGAGAAAAGAGCATGTAAAATCACAATATATGTGTGTTCCATCAGGCCTAGAAAGTAAAGCTTGCTGCAGTCGGCCTCCAGTTTCCCTCCCATCTCATCTCACACACGCTGCTCCAGGCACACTAAGCTGCTCTCTGTTCCAGTTTGCAGCTTAGGCTTGTCTGCCTCCGTGTCTCCTACTCAGTGCTATTGCCGGCTCCTTCAACGCCCTTCTCCCCATCCCTCTTCTTTCTTAGTTAATAGCGTTCCCAGTTTGCTCAAATGCCACCCCCTCCGCACTTTTCCAGGTCAGACCTCCAGTTATTCGCTTTCTTTTCTTAATTCTGCAGCACTAAACCGGCACCCTTCAAGTGGCCCCTTATTTCTGCCTCACCCGGAGCCTGTCCTCTTTATAAAGCAGGAACTCTCTGATAGCACAGGCTCTTTGCTCAGCTGCATTTCCCCCCAGCTCCAGAGCTCTGGGCCTTCCTCCACACAGTAGATGCCTCGTATCCATTGGGCAGATGTTGGCACAAAAAAACCTTTGGAATTAGCCTGCGTTAGCCATCAGCAACATCAGAAAAAGTCATGTTATTTTAGAGACATACCTTGTTTGTTTTACTAGAGACATTATTACTTAGCTTAAAAACTCCTTACTTTCACAGTACTTGAATTTGGATAGTTTTACTTTAGAAACCAGTGCCCCCTTAATTTACAAAGGTTTTCCACCTTTCAAGAAATTCACAGGACATTTTTTGAGCAGAGGCCTCGTTGTTAAATTAGCACGGTAGCTTCTAAAGGAGAGCACAGTGTTATGTAGCAGGCAGCATGTTCAAGGGCCTGCTGTTTCTTTTAAAAACATGTCTTACTGTTTCGCATGTGCAATCAGCGTGTGTTAGAACTCATATTCCCAAATCTGTCCACTGGCAGCTAGGTGAGGCTTCGTTACTGAGAAGCTTATAGGCTTCTCGAAATGTGGAGAAATATCAGGTCCTAAGTTTCCATAATCCAGATAAACCCTTTCCCAAGTAGAGATCGTTTTATTAACTCAGAGTCAAATTTCCAAAGCCTGAGTATCTCTCAAATATCATCGTTAAACATGATTTATATAGTTTTAAAAGTAATTTTTATTGCTATAAACAATTCTGAAAACACAGAGAAGCTTAATAGGAAGGGGAAAAGTGACTTAAGTTATCCAAAGATAATAATGACTTCCTATATTTTGACTATTTCCTTGTGGGTCCTTTTTCACTCCTCTTAGCGCTTCTCAGCTTTAATTTTTATTATCATAGACTTTCTAGCATTTCACTTATATTTCTATCCCAAGTATACTCTCTATATTCACCCCACTAGTCTTATATTCTTTTTATTTATTTATAGACTTGATCAGGTAGTTTTACATAGGTACCTCATATATGGGCTGGTGGACAGGGCCAGTGGATCCAGTGATGATCGGCAGACATAACTTCCAACAAAACAATATTTTACTTGATTATTTACTTGTGTGTTAGTAACAATCATCAGATAGCAGTGAAGAAGTAAATAAAAGAATTTTTCAGGATGTTGTAGAGGCCTTTGTTCCTGCTTTTGTTGACAACCAAATGTTGTACATGAATAATCTCTCCCCAGTAGCAGAACTCCTGGGAAAATGCCTGCTTTTTTGTTTCCGTGTCTTTCCTCTCAGCACTGATTACATTGCTCTGTACAAAATGAAAGTGTTCAGTAAATGGTTATTGATGAACTGGCTGTCCATGAAGTTCCAAATCCTGCCGTGTTTGTTGCCAATTCACTCTCCTTACTGAAAGGCATGGGGAGTTCTGAAAGGCACCTTAAATAACCTTTTTTAGTATTATTCATACAAGTTTCATTTTAGGAAAATAATATCAAATTAGATCAAAATGTACTTGATGTTGTGTTTTGTAAACAAGGCTTCCATGTTCCTGCCACCCTTTGGTTTTTGAAAAGTCCTCTAAAAGTATGCAGAACTGTGAAGAGGAGAAAAGATACATAATATCTAAGTCTTGAAACTGTTGAAAGATATCAGTGGCAATAGAAATGTTCAATACTTTGTAGCTATAGTAAGAAGTAACTGTTGTTTTGGAACTGGAGAAGTTAACCAGAAAATAAACTTTTATTCTTGAAGGTCTTAGAGGATCACGAAATATCCTCAGGACATATTAAAGTGAATGTCTTAGCTGATTGGAGTATTTTAAAGCTTTAAAGCTCAAAAGTAGCTAAGATGTGATAAACCCTTTTTCATTTTTATGTGTAGTCTTAAACTACCTTTTAAATAACATATCACTGTGTTAAAAACACTTAAAAATTCTTTTCTGATGGATAATAGAGATTTTAATCTTCTTTGTGAGGCTTTTTCAGAACTTTAAAAACCCACTCTACAGTATTATTCTAACAACACTTGGCTATGATTTAGAGCCATATCTCTGACACATGCTTTCTGAAGAATTAGTACTGTAAACTTAACTTGCCATTCATATATTAAAATTTACTTAAAAGTAAACGCATACTGTTTACTTTTTTACTGCCATTTTGAGAGAGTGTTTTTGGTTTCCATTCGTAAAGGAGGCCATCATTTAATGATGGCAGCTGTTGACAGTAGCCCTCTCTCTCTTCCACGTGTCGTTGGGAGAGTCAAGCTTTAGACCTAACGTGGAATCCGGTTGTGGTTTGGGGACCACGTACGGCGTGGGTGATTTGTCTCCTTCTGGTGCACGTGTACCTATACGAATATACTGCCTTTGATGACATCTCTTTCAGATTCATTCCTGAATCACCTCGTTGGTTATACTCCCAGGGTCGACTGCGTGAGGCTGAAGCCGCCCTGCACCTCATCGCCAAGAGGAACCGCCAGCTCAAGTGTACCTTCTCACTAACACACCCGGCCAACAGGAGCTGTAAGGAGACGGGAAGTTTCCTGGACCTGTTCCGCTACCGGGTCCTCTTGGGGCATACTCTGACCCTGATGTTCATCTGGTAATTCTGTCTAAGGGCTCTTCTGTTGATCTGCAATTCAGGTTATTGATAATCAGTTATTTCTTCAGGGTTACAGAAAATTTCACTCACCTGTGCTTTCTCAGCATCCTCCCCTTCAAGGAGGAAATGATGGTGCCTGGCGGCAGGTTTACTGAACTTGTAGAAGTAGGTGTCAGAAGCACATCTTTGCTTATGAGGTATTTAATGTAAATTTTTAAGTCCCCCTTCCCCACTCCAAAAAAAGGAAAGCAAGGAAGCACACCAGAGACAGAAGACTTTCTAAGGAGGACTTGGAGCCACCTCCCCTTGGTTTTGGCCTCAGGCACTTAGATAGCACATTCTAATTGCAATGCCCTATACTGCATTTTGTGCGGCCTCCCACTCGCTCACTCAGCAGGTGGGCTGAACGTTATGCCTCGTGGGAATGAGATCCTTGGAGTGTGAGGTGACAGCCTCAAAGCCACATGTGCAAGTCGGTGAATGAACGGATTAGTACTCTCTGAACCTGATTTTCTAGTTTGGCTGATTCTGACCTACCCTCAAAAATGTTCTCAGCATTAATGTAAATTGTACTGAATGGTTCAAGATTGTGCCATTTAAAGAATTAAATTGTGGAAAGGGGAGCAATGGATGGTTCATACATAGAATTTGTGGAGTACCATGGGTTTTAATATTATTCATTCCGTTAAAGTGCCATAACTGTAATTTGGTCCAGGATTGGACACGAATATCATATTTACTGGCCTAGAGGACTGTTGTGCTATGGTTTGCCTGTATTTGGCAAGAAGCCTGCATAGAAACCTACATTTTTCACTTGGGAAAAGAGGAGAGTCATTTTATATGAAATTAATCGTATATGTAAAGCTAAAAAGAACAGTATATTGAGAATAAGAAGCTGCCAAGATAGTTTTCTATATCTTGATTCTCTTTTCCCACCCAACCAAACCCTGGCTACCACCTGTATGGTTAGGGGCCAGGTCACATCAGCTGCCACCGTCCCCACTGAGCCAGCCTAGTGCTGGAATATCACAGATGCATAAGAAATGTTGAATGAAGGACACAAGTTTGGAAGCACGGAGATTAAGGGAGCCTTTATTATTTATTTATTTATTTAAAATTTTTATTGGAGTATAGTTGATCTACAATGTTGTGTTAGTTTCAGGTGTACAGCAAAGTGAATCAGTCACATGTATACATATATAAACTCTTTTTTAGATTTTTTTCCCATATAGGCCATTACAGAGTATTGAGTAGAGTTCCCTGTGCTATACAGTTAGGTCCTTATTAGTTATCTGTTTTATATATAGTAATGTGTATGTGTCAATCACAATCTCCAATTTATCCCTCTCCCCGCCTTGCCCCCAGTAACCATAAGTTTATTTTCTATATTTGTAACTGTTTTTCTGTTTTGTAGATAAGTTCATTTGTACCCTTTTTTTTTAAGATTCCTCATATAAGCGACATCATGATATTTATCTTTCTCTGTCTGACTCACTTCACTCAGTATGACAATCTCTAGGTCCATCCATGTTGCTGCAAATGGCATTGTTTCATGCTTTTTTAAAGCCAAACCTGACAATACAGCGTAGGAGCTACTAATTTGAGGTTCCACCAATTGTACAGGAAATCCTTACAAAGTATGTTCAGGTACTTAAGGTTCCATAAAACTGCATTTGCATGTCAAGTAGACAGTCAGTCAAACCCTCTGCCTTGAAGGAAGTATCTCCTTTCTTAGGGATTATTTACTTCTTGTTTTTAAGTTTTTGTTTTTTCCAGGAATATTAACTTTTGGGTTCTGGCCTTCAGGGGATAAAAAACAGACAGACAGAAAAACAAACAAACTAGACTTAGAGCCAGGGAGAATGTTCATGTTTATTTTATGTCTGACACGGCCAAAGGAGCTGTTCTCAAATAAACTTCTTCCCCCGGGCTCAGAATGTTAAAATACACGATAACAGAGACGGTGTCATTCCACATACTGCCGTTCTTTTTGAAGATGCTATAAAATTCTAAAATCTTCTCTGTGGATCTGTCATTGAAGAAAACCTTAACTGGGGAGTAAAATTATACCTCTGTGCTTAACATCTGTTCCTTTGGTTATTTCCCACAGTAGTGCCTTTTTAAATAGTTCTTTGGTGCCCTAAATATACTGTTAAATATTACGCAAGCATTTTAAATTTTGTTTGGGGCACATAAACAGGATTGAAATGATTTGAATAGCTGTAATTATGCATCCCAACGACCAACTCTACCAGCAAAGAAATCTGCAAATGGAGTCTGAGACCATAGGCCTTCCTTGCCCACGTTCTCCCCATTTTCTCTCACCACCAGCTGGCAACTAAATCCCTCTAGTGTCTTGAACTGGCTCTGTTTATTTGTGCCATACTTGCTACCTTCACAACTTAGTTTAAATATGTATGTGTGTTTCCATTGCTGGAATACTTCACTGGGATTTCTATTTTTTTTTTTTAATTAATTAATTTATTTATTTTTGGCTGTGTTGGGTCTTCGTTTCTGTGAGGGCTTTCTCTAGTTGCGGCAAGCGGGGGCCACTCTTCATCGCGATGCGTGGGCCTCTCACTATAGTGGCCTCTCTTGTTGCGGAGCACAGGCTCCAGACGCGCAGGCTCAGTAGTTGTGGCTCACGGGCCTAGTTGCTCCGCGGCATGTGGGATCTTCCCAGACCAGGGCTCGAACCCGTGTCCCCTGCATTAGCAGGCAGATTCTCAACCACTGCGCCACCAGGGAAGCCCCAGGATTTCTATTTTAAATGCAGAATAGATACACACTAACACATACAACACATTAGGAATAGCGTTATGTAAAGGGGGGGGTCTCTACTGCAGATGGGAAGGATTTTTTAAGTACTTCAGGAAAATATTTTAAATTGTCTAGCCTGCTGCTTACAGGCAAAGTGCTCGGGGACGGGGAAAACAGACAATTCAGTGTCACCTTGCATCCTTACCCGTGATGTCCCAGCTATGACTCTGCTCAGCATCCTCAGTATATGAATGACAGCTCCACCCAGGAAGAAGTAATGGGAAGTAGCTGCTGCCTGGGCTAATTTGCCAGAGAGGGATGAGTCACTAAGCAGGCCAGCTTCAGGGGTCCGTCTTCCCTCCCCATCCCTCTCCTTGGTTCCTGTGGCCCATTCTTAATAGCCCAGGGCATTTGGCCCATTTTGCTGTTTTGGCAGAGACGGAGAGAAAGCTTTCCCTTTCCTGTTGGTCTCATCATAGCTGCAGCTCATTGGACTTTTTCTAAGGAAAAGAGAAGCAAATGGGAATTGCCTCATAATAAACACTTGTCAAAATGAATTGTAAAAACATAAAAACTAATGAACTTCCGAAGCCCGTCTTTTACTATTTGTATAGAAATTTATAGTTTACAGAGGGGGAAAAGGAGGGGGTGTGGGATGAATTGGGAGATTGGGATTGACATATGTACACTATTGATCTCTGTATAAAATAGATAATTGATGAGAACCTACTGTATAGCACAGGGAACTCTACTCAATGCTCTGTGGTGACCTAAATGGGAAGGAAATCCAAATGAGAGGCGATATATGTATACGTATAGTTGATTCCCTTTGCTGTACAGCAGAAACTAACACAACGTTGTAAAGCAAAACTATACTGCAATAAAAATTAATTAAAAAAAAAAGCCTAGTCAGGGTTTATTTTTGTTCTCTTCTAGTTTGTTTTATTTTTAATACTGCAATTTCCTAGGCACAAAAGGTTTTGCTTTCTGTGGTTTCAGTTACCCAAGGTCAATTGCAGTCTGAAAATATTAAACGGAAAATTCCAGAAAGAAACAACTCATAAGTTTTAAATTGCATGCCATTCTGAGTAGCGTAATGAAATCTCGCACCCTCCCGCTGCATCCCACTTGGGACCTGAATCATCCCTTTGTCCAACATATCCTGCCCATTAGCCACTTAATCACTGTCCTTCTTATCAGATCGACTATCCGGTATCGCAGTGCTTGTGTTCAAGTCACCCTCATTTTACTTAATAATGGCCCCAAAGCACGAGAGTAGTCATGCCAGCAATTCGGATGTTCTCTTACTGGGCCTAATTTATAAATTAAACCTTATCATAGGTGTATGGCTAGGAAAAAACATAGTATATATAGGGTTCGGTACTATCTGAGGTGTCAGACATCCACTGGGAGTCTTGGAACGTATCCCCAGCAGATAAGCGGGGGCTACTTTAGTCCCTTCACTCTGGAAGAAGTTCTTATTATTCCCCAACCTGGAGTTTCAGGATGGCCCTTGCTCCAGCGTAGCTCCTGGGCTGCGGGACGTGGGCTCTGTGCCTGGCACAATGCCTGCCTCCTAGGAGGCGCCCCCTCAGTGTTTCGGCGGTGGCGTGCAGAAATAGATGCAGGGCTTTGCTCATCCTAGAGGAGCCTGCCTCTACCATGGCCCTCGTCTTCTCTTTCCTGTTCTGGGCGTCTATAGCATATGCACCTGCTGAATGCCAGGAGGGGTTGAGAACCTGGTCAGGGGTTATAGAGTCCCTGTCACCCTGGCCTGCAGGCCACCCGCTGGCAACCCAGGCACTTATCAACATCTGTTCTCAACACCATCCTCTGTTGGCTTTCTCTCTGGGAGTTCTTTTCTAGAGTCATTTCGATAATATCACAATTGCCTAGGGCAAGTGTTCAATAAGCTGTTGAATTATATACAGTAAGAATAGAGTCACTGTCTTCATTTAAATGCAGAAAAGTGTGATGAAAGCACAAGCGATGTCTCCTCTGTCAGGAGCTGGCCACACATTTGCTTTATAGAGCATCTGGATGTAGCTCAAATCATTTCCAAGGCCCCTTTTTTATTTTGCCCTAGTATAGAAATTATATTAGGATAGAAAGCTTAGTGGGAGAGTCAGGCTTAGTGCTTGAGCCAGATGGCATTATTGAACCAAGATTTGAATCTTCTGGTAAATTCTTATCGGCTTTTTCATTGTCTTTCTTGTCTTTCACCCCCAATTGCAGGTTTGTGTGCAGCTTGGTGTATTATGGCCTAACTCTGAGTGCAGGTGATCTAGGTGGAAATATTTATGCCAACTTGGCCCTGTCTGGCCTCATAGAGATTCCATCTTACCCTATCTGCATCTACTTGATTAACCAAAAATGGTGAGTATGGGTGGATATGAAGTGCACCACGTTGAGGACACACACACACTAACATACATAAATATCTAAGTATTATTGTCTTTGTCCATATGCAGGATCTGCTAAGTACTCCATGGTGATTAGAATTCTTTTCAGACCAAACACAGTGAGAATTCATTTTTTAGTGTGTTATTTCTTGGGCTTCAAGTTTATGAGTTATTATGTAGGTTTTTTTAATTGAACTATAGTTGATTCACCATGTTGTGTTAGTTTCTGGTATACAGCAAAATGATTCAGTTATACATATACATATTCTTTTTCATAATCTCTTCCATTATAGTTTATTACAAGATACTGAATATAGTTCCCTGTGCTGTACAGTAGGACCTTGTTGTTTATCTATTTTATCTACAGTAGTTTGTATCTGCTAATCCCAAACTCCTAATTTATCCCTCCCTGCCCTTCCCCTTTGGTAACCATACGTTTGTTTTCTATGTCTGTGAGTCTGTTTCTGTTCTGTAGTTAAGTTCATTTGTGTCATATTTTAGATTCCACGTATAAGTGATATGATATTTGTCTTTCTCTGTCTGACTTACTCAGTGTGATAGTCCATTCATGTTGCTGCAAATGGCATCATTTCATTCTTTTTTATGACCGAGTAATATTCCATCATATATATATATACCACATCTTCTTTATCCATTCATCTGTTGATGGGCATCTAGGTTGCTTCCGTGTCTTGGCTATTGTAAATAGTGCTGCTGTGAACACTGAGGTGCGTGTATATTTTCGAATTAGAGTTTTCTCCAGATATATGCCCAGGAGTCGGATTACTGGATCATATTGTAGCTCTATTTTTAGTTTTTTTAAGGAACCTCCATACTGTTTTCCATAGTGGTTGCACCAATTTACATTCCCACCAACAGCGTAGGAGGGTTCCCTTTTCCTCACACCCTCTCCAGCATATATTGTTTGTAGACTTTTTGATGATGGCCATTCTGACCAGTATGAAGTGATGCCTCATTGTAGTTTTGATTTGCATTTCTCTAATAATTAGTGATGTTGAGCATCTTTTCACGTGCTTATTGGCCATCTGTACGTCTTCTTTGGAGAAATGTCTATTTAGGTCTTCATAGGTTTTTTAATCCAATATTAAGACATTACCACCCAACAGTTTTTGAGCAGTCTGTGTGTGATTTGTTCGTCCCAACATGTGGGAATATTGACTCGACATAGGTAGAGCTCCATGACCCAATCACTATCATTTAGAAGCTCTCACACAAGACAAAGAGCTGGAGGAATGAAAAGACTTTTCTTTCCTCTTAAGATCCCCTGGACTTTGTTGAGAGGAAGAAGAGATCCTGCTTTTGCTGTCCATTGTCAGTGGGCACAGTTTTGAAATGTTTTTTAAAAGTTCTTTTATAGAGCACCCTTTCCTCAGCTTTCTCAGATTCCTTCTGTTACTGAACCCCTGATCAGGGCAACTGAAAATTGTGAGCTAGGAATCAGTTGGATTTTGCCATTTCTCATTCTCCAGAAATCATCATTTTTACCAAAAACAGCACTCCTTTAGCATTGCACTGGGTGCTGTCGTCATGGATATTGCGGTCAGCGCATTTTAGAGGGCAGTTTTGGATTCTGTTCAGTTGCAGGGCTTTTCTCAGGGGGGTGGTCCCAGTTGCCTCTGCTGACCCCTCTGTTAGTGACTGAGTGTGCCGTCATCATGGTCCAAGGGCTGAGTCAGGCAGAGTGTTCAGAAATCTGTTGCCACCATCCCCGGTGTGCTTCCTGTTACAGGTTCCTATGCACCCCTCTGATGACCACGGACAGTGTTACAAGGACACAGTCGATGGGGGTGTGTGTCCTAGGTGTCTTTGCATCCCTAGTGCCTGGCTAGAATGATGCCTGTCACTTGAAAGGCATGCAATACTGACTGTTAAATTAAGCACAATAACCTGGAGACCTGAGTCCTTCCCTGTCTCCCAGCCCTCCACACCAGAGTCAGGATTAAAATCTGAAGCAGAGGGAAGGAACACCACCTTGGGGATCAGGCAGACCTGCGTCCAAATCTAGTCTTAGCCTCGTGTTAGTTTTATGACTTTGAGAAGTTAACCTTGCTAAACCTCCATGTAGTTATCCTTAAACCAGGGATTATAAAATTCCCCTGGAAAAATTGTTACAAAAATTACAATAACACTGAAGCTCCTGACAGAGGACCTAGCGCATTGCCGGCTCCTAGTAAAGGAAGGCCTATTAATGTTCATATCTTTCTTCTAAGTCTAGAGCTCTTATTTGAAAATTATTTCTCCCAAGAAAGTGTGCAATAAATTTCACTGAATTCTGACATACTAACAAGAGTTTCTTTCTGTTTGTCTTTTTAAGAGAGAGAGAGGTGTGTTTAAAATTTTAACTGCTTAAGATACCAGTAACCAGAAAATGAAATGAGCTGGAAGACTCCATTCTCCATGTCTCAGTGTTATTCTCTAGAAGATAGAGAATATAACAGCATATGCCTTACAGGTTTATTATTAGCTTTAAGTAAGATAACATAGAAAGCATTTCAACACAGAAAGTGCCTGAAACATAGTAAGCACTCACAGAAATAGATAGAATGATTCCCTATTCTTTTCCTGCACACATGATTTAAACCCGCCATCCAGCAAGTTTTCCTTGGCTTTGTGATGGTTACTTATTTTATGTCCTGGTCAATCACATGTGCCACCCACTCCTTAAGAAAAGATGAACATATAATGAAAGTGAGGACATTTAAAAAGGAAGGTTAGGGGGATGAAGCAGATGAATGTATAAGATTCTCAAGGGAAACGTGAATTTCTTTGTATTATTTAGGTTTGGCCGGAAGCGGACATTAGCAGCATTTCTGTGCCTAGGAGGACTGGCTTGTCTTATTGTCATGTTTCTTCCAGAAAAGAAAGGTATGCCTTTCCAATTTCTACATGAGGGTTTTGAATAGCACTTTTATTACAATGAATCTCAATATAGTGGAGCGATCACCATATGCCGTGCTTCATTTCTGTGACTGCATATTATTTAGCAATGGTGTGGGGTATAATGGACCAGATTCTTTCCATTGCCTAAACTATTCTCCGGGTGAATAATGTGCTTAGAGGTGCACTATTAATTCTTTCAGGCGATTAAGCTACCATCTGGGGTGTCTGGACTGCAGTACTGGTGATGTTGGAGTTGTTTATTTGATGATGATGTGGGCCATTTAGTTCTGCACAGAAGGAGACTCTGTCCAAGGCTGCAGATTGCCCTCCTCATTCCAGCCAGTCACGAGACTGGAGGTGAGAGGCACTGGTTCTCCACGGTGGCTTCAGCACCCCTCATTGTCTCCATCAATACTCCCAAGGCACCCTGATAATAACAACAGCACAATAAGAATAATAGTCACTGTTGGTGCCGATTGACCTTCTCTCATTCTTATAGAAAGTGTGAATAAAACATCCTTAGGAAACTTGCTATTTTTATATTTGTAGCTTTGCTGTGTAAACACAGCTTTAAAAAAAGGTCCCTTTGGCATCCATATCTAACATGGCTTCTGCCCCTCTATAGAAATTCTATAGATAGTACTGGTCCTCAACCTCTTTTCCGCACTAGCACACCTGAGACATGCCCTCTATTACATCAAAAACTGTGGTTGTAGCAGTGATTTTCAACCATAAGAAGTGGGTCATAACAAACTCTCTGCTGCTAGGGAATAGGGTACAATGAAAGCCCTGTTTTGGGGACTTTTGGATTTTGATAGGGTTCCACCATGGCGCTTGTTCTTCAGGTGGGAATCATTGTGAAATGGTTTAACATAAATTTTTGTTTTTTGGCTGCACCGTGCGGCCTGTGGGATCTTAGTTCCCCGACCGGGGATTGAACCCGGGCCCCAGCAGTCAAAGCTCCCGAGTCCTAACCACTGGACCACCAGGGAAGTCCCTAACATAAAGTTTTGATAACGACTAGAAATGCAGCTGACGAATTCATTTCCCGTCGGAGCACACCACGTATTAAGTGCTCCTTTGGTGATCGCTTCTCCTTAAGGGTCAGGTGTACCAGCATCTCACTGAAGACTCCAAGGCCACGTGTCCTAGTTATGCAGCCCTCCAGTACACCTGCTGTGCTGCTAGCTGCCACCTGGAGTTCTGTGCCTTAAATCCAGAGCACTGTTGGTTCATTAGTTAGGATTTTACTCAATATTTAGAACAGCCTTGGGGACTTCCCTGGTGGCGCAGTGGTTAAGAATCCGCCTGCCAATTCAGGGGGCACGGGTTCGAGCCCTGGTCCGGGAAGATCCCATGTGCCACGGAGCAACTAAGCTCGTGCACCACAACTACTGATCCTGTGCTGTAGAGCCCACGAGCCACAACTGCTGAGCCTGTGTGCCTAGAGCCCGTGCTCCGCAGCAAGAGAAGCCACCACAATGAGAAGCCAGCGCACCACAACGAAGAGTAGCCCCCGCTCACCGCAACTAGAGAAAGCCCGCGTGCAGCAATGAAGACCCAACACAACCCAAAATAAATAAATTAATTAATTTTTTAAAAAAAGAACAGCCTTACAGTGATTTTCATGGAATCCTGGAAACTAGAGAATTCAGTAAATTTGCCATCGAGGCTTCCCTGGTGCTGCAGCACTTGTAAACCGCATGCACAGCTCCTCTCCTTGGACACACATGGGCACAGTGGCATTCAGCATTGGCCGCCTAGCATGGTGGGTACTGCCCAATGAAGAGTGTACTATATGTTTTTTTTACTATAGGCCATACTTATACAGACATGTATATATATTTATATAAGATCTACCTATCCTAGGATGGAACGTTTTAGGGAAAATAAAATGAGAGGCCAAAAAAAAAAAGAGGTAACACTTCCAGTTGGGAGCCAAGATTGTAACCTGAGAGTAGCCAGGATCTACCTGTCAGTAACCATGTTTTCAATAAATACTTTTCCATGTACAAAAAAAAAAAAAAATGTCTCAGTTTTAAGAAAGTTGTTACCTGTGCTAGTGCCAGCAAAACGAGAAACTCCTCAGCTCTTGCCCTGCCGTGGGCTTGTAGAACTAAGTGCCCAGTTCTGTTTGTCTGGGACAAGACATTAATGGGCTTCAAATCACTGCAACTTTCAGTTCAGCAGATTCTGTTTCTCATAGACAACGTAGAAATTCAGTTGTTTTCTACCTGTTATATCCAGCGGTCTATTTATTACTCTATAGAGAGAAACTTTTCCTTGTTACTCTAAATGCCCCTGTAAGCTGTCACACCTCGGCAAGCCAGGCCGATTCATATCTTTCCTCGCTCCCACATATCTGTACTCCAGGTAACCCACACCCTGGGCCTCTGCACACAGCCCTTTCCACACAAACCCAAAGGGAAAGCAGATTCGTGGTCTCCCGTCTAGACCGGTCACCACACTGTGCTCACTTCCAGTCTGTCCTAAGAGAGCAGCTGAGCCCCTCGTGGATCATGCCCTTGGTGGAGACTGAGTTACAAACACAGCACATCTGTCTTACACACCCACAGATGCGCCCCCCGAACAGGATTCCTGTCATACTTAGAAAAGTGGATGTAGTCTATCTTTGAAGATTTCCAGAGAAAGAAGTTCCATAATGTTCCTTAGCAAGTAGTTTCTATTTTTAATAGCCACGCAAAGGTTAGAATGAGCCTCTTCCACTACAGCTGAGCCCGTTTCCTTTCATTTTATTCATCACTAGAGATAGAGAACAGATGGTCACCCCTTTTCTGCATAATCCTTTCTCCCTTTGCAGGGAGTCATCTAGCTATTCCTGAATCTTCGCTACTTTGAGCTAAAAGTATTTATTCTTTAAACTTTCTTTGAACCTTTCATATTTACTCTTCAAAACATTTTGGATGCTTTCTTTTAAATCTCAATTTTTTCAAAGTGCCGAGGTTTAGGCTACCTGTTGTGAAAGTTCTGATAAATGTATATTAAGAAAGAGACCTAGCAGTTTGAAAACGTCTGTTACCATCTTATGTGAGCTTGGTGACCACTCATTTTCTCGCTGCTTTTTATGCTCATTTGCCCTCACTTTTTCCCACCAAACATGCATTTGCTGTCTCTGTCAACTCAGGTGGCCCTCTGCCTACCAACTCTTTTTTAACATCTACGTATGACTGTGATACCCAGTGTCCGAGGCACAGACATAGGTATACCTCTATAAGAGACAGCCAGTAAGCTAGAAAATAGATTGCGTGGCATTCCTTAGCCCATGGTTGATAATTATTGGACAGAAGTGTCCTATTCAGTACATATTTGCACCCTGGTTGGCCTCCAAGTAAATGTTCTCCCCTGAGGGCAGTGTTACCAAGTGGCCACTAATTTCTTCCACAGATTGGTCCTCATACATTTTACCTGATCTCTATCCTTGCTTAAAGGGTCCTAATTAAGCTGTAATACTGGCGCCCATTTATTTTCTTTTAATATTTATTTTATTTATTATTTATTTGGTTGTGCCGGGTCTTAGTTGCGGCAGGCGGGCTCCTTAGTTGTGGCATGAGAACTCTTAGTTCCGACATGCATGTGGGATCTAGTTCCCTGACCAGGGATTGAACCTGGGCCCCCTGCATTGGGAGCGT
The DNA here is from genome assembly GCF_965194825.1 of Balaenoptera physalus. Classification (NCBI taxonomy): domain Eukaryota; kingdom Metazoa; phylum Chordata; class Mammalia; order Artiodactyla; family Balaenopteridae; genus Balaenoptera; species Balaenoptera physalus. The sequence continues at coordinate 94,216,827 of NC_138882.1, read as the reverse complement.
GGAGTCTTAACCACAGTGCCACCAGGGAAATCCCCTGGTGACCACTTATTAAATGTTAACTGTGTGCTGGGTTTTCTTCATACATAGAGGTATTACCTCTTATCCTCATTTCCTAAGGAAACTAAAGCTCAGGTAGGTCAAGCAACTTGTCCAAGGTTGCACAGCAAGTAAGCAGCACACCTGGGATTCAGATCCCACATCTCTCTGACTCTAAAATCAGTGCTCTTTTGGGAATGCTTATTTGTCCTCTTAGAGTTTTAGGACCAAAGTATTCATTGCACATGGTAAAGCCATAGCCTTAGAGAATTAATGCTGCCTGACTAGGACCCATTCTTAACTCTTCAATGGGCAGGCCTGATGGGAATTGGCCAGAGTTCAAGAACCTGGCTTGTCAGGGTGGCACTGGGTAAGGAGGTTGGCAAGGAGGTTTCTGGCAGGTATGATCCTGCCAGAGAATCTGAATACTGGGACGTCACAGCACATGACTAGATAAACAGTTTCACAGTTGAAGGGAGTGTCCTCAGACTCAACTCTAGTAGAACCTTTATCTCTCATTGCTTTGTTCAACCTCGGCCTGCCCGTTCTTTATTCATTTGACTTCTCTAGGGCCTGCTATGTACAGGGTACTATTTATAAATATGACCTGGTTCCTGGCCTCAAAGAGCTTATAATCTAGTGAGGAAAATGAATGATTCATAAAAACAGAAACAAAAACAATAACAACAGAGGGTGCCATATGAGAATTGACAACAGAATGCTATAGGAACTTTAATTTTAACAGGCTATGATAGTAATGGAGACCAGCTAACCTCCTGTTTTAAACAACTATAAAACCAGACAAAATATAAGAAACACTGATTTTCAGACATTGGACAACAGGTTGCAGAGCACAGAAGTGATCCCTGAGAGAAATGAAGCAAGATGTGCCCTAAGAGTGCCCTAGCTCAGGTCTCCAGGCCTCAGTGCACAAAGGGACACCCAGCAAATCCTGGTGCTCTTACCAAATTGATAAGACAGATAGTAAAGCTTGGGAAGGCCAATATGGGTAGAATTTCCTGGGCAAACTACTGGAGAGGAGTAAGATATATAGAGGAATATATAGAGGAAGAATTCTAGAGATCTGCAGAAGATCTCTGAGCCCTTGGCTGCTTACTGATCTGGGCATGCATTTGAGGAAGCTACTGAGGCTGGGGAGGTGGCCACCAGAAAGGAACAAGTGAAACAATTCTTGGAACCTAGGGCCATGCCTGGTTCGTGTTGCCTTTAGCCAGACGTGGAGCACTGGGTAGAGATCTCCTGGGTCAAAGTAGCCCAACACTATAGGCTATTCTGCTATAGCAGAGCTTGCTCTAAAAGTGCTTAAAAAATTTAGAGGATCAAGTGATTCCCAGTAACTTAACTGCATTCCAGGAAAAAGAGCAACAATATGTAAAGGAATACAATAAAATCCAGCACCTAACAGTGTAACATTCACAACCTCTGGCATCCAGGCAGTATCACCAGGCATGCAAATGAGCAGGAAAATACCTCCCACAACCAGGAGAAATGTCAATAGAAACAGAACCAAAAATGACACAGACAATAGAATGAAGAGGCAGGGACCTTAAAACAGCTATTATAAATATACTGCATGTGTTTACGAAGGTAGAAGACAGCAAGATAATAATGAGCAGAGAAAGAGAAGATAGAAAAAGAGGCACACATTACATCTAGGGATGAAACATACATTATATGAAAAAAAAAAAAAGGCAGTGGATGAGATGAACCACAGAAGAAAAGATCAGTGAGGAAGATATAACAAAAGAAGCTGCAGAATGAAACAAACAAAAGTTGTAGGACAACACCAAGCCCAACAGTTATGCAACTGGAACCCGAGAAGGAGGAAGTAAAAAAAAAAAGATATTTGCAGAAATGATGGTCAACTACTTTCCAGATTTGATGAAAACTATAAACACATTATGAGAAAGTGGTCAGTTCATCAAGAAGATGCTACAATCCCGATTATGTGTGTGTCTGATAACATTCAAAGCACAGGAAGCAAAATGGACAGAACTGAAAGGAGAAATAGACAAATCCAACATTACAGTTGGATATTTCAGTACTCTCTCTCAATGACTGAGAAAAACTGACAGAAAAGAATTAGGATATGGAGGCTTAAACAGCCTACATGACCTAATTGTCGGACACACTACCTAAAACAGCAGAATATGCTTTCTGTCTGAAGAGCACACCCAGGACATGTACCAAGAGAGATCATGTTCGGGGCCATAAAACAAGTATCAATAAGTTTAAAAGGATTGAAATCTTACAAAAATAAGTTCTTTGACCATAATGGTATTAAAGTAGAAATCAATAACAGAAAGCTATCAGGAAATCCTCAAATATTTGGATTTCCAAAAACATTCTTCTAAAAACACATGCGTCAAAGAAGAAATCGCAAAGGAAATTAGAAAAATTTTAATTAAACAATAATTAAAGTACAACATATTCAGTTTGTGGGATGCAGTAAAGCAGCGCTTAGAGGGAAATTTGTATAATTAAAAAATGTATCGGGCTTCCCTGGTGGCACAGTGGTTAAGAATCTGCCTGCCAATGCAGGGGACACAGGTTCGATCCCTGGTCCGGGAAGATCCCACATGCTGCAGAGCAGCTAAGCCTCTGTGCCACAGCTACTGAGCCTGTGCTCTAGAGCCCGCGAGCCACAACTACTGAGCTGCGCCACAACTACTGAAGATTGCGCGCTCTAGGGCCAGTGTGCCGCACCTGCTGAGCCCGTGTGCTGCAACTACTGAAGCCCATGTGCCTAGAGCCCGTGCTCCACAACAAGAGAAGCCACCGCAATGAGAAGCCCTCACACCTCAATGAAGAGTAGCCCCTGCTCGCCGCAACTAGAGAAAGCCCACGTGCAACAACGAAGACCCAACGCAGCCAAAAATAGATTTTTTAAAAAAGTATCAGAAAAAAGGAAGTTTTCAAATCAATGATCTAAGCATCTCCCTTAAGAAAATAGAAGGCAAATTAAAAAAAAAAAAAAAAAGACTGACAAATTAAACACAAAGTAAGCAAAAGGAAGGAAATAATAAATCTAAGTAAAAATCAATAAAGTAAAAACATGAAAATAATAGAGAAAAATCAATGAAACCAAAAGCTGGTTGTTTGAGATCAATAAAATCAATAAGCCACTAGCCACACTAATAAAGGAAAAAGAAAGAAGAAACAGATTACCAGTATCAGGAATGAAAGAGGGACATCACTATAGAAACTGTAGACATTTATAAGGGAATATTATAAACATTTTTATGCCAATAAATTCAACTTAGGTAAAATGGATAAGTTCCTTAAAAGATACAAACTACCAAAGTGTACAAACCCATAGATAACCTGAATAACCCTTTATCCAGTAAAGATATCTAATTTGTAGTTTAAAACATTCCCACAAAGAGAATTCCAGGCCCAGATGGCTTCACTGGTAAATTATGAAACACATAAGGAAGAAATAATATAATTCTACACATTCTTCCAGAAAATAAAAAAAAGAGCAAATACTCTTCCAACCCAGTGTGTGAGGTCAGCAATTACCCTGATATTAAAACCAAACAAAGACATTATGAGAAAACTAGAGACCAATATCTCTCATTAATATAGATGCAAAAATCTATTAACTAAACATTAGCAAATTCAACAATGAATAAAAAAGGTATAATACATCGTGACCAAGCAGGATTTATCCCACAAACGCACAGTTGGTTTAACATTCAAAAGCTAATCAGTGTTATTCACCATATTAAAATACCAAAAAGAAAAAAAAAAATCATATGATCATTTCAATACAAGTAGGAAAAGCACTTGTCATGTTTCAACACCCATTCTTTACAAAAACTAGCAGCAAGTGTAAGTAGAAGTTTCCTTAGCCTGATAAAGGAAAACCTACAGCTAACATCACGTTTAATGGTGAAAAACTAAATGCTTGTTCCCGAAGATTGGGAAAAAGGCAAAGATATCCATTCTTGCCACTTCTTTGGAGCATTGTACTGAAATTATTAGTGAATACAACAAGGCAATAAAAAGAAATTAGGGGGATCCAAAATGAAAAGGAGGAACTAGAACTGTCTTTATTCACAAGACTTCATGATTGTCTCCATAGAAAATCCTAAAAAAAAATCTATTAGAATTAAGAAATTAGACATTCTAATTAGAAATTCTAATTAGAAATTAGAATTAGCAGTCTTTTGACACATAATTTTAGTTCTGTATATTAACAACAAGCAATTTAAAATTGAAGTAAAACAATGCCATTTATAAAAAATAAAAATATGAAATATTTAGAAATAAAAACTTAAAAATATGTATGAGACCTATAGAAAACTATAAAATATAAAACATTGATGAGAGAAGTTAAAGAAGACTAAATAAATGAATTGGTGGTAATGGTAATAATAAAATAAATGAAGAGCTTACCATGCTCAAGGATCAGAAAATACTAAGACGTCAGTTCTGCCCAAATCAATCTATCTTCAACACAATCCCAATAAAATTTCCACCAGGCTTCTTTTTGCTGATAGATATTGACAAGTTAATACTAAAATTTCTGTGGAACTGCAAATTATATCCCAAATAATTTTTATCAAGAAAAATTAAGTTGGAGGACTTTTTCCCACCTGATTTTAAAACTTACTACAAAATTACGTTAATCAAGACAGTATGGGGAATTCCCTGGACTCGGCACTTTCACTGCGGTGGCGTGGGTTCGATACCTGGTTGAGGAACTAAGATCCCACAAGCCATGAGGCATGGCCTGAAAATTAAAAAAAAAAAAGACAATGTGATATTGGCATAATGGTGGATGCATAGATAATAGAATTGAATATGAAATAGACCTATATATACGGTCATTTGATTTTTATTTTATTTTTGAGGGGGCTGAGATTTTATTCACCTTTTAAAAATGTTTCATTCAATCATAACCCACATAGAGAAGAATACACATGGTCAATTGATTTTTGATGACAAGTCAATTCAATGAGGAAAAGACAATCTTTTCAATAAACCGTGCTGGAATAATTGGATATCCATATGTAAAAAATGTACCTTCAACCTGCACATCCCATCATATGCTGTAATTAACTTGAAATGAATGGTAGGTCTAAATGTTGTGGACAAAGAATCACCAGCTATATCAGTAAACAAAGAATGTTGCAGCCATCAAACCATCAGCCACCATATCGGTTCCCCCTATGATGCACCCTGAGGTGATTCAGGTTGGAGAAAACAGGATGTTGGCCCTAGATAGTTAAGGTGCATATCAAAAGAATGATTTCAGTGAGCCCAGATTCTTGCATTTTCCCATGCACAGAAAAGTGCTAAATTCATTAACCTGAGATATCTGTTTTTTCTTTAACTGGCAGTAATCTTTTGATGTTCTGACTACCTGATTTTTTTTTGCAAAAACTCCTATATATCCTGGCTCCTCTCTTACTGTCCAGAACAGTCCCTCAGAGCTATCTGAGAGGCTGTCTCCCAGGCGTAAGTTCTCAGTGTGTCCCTGGAATAAAACATAATTGTCAACTTTTAGGTTGTGTTTTTTTTTTTCAGTCGACAGTATAAAGGCTAAAGCTACACAACTTCTAAAAGAGAACATGGAAGAAAATCTCAGTGACTTTGGGCAAAGATTTCTTAAATATGACACAAAAAGCACACAAAAAAATTCATAACTTAGACTTCATCAAAATGAAAACTTTTGCTTTTTAAAAGACATTATTAAGGAAATGAAAAGCAAGGCACAGACTGGGAAAAATATTTGTAAAACGTATACCTGATAAAGAACTTGTACCCAGAAGATAGAATGGACTCTCACAGTTCAGTAATGAGAAAACAATGGGAAAAAGGTTTAAACAGACACTTCTGCAAAAGGATATAAATATGGAAAATAAGCATGGGAAAAGATGTTCAACATCATTAGACATTAGGGAAATGGAAATTAAAACCACAATGAGATACCACTACACACCTATTAGAATGGCTAAAATTAAAAAAACTGACCATACCAAATGTTGGCAGTGATAAGAAAGAACTGGAACTCTCATACACTGCTTATAGAAGTGTAAAATGGTACAGAGACTTTGGATAACATTAGCAGCTTATTTTAAAGAGAAACATACATTTACTGTCTGATTCAACTTTACCCAAAAGAAGCAGAAACATAGATCCACAAAAGGACTTTGATGTTCGTAGTAGCTTTATTAATAATAGCCCCAAACTGGAAGGAACCCAAATGCCCCTCAGCTGAGGAACGGATAAACAAATTGTGTTATATCCGTACAATGAATTACTCACCAACAACAAAGCAATGAGCTGTGACCTACTGATGCAGGGAGCAATGTGGATGAATTTCAAAAGCATTATGCTAACTAAAAGAAGCCAGACACAAAAGCCTACAAACTGAATTATTTCATTCATGTGAAATTCTAGAAATGGCAAAACTATAGTGACAGAATTTTTGGCATATGTGGTATTTTTCTTTAGAAAAAAAAAAACCAAAGGAAAGCAAAATGAATTGTGGTTCTTTGCCCAACTTATGTATCATAGTACAGGACCTACAGCTGTCTTAAAGATTTTTAACATATTCATAAACAATAAAAATTTACTATAATCACCCAGTGAATAAAGTGGATGATTAAGTTTAATTTTTACTATTTGGGTCAGTGAAATGTGACTGTAACGTACTGAGACCCTAATGGACTCTGAGAAAACTTCAGATAACTAGTTCTGAAAATGATGTCCGTAGTATCTTCATCATTGGAATCAACTTAAAACCTCTGAAGTTCAGTACTTTGAAGAATACAAGTGTTTTGAAAATTCCCTTTTTTTCCTCCTAAAGATAATTGAGCTTAATTTTTCCTTTTAAATCACTCTTTTTTCCTAAACAGTCACTTTGAACATTCATTGATAATAGCCAATAATATCTAATTTCATTTTCAGATAAAAACCAAGGTCAGAAATCCAGGGAACCAGCCCAGTGGCCGCAAAGCCTTCCTAAATATTAACTCATGATGACCGATAGACCGGCAGCTCCACGGGCAGGCTAAGAAATAGTTTTCTAATAAACAGAGCTGTCTGAAATTGGCATGGGCTATCTTGGGAGAGAGTGAGTTCCCCCAGGTTCAAATGGCCACTACAGACTCCATTGGCAGGAACAAGGAGAGAAGTTTCAAGCATCAGATGAGGTGTCAGGCTGATGGGAGCACTTGTGGGTATGCGGCTGGGGCCAGGCTCCTCAGATGGGCCACTGCTGGAAGTGTCCTGAGCCTCACAGGGGAGAAATCTTCCAGCCTTGGATCTTGTGGGTGTTTAGATGGTAAGCCTTCTGCGACATGTTATTTGAATTTAGTTTTCAGGATGGCAATCCCCTAACCTGTTTTAAAGATGTTGTAGAGTATCTCCAACACAGTTCTGAAAGGTACCATCCTGTATGGGTTGAAAACAGTCCCAAAGATCATTTGCAGTCGAGCAAACGTGCACATTTCTGTTTGCTTCAGTGCCCCCCAAGACCTCTTCCTGACTCACTCAGTTTTCTGGAAAATCATTGATGAATTTAATTTGCCCTCATTATTGGTTTACTTGAAGTTGTTAGATATCAAAAGTCCAGACCTATACCTTGAGCATGCTTCTTTTTCCAGAAGCACCTCATGGCTTAAAATAATATATTCAGTACTTAAAATTGCTGACATATTCTTCCAGATAGCCTGGCGGAAGAGAAGAAGGCCCCAGATGGTCAAGTTTGGCAGTGCCCGGGCCACTGCGTTCAGAGCGCCATCTTTAAAGTAGTTGAAGTTGTATTTCATAGTCAAGCTGGGAATGTGAAACTTTTATTTTGGAATGGGATATATTATGTGCCTCCCTCCTCAGACATTGAAAGAACAGGAGCACAGATTCTCTTCACTTAAATTAATCCCTGTTATAGTCTTTATACTGACTCTTTCAATAAATATTTAGTGATCAGACTATGGGAGGTGCCGTGAGGGGAACAGATACAAACAAGGCCTTAGCCTGAGGCAACTCAAAATATTATTGGGGTCAGACAAGATGGAAAAGAAAGCAACTACAGGAGAGTGTCTAAAGCATGCCATTTGCATGGATTGGGAAATGGGCGCCGTGGAGGTCCAGGGCAGGAAAGAATATTGCATTTGAGTTATTTAAGGGAAGAGTGGTTTGGATGAGCCAGGCGTGCAGTCCCAAGGAAGGGACAGGCATGTTCTATTAGTCAGAAATGTCAAAGAGAATGAGAGGCAATTACGTTGGTGCTCAGGACATTGCTGCTGACCTTCAAGAATAGGAGTTTCAGGAGAGGATGGTATTGGAGGCCACATTGTAGTGATGTGCAGGGCAGATGCGTTTGAGGAAATGAAGGGTCAATCACTCACTGGAGATGTTTGATTGTGAAGGGGAGAAAGTGCAATGGAGCCAGTGAGAATTTTTGCTTTTTCCTAAGGGGAAGAAAACTGTTATTTTGAAGGTTACGGCCTAGTGGGCTGCTGAAGGGGAGAGGTTATATATGTTTGAAAGGGAATAATTAAATTGTAAGATCCCAGAGAAGATAGTATTAATAAAGGAAAGAACCACTGGACAATTGATAGCATTTTTGATAGGGACGTGAACTAGCATAAACTGTATTTTTGCATTTTATGTAAAAAACGTTACATTAAGAAATTGAAATATCATTATTGATTAGTAATCTTCAAGTAAGAAGTTGGGGAGGAGGAAGGATGAAAAGTAGTTCCACATTTAGAGTCTTGTTCTTTAAAGAACGTTAATGTTTTATATCTTCCGGTAGTAGTTTAGTGGGATTATTCCTTATCTTTACAATGGAACACCAAGGAGTGCAAACTGAAGATAGGAGTTTTTTGAGACTCACTCCTCTCATGTGTCAGGGCTTGTCATGCTAATCAACCTTTTACATCATTGATTGTTGAATGAGGTTGGGAAGAAAGGAGAGGCAAGTAATACCCTGAGATAGGTGGAACTTAACGACTTCTGTGAAGCTTACTTGACCCCAGTACAGAAGTTTTCAGGGACATCTGTCATTCAGGAGTGAGTGCAGGGTTTTGTTTTTTTTTTTTTTTTTAATTTTATTGAAGTATAGTTGATTTATAATGTGTTAATTTCTGCTGTACAGCAAAATGATTTAGTTATACATATATTCTTTTTCATATTCTTTTCCATTATGGCTTTTACAGGATATTGAATATAGTTCCCTGTGCTAAACAGTAGGACCTTGTTGTTTATCCATTCTCTATATAATAGTTTGCATCTGCTAATCCCAAACTCCCAATCTTTCCCTCCCCGACCCCTCCTCCTTGGCGACCACAAGTTTCTTCTCTATATCTGTTGAGTCTGTTTTTGTTTCATAGGCATGTTCATTTGTGTCATATTTTAGATTCCACATATAAGTGATATCGTATGGTATTTGTCTTTGTGTGACTTAACTTCGCTTAGTATGATAATCTCTAGGTCCATCCGTGTTGCTGCAAATGGCATTATTTCATTCTTTTTTATGGCTGCGTAGTATTCCTTTGTGTGTGTGTACGTATATATACATATCCCATCTCCTTTATCTAGTCATCTGTTGATGGACATTTAGGTTGTGCGGGTTTAATCACACATCACGACAGCCACTGTGTAAGATTTCCTGAGGATGGCCAAAATGCTGAGAAATATTTGCTGTGTGTGATGACTAAACCTTCTGAATGTGTGTCTGGTTATATGACCTCTTCCCTGTTTGAGATCACCACAAATGTCTCTCGCTCCTTCAGAATTAAGTGTGTCACTTAGATGAATTTTTCTCCACCAAGAACCTCACACATGTGGCACTTGTCCTCCTCAGACACAGGTGTGTTCGCAGTGGTGAACAGCCGCTCCTTGTCCCTGCTGGGGAAGCTGACCATCAGCGCTGCCTTCAATGTCGTGTATATCTACACCTCGGAGCTGTACCCCACGGTCATCAGGTATGCCTCACACACAGGCTTCTCCTTCCCATGTCCTGAATTCTGTTGTAGATGTTTGCATTGACAGAGGCGTGGTCCTCACTCCACCTGGAGCACAGCGAGTGTGGGCTAACAGCAACTCAGCAAGCAGTTGTGAGCCCAGCACCTGTGGAGACTGCTCTTGCCCTCTTGGCAGAGGAAAACGTAACTTTATCTTGGGCTGAATTCCCTGTCAATCTTGAGAGAAGTACTCTACACTAAACGTATCCCATCACCCAAATAGTGCTCGGATGTCATTTTTATTTCAGTGCATGTGAGTTATTCAGTCAACCCTCCTGTGTCAGGTACACAATGGACCAGGAGACAAGGTCCCTGTTATCACAGAGCCTATATTTTAGCACAAAATATACAGATTTTAAAAAAGATGGGACTTCCCTGGTGGCGCACTGGTTAAGAATCCGCCTGCCAACGCAGGGGACACAGGTACAATCCCTGGTCCGGAAAGATCCCACACGCCGCGAAGCAGCTAAGCCCGTGCACCACAACTCCTGAGCCCACATGCCACAACTACTGAAGCCCGCGTGCCTAAAGCCCATGCTCCACAACAAGAGAAGCCACTGCAATGAGAAGCCCGCACACGGCAACGAAGAGTAGCCCCCGCTCGCTGCAACTGGAGAAAGCCCGCGCGCAGCAACCAAGACCCAGCGCAGCCAAAAAATAAATAAATAAATAAAGATAATTCCGTATAGTTATAAGTGAATATTATATTTATGTATTAGTTGTTAAAGGTGGTTTTCAATGAGTAGGACGTGCTTATATCAAAAATAACGTATTCAAAAACAAAATCAAAAAACCCAACATATTCCATCCTAAGTTTCCCCTCATAAAATAAGTCTGAAAACAAAAAAACAAACCTAAATTTGAAGGGCAGGGATGCAGCTTAGTCTTTACAGAACAGCCTCTGTGGGCTGGACCATAGTCCCCCAGTCGGCATTTTCCCGGTCTTTTTTTGAGGATCATTCCAAACAGATCCTTCTTTTTCCCTTATCCATGCAAGAAGCGTAATGGTTCCGTCTGCCTTTTTCCCAGTAAGAGATCAGGTTGTCTGTGATTGGCGTGTCATTCCCTGATTATTCCCAGAACCTGCTTTCTCTGGCTATTGCCTATAAAACTAGGGTGACCGTTTAGTTCCAAACTGGGACACTTTTGAGAGCGAATGTGGGCATTATTAACAATTTGGCTGGGATAACAGGGTGCTGTATGGTCACCCTACTTATAATCATTATCATTCTCATTTCCTCCCCCTCCTTGATACCCACATTCCCCAAGAAGGTAATGTTCTTGGTTTCCTGAGAATATATGTCCAATCAATTCCTATTTATATGCCTGATCCTTTCGTAGTTAATTAGTTGAGTTTAAAGAAATGGGCAGACTTTTCAGATCATTAAACCCTGGCTCTTCTATGGATGTTTTAACTGATAGGAGACCTAAGACACGAGAACCCAGGAGAACATTTAACAAGAAATATTCACATGCTCACTTCTGCACCAGCCTCTATACCTGCACTGTCCAATATCACATGTTGCTATTTAAGTTTAAATTAATGAAAATGAAGTGAATTAAAAATTCAGTTCCTCATTCTTAGTTGCATTGAGCTCTCTGTAGCTGCCTGTGTCTGGGCGCTTCCGTATTGGACAGGGCGAGTACAGAACATTTGCAGCATCACAGAAAGTTCTAGTGGGCAGTACTGCTCTGTAGCATCCTGCACTTCCACTTTGGGGTTTGTTATTCTGAGCCCACTACCCCTTTGAGTCTTTAAATTGTCCCCCTAGAACTTACTGACTTTTTTTTTTTACTTTTCCTTTTGCCTTTCAGGAATGTTGGGCTTGGAACTTGTTCCATGTTCTCCAGAGTTGGTGGGATTATTGCTCCCTTCATCCCCTCACTGGTTGGTTTGTACCTCCTAGTTTGTTCTTCTTGATTCTCTGCTTCGGAAATGTTTGTGCTTTTGAGTAGAAAGAGCAGTAAAACAGCTGCCGTTTTAAGATCAGCCTGACACAAATGTGCACCTTGTGCCTTTTAGATGAAGGATCCATGAGGGCAGATGGACCCTTCCCAGGGATTGGCTGTATTCACTGGAGAGTTAGCTACTGCCAGCCTGCCCCTTCCTGTCCCCATTTGTACGTTAGTTGATTAGTGAACATTTCCTAAGTTTCTGCTGTGTGCTGAGCTCTGTGCTAAGCCCTTTACGTACATCATATCATGCAGTCTTCACCACAACTATATGCTGTAGGCATTGGTACCCTGTATTAAATAACAGAGAACACAGCACACCACTCGGAAAAGAAAATTAGAAGAGAAGAAGGTGAAAGAGAGATAAAGTAAACTCCATCCAATCTCAAAATGTCCATGTTCTGAGAGAGATCCCATGGAGCCCCTGTGCAGGTCTCTGCTTGGTCTCCTCTAGGACTTTCCCAGCCAAGACTTGTTGAAGTGTGATTAGGTTTGATGTGGGGCCTTGAGCCTCTTCTGGAGACAATTGCTCATCACTCAGGCAACTGCTCGCCTCGTCCTAGTACAGGACGTCTCTGAAATGCCACTGTAGCCTTTTCTTTTCTTGGGGAAGTGGGATACACTTCCTTTTTCTGAGTATTTCTCTGTGTTTCATGCTCAATTTTATTTTTTTTAATTTTTTTCCACATCTTTATTGGAGTATAATTGCTTTACAATGGTGTGTCAGTTTCTGCTGTATAACAGAGTGAATCAGCTATACATATACATATGTTCCCATATCTCTTCCCTCTTGCGTCTCCCTCCCTCCCACCCTCCCTATCCCACCCCTCTAGGTGGTCACAAAGCACCGAGCTGATCTCCCTGTGCTATGCGGCTGCTTCCCACTATCATGCTCAATTTTAGATCACAAGACCCTTCTTATGAAGGAGTCATATTAGTTTCATTTTGCAAAATGTGTCCAACGCTAGGTGTTTATCATTAATGATGCCCGACTTTGGACGGCTGTCCTAGAACATTGTAACACCCAGCGCTGTGTCTTCCCTGAGTCCCACTAAGTTGAGAAGAGGTGAACGTTCCCCTTGATTCAACAGCAGGCCCACAGTTCTGGGCACGTGTTTGCACGCAGGCGGCCGGAGGTCAGAGTTTTTCGTCCCCCTCCTCTCCCCTCCCCATGCCTCCCTCTCCTGCTCCATCATCTCTTCACCTTTGAAAAATCAGGAAAAGATGATCAGAAGGGACATCCTAACTAGCCGCCGAATTTGGAAGCCCAAACCGAAAGGTGATAAAGCTGGGTCGCTCCTGTGCAGGAACTCAGGAATGGTAATCAGCTCAGAAATCCCCCAGAGCCCCGTCCTGCAAGAACCTTGGTGTTATCTTTGAAATTGTATGTTTGTATTTAAATTTTCCTGAGACCGTCTTTTGGACCGGCCCGCTACCATGTCCAAACCATGTGTATAGGTTTCTCTAGGCCTTTCTCTTCCTTTTCAGGGTGTTTACGCCTTTAAGCCCCGTGCCTCTCAGTTCTGGTGCTTAGTGAATCAGAACACATATGTGGGACTGTTTGGCCCGTTCCAGTGTTGAGAGCATTAAAGTTCGTCGTTGTCAGCAAATATGCGGGGCGTCTCCTGCGTGTGGAGATCACTGTGCTGCAGGCCACTCACCTGGAGTGGAAGCTGAGTGTCCGACTCACCACGCACTCTGGCCGTGTGTCTGCCCTGCTCAGACAGCCAAGCCCCTTCCCCGCAGTCCCCAGCCCGTGCATGAACAGTCGGCTGCGTCTGCTGCACAGGCTAGCGCTGTCCTTTTGATCTACTCACTCCTGTCTCTGTGCCCGAGGACTGGCTCTGGTTTCCTGGGATAATTCTCTAAGGGGAAAGAAGACGGGCTTTCTGCTGTATTCTAGTGAGGAGGCAGGGCCTGGACAGTAAACATGGCAGGTCCTGGGTCATAAGACTGCTGATGTCATCTGCTAGGAAACTAACACTGAGTTTTTGTTTGTTTTCATTTCACTCCCTGCCCCCATAGAAGTACGTGCAGTGGTCTTTACCCTTCATTGTCTTTGGAGCCACGGGGCTGACCTCAGGCCTCCTGAGTTTATTATTGCCAGAAACCCTTAACAGTCCATTGCTAGAGACGTTTTCTGACCTTCAGGTGTACTCATATCGGAGGCTGGGGGAGGAGACGTTATCTTTACAGACCTTGGATCCCCCTCAGGTATGATGGAATTTTTCTTAATCATTCAGATTTACCATTCGGATGATGATAGTTTTGGGGGAAAAGAAAAAAAAAGAATATCTGGTTACGTTAAATAGAACTGAGCAAAACTGCTGGAAAGAAAAGGTGGGATCTGATAGCAGCTGATTGTCAGAGAAATAAAGATGATTCATTAGCTTTCTTAGAACACTTTAGGGGCTAGTCCTTAGGGGAATAAATGTCATCAGAGTACATTTGTCAGTTGAATGCTAGACAGTAATTTAATTTTAGAAATGTCATGACATCATTTCCCTGCCCTTTTCTCCTTTCCTGCTTTAGTCTGTGGACAAGGAGAGCCCTTTAGGGAGTGAGAGTGAGGAAGAGGAAGAGTTTTATGATGCGGATGAAGAGACACAGATGATCAAGTGACGTGCCCCAGATTCCTCCTCAGACGCAGAGGGTCATCTTCTCTGCCTCCAACGAGGGCAGGTTCTCCCAGGAAACTGAAGGGAGCTGTGGAAAGATAGGCTTGAACAAACATCGAAGGTACTCCGTGTGGCCTGATGTTTTTTAGGCACCAAGGAAGTTGGAGAAGAGATTTCAAGAAACAGGACATCACTGCATCAAGTGAATAGTTGTTAACTGCCCACAATTCGGGTTTAGCTCAAAATCATGACCTCTGGCCAGATTGCTGAAGTCCACATGCCAGAGTGGTAAGCTCATTTGTTTCTAGAAGTTTGATTACGTTGCCTTTCGACTTCATTGTGACCTAAAGGCAAATATGTAAAATTTCTTCTCACCATTAACACATAATCTGTCCACCAAATTTGACATCTGCCCCTCTCAGTAGCTCCTCACCAGGAATCTTTTGAGGCAGGTTGGTGTTAGCATTTCATTCATTTTTTTGTGCCAGAAGAAAAGCACTGAGAGGGCATTTGTGTGGCCTGAGGCCCTCCACCTTCATCCCAACGGATGAAATTTGGGCCCCCAGCTTGGTTCCTGGCCCAGTGATTGCCTTGAGCTCCCTGTCCTGTGCTTTCAGTCAGTCCCACAGATGACCCGCTAGGAAAAGCCAGCTGCACCAGAGTAATGTTCAGAGTCCGAGGTGTGGCTTCCTCTCCCTGGCAGCTCCCTTTGATACTCGAATCGTGTAATTTCTTCAGTTCCCACTTGTGTGTGCCTGGAGAAAAATTTCCATCTCAGATTCTAGTACCAGCAATAACTTCCAAACCATGCCCAGTAAATGACGAAGTTTTATAAAGGGGGAGGGCAGTTAAAAAGTGACATGTCGGGGCTTCCCTGGTGGTGCAGTGGTTGAGAGTCCGCCTGCCGATGCAGGGGACATGGGTTCGAGCCCTGGTCTGGGAGGATCCCACATGCCGCGGAGCGACTGGGCCCGTGAGCCACAACTACTGAGCCTGCGCATCTGGAGCCTGTGGTCCGCAACAAGAGAGGCCGCGATAGTGAGAGGCCCAAGCACCGCGATGAAGAGTGGCCCCCGCTTGCCGCGACTAGAGAGAGCCCTCGCACAGAAGCAGGGACCCAACACAGCCAAAGATAGATAAATTAATTAATTAATTTAAAAAAAGAATATGTACTTAAAAAAAAATTTTTTAAAAAAAGTGACATGTCAAGACTTTGGATGTTAAAAAGGAAAAAAAAAGTGGATGTTAAAAAAGGAAAAAAAAAAGTGCTGTTTATAATAAGGAAGAAAAGAAAATTATCTTTCACAATTTTCTGTTTGTTTTCAGTGTTGTGCAAGGAGGGACTTGGGCAACATTTAAGAACTTGAACTCTTCTAGTCCTAGATCAGCTCCAGCCTGTTTGGTTAGCTAGAATGGAAGGCACAGTAATTTCCTAGTAAATGTTGGTTTTCATTAAGTACTGCCAGCTTTCAAATAAATCAAAGTCGTACTCAGTTTCCTAAAATCATGTGCTGAAAGTGTTTCCCATGAGACCTGAGTATTATCTCAAATAGGAGTGTTAACCTGGAGTCAACAAGCTTGGACAGTGTTGCTTTAGGTCACTTTCCCAACTGGGAAAATTTCTGTGTTTTCAGAATTTCCATTTCTATTAATCCCTTGGAGAAAAAGAAATTTCACTGGAGATAAAGAGAAGTCATCACTGAGTCTGTTTCTGGAAATCTTGGAGGACTCACCTCACATTGGCTCCAACCCTCTCCTGTCCTCTTCCATTGACCTCTTGGTTTGCACTATACCAGCTTGTACCTTTGTTAAAGTATTTTTATGTCCTTCATGCCCTTGATTATGTATTTGGCTCTTTATAAATAGGGACCATCTCTACTACTGTTTATTTCTCTCTGCTGTGCCCAGAACACAGTAAGTATTACTGTTTCTAGCCATCAGGGAAATTGTAGAACTCCTACCAGTATCATTTTTGTAAATCACAGGCAAATCTGACCCAAACCCCCAAATTGTGGAATCTCGCTGTCTTTCTCTGGGAAATGGAGACCCTGCCCACCATCAAGAGAGGAAGAAAGGAAGAACTTACAACTCAAACCCATGTCCCCTGCATGCCAATGCAGGGGACATGGGTTTGAGCCCTGGTCCAGGAAGATCCCACATGCTGCGGAGCAACTAAGCCTGTATGCCACAACTACTGAGCCTGCGCTCTATAGAGTCCGTGAGCCACAACTACTGAGCCTGCGTGCCACAACTCCTGAAGCCCACGTGCCTAGAGCCCGTTCTCTGCAACAAGAGAAGCCACCGCAATGAGAAGCCCGCGCACCACAACGAGGAGTAGCCCCCGCTCGCCGCAACTAGAGGAAACCTGCGCGCAGCAACGAAGACCCAACGCAGCCAAAAATAAATAATTTAAAAAAATAATAATTACTGTTTTTTCATCCCTTTGCCTTTTATAAAAACAGGGTTTTTCCTTTTGCTATTAACTGTTGAAAAATAGTGATTGTAGAGATGGTGCACATGAGCATATTTGTATTGATTAAATTATTGGAAAACTTAATTTATAGGTAACATATTTTGTCTGTTCAGATGATTTGTAAAAGGTATCCTTTTAAATTTTTTATTGCATTCAAAATTAAATTTCTTTTCTCCTAAAAAGCAGCAAGAAAACCAGAAGACACATTAGAAATCCCAGGGCTTCCAGGGTCAAAGGTCTTATCAATAGCTTGTCCAGAACCCTGGCACCACACGGATATGTTGAAAGAAACTGTTTTGTAGTTTCCTGATTGTTGAGTTAAAACCACTGCCCCTTGAAAATGCAGTATTTGTCATTTGGCTGATTTCAAGCAATGTAGACATTCTTTAGTACTTAAAAATGAACAAATAAAATACAACAAATAAGAAGTAAATGAAAGTTTCTGGGACACTACTTAAGTAAATGTAATCTGGGCAAGTATTTTTATGGAGGTCAAATTGATAAAGGTACTTTTAATAGATTCATATTCCTAATGAAAACATTGAAATAATTCTCTCTACTAATTAAACTGAATTAAACTGCAGCTTTCTAATAGGACTTACTCTTCCATTACTAATTCTTACTAGATTATTAGTTCTTAAATTGGACATGTATAAAGGATTTTTTTAACAAAATAAAATGCAGGTATTTTGGTTTCTTGTGAATATGATAAAGAATTGTAAAATGTAGACCTTTTGTTCTTACAGAACGTTATCAGGATGTACACAGTAGCATCTTTGACAAATTGAGCAAATATAGAATCTGCTAGAAATTATGGGTGGTATGTGGGTCAGGGGCTGTAGCAAAGTTAGGGAGTCAGTGGGTACAAAAGATAACTATAAAAGTATTTCTAGAAAAAGAAAAATGCAAAGATACTGCATTGTTAGAAAATGCATCTGTGTAGTATGTTAAAGGGAAAGATCTTATGATTATCTCAATAGATGCATGAAGATTATTTGACAAAATTCAACACCTATTTAAAATAAAAGCTACTAGCAGACAAGGAGTAAAAGGAAACTTCCTTAGCAGTATAAGGGGTATTGTAGCACGTAAGATGAATTGACCTAAGGCATCTCTTCACCTTCCCGGGACCTTCAGACTTTCTTGATAATGACCACAATAAGAAATGTATTTTACATATTCTTTCTCTTCCCTGTTCCTCCACCTCTTTCTAATCTCTGTCTCTGTCTCTGTTTCTGTCTCTATCTCTGTCTCTTTCTCCCCGCCTTACAATACTTACTATATATATATTTAAAATGTATTAAAATATATACATAAAACTTTCATGAAACATGCTTATTCTTGCTTGGTACACTGATAGCTTATATTCTGTCCCATTTTGTTTTATAAAATGCCACTTGTGACCCACTAAACCGATTTCATGACCTACTGTAGTTTAAAAACTCTTGGTTCGTTTCTACTTTATAACAAAGTGAATCAGTTATACATATACGTATGTTCCCATATCTCTTCCCTCTTGCGTCTCCCTCCCTCCCACCCTCCCTATCCCACCCCTCTAGGCGGTCACAAAGCATCGAGCTGATCTCCCTATGCTATGCGGTTGCTTCCCACTAGCTATCTATTTTACGTTTGGTAGTGTATATATGTCCATGCCACTCTCTCACTTTGTCACAGCTTACCCTTCCCCCTCCCCACATCCTCAAGTCCATTCTCTAGTAGGTCTGTGTCTTTAGCAATTATACTCCAATAAAGATGTTAAACAAAAAATAAAATAAAATACTAAATGTAAAAAAATAAAAAAATAAAAAATAAAAAGAGCAATACCAAAAATAAATACATTAATTACTTCAAAACAAAACAAAACAAAACCAAAAAAAACCCCTTGGTTCTTCTCTGTCTTCTTGTACTGCAGAGGCTTTAAAGCTAAGATGTACATTTCCCAAACACCCTTTGCAGCTAGGCTTCTAGGTGCAATTAAGTTTCCATCAGTCAGATTCAGATGGAATTTGGAAGGTGGGAGTGAGGTGGAGGCCATATTTGTGATGCATCGTTTTTTCCTGCTGGGGTCTCCAGGGATGGAGGCATTTGGTCTTGCTGAGGCAGTTTCAGCAGAGATGTTGACAGTCAGGGGCAATATTGATTAAAATCTTAACAAGATTTTTTGCATAGAACCTGGCAAAATAATTCTAGTAAAGAAAAGTAATGATTCGGAGCTTCCCTAGTGGCGCAGTGGTTAAGAATCCGCCTGCCAATGCAAGGGACACGTGTTCAAGCCCTGGTCCAAGAAGATCCCACATGCCGCAGAGCAATTAAGCCTGTGCGCCACAACTGCTGAGCCCGCACTCTAGAGTCTGCGAGCCACAACTGCTGAGTCTGTGTGCAACGACTACTGAAGCCCGCGCACCTAGAGCCTGTGCTCCACAACAAGGGAAGCCACTACAATGAGAAGTCCGCGCACCGCAGCGAAGAGTAACCCCTGCTCCCTGCAACTAGAGAAAGCCCGCGCACAGCAACGAAGACCCAACACAGCCAAAAATAAATAAATAAAATTAAATTTAAAAAAAAAAGAAAAGTAATGATTCGAAAGTATTCAACAATCCCAAAAAATAAGAGCAAGCAGAAGGGACTCAACTTTCTAGATATTGAAACTTTTGAAGCCGTGGTGTCAGTGTAGCAATAGATAAGCAGATCAATAGAACATAATAGATCCCAGAACAAGACCAAACATATATAACAATTTGGCATTTTTTGAAGATGGCATGACAAATCAGTGGGAAAAGAACGAACTATTCAATTATTGATGTGGGAACTACTGGGTTTCCATATCAAAGAAAACTAAATTAAGACCTTTCTTCTCACCATAACAAAAATTCCAAATAAGTTGAAGACCTAAATGGAAAAAGTCAAAACTTTAAAACAGCTATGAAGTAGTATAGGAGAATGTTCTTATGACCTTGGGGGATTGAGGGATTTTTCAGACAAGAAGTAAAAATCACAAATCATTTTTAAAGAGACAGATTGATATGTTTCACTGCATCTAAATTTAAAACTTCTTTCTGTATGACTAGACACACCACAAAGTTAAAAGCAATAGATAGGAAGAAAATATTTGCAACTGCTGTAAAAAAACAAGGATCAATATCCGGAATATAGAAAAAATTAGTGCAGATAAGAAAGAGAAACAATAAGAAAGTTTACAAAAAATATTTTTAGGCAGTTCACAGATAATAGATGCTCAGCCTCAGTAGAGGATCAGAGAAATGCAAATTGAAAGATTAAGTTATGTAAAATCCATTACATTGGAGAAAAAGGCTAATACCAAATTTTGAGGATATGAAGAAAAGGGAATTTACTTACATCCTGATAGTATAAATTTTTTCATCAACTAGATTGTCAGTAGCAAGTGAGGTTGAAAAATGTAAATGTTCTATGACATAGGAATTTTGCTTCTATATCTATGTCATGGAAGAGTTTTCAGATATTTTGACTGTAACATTTTAAGAAAACTGTTTCACACTGTGTGACACACAGTACACACACCTACATATACATATCCACACATATATATATCACCAAAAAAAGTTTTATAAAATAATACTTACTGGATACATTGCATTGTATTTTCTATGGTATTATATTTTACTTTAAAATGAAAAGAATGTTGGTGAAGACACACAAAAGTGATTTCACAATTCATAAGCAAATCAAGCAGTTGGAAAAAGTGAAGCATAAAATTTTTGCTAGATCAAAGTTCTTTCATGGTTAAATTCTTAAGTGAGTGACAGGAGTATTTGCCAGTTAAAGAGATTCAAATGCTTTTTAGGCCACACTTTACAGTCAAGACTGTTGATATTCTGTTGCAGAAATACAAGTCTCACTGTTATTCCCACCCAAATGAAGAGTTATCCCTCTTCCCTATAGGTCTTAATTTCTCTTGGAAAAGAGCTTTGCATCTGTGGAAACATTTGGACTTCTCAGCTGAGACCCTAGAGCTCTGTAATACAAAGCTTAGAAGAGATTACTTATTTATTGAAAAATGTCAAGGGCAGATGTAGTCAAAGTAGTATTAAAATAACTTCAGTCTAGACCTTGCAGAACAATTGCTTTTGAATAGAATAGATGTTGATGGAATTTCTTTGCTTCAAAATATAACTTCAAGAAATTGAGTGAAATGATTGTGTAAGATGTGCAAAAATGCACACTCAATTTGGAAGTGAGTTTAATCAATGAATGATTTACCAATATGTAGGCAGAGCTTCCAGAAACCACAGAACAGAAGGCAGTATGCAGAAGGAAGCCCATTGATACAGTCCACACAGCATAGGTCGAGGAGTGGATCCGGAGAGGTAAACTGTTCAGCACTGGGAAGCACTTGAAAGATGGTAAATATTTGTCATGTCAGATTAGGGTTTTAAAATTGTAGAAGCTACAATATGCTTGCCGGTGATAATATAATAGGTTCATTTGTTTCCTAGAGCCACTTTAATTATTAGAGATGCATTTCACCATATATAGGGTGTTTGCTTTCCTATTGGCTATTGCAGATGGCATGCATCTATTTAATTGTTTAGCAGGATCAAGTTATATGTATATGAATATAAGAGGTACTATAACATGTTTTACATTGCCTGCCACTGGAGCGTGATCTGCCAAACGACCGCTCTGATTCTTTCAGTGGGTTCTGAGGAAATACTAGTAACATCAAGGGCAGCATTTCACCATATTGATGATCTTTCTTAAGGAAACAGGTTGACGATGATCCCCAAATATTTTAAAGTCTCACATCTCCCCCCACTAATTTCCCTGAAAATACAAAATAGAAGAATGGTGAACTGAAATGAATTGTTATGTCTATTGATATGCTTGCCTCTAATGCAGCATAGTTAGATTGGAAAACTTAATTCTGAAGTTAACAGGGAAGAAAATTGGTAGAGAGCAGCAGTTCACTTTCAAATAATATCCTTCCCGTACTATTTAGTGTCATTAAGTTTTCCATTATAGTTTTCTCTGAATGGATACTATAACCAAGAGAGAGGAGGAGGAAGAGGAAGAGTATTTTGCTTTTACTGGCAGAATGGCAGCAGAATAGACGGGTGGTTAAGAAATGCCAATCAAACTAACTTTTCCATAAAGACTCCCAAGACCCTTTTTAGTTTACATAAGTAATCGGGCGTTATATTAGTTTCCTATTGCTGCTATAACAAAATACCACAAACTTTAGACAACACAGATTTATTCTATTACAGTTTTGGAGGTTAGACAACGAAGTGAATCGTAAGGGGTTAAAATGAAGATGTCAGCAGGGCTGTTTTTTCCTGAGTTCTTGGCGGGGGTTGGGGGATATCCATTACTTTGTCTCTTGCAGCTTCTGTCTTGCAGCTTCTAGAGTCTGCAGCATTCCTCGCTCCTGGCCACATCACTCCAGTCTTGTTGTCTAACACGGCCTTCTACTTGTTCTGACCTTCTGCCTCCCTCTTATAAGGACCTTTGTGACTACATCAGGCCTACCCAGATGATTCAGGCTCATCTCCCCATTTCAAGATCTTTAATCACATCTGCAAAGTCCCTTTTGCCATAAAAGGTAACATTCACAGGTTCTGGTGATTAGCATGTGGATATCTTTGGGGGCCAGTATTCAGCTTATCACAGGTGTCTTAAGTGTGTTTCATTAAAGTTTTTTGAGTAGATGAGACCTGCTGGAGTCATCAGGGTATAATTGTAAGTTTTATGGGAAAACCTAGTCATGATCAAGAGAAGCTGGACCCAGACCACAGGTAACAGCCTCAAATCTACTTTTATTATTGAGTTTATAGACCCAGTTGGCTAAGCCTGAAGTCTTCCAGTTACTGTTTGAAAGAATGAACTGCTTACAAAAGAATTTGAACCTACTAAGACTTTATTTCTGAGTTCTATTTGTTGCTGTATCTTAACAATTTCCAGTAGTTTTCTTATCAAAATCAATTATTATCTCTACCTTTGTTACATGCTCTTAAGCATCCTATACTTTTCCATAATTATAGTACTTACTGTGTAATTTAATAAACGATGATGTTTTCCCTACTAAGCCATAAGCTCTATGAAAATTGGGTACATGTCTGTCTTTTTTCCTACTACATTCCTGCCCATAACACTGGACCCAGTGTTTATTAGGCATTCAGATATTTTTGAAGAAAGGCATGAATCTCTCACCACTCTTTCCTATGAACTCAGTCAGTACATTGAACTCAAAAGCAACCAAAGGGGCTGTATCTTACTCATCTTAGTAATTCTAAGAGCTAGCACAGTACTGGGGACATGGTAGGCATTTATTAAATTTTTAAATGAGTGAATACCTGGACACAAGGTAGTCAAGATTGGCTTAACTGACCTATCAAGTAATATTCTCGAACGGAATACTCTTCCCCAAGATCAGTTTGAAAAGAAGGTCTATGGATTATTTAGCTCTGAGAAAACTACTCATAGGAAACTAGAAAAACCTTCATTCCACGTTAACCTTCCTATTACGTAAATCACCATTTTAAGCAAAGTTAAGAGTTAGGATTAGAATATATTCAAGAGAGAAATGATCCCTTTTAAATGTCTACCTTGGTCTAAAATGTCTACCTTGAAAATAGAAGTAAGCAAAGAAGGGTTGATTATTAAATAACAATCTTGTCCATGTATTTATGGACTTATTGCTAAAATACGATTCTTCCCACTGAGTTGTAGAATAATTTTAATTTGGTGATTCTTTTCTTTTCACTGAGGCATCTCCCTCTCCCCATAGAGAGACATTCTACCCTATGAGGGTATTCTTTGGAGGAATTTTTGGTATAACCTTCAATGTTGTAATATTCAGATCTCCTAAAATAATTCATCTAGTGGAAACAACATGTAAAAAGTTCAGAAATGCTGTCAATTTGATTCCAGGCGCTTGAGGGATCAGCCCAGTAAGAAAAAAAGTTTTTAGGAGTTGGATCAATGTCTAGATTTTCCTGTTTGCTAGGTGATTCAGAAGCTGGCCCTAATGTTGACTAAAATATAAGTTTTCCTTGATTTATCAGAGGAATGCTTTGTCAGAGGAATGAATAAATACCTGAAAACAACTCAGAGTAAAGCCTAAGGGGAATGCTGGACAGTTAGGCTAGTTGTACTTACTTCTCCATCCTGCCATATCCAGAAACTATTTATTATTGGTAAGTAGGTTCCAAAGCATCTTCAAGGCCAGAAAATGCATTCAGATGCTGTTGAGCTATAGAATTCTATAATGATTGATTTGCCAATATCAAAGCAGAGTCAGAGCATAGCAGATGCATTTCTCACAGTGAAAGAATTTATTATCTTCCCAATCCAGTCCATCAGGAGAGAGATGAGGCTTGATAAGGATTTAACTGATAAAGGAAAGAATGACTTGGTAAAAAGTTGAAGACCTGGACAGCAGCAGAGAATTTGGGGAAAAAATCAGAGAGCAAAGGTAGTGTTGTTTTGTCTTGTGGAACAAAGTATTTGAGTTAAGCAGAGGTATAGAATCATTAACAAGTTTTGTTGACAAAAGTGTCATAAAATGGCATCCAATGAGAAGTGGAGTGACCACCTAGGCTTTGTATGTCTTTAAATTTTCTTTCAAACCACCCAGATAGCTTCAAGTTTATCCTAGGAAGATGTGCACAGAAGATCAAAAGATTTCCTTAATTAGTTTCTTTGTATTCAAAAGATTATTTCAGGGAAAAAAATCATTTACTTATTCACAAAATATTTAGAGTACCTACTTGTGCTGTGTCCTATTCTTGGTGCTGAGTTAAAAGAAAGAACATGTATTGAGCATCACTCTAAACAGCTTATATTTCTTGGTACATCCAATCCTCAGAAGAAAACTATGAAACGTATACTATGGATTCCATTTTATGGATGAGAAAACCGAGGCCCTAGTTAAGTCACCTCCTCAAGTCAGGCAACTAATAGTTGGCAAAGCCTGGATTATCTGACTTCAGAGGTCATTTCTTTTTTTTTTTTTTTTAATATCTTTATTGGAGTATAATTGCTTTACAATGGTGTGTTAGTTTCTGCTTTATAACAAAGTGAATCAGTTATACATATACGTATGTTCCCATATCTCTTCCCTCTTGCGGTTCCCTCCCTCCCACCCTCCCTATCCCACCCCTCCAGGTGGTCACAAAGCACCGAGCTGATCTCCCTGTGCTATGCGGCTGCTGCCCACTAGCTATCAATTTTACATTTGGTAGTATATATATATCCATGCCACTCTCTCACTTCGTCCCAGCGTACCCTTCCCCCTCCCCATGTCCTCAAGTCCATTCTGTACCTCTGCATCTTTATTCCTGTCCTGCCCCTAGGTTGTTCATAACCATTTTTTTTTTTTAGATTCCATACATATGTGTTAGCATACGGTATTTGTTTTTCTCTTTGTGACTCACTTCACTCTGTATGACAGACTCTAGGTCCATCCACCTCACTACAAATAACTCAATTTCGTTTCTTTTTATGGCTGAGTAATATTCCATTGTATATATGTGCTACATCTTCTTTATCCATTCATCTGTCGATGGACACTTAGGTTGCTTCCATGTCCTGGCTATTGTAAATAAAGCTGCAATGAACATTGTGGTGCGTGACTCTTTTTGAATTCTGGTTTTCTCAGGGTATATGCCCAGTAGTGGGATTGCTGGGTCGTATGGTAGTTCTATTTTTAGTTTTTTAAGGAACCTCCATACTGTTCTCCATAGTATCAATTTACATTCCCACCAACCAGAGGTCATTTCTTAAGTGACTAAGCTATACTGCTACAATTCTAGAGGGGCTCTTAAATTTTAGCCAGGCCTTATATTTTCCATAGGCTGTTTGATGATACTGATGATGGTGATCATAACTACTATGCATTGAGTACCATGCACCATGTCACCATGTCAATACATTCTGTGGTTATGTCTTAAAATTCTCACAACAGTTCTATTAGGTAGTGTATAATTCTTGCTCTGCTGATGAAAACAACGAAGCTTAGGGGCATTACATAACTTTTTCAAGGTCACAGCTAATAATAGGCAGTGTTAGGTCTAGATCCCATTTTGTCTTATGCCAAGGCCCAGACATTTTGATTAGGCTCTTTCTGGAGGCAGAGCATTTTAAGGATTCTAATTAGTTAATGATTCTCCCTGTATTTTAGAACCATTGAGGTTTTTTTTTCTCTCCACAATTAAATCAGTAAAGGAATACATTTGTCAGTCAAAAATGTGGATTCAGAAGCTCATCAAGATTCAGACTCCTCATTAATGGGCCAAATCCAGCTATGATCTCATAGAGAAGATGGAAAAATTCTCCATATCTCTGGAGTACCCTTTGAGGTTACTTAAATTATTCACTTTAGGGCAACTATTAACCTACCATTTCACCAAATATATTCAAGAAAAATTCACTGAGCGCCTACTGTGTACTAGGCATTGTCGTAGGCTTGGAGTTGTCAAAGATCAGTGAGGTGGGTTTCTCAAGCTGTGAGCCTTCCCAGAGGGATTTAAGTACTACAAAGATGAAAAGACCTTGGTGAAATTGAGACAGCCTCTGGGATCCAAGTTTGGGAAACTTGCTAGTGACAGAAATGGATTTCTTTTTCAATGAAAAATTTCTTGAGCAGTGAGGTCGCAGGCTGAGACTTTTGATAGTGATTTCAAGGAAGTCTAAGTTACAGAACTTTTGAGCTGTCCCTCACCCTATGCTTTTAATTATGCCAACAATTAAAATTAATTAACAGGCTAAAGCCTGTTATCTGGGGAGAGTAAGTGTGCTGCTATCAGCAAAGGGACACATAAACATTTCCTCTTGTAAATACTCTTTCCCTTTATCAGTTAAAAGTCCAGTGTAAAGACCAGGCCTTCCCGACTGCCACCATTTTTTTCCCCACATTCCTCATTAAACTTCTTTATTTGATTCTTAATAACTTTTAGCTTTGGAGTAGTTCAGAATACTCCCCAAAGATATTTTAAGTACCCTCTGAAATCGTCACAGTATTGCAGGAATACGGTTTTAGAATCAAGAGAGATTTTTTTTCTTATTCTCACTTTCCTTTTCTTTTACATGAAATATTAATAATATCATTTTTATTATAAGTCCTTGTGCTGATTACTAAGTAATGTGTATGGAAAACTCCAGCTGCCAAGTAGGAGGGCTTCAATAAATTCTACTACCTAGAAACTGCCAAAGATTTTAAAACAAGGATTTAATACACACATTTTTTTAAATGTTAAAAAAAAAAAGTGAACTCTCATGGTGCCATATTTTTTTCCAAAAATGAAATTGATAAGGAATGTTTCAAGAAAACATATTTTCAATCTGGTCCAGTTCATCTGCCACCTAATCATGTAACTGAGGAAATAAGACTTTTGTAAGACCACTTCCTTCTTATCTTCCTTGAAGATCTGTAAGCTCCCTTCCCCCTTTCCCCTCCCACTTTCCTGAGGAATCCTGGTTTGGGGAGGAGACGGTAGCCTCCTGGTGGGAGGAGAGGAAGGACTATAAAATCAATTTCCTCTAGCCCTGGACGGCAGATCTTCTCTCTTTCCCTTTTGGAACCAGCTTGGAAGGGTAAGTGTGGGAGAGAGGCAATTAGGGTGTGTGTGTGTGTGTGTGTGTGTGTTTGTGTGTGTTTACCATCTAGAGTTCTATAAGGGAACTGGGGAGAGGAAGCCACGAACACCGATTGCACCATTCTCTGGGCTGTAGGGAGAGGGGATGATTCTTGAGGATTCTTTCTGGCTGTAGTTGTGCTCAGGAAGACTGTGCTCTGGCCAGAGTGTCATCTGTGTTTAAATCCTTGAAACTCAAGGGAGCCTTAGGTGAAGGAACAGGAAGCAAATTCAATTACAATATGTGGACCACCCTTAAGGTTGATGGACAGGTCTTACTGTTTTGAGAACAAACAAATATTACCACTCATTTGTATCTAGTTGTTCACAAGGGTTCTATCCCTTGCCCTTTTCTCTTTCCACTTTATATACTCTCCCTGAGCAATCTCAACGCCATCCACTCTGAACATTGAATTTTATTATTTGTATATCTTTTCTCTGATTATAAAAATATCAGTGCATTAACTGTAAAAAAAAAAAAAAAATCAATGGGAAGAAAGGTAACATGGAAAGTAAAAATTGGATGCACTCCCACCACCCAGAGAAGACCATTTTAACTTTTTCTACATGTATGGGTAATGTTTTGTGACCTACTTTTTTCTATCTACCAATAATATCACAAACATTTTTCTGTTATTAAATATTCTTTTACTGTATAACTGTTAAAGGCTACAAAGTATTCCATCATATAGATGAATTGTAACTTATTTGCCAGCATCCAATTGTTATTTAGTTTATGTCCATTGTTTCCTATTATAAATGAGGCATACAGAGAGTTGGCATACCCCTTATGTTTCCTTCATATAAATTTTAAGATGCAGACTCATTGGGTCAATGGGCAGGATTTCTTTAAAGTTTTGATGAAAATTGTCCTGTCAGTTTACATTGCCCTTGTTAATACATGAGGGCCACATTTCCAACAGGCTTCTAAGCACTATTACCTTTTCCTAATTTTTGCCAAGTTATCAAATTGGGGGACGGGCCAGATGAAGGAGTATCTCATCGTTAGAATTTAATTTGCATGTTTTTGTAATTAGAGATGTAATCGGTTTTTTTTTTTATGTTTATTAACCATTTGTATTTATTCTTCTATGGATTGCCTACTCGGATACTCTGCTTATTCTATATTGTGGAATTATGTTTTCTAATTTTGAAGTTTTTAATTTTTATTTAAAGTTTTCAGGACCTTCAGCATATGTTCTTCATATACACAAGTTTAGATAAATGTTGATCTCCTTTTTCTTCTGGTTTCTTTTGTGATTTGTTTTTATATGTAACTCCTTCATTTACTTGGAATTTATTTTGGTGTATGAAAGGATATAGGAGCCTGGCTTTTTTTTTTTTTTTTTTTTATTCCTGAATAGCTGAGCATTTTTCTTTCATCTCAGTGGTTCATATTATCCCCACAGATTAAAAATGCCACCTTTATCTCAGAGCCTGTAAGGATCCAGAGCTCGTGCATGGTCAGGGTTGTTCGGGCAGAAGAAGGGAGGTGGGTGGGAAGGAATGGGGCTTGGGAAAGGCAGAAAGTAAGGAGACTTCAACTTTATGACTAGTATGTCAATTACACTTTTAAAAAAAAATCAGTAGCAAAAAATGACAAATGTTTTCGTTTGTAAAGTCTAGATGTATGGGTCTAGAATGATTTTCTATATTTTTCTGGTGCTCTGTAAAAAAATTTATGAGAACTGTATATTCCCTGGAAGTTTAAAAGAGTCACCAGTAAATTGAGCCTGGCACCTTCTTAACAGTTTTATCATTTCTTCTATAGCAGTTGCCCTTAAAATGTTCTTACTTCTTTTGAGTCGATTTTCCTCATTAATTTTTTTCTAGGACATTATCCGCTTTATTCAGGTGTTGAATTAATTGGTATGTGTTTCAACAGAGTAATCTTTTTATATCTGTGACTATATCTTTCTGATTCCTATTTTGTATATTGTAATTGTCTTCTTTTTACTTGATGAGATTAACTAAAGTGTCTTTGTGTTTCTGTTGCTTTTAATTATTTTTTAAAAATTTCCAAGTAGTTGGAATTATTTCGTATATAATCATTATAACTTTTTGTTGTTTTGCACTGGTCAAAATATGTAGTCAGTACAGTTTCTTTTTAGAATATTTAAGATTCTCTTTGCCATGATTTTTCCGTATTTTTTATGAGCACTTGATAAGACTGTTCAGGTTTCTGTTTTAATTTTTGCCTACTTGATCTGCCAGGGACTGAAATAGGAGTGTTAAAACTTCCTACCACAGCTGTGTTTATGCCAAATTCTTTTTGGACTTCTAGTATTTTATGCTTTATATGATTATTCTTAATGTTAGTAATGGTACATGAAGATTCTTACTTGACTCCTACATATTCACAATGCCTATTAAAAATAGCAGAAAATTGAAATGATTGTGTTCCATATGCGAGTCTATAAGGGAGTTTAACCCACTGATATTTATTGTCGTAATTGATATTTCGGGCTTCTGTCATCTTATGTTTTCTGGCTTGTGTGTTTTCTTGCTATATTATATATTTTCTATCTTTTTCTGTATGAATTGTGGTTTTTTATTGTGATAAAATATACATAACATAAAATTTACCATTTTAATCATTTCTAAGTGTACAGTTCTGTGGCATTAAGTACATTCACATTGTTGTACAACCATCACCAGCATCCATCTCGAGAATTTTTTTCATCTTCCCAAACTGAAACTCTATTCAATAAGCACTAAATCCCCATTCTTTCTCTCCCCAGCCCCTGGGAACCACTTTTCTACTTCCTGGCTCTATGAATTTGACTACTTTAGGTACCTCACACAGGTGGGATGGTACAATATTTGTCCTTTTGTGACTGGCTTATTTCACTCAGTAAAATGTCTTCAAGATTCATCCATGTTGTTGCATGTTGTCAGAATTTCCTTCCTTTCTAAGCTCATGTACCATTCCATTGTTTGTATATACCATATTTTGTTTATCCATTCATCTATTGATGGGCACTTGGATTGCTTCTACCTTTTGGCTGTTGTGAATAATACTGCCACGAACATGGGCGTGCAATATCTGTCCAAGTCCCTGCTTTGATTTCTTTTCAGTACAATACCCGGAAGTGAAATTTCTGGATTAGGTAGTAACTCTATGTTTAATTCTCTGAGGAATTGCCATGCTATTTTTCACAGCAGCTACACGATTTTACATTCCCAGCAGCAATGTACAAGGGTTCCAATTTCTCCACATCCTCACCAACATTTATTATTTTCTAATTTTTTAAATTACAGTTTTCCTAAAGGGTGTGAAATGGTACTTCATTGTGGTTTTGTTTTGCATTTCCCTAATGGTTAGTGATGTTGAGCGTCTTTTCATGTGCTTATTGGCTATTTGTAGATCTTCTTTAGAGAAATGATATTCATGTCCTTTGTACATTTTTTAATTGTTTTGTTGTTGCTGAGTTGTAGAAGTTCTTTATATATCCTGTATATCATTCCCCTATCAGATATATGATTTGCAAATATTTTCTCTCATTATGTGGATTGTGTTTTCACTTTCTTGACAATGATTTTTGATGCACAAGTTTTTTTGTTTTTGTTTTTTATGTCTTTATTGTAGTATAATTGCTTTACAATCTTGTGTTAGTTTCTGCTGTACAGCAAAGTGAATCAGCTATATGTATACATATATCCCCATATCCCCTCCCTCTTGAGCCTCCTTCCCACCCTCCCTATCCCACCCCTCTAGGTTGTCACAAAGCATGGAGCTGATCTCCCTGTGATGCACAAGATTTTTGTTTTTTTGTTTTTAATTAATTAATTTATTTTATTTTATTTTTGGCTGTGTTGGGTCTTTGTTTCTGTGCAAGGGCTTTCTCTAGTTGTGGCGAGCGGGGGCCACTCTTCATCATGGTGCGCGGGCCTCTCACTATCACGGCCTCTCTTGTTGCGGAGCACAGGCTTCAGACGCGCAGGCTCAGTAGTTGTGGCTCACGGGCCCAGTTGCTTCGTGGCATGTGGGATCTTCCCAGATCAGGGCTCGAACCCATGTCCCCTGCATTGGCAGGCAGATTCTCAACCACTGCACCACCAGGGAAGCCTGATGCACAAGTTTTAAATTTTGATATAGTCCAATTTCTTTTTACTTTTGTCACCTATGCTTTTGGTGTCATATCCAAGAAACTGTTGCCAAATCCAGTGTCATGAAGCTTTTCCCTTATGTTTTCTGCTAAGAGTTTTATGGTTACTGTGTTTACGTTTAGGTCGTTGATCCATTTTGAGTTAAATTTTGTGTATTGTTTAAGGTAGGGATCCAACTTCATTCTTTTGCATGTGGAAATCCAGTTGTCCTCATGAATTTGAGTAAATTTTGCACGATAGCTACATAGTGGTATACTTTCTAAATTCGTATATGTCTGAGGGTATTTTTGCTGCCTTCATGACAAATAAAAATATTTTCCCCAAAAACTTTGTCAGTTTGCTTGATTGCAGTCTGTCACTCATTGTTGTAGAGAAGTCTGAGGCTATCTCATTTTTTGCTCCTTTTTAGGTTATTTTTCTCCATCCTGCATGCAGTAGAATTCTTTACTTAGCATTTATTTATTTATTTATTTATTTATTTATTTATTTAATTTTGGCTGTGTTGGGTCTTCGTTGCTGCGCATGGGCTCTTCTCTAGTTGTGGCTAGCAGGGGCTTCTTTTCGTTGCAGTGCGCGTGCTTCTCATTGCGGTGGCTTCTCTTGTGGAGCACGGGCTCTAGGCGCACGGGCTTCAGTAGTTGTGGCACGCGGGCTCAGTAGTTGTGTCTTTTGGGTTCTAGAGCTCAGGCTCAGTAGTTGTGGCACACAGGCTTAGTTGCTCCATGGCATGTGGGATCTTCCTGGACCAGGGCTCAAACCCATGTCTCCTGCATTGGCAGGCGGATTCTTAACCACTGTGCCACCAGGGAAGCCCCCTACTTATCATTTAAACTGTAGAGATTTACCTGGACACATGTAACTAGTCTTGTCTTTTCATTTATGTTGTATAGAACACGTGAGTCCTTTATCGTCTGGATTCAGGTCTTTTTTCATTGGAAGAAGCTTCCTTCTGTTTTTTAATTTAATTATTGCTTCTGTTCTTTTTCTTCTCTCTTCTTAAGGTGCACCATATGTAAGATTTCCATTTTCTTCTCTTTATATCCATCATCTTCCCATTATGTTAATATTTTTGTCCTTTTTCTTTGCATTAGAGGAGGTTTCTCAATTTTGTCCACATGATTAATTTGACTAACAGTAATGCAGATTCTCTTTCTGTTTTTAATTGTTTCAAATTCATTTTGATTATTGTTATATTTCTCACAATTTTTTTTTTAATAAAGTGTATGTCTGTATTATTTTAAATTTTTATTTATTTATTTATTTATTTTTGGCTGCGTTGGGTCTTCGTTTCTGTGTGAGGGCTTTCTCTAGTTGTGGCAAGCGGGGGCCGCTCTTCATCGCGGTGCGCGGGCCTCTCACTAGCACGGCCTCTCTTGTTGCGGAGCACAGGCTCCAGTCACGCAGACTCAGTAGTTGTGGCTCACGGGCCTAGTTGCTCCGCGGTATGTGGGATCCTCCCGGACCAGGGCTCGAACCCGTGTCCCCTGCATTGGCAGGCAGATTCTCAACCACTGCGCCACTAGGGAAGCCCCTCACAATCTTTATTTAACTCAGTCCAGCCAGATCCCTCTTGCCTTAGAGTTTCATCTTTTGCCTTTGATTTAATCAATTCCATGTGTTTTTTTTGAATTTTATATACAACATGAAAACAGAAACCCCCTAAATCTTCTTTCTTATAGTACTTTCACAAATATCCTCATGCTTCATGTCTTGAATGATGCTCTTCCTCCATGTTTTTAGGTTATATAATATTTTCACACTCCCATGTTAATTATTAAGTGTTTATGAACCAAAAGGACAAATCCAGTCCTGATGCTTGCCAGCAAATTTGTTGGATTCTTACTGGAGAATCCCCTCACCTGGATACTATTAGAATTTTACTCCCTGGATTTTATCTTTGGGAAACGGTTGATAAAAGCTTACCTAAATAATTCAATGTCCCAGGACCTGAATGGAGGGGAGACAGAGCTGGGGCTGCAGGCTGTTTCAGCAGAGGAAATATGTCTCCTTCAGGCTGGGCAAAACCTCTGAACCAGGGTCTGGTTTAATGAATTTAATTTTCTGTTTGGCTTAGCTGTCACCCCAGGGGGTCAATGTGCATGCATCCGGGTTCTTACTAGTTTATCCTCCCAGGTCTAGCAGGCTTACAGTCTGGTTGGGCTTCTTCTCACCTAGAGACTTCCAATACAATAGCCTCTGAGACTGGTGCCTCACCACTGGGAAGTGGGAGAGGTGAAGCACATCTCCTCTAGCTAGTATCCTACCCTCACTTTCCAAGTTAGGATGATTAATGGGTTTCGGCAGAACCCATACCTACCTACTATAACATATATCCCATCCTCACTATCATTACAGGGAATTGGCTCTCGGTGTCTTCCAATTTGTATCCCTCTGCAGGTTGTGACAGACCCATAATATCACGTCTTAGTTCCAATGTGAATTAAAAAACAAACATATTTTTATTTTTCATTAGTCAATTCATTTGGCTTGGGGGTGAGAGTAGAGTAGGGTTTGTGATGCCTGGGTGTATTTTGTCATTTGATTGGAAGTCTATGGTCATTCATTGCCTCCTAACTTAATATCTCTATTTTGTTGCCATCTTTCTGCCATCAGAGGGATTTATTTCTAGATGCAAATGTTATCATTTTACTCCCCAGCTTAAAAACTCTCAAGGGTTCCCCAGTACCTACAGGACAAAGTTCAGATGCCTCTTCATGTTAGGCCCAGCCATTATCTGGACACTGCTGACCTCTAGGGTCTCAAATCCGACCACTTTTTCACCTCATTCCAGCAATGACTAACTCATTTCAGTTGCTTAAATACCTTAAGCCTACGTTCTGCTAAGCATTATGCTGGACTCTAGGAAAACAGAATCCTTCTAATAAATTCTAATTTTAAGGATCTTTTAAGCCTGGTTGAGGAGACACAGAAATATATCAGTTTTATTATCAATCCAGTTTTGATAACTGCTATAGCAGGAAGCATATAGAGAATGCTTTAAGAAAGTTGTTATGACTCCATGTTTTCTTTATTTTTTTATTGAGATGTAATTCACATACCATAATATCCACTCTTTTAAAATGTATGATTCACTGTTTTTTTTTAGCATTAACCATCACCACTCTCTAATTCCAGATTATTTTCATCACCCCAAAAAGAAATCTTGTACCCACTGGCAGTGGTTCCCCATTCCCACTTGTTCCCAGCCACTGGCAATTACTAATCTATTTTCTGTCTCTATGGACTTATTATAGATGCTTCATATAACTTGTGGCCCTTTGTATCTGGCTTATTTTACTTAGCATGTTTTCAAGCTTCATCCATATTGTGGCATGTATGTATCAGTATTTTATTCTTTTTTTATTGCCAAATAATATTCCACTGTATGGATACACTACATTTTATTTATTCATTCATCAGTCAGTGGACAATTAGGTTGTTTCTACTTTGGGGCTATTATTAGTAATGCTTCTATGAACATTCAGGTACAGATTTATGTGTGAACATATGTTTTCATGTATCTTGGGTATATACCTAGGAGTGCTGGGTCGTCAGATAACTCTCTGTTTAACTTTTTGAGGTCCTGCAAAATTGTCTCCCAATGTGGCTGCACCATGTTACATTCCCACCAGCAATTTATGAAGATTCTAACTTCCCCTTATCCTCCCAACATTTGTTATTGTCTGTCTTTTTGATTATAGCCATCCTACTGGATGTGAAGTCACATCTCATTGTGGTTTTAATTTGCATTTTCCTAATGACTAATGGTGTTGAATATCATTTCATGTGTTTATTGGCTTATTTGTATGTCTACTTTGTTGAAATGTGTGTTCAGATCCTTTGCCCATTTCTTAATTAACTGTCTTTTTATTGTTGAGTTTTAAGACTTCTTTATAGACTCTGGATACCAGACTCTTTCAGAAATATAAATTGCAAATATATTCTCCCATCCTGTGGGTTGTCTTTTCACATTTTAATAGTGATCTTTGAAGCACAATAGTTTTTAATTTTTATAAAGTCTAATTTATCTATTTTTCTTTAATTGTTTGTGCTTTAGATATCATGTCTAAGAAATAATCGCTATTCCAAGGTCATGAAGATTTACACCTATATTTTCTTCAAAGAGTTTTATAGTTCTTACATTTAGATCTTTGTTCCATTTTTATTTAATTTTGTATATGGTATGAGGTAGGGATCCACATTCATTCTTTTGCCTATGAATATCCATTGTCTCAACACCATTTTTTGAAGGATTGTTCTTTCCCATCAAATTGTCTTGACACTCTTATTGAAAATCATTTGGCCATAGACGTATGGGTTTTCTCCCCTGAACTCTGAATTCTATTCCATTGTTCTAGATGTCTGTACTTAATGCCAGTGTCACACAGTCATGATTATAGTTGCTTTGTAGTAAGTTTAGATCAGGAAGCATGAGTCCTTCAACTTTGTTCTTTTTCAAGATTTCTTTGGCTATTCTTTGTCCCTTGTATTTGTATATAAATTTTAGAATCATCTTGTCAATTTCTGCCCCAAAAGGTAGCGGGAATTTTTGTAGAGATTGTGCTGAATTTGTAGATCAATTTGGGGGTTATTTCCATCTTAACCATAGTAAGTCTTCCATTCAATGAACATGAAATATCTTTCTACCTACTTAACTATTATTTAATTTCTGTCAGTGTTTTTTAATTTTCAGTGTACAAGTCTTATACTTCTTTTGTTAAATTTATTCCTAAGTATTTTATTCTTTTTTATGCTATAATAAATTGAATTATTTTCTTAATTTCATTTTCAGATTGTTCATTTCTAAGTGTATATTAATAAAACTGACTTAACTGATTTAGTATATTGGTTTTGAGTTTATATCCATCAACTTTGCTGAACTTGTTTATTAGCACTAATAGATTTGTGTGTGTGTGGATTCCTTATGATTTTTTATATACAAGATTATGTCATCTTCAAATAGAGATCATTTTACTAAACTCCCTCATCGAATTTTTTTAACTTTTCAAGACTCAGTCTAAGTGTTCCTTCTTCAGTGAGGTTTTCCTTAACCTGCCAGGCAGTATTGATCTTATTTACTTTAGCACCGTTAATGGTCTTGCTCATACTTTTTATCACCTTGTATGACAATTAAGTGTCTGTGTTTCTCTCATCATGAAAACAGTCCTTTTGTTTCCCTTCCATGAGTTTGGAACTCTTCAGTGTGGTGCCATGTTTAATGTAAAGAAAATTGTTCTCAGTGTTCTACAGCTTAACTTAAATGCGCACAGCTACCCTGAAAGATTTTACTTAAGGCTTTAAAGTAGAAAATACAAAATTCACTTATCAAAAGATTAAAACCAACTTATTGATAGACCTCCAAATGGCAGACAGATTTGTCAGTTATGTGTTCTTCTATCCACCCTACATAGCAGTCTTGCTGCGAGTGATTGGCTTTTACCCAATTTAGGGTTACAAACTATATGAAGAATAATTACTTTGCTCCCAGCTTGTGGACAAAAGCTGTTATAATCCCCTCATAATTACAGCCATGGATTGTTCTATCTTTACCTGGGTTGTCTCAATTAACCTGAAATATTTTTAACAGATATTTTGGTTTAGGAAGCTTCTAGAAGTAGTTAATCAAAAGAAGTTATGTTGAGCTATACTGGGTCCCCAAGCTGAGGTACACAAACTGCAGACCTGGTTAGCCTTTATGCTATTTCTTTCATTTCCTTTTTAGTAAGGCCTGTGTATGATTAATTTGTTGCCCAGTGTCATTCAGCATTGCCTTTTATTTTAGATCATTTTAGTCTCATTTAATGATTGTGGTATAGTTAGACTTAGCTGGGAAGCTGAGGATTTATGTAATCTTACCCTTAATTGGATATTAAAGAGGAAATTGGAATCTAAGCAGTTTATGGTGCCAAGAGCCCAGAAGCCCTTGGATCTCTCCAGTGCTAACGACTGGCTACTCGATGTAATAAGGCAAGAATTTACTGAGAAACAAGATCATTATTTGAAATAAACCCACACGAGCTGGGGATAAAGGCTTACTCTTTACTTCTTGGTTGATAGTATTCTGGCTGCTTATGACTGATGGGGGTTGTCATGGTGATGGGAGAGAATGAATTGGGAGGTGGCTGTGATAGACATTGCAGTGTGGAAGAACAGGACTTAACCTACATATCTTTTGTTAATAGGACTTTGTTATAGCCTTCCTCTGAATAGGGCTTGTAATATCATGTTGCCTCTCTTGATGCTAGAGTATAAAATGAAGACAGTAAAATATCCTATGGTTCTTCAAATCAGACTTGTCTCTGTGTTCACTCCATTATCCCATGACCCTAAGGAGGCTTACATACTGAGACAGAGACTTGGTAGTAAGAAAAATTTTAGTGTTTTATGATAAGTTTAGGAACTAAAGAAAAATGTAAAAGAGTTATTTCAATTGGTACCAGTCATTTGGCACTTTGTTCCACCATGTTTTTTTCTTTTTAATAAAATGTTTAATAATAAAGACTCCTTGATGTTTAGGAATCAAACTTCATTCATTCTTTTCTATTCTCTCTTATTGTTGTTATTGTTTTCTCTGGATGGGTTGACCTTGATCACTTTTATTGAAGGAACATCTGCCCAAAAGGCCACATTTTTTTTTCTCAACATTGACTGTAGATTATAAACTTCCATAAACCCATGATAAAAAGCTGTTTTCCTTGGCATTTGGTTTCCTTAATCATGTTTCAAGAACAAATATTGTGGTTTCTGAGTAGTGAAGCAGAGAAGGGGGTCTGAGTGTTCCTTTTGGTGATGAAGCCTCCAGCATGCACTCTGGGAGGAAAGAAAGGGCGTTGTTCCTCATGTAGCCTTTGCGAGCTTTCTAGGTTTCCTAAAGTCCTGAGAGAAAGCTCAAAAGAAAGATTTTACGTCAGTAGCTTCCAAGTTGGGGGTCTAAATCAAGAATGCTATGTTATTGGACTTCCTGGTGGCGCAGTGGTTGAGAATCCGCCTGCCGATGCAGGGGCCACAGGTTCGAGCCCTGGTCCAGGAAGATCCCACATGTCGTGGAGCAAATAAGCCCGTCCGCCACAACTACTGAGCCTGCGCTCTAGAGCCCGCGAGCTGTGACTGCTGAAGCACGTGCACCACAACTACTGAAGCCCGCACGCCTAGAGCTCATGCTCCACAACAAGAGAAGCCACTGCAATAAGAAGACCACACACTACAGCGAAGAGTAGCCCCTGCTCACCACAACTAGGGAAAGCCTGCGTGCAGCAACGAAAACCCAACGCAGCCAAAAATTAATTAATTAATTAATTAAAAAAAAAAAGAATGCTATGTTATCAAGACTTTTGGGGAGACTCATTTGAAGAAAAATAACAAAGAGGGAATTGTGGTGTAAGAGTGAGCTTTCTGTGGTCGTAGGATTGAAAGTCCTGAGTAAAGAAAAAGCTGTCCCCAACTTCTGGTAGAGGTGGAAAGAGTAGCAGAAACATGTCCCAGAAAAGTAAGAAACTCACCCTTCAGAAGACACCAGCTGAAATGTTGTTGCCCTTCCTGGGGCAATTGGTTGACTGGTGTCAGGGAGTGAACAAAGGGCGGTGCCTCTAACAGGCCTGTTTAGCCGTGGGGAACCCACATGAGGTCTTCAACAGAGGAGTACTGGTGTGCAGTGGCTGCTGGAACAAAATACCACAGACTGGGTGGCTTAACAATGGAAGTTCTTTCCTCACGGTTCTGGAGATGACAAGTCCAAGATCAAGGAGTCAACAGGTTTGGTTTCTCTTGAGGGCTCTCCTTGGCTTGCAGATGGCCACCTTCTCACTGTGTCTGCACATGGCCTTTCCTCTGTTCACATGCATCCCTGATGTTTCTCCCTCTTTTTATAAGGACACTAGTCAGATTGGATTTGTACCCTACTCAAATGGCCTCATTTTAACTTCATTACCTCCTTAAAGGCCCTGATTCCAAATACAGTCACATTCTGAGATACTAGGGGTTAGGAATTCAACATATGAATTGAGCAGGGGGGCAACATAAGTTCATAATAAGAAGGGATAGGAGGGAAAGCCCCACTCCCCCCCCACCAAAAAAAAGACCTGTAATTTACAATACTTGGCAACTAATGACCACCTAAGTATAGTCAAAAGAGCTGAAGTGTATTTAAAAGAACTGAAACCTCTGGGGTAGTTGG
Source organism: Balaenoptera physalus (assembly GCF_965194825.1). Classification (NCBI taxonomy): domain Eukaryota; kingdom Metazoa; phylum Chordata; class Mammalia; order Artiodactyla; family Balaenopteridae; genus Balaenoptera; species Balaenoptera physalus. Next base: position 94,176,847 of record NC_138882.1, on the reverse strand, counting down.
GAACTTTATCCCCATTTATCTTTCTCCCAGAGCAGCAGGAGAAGGAGACAGCAGCAGTGGAATGGTAGGAAATATGCTTATGCTCCTGGGGAAACCAAGGTTTATCAGCATGTCCAATCAGCCAGAGATCTGCTGAGCACTCAGGAGAGTGCTGAGAGGTGGAAGACACAGTCCCAGACATCAGAGAGCACAAAATCTCATTAAAGCACGAGGTAGGAACATGTGGAAAGTTATTAAGTTCAGAGAAATGATCCAAACATTTACCAAGGTTTTTCTGAGACCTCTGTTTGTCCAGCCCTAGGCAAGGCACTGGGAGTTTACTGAGAGCCAAGCAGACCTGGTCTCTGACCTCTTGTGGCTTCCACTCTAGAGCAGGGAACAGATGTGGTCTAAATGCCACACATTTAATCTCAAACTGTGATAAATGCTCTGAAATCAGAGGGCAGTGGGACAGGATTGAGAGTGACAGAGAGAACGCATTCTGATCCAACTCAAAGGAATTCTGAGGAACTGACATGTAAGTTGAGGCCTTAAGGATAAGGACGAGTTAGCCAGGCAAAGAATCAGAGGAGCATTGTTCCAGCAGAGAGCACTGTGTGTGCTAAAGTCATAAGCAAAAGACAGCTTTAAAAAAAAGAAGATAATGTGAAAGTTTTTTCTGATTGTATAAATGATGCACGCTTATAGAAAATGTTTTTTTACGCAGGGAACTGTAAAAAAAAATTACCTGAAATTTTACCTCCTTGAGATAACTACTATCAGAATATATGCTGTTTTACATGGTGAAGAGCAGCCTTAAGCTTCTTTTGCTTTTTTAGTTTCTTCCCATCTTCCCTCCACCTCCTCCCTCTCTGTCTCCCACATACAAGCCATTTGTACCCCATTTCTTAACTAATAACAACAATGTGTGTATATATCTGTACTTTTTTCATGTTCACATATATATACTTTTCCCATGTATTATTATATATGATATATATACTATATATAATATATGACATTTTATTTAAGTATATATATTGTATCTATATCTACATAGTGTGTCTATATACACCAAATATAAATGTAGTAGAAAGATATACACTCAGATTGGGGTTGTTTGTCATTGTTTTAAAAAATGGCATTATGGGGACTTCCCTGGTGGCGCAGTGGTTAAGAATCCGCCTGCCAGTGCAGGGGACACGGGTTCGAATGCTGGTCCGGGAAGATCCCACATGCTGCAGAGCAACTAAGCCCACGAGCCACAACTACTGAGCCCATGTGCCGCAACTACTGAAGCCCACAAGCGCTAGGGTCCACGTGCTGCAACTACTGAAGCCTGTGCGCCTAGAGCCCATGCTCTGCAACAAGAGAAGCCACCACAATGAGAAGCCTGTGCACTGCAACAAAGAGTAGCCCCCGCTCACCACAACTAGAGAAAGCCCATGCACAGCAATGAAAACCCAATGCAGCCAAAAAAATAATAATAATAAAATAAATAAATAAATAAAATAAAATTTTAAAAATGGCATTATGTAATGCAACCTTCTTGGCATCTTTAATAATTTGTTATGGACATCCCTCCAAGTTAACTGCCAAATATAACTCAATGACTGTCACCCTAACTGACCCCCAGAGACTGATTTAATTGGTTTGGGGTGGGACCCAGGCATGTTTTTCAAAAGCTACTCAGATGATTCTGTGTATAACCAGGGTTGAGAACTAATCCAAATCATTCTTTTAAATAGTTACACGCTGTTGTATGATATGGATGGTCTGATTTTTTTTTAACTTTTAAAAATATTTATTTATTTATTTTTGGCTGCACTGGGTCTTAGTTGTGGCATGCGGGATCTTTCCTTGAGGTGTGCGGGCTTCTCTCTAGTTGTGGTGCATGGGCTCCGGAGCACGCTGTAGTTGTGGTGTACGGGCTCTCTAGTTGTGGCACTCAGGCTTAGTTGCCCTGCAGCATGTGGGATCTTAGTTCCCGACCAGGGATCGAACCCGCATCTGATGCATTGGAAGAGAGCTCTGGACCACTGGGGAAGTCCCTAAATAATTTTTTTAAAGATTATACTCCATTTATAGTTATTATAAAATATTGACTATATTCCTTGTGTTATACAATATATCCTTGTAGCTTATTTTATACCTAATACTTTGTGCCTTTTACTCCCCTACCCGTATATTGCCCCTCCCTCTTTCCCTCTCCCCACTGGTAACCACTAGTTTGTTCTCTATATGTCTGCTTCTTTTTTATTATATTCACTAGTTTGTTGTATTTTTTAGATTCCACATATCAGTAATATCATATAGGATTTGTCTTTCTCTGACTTATTTCACTTAGCACAATACCTTCCAAGTCCACCCATGTTGCTGCAAATGACAAATTTTCATTCTTGTTTATGGCTGAGTAGTACTCCATTGTGTATGTATACCACATCTTCTTTATCCATTCCTCTGTTGTTGAACACTCAGGTTGCTTCCATTTGTTTTTTTTTTTTAATTTATTTTATTGTATTTTATTTTTGGCTGCGTTGGCTCTTCATTGCTGCACATGGGCTTTCTCTAGTTGTGGCAAGTGGGGGCTACTCTTTGTTGCGGTGTGCAGGCTTCTCATTGTGGTGGCTTCTCTTGTTGTGGAGCACGGGCTCTAGGTGCGTGGGCTTCAGTAGTTGTGGCACGTGGGCTCAGTAGTTGTGGCCCGTGGGCTCTAGAGCACAGGCTAAGTAGTTGTGGCGCATGGTCTTAGTTGCTCTGCAGCATGTGGGATCTTCCTGGACCAGGACTCGAACCCGTATCCCCTGCATTGGCAGGCAGATTCTTAACCACTGCGCCACCAGGGAAGTCCCAGTTTGCTTCCATTTGATGGTCACATTTTGTTCAACTATTCCAGCAATGATAGGCGACCCTTTTGTCTTTATTATAAATAATGCTGTAATAAACATCCTTGTATTTACATTTTCTAGTACACTTGTAAAATGAGAAAAGTAATTGTCATTATTACTTGTATCTGGTATCTTCATATATGATTATTTATTTCTTTGAATTAGATTCCCAAGGGTGAGGTAGAGAAGCAATGGCAATGGCGGTCAGGAGGGATGGATGGATGGACCTAAGAGTTATTTTAGAGGCAGACAGGATTGAATGGAAGGTTGAATATGGGAGGTGAAGGATAGGAAAGAGACAAAGATGACTTTAAATTTGGGATGATGATGGTTCCTTTTTCTGATCTCCATAAAACTGGACAAAGAGAAGATTTGGGAGAAATATCGAGGGTTTAGTATGAAGAAATGAAAATAATCATAAAGGAATATTATTATGTAAAAGTTTGTGACAATAAACTTGAAAATTTAGATGAAATGGATGATTTTTGAGTCAACTATAAACTGCCAACATTGACCCTAGAAGAGGTAGAAAAATTAAACATGTCATTAGTATTGAGAGATGTTCAAAAATAGATTTTTTTATTTTTAAAAGGACCTAGCCAAAATGCTTTGGCAGCTGAGTTGTATCTAAGTTTTGAAGAAAAGACATTCTTTACATTATTTAAGCCATTCTAAACTCTCAAAAAATATAGATGAATTGCAGCATTGTTTGTTTCCAGGCAGAAACCTGGAAACAAAGGGAATGCCCATCAGAAGTGGAGTAAATTGTGACATGCTTATACTATAGACTATTATATAACTGCTTAAAGAGTGAATTCTGTCTATAGCAGTAAACATGGCAGGGTAAGGGGGTGGGAATTTCCACACTATATTGTTAGGGAGATACAGAGAAAGTGTATATAATTCTCTCCTATTTCCTCATCAAGCCATAAACCTTTGTGAGGGCTGCTTCTTCCTGGAAGATCTTTTTCACACAGGTATGGTCAGCTCACCAAGCATTGGCCTTGTAGGACTGAGTCTACCCAGAGGGGCCACCCTTCCTGATTTGCACAATGGTGTTAAAGCAGCTAGTATCAGCCCTGAGTCCCACAACAACAGTGAATCAGACACAATCTATGCCTGCAAGGCTGACAAGCTAATAGAGATGGATAATCCCATAGACAACTAGCTGTAAAATAAATCACTTTAAAGAACAATTTCTGTCCTATCAGTGTCAAAATCCTTCAAAGGCTCTCCATTGCCTACAAGGAAAAATTAAAATACCTTAGCCTTGAATTCAGCACCTTGTGTAATCTCTTCAGACTAATCTGGCATCCTTCAGCTGTTCTGCTCTGACCACAGTCCCTGGCTACGTCTCTGTACCTGTGCCCAGCTGTTATCCCTGGCTTAGGATGCCGCCTCCCACCTACCTCTCTTATCACTCACCTCCTCGGTGTACACTCAGCCTTCCCTCCCATGCTTCCCTACAGCAATTCCTGTCTGGGACAGCTGGGGCTTGACTCTTCAGTATAGGACTGATGATAACCACTCTTTATACTATGGCCTCAACTCTCTAATTTTACCTGAGGGAGGAACCTATGGAATCAATAGGATCTTTGCATTTTGGGCACCCAGCACAGGACTTGGACAAAGCAGGAGGGCAATGACTTTGGTTGTATCATCTGAAGATTCTTTTAAAATTTCCCAGTGTACTTTCAAATATTAAATGCTTGCCCTTGAAATTGTGTAGCTACCTTGAAAAGATAGACATGTACCGCAAAATGATTTATGAATGTTCTCTTACTGCCTCTGACCTACATTTGTTTCTTTTTCTGATTATATCTTTCCTGCTTCAGCATGATACATCTTAATAAAGAAAACCAACATAGAAATATATACGTTACAGTTGCGCTAATAGCATTTTCCTACTTTTGAACATTTATAAGATTGGGTCTGTTTTCTGATTGTGCAGAATAATGTTGGCAAAACTGGAAAGCAAATATAAAAAGAAGCATCAAGAAATGAATTCATTTTGTTTTATTTTAAATAGCATTTGTAGCATTTACACCTTTTTTCTGATTATAAATAGCATATGCTCTTTGTAGAAAATGTATAAAAACCAATTCACAAAAAGAAATAAGCCCATAATTATTCCACCATCCAAAAATAACAACTGTTAATTTCATCACATATTTTTCTCCCTCTCCTCTTTCTTCTACACATTCTTAAAAATTTCCAAAATGTCTGTTTAAAATATATCATTCAGAAAGACCACTGTCCAAGGCAGTAATAGCACATTTACTTATGCAGAATTACCCTCCTGATTTTCACTCATAATATTAGAATTAATTATTTAAATCTGACTTGTTAGCTGTCTGATTTTAAAATTTTAAATTACTATTAGCATTTTAATAACTAGAAATATTTGAGATCTAATAATGAGAGTTCAAAACAGATGCTATTGGATGTCTGGTCTCTGGTTCCACATGTAAAGAGCTTGGAAGTTGCTACTCGACCCTCACAATGACAAAAAAGATTGAGCAGACTGAAAAATCAACAACTCCTCTTGGATTAGTAAGAGAGGAGATAACACAAGGCAGACCACTCTCCCCCAAATTGAAGAGACAGACAAGCAAATACAAGGAGTCACAGAGCAGAGGCATGGACGTAGAAACCACCATGGGAACCAGCACCAAGGTAGGGAAACCTGCACTGTAATTGATGAATTGCTGGAACAATGCAGAAAACTCCAGGGACCCGGTCATGGGGAGACCTCCACAATTTTGTGAGACTTACCTCTAGGTTCTCCACCAGATCCTCACAGTAAACATCAGAAAGAACAAAAAAAAAACAAAACCAAAAATCCCTCGTGCTTCCTGCAGGGGAGAGAAAATGAACCAGAGCAATCTATTCTTTTTAGCAAGGCCTGTCCTCAGCAGAAACTGGGTAACCAAAACCTAACCTGCTGGGGTATTATCAGACCTGAGAGAAGGGAAATATCCAACTCTAGTAAGCTCTAGCTTTCCATAAGGGAGAAGGAGAATAGCCAACTCCAGCCCACTCTAGCCATCCTGTCCCACTTCAGGAAGGAGGAAGAAAAAACCCTGAGAAACACTAGTGAAGTCCATGGTCCAAAGCACAGGCTCACTAAAAGACTGATCATAGGACTCTAGAATATTTCCCCACCACCACATTACTAGAGCCTATTTACATCAGTTCCTTTTACCCAGCACATTATGTTTGACAAGAAAAAATTACAAGGCATATGAAATGACAAAAAACACAGTTTGAATCAGACATGGCAGAGATGTCAGAACTTTCAGATAGGGAATTTAAAACTATAATTAATATGCTAAGGGTTCTATCGGATAAAGTAGACAGCATATAATAACAGATATGTAATGTAAGCAGAGAGAAGGAAATTCTAAAAAAGAACCAAAAAGAAGTGCTAGAGATGAAAAAAAAACAAAAAAACATTGAAACAAATGAAAATGCCTTTGATGGGCTTATTAGTAGACTGGACATGGCTGAGGAAAAAAAAATCTCTGAGCTAGAGGCTATCTTAATAGAAACCTCCAAAACTGAAAAATAAAGAGAACAAAGACTATAAAAAAAAATATTTAAGGACTGTGGGAAAATTGCAAAAGGTGTAAAATACACATAATGAGAATACCAGAAGGAAAAGAAACAAACAGAATATTTGAAACAGTAATGACTGGTAATTTCCCCTCAATAAATTGCAGATACCACACCACAGATCCAGGAAGCTCAGAGAATACCAAGTGTAATAAATGCCATAAAAACTACACCTAGGTGTATCATATTCAAATTACAGAAAATCAAAGACAAGGAGACAAACACTGACCTATAAAAGAACAAAGAAATTCCATCTGATTTCTCAGAAATGATGCAAGAAAAGGGTGGAGTGAAATATTTAAAGTGTTGAAAGAATAAAAACCACCAATATAGTATTCTTCAGAAATGAAGGAGAAAGAAAGACTTTCTTGGACAAACAAAAATTAAGAGAATATGTTGCCATTAGACTTGCCTTGCAAGAAATGTTAAAGAAGTTGAAGAAGTTCTTTAGAGAAGGAAAATAATATAAGTCAGAAACTCGGATCTACATAAAGAAAAGAAGAGCATTGAAGAAGGAATACAAGAAGGAAAATAAAAACTTATTTTTCTTATTCTTAATTGATCTAACAGAAAACAATTTGTTCAAAATAATAATGGCAACAATGAATTTGACTATGTGTATTTCTGTATATTATATATATGTGTGTGTATATGTATAATGCATTTATATATATACACACACATTTATGTATGCTTATATATAAATGAAATGAATGATAACAATGATACAAGGAATAGAAGGGATGAGAGGAAGAAATTAGGATTATTTCATTATTATAAGGTACTCACACCACCTGTGAAGTGGTATAGTGTTCTTTGAAAGTAGACTTGGGTTAGTTATAAGTGTATATTGCAAACTCTAGGTCAACCACTTAAAAAATATTAAAATAAGTTAACTTATTAATTAACTGATATGCTAAGAAAAGAGAGAAAATGGAATCACAAAAAATGCTTAATTAAAACCCCAAAAGGCAGAAAAAAGAGTGGAAGACAAAAAGAGGCACAAAGAATAAGGGCAACAAATAGAAAACAGTAACAAACATGTTAGATATGAATCCAACTATGTCAATAATCACTTTGAATGTCAATGGTCTAAATTCACCAATTAAAAGACAAAGATTGTCAGAGTGGATCAGAAAATGAGACCCAAGGCCCAACTGTATGTTGTCTACAAGAAACCCACTTTAAATATAAAGATAAAAGGTAAATATATGGAGAAAAATACTCCATGCTATCTCTAATCGAAAGAAAGCAGGAATAATTATATTAATTTCAGACAGCAGACTTCAAAGCAAGGAAAGTTATCAGGGATAAAGAAGGACATTATGTAATGATAAAGGAGTCAATTCTCCAAGAAGACACAGCAGTCTTTAACATGTATGCACCTAACAACAGAGTGTCAAACTATGTGAGGCAAAAACCAACAGAATTGCAAGGAGAAATAGATGACACCATTATCGTAGCTGGAGATATCAATACCCCTCTATCAGAAATGGACAGATCCAGCAAGCAGAAAATCAGTAAGGACATAGTTGAATTCAACAACACCATCAATATTAGATATAAGTGCCAGAAAGGAGGGGGGTGGAGGGAGTAAAATAGGTGAAGGGGATTAAGAGTTACAAACTTCCAGTTATATAATAAGTCATAGGGATGTAATATACAGTATCAGGAATATGGTCAATAGTATTGTAATAACTTCGTATGGGGATGGATGGTTACTAGACTTATCACAGTGATCATTTCAAAATGTATGCAAAAGTTCAACCATTTTATAATAAACCTGAAACTAACATAATATTGCACATCAACTATATTTCAATTAAAAAGCAACTAAATATTTATCTAATAAAAATACCAAATATAATTGATATCTACAGGCTATTTTATCCAACAATAGCAGAATACACATTCTTCTTAAACTCAGATAGAACATTCACCAAGATAGACCACATTCTGGGCCATAAAGCAAATTTAAAAGAACAGAAATCATACAGTGTCTGCTGTCAAACCATAATGGAATTAAACTAAAAAACCAATCAATAACAGAAGGATAACTGGAAAATCCCCAAATGCATGGAGATTAAACAACACACTTCTAAATAATACATGGGTCAAAGAAGAAATCTCAGGAGAAATTTTAAAATATTTTGAACTAAATGAAAAAACACAACCTATCAAAATTTGTGGGATGCAGTGAAAGCAGTGCTTAGAGGGAATTTTATGGCATTGAATGGATATATTAAAAAGGAAAAAAGATCTAAAATCAATAATCTAAGTTTCCACCTTAGGAAACTGGGAAAAAAATCCAAAATACACAGAAGAAAAGAATAAGAATTAGAGCAGAAATAAATGAAATTGAAAATAGAAAATCAATAGTGAAAATCAACAAAACTAAAACTGATTCTTTGAAAAGATCAATAAAATTGATAAGCCTCTAGCCAGACTAAGAAAAAAAGAGAGAGGACAGAAATTACTAATATCAGAAATGAAAGAGGGGCTATCACTACAGGTCCTATGAACATTAAAAGGATAATAAAGAAATACTATGAACAACTCTATGCCCACAGATTTAATCACCTTGATGAAATGGACCCATTCCTAGAAAGACATAATTTGCCAAAACTCATAGAAGAAGAAATAGGCAATCTGAATAGGCCTATATCTTTTAAAGAAATTGAATCAATAATTAATATCCTTGCAAAACAGAAAGAACCAGTCCCAGATGTGTTCGCTGGTAAATTCTACTGAACATTTAAGGAAGAAATTATACCAACTCCCTAAAATTTCTTTCAGAGGATAGAAGCAGAAGGAATATTTCCTAACTCATTCTATGAGGCCAGCACTACCCTAATACTCAATGAGACAAAGACATTACAAGGAAAGAAAACTATAGACCCATATCTCTTATGAACACAGATGCAAAAATCTTCAACAAAATATCAGTAACGACGTATAGAAAGAATTATACACCAAGACCAAGTAGGATTTATCCCAGGTATGCAAGGCCGGTTCAACGTTCAAAAATTAATTAATATAATCTATCACATCAACAGCCTAAGAAAGAAAAATCACATGATCATATCAATAGAAGCAAAAAAAGTATCTGACAAAATTTAACACTTCTTTGAGATAAAAATTCTCAGTAAACTAAGAATAGAGGGTAACTTCTTCAACTTGGTAAAGATTATCTACAAAAAACCTACAGCTAACATCATATTTAATGGTGAGAAACTAGAAGATTTCCCACTAAGATCAAGAACAAAGCAAGGATGTCCCCTCTCACCACTCCTTATCAACATCATACTGGAAGTCCTTGCTAATGCAATAAGGCAAGAAAAGTAAATAAAAGGTATACAGATTTAAAAAGGAAAAATAAAACTTTCTTTGTTCTCAGGTGACATGATCCTCTATGTAGAAAATCTGAAAAAATCAACAGAAAATAACCCCTGCAACTAATAAGCAATTATAGACAGGTTGCAGGATATAAGGTTAATATACAAAGCCAATGGCTTTCCTATATATCAGCAATGAGCAAGTGGAATTTGAAGTTAAAAATACAATGCCATTTACATTAGCATCCCCTCAAAATGGAATACTTAGGTACAAGGTCCATAAATAAATGAAGAGATATTCTATGTACATGGATAGGAAGACTTAATATTGTCAAGATGTCAGTTTTTCCCAACTTGATTAAATGCAATCCCAATAAAAATCCCAGCAAGTCATTTTGTGGATATTGAGAAATTGATTCTAAAGTTTATATGGAAAGGCAAAAGACACAGAATAGCTAACATAATATTGAAGGAGAAGAACAAAGTTAGAGGACTGACAATACTTGACTTCAAGACTTACTATAGAGCTACAGTAATCAAGACAGTGTAGTATTGACAAAAGAATAGACAAATGGATGAACAGAATGGAGAACCCAGAAACAGACCCCTATAAATATAGTCAATTGATCTTTAACAAAAGAACAAAGGTAATACAATGAAACATAATATTTTCAACAAATAGTGCTGGGACAATGGACATCCATATGCCAAAAAAAAAAAAAAGAAAAAAGAATCTAGACACCTACACTCTTCACAAAAACTAACTCAAAATGGATAATAGGCCTAAATATAAAAAACAAAACTGTAAAAATCCTAGAATATAACTTTAGAGAAAACCTGGATGACTTTGGGTATGGTGATGACTTTTTACATAAAATACCAAAGGCACCATCCGTGAAAGAACTAATGAATAAACTGGACTTCATTAAAAGAAAAACTACTGATCTATGAGAGACAATGGCAAGTGAATGAGAAGACAAGCCACAGACTGGGAGAAAATATTTGCCAAAGACACATCTGATGAAGGACTATTACCCAAAATATACAAAGAACTCTTAAAATTTAAGAAGAAGAAAACAAAAAATCCAGTTAGAAAATGTGCCAAAGACCTTAACAAGACACCTCACCACTGCCATACAGATAGCAGATAAGCATATGAGAAGATGCTCCACCTTATAAGTCATCAGAGAAATGCAAATTAAAACAACAATGAGATACCACTACACAACTATAAGAATGGGTAAAATCTGAAACACTGACAGTACAAAATTCTGGAGAGGATGTGGAACAGCAGGAAATTATAATCATTGCTGGTGGAAATACAAAATGATACAACCACTTTGGAAGACAGTTTGGTGGATTCTTACAAAACCAAATATATCCTTGTCATATGATCCAGCAATTACCCTCTTTGGTATTTACCCAAAGGAGCTGAAAACTTATATCCACATAAAAACCTGTAACTGGATGTTTGTAGGAGCTTTATGCATAATTTTCAAAACTTGGAAGCAACCAAGATGTCTTTCAGTAGGCGACGGATAAATAAACTGTGGTACATCCAGACAATGGAATATTATTTAGCACTAAAAAGAATGAGCTATCAAGCCATGAAAAGACATGGAGGAACTTAAACGCATATTACTAAGTGAAAGAAGCCAATCTAAAAAGGCTACATACTGTATGATTCCAACTATATGACATTCTGGAAAGGGTGAAACTATGGAGACTATAAAAAAGAATAGTTGCCAGGAGTTGGTGGGGGGTGGGGGTGGAGGAGGGATGAATAGGCAGAACACAGAGTATTTTTAGGTCAGTGAAAATACTTTGTACAATATTATAATGATGGATACATTTGTCCAAACCCATAAATGCATAACGCCAAGAGTCAACCATAATGTAAATTAGGACTTTGGGTGATAATGGTGTGACAATGTAGGTTCATCAACTGTGACAAATGTACCACTCTGGTGGCAGATGTTGATAATGGAGGAGGTTATGCATGTCTTGGGGGAGGGAGTATATGGGAAATCTCTACCTTCCTCTCAATTTTTCTGTGAACCTAAATCTGCTCTAAAAAGTTTTTTTTAAAAAGATACTATTTGATTACACAATACTTACATTTTCCCAAAAAATAACACAAAATGTATTATCTATGAGGACCTGGTAACTTGATTGTATTTTCATTATAATCAATATCTTTGGGTTTCTTTATTTAAAAATGATCTATAGTAACACTTTTTTTTTCTGGTGAAAAGTTGTATGAATTTTAACATATATACAGATTCATGAAAACCCCACCAAAATCAGAACACAGAACAGTTAGACCATTCCAAAAAACTCTCTCACGCTATCCCTTGGGTAGTCACACCTTCACCTCACCCAAGACCCCTGGCAACCACTGATCTGTTCTCCACCACTATAACTTGGTCTTTTTTCAAGAATTTTTGAGAATGCCAAATTAATGGAATCATACAATATGTAACTTTTTGAAACCGGGTTCTCTCACTCAGCACAATGTATTTAAGATTCATCCAAGTTGTGTATATCAATAATTTGTTCCTTTTTATTGTTGTATATTATTATATGGTATGGATGTACCACAGTTTATCAATTCACCTGTTGAGAAGCTTTGGGGTGGCATCCAACTTTTGACTGTCACAAATAACAGTGCTGTGAACATTCATGTACAGGTTTTTGTGTAAACCAGGTTTTCATTTCTCTAGGCTATATGCCTAGGAGTGGAATTGCTGGGGGTCAAATATATATTTAACTTCATAAGGAATTACCAAACCATTTTTCGTTCCCATCAGAAATGTATGAGAGTTTCAGTTGCTCCGTATACTTGTCAACACTAGGTATTGTCACCATTTTTTCATTTTAGCCATTCAATTAAGTATGTAATTGTATCTTTTCGTGTTTTTAATTTGCATTTCCTGAATGTCTAATGATACCGACTATCTTTTCACATGCTTATTTGCCATCCTTATATCCTCTTTGGTGAAGTGTCTGTTCAAGCCCTTTACTCATTTTTAAGTTGTGTTGTTCTCTTATTATTAAGTTTGAGAGTTCTTTACATATTCTGGATACAAGTCCTTTGTTGGGTATGTAGTTTTCAAATATATCTTCCTAGTCCATATCTTGTCTCTTCATTCTCATGACAGTATCTTTGGAAGAACAAAAGTTCTTAAATGTGATGCAGTCTAATTTATCAATTTTTTTTTTATCATTCCTAAGAACTCTTGGCCTAACCGCAGGTCACAAGGATTCAGCTTATGTTTCTCATTAAGATCTATGATCCATTTTGAGTTAATCTTTATGTAAGGTATGAGATTTATATCAAGGTTTATTTCTTTTCCTATGGACAACCAATTTTTCCAATACACATTAGTGGAAAGAAATATCTTCCCTCCACTGAAATGTGTTTACACTTTATCAAAGATCAAATGACTGTGTTTGTGTGAGTCTATTTCTGGACTTTCTATTTTGTTCCCTCGATCTCTATGTCTTTATCTTCTGGCTGGGTCTCTTTTAACTAAAAACAGATAAATTTGTCATGTGTCATGAGCAATAGAGGGGGGAGGAAAAGCAGTCCCCTGTGTTCCCAAGAACTAGGAACAATTAATTCCTCCCATCACCTATTTCCTGCCACTTCCTAACTCAGGTATCACAGAAACTTAGGTGAACCAGTTAGTTTCATGGTATAACAGATTAATAAAGCCAAATGTCTTCTTCCTTAAAGGCTTTCTTCACTCCCAGTGTTTTCCTGGTGATGTCAACTGAAAAACATGCCAGCCTCACATGACTCAGAGCAGAGGGAAGGGAGTTGCACCCTGACTTGAGGAAAAGTTTCAGATGAAAATATAACTCTGTTTACCAGGTAGAGAGATATGAACATGGAAATACCTTACTATTTAATTTGAAAATAAAGTGTCATCCAAGCCATAGCAGGAGCTTTATTACATCGACAGCTGGTCTCTGTTAAAAATAAGTTTCTGGGTTGCCTTTCAGCATTGGGCCATTTGAGTGAGGAAGATCCAGAATGACATTCCAGTGCACAGAAGTATAAATGGATGGACACACAGCCAGATGGACACAGATCTAGATATTTTCCTTTCCTTTCCTCTAGCCCAGTCTGGGATCACTGAGTATATACTACTTTGCAACAGGTCATCTTTGCTGTTCTATGCATCTCAAAGTATTTTATTAGAATGGTCACTTTAATGTTTAAGGCAAAGAAATATTCACCACTATTCATTGAGGGTCAGTTATGTGTTAGGTTAGTGCTTCCCAACATTTTTGGCGCCAGGGACTGGTTTCGTGGAAGACAATTTTTCCACGGACAGGGTGGGGGGCTGGGTGTCGGGGGGTGATGGTTCAGGTGGTGCTGAGAGCTTTGGGAAGCAGCAGATGAAGCTTCACTCGCTCGCCTGCCGCTCACCTCCTGCCATGTGGCCCGGTTCCTAACAGGCCGCAGACCAGTATCGGTCCACGGCCCAGGGGTTGGGGACCCCTGAGTTAGGTACCGGGCTACACAGGTGACACAGAACAGACAGGGTCTGTTCATTGTTGGGGGCTTCCTCACAGCTTAAACAATTATCTCTATTTTGTCCTCTGAACTGTCAGATTTGAGTCACCCTGGGATTAAAAGAAATCTTTGAAAGAATAAGTCAGAATTTATAACCTTGGTGAAGTTTAACAAATCTGTATATTTAAGATTGATCTGAATCAAGCCAACCCTTCCCCTTTTTGGTATGAAAATCCTGGCCACTAAGGTAAATCAGTAACAAACACCTTTGCTGGTGAACCAGGTGACATGATCTTCCCAGGGCTTCTCATATTGATGGTTTAGGGTTTGAATGCCTTGTTAAACTGACTTTAAAGAATAACTTCTTGGTCCTCACCACAGAAATTGAGCGAAAGTTGGTTTACATGTTCATACTTGCATTTGGTGTGAGTCATGAGAAACGAGGATATTTATTTCCCGAGGAAAGAGGGGAATCTGAGTCCATTTTTAATCCCTCTCAGTGACACAGCACAGTGCCTTGGGCAATCTGTTGCTCAATAAATATTTGCTGATCCAATATCCAATTAGCCAGAGATCTCTATCTACAAAGAAATGTTGTCTTTGCCAATCTGTCAGAGCACCTGTGTTTGTGGGACTGGCCTGTATTTCAGAACCTTTGCCCGTAAGGAACATCATGGAGCAGGGAACTGCTTGTGTTTATACAACACCCCATTTCCTGGGTACAGCATCCAGGTAAAATTAGACTCTAGTAAGCCACCCTGAGCACGTGCTCCTTCTTCTTCTCCCAGGCTCCTCAGTTGGCCCTGTTCATTGCTCTCCCCGCTCACATCTGGCAAGTGTCACTGGACCCTAGCACGAGAGAAGAATGCCACTTTCAGCATTTTGATCAGCTGCGGTACTGGAGCAATTGAGGTAAGGCCACCACAGGCGCAAAAGGATGAAAGTTTGTGCATCTGATGACGGGCGACTGGGGTAACCTTAGAATAGTAGGAAAGGCCCCACCAGAGGAAAGGGGCTCCTGCATGAATGATTGCAGTGAAGCAGAAGTAAGGACAAAAGCAAGAACACCTGGGAAAAACAGGAGGACTTTGGTGAAGTTGAAGATGAGGTGGAAAGAGAACTCTGAATTGCAAGAAGCACAGAGGGAAGAGACTCTTGGTCTGTGAAAAACTGATAGTTTGGAACGACTGACCAGCGGTAAGAGAAGGCAAAAGAAGAAGATTCTGAAATATTCGGGAACATTTGCTATCAAAAGAAGGAGGTTTAAAATTACAAATGGAAGAAAATGAAAAGTCGAGGCGGTATTGAGGAGGGGTGGGTGGCTTTACCATATTCATATCAGACTGCAGGTTCCCAGAGGGGAGCTGTAGAAGCTGGACGGAACACTGGTATTAGTGAGGCGGGTGGAGCACGGAGCAGCCGGAGCTCTGATGTGGATGTGGCTTTCAGATGGTGCCAAGTTCGGGAAGATATGCAAATGCTGTGGTTACAGAGCGCAGAGCAGCCCGGGCGCCCAGCATGGTTGCTGGGCACCCAGAGGATGCACTCAG
Organism: Balaenoptera physalus; assembly: GCF_965194825.1. Taxonomy (NCBI): domain Eukaryota; kingdom Metazoa; phylum Chordata; class Mammalia; order Artiodactyla; family Balaenopteridae; genus Balaenoptera; species Balaenoptera physalus. The sequence goes on along the minus strand of NC_138882.1, from coordinate 94,160,955 downwards.
AGGTGGGTTTGGAGAAAACACTTGCCTTTGGAACATTGCTCCGAATTGAGCCGGGCTCCCAGAAGTGCTCTCACACCTTTAGATCATCTGATAGCAGACTCTGATGTTTACCAGTTTCAGGGAGATCAAGCCATTGTGAAATTTTTTTTTTCTGTAATAAAACTAGCCCCAGCCAGCCAGACTGGGAATTTGCTGCCTGAGCTGTTTTCCAACATAGTTTTGCTGGCAAAACCAGATGTGAGTGTTTCCTCGGCTTTATTTTTACACTGACTTTATTTTTACTGCTAGCTTTCAGGTGGGAAGAGGGAGATTTAAAGGTCAGCAGGCGAGCGGAAGGATCCTGTCCTGCGACTCCTGGGTGTGCTTCTGTGTGCCTGTGCGTGTCCATGCCTGTGTGTGTGCGCCTGTGCGTGTCCATGCCTGTGTGTGTGTGCCTCTGTGTTCGTGCCTGTGTGTGTCCATACCTGTGTGTGTGTGTGCCTGTGCGTGTCCGTGCCTGTGTGTGTGTGTGTGCCTGTGCGTGTCCATGCCTCTGTGTGTGTGTGTGTGTGTGCCTGTGCGCGTCCATACCAGTGTGTGTGTGTGCCTGTGCGTGTCAATGCCTGTGTGTGTGTGCCTCTGCGTTCGTGCCTGTGTGTGTCCATACCTGTGTGTGTGTGTGTGTGTGTGCCTGTGCATGTCCATACCTGTGTGTGTGTGTGTGTGCCTGTGCGTGTCAATGCCTGTGTGTGTGTGTGCCTCTGTGTTCATGCCTGTGTGTGTCCATACTTGTGTGTGTGTGTGTGCCTGTGCGTGCCCATGCCTGTGTGTGTGTGTGTGTGTGTGTGTGTGTGTGTGTGTGTCTCCACATGCGGATTGTTGTGTCCTGATCACTTGTTTGTAGGCATAATCATGGGTGCCAGGCTGGTTGTTTGGCAGTTTCTTATTTGTTTATTGTAAAGAAGGTAAATCCATCTGTGGGGTTTTCTGGATTGGAGGGCAAGGGATATTTACTGTCAACAGGATTAGAACAAGGAGATATAAGATACTGAGCTCAAAGGTGCATCTAGTGTCAGGATAAGAGCATACATAGTTCGGAAGAAGCCAACTACAGGGCATTTCCGTCTTGAATGGAACTTTTGAGTATTTGAGTGGGAAATACAACTTGGAAAATTGCCCTTCGGTCAAAGCACCAGTCAACAGAGCTAAATAGAGTAAAATTTGGCTGGACTCAAATGCAGTTTCATCAACTCTCCTTCTTCAATTCTTTTTTTTTTTTTTTAATTTCCCAAAAGATGAAAGATGGATGCTCACAATTTGGAAATGAGAGCTTGAATGAAGAATTGAGAAGGCAAGTCTGTGGTCCACATACACATTCCCAGAGAAATTCAGCACCCAGAGACTAATATCACTGGGAAATCTACGCACAAGTGCTCTCTCTGCTGAGAGACAAACCAAGACGTTGCTGTTCTGCTCAGCATAGACCAAGAAGACATGAAATCCCTAATGGAAGGAAACTTAGAAGACTGCCTGCTGAATAAGGTAAGGACAGATACGGGTCTCTCTCATGCGCCCCTCCCACCCTCCTGCCCCACCAACCTTGATGCAGAAAGAATATCAGGCTGTTTCCAAAGATACAGAAAATGTTCCTCAGGAACTCAAGACCATCACCCATAAGAGTGTTCAGGAACTTACCATATTTCATTCCTCTCTTTGAGGTTCTAGTGCAAGAGGTATGTTGGGAATAGAATGTGGAAAGAAGAGTTAGAACTTGGGCTGGAACTCCAGCTCTGCCACTGATGCCTGGGTGGTCATGAGCAAGACACTTAACCTGTCTGAGCCTCAGTTTTCTTCTCTGTAAAATGGGAGTGATAATAGGATCTTAGTGGGGTCTTTGAAAAAAAGTAAATAAGAAAGCTCTTTGAAAACTGTAAAACTGCTAGATTAAAATATGTATGTATTACCACTATATTTTTAGTATGCATCAAATAAGAACTAATTTAATTTCTTCTCTATAGAGTCATAGGCTCTTTGGATGTTAGAACTTGAAGGGACATTCAATATTATCTAGTTTAAGCCTTTCCATTTACAGCTGAAGCGATTAAGGCACAGAGCCACCCTTAAAACTAAAATATTTAAACAAAGAGTTAGGCACTAGTCTAGGGTTTTCATGCCTTTACGAGTAAACAAAGCAGAGTTCATTATTATAGTGATAAGTCAAGTTGATTTCTTAGGCAAAACCATTAAGAGGGATAAATAGGGAAAACTTATCATAATAAAAATTATAGCAAACAAAATGATTTCTCCTTTTGGGGGCTATAAGTGGAAGGGGCGTTAGCTGGCATTTCCCCATTGTCCTGTGTTTTCTGAAAGAAAAAAATCCAAATATTTTAGCCTGGCATTCAAGTAATACTTTATCTTTCTACTCTCTGCTTTCCTGCATCTTCAATCACAGAAATTCTAAACAAAAGCTCTTTATGTTGAATCCAGCTTGTGCGTGTGTTTTCTTTGGCCTGCAGAGAATTTTTAAATTTTGTCCCATTTGTTACAAACATTTCAAAATAGTGAGATTTTGCATAGAAATCCAGCTTTCCATCTTCTCTGGAAAAAAAAAAAAATCAGACTATCTGGCAACCACAGGTCCCAGTTTCTTACCTGGCAGCCATGGGCTGGAGCTGAGTGTCTGTCCCACTGTAGGCTGCGGCACTGCTGGGTCTGACACCCGCCTCCACCCCCCCCTCCCCATGTGTGTCCCCTACTCTGCCCCGTAGGTGGTTGAGTCTGACAGCCCTGTCCCATAAGAACTGTGCCCTGAGAAGATCTCAGGCCAGAGCGTCCCTCCACCCCCGCACCTGGGGAGATGTCCTGTCTCTTCTTCATTTTTCTGGCTCAGCCTCATCCTTCAAACTCAGCTGAGAGTCCACTTTCTGATGGAAGATTAATCTGACATCCCAACACAAAACGTCTGTGTCTTCCTGTGAACTCCCATCATAATGATCACTGATCATATTTATTTGGCGATGAATTGTATCTTGACTCCCGACACCTTTCTTATTTTTATCTTGGTGGCAACTTAAATAGTATATCATTTTATTCTTTGTAAGTTTCCAGGGGGAAGAACAGTATCTTGGATATCTTTATTCCCCTTGAATTCACATAGTATCATTGCACGTATGTGGTCAGAAGTATCTTCAGGGCTCATTGAAGATAATGCAAGATGAGCGTTAAAGGTGCTGACAGGTTGAGGCCCTACAGTGTCTCATTTAATCAACAATCATGTGACACGTGCATATTACCTCCATTTTAACAGAGGAGGAATCAGGGCTCATGCTGATTAAACAGCGTGTCCAAAGTCACACAGTTAGTGAAGATGCTGCAGTTTCAGCCTATTCTTTTTTTACGCCAAACCACATTTCCTCTGCTAAAACCTCTATATCACCATAAACACACACAGTGCAAAACACAGTGCCCAAAACACAGGTCTGGATGTGGCCTGCTTAGTGAGAGAGAAATTTTGTGTTTGGGTATCTTTAAGGGTGGCCCTATCTCACCTGCAGATTTTGCACATAACCCCAAAGGTAAAAGGAGGAAGTTCTCCATGCAGACAGCAAATGCTTAACATCACAAGCGCTACATAGAGATTTATTTATTTATTTATTTATTTTTATTTTCAGCTGCATTGGATCTTCGTTGCTGCGTGCGGGCTTTCTCTAGTTGCAGTGAGCGGGGGCTACTCTTCATTGCGGTGCGCAAGCTTCTCATTGCAGTGGCTTCTCTTATTGTGGAGCACACGGGCTCTAGGCGCACAGGCTTCAGTAGTTGCAGCACACAGGCTCAGTAGTTGTGGCTCGCAGGCTCTAGAGCGTAGGCTCAGTGGTTGTGGTGCACGGGCTTAGTTGCTCCACGGCATGTGGGATCTTCCTGGACCAGGGCTCGAACCCGGGTCCCCTGCATTGGCGGGCGGATTCTCAACCACTGTGCCACCAGGGAAGCCCACTACATAGAGATTTAAACAGGGTGCTGGAGGGGAAGAGAGCAGTGTGACCTCTGATGGGAGAGGCGTTTCACAGAAAGAGTGATGACAAAGCCTTAGTGCATGCGTAATGCATAGGGTTTTAACAAGTGGAGGAGAGGCCTTCCAGCTACTGGAACCCCATTCAAGCAGTTAGCAGGTTTCATTCTCAGTCCCCTTGTCCTTGGGGAGGCAGAGCGGTGCAGTGATTATGAACAAGGGCACTGCCTGGGTGTGGATTCCTATTCTGTGATTTACTGACTCTGGGACCCTGGGTAAATTATTACACTTTCTGACCTCCAGTGTCGTCCTCTGTAAAATGGGGATTATCATAGCATCCACCTTAAAGGATTATCGAGAGTCTCAAAGGAGCTAACCCTTACAAAGTATCCTGCGCACAGCAAGGCCTCAGCAGTCTTAGCTCCACAGTGCTGCTGTTGCTATGGCTTCTGCTGTGTTTGGGAGCTGCAAATATCCTGTGGGGCCCAAGCATTTGGTTCATGGAAGAATTAGTCTAAAAAGATGGAGAATGTGATGTCTTATCTGTATGGATCACTGAATTCAAGTCTCCGTGCCTTTAAATTATAAACCCCTGGAAGACAGAGACAGTGTCTGTGCCCCCCGCCCCACCACTTTTTTGAAATGATTATTGGAGTTAATGCAATTCCAGAATTAAAAGTCTGACTTCCTGTTGTCTAGAAGGAAGTTCTCAGCCTTTTTCCCCAGTGGCACTCACCATGGATGACATTCGCTTTGGTCACATGCTCCTGGGTGTGGCCAGGCCTGTGTGGCATTCCTGGTGCACTATTTAGTATACCCCCTACCTCCATCTCAGGAAAGCACGTGGGAATACAAGTGAGTCAGACTGATGTAATTATAAGGAATAACCTTGAATTCTCAATAATTTGTATTTGAAACAGGAAATTGTTCACAAACTTGAGCTATTAATAGTAGCAAATGATGTGGGACAACAATGGGCCTGACGCTGTGCCTGGGGAGGTGGACATGCGTGTGGGCACATAGACAAGTCCTGGAAGGAGGCCCACAAAAAATGGATGGCAACCTTAAAGGTGCCAACAGTCTCTAATGACTGTTTCTGCGTGAACTCTGCTTAGTTAGAGTGACTAAATCTGCATGCTAAGGAGTGTGGCATAACTTTTGCAGGGTCAGTGCAATGCAGGGGTTGGATTAGATGATCTAACCACATCTAACATCATGGGCCTGGTTAACTTACCACAATTTATTTCTGCTTTTGCTCTGTCACACCCACAAATGCTTCTCTTTAGAAACAAAGTGTTTCCCTTTATTTATTTATTTTTTTAAGACAAAGTCTCTTTTACTTATTTATTTTTTGGGGCTACGTCAGACCCTAGTTGCAGCACATGAGATCTTCATTGCAGCGCACGGGTTCTTTCGTTGTGGCACTCGGGCTTCTCTCTAGTTGAGGCGTGCAGGCTTCTCTCTAGTTGTGGTGTGTGGGCTCCAGAGCACGTGGGCTCTGCAGTTTGCGGCACACAGGCTCTCTAGTTAAGGCACACGGGCACAGTAGTTGCCACGCGTGGGCTTAGTTGCCCCTTGGCATGTGGGATCTTAGTTCCCTGACCAGGGATCGAACATGCATCCCCTGCATTGGAAGGCAGATTCTTTACCATTGGACCACCAGGGAAGTCCCAACCTTTGTCCATTGACCTAATCAGCAGAGGACGTGAATGAAACTTAAACAGGCACTTGAGGTCAAGTTTGGACTGTGTGAGGAAATTCCCTGGTGGTCCAGTGGTTAGGACTTGGCGCTTTCACTCTTAGGGCCCAGGTTCGATCCCTGGTCAGGGAACTAAGATCCCACAAGCCGCGGGGAGCAGCCAAAAAAATAAAAAATTTGGACCGAATGGGCTTTGATCCATCTTCTTAAATTATCATATTTCCTCCTTAAGTTTGTTTCAAAGCTTTGCTGTGAAATAAATTTAGTGACAAGGCTGCTTCAAGGTTACAACTGGTATCTTAGCTTGCTTCCTGAAGTTTGAGAGGCAACAAAGGGATTCTGACATTGGGCTGGCGACAGGTCTCTACCTGTGGTGGAGCCTCCTTCTTTCACCAAGACCACTCCCTGTAAAGCTGCCTCAGGCCCCATTTCCTGCTTTTCCACACCGTGAAATGGAATCTTCTTACCGTACCTCACTAGGCCATGGTCAGGACAAGCGGAGGGAAACAGCCTGGGGCTTCTGGGTTGTGGTTTAGACCATGGGAGTGACAAGAGGTACCCCCAGCCCAAACCCCTTTGTGGGCCAGTGAATAGCTCTGTGATCCTGTTTGGTAAGAACCAATGGCAGGAAGTGTATCCAGAGACATAGGCAGGAAGGGGCTGCCCATCACCTAACAGGAAAGCGGCTCCCCCTCGACTCCAGTGGCTTGGGTCCTGGGGCAGGCCTGTCCAAGGCAGGGCTCTCCCTCCACAGCTCTGGTTAAGCCCTGCATCACTGTCCGGCCCCTGCTGTGTCGCCTTTATGTGTCTGCGGCATGCCAGAACAGTCAGTGGTGCGGCATGCCAGAACAACTTTGGACTTGTTATTTCATGAACTCCAAATTGAGGGCATGGTCAGGTTCAGAAAGAGGATAAAGGTAGGTATTATTTCTGGAACTCCTAATTGAGGGTGTAGCACAGTGTGACAGAAAGAAGAGTTAGGGAACCTGGGCATTAGGTCTAGTCATACTGCTAAGTACCAGTGTGATATTAGGAGGGCCACCCTGTCACTCTGGCCTTCTGTAAAGGGATACCAGACAAGATGGTTTCTGAGAGTCTTCCAATTCTAAGATCCTGAGTTTAAATTGCAGCAAAAGTGACAGATAAAGAAAATCAAAACCAGAATGTGTGGCTCTAGGCCCAGAAAAAGTATTTCCGTATTCTGACTTTTATCTTCACATGTCAAAACAGGTCATAAAGAGGAATAATGAATGAGAAATTATAGGTGTCTTCTAAGGGGTGTCTGGACTTGTCCTGCCAGTAAGAAAATTCTACCATCAAATGGCGGCATAATTTGTAGATGACGTTCACAATGGAGAACTGTTCCCACTAGGTGCACACACACACACACACACACACTCACACACACACACAGACACACTCACACACACAGACACACACACACAGAGACACACACACACACAGACACACACAGAGAGACACAGACACACACACACACACATTTTCAAGCTTTTATCAGTTAAAAATTATTTGATAGTATCAATATGGTAATGAATCTTTCATTAGTTTGTTAACATAGGAAACAAAATGTATCTGCATATATAGTCACCGCTGTGTTACTACCAGTCAAGTTCTATGGACACACATCAGTGGACTTGGAAGATTTGGGAAATTAGCCTTAGTCCTCAACACATTCTGAGAACTTAACTATTCGAGATTACTATTTCCCAACCATTCTGACTGCAACGTTCTATCCAGTTAGCCCTTGTCTTACTTTTTCCCACTATTCCTGATCAGACGTCTGGCCCCGGAACTTGTCCAATGTCCCCTAATCTACCAAACTGGCTTCATCCATTCTCTGCCCAGGCTCGAAAACATGGCCCTCCACTGACCCCTTCCCTTGCTCTTCTCCAGATCTTGCCAGCAAACTCTAATAGCACCTCCACTGTTACTCCTGGAGGGCCGGGAGGTACTGGACAACCTCTTATAACTGAGTCCACTGGTATCCCACAGCCTCGTGCACCCACAGCTGAGTCCTGGTTCTGCCTGGCAACCTTTACCCATGTGCCTAAATGGCCCCTCATCCCTTAGAGAAGCTATTGCCAATGTCTGTCACCCTGAACTCCCCTGCCTTCCTCTTCTCACCTCACTCTCAACACACTGCTTTGTCTCCTGCTGACGTCAGGCAGGAACTCTCTATGCTTTTATCTGCATTTGCACCCATCTTCTTTTCCTTCTGACACACGGAGGCGAGCTCCTCACCAGGTTTCTGGATTTCCACAATGCTTCCTGGCTGGGAAACCCTTGTTCAGAGGTTTTGCTCTCTGCCCTCTTCCTTCTTCACTGGCTCTTTTCTCTCAGCATCTAAACATGTTCGAACCTGTGTGTCCTTTTGAAAAAACCCGTTGCTGTCCTTGTTTTTGTTTTTTCCTTCCCCCAGCCAGACTTGCAGGAGGAGTCGCTTACCTCTGACTTCACTTGCTGGTTTCCCATTCTCTCTAAACCCACTGCTATCTGGCTTGACGCCCACGGTTTCCCCAAACACATCAGTCCTGTTCTAGTTACCAAACTCTACAGGCATTTGGGGGGCCTTATCTCACTCAGCCACTTACTGTTGACTTTGTTCTTGAAATTCTTCTTCCTGTACTTTCAAGACCTCTCACTGTTTGTTCTCCCACCTCACCATTCTCCTCCAAGGCAACGTCTGCTCCAACAAAGTAGAAACAATTGCAGTTCTCCCCTTGTGCTCCTTGTGTTAGGTATCTACCATTTTCTCTTTCTAGAACAACCTTCTCTCTCTAGCTAACTCCTGCTAACCTTTCAAGATACAACTCTGATATACCATGCCTTCAGGAAGGCCTCCAGGCTAGATGCAGTTTCCCTTTTTTTTTTTATTTTTTTTATTTTTTTATTTTTGACTGTGTTGAGTCTTCATTTCTGTGCGAGGGCTTTAGTTGCGGCAAGTGGGGGCCACTCTTCATTGCAGTGTGCGGGCCTCTCACCATCGTGGCCTCTCTTGTTGTGGAGCACAGGCTCCAGATGTGCAGGCTCAGTAGTTGTGGCTCACAGGCCCAGTTGCTCCGCGGCATGTGGGATCTTCCCGGACCAGGGCTCGAACCCGTGTCCCCTGCATTAGCAGGCAGATTCTCAACCACTGCACCACCAGGGAAGCCCTGCAGTTTCCCTTTTTTGTGTACCCTTAGCATCCTTTGCAAACCTATACTTAGCACTAATGGCTATCATTTTAATTTCCAGTTTATTGGTCTTGCTTTGTCATCTTATCTGTCAACTCAACCTCTTGACAACACGGTAGGCACAGAACCTGGCATGAAGTGGATGTTCAACAAAAATTGGTCAAATGGAATTGAATCCCAGCACATCAGAGAAGTCCTACACTGGAGAGACCCTTAATTATGCTTCTACAAGCATTTGCCTTTATTTTGGGCATGGCAAATGACCTGCCCCTCTCTGTGACTACCTTCTCTCTTCCACTTACATACTCCAAAAGATGCAGAATCTTGATAGTTTACAGATGCTCAAGAAAGCTCCCCTTTGTCCCTTCTCCCATGATGAATGTTGTGAGATGAACACACGGAGAGGGGTGGGTGGCTGCTGGTGGCAAGAAGATGATATTTAAAAAGCTAGTATAGACCTGATCATCGTACTTAAGGTCATATAAGACACACGCTCTGCAGCATCTCTGAGGGAGACCCGTATCATACACCAGCCTGCAGGTGCCTCCGGAGCAACGTAACAAAGAGCCCCTTCCAGTTCTTGGAGACTTGCCGTGCAGATTCAGAAGAAACATCAGTGCACGCCTTTTCTTAAGGGTCTAGGAGCCAAAGGAGGGGGTGAGCGCAGGGGAGAAGGGAACCATCATTTATTGATGGCATACAGAAAACAATCTGTCGCATGTTCACGTGCATTAGACTATTTTATATTCACCAACCTGGACAGCAGGCATTCTTATCCCATTTTAGAGTCTCACCATGGTTCACAAAACCCTGTGGGATGGCCACCATCCTTTCCAAGTTCATCTCCTATCACCCTCTTTCTTCTTTTCCTATAACCACAGCAAAGGCCTCCTTGCTGGCCCTTGAGCCTTGCCAAGCTTGCTCCTGCTTTAGGGGCCTTGGAATTTGCTTTCCCAAGCTGTCATCAGGGCTCACTCAAATCTCACCTCCTTCGAGAGGCCTTCCCTGGCCACCCGGTCTAAAATAGCAACCCCTTTATTCTCTAGTCCCTTATCCTATTGTATTGTTCTTCTTAGGACTTATACCTGATCTTACATTATACATATGTGTGTACACATATATGTATATATGTTTGTGTGTATGTATGTATATATGTATGTGTACACACACACATACACATGTGTCCTGTATTTTCAACTCGAAAGCAAGTATCTCTATCTCGTTCGCTGCTGTCCTGTTCACTGTCATGCCGAGGACCTAGACAACACCTACCACAAGGCAGGTACTACATAAATATTGAGCAACGCTTCTATTTCAGAAGAGAACACTGAGGCACCAACGAGTGTCATCAGACCTAAGTTCATCTCTCCCGGAGTTCTTGGAAGGGCAGGATTTTCGGAGCTGACTGCTTGGTACCCTGTCTCGTCACTTCCTTGGGGCCCGATCTGGGAATAACTGCCTTTGCTGATCCTTTCACCCCCAGGTGGACTTGAGGCGCCAGTGGATTTCCCAGATGGTGGAAGAGGTGCAGAAAATTGTCCATCATCTGACCACAGAAATCAGCTACCAAGACATTCGATTTCAAGCCGTCCTTTACTCTGACACGTACAATGAGAACATTAAGGTATGTGGGTCACTTGGCTCTAAGTGCCCACCCAGCGAGCCAGGAAACGGGGGGGTGGTCTCAGCATGTGTCAGGCACTCACATCACTAAGATTACTAACAAGATCTCTTAGTATTTACCATTTACACTCATTGCATAGATGTTACTGCAGTTGAAGCCCCACATTTCCTACTTTACAGATGATAAAAATGGAGGCTTAAAAAAGTCAAATGACTTGATCAAGTCATATTAGGCGCTAGAACCAGAACTCCACCTGTGGCTTCTGATTCCAAAGCATGTTCCACTGTACCAATTAAAGTTCAGTTAAGCACACATTCATTTATTAAGCACCCATTTAATAGATTGGGGACTGGGTAGAGGGAACTCAAGGCATTGGTGAGAAAAGAGTTCAAAGTGATAGTGGATGGGCTACAGGTGGGGGAAGGAAGAAAGTGGAAGAGGTGGCCCTTAGGAACTGCAGGAGCAGCCTGGCAACTCTGTCCCTGCTGAGGAATCCCACAGAGCTGTAAGCCCCCAGGGCCCATGTGTGACAACCAGCATTCGTTCAACATTGTAGTGTGGGCAAAGCCAGTCTCACAGAAATGATCTCACCCAAACCTGCACACCACCTAGTGGAACAGCCATTATGGTTTGCTCCCTTTTAGAGGTGAGAGAAATGAGACTCTGAATCATTCTGAATCCCTGTGCTCCTTTATCTTGATTTTTCTTGTGACACACAAGAACCCCTTTCCTATAAGTATTAAACGTATGTGTACGCATGCCCCAGCTCTCACACGAGACCATAAGTTCCTTGCTTATAAGGATCATGTTTCTTGATTGCTCCCTTCCTAGCACCCAGCATAGTGTGTGGCCCATGATAGACACTCAACTTCTGTTGAATGAATGAGGAAGCAAAAGAATTAGTACCTGAACGAAAGACCATTGCTAGTCCAGTACATTTCAAGTTTGGTGGGTACAAGGACCACCCACAAGATGCTGGGACTTGTGGATTTGGGGACAGAATCAGACTTTAGGAAATTTACTCCAGGATGAAAATTATAAAATTAGATTGGACCCTGGAATGTCAGAGCATCATCTGCCCACCTCTATCTACCTTGCCAACCTAAACAGGACAAATATAGGCAAGTGACTAGGAATAGAAACATCACACCACTTTTCCTAGAACTGTATCTGGGGAAATTTCCTTCTGTGGTCTCACTTAGAATTCACAGCTTAAAATATATCTTGCATTTATATACACTGTATCCTGCATATTATATAAGGTTTGAAAGTAGTTACAGTGGGGCATATAAAAATGCTTTTATTTTATCTTGGCCCAAATTCAATAAGCATTTATTAACCACCATTTTTGTGACTAATAACATGATAGTTGTGTTCTTGGATTCACGTGCAAGTGGGTTCAAAAAATGTATAGATTTGGGGTTTTTCGTTTGTTTGTTTGTTTTGGCCATGCCGCACAGCATGCAGGATCTTAGTTCCCCGACCAAGGATCGAACCCGTGCCCCCTGCAGTGGAAGCACAGAGTCTTAACCACTGGACTGCCAGAGAAGTCCCCCCAAATATATAGATTTTAAATGCCATAGTTCATATCCCCCCTCCCTTGTTTTAATCCCACCACATTTCAATGGACACCAGAAGTCATGTGCACTCATCATCTAAAGCATCCATACTACTGTTCCATGAAAATGAGGCAGAATCAGTTATTGCTGATTTTGGTGTTCACCCCTGAATTCGCCACTGACTGGTCCCTGGGCAAAGTTTATCCAAATTCCACTGTCAGAACTTTCCGTGGAAAGGAGGTGGCTCCTCCCGTGTATAGCTGAGTGATGGGGAAACATGCAGGGTGGAGTGGGCTGCTGGGTGATGTGATTAAAGGTCATTTCCCTTTGGTGGTACCGCACTGTGGACTAATTTGTTCTATCTCTTGGACTATTGGCCTGACCACTGCTTTCCCGGTTCCTGTAGAAACAGAGTAAGTAGATTCTTAGTGTTTACTTTTTCCCATTAAACTTAGAATCATCTCAATAGCTCACCTTGTCTCAACAAACAGGCTTTCATGTCACCTGTGATTCTGTAAGGATTAGTCATTAACACTGTCTGTGTGTCATCAGTACAAGCAAAAAGAAAGGGAGGCATTTTGCAGAATTCTTTCACCTCCTCTCCCATCCCTTCCCACCCTTAATTCATACCGGATCTTTCACCCATCCCGGGTCATTGATTCTTGACTAAGAACCAGCTCAGGAGAGACAATTAACCATTGAACAAGCAATCAGAAGACCTAAAGTCAAGTTCTGGCTCTACCACTGACTGGCTGTGTGTCCCTGGGGAGACTTGGAGCCCCTCTGAGCCTCAGGTTCCTCATCTGGGAAATTTTAGCGAAGCCTACCTCAGGTGTGGCTGTGAACACGAGATAGGGTAATGCACAAGAATTGCAGTGCTTGGTGTGTGCAGAAAGCAGTGACTACTAGTTCCCCTCCCTGCTTTTTTGTCCCCCTCCCCTCAAGCTTTAGGTGCCTCTAGAGTTCCGGGCCCACTTCACTCTTTTTCCTTGCAGATCCATGAAACCCAGGCCTCACTGAGTTAATTTCTTTGCCCGAAGCGTTACAATGGGCTAGTGGCACAACAGAGACGGAATCCTCTGCCAACAGGCGGGCAGGTGGGCGCAGTTCTGTCCTCCTTGTCACGTTGCTAAGGGTTGAGTGGTTAACCGAGCGGCCTGGGTCAGCAGGGCGGCTCCCTGAGGGCTTCTGTCACCTCCCGAGTCTAGGAACTCACACTCCTTCTCCCTCCTTTCCTAACCACAGGTTTTGGCCCCCACCCAGTTCCTCATCACAGTGCCGATGAGAGGCCTGGCCGGGTACAGAGAGGCCCGGCAGCAGCGCTGGCGCTACTACACCCTGCAGGGCGCCCGGCTGCCCTGCCCCCTGCGGGACCCGGAGGGCCTGCAGCAGTGGCTGGAGGTGGAGCAGTTTCTGAAGAGCCTGTGGCAGTGGCACGAGGCAGATGTGAACATTGACGGAGACATTGTGCCCGCCAAGGTCCTCCAGGTGTTCCGGAAACTGGTCGAAAACGCAATTGAAACCTGTCACCTGTCAGGTGAGCCGATCAGGAAATGTACACGGAAAATGTCTGGCATTTCCATTTTGCTCTAAAAAAAAAAAACCTCTGCTTGGGTGTTTCCTGAAGCTCACGCCCTTAGATTGAGGATAAAATCATGTGCTTTTTACATCTGTCTAATCCCCATAATATGAATTAGCTCTTTTTTCTGCTGTGACACACAGAATGGAATTCATACTCACAACACACTTCCGTGGCCTCAGTAGATTACTGCCCTAGCGTAGATAAGACAGTCTTTGGGTTATGCGCCATTTCCAAGATGTTAGCTTCAAAACCTGGGTACTTTCACAAATTACTCATCAACCTCAGATCTTTGTTATTAGCACATTTCCACTACAACACCCTCCAACTGACTGCAGTATTCCAGTGTGCTGGGACAGCACATCTGGGAACCACTGACATACCAAAACACAAAAAGCCAGAAGCCATAAGGAACTGATTATGTTTGACAACCCCCAAATCTTTTTTTTTCATTGAAGTATAGTTGATTTACAATGTTGTGTTAGTTTCCGGTGTATTGAGTATAGTTCCCTGTGCTATACAGTAGGTCCTTGTTGGTTATCTATTTTATAAGTAGTGTATATATGTTAATCCCAAACTCCTAATCTATCCCTCCCCACGCCCCTTTCACCCTTGGTAACCATAAGTTTGTTTTCTATGTCTATGGGTCTATTTCTGTTTTGTAAATAAGTTCATTTATATCTTTTTTTTTTTAGATTCCACATATAAGTGATATCTGTCTTTGCCTTAGTTCACTTAGTATGATAATCTCTAGGTTATTCCATGTGGCTGCAAATTATTCATTCTTTTTTATGGCTGAGCAATATTTCATTTTATATATATATACACACCACATCTTCTTTATCCATTCATCTGTTGATGGACATTTAGGTTGCTTCCATGCCTTGGCTATTGTAAATAGTGCTGCAATGAACATTGGGGTGCATGAATCTTTTTGAATTATAATTTTCTCACAACCCCCAAATCCTAAGCTACTGTACAGTGTAGCATATGTGCACACCTGCCCACACACATGTTTCTGTTCACACAGAGTAAAAAGGTGAATTTCAACCTGGGAAAATGGCTAATTTCCTTAATTATAAAAGAGTATTTATAAACCAATAAGAAAAGCTATGAGCAGACCAATAGAAATACTGACCAAAAAGCACGAGTCACAGAAAAAGAATATAAATGGCTAGTAAAAATAAGAAATGCTCCATCTAACATACATTTCAAGAAATATACATTAAAACACCTAGTAGGCTGACATATAATCATGCTCCCTGCAGGAGTGAGTATGGTTAAATAGGCATTTTCATGCATTGTTCTTGGAAGTGTAAATTGCTGCCTCCTTTTTTAAAGGGCAGCTAGCCCATTTTTATTTTTGTTATGTGCTTACTTGGCAATTCAACAATTCCAGTTCTAAAGATACATTCCTGCAGATACACAAAGAAATATGCATGAGGATATCTACTGAATCGGCTTTGTAATAGTAAGCAATTAGAAATCATCTGATGGCTAACAAAGGAAAACTGACTTCATCAATTATGCTACCTCCGCCTAGTGGACTATCACGCGGCCTTTAAAAGGCACAAGGTGTGTCGATATTGGATTGGAGCCCCACACCCGCTGTCTATGCAACACCATTCACACTCCATGTGCATATCACGCTGTGTTTCTCGGAGAAGACTTGTGTTTGATTTTTCCTGGTACTCTCAGAAGTACCATCTTACCTAGATGATTTGGGAATGTAAACATCCGGGCCCTAAACACAGGTTGGCGACTAACGCCTTTGAAATTCTAAGGAGGAGGGAAGAGCTTGGTTTTTGTTGTTGTTGTTTTTTGTATTAAATCAACTATCCAGAGCCCACAAGAAAATCTGCCTACTTCTCTTAGTTCATAATTTCCCTCAAGATACAGCTTTTCCTGATTGCAGGTTTGTGAGGCTTACCACCCAGCATAAGCCCCAGGATCAGCCCGTTAGACCTCCTCTCTTCCTCTCTGTGCAGTTTCTATGCACAGAAGCTGTAAGTACCGAGGCTTAACGCCATGAAGGTATTTTGGCAATTCTCCCACTTAGTACTTTCCTGGGTAGGCGTTCTTGCTTCATTGCTAGTTTCAAATGATTCTCCTACTTCCTGGCAGTCTCCTTACATACAAATAATGTTTTTAAACTTTTATATGTCTTATTGGCAGTGGGTTAGGGGATCTCCAATCCAACATATGGCTTTAACAGAAATCCCTCCTTTTCATTTCCCTTTTAAAATACTTTGTTGACTTTTGCATTTGCATATATTTCTCATTGGTGGAGTAAATTGAAGTAAAAGATAAATTAGGATTAAAAAAAGAATGGGGTGTGTGTGTACATATGCACACACAGAGCTATGAAAAACGCCCGTGCAACATAATTAAGTGAAAAACCAAATTGCTGAATAATATGCAACCCCACTTGTAAAGAAAGAAAAGGATTTGCATGTACTTTTGCTTGTCTAGACAGAATAGTTCTGAAAGATTCCGTAATGGAAATAGCTCGTGTTGAATGGATTTTTACCATGTAGAGGCTGCGTTCATGGATTATTTCATTTAATACTCACAGCAACCCTGTGAGAGTTAGGATCATTTTTCTAACTGTTGTACAGACAAGAAAACTGAGATTTAGAGAGATTACGTAACAGGCCAAAGGTCACACACCGAGTTAGCAGAGTAGCCGAGGCAGGGTGTGGGCCAGGGCAGGCTGGTGCCAACATTTGCTCACCTCCTCACTCTGCGACACTGTTAATAGTGAAAGTGCATGTAAGAGATTCAAACTGGGCCAGGTTGATGGGGTGCTTTCAGTAAATAATGCTGAAGTACCAGACGTTGTCATGTTCCTGTCTGGGCAGCTCTGATGAGATGCAGACAATAAGCTCTTTATCATACCCCAGCCAAGGAGAGGAGTGTTTTCCTTTTGAACAGCCTAACACAATTAATAAATGAGTTTCCGTTTCCTTCTCTGAGCAAGGAAAAGCAAAATAACAGATCCCGATTCAAGACGGCTCATCCTTATCTACGATGAAGGCAAGCAAACAAACACAACATGACTGTGTATCTGTTGAAAGAAGGGGGAACAAACTGGAAATGAATTCTAATGTATGAGCTGGAAAACTTTCCCAGATCCATTCCTTTTCTCTCCCTCTCTTTGCCTGGTTGGAAAAGACAGGGAGGGCTTCTTTCTGCTTACTTGACTCTTCAAGCCAGCGGCTATGCCACACTTGGAAGTATTTTATGATTTCAAGGCTTATGATGATAAATCCATCTGAGGCTAGGCTGGTTCATGGGTGGTGGGAACAAATACCGTCTCTGAGACTGTGTGACTTAGTTAAGAGACAGGTTAAGCTGAACTCCACCAAAGGCAAATACATAAGTAAGGGGTCTGAGGCTGTCCTAAATGGGGTCGTCGACATCTGGGTGGAATGGATGGGGCTATAGAAAAATGCTTGGATTTCATCTTACCGTAGCAAAAGCTACACCTTTTCCTTGTATTCTCTGTCTCTTTCAGTCGAGCCTTCTGGAAAGAGTCTATTAATTTTTTTAGAAAAGGTAGGGGAGGAGGATGAAAGAAAAAAGTAAACCCCATCAACAATGAGATTTTCTAGCAATGTTTTTATCAATATTTACTTAGCTAATTGTCTAGTGTTGACATAAACACGCTGCCCTTGTGTGCTACTGAAACTCTGAAATTTGCCCCACCAGTTACAAGGAGCTGGTAGGAGCCACAGCTCACAAATTCCTTCTTTGAACGCTAGTGTTGAGCCAAGCTTTGTCTTCCCATTGTCTGTCATTTACCACCAGGTAAGGTCAGCATGCTAATGGACCGCCCTGCAGTTCGAGTCGCCGTGGAAACCTCCACAGGTCGGGTGGAACTAGAGCTGACCCCCTCAGTGGAGATCCCCACCGCCTGGTCCAAGAAAGCCCGGTGGCCTTCGTGTCTGAAGCGCTGGCCTTCTGCAGAGAGAGTGCAGTGCATCAAGGTATGAGCCTGCAGGGTCCCGGCTCACCAGAGATGCTCTCACCTTAACCAACCACAGCATCACTAACCACCAACCACCTTCGGAAGGAAGATTGAAATTTCACTAGATCCCCAGAACCTGCAGCGGCACCTGGGAATCTGTTATAAATGCAGATTCCCGGGCCCCGCTCTGGCCCTAGGGAACGAGACTCAGGTGGGCAGGGTCCAGCAATTTGTGTTTTCACAGGCCCTCCAGGTGATTCTGGGGCAGGCTCAAGTTGGAGAACCACTGCCCAAGAGAAAGTGGACGCAGCCTCCCCAGTTAATTGCCTGAGTGCAAGGGGCTCCCCTGAGGCTCCCTCCGTGTCCCCACGTGGGATGTGCTGCTCGCCCAGTGGCAGGTCCCCCCTCCTAGTGGACGGCTTCGGAGATGGCTTTCTCCTCAACCAGCATCATCCTTCTCGTTTCCCGCTGTTTTTCTCTTCCCCCAGTCGTTTGGGTTTAGCTTGTTGGCCTGTTCAAACTATCACTGGCAGCTGAGCTTCTTGCGGGCTGAACAGGTGCTGCTGGAGCAGCTGGATGAGGACGGAGGCTGCCGCAGGAAGTGTCTCCAGGCCATGAGGCAGATGAAGGAGGACGTCTGGTGTCCAGGGAAAAGACCTGTGATCACGTCCTACCACCTTCAGGTGAGTGTGCCGCCCCGGCCTAGAGGGCCAGGGCGGCTGGGGCTGGGTGGGTCCCTCTGCGGCCTCTGCAGGGTCACCAGAGCCATTCACAACGGGGGTGTGTGTGACGAGTAGGAGGGGGCCTAGTGTCCATTTTTGCCATCTCACAAATTAGTACTCCTTATGGCGCTATACAGCCCCAGCTGCGTGCATGTCCACAGCACCCCTGCCCAGGGGCCCTGTCCTCCACCTCCTTTCTTCCCTCTTCCAGTTTCCCTCTTCCCTTTCTTCCTTTCTGTCTTGCCTTCTCTCCCTCTGCCTCTCCCCTCCTTTTATTTCACTCGACAAACCAACACAAGCGCCCACTATGTGCCAGAAACCGTGCTGAGGTTCAGAAATGAATTACAGCATGCAGTCTCTGCCCCTGAGAAATCTACATTCTGGTGAAATCTTGGGAGTTCCTCAAACCTCAGATGGATTCACATTTTCCCTCACGTGTGACTCATTCAGTCCCCGTTCTAGCCCAAGTGCAGCCATTCATGCGCACACACATACACATTCACACACGCACTCTGTGCAGAGGAGAAAACGAGGAAATGTTGGGGTACCTGACAAACCTGGCAGCAAACCTGAACTTCTGGGTTGCAAATCACCAGGCAAGGACTTACCATCAGACAGCCATACATGCATTCACTCACTCACTCAGCAAATGTTTATTGAGGTCCCTGTGGGCCAGTCACTTGCCCCCGCACCTGCTGTGTGCTCTACACCTGGCGGTACAAGGTGAACAAACGCAGATGTGGTTCCTGCTCTCATGGAGCTTGTGGTCCAGCAGGGGAGACAGACGTGGGTCAAACAGTCTGCAGGTGTGCGTGGAATCGTGCAACGTGGGGGAATGCTGGGGTGGAGAGGAGCGTTGCTCTAGGAAGGCTCAGGGTAGCAGAACCTGACCTGGACCGGGGGATCAGGGGGTCCCCCCTGGGGAGATGGCCTTTGATCACACTCTCAGCTCCTCTTTCTCAAATTTCTGACCACCCATGGTGAGCTGGATGCTCGGGTAATACTGCGTGCAACACACTGTGGGGGGGTAGGTATCAGGCTCTTAGTAGCCCCAGCCCAGCTAGTATCCATCCTGGAGCTTCAGCCCTTCTCCCCGACCTTCTACACAGGTGAGCACAGGTCCCTGGGGTGTGCGGTGCCTTCCTTGCATGCTCCTACCTGGGCCTCGTCTCATCCAGTAGACAACCATTTCCCAGCCCTGTGTTACTCTTGCAGGCCTAACACAAGCTATTTAAGGGCAACTCATACCGAACGCTTTGTATCTCTCCCAATGCTTTGTATGTAGTAGTTGCTCAGTAAATATTTGCTGATCATCTGAATGAATGACTTCACATTTTACTCCACGTTTCCGCCCAGCAAAATTGTTCATCTTTGCTTTGCTTTCTTATCTTTTCTGACAACCTGTTCTTCCTGACCTGCCCAAGAATCTAACATCTCATTTGCACATACTGGGGCCTTTCTCTCCAGTTTCAACATTCTTGAAGTGTCCCCAAACATGTCCCCCTAAAAACACACACCTGTTCTCCTGGATCGAGGACATGTACTTTCTGAAGCTAGTCTAATTCATTTCTGGGATTTAGCTTCTTTCTTACTTGCCTTTCCACTGACCACACTAGGAAAAGTCAGAGCTGAGAAGGAAACTCCAGGCGGTCTCATATCAAATCTCATACTCTTAACTAACCACTGACTTCATTGCTCCACAATTAGGATGGATGAAAACACTTTAAGTACCAAGAGTATTTTAGAAAGATTGAATAGGGCCACCACGGGCCTCCCAGCCCTTGACTGCTCTCAAAACTGCATTCCATCCAGGATTTACTTGTATTCCAGTGGCTTCTAAATCATCTAGAGGATTTCAGGGCAACTCCTTAAAGGTCCCCTGTTTTAGTCTTCCCTAACCCACCTACACGGCGTAATAAAATTGTGCATTCTCAAGAATTAGCATTTAAAAGGGGGTTATTTGTTGAGAAATCGAAACAGTACTGACTGCCTTTTCCCCTCGTCTTCCACCCTTGTCCGAGGGTAGACTTCTCTCACATGGAGGCACTGGGATGGACATGGCTGCTGGTAATGTTACGTGTGAGATACCATCCTGGACGGTGGCTTAAGCATGCAGGATCCTTGCCAAGACTTTAGTCGGGGGAAAGTGGAAGACACTGGGTTGCAAAACAGCATCAGGAAGGATGTGCCAATCATGGGCACCTCCTAGAAGGTCTTTCCCTCCTCCCCAAAGAGACTTCTCCCCCATAGCAATTTCATGTGAAGAAAGAGCTTATCTTTCATCGGCTTATTTATTCCTAAACCTAATCAAAGGCACAGAGGCTTGCTTATAATAGGCTTAACTGCTTCTGTTGGCTTAGGGAGATAAAAGCTTAACTACACGAGGAATTAAAACATGTTTTTGTATCTAGGTTATCTTGACTAGCATGAAATTATCTCCAACTCATTTACTCAAAACAATGTACTCCAAATCAAAACACATTCAATATCTTGCTGTGAACCTAAAACTGCTCTTTTACTTTTTAGGAAAGACTGTATTTTCAAAATACTCAACATCTAAACCCAAACTTTAATTATTTCACTCAGTCAATAAATGTCAATTGGCTGCCTCCCATGGGCCAGTCCCTCTGCTGAACGTAGTAACATCAGCGTGAATACAAATAGGTCTAGTCCTCTGCTCACATAGGGTTTGCCATCTAGTAGGGAATCACCTAAATACATAGGAAAACGACCACCACTGTCGTCATTGCTGCATATGAGAAGTATGGGATGAAGAGAGTGCTTAATGGGTGTCATAGGGAAGTTTGATCTGATGGATGAGTTTCCTGGACAAGTTGGGGAAGGAAGTACGCTCCACATGGAAGAAGTGGGTTGCGAAAGGCCCTGTGATAGAAGAGAGCATGAAACGAGGCCAGTGTGGCTAGAAGGAAGGAGCGAGGGAGAACACAGGGCGAGATGAGGCTGGAAAGGAAGGGAGGGACCAAACCTTGTCAACCAAACCATGCTAAGGATGGTGTTTTTTAATTAACAAACAATGGGAAGACTTTGAAGTATTTTAGACAAGAAGAAACATAGACAGATTTATATTTCAAAGAGATCACGTTGGCTGCAGTGTGGATGACGACAGATAGGATGGTGACAAGAAGAGATGCAAGCTGTGGCAGAGGTCCGGGCGAGACACGGTGGGAGGGGGTGATCGTATTGGTGAAGATAAGTGGGTGGATTGAAAACTACACAGGCAGGAGGACTGGCCGGACTTGATTGGGGGTGGTGAGGGAGGGGAATGACTCCTAGGTTTTCGTCTTGCGTAACAGGCTGGATAAACAACCCTGGAAGCACACGAGGTATGCGGGGGAGGGCCAGGAGTTCAGTTTGGACATATGGACTGAGATAACTTTCAGATGGCCAAGAGATACCAGGTTAAGGAGGTCAGAGGAGAAGTGTGAACTGGAGAAAAGAAATAGCAAGTTATCTATATTTGGTGGGAGAAGAGGGCTTGGAACTGAGCCCCCAGAACTCCAGCATTAGGGCAGGTAGAAGGTGAGCACGCCAAGGAGTAGCTGCACTGCTCAGAGAAACCCACTTGGAAGCCAAGTGAAGAATGGCTCAAGAGTGAGGGTATGCATGAGAGAACCAGATTCCACTGAAAGGTCAGGTAGGGTGAGAGCTGGAGAGAGCCTGCTGGATTTAGCAAACATGGGGATCACTGGACCTTAAGGAGAACAGCCTCTGAGGACTGATGGCAGAAGAATCGATATTGGAGTGGGTTAAGGCAGGAAATCAGAGGGGAGGAAATGACAAATTATTAAGATGATTCTCTGCAGAAGCCTGGATTTGCGGAGAGGTGAGAGTTAGGGCAGGAGGGAGATGTGGCACTTGGAGAGCAGGAGAGCTTTAATAGATTTAAAAGCCAATGAGGAAGAAGAAACTCAATCATTTACAGTTCCTGGAAGGGGAGATCCCAGCCCTGCAGAGGGATTTTCCCAGGCTAAGGGGATGCAGAGAGGAAGATACCAAATGAAGGAACGATGGCTGGTTTGCACGCACGAGGCATTTTCCCTGTAAAGGAGGCAAAGGCATCTGCCAGGTGTGGGGAATCGTGAATTTTAGGAGAGTGGTGATCATTGGAAATGCCAGCGGAGAGAATAAATTACCAAAGAGGCATAGGAGACCAGCAGGAGGAGGCTGAGAGCCCGTCCAAGGCTGGGGATCATAAATCCACGGCAGACCCAGCTTGCCCCTGGGGCTCCCGTCTCCTCCTTCCAAGGCCACGTGAGCTCAGGAACGTTCCTGAAGACACTCTCCTTCAATAGCCCGGGACGATGTCTGACACCGCCTCTTCCTTCCACAGACAGTGCTCTTCTGGACTTGTGAGAAGTATCCCCACCCAAAGGACTGGCGGGTCTTCAGCAGAGCGTTCCTGCGCCTGGTGAGGAAGCTGCACAAGTGCGTGAGCCAGCACTTTCTGAAACACTACTTCGTGCGGAAGAGCAACCTCCTGCGGTACGCCAATTCAGGCGAGCTGGGGGCCCTGGCCCAGAAGCTGGCCTTCTTCCTGAAGAACCCCCAGATCAGTCTGCCCTGATGCTGCCCTGCGTGGGACACTCTTGGACATTTCATTCAAGCTTGACCTCACTCTCTGTGGATCGTTCCTCAGTCAGAGGCCAGGATCCTGCCCGGGAGAGAAGCAACGGACGGCAGAGGAAAATTCCATCAACCCAGCAGCACTTCAGGGGGGAAAAACTGTGCCCCAAATGTCTGGTCCAGGCCTCCCTGCAGCCAAGCAAGCATTTCTGCCCCCCACTAGCTACCTCTTTGGGAGACAGCTCTCATCAAGCTTCCCCGAGCCATAGTTTCTGAACTGATGACAGTTCTGAATTTAGTTTCCCTTGCTCAGGCTCTGGTTGTCTGTCAGGGACAATGTAGAGAGAACCCCCGGAAGGCCAGGCATCAGCCTGCTGCCCGCGAGTGGTTCTCCAGCCCACTGACCACGGGCTCATGATTGTTCCATTCGTAAAATGGGACTGTGCATATGCCTCCCTCAGAGCAGGGCTGCGAGCCTACGGACTGTGCTGCTGCCCTTTCAAGGGGAAGGTGCTGGATCAACACAAAGTGTTACTCGTTGGTTTAGTGGCTGGTGTTTGCGTTCAGGATCAGTATCTACTCCACTGGTTAAATGATTACGTCTGATGGGTTAACATGCCTGTGTGGCCCGTGTGCCCTCCAGTTCTCCTCAACAGTGGTTCAGGCTTGTGGGTCTGCCTGCTTCCCTGGTGTTCTCTAAGAAGGGAGGAGTGGTTTTGATGACTAGTGCGGTCGAAGATGAGAGCGCAGCAAGCCCAGTGACTGCCCTTCCTTGCTTCCCATGCCGTGGGTCAGGGATGAGACTTCCTTCTGTTTATGGAATGAACTCGGTACTGTGATCTATCTGCATGGAATGACTTTGGTGTCACTCACCTCTCAGTTCCTTCCTTTGCTCACTTAGTGGTTCACTTCCTCATTCACTGATAAATATATACTCATTAGGTACTGGGGATGCAGCAAAAGCAAGATGGACAAAGACTTACCTGATGCAGATGATGCCTAATGGTAAAGACAGGAAATGAACAACAGATAAACACACCTGATTATTACAAATTGTAGCAAGTGGCTTGAAGAAAATAAACAGAATATTGAAATAGAGCCACAGAGAGATCCTTGAAGGATGAAAATGCAAACAGTTGCAAGGGAAGAAAAGGGGGCCAAGGGCAGACTTCGAGGGGCTGGCATGAGCCAGATCACTTGGCCTTGTAAACCTGGTAAGGAATTTGTATTTTACTCTAAAATCAGATGTGTGATATTTGACCTCTCCAGAAGCAGGAGGGTATTATGATTTGATTTGCATTTTTTTTTTAAATAAACTTGCTACCAAGCCTTTTTTATTTAAAGTTTATTTTTATTTATTTATTTATGGCTGTGTTGGGTCTTCGTTTCTGTGCGAGGACTTTCTCCAGTTGCGGCAAGCGGGGGCCACTCTTCATCGCAGTGCGCGGGCCTCTCATTATCGCGGGCTCTCTTGTTGCGGAGCACAAGCTCCAGACGCGCAGGCTCAGTAGTTGTGGCTCACGGGCCTAGTTGCTCCGTGGCATGTGGGATCTTCCCAGACCAGGGCTCGAACCCATGTCCCCTGCATTCGCAGGCGGACTCTCAACCACTGCGCCACCAGGGAAGCCCTGATTTGCATTTTTTAAATGCCCATTCCGGCAACTGTGTAAAGGGAGTCTGGGGACCCACACGAGGATGGGGACACTGAAGGCCCTTGAGCCCACTCATTTTGAATTTCACCGAGGTCCTCAAGGCCACACATCCTGTGACACACACACACCAGGAATTCTAGGAGTTCTCGGGAGATCCATAGTTTCTTCTGGCACTTATTTATGCTTCTCAATTCAAGGGAATCCTTTATTACTTAGAACATTTTCCCCAGATAAATAATTTCTAAAAGCATGAACTGCTGATTCTTTTTAAAATAAAAGTCACATATGAAAATGAAAACAATCATTTTTACAAAAATACTGTAACCAAGTGGTGGGGTCCTTGGACTATCACATAGGAAATCATGGTTTTAAAATGTTGAACAAACTTAAAATCAGTCTATAGTTTTTGAAAACATGAAAGTATGAACAAACCAATATTTTATTAAGTCATCAAAACCTGCATTCGAATTCTCATATTCTTGGATCTTGAGAAACATCATTTTCGAGAAGGTGGCAGATATATATTTTTTAATGATGAAAACTGACACAAGTTTTAAAACAGCTGCACAGTCACGGAATGCCAAGTGAAAGTTGACTGTACCATTGGTTTGAAATGTATGTATATGTATGGAAAGGAGTGGGACTGACATACTCCACAGTCTGATGCCAGTAGATTCTTCCCATCTTTCCCTATGGATTTGTAGTTTTTGAATGAAGTAGGGCTGTCTGCACATTCCTGGGTGTTCCTAACTGCTGGCCAGCAGAGAGCAGTGGGGGACTGCCTATGAAAAGAGCCAGGTTCCCACCCATGCACCGCAGAGCCCAGCAGGTGTCGCCCTCCTCAGCTCATAATTTACACCGGGCTTCTCCAAAAAGGGAACCAGGGACTGAGGACTTCAGCGGATGCTGAGTTGTTGGCCTTTACTGCCGTTTTGGCCAAAAACTACAGTCTTTTTGATTAAAACTCAGATTTAAAAAGGGAGTGTATGAGAGGACATTCCATCTATTCTGTTTCCTGGGACAGATTGCACAGCTCTGAAAGTCTAATAATATAATAGTACTCCTTTATTCGGAAGCTTTTTTTTTTTTTTTTTTTAGTTCTCCAAAAGCCTTTTTTCATGCATCTCCACTCTTCTCAGGCACCAGACTGTTTTTTAGTGGAATGGTTGGCATTCAGAGACTGCAGTTGATCTGCTTGCATTCGCATCCCAGCTCTTACACTGTACCTGCATGCCCTTGGCAAGCTGTTCAGCCTCCCTAAATCTCCATTTCTTTATGGGCATTGTTATGGGCTGGATTGTGTCCCCCAGCCCCCAAATTCACATGTTGAAGCCCTAACTTCCAGTACCTCAGAATGTGACTGTATGTAGAGCTAAGGCCTTTAAAGAGGTGATTAAGTTAAAATGAGGCCGTTAGGGTTTGGGCCCTAATCCAATAGGACTGATGTTCTTAGAAGAAGAGGTAGAGACACCATGGGCAAGGGTGCAAAGGAAAAAGGCCATCTGCAAACTGAGTGGAGGCCTCCGGAGAAACCAGCAAGGCTAGCACCTTGATCGTGGGCTTGCTGCCTCCAGAACTGTGAGAAAGTAATTTTCTGTTGTTTAAGCCATGCTGTTTAAGTCTGTGGTATATTGTTATGGCGACCCTGGGAAATGAATACATCATAAGAGAATATATACCTCACTGCTTTGATGGGGGGGAATAAACAGAGCAATGGATGTACAAAACTCTTCGTTTACACATGACATGGAGTAACTGTGGAATAAATGTGTAGCATTTTAGACGCCTACTCCTCATGTCCGTTTGTCCGTTTGATAACTACCACCACCCCACAGATAAATTCTTCACAAAGAAATTAGAAACCATCACAAGGAAAACATGCCCAAAATAACACCACATATTCCATAAACCCATCTTTTCCTTTGTCACTCTTGCTGCAACAGAGGAATATCTCTCCTGATTTCTCCACGTGCGATGCGCTGGCCCCCCAGCTTCTCAGGGCGGCCTTCCCTGTAGCACCCTCCACACCCTCCCCCAACCACCACCTGCCTCTCTTCCCCCCGTTCTATCCAGCTTCCCGAATTATTATACATGTGTCTCCACTTCCTTACCTCTTCACACTTTCCTAATTGCAAAAAATATCATACGCGCGAGAGTCGAAACTGTTTCAAGAATTATAGTAAAACAAATACCAATATACTCACTGTCTAGATGAAAAAATAACATCTTGCCAATACTTTAGAATTCTCCTAGGTGACCCTTCCGTTCCTTAGCCCCCTCCCTCCCTGAACATAGGTAATTGTGATCCCGAATTTTAGGTTAGTCATTCTGCTGCTTTTCTTTCATTCTACCACCTATCATATTTCATTGAAACTAAGCCCCCAACAATTATGAGATGCATCATTATTTCATGTCTAAGAAAGAAAAAGTGCTGCTAAGGGTAATTACAAAACACCACTGATTATAATTTTAGAGGATGAGATGCATCCTAATTTTAGAGATTAAAAGGTGAAAAAGTAAATTTTAGAATCAACAAAATGTGACCTGCGGGACTTCCCTGGTGGCGCAGTGGTTAAGAATCCGCCTGCCAATGCAGGGGACACGGGTTCGAGCCCTGGTCCGGGAAGATCCCCCATGCCGCGGAGCAACTAAGCCCATGCGCCGCAACTACTGAGCCTGTGCTCTAGAGCCCGTGAACCACAACTACTGAAGCCTGCATGCCACAACTACTGAGCCCACATGCCACAACTACTGAAGCCCACGTGCCTAGAACCCATGCTCCGCAACAAGAGAAGCCACCACAATGAGAAGCCCACGCACTGCAACGAAGAGTAGCCCCTACTCACTGCAACTTGAGAAAAGCCCATGCACAGCAACAAAGACCCAAACGCAGCCAAAAGTAAATAAATAAATAAATTTATAAAAAAAGATAAAAGAAATACTGTTCTTGATAAAGATGCAGTCAGAAATCATTTTTTAAAAAAATGTGACCTGTGTACATCCCAATTGTCTTTTTAGTTTTGCCTGTTTTTAAGCATTATGTATATGGAACCATCCTGAATGAAGTCTTCTGTGATTTGCTTCTTATGTCCACAGTACACCTTTGAGACTCTCCCATGTGGATGCATGTGGAGTGGTGTGTTCCTTTTAGCTGCTGTATAATATTCCTCTGTAAGATTATGCCACTTCATATATTTATGTTACTGCAATTAGGCATTTGGGTTGTTTCTAGTTTCAGTGATTTGAACTGTCTTTATGCACAGTTTTATATATGTCTTCTGATGCAATCAAGTCTTTTAAGGGTATATATATGGGAGTGAAATTTCAGGTTCAAGGAATAAATGTGTGTTTAAATTTATGAGGTAATGTCAACATATTTTCTGAAGTGATAACACTGATCTAAATTCTTCGTTTTAACATAGGTGAATTTTCAGTGACTTTCTCCATTATAATGGAGCACATTTTGTGTCTTGTTTAAGAAATCTTTCCCGTTCATTTTTTTTAAGGTCATGGAGATATGCTCCTATATTGTTCTCTAAAATTTTATAGTTGTGCCTTTCACCAGGTTTAGGAAGTGCCCTCTATTTTTTCTATTCTATTCTATTTCATGCATAAATTATTCTTGAAAGTTTGGTAAAACTCACCTAAGATGCCGACTGGGCCTTCTGTTTTCTTTGTCAGAAGATTTTAAACTATTTATTTTCTTTTAGGGATAAAGGCTATTCAGGTTTTCTAGTTCTTCTTGAGCAAGTGTTATCAATTTGTATTTTATTAGAAATTTACCCATTTTATCTAAGTTTTCAAATTTACTGACAAACTTGTTCATTCTATTTAAACTCTGATGCATCCATACACATCTTTCTTGATAATCTGTTAGAGACTTACCAAAGAATCAGTTGTGAGTTTTGTTGATCTTATCCATTGTATACTTGTTTTCTGTTTCATTCATTTCTGCTCATATCTTTCTTTCCCTCTACTTTCCTCAGGTTTATCCTGATGTTCTTTCTATAACTTCTTAAATTAATGCTTAGCTCAGAAATCCTCAGTTTTTCTTCTTTTCTGACTATATAAATTTCCTCTTCATACCACTTTAGTGGAATTTTACAACTTTTGGTATATTGTGTTTTCATCTTTTTTCAGTTCTATTTATTTTCTAATTTCAGCCATGATTTCCTCTTTGAATTATGAGGTGCTTAGAAGTTTTTAAAAAGTATTATTTTCAAATTCATTGTGTTTCCTAATTATGTTTTTGTTACTGATTTCTAACTAAACTGAATTATAGTCAGAGAAAGTCTGAAAGGCCTCAATCCTCTGATACCCTTCGAGGTCAGCTTTTTAGCCTAGCATTTCTTCCTTATTTTATGTCATACAAAGAAGCGATGCAAGTTTAGATACAATGTTCAAGAAATGTCAGTTAGATCATGCACTGCTCAAATTTTCCATGTATCACAAATTGCCTTTTGGCTGCATTTTCCAACATTTACTGAGAGAGTTTTTTTTTTTTTGGCTGCGTTGGGTCTTCGTTGCTGCATGCGGGCTTTCTCTAGGTGCGGCGAGCAGGGGCTACTCTTTGTTGTGGTGCGTGGGCTTCTCATTGTGGTGGCTTCTCTTGTTGCAGAGCACGGGCTCTAGGCCCACGGGCTTCAGTAGTTGTGGCACGCGGGCTCAGTCACTGTGGCTCGCGGACTCTAGAGCGCAGGCTCGGTAGTTGTGGAGCATGGGCTTAGTTGCTCCGTGGCATGTGGGATCTTCCCGGACCAGGGATCAAATCCACTGCGTTGGCAGGTGGATTCTTAACCATGGCGCCACCAGGGAAGTCCTGAGACAGTTATTTTTAAATCTTCCATTGAGTGTGGATTTTTCAATTTCTCCTTATCATTCTGTCAAACTTTTACTTAATACACTTTTAGATGATATTATTAGGGACATACAGATTTAGAATTTTTACATCTTCCCAGTTAAAGATTCTGTCACTATAAAGTGACCTTTTTTAAACTATTATAAATGTTTTGCCTAAACATTGATTTTGCCTGGTCTTAATATAGGGACACCACTTTATTTTGCTTCCCTGTCGCCTCTTATATCTTTTCCCATCCTTTAACTGTTAACCTATTTGTGCCTCTGTGTGGTTGATAACTGTCTCTTGTAAATGGTGGATTTTCTAAAAAATCCCATCTGACAGTTGAGATCTGCAACTCTAATGCTTAGTCCATGTGCGTCTCTTCCAGTGAATAATGTGTTTGGATTCATTTGTCTCTTGTTATTTACCTTCTACTTGACCCATGTCTTCCTCTGCCTCCCACCTCACCCTCTTGCCTTTTAAAACCTTGATTTTTTTTTTCTTTTTCTTTTTTTCATTCCTTTTCCCCCCTTACTACTTTGGAAGGCTCGTATCCTTCCTCTGTCCTTTTCATGGTTACAAAGCCTATCCATATAGACTAAACTCTAGAGTCAAAAGTTAGCCAACACCTTTACTCTCCTCTCTAACAAGGAACCTAGAAGGCATGGCTCCTGCCATTCCCCGTCCCATGGCACCTGCTGCTGTAGCCAGGATTCTGGTTCTCGCCTGTTGGCCGTCCCCCCTGCCACCACATACACACACATATGTAAAACAGAAATTTTATTTATTATTTTATAAATGTATTATAATATACTATTATCTATTTATATTATAAATCTTATATGTATAAAATATTATAAATTAATATTTAAAATATTTAAATATTATTTTAAAATATTATAACTTTATATTACAGTATAAAATAATATTATCATTTTATAAATAATACAAATAATCATTATTATTTTCTTATTTTACTCACATATTTGCCACTCTCTATACTCACCACTCCTTGAATCTCACACTTCCTATTAGGGATCATTTTCCTTCTGCCTGGACTGTATGCTCTGACATGACCTACAGTGAGAGTCCACAAGAGTAAGCTCTCGGTTTTTATTTGTCTGAAATCGTCCTTATTCACCTTCATTCTTTTTTTTTAAATTTATTTATTTATTTATTTTTGGCTGTGTTGGGTCTTCGTTTCTGTGCGAGGGCTTTCTCTAGTTGCGGCGAGCGGGGGCCGCACTTCATCGCGGTGCGCGGGCCTCTCACTGTCACGGCCTCTCTTGTTGCAGAGCACAGGCTCCAGATGCGCAGGCTCAGTAGTTGTGGCTCGCGGGCCTAGTTGCTCCACGGCATGTGGGATCTTCCCAGACCAGGGCTCGAACCTGTGTCCCCTGCATTGGCAGGCAGATTCTCAACCACTGCGCCACCAGGGAAGCCCTCACCTTCATTCTTGACAGAGAGTTTCTCTGAGTGTTTTGTTTTAGGTTCACACAACTTTTCTCAGCACACTGAAGATATTTTCCACTCTCTTCTGGCTTCAATGTTGCTCTTGACAAGTCAATCACTAGACTATTTGGTGTTTCTTTGTGGGGTGTCTGCTTTTTCTCTCTGGCTGCTTTTAATTTCTTCTCCTCCCCCTCCCCCATCTCTCCCCCACTCCTCCTCCTTCTCTTCCTCCTCCTTCTCCTTCTTCTTCTTTTCTCTCTCTCTCTTCCCTTCCCTCCCACCTCCCATCTTTCTTTTTCTTTGGCTTTGTTAGGCTTCCTGAGTCTGAGGAATTATTTCCAGTATTTCTGAAAATTTATCAGCATTTAATGCTAAATGTTGCCTCCTTCCCATTCTCTCTATGTTCCATTCTAGAGGGAAATCCAATTTACATGTATAGTAGACCCTATCATTCTACTCTCTATACTTTTATCTTCTCTTTTATAATTTGCATCTTTTTATCACTCAAAACTGCATTCTCAATAATTTCTTTGGATCTACCTTCTAGTTGACTAATTCTTTCTTCAGCTGCATCTAGGCTAATGTTTAATCCATCCACTGAGTCTTAAATTTTTAGTGTTACAGGTCTTATTTTCAGTTCTCATTTAGGCCTATTTCTCAAGCCTGCCTGTTCATTCTTTAAAATCTCTTATTCCTGCTCATGTTTTTAAGCTTCTCTTCTATTTGTTTAAGCATACTAAACATAATTGTTTTATATTCCACATCTGAAATTCAAATATCTGAAATCTTTGACTGGTTGTTTTGCTGTCTATTTTTTGTTTGTTTGTTTGTTTTTACTGATTGCCAGTCATAGAGCTTGTTTCCTTGTGTGTTTTGTAAATATTTAAGGTTAACTGTTCATTTTTTCTTAAAACTTTACCTGTGAGAATTGGTTGAGGTCTGGATTGAAGTTGTTTTGGTACCTGGAAAGGATTTCTTTTTAATTCTGCCAGTTATCTGAGAGCACTACCAACCCAAGGCCATTTAAATTAAATTTAAATGCTTGAGATTTTTCAGCCTAACAGACAGATAAATTCAGAAAGAAAATATTTGAGGCTAGCTCATGGCTGCAAATCCTGGGAGGATTCTTTTCCCTCCACCCAGTGTCAGCCAAGGTCAAGGCAAGCTAGTTGCCTTCTTCATGGCACATTTATTCCTTATTCACCTTTATTCTGAGAATACAGCCTTTTGAGGTCCGGATTTATGCAGGAAAATACTATCAGACTTCCCACCTGGGGCAGGCCCTAGATGATCTCATTTGTCCCCTAGACTTGCACAGTTGCCAATGAAAGGTCCAGATCTCTAAGGATCAGCAAACCCTCAGGGTAAAAGTGAGCTTTGTTCACTCACCTGCCAGGGTTCCTAGTTCTACTTCATTTTTGAAGTCTATGGATTTATTACTTTCATTCTATCTCAGGGAGACATTTATAAAGGTTTTAAAAATATATATATATGTAACCCAGCATTTTAGCTGTTTCAGGTCGGGGGAGAGTCATCCAGAACACCTAATCTGCTATACTACTGGCTACTTAGCACGACCCAAGGCAGCTGGAAACTTCAAACATCAACTCAAATGTCGCTTCTGCCCAACCCTGCATGACAAATCGAATGCCACTTCTCCATTCCCATCTTGCACAACCTCTGGGAAGCATTCAGCACAGTCCACCTCTCCTCCTTGCACCACTCCTCTCTGGGTTCCTGTGACGCCCCTCTCTCTCCTCTCCCTCTGCTCCTTCCTAGTCTCCTTTCTGACTCCTTCTCTGCCCACCCCTAAATGTTGTCATCCCTCTCTGGAGGGCTCAGTCCTGAGCTCTCTTCTCTTCAGACTCTACACATTCAGCCTAGGCAATCTGACCCACTCCTATAGCTCCAGATACCATCTATCATCCCAGGATGTCCAAGTGCATAGCTCTAGCCAAGCCTTCCTTGTGAATTCCAGATAATTCCTACGGACCGCCTCCACCTGATGTTTCACAGGCTGTTCCAACCTAACAGGTGTCGCCCCCACCCCCAAAGGTGAGCACCCTGACTTGGCTCAGGCAGAATCACGTAATTCTTATAGAAAACTCCTCAAGGGGATACTCTACGCTTCTACGTCAGTCCTCAGCTCACAATCCTCCAGTCACTCCCCATCTCACTCCCATGAAAATCCAAAGGTCCTGGATGATCTGGAGCCCCTGCCTCTGTAAACCTGTCTCCTCCTCCTTTTCCCCTTTCTCACACTCATCTCCAGTCATACTGCTGCCTTCCTTGTTCTTCCTGGAACACTCTAAACGTGACCTCACCTTAGGATTTTTGTACTTGCTGTTCCCTCTGTCTGGTGACCTTCCCTAACTTCCTTACATAAAATAGTATCACTGGTCCCCATCCCATCTTCACCCAAGTCTTGACATGTTCTACCCTCCTTCTTTGCTTTATCACCACCTGGATGCCCTATCTATCTATCGATATATCTATCTATCTATCATCTATCTATCTATCTATCTATCTATCTACAACCAGAGGGAAAGCCCCATAAGGAAGGGACTTTTATCTGTATTTTCAAGGTTGTGTCTTTACAACCCTAGGCACATAGTAAGTGCCCCATAAATAAGGTGTTGAATGAAAATGTTTGCAAAACTTTTTCAAAAATTAACCATTCAGGTCTCAAGTTTCTTGGACTTTGACATGCATTCAGATTTTTTTCTTTCCTTAAAAGCAATAGAATCATAAAATGTTCTAGCTTGAAGAGATAGTGGAGGTCTTTACATTTACAGTAAAGGAAACCGAGGTTCAGACAGGTTGAATGACTCTTTGGGCTCAAATCACAAACTTTGAGCTAGTTTGTAATTCAAAGGCTAAAGTGCTTTTCCTTTCAAAAGCCCTTGAAACTTCTCAAGTGCAAACCTAAGAGATGTAGGAAATGAAGTCTAAGTCACACTGGCCAGTCATACATTTTTGGTGATTCTTCCTCATCTGTGCCCTCTGCTCTGATTCACTCCCCTCACGCGCCACCCTGTTTCCTTTCTCCTGGTTGTTAGGACAACAGCATGGGTGGGAACCCTTGTGGGAAACGGAGACTTGCTTTTGTTCTCTCTCTTTATCTCTATCTCTTTCTCTCCCCAAAGAAGAATTAGAAGAGTCCTGTCACTTCTTTTCTCTGAATTCAAAATATATTGGTGGGTTTAAAAGAGATGAGAATGTGGAAGAATTAAGAAAAATAACCCTAATGACCACAGAGAGATCCTGGGGATCACATGGGCATCCTCTTTATTTTATAGCTGAGAAGGCAGAGGCCAAAAGAGAGGATGGAAAATGATTTGCTCAAATTTATTATGTCCCAAACTGAACTCTCGAGTTCCCCTCTCAACCCTGCCCTCACCTCTGTAAATGGAATCATTATTCAACTATTTGCTTCAGCCAGAAACCCAGGAGTCATCCTTGAGCCCTCTTTCCATGACCCATACCCTCAATCCACCAGCAGATCCTTTTGGCTCTTTCTAATTATAGTCCAAGTATGACTCCCCACATCCCCCAAGCTGCCCCACTGCCAGGCCACGTCGTCCTCCTCTCCTTTCTAGACTCTGCGGGGTTTTCCTAATTGGTCCCTTACACCCACTCATGCCACCTCACCCCATCCCATAAAAGTCTCCTCCACACAAGAGCCAGAGTGGTCTTTTCCACATGCACATCGAATCATGTGTTTTCCCTGCTCTAATCCTTCCACCAGCTTCTCATCACTCTTAGAAAAAACTTGAAACTCCCTACCATGGCTCACAAGACCCATACAATCTGCCGCTCCCCTCTCTGTCTTCACCCACTACCACTCCCCTTCACTCTGTGCTGGGGACAGGACACTGGCTCTCTTGTTTTGTTTCGAACACACCAAGTGAACACCAAGTTCCTTCCCCAGGGCCTTTATACCTGTCTGCCCCCCTGCTCAGAAATCCCTTGCCCACTCCTCCCTGACCAGTCTAACAATTAGCACCCCATCCCTCTGTGCTTGCCCTGCTTTATTCCCCCCGTAGTGGGGTGGCTGGTCCCCTGTTAGAATGTAAGCTCTTTGCCAACAGAGGGTTAGTTGTCTTGCTCACTGCTGTATCTCCTGCACCCAGAACAATGTTGGTGCACAGCAAGTGCTCGATGCATATTGGTTAAATGGATGAAGGAGTGAATGATTTTGCTCCATGACAGGCATCTGCTTCCTCGCAAGGCCTGGACTTGAACCCAGGTCTTCTGACTCTCAGGCCAGGCTCTTTCCCGCACAAAGTAATATTTTGAGGGGTTGAAGAATCACATCTTTAGCTTTAGAGAAAGAGGAATTACCTCTGGCTCCAGAAGCCTTTTTCCAGGAAGGGCCTGGCTCCTCTCTCGTTGCAGAGCACAGCAGTGGTGCAGCAAAGCCAGGATGCTCACTCATGCTGCAGACGTGACGGTGGCATCTCAGCCTCCCTCCACCGCCAGTGGGGATACGGGCACATATTTGTTGTAGGGTGTTTGCCAGATACAGCTACTCAGCCAGCATCCAACACATACGTTTTGTGACTGTAAGCCACACACACACACACACACACACACACACTTTGCATTTAAACAAAGCATGTCAGAAAGGCCCTCAGGCCCTCACCCTCCCTTCCTGCCAAGCGTGGGGACGAATAGTAGTGGCAGAAAGTCTCCGAGTCTAGACCATGCGTTTCCGCTCATTCAGCCAGCTTTATTTTTGGCTGTGTGACTTCTTTTGTGAACTTAATATCTTCTGTGCTTGGACGTTGTAACCTGTGACTCTCGGGTCAGGACCTACCCCTTGAACACTGGTGCAAAAGACCAATGAGAGTGCTCCTGTGAGACAGAATGTGGTTGTAAATGAACAAAACGCCCGGACAGCCTAATGCAGAACCCTTCATGATCACGTGAAATGATCATGCACAGAGGGATATTAGGGTATTGGGTCCAGCACCCAAGATATTGCGTGCTCGCTAGGGAGTGCCCCAACGCGTCGTTTGAGACCTGGGAGACCAGCCGAGCAAGCCAGGCTGCCCTGGGAGAGAAAGGCACAGCTGGGGACATTTGCGGGGGTGGGGGTGGTGGCCAGGGTCAAAGGGAGCTGAGCTCTGGCTCCTGCCCTGCGCTTATCCCCATCACCACAGCCGCTCGGGCGAGGCCCCTCCTCTCCGCTTCCTCTTTCTTCTCCTCTCCTGCCTCCTTCCGGGATGTTTGCCCACACGGTGAGATGCGAGGGGCATCAAGAATGCTCCCTGCCCTTGACTGTGGCCAGGGGCTACCATTGGTGACTGGTGCCCTTGGTAACCAGGACTTGGGCTCTTGAAGGAGTAAGGAGGAGCAGGAAAGAGGGTGGAAGCGGGCACCCTCGGCTCGGCGCAGGGCGGGCCTGGTAAAACCCTCCGCGGGCTGGGCTGCCGGGGGTAGGGGGCGGGGGACGGGGGGTGGGGTGGGTGATGAAAAGGACGGGATCTGTGGGGCGGGGCGGCCGTGGCGCTGCGGTGTAGGGCAGCAGGGGGCGCCCGCGGCTCCCTCGAGCGGACCCGCCTCCGCAGCTCGGAACCTGGGGAAATTCCGCCAGCCCAGAGCCAGCCGGCCGCGGGGACCAGGGCGGGACACTGCGGACCTCGGAGCCGCACGGCCCTCTCCAGCTGTCGGGAGCTTGCAGCACCCGCTCCCAGCGGCCCCACCCGGGCCCTGCATCCACAGCTCACCCAGTGCCCAGCAAGGCTGTTCCGATCCACAGGGCGGGCCGTGCTCCCTGGGCCCCCCTTTGCAGTGGGGAGTGTTTATTGCACGAGGGGAGGCATGGCCACTCCAGCACAGACCTATCTGTGTCGCTGTAGGTCGCTCGCCCGCCTTCCCTGCCAGGTTGGAGCGGCCGCGGGAGAGGGAAGAAAGTTGCCGTGCTCCTGTGGTCCCCTTTTCCTTAGGTAATGCCTGTAGGAAAAGGAGAGGGAAAAGTAGAAGCTCAGAGGCGTCCCGGTAGGAGGGTTGAGGAGAGGGTGGGGGACTGTTCCAGGATCGGAAAGGAAAGGACGTCCAACGAGACATATGGACACTTCCATTGTGCCGGGCACATTTGCGGAGTGTTTTATGCTTTCTCTCATTTAATCCCCTCAATAGCTCTTTGAGGTAGGTAAGCATCATCAACCCATTTTGCTGATGAGCTGAATGGAGGCTGAGGGAGTAAGAGAAATTCCCCCAAGGTCACCCTGCTGGAGGTGAACAGGGCCATGTTTTGTGCACTTGGCCTAATGAATTTCTCACAATGTAGGTGACAGTAGAGACACGTGGAGCAAAGCAGACTAGGACCTGGGTTCCAAGTGGAAGCCTCTGCCCTTCCTGCTGGCTCTGCAGCCAAACCAGCCTGCAGGAACCAAGGGAGAGGGGCCTGGCAGGAAGGGACCCACACCCTCTGCTCTGGACGTAGGACACTCCTCACATGGACAGGGGTCAAGGTCCTCAGGGAAGGGGGGATGGGTGGAGCACATGGCATGAGGATGGGAGAGAGAGAGAGAGAGCTGTTCTTACAATTTGCCCTGGGCTAAAATTTTCTAAACAGCACCTTTGAACGCTATAAAAAATCCTCAAAACTCACTTTCGCAGGAGTTAATCATTCACTCTCTCCACAGGCCAGATGACCTTTGCCATGTGATTGGGCTTTCGTTTGCTTTTCTTAAAAATCCTGGAGTTTGTAATTGGACCAATGTCCTTTCAGTGAGGAAGAAAGGAATTTGGGGTTCAGGACAAAGCTTGGTTTTCTTCCTTGCCCTCCATCTCCCAGGAGTTTGGAAACATTTTCTCAGTGAGAGGTTATGAATTCAGGACTCAGAATAAGTTGATCATCTATAGCTGTGGCCCTGGGGGGAGGGGCAGTTCTATATGTAGGAGACCCTAGGAGACAAAGCATGCCAAAAACAAAAAACAAATAAAATCCAAGCCACCATCCATCCTGCACCTGATTCCTTTAGGAGCTTGCTCTTATCTGGGTGGCAGCTACGTTTACCAACAGAGATCATTTCCTTACTACATACCCTAATCAGCTTTACACTTAGAGAGATGCAAGCTAGGGACTGTTCTATTTTAACATTTCAATCACCTTAAAGTTCATTGACCTCCTGTAAGAATTCAGGAGGCAGATTGGCTGTGTGACCTTGGGCAAGTCACCCAACCCCTCTAGGCCTCAGATTCCCCTTCTGTACAGAGGAGGAGTGAGCTCCAAGGTCCCCTCCAAGGCCAGTGCTCTGCAGCCCGCAATCCTGCAGGCTGCCATCAAAGGCTCCCCCAGCTCTGTTCCGTTGACTATTTTTGGCTCAGTGATTAGAGGGCTTGTCCGCCATACCCATATCTCTAACATTCTGACAGCTGACTGGACATTCTCACTAGACATCCCAGTGGGCCCTCAATCTTCAGATGCCCCACGCAGACACATTGTCCCTCCCCTCTGCCCCTCTTCTCAGCCTAACTCCTCTGACTTCCCCTTTTCTCTTCCTGGCCCGGGAGCTGGGCACCTCAAAACCATCTTTGCAAACTTGCTGTCCTTCAGCCTCCATAATTCCTTCAGTTGCTGAGACCTGAACAGGCTGTCTTATGTGACGTGCCCCTCTTCTGCATAGTCTCACGACTTCTACCCAGTTCAGACCCTTTTACCTGTCACAGGAGCTCTCACTACTGCCCTCACACCCTCAACAGCGCCCCCTGCTTTCACTCTCCACTCGACCCATAGGAAGTGTCACTACTGGGTCACCACACTAATCCCCGGCTCTAGCCAGCCTCGCCCCACTACAGACACTTGAATGGTTTCCTGTGGCTAAGTGAACAAACTACCATCTGTCCCCCCCCATGTAGGCCCAACCTAATGCCCCCTTCGCACGCCCCCTTTGCTTCAGCCAAACTTCACGTCCCTCACCCAGCCTACTGTTCTTTGTCCCACACTCTTCCTGTTCTGTCTGGAACACGGACAGCTCCCGCACCTGCCTATAAAAACGACCTCTTCTTCATCAAGACCCAGTGCAAATGCTATGTTTTCCTTGAAACTTTCTAGGAGGCCCCCATGAAGGATCAATTTCTCGTGGATTCATTCAGTCAGCAAGTATTTACTGAGTATCAACTGTACCCCAAGTTCTGTTTCCGGGCACTGAGAATTCGGGGGTGAATAAGATAGGTGAATTTCTGCTCCCAGGGAGCTTACTGTTGAGGGTGACAGAACACACACAAGCAAACAGACAAGAAAATTATCGATTCTAATAAGTACGGTGGGGGAACTCTTGGAGTCACCGGCCCTGATTACAGTCTACTTGTAACGTGCTTAGTTGTCATCAAACACTACCTGGTAAACCCTCTGAAGGAAGAATGTGAGTCTCACTTCTCTTTGGAACTTCCAGGATGCCAACGTCATCCCATCTGTGTAGTGGCCCCTCAGTGTGTGTTTGTGAGAGGAAGGAAAGAAGGAAGGAAGGACAGGAAGAAAGGAAGGGAGAAAGGAAAACAGGGATTTGGAAAACATTTAACAAACACTCCTAGCCAGCAGTGGAGCTGCATTTGTTAAATTCACAGTATGTTATTATCTTGCATTTGTCAGCTTTGCAATCCCTAGAGATGGCTTTCGCTGAGAGAAACTCACTCCAGGTAGGAGAGGCGACATAGGGCAGGGCAAGGGTGCTGCACAAACCCAGGATTTTGTCCCTGCCTCATCACGTGACTCTGGAGAGTTTCGAGCAAGTTCCTTAATCCCGCGGACCCTTAGTTTCCTCAAAAGGGGAATCATAAAACCTGCCTCACAGAAATGGAAAATCAAATAAGACAGCACGTGGGAAATTGCTTCTTAACCAAAAAAAAGTACCCCATAATCTTTAAATCAATTCAGGATTATTCTAGGGCCTTGTACTGGCTTTCTTTGCAGAACACCAAGGCTGGCTATCTGCCCCTCAAAGAAGAAAGCTTCTGGATATAGGGATATTTTAAAATATTATTTCTAAATCTACCTTTTTTTTTTTTTCCGACCCCACCTTGCGGGATCAACTTAGTTCCCCAATCAGAGATTGAACCCAGGCCCTTGGCAGTAAAAGCGCAGGGTCCTAACCACTGGACCGCCAAGGAATTCCCTAAATCTACCATTCTTGATTCCTGAGGAAGAAAGAGTCCTGGGCTCCCAGGATAACCTCAGGCTGCCTGAGAAGCAATTGGGTTCTCTCTTACTCGTCCTTAAAATATGTCCTCCTAGGGTTGTGCCTCCTCCAGCCATTAGGATTTGTCGCTTCAAGCACGGGAGCCACACAATTGGCTTCCTTAAAAACCATGTCCCTGTGTCTCATGCTCCCAGAAAAACAAGGTGAAGTCATCTCTTGCCCTTTGCTGTGATTTGCTAGTGCTGGTATGTGAAATAGGGCTTGCCCGTAACCTCTGCTCACAAAGCGCAGGTTACAAAGACCCTGCAAACTTCTCCCTTAGCCTACTTCTCCCTTCCAACATAGCCTCAGACTCAGTTTTACATCTTCTGTGCCTTCCAGAATTCTCTCATCCCTGCAGCCCCCATGCCAGACTTACTCCCGTGAGGTTGGAATGGTAGGGAATGACTCAGCCTTGGGATGCAGCAGCCAGAATCAAGCCTGATGTACTATATCACTCGAGCAAGATGTGATTTCAATAGGGTGACCACTGGTAAAGAAACCGGCCCCTTGCTTGTCCAGAGTTTCCTGATGGGTTCTAGCATTTTGGCAAAATTTCCTGCAGTACCTTGAGCTGTGATTCCATTTTAAAATTAAGTCCTTTGAAAATGGCTTTTGGCCAGTAAGATCTACTTCTCTGATGAAGAAGGGATATAAGCAATTACTTGTACCAAATATCTCTCTGGATATTTGATAAATACTAATTGAATTGAAAGAAGGGGAGAGATATTAAAAAAAAAATACAGTCGCTCGTTAGCACGCTTCTCATTGGTGTGTTTCTGGCACATAACCCACTCCTCTCGACCACCTCAATCAACAGGACCCCAGTGGGTGTGCTTCCCCAGGTCCTGCTGTCTCCTCCGCCCGTAACTCGCGTGCTTTTTGAGGAGGGTGGGGGCGAGGAGTAGAGGGAGGAGCTCTCAGAGAAGGGGTTTAATGAAGTTGCAGGGAATTAGAGAAAATATTGATAGGATGGAATACTGTGGCAATCTTCATTCTCGCTCCTCCACTCACACCTCCCACTGCTTCCTTGGAACATGGTAGAATACCTTACCTTCACTGTAGGAAAGAAAATCATACGATGAAAAGAAACCGCATGGAAAGCAGGCATTTAAAGAGTGGAAGGCTTCTCTGTTGCAGGTGAACTGAACTCTCAGGGGGATGGAGTTACCTGCCGTGGCCGGGAGCTAGACCACAGCTTCCCTGCGCTGTGAGCTCCCAACCCCTTCGCCAGTGAGGTCCCAGCAGCCACTGCCCTGGAGCAGGATTGCTCCTGGATTCGCTTTCTATTCAGGGGACAAGGAATTTCACTGCCATCACCATGGGGTGGTACAAGCACAGAGCCAGGGGAGTGTTAGTGGGAATCTGGGCCGATAGGACCTTCCACTGAGGGTCTGCACCTGTAGCTTGACTCTCATTAATACACAGGAGGACATGTCACCTAAGACTCAGATTCCCCGTCTGCAAAAATGAGACCAGTAATACATACCTCATATGACTGTAGTTGAGGGGATTTTGTGAAATGTGTTTGAAAGCACACTTTGTATCAAAAGATAAACCATAATGGAAAAGGATATAAAAAAAGAACGTCTCTATGTGTATAACTGAGTCACTTTGCTGCACAGGAGAGGTTGCCACAGCATTGTAAATCAACTCTACTTCAATAAAGAAATAAAGTATAATACAAATGCTAGTTACCATCGTCACAAAGATAGCATACACACACACCACACGAATTTTTAAACTTTACTGTAGAAATTAACATACAGTAAAATGACTGGTGTGTGTGTGTGTGTGTACATTTCTATGACTTGCGATACATTTATAGATTTGTGCAACCATCAACACAGTGAGAATATAGAAGAATATCATTGCCTCATTCATTCACTGAAGGACATTTAGTCGTGCTGTGTTATTATTGAATTACATCACTGGATTCAAGTTGCTAATATTTTGTTGAGAATTTTACATCTTTGTTCATGAGGGATGTGGATCTGAAGTTTTATTTTCTTGTAATGTCTTCATCTGGTTTTGGTATCAGTGTAATTGTGGCCCCATCAAATAAGCGGGGAAGTGCTTCTTCCTCTTCTCTTTGCCCTTTTTTTTTCTTTTTTTTTTTAACATCTTTATTGGAGTATAATTGCTTTACAATGGTGTGTTAGTTTCTGCTTTATAACAAAGTGAATCAGTTATACATATACATATGTCCCCATATCTCTTCCCTCTTGCGTCTCCCTCCCTCCCACCCTCCCTATCCCACCTCTCTAGGTGGTCACAAAGCACAGAGCTGATCTCCCTGTGTTATGCGGCTGCTTCCCACTAGCTATCGGTTTTACATTGGTAGTGTATATATGTCCATGCCACTCTCTCACTTTGTCCCAGCTTACCCTTCCCACTCCCCGTATCCTCAAGTCCATTCTCTAGTAGGTCTGCATCTTTATTCCCATCTTGCCCCTAGGTTCTTCTGACCTTTTTTTTTCTTTTTTCTTTTTAGATTCCGTATATATGTGTTAGCATACGGTATTTGTTTTTCTCTTTCTGACTTACTTCACTCTGTCTGACAGACTCTAGGTCCATCCACCTCACTACAAGTAACTCAGTTTCATTCCTTTTTATGGCTGAGTAATATTCCATTGTATATATGTGCCACATCTTCTTTATCCATTCATCTGTTGATGGACACTTAGGTTGCGTCCATGTCCTGTCTTTGCCCTTATTTCTTCTTGAAATGTTGGTTAGAATTTACCAGTGAGACCATCTGGGCCTGGAGATTTCTTTTTTCTTTTTTCTTTTTGGCCCCACTGCGCAGCATGCAGGACCTTGTTCCCCCACCAGGGATCAAACCCACGCCCCCTGCAGTGGAAACACGGAGTCTTAACCAACCACTGGACCGCCAGGGAAGTCCCAAGATTTCTTTTTCAAACGGTTTTTGGGTTTTTTAATTAATTAATTAATTAATTTATTTATTTATTTATTTATGGCTGTGTTGTGTCTTCGTTGCTGCACGCGGGCTTTCTCTAGTTGCGGCGAGCGGGGGCTACTCTTTGTTGCAGTGCACGGGCTTCTCATTGCGGTGACTTCTCTTGTTGTGGAGCACGGGCTCTAGGCGCACGGGCTTCAGTAGTTGTGGCACGTGGGCTCAGTAGTTGTGGCTCACGGGCTCTAGAGCGCAGGCTCAGTAGTTGTGGCACAGAGGCTTAGTTGCTCCAAGGCATGGGGGATCTTCCCGGACCAGGGCTCAAACCCATGTCGCCTGCATTGGCAGGCGGATTCTTTACCACTGAGCCACCAGGGAAGTCCATGGCAGGCAGATTCTTAACCACTGCGCCACCAGGGAAGTCCCCTCAAATGGTTTTAAAACTATTAGTTCAATGTCTTTAGTCATTATAGGACTATTCAGATTATCTATTTCATAATGACTGAACTGATAGTTTGTGTTTCTGAGAAACTGGTCCAAGTCATCTAAATTGTCAGATGTGTGTGTGTAGAGTTGTTCATAGTACTTCCCTTATTATCTCTTTAATGTCTACAGGGTCTATAGTGATATCTC
Organism: Balaenoptera physalus; assembly: GCF_965194825.1. Lineage (NCBI taxonomy): Eukaryota > Metazoa > Chordata > Mammalia > Artiodactyla > Balaenopteridae > Balaenoptera > Balaenoptera physalus. The sequence continues at coordinate 94,117,351 of NC_138882.1, read as the reverse complement.
TCTTTTATTCCTGATGTTGGTAATTTGTGTCTTCTCTCCTTTTTAAACTAGACGTTTATCAATTTTATTGATCTTTTCCAAGAACCGTCTTTTGGTTTCATTGATTTTTCCCTATTGTTTTTCTGTTTTCAACTTTATTGATATCTGCTTTTTTTGTTTGTTTGTTTTTGAAGCACCTCTTTTTTATTAATTTATTTAATTTATTAATTTTGGCTGTGTTGGGTCTTCATTGCTGTGTGTGGGCTTTCTCTAGTTGCGGCTAGTGGGGGCTACTCTTTGTTGCAGTGCGCAGGCTTCTCGTTGCTGTGGCTTCTCTTGTTGTGGAGCACAGGCTCTAGGCACACGGGCTTCAGTAGTTGTGGCACGCGGGCTCAGTAGTTCTGGCTCGCGGGCTCTAGAGCGCAGGCTCAGCAGTTGTGGCGCACGGGCTTAGTTGCTCCGCGGCATGTGGGATCTTCCCGGACCAGGGATCGATCCCGTGTCCCGTGCATTGGCAGGCGGATTCTTAACCACTGCGCCACCAGGGAAGCCCTGATATCTGCTCTTATTTGGTTATTTCCTCCTTTCTACTTGCTTTGGATTGATTTTGCTCTTCTTGGTCTAGTTTCCTAAGGTATAAGCTTGGATGATTGATTTGATATCTTTCTTCTTTTCTACTATAAGCATTTAATCCCATAAGTTTCCCTCTAAGCACTGTTGTAAGTACATCCCATAAATTTTGATATGTTATATTTTCATTTGGTTCAAAATATTTTCTAATTTTCCTTGAGACGTCCTCTCTGAATAATGGATTATTTTTAAGTGTTTTATTTAATTTCCAAGAGTGTAGAGATTTTCTCACATATGCTTCTATGACCATTAAACCTAGGAACACTGCAGAAATCTAAAAAAGCCGTTAGTTTTAAAACTCAGTAACTTATTGAATACCTCCTGTGTGCAAGGCACTAGGCTAGGTGCTGTTTTGGGTCCAAGGCTGCATGAGATTTAATTCCAGCCTTCAAGGAACTGACTGTCTAGGAGGGAAGCCAAGACTCTGGCAAATAAGTGGGATGCATGGTGGTCGGTGATACATGCTTCTGCGTGGTGCAGAGCAGCACGGTAATGGGGGTCTCTTCCAGCTGAGGTGATCAAGGTCAAGAGTGTGAGGTGGACCTTGAAAATGGGTACGATTTCTATAGTGATGGTCTTAGGGAAGGCCATTTCTAGTTAGACAGAACTTTGCTTGGTAGTGGCAGTAGCTGCTGCCCTGTGGGCACCTCTCCTCCCGTGCCCAACTGAGCCTGCTGCCACTTGGCACACTTGACCTGCTTACTCCACACATATCTGGGGAATGGACTCATGAGACTCACTAGACTGAGGGTCTTCTAAAGGTTGGAGGCAGCTCCCAATGCCTTTAGAGAAAGGGGTATTGTTGTGTGTTTTCTGGGCCAACAGAGGTAAAGGTGGGGGTGACAAAAATAAAAACTAAAATCAAAAGAGTATTCTACCTCCCTCACATCCTGCAAACTCACAAACAGAGCTGGTCCTTCAGCTTTGTCAAAAATTGAGCTAAGAACGTGGAAGTCAAGGACTCGAGACAATAAAGCGACTCATTGGCAGACCCTGGAACACGCTGCCGGTTGTGACCGTGAGTCAAATTAACTTTGGGATTCTGGCCTCTCTGGCCCACAGAAGCCGGGAAATACTGGAGTCGCTGAAGCCAGAGAAGAGTAGAATGACAAGGGGTGAGAAAGAAAACATTTGCTTCAGGACAGAGGTCTCCAGCTCATTGCCTGAAGGAACAGAGGGGAAAATGTGAGGTGAAAATAGCTCCCATCCCTTCCAGACACCTGAGAGATCAACCAACAAGAAAGACTTCTGGAGAAAGTGAGAATTAACAGCCATAAGTCCTCATAACCACATCTTTTTCATTCTTCTTGAAGTTTCCAGTCATATTTCACTTCCTTTCCCATTTTTCTTTAAAAGCTAATTCGCAGGGTCTGCTTTCAGCACATAAAAACAAAACAAAACAAAACCAATGTTTCTGAAAATTTGGAATTTGCATTTTTTCCATCAATTTATTTTGCACTTGCATATTTTGTTTTTACTGAAGAATGATTGTACATGTGTTGGTGATTTAACAAGAAGGAAATACTTGTTTTAAGTCTTCTAGCAAAGACTAAAATAACTAGATTCAATTTTATTTTTAAAAAACTGTCTTTAAAGAAAATGGTTAATTTCTCATTGAATTTCTGTGGGCAAGTTACTTAAACTCTTAAGTCTCAGTCTCCTTATCTGTAAAACAGAGATAATAAAACCTACCTCATGGGGTTGCCATGACACGGGGAAGATAAGATAGCAATCTTAAGAGCACCTTGCACTGCTGGGCAAGTGTAGAACCAAGGTATGGATATGAACTGCATGAATAAATCAATGACAGAGTAAATCACCCCAATGCCTTATGAAGTCCTATCTTGGAACTTCCATATAATGATATAAAATTGGAACTAATCTTGGTACCTTAGTATCTGGCCCCCAAATGAAAGGTCGACATGACCTGTTTTCTTGTGCAAACTAGTTTGTTTTAAAGAGAGGTAATTCTAAAGCAGCAAGAATTTTTATAAAGAACTAGCTTCTGATTTATGCAAAAACAAGATGTCCTGAGGGATTTTCTGTTTCTTATGGTGCTTTATAGTTCATAAATGACCTTAACATGCCTCATCTCTTTTGCATTACCAAAATCACCCCCAGAGAAAAGGCTGGGAAGGGATCAATCACTTTGGCTTTACAAATGGGGAAGTGAAGACTCCAACAGAGTAAAGAAATCACCCATGGCTAATAAGGGCTAGAAGTAGTCTCAAACCTAGACTCTTATGCCCAATTCTGTCTCTGTGGTCTAGAGGACTATGGTTAAAGCTCTTCAAAAGACGACTGAACCCTTTTGTACTTATTGGTGCATTTTTCTACAGTGCCTGCAAGCATCTGAGTAATAGTTTAGACTAATATTTCATTAGTTTTCATGATGACAGTATGTGAGATTTTACCTATGTTACTTGAGTTGCAACATGTGCTTAAACTCCAAGTATATAATGGGATGAAGTGGGGGAGAAAGAGGGAGTCAGGTGGGCTATTCCACAGGCTACTCTGGGCTTCCTGGATTGACCACTAACCAAGCCTCTGCACTACATTGTTCCTGCCACTTGGTTGCCCATTTTCGACTCAGCCTGCCCACTTGCAGTTTCGTGCCTCCCCAAATTCAACAGGGGACAGGCCTCGCAGAGGGATCTGGCCTGCTCAGGCCAGATTATGACACAGTTTAAGGAATCCCTGCTTCCGTTCAGACTCCCCAGGTGATCTTACAGGGACAACCCTGCTCAGGGCAGTCCTCGGAAGACACAGTAAGCTACAGCGGGTCCTGAGGTTGTGCCTGGGATCCCATGAAAAGCCCAAGAGGGTCCTCGCCTCAAGGCATACGGTCCCGTTTCTCCTGTTTGTACTACCTAAACAATTGGATCTGCGAAGGAATTGGTTCTCTAATGCCTTTTCTTTCAGTGAATTCCCAACATTATTTCACGTTACCGGAAGCCGTGAGAAAGAAGCACCAAACGGCCAGCCCGTGTCCCTCGGTGAGTTGCTGTCACATTGCCCAGGACCACCCTGAATGTTGCCAGATGCTTAGCATCCTGGGTGCCTGGGTTCCAAGTGTTGCTAACCCCCCTCCCCAGTCACTGTGACAACCAAACACATCCACCCAACCTCTTCCTACCATTTTGGAATACCCATAATGGCCCTCACATGAAAATCACTGAATTAGTTTGACTAGTAATTTTTTTGTTTAGAAATATCTGACCCAGTGACAGAGGAGCTGGCAGGCTATGAACCGCAGGCAGAATTTACCCCATGGCCTGCTTTTTTGGGTGACCTTCAAGCTAAGAATGGTTTTCGTATTTTTAAAGAACTGGGAGGAGGAAGAGGAGAGGCAGCAATAGAGTCTGCATGAGGTCTGCAAAGTCTATATTTATTCTTTGGCCCTTTATAGGTAATGTTCACAACTCAACAAGCCATGGCCAAGTACCAAGCATGCTGCCAGGCGCTGGTGATCCCATGATGGATAAGACATCATTGTTGACCTGTGTGGGAGAAAATAAATGCGCCTTCACAGCAAGTGCAGTGGGGTCATGCACATGTTGCTAGGGAAGCACAAATGAGGGTCACCCAGCTCAGCCTTGGGACTGAGGGCGTGCAGATGGGGGAGCCTTCCAGGAGGGGGCAGCAGGTAAAATGAGTCTGGAAAGAGAGGAAGCTATTAGCCAGGAGAAAGTGGGGGGAGGGTGATGAGGTAGAAAACAGCCCAGACAGAGAGAGAGAGAGAGAGAGAGAGGGGTGCAAAAGTTGTGAGCGGGACATGAGGTAGAGAGTGTCACCGGCTGAAGCTCGAGGGGGGCGCTGAAGTCTGTGCCTCACAGCTACGTGCTGGACTCTACCAGATTCAGATGCTGGCCCCATCACTTAGGACCTGTGTGGCTTTAAGCAAAGTACTTAACCTTTTGGTGCCTCAGCTTCCTCATCTGTAACATGTGGTTGGGAAGAGTACCTGTCCCATGGGGCTGCTGAGAGCATTAGATGAGACAGTGCATACAAAGCATGCAGAACTGTGCCAGCCGATAATGAGCCCTTGGCGAACGGTGGTGATCGTTGTTGTTGCTGAGGTCATTGCTCTTATTATGCTATCAGTGATAGGAAGGCACTGAAAAACTGTGAGCACCTACTGTGTACCTGCCTTTACATGAATCACCAGGAATACAGTGGTCTTACTTGTCTTATGACACCTGTACGAGACGTAGACCTCACAGAAATCCAGTCAAAAAGGGTTGTGACTATGGGGTTCCCTGGTGCCAATTGCCGGAGTGTTCAGGAAATGGTCACGATCCATCCATCCTTTGCCGAAGTTGCTTAGGATCAGCTGCAGGCGTAAGAGTGGGTATCTGAGAGCCCAGGGAGGCAGGTTGGCCAAAAGAAGGGCGTTAAGAGCTCCTCAAGTCGGAAGCCACATGCTTCCCACTTTCTCCTAAAAGGAAAATACCAAATATGTTTAATAGTGGAGAAAAGTATCAAGCCTTCATGGTACCAGACTCACACTTGATCCTGGACAGCTCTTCTTCTTTTTTTTTTTGATAGTTGAACATTTATTAGGGGTGCCAGCTAGAGCTGATAACTTCGTGGTGGGTTTTCTTTTGGGGTTTTTTTGTTTTTTTTTAACATCTTTATTGGAGTATAATTGCTTTACAATGGTGTGCTAGTTTCTGCTTTATAACAAAGTGAATCAGTTATACACATACATATGTTCCCATATCTCCTCCCTCTTGCGTCTCCCTCCCTCCCGCCCTCACTATCCCACCCCTCTAGGTGGTCACAAAGCACCGAGCTGATCTCCCTGTGCTATGCAGTTGCTTCCCACTAGCTGTCTATTTTACGTTTGATAGTGTATATATGTCCATGCCACTCTCTCTCTTTGTCACATCTTACCCTTCCCCCTCCCCATATCCTCAAGTGCATTCTCTAGTAGGCTGGACAGCTTTTCTTTGCCTCAGTGGCCCTATCAAGTCAGCAACTCTCTGAAATTGCTTTGGCCTCATGGAATCCTTCCGTGGGTCTCTGCTTCTTCATACTCTCTCTGCGTGTAGTCCAATCCAGAGCTTGGACAGACACGGGAGGCCCTCACCCATGAGCTGTGCCCACCTGGGTTTCTCCGCCCCGGAAGTGGGGTCCACAACTCAGCCAGGGCTTGCGCTGGACAGAAGGGGGGTCACTTCCTGCCCTCCCTTGTGGAGCATCGCTCTAGCTGCTCTGTTCCTGGGACCTTCTCAGACACAAACTTAGCCTGCGAGAGAGGCGGGGAGGAAGCGCCCATTTGCTGCAGGCAGGCCTGCACCCCACCAGCTCATTTCTCCTGCTGACAGTGCAGTGGGTTAAGAGGGCTCCCCTCCTTCTGTGGAGCCCTTCCAAGGTTTCTAAGCTGCTGGTGACCTCCAAGGTCAGTTGCCTCTCCGTGTGGGTTGGCCATGTGGCAGCGGATCCGCTGTGGGAGTTCTGAGGATGCAGCCCTCAGGTTGAGTATGGTGGTGGTGGGGGGTCTGTGTGTGTGTGTGTGGAGGGGTCCCCAGGATGCCCTTAGCCCACGTGCTGCTGTCCCCACTGCAGGAGCAGCCCGAGCTGGTAAGCCGGCAACCTCCGCCCCGCAGCGCAGGGCCCGTGCTGGTCGGGCTCTGACTATGCAATCTCTAAGTGCCCTGGGCCCCTTTGAGAAGGAGGCACTACCTTTGCTATTATTATATAATACTGAGGAAGTATTCCTGTTTTCTGTGGCTTTCTGGTTGAGCGCGCTCTACTCTGTGAGGAAATATGCTCTTATTTATTTTCTCTCCAGAATATCAAAGTTGACAGCACAGAGACACAGGTCTGTGGTCATTTTCAGGCCATTTGCGTCTCCCGGTCCCACGCTCCTCTGCTACTCAGCCAGCCTGTCGCCTGCCCCTGGGCCTCCAGCCCTCTCACCCACGTACCCAGCTCTTTAGAGCACTCGCAGTGTACAGCACTCAGCGCTTTGTTCAAATGTACCCATTTAATTCTTACAGTAGCCCTAGGAGGTAAGTATTATTACTGTTCTCATTTCACAGCTGAGAAAACCTGGGGCCTAGAGAGGTTAAGGAGGTTCAGTAACTCGCGCAGGTCACACAGCTAGTCAGCAGCAGAGCACAGGTTCAAACCCGGGCCATCTGACTCCATAATTTGTGCTTTTAACTTCGTGCTATTCAGCCCCCCGGTCTGGTGCTTTTTCTGTGCGGATCTACATACAGAACAAACCGGGGGTTCATGACAGGTGGCATCCAGGCCAGCGGACGCCGTGGAGCCGAGGAGGGCTGACGACCACCCACGTGAGAAGAGGAGCCCTGTGGAAGCGTTAGGCCATTCAAGGTGGGCAAAGCTCTCCTTTCTCCCTGAGATGTTCCCAGAGCTTCTCAGGTAACCCCAGTTTGTGTGCCTGACATCCCTGTGGGAAGCCCAGCACCTCCAGAGCGATTCCTGGAATTCTCAAAGCTTCCTAGAACCAGACTTGGTGTGAGTAAATGAGCTACAGACACCTGGGCTCTGGGACCAGCTGTCCGGGCTCTGGGACCAGCTGTCCGGGCACGGCCAGCAGTAGGCCACGGGGACCCTGCCCAGGAACACCCAGTGGACACGTCTTAGAGTCCGTCATCGTGTACCTCTGGGGCTGGGCCTGTCTAACAGACAAAGGTGTATTTCACAAGGGTGTGCTTCACTGGTTGTCCCTTTGTGTCTTTATTTTCCCCACGTGTGTGTGTGTGTGTGTGTGTGTGTGTGTGTGGCTTATGTCAAATGTGGGTATGTACCAACATGAGCATAAGGTGTGTCAAAGTCTGTGTGTGTGGAAGAGAGAGGCTGGAGGTGTATCTGTGCATCCACGTGTGTGTGAGTGGGCTGACTCTCCTAGCGGCTCTCAACACACTCCTAGTGGCTTATAGCCACCTTGGCACTCCTCCTGTGCCGCTCCAAGGCCCCCAGCAATGTTCCAAGACCATCTGGGCCCTGCTTCGCAGAGCAGGAAAGAACTGAGGTGGCTTAGTTCTTTGTTGGCTTCTGTTCCTGTAGGAACAGCCCCTCCAGCTTTCCTCTACTCCCACTGGTTTCTGCTCTCCTCTCCTGCTCTGGCCCACCCATGTGGACTGCCCCCTGGGCCTCATCAGAGGGAGCTGGCAAACATTTGGTTTGGAGGCAGCTTTTGAGCTAAAGAAAAGACAGTGCCCAAGAGTCCCCGGTGCCATGGCAGGACCATGTCCGTGAACCTCAGCATTCCACACTCCATCCCCTTCTGATCTGAGCCTCTCCCCCCAACCCAGGTGGGCACAACTCATGGGTGAGGGCCCTCCCCTCTCTAGTCATTCTGCCTCTGATTGGTTCCAGTGGGGAGCAGCGTCACCCTCCGAGGTGCCTCCGGGCTCCTCCCTAGATCTCTGGGGATTGTACTCAGAGCCTCCACGGTGCCCTCAACGCTGGGAGAACTGGGGACTGTGAGGGCTGTGACAACCTGTGACTATTTGGACTCTGATGGAGAGGGAAAGGCGAACCTGCTGATGGGCTGTCAGGAGAGAAGTGCCAGTTCAAGAGGCAGATGTGGGAGATGGGTTCTGCAGCCTGGCAGCTCTTGGCATCAGCTGCTAGAGGGCGGATGCAAAGTCACTCCCTCTGCAGCAGTTCTCCTGCGCGATTCTGTGCGCTCCCTCCTCCTCAGCACCTGTGCCCGGGGCTTCGGGATGTGACTGACCACCCCCACCATGCTCTTTGGCAGTGGGGCTTAGGCAGGGTGCCCGCAGCTGGGGACTCTCTTAGGATGAGGGAAAACGATCAGAAAGCTCTGTGATGTCAGACAAAGTGCTTAAGCCTTCTGTGGCTGTTTTCTAATCTGTAAAGTGGGGATGGTAACAGGGTGATGGTGAGAATTAAGTGAGTTACTGTATGGAAAGCACTTAGGACGGTATCTGGCACGTAGAAAGCACTCAACAATTGTTTGCTACTATTAGACAATCCCAGAGGTCAATCTGGCCTTTTCCCAGGGTTCGCGGGGCATGGGGGGTAAGGGAGGGTAGGGAGACCTGTCTTTTGTGGTGTCAAGGGTTGGAGGAAGGGAGCGTCAATGCCCTTCACCCCTGGAAAGGATTCACACTGTCCTGGAATTATTGGGTGCATCTAGGATGCCTGGTGGACCCAGCCCAGGGCCACCTCCCTGTCAAGGCAGGTGAGGGCTGCAAGCATCACAAAACCTACGCTCCCAGGACAGGACCTGCCTCTCCCGGCTCTTCTCTCATCTTTGAAGTCTTTTCTTAAAGGTCAGTAAAGCAGAGAGACCCCTCAAGAATTCATCTCTGGTGATAAGGGCAGCAGACGCGGGCTCTAAAAATAAACCTTAATAAGATTTTAAATACACACTTTCCACAACAATTCAGATCACGATTCTTGTTTCTTTCCAGGAGCAATGTGACCTATAGAGAAATCCATCCCCACAGAGGAGGAAATGTCAAAGGCTTCCAGAGTGTGGCACTGAATTTGGATAAGGCTTTGCTCTGGGGTCCAGCCTCGCCAGAAGGCCCTCCAGTCTTTGCTTTGAGAGGCCCCTTTCCAGCCCCACCCCAGGGGTGCACCTGGTTCTCCCGCCTTCACCCCCACCCCAACTGGGGTGAACCTGAGCCCTGTGGCAGCATTTCTGTCCCCAGAGGCCAGCAGGGACAGGAGAAGCCATCTCTGCTTTGTTACATTTCGCTCCCCCCGCCCGGCCCCCCCGCATGCAGCTCTCAGAGGTGGTGTATGGGGACCATCGAGGCTGACTAGCTTACTGGGTCTGGGGCCAGCCTAGTGGGCACACAGGACAGTGAGGGCGCTGTGGAATGCCCAGGAGGAGACTAGGGGTCCGGGTCTCCAACAGCTCAGCGGGCCAGCGGGCCGACTGGGACAAGCCAGCCAAAGCATGCTGCAGAGAAGTCTCTCCAACTCCTTCTCATAGCAAAGCGAGAAAAGGTCAGCGGGGCGCTGGGATCGCTGTCAGGGCACCGACCTTCTCCTGGGGCGTTCTAAACCGGGGGTGGAGGTGGGAAGGGAGGCGGCACGGGAGGCGGGGGGAAGGGAAGAAGGAAGAAGGCGGGGAGAAAAGGGGGGAATGGTACGGGGGAGGAGAGTAAGGGGAAGGAGAAAGTTGGGAAAGAGAAAGGAAGAGAAGGTGGAGCCAGGGGAAGGGCGGGGAGAGGGCGACAAAGGCCGCACTGCGGCTGGCGCTCCCCGCGCTCCGATGCGCCCGCGCTGCAGCCGCTGGGACCCGCCGTCCCCGCAGGGCCGTCTGGAGAGGGGGCGCGGGAGCCTCGGGCAGGGTTGAGGTGGGAGGAGAAGGAAGGAGTCGGGGAGAAAAAGGGGCGGAAGCACAGGGCCCGGGAGGTTTTACTGAAGTCGCCCTGGGAGATGGGGTGGGGAGGGGTGGCGTGGGGCGCGGGCCGGCTCCCACCTGCGCCCCCAGCGCCGGGCGGCTCCGCGCCGCATCCCGCCGCCGCCCGCTGAATCGCCTCCCACCTACTGGTATTTTCTCCTAGCTTTCAGTTGAATGGTGGAATGTTTTCACCATTTCCTTCCTGGAGCTGAGGTTGAGGCCCACTGTCTTCGCTGGTATGAAATATTATTGTTGTACTCTCGCTTCTGTCTGGTTTGGGATTTGAGGATGGAGAAGGTACATTCTCTCATAATTAATTTAGGTGGCTGTCGCTGTGGTCACAGCTGGCCCCAGGCAAAGAGCAGAGCCTGAGAAATTGAGGCGATGGAAAGGAAATAATAACCATGGCCTGGATGAGCCACAAAGAGAGCCTTACTTAACCTCCTGCTGAGTGGCGGAGCCCGCCGGCGCTGCGCTCTCCTCTCTCCAGCACCCACTGCGCGTGGGCACTAACAATCTACTAAGCATTTGTTACACTGCATCGTTTATCCCCAGAGTCACCCCGTATATTAGCTTTTACAGCCCCCTTTTACAGATCAGAAAACTACAATTCAAAGAGGTTAAGTAATTTGCACTCTTCCAGCAGCAGGAAAAGCTCGGATGGGAGCCATGATCTCTCCTGTATACCAGGCAGCCCCTCCTGATTCTTGTCTTTGGAATCCCAACATTCCCAGTTTCCTCCATCCCCGCCCCCCTCCTTATCCCACCCACAGTGAGGTTTCAGGCCTGAAGTGCCCCCTTCTCCTCCCTCCCCAAGATTTGCCTTTTAAATAGAATCTAAGCTTCAGGTGAAAGGGCCATGTCTTAAGGGAACTGATTTAAGTGACAGCCAAGAACGCAGAGCGGTATTGTGGGCGCAGCAAGCCCTGCAGCCCCGCCCGCCGGCCCCCCGCAGCCCCTAGAGAAGCCGGGCCCTTTCTATCCGTGGGCTCGGCTTTCCGGGGAAAAGAGGAGGGGCTGGACCTTAGCTGAGAAGCTACTGCGTGCCTGGCACATTCGGCCACACGCTTCGTACATGTTACCCACCCCTCGATCCCTCACAGCTCCCCACGAGGTGGTTGCTATTCTCCGCATCTCACAGAAGAAGAACCTGGGTCTTCGCAGAGGTGAAAGAACTTGCCCAGGGACATGCTGCTAGGAAGTGCCTGAGTTGGAATCGAAACCCATTCATTCATTCCTTAAGCGTATTTTTACTCTTTATTATTTTTGCTGTGTGCAGGGATATGGAGATGAGATATTATCCTCCCCTCCCTGTTTATGCTCCCAAACAGGCGAATAGACATGAGCAAATCACTACAGTTAGGTGTTGTATGATAGTCGCTGTATGGGGTGCTGTGAGTGGACCACAAACGCTAAATCGTGGCCAATTCCACGTAGGCAGGCAGTGGGGAGTGGAAGGGAGCCAGGAAGAAAAGAAAACCTTTTTGAAAGAGACCTGTTCAGCCTGGCGTTTTTCTTCCCCCTCCCCCGCGTTGCCTCCAGAAACCACTGTGATATGGGGGAGGGGAGCACCGGGGTCTCGGACGGGGCCTCTTTGAATGTCCCTTGACGCCCCTGCTCAGGGCCACCTGACTTCACTGCAGCGTTCTGAGGATTATTAGATCATTATGAAGTGCCCTGCATTTCATGGTATATTTGGGCATCCTAAATGTACAGGAATCATCTCCCCCCCCGCCACCCCCCCCCCCCCCGCTTTCCCAGTTCAACAGGAGATGATTTTGAAATATGCTTGACTTGAAGAACAAGGATTAAAAAAAATGTGGGGAGCCTGAGGTAAAAATGGAAAAGAGATGAAACCCAAAGTATTTTCAAGGTGTCTTTCTCTGTGTTTCTATTTTGCAGGTTTTAAAAGCAGAATTAAAGTGTAAAGAAGAGGGAAATGGCTCTGATGCAGCATTTACATAAGAAACACATTCAGAAAAAGAGGCTGTGATGCTGAAAGTTTCCTTATTATACTGCACTAAAAATCTCCCTTGGGATCGGCAGAAGTTTAAATTAGCTGGGGAGTGGAGGAAATAAAATCCCCCTTTTCAAATTGCAAATCTCTCCCAAACTGAACATTTCGCCTGAGGAAATGGCCACACTGTGTTCAGGAGCAGACAAAGCCCTCTTTGATTGAGAGCTCCACCTTCTCAAGCCTTCATTACAATTCCCTGCCTCGCCCTACATCCGCTGGACAAGTCCCTACTGCGCTGGGGCTACTGTCACAGGCCTTGAGCGTCTCTCTCAAGGAGGCCCTTGTTTCAGTGGGTGTGCAGTTTGCTCTAGAAATGTGTCCACAAGCCATATAATTGACTCGAGAAATCAAAGTCAGTGGAAATAGCACAAAATGTCATCCACTTCCACAACCCCCTATTCTGAACGTGTGTATTCCTATATGTTTTCTACAACAACTATCAAATACTTACATGTTAAACTGCAAAGAATTCACATAATGCCATCAACACAGTGTTCTGGCTGTCTATGGCTGCATAATGAACTACCCTAGACTTGGTGACTTAAACAGCAAATCATTTTGTTATGTTGTTGTGATTTTGTAACTCAGGAAGGAGGGCAGGGCTCAGCTGCGTGATTCTCCTGCTCCAGGTGGTGTCAACTGGGATCACTTGGTGATATTCAGCTAGTAGTGGGGCTGATCTGGAGGGTCCAAAACAGTTTTGTTCACACATCTGGCACCTTGGCAGGGATGGCTGGAAGGGTGGACTCCATGGGCCCCTCTCTCTTCCTGTGGACTCAAGCCCTCTCTGCATAGTCTCTCCAGCCAGATGGCCAGACTTTATGTAACAGTTCTGTTACCGAGTCCAAGCTCATACTGCTCCCCGCATGACAGGCCAATAAATTGAGGACAGGTTATCAGGGCAAGGAATAGCGGCTTTATTTGGAAAGCCAGCAGACCAGGAGGATGGAGGACTAGGGTCCCAAGAAACTATCTTACTTGAGTTAGAATTCAGGCTTCTTTTATACTAAAAGAGGAGGGGGTGTGGGTGGCTCCTGCAAACTTCTTTTTTTTTTTTAATTAATTAATTTATTTATTTTTGGCTGCATTGGGTCTTCGTTGCTGCGCACAGGCTTTCTCTAGTTGCGGGGAGCAGGGGTTACTCTTCGTTGAGGTGTGAGGGCTTCTCATTGCAATGGCTTCTCTTGTTGCGGAGCACGGGCTCTAGGCGCGCGGGCTCAGTAGTTGTGGCACACGGGCTCAGTAGTTGTGGCTCTCGGGCTCTAGAGCGCAGGCTCAGTAGTTGTGGCACACGGGCTTAGTTGCTCCGTGGCATGTGGAATCTTCCTGGACCAGGGCTCGAACCATGTGCCCTGCATTGGCAGGCGGATTCTTAACCACTGCGCCACCAGGGAAGTCCCATCCTGCAAATTTCTTGGTGCCAGAATCCTTTGGTTCTGTCCGCGGGTCACAAGGTTCCTATAAACCTCCAACAAGAGAATGTTATTCTGTTCTGCAACTTTTTATCTCTATGTGAATGGAAAAGTGTTACACCTTTAAAGGTCAGAGCCTTGAGAATGGACTATCCCGTATATTTCAGGCTATAGGCAACATTCTTAACTTGTAGCAAAAGCAATAGAATACAAAGGTTAAAGTAAAAGAAACAGATCTAATAGGAGTCAGGTTTGTTCTTCCCTATTACAGTTCAGAACTCTTAACACCAAGGGTTCCCCGACTCCTAAAGCCCCAATTGTCAGACCTTATTAAAGGCTTTTCTTTGGAGTCCCAATGCTCCCAATTTCTTCCTCGCCCTTTCCCTCCCTCTACCTCACCCTGGCCCTGCTCAGGACAGCCACTTACTGTGCCCAGAACTGGCACAATGTCACGTCCACTGCAGTCTATTATTGGTCAAAGCAAGTCACAGTGCAGCCCAGAATAATGCGGAGGGGAAATAGACCCCACCTCTCTGTGGGAGGAGGGTCAAAGAATTTGTGTCCATCCCTAACCCAGTGGCCAACTACACCCAGTATCAGTAGGGCTTATGTGTAGACTTATTTTTCCAGGGATAAGAATAGACTACACAGAAGCATAGAATCTGAGATTTGGAAGGGACATCATCTAGTTCAACATCCTAATTTTACAGATGATAAGCGAGGCTAAGAGAGAGCTAACAAACTGAGTCACACAGTCACTAGTTGCAAAGGGAAGTCTCAACCCCAGCTCTTCCAACTCCAGATTCAACAGGATATTTACTGAATGCCTACTAGGTTCACAGTGCAGCACTTACACTGAAGGAAGAGATACAAAGTTGAATCTTTTGCGGTTCTTGGTATCTAAGAGTTTACAGTTCAGGGGAGAGGAAGAGTCAAGAAATGAAGGTAATACAGGAAAATAAGAATTGCAAATAACATGCCATGAAACTCTACAGAAGAATAAATCTAATCCAGCAAGAGAGTTTAGGAAGGGATTTCTGAAGACCTGGGTTTGATATGGGTCTTTAAGGATGGGTGAAACTGTAGACTGGTGGCAGCATAGCAGGAGGCTGCTCCAGCCAGAGCACATGGTGAGCAAAAGGAGAGACAGGGGAGAGCCAGGGAAGTGACCACTTAATTCTGCATCATCCACCCTCTGACTCAGTCACGCTGGAGACCCAGGGTGCACCCTGTTCAGATAGATGTCCAGACCTGCAACGAGCCTGTTGTGGTTCACTGAGATGCTTTACAGTTAATTCTCCTATATGAGCAGGCTCAGATTTCTGTTCCGGCCCAGCCATTCCCAACACTGACTACACAGTAGAATCTCCATGGATGTTAGATTCTCTGGGATGGGACTCAGGTCTTGATTTTGTTTTTAACGCTTCAGGTGATTTTAATGTGCTGGAGCAGTGGTTCTCAAACGCTAATGAGCATCAGAATCACATGGAGGGCTTATCAAAACACAGATTACTGCCCTGCCCCCCGAAGAGGTTCTGGTTTAGAAACTCTGGGGATGGGGCCCAAGAATTAGCCTCTCTCTAACAAACTCCCAAGTGATGCCTCTGCTGCCTTTCCCTGGACTAACCGCACTTTGAGAACCACTGCCTCAGACAGTTGACCTAACCAGTTACCCCTGAATCCACCTACTTGGAAATTCTATCCTTGAAAAGAGAACCGAAGTTGCAGACTGCATAGCCCAAAGCCCTGCTACTCAAAGTGTGGTCCGCAGACCAGGAGCATTGGGATCACCTGGGAGCTTGTTAGAATGCAGACTTTCGAGCCACACCCCAGACCCAAGGAATCAGAATCTGCATCTTAACAAGACTGTCCAGGTGATTTGAAGGCACAGTACAGTTTGACAGGCTCTGCTTTTGAGCTAAGTTCTGAGTGTTAATTTCTCCGGGACACCTGAATCTTGATGGCCTCACAAAATGAGCAGAGGCCCCCAGGCATAGTAGCTATGATGACCCACTGGACATGGGCACAAGCTGAGATGTTGGTAACACAGGAACTCACCTGAGCTTTTTAATACATAAACTATGAATTTGGATAATAGCAGCTAGATAACACAACAGTTCTGTTTTTTGGTGGTTTTTTTTTTTTTTTTGGTTTGGTTTGGTTTTGCCTTTTGCAGTTTATGAAGTACTTTTACCTACAACTGGTTCTACATCTGTTAAAAAATATTGAAATACCCAACTCAAGCACAAGTAAAAACTCTAATCACTTAACTATCAGGAGTATCTATGACTTTAAATTCCCTTCACTCCTACCAGTGTGTGACCCTAGGCCATTTTCATAGCATTTGGCCCTATTCCAGACTGGATGAAGTTTTTTTTCTTTCTTTTTTAATTGTATTTTTTTCTTTTCTGAAGTTTCTATTTTGACTTCGTGTATTGATTACCCCCTTCATACTGCTCTCAAAACTAAATGCCCCCAGCTAGCTCTGAGTTTCTTGCCTAAGGAGATATTTCTTCCTTTTTACAAAGAGGAGAGTTAATGATTCATTTGGCAAAGATTTCACCCGTGGGTTTGGAATTTGCCTTATTTTCAGGTGGCTTGCTCTAAACCAGCTACACCTATGCTTTACCACTGGCAGGATACTGAAAGCCCTCCCCACCCCTCCCAGCATCCCAGACCTCTTGCCTTAGCTTCTAATCCAATTAGTTCAATTTAATCCCTTTCAGTGGAGGGGGGCAGCAGGGGTCAGGCTGCTGCCCTGTCTCATTCCCAGTTGAGTCCTTCTGTCTCCTTTTGCCAATCTCATGATCTGATGGATTGTTCCAAAATCTCTAGTGTGGGCTTTCATAGAAAAGAAAAAAAAAATCACCCTGGAAGGTCACTTCAGGTCTCTTGATAGTGCAGGCAGGTATTAAATGCCGCGCTGGCAACTCTCCAACCCAGACAGTTCCTCATGGACATTCTTGCCATTTTCACAGGATGCTGAATTTTTCTATTTTTAACAAAAGAATGTCATTGTCGGGATGAGAAAAAGTTTTGGCTTATGTGAAAGAAGAAAGTCACATCAATGCCGATAAAAAAGTAAAGGATCCTGATAGAATACTCGGTTTACTTGTCAAGGTACAGGTGATTATACTGACGGGAAGCAATCACCAAAATTATCCTCATCTGGCTGATCAGGTGGTTTTTAAGGAGTGTATTATCTCGTGGCAGGAAAGGAGGGGGTGAACTATGCCAGGTAGGTTTCTTTGTGGGGTCATACGTATGTAGCCAGCTTTGGGGAAAAAACAATGTACAAAAATTAGTTGGTTGTGCACTTGATCAATCAGGGAGGGATTATCTGCTTGCCAGAAGAATTTGCCAGCAGCGTTTTTGGTTTTTTTTGGTTGCATCGGGTCTTAGTTGCGGCATGCAGGATCTTCATTGAGGCATGCGGCATCGTTCGTTGCGGTGCGCGGGCTTCTCTCTACTTGCGGACGCGGGCTCTCGGGTTGAGGCACCCAGGCTTAGTTGCCCCGTGGCATGTGGGATCTTAGTTCCCTGACCAGGGATTGAACATGCGTCCCCTGCATTGGAAGGCGGATTGTTCAACACTGACCACCGGGGAAGTCCCTGACAGCAGTTCCTTTAAATACTAAAGGACCTGGGACTTGGAGAATCTGAGAGGAGATGGTGCTTTTTTTTTTTTAATTGAGGTACAGTTGATGTACAATATTACATATGTTTCCAGGGTACAACATAGTGATTCACAATTTTTAAAGGTTATACTCCATTTATAGTTATTATAAAATATTGGCTATACTCCCTGTGTTGTACAATATATCCTTGTAGCTTTTTTTAAAAATTTATTTTATTTACTTATTTTTGGCTGTTTGGGGTCTTCATTGCTGCACGCGGGCTTTCTCTAGTTGCGGTGAGTGGGGGCTACTCTTCATTGCAGTGCGCAGGATTCTTATTGCGGTGGCTTCTCTTGTTGAGGAGCATGGGCTCTAGGCACATGGGCTTCAGTAATTGTGGCACGTGGGTTCAGTAGTTGTGGCTCACGGGCTTAGATGCTCCATGGCATGTGGGATCTTCCCAGACCAGGGCTCGAACCCATGTCCCCTGCATTGGCAGGCGGATTCTTAACCACTGAGCCACTAGGGAAGCCCCTTGTAGCTTATTTTATACCTAATAGTTACTCCCCTACCCCTATCTTGCCCCTCCCCCATCCCTATTCCCACTGGTAATCACTAGTTTGTTCTCTATATTTGTGAGTCTATTTCTGTTTTGTTATATTCAGTAGTTTGTTTTATTTTTTAGATTCCATGTATACGTGATATCATACAGTATTTGTCTTTCTCTGTCTGACTTATTTCAGTTAGCATAATACCTTCTAAGTCCATCCATGTTGTTGCAAATGGCAAAATTTCTTTCTTTTTTATGAGTGAGTAGTATTCCTTTGTGTATATATATTGGGTTGGCCAAAATGTTCGTTTGGGTTTCTCCATAATATCGCATGGAAAACCCTGAGTGAACTTTTTGGCCAACCGAATGTGTGCGATATATATATATATGTGTGTGTGTGTGTGTGTGTATATATATATGCCACATCTTTTTATCCATTCATCTGTGGATGGACATTCAGGTTGCATCCATATCTTGGTAATTGTAAATAATGCTGCTGTGAACATTGGGGTGCATGTATCTTTTCGAATTAGTGTTTTCTTTTTTTTTAATGGATATATACCCAAGAGTGGAATTGCAGGGTCATATGGTTGTTCTATTTTTAGTTTTTTGAGAAGCTTCCATAATATTTTCGATACTGGCTGCACCAATTTACATTCCCATCAACAGGGTACAAGGGTTCCCTTTTCGAAATGGAGCTCTTTTGAGGAAAGCCCGCTGGCCAGGTCTCTGAGTATGACAACACCTACAGAGAGATAATGTAGTCCAGAGTCTGTTTCTTGGCCATGCAGATCCAGAAGCTCAGACTGAAAATAAAGTTGACAGAGCTCTGTGGGACTGACTACCCCTAATCTAACTCACAAGAGTCCAAAGTATAAGTTAGTCGCTAATTTGTTGTTTTCTGTGGGAACTTGCCTTTCCATTAATAAATTCAAAATTTTTATTGGGTACCTGGTATGGGCTCAAACTGCCTCCCCTCATGCTGCATGCATTCTAGTGGGGAGACATGATAAGCAGATACCTATAGAATATGTTAGGCATAAATTAGGGTCAGTTAAAGGGAAGAGAAAGTGTTGGGGTGGAAGTGAGAGTAGGAAATTTTCCTATTTTATTTAGGGATGTCAGGGAAAGTCTTTCTGATCAGGAAACATCTGAGCAGAAACGTGAAGGAGCTAAGATTCAGAGATTTCTGCAGGAGGGCTACCCCTGGCAGAGTCACAGCAAGTATAAGTTAAGCATGTGCTTGATGGGTTCAGGGAACTACAAGGAGGCCAGCCTAGCAGCTGAGAAGCGAGAGAAGGGAGAAGGGGCAAGGGGATGACATCAGATAAACTTCCAGGGCCAGATCCCTTGCAGGCCTTTGTAAGGATTTTGGCTTTTGCTCTGAGCGAGACTTTGGGCTGAAGAGTGACATAATCTGATTTACATTTTAATGGCATCTTTTGGCTGGCTGTGTCAAGAATAGATGATGGGGGTTGGGGGGAGGGGAGGGAAGAAGCAGGGAGACTAGTTAAAATGCTTTTGTAACAGTGGAGGCTGGACAGAAGCGTGGCTTGGATCAGAATCAGTGGCAGTAGAAGCTGTGGTCAGGGGTCAGACGCTGGATACATTTTGAAGATAGATCCAATGGCATTTGCTGATGGTTTGGATGTGGTGTGGGAGAGAAAAGAGTAGAGTCGAGGATGACTCCAAGATTTTGGCGTGAGGAACGGAAAGAATGAAGTCCCCATTTGCTGTGAGTAGGAAGAAAAACTTGGTATATGTGTGCTGGGTTGCTGGGGAGGAAGCAGGAGCCCAGTTTGGGGAAATGTTAATGTTGACATATCCACTATATAAATGGAGATACATGCCATGGGGTCTATGTGTCTGGAATTCAGTGGAGAGATCTAGGCTGGAGATATGAATTGGGGGGATCACGACAGGTAGACAGCATTTAAAATCCTGACACTAGATGAAACTACATCCAGTGAGAATGTAGGTAGAGAGGACTGAGCTCTAGGACTCTCCAGTCTTTCCAGTGAAACAAAGAAAACTCAGGAGGAAATACTGAGAGGGAACAGCCAGAGAGGAGAGAGGAGAACCAAGAGAGAGCAGTGGCCAGAAGCCAGTAGAGAGTGTGGTTCCAAATGAGAGGTGACGAGCTGTGTCAGACGCTGCTAATGGGCTGAGTAAGATGGGCCCTGGGACTTCAGTACTACTAGAATTAGGAACCAGGACGTCATCGTTAACCTTGACAAGAGCAGTTTCAACAGAAAGGTGGAAACAAGAGTTGTCTGGGACTGGGTTCAAGAGAGGATGAAAAAAGGAAGTGAGGAGAATGAGAATGGAGATCTCAAGAGTTTTGCTGTCAAGGGAAACAGAGAGTTGAGGTAATGGTTGAGGAGGGATTGGGGTTCAAGGGAGTTTTTCTTTTTCTTTTTTTTTTTATTAATTTTAATTTTTGGCTGCATTGGGTCTTCGTTGCTGCACGCAGGCTTTCTCTAGTTGCAGCGAGCGGGGGCTACTCTTTGTTGTGGTGCACGGGCTTCTCATTGCGGTGGCTTCTCTTGTTGCGGAGCACAGGCTCTAGGCACATGGGCTTCAGTAGCTGTGGCTCGTGGGCTCAGTAGTTGTGGCTCATGGGCTCTGGAGCGCAGGCTCAGTAGTTGTGGCGCACAGGCTTAGTTGCTCCGTGGCATGTGGGATCTTCCCAGACCAGAGCTCGAACCCGTGTCCCCTGCGTTGGCAGGTGGATTCTTAACCACTGCGCTACCAGGGAAGTCCAGTTTTTCTATTTTTGGTTGCGTTTCGTTTTGTTTGGGGACAGACAATATCAGAGCATGTTTGCCAACAAGGGGAACACTTTTTGGAGAGATGTTCCTGGATAGGGGAGAGGAGATGAGGTCGAGTGCGCAGATGTAGGGATTGGCCTTCGAGATGAGCACGGCCGCTCATCCAGAGTAACAGAAAGGAAACCAGAGTGTATGAGTACCGTGTTAGATGTGATGGTGGCAGCAGCAAGGTAGTGTCAATGAAATGGGCAGCAAGGTATTAGTTGAGATGGAGAAGCGAGTGCAGAGAGGTGTTAGATGCTTGAGGAAAAAAGATTAGAGGCAGATGGTGTTGTCTAAGACCGTAAAGGTCAGTGATCTAGAGCAGTGGTTCCCAACGTATGGTCCCAGGACCCAGAGCATCAGCATCACCTGAGAACTTGTCAGAGATGCAGATTCTCAGGCTCTACTCTAGACCTCCTGGACCAGACACGCTGGTGCCAAGTCTTGCTCGAACAAGCCCCCCAGGTGACTCTGACGCACACTCAAGTGTGAGAAGCACTAGTCTAGGAGTCTCCGGTGTGCTGCAAGCTGGCAGTAAGAGCCTTCTTGAGGTGAGTGGCCATGAATTTAGAGTGGACAGTCAGTGCATCTCATCCCAGCCCATCCTGATAATGCATCCCCCTTCCAGCGATTCCATTAAGAATGGACCTATAACCCTATTCTAGCTCATGCGGCAGGAGGAAAAGTCTGCAGGGAAGGGCTTCCAGTGAAGATTCCCTTTATCTTAAAGATGAACTCAAGGAAGACACAATCCTTTTATGCTGCCGGGGTTTGTGGTATGAGGATGTGGCAGCTGTCTTCCGATCTAGGAGGACAGTCTGAGGACAAGGCCGAGAGGTGAGCAGCGTGGAGTGGAAAGATGGAAAGGCCTTATGGCTAATCATGTTGAGCCATTGGATTAACCCAGAGCTTCCCCACCTCTGGACTTACTGCGGTGCAAAGTAATAGATTCACACTCAGTCTCACGGTCCTTATCTGTAAAATAGTAGAACTGATAATAACAGCCACCTCCCTGATTATTGTAAAGACCTAGGGAAGATCATACCTTTGAAAAGAGCTTCTAGCGTTGTAAAGCACTATACAAATGCAAGTTACAAGTGTTGTTTGCATTAGTGCCTTTGTATTTTAATTCAGATTATACACATTTTGCTCATGTGCAGCTTTCTTGAAAGTGAGGTATAGTGCGGGTAGAAGCACCAATGCATTTGGGGGTTTCCTTGATGTTGCTACTCCAACATCAAGCAGCCTGTCCCCATGTGAATCCTTTGTCTCAGGATACCAGGTGGCCTTGGACAGTGCAGAGACACTGGTAAACACAGTTCCACCCCCCCCCCCAGCTCAGCACAGCGGGGGCCCTCTGCAGCCAACTGGGCAGAACAGGCCCTGAAAGCAGGTGCAAAAGAGCAAACTCCACAACTGCCACCCCTCACACCATTGAAATCTTTCACCTGCTTCTAAATTCCATAGCCCATTTCAACTCTCCCCCTAAGATTACAGATTGCATTCTGAGGGCCTCCTTCCAAAACAAGCAAAACCACGCCTTCGCCATAGCAATCTTCCTTCCTGGATGAGGCACGTACACACACACCTTCCCCCTCCACATTGAGCCCTCATATGCATCCGACCAGGGTTTGATTCTCCAGTAGAGTCACCTTGTTTGCCCCACCGCTCTTCCTCCTCTCCTTGCCAGTTACTGCTTTTGGGGCCTTTCCCTTTGACCATCTCATGTCCCTGCCATTCAGCAGCAAGAGGTGTTTCTTTTACATCCTTAGTTATCTTTAAGGCTCACTTTTTTTTTAGTTGCAGCATGCGAACTCTTTATTTTCTTTATTTTTTTTGGCTGCATCGGGTCTTAGTTGCAGCACTCACAGGGACCGCTGGGTATGCCTCAAGGGACCAGCTTGCTCTCCCACAGAATTGTACCCTCAGTGAGATAATGAATGGCTAGGACCTCTAGCAGGAGCCACATTACCTCAAACTGGGATCTCTATATAAACCAGGGTCCCAGGGTGGATGGTCCCATGCATCTCTAGGAACACAGAGGACTATGTGCTTAACCTGTATGCTCTTCTACTGGACCTTGGGCCTTACAAGGACAGAGGCAGTGCATTATACAACAGTGGACCCCTGGGGATGAGCCCAGAGTCTGACTCACCAGAATCTATTCTCAAGGAAAGTTTGTTAAATCAAAGGCCTACCCCTGGGGGTGAGCAAACTTTTCCTGTAAAGGACCCAGTGGTAAATATTTTAGGTTTTGTGGGCCATATGGTCTCTATTGCAGCTCTATTTCAACTGTGATGCAGCCACAGATAATATGTAAACAAAGGAGTGGGGTGATGTCCCGATACATTTTTACTTTATGAACATTGATATGTGAATTTCATGGAACTTTCAAGTCATGAAATATTGTTCTTTTGATTTTTCAACCATTTAAAAATGTAAAAACCAGGCTCCCTGGTGGCACAGTGGTTAAGAATCCGCCTGCCAATGCAGGGGACAAGGGTTCGAACCCTGGTCCGGGAAGATCCCACATGCCGCGGAGCAACTGGGCCCATGAGCCACAACTACTGAGTCTGCACTCTAGAGCCCGTGAGCCACAACTACTGAGCCCATGTGCCACAACTACTGAAGCCCGCACACCTAAAGCCTGTGCTCCACAAGGGAAGCCACGGCAACGAGAAGCCCACGCACCGCAATGAAGAGTAACCCCTGCTTGCCGCAACTGGAGAAAGCCTGCATGCAGCAACGAAGACCCAACGCAGTCAAAAATAAAAAAAATAAAATAAAAATGTAAAAGCCATTCTTAAGCTTGTGGGCTGTACAAAAACAAGCAACAAGCCAGATTTGGCCCACAGGTTATAGTTTACTGAGCCTTGGCATCAAAAAAGGCCCACTTCCTGTTTTCAGTGGGAGTAGACCTAGATCTTCCATGGGTACTTTTGGGTCACTTAATAGCCATTGGGAGATACAGTGCCTCAACAGCTGGTTCATCCACACTCCTCCCTGGTGTGTGTGTGTGTGCGCGCATATGTGCACACACACACAGATCCATCTAATACGTGGCCACTGTTCTGGACACCAGGGTGTGAGGGGGGGCAGTCTCCGGGTCCATGAACATTGCAGATGCACTTTTAGAAATATTGTTACTTCTAGGTGAGAGAGAGCTGTGTAGACCGTCAGCAGCCTGAGGCTGATTTATCTCCCCATCCACCACCATCACGCCAGTGCATTTTAGGTCAGAGTGGGAGACCATAAATTAGTGTGAACCTGGGAGAGAGAGAGGATAGCAAGGAAAGATAATAAGCCGTCAAGAAAAGGATTTCTAATGTTAGCAGTGATTCCTCTTGAATGTTTACTCTTTTGGGTGCATTTTATCAGGCTCTTTCACACACTTTAGTTGACTTATTCCTTACAACCCCAGGCACGACTTCCCTGAAGAAATTATAGTCTGAAGGGCTTTGGAGTTTGCTTACTGTCACACGGCCTTTACGTGGCAGAGCCAAGACTCAGATACAGGTATTTTATCCAGAGTTTATTTGTTCATTTATTCAAGTTTTGAGGGCACCAAAGGTCAGGCGATGTGCTGAGCAGGAGGAATATTAAGATGAATGAGACCTGGTGCTCGTCCTGAGTGTATCAGCGTCTAGCTGGGCCTCTCAGCCACGAGCTGAACATCCTCTTTCACCTCTGCCTGCTCAGGACGCCAGACCTCAGAGGACACTCCTTCCGTCCAGGTGGTGGAGGTCATTCCTAGAACCAGGATTTAGTGTCAGGGTCTGCTAGGTGTTAGGTGCCCAGACACCTTTTAAGATGAAGACAAGCCTCAGGTTTCTTCCTGCATCACTCAGCGTCTGAAGTGAACTCACTGCAGAGGAATACGACATGAAATTCACATTAAATTACTTAACATGTCACAGAACTCGGTTTCCTAATGTATTTTACTGACATATGATATTCGGGGGACACTTTCTGATTTTTACGTAAGCTTACAACATGTCCTTTTTTGTTTTGTTTTGCTATCCTCCCCTCATACTTTCAGTTTTTGTAACCATCAGATAGATTCCATCTGGTGTGATCCAAAGTTGTGGCTCTCCTGGCCCCAGAGGAGGGGCTCTGCCCACCATCTCCTGACTGGCTCTGCTTTCTCCCTCCTTGGGGAAGGACACGCCCCTCCGCCTGGCTACACAGCTCAGAGCCTAGGCAAGGCGTTTTTCTTTCTAGACAGGGGGTTTCTGTCTCATTTTCATATATATATATATATATTTTAACCTCAGTTAGCTGTGGTTTTATTTAATACTGAGATTTAAATAGCTGATTGCTTCAAATGGGCTTTGGAATTATTTATTTTGCTTCTGATGACTCTGTCTTCTGATCTAAAGTATTAAATCCCTCTTTGTTTTGGGATTTACGGCCTGGCTACTCTAGGTTCACAAAGCTTTTCCATTAAAAGTCTCTCTTCTCTGCCAATATTTATTGCTAGGGTCACTGTTTGCCCAGAAGCTGTCTGCTGCATCATCTGGGAAATGAAATTTATGTCTCCTGGCATTGATGGGGGTGACATCACTGAAGAACTGATTACATCACCAAGTGGCATAAACCCAGAGCCCAAGTCTCCAATGCATGGCAAAGGTGGGAGGTGGGAGCGAACAGAGTGGGTTTACATAAACCAACCAGTCTACCTCTTCCTTCCCCTCCCCTGACACAATCCCCCACCCCATCTCACCCACCACTGGTATTTACAGTATCATTATATAATTATTGAGGGGCTGGGGTCAATAATGTGGAGGAATAGGCAGGAAGGGGATGCCCAGGCTTTGTAGGGAGGGTGTCTGCTCAAAGGGCAGCAACCCTGCTTTCCTTCTGTAGCAGCTCACCCTCACACAAAACATGTGACACATGTTTTGCTATCCTCTGCTGAGCTAATTAAGGGGCAGGGACTCAGTTTTGCTAGTCCCTAGAAGAACTGGGATTTGAACCTAGCTTTTCTGACCCAGGGCTCTCTCCTTTGCTTCCAGTGTCTCCTGGTTTGGTGGCATGGGTCTTGATAAAGGTGAGTGGAGCTCTCAGCCCCAGCCCCTCTCTATCTGCCCTACATGAAAGTCATGCCCAGTTTCCAACACACACTGGCTAGGAGAGAGAGAGAGAGAGAGAGAGAAAATGCCTGGGCAGGGATTCCCTGGTGGCGCAGTGGTTAAGAATCTACCTGCCAATGCAGGGGACATGGGTTTGAGCCCTGGTCCAGTAAGATCCCACATGCCACGGAACAACTAAGCCTGTGTGCCACAGCTACTGAGCCTGCGCTCTAGAGCCCACGAGCCACAGCTACTGAGCCCGCATGCCACAACTACTGAAGCCCGTGCACCTAGAGCCTGTGCTCTGCAACAACAGAAGCCACCACAGTGAGAAGCCCACGCACCGCCACGAAGAGCAGACCCTGCTCACCACAACTAGAGAAAGCCCACGTGTAGCAACGAAGACCCAACGTAGCCAAAAAATAAAAACAAATAAATAAAAAATTTTAAAAAGTTTATTAAAAAAAAAAGGAAAAAGAAAATGTCCGGGCAGTGGTTTGCTGGGGACATGCAGCCTCTGCCCACTCTCTACTTTCTTTCCCTATTTAGCCAGCTTTCTCCCACTGCATCATGTCTATTTTCTACAAGAAATGTTGGTGCCATCTCCACTTTCTCACCTCCCATTCAATCCTCTGCCTACTGCATTCTCTTCCCCTTCTCTCCTCCCCAAGTCACCTGAATTGACCAATGATCTCCCAACTGCCCAGCTCAATGGGCAGCTTTGGGTCTAAGGCTGACTTCACGGACACGGTATAAATGCATTTGCACAGGGCCTCACACTCAGAGGGGTTCCACACTCAGAAGGGCCTCCGTGCTTGGTTTAATGCTTCACTGCTGTGGTTTTGAAATTCGTAATAAATTTTGAATAGGGAATCTTAAATTCTCATTTTGCAGTGAACCCCGCAAATTATGCTGCCGATCCTGCTTGGGTCCTTTAAAAATGTAACATCTGCAACAGACAACACCCAACATGCATTTTCCCTTCTTCCCTCCAACAGAATCCCATTTTTTTGAGTCACCATTGGAGACCACTTGAGTGCAGGAAGAGGCCCTTCCTCAGCTGCAGGGAACGAATCTGATTAAAACACGTAAAACTGACCAGCTTAAACTGGTTTTGCCTCCTTAAATAGGTTGTTGATTAATCAAACCTGGAGTTGTTTCACAGAGGCAGCACTGAGCATGGGCAAGGTGGGAGCTCCCGTCTCCAGGATGACCCGGAACCAAGACTCTTCAGTCTACGGAACTCACAGGGTAGAGATGTTACCACCAGAGCCCTCTAAGAAGCCAGAAGTTCTTCAGTGAGGAAAATCTGGCTTCCAGCAGCATGAGTAGCTCATGGACTAATTCAAGACTAGCCAATCAGCTTCCAAATTTGAAAGTCTCCTAACCCCTTAAAAATCACGCCGAACCCTGGATCATAGAGACAGGTTTGAGAGTCTTGCCTCCTGTCTCCTTGTCTCCCGATCTCGTGAAAAAGCTCTCTCTTTTTTCAAAAGCTGCTGCTGTAGTATCGGCTTCTATGCGCGTCAGGCGGCGACCCATAGCTGCGTAAAACAATCTCAAGACTTTTGGTCAGGAATTGATCGAGAGGTGAGTATGTGACCCAGATCTCAACAAAGAAAGGAAAGTAAAAGCTTCTTCTGGGAAAGTTTTGGCGTTCCTGAGAAAAATGGACGGACTCAGCTGGCCACTGCCCCATCTTAGACCACCTCCTGAACTTCCTGCCATGCACCAAACAAACAACAACAGCAAAAGCATTTTTTTTTTTTTTTTTCCCACACCGTGTGGCATGTGGGATCTTAGTTCCAGGACTAGGGATCAAACCCACGTGTGCCCCCTGCATTTGAAGCGTGGAGTCTTAACTGCTGGACCGCCAGGGAAGTCTCCAAACCATTATTTTTTTAAGTCATTGCTGTGGTGTTTTTCTTTTCTTACTTCCAATCAACCATTTTGTAATTGCTACAACTCCTTGGCAATATTTAACACAATGTCTGTTCCCTCCACTTAAGACATTCTTTGGCATTCGTGACGCTGTGTTGCTGGATATTTTGATCCCTTCTCACGTTCCTCCCCTTAGCTTAGTCCTTGACGGTGGAGTCTGGCAGGATTTAGTGGTTCATTCTTTTATCCATTGCTAGGTATTTACTGAGTACTCGTGTGCTACGTGCGGCAGATGCAGCCACGGAGGCAGACGGGGCCCCTGCTCTCCTGAAGCTTACACTCGAGCCTAGCCCACTTCCTCAACCACTGTGCACAACCGCTGTCCACAATTCTCCTGGACAATCTTATTTACTTCCTTGGCTTTACCCCGTGCAGCTGTTCCATCTTGCATCTTCTGATGCAGGGCTTCACATTGACTTATCCAATTAATCAACAGTCAACAGATCCTCCTAGAAAAGAAAGAAGAGGCTGAACGGCCCTTGGTGAGTCAGTCATGAAATAATTTTTTACTTTATATTCCCAGCCAAGATATGAAGAGAAGACATAAAAGAGTTGGCTACCTAAGCGCCAACTTAATTTTTCTGCAGCATTCAGACGTGTTAGAGGATTCTATGGCAGTAAATTTCCCTGACAGAATTCTGCCATGTGTGGAGATTTTCTCTTATTTCTCCTAAAAGGTAGTGAAAATTTCAGGTTTAACGATCATTGTACTGTCAGTACAGCCAGGCCCTCCCTCAAGCACAAAATGTGACAGAAAACAAGATGCACTAGGAAATGAAAACCTGTTAAATTCCCCCAGACCACTAGTGAAGGAAGACTGCTGCTATTGATGATAGCATTTTAAAAACATATGCTGCATTTGGGAAAAGTTTAAAATGAAAAAGCTGAAAATAAAATGGCAACACACTAATTTATGAGAATATAAGTAGGGGATTTGACCTAAGGTTATAATTCAAATGACAGAAGATAATTGATCCATAGATATGCATATTGTTTATTTATGATTAAAATAATTGGGAAAAATATAACTTGTTATCCATGTAATTCACTACATTCTCTTTCTTATTTTTTTAATTGAAGTATGGTTGATTTACAATGTGTTAATTTCTGCTGTACAGCAAAGTGATTCAATTATATATATATATACATTCTTTTTTTATATTCTTTCTATAGTTCCCTGTGCTATACAGTAGGACCTTGTTGTTTATCCATTCTGTATATGATAGCTTACATCTGCTAACCCCAACTTCCCACTTCATCCCTCCCCCACACTCCTCCCCCTTGACAACCACAAGTCTGTTCTCTATGTCTGTGAGTCTGTTTCTGTTTTGTAGATAGGTTCATTTGTGTCATATTTTAGATTCCACATATAAGTGGTATTTGGTATCGGTATATGGTATGTGTCTTTCTGACTTAGTACGATAACCTCTAGTTGCATCCATGTTGCTGCAAATGGCTTTATTTCATTCTTTTTTATGGCTGAATAATATTCCATAGTATATATGTATCACATCTTCTTTATCCATTCATCTGTTGATGGACATTTTGGTTGTTTTCATGTCTTGGCTGTTGAATTCACTAGATTCTTAAAGGAGAGACACGAATAATCATCTTGATAGATACTTAAAAAGTACTTATTAACCTCAATGACCATTCCTAATAAATATATTTGGTAAGCCAGGAATAAGAGGGAAGCTCTTAATTTATAAAGGGTATATAAAAAAAAAACCTACAGCAAACATTATATTGAACAAGGAGATAGAAAAAGCCTCCCCATGAGAGTTTGGTAAAACACCCTACAGATACTTTAGAGCTGGGACTACGGTTAGGCGAGTGATGAACTTACTTGAGGTACAAAATTTAAGAGCATGCCAAAAAACTCAGTAATCGGTAGAATAAATAGTATTTTAATGCAATATTTTAAAAGCAAAATGCAAAAACTTGAACAAAATATACAAAATAGGCACATTTTGAATATAGACAGGCTCAGTATTTTTCCTGGTCTTTCCTTATGCCTCCAGCTCTGCTATGGCTATCACATTCAGTAAAGAATTCTGTATCTCAATTCCTGAGCTTTTTGGTACCTCCCTAAGTTGTGCCCCCAAGGCAAGTGCTTCACCTCATTCTGGAGTTTACTGAGATACACATGAACTTCACTGTGGTCCTCTGTGGTGGTTTGTGCAGGGCCCTAACCCATCAGTAGAGGCTTGGTGGTTTTCACCCTTTTCCCCGAACCCCCTCATCCTTTAATCCAACCTCTGAAAAGGACCTAGAATAGGGGTTTATTTTCAGCATATATTTAATAGGCATCTTCTATGTGTCAGCACCAGAAATACAATGATGCACACACTTCCAGCCTTTGTGGAGGTTACAGTTGGCTGAAGGAGAACAATTAAACAAGCAACAATGATAAAGTACGGTATGTGCCATGATGGGGCTGGGGGTCCAGGGAGTAATGAGAGCACTTGGCAGGACTCTTGGCCTAGTTTACCAAGTCAGAGGAAATGAGGTCCAATCCCAAGCTTGAAGGTTGTTTAGGAGCTAAAGGGGCAAGGAGGGGGTGCGGTGGGGCTATGGAGAAGGATATCGTGTCCCAGATGGAGACAACTGCTTATGAAAAGGTTTATTTGAGAATGTGAAAGAATTACAGTATGGTTGGAGCTCTCAAGAGAGAAGTGTGGTGTAGAAAGAAATAAAACTAGAGAGGCAGATGGGGGCAGAATGTGAAGGACTTTATAAACCATGCTTAGGAGTTTGGAATTGTTCCTAAGAGTAATGAGGAGACTTTGAAGCAAGAGAATGCCTGGATTGAGTTCGTGTTTTAGAAAGACCATTCCAGCTATGCGGTGAGGAATGCAAGAAGATAAAACTGCATCCAGAAGACCAGTTAGGAGACTGTTATGGTGATTGCTATAGACTGAATGTTTGTGTCCCCCCAAAATTCATGTTGAAACCTAACCCTCAGTGTGAGGGTAATTGGAGGTGGGGTTCTGGGGAGATGATTAGATTATGAGGGTGGTGCCCTCATGAATAGAATTAATGCCCTTATAAAAGAGACCCCAGGGAGCTCCCTAGTCCCTTCAGCTGTGTCAGGACACAGTGAAAAGGCAGCCATCTATGAACCAGGAAGCAGACTCCCAGCAGACACACAATCTGCCAGCACCTTGATCTTAAACTTCCCAGCTTTAAGAAGAGGGAGAAAAAAATTTCTGTTGTGTATGAGCCACCCAGTCTATGGTACTCCTTAAATAGCATCCCAGATGGACTAAGTAACCTAGGAGAAAATGTTGGTGGTCTGGTTGAGGGTGGTGGCAGGGGGGTGTTGGTACATTTTAGAAATATTGAGTAGATATAATCAACAGGATTTGGTGATTGGTTAGATGTGGGAGGTACAGAGAGGAAAGAAGGATGACATCCAGGTTTGTGATGTGTGCATTGATTTTTTTTTATATTAATATCCAGCAACCTTGATGAACATTTTTTTCAGTTCTAAAATGTAACTGTAGATTTTCTACGTAGACAATTATATTGCCTGCCACTGAGGATGGTTTTGTCCCTTACCTTCATTTATATTTATATGGTATCAGTCAACATTCAGTCAGGAAAAGAGAAACTGCTCTTGGTATTTCAAGCAGCGATATTTAATAGAGGGGGTTGGATGCTTACACAACTGTTGAGAAAATGAGAGTAGGGAGAGCTACCGCTAGCTTTTAGGTTCACCATGGCAGCCGTGGTCCTACAAATTAGAAAGTTGTTGTTGACATCCGGGTCAGGAAACTGCAGGAAGCTGTCACTGATGATCACAGCCCTCCTACGGTAGTGAATGGGGGTAGTCGACAGGGATGCTTTGAGAACTTTGTAAAACCTTGTTTCTGCCAAAGCCCAAACACACACAAGCCACTGCCAGAGACAGAATAACACAGCTCCTTTCCATCCCCAAATGTGAGCAAGTGCATTTCATTGGCTGACTGTTAATGGTGTTCAAAACCCTGGAGGTAAAGGAGGCTGGGATGAGTAGTTCCCAGGCTTCAGCCCCTGTAATAAACAGATAGTAGAAATAAAAGCTGGTTGCAAAAAGAAATCAAGAAAAACCAATATCCAGCAAAGCTTTCCCTTAATTTGCTAGCCTATCCTTTTGTGTATAAGGTACCCAAAACACTTTCAAAATTAGCTAAACGCTCCAAATGCTTCACTCACCCTTCTCCCCCATGTACACTGTATTCTAGGAGATGCATGAAATGACATGTAATTTTCCAAACACATTTCCATGTCTTTGCACTTGTCCTACCGCTCAAAAGTTACCTCTCCTCTGCCTGTGAAGACTCTTCCCATTCCTCCACCACCCTCCCCCTCCCTGCCCCATGCCTGCATCAGGTGGGATTGACCTGGATGGCTGAAGGTTTCCCCTGCACAGTTCTATTATGGCAGCTTGTCGCAGTGAATGTCAACTTTTAGTCAAAGTATCCATTTTTCTTCCAGTAGACATAAGCATCCTAAGGTAAGGGACCAAGACTTGTTTCGTGTTTATGTCACAAGGACCTACTACAGTGCTTAGAACATAATAGGTGCTCATTGCAGGTTTACTGAATGTGTGAAGGACCGTGTCTACATGGTCTCTCAGGGTAAGTACCTGAGGTGGTATGAAGAGCAACCACCTTCAGAAACAGGTATGCCACTTGTTCCTGAAAGGGGGTCTAACGAGTGATAGAATCTTAGAAGGACAAAAATTCATCTTTATAAATTGCTTATTGATACTAGCTTCATAGTCTAAATCCTTATTTCCTGTTAATGTTGACTTTTTCCTTTCTTTTCCAAGTTTCTACCATCTGTCCTTGCTTCTGAAGCTTGTAGCACTACTTCCCATTAAAATATAATTCCCATGTAACATTCTGGTTGCTCCCATCATATCAGATTAATGCCATGACACGTAAGCTGCTAGAAAAATATGGGTCATTACATGTTGCTGACAGTAACACTGATAGTGGCATTGAAGCAGGGACAGAGAACATCTTAAGTGATTTTTTTTTTTAAATTTTTTATTTATTTATTTTTGGCCGTGTTGGGTCTTCGTTTCTGAGGGCTTTCTCTAGTTGCGGCAAGTGGGGGCCACTCTTCATCGCGGCGCGCGGGCCTCTCATTATCGCGGCCTCTCTTGTTGCGGAGCACAGCGCAGGCTCAGTAGTTGTGGCTCACGGGCCTAGTCGCTCCGCGGCATGTGGGATCTTCCCCGACCAGGGCTCGAACCCGTGTTCCCTGCATTGGCAGGCAGATTCTCAACCACTGCACCACCAGGGAAGCCCAGTGATTTTTTTATACAAAATCAGAGAACTCTAGAGTTTGAAGTGTTCTTAGAGATCTAACCCTATTATTTATACAAAAATGGAGATGGGAGAATTTCCCATGATTCCTTAGCACAGTGGAAAATTGGTTAGCAAGCTCATCTCCTCCTTCAGGTGGGAGAAGCCTCTACAGTCCAACCTCTGAGACTCCCCAGCACCCAGTACAGTGTTAGATGCATAATAAGCAGTTAATCAAATGTTTTAAAATGGGTGTACGTATGTCCTACTTATTAAATCCCTCAAAGCCAACATCGTTTTGTTCCCTAAAGGACCATTTGCCCAAGGTAACCTGGAAAGTCTTCATTTTTCTCTGTGGCAGCTTCTGTGGTTGACTCAGCATCCATTCCCAGCCTCATTTCTCTTACCCACCTTGTTTATAAAGCCCAGGGAAGCTAAGTACTTTTCTAGTCTCCCTGCACTGGAAGTGACCAGGTGACAGATTTGGCTTGTGCGATGTAAGCAGAAGCTGCAGGAATTTTCTATAAACATTTTGCTTTCCTGATGGAAGGGAAAGAGGAGGCAGGTGCTGTCCTTGCTCCTTTTCCTGTCTAGAGGGTGAATGTGTTGGCCACACCTACACCAGTCTTCCTGTGCCCACGAGGGAAAGGCCAAGAGAATCACAGAGAGGTTGGCCCTGCTATTGTTGAACTGCCAGACCATCACCAGCACCACCTACCTCCTGACTTCTTGTTATATGAGAGAAACAAACCCCTCTTTGTTTAAGCCACTGAGTTTTTATTCCTTGCTCCTAAGTGCTTTTCTAAAATTTGCTCTCTACCAGCCGCAGAACGTTCCAAAGTTCATTGCCCAAAACAGGAAGGACAGGTCCACATCTATCAAATAAGACAGAGGTGGACATTACCATAAATTCACTTTATAAGTTGAGTTTTGTAACAATTACTTGTCACCATGTTAATCTATAAGAAAAAAAAGGTTCCAATGAATGCATAAAATTTGAAAACAAGGGAAACCAATGACAGTTATAATCTTATATCAGCCTCATCAATGTATTTTTTAATTGATGTATAGTTGCTGTACAATATTATATAAGTTACAGGTGTACAATATAGTGATTCACAATTTTTAAAGGTTATACTCCATTTATAGTTATTATAAAATATTGGCTGTATTTCCTGTGTTGTACATTATATCTTTGTAGCTTATTTATTTTATATATAATCGTTTGTACCTCTTAGTCCCCTACCTCTCTCCCCTTCCCTCTCCCCGCTGGTAACTACTAGTTTCTTCTCTGTAACTGTGAGTCAGCTTCTTTTTTGTTATATTTAGTTTGTTGTATTTTTTAGATTCCACATATAAGTGATATCTTACAGTATTTGTCTTTCCCTGTCTGACTTACTTCACTTAGCATAATACTCTCCAAATCCATCCATGCTGTCGCAAATGGCAAAATACTGCTCAGCCATTTTTTTTTTTAGTTAATTAATTAATTTATTTATGGCTGTGTTGGGTCTTTGTTTCTGTGCTAGGGCTTTCTCTAGTTGAGGCAAGCGGAGGCCACTCTTCATCGCGGTGCGCGGGCCTTTCACTGTGGGAGCCTCTCTTGTTGCGGGGCACAGGCTCCAGATGCGCAGGCTCAGTAGTTGTGGCTCACGGACCTACTTGCTCCGCGGCATGTGGGATCTTCCCAGACCAGGGCTCGAACCCGTGTCCCCTGCATTGGCCGGCAGATTCTCAACCACTGCGCCACCAGGGAAGCCCAGCCATTTTTTTTTTTGGCTGAGTAGTATTCCATTTTGTGTGTGTGTGTGTGTGTGTGTGTGTGTGTGTACCACATCCTCTTTATCCATTCATCTCTTGATGGACACTTAGGTTGCTTCCACATCTTAGCAATTTGTAAATAATTCTCATTCAATGTATTTTAAAAATTTGTTTTAGTTGCATAGTATTGAGAAAATCTTAATTCACACAAATAAGTGGTTGCAAATACATCAGTTTTTCACCCTACAATTTCAGGTCCAAAAGTTTGAAAGAAGGCTATGAGGAGAATTTCCCTTCAAAGTGGAGTCAATAACAGCAGGTAAGATCTGCTGTCATTCCTTAACTGGCAAACATCCAATCTGGAGGGAGGGAGTCAGTGAACAGCTTTTTCAACCAAGTAAATCTTCATTGTTTGAGGGAAAATACGATGTAGTGAATGAGAGTCCGGATTCTGGAGGCAAACTTTGTGGGTTCAAATCCTGGACTACCACTTGCTGGCTGAGTGCCTCTTTCTTGATTCTTCATCTGTAAAATGGGGCACAATAATTGTACCAACCTTACAAGGTTCGTGGGTGGTTTAAATCAGTCAATACAGGTGAGACCTTAGAACAGTGCTGGATACATCGTAATAACAACTGTGAGCAGTTATGTCCAGTGATGTCTCAGCTTCTCCATTGCTTATCTCTGTCAGATATTTACTCAAAATTTTAAGATAAACAAATTTATTTTGCTTGGAACACTGAATATGTATTTTAGGTATGATGTCTTTGCTGACCAATTTTCTAGGATTAACCCAGAAGCTTTACCTTGCCAAGGTGAGCTTATTATCTTTAAAAGGAAGAGAGAAGCATTCACATTTTATAATAGGTACTAAAACTATGTGTAAGGTGACACAATCTTTGCACCACAACACCTGCCTAATTATTTTTTAAAAACTTATTATTATACCATGATCACACAGGGGCTGAGCAAAGGTATATTTCACCTGACACTTAATTTCACAGGGCCCATGCATGGTATATTTGATACTCATGTGTATAATTTTATGTAAACAGACATGGGAAGGCCTGCATTTAAATAATAATAATAATAATAAAGAAAGAACCAGTACAGAGCTGCATATTCTGAATAAATGAACATTTACAAAATATTTATGTTAGGAACTGTATACACAGAAGCACAATTTAATGCCTGAGTTGTCTCTAGTAATAAGCATTTGGTGTGTGAAATATTTAACTGTGATTTTTTAATTGAGGAATTTTAAATTGTAGAACACAATTCTAAATGAATTTGAATCAAACATTTGTAGGTTTCTAAAGCATCCCTGCATAACTGTAGGGGTCCATGGGTCAGAATTTTAAAAATCACCTAAATTATCTCAAAAGTCTCTTCTAAAATTTGGAATTTGGGGTCATATAGGTTAATTCATGAGATCTTACCCAACCCCTCCTATTTTGGTCATTCATCCAGTTACACTAGCTCTTTATTCTCTATAAGCCGGGTCTAACTCAAAAACAGCAAATGATCTTACTTTAAGACATTCCATAGAAGGAGTTCCATGGCAAGGGACTCATGTTCATTAGGATGCTTTTGCCAGCAAGTCACTGTCAACTCAATTCAAAATGCCTTAAATAATGAGGGCATTTGCTATCTCATATAACACAGGGTTTAAAAGGAGGGCAGCTCCTTGGTTAATTCAATATTTCAACCACCTCATCAAAGACCTAGGGTTTTTCTGTACTTTCTGCTCAGCCATCTTCACCTTGTTGGCCATTTTCCCTCGTGGCCACAAGATGGCTGCTACAGCTCCAAGGATCCGATCTGTGTGCAACCATGTTCAGAGGTAGAAAAGAGACCTCTGTACTCTTTGTAGTTCTTTGAAAAGCTAAAAATCTTTCCCAGAAGAGTTACCCTCCAATCTTGTTAACCAGAATTGAGTTACATGTTCCTTCTTTTTTTTTTTTTTTTAAGATTTATTTATTTATTTATTTATTTATGGCTGTGTCGGGTCTTAGTTGTGGCACGCAAGATCTTCCTTGAGGCTTGTGGGATCTTTCGTTGTGGCTTGCAGCCTTCTCTCTAGTTGTGGCATGCGGGTTTTCTCTTCTCTAGTTGTGGCACACAGGCTCCAGGGCGCGTGGGCTCTGTAGTTTGCAGCACGCAGGCTCTCTTAGTTGAGGTGTGCGAGCTCGGTAGTTGTGGTGCGAGGGCTTAGTTGCCCCGCCCCTGAACCCCAGCATGTGAGACCTTAGTTCCCCAATCAGGGATCGAACCCGCGTCCCCTGCGTTGGAAGGCAGATTCTTTACCACTCAACCAGCAGGGAAGTCCCACATGTTCCCTCTTAAGCCAGTTCCTAGCAGGGGGAATAAAATTACCGTGATTGGTGAGATTATCAAGATTGATGTGCTGGGCCTGGGAATAGGGCCAAGTTCAGGAAAGTCCATGACCACCCCGAGGAAAAACAGACAAACTGGGATTCTGGGTGGGAAACCAAGAATGTCTGTTAAAGGGGCTGGGCTGGAGGCTAGTATTCTAAAGAGTACCAGAAACATCATTTCCTGCCTGTCCACCTTCTCCCCTCCCCGGGCTGGATGGTAAATGGGAGGAAAAGACACAGGGAACAGTAAGGACAAGAGAGAGCTGGGCTGTGTCTACACAGGGCCAAAACTTTCCAATAAAAGTGAAGATTCAATTGATCTGAATGTTTTATGTAGCCCAATTCCAAATATTGGAATAATTATAAAGGGCTTAGTTTGGACTAAGTTTGCACTGGAGTGGAAGGGGGTACGTGTTGGATGCAAAAGAAGTGTTCAGCAATACAGTTTTTCTTTTTATGATGTGCTGTTTAATGTTTTGTGTATCATGAAAACTTTAATGAATCTGCTCAAACTGTGACCTCTCCTCCCCAGAAAAAAGAGCAAATATGCCCTCTTATGCAAATTCTGCAAATAATTTTAGGAGATTCGCTGATGCCCTGTCACTCATTCATGAACTCTAAGTTATAGCCTCATGATAACCTTGATTGGTATAGTGGGAAAAAAAAATTATGTGTGAGGAAATAAGCAAAACAAAACAGCAAAATCAGGAAGTCTGATGGACATTTGTTAGCTGTGTGACCTTATTTGAATCTTTAAGACCTTGATTTTACCTCTATAAAATGGAACTAGCAGAGTTATTTCAAGAACCAAATGGATAATGTATGAGATTGTTTTAAATTACACAGCACTTTACAAATGTTGGCTTAAAAACGCAAATGGGCAATAAATCCAAACAGCGTGATGGCTCTTACTTCCCAATTTAATTTACTGAATTCAAAACAGTGCACCCCATGAGGACAGGCCTGAAAGTAGGCTTTGTGGTTTCAAGGAGCAGAAGATTCCTTCTCCATAAGCAAATGTCATCCTCAAGCTCATGGATGAGCCCAGCAGCTGATTTGAAAAAAGGCACCAACTGAAGTACCCCTAACCCATCAACAAGCACTGTTCCCAGTAGGTGAAGTCAGGACATGCCAATGTAGCTGAAAGACCAGGACAATCTTCCAGTTGCTCCTTCCTCTGCT
Source organism: Balaenoptera physalus (assembly GCF_965194825.1). Classification (NCBI taxonomy): domain Eukaryota; kingdom Metazoa; phylum Chordata; class Mammalia; order Artiodactyla; family Balaenopteridae; genus Balaenoptera; species Balaenoptera physalus. The sequence goes on along the minus strand of NC_138882.1, from coordinate 94,079,341 downwards.
TGTCTGAGGCGAGCCCCCACCCCTGGGACTATCCCAGGCCATGATCGGTCCCCTCTGTGAATCTGCTCCAAGTCCCTCAGACCCTTCAAGACAGGCATGCCAGCTCCTGTTCCCTCACCGTGGTACCCATCTCTCACTCTTCACCTTATACTCCTTCCCATCATTACTTTCTTTCAGTGTAAAAGGCCCAGGTTCCTTTCTTGTTTCTTGGATTTTCATAGCATTCTTTCCTTGTCATGCCATACTGCCCTGGCAGCTGTCCCTTTACCACTGGATAGCAAAGTGCCTAGTAGAGTTTCCCAAGGGATCCATCAACAAAGAGTTACAGAAGGTGGCAAACTGTCCAAGGTGCTGAGGTCCCAGGTGGACAGACCTGGCTCCTATCTCCATAGAGTAGGCAGTCAGTGCATGGACTCTCCCCTGCCTTTCCCAATGCAAGTAGACAGCTGACTGTGCAGGACCTCCAGATTCGCAGTGCCTTGAGAAGAGAGGGAAAAGAAGGACCTATAGGAAATGGGCACCTTTCCCTCCTCTCATCCGATTGCATCCTGACTTAACGAACAATTCCAGAATGCACTGACCTCCTAGCTTGTGGTTACGTGAATGCAAAGTTTATGATCTTAGCAACCACGTTCATCTTCAGAACCATTTTCGTGACAATGCACAGTCTTTGCAGACAATGATCTGATCCTTTACTCCATGGCCCTCTTCCCTTCCCTCTCCCTGTCTTGTTTTTGCACCAGATCTGGGATAAGCTGAAAGTGTTTAATTCCCTACACCATTCTCCTGGCCTTAACTTACAAGGGAGCTTCTGATTATTGGTTTGTCTGTCCTTCTCTATAGCTAGTGTGCTTCACATTGTTGTTGTTTGGTCCTTCTGGGGCTACATGGAACTTTCTTTTTTCCATCTCTGCTTCATTTGTGTGCATTTTGATTTAATGTGTCTAACAAAAACATCACTCCAACTTTCAGTTTGTGCTGACCCTATTAATTTTCCCAGTTTTTCTTCTTTATTTCCCCTTCCCTCTCGATTTCGAGGACATTTTCAGGTTTTCTTAGTCCCTGAGGTGTAAGTATAGGAGAAGGAGCACTGCTTTAGGGTCGCTGAAGCCTTTGTGTGTTCAGGTCCCACTGCCAGCTATGATGCTAAGTTAACCTTTATAAATAGGTGGTGGGAATAAAAGAATCTCTCTTTCCTCTCTTAGAAGGATGTCTTGAGGATAAAATGAGGATGGGTAAAAGAAAGTACCAAAAACTAGTATAAAAACCATATTAATTTCCACGTATTCACAATTACTCTGTACCAGTCACCAGGCTGAGCTCTTTATATGCTACTGTGTTTCATCCTTATGATGATGCAGTGAGGGGTAGTGTCATTACTATCCATGTTTACTTGTGAGTAACTTGAGGCTTAGAGCTGTTAAGTAACTGGTCTGAGATCACAGAGCATGTATAAAGGGAAGAGCCAAGATTTGAATCAAGTCTGTCTGGCACCAGACTGTGGCTCTTAAACACTGTACCATCCTGACACCGTATGAACCAGAGGTACCATCATTCAGTTGGATGCTGGTCATGTCTGTGTAATTCCACTCCAAGAAATCAAGTGAGTCGGAGACAGTGGAAGTCCCAGCGTACTCTGTGAGTGGTTATTCATGGTATGGTGGTCTGGAGAGGAATCCCCCACCGAAATTTTGCTTGAGTTTCTAGAATCAAAATTCACACCACTGGGCTTCCCTGGTGGCGCAGTGGTTGAGAATCTGCCTGCCAATGCAGGGGACACGGGTTCGAGCCCTGGTCTGGGAAGATCCCACATGCCACGGAGCAACTGGGCCCGTGAGCCACAATTACTGAGCCTGCGCGTCTGGAGCCTGTGCTCCGCAACAAGAGAGGCCACGATGGTGAGAGGCCCGCGCACCGCGATGAAGAGTGGTCCCCACTTGCCGCAACTAGAGAAAGCCCTCGCACAGAAACGAAGACTCAACACAGTCATAAATAAATAAATAAATAAATAAAAGACCGTGAATTTCTAAAAAAAAAAATTCACACCACTGACTAAGGGGCAGCATGGTGTCGAGGTCATTAGCATCGTTGTCTGCAGTTAAAGAGACCAAACTGTGACTTTGGGCAAGTCAGTCTCGCTGGCCCCCTAGATACTCCTTGAGAAGAGGAGGAGCTTGGAAAAGAAAACCGTTAAGGTCTCTGGAAATCACAGTAATAAAAATAGCTAACATTTATTAAGTGCTTACTGATTGCCAGGGCTTTTTCTAAGTGCTTTATGTTCAATCTTACATGACTCTCACAACAACCCTAAGAGGTATTGCTATTGGTATTATTCCCTTTTCTTAGGTGAAGAAACTGAGGCACAAGGAAGTTTGCCCAAAGTCACATAAAGAGGGGGAAGAGCTGAGAACCCACACACTTAACCATTCAGCTCTCTTTCCTCTCTAACTGATAGGAATTATATTATTAGTTGCCTTGGATAGATGGGCAATCACATTTCATCACTTCTTTATAGCCTGACCCAGCTTTTTCCTACTCTCGATAAAATATAGTGTATGTTTTTAAATACCCCATCACACTGCCTAGGACATAGTAGGTGATCAATAAAAATTCGCTTACCTGATTTTTTGTCATTAAAATAATCGTGTTAAAAAGAGACAGGCAAACAAACAAGCATAAACCAAGAAGTAGAGAATAATGAGGCTGTATAACTGAGAGAAATAATCTGACTCAGACCTCCTAATATGTACTGTCTTATGAGAGAATAATCCAAAGATAAAACCCAATATGAGCCCACACAATTCTTATCTGTACGAAACAACCACCAAAAAAAAAAAAATTATCTCGGTTGCAGAAACTTGATTATTGACTTTGGCAATCCTTTCTCCGCATCTTTGTGCCAATAAAGTTATTAGAATTGAGTTGAGAGAGGCAGACGCACAAGAAGAGCTGAGACAAGATGCTGAGCAGTTGAAATCAATGACCCGAGGAGCTGATCCCCTGCCAAAGGCTACACCAGCTCCCGGGAGGAATCCACCACTCTGGCCAGCGGTCCGGCACTGCGGAAGCTGCAAGTCAGGTTTCTGGAGGGGACTCCCAGGTGGCTGGGGACCAACAGGTGTAGAAAGGAGGAAAAAGGGGTCCCTTCCCATTACCAAGGGCCAGACAGGCCAGGACCCACCAGGGTTGAGAACAGCGAGGCTTTTCTAGATTCACTGTGCTCCCCAGGCTGTGGAAAGAGAAGAGGAGGCAGAGGAGGAGGGTGGGAGAGAACACAGTGTTATTCACAATCTGTCGGTGACAGGAAGAAAGAGTGGCTTAATAACCCATAGCCAGATTAATGGAATATTCCTTCTTTCCCCTGGCAGAGCTGGTCCTCTGGTGCTATCACCCATAAAATTGATGGCCACCCAAGGAGACATGGAGCTAATTAACAAATCTGCCCCCAAGTGTGCCAAAACCCATTCCACTAGAACTGCAAAGATAGCGACTGTTTAGATACCAGCTTAAATGGAGAAACCACTAGCATTCTCTGGAAGCCACCATGACCACTTGGCATTCCTTCTAGCCACTTCCTCCTTCTCAGTCAGCTGCCTCCCCACCTCTCCTAGGTTGGCCCCAAACATCTTCCTTCCACTCACCTTCTCTATCATCCACCCAACCATGAAGCATCAGAGCACCACTTAAAGTTTGTGTGCAACTCTCTGAGAATGATTGCACCTTTGTGAATCTCTACGAAGATCCAAGCAAGGGTATTGGCTTTTGATTAGTTGAATTGTGTATATATTTGCTTCTCTGTGAACGTATTTTCTACAATAACAATAACAGTAGCTTTCACAATAATAACAAGTACTGAGTACTTGCTTGCTATGTGTCAGGCACTCTTTTAAACACATAGAGTGCTGAGGGAATCTGTGTAACCTACAAGGAACAGACTAGGAATACTGACACAGGAGGTTCTCCAACAATCCTACATTGCAGCACAAAAAGTCCAAAGCTTCACCCACTTGCCCAGAGTTTTCAATCAACTTGAAAACTTCCAATCAGATTAATAGTTCCACTCTCTTAATCATGATCAGATATCCCAATACTACTATCTGAGGAGAGCTAATAATGTGGACAATAAACACCAAGACAACAATTAAAAATAAAAGTAGTGGGCTTCCCTGGTGGCGCAGTGGTTGAGAATCTGCCTGCTAATGCAGGGGACACGGGTTCGAGCCCTGGTCTGGGAAGATCCCACATGCCGCGGAGCAACTGGGCCCATGAGCCACAACTACTGAGCCTGTGCGTCTGGAGCCTGTGCCCCGCAACGGGAGGAGCCACGATAGTGAAAGGCCCATGCACCGCGATGAAGAGCGGCCCCCCCCACCACGATGAAGAGTGGCCCCCGCTTGCTGCAACTAGAGAAAGCCCTCGCACGAAAACTAAGACCCAACACAGCCAAAAATAAAGAAATAAATAAAGTAGCTATAAAGCAAAAAAATAAAAAAAAATAAAAGTAGTGTATGGGTGGGGACTTCCCTGGTGGTCCAGTGGTTAAGACCTCACCTTCCAATGCAGGGGGTGAGGGTTTGATCCCTGGTCAGGGAACCAGTATCCCACATGCCTCGGGACCAAAAAACCAAAACATAAAACAGAAGCAATATTGCAACAAACTCAATAAAGACTTTTAAAAAAAAGTAGTGTGTGGGGGAACTGAGAACATGCAAGGAGAGGAGAATTAAAGTGTATATAAATTACATCTTTACAGAGATAAGAGAAAATATTGCATCCAAGAAAAAAGAACAGGGTGAAATAAAAAAGGAACATTCAGAGGCCAAAAAGGAATTCTTGGAAATTAAAAACAGCAGAAATAAAAAACTCAATAGTTAGTCTCTCAGAAAGTAGAGTAAAAAATCAAAGCGATTTTTAAAAATTGGAAAGAAAAGAAAGCAAAATTAGAAGACTAGTCCAAGAAGTCCAATACATAAATAATAGGAGTTCTAGAGAGAGAACAAGAAAAAACAGAAAACGGAAAGAAGATAATCACAAATGAAATGACTCCCCCAGATTTCCCAGAGAAAAAAAAAGACAAAAGTTTCCTGCTTTAAACAATGCATCAAACACCCAACACGTTGGCTAATAATAGATCCACATTAAGGTACCTCACTGGACATTTTCATAAAATTGGAGGAAATAGAGTCTACGAGATTCTAGAGAGAGAAAAAAGTCACATACAAAGAATCAGAAATGAGAATGGCTTTGGACTTCGCAATAGCATCACTGGAAACAGAAAGAAGATGAGGCAATGCATTCAAAATTCTGAAAGGAAATGCTCTCCAAACTAGAGTTCTATACCCAGCCAAATTATCCAAAAAGTACAAAGATAGAATAAAGACATCTTCAGACATGCAACGTCTCAAAACATGTATTTCCCTTGCAGCCTTACTTGAGAAAGGGAAAGATATAACAGGAGCAGAAGTTTCAACACAGGAGAGAAGTAAAAGTATTTCTAGGAGGATGGTGCAAAAAAAATCCCAGAATATATATTGTTAGAGACAGAATATACATAGCAGTCATTTTTCTCTGACAGTTTTCCTGTAGGAAGGCCTCAGAAGCCCATGTGCTCAAGAAATAGTAAAGGGGTCTGGAGGGAATATGGGATGAAAACTCTGCCACAAAAAAAAAAAAAACAAAAACTCTGCCACAATAACCAGTAGTATCTGCTAAGCCTATAATTGGTATGAAGCTCTTCAGCAGCTTGAAGTGTGAATAGGAATTCAGCTTTTAAATGTTCACTTCCCACTCTCTCCCAAATGATGTTCAGCTAAGGATGCTCTAACTTGGATTCCAAGATCACACTCGCATACTCAGCTGCTGTTTCCAAAGTAGGTCCTTTGTGCTGCCATAGTGGGTCCAGAGAGCAAAGCTTCTGTCCTTGGTTGCTCACTGTGCCAGAATCAGCACTCCTGTGGCAACCATCTAGGCCTAGCGTTGAGTTTAATGAGTTACTCTTGGGGATCCTTGGGCCCTTTACTGCCAGCTAACACCATTTGGAACCATCTCAATAATTGGAAAGATTATAAGCATGTCAGGGTCTAGGACTTCTAGGTTCCCAGAGGTTCCTTGACTTCAAGCAAGGAAGTTTCTCCCTAGGGGTTTTTAAAAGAGCAGGCTTTGTCAAACCCAGTAAGGGTCTTGTCATTTCTTTTCCCCTCTAGATAATGGGCGCCTATGAAGCTTACATTGAGGGAACACTCAAGTGACTTGAAAACAAAGATCTGCCCTCAGGGGACTTGCTGTCTTCACTCAGACAGGTAACTGACCTATTAAATGACAGTTTCTTTTGCTAAACTTCCACCAAAGTTGGTAAGGCTCTGCTCTCGTAGAAAAGCTTTCGATGAAGTATGAGGCTTGCTAACTTTCTCCTCTGCTTTAAGTTCTTTGCATCCAAGCCTTCTTCTAGACCAAGTTCTTTGAGGGCAGAATCCATAACAGAGGATTCTTTATATCCCCCACCCCACACCCCCCAGTGACTAGTACGGTGCCTAGCACAGAGTAGCTGCTCAATATATATTTACAGAGTGAACAAATGAATAAATAATTGAATTAACGCTGACTCTTGAGACATCCAGGATGCATACGTCATGTTAGGATAAGGCGGTTCTGCCAGCTCCCAGAAAAATCAGATCCATAATGGAGTATTAAAATAAAATCTCATGGATCCGAATGTGAGGCAAGAAAGCTTTTTTAAAATTAGTGACAATAGTACCTTATAGAAATTAATTATATAGAAATGCACTTATTTTATACTCGAGAACTTACCTCAATTCAAACTAGACCAACCAGGGGTTCTATGATAGAAGTCTTAGTGGATAGGGAAGTGATCTGTTATTTCCACAGTAATTGTTAACATATCAATAGATACTTCTGAAGTGTTGATGGTTCTTAAAAGCGGTTGTTCTTTTCAATGTTTTAAGCATTCCTCATTGAATTGCATTTTATTTAAAAATACTATAGGGCCAGAGCACTCATACACTGCAAGGGAATATAAATTGGCACAAACACTTTGGCAGCATCTACTAAAGCTGAACAAATATCAACCTACTACCCTTCAGTACCATTCTTGGACATACACCCAACAGAATGAGTGCTATGACCCCATTGTATGTAGTCAAGAACGTTCACGGCAGCACTATTTCTAATAGCCCCAAACTGGAAGAAGCCCTAGCATCTATCAACAGATAGAAAAACTGTGGTATATATTTACACAATGGACTACTTCACAGATAAAAAAAAGAACTTAAACCATTGCACACAACAAAAGACATATTATTGAGAGAAAGAAATTAGATAACAAAGAACATACACCAAGTGATCCTATTTATAAGAAGACCAAGAACAGGCAAAACTATATAGCAGTAGAGGTCAGAATGATGGTTACTTCGATGTGGGATACTGTCTGGGTAGGACCATGAGAGCCTTCAAGTGTGCTGAAGATATTTGTATGTTGGAATAGTGGTTTCATGGGTTTATACGTATGTAAGAATTCATCAAGCTGTACTATCTTTGTGTCCAGTAATTTACTGTATGTAAGTTATGCCTTAATTTAAAAAATACTATGAAACTCAGTTCTATTAAAAAAAAATAAAAGCTCCATGGATTACAACAAAAATGTTTAAGACAGAGTTCCTGCCCTGAAAGAGATACAAAATTAATTACAGAAGATAAGATATACACTCAAATAACCATAATGCAAAGCAGTGTCTGAAGACGGATGAATGGTCCAAATGGGTGTCATAGGGTTGCAGAGAAGGAATGGAACAGGGAGGGGAAATTGACACCTGACAGCTGAGCTCCACTCTGAGCAGCTTCTGCATGCTTGTTCCATCAATTTTCTCTCTCTCTTAAATCTCCTTAACAGTCGGTTTCTGATTATGTTCAAGTCTCCTCTACCGAACTTTCCTCCTTGGTTCATCCTCCAAGCTCTCTCCTCCCCTTCCTAGCTGAGTTTCTGGGTGGAATAGTCTACCTGCTGTCACCACTTCCTGCCTCTCATTCACTCCTTGACCCACTGCCTTCTGGCTTCTCCCCGCATCTCCCACAGAATCTTCTTCCACCTGGTCAGCAGTAAGGACCCAGGTGCCAGGTCTAACGGCTTCTCTTCAGTCCTTATATTCCTTGACCTCTGCATCATTTGACACTGTCAAACACCTCCCCTTTCTTCAGAAATCACCCTTCCTTTGTTTTCTGAGAAGCCTGTCTCTTCCCACCTCTTTGCTTGCTCTCCTTGGGGAGTTCACTTTCCTCTGCCCTCAGCGTTCTCTGGCGTAGCACCCTCAGTTCACTCCTCTGTCCACGTTTGGACTCTCCCTTGGCAAACTTTCATCTCCACCTGCTGATGCCCCTGGGACCAGGGATCCCTAGACCACATCTCTCTCTGGGACTTGGATCTCTATATACACCAGCTGACGGGTATCTCAGTTTGACTGCCTCATACAGAAAGCAAGTGCAGCATATCAAACTTAATCGTTATCTTCTCCGTCACTTTCTTCCCTTAGCATTCAGTTACCATTCAATGATACCTCCATCCACTCAAAGAAATCATGAAGTCATTCCCAAACGCCCCCTCTCTCTCCCTCCCCCTTATGCCTGTTGATCTTACCTTTGGCCCAGCCTCAGGGCTTTGTTTTGGTCCCCAGTCATTGCTCTCCTGCAAATCACCTTACTCCCGTCCTTGTTTCTAGCTTCATCCTCATCTAGGTCATCCCATGATCTCCCTACGGTTAGAATCTGATTATACACCTCCCAGCCTCCCTTCGAAAATCAGTGCCCCGCTCCTTAGCCTGGACCAGCACCCTCAGTGTCTTCTTTCCAGAATCACCTCCTTCCCATTTGTCTCAGGTGGCCTGAGCTCCACCCGTAGTGACTTTGAGCGTTTCAAATGTTCCACACCCTCCTGTCTGCGTGAATCCCTCTTCCCCTTCTCACATTCACCAGGGAACCCCTGGCAGTCCTTCGAATCCTGACTCCTGCAGATAGAGATGGATGGACCCCCTGTTCTTCCTGTTCCCATAACACCCACAATATGAGAGCTGTTTGCCTGTTTTCCCCACTGGCTAACCTCTCAGAAGACAGATATTTTTATGTCTTATTCATCTTTGTATTCAAAGCACATGGCTCAGTGTTAGTGCTCAAAATATTTGTTGCATAAATAAGTCAACGTTCGGTCCTCAGGTATATAGACTTTTTTGCCTCAAAGATACATAGCTCAGCAACTGCATTTGTAGCATCGTCACTGTTTCTATTTCTGAATCTAATTGCTATTGCACAGAACTGTTCAGGGCAGAAACTGCAGTAAGTGGAATGGTCCAGCAACTCACTTCCAATGCAAACGCCCCATGCTCTTATGAAATTGCTGCAGTCTTAAAAGGGTGTAGGCCTTTGGAATTTTAGACAAGAAAAGAAATCACAGTAAGGTGTGCTGCCGGGGAGATTCTTATGCCGCTGTTGAAAGTCCCCTCTCTCCAGGATTGCTACCCCCTTTCTCCCCCAGTTCAGATGAATGACGCTGAAAAATCACAAGTCTAAGAAATTTAGGACAGTCTCATGGGCATAGGAATTGCTGCACGGACCAGAACCCTAGGCCCAAGGGGACAGAGTTCTCCTTCTTTAAGTCTTGCCAAATGCTCGATGTCCTTCCTGGTGGCAAGGTCGCAGGGTCAGGGGACACCCCATACAGAGATCAGCCAACCATGAATTTGCCTGAAACTTCGTTTGATGTACTTTCTATGCTTACACTCAGCTCCCTCTTGGGTAATGAATTCTGTGAGTTTATTACTTGCTGGAAATGAAATAGATTCCTTTCACGTAACCTAAAATTCCTCTTGCTCTAATGTCACCAATCCCTTCCTAAACCTATGCTGCTGCGATTGGGTGAACAAGGACTTGCTCCCAAGCCCTGTGCGTCCCTGGGGACTTTATGGACCTCTCAGCAGCCCCTCTCAGCCTTCCACTTTCCAGACTGAAGGAAATACATAATGTCTGGAAGAAGGCCCTGAACATAATAAATATTGAATGATGATCGTGGAGCTGAATGATGATAAGAGCTGCCTTTAAATGGGGATTCAAATTCTTGCCACGAATCTGAGATGTGAGAATTAACCATTGTCAAACAGAGTCGAGATCAAACAAATGAGAGGGCTGAGGTCCCCCTTGGTGTAGGGCAAGGTTCATTGTTCCCAGACCTTCCCCCAGTTGTTTCCGTTTCTAAGCAAGAAACAGTCCCTTTGTGTGCGTGGCAGCCAGCATTTGTGAGATGGCTGGGCACTGCTGAACCTTTCTGAGGATGGTACTCTTGCTTAGGAATGATTGCTCTCCCATTAGGAGGAGGAAGGAGAGAAGGAAGATCTGAGAGAGAAAGAGGAAACCTACTAAATGCCCTGTTCCTATTTTATGCCAGGCCGTGTTCTAGGTGGTTTGCATAGGTCATGTCCTTCAGCCTTCACCATGATCCTATGAAGGGGACCGGGCTCCGTATTGTACAGATGAGGAAAGGAAGGCTCCAGGAGGCTGGGGAACCTGTCCAGGATGCTGGAAGCAGTGGGTCTGGACTTCAAAGCCAGGCCTGTTGGATCCCAGAGCCGTTTGTGTTAATGGTACTGCCCTAAGCCCCTACCTAGAGGACTGTGCGGCCCAATGTGACCCCTGCCCCCATAGAGGCATGGCTTTTGCCCCTGCTCAGGGCAACAGCCCAGTTCCGCCTCCTCCCTTTTCCATCTTCTGCAGACTTTTATGGCCGGAGCCCACCCAGGCCTGCAGGTGCTCCATGAGCCGGCCTGGTGCCCCCCCTTTCTTTTTCCTTCTCTCGTCTCCTCGCAGGAAGCACAGGAACAAGATGGCAGCAGTGACTCATGGCTAGAAGAATACAGTCTTGAGTGGGGGCAGCCTGAGTGGCGTAGCTGGATTCTCTAACAATGGAAGAATGTCCCCTGAGCTTTTGAAGGTCATTACCATTCACTGCTATAAAACAAAGGCAGAGAAAGGACAGCAGCCAACAGTGGGGGTGGGAGTGCAGGCTGAGGAGAATAGAGACCACAGAACTTTCCAGGGTGAAAAGGGAAGAATAAAGGGGATTGGAGACTTTTCTTTGCCTATAATTTGAGCTGTTGGTAATGGTAGAGAAATCCCAGGTGTTTGTTTAATTTTTATTGAAGTATAGTTAATTTACAATGTTGTGTTAATTTCTGCTGTGCAGCAAAGTGATTCACTTATACATATATATATACATTCTTTTTCATATTCTTTTCCATTATGGTTTATCACAGGATATTGAATATAGTTCCCTGTGCTATGGAGTAGGACCTTGTTGTTTATCCATTCTATACATAATAGCTTACATCTGCTAACCCCAAACTCCCACTCCATCCCTCCCCCAACCCAAGTGTTTTTTATTTAGCAGATTAACCTGGCCTTAACACATGATGAATGGTCTCCACATTATAGGCCAGGCATGTGGAAGCCCCCAAGATTCAATGGTTTAACCTGTGAAATGTATGAGGAAGTCTGCCCAAGGACAGACTTTATAAGGCTGCTGTGTCCTGACCCCAGGTGGCTTCATGCTTCTGCTAAGTAACAGATGAGATTTGTCCCTCTGCTTCCTCTTCCCCTTCCTCCAGGGTCACCCAGGGCCTGACCATTGGGATCCCCCCACAGACTGCTGTCCAGACAGCCCTGCCAGCCTGTGTTCCTGCACCAGGCCTCAGGGGTGCCCACCCTGCCCCTGGGTGATGTGGCAGTAACATGACCAGATTCTAAGATGGGAGAAGGAGCCTTGGGTGGGTAGGCCAGAGGATGAGGCCTGGGACTTTGATTGGAAGGGCAGCAAATACCTCAAAGGGTACCATCATTCTTGAATGTTTCACTGTTTGACCACTGCTATGGACTGAATTTATCCCCCCCACCCCCAAATTCATATGTTGAAGCCCTAACCCCCCAGTGTGACTGTATTTGGAGATAGTGCCTATAAGGAGGTATTTAGCATTCAATGAGGCTATGAGGGTGGAGCCCTCATCTGTTAGGATCAGTGCCCTGATAACAAGAGTTACCAGACAACTTGCTTCCCCTCTCCCTGCCATGTGAAGACACAGCAAGGAGGTAGCCCTGTCTGCAAGCTGGGAAGAGAGCTCTCACCAGAAACTGAATTGGCTGGCATCTTGGTCTTGGACTTCCAGCCTCTAGAACTGTGAGAAATAAATGTCTGCTGTTTAAGCTACCCAGACTGTTGTATTTGTTACGGCAGCTGGTGCTGACTAATACAACCACTAAGGTGTCAGTTGCTAACTGAGCAGGCTGACCCTCAGTTTCCCTCTGCTTCTGGCAATGAATTTTCACTCCAGTGTAAGTAACCATTGTGTTACAATATCACCTTGTAAAAATGATCGCAAAGGTGCCACTCATGGAGAATTTGCTCACGGGAGGAAATCCTCTGCCTCGTCCCCCCCGGACCGTGCCTCTGGTGAAGCCTGGAAGCCCAGGTTGGGCTGCAGCAGACAAGTGGCTGCCCTGGGGGGAAAAGGGGTGCCCTGGAAACTGCCGACATTCTGGCCATGGCAGTAGCATCCCCTGGGACTCTGGCCCTGCCTCACTGCACCCCACCGTCCAGGCCAGTATTGTGCCAGCACTAGGGCCCTGACAGTGCCCCCCAGACAGCCAACTCACGGGCCACCAACTTTGTGCCCCTCTCTGAAAAATCCTGAAAGGTAAGGCAACTCACAAGGATTCCACAGTTTCCTTAGGAAAATGCAGTTTTATCCAGGCCTTAAGGAACTCAATGGATGAAAAAGCTAGCTTTCCAAACTGGGTGTGATTTATAAAAATACTCTCAACCGAAGTCCTTTCAACTAGGCCTTCCTTCCTATCAAAAATACAAGGCTTCAAAATTTTTGTGTTTTTACCTGAATTCCTCAAACACATTCATCTTCTGTGAAACAAAGGTACACGTGGATTTGAAATAAGTATCGGAGTTGATTTCAGGAGGAGAAGTCTGTCTTAGGCCCCAGGAATGGCTGGATGGGGCCCAGGGCAACTACCCGGAGAGAATGAGGGAAGGGTGGGAGTCGGGGAGGGTGGGGCACACAGGGAGCCTGACGTTCACCCTTTCCATTTCGTGGTTCTAGCGAGGTAACCCCTCGGTCACCTTCCGATGTCATTTGAGCCCCGTGTCTCCAATTCCAGCAGTAACCATGAGTGTTTCTGACCACTTAGCAACGCTGAGGCCTTTCCCCAGCTTCTGCTTTTGGCCATTAACGTGCTAACTTGAGACCCTGACACTGCACTCCCATAGCCCCGAGGCCCAGAGGCACCTCGCGACCCACCCAGATGTGTTCTGCTCACCTTCTCATCACAGAAGCACACTTGCAGAGACCCTCCCTCGTCCTCCGTGAGAGTGTCGCGTGAACTGGCACTTGGAACCCCGCCATTTTCTCCTTGGATCCCAGACACGAATAAGAATAAAGCCTGCTTCCACGCCTAGGACGTTTCTGAGCTGCAGTGCCCACAACATTTCTTGGGACTGAGAACGCAAGTCTGTCATAATGGTATTTGCAGAGCCAGAGACTGTATTTAAGGCTTCAAGAGGATGCTTATTATAACCCTGTCTTGGACTATCATGTCAAAAACACTACATGAAGAGTCTTTTTCAAGGAAATTTGCCAGGGAAAGCAGAATGCATCTGATCACAGAGGAGTTGTTCTGGGTTGGTTTCAAGCTGTAGAGTCTGGGGGAGAAAGAAGTTTTCCTGGAGGCTGCCCTGGGGAAGAGGAGTCCACACAGAGCTGTGACTCAAGGGGCTGCCATCCAGAGAAATTATGATGGGAATGGTACCCCCTTGGAGTGAACACTTGGCAGCCCTGATGCCACCCGCAGGAGGCGGGCAACTGTGGAAGACCCTGAAACCTGAATTCAAGATTAATGATAGGGGAAGCAGGTGCTTCAGGGGATAGCCGAGTGTTCTGAGCTCTTCCCAGCGGGGGAACAACGAGGCAATCAGGCAGACACCCAAGCCTGGCACACGCAGCTCCCAAGGGAATCACGCTGGGGTGGGAGAAACAGAGGCACTTTCACTCCAGTGCAGTTCCCATTTTCTAAAACCACTTTTAAACCCATTGTCATGACTCAGTGGTCAACAGTTATCCTGCCATTTTGAATTTCTCCTTTTAAAACAACTCATAATGCAGTTCGAGAAATTGCATTCCACATCACTAGTATCCCTATTAATATTAATTGCCACATTTAAAAATACTTAAGCCGCTGTATCTTTTCCTCTTTTATCTGCTCTGACTTTGCCTGTGGGGAGGAAAGGAAGTGACGTGCACACAGTCCTTTCTAGGAGGACTGTTCTGGAAGTGGTATAGGGATGGGTTGGGGAGAACCAGCAACAGGCAGGGAGACTGCTTGGTCAGCAAACATTTACTGGACACTTGCTATGTGTCAGCTGTATAAAGATGGTTTCTGCTTCTATGTCATTTTAGAGCCCTCCATCAAGCAGACACCAAAACGGAATGTGATGTGCAAGAAACTTACCGGGGGAAATGCTAATGAAAGCTAAAGGACGAAGGAGCTGGAGCAGGTGGGGCGAGTCTTCAGACTTGACGCAAGTCTGACACCTGTGAAAGGAGAGCCGGAAGGAAGAGCATCAGGCACCATGCAGGTCCGAGAAGGTCTCAGCCAGGCCGACAGAGAGCTTCCCAAGCCAAGGCTGCCAGTTGCAGGAGCCCCATTTGGGGCAGGAACAGACCAGCCCCAGTCCCTGCAGTGTACTCACTGGCTGAGGACAGACTGGGAGAAACGGGAACGCCATGGTGGATATAAAAGGCAGCAGCTGGAGGCGGTCAGCCAGTTACATTTCCCACAGCAGGAGCTTTGGAAGGAGATGTGAGTGGAGCACCTCCATGGCCGACACGGCCTTCCAGGAGCTCTCAGTTTAGGCAGATAAACATCGGCATCACAGCTGTAGTCCGAGCCCGCCCACTAGCCCTTTGGGGTTGGATGTCTGTTGCACGTTTGGTCAGCCACAGCCTGGGTTGTAGGCAAAACCCACGGTGTGGAGCTTGGCCGCTTCGCTGGGGAGGGCTGTGACACATGGGTGGGCACCACCCGCAGTCCCAGGCCAGCAGGGAGATGGTTGATGTAACACAGTCAGGTACAAGATGCAGTGGCAGGAAGGTGGGAAACTAACTGCTTATGAAGGAGAGGCGAGAGACAGGTTCAGGATACGGGGATGTGGCAGTTGGGTTTTAGGGCGTGACTAGAATTTATCACGTACGCAGGAGGAGATGCAGTGGAATCTGTCTCACTGAAACCTGGATTCACATCCTGGCTCAGCCACTTACCAGCTGTGTGACCTTGGGTAAGTCTCTTAACCTCTTTTAAGCCTCAGTTTCTTCATCTGTAAAATGGAGATAACAATTGCACCAATTTTACAGAATTGTTACGTTGATGCATGTGAATTCGTTAGCAGAGTGCCTGACCTACCATATGTGATCAATAAATGGTAACAGTATCGTTACCATTGGTAACGATGTCGTCAGTATTTCTGACATCCCAGATGGTGGGAACAGCTTGCCCAAAGGTGGGAGAGGATGAAGGGCAGCCAGTCCAGGGAGTCCGTGGTTCTCTGTGGCTGGGTCATCTGGCGAAGGGAAGGTTGGTAGAAAACAAGGTTGGGAAAACGGGCCCATCAGATGAAAAGCCTCGTGAGCTGTGTAAGATATTTCAGGTCTCACACCAGGTGATGAGATGCTATGAAAGGACGTTACACAGGTAGGGAAAGGATCAGATTTGCATGATTAAGATTCCTCTCTGGGAGCAGGGCATCCGGTGGATTAGAGGGAGATGAGACTGGAGGGGGGAGGTGGGTTATGAGGCTCTTTTTTAAAAAAATTAATTTATTTTTATTTTTTGGCTGTGTTGGGTCTTCGTTGCTGTGCGTGGGCTTTCTCTAGTTGCGGCAAGCGGGGGCTACTCTTTGTTGCGGTGAGCGGGCTTCTCATTGTCGTGGCTTCTCTTGTTGCAGAGCACGGGCTCTAGGCGCGTGGGCTTCAGTAGTTGTGGCACGTGGGCTCAGTAGTTGTGGCACACAGACTTAGTTGCCCCACGGCATGTAGGATCTTCCCGGACCAGGGCTCGAACCCGTGTTCCCTGCATTGGCAGGTGGGTTCTTAACTACTGTGTCACCAGGGAAGTCCCATGAGGCTCTTATATTAATCCAAGCAAAGGATCAAAGGACCCGAGAGAGAGAAGAGAAGCAGGTTTAAAAGGTATATTTAGGAGGAAGAACCAATGAGCTATGGCAACAGTTTGTACGCGGTGGGGAGGGAGGCGTCTTGGGCGAGGAGGGTGCTTGGGTGGATGGAGCCACAGTGCACCCAACAGCAACCCTAAGGCAGGCGCAAGTGATCAAGGGTGGCTGGGGGGAGACAAGAGAGGTGAGCTGGGGGTGTTGAATTTGAAGGGCCTGTTGGACTTGCCAGGGGGCCTATTGGGCAGACAGTTGGATGCATGGATCTGGGGCTCAGATGAGAGGTCTGGGGGTCACTTGGAGACTGTGGCCACAGTCCAAGTGAGGCCTAAGAATGACAGTAGGAGGAGTGAAAAGAACAGGGTCAGGCAAGAACCACCACTGGGCCTGTGTGGTTTACCTGGGACTCTCATTGGAAACACACGGCAGAATGTGAAGACTATACTCAGTGCCCCTCCTGCCTCCTAAAGCCCCTTGAATCCGTGAAGATACTGAAAGAATAAATATCAAGCTGGGATTGAAAGAGTGAAAATCAGTTCAGACTGAAAGAGAAAAAAAGAATTCTCTAGTTAATCAGGCTGGGAGGACGCAGATAAAAGCAGCTGCAAACTTAACAGGCGAACTGGTTTCTCCCAAGGTCTTGTAGTGGCTGTAAAATGAGCGACCACCACTTTTCTTCCCAGTGGTGCCCCAGACCCGCTTTGCTAAACCCGCTCAGTACTGAGGACACCCAGTTACTAAACCGCTCTGGTCTCTGAACAGCCCTTCATCCCTCCACTTCCCCTGAGTCTGAATCAGAAGGCAACCAGTCCAGAGCAGAGGACTCTCCCCTCACAGCCCTCTCAGAGTCCTTCCGCAGGACCACACTCCTGGTGGAAGATGCTTCTCTCCTCCCTCTTGGCCACCGTTCCTCTGGAGTGGCCTCCCTCGCTGCAGCAAGCCAGGAAATCTGACTGTGGCGTGCGTGCGTGCGTGTGTGTGTGTCCGTCTGTCCCAGACCACAGTTGTCCCTGGTGGTCTTTGGCTGATTCCGTTTTAATAAATATGCACATCCTAAAAACAGAAGTATTGCTGAGGATAGTATGCCACTCAGCAGGATCACTGAGCAGAGACCATGGAACCCCTGGCTAGAATAAAGTATAAGAGGAACAACCAGAAATCTGGAATGGGAGCAGGCTTAGCCACACTTGCCTGGGAACTTGTCACCTAGAGAACTGCTTCTCTTCTGGGGCCGCATCTTAAGAGGGAAATAGGTAAATGGGAGCAGGTTCCAGGGAGGATGGTAAGTGCTAAGAGAATTCAAAATAAGTCACATGAGGGATGCTTGTGTGAACTGGAGGGAATTGGGTTCTTGAAGGGAAAATGCAAGGAAACTGTCTTCTATTATCTAAGAGGGCATGATATTTAAAAGGGATTAAACTGGCCCATTAAGCCCTGGAAGAATAGAATAGGACCAGTGATTCTATCTTTGGCAGAATACAGGCTACGGCAGATTCAAACTCAGTAGAAGGAGAATTTCCTTCTACAGGCAGGGTAGACCACAGGTTGACTGGATTGCTTTGGAAGGCATGGGTGCCTTGTCACAGGGGGTATTTAAAAAGAGGCTGGATGATGCTTTGGCCAGGCTGTGGTACAAGGGACCTCCGTCTCATAGGGACTTTGGACTAGATGACTTTTAAGGCCCCTCCTACTCAGAGCCTGTGTCTGAAAGCAGAGTCCCTAACTGGGCAGGATAGGCCACCTAATGCACCAATGCCTACAGCTCCCTTTTCAGGGGGTTGGGGACAGGCGGGGGAGGTGGGAGTTATGGAACCAGCCCAAAGCCCTCTACTAAGGGACATTCCTTCGTCAGAAGCCACTGTGATACCACGTGACTGTGACCATCTGGCTGTTGCTGTTTGGACCAGCAGTGGGCAAGTAATATTGCAAGAGATTTCTAGCCAAGCAGGAATGTGAACTGGAGGTTATAAAGAGAGGGCTGGTGGGTTTGGGGGCAGAAAGAGAAACTGCAAAGAATCCACAGAGAGTAGGATGTCAAGCAGGGCCATGGAGGCAGCAGGGGGCCTGATAGTATAAGGTTACAGATGTTCCAGCAGCAACACCAGGAGAAGGGGAGGGCAGTCTCCATAGTGACGTGGAAGAGCCCCTGGGGCCAAGACTTGGAGAGAGAAAGTAGACTATCGCTGTCCTGGGGTCCCGTGGTTAGGACTCTGAACTTTCACTGCCAAGGGCGCGTGTTCGATCCCTGGTCGTGGGAACTAAAATCCCGCAAGCCGCCAAAGCCTCAGATTCCTCATCTGTGAAAACAAGCACTTGACATAGACCTGCGACAGAATAAGCTCTGAATAAGTGTTGGCTGCCATTTATTGTAGTTCTCCATAAGCTTATAGACACAGGATTCAAAGACGTTCTAAATGTCACCAAGTTTTGGAGTGCTTCAGCGCCTGGTCAAAGGTGACTTGAGAGGAGTGGGGTTAGAGGTGAGAAATTAAGAGGATCCACCCTCCCTGCAACCAGAATCGCTCTGCATGAGTCAGCTTGATGGAGCTTGTATGGAGATTTTAGGGGAAAGGAAAAGGAAGTGTTTTCACTGCCAGAATTAATCCAAACTGCAAACTGGTGCCAGAATCTCCTCTTCAACATCCTGGCCAAATGGTTGTCCAGTCTTTTCTTAAACACATTCTCTCTGTGAGGCCCCAAACTCATTTGCTTAGCAATTTTCTTACTCTTTAGAATATTCAGAAGCTCAAACAAATGACTAACAAAGTTTTATTGCCTTGTAAAAGTCCCACCAGAACTACTTTAATGAAAGGACCATTGTTCAAAATTAATTGAAGTCCAATACGCTTACGGTAGTGCCACAATACCCACCACTGGCAATCTTGGCCATGCTGTTAGTTTGCTTAGCAAAGCTTTTTAATTATAGTGAACAGAAAGATAATTTTCAGCCTGGACCCTTGTGCAAATTAACACCAATTCTGAATCAATGCAGTTTGAAATAAAAAGATTTTAGTGTTGCTGTAGTGATGTTTTCCACTCTGTAGCACTGCTGAGTTTTCAAAGCATTTTCCTATCTGATGTCTTCCTTGAGCCAGTCCCTCTGAGTTGAGATGAGAATCAAATGAAATTCTACAGGTCAGCACGCTCTGTAAACTGCAAAACTCTGAAAAGGTTTGTCATGAATAAGTTATTAGACTGCAGGTTTCTTGACTCTGACTCACAGCCTGGCCTGTCTCCTTAGGCCTCGAGGCCCCTCTTGTTCCGAGGCTATGGAAGATGACTTGAAAGATATCCTGCACATCTGCATGCCTCTGTGTCTTCCAAGACCAAGGAGGATGCCGGTGACCGGCAGGTGCTGACACAGATGGGTACGGGGAGTGGGGAACGGGGAAGTGGGTATGTAGTGCTGTCAGGGAGGGGTGGCCAAGGAGTCCCTCATTCACGTAAAAACCTGTCCTTTGGTTTGCAGTTATCACTGTTCTTTGCTCTGCTTGCACTCATCACCCCATTTCCATTTGCAAGTTTATATCCGCCTTTCAAGCCCAGGCCGACCAGCTCAAATGCCACCTCCTTCAGGAGTCAGAATAATTATCTCAAGCTCAAGCCATCCCTCCTTCTCCTCTGAACTTTTTCAGCTCTTTGTATTGCCTCTGTATTGCTCCTCCTTCTGTATTGCCTCTTTCTGTACTGCTTTGTATTGCTACAAGGGAACAAGGCACTTTGTTCTCATGAGTTTACAAGCAACCTGAGAGCAGCCCCGTGCAATTGTCATCTTATCTAGCACCCTGCATTACGTCGGGCAGATTGGGGCAGACACTGCTACTGTACCAACTACCAATTCTCCCCTTCTTCCTTTTAGTAAGTCTTGGCCGAGTCCATGGCTGCCTGGCTAGAGCTGCCTTTCTGATTCCTTGGCAGCTAGGCATGGCCCTACCCAGTTTCTGCAAAGAGGTAAGAGCAGAAGTTAGGCGACCATCCACTTCTCATTCCTAATCACAGAGTAGCTTGTCCCTTTTGTGCTCTCCCTTTCCCATGGGCTGGGACACAGAGGTAGCAGAGATGGCAGAGCAAATAGATGGAAGGCACTTGGGTCCCTAGCAAAGCTCCCCAGCCCCTGAACAACTCACCCCAACATTTATATGAGAAACAGATACAGTCCTATTTTTCTTAAGCTATTCTACTTTGGGATCTCTTTATTAAAATTGCTTAGCCTAATCACTAATCAGTGTACAGGTGCTCAATACATTTTAGTGTGTGAATGAATGGATGCATGAATTAATAAAAGAATAAAGAAAATGAGTGCACATATCAGAAAATGACCTGTTGCCAACTGCAGTTCTGCTTGAAATAACACCTAATTTTCCTAATGGCATCTCTGGTTTTCCTGGCAGAGAAAGAGTCAGGGAAGAGTTTGGGGAAGAGAGGGAGGACCTGTGCTTCAGAAGTGTGTCACCAGGGAGTGAAGTGATGGCTTTGCTACCGATTCACTCTCTGTGTGATGTTAGGCTCTACTCCCCAGGGACCTGCTACCTGAAAACTCAGAAGGGAGTTTTCTACTGTCAGGAGTTCAGTTGAAATAGCTTGAGCTGGTGGTGTGCAAGGACTGCATCAGATGACAATAAAGGACATTTAATGAATCTATCCTTCTATGACAAAATTCTTTAAGAAATTCATAGTATTTTGCTGAATGTGCAACCAGCTACATCTGTAAGGTGAGGCAGCGTCGTGTGGTGGAGAAAAATAATGTGTGATCTACACTCCTCACAGGATTATAGTGCAAATCAAATGACATCATGTGTGCGTAAGTGCTCTGTAAACTGTTGAACACAGTAATGGGTGGCTGTTGTTTTATCTGCCAGGCAATTTCCTTTGATTATCTATCCATGTGATTCTGGATTGGCAGCTAATTGCAGTCCCCTATCTGGGGCTAAAATAGTGAAAGTGACCGAGGTCTGGCCAATCATGGTCCCCAATTTTTTGGCACAGTGATTTGTCCAAGGGGTGAACACGTGACCCAGGCTGAGCCAATCAGAGCTCATCCCTAAGAAGAGATTGTACTGCCCTGTTCCCTTGGGCTACCAGCTAGGATGAAGTCAGCCTAGAGCTCTTTGCAGCCCTGGGTTCTGAATGGAGGAAGTAGAGTTCAGAGATGGAGAGGGCGGCTCTGACTGATTGTGTCTGAGGCCAGCTCCACCGCTGTCCTGCAGAAGTACCTGAACGAATTATGTTATATGAAAAACTTCCCTTTTTTCCTTAAGTTGATTTGAGTTGGGCATCTTTTACCTGAAATGAAAATAATCATGGTAAGATACTATACACAAGTAAATGTAACGTTATCCAAGAGACTTGTTCAAATGGACCGTGAAAGCTTATTTAGAGATTCTAACCAGGGACAATGCTACTGGAGGATGCCTTGGTGTGTAAAAGGCATCCTTTTTCACCAATCATGTGGCTTCTAAGGGGACATACACATAGTGGTGAAGGTGGAAGAGGAACCCAACCAGCCAGTGAGTCCAGTCTAACCCAACGTGATGATCACTGGGACAGTAGTTTTGCTTGAATATTTCTGAGGATGGGACTGTCACCTCTTCATAAGGCAGGCCACCCTATTGCTGTACACCTCTGAATCTCAGACATAAAACCAAATCTGGTCCCTTCAGACTTTTGTCTTCGAAATCCTAGATATCTAGGATTTCAACCTGCCCTCCACCTACACTCCCAGCCCTTCTAAGTGGATGGCTCTTCAGATATGTGAAGATAGAGAACATGTTTCCTCAATCTTTTCTTCTCTGGACTCTGACCTAATTAATGTATTACTGATAATTGTCCCTAGCATTAGAGAAAGGCCTAGATCAGCAGGCATGGGACAGGTTCATTTGGTGGGTGGGATGAGAGGAGCAGCAGATGGGCCCTGCAGAGAGAAGATGAGACCAGCACAGGGGCCCTGAGCGCTTAGGGGCATAGGAGCTTCTGAAGATGTGGAGGAAATTAGAACACAGTTTCGTCCCATTCGCCATTTAGCCAGGCAGGTCACATAGGGATATATGCTAGATGTAACCATTCAGCACGCAGTTATCTAGTGCTTAATAGCGATGAGACACCGTGGGACAAGCACGGTGCTACAAAGACAGTCCCTGTGCTCCCAGCGTCAGAACCAACATGCCCTCATCATGGAGGTTTCAGGTACATCTTAGACTTTCCCAAGCCTTAGAGCCCTTGAACTTGGGCAGGTGAGACATAGTCCTAGACGTTCTTAAGAGCTGGGGTGTGGGGCTCAGCTGAGCACATTTCAGGCGCAGGTTATATAAGACCCCCAACATGGCGAAAGGGGCAAAGGTCTGATGGAGGAATCAGGGAACCTGGGGAGCGCTGGAAGATTACTCTGAGAGACTGTTGACCTGAGCTTCCGTGGGGACTTTTCACCACTGGGGTTTGAAGTTTGAGTGCTAATATCTTTCATTTTGAACATTCGTGGGAAAATAGCATTTCCAAATTGTATTTGTTCCATACGGCTACTGTAACAATATCCCACACTGGATGATCTAACACAATAATAATTTATTCTCTCACAGTTCTGGAGACAGAAGTCCATAATCGTGGAGTTAGCAGGGCCAGACTTTCTTCTAAGGTTCTGGGAGAGAATCCATTCCATGCCTCTTTCATAGCTTTCAGTGACTGCTGACATTCCTTGGCATTCCTTGGCTTGTAGCCATATCAGTCCAGTCTCTGCCTCTTGTCTTCACATCGCCTTCACCTCTTCCATCTGTCTAAAACCACCCTCTGCCCTTTTGTTATAAAGACCCTGGTCATCGTATTTAGGGCCCACTAGATAATCCAGCATAATCTCATCTCAAGATTCTTAATTTAGTTATACCTACAAAGATCTTTTTTGCAAATCAGATAACATTCACAAGTTATGGAAATTAGGACGTAGACGTATCTTTTGGGGAGGGCATCATTCAGCCTTCTATAAGAATCCATCTTTTGTTTGTACCAAATCATTCTCTCATCTCAACCCCAAGCGGTGCTTTTGCTGCCAAAATCAATCCAGAATTGCAGCCAGAAATGAACAGTATGTGTGTTATGACCTATGGATGGAAACCCAGCACAATGTTTACTGGAATATAGAGAAAACACACACACACAAAGGAAACATTTTATCTTAAGTCCCTAACACCAAACACAATCTTATTCTCCTTAGATATATCATCAGCTAGAGTGACTATAAGCACAGTTTGTGTGTTAGTATGCGTGTTATGTATTTTAAAGTCATTTGATCAGGATCTATTATTATTTTTGTTTGTTGCTTTTGCTTTCAGCTAATAATTTGGAGACCCCTTTCCATTTATCGTCAGGTCACTTCATCCTTCCCTAGTCTCACTCTTGCACCAACCCCAGACCTTTGGTGGCCAGCAAAGAGATGATTCAGGGGCCTCCTCTTACCTGTAAACTGGACTCTCCTCGCCATGTTTGCCCCACTCCTAATAGCTGCTCCCACTTATTACAGTTACCGCCAAGGGGCTGTTGCTGCACAGGTTTGTACTTGAGGGCCCTCCGGAGGAGGGTTGAGCATGGTAGCAATAATTGCATAGGGCCACTGCTTGAGCAGTTACAAGTTAAATTCATTCATTCATTCATCATTCATTCAAGCAGACCTCTCTGAGTACCTGTTATGTGCAATGCACCATTCTAGGTCCCAGGAGATGGGGGAGGGGGTGTAAAGATGATCCCTGCCTCTAAAGCAGGGGTCCCAACCCCCGGTCCACACAGCAGGAGGTGAACAGTGGGTGAGTGAGTGAAGCTTCACCTGCCGCTCGCTCTCCATTGCTCGCATTACGCTTGACCCATCCCCCCGCCCCGTCCATGGAAAAATTGTCTTCCACAAAACCGGCCCCTGGTGCCGGAAATGTTGGGGACCGCTGCTCTAAAGCACTTACTGCGATTTCATAACATCCCATCTTTCAGACTGAGAACTTTCAATCCGAAGTAAAGAAGATAATGTTCTGTAAGTAGATGTGGAACATTGTAAATGCCTCAGTCTTAGTTCTTCACCAGCAGCATTCACACACAACGTCTCATTAGAACTGGTGTTATCACCCTGGTGACGCTGGTAACCTCTCACAGTTTCCAGAGGAGGCAGCAGAAGCTCAGGTGGTAAACTGATTTGTTCCAGGTTCCCAGCCAATGGGCAGCAGAGCTGGGATGTGAGTCCAGGTTTCCTCTACTAAGTCTTGGGATCCTTCCACTCTGCCATGAAACACTTTGTCTTTTCTCTTTCCCACCTCACCTTCTGAGCCTTTTGCAGCCCTCCTCCTTTCTCTCCCTCGATGCTCCCAGGACCCCTGGCCCTTAGTGGTACCCTGTCTCCCCACCCTGAGATTGCCTGGGCTCCCCCCTCTTTATCCAAGAGCTTCTCAGTTCTCTAATTGGATAACTTATGCTAATGAGTGAAAGTAGGTCAAACATAGCAAATTTCCAGTCCTATTTTAAGCTTTGGGGAGATGAAGCTTTAATGGAAAGTGAACACAGAGACTAGTTAATGGACTCACTGGCTGAAGGATAAACAACCTCCATCATTATGCAAATGTTTACCCAGCACTTATCATCTTGGAGGAAATGAGCTGGGAAGTACATGGGAGGGTGTGGTGCGGTTGTGTCCCCCTGAGCCAAGGCACAGAAAGCTCAGAGTTGGGAGCCAATCAGAGCTCTGTTTGAGTCCTTGCTGTGAGACCCTGGGCAAGCGACAAGCTCTCCGAACTTAACGTTCAGTGAAATGGAGATAGAATTATCTACTTACAAGGTTCTTGTGAGGATTTGATGGGCTAAAGTACATAGACATGCCTGCCAGGGGTTAGGAGTTCAATTTCTTTTTTTTTTTAATATGTTAGTTCCTTTCCTTCTCAGAGAGCTTACATTCCAGTTGGGGAGGTAAGCTCACTCATATGAATTGACTTGAACTTAACTATACTCCAAGGGCTTCGCCCTTCATGAAACTGGAAAAGAGCCACACACTCTGGGGAAGTGGTAAGAGGATGGGACACAAGTAAGAAGATGGGGCACAGGTGAGAGGACAGGTGTACAGGTGAGAGAATATGGACACAGGGGAGAGGGCATGGTGCAGATGAGAAAGTTGGGGTACAGGTAAGAAGACACAGGCACAGGTGAGACAGCAGGGGCACAGGTGTACTGCCAGGTGGGTAGGGCCAAGCACTTATGGGGCTTGAGGGCAGACAAAGGAGGTGGTAGCAGGAAATGCCCTTCCCCCGCAACCCCGGGTGGCATCTTGTCTTCCTTGCACTCTTTAAAACATGTTTGACTTACAAAACTCATACATACTTGTAAAAATAAAAAGTTCAAACAGTGCAAAATTTTCTAAATTCTTTACGAAATACTGTGAATGGCTTGTCTCCTTCCCCTAGCTCCACGGCACCACGAAGCATGTTAACGATTTGGTGCGGTCTTTCCACACCTTCGCCCAGGCCCAGGAGAACATATTTTATATACACTGCTTTTGATTTTAAAACAATGGTTCGCCCTAAGGATTATTCTGAAACTTGCTTTTTGTTGTTGTTGTTTTTTACTCAAAGTCTATCATAGCCCACTTTCCACGTCGGTAAATACAGCTCTACCTTGCTGGTTTTTAAAGACATGCATGGTATTACAGAGCATGGATAGAGCATAATTTATTTAACTTCTTCCCGAGAAATTGTCTCCAGTTTTTCACTATTATAAACAGTGGTGCACTTTGTTCGTTCAACAAATACGGACTGAGCAGCTACGTGCACCAGGTGCCAGGCTGTGCCTCAGAGACACGAAAATGAGTGAACAGGGTCACGGTCACCACGACGAAGGAGCCTGCAGGTAGTCTGGAAGCGGACTCCAGTGCAGTGGAGGCACAGGTAAACGTAAAATTGTCACCGAGAGGCACATAATACTCTCAGAGCTGGAAACAGGAGGGTGACCGCCTCAGGAGACAAAGCAGCGCTCCCTTAGGGGATGGCACTGAAGCAGCAGGAGTCAGCCTGGCAAAGGAAAGTTCCAGTTCTCCTGACAGCCCGCAGTGAAAGGAGCTGAATGTGCCAGGGTTTGTGTGCCAGGCCTGAAGGTGGACCAGTGGGCAGAGCTAAGAGGGGCCAAGTGCAGGGCTGCACAGCAAGGCCTCCTAGACCAGCTGGAGGAGCTTACCCTTCACCCCCAGAGCCACGCAGACCCACGGCCCGAGGGGCGGGGGAGTTTCATCAGCAGGGCAGGACCGGGCCACCAGATTTCCCTGTGATAAGCTCACTCCAGCCACAGAGGGAGGACCAGATGGGAGGAAAGCAGAGGGATGCAGGTAGACCCAATAGGAGGGCTTTGCTCAGGCCAGAGGCGAGGGGGGCTTGGACTATAGTGATGGCTGTGGAGATGGAGGGAAGTGGAGAATTTTAGAAGTATTAAGAAAATAAAATAAATAGGGCTAATAGGGTTTTGGTGACAGATTGGTTAGGGGAAGGTGAGATGTAAGAGTGACTTGTAGATTTCTGGCCTGTGTACTTTGCATAGTGAGGATGCTGTTCATTGCGACAGGGAACAGGGGAAAAGAAGCCACAGAAGGACAGGAGGGGAGGGAGGAAGGAGAGGACAGGACAGGGCTGACGCTTTTGGTCAGATGTTTGCCATCACTCTCCTTACTAAATACACCTAGGGGCTTCCCTGGTGGTGCAGTGGTTGAGAATCTGCCTGCCAATGCAGGGGACATGGGTTCGAGCCCTGGTCTGGGAAGATCCCACATGCCGCGGAGCAACTAGGCCCGTGAGCCACAGTTACTGAGCCTGCGCGTCTGGAGCCTGTGCTCCGCAACAAGAGAGGCCGCGATAGTGAGAGGCCCGCGCGTGGCGATGAAGAGTGGTCCCCACTTGCCGCAACTAGAGAAAGCCCTCGCACAGAAACGAAGACCCAACACAGCCAAGAGTAAAAAAAAAAAAAAAAATACACCTAGTCGCAGCAATTATCTCACTTTGATGTAACTGTTCTCTGTAACTTTATTTTTCTTTTTTCATACTCCTCAAGAGTGGGATCCACACCTTTTAATCTTCAAATCCTCAATGGCCAGTGTAAAGTCTATGGTGAGTGTATTAGTTTCCTAGGGCTGCTGTTACAAATTACTAAAGCTGGGAGGCTTAAAACCACGAAATTTATTCTCATAGTTCCAGAGGCCAGCAGTCCAAAGTCAAGGTGTCAGCAGGGTCACATTCTCTCTGAAAGATCTGGGGGGAAATCTTCTTTGCTTCTTTCAGTTTCAGGAGCTCCAGGCATTCTTTGATTTGGGCAGCATAACTCCAATCTCTGCCTTTGTCTCCCTCTGCCTTTCTCTTAATGTCTGTTATTGGACTTAGGGCCTGCTCTAAACCCAGAATGATCTCATCTCGAGATCCTTAATTACATCTACCAAGGCCCTTTTTTCAATGCCTAACAAGTACCCCAGATCTTATTCTTTGTTTTGGTTTTTTTTTTTTAAGAATTTTAAAGATTGATTGATTGATTGATTGATTGATTGCTATGTTGGGTCTTTGTTTCTGTGCTAGGGCTTTCTCTAGTCGCGGCAAGCGGGAGCCACTCTTCATCGCAGTGCGCGGGCCTCTCACTATCATGGCCTCTCTTGTTGCGGAGCACAGGCTCCAGACGCGCAGGCTCAGTAGGTGTGGCTCACGGGCCTAGTTGCTCCGCGGCATGTGGGATCTTCCCAGACCAGGGCTCGAACCCGTGTCCCCTGCATTGGCAGGCAGATTCTCAACCACTGCGCCACCAGGGAAGCCCCTATTCTTTGTTTTTTAATTGAAGTATAGTTGATTTACAATATTTCAGGTGTACAGCAAAGTGATTCAGTTACATATAGATATATATTCTTTTCCAGAATATATATATAACATATATAATTCTTTTCCAGATTTTTTCCATTATAGATTATTATAAGATACTGAATATAGTTCCCTGTGCTATGCAGTAGCTCCTTGTTGTAACAATTGCCCCAAATCTTATTCTTAAAACCCACTGAAGCCTGCTGATGGGAATGTAAAATGGTGCAACCACTATGGCAGTTTCTTAAAAAGTTAAACATACACCTACCGTCTAATCCAACTATTCCACTTCTGTGAATTTACCTGAGAGAAAAGAAAGCACAAGTCCACACAAAGACTTGTATGCAAATGTTCATAGCAGCTTTCTTTGTAAGAGTCAAAAACTGGAAACAACCCAGATGTCCACCAATAGGTGGATGGATAAACAAATTGTAGTGTATCCGTACAGGAGAATCCTACTCAGCAATAAAAAGGGATAAGCCACACAGCAACATGGATGAATCTCAAAATAATTATACTGAGTGAAAGAAGCCAGATAGAAAAAGAATGCATACTGAATAATTCTGTTTATATAAAACCCTAGAAAATGCAAACTGATCTATAGTGACAGAAAGCAGATCAATGGTTAATTGGGGATAGGAGAGGTTGAGGGAGAGACTACAAAGGGACACAAGGAAACATTTGGGTGTGATGGATGTGTTCATTCCCTTGATCATGGTGGTGTTTATATGTGTGTCAAAACTTATCAGATTGTGCACTTTAAATATATGCAGTCTATTGTATAGCAATTATACCTCAATAAAACTTTTTTTAAAAACACACTGGAGAATTTTTAAGTAGGGTAGAGGCATGATCAGATTTTTAAATATCTTCCAGTTGTACAAAAATGGGAAGACACCAGAGATGGGGAAACCAGCTAAGGCATAATTATGTACATAGTTAGGTAAGAGAGGATGTGCTGATTCATTGATTTTAATGGCTGTATGGTATTCCATTGGGGCAATATGCTATAATTTATTTATCCATTTGCTCATGGAAGGATATTTAGGTTGTTTCCAATTGTTTAGTATTACAAAAATGCCTTAATGAATACTCTTGTAAATATCTCTGAGTACTCACATGTGATTGCATCTCTAATGAAATACCTACAGGTGGAATTGTTAAGTCATATAGTATGAGTACCTTCAGGTTTACTAAATATGGCTCTATTGCTCTCTCCAAAGTCATTGCAAAAATATTCACTCCTGTCAGTATTTTATGAAAGTTCCCATTGTTCTACATTTTCATCAACACTTGGCATTATCAAAATTTTAAAATTTTGGTGGGGGGAGTGGGAAGCCACCGCGGGGGAGGTGCCCCGGGCAGCTGGGACACCTGGCTTGGCCATAACCCGGTCCGGGGCCAGGTGGGACCGCGAGGACACATGGCCGAGCCCGCTCCGTTACCTCTGACTTTTGAGGATGTGGCCGTTTATTTCTCGGAGCAAGAATGGCGGAATTTAGAGGCATGGCAGAAGGAGCTTTACAAGCAAGTAATGAGAACCAGTTATGAGATTCTTGCTTCTCTAAGGGACACGGGTTTGAGCCCTGGTCTGGGAAGATCCCACATGCTGCGGAGCAACTAAGCCTGTGAGCCACAACTACTGAAGCCCGCGTGCCTAGAGCCCGTGCTCCTCAACAAGAGAAGCCACCGCAATGAGAAGCTGCGTACCGCAAGGAAGAGTAGCCCCCACTCGCCGCGACTAGAGAAAGCCCATGCGCAGCAATGAAGACCCAACAAAAGATCAAATGGATGTGAAGTGGTGTATCAATGTGGGTTTGGTTTGCATTTCCTTAATGGCTAATCATGTTGATCACCTTTTCATTTGTGTATCTTCTTAGGAGAAATGTCTATTCAAATACTTTGCCCATTTTTAAAGTGGGCTATAAGAGTTGGGTTATAAGAGTTCTCTATTTGTTCTGAATACTGAACCCTTATCAGATATATGATTTGCAGGTATTTTCTCCATTTCTTGGGTTGTCTGTTCCTTTTTTGATGGCGTCCTTTGAAGCACAAAAGTTTTAAGTTTTGATGAATTCCAGTTTATTTTTTCTTTTGTTGCTTGAGCTTTTGGTGTCATATCTAAGAAGCCATTGCCTAATTCAGAGTCACAAAGATCCACTCCTATGTTTTCTTATAAGAGTTTTATAGTTTTAGTGCATATATTTAGGTCTTTGATCCTTTTTTTTTCCTTCTTTGATCTATATTGAGTTAATTTTTTTACATGGTATGATATAGGGATCCAGCCTCTTTTGCATATGGATATCCAGTTGTCCCAATACCATTTGTTGAAAAGACTGTTCTTTCCCCCATTGAATTATCTTAGCACCCTTTTGGAAAACCAATTAACCATAAATGTCAGAGTTTATTTCTGAATTCTCGATTCTGTTTCATGGATCTATATGTCTAGCCTTATGCCAGTACCACACTGTTTTAATTACCATTGCTTTAGGATCAGTTTCTCAATTTCTGCCAAAAAAAAAAAAAAAGGCAGATGGGGTTTGGGGAATATTGTCATCTTAACAGTACAAAGTCTTCCAATTCATGAACATGGGATATCATTTCATTTATTTAGTACCTTTTTTTAGGACTTTTAAAATTACTTTCAACAGCATTTTATGATTTTTATCTTGCAAGTCTTATGTTTCTTTTATTAAATTTATTCCTAAGTATTTTACTCTTTTTGATGTTCTTGTAGATGGACTTGTTTTCTTTTTTTGTTGTTTTTTGGTTTTTGTTTTTTTTTAACATCTTTATTGGAGTATAATTGCTTTACAATGGTGTGTTAGTTTCTGCTTTATAACAAAGTGAATCATCTATACATATACATATATCCCCATATCTCCTCCCTCTTGCATCTCCCTCCCTCCCACCCTCCCTATCCCACCCCTCTAGGTGGTCACAAAGCACCGAGCTGATCTCCCTGTGCTATGCAGCTGCTTCCCACTAGCTATCTGTTTTACATTTGGTGGTATATATAAGTCCATGCCACTCTCTCACTTCATCCTAGCTTACCCTTCCCCCTCCCTGTGTCCTCAAGTCCATTCTCTACATCTGCATCTTTATTCCTGTCCTGCCCCTTGGTTCTTTATAACCATTTTTTTTTTATTACTCAGCCATAAAAAGAAACAAAATTGAGTTATCTGTAGTGAGGTGGATGGACCTGGAGTCTGTCATACAGAGTGAAGTATGTCAGAAAGAGAAAAACAAATACCATACACTAACACATATATATGGAATCTAAAAAAAAAAAAAAAGGACTTGTTTTCTTAATTTTTTTTTTTGAAAAATAGTTTTAAAAGATGCTGAGAGTTCAACCCAGATGAAGACTGAGAATAAGCATATGAATTTATTTTTTTTAAATTAATTTTTGTCGGAGTGTGGTTGCTTTGCAATGTTGTGCTGGTTTCTGCCGTGCAGCAGGGTGAATCAGTTATACATATACATATATCCCCTCTTTTTTAGATTTCCTTCCCATTTAGGTCACCACGGAGCATTGAGTAGAGCTCCCTGTGTTGTGCAGTGGGTTCTCATTAGTTGTCTGTATTATATATGGTAGTGTATATATGTCAATCCCAACCTCCCAGTTCATCTCACCCCCCCTTCCCCCCTTGGTATCCATACGTTTGTTCTCTACATCTGTGTCCCTATTTCTGCTCTGCAAATAAGTTCATCTGTACCATTTTTCTAGATTCCACATATAAGTGATATTATATGATATTTGTTTTACGTGTATGGATTTAAAAAAAAGATAGCGATTCCTTTTTTCAAAAAAAAAATTTTTTATGGGTGTAAAATGGCATCTCACTGTTTTTCTAATTTGCACTTCCAGGATTATTAATGAGGTTGTGCATCTTTTCTTATTTTTCTTGGTCGTTGAGGTATCCCCCTCTGTGAATTCTGTACATATCCTTTGCTTGTTTTTCTAGTTGGCCTCTTGATTTATTTTTATTGATGTTATTATAGTCTCTCTTATAGTCTTCCATTCTAATTCTTGGTCAGCTGTATGCACTGCAAAAATTTCCCCCAGTCTGTGGTTTATCTTTTCACTTTGTTCTATGGTGACTTTTGTTATGTGGTGCATTTGTTTTTTAATACTCCTGTAACAATATACCACAAACTTAGTGGCTTAAAACAACAAATTTGTTATAGCCTGGAGGACAGAAGTCCAAAATGGCTTTCACTGAGCTAAAATCAACATGTCAGCAGGGCTGCATTCTTTCTTTAGGCTCTAAGAGAGAATCAGTTTCCTCGCCTTTTCTGGCTTCTAAAGCCCACCTACATCCCTTGGCTTGTAGACCCTTCTTCCATCTTCAAAGCCAGCCACGTATAATCTTCAAATCTCTCCCTAACTTTGACACTCCTATGTCCCTCTTATACGGACTTTGGGTCAGCCCAATCTATTATATAGTCCACTTTCCCTACTAATCTACTATGCCATCTTTATCATATAGCAAGCTTTAATAAATGCATGGGTTTGTTTCTGGACTTGTTACTCTCTTCTTTCAATTATTTACTCCTTTGCTTTTCAAAGTTGTGGTTCATGGACCAGCAGCATCAATATCACCTCGTAACTTGTTGGGAATGTAGAATCTGAAGCCTCATCCCAGACCTTCTCAGTTGGGATCTGTGATTAACAAGATCCCCAGCGGATTCCTGGGAGCCTGAAAGTTTGAGAAGCACTAGTCCCCCCCATGCTTTTGAAATCTTAATTACTATAGCCTTATTTCAAGTACTGATGTCTGATAAGTCAAGTGCCCCTCTGTTCTTCATGTTGAATTCATAGTTTAATTTGGGGAGGATTGGAAATTTTATAATAATCGAAGTCAATTCATAAGCTTTTCATATTTCTCTTATTTAGGTCTTATGTTTTTCAATAAACTCTGGTAATTTTATCCATAGAGATTTTGCATATCCTTGTTGTGGGTTTTATTCCTAGGAAATTTCAGGCTTTGTTGTTATGGAAAATGCTATTTTCTAATTGTTGTAGGTATATTGGAATGTAATCTGTATTTGCATATTGATCTAACAACTTTGCAGAACATTTTTAAATTAATGCTAATAGTGTTTCTAAAGATTCTCATGTTTTTTCTTTTTTGTAGATAATAATATTGCCTGTGAATAATAATAGCTTTGTTTCTTGTCTTTTCAACTTTTGTTTATTTTCCTTTTGTTAATCCACTAGCTAGGATTTCCAATATGATGTTGAGTAGAAGTAGTGAAGCAGTGATGGTCTTGACCCTGAACTTAAAGGAGATCATTTAAATCTTCAACATTAAATTAGATGTTTGCAGTTGATTTTTGACGGAATATACTTTAAAAGGTTAAGGAAATGTTCTTCATTTTCCAGTTTGCTAAGATTTTTTTTCTGAAATTATAAATGACTATCAAATTTTATCAAGTGCTTTTTATGCATCTACCAAACTGCCCAGTAAGCGTATAAAAAGGACTACAAGGGAATCCCCCCAAATGGCAATTATGTTGGAGTGGAGAGGTTCTAAGCCATTGCTCTCATCTACTTTCCTGTTTATAATACTGTTATAATACATTTTTTCCTTATTTTAAATACTGGTTCTTCAGGGGACCCAGTGGTAGTGGTGCAGGACCCAAATGAAATATATTTTTCTGTTCCTTTTCAGGAGACTCAGGTGTTTCAGTGATGTTAAGGGGAGAATGACCATAAAAGTTCAGATCATACAAGTACTCACATATTCAAAAAGTATTTGAGCACCTATTATATGCCAGCTAGAAGCAAGGATAAAAAAAAAAACCCGAATAAGATTGGGCTCTTTTCTCAGAGAGTGAGCATTGTGTGGAGTCTAAAAGTCCTAGAGTCAGGTTAACTTTTTACAAGCAGTTAGTCTTGAGTAAATTACTTACTTAAGCTCTTTGAGCTTCAGTTATCTTATTTGTGAAATGGAAATAATAATAGAATATTCTAATCGATTTTGCAATGATTAAGATGCTTTGGGCTACAAGTAATTCAATTTAAACAATAAGGAAAATATATCTCCTCACATAAAAAGAAGTCCTGCTACTTCTGGGTTGGTTACCTCAGTAATCAATGACACCATCAAAGACTCAATTACTTTCCATTTCTTGGTTCTGACATTTTCTTTATGTCTCCTTGTTCTCAAGCTAATTCCCCTCCTAACTGCAAATGATTGCCAAAGTTTCTGGCATCCAGAAATTATTGAGAAGCACATCCTTTTCTCCCACTGATTAGACTTCTCTTCATTCCTCATGGCCAGAATTTTATTCCACGTCTATGCTGAAACCAATCACTCTAAGAGAAATGGGATCACAGTAATTGGTTTAGACCAATTGGGATATAGCTTTCCTTGAGTTACTTGGAAGAATGGTAGACACTCAAATGAAATTAGGGCTCTGCCAGCCATGAAGAAGGGCAGGGGTCGTTTGGTAGGTAACAGGTACGGGGCTGTTGTCAATTTGTAATGAGATAATTTGTGTAAAGCTCTTGGAATGGCACCTGGTGCATAGCAAGTGCTCAATCAATGTTAGCTGTTAATATTTCTCATGTACTTCACAATTACATTATCAATCTAGGCAAGTTTTTTTTTTTTTTTTTTTAATTTATTTTTGGCTGCGTTGGGTCCTTGTTGCTGCGTGCGGGCTTTCTTTAGTTTCAGCGAGCGGGGGCTACTCTTCGTTGCGGTGCGTGGGCTTCTCATTGTGGTGGCTTCTCTTGTTGTGGAACACGGGCTCTAGGTGTGCGGGCTTCAGTGGTTGTGGCGCATGGGCTTAGTTGCTCCGCAGCATGTGGGATCTTCCCGGACCAGGGCTCAAACCCGTGTCCCCTGCATTGGCAGGAGGATTCTTAACTACTGCGCCACCAGGGAAGTCCCTGGGTAGTTTTTAAAAATTGTATTTTTCTCATGATCTCAAATGACAGATGTAAACAATGTGGTTGTAGGAGCACAAAGGATTCCCTAACCTGGTATGGAGAGAGGGATCGAAGGATGAGGAGGGGTAGAGAGTCCATCAGGAAAGTCTTCTCAGAGAGATGCCCTTGAGATGAGTCTTGAAAGACA
Organism: Balaenoptera physalus; assembly: GCF_965194825.1. Classification (NCBI taxonomy): domain Eukaryota; kingdom Metazoa; phylum Chordata; class Mammalia; order Artiodactyla; family Balaenopteridae; genus Balaenoptera; species Balaenoptera physalus. Next base: position 94,044,131 of record NC_138882.1, on the reverse strand, counting down.
AATAGGAGTAAACAGATTAAAAAGGGGAGGTGGAGATAGAGTGGGCATGGGACTGGGGCAGAGACTTACCTGTCTTCCATGCACTTGAAAGTGCCTGGGAAGGAGGAGGCTGAGAAAACCTTTGTAGCTGGGTGTGCCCTGAGGGCAGAGTGATGTCAAGACCTTAAATGCCTTAGACAAATTGATCTTGAGTACATGTCCGAGTTTATTATCTTGCTAGCAAAGAAACCAGCAAGGAGACTGAAGAGTGTGCTGGTTCAGAGAGAGGTTATACAGTTGAGAAAAAGAATCTTGCACAGTAGCCAGTTTTGAAAGTGTGAAAAATTGCAAGGTCATTTCACAAGGTCATAACAATATCAAGTGCACATTGGTTGTGCCAAAGGACAGTTGTAGTAGGACACTCTAAGATGCAGATGTGCTGACCATCAGTCAAAAGAGAAAAATAAACAGCACAACAAAAAGCCCTGGCACATTTAGGAAGCAAATGATAAGGGTCCATTTCTCTCTGTATTTGGAATAGCCAGGTTGCATCCCCAGCAGTGGTGTTTTATGGGGTCAGCTGACAGGTAAGCAGGAAATAGAGCCGATTATTCAGGGGGCCGAGCAGAAGCCGGAGTGTGAGGGGAAGGCCAAAGTGGGACTTCCAGTTCTGGTTTTAAACAGTCATCCCTGATGATTTGTTTCATTCAGGCCACAAAGATGCAAAATACAGTTCGTCTGCTGCTTGGTTTTGGATCACATTCCCCGCTCCCCACCCCCCCCCCCCCCCCCCCGTTAGTAATAAAAAGCAGACTGTAGCAATGCTGGGGCAGGGGGAGGGGTGGTTTGAAATTTATTCTGCAAATTGGAGGGAACCACTGCCGGGTTGTAAGGCTCACTCTCTGGGATCTAGGCCCCTCCTCTGGGGCCTAGGAAGTCCGACCATCACACCCAGAAGGAAGAGAAAGGAAGACAAGCAGCAAGCCAAGTGGTGCAGTTGTTTTCATTTTGAGAAGGCAATCTATCTGTGCCTTTAGACACCTGCCTGAAGAGCTCTGATGGGCTGAAACTGTCTTTCACTAAGAACCTGCAAATAACAACTCTATCTTAAATAACAACTCTATCTTGAATAACCAGTTTTGTCAAGTCCTTAGCCTGCCCCCTCCAGAATCAGTAACTGCAGGTTCCTCGCCGATTCTCAGCAGTCCAGCCTCTCTCCAAAGGCAGCAGCAGACAGAAAGCACCTGACTGCAGCAGCATCTACCTGAGGCCGCCTTTGCTCTGGACCAGAAAGGGCAGCTTCTTCTGAATGCTTTCCAAGAAGGGATGTCCTGCCATGACAGAACGTTCCAACTCTGCTATGCCCGGAGGATATAAAGCAACTAATATGTTTGAGAAGCAGTCATCAAGGGAAGGAAAGTAAATAATTTTGTACTGCCTTGGCTGGCTGGAAGTTGAGAAGGAAGTAAGAATGCCCTCCTGGCCTTCCGTGGAGCTGTGGGCCTTGGCCAGCCCTCTGTGCCCTGCTCTGCTGTGGCTTAGGCCCTCACACCCTGACACACATCAGCTGCCCCTCTGAGCTCCCGGAGGTCACCATCCTCAGTGAAAAAGGCCCTGCTGGGGTGGTGACCAGGGACTTGGATGGCAAGGCCTGGGGAAGAACTCTTTCCTCCTACCCTTCCTTCACCCCTCAAATCTGTATCTTTTGACCAAAAGGTCAGAGTAGAAAAGGAAGATAAGAAGAAAGTAAACCGTGTGGCCGAGGAGTCATAACCATCCTCCCGGGACGCCCCATCTCCTGCATCTCCTTCTTACATCTCTCCCTCAGGCAACAGCAGACTCCGTGTGGCGGTCCACACAACCCGTCACTTCTCTCCTCTGGGTCTCCGTCCACGCTGGTCCCTTGGACCTGCAATCTTCTGCTGACACTATTATGAAGGCTGGAACAGGTGGTCCTCCCAGGCGCCATAACATCCTGAATTTCCTTCACACGAAACACTTACCGCTCTGTGCAGAAATTACTGACAACCTGTTTCGTCCACCAAGCTGTGACCCTCTCAAGGGCAAGGCTAAGTCTTTGGCATGTTGGTGTTCTGATACCCAGTGTGGTGCCTGCACAAAGCAGGCCCTTAAAAGCATGCTCCTTAGAGTAATCGGACGTGAGCAGGAGGGCGCTGCCTCCGCTGCCAGGGCTCCCCTAGCGGCCCGGCCTGGCCCACCTAGCTGCTCCTACAGGCCTGCAGCTGGGCTGGGCCCGCAGACCCAAGCCTGAAGCCAGGTTCAGAGGGCAGAGCTCGGCCTTTCCCTCCCCCTTCTGCTGCTGAAGAGCAACGTAAAAAAAGACTCTCTCTCGCTCCAAAGTTCCGACTGCAAATGCTGGGGCAAAGCTCTCATTTCGCCTATTTTGGGGGGTTTTCTGCGTCAGCCCCTCAAGATGCCACTTGGGAGAAGTAGGACACTTCAGATTCCTGAACACGAAGGACTCTTTCCAGCCTTGGGCATGGCTCTGCTCTGGGTGGTGTATTGATTTGAACTCCTTTAGCAAATTATACCTGCCAGAGGCCTGCGGACTCACAGCCAAGACTGATTTCTCTGGGAGAAAGAAAGCACCTTACAGAGTAAATAGGGAGGTTGTGTTCCCTGAGCAAAAAGACACTTTTATGCACAGCTAGTGTTTTATTCTGTCAAGGCAATAAAAGTCTCTGTATCCAAAAGAGCTCAGAGGGGAGGAAAAAGTAACCCTGAAATCAAGAAAGAAACACAAAATCTCTGAAGTCTATAGATCCTGGTTATCTCCCAAGCCAGCTCCAGTCCCAAGCAGAGCCAAATGTGGATGTCGCCCCCATTGCTTCCCTTATTGCTGGCTGCATGCTTTCTATGACTATGGAAAGGTCCAACCTGTGGGCTTCTCCCCATCCCTCACTCCTTCCTTTCCAGCTGTCGTCTCCCTCCCTTTTCCTCTCCACTTAACTCTTTCTTTATATTTATAATCTTTCCCTCTTTCTCTCTTAAGCTTGCACACATGCATGTGTACACACAGATGCACACACACGTGCACACACACACATACACACACAGCTTCCCTGTGACATGCCCTCACATCACATTTGCGTCTCCTCAACCCTTCCCAGCCCACACAGTCTCTGGACCCCAAATCATCCTCCCCCATCACACAATCCCCAAGCCCTATCTTCTCATACCCAGTCTGAATTCCTGTCCAGTTCAACTTGCATTTATCTCAGTAGTTACTAAGCACCTACTATATATAAGGCCCTGGCCTAAGGGCTGAGGTTACAAAGATGAATAAGATGTTAGAGTTTATTTGGGAAGATATAGGTAGACAAATGCTTTGGGTGCACTAGGTAAGTTATAAGATAGAGATGTTCACAGATCTTGAGTGTCTAGAGTGGGTGCCTATCCTGGGAGTTAAGCGAAGGCTTCCAGGAGAAAGTGATACCAGGTGAAGAAAGATGGGAAGGAAATTCCAGAAAGAGGCTGCAACATAAGCAAAGGCACAGAGCCAGGAAACTACGTGGCTTATGAGAGGAGCTACCAGGGAGCAGTTACATGGGATGCGACAGGAGGTGAGTCTGATGAAGTACGAGGAGAAGGTCCTAGAAGGCCCTTGACGCCAGGCTAAGGGCTTAGTCTCTGGTGTACAAGCTGGGGAATGCATGAATGGTTTCAAGTGGGGAAATCACAAGACCTTCGTTGGCTGCAGAGTGGAGGATGGACCCACGAGTGGCCAGGCTGGAGGCAGGGAGCATTGCGAGGGGCGTCTGTGCTACACCAGTTCAGAAACGATGGGGGTGTGAGTGAGGCGGGGGGTGGTAGGGATAGGGAAAAAGTGGTAGATTTGAGATATAAGTGGTTTAGAAATAAGTCATCACTATTCGGTGGTTCCCTGCAGTGAGGAGTAAGCAAGACAGAGTGCAGGGTGATTCCAAGGATTCTGGCCCAAGTCTCTGGGGCAGCAGTGCCTTCAATGGCACAGGGATGATCAGGGGTAAAGTCCTGATTTCCAGGGCAAGAGTAAGACTGTTAGAAGCTCTAAGCACTAAAAAGATTGTGTTGTCCTCCCCATGTATATATCAAAATAAAATCAGTGCTAACTTGTAATTGCAATAAAGGCCAACAGAATTTTGATTTTCCCCAAGATATCATCAATTTAAATATCTGTGTTTTAATATACATATGTATACATATACATGCATACATCCATATATACTTTTACTATTATTTTTTATTTATTTATGGCTGCATTGTGTCTTTGTTGCTGCGCACGGGCTTTCTCTAGTTGCAGCGAGCAGGGGCTACTCTTCGTTGTGGTGCACGGGCTTCTCATTGCGGTGGCTTCTCGTTGTCGAGCACAGGCTCTAGGCACGTGGGCTTCAGTAGTTGCGGCGCACGGGCTCAGTAGTTGTGGCTCGTGGGCTTAGTTGCTCTGTGGCATGTGGGATATTCCTGGACCAGGGCTCGAACCTGTGTCCCCTGCATTGGCAGGCAGATTCTTAACCACTGCGCCACCAGGGAAGCCCCTGTATATCCTTTTATTATTACTTTATTTCTTCACAACACTTTGGCTCCATGGTACCCCGGGCACCTGTTGTGTTTGCCTGCTGCTGTGGCAGTGGTTTGTGGCGTTCAGGGGACCCGAGGGAGTGAAGAGGCAGTGTCACCCAGGACTCCAAGGAGGAAGGAAGGAGACAGGGAAGGGGATCTGAGGAGGAGGGGAAGTCTGGGTTTAGGGGAAGAAATGTGATTACATGTATAGACTGAAGGGGGAAAACAAGAAAGGAGGGTGAGAGTGAAAATACCAGTGAGAGAGGAGGAGGGACGGGGGAGGAGCCTCCAGGCGACAGGAAGTGGGAGTTGAAGAGCCTGGAAGCGGATGGCCTGTGACAGGAAGGACCCTCAGCCTCGGAGGCTGGAGGAGGGGGGGATGCAGGTGTGGAGAGATATGAAGGTGGGGTGGGAAGCTGGTGGCCTCCAAGGTCTCAGGGAAGGAGACATGGTGAGGATGGGATTTAGCGGCCTTGGGGACAGTGAAAGGCTTGGCACTGGGGTTGAAAGAAGCAGCAGCTCCTCTTCCACCTTTCCTCAGCTCCCCCTCCCCCTTCGCCGGCAGCCCCTAGTCCTGCCTCCTCATCCCCTCACTGTTTCCTCCCTACCAGACCCACCGTCAACAACAGCTTACCCAGGCGGTCAAACCCGGGACAGAGGTGATGGCTGAGGGGGCCGCTGTGGAGACAAAATATCACACCCCCTCAACAGGGATCTCCCCACCCTTCCCTCTGCTCTGGCCCTCCCTCATTGTGAAGTCTCATCCAGTTCCGTATCCCTGGGCCTCCTTATGAGTTTCCCTCACCAAATGTGTACTTGTACATCTTCTTTGCACCTTTCCCTCAAATTGGGTTAGTTCTATTATAAGCTGAGTGCAATTTTCAAATACATATTTCATGGATTTCTGTCTGCTCAGATCTATTGAGCCAGGACGCGCACACACACACACACACACACACACACACACACACACACACATTGGGAATCCCTTGGCATAGTTCCAAAGAGCTCTCCCCATGCTCAAAAATTTTTTGAAGTTTCATAGTATGTCTTTTAAACTTATTGGAATATTGTATTCTCCTCCGAAATATATTTATTTTTGATATCATATAAATACATTTTAAAACACGTACTAGCAAATATAATTGGCATTCCAAGAAGACGTTCCATGTTTGTCCTGTGGCTACTTATACTCCTTGGGGCACGGCTGAACATTCCTAGGGGCACCTCTATCTTGTCTGAGAAACAGATCTATAAATTATTGCTTTCTTCTTTCTTATTTGCAAGCCCACCAATTCACTATCAACAGTATAGCTGATGTGTTCACGTTTGACTTAGGTGTTATTTAATTGCACTAGATGGATAGAATGTTAGCAATTGCAGGAATCATAAAGTACTGTTGGTCCATATGGAGCCCAGAGAGGGTAATGACGGGTCTGAGGTCCCAGAGCAAGTTGGGGGGTAGAGTTGGGGCTTGTCCCCAGGTGTCCTGACTGTCAGTCAGGACTCTCCATTCTTCCATATCTTTCTTTATCCTTTGGTGTTTTTGAAGACCCCATCTATTTCTAAAATTATATAATTCTAAATAAGGGTACAGAAGTTAACCCTTGTGCACTCTTCATGTTACCTTCTCTTTCTGAATCCATTACTCCTTATCATTCACCTTTGTCTGTAGACTCCAAGCAGCCTTATATCTTCTCTTCAAGACTGCATTTAGGTCCTAGACAAATTGAATTAATTAATAACCCAAAAAAATCTAATCATTTTTATATATAATTATTTGTTGTTGGTGGGATTTACATTAGTAGTTCAAATACTGTTTTTAGTAAGATACACTCTTCCTCCAAAACCGGCAGTGGCTCCCCATTACCTATGGCGTCAAAGCCTTTCCCCTCTCCTTCACCTGCTCTGGGATTCAGGGATTCAGGCTGGGCATGTTGTGTGATACTGCAGAGGACGGGTCAGGCCCTATTTGGCCCTTGCCACATGATTTGAAGAGTAAAACTAATAGGGTGTTGCCAACAAGTGAAGAAGTACTTGTTCTCCATCAACCAATGAATGGATAAAGGAGATGTGGTATATATATTCAATGGAATACTACTCAGTCATAAAAGAGAATAAAATTTTGCCATTTGCAGCAGCATGGATGGTCTTGGAGGACATTATGCTAAGTGAAATAAGTCAGAGAAAGACAAATACTGTATGATATCACATGTGGCATCTAAAAAATACAACAACTAGTGAAAATAATGAAAAAGAAGCAGACTCACAGATATAGAGAACAAACCAGTGGTTACCAGTGGGGAGAGGGAAGGGGGGAGGGGTAATACAGGGGTAGGGGAGTGAGAGGTACAAACTATTAGGTATAAAATAAGCTACAAGGATATACTGTACAACACAGGGAGTATAGCCAATATTTTATAATAACTACAAATGGAGTACAACCTTTAAAAATTGTGAATCACTAAATTGTATACCTGTAACTTACATAGTATTGTACAGCAACTAGACTTCAATTAAAAAAGAAAAAAGAAGTGCTTGTTCAAAAAGTAGGAAAGGAAATAGCAAGAGGGTGCGGCTATGGGTGTCCCTGGGGGGGTTCTTAACAATCCACTCCATCCCCTATCACCTAAATCCACCCCCACCCACTCTCCCTTCATCGTTGGCACCTTTTCTCCCCACTCTGCAGACCAGTAGCTGCCCAAACTCTTCCTGTGCGTTCTGAACTCTCAGCCCTGTTCTGTCACAGTCTCTCCCTGAGAGGGCCTCCTACTCCCGGGCTCCTCCTCTCCCATCTCCTCACTGCACAACTGCCACAAGCCACTTCTGTAAACTGCATTTTTATCTCCTCAGTCCCCTGTGTAAGGATCTCCTGCCTCTGCTTAATCTACAAGGTGCAAATGCCTTGGTATGACTTCAGACGTCTTGTGGTAACCATCCTCACGTCCAGCAAGTGCAAGTCCCGTGGCTCCTTCACATGCAGTTCTCCACGAATAAGATAAATCCTCTCACCGCTGTCCAGTGGACCTAACACTACAAGGGGTGTGGAAGATGAGAAGAGGTGATCTCTGGGAGCTGGTGAGGCTTCATGGAGAATACATTATACCACTCCCTAGACTCACTTTTTTCTTTGATAGGGGTTATCAAACTGTTGATCAGGGAATGGATATAAAGATGGTATAACTAGATTCCAACAAAGCTGTTTTTTTCTCAATAATCTTCTGTACGAGATTGATGAAGATGGGTGTACTGGCTATACTATACTCCCACTTATCTGGTGCATGACTAGATTAGCTGGGGTAAATATGTTAAGCCACGGTAACAAAGAGACTCCAAAGTGATGATGGGATAAGTAAGAAACACACGGCAGTCTCAGTGGCCCTGTCTGTCAGGACAGCTCTGTCCCGTGTTGTCAATCGAGGACCCAGGTTTCTTCCATTTTGTACTGCCTTCAGCTTCAAGTGCAAGTGAGTTGCTGCCATACCCACAATCCAGCCAGCAGGCAAGGGAAAAGAGGATATAGAGAGTTAGCAAATTCAGTTTTTAGGAAGTGAATTGGACTTTGCACATATCACTCCCACTCAGATCCTGCTGGCCAAAGTCTAGTCGCATGGCCCTCCTAATGCAAGGGAAGCTGGGAAACGTATTGGGTGGGCCAAAGTGTTCATTCGGTTTTTTCCATAAGATGGTTCTAGTAACACTTAGTTGTCTTTAACTTCATTCAAAACAGTTTTGTTAGATTGTATGTGACAGCTGTCATATCAGCGTGCATTTAAAAAAAGACATCAAAATTGGTGAACTTTTGTGTAGCCATTTTAATATTGAAGATGGAAGAAAAGAGCAATGTTTTCAGCATATTATGTTTTATTATTTCGAGAAAGGTGAAAAACGCAACTGAAACGCAAAAAAAGATTTGTGCAGTGTATGAAGAAGGTGCTGTGACTGATGGAACGTGTCAAAAGTGGTTTGCGAAGTTTCGTGCTGGAGTTTTCTCACTGGACGTTGCTCCACAGTCTGGTGGACCAGTTGAAGTTGATAGCGATCAAATCGAAACAACATTTTAGAACAATCAACATTATACCATGCGGGAGATAGCCAACATACTCAAAATATCCAAATCAAGCATTGAAAATCATTTGCACCAGCTTGGTTATGTGAATCACTCTGATGTTTGGGTTCCACATAAGTTAAGCAAAAAAAACCTTCTTGACCATATTTCCGCATGTGATTCTCTGCTGAAACATAATGAAAATGTCCCGTTTTTAAAACAAATTGTGATGGGCAATGAAAAGTGGATACTGTACAGTAATGTGGAATGGAAGAGATCATGGGGCAAGCTAAATGAACTACCACCAACCACACCAAAGGCCAGTCTTCATCCAAAGAAGGTGATGTTGTGTATATGGTGGGATTGGAAGGGAGTCCTCAATTATGAGCTCCTTCTGGAAAACCAAACAATTAATTCCAACAAGTACTGCTCCAAGTTAGACCAACTGAAAGTGGCACTTGAAGAAAAGAGTCCAGAATTATTCAACAGAAAACGCACAGTCTTCCCTCATGATAACCCAAGACCGCATGTTTCTTTGATGACCAGGCAAAAACTGTTACAGCTTGGCTGGGAAGTTCTGATTCATCCGCCATATTCACCAGACATTGCATCTTTAGATTTCCATTTATTTTGGTCTTTACAAAATTCTTTTAATGGAAAACATTTCAATTCCCTGGAAGACTGTAAAAGGCACCTGGAACAGTTCTTTGCTCAAAAAGATAAAAGGTTTTGGGAAGATGGAATTATGAAGTTGCCTGAAAAATGGCAGAAGGTAGTGGAACAAAAGGGTGAATACGTTGTTCAATAAAGCTCTTGGTGAAAATGAGAAATGTGTCTTTTATTTTTACTTAAAAAACCGAAGGCACTTTTTGGCCCACCCAATAGTTTCTTTTTTTATGTTTTTTTTAATTGAAGTGTTGTTGATTTACCTTATGTTAATTTCTACTGTACAGCAGAGTGATTCAGTTATACATATATATACTTTTTAAAAATAACTGTTATTTATTTGTTTATTTTTGGCTGCATTGGGTCTTCATGGCTGCGCGTGGGCTTTCTCTAATTGTGACGAATGGAGGCTACTCTTCATTGCGGTGGGTGGGCTTCTCATTGCGGTAGCTTCTCTTATTGCGGAGCATGGGCTCTAGGCGTGCAGGCTTCAGTAGTTGCAGCACATGGGCTCAGTAGTTGCAGCACATGGGCTCTAGAGTGTGCGGGCTTCAGTAGTTGCAGCGTGTGGGCTCAGTAGTTGTGGCACACAGACTCTAGGGCACGTGGGCTTCAGTAGTTGTGGTGCACGGGCTTAGTTGTTCCACAGCATGTGGGATCTTCCCGGACCAGGGATCAACCCCATGTCGCCTGCACTGGCAGGTGGATTCGTAACCACTGCGCCACCAGGGAAGTCCCTATCTTTTTGAATTATAGTTTTGTCTGGATATATACCCAGGAGTGGGATTGCTGGATCACATGGTAACTCTATTTTTAGTTTTCTGAGGAACCTCCCTACTGTTTTCCATAGTGGCTGCACCAACTTACATTCCCACCAGCAGTGTAGGAGGGTTCCCTTTCCTCCACACCCTCTCCTGCGTTTGTTATTTTGTAGACTTTTTAATGATGCCCATTCTGAACTGTGTGAGGTGGTACCTCATTATAGTTTTGATTTGCATTTCTCTAATAGTTAGCAATGTTGAGTATCTTTTCATGTGCCTATTGGCCATCTGTATGTCTTCTTTGGAGAAATGTCTATCTAGGTCTTCTGCCCATTTTTCAATTGGGTTTTTTGTTTTTTTGTTGTTGAGTTGTATGAGCTGTTTGTATATTTTGGACATTAAGCCTTTGTTGGTCGCATCATTTGCAAATATTTTCTCCCATTCTGTAGGTTGTCTTTTTGTTTTGTTCATGGTTTCCTTTGCTGTGCAAAAGCTTGTAAGTTTGATTAGGTCTTATTTGTTTATTTTTGTTTTTATTTCTATGCCTAGGGAGACTGACCTAAGGAAACATTGGTATGATTTATGTCAGAGAATGCTTTGCCTATGATCTCTTCTAGGAGTTTTATGGTGTCATGTCTTATATTTAGGTCTTTAAGCCATTTTGAGTTTATTTTTGTGTATGGTGTGGGGTGTGTTCTAACTTCATTGATTTATATACAGCTGACAAACTTTCCCAGCACCACTTGCTGAAGAGACTGTCTTTTCCCCATTGTATATTCTTGCCTCCTTTGTCCAAGATAATTGACCGTAGGTGTGTGGGTTTATTTCTGGGCTCTCTATCCTATTCCACTGATCCATATATCGATTTTTTGTGCCAATACTGTGCTGTTTTGATTACTGCAGCTTTGTAGTATTGTCTGAAGTGTGGGAGGATTATGCCTCCTGCTTTGTTCTTTTTCCTCATGATTGCTTTGGCAATTCTGGGTCTTTTACGGTTCCATATGAATTTTAGGATTATTTGTTTTAGTTCCATGAAGAATGTCATGGGTAATTTGTTAAGGATCACATTAAATCTGTAGATTGCTTTGTGTAATGTGGCCATTTTAACAATATTAATTCTTCCAGTCCCATACCATGGGATATCTTTCCAAAGGAAATGTAGTTTCTTGATGGGTACCATGTGCTCAGTCAAAACTCAGCAGGAAGCAGGAGGCTCTGCTATGAGGGAGAAGGGGAGAGGATATATACTGGGGATAGCAGCCTCTGCCACAGCAAATTTTGACCAATTATTTCTCCTCTTTAGCCCTCACATCCCCATCTATTACAGGAGGGCAGTAATATTTACCCTCCCTATCTCACAGAGCCATTTGGAGAATAAAATAAAATTGGGCACATGAGGGCTTTGGATTATTTTTTAAAGATTTTTTTAAAGTGATGTGCTAGAATGCAAAATTCTGCAGCCACTTAAAAAAACCTGTCAGTTTCTTATAAAGTTAGACACTTACTCTATGATCCAGCAGTCCCACTCCTAGGTATTTGCCCAAGAGAAATAAAAACGTATGCTCACATAAAAACCTATATACAAATGTTAATAGTGGTTTATTCATGGAAACAATCCAAATGGATAAGGAGACTATGGTACATCCATAGAATGAAATATTGCTTACTCAGCAACAAAAAGGAATGAATTACTGAATATATGAAATAACTTCGATGAACCTCAATGCATTATGCTAGGTGAAAGAAGCCAGACTCAAAAGGCTTTATGCCGTATTATTCAATTTATATGATATCCTGGAAAAAGTAAAACTATAGGAATAGGAAGCAAATCAGTGATTGCCAGGGTCTCGGGATGGGAAGAGCAGTTAACCACAAAGGAGTATAAGGAAATGATAGGGGTGGTGGAACTGTTCTATATCTTCATTAGAAAGGGCACATTTTATGTAGTAATTTATACTTTAATAACCTTGACCAAAAAAGAATAAGTGCTGTGCTAATCCAAGCAATTATATTAATAATCATCTACCTAAGAGCTCAAATAATGGATTAAGCTCCCATTTGAATGAGATGATATAGTTCATAACTTCGTTTCCCATACATTTCCTCCAGTGAATCCCACAGCAGCCCTGAGAGGCAGCAGGGCAAGCCCCCTTTTGCTCTTTATCAGATGAAGCTCAGAGTCGTTCAGTCATTTGATAGTATCGTGCACCTAGTAAGCCACACAGCTGCCAATTTAGTTTTTTGATTTCTGCTCTTTTCTCTTTCAGCGCCATCATGCTCTTTAGGAATTTTGAACATTGTCAGATAAAGACCCCCTCCCGAAAAATCTACTGGTTTGGAGCAGGAACAACTTCAGACTAGTGGATTTTTAAAAAATCCAGATCTGCCTTTCCCTAGTGTTTCAGGCAGGGTCCTCTAAAGCCTTTCCATCTCAATTGTGGTCACTCTCTCCTCCCTGGGGAGGACAGTGTGACTCAGGCAGCAGGATGGGGCCTCTCTGGCTGTGGGAAAACAACAGAGAGACTTCCAGAACGCTGCCCTCTTGCAACTCAGCAACAAGCACCCTTCCCGGGCCACAGCAGTGGTGCGCCCAGCCACTGGAGCCCGAGGGCCAGAATAAGCAGCAGAAAAAGTCACATGCCGGAACCCGCCTACTCAAGGAGGGCTGTGATGCGAAAGGGGTGTGGGTGCTGAGCAGTTAAATGCTTCTTCGTCTTATTCTGTGCATCAGTAAGATTGCCCAAACCTTGCCAGCTCACGTCTGTCTCTTTCCATTGCCTAAGTCATTAATATTTGTACTTCATTAGAATATTTCACTTCATTAGAATGAATGAAGTGTTTTTACTTGTGTTAGGTGGTTTGATTCTCCCTACAGAGAAAATGATATTCCTATCATCCTTCTCTGCAGGTGAGAAAAGAAAGACCCGGAGAGCCAAACTAAATCTAGCTAAGCTACGATCCAGGTAAAAATTGATGAAGCAGGACTTGATCCCACCTTCTGCATCCAAAGTCCTTCTGCATTCCTCTTTTTCTTTTAATCCACATTCTTCCCTTATATCATTCTGTCTGTTATTCTTACACCCAGCAGACACAGCACCTGCCCTCGCCATGTGCACAGGCTGGGGGACGCATCAGTGAGGACGTTGGCTGTGACACTGAATTAAACGGCTCTGATGTGCTCCCAAAGAGCTTCTCACTGGCAGTTGTTTTTAATAGTGTACCTGTCATTCATGAATCTTTTAAACCGATTTCTATAAGCCCATTATACGTTTTGGAGAAAGTAAGCTCTTCAGATATTACCCTGCCCTCTACAAAATGCTATTTTTCGATTTATTTCTCTTGAACTGACCTCTTCCAAGTTCAAGTTGCAATAAATGTTCACTGGTCCTACTCTTTAAGGTTATGTGAAGGAATCATTCTAATCATGCTTTTCATGGTTTTATTCACCTGCTCTGCTCCATCCCAGTGTTCAGTTTACTGTGGATCTGTCTTGGTCCTTGTCCAAAGAGGGTAACTGCCAGGAAGACCTCATTTCAATATGACCCCCAGGGCACGGACACCAATGGTGCTTTCAGAACTAGGCACCTGCACATGAGGGAAGGGAAGCCGGTCAGAGGGTTTGCCGAGCAGAATGAAACGATGTTTCCCTTTTAATTAAGGATTTTACTTTCTCAGAGGAGAAGGGGTGTAAAATGCAGCAACTGTTTTATCCTTCAACACCTGCCTCCTGTTGCCTCACATTTCTTCTGTGTTCACTGTTTTCCAATTCACCTCACCCCAAGTAACCCTGTTCCGTTTACCCTCCTGTGGGCGGGGGGCAGGCCCCCTCCCAGAGCCCATAAGTGTTGGCGCTTCTGTGCTGCCTAATTACCTGCCCTGTGGCAGCGGGAAGAGACTGGCCTCAGCTGGAGCCCAGCTGTAGAGAGATGGAATATTAAGACATTTTCCTTTCTTCTGAGTCCTTGTTAATTCTTCCTGGTGGTGATTAGCCAGTTATTTTTAGCTCCATCTAAGCACCCTGGTTAGTATTCCGGGCTGGTTTCGACAGCACTGAGGCACACTCAGCTTGTTAATGCTCTGATTCCTATTGGTCCCATCGCAGTGAAGGAAATGAACCTGCAGGGCGGGCCCCCCCTCCTGCTGCTCCCTGAGTACCGGCTGCTGTCCAAAGGGCCTGCTGCTTTGGGGCCAGGGACAAAGTCTTATAGGAGGGGTCTGGAAAGTGAGCAATTTGGGAGCCATAGGAGGAGGATGGAAATAACACTGCACTGGGAATGAGGGAACCAAGGTTTTAGTTTGGACTTTGTCACCTGCTAGCAATGTCACCCTGGGCACATTACCTGCGTTTCAGAGCCATCAGTAAAACGGTGTGGCTGGACCAATCGGCCCCTAAGTCCTTTCCAGGACTAAAGTCCTATTGAGTCACTAGGTCTAAACAGGAGCTGAACGTGAAGACACTGGAGCCTGTGTGTGGACATCTTGAGAGCGAGATGCAGGTGCCCTTTTTTTTCTTCCTTTGATCCGCCTGGCTTCCCTTTTCTAAAGCTCATCCTTCAGTGAAGTGGTTGTTCTCATTCCACATCCCTGCCTCAGCCTCTTTCCCCTCCACATTCATCCCACAGAACTCCTAGGGCTGCTGGGCACACTCGGGAGCCACTGTTGATGCAGCAAAAAGTGTGTCTGGGGAGGTTTGGGCACCTCAGTGCAGTTCTGTTGACAAGATGCAGGAAGCCATTGGATGTCAGAAAGAGATCTAACTCCATCCCATTGAACCGGCCTAGGAGTGATGAATTCTCAATGATGGATCTTACTCTACTTCCTCCAGCAAGTCTAGGCTCAAAGCCAATTCAAAGGGATGTGTGCATCACCATTTTCCAGCAGCTCACCTGGCTTTGGTTTGATGTCAGGGTAAACCCTCCACCTGGGATGCCGTTTCCTCCCTTCCTTGTTTGTAACATGGGGATAATAACTGCCTGGGTAATAGTCATAAGCGGTAAATATTATGAATTCATATATATAATTTGGCCCACAGTAGGTGCCACTCTACTTTTTTATTAGCACTGGTTTGAAATTCGGTAATCATTTCCAACTTTTACTGATTGCTCACTCTGGGCCAAGCAGTGTGTGGCACAGAAGCGTGTCCAGTGCTTTACAATGAGGACTACTATACCCATTTTACAGATTAAAAATTGAGAACTACAAGAGGTAAGCCGCTTGCACAAGCTCCCAGTGCACGTGTTGAGCTGGACTTGAACTCAAGCTCTCTGAGGCTAGGGTCTGAGCGTTCAACCATACGAATATACACATACAGCCTCTGAATATGAAGATGTGATCTTTTTAAAGCGTACATCTTGAGGGTTGCACTCATTTTAGAAATTCCCGCTAGCCCTGCACAAAGTAGATTTTAATAGATATTTTACTGATAAATTGAAACTGTGGCCAGTCCCTTCCTCACACCTTTAACCAACCACGTGTTCTGCCCTGTCATTTCTCTCGTACAGGAGCTCACGACAAGCTCCTCTACATCCCTAATGGAGTTCTGCCATTCCCCTCATCTCATTTTCTAGCTCCTGGGCTGTGGTATCTGTGCAATTTTTGTCCAAGCCAAATCAGCTGTGGACCCTACCAAGAAAGTCTCCTTTGGCTCCAAGACCTCTGGTGGGCTTCCTTCCATTCGAAGCCCCCGGCCTTCCGCTCACTGTTTCCTTCCCGCTCCACGTTGCTACTGAACGCTGGGCTTGCAAGCATCTTTTGGCCTCTCTCCCAGTTTTATTTGAGGGCACAGCTGTCACTGGGCTGACCTCTGGCCCCTCCGTGACCAGGTCACAGTAGGATGGTCACTTCTGAAATAAGTCAAGAGCATAACAGCCCTGGGGCTGGTCAAGCCTTGCTAACCTATGGCTGGGAGGTAACATCGGAGTACATGTGTATTCACCGATGCAAGGTTCTCACCGCTTCTACTGAGGCTGTGCCTTGACTGATCAGTAATCCCTCAGGGTGCGGTTAAGATACCCATGTCTGGGACAAAGACTTTCAGGTAGAACAAGCTGGCTGACTCTGCAAGCCTGGGTCAGGCAAGACCCGTTCTGTCCAGCTGGGATCTGGGGCAGTCTACCCTGCCTTACCTCCTACTTCTGTACAGAACGTGGCGTATCTGAGTGACCCCACCCAGCCTCCACAGGGGGAGAGGTCTTTGTGCTGCTGTTTGCACAAAGGTCAGGCAAAGCCAAGCCCAGTGCATCATATCTCAACGGCCCTCTCTGCAAGCAGGTCCCACTCGAAGAACCCCAGCTGGCTGACACCTGCCCCTCCTTCACTCTGAGTTTTGGAGTTGAAGGAAATTCTTGTAAATCCTCTAATGCTCGGACCGCAGATTTTATTGCAATCATAAACAGCACCCAGTGCTGCAACAGGTGCACCAGGAAGCTTGGTTAAATAATAAGTGCAGTCTGCTTTGTTTCCTATTCATCCAGCCTGGAAGGACCCTGAACAGCTGGGGGAGGGGCAGCTGAGCAGAACCTCAGGGTTGTATTGCTTCAGGAGAATCAGAGAGGGAGCGTTCTCACCTTGGACTCTGGAATACAGTGTGGATGTTGACCCATGACAGTTCTCATGTACCTACATGGTGTGGAGCCCAGTTCAGATTCCAGTTTTTCAGCTGTGTGCCTTTAGGCAAGCTGCTTAGCCATTCTGATCTGTTTTCTCACCTGTGAAATGAAATTACTAAAGTTTAGGGTAATTCTGAAGAGTAAATGAATTAAGGTCCCAGGTATGGGGCCTGGGCTCCCTCTGTCAAGACTCGGCCCGGTCCCCTGGAGCAGTGTTTGGGAAATCTGCTTCTGAAGCCTGTCCTTGGTCAGAGAACCCCTAAAGCCAGGGTTAAAGGAGAGTTATGGAGCGCCTCACACCCGTTGGCAGGGCTGTCATTTAAAAAAGCAGAAAACAAGTGTTGACAAGGATGTAGAGAACCCTTACACGTGGTTGGTAAAAATGTAAAATGGTGCAGCTGCTATGGAAAACAGTATGGCAGTTCCTCACAAAATTAAAATAGACTTACCATATGATCCAGCAATTCCACTTCTGGGTATATACTGAAAAGAATTGAAATCAGGGTCTTGAAGAGATATTTGTATATTCACATTCATGTCAGCATTAGTCACAATAGCCAAAAGGTGGAAGCAACCCAAGTGTCCATTGACAGATGAATGGCTAAACAAAATGTGGTCTATACATACAATGCAATATTATTCAACCTTAAAAAGAAAGGAAATTCTGACACATGCAACAACATGGATAAAAGTTGAGGACATTATGCTAAGTGAATGAGCTAGCCACAAAAAGACAAATATTGTGTGATTCCCCTTATATGAGATACCTGGAGTAGTCAAATTTATAGGGACAGGAAGTAGAATGGTGTCTGCCAGGGGCTGGGGGAGGGGGAGACTAGAGAGCTGTTTAAATGGTATAGTGTTTTAGTTTTGCAAGATGAAAAGTTCTGGAGGTTAGTTGTACGACAATGAATCTTTAACACAACTGAAATGCACACTCTAAAATGGTTAAGATGGTAATTTTTATGTGTTGTCAACTGAAAAAATGCACAACCTAAAAGTTGAGAATTATGTATAATTTGGCGGACAAAACTGTGGACTTAAGCCTGGGACACAGCCTCTCAGATAGCCCTGAGGGACTGCTCTGAAGAGGTGAGGGAGGACCCAGGATAGATAGGAGTTTTTGCAACAAAGACCAGGTAGTCAGAACATCAAAAGATTGCTATTAATTAAAGAAAACCAGACACCTCAAGTTAATGAATTTAGCACTTTTCTATGTATGGGAAGATGCAAAAGTCTGGGCTTGTTGAAATCATTCCTTTGATATGCACCTCAGCTATCCGGGGCCAGAATCCTGTGTTTTCCCATCCTGAGTCTCCTCGGGGTGCACTGTTGCGGGGTGGCTGCAGTGGCTTGATGGCAGGCATCCTGTTTGTATCCTGAGTTCCCTCAGGGCTCCCCTTTGGAGTGGCTCTAATGTGATGGCTTGATGGCTGCAACATCCTTTGTTTACTGATACGGCAGGCAACATTTTTTCACTCACAGTGTATTTTATGCGAGAGAGAGTTATAGAGCAAAATGGTAGTGATTGTAGTGACTAGTAACAGGGTTCTACCAACCAGGGCGGGTACTGAAGTGCAGCCCTCATCATTCCAAACCGGGGCTGGTGGTCAGTGGTCAGCTTTGTTGGCACATGTGTGTGAAAATGTAGACCTTTCATTTGTTTTGTTTTCTTTTTAAAAAAAATTAATTTATTTATTTGTTTGTTTTTTATTTTTGGCTGTGTTGGGTCTTCATTGCTGCACGCGGGCTTTCACTAGTTGCGGTGAGCGGGGGCTACTCTTTGTCGCGGTGCGTGGGCTTCTCATTGCGGTGGCTTGTCTTGTTGCGGAGCACGGGCTCTAGGCATGTAGGCTTCAGTAGTTGTGGCTCGTGGGCTCTAGAGCACAGGCTCAGTAGTTGTGATGCATGGGCTTAGTTGCTCCACGGCACATAGGATCTTCCCAGGCCAGGGGTTGAACCCTTGTGCCCTGCATTGGCAGGCAGATTCTTAACCACTGCGCCACCAGGGAAGCCCTGTTTTATTTTCTTGACAGATGTAGATAATGAAAATAATTACAGTAATAAATGCTATTGAACACTAACCTGGGCTTTGCATGTATCACGGCCTTCAATTTTTCCAGTGATCCAATTAAGTAGGTATTATTATCCTCAATGGGCAAGTGAGGGAACCAAGGTTCAGGGGCTCGAGTAAAAATTGAATGAGTTATGTCGTTAGCTAGCTAGTGCTTGGCACGTGGCTGCAGTGGTCACGGGGATGTGTGCTAGGCATAGGGGCATAGGTGTAGCTGGAGCTTCTCTGTGGTCTCTGGGTGCCCCCAGGACCATGGAGAAGACATACACAGTGAGAGAGGCTCAAAGTGGACCCTTGAGGTACGGGAAAGGACATCAGAGAGACTCAGGGTTCACGAAAAGGAGGGGACAATGAACTGGCAGGAAAGGGGAAAGTTAAGTAGGCCGAAGTTCTAGGAGACAGGAGGTAAATAGTAGATGTAGATGGAAAATAATATTCATTAGCAGGGGAAAGGGAAGTGCAATTACAAACAAGATTACCTATTGTGGGTAAGAGGTCATTAGGTTGGGGAAACCCTATGTAGGGATTGCTACTGCAAACCCATTTAAATCCACATAATATTAGCTAATATTTTTTGAGCCCTAATTGGGTACCAGGCTCTGTTCTAAATTCTTTACACACAATAATGTATTTAATCCTCACAACAAAGCTATGAGACAAGACTTATTCATTATACTCATTTTATAGGTGAAAAAACGAAGGCTCAGAAAAGTGAAGTGATTTAGTCCACCAGCACAGAGCCAGCAGAGGGGAATAGCAGAGCCAGGTTTCACATCCAGATAGCCTGACCCCAGAATCCAAACATGCAACCCCCATCATATGTGGTTTGGTGATGTGGAGTAATTATCCAACCAAAATGATTTGTATGTAGTCATAAGCATGAGTAGCAGTCTTGTTCGGTCAGAAATGAGTATTTTGAGACTGGTTGCTGCTGTTCCTGTTTTGTGCATTTGTACATATCGCAGTACTCATAAAAAGCCTGGAGATGAATGTGAGGACCCGTAAAGAGGGGGTGGGGCTGAGAACAGATAATGATGCTAAATGTTGTTTCCAACAATAAATCTTGACTTCGCCCCTGTGGATTGTATATGCAGCACACAGCCAGCAGAGATCATGAGAAGAGCTTGAAGAGATCAGAAGGGACCTAAATTAGTCAGGAGCTGGTATTTTTAAGTGACAGAAACCCAACTCAAACTAGCTCAAGGAAAGAGGAAAACCTGTTGGCTCACCAAACAGGCTTCCGAAATGGCCCGGAGTAGAGTCAGCTTAGAAACACATCATGACCATCATTGGAGACCTACGTAGGCATCAGTCTCTAACTAAGGCACCACACTGTCACTCTCTTAAAATTTTGCCCAAAGTCATTGGCATGAGAATCACTTAGAGGGGTGAGGTGGAGGCGCATGCTAAAAATGTAAATATCCGGAAGGGATTCTATACCTACTAAATTAAATTCACTGCGGATGTGGCTCAGGGATCTACCTGCTAAACAGGCTTTCTGGGTGACTCTCCCAATTAAAAATTTGAGAACCATTGCCTAGGTTGTAGCAATAGCAATAAAGCGTGTCATGTGATCTCCTTCTTTGCCACTTTGCTGTCTCATGGAACCCTGTTCCTTTCCTAATATCTTGTTGAGTAGTGTGATCATCCATCATCCAATAGTGTGATCACTTGATGAAAGCCATTCCCCCCCTGGAATGTAGGCATCAGAAGAGCAGGAAGTACCTGTGTTGGTTCAGTGCCCTCTGTCATATCCCCATTGACTACGTTCAGTGCTGGGTGCATGGTGAGTGCTCGATAAATACTCATCGGATGAATGAATATAATAACTTACTGTCCACAGAGTACTCTCACGTACTTTTCCCATTTACACAACAGCCCCCTATGAGGTAGGTAGGCTAGACATTATTATTTCATTTTTCATGTAAGAAGAGTGAAATCTAGAGAGAAATTGCCCTGCTCCTGTCATGTCCATAGTAAGTGGTCTCTCAACTCCCATTCTCTGGCCTTCCAATGGGCTTATTCAAACAGACTGGTACGTGGGTCTGCAGGATTGCTGGGCCATCATGAGGAGGTCCCCAGAATGACGGAGGTGGCACATGTGATCCCATTCCCCAGCCGATCCACAGACCTCTTTCCTGGACACTTTTTTGTATTTTATGTGTCTTTCTCTAGCGCGGCTCAACCTCCTTCACTGTTTTATATTGAACCAGCTCCTCTTCTCTCTCTATGGGTCAGGAAAGGAAATCAAAGGAAGAGAGGGAAAAAGGAGAGTCCAGTTATGTTGTCGGAAGGGGGACCCCTTCCAGGTCCCAAGAGTGGGCTCTCATCTAACGCTCGGAAATGAATTGTCCAAGGAGACACACGTGCTGACAAAGCAAGAGACTTTACTGGGAAGGGGCGCCCGGGCGGAGGGCAGGAGGGTAAGGGAAGCCAGGAGGACTGCTCTGTCACGTGGCTCACAGTCTCGGGTTTTATGGTGATGGGGTTAGTTTCCGGGTTGTCTCTGGCCAATCATTCCGACTCAGGGTCCTTCCCAATGGCGTGCACATCGCTCGGCCAAGATAGATTCCACTGAGAAGGATTCTGGGAAGTCGGTAGGACATATGGGCTGGCGTCTCCTCTCTCCTTTTGACCTTTCCTGAATTCTTCCGGTTGGTGGTAGCTTGTTAGTTCTGTGTCCCTTACCAGGACCTCCTATTGTTAAGATAACTCATGCAAGTGGCTACTATCTTGCCTGGCCAGGGTGGGTGGTTTTGGTCAGTGGCTCCCCTAACAGTTACTCAGAGATCGGCAAACAATGGGACAAGAACATTATATTGAACCAAATATCCCCAGACCTGGTCTTCTGTCTGTGCACCCCGAGTTGAGAACACATGCATCTAGCAAGGGAGCCCCAGACGGTGTGACAGTTACGATGATGGCAAATAGCAACAATCATCTGCGAAGATGCGGTGGATCTTCTGGGTGTTTTGTTCCAAGTGTCAGTAGGTATTTACTGAGCATGTCTCATGCCCCTAACAGTCAGCTGGGCGCACAGGAGGGAAGACAGAAAGAGCAGAGGGCTCAGACCCTTGCCTGGAAGAGCACGTAGCATCCATTACGTTGGAAAGAATGTGATGTTATGACACAAGAGAGAAATCAAAGAATGTGTTACACGCTGCTGTTAATGCCGTGGGAAGTCAGGAGCCAGCTATTTGGGCCAGAGGGCATAGAAAGTGTCATGGAAAATGTGACTGGATCTGGAGAGACAGTTACAGTTTCAAAAGACTGTGAAGAGGGGGAACATTGCTGAGAAGGCAAGGAGCTTGGCACGAGAGTGGGAGAGGGAAGAGGTTCTGGGAAGAGGGAAGGGGTTCCGGATGGCAGGTGGAGGTCAGCAAGGTGATGTCTGTGTGCTCCTTCCCCTCCAGGCCCCTTTGGCTTGTCTTCTCCTATCAAATGGGATGGTCATGATGATTATAATAACAAATACTTTAAAAATAATAAACATCACAATAATCTCCTTCCTAGGGTTGTTTTGTGAGGATTAAATGAGTTAAGATATGGAAAGAGCTTCTTAAAGTGCCTGGTTTGAATAACTAGTAGCTACTGTCATTCACATTCCTTGAGCTTCTGCTGTGTAATAGGCAGGCAGTAGTGGTAGAAGATCCTTTCTCTCAAAGATCTCCCGGGAAGGAGAGAGAGAAAGCCAGGTAACCCAAACACAACACCATTGCATGTGCTAGTATACTATTGGACTCAAAGACAGGTTGCTTCTAAGCCTTCCTAGAGGCATCCCAGGAAGACTTCTCAGAGGAGGTGATGGCAGTGGAATCCAAACTAAGAAGTTTCTCAAATGAAGAGGGGAAAAAGAGAGAAGGGTGATGGAGGTAGAGGAACCACAAAGTACTAGAAATACTAAATGTACGACAGGAGTGGAAGCTGTGGGGCATGAGGAGAATTGAGATTGGAGAGTTAAGTTGGGAGGGTCTGGAGGGGCCTTGGGTGCCAGGCTAAGGAGGTAGGACTTGGTAAGCCACAGGGAGTAATTAAAGGGGAGGGACAGGGCATGAGGAGGCTGGATCTTCATGTGTGGTCCCCTCACCTCCCTGGGCCTTGT
Source organism: Balaenoptera physalus (assembly GCF_965194825.1). Classification (NCBI taxonomy): domain Eukaryota; kingdom Metazoa; phylum Chordata; class Mammalia; order Artiodactyla; family Balaenopteridae; genus Balaenoptera; species Balaenoptera physalus. The sequence goes on along the minus strand of NC_138882.1, from coordinate 94,021,330 downwards.
TTCTGCATGTGTAAGGAAAGAGGTCTTCGAGAGCCAATCCCTGTCTTGCTCTGAAAACTGAGCAGCATCACACCTGTCTAGTGGGCCCCCTGCCCGCCCCTCTCCCCCATCCTCCACCTTGCCTGCCAGATTTATGCAATCGCCAGGCCAGCTGCAGCGCTGCAGAGAGGGGCAGGTTAATAGACATACCTGAAACGTTGTTAACTAACTTATTGGACAGATATTTATCAAACACCTCCTATATTCAGGCACTGGCGAACAAGGGAAGGTGCTGAGGCCAGACTCCTGAGAAACGGGACAGGAAGGGACTGTTGTAGGAAAAATGGGGCGCAAGAGGATGGTCATGTCTGAGGTCTGGGGTGAGTCCCTGGGATGGGCCGCCAAGTGAGGGTCCTTGGCTTCAAGCAGGGAAGAATTCAAGAGTGAGTCAAAGTAGAGTGAAAGATTTATTCAGGGAGATATACACTCCATAGACAGGGTGTGGGCCGTCTCAGAAGGTGAGAGGCCCCAGGGTACGGAGATGGTTAACTTTTTTATGGGCTGGGTAATTGCATAGGCTAATGAGTGGGAGAAATAGTCTAACCATCTTGGAGAAAAGGAAGGGATTTCTAGGAAATGGGGCATCGCCCACTCTTTGGCCTTTTATGGTCGGCCTGGGAACTGTCCTGGCACCTGTGGGTGTGTCATGTAGCATATGCTAATGTATTACAATGAGAGCATAATGAGGCTCAGGTCTACTGGAAGTTGAATCTTCCTCCATCTTGGGTCTAGTAGGTTCTAACTGGTTTTGTGGTATCCTGTTCTTAATGGTTGTGTTATTCTTTTACTGGTTGTGCCCTGCCCCTTTCCTTTCTGTCTCAGGACCTGCAGAGCCCAGTCTGGTGGCCCCTCTCTTGCAGCTCAGGCAAAGACAGCTCTGTCTCCTCTGGGCAGAATGGAAATGGTTGTGTGCAAGGGTATGCACCCTGGGGTGGGCTGGGGTGTGGCTTGCTGTAAGGCAGTGTCTTTGCCCTCCTTCCTGCTGGTAGACGTCTGTCTCACCTATCAGCCTTCCCGTTAAGACTTGAAATGGACATTTCAGGACTTGAAATGGGAGCAGGCATGTACTGAGTCTGTGTGCAGAGACTTGGCAGGATGAACTGGGAACCCTGGAGCAGTCCCCTTCTCCCGCCAAGACATGCATGCTTGAATAGTTTGTAGAAGTTTAGGTAAATACAAACTCTCATGTTCCTGGGCTATACAAATCCCACTCCACAAATGCTTCAGAACCAGCCTGCGGGGCATTGTCCCATGTAAAGGAATGCTTTCTTTGTTAAATCTTTTAATCCTACCGTCTCTTTTCTTGCCTACTCCCCTACATTCCCACAGATTCCTAGGGAGCCTTCTCTCTGGGCTGACACAGATTTATCCAGCTGGAACCAGCTCAGGTCCCAGAACAATTGGAAAGCAATGGGCTAGAGTGGTTTCTGTCAATTGCCCAAAGACAAACATTAGCCATGGGCGGAGCCTGGCTTCAAAACTAGGTCCAAGGTTGGGGACAGAAACTCCCCATGGGCCACTCCTGGGGGCTGCTGGCTGAGATGCCCAGCCCAAACTCTCCGTTGGTCCTAGGACCTGACCTGTCTGACCCCGGAAGCTTCTTGCCCGCCACATGACTACCTCCTGGGTGTCCCCAAGAGGGATCCTTGATTGTCCCAGGCCAACCTCCTCAGGTGCCTGGGGTCTCTTCACCCTGCTGCCTGGGCTCTGCTTGTGAACCCTCGTATCACCCTTCATCAGCTGCGGATTTGGGGCTTTATGAAAAATAGGAACAGTATTTACTTCACATAATGATTGTGAAGTTTAAATTAGATAATACATATAAACCACATAGTAGAGGCTCAGTAACTGTTAGACTCATTCTTTCTTTTTTCTGGGTAGTCTGACACTCAAAACAGTCAACAAAAATTGTATTGAGTATAAACTGTTGACTGAAAAAAAATGCACAACCTAAAAGTTGAGAATTATGTTTTATTCAGCAGACATACTGAGAACTTAAGCCTGGGAGGCAGGATCTCAGATAGCTCTGAGGGACTATTCCAAAGAGGTGAGGGAGGAGCCAGGATATATAGGAATTTTTGCAAAAAAAAAAAATCAGGTAGTCAAAACATCAAAAGATTATTGTTAATTAAAGAAAACCAGACATCCCAGTTAATGAATTTAGTGCTTTTCTATGTATGGGAAGAAGCAAGAGTCTGGGCTCTTGAAATCATTCCTTTGATATGCACCTTAACTATCTAGGGCCAGTATCCTATTTTTTTCCATCCTGAATCCCCTCAGGGTATACAGCTGGGGGCAGCTGCAGTGGCTGATGGCTTGATAGTTGCAACATCCTTTGTTTACTGATATGGCAGGTGACATTCTTCGTCCACACTACTATATGCCTAGTGCTATGTTAAGCACCATGAGAGATACACTAGAGGTTTCTACCTCTGAATCAGTCAACTAAATAATCAGAAAACCGGTGTTATGGGCTTACTCTGTGCCCAGTATAATGGTAAGAACCATGACAAATTACAGTTACGTATGACACATGACACTGTCCCTTCCCAGGAGACTCTTGACTCTAGGGAGGTGACGTTTACACAGAAAAAGTTAAATAACAACGTAAGACCTAACAATGCTGAAAGAACAAATACATGAACCACGTGATGTGCACAGTTCACTGCTAAATGGGGTGGAAGGTCTAGCAGAGCAGAGGAGCCCTCAGGCTAGACATTTGGGGATCAGGAGGCCACATGGAGAGGACAGGATGGGGGCTGGGGATCGCCAGTTACATAACTGGGGTTTTGGTTGTTGTAGTTCTGGTCAAGAGAAGAGGTTAAAACATGTAACGTGGACCACACTGTAGAAAAGGTGGAACACTTGGTGGATCAAGGGCCATGAGGTCCACTGATAGGGTGAGACAGTCCACTCAGCCCCTTTATTGCTGAGCCATCGGAAGCAAGTGACTTAACTTCCCTAAGTCTCACTTGCTGCGAACAGGAATAATAGTGGTTTCTACCTCATGGAGTTGTAAAGATTAAATATTTTCATATATGTTTATTAACATAGCATCAGGCACTTATGCGTCAATATAAGTTAGGATTTATTATTATTAATAACATAAGGAGAAGTTATGGTATCGTTTTGGGGGAATGTAACTCATCCTAAGCCTGGGAAGTCTTCTTGTTTGCTAGGAAAGAGGTGACGTCTGCTACAGTGTGTGAATTAGAATTTTTAAAAGTAGTTTTCATATTTTATTTGCTTATTTATTTGATTTGGAAATCTAAAACGCCAACCGCTCAAGAAAGGAAACCTCTTGAGCGTTTCATTTATCTCAAAACCCATTTTCCTCCCATCCACCACAAGAGACAGTCCTTTGAAGATTCTGAGCAAATACACACATGTATCCTAGGTCTGCAAGATGGGGCAGCACCGGGCAAGCCTGCCTTCTCAACCCAGCTAGTCGCAGCCTGGGACCTGGCTCTGGGGGTGTGGATTTCAGTTCTTCTCTGTCTTCTCCTGGCAAGACTTAGCAGAGGGGCTCAAAGAAATCAGGGCAGTTGTCTCTTGTCCATAAGGGGGAATGAGATTAGCGAGAATACTTGAAATCCACATTCCACCCAACCTGCTCCTTAAACAAACCCTTCACTGTGATCGCTAACAGGCCCTAACATTGACTGATCGCCAGTCCTCTGCCTATTCCCGCTCTGGTGGGTGTATTAATGAGGAGAGCCAAAAGGCAGCTGGCATAGGGAGGGAAGAGAAATAGTGAGGAGGAGTAAGAGGGTGTACAGATTGAACCATTTATCCATGAATAATTGAGAGTCGACTCTATTTGAAAATTGACTTTGATAATGGTTTGGCCAGAGCTGGGCCCCAGGAGACTCCATTCTAGCCTTGTCATGGAAACCATGGGGCCAAAAGCCAGGCCTGCAAGGTGCTTTTCTAAATGGCAACATCTGCTGCTATCATTACCCACAGGAAGGTGTTTCAGGGGGACGGTAGCCCCTGTGCAGTCTTTCAGCCATATTGTCATGAGAAGGGAAAGGCTCTGGGACCAGGGCCCACATAGCCCCAGAGGACAGTGGTTTTCCAACAGTTAGATCCACCAACACTGGGAAGCACAAGTGAGCTGGGCCTTTGGCTTAAAGGCTGTGAATTTTGGAGCCTTGGAAAGGGGATTTGCAGCTTCCTTTGGTTTTCCTTTCAATCCTATTTGATAAACTTTCATGAGAATTAAGTTCAGGGCAGGGATGCTGTTTGCTGCAGGTAGAGACTCACCATCTCTTTGCCATGGTGGCACAGAGCCTCCATTGTGAGTGAACCAGAGGGCTGGGTCACATTCATTTGGTATCGGTGAGGGTGGCAAGTTGGGTCTGTCTGAACACTCAATCTGCAAATTCACTAACTAAGGAGTTGTTTACTTCTTTAGTCTGTGGTGTCACCTCATTCATCCAGAAAGAAGCTGTCGGGGGTTTGCAGGAGACAGACTGGGGCTCTATTTAAGCTGTGTGACCCTAGCAAGTCACCAAATGCCTCTGAACCTCAGTTCCGTCCTCTATGAAGAAAAGGGCAAAAATGCTTCCACTCAGAATTCTTGGGAGGAATATATAAGATCAAAATTCTTAGTGTTTCTCCTAGGACCTGACCGACATCAGTCAATAACATTGTTTCCCCCTCACATACCCAGTGGTACCAGCATTTGTGGTCTCTTGACAAGGGGGACTCATCCCTTCTGAAGTGGAGGGTCTCCGGGCAGAAGCTGCTATTGGCATAAAATCATCTCTTGAACTTTGCTGTTCTTTATTGTTCTTCATATCAAGCGGACGCCCAATATTTGAAGTCTTTGGGGCTTTCTCCTGAAGGAAGGTCAGAATACTTCTCTACCTCTGAAAAAGAGCAGCTCAAATTCAAGGCAAGTGAAACCATGGAAAGCAAGAAAATGCCACGGGAACCAGCCGGCCACTCCGACGGTCAAACCGTGAAAATTGGGATAAGATAGCATTTTTCTCAGTCAGTAGGAACACGAAGCCAAACAGAGCTTATGGGACCCCCAGAATGAAGAGTGATCATTCCAGCCAGCTCTTCTGTTGATTCATGAAGAGCCTGGATGCAGAGTAAACTTGTGAGAAGAAGCGATCGGGGCTTGAGTAGGTATATATACAGGGTTTGAGAGGGGAGGTCTTTCAGCCTGACCGACCATTAGGAGAAGATGCTCAAAAGAGACAGTGATGCAGGGCTGGCAGCAAGGAAGTCTCCCACTTCACGGATATACCATCCTGAATAATAATTCAATTATTGTTGAATTCTTCTAGTCATTTGGCTTTTGATAGTTGTGGACCCCAGCCAAGAAGAGGCAGAGGAAACAGAACAGAGGGTGTTGCAGAGAAATGTGCAAGATGTCCTTGTCCACGAGGTCGCAGAGGGGCCATGTTGGGAGCTGCCCTTGCCCAGAAGATGGTGTCAGATGGGAGAGTTGGGGTTCCTCAGACTCTACCCAGTGCCCTTCCACTCCCCGAGGTGCTGGTGAGGTAGCAGCCCCTCCTCCAGACTAGCTCCCCTTGGCCGAGCATCTGTCTCCCTAGGGCAGCCAATGGAAGTGAGCTCATTTCCGGAACCCAAGAGGCGGCTCTGACTCCATCGTGCCAGCTATTGCTGGAGTTGGCCGGTTGAAGCCAGGCAGGGCATTGTGCTGGCACCAGGCCGGCCTCTCATCGGGCAAATCTGCTGACTCAACTCCCTCTTCATCTAAACAAGCCCTGGGAGCTGGCACGCAGGGAGCAGCGCTGAGGAATCCGATGGCTGATGGCATGGGCCACCTGGCAGGGACTGACCAAGGCAGGTGGAGCAGGTGGCGGCGGTTTTCTGCAGGAGCTGTTACCCCCCTGCTACCCCAGTCCCACCTTCCGCTGACTGCACGGGGTGCAGAAGTATGTGCTTGCCCAAGGATTTCGGGGCTTCTTTCACAAGTAGAAACAAGCATCTCATGGGAGGGAATGTTGCAACATGAGAAATATATACTTTGCATGAGAAAAATGGATCACTTGAATAATCTTCAAAAATTATGCTTGGCGTATGGTACAGCTTAGTGGCTTAAAAAAAAAAGCCACATGTCAGTGTTTGAAAAATAAGTACAGAGAGGGATAAAGAATAAAACAGACATGGCCCATAATCTCCTCTTCCCCACCATCAAGTAATATCCGCAGACATTAAGGAAGACAAGTACTTGATTAGATAATCTATACCTACAAAAATGTACAAAATGAAAAGTGAAATCTCCCATCCCCTTACTTAGCCCCCTCCCAAGGGTGCCACTTTTAAGAGTTTATTTTGATTTTTTTCCCAGGGGAAAAAATTTTTGTATATACCTACATATCTGCTTGTGCTTAAATATTATTAACACAGCAAAATAGCCGGAGGATTACACGGCTCTGTGGTCACTCGCCCCGTTGTGCTTTGTGGAGCCCTGATGGGGCTCCACAATGGATGGTGTCCACCAGGATTATGCTACGTGGTAAGAGTGTTGTTTCCACTTCATAAGATATACCAATGTTCTTTCCAGATCAACACAGATTTATCTCTCTTATTTTTTTTTTTTAGTTTGACTTCATAGATCCCATCATTTGGATGTACCATAATTTACTCAACCAGTCCCTGTGGATGGATAATGTGTTCTCCCCCGACCCAATTACAAAAGTGATTCAATTAATATCCTTGTGCAGATATCTTAGCAAACCTTTGTGAGTATCCACAGAATAAATGCTTATTGCAGGATTCCTAAATCCATGAGTACATGCACTTTAATTTTATAGATATTACCTACTCAGTAACTTCATTATAAGTAACAGCTACTCCAAGGAACAAAAGGGTTTCCCTGATTTAATCCACCCCACCCCCAAAGTAAGGTGAAAGGGATTGACCTGACATTGGAAAAGGATCCCCTTATTACTACGCGCAGTGTTGAATGTGTGTGCACACAGATTGGGTGAATAAGAGGGAGGTGAATTGATGAGGGAGAAGAATAAAAGAAATTCTTTGGAATTTAAGAAGGGCTGTCATCCTAACCACTGATAAGGAAAAAGGTAGACAAAGGGGTTATAAAGGCTGCATTTATAGTGTCACTCTATCTCAGCTAGAGCCTCCAAGTAGCCCAGAAACAAAGTGAAAGTTCACTCTGGGCTCCAGATTTTGAGGTGCCCTTGTTCCATGTGTGTTTCAGTTACCTACTGCAACCACTCTAATGTTTTATTATGATCACTCACGGTTCTGGGGTTTCACTGGGCTCTCACCTGGGTGGTTCTCACTTGGGGTCTCTCACGTAGTTGCAGTCATATGTGGGCTATTGTTTCGATGGGAATTGCCCAAAGGAATTTGTGATTGTTTTCCCCAGCTTCCTGTATATCCCTATCCTCCTAAAGAGAGTAGGATGGAGGCTTGGCTATTCGTCTCTGGGTCAAACTAACTTAGAGGAATTTGTTGACTCAGGTAGCTGAAATGTCCAGGAATATTTTAGGAAGAGCTGGATCTAGTTGTTAAAAGAATGTCATTAGGAATTTGTTTCACTCCATCTCTCAAATTCAGTTTTCTCTCTCGACTTCTTTCTCAGTAACACCACTAAGAGATTCAGGCTTAAGGTTAGCAACCCCAGGAGAAAGAAACCTTCTTTGTGGCAGTAGTTTTAGCACCATCTTGAAGCTGTTGTTGGCCTGACATGGGTCACAGCCATGTCCTGTGGGAGGGGAATAAATTACCCCACCCAGGGAAGGGCCAAGCCTGGGTCTGCTACCAACCTCTGGGTCTCAAGGTGGGATCAGACTCACCCAAATCCTGTGAGCTGAGATGGAGGGTGAGGTGAGGTGGTTCCTTAAAATAAAAGTGGAAGAAGGGAGACGCTGGAGCCCATCGATTCCAATCCCGAACCCAGTGATGGAATCCTTTCCACACCACCCCTGTAAACATTTAGCAATGATCCGTGATAGGAAGCTAGCTCACTGACTTTGATAGCAATCTATCCCACTATTAGTCAGCTCTAAGCGTAAGTCATTTTAAAGTAAAATAAATACTAACACTTTCAGTGGTTCCTGTGTGTCAGGCGCTGGGCTATGTACTTTACAGGCATTTTCCAATTTCTTTTTATAATATTCCTGGGAAAAGATATACTATTGTTAGCTCCACTTTACAGAGGAGGAAATTAAAGCTAAAAGACATTAAGTAACTCAGGTATTTCAAGGACAGAATCTTCGTGGTAAACCTTTACGCTGTGAGGGCTTGCCACACTATGCTTTTTACTCCTTGATTGTACTTTGGCCTTTTGGAGTTATTTGGCTAAGCTCTTCAAATAACTAGACAGCTATGACATAACCCCTAAGACTTGCGTCTTCTCGGGGAAGCATCCCGAGTACATCCTTATATTCTGAATGTCAAATAGCTTGCAGAGATTTCATTAAATGCCCTTCTCTGGGCATGCTCAGTGCCCCTCTTAATATGTGCTTGAAACCAACCTGCTGCAATTGGGGTCTGACCAGTGTGAAGTACCTTGGGACCCCCTTCTCTGGCTACCCTCTGTCAGCAGAACCTCAGACTATACGCGGGTCTTAAGGAGGCACATTCCACTGACAACTTGAACTTGGAGTCCTCTTGCATTCTGTCTTCTTCATCTACACTTCTTCTGAGTCTGCCCCGGTTGTCAAGGGCAGGTAGCTTTTGCAGCCGCCGGGGCAGGGCTTTCCCTTTGTCCTTGGTAAAGTTCACCCTGTTCATTTATTGTCCCAGCCATTACTGGGGATTCTCATTCTGTCATTCTATACCTCACTCCTCTTGGGTCCTCTTCAAATTCGATGAGCATGCATTTGTCCAAGTCAGAAGTTAAAGACACATTTGACAAAACAGAGGCATGAATGGCAAATGCCACTGGAGGCCTTCTTATGGACGTCCTGACCTGTTAACAAATCCCACCAACCAACCATCACTCCCCCTTCAGTTCTCCACTCTTTTCTACAAGAGTTTACAAGAGATTTTGTCAAATACTAGGTGAACTGCTGATAAACCATGTCCAAGGAGCTAGTACTCTACTATAATATCTCAAGAGGAAAAGAGATTAGTTTCACATTCATTTATCCATTCAATGATCTAATATTTCTTGAGTACTACCTCACTATTTATTAGCTGAGAGGCCCTGCACAAGCTGCTTAAGCCGCCTGTTCCTTAATTTTCTAGTCTGTAAAATGGGGATAATAATCTCACAGAGCTGATGAAGAAATTTAATAACAGACTAATTGACTTAGAATAGCTCCTGGCACATGATAAATGCTCAGTAAATCTAAAATACAGAGCCCTGTCATGAAGCCATTAATGCCAGTTTCCCTCGTTTCTTGGTTCCTGTGTCAAATCCACTTCCACGTTTGTATTTTGTCCTGCTTAGGCCCCCCTCAGGTTCCTTGTTGGTTCAGATGAGGCTCTGGTGCCTTCTCTTTTTCTCCCTCACTTTGGTTATCTGTGGTTTTTATCATCTTGGTGACATTTTTAAGACCCTCTTGTCATCCCTCCGGTCAGGTTTTCAAGTCCTTCCTGGCAGGTGCCTGCAGTCGCCCCTTTGAACGCTCGTGACAGCTGCCTGCCAGGGAAGGCTTGGCAGTCCCCCACTGTTGGCCAGTTGTCAGCAGTGCCCTGAGGTGATTGCCTTACTTCCTCAAGACTCCTAAATGGGACCACAGCTCTCATCCTCTCTCCCTTTCTGTGAGCCTTGATACTAGGACTCAGGATTTCCCTGCAAAGGGTTCTCACATAAAGGGATTTAAAGTCCGAGTACTCCACCCAAGTCTCTCGCAGAACGAGAGGCTCCAGCTCCCTGATAGACTTCGTGGGAGGAGGGCTGGCAATCACGCAATCTTCTTATCATTCCCAAGCGCTTTGATAGGGCAAAGGACTGCCCCCCAGCCTCCCAGCCTCCGTTCTCTTGGGCTCTCTCTTGACAGGGTACTTCTCACCTCACAATCTGCAGCTCAGGAATCTGCCCCAGACACTCTCTCTCCAATTTTTTTTTTTTTTTGTCTTTTGTTTTTCTCCATGCCCTTCTACCTGCTGACATTACACAATTTGTTTACTGTTTCCCTCCCTACTAGAATGGAAGCTCCTAGAGGACAGAGCCTTTGCCCCAGAGCCTAGAACAGTGCCTGCCTAGCCTGAAGTAGCACTTGGGAAAAAGCCATTGAATGAATCAATGAATGAGTGACAGGGAAGCAGCCCAGCCCCACTGAACGAGCTGGAAGGACTTTGGAGATGGACTAGTCTTTCTGTCTGATTTTTCACAAAAGAGAACTGGGAACAGTCTGGAGATTCTAGCTGACTTCTCAGATTTGACACTGGAACTGGACTTTGTGTTTTTCAAGGAGCTTTCAAGGCACACTATCCCCATTTGACTTCCCATACACTCTCTGAGGAATGTTCTGATGGTGCAAATGAAGACTTAGAGAGGCTAAGTTGCTCAGGATCACACAAACAGAATTTAAACTCAGGTTTATCCGACTCCCGAGCTCTGCTTTAAACCAGTAGGTTGGGGATGACAAATACATTTCATTTCAAGAGCCAGGTGCAATTAACTGGGAATGCTTACTGGGTCCAGCATTTTGAGGAGTCTGAGGCTACATCTAGGTTCTGTAGAAAAGAGTGCACGACTGATTAGCAATGTCTGCCACAGGTGCAGGGAGGGGAGTGGCAGGGTTCTGCCATCCCTGGGACCGGATGATATTGGAATATTATAGTATTAGGCTCCTAATCCAGGACTCTTTCTTCCTCGCCATACTACTTCTGAAGCCAATATTTCTACAGCTCCTGCCTCAACACTGAGAAGCCTTATGGGAAGGTTGCCAAGCACAGACAAGTTGGAGGCCAAGCATTGTTAGAAAGGAACTGAATGCACATTTGGTTAGTCTAAAACCTTCTGTCCATCACACAGGGCTTAGTATCACCACCGTGTAAGAAGGGCACAAATATATTAATGACAGGAGACAGATAATCCAAAATTATTTATATCTACTTTTGGAGCGGTGACGTGACCTTTGAGCACAGACTTATTTAGTTCTCTTATCCTCTGAGTCCCCTGAGAACATGGAAACATCCCTGAAATGTGCTATGCAATGGTGGGACTGGAGAAGCATTTGCTGCCAATGACCACAAAGCAGAGAGCCCATCTGCAGAGGACGGAGCATGGGCTGTGGAAAGAAGGCCTGGCCACCCATGGCTGAGACACCCAGGAGTTCAATCCGTGAACCCACAAAGGCTTACTGAGTCATAAGCTAAGGCTGTAAAATGCCTTGCATCACACATGCCTGGCACAGGCACAGTGACGGGCATTTCCATTTTCTCCAGCTGCCTGGACATGTTCTGCACGGTGCTATTAACAGGGGGCTTAGACACGGACCCTGCCTTCAAGGGCACGATAGCCTGGTTGGGGAGACCAGACTAACCCACCCCTTGCAAAGGCGTGTAAAATTGACCCTCATGCCTCTTGACCTCTATCTCCCTTCCCTCCCTCAGAAGCGGCCTATCTTGAAATTCCCCTGATATTTTGTGTTGTTTCACACCTCCATGCCTTTGCTGACTCTCCTAGGCTACCTGGCAAATAGCTCTTCGTTGCTTTGAATCCTATCTGTGGTTTGCTGCAACTATGAGGCCCTGGACAAGTGATTTAACCATTCTGCGCCTCTGTTTCTTCCTCTTAAAATGGGAATAATGATAGTTTCACCTCCTAGGATTGTTGTAGAAATTAATGATACAATATCCAATACGTATGAAGCACTTTAAAGTGTGCTCAGCACTTAAGAAGCATTAGACAGAGTTATTCATCATTATTACTCATCTTTCAAGACTCGACTCGAACCTTATCGCTACCAGGAAGCATTGCAAAAATACCATATACAAAGTCAAAAGACAAAAGATTACCTGGAAGAGATGTTTGCAAAACATATGACAGGGGACTAATTTCCTTAATTTACAATGAACAGGCACGGAACTGTAGGAAGACCATAGTTCAGTAGAAAAATGCCCAACGGACAGGAACATGCCATTCACAGAAAAAGAAATACAAGTGTCAATAAGCAAGAAAAGATGCCCAGCTTCACTCATTATTATGCAGTTAAGCAGCAACTAGAGGGCATTTTTTGGCTGTCAGATTGGTAACGTGTTTAAAGTTTGATAATATTCCATGCTGGGGAGGAGGGAGAAACTGACCATTTACATATAATCTTGGAGGGAGTATAGATTTCTGCAGCCATTCAGCAAGCATTTTGGAAATATTTATCAAAACTAAAAATGCACATTTCCTTTAGTCCAGCAATTCTCGTTTACTCTATTGATATCCTCACAAAAGAACAATAATATATGGCACGACTGTATGCTAGTTTTCACAACAGCTCCCGGCCTACAGAGATGCTCGACAAATATTTGTTGAATGAACACACGAGCCAAAATGTTCATTATAGCAATGTTCGTAATAGAAACTGAAGACAACCTAAATGTCCAGCAACAGGGAGGCTTTAAACAAATGATTGGAGAATTCTGCAGCTGTTAAATCAATGTCATACATCTGTACCTTCTGATTCAAGAAGATTTCTAATACATAAGGTAAAAAAAAACACCTAAAAACATCAAGGTGCAGAACAATAAGCACTGTACATGATCATTGGTGTAAATAAGAAAGAGTATGCATAAATAAATATTCAAATATTCTAATATATGCATTATTTCCTGGAAGGATGCCTTGGAAGCTGTTTATAATTTATTTGCGGGAAAGGACCAAGGATAGGGAGGTAGGCAGAAAGGGAGAATTTTATTTTTTTTAATTTATTTTTAATTTTTTTAATTGTTTGGAATATAGTTGATTTACAACATTGTATTAGTTTCAGGTGTACAAGCCAAGTGATTCAGTTATACATACGCATATATTCATTCTTTTTCAGATTCTTTTCTCATATAGGTTATCACAGAATATTGAGTATAGTTCCCTGTGCTATATAGTACTTCCTTGTTGGTTATCTATCTTATATATAGTAGCATATATATGTTAATCCCAAGCTCCTGATTTATCCTTTCCCCCCACGTTTCCCCTTTGGTAGCCATAAATTTGTTTTTGATATCTGTAAGTCTGTTTCTATTTTGTAAATAAGTTCATGTATATCATTGTTTAAAAATTAGATTCCACATATGAGTAATATCATATGATATTTGTCTTTCTCTGACTTACTTCACTTAGTATGATAATCTCTAGGTCCATCCATGTTGCTGCAAATGGCATTATTTCATTCTTTTTAATGGCTGAGTAATATTCCATTGTATATATGTACAACATCTTCTTTATCCATTCCTCTGTCCGTGGACATTTAGGTTGCTTCCATGTCTTGGCTATTGTAAATAGTGTTGCAATGAACATTGGGGTGCATGTATCTTTTCAAATTATGGTTTTCTCTGGATATATGCCCAGGAGTAGGATTGTTGGATCATATGGTAGTTCTATTTTCAGTTTTTTAAGGAACCTCCATACTGTTCTTCATAGTGGTTGTACCAATTTACATTCCCACCAACAGTGTAGGAGGGTTCCCTTCTCTCCACACCCTCTCCAGCATTTATTGTTTGTAGAGTTTTGATGTTGGACATTCTGACCTGTGTGAGGTGATATCTCATTGTAGTTTTGATTTACATTTCTCTAATAATTAGTGATGTTGAGCATCTTTTCATGTGCTTTTGGGCCATCTGTATGTCTTCTTTGGAGAAATGTCTATTTAGATCTTCTGCCCATTTTTTGATTGGATTGTTTGTTTTTTTGATATAGAGCTGCGTGAGCTATTTGTATATTTTGGAGATGAATCCCTTGTCAGTTTCTTCATTTGCAAATGTTTTCTCCCATTTTGTGGGTTGTCTTTTTGTTTTGTTTATGGTTTCCTTTGCTGTGCAGAAGCTTTTAAGTTTAATTAGGTCCCATTTGTTTATTTTTGTTTTTATTTTCATTACTCTAGGAGGTGGATCAAACAAGATATTGCTGCAATTTACGTCAAAGGGTGTTTTGCCTATGTTTTCCTCTAAGAGTTTTGTAGTAATGTCCAGCCTACATTTAGGTCTTTGATCCATTTTGAGTTTATTTTTGTGTATGGTGTTAGAGAATGTTCTAATTTCATTCTTTTACATATAACTGTCCAGTTTTCCCAGCACCACTTATTGAAGAGACTGTCTTTTCTCCACTGTATATTCTTGCCTCCTTTGTCATAGCTTAATTGATCATAGGTGTGTGGGTTTATTTCTGGGCTTTCTATCCTGTTCCATTGATCTATATTTCTCGTTTTTTGCCAGTACCATACTGTTTTGATTACTGTAGCTTTGTAGTATCGTCTGAAGTCAGAGTGCTTGATTCCTCCAGCTCTGTTTTTCTTTCGCAAGATTGCTTTAGTGGGGGCTTCCCTGGTGGCACAGTGGTTAAGAATCTGCCTGCCAATGCAGGGGGCATGGTTTTGAGCCCTGGTCCGGGAAGATCCCACATGCCGCGGAGCAACTAAGCCTGTGTGCCACAACTACTGAGCCTGCGTGCCACAGCTACTGAAGCCTGCACGCCTAGAGCCCGTGCTCTGCAGCAAGAGAAGCCACCACAATGAGAAGCCCGCACACCGCAGTGAAGAGTAGCCCCTGCTCACTGCAACTAGAGAAAGCCCGCACACAGCAACAAAGACCCAACGCAGCCAAAAATAAATAATAAATTAATTAATTAATTTTAAAAAAAGATTGCTTTGACTATTCAGGGTCTTTTGTGTTTCCATACAAATTAAAAAAACAAATTTTCTAGTACTGTGAAAAATGCCATTGGTAATTTGATAGGGATTGCAATGAATCTGTAGATTGCCTTGGGTAGTATAGTCATTTTGACAATATTGATTCTTCCAATCCTAGAACATCGTGTATCTTTCCATTTGGGTACCTTCGATTTCTTTCATCAGTGTCTCATAGTTTTCAGAATAGAGGTCTTTTGTCTCCTTAGGTAGGTTTATTCCTAGGTATTTTATTCTTTTTGATGTGATGGTTAATGGGGTTGTTTACTTAATTTCTCTTTCTTATCTTTCTTTGTTAGCATATAGGAATGCAAGAGATTTCTGTGTATTAATTTTGTATCCTGCAACCTTACCAAACTCATTGATGAGGTCTAGTAGTTTTCTGATAGCATCTTTAGGACTTTCTATCTATAGTGTGATGTCATCTGAAAACAGTGACAGTTTTACTTCTTCTTTTCCAGTTTGGATTCCTTTTCTTTCTTTTTCTTCTCTGATTGCCATGGCTAGGACTTCCAATACTATGTTGAATAAAAGTGGTGACAATAGACATCCTTGTCTTGTTCCTGATCTTAGAGGGAATGCTTTCAGCTTTTCATTGTTGAGAATGATGTTAGCTGTGGATTTGTCATGTATAACCTTTATTATGTTGAGGTAAGTTCCCTCTATGCCCACTTTCTAGACAGTTTTTATCATAAATGGGCGTCGACTTTTGTCAAAAGCTTTTTCTGTGTCTACTGAGATAATCGTATGGTTTTTATTCTTCAGTTTGTTAGTGTGGTGTATCACACTGATTGATTTGTGGGTATTGAAGAATCCTTGCATCCCTGGAATAAATGCCACTTGATCATGGTGTATGATCCTTTTAATATATTGTTTGATTCGATTTGCTAGTATTTTGTTGAGTATTTTTGCATCTATGTTCATCAGTGATATTGGCCTGTAATTTTCTTTTCTTGTGGTATCTTTGTCTGGTTTTGGTATCAGGGTGATGGTGGCCTCATGGAATGAGCTTGGGAGTGTTCCTTCCTCTGCAATTTTTTGGAATAGTTCCATAAAGATAGGTGTTAACTCTTCTCTTTGATAGAATTCACCTGTGAAGCCATGTGCTCCTAGACTTTTGTTTGTTGAAAGATTTTTTTAAATTAATTAATTAATTTATTTATTTTTGGATGTGTTGGGTTTTTGTTGCTGCACACGGGCTTTCTCTTGTTGCGGTGAGTGGGGGCTACTCTTCGTTGTAGTGCACGGGCTTCTCATTGCGGTGGCCTCTCTTGTTGCAGAGCACGGGCTCCAGGCATGCGGGCTTCAGTAGTTGTGGCATGTAGGCCCAGCAGTTGCAGCTTGCAGGCTCTAGAGTGCAGGCTCAGTGGTTGTGGTGCACGGGCTTAGTTGCTCCGCAGTATGTGGGATCTTCCCACACCAGGGCTTGAACCCATGTCCTCTGCATTGGCAGGTGGACTCTTAACCGCTGCACTACCACAGAAGTCCTGGTGGAAGATTTTTAATCACAGTTTCAATTTCATTACTTTTGATTGGTCTGTTCATATTTTCTATTTCTTCCTGGTTCAGTCTTGGAAGATTGTACCTTTCTAAAAATTTGTCCATTTCTTCTAAGTTGTCCATTTTATTGGCATATAGTTGTTTGTAGTAGTCTCTTATGATCCTTTGTATTTCTGTGGTGTCAGTTGTATCTTCTCCTTTTTGATTTCTAGTTTTATTGATTTGAGTCTTCTCCCTTTTTTTCTTGATGAGTCTGGCTAAAAGTTTATCAATTTGTTTATCTTTTCAAAGAACCAGCTTTTAGTTTCATTGATCTTTTCTATTGTTTTCTTCATTTCTGTTTCATTTATTTCTGCTCTGATCTTTATGATTTCTTTCCTCCTACTAACTTTGGGTTTGTTTGTTCTTCTTTCTCTAGTTGCTTTAGGTGTAAGGTTGGGTTCTTTATTTGAGATTTTCAGTGTTTCCTAAGGTAAGAATGTATTGCTATAAACTTCTCTCTTAGAACTGCTTTTGCTGCATCCCATAGGTTTTGGATTGCCATGTTTTCATTGTCATTTGTCTCTTGGTAGTTTTTGATTTCTTTTTGATTTCTTCAGTGATCCATTGGTTGTTTAGTAACATATTGTTTAGCCTCCATGTGTTTGTGTTTTTTACAGTTTTTTTTCCTGTAATTGATTTCTAATCTCATAGCACTGTGGTTGGAAAAGATGCTTGATATGATTTCAGTTTTTTAAAATTTACTGAGGCTTGTTTTGTGGCCCAGCATGTGATCTATCCTAGAGAATGTTGCATGTGCACTTGAGAAGAAAGTGTATTCTGCTGCTTTCAGATGGATTTGACTGAAGAAAGGCAGAATTTTAGATTTATTTGACAGTTTTCTTTCTTTCAATAGATAAGCAGCAAGGATTTATTGCATAGCATGGGAACTATATTCAATATCTTATAACAACCTATAATGGAAAATAATCTGAAAAAATATGTATAACTGAATCACTTTGCTGTACACCTGAAACTAACACAATATTGTAAATCAACTATACTTCAATTTAAAAAAAAGTGTATCAGAGATAGATGATTTAAAAAGTATTTTTTATTCAGTCTTAATTAAGGGGCTCTGAACCCTATGTCACCTTTCCTTCTCATCTCTTTCTGCCATATTTCTTCAGCATTTTATTTCCCCTTAGTTTCTTCACATCCTTGCTTGCAAACATTATTCTCTTACCCCATTTTCACACAAGAATATGTTGCAAAATTTCTTATTTCCCCCTTTTGACTGTTCAAATCATCCATTATTCATCTGCAGTTTTCTTTTGAAATATTTTCTCCCTCCCTCCCTCTCTCTTTCTCTTTCCTTCCTTCCTTCCTTCCTTCTTTCTTTCTTTCTTTCTTTCTTTCTTTCTTTCTTTCTTTCTTTCTTTCTTTCTTTCTTTCTTTCTTTCCTTCTTTCTTTCTTTCTTTCTTTCCTTCCTTCTTTCTTTCCTTCCTTCCTTCTTTCTTTCTTTCTCTTCCTCACTTCCTTCTTTTCCTTCCTTTCTTTTGCTGTACACATATATTGATTTTATTTTAAAATATAAATAACTGAATATGCATTTTTATCTTTTAGTACCTGCCTAGGCTGTCCAAGATCTGTCCTGCCTGCCTCTCAGTCTCCTTCTCAAACTCTCCTCCCAGGACTTTGCTCTTGCCATGTGCCCCCTCACTCCCTACCTTCCCCTGTTCTCCCTCTCTCCCCCTTAAAGAAAATGTTCTTTAAGGCATTCTCCCCATGCTCCACCCCCAGGCTAGGCTGGTGCCGTCGCAGGGTCCCCACAGTACCCCACTCACGTATCTATCTGTCCCTGCACCTCTCCATGCTCTTGTTTGGAAGAGGGCAGGTGTAAAATACCCTCAGGGCAGGATATACTTCACTCTCTTCACAGTCTCAGCTCTTAGCACAGTGTATCTTACATAAAAGACTCTCCATAATGTTGGATAGACGGATAATGGGTGGGGGGAAAGGTCTTGTCTGGAAAATTACGAAGAAACTCTTAAACTCTTTGATGACTCATACTAGAATCCTCACATAAAAAGAGAATAGAACCACTGGCAAAGCTGGGTATTTGAGTAAAGAGAGCTGCTTCTCCACTAGCAACTTGTCAGCAATAATTGATTCCAGCACCAAAACCAGGTTGAGCAGCCTTTTTCTGAGTCCCTCTTGCTCCTCTCCTGCTATCTTGGCTTCTAGCCACAGCTCCATCCAAGGCAGCCCTAGAGAGATAGCAAAGCCTTAGAAGGGAGAGGAGTTCAGTTGTTAATTCACCTGTGTACGAGCACTTGCTGTGTGCCAGGCACTGAGCCAGCAGGCGTCACAAAGAGGGTAAGGCTGGGTCCTTGCCCTTCAGGACCTAGTCTAATTGCAAAAGAGGGGGTTAGGGAAAGAAACTGAATTCAGATAGAAGTAGAGAGAAAAAAATTGCTGCCCATTGCAGAGCCCAGAGCCTCCAGGTCTCCAAATCAAGACTTTGCTTTACCTAGTGATAAAATCCCTGCCTGGTGGAAAGGCCCTGGAGGAACTGGTGAAGATTAGAAGATGCCATGAGAACTATAAAATGCTGCTGCAAAGAATCTCTGGGTATCCAGGGAAGATGACCATCTGAGGGAGTGGATAGAGTCAAAGGTTTTAAGGCCAAAGATACAAAACCAATAGAGTCAATGAAAGTTTCATGGCTGCCCTTAAAGTGATTTTTCTGTCAATTTCATGGGGCTTAGTTCTCCCATGAAGGGAAAGTATATGACATCTGGGTTAGATAAGCCAGGTTTGTAAAGTCCTCAGACATCTGTACCTAGAAGCAGGTGCTGTGGGAGGCTGATAGACCAAGGGTAAGGTATGGGGGATGGGCAGGGTGAGCTTCAGACCTGCTTCTCTACTTCCTTCCTCTTTCCCATCCTAACCCAGCTCCCTCCCATCTGTTCTGGCCCTGACCTCTAAGGCACAAAGGTCACTGTAGCTTTGGCACCAACAGCCTGAGTGGTTTCAATAATATGGCTCAGGAATTCAAGTGAGGCTCGGCATAAAGCAACAGAGAAAACATGTGCGCTAGAGGGATTCAAATAGGATGGTACCCAATCCCGGCTCTGCCATTAACCCACTGCGTGACCTTGAGCAGGTAGCCCCCCTCTCTGTGGGTTAACTAGGTTTACATATCTGAGATTCCTTCTGCATCAACGTTCTCTATCGAATTCTCAACTTCACGTGTTTTCTTAGACTCTGAACTTCTAGAAGCACTAGAGGTTACCCAGAGAGAAAGAAGATTTGCTGAATGAAGGAAATTCAGCACATACATCTTTCATCTCTCACCAGGGATTTCGTAAGCAATAATTGGAACATTTCACCACAGTTTCTAACTTAATCTCATTACGTTTATTGAAGGCTTATTACATGTTAAGCAATTGGGTTAATATTTTGGAACAAGCACTGTAAATAATATTAACAGCACTATTATGTATGTTACACTATTATGTATGTTATACCCCTTAACTCTCAGTTCTGAGGAGGTAGGTATTATCATTGCCATTTATATAGAAGAAAACAGACGCTGATGGATTAAGAAAACTGGCCCAGGGCATGTAGCAAGTAAACAACAGGGCCAAGATAAAAACCCATGGTAGTCTCATGTCAGAACCCGAATGCTTTACTAAGATTTATTGACTCACCTGGAAATAATTATAGGTGGCTTAGAAAGAATGAA
Organism: Balaenoptera physalus; assembly: GCF_965194825.1. NCBI lineage: Eukaryota > Metazoa > Chordata > Mammalia > Artiodactyla > Balaenopteridae > Balaenoptera > Balaenoptera physalus. Next base: position 94,001,265 of record NC_138882.1, on the reverse strand, counting down.
TAATTACCACATGAACTGATATAACAAATCTGCTGCTGGCTAGACCTAAGCAGTGCTTTCTCTTCCCTCACCACGTTTACCTTCCAACCAAACTGGAACTTCTCACCAGCAGCCCCTAACTCAGCTGTTTACCTGATTCCTGCTATACCACCTCCTGAGGATGGATGGACGGCTGACCCACCTAGTAGGCCTGTTTACCTAAACTCGATAAGCTAGATTTATTCTTTACATGGCAATTGTCATTTTCACAGGAAGGGAAATGAACCCCCTTCGCAACATTGACCAGAATGTGGATTCCACATCCTACTGGACTAAAGAAACCTTGCTAAGAGTCTTCAGTGATATTTGTTTTGTGGTTGTTATTTAAACTGAAGGACTGCTGAGCTGCTGGACCAGACGAAGGGATAGATGACAATTTAACTTTCCACAGGTGTAGGTGGCAGGAGCCAGGGAACTCTTGCTCTGTGGCTGAGGCCTGGATCTCAGGGTGGAAGGAGAGTCTTAAGCCACTTTGGCTGGCTCTGGGGGCCCACTGGTCCCTGCAGAAATCTTGGAAGCCAACAGAGTACTTTCTGGGGCCAAGTGGCAGGAAGAGAAGGAGGCAGGTTCGGTTTGGCTTTGTGGGTTCACAAACTGCCGATCTGAGGCCCAGAGAGAACATTCTGCTTACAGATGTGTGGCAAAGGAGCGTAACTGATGTAAGCCTGTGGCAGTCACAGATCACACATCAGATTTTAACAGACTCAGCGAATGCAAAGCAACCCTTGAGAACAAATAGTACCAATAGACTAGAATACAGAGCAGAGAGAAGGGGCAGATCTCACAGACTGCTGGGAAAGGAGAGCAATCTGGGTAAGTGACACCCGAGGGTGTCCCCAGGAGTGAGGTGGTAGGGTTGTCTATTGAGATTTCCCCACCTGTTAATTATAGAATTACCACTGTCTGAAGGGCCTCAGCCAGCTTCCATGTTGTAGGTGAGGAAGCTGAGACCCAGAGAGGGGAGGTGCCTTGCCCGAGGTCACACAGCAGAAGAGGAACTGGAATCTAGCCTTCTTGACTGCTGTCCCAGTGCTCTTGTCCTCTGCCTCACCCTGTCTCAGCGCTGGACTGCTTCTCACCCTTTGGCCCTGAAAACTGGTTTCACTGTTTCCCATTGTTTGTGCAGATCTGCAGTGACCATCTTGGAGGTCATTAGCATTGTATCCTAGGGATTCAGCCTGAGTGGTGGTGACAGAGCTTGTCATCTGTAAGTTATTTCTCATGCGTGGAGAGTTAAAGGGCCTAAGAGGGTTTTGCCTGAAGAAGACTTCAGGCTGATGTAATACTGATGATCAAATACCTGGAAGGTTGTGTAAGAGGAGTCGTTAGACTCGCTCATTATTGCTAGAGAATATTGGTTCTCAAAGTGTGGTCCAGGGACCAGCAGCATCAGCATTACCTAGGAACTTGCTAGAAATGGCAAGTCTTGGGCCTCACCCCAGACCTACTGAATCAGGATCTCTGGAGTGGGGCCCAGCAAAGTGTTTTATCAAGCCCCGCAAGTGATCCTGATGCTTTAAAGTCTGAGGCCCTCTGGCCAGAGTTGGGATGAATGGGTCAAATTGACAGGAGGCAGATAAGGAGGGCTTAGGTAACAAGGATGGACTTGGTGGGGGGCAGGGGGGTAGCTCCCCTGATGCTGGCTGCACTCACACAGAATGAAGGCCCACCAGCCAGGAGAGGTGTAAGGGGGGCTACCCAGGGAGAAGAGTAGTGAACTAGGTCACCCCTAATGTCTCCAAGATACTGTGATAGTTTCTGCATGATAAACAGTCCAGGAAACACAATTGTTTTCCCTTTCTAAAATGTAATAAGCACTGCAAAGGCAGCCATTTTTGTGCTTTTTTTTTTTTTTCTTCTTCAGTACTATAACCCCAGTGCCTAGAGCAGGGGCATGATTCATGGGCTAAATCTGTCCACAGGCTGCTTTTGTAAACAAAGTTTTATTGGAACAAGCCATGCTTATTCATTTACATATTGTCTACAGCTGCTCTTATAATATACCGGCAGAGTTGAATCACTGTGACTGACCACATAGCCCGTGAAGCCTAAAATATTTACTGTCGGGCCTTTTATAGAAAAAGTTTAACAGTCCCTGATCTAGAATATTGCCTCTATCACAACAGATGCTCAACAAATATCGAATGAATGAGTGAACTATTTTCTCTGTTGGTGTCACAGACCTTAGTTTAGAATATAGAGGTATAGAGGATGTGGGCATGGAAAGCAGAGCTGGGCAGATCTGGCCTTGAATCCTGGTTCCACCATCTACAAGTGGTTTGACCTTAGACATATTAGTTGGCTTCTCTGAGCTTCATTTTCCTCATTTGTAAAACAGCAATGATACTAGGCATTTATGATGAAAGAGCAAATCACACACTGCACAGAAAGCACAGCACCTGGCTCATGTAGCTACCGAATACGTGTTACCTGGTTATCAGTAACATCCAGAAGCCTTTGGTGAGAGAGGTTCAACTGTGACCGTTTGGACACTGTGAACAGGGAGTCGGCAGTCAGAAGATTCTTCCACCATGCATGAGCTCTCTGCAGGAGGGGAAAGGGCAAGTTCAGAGATGATTATTAGACAGCTCAACATTTAAACTTGTAGAAAGCTACTAATTAGCCAAGGTACATGTAATGATATTTAAGACAATGTATGAATGGGCAAGATTTAATTGCTGTAGGCTTTCAGGTGTTTTTCCAATGGTGAAAAATAATGATCCATCCATATTTTCTCACATATTCCCCTCATGACCAATTGTGCAAAACTGGCTTGAGTCAGGGCTGAGCAGCCTGAGGCGATGGGAACCCATGGGAGCTACCTGGTCACAGAGGGACTGACCTTGGCCCTGTTCACCAGCTGGTGGTCAAGTCCCCAAACAGGGAAGTGTTTTCTCATCTAGTACAAGTGTGGACCCTTTGTACTGTGGGTGGTGTTATTTTTTTTTTTTTCTGGTAGGATCTCTTAATGTGTCCTAGGTGTTCTGGAAGAAGTCTCCAAGCCCTCTAATTCCCCAGGTTAAGCCAGAAACAAAATAATCACGGGCAGGTGCAAATCCACACTAGCAAGAGGCTGAGTCAGAAACATGTTGTGACTCAGGACTAAAAATACCCATGTGGACGGTTTCCATGATTCTGAGATTTTGTAAATTACCCTATATGCCCGGCTGCTGCATATCGGTTCAGCCTTTTTCTTCACTGGTGTTGGGAGAAACATGGCAATTTCCAGAACTCTTTGGGGCTTTGCCGGCAAGTGCATTTTCATCTGTGAGAATAGCAGCTGGAGATTCACCCACATCCTCATTCACATGCATCAAGCCCCAACCTCTAACCCTCAAATCACAGCGCTCATTAAGAACTGCTCAACTCCACCATGTAGAATTCAATTATAGGTATCTCTAGGGTCTGAGAATCTGCAGTTTGTTCTCACAAATAGAGGTTTAATAAAAAGGAAAGTGAAGAAATACAATCCAGACTTTCATTTCTTCACGTTTTTATTTTCTTATACATTAGGATCCAGGACACTGTAATCCACTCTCCTGGGAATCAGTTGCCACCTTCCTGCAGAGAGAAACGCTAAGAGTTTTCTGTCTCTAAGGTTCTCTCCTGGGCTACATCCCTCTGACCTTCAACCACAAATAGCAACTATCAGCTGGTAACTAGACCACCACCTGCCACCAACCACATTCCCAAATAGCCACAAATTTTCAGTGTCCCACTGGAAACTCAAACATGTTTCTATATCCTTCCCAAAAGCACAACATATGCCCCCAAATGCTCCCATAATCATCCATAGACAGGTTTCAAATCATATGAGGAAGAATCCTTAAAGCTTAGGAGAGCTTGGTAGGTGATGGGAGTGGGAGGAGCTTTGAGTGAGGCAGCCTGGAGTAGTTCCACGTTCCGTACTCAAGCACGAACTCATCATCCATCCCATCTTCCTTCTGTGATTCTTTCCATCCTCACATGGGCCACACTCTCTCCTCTCAAGCAATCCAACGTTGAGATATCTTAGCTCAATATTACAGTGACCTAGCCCCAAACAGGTGACTCCAGCCTCCAAATTCCCTGTTAATTGAAAAATGAGTCCTTGTTTCTCTGCAATGCAATAACAAAGTAGGCAATATTTGTCCAGGGAATGAGAAACAAGAAAGGGGACTAGCAAGGACTAGCTCCTTCCCTCTAACTGTTCTCGCTCTTAGTCACCCACTGAGCTGTCTCAAAATAGACCCCACCGAAGGCATGAGTAGCCTTGAACAAGAAGGTAGCTTTTCTTCAGGAAGTGGGAGGGCCGTATATAAGCCTAGAGGGCTTAGTTAGTGACAGTGTATGGAATTGCAGGCTTTCACAGAGGCCTCCTACAGTACTCTGTGCAAAAGTCTCAAGAAATTAGCAGAGCCTTTCTGCACATAACACCATGCCTAGGATTTCAGGGCTGCTGTCTTCAATTGCAGGGCTTGGAGTCTCTCCAGGTTGCGAAGGAATATTCACGCCCGTGAATCTGAAGGCAAGCTCTGATTAGCCGGACCCAAACCCCACCCTGTCACTGCCTCGGTCCAGGCACTGGCCTCATTTTTTGTGGAGTAGAGCTCTTCCTCTCTGGGTAACACGCCGCTCCCTGCAATTTCTTGGGGCCCTCGCCGGAAGCCAAACTGTGGGAACTGCGCCTCAGCCCCTCCCCTGGCACCCAGATTGCATCTTGGCACTCTTTTGCTTTCACACTCTCATTTTCCTCTGTTGGTTTAATCCTTTCTGTTCTGTGCTCACCTACAACTCTTCTCCCAGGTCACCTGGCCAATTCTCTGCTTCCTGCCCTTGGCCATTCTTGTCACCTCCAGAAACACTTCCTCTTCCCTTAGGCTTTCCTGGGCAGGTGAGAGGAGAGGTCGTGTTTTCCTTGTTCCACTCCAGCTAACCTTTCAGATGCCACTCCCAAAACGTCATTATCTGAGGAAAAAGCAAAACCAATTAAAAAAAAAAAAAAAAAAAAGACGGGTGGTGGAGTAGGGAAAGAGACGACAGAATTGCTAGGAAGGGAGAGAGGGGGCATCTCTCCACCTTCCTGTCCCACCCAAGCAAGGCTACTGGGGGATTGGGCTGAGAACCTGGTAAACTCTGGGAGGGTGGGACACAGATGTTCAAGTATCTGAAATACCCCTAGCTTGAAATCCACACATTTATGTTCACACACATTTATTCACCTGGAAAGTGAGAGGTCAGTATGGAATGCAGGCTTTCTTTTTGCCTGATTCCTGTTCCACTAAACCCCAGCCTAACACCCTTCCATTTTCTTATTTCTTTCTCCCTACTTTTAACTCATACGACTTGGTTTAGTTTTTTATTACCACCAAATAAACCACTAGAGTACTTTCTAGAACAAGACAGGTCTTAATCACGTCTACTCAGATTCTCTTTATTATGTTCCCATCCATGCAAATAAACACAAATGTCCCCCTCAAACAACTAAGAACATATACAAACCGCATTGGGACCCATACGAGTGGCACACAGAGATAAGCATGAAATGAGGTGTGTGTCCACAAATTGCCTGAAATGTTCATTTGCGGGAGCCCAGAGATAGTATATGGACATTCACAGGTCCGTTCAGAACACCGGGTGAGAGGGTTCCTGGCTTGTACTCTCTAGGAACAAGGATGACTGAGAGCAGAGGTGAGGTCTGAGCAGGAAAGAAAGGGAGGGAGGAGGGGGAGAAGGATCCAGTGGGTGTAAGAAATACTGCATATGGTCAACCAAGAGACCCAGGGCTGTGCTGATCGATTGATATTATTATTATGATGGGGTTTTTTTTAATTAATTAATTTATTTATTTACTTATTTTTGGCTGTGTTGGGTCTTCGTTTCTGTGCGAGGGCTTTCTCCAGTTGCGGCAAGCGGGGGCCAGTCTTCATCGCGGTGCGCGGGCCTCTCACTGTCGCGGCCTCTCTTGTTGGGAGCACAGGCTCCAGACGTGCAGGCTCAGTAGTCGTGGCTCACGGGCTTAGTCGCTCCGCGGCATGTGGGATCTTCCCAGACCAGGGCTCGAACCCGTGTCGCCTGCATTGGCAGGCAGATTCTCAACCACTGTGCCACCAGGGAAGCCCTATTATGATGGTTCTGAGGTGTCTGTCCAGATTAGATTGTCTGTCTTAGGCTGTAAACCTCCAAAGGACAGGACTGGACCCACATCTAGCGCTGCCTGTGCTCCATCAGGCACGAAGGGCTCATTGCTGGTAATGACGAGGGCTGGCAACTCTGTCATGGGTTTGTTGACTAACTAAATGACCTGGTTCCCAGACCTGAGTGTCTTTAAATGCCTGATGAACTGCAGAATACTGTAAAATACACTTTCTCTGGGCTTTACGGAAACGGAGCCCTTCACCTGGTTGAAAGAGTTTGGGTGCCGTCCTACTGAAAGGCAGATGTGCTTACGCGAGCTGCCAGTGGCCTTTTCAGCCTTGGAATTGCTGTGATGAGATTCCCAGAACTTGAAGATGCCATGAAATGACACTGTGTTTTCATTGATTGTTTCCATGTCTGCCTCCCTCAAGAGAAGAAAGGGCTTGAGCATTATTCACTTCTGCATTTCTAGAACTTAGAACCATGCTAGAACATCACGGGCGCTCCGGAAATACTGATTTCAGGGAATGAGTGAGCTTGAGCCTATAGAATGGAGTTCAATCCACCTCCACCCCCAGAATCCGTCCCCCCCAACCCCCTTAGGGGCATCCCAGGCTGGTGTCAGGTCTCTCATTAAAGCAAAAATGCAGAACCCCTGGCTCCCGCTAGCATTTCAGTTTACAACCTCTACAGTGAATACTATTATAATTCCAATTTGGGGGGTTCTAAAACTGAGGCCCAGAAATGTTGTAAATGTTATCGGGGTCACATTGCTAGCAAAAGGTAGCACCAACACTGGTCTTCCAGACCCCAAAGCCCTTGTTCTTAACCACTGAGTTAATCCTTACACTCTTATTACTAGCTGCACGCCCATTGCTTAATCACTTGAGTGCTCAGGTTGGAGTTTCCCTGTCTGTAAAATGGAAATAATGAAACCTACTTAAAATAATGGTGAGATTTAGATGATGTGTATGAAACAATAAGCCAAGAAATGTAGCTATGCTTTCAAAGGATTTACCTTTAAAATTTGAAGGAAAGAGGCACATGGAGAGTTTTCTTATCTAAACCAACTTAAGTAAGAAATTATAGGGCTTCCCTGGTGGCGCAGTGGTTGAGAATCTGCCTGCCAATGCAGGGGACACGGGTTCGAGCCCTGGTCTGGGAAGATCCCACATGCCGCGGAGCGACTAAGCCCGTGCGCCACAACTGCTGAGCCTGCGCGTCTGGAGCCTGTGCTCCGCAACAAGAGAGGCCGCGATAGTGAGAGGCCCGCGCACCGCGATGAAGAGTGGCCCCCGCTTGCCACAACTGGAGAAAGCCCTCGCACAGAAACGAAAACCCAATACAGCCAAAAATAAATAAATAAATAAATAAATTTATTTTAAAAAAAAAAAGAAATTATAGTCATGTAGAACCTCCTCCTTGAACTAATTAATGATCAATTCATCCATTTACCCTTTCACTCATTCAGCAAATACATCTCAAGGGTCCTCCACATACCTCTTGGTACCAAAGGACGGGAAAGCCTAGTAGGAAAGTGGGCTTTGACTCAGAAGGCTTAGACTGACAGCCTCGGTCCTCCCTCTACCAACTGAGTGAATTTGGGCAAATCACTTAATTGCTTGACCCTCAGTTTTGTCATCCGTAAAATAGGATGATAACATCTAACCCACACAGCTGGGAGGTTTAAATAAGATTCATATACCAAAAGGACCAGGTCCAGTCTCTGATACAATGTACATACCTTCAAAATCATAGCTACCATTTCCATCATTGGCCTACTAAAGGTGGGGCAGTGGGAGCAGTCCAGCCCAGCTTGACAGTAGCCACAGCAATTGTTTCAAACTTAACATATCATTTACTAGGGGAGGGAAAAGATATTTGGTATTGTTTAGAATTGCTAGTTCATGGTAATCATAAAAAGGCAAACTGACTCTTAGTTCATTTTTTTATGCTTTTAAATTCCCGACGACAATGCATTCCTTACTGCCTGTACATGTACAGACCACACCCACCACCAGCTTTTGGGAAGCAGATGAATTGAATACTTGTGCCAAAGTATTCAGGTGGTAATCAGAATTACTTTTCTTGGTTAAAAAACCACATTTATAGTAACGCCACTTGGTGTCTGTGCAGGAAATCAATAGACTTTGTTAGCAGCAAACATCTTAGTTAATCCAATAAAAAAAAAAATCTGGTTTTTTTCCTATTTAAAAAAATTTTTGTAGTAGTATAATATACATAAAGAAAAGCACATATTATATAGCTTGCTGAATTTTCACAAGCAGAGCGCACTCAAGTAATCAGAACCCAGATTAATAAACAGAACATTGTCAGTACCCAGAAGCCCCTTCAGGCTCGCTTCCAATAACTACACCCTTTTGCCCGTTTTTATAAATAGAACTTTAATAAGTAATCACTGGTGTCTGGCTTCTTTCATTGAACATTATGTTTGTGAGATTCATCCACATTTTTGTGTTTGGTTGTAGATGGTTCAATGTCATTTCTGTGTAGTATTCCACTGTGTGACTATACGGCAATGTATTTATCCATTAAACGATGAATGGATATTTGGGTTGCCTCCAATTTATAGTTATTATCAATAGTGCAACTATGAGTGTTTTAGTATATGTCTTTTGGTGACTATATGTATATGCTTCTGTTGGGCATATCCCTAAGGAGTGGGATTGCTGGGTCTTAAAGAATGCATATGTTTAGCATTATTAAATACTGCCAAACAGATTTCCAAAGTGGTTTTTCAAAGACATATTAAAAATTGCATTGTCACTTCTAAAACTTCAAAGTCCTTTGCGTGGAGTGACGTAATAGACTCAGAGAAAAAAGCACGAAATGGATGTCTGTGGTTAAATGAATCATGGGGCAGAGAACCTTCCAGCATTTAAAGCAGTCACTTGAGCTTAGCATTCCGGGAACCTGCCTATAACACAGAGCTTGGTTTCCCAGACTTTCTGCTTCAGATTAAATTCTCAAAGACTTTCCCCACAAGAGGTTCTAAGTCATCCTCACCTCTCTCTCCTGAGCTTCAGATCTGTGTCGACCACACAGGCAGATGAGTCTAGGCACCTTAGCACTCGTAGACTGCACCTGAAACTCAACACTTTTACCCACTCCTTGCTAAAACTCAGCCCTTGCTCCCCCTCACTCCCCCCATCCCCTATAACCAATCAAACTCAAGTCCTGTCGATTCTGCTTCCACTTTCCCCTGATCCCTTCCACTGTCACCTCCCACGTGGATGCCTACAACCCCCAACATGTCTCCTTGCCTCCACGAAGCCTTTCCCCGAACTTGTCTTCACCCATATCCTTAGACATCTTTCTAAACGATGAATCTGATCATTTCATCCCTCTATTTAAACCCTTTGGAAACCTTTGCTATACCCTCAGATTCAAATCAATCAAAACTCCTTAACATGTTCAATGAGATCATTTGAGACCTGGCCCCTGCTTAACTCTCCAGCTTCAAATGCCTCTCCTTTGCCAGAAATCCTTCAGTGATCCAGCCTTGCCAAACATCTTTCTGTTTGCTGAATAAATTATGCTCTCTCTCGCCTTTATTTGGCTTTTCAAAAGCATATGTAATAGCACTATTGAGATATAACTCATATATTATACAATTCACCCATTTAAAGTGTACAATTCAATAGTTTGTAGTATCGTCATAGGATTGTACAACATTCACCACAGTCAATTTTAGAACGTTCTCGTCACTCCAGAAAAAACCCCAGTATCCATTAGCAATCACTCCCCATTTCTTCTCAACCCCCTTCGCCTTGGACAGCTAGTGATCTACTTTCTGCCGCTATAGATTTGCCTATCCTGGACATTTTATACAAATGGAACCATCCAATTTATGGCCTTTTTGACTGCCTTTTTTCACTTAGCTTAGTATTTTCAAGGTTTATCCATGTTGTAACATCTATCAGGACTTCATTCCTTTTTATTACTGAATGATATACCATTGTATCAATATGCCACGTTTTATTTATCCATTCATCAGTTGATCAACATTTGGATTGTTTCCAGGTTTTTAGCTATTATGAATAAAGCTGCTGTGAACATTCATGTACAAATTTTTGTGTGGACACATGTTTCCATTTCTCTTGGGTATATATCTAAGAGTAGAATTGCTATGTCATGTGGTAATTATGTTTAACCTAATTGCCAGACTGTTTTCCAAAGCTATAGCACCATTTTGTATTCCCCTCAGCAGTATATGAGTTTCAATTTCTCCATATCCTCTAAAACACTTGTTAATATCTATCTTTTTCATTGTGGCCAATCTAGTGAGTCTGAAGCAGTATATCATTGTGATTTTGCTTTTCATTTCCCTGATGACTAATGACACTAAAGCATCTTTTCATGAGATTTGTTGACCATTTATGTGTCTTCTTCGGAGAAATGTCTATTCAGATCCTTTGGCCATCTTTAATTGAGTTATTTGTCTTTTATTATTGACTTATAAGAGTTTTTTTTTAATGTATTTTAGATACAAGTCCCTTATCAGATATATGCTTAACAAATATTTATATAAACATAGAAAAATTGGGGGAACAAATACACTGGCTCTTAATTCAGTGCCAAGGTGAGTCCCAACATAGTGGACACAGTCTTAGAAGAGAGAGCTGTGAGGCCAGGAGTAGTCAGGGGCATCTTAAAGGAAAGATGCACCTTGAATGACGGGTAGGCTGTAAACAGGCAAGGAGATGCACTGCTGCAGTGCTGAACCTTTTATCATTGAATAATAAGATAAACCTTATCATTCATTCTCCACTATTTATTGAGGACCTACTCTATGCTAAGCACTCTTCTAGGAAGCAAAGATAAATAAGACAGTTCTTCCCCCTCAAGGTGTTTACAGTCCAGTGGGCAAGAAAAACACAAACAAATATCAGTGTTTGCAATTCAAAGTACTCAGTGCAATTACAAGTATTATGGAAGCACAGTGAAGGAAGTTAGTCCTTTTTTTTAAATTGAAGTATAGTTGATTTACAATATTATGTTAATTTCAGGTGTACAACATAGTGATTCAATATTTTTATAGATTACTCCATTTAAAGTTATTATGAAATATTGGCTATATTCCCTATACTGTACAATATGTTTTTGTAGCTTATTTATTTTATACACAGTAGTCTTGATCACCTTAGATTTTCAGATGACTTGTTAAATCAGGGAGTCTTAATCTGGAGTCTTTGGATAGAACTCAAGGGATTGTTAATTTGAAAGATAAAAAAATACATCTTTATTTTTAATACCTGAAGTTGAAATTTAACATTATCTTCATTTATGTGTGTAAGGAACAAACCAGAGTAGTATTTGCAGCAACTATGACTTTGTCATAATAAAAATCACAGGTATTTATATATTTTGTTAAGTTTGTTGTAGATCTTGGGGTGTCATTTATGCTCATCACTACATCAAAATCATGGTAGTTATTAGACCTACCACTAGATCTTGTTATTTAATGTGCTGATAAATAAGCACTATATTATTATTGCCAAATTGGGTTTACTAAATTTTTGATTATTATATTTTAATATAGTTGGTTTCCTTTGTAATCCTATATATTATATTTTATGTATTTATAAATTGAGAAGGGGTTCATGAGCTTAATCAACTGCCAAAGTGTAGATGGGACAAAAATGTTAAGAAGCCCTTTATTAAATCAATCTTAATTGAGACTGGAGATTCTACCGACCCTAGAAGACCAGTAGACAAATAAGCAGAGAGTTTCAATGTAATGGTAAATATATAACAGAGGATACAAGTACAAAGAACAATGAAAAGAAGGACTAATTCAGAGAGGGCTACAGGTGATATTTGAGCTGACCCTTGGAAGATGAATAAAGTTGAAGAGACCTTTGTTCATCTGGTCCAACCCTGCATCCAGTCCCTGAGTTACCGCTACAGCATTCCATCACATGGAATCCGACCTCTGCCTGGAGGCATGCATCCAGATGTTGGCTGGAGCGGGAGATAGAGGAATGAGGAGGAGAGAAATGCGACAGATGGAGTCACTAGGCAAAGGGCAGGCCTGTGTTTATGAAGCCAAAGGAAGACAAGATGGAAGCAAAGGAGAAATAAGACCCCAGGGTCTGTGGACTGGGGTCACACAGAATGAAAGAAAGACCCTTGACTTGGGGATCAGTCAAACCTGGATTCCACACTCCAATATAATCTGTGTTACCTTAAACTACTATTTAATCTCTTTGAGCCTGTTTTGTCACATGTAAATATGAATTAAAACCCGTATTTCAGGGCTGTGGGGATCAAGTGATAGAGCATGTGGAAAATTACGCAGCATCGAGTAGGCAGTTGATAACTGTCAGAGCTTCTTCCTTTCAGTTTGCCCAAAGCCAGCCTTGCTAACCTCTTCCCTTGGGTAAGAAGTTGACCTTGATTACTTATTGTCTGGGCCCGGTAATAATGACTAGATTTATTAACTTCTTATTATGTGCTTGACCTTGTGCTAACATTGTCCCTTTTCCTCCTTGCAACAACTTATGAAGCTGGAAATCTCTATTTTACAGATGAAGAAACTGAGGCTCAGAGACTTTAAGCAGTATCATTTGCCCAAGGTCTCACGGCAGGAAGTGGTAAAACTGGAACTTAAAGCCAGATAGGGCTGACATTAACGTCTCTGCTGTGCACTGTGCTGCTTTTAGGAAGCAGCTGGAGAGGACTCTGTTAGGTAAACCTTTAATTCATGCCTATCAACATTTGACCAAAGCTCAAGAATGCTGTGCTTTAATAAATGATGTTTATAAACACCAAAATAAACAAAAGCAAAAAAGCAAAACAGTAGGTCAGACAAGTGAAAATCGTTAAAAGAAAGGTCCTCTAAATAAACACTTAAAAATAATGACCTCAATCTCTTGGGCACTGGAGAATATCATCATTGTTCCCAGACAGCCGAAGGCGACAACTATAATAAGACTTGAGATTCTGCACTTCTTTCGGGTTGTGATTAAAGTCGCCTGGGATGGTGGTAATATCTCCCCTTACAATCTGTGCGCCCTGAAATTAAGTATGGAGATCCCAATCACAAAGACTAATATTTGTGTAGTGCTTACAGTTTAGTAAACTTTCTCATTTACAGGGTATCTGCTGACACAACCCTGGGAGATGTATAGGGTCAGGGTCATTTGTATTCTCATAATAGGAACGTGAGGCTCAGAGAAGCAAGGTGACTTGCCCAAGGTCAACAAGCCAGTAAAAGACAGAATCATGATTTAAACTCCATCTTCTGACCCCTTTCCTAGGGCTATCTCCACCTTCACTGGCATTTCCATCCATAGTCCAAATTAGAGAGGAGATGGAGACTCAAGCTTCTGGACTCCTGGGATTTGTGTAAGTTTTGGCAAAAAGGCTGGTCAATGGATTGGAAGGAAATGGAAGATAGTATTCATGATAAAAGCAGAAATCTAGCATTTCTTGAAATAACTGCTTTATTGAGGTATAAGTCATATACCACAAAATTCACCCTTTTAAAATGTACAATTCAGTGGTTTGTAGTATATTCACAAAGTTTTGCAACCATCACCACTAATTCCAGAACATTTTCATCACCACTGAAAGAGACATCATGGCCATTGCAGTCACTGCCCATTCCAGGTCCTTTCACCCCCTGGAAACTACTTATCTATTCTGTTTCTGTGAATCTACACTATTGTATATTTCTTATAGCTACAGTCATTCAGTATGTGGCCTTTTGTGTCTTGCTTTTTCCACTTACACCATAATGTTTTCAAATTTCATTCACATTGTAATATGTATCAGGACTTCATTCTTTTCATGGCCAAATAATATTCCATTGTATGGATATACTGCATTTTATTTATGCATATATCAGTTAACAGACGTTTGAGCTGTTTCTACCTTTTGGCTATTATGAATAATGCTGCTCTGAACATTTGAGAGTAAGCTTTGTATGGACATACATTTTCATTTCCCTTGGTATATACCTAGATGTGGAATTGCTGGGTTATATGGTAACTGTATATTTAGCTTTCCAAGGAATTGCCAGAATAGGGCAGTTCTTTATTTATTTCTTTATTATTTACTCCACTATTCTATTTATACTATGTCCAAAGTGGCTGCACCATTTTACATTCCTACCAGCAGTGTATGAAGGGTTCCACTTTCTCCACATCCTCCCAACACGTGTTATAATCAGTTGTTTATTATTATTATTATTACCCTGCTAGTGGGTGTGAAGTGGTATCTCATTGTTGTTTTGATTTGCATTTGCCTGATGGCTAATGATCTTGAGTATCTTTTCATGTGCGTATTGGCCATTTGAATACCTTCTTTGGAGAAATGTCGAGTCACGTTCTTTACCCACTTAATTGGGTTGTCTTTTTATTGTTGGATCATATATTCTAGATACAAATCCCTTATCAAATATATGATCTGCAAATATTTTCACTCATTCAGTGGATCATCTTTTCACTTTCTTGATAACATCCTTTTAAGCACCAAAGTTTTTTAATTTCTGTAAAGTCCAATTTATCTGTTCTTTCTTTTGTTGCTTGTACTTTTAATTTCATATCTAAAAAATATTGCCTAATCCAAGATCACAAAGATTACACATATGTTTTCTTTTAAGAGTTGTATACTTTTAGCTCTTACATTTAAGTTCATGATCCATTTTGAGTTAATTATTATAGATGGTGTGAGGTCGGTATCCAACTTCATTCCTTTGCATGTAGATATCCAGCTGTGCCAGCACCATTAGTTGAAGACTGTTCTTTCCCCATAGAATTGGCTTGGCAACCATGTCAAAAATCAATTGACCATAAATGTGAGGGATTATTTATGGACTCTCAATTCTATTCCACTGATCTCTATGACTATCCTTATTCCAGTACTGCACTACCTTGATTACTGTAGCTTTATAGTAAGTTTTAAAATTGGGATGTGCGAGTCCTCCAGCTTTATTCTTCTTTTTCAAGATCACTTTGGCTATTCTGGGTCCCTTGCATTTCCGTGGGAAGTTTAGGATCAACTTGTCCATATCTGCAAAGAAAAAACAAAAGGAACTAGGATTTTGTGTGGGGTTGCTCTGAATCTATAGATCCATTTTGGAAGTATTGCCATCCTAACAATATTGTCTTCCAATCCATGAACCTTGAATGCCTTTCCACTTATTTAGGTCTTCTGTAATTTCTTTCAATGATTTTTATAGTTTTCAGTGTACAAGTCTTACATTACTTTTGTTATATTTAGTCCTAAGTATTTTATTCTTTCTGATGCTATTGTAATGGGATTGCTCTCTGTGATATTGTGATCTATAATATGAAATACAAATTTGGTCTTCATCCTCATTCCTGGTACACAGCTCCCCAAACCCTTGTAATTTCCTAAGTAGTTAGAACAATAGGGACATCTTTTGTTACAATAATTGAGTTTTGTCCTCAGTTCCTGATGTGGTTTCAGAGAGATAAGGGTAAAATGGGTATCTTGTTATTCATAACAAGCCCCTTTCAACCACTTATGTTAATGAGGAGACTCTTGGAAAGCCCCTTATACGGGGGCTGGTTGTCAGGAGAACCAACCATGATTAGAAGGCTGCAACTTTCAGTCCTACCCCCTACCCTCTAGGGGGAAAGAGGGACTGGGGGTTGAGTCAGTCATCAATGGCCAATGATTTAAATCACCCATGCCTATGTAATTAAGCCTCCACAAAATCCCCAAAAGATGTGGTTAGAGAGCTTCCAAGTTGGTGAACACACAAAGCTACTGGGAGAGTGGAGAGCTCAGAAAAGGCATGAAAGCTCCACATTCTTTCCCACATCTCTTCCAACTGGCTGTTCCTAAGTTGTATTCTTCTATAATAAGCAGGAAATCTAGTAAGTAAAATGTTTTCCTGGGTTCTGTGAGCCAGTCTGGCAAATAAATCTAAACCAAGGAGGAGGTTGTGAAAACCTGTGATCTATAGCCAGTTGGTCAGAAGCACACGTAACAACCTGGACATGCAATTGGCGTCTGAAGTGGGGGAGGGGAGCAGTATCGTAGGACTGAACACTTAACCTGTGGGATCTGACACTATCTCCAGGTAGATGGTGTCAGAATTGACTTAAATTGTAGGACACCCAGCTAGTGTCACAGGATTGTTTGGTGTGGGGAAGCCCCTCACACACATTTGGTGACAGCAAGAGTCAGGAGTAGTGTGGTGATAGTGTGAGAGTAAAGGAGACACACAGAAGGAGTGTGTTTTTTCTTTACACTTTCCAAATTTGATTTTTGAGCTGTTCAGTGTTAATGTATAGAAATACAATTGATTTTGTGTTTTGTATCCTGCAACTTTGTTGAACTCATTTATTAGTTCTAATGATTTTTATTAGATTGGATTCTTTAGAATGTTTTATGTACAAGATCATGTCATCTGCAAAAAAAAAAAAGGTATTTTTACTTCTGTCTTTTCTATCTGAATCCCTTCTATTTCTTTTTCTTGCTTAATTTCTCTGGCTAGAACCTCCACTACAATGTTGAATAGAAGTGGCAGTAGCACTTGCCTTGTTCCTGATCTTAGGGGAAAGATTTCAGTATTTCATCATTAAGTATGGTGTTTGCTGTGGGTTTTTCATTGAAGGCCTTCAGTAGATTGAAGACATTCCCTTCTATTCCTAGTTTGTTGAATATTTTTATCATGAAAGCACATTAGATTTTGTCAAATGTTTCTTCTGCATCTGTTGAGGTAGTTATGTAGCTTTTGTCCTTCATTCTATGGAATGGTGTATTATACTAATTGATTTTCATATGTTAAGCCACTTTTGTATTCTTGGGATAAATCCTACTTGATCATGTGTCTGATACTTTTTATGTTGCTGGCTCAGTTTGCTAGTACTTTGTTGAGGACTTTTCCATCTATATTTTAGAGATATTGGCCTATAGCTTTCTTTTCCTGCAATGTCTGTCTGGTTTTGATATCAGTGTAGTAACAGCTTCATTGAATGAATTACAAAGTATACCCTCCTTTTCTGTTTTTTGGGGGGAGAGTTTGTGAATCATTTGTGTTAATTCTTCCTTAAAGATTTGTTAGAATTCACCAATGAAGTAACCTAGGCCTCAGCTTTTCTGTGTGTGGGAAGTTTTTTTAATTAATAATTTAATATCTTTACATATTATAGATCTATTTAGATCAGCTATTCTTGGTTTAAGTAATTTGTAACTTTCTAGGAAGTTGTTCATTTTGTCTGTGTTATCTAATTTGTTGGCATAAAATTGTTCATAGTATTCACTTATCATCCTTGGTATTTCTGTAAGATTGGTAGTGATGCCTACTATTTTATTCCTGATTTTAGTAATTTGAGTATTTTTTTCTTGGTCAGTCTGGTGAAACGTCTCTTAGTTTTGTTGGTCTTCAAAGAACCAACTTTTCATTTCCTTGATTTTCTCTAACCCTTTTTTTATTCTATTTTTCATTAATTTCCACCATAGTCTTTATTATTATAAAATGTACTTGTTTGTCTCAGTAACAATTTTTGTCTTAAAGTCTATTTGCCTGATATTAGTATAACCATTCCAGCTCTCTTTGGGGTACTGTTGGTGTGTTATATCTTTTTCCATCCTTTCACTTTCAACCTATTTGTGTCTTTGAATGTAAAATATGTCTTTTGTAGATAGCATATAGTTGGATTGAGGTTTTCCATCCATTTTTCCAACCTCTGCTTTTTTATTGGAGTTTTAGTCCATTTACATTTAAGTAATTACTGAAAAGGTTTCATTTGTCCTTTTGCTATTTTTCTTTTCAGTATGCCTTATGGATTTTTTGTTCCTCTGTGCCTTCATTACTGCCTTCTTCTGTGTTAAATAGAAATTTTCTAGCATAAAACTTTCCCTTGCTCGCTCTCTCTCTCTTTCTCTCTCTCTGAGAAGAAGACAGAGAGACAGGGGAGAGGGAGAAGGGTTGAGAGACAGACAGAGAGAGAAAGAGAGAGAGAGAGAGAGAAATACATAGATATATAAACACATTTACATACATATATGTGTGTGTGTGTATTTTAATTTATTTATTTTTTCTTCGTGGTTGGCCTGAGGATAACAAGATCTTAACTTAAAACAACATAATTTGGATTAACACCCTGCATTTTTACAGCACATTCTCACTTACATTTTTTAATTTAATTCTCGGGAAGGAAAAAGTAAAAAATATGGGCTGGAAACTCTTTCTCTATCATGGCCTAAGTACCTGTTGGGAGCAATGTTACTCATACATAATGCTTCTCTGGGAGCAAATTATAGCCACATGAGAAAGATCCCTCTGATTCCAGAGTATAGCTTTTCACGGTGATCATAACACCTTTGTATGGACTTTCTAACTTCCAAAGTGCATTCACATACATCAGTGATTCTCAAAGTATGGTCTAAGGATCCCTGAGTTTTCCTGAAACACTTTCAGGGGTCCTCAAAGACAAACCTATTTTTGTAATAATGCCAAGATGTTATTTGCCCTTTTTAGCCCTCATCCTTTCACAAGAGTACAGTAGAATTTTCTAGAGGTTACATGGCATGTGATATCATAACAGATTGAATACAGAAGCAGATACAAGAATTTACTGTCTCCATTAAGTTAGGCATTAAAGATATTTGCAAAACTGTAAAGCCATGCTATCCTTCTCTCTAAGTTGTTTTTGAGAATATAGTGATATCTCATAAAATATGTCCTTTATGTTAACATATCATGGTTTATTATTATTCATTTTAAATGAGTTTTTTAAAATTTCCCAGTTTTAATTTATAATGTGGTAAATATTAATAGATATAACACATTTAAACAAAAGGTTGTTTGGGCTCTTGATCAATTTTAAGAGTATAAAGGGGTCCTGAAGCCAAAAGTTTTTGAGAGCTGCTGATGCATTATTTCACTTAACCATCCCAACATGTGAAAAGTAAGACAGGTTCAGTCACTTACCACTATGGCTCCTTGGATGAGAAAACAGAGGCTATGGACCTGGGACTATACCTGGAAGAACTGGCTTTGATGGGAAGGCAGTCGATGATTCTAAGGCCAGAACCAAACCAGTTAACTGGAATGATTGGACCGACACTAGTGGGAGCTCTAAGCTCTTGATGTCCATTGACGTGGTTGACCTCTCCCAGGCTTGAATACTCTCTCCACGTTGGCTTCCATGACACCATGTTCCTAGTTTTGCAAATGGCTCCTCTGCTTCAACCTGCCCCTTAACTATTGCTATTACCCAACATCCTATCCTCCACCCCCTTCTCATTTCTCTCAGTAGTCTCCCTGGATGAGCTCACCCACCATTACATAAGATGATTCCCAAATGTGTCTCTCTAGCTTCTATCTGTCTCTTGAATTTCAAAGCTAAGTACTGGATGTGTCTACCTGGATATCCCTCAGATGTTTCAAACTCACATGCTCAAAATTCTCTAATCACTAGCTGTTCAATACATTGTGCTAGGCACAGGTATTGTGACAGTGAACAGGACATAGTCCCTGTTCTTAAGGAAACAGCAGTCTAGTAGAGTTGATCAGTTTGTCCAAAACCAACTTCTGTATTTTTGGGTCTGGTTATTATTATCAACACTGGCCCAGTTACCCAAGACTCCTCCTTCTTCCCCATCCCCTCCATCCAGTGAGTCACCAGGGTTTATGCATTCTATTTCTGTAATGTCTTTCCAGCCTTCACTTCTCTTCATCACTACTGCAACTCCCTAGGATGAAGCATTCCTCATCTCTCTTATGAACTATTTCAATAATCTCCTAGCCACTCTCTTGGCCTCCTGTCTCATCCCCATCAAATTCACACTGTACACTGCTGCCTGAGTGATCATTTCATAACCTCAAATCTGCTCTCCTTGCTACCATACTAAAACTCTTCAATGACTCCCTCTTCCCTGTAAAATAAAATCTGAACTCATTAGCCTGACTTGTAAGTTTCTCCAGGTACTGGCCTTTGCTTCATTTCCTATCACTCCTCTGAATGTATCCAAGACATTTCAAATGGTGTTTCTGATAGCAAGAATACTCTCCCTAATCACTTGGTCATCCTTCATGACCCTTCTCAAGTATCTTCTCCTCTGTTAAAATTTTTATGACCTTCCTAAGAAGTCTTGGTCTACCACTATCTCTTGCACGGGTCTCTCTTCATTATAGTACTTATCACACTGTCTTATAATTTTTATTTCCACAGCTATCTCCCGCTCTGGACAGAACACCTTGATGGCAGGCACTGTGTCTTAATCACCTTGGTGCCACCCATCCTGGCCTAGTGCCTGGCAGAGAGTGGGTATTAAATAAATATTTATTGACTTAATAAATATTTGAAGGTCTGTAAAATATGGATCACATCAAAACTTCTTCCCATTTTCTAAGTTTACCATTCCCTTCCCATTTTCCACCCAATCACCCAAGCCCAAAACATGGGTGTCTCTATTAGTAGATACCACGCTTCCTTATTCCCTATAGCCAGAGTCACCAAGTCCAACTTACTCTGTTTCTGTAATCTCTCTCCAGTATGTCCGTTGCCCTCCGTTACCACATTTAGAGAAGTCCTCTATCTGTTATGAACACTGTACCCATATTTTCAACCTCAAAAATTGGGGCATGGAATTTTCATGACACCTCCAGATATGAGGTTTTCTGAGAAACAGATGTAAATTCTAAACGGTTAGCATTCTTTAAATGTTTCAGTGATTTCCAGGGACAGCAGTAGAGAATATTTGAAATCACAATGCTATTAAGAATTCAGGTTGGGCGGTCATTTAGCCTTGATTGCAAGGTTCTTAGGCCTCTGTTTTAAGAGTCTCAGACCTTAAGCTATGGAACATCTGGGTGACAAAGGACAAATGCACAGGCAAGGATAACTAAAAATACAATACTATAAGTACCAAATAAGTGAAGAAGTAATTGAGAAGAGAAATACAGAGGAGGTATGACCTGAGCTGGGCTTTAAGGTCATTGTTACAGAGGTGTGCCAGCTCACACCTAAATGTGCCCGTGTGGAAACACCCCAACTCCAGTCCCCACTGATGGAACTGGACCCTTGTCTACCAGCCAAGGTTGATCAACCTGACTGGAGAAAGCTGATGCAAGGGCAGTTCTTCCTTGAGCAAGCTGAGATCTGTGACTTGAACCAGCATAAAAAGATAAGCTATGTCAGTTAGATTCCCTTCTGGAATCTGAAATTGGGAAACCAAAATGGGAGATCTGGCAACACAGGCAGTTGCTAAAAGACTTGCCTCAGGCGTTAGCTTCAGGTAAAGATGGGGCTGGAAAGTTCAGGGCAAGTCAGAGCCATGTGTAAGCCAAAATTATGAGGAAATAGAAACCAGGAGCAGACAGAACCAGCTGTCAGTAAAGGAGCCAGCGCTCAAGGTAAGTGGCAACGGCAAAGGAAAAGGGAGACCTTGCCCCTGGGACAAGAGAGGTGAACGGCTAGTCCCTGAAGCCACCTTGGAACTTAAAGTCTTGTCATCTTCAGTCCAAATCTATGTTGTAGCCTTGCAGCCACTTCTTAACCTTCTTTTCCTGGTGATTCTTTAGAATGCCATTCCTTGCAACCTGAGAGCTAAACTGTAATAGATTCAACCAAGCAGAGTGGAGGGGAAGAGAATTCCAGGAGCCCAGGTCAGTATGGATGGTGCACAAAGATTGAATGTCTCACGGACTACTCAGGGAAGGGTGGAAGGGGATTTTATTTTCTTAGGTGGGAGATAAAAGTGACTAGAACATCTTCAATTTTAAATAAGCAAAATTGGTATCTGACAAATGAATGACTGCATGAATGTAGGTTAAGGCCAGAAAGTACACAACTTGGAACAACAGGATCAGGACTTTAGACTTGATACCATCAGCATTAGGAAACCTCAGCAGTTTGGAACAGGAAAAAGATACCATTGGTGTGGTGTTTGAAAAATCTTGAAGGTCTTGGAAGACATTCCATTTGCCAACATTGAAGCATGCTTGTCCCAGTCCCGCCATGATGGTTTGAACATGTATGGCTAACGTTTGGCTGAGAGCAGAATAGGAAAGCAGCCAGTGGCTGGGAAGCAGCACTACTGATTAGGATGGCCTGAGGGAGGCTTCCACTCAGACAGCCTAGAAGCTAGGAAAGAGAGCCAAAGACCTCGGGCCTGGCACACAGCTGTGCAAAAGGCTGCACCTCTTTCTAACGGACTGGCAATAGCTATAAGATCAGTGAATGTCACCTCCATGTGCAAACCTATGCATGCTCAATTCTAAATGGGCCCATTATGACAAGGACTGCCGGGCCCCCGTGGACTTCCACGTAGAACCCAGATGCCAGCTGTCTCCTCATCCTCTCAACCAGCCACTTGCAGCAGCTGTCTGTTTCACATCACGTCAACATGAACTCAGATCTCAGCAACCCTTTAAGTGCACCAGCCCCTCCCCAAATCTATTCACATCACATTAATGAACAGTGGAGAATCTCCTGACAGTTTCGTGAGGGAATATACAGTGCACACCCCATAGCAAACAATTAAAAAGAAGAAACAAACAACCAGACATTATGTTCTGAAAAGCCCTCCTTTTCTGGACAACCACCAGGGGTCTCTTTTTCAGCCCATCCCCCTGGTCTAATCTCCTGGATCCTCTTTCTCCTTCCCAGATTCCTCCTGCTCTGTTATGCAAGGTCATTCTGTCCTGCCCTAGCTGCCATTCCCAAATTTGCATACCCAAGTCCAAAACACAGCTCAGATAAATAAGCTGTGCTTCATACAGTTCACAGGACCCACCTTCCTTGAAATGACAACTGAGGTTATAAACAAAGCGATTGTTGTTCACACACACACACACACACACACACACACACACACACACACACACACGTGTAGCAATAAGCATACGGATTAGTAGTTTCCAAAATGGAACCAGCTGTGTTTCCTTGGTCCCATCACTTTGCTCTCTGGGCTTTTGTTTCTTACTCTTTAATCTAAGAGGCATAGGTGGGGAAGTCTGGATGAATCCCATATGCAGCCCAGCTCTCTCCATTAAGAGTAAAGTGAAGACCTTCAAGATGGCGGAGGAGTAAGATGTGGAGATCCCCTTCCTCCCCACAAATGCATCAGAAATACACTACATGTGGAACAACTCCTACAGAACACCTACTGAATGCTGGCAGAAGACCTCAGACTTCCCAAAAGGCAAGAAACACCCCACGTAACCTGGGTAGGGCAAAACGAAAAATAGAGACAAAAGAATAGGGACGGGACCTGCACCTCTGGGAGGGAGCTGTGAAGGAGGAAAGGTTTCCGCACGCTAGGAATTCCCTTCACTGGCGGAGACGGGGGGTGGCAGGGGGGAAGCTTCGGAGCCAAGGGGGAGAGCACAGCAACAGGGGTGCAGAGGGCAAAGTGGAGAGATTCCCGCACAGAGGATCGGAGCCGATGAGGACTCACCAGCCTGAGAGGCTTGTCTGCTCACCCGCCAGGGCGGGCGGGGGCTGGGAGCTGAGGCTTGGGCTTCGGAGGTCAGATCCCAGGGAGAGGACTGGGGTTGGCTGTGTGAACACAGCCTAAAGGGGGCTAGTGCGCCACAACTAGCTGGGAGAGAGTCCAGGAAAAAGTCTGGAACTGCCTAAGAGGCAAGAGACCATTGTTTTGGGGTGCGGGAGGAAAGGAGATTCAGAGCACCGCCTAAACGAGCTCCAGAGATGGGTGCCAGCCGCGGCTATCAGCGTGGACTGCAGAGATGGTCATGAGACACTAAGTCTGCTGCTGCAGCCACCAAGAAGCCTGTGTGCAAGCACAGGTCACTATCCACACCTCCCCTCCCAGGAGCCTGTGCAGCCCACCACTGCCAGGGTTCCATGATCCAGGGACAACTTCCCCGGGAGAACACACAGCATGCCTCAGGCTGTTGCAATGTCACGCTGGCCTCTGCCGCCGCAGGCTTGCCCTGCACTCCGTACCCCTTGCTCCCCCTGCCCTGAGTGAGCCAGAGCCCCCTAATCAGCTGCTACTTTAACCCCGTGCTGTCTGAGCGAAGAACAGACACCCTCAGGTGACCTACATGCAGAGGCGGGGCCATGATCCAAAGCTGAGCCCCAGGAGCTGTGCAAACAATGAAGAGAAAGGGAAATTTCTCCCAGCAGCCTCAGGAGCAGCAGATTAAATCTCCACAATCAACTTGATGTACCCTGCATCTCTGGAATACCTGAATAGACAACGAATCATCCCAAAATTGAGGCAGTGGACTTTGGGAGCAACTGTAGACTTGGGGTTTGCTTTCTGCATCTAATTTGTTTCTGGTTTTAGGTTTATCTTAGTTTAGTATTTAGAGTTTATTATCATTGGTAGATTTGTTTATTGATTTGGTTGCTCTCTTCCTTTTTTTTATATAAAGATATATGTATTTTTTCCTTTTTCTCTTTTTGTGAGTGTGTATGTGTATGCTTCTTTGTGTGATTTTCTCTGTATAGCTTTGCTTTTACCATTTGTCCTAGGGTTCTGTCTGTCTGTTTTTTTTTTTTTTTGTAGTTTTTAGCGCTTGTTATCATTGGTGGGTTTGTTTTTTCGTTTGGTTGCTCTCTTCTTTCTTTTTTTCCTTTTTTTAAATTATTTTTAAAATTTTTTTATTTTTAATAATTTTTTTATTTTAATTTTAATAACTTTATTTTATTTATTTTTTTCTTTCTTTCCTTCTTTTTTTCTCCCTTTTCATCAGAGCCATGTGGCTGACAGGGTCTTGGTGCTCCAGCTGGGTGTCAGGCCTGTGCCTCTGAGGTGGGAGAGCTGAGTTCAGGACATTGGTCCACCAGAGACCACCCGGCTCCACATAATATCAAATGGTGAAAGCTCTCCCAGAGGTCTTCATTTCAACACGAAGACCCAGCTCCACTCAACAACCAGCAAGCTACAGTGCTGGACACCCTATGCCAAACAACTAGCAAGACAGGAACACAACCCCACCCATTAGCAGAGAGGCTGCCTAAAATCATAATAAGGTCACAGACACCCCAAAACACACCACCAGATGTGGTCCTGCCCACCAGAAAGACAAGATCCAGCCTCATCCACCAGAACACAGGCACCAGTCCCCTCCACCAGGAAGCCTACACAACCCACTGAGCAACCTTAGCCACTGGAGGCAGACACCAAAGACAAAGGGAACTACGAACCTGCAGCCTGCAAAAAGGAGACCCCAAACACAGTAAGTTAAGCAAAATGAGAAGACAGAGAAACACACAGCAGATGAAGGAGCAAGGCAAAAACCCACCAGACCAAACAATTGAAGAGGAAATAGTCAGTCTAGCTGAAAGAGAATTCAGAGTAATGATAGTAAAGATGATCCAAAAACTTGGAAATAGAATGGAGAAAATACAAGAAACATTTAACAAGGACCTAGAAGAACTAAAGAGCAAAAAACAATGATGAACAACACAATAAATGAAATTTAAAATTCGCTAGAAGGAATCAATAGCAGAATAACTGAGGCAGGAGAACAGGTAAGTGACCTAAAATAGTGGAAATAATTACTGCAGAGCAGAATAAAGAAAAAAGGATGAAAAGAATTGAGGACAGTCTCACAGACCTCTGGGACAACATTAAATGCACCAACATTCGAATTATAGGGGTCCCAGAAAAAGAAGACAAAAATAAAGGGACTGAGAAAATATTTGAAGAGATTATAGTTGAAAACTTCCTTAATATGGGAAAGGAAATAGTCAATCAAGTCCAGGAAGTTCAGAGAGTCCCATACAGGATAAATCCAAGGAGAAACACGCCAAGACACATATTAATCAAACTATCAAAAATTAAATACAAAGAAAAAATATTAAAAGTAGCAAGGGAAAAGCAACAAATAACATACAAGGGAATCCCCATAAGGTTAACAGCTGATCTTTCAGCAGAAACTCTGCAAGCCAGAAGGGAGTGGCAGGACATATTTAAAGTGATGAAAGGGAAAAACTTACAACCAAGATTACTCTACCCAGCAAGGATCTCATTCAGATTCGACGGAGAAATTAAAACCTTTACACACAAGCAAAAGCTAAGAGAATTCAGCACCACCAAACCAGCATTACAACAAATGCTAAAGGAACTTCTCTAGGCAGGAAACACAAGAGAAGGAAAAGACCTGCAATAACAAACCCAAAACAATTAAGAAAATGGTAATAGGAACATACATATCAATAACTACCTTAAATGTAAATGGATTAAATGCTCCAACTAAAAGACATACACTGGCTGAATGGATACAAAAACAAGATCCATATATATGCTGTCTACAAGAGGCACACTTCAGACCTAGGGACACATACAGACTGAAAGTGAGGGGATGGAAAAAGATATTCCATGCAAATGAAGATCAAAAGAAAGCTGGAGTAGCAATTCTCATATCAGACAAAATAGACTTTAAAATAAAGACTATTATAAGAGACAAAGAAGGACACTACATAATGATCAAGGGATCAATCCAAGAAGAAGATATAACAGTGTAAATATTTATGCACCCAACATAGGAGCACCTCAATACATAAGGCAAATGCTAACAGCCATACAAGGGGAAATCGACAGTAACACAATCATAGTAGGGGACTTGAACACCCCACTGTCACCAATGGACAGATCAACCAAAATGAATAAGGAAGCCAGCTTTAAATGATACATTAATCAAGATGGACTTAATTGATATTTATAGGACATTCCATCCAAAAACAACAGAATACACTTTCTTCTCAAGTGCTCATGGAACATTCTCCAGGATAGAGCATATCTTGGGTCACAAATCAAGCCTCAGTAAATTTAAGAAAATTAAAATCGTATCAAGTATCTTTTCTGACCACAATGCTATGAGACTAGATATCAATTACAGGAAAAAAAACTGTAAAAAATAAAAACACATGGAGGCTAAACAATACACTACTAAATAACCAAGAGATCACTGAAGAAATCAAAGAGGAAATCAAAAAATACCTAGAAACAAATGACAATGGAAACACAACGACCCAAAACCCATGGGATGCAGTAAAAGCAGTTCTAAGAGGGAAGTTTATAGCAATACAATCCTACCTCAAGAAACAAGAAACATGTCAAACAACCTAACCTTACACCTAAAGCAATTAGAGAAAGAAGAAAAAAAAAAAAAAACCCAAATTAGCAGAAGGAAAGAAATCATAAAGATCAGATCAGAAATAAATAAAAAAGAATGAAACAATAGCAAAGATCAATAAAACTAAAAGCTGGTTCTTTGAGAAGATAAACAAAATTGATAAACTATTAGCCAGACTCATCAAGAAAAAAAGGGAGAAGACTCAAATCAATAGAATTAGAAATGATAAAGGGGAAGTAACAACTGACACTGCAGAAATACAAAGGATCATGAGAGATTACTACAAGCAACTATATGCCAATAAAAAGGACAAGCTGGAAGAAATGGACAAGTTCTTAGAAGAGCACAACTTTCCGAGACTGAATCAGGAAGAAATGGAAAATATAAACAGACCAATCACAAGCACTGAAATTGAGACTGTGATTAGAAATCTTCCAACAAACAAAAGCCCAGGTCCAGATGGCTTCACAGGCGAATTTTGTCAAACATTTAGAGTAGAGCTAACAACTATCCTTCTCAAACTCTTCCAAAATACAGCCGAGGGAGGGACACTCCCAAACTCATTCTATGAGGCCACCATCACCCTGATACCAAAACCAGACAAAGATGTCACAAAGAAAGAAACGACAGGCCAATATCACTGATGAACATAGATGCAAAAATCCTGAACAAAATGCTAGCAAACAGAATCCAACAGCACATTAAAAGGATCATACACCATGATCAAGTGGGGTTTATCCCAGGAATGCAAGGATTCTTCAATATATGCAAATCAATCAATGTGATAAACCATATTAAATTGAAGGAGAAAAACCATATGATCATCTCAATAGATGCAGAAAAAGCTTTCAACAAAATTCAACACCCATTTATGATAAAACCCTCCAGAAAGTAGGCATAGAGGGAACTTACCTCAACATAATAAAGGCCATATATGACAAACCCACAGCCACCATCATCCTCGATGGTGAAAAACTGAAACCATTTCCAATAAGATCAGGAACAAGACAAGGTTGTCCACTCTCACCACTATTATTCAACATAGTTTTGGAAGTTTTAGCTGCAGCAATCAGAGAAGAAAAAGAAATAAAAGGAATCCAAATCGGAAAAGAAGAAGTAAAGCTGTCACTGTTTGCAGATGACGTGATACTATACATAGAGAATCCTAAAGATGCTACTAGAAAACTACTAGAGCTAATCAATGAATCTGGTAAAGTAGCAGGATACAAAATTAATGCACAGAAATCTCTTGCATTCCTATACACTAATGATGAAAAATCTGAAAGAGAAATTAAGGAAACACTCCCATTTACCATTGCAACAAAAAGAATAAAATACCTGGGAATAAACCTACCTAAGGAGACAAAAGACCTGTATGCAGAAAACTATAAGACACTGATGAAAGAAATTAAAGATGATACAAACAGATGGAGTGATATACCATGTACTTGGATTGGAAGAAACAACATTGTGAAAATGACTATACTACCCAAAGCAATCTACAGATTCAATGAAATCCCTATCAAACTACCAATGGCATTTTTCACAGAACTAGAACAAAACATTTCACAATTTGTATGGAAACACAAAAGACCCCAAATAGCCAAAGCAATCTTGAGAAAGAAAAACGGAGCTGGAGGAATCAGGCTCCCAGACTTCAGACTGTACTACAAAGCTACAGTAATCAAGACAGTATGGTACTGGCACAGAAACAGAAATATAGATCAATGGAACAGGACAGAAAGCCCAGAGATAAACCCACACACATATGGTCATCTTATTTTTGATAAAGGAGGCAAGAATATACAATGGAGAAAAGACAGCCTCTTCAATAAGTAGTGCTGGGAAAACTGGACAGCTACATATAAAAGAATGAAATTAGAACACTCCCAGACACCATACACAAAAATCAATTCAAAATGGATTAAAGACTTAAATGTAAGGCCAGACACTATAAAACTCTTAGAGGAAAACATAGGCAGAACACTCTATGACATAAATCACAGCAAAATCCTTTTTGACCCACCTCCTAGAGAAATGGAAATAAAAACAAAAATAAACAAATGGGACCTAATGAAACTTAAAAACTTTTGCACAGCAAAGGAAACCATAAACAAGACGAAAAGACAACCCTCAGAATGAGAGAAAATATTTGCAGACGAAGCAACTGACAAAGGATTAATCTCCAAAATATATAAGCAGCTCATGCAGCTCAATATCAAAAAAACAAACAACCCAATCCAAAAATGGACAGAAGACCTAAATAGACATTTCTCCAAAGGAGATATACAGATTGCCAGCAAACACATGAAAGGATGCTCAACATCACTCATCATTAGAGAAATGCAAATCAAAACTACAATGAGGTATCACCTCACACCGGTCAGAGTGGCCATCATCAAAACATCTACAAACAATAAATGCTGGAGAGGGTGTGGAGAAAAGGGAACCCTCCTGCACTGTTGGTGGGAATGTAAATTGATACAGCCACTATGGAGAACAATATGGAGGTTCCTTAAAAAACTAAAAATAGAACTACCATATGACCCAGCAATCCCACTACTGGGCATATATGCTGAGAAAACTATAATTCAAAAAGAGTCATGTACCACAATGTTCATTGCAGGTCTATTTACAGTAGCCAGGACATGGAAGCAACCGAAGTGTCCATCGACAGATGAATGGATAAAGAAGATGTGGCACATATATACAATGGAATATTACTCAGCCATAAAAAGAAACGAAATTGAGTTATTTGTAGTGAGGTGGATGGACCTAGAGTCTGTGCTACAGAGTGAAGTAAGTCAGAAAGAGAAAAACAAATACCGTATGCTAACATATATATGGAATCTAAAAAAAAAAAAAATGGTTATGAAGAACCTAGGGGCAGGACAGGAATAAAGATGCAGATGTAGAGAATGGACTTGAGGACACGGGGAGGGGGAAGGGTACGCTGGGACGAAGTGAGAGAGTGGAATGGACATATATACACTACCAAATGTAAAACAGCTAGTGGGAAGCAGCCGCATAGCACAGGGAGATCAGCTTGGTGCTTTGTGACCACCTAGAGGGGTGGGATAGGGAGGGTGGGAGGGAGATGCAAGTGGGAGGAGATACGGGGATATATGTATATGTATAGCTGATTCACTTTGTTATAAAGCAGAAACTAACACGCCATTGTAAAGCAATTATACTCTAATAAAGATGTTTAAAAAAAAAGTAATATGAAAAGACAGTGGGGGGTGAAGAAGCCAACTATATAAACTCTATGTGTTGGGGGAGGGGGAGGGAGATAGTGGGAGGGGAGGAGAACGGATAGGGAAGATGGGGGCAGGCGGGGTCGCAGTGGCAGGGAGAGTGAGGTGTGGGGCTGCTCCCTCCAGCAGGCACGATGCAGCCCAAATGCAGAGCACGGAGGAGAAATGGCTTTGTCTCGGCGGCCGCCCACGCTCTGACTGCATTAAGCCTCACACTGGGCCCACGATGACTTTTTGATGAAGGAGATGCAGCATCCTGCAGGGGCCAACAGTCTCAGGGAAGAGAAGAACTCAGCAGCAAGTGCACCCAGCTTTCCAACATGCTCTTCTCTCATCAGCTTTCTTTTTCAAGTGCATTTTCTGGATGCTATTTTCCTTCTAAGCTATCTGTAGCTTCTCAGCAAGCAAGAAGGGGGGGGAAATCCAACAACAGTGACAGCCAAGTGGCCAGTTTCTGTGGGAACACCTATGGATGTCTACTGTACTGGGCAAGACCAGAACAAAGTCGCTTTTATCTCCAGCTTTCCAAAAGCCTTTGTGTGCTTTAGAAGCTGGTTATTATTGCATTATTAAAGCCCCAGTGAGCCGAGCCAAGGCATGGATACGCTAGAGCTGTCCCAGGCAGCTTCGGCTAGTTCAGACTTCTCATCCTGTGACCTAACCTGACTCCTGGCTTGCCATCCATCGCATCCCAGTGAAGGGGGAGCAGGAGGGAGAGGCCAGGCCTTTAGAGAAGGTGCCTCGGGGCTTCCAACCAAACTGGTCTGTTCGGTTCCCAGGAATCATTTTGAGCATAGTGCATTTTGCCAATATTGTGTTTCTTAAAGCACCAGCAGTGTAAACTGGGGGGAGAAACTGTTGCATAAGGACATACATATCTCAAACCAGATTTTCCTGGGTTTCGGCCAGCAGGTTGTGCGGGGAAGGTTGGGAGGACAAAGTGTTCAGGTCTGTGTGTCACTGGGGTCTGGGGATGAGGGTTGAGGTGAGGACAGGCTGGGGGCATAGTTTGCTGAGCGCAGATTTGCTCCAGTTTGTTGCAGATTGCTAATCACAACACCTATGAGCTTTGTCATCTGTCCCAAACCCTACTTTCACAGAGGAGAGGAAGCCCAAAGAGGCAAGGTGACTTGTCCAAGGTTGCACAGTGAATCGGTGTCCTGCTGAGCTCTCCACAGCCTGGACACGTGCTGAGCATGTGTGGTGGTCATGCCCCAGACCCGCAGGCACAGGTGCCCTTTCAATGGCAGTGCCAGTTTCACATTTCACGTTAGTGTTTGGGCAGAGAAGCTCCCAGAAGGCACACAGACTGTCCATTTCACTGGGCCTTGTATGGCAAGCAGCAAGGCTCAGGTCCAGGTAGGAGCTTATGTTTCCGGACAAACCCTGAAAAAAAGATCAACGTCACATCCTCCAACCAGCTCCAGTATGCTTATTCTCAAGTAAATGTGGCAAAACAGTGCAGCTGGAGAGGCTGCAGAATGACAGAACCGCAGAGGGCTGCCATGGTTTGTTGTGCAGACCATGCACTCTACAAAGGGCCTGGATGAGGGGCTGAGCAGTGGCCAAAATCCAGCCTGCCTTCCACTAACTGGGCCCTACCCTGGTACAGTGCTCCTCAACTTTCCCATCTCATGAAGACTTCCCTTTTGAGTAGGAAAGCTTCCCTCTCTGCCGGCCCTTCTTCTGTCCTTCCCTTCTACCTCATTCCTATTCACTAAAGGTTTCACTTTTTTTTTTTTTTAATTTATGTTTTTCAGATTCACTTGTTAAGCTGTAATCACCAAACTAGTGATGAGCCCTGCTCACACTGCACTGTTTGAAACCACTGAGCCCGTCTTCAGGCTGCCTGTTCCACCTTCTGGACATGGTCTTCCCATGGTGCATCTGGCTACCTCTGTTCGTGTGCTGCTTCCTCCAAGAAGCCTTCCCTGACCATTACCTTTTCCCCCACACGTCCCACCTCAGGAGTGAGGTCTATCGCCCACAGCATCCTAAGTACAGCCTTGGGGAGCTTTCGATACATTGTGGAATGATCTATTAATAAGCTCATCTTCTCCTTAGATCTGCCCTGTCCGATATGGTAGCCACCAGCCATACGTGGCGACTGAGCACTTAAACTGGGTCTGGTCTGAATGGAGATGTCTTATAAGCTACATACCACATGTGAAATGCTTAGTATGAAAAACCTAACCTAAAATATATCATTGATAATTTTATATCAATTACATGTTGAAATGACAATATGCTAGATAAATTGGGTTAAATTAAATGGCTGATTAAAATTAATTTCACCTGTTTCTTTTTACTTTTTAACGGGGCTACTAGAAAAATTGTAATTACCTATGTGGCTTGCATTATATTTCTGTTGGATGGCACTGCTTAGACTGTAAACCTCTCTAGGTCAGGGACCCTGTCTTACTTATCTTTGTACCCCCAGCACCTAATGCAGACACACACTTGGATGCTGAGAAAGTAGCAATACAGTTGTCACCTTGTATTGTCACTGTCACTGCCTACCTGTCTGTCTCTACCAGGATGCTTTGTGTGCCCTGAGCACAGAGATCGTGCCCCACCTAGCACAGCGTTCGACAAGAGGCAGATGCAGAAGAAATGTTAAAGAATAAGGTAAAGGAAGTATTTTATCTAAATATGTAACAAGGGTTTCTTTTCATTTAATCTTGCTGTTTCATTCCACTCGGGGACCACAGACAGGATACGGGAAAGAGCCCGGTAGCTGCAACATCCTGACTGGATCTTTCTGAGTTAAGACAGGGGAAGTGAGCAGAGGAGGGGCTGACACAGCCAGAGGGAGAGCAGCTGCAGCCCCATAGCCAGCCCAGCGGTCTGTCAGGTGAGGGGCAAACGTCTTAAAAGTCAGGGATTAGAAAAACCATTCTGAATAATAGTGGTGAGAGTGGGCAACCTTGTCTTGTTCCTGACCACCTAGAGAGGTGGGAGAGGGAGGGTGGGAGGGAGGGAGATGCAAGAGGGAAGAGATATGGGGACATATGTATATGTATAACTGATTCACTTTGTTATAAAGCAGAAGCTAACACACCATTGTAAAGCAATTATACTCCAATAAAGATGTTAAAAAAAGAAAGAAAAACCATTCTGGGTGATGCAAATAAACAGAGGACAAAGGTCATGGAATATAGAGACTAACTTTCACGACCACATCATTTAATAGCTTAGCCTGTCCTCTTAGGTACTGACCAGTGGATGGAAAATTTTAAAACTCTTTACATATTTTTTGACTATAGAAATAAAGCTGGCTCATTGTAAAAAGAAAAAAAAAAGAAAAGAAAAAATGGTTTTTGAAGCCAAAACCTCACAATTATATAGAAATGTTTCAAGTGAAAAGTCAAAGTCCTCTGTGACCCACTCCAAAGCAAAACTCAACAACCACTAATAACACATTGGTATTCACAAGGTAACACATTGGTAACGCAAGGTATTCTTCCTTCAAGGCTTTTCCATTATGCAGATACTTTGCTTTGCTTTTGCCTTTTTGTTTGTTTGTTTGTTTCCATAAATGAGATTATATTCTAAATAACATTCTGCAACTTACTTTTCAAAGTATAGCTATATTGTCCACGTTTCCTCATGTCAGTGTATAAAAATCTATCTGTTCTTTTTAGCTGGACCAGAGTGTTCCATTTATTCAAATAACCCCCTTGTCACTGGACATCAGCAATAAAGACAAACACTTTTTTGCTCCTGCAAACAGGCTGCAGCAAACATCCTCAGACACATCTTGGCAACTTTTGTGTTTCTATAGGAACAAAAATAGTTTCATTTATGTCCTAATGAAGGTGGTGCTGCTAATCAGAATAGGACCACCCACATTAAAAAAAGAAAAAACAGATTGGGGTGGAGGTGCAGGGAGGGGATGGTGATGGTAATGGTGGATTTGGGGCCTGGTGTCAGTATTTTTGTAGTAGTGAAAGAAAAGTCCATTTAGCATGAATCTCATTTTCTAGCTCGAATTCTAAAACTGTTCCTTTTAAATTTAACCTGAAAGCTCAATTTTGGATCAGCCTGGGTGAAGTTCAAGAACATTCTCTTACGTATATATCCCAGTTAGAACTGTAATTGGATATGTCCTTCGGTCTGGCATTCACTGGGTCAACTTCCACTTTTTCCTACTGAAGGACTTACAGGTTCTTTAATTACACAGGTAACTGTGGTTTGAAATTCAAAACAACAGTATGTCTTTTATAATTCTCCTGAGAAAGAAAAATTCCAATGGTAAACAATGCCCTTAGGGTTTCATGTCCCCCACCAACTGCATCTAGATGCCCTCCTGGCTTTACCTTACATACTAATAGGGCAGACAAGTCACTCATCTCTCCTGGCCTGTGACATGGTGCCGCCTACTTTATTATTGTCAGGAATCATTGTAGTCAGGATTACAGATAGTGTATGTAAAGCACAAGAACAAGGTACACGTTCAAATAATGGTGACTAGTATTATTTTCAATTTAAACTGCTAGGATTACATAAAAAAACAAAAGAGATAAAAGTCAAAAGCAGTGAGGAGGAAGGAAGAGCCAAAGAATATTAGTAGTCACTTTGAACGTTTTTATTGCAGCAACTTTGATACCTCTTTTCCACAGTGCCAGGAACTAACATCAATTCAGGGAGCGCTATCTGCCAAGTTCTGTGTGAGGGATTTTACATACATTATTCTACTTAATACTCCCAACAGATTTGTGAGGTAAGTCATCTTTTCCCATTTTACAGATGGAAAGACTGAGACCCAGGTTTACTGCTTAAACAGCTTTCTCAGACTTATCAGTGAAGTAAGTGGATAAGCTGGTATTAAAACTCAGAGCAGTTTGCCCCAGATCTACACTTGTCTGGGTACCAAGCTGCTGTCCATAGCATCGGACTGCCTCATGAAGCCCTAACAGATGCTTATCTCCTGCACATCTTTCTTCACCTGACGCCACTTTGATCTGAGGCCGATCCAGGACTTCCCTCTTGTCTTGTTTGATTCTCTACTGTATCAGTCAGGACTGTCTCAGTTGCAAGTGACAGAAAGTCAAAGCAAACCGGCCTAAGCACATCAGAGACATGTGCTCATGCACATGAAAAGTCCAAAGATGGACTTGGGCCTCAGGCATGGCTGTACTCAGGGGCCCACATAGTGTCAACAGGCTCTGTCTATCCTCCCCGGACCTCTGGGTTCTAGGACTGGCTTTACTCTCAAAAGACTCTCTCCTCGGGGCAGAAACCACAACCCCACCCAAACAAGAACACCCTTCCTTTCTCCCAGTGTCCATATTGTCCATATATCAAACCTTAGTGAAAATTCACTTCCTATTCCTCAAACAGTCACCATGGCTGGAAGTATGGTGTATCCTGCTGGCCAGGCCCACCCCCGTGGCCAGGGAATTTGGGGTCACCCTTCCCTGAGTCACAAGGAACAGTTCCCCACAGAACATAGGGTTGGCAATGAAAGGAAGGGCAAAAGGAGTCCTCAATAGACCAAAGCCACAGATATCCTCTGCAGAATTCTTGTTCTTCACTCAGCAACAGCTCACAAACTCTGTCTTTTGCCTGGAAAAAACCTTATACTTTCGATATATGATTCCATAATGGTTTGTTTTTTGCATATTTCTCTTGCATCATTGTGTACAGTGTCTACAAGAGGTCTGCAAAACCCATTGGACATGTTGTATCCTGCCCCCTCTTTCCACCTAATTATCATAACAGCATTGTCATTTTTTTTTTTTTTAAACATAGTAGACATTGGCTGTGTGGATACTAGAATAATGGGAAATTTCTTTTTTTTAGAATTAGGTCATGTGAGATACAGTGAAGTGAGGGGACCTCTTCTTATTTATTTATTTATTTTTTAAATTTATTTGTGGCTGTGTTGGGTCTTCATTTCTGTGTGAGGGCTTTCGCTAGTTGTGGCAAGCGGGGGCCACTCTTCATCGCGGTGCGCAGGCCTCTCACTATCGCGGCCTCTCTTGTTGCGGAGCACAGGCTCCAGACGCACAGGCTCAGTAATTGTGGCTCACGGGCCCAGTTGCTCCGCGGCATGTGGGATCTTCCCAGACCAGGGCTCGAACCCGTGTCCCCTGCATTGGCAGGCAGATTCTCAACCACTGCGCCACCAGGGAAGCCCAGCATTGTCATTTTTGATGCTTTGGGCTGAAGTTTGTAGAAACCTCTGGTCAAAATGGCTTAAACAGTGAGGAAATGTCCTTACCCACACATGTGGGTAAGTCCCAGGTAGGGCAACTCTAGGTTGACTGAGTCCACAGCTCAGACTCTCTCCATTTCTCTCTCTGCCATCCTCAGGGTGTCAGCTCTGTCCTCTGTGCTCCTCTCCAGGTTACAGGATGGCCATACAGTCCTGGGTACCACACCCAGATGAGACAAAATCCTGCAGAAGAAAAAACTGGTCGTCCTGTATTTCATTTGCCAGAACTGAGTCACCTGAGTTACCTGGCCTGAGAGGTCCCATAGATGTGGCAAGTGAAGTTTACATTTTAGTTCATTCAAATTTGGTAAAATCAGGGAATTCCCTGGTGGTCCAGTAGTTAGAACTCAGCACTTTCACTGCCAAGGGCCCGGGTTCAATCCCTGGTCGGGGAACTAAGATCCCACAAGCTGCATGGTTTGGCAAAAAAAAAAAAGAATTTGATAAACTCAGAAGTACATCAATCACACTAGCTATTTTTCCATGATCAGAGACACTTTTATTGGACACCTCTCTATACCAGTCACTGGCAAGGAGAATACAATTACTATGATTGTCAAGTAAAACATCAATAGTGGAGTCTGCCATTGGTACCTACTAAGTTTCAATTTTGTGCCTTGACTTTGCAGTGGGCTGGGAATGCAAGAAATGTATACTCTAGAGAGGGTGATAGGCACATACACAAACAACCACGATGAAGGATGACTTTCCTAAATGCTAGAAGACTAGAACCAAGCAAAGGGTTCTGAGTGTTCCACACAAGGACAGATTGCTCCTGGCAGGGGACAACAGGGAAGGTCAGCTTGAGAGCATTTATGTGGCAGCAGTGTATAGGGTGGATCTGAGAGCTTAGTTAAGAGGCTGTTGGGCTTCCCTGGTGGCGCAGTGGTTGAGAATCTGCCAGCCAATTCAGGGGACACGGGTTCGAGCCCTGGTCTGGGAAGATCCCACATGCCGCGGAGCAACTAAGCCCGTGTGCTACAACTACTGAGCCTGCGCGTCTGGAGCGTGTGCTCCGCAACAAGAGAGGCCGCCATAGTGAGAGGGCCGCACACCGCGATGAAGAGTGGCCCCCGCTCACCGCAACTAGAGAAAGACCTCGCACAGAAACGAAGACCCAACACAGCCAAAAAAATAAATTAAAAAAAAAAATAAGAGGCTGTTGCCATAGTCCAGACAATCAAAAATGAAGATTAAGAAAGAATGGAAAACGGGACACAAACGTGGAGTGCTTTTCCTTAAGAGTCTGAGTTTCACTGAAAGTTAAAAGCCAGACTGACTTTGTAAAAAATCAGAATTTCAGAATATTTTAAAGAATTGTTTTTCTTCAAGTTCATATTGTAAAACAAACCATGAAGATAAATTGGAAAGGGACCCCAGGACAACAGTCCTTTGTGTAGGATCTGAGCCTTCCAT
Organism: Balaenoptera physalus; assembly: GCF_965194825.1. Taxonomy (NCBI): domain Eukaryota; kingdom Metazoa; phylum Chordata; class Mammalia; order Artiodactyla; family Balaenopteridae; genus Balaenoptera; species Balaenoptera physalus. Next base: position 93,963,152 of record NC_138882.1, on the reverse strand, counting down.
GAGAAGTTTACCTTTATCTATTTATTTAATTGGCCACGTCAGGTCTTAGTTGCGGCACATGGGATCTTTGTTGTGGCATGCGGGACCTTTCGTTGCAGCGCTCAGACTCTTCGTTGCGGCACACGGGCTGTCTAGTTGTGGCGTGAGAGCTTAGTTGCCCTGCGGCATGTGGGATCTTAGTTCCCTGACCAGGGATCCAACCCGTGTTCCCTGCATTGGAAGGCGGATTTTTAACCACTGGACCACCAGGGAAGTCCAAGAAGTTTACCTTTAATGAGACATTCTCCCTTTGGTCATCAGACCATCCCCTATATTAGATGACATCCATGGAAATACATGTTTGTTATGACGCAGTAGTCCAAATGTAGATTCAAATGTTATGTTTAAATTGGAACAAGAGTGACGGGGTTTTGGTGATGCCGTTTCAGGGGATTACTGGGTCGCTTTGTCAGGGGTAGCTTGGCCCAGGGATGGTGGGCTGCCGTGGGCAGAAGACTGATTACACTGAGTTAACATCAGCCAGTCTCTTCCCTGAGCAGCCGAGTGTAGCAGGAGACCTACTCCAGCGTGTGCCACTGCAGTTGCTTCTGCTGGAACCTGTGGATGAAACTGTCAGGCTTCCCTTGACCAGGCCTGGAGGGCTCCTTGCTTCTCAGTTTGCTCAGATGACACCCCTACTTCCAACCTTGTAAGCACGTGCCACACCCTGTCCGCGGTGCTGAGAGCTGTAGCTCTTTCTTTTCCATGAACTGGAGACTGCCCTTCACCATGAAGTCCATGAAGCTTAACCTTCAGGGCCTCTCATTTGCATAGGCCCCTTCCACGGCCCTGGCAGGAGTCTCGCCAATGTGTTCACATGGTCTTATGTTTTTGTAAAACTTACCCAAGTAATACATTTTCCTTGCATTTGATTAAGAATACTGCTTCTTGCAGTATTCTGAGTGCAGATACCCACTCCCTCACACACCTCTAGGTGGAGTAACATTGGAGGAGCCCCAGGCATTTTCGGAATCCAGTTAAGGGGAAGGTGAGTGAAGGAGAAGTTTAGTTTGGGTTTATGAGGCTATATTTGTGTGGGTCACAGTCACTTCCATGTATAGTTGTATTACTGCCAGCCGTCCCAGAGAGGAATGACTCTCTGAAACACTCCTATCACCTACCCTGCCAACACCCTCACCATCTTAGTTCTCAGGTACAGCGCCTCGGTCATATGGAAATATGAACATGTCCTTTAGCCCCAGCATGAGATATATATGAAGAGTGGAGGAGAAATATGCAATCTCACTCTTGGCCATATACCCAGAGAAAACTCTAATTCAAAAAGATACATGCACCCCAATGTCCATTTCAGCACTATTCACAATAATCAAGACATGAAAAAAAAAAAATAATCAAGACATGGAAGCAAACTAAATGTCCATTGACAGAGGAATGGATAAAGAAGATGCAGTACATATATATAATGCAATGGAATACTACTCAGCCATAAAAAAGAACAAAATAATGCCATCTGCAGCAACATGGATGGAACTAGAGATTATCATACTAAATGAAGCAAGTCAGACAGAGAAAGACAAATACCATATGATATCATTTACATGTGGAATCTAAAATATGACACAAATGAACTTATCTACGAAACAGAAACAGACTCACAGACATAGAGAACAGACTTGTGGTTTCCAAGGGGGAGGAGGGGGTGGGGGAAGGATGGACTGGGAGTTTGGGGTCAGCAGACGCAAACTATTGTATAGAGAATGGATAAACAACAAAGTGCTACCGTATAGCACAGGGAACTATATTCAATATCCTGTGATAAGCCATAATGGAAAAGGATATGAAAAAGAATGTATGTATGTATAACTGAATCACTTTGTTGTGTAAAGTTTGAAATGCATTGAGCCAGAGGTAATATATGGAAATTCTTCCAAGCATAAGATACAGAAAGTTGTTAAGTGTATGACTGAGTCCTTTCAACATCTAATCAGACTAGAAGTCCTCTTTTACCAGGAAAATGCCTGATGCTGTACTGTATACAATTACAAAGAAAATCAAATTCCCTTTGTTGTTATTGTTAATGGGAATTGTGAGAAATAGAATTTATGAAGAGTTCTATATTTATCAGGTGTATGTTCCAAGCAAAATAACAAAAGCAAGTGTGTTTATAATGGTTCATATACGATAGAAACAAGAGAAGTTTTCTCAAATTTGAATACAATCATACAAATCTACACGGCATTATGCATAACAAGTTGGGAAGCTAAAAGAAAAAATTTTTAAGTATCAATAATAAAAACAAATTTGATTAACCATTCTAGAGGCTTCTGGGAAGAAGGAAATGTTAAATTACCTTTTTCTTCTCCTTTTAGGTTCTGATATCACAAAACTGTTATCAAGTGAAGAGGTAATGAAAGAGTTTTCAGACAAAGGATGCTCTTAAAAGAAAAAGACTTTAAAGAGGTACAGTTAATAAAAGACAATAATAAGATAAATGATAAGGCCATTAATAAAACTATTGTTATTTCTTTGGATTTGTGATATTTCTGGTATCTGTCAACTTGAAGAATTTTAACTTACTGTGATTCTTCTCTCTAAATAAATGTTTATATCGGTAATAATTTTTTATTCATAATTTTGATTCTTTTTCTGTCAGAGAATCCCCCAAATCTAAAAAGCTTCAGGCCTCCCACAAAACCTGGATCCATGGTTGGTCAAGGGACATTGTGAGGTAATAGTAAAGTTTACTTTTGTTTTACTCATAGCTGGTGAGTCTGTGTTTCCGTGTAAGTTTCCATTCAAAGAAAATGGGATTTGTTCCAGTGGAACTGAAAAATTAGCTTCAGCCAGGCCAACAGCATGGAACGAATGACAACAGACAGTAGATTTTGGTGTAATTTTTGGCTTCCCGGACTGAGAGAGCTCGGACATGTTATTTATCCTTGTGAGTCAGTCTCATCACCTGTAAAATGACAAATTTGGCTAAGATGAGCTAAGAGTTCCTTTCCAGTGCTATGTTTCTGATTTTAACAGCTAAGTGTTGCTAAGTCAAGGTATTCCGTGACTTGCCTTGGAGAACATAGAGGAATGACTCGTTAATTTTTAATTTGCAAATGACTGCCGCAAGGTTTGTGAAACCCGATCAGTCTCATAAGTAGGTTACATATCCCTCGTATATTATTTGCATTGTTTAATTATTTAATACATCCTTTCCTTCATAATAGGGCAAAGGTAAACTTTTGCACTGCCCCTTCTATATAGCCACACATTCTGCATAAGTAGGATCCAGAGCAATTAAGTTTTACTGTTAAAACTCTACCACCACCTTCATTTCTATATACTTCCTATATTTTTTTAAGCTATTCTTGTAGATGTGATCCTATTTTATCGCCACCAAATTCTTAGAGGGTACACGAAGCATGGGTAGTTAGCTCCATTTAGCAGATTTGGAAACCGAGATGGAAAAAGGCTAAATCACGTTTTATTAGTTTTAGTTGACTAGAGGCAGAAACAACTGGAATACGGCTCTTCTGATGCCCACTCCCCCTGTGAAGGTCAATATGTAGAAATAAACATCTGGGACAGAGAGGTGGACACTCTGGTTACTGGCATATATTGGCCAAAAGTCCTAGGATTTCATGGCAGTGAGAACATGGGTGGCAGCACAATGCCCAGGCAATGTGAGGACGTTTATCCACTGTTGGGGACAGATCTGGAATTCATTTTATTTTATTTTATTTTATTTATTTTTAAAATTTTCATTGAAATATAGTCGATTTACAATGTTGGTTACAGGTGTTCAGCAAACAAAGTGATTCAGAGGTAAATATGTATATGAATATATATAATATATATGAATATATATATTATATATACATATATAGTATACATGAATATATATAATATATATGAATATATATTATATATACATATATAGTATAGAATATATATACTATATATGAATATATATGAATGTATATTATATATATGAATATATAAAATATATATGAACATATATGTTATATATATATGAATATATATATTATATATGTTCATATATATATAATATATATATATATTCTTTTTTAGATTCTTTTCCATTAAAAGTTATTAGAAGATATTGAGTATAGTTCCTGTAATTCATTTTAAATATTAGAGGAAAGGCAATCGAGACTAGCCAGTCCCTGAAGGTTTAGTGGAACACTGTCCAGAACCCCCTGACAGCCCCAGTGCACAGCTAAACACGCTGTCTGAGCAGCCTGCAACCATCAGATACCTCAGAGTCTGGAGAACAAGATAGCACCTCTGCACACGGGGTATCTGGCTGGCGTTGGCTCCTTCCCCCGACCCATCCTCCACTGGGTTCCCGAGATTAGGCCGTTTATTCCAGGCAGGGATAGAGAGGCCGCATGAAGAGGACACAGGTGCTTCCTGCAACTGTGCACCTCAGCACGCATACACCTATTTAGGGGCCTCTAGTCAAATATTGATGACCAGAAGCTTCATCACAAAGGCCACACAGCCACCCTCTCAGGGAAATGGGAGCTCCCTCTGAAGCAGCCTGCCAGGCAGAGCAATGTTTCTGAGAAGTGCCGCTCTCAGAGCTCAGCCTAGAAGGTAGGACAGCTCCCGGGTGCCGGAACAAGATGCTTTGAGATGAGTCTGGTGATTGGTTGTCTTGCAATAGTTACTGACTATTTCCTTTTATATATATAAAATATATATATACACACACATGCATATATATACACATGTATGTATTGATATGTATATATGTATGTATTTATAGGTGAAACCATAGAGACAAACATTCTGAGCACATTTTAGACACGTAGGTCATACGGGACTGGGCTGTGGGCCTGAGCCTATCAGTAAGCTGAGGCCTGCTGCTCTCAGGTCCATCTGGGTTGTGTCCCACCTAACTGTCCAATTGCTGTCCCCCATGATTCCATCAGGCCACTGGAGACACTTGAAGTCTCGAATACAATCAAAATTTCAGCCCCCATTCACAGAAATAAAATCCAAATGTAAGGTGAGAATTGTAGTATCTAGCTGGTGATTCTGGCTTCTCCGAGTTTTAATGACGAAGAACACATCTTGGTTTTATTATCTACCCAAACATTGCTTTGTAAGGACTCTTCCTACCTAACACTTAATGTCTCTGATAAAATTATATTTTTGTGTGTTCCCTGTTCATCTATGGCGTCTCCTGGCCTGTGTTAATGGTAATCTACAGCTACCAGAGAGAAAGAAAGAAAGAAATGGAGTAGGAAAAGATAATTCACGCTTAATGAATGCTGTCTGAATGCCAGGGTCTGTGCAATGTATACGGCTTTTATATCTCCCTACAACCTTAAGAGGTCTGTATTAGAATCCCCATTTTGCAGGTGAATAAACTGAGGCTCTTAAATGTTTTACAGTTCACCCAAGTTTACATAGGAACTAGTCTGGCTTGATCAACCCCAAGACCACCCATCTCCAAAGCCCACATCTGAGAACCATGTTTATGACAGCTAATTTGTCAACTCTCGGGACTCTTTGGCCCTGAGCAAATGAAATCCATCTGTATTTGTGAGTTGCTTAAATGTTCACAGGTCTGGTATTTCACCACAGCAAGGCAGACTCATCAAATATTTTATGTGGTAAAACTGCTGATAAAGGCTAGGCAGGACTCTGAGAACATTCAGTTAATTGTTTTTCTAACTGTTCCTTAATATTAATGGACCTTGGCCACTGTTTCAGTAGCAGCATAAAGAATCTGAGAATTTAAACCAAAAACTTGCTCTTCTCCTTGATTTTAAGATGATCTCAGTTTTGTCACTTAACTTTGCTCTGCTCTACTTTCCTTACCTGTAAAATGGTCACGACACATTATGCTGAAGGTGTAATGAGACTGTATACCTGAAAGCTGTTTGAAACTTTTATTCAGGTGTCTTGGCTTCTGTCTAAGAAAGATAAGCAAGGTGTGAAATAGATGCGCACTTGTATAATAATCGCTGATGTTCATTGGCTATTCACTGTGCACAAGCACTGGCCAAGTGTCTTACAGTCATCCCAACGCTATGAGATGAATACTAGTATTATCCTCATGTTACAGATAGGAAAAACAGGCACAGACAAGTAAGAAACCTTCCAAGTTCCATAAGTACAATAGAAAGTGGCAGTCAGGTGGGATTCCAACCCAGATAGTTTCCTTCCAGCGCCTATGTTATTAACCATTGTGTTATATTGCCTCCCAATTATAAGTATAATGAAATGGCACTCAAGGCATTATGTAAACAATTAGGTTAATTATCAAAGGATAAACATTTGACCTACAGTCTCTTGCTGGAAGATTCTAGTTCAAACATATCCCTGACTATGCTGGCACCCTGGAACACAGCCTCGTTAGTCCCTAGCACCAACAGGTCATGTCCCAGTTCTTGGTGGTTCCCGACCAAGCTCTCCCTGTTTCTTCCCTTCAACCATCATGACCCTCTGGCCTTTCCCTCTGCTGATTCTCAGTGGCCTGCAATATCTGCTCACACTGTTCCTCCTGCCTGACTCTCGCAAGAAGCCTTCCCAAACCCCAGGATTAGGCTAACCGTCTGCCTTCCATTGGCCCTTAAATCTCCCTGAGCTGGCCCCTGTCCTGGCATGACCTCATCTAGTGGAATTCTTTACTTCTGTGTCTATTTCCCTGTCATATGCACCTCAAGGGCTGCCCTGCATTTTAGTCATCTTTGTATCTTCTTTGTATCTTTGGCACTTCATGCTGTGCACATTCAAATTTGTCCATGGTGGGTCTTTAAAAATTGTTAGACAGTGGTGTCTTGGATTGGATCCTGGAACAGATGAAGGACATTAGAATGGAAAAATAGGTGAAATCCAAATAAAGTCTGTAGTTTGGTTCAAAGTGTTATAACAACTTTAATTTCCTAGTTTCAATAAATGAAGCATGGTTGTATCAGATGTTAACATTAGAGGAAGCTGGGCGAAGGTTATATGAGGGCTCTCTAAGCCATCTCTGCAACTCTTCTGTAGATCTAAAATTATTGTAAAATTAAAAGTTTAAAAATCAATCATTAGATGGCTTTTAGCCTAGTGTTCAAGACCATCCTTTTGGAGTCAGACAGACTTAAGTTAAAATCCTAACTAAACCATTTACTACATATACTAAGTGATCTTAAGCAAATTAAAGTCATACAGTCCCTCTGAACCCCACTGTTAACTGGCCGGGCGCAGTGGAAACAATAAATGGTAGTTAGTTTTGTTCCACTATTATATTCATGATAATAACGTATTATTATTACTATAACAATTTATCAAAAATATGGGCCGAACTTTTTCTTTCAAACATACTCCCACTGCATGCCTCCCAGCATCCCTACATACCCTACACTTAAGCCACAAACACTTGTTTACTCAACAAATATGTTGGGTGTTCTGGCCACTCTTCTGGCACTGGATTTATAGCCAGGAATGAAACAGACAAAAAACCCCTGCCACAAACAGCTTACATTCTAGTGGAGATAGGCAATAAATAAATAAGTAAAATTAACAGCGCACTGGTTCTCAAAGTGAGTCCCAGATCAGCAGCATCAACATCACCTGGGAACTTGTTAAAATGCATATTCTTGGGCCCCGCCCCAGACCTACTGCATCCGAGGCCGGTTGTAACAGTTTTAACAAGTCTTCCAGGTGATTCTGGTTAGTACTGAGGTTTAAGAACCACTGATATAGTAGGTTGTGATAATCTTTGTTCTAGAGGAAACTGAAGCAGGAAACGGGGTGGAACACCAGGGTGGGCAGGGGGTTAAAATTTTAAATAAGGTGGTTATTCCAAAGGTGGCATCTGCTCAGAGACATAAAGAAGGTGAGGGAGTGGGCCTCCAGGATATCCAGGGAGAGAGTGATTGATTGATTGAGTTTAGGGGGAGAGTGTTTTAGGCAGAAGGAATGGCAAATGCAAAGGCACTGAGGCAGGAGCAGGCCTGGGGGTCTGTGCAGGGAACAGCAAGGAGGCCAGTACAGCTGGACTAAGGTGAGCAAAGGGGAGAAAGCAGGAGGAGTGGGAGAGTCATGGGGCTCCAGACTGCATAGGGATTTGTAAGCCATTGCAAAGAGTTTGACATTTATATACTGAACCATTGACACGCTATCTTTTTCTATAGAGTCTAGAGCCCCTAACACTCTCCAAATCCACCTGCCCTGCCTAACCTTCATGGTCCTAGCCAATCACTCCTCTCCCTTAGGCTTCCCCATCCCACACTGTCAGGATGAGCCTCTCCCATCCCTACCTTTCGTAGGCATGTTTGTTTATCCCAATCCACAATATAGAGTTTGCCTGTATTTTGCCCTATTGGACTGTGTCCCCTGAAGTGGAGACCTTGTCATTTTCCCCCTTTATTCCCACTACCTATCATAATGTCTGTGCATTGCAATGCTACATAAATATTTACTGAGTTTCTCTTAAGGCATCAGGATAGAAACCAACATATTATTGGCACTCGATGAATATTACAAATGCTGCCAATGATTTTGCAATTTCTTCCATCAGAGATAATAAGAAAAGGAGCTCATAGCTTTATTCTCAAACCACCAATGCTTTTTGGATGCATTTGCAGGATTCACCCAGAGTTTGACTAGAGCTAGCAGAGTCGCTCCTTCTTGCCAGCTGCTTCCCTTTGTGCCTGATGGCCTAACTAGTTCTGTGCTGGCTTTGGCTCTGAGTATTGCCAGAGCGTAACATCAATTTACTGCTATCCTTGGACCAAAATGGACCAGCGTAGGAGACGGCATGAAAAGAAGATGGGCATTGGAATCAGCCAGGGCTAGATTTGAATTCCAGGTTCAACACCCACAGGGGGCTCTTCTCTTCTTCCTTCCTTTCCTTCCTTCCTTCCTTCCTTCCTCCCTCCCTCCCTCCCTCCCTCTCTCTCTCCCTCTCTCTCTCTTTCCCTTCCTCCCTCCCTCCCTCTTTCTCTCTCCCTTTCTTTCTCTCTTTCTTTTTTTCTCTCTCTCTCTTTCTTTCTTTCTTTCCTTCTTCCCTCCCTTCCTCCTTTCTTTCTTTCTTCCTTCCTTCCTTTCTGTCTTTCTTTCTTTCCCTTCCTTCCTTCCTTCTTTCCTTCTTTCTTTCTCTCTTTCTTTCTTTCTTTCTTCTTTCTTCCTTCTTCCTTCCTCCTTCCTTCCTTCCTTCCTTCCTTCCTTCCTTCCTTCCTTCCTTCCTTCCTTCCTTCCTTCCTTCCTCCCTTCCTTCCTTCCTTTCTTTCTTTCTTTTCTCATGAATCCCCTAGCAAAGAAAGAAAGTGGGTGTTGAACCTGGAATTCAAACCTAGCCCTGGCTGATTCAATGCCCATCTTCTTTTCGCACCACCTCCTACCCTCGTCCATTTTGGTCCAAGGCTAGCAGTAAATTGATGGTACGCTCTGGCAATACTCAGAGCCAAAGCCAGCACTGAACTAGTTAGGCCATCAGGCACAAAGGGAAGCAGCTGGCAAGAAGGAGCAACTCTGCTGGCTCTAGTCAAACTCTGGGTGAATCCTGCAATTGCATCCCAAAAGCATTGGTGGTTTGAGAATAAAGCTATGAGCTCCTTTTCTTATTACCTCGACAGAAGAAATTGCATTTCCAAGTATGAACTTTTCTAATGCATAAAATAAAATTAGAGAGAAAACATTTTACTGAAACATAATTGAAATTGTGTTGTTATCATAATATTTAAAAATTAATTTGTTACAGTAATATTTTTGCCTCTTTATTAGTACATTAAGCAACAAGATCCAGAGGCAAGTTCAATAAGTGCCAACATTTTGACATAATGATGAGCATAGAAGAGATTTGAGCTATTCACAAATGTAGCATAATATGAAATTATCTGCAATTCCTGTTACTGACATAATATAGGTACTGCTATCACTGCAGTGGCTTGTGGCTTACATTTATGATTGAAGGAGATGCCAAATTTTAATTTGACTCTGACTCTTAATTGTTAGAGGTTAGTAGGGGGGAATTTTTCTCCATCCTATTTTACTCTGTATACTATGCAAGACCCCTTCATTGCCCCAAAATATAAGTTGGGATAAATTACTTTAGCTCTCTAAATTTCAGTATCCTGGGACTTGCCTGGTAGTCCAGTGGGTAAGACTCCGCACTCCCAATGCAGGGGACCTGGGTTCAATCCCTGGTCGGGGAACTAGATCCTGCATGCATGCCACAACTAAGAGTCCACATGCTGCAACTAAGAAGCCCACGTGTTGCAGCTAAGAAGCCTGCATGCCACAGCTAAGAGTCCGCATGCCGCCGCGAAGAGTCCATATGCCGCAAAGAAGATCCTGCATGCTGCAACTAAGACCCGGCGCAGCCTAAATAAAAAAATATTTTTAAAAATAAATAAATTAAATTAAATTTCAGTATCCTTATCTGTAAAGAGATACGTAGATGACAGTTATTGTTATTTTTATTTTATTAGCAGTGGTGATAGTAGTTAAAGACGCCTCTATAAGCTGACTATAAATTGATCCGTTTGGCAGTCATCTTTTTTTTTTTTTTGGCCGTGCTGCAAGGTATGTGGGATCTTAGTTCCCTGACCAGGGATTGAACCCGAGTCCCCTGCAGTGTAAGTGCAGAGTCTTAACCACTGGACCACCAGGGAAGTCCAGGCAGTCATCTTTTTAAGTTGAGGATTCCTACTCCCAAAATATCCCTTCTTGGCCTGAAATTTCACCTTTAGAGAAACATGCATGCTTTGGGGGATGAGACTCCTTAAAGGTGAGTACTGCTGACCTGTCACCCTAACCTCCAGCCATGCCCACGTACAGTCCTAAGTTAGGGAGTGGGACATGGTGTAGCCCAGCAGGAAGTGTGGGTGGTTAAGAAAAGAAAGGTGATACATACTTGGGATAATCTTCCCTCGATTCATTCTATTTCCAGAGGACCCTTTTCAAAGTCCAGATTTTTGCCAAACAAGATCGTATTTAGTCTACACTCCTGGTCTCAAAGAGGATTTTCCTAAAACTCAGCAGTAGGTTTAATTATAGCTTGCATGTGCCTACATAACCCCTGTATTCTAATTCATTTCCCAGTTAATTCCCATCTTAAATTAGTATCTTTACTATCTTTGCGTGACATGAAATTGGTTTTCAAGCGCTTGAGAGAAAGGTGCTTACTTCTGGGCCAACCCCTCTGGAATTGCTCTCTTCATGGACCCTGCGATTTCTTCAAGCTCTGTAGTGTTTTTCAAACTTGGGTGTGCAGCAGAATTATCTGAAGAATCCATTAAAACGCAGGCTGCTGGGTCCCACCCCTAGAGAGTCTAATCAGTAGGCCAAGGGTGGAGGCTGAGAATTTGCATTTCTAACTTGCTCCCAGGTTTCTTTACCCCTTTGAGTCCAGTTTCTTTATTATTAAGCAAGGGCAATAATACCTTCTTTACAGGGCTGTTGAAAGGATTAGAAAAAGATATGTAAATATACTCAAAAATACTAAGCCCCTAACAGAAATTTAATAACTATTCATTCCCATGATGGGGCACTGTTGTGGAGAGAAGGATATCTGGAGATGGAGATTTCTGGAGAGCAGCCTTGAAGAAGCAATAGAAATTGCTGGGGAAGAAGGGATTGAGGGGCGTTCCTAGCGTGAAAAACAGTGTGCAAAGGCTGGGGAGCGTGAAAAACAAAATAGCTAACTCAGAAAGTTGCCAGGAGTTACACTTTGGCTAAAGCAAGTTCATGGATCATGTATACATACGTGGGGAACAAGGGCATTCTGTGCTATTCTAAGGAGTTTCAACTCTCTTCTGAAGGAGATGGAAAACCATTGAGGTCGTTTGAAGCAGGCAGTGACGTGAAGTAGGGGTTGTGTAGGTGAGGAGGAATGGGTCCAGGCTGATGACTAAATTTCTCTCTTGATTTTCTGTGTAGGTGATGGCGATGTAACCCACCAGGAGAAGTACCACAGAAGAAAGAGCTGGCTGGGAGAAGAAGATAATGAGTTACATTTTGGATATGTTAAATTCAAGGTAACGATTAGACACCCGCATGGACATACTAAGTGGTAATTAGATACATGAATCTAGATTTTTTTTTTTTTTGGCTGTGCCACACAGCTTGCGGGATCTTGGTTCCCCGACCAGGGATTGAACCTGAGCCCCGGCAGTGAAAGCGCAGAGTCCTAACCTACTGGACGGTCAGGGAATTCCCAATCTTGATTTTATTTATTTATTTTTTGGCCATGCTGCGTGACACTCGGGATCTTAGTTCCCCAACCAGGGATCAAACCCGCGCCCCTCTGCTGTGGGAGCACAGAGTCTTGACCACTGGACCACCAGGGAAGTCCCTTAAAGAAATCTTGAAACATAGATTTAGAAGACCTCAGCACTTAGGTGGAACTTAGATCCACAAGAATAGATGAAATAGCCCAAGGAGTATATAGCATGAGACAAGACTTTAGGACTGTATTCTGAAGAACAGCACAGTTTATGAACAATCTCTAAGGGACCTCAAATTGAGGTTACTGACAGTCAGCAGAGCCTGTGTTTCCTATTCTTGTATTATCTGTATACAAGCAAACTCTGGCTTAAATGGACATTGAGGTCAGCCTTGGTCAATGGTATCCACAATAGCCAACACCGCACTTAGGTGGTAGAAGCAACGCAAGAAAAACATCACCAACATGGGCCGTAGGGACCCTGAAGGGAGTTTGAAGGAAAGGCAAAGGCTGATAATAACAGGAGATGAATGTGATCCCCAGCACTGCCTCCTAGTCATCCTTCAGGTGCCACAGTCCGTAGAGAAGCAAGTCCACAAACAACTGTCCCAACTGGTCATCCTCTAGAGATGGGTCTCTTCCCCAAGAATTTTTGCACGAGTGAGATCCCTAGATTTGTCAAAGCTTAGACATCACCTGCTGGGAGAAAAACATTGTGAACTGAGTCATCACAAAAATAAATACTATTTCCCTTCCTCTTCTGTAAATAAATACTATTTCCCTTCCTCTTCTGAAGACAAACAAGACACCAACATGAATCCTATTTCATGCAGCCAGAGCTATCCTGCTGGGCTTGGCCAACTACCATAAACCAGCAGGATCCCACACCAGCCCAGCCCTGAGCACTTGCCTTTCCTGCCATGGGCTTCTGAACAGTGTCACCCACGGGGAACACATGCAAAAGCCTGTCCCGCCAGCCCAGGTAGGAGAAAGGTTAAGGAAAGCAGAATACTAGAAGGGAGTCCAGGCTCTTTTTAGGTAGGACCAAACAGCAGAGGAGCAACTGCAAAAGTTCTCAGGGATACGGAAACACTCCTCTTAGATAGGAGGTCTACAATCAGACCACAGTTCAAGCATATCCATGTGTATCCTCTTCTCCCCCTTAAAAAATTCAGTGCTTACAAAACTCCAAACCTATCAGGAAAATGGGGCAATTTCAAGTGTATTTTTCTCATTCCCCCACTAAAGAGTGAATTTAACTATGAGTTCATACTCTCTCATTTTAGGAAATGCATTATGCAAAAAAAAAAAAATGAGGCCCACCTGCATGGGAGCCTAGCTCTCCCCCAATAATTAAGAAGACTAGTCATCCTCAAAGACATTTCTTAGGAAGAAAACCTGTGGCCTAACCTTCGAAAGAACAGAAGCCCCATCCTGATTTCACAGTCCTCGGGCCAGAGGTGTGGAAGTTCAGGAAGGGAACTGGGGCTTTGATAGGATTGTCACAAGCTAGGAAAACATAGGAAATGTTTAGTCAGAAGGAACAAAAACACAGTGTACGGATGGAAATGTGATCTCCACAGACCTATCTTTATTATAGCTGGAGGGGGGTGGGGTGAGGTGGGGAGAAGCGACTCTAAAACCAGCAGACTGTTAGAACTGTAATGGGGCAAAAAACCTTCCCCGAGACAGAAACCTCTTGTCCTGCACTCAGTAAACACCTGTGCAGGCCAGGAGCCCAGGCATTCAGGCTCTTAAGTACCTCGGCTGGAACATATTATTCTCACAGGCTGCACCTGTGAACTTTCTGGAGGGCTTTGTTCCAGTTTGTGAAGGCTCCTGGGAATGTTAAGGCTTGAGCTCTGGGTCTAAAGAGACCATATCCCAAGACAGTATCCCATAACAAAAGAGAAGGGGGAGAAAAGCCATTACCCGCCTGACTCCGAAGAAGATTGGCGGGCAAGGGGAATGGGGGCTTAAGGGGAGTCTGAGCCCCACGTTCCTTTCTGAACATTCTTCTGAAGCTCCCCGGGTAAGCATGACCACCCGTCTGCCAATGAAAGGCTAAAATTCAAGGCCCGAGCCAAACCGCAAGAAAGCCTTCTTGACTGTGTTATTTTGCAAAGTAAATACATCTTTAAGGAGGGGAATTGCTCTTACAGGTCCCTGTACCACCTGCGATGGAGGTGGAAAAGGAGCTGCTCTCCTCAGGACTAGATGCTAATTCAATCCTGATCGGCTGGATTAGGTAAGAATTCACTTGGGTGGGGTTGGAAGAGTTGTTTTGTTTGTTTATCGGTTTGCAAGGGATATTTCCCCCAAAGAACACCTAGTGGGTTGGCCAAAAAGTTCGTTCGGGTTTGCCCTAACATGAAAAACCCGAACGAACTTTTTGGCCAGCCCCCAATACACTGGCCACTATATACAAGCCCAGGAGCTCAGGCTGCACCAAGAGCTGGTGATGGTGGTTCCCTTGCCTGCTCGGCTCCTCCTGCCCCTTCTGAGGCCTCCTCTGGGACACCTCCTGGGCCTCCCACGCTCCTCCACGCTCAGTTGGGAAACACGGAATTGATCAAATCGTTACGTGTTGGCTTGGATTCCCCTGTACCATGAGGCTGAACCAGCAGAGTGGCTGGGTTTGCAGCGGAGCCTAGCACATGTTAGCTGAATTGTCAGAGTAGGCCTGCTCCACGGTGGCCTTGGAAGGCCTGTAAAAATATTCCCCTTAGTAAACCAGCAGCTTCCAGCCCAGGAACTATGGGTGGGTGTCTTGGTCTCCTCATCGTACAAGCCCCAAACCAGAAAGAGCCTCTTTGAGCTCCCTCCTTACACTCCCTCTAACATTCATTGTCGGCAAGTATGAATAATGCCTAAAGTACAGAATTACACATTGAACTAAATTAACCTTCTCTAGAATGAACACGTCCTTAATACTTACATCAAAAACTAATTAATGCGTTCCGATTTGGGAGAAAGAGAAAAGGGTTACCTTATTTCCAAGCATCTTGTGTCAACAACCCACTTTAGGTTCTGTAATTGCCACTCCTGAATAGTTAAAAGTCAAGGTCACACATGTCACTGAAGAAACCTATAATTAACGTCTAAGCATAGGCATTAGATTCTCTAAATCGACTCAGATTGTTCTTAAAAAGATGGTAGGGGAGAGAGAGCTTGACCTAATATTTTTTAGGAAAAAAAACTGCCTTTTGTGTTTTCATAGTTTTTTTTAAAATAAGGAGATAAACACATGTTTAAGATAAACTTACTGAGTAAATGACAGCCATTTTATAGATGGATATTGCAAGGTTTTGAGAAAGTTGCAATGACCTGATCTACATGGTAGATAATAGAACGAATGCCAGACATTATCAGATCCTATACCCGCATTCTTTCTACAAGTAAGGAAACTGAAGTCCAGTTGGGTAAGAGGACTTTTCCTCACATTGCACAGCTAGCTAGTAGGCAGACAAAAATGAGAACTTCCATGCTTATGGCTCCAAATGTAGTGCTTTTCCTACCACCTCATGTAGTAACAGCAAGGCAGTCAGTAAACATCTCTCAGGATTGCTGTTTTGCTTACACTGCAATTCAAATAGTGTTCATCAGACATTATATGCAGCTAACAAGGAAAGCCAGCATCAGTTTATGCCCTGCACACATTTGTTATGAAAGGAACGATCCTTAAGCTCTTGGATGTCTCCTTCATCTGTTGGGTCTCCGTGGACCAGCTAGATTCTGGGTGTTTCTGAAAAGCCAAAGACAGTGGGAGGAAGGGCAGAACACAGGGGTTGTACTGGAATGGGATGGAGGCAGTATGGTGTAGCCCAGTGGATCTCAACCCCAGATGCACCAGAATCACTCGGAGAGATTTTTTTAATGTACCAATGTTGGGCTACACCTCCAGAGATTCTAATTTATTTGACCTGGGCTGGGACCCAGGCACTGGGCATTTCCCCAAGATTCCTTTGGTGATACATGGGTGCAGATGGGATTGAGAACCACTGGGAAGCAAAGTCGTGGTGTCAGACAGAGCTGGGCTAAAAATCCCCTACCCTGACACATATACCTATTTTCTCTGAGTTTCCCCTCATATATTTAAAAAGAAAGAAAGAAAGAAAAATATCCTATCCCGTTGAGGGGCTATAAGCATTAAATTGGATTAGTATATAAACCACAGAGTAGTTTCTCGATGAATTTGACTCTTCTTTCTTTTCTACATTTAAATGGCAATAGCAAAGAAGTAGCCTGAAGTCAGCCGGTGAAAGAGAACAGGCCTGAGGATAACTAGAGGGGCCTGACATTGTGAACAGTATTTAGTGCAGGATCAGTGTATCTGAATTCTTCTCTGCCTTCTGCTGGCTCCTTTTTTTTGCTGGATAAATATCCATGTAAATCAATGGCTGGACGCACTTAATCCCCCAGGAGGTAGGTCTGTCCACTCGGTGATTTGCATCACTTGGTTCAGGTCGGGCAGCTTCCATGGACCTTGCATTTGTGTAGGTTTTCTGCTCGAAAGCAGTAAGCTATCAAGGGAATCTTTTTAGGAGATAAGATAAAGGCAGGAGGAGATTGGCTAGGGGCAGAGACACGTCTCTTCTCTGTCAGACGCACTTTGTGCCACTTCTGCACGCATGGTGGTTCTCTGCCAGCCCAGCCCTCGTAAGATGCCTCAGTGAGTGTGTAGATGATTCCATGTGGCCCCACCCAGGGGCATCAGACACCATTTCTATTCTCATCTCTGAACACACAGCATGTGGAAAATTCTGGTGCCACAGGAAGCAGGGCATGGAGCTAGAATACGTAAATAGCAACAATCAATGCCTTTGATTCTTGGAGCCACCCTAGTGTCAGAAGCAAAACTTGTGCTCCACGCTTGGTTTTTCTTTATTCCACTTGTACTTCAAAAGCTGCAGGGAGTAAAAAGAAAAAACAAACAGAAAAACCCAGAGCTCTCACCTCCTGGACACCTGATCTTCTGCTGGCAACCCTGCCCCAGACCACTGTTTGTCCTCAGCCTATATCCAGTGATGACACAAGTAGGGGCCCCCTCCAGCCAAGGAAGCCACCTCTTGTGCCTTATTCTGTGCCTGCCTTTGAGTAGAGCTCCTTCCCAGCTCTCTGGTTTGGGTTCTTTTCCATTACCCACACTGTTGCAGGAAGGGGGACCCCTTCCAGGGCCCGAGAGTGGGCTCTTGTCTAACACTCAGAAATGAATTGTCCGAGGAGACACACGCAGTCTCCCCAGGGATCCCTCGCCCCTCTCTCTCCTCTCACCCAGGATTCCCAGGCCCTTTTTCCCGTAGTCACTGAGCACATGAGCCATTCAAGTGTGCAGCTATTTTTACTAGAGTGTGAAGGATTCTCAGGGTACAAGCTATATTTAGCAGAGGTTAAAGTTCACGTTACACAATCACTGGGGCACAGGATTAAATCTTTAAACAGCCTGGTTTCGGTCTTCCTGCTTCAGTCCCCTACGAATGGGCTTTTCCAGTCCTAACCCTTCTCCTTTCAATTCAGCCTACGAATACTTCAAGGCCTTTGTTTCCCCGCAAGAAACGGAATTCTTTTCTTTTTAGCCCTCAAGTCCCTCTTCTACCTCAGACAGAGGTTTTCTTACAGCCATCAGAACCTCTGATTTAGCAGCAATCTATAAGGAAATGTTAAATGGAACCATTCCAGGGTTGAAAGAAATCTAGCCTAGAAATTCTTAAAAATACAAACCACCCACCTAAAGGCTCAAATTGACGCTCATTGCCAACTGCAGTTGACTTTTCAGGCCAAGGTTCTAAGAAGGGATTATGTCTGAGGGTGTTTAAATCAGCATGGAAAATAAAGAGGAGGGCTCTCAGCTAGCTCATCTCAAGAGAGGAACTGGAGACCAGGGTTCAGGACTGAGTGTGTAACATGACACGCAGCCCAGCTGGCCCTTCAGCCGCTGCAAGCACTGTGTGCAAACAGCCTGAGGTGCCAGCCCTGTGCCGGCAGGGCCTCAGCTGCAGAGTCACCTCGCTCAAGGTGACACCCCCTCCCTGGGGCAGCCTGCACCCAGTGACTGGTCAGGGTTGGATATAAAGGCCTAGTCCCTTCACCTCAACTCAAGACGAGTCTAGAGCTGCATCTCTGCTTCAGAGCTCCAGGGTTGAGCAGCCTTTTGTTGAGACTGCCTCCCTGCCCGGCTTCCCCTCTGCCTCTTTCCACCTGGAAATCTCCAGAGCACTTCCTAAGGCACTCGCGCGTGCATCTCCATCTCAGCCATTGCTAGCGACATGTCTTAAACTATGTGACATTCTCCTGATAAATGCTCTTGGGTAGCCCCACGTTGCTACATTGCTACGAAAGTGCTGTCAGCAGACCCAGAAGCATGGATATCCCAGGTGAGGGTGTTAGAAATGCAAGATCTCGGTCCCCATCTGGATCTCTATTCGAACAACATCGTCACATGATTCATATGTATATTAATGTTTGGTAAGCACTGGCCTGCATGATAATCGGATGAGAAATGATGAGCAGGAATGTTTACTGGGAGCACAGAAGTATCCTGGCCCAATGGGAGCCATCTGTTTTTAGTTCAGAAACTATGTTTCCTACCAAAAGGGGTTTAAAAACCCATTACTTTGCCACAGTCCAATCACAAACAGAAGGGCAGAACATAGAGGCAGCGGGTCAATTGCTCAAGTTTGGAAACCAAGCTGCAGTATTAAAGCAAACAAGGAAAAAGCTCATATTTAAAGTAAGTATGTAAAGTAAGGGCCAGCGGTCCTTAGAGTACTGAGGAAAGATGAAACACTTCCCTTGCAATACAATAGATGAACTTCAAACACAAGCAGGGACCTGGAACTTTCCCAAATGACCACTAGGGAACTAGTATAAAAAAGCCTCCCCAAGGGCAGGCACACGCACACGGTGGGGCAAGGGGATGAATTCACATTTATTCTCTTAGCCACACCATCTAAAGATGTGCACCAGGTCTTCAGTAAGAAGGAACTAGTTTATGTTAGAATGGCAATAGTTTGTTGCAGGGAACATGCTAAAATGTTAAGGTGTAATGAAATGTTTCCATGGTTCCCGTTTCATAGGGAGGATTCAGTCATTCTCAACAGATCCTTTCGTGCTTATAAAACACTGCATTAAGCTGTCTCTCTGGAATTCTTTATAGATGGATATCGAGACTGAGCTCGACCTCTATGTGTGTTTTCTGATAAAAGTCCTAGAAAACAGAGGCGGCAAGGACAGGTAGGGGGTGCCATGAAGAATGTTGCTTCATCATGATTGGTTTACGTCTGGCTGTGGCCTGTTCCCATTGAAGGGCAGCAAGGAAAAGGGGAGCTGTCATGCGACCGGAACCCCCGAGGGAAAATGTAAGTGTCCTCAGATATCAAGGGAAGAGGCAGGGATCCAGTTCTGGGTGAAATGGGGTAAACACATGAATGCAGCTGTAAAACCTGCACAGAACACATGGGCCAGCCCATCTGAGGACTCTGAAAAGTAAATGGTAGCAGGGGGCTTGGGAAGGAAGAGCAGAATTCGACGAGCCACTGAACCAGCACTGAGTATCTCACTTGTCCTCCACGTCCTTGGTCCGGATGGGAGACAGCCCCAAATGTAGAAATGAGCAACAGGTATGGCTAAAAAGAGCGCCCTCTGGTTCTGGCTCCAGGTGCAATTAACACGCAGAAACAGTGGGGAAATCCCCTGTTCATTTTCTTCCTTTTCTTTATTCTCCCAGCGGCACCCTCCCCAGGCAATCAGGGCAGTGGCAGTGAGAATGGCAGCAGTGGAGCCCACAGGGGACCCTCTCTCTCTGCCTGGAGGAGCTGCTCCCCAAGAGAATGGGGAAACCCCCAATCCTCTTCTCCCCTCTCACTTCTCCCACCACCTGGCCCCTAATGTGGGTGCATTCACAGGAAGTGTGCAGCACAGCAGGGTGGATAGAGCACAAGCCTTCCGTCCAGAGGATGGATAAGGGGGGCCACAAAGTGCTGGGAAGTACTAGAGAGATCTCAGAAAGGGAGGAACTCGGGCAAGGGGCCCCTTAAAGCTGTTCACAAACTCCTGGGTTCAATCCTGTGCTGTGTGGGTGTGGATCTGCTTCTAAATACACACCAAAGACATGGAGACTGAACTGTAGGGTGGGCCATCACTCAGGTCCCAGAATGACCCCCAATGGCACACTCATGGAGAAAATCTAAGTAGCTGCAAAGACTCTGAAAACAAACCTGACATTGAAACTACGACTTACAAAAGGCTGACAGAATTTTCAGCCTGAATCCATCCAGGTTGATTGCCTGTTAAAACATAAATATTATAATTTACGTAAGATGTAAATAAAACCCAGGCTCTCAAAACATAATATTCAAACTATCCAAGATATAATCCAACATTACTCAGTGTATTAGTTTTCTACTGCTGCTACAACAAATGATCACAAACCTAGTGGTCATTAAAATAATAGTTGGTTTTGGGGTTTTTGTTTTGTTTTTTTGTTTGTTTGTTTGTATGTTTGTTTTAAGTTCTATAGGTCAGAATTCCAAAATCAGCCTCACTGGGTTAAAGTCCTGGTATGGGCAGGGCTGGCACCTTTTGGAGGATCTGTGGGGAAACTGTTTCCTTGCATTTGCAAGATTTGAGGGGCTGCCCTCACTCCTTGGCTCGTGGACCCCTTCCTCCATCTTCAAAGCAAGCAACATAGCATCTCTCTAACCCTTCTTCCATTGTCACCTCTCTTTCTGATCATAACCAGGAAACATTCTCTACCTTTAAAGATGCTCATGATTATATATGTCCCACCAGTATAATCTCCCCATCTCAAGGTCCACATCTGATAAGCAATCCTATTGCACCTGCAATGTTAATCCCTTTTACCATGTAACATATTCACAGGTTCTAGAAATTAGGATGCAGACATCTCTGAGAGAGACTTTATTCTACCTTTCACCCTTAGTGTATGAAGAACCATGAAATCTCAACTCACATGAAAACAATCGGCAGATGCCAGCACTAAGGTGATGCAGTTGTTGGAATTTTCTGACAAAGTCTTTAAAACAGGTATTATAAAATATTCCACAAAGTAAGGGACAACAACACTCTTGAAATGAATGGAAAGAGAAAGTCTTGGCAGGGAAACAAAGTATAAAGAAGATCTAAATGTAAATTTTAGAATTAAAACATACAGTAACTGAAATTTTAAAACCTGGATAGACCAATTGAAATTATTCAATCTGAACAACATAGAAAAAAATTTTTTTAATGAACAGAGCCTCAGGAACCAGTGAGATTATACCAAAATGTCTTCATATTTGTGTCATTCAAGTCTCAGAGGAAGAGAAAAAAATACAGAGCAGGAAAAAAAAAAAAATACTGGAAAAAATAATGGCTGAAAACTTCCCATATTTGGCAAAAGACATAGACATACAGATTCAAGAAGCTCAGTGAACTCCAAATAGGAAGAACACAAAAAAATCCATGCTAAACACATCATAATCAAACTGCTGAAAACCAAGATGAAAAAAAACCTCTTTAAAGCAGCCAGAAAGATGATATATTGCCTATAAGAAAACAGTTCAAGTGATTGTGGATTTCTCATCAGAAATCAGGAATATGCAAATATAAACAAGCTGCAAACTTTTGCCTGTCAAATTAGCAGAAATTTTTTAAAATTATTACTATCTAGTGTTAGGATGCAAAAATATGTTAGTGGGAAAAGAAATAAGAACAACATTTATAAAACGTAATTAGGCATCATCTACCAAAATTTTAAATCTACATACCTTTTAACCCTCAATCCCACTTCTAGAAATGTATCCTACAGAAATATTTGTACAAGTGCTCAAAGATGTTTATTGTGGCCTTGTGTGTAATGGCAAATAAATACATTAATAAAACATTATAAATAATTACTGATGAACTATTATTTAAATAAATTATAGAATCCCAGAGTATGGGATATAAGGTAGCTTTTAGAATGATTATATTGGAGCCAAGTCTATTGGCATTGAAAGAACATATGATACAAATGTTAAATGATAAAGACATTTGTCAAATATCACAAGCACACACATACACACAAATTGGGTTTTGTAATTGTGTGTGTGATTATAACTGACTGGGAAAAAATCAGGAAAGACAAAAGCCAAACTGATATCAGCAATTGCTTCTGAGGAATAAGATAAGAATAGAAATGGTACTTGTGCTTTTTACTTTATCTGTGTGTGAATATGTGTGTATGTTTTAACAAAGGACAAGTAGTGTTTTTGACATTTTTTTAAACAATGGTAAAAGGCCTATCTATGTAAGTTTCATAGCACTGTCCTCCAGTGTTCTGATCTTAGAAATTAACTAGCTAGACTTTCACTGTTTTCTGGGAATTGAGCATTTTATTCACTTCCCTTAAGGAAACCCAATCAACATGTTTAGCATCTCCTAGTGTATAAGTTTTCTACTGCGGCATAACAAATTACCTCAAAATTTGCCATCACAAAACAACCAAAATTACCTGATATAGTTTCTGAGGATCAGGAACCCAGGAGTGTCTTGGCTGGATGCTCCAGTCAGGGTTTCTTATGAAGCTGTAATCATCGGAAGGCTTGTCCAGGACTGGAGGACCCCCTCACAAGTCCCTCACATAGCTATTCGTAAGAGAACTTGGTTCCTCACTGGCTATGGTCAGAGGCTCAATTCTTCATCACACAGGCTTCTTTGTAGTCTACTCACTGCTGGCAGCTGGCTTTCCCTAGAGTGACCGGCCAAAGAGTCAGAGTGGCCAAGTTGGAAGCTGCAGTGACTTTTATAACCTCATCTTAGAAGCGACTTACTATCACTTCTGCTATAGTCCACTGGTCACACAGACTGACCTTGGTACAATATGGCGGGAGAATACACAAGAATGTGGATACCAGAAGTCAGAGATCATTGAGGACCCCCTACCACAGTTAAATTTTTCCCCACTATCTCTCCTCCCTGTTTAAGTTCATAGACCCTTCTGGGGGTTAAAGTATACCTATGTCTCTACTCAAGAACAACATGAAATACTTCAAGGCACAGCATATCTGGGACTTCCCTGGCGGGCCACTGGTTGAGACTCCGCGCTTCCACTGCAGGGGGTGCAGGTTCAATCCCTGTTCAGGGAACTAAGATCCCACGTGCCACACGGAGCAGCAAAAAAAAAAAAAAAAAAAAAGAAAGAAAAAGAAAAAGGCACAGTGTATCTGAGAATTTAGAAGAGAATTTTCTGATATGTGGATATACCTGACTGCAAAAGATGTATATTGTATTCCTAAGCGTAAGCGTATATTTGAATGTATACTGTATAGCATAGGTTTAGCCAAACATTTAAGTATTCCATAATAGGCTTGTAGATATGATAGAGAAATAAAAGAGTAGATTCATCATAGGTTCAGCAACCCTTATGCAACGCATGTTGATTAAATCATTGTTTTCAACTGGAAAGAACTTAACATGCCTCGGGCCTTTGAATTTGACCTTGTCTCCTTCAACACTTTTTTATAAACTATTTGGACAAAGACAAAGAAAATGTACTTGTTGTATTTTCAAGTACTATCATGTTAGGAGAGCCAAGAAGCTGAAGAATAAAGTCAGGATTCCCAAAGGTCTTCAAAAGATTGAAACGATAGGCCAGAACCCATGGCATAAGAATGAGTGGGAAGGAAGTGGCATAAAATGTGCCCAAGTACAAAATGAGACCTGGCACGATACCAGTTAATGCAGGAAAGCTTTAAGTGAACTGAAAGTTTAATATGAGTCAGCAGCTTGCCAGGTCTGCCAAAAAGGCAGTGAAGAAAAATAGTCTGCATCGTGAAAGAATACAGTCCTCAGAACCAGGGAGATCTTGATCTGATGAACCCCACGCTGTGAATATGTGGATTCCTGGAACGATCGACAGATTCCTCTATGACCATGTGTATCTTCTAACTCCAAGATTGTACAGTTCTCTTTATAACACGCCCCGAGTGACCAATCTAGTCATTCTATCCCCCTAAAAAGGAAATGAGTTTGTTTATTCTGTTCTTCAGTCATTCAAACAATATTTATTGAGAAAAAAATATTTGCCAGGTACCCTGCCAAAAGCCAGGAACACAAAGATGCTTGGAACACACACACTTTTTCCCAGTTATTCACCCAAACCCTAATATAGCTGCTGCTGTGATGGGATTTGGTCAATGTAGTCAAGGTTCCAGATCAGAACTTGAGATAGATTACCTGGATGGACCTGACCTAAGCACATGAGCACTTTAAAAGCAGAGAGTTTTCGATGGCTGGTGCTGGAGTAAGTCAGAGGTTCAAAGCATGAGAAGGATTTGAGGCACCTTTGCTGGCTTGAAGATAAGGGGGCCACATGGTAAGGAGTGTGTGTGGCCTCTAGGAGCTGAGAGGGGTCCCCAGCTGACAAGCCAGAAAGGAAACAGACTCTTAAAACCTCTAGGAAATGAATTCAACCACAAGAATGAGCTTGGAAGAGGACCCCAGAGGAGACCCACAGCCCCAATCAACGCTTTGATTTCAGCCCAGTGAGACCCTGAGCAGAGCATGCAGCCTACCATGCCCAGACTTCTGACCTGCAGAAACCGTGAGGTAATAAATCTGTGTTGTTTTACGTTAAGTTTGTGCCAATTTCTTATTCATCAATAGAAAACTAACACAGAGGATAAATAAACAGCAGCCACACAATAAGTGCTCTGATGGGGCAAAGCTGCAGTGTACATGGTTGTTGACTCCAGACCCACTTTTCCCTTCTTTTTCCCAAGTAAGTCTCAGTTTTATTCAGGTGGCCACTGTTCACCCATACATACATTCATGGCCGCGACCTGCACTCCAAGTGCGGGCTGATTAGTCTAAAACAGCGTTTCTCAGGGCTTCCCTGGTGGCTCCATGGTTGGGAATCTGCCTGCCAATGCAGGGGACATGGGTTCGAGCCCTGGTCCGGGAAGATCCCACATGCCACAGAGCAACTAAGCCTGTGTGCCACAACTACTGAGCCTGCACTCTAGAGCCCGTGAGCCACAACTACTGAAGCCCTTGTGCCTGGAGCCCATGCTCCACAACGGGACAGGACACCACAGTGAGAGGCCCACGCACTGCCATGAAGAGTGGTCCCCACTCGCTGCAGCTGGAGAGGGCCCGTGCGCAGCAACGAAGACCCAGTGCAGCCAAAAATAAACAAATAAAAATAAATAAATAAGTTTAAAACAGCGTTTCTCAATTTTGGTACTATTGACATTTTGGCCTGGATAATTTTTTTTTAATATTTTATTTATTTATTTATTTGGTTGTGCTGGGTTTTCGTTGCGGCAGGTGGACTCCTTAGTTGCAGCTTGCCAGCTCCTTAGTTGCAGCATGTGGGCTCCTTAGTTGTGGCATGGGAACTCTTAGTTGCGGCATGCATGTGGGATCTAGTTCCCTGACCAGGGATCAAACCCAGGCCCCCTACATTGGGAGTGTGGAGTCTTATCCACTGTAACACCAAGGAAGTCCCTCCTGGATAATTTTTATTGTGGGGGAATGTCCTGTGCGTTGTAAGGTGTTCAGCAGTATCCCTGGCCTCTACCCACTATATGCCAGTGACACACACTCCTTTGACCCCAGCAGTGACAATCAAATATGTCTCCAGATATTGCCAAATGTCCCGGGCATGGGCAGGTGGGGGGCAAAATCACCCCCAGCTGAGAACATTTGATCTAAAGGTCCAGAATAAGTATGTGATCACTTTGGGAAAATGAGCTGTAAAGAGAGGTTTTGGGGGGAATTCTGAGAAAAGCTTTTTCTTCAGGGAACGCCACTGGAAGTAACTCTGTTTCTCTTCCTGTAGACATTATTGTACGCAGATTGAGTCCTGGGGATGCTGCAGCCAATCCTGAAACCTACCTTACCTTTAGACTTCTAAATTACGTGAGCCAATTTCCTTATTGTTGAAGATAGTTTGAGATTGTTCAAGAGAGTTCAAGGGGTATCTGGGTTTTGCAGTCAAGAGTTGCCTGGCTGGTGCCAATGTACAAGCTGCTATTGAAGCCCAGAGGCAGGTTCACTTCACGAAGCTGAGTCAAGAAATAAAAAGGAGGTAGACCTGGGGGAACACAGTCACAGAGTGTTTTCACACCACATTTTTTTAGAGACCTACACTCAGCAACTTTCAAATATGCAATGCAGTATTATTAACTATAGTCACCATGTTGTTCATTGCATGCCCAGGACTTATTTATCTTGTAACTGGAAATTTGTACCTTTTGATCCCTTCACCCATTTCACCTACCATCTACCCCCAACCTCTGACAACCACCAATCTGTTCTCTGCATCTATGAGCTTGGGGGTTTTTTATTTATTTATTTTTTAGATTCCACATATAAGTGAGACCATACAGTATTTGTCTTCCTCTGTCTGACTCATTTCACTTAGCGTAATGCCTTCAAAGTTCATCCATCTTGTCACACGTGGCAAGATTTCATTCCTTTTTACAGCTGAATAATATTCCATTGTGTGGGTATGTGTGTGTGTATATATATGCACGTACATGTGTGTGTATATATATATATATATTCACATTTCCTTCATCCATTCATCTATCTATGAACACTTAGGTTGTTTCCATATCTTGGCTGTTATAAATAATATTGCAATGAACATGGGAGTGCATGTATATTTCCGAGTTAGTGTTTTCATTTTCTTCAGATTAAACACCCAGAAATGGAATTACTGAATCATATGGTAGTTTCTATTTTTAAGTTTTTGAGGAACCTCCATACCATCTTCCAGAGTGGCCACACCAATTTACATTCCCACCAGCAGTGCACAAGGGTTCCTTTTTCTCCACATCCTCACCAACACTTGTTATATATTGTCTTTTTTATAATAGCCATTCTAAAAGGTGTGAGGTAATATCTCATTGTGATTTTCATGTGCATTTTCCTGATGATTAGTGACGTTGAGCATCTTTTCATGTACCTGTTGGCCATCTGTATGCCTTCTTTGGAAAAATGTCTGTTCACATCTACACATTTTTTAGCCAGATTGCTTGGCTTTTTAGTACTGAGTTATATGAGTTTTTAATACATTTTTAATATTGACCCCTTATCAGATATATGATTTGCAAGTATTTTCACCCAGTCAGTAAGTTGCTTTTTCATTTTGTTGATGGTTTCCTTTGCTGTGCAGAAGCTTTTTAGTTTGATGTAGTCCCACTTGTTTATTTTTGCTTTTGTTGCCTCTGCTTTTGGTGTCAAATCACATCACTCATTTGTTCCTAACACTACCCCTAAGAATGCACTATTACCCTCATCTTATGTCTCAGGAAAGTTAATGGCTTTCCATCGTTACAAGGATGAGTCAAGATTTAAACCCAGGTCTTCTGATGCAAGATATACTTTCCCCCGTATTTCTTTGAACTATGATTTCTTTCCTATCATCCTCCTGCTCAAAAATATTCAACACATTCCATTGCCTCTAGGAAAAAGTTCACGCTTTTGAGCTAAGGATTCAAAAATTTCCATAAACCCACCTCTACTCATCACCCCAAACTATGTAACCTCATCACTCCAGCTAATCACTCCAGTTGGATCTTTTCTTGGGCTTCCCCCATAGATAGAAGTAGAGATGCTTGCTGTTTCTTCTCCACTTGTCTTAGTTCATCATTTTATAAATGATGAACTGAAATTATGCAAAATAGCCCAAGGTTTTGGTGAGGTTTCTTCCTTTTACCTCTTAGATTATTTACTAAGTGCGTGCATGTCATCCAGATGTCCTTCAGCTTCACCGTATGGGGTGCTAATAGTAGTAGTCATTATAAGAAGGTTCACCAGTCTGGTCCCCACCTGCTTATATGGACCCCATCACCATACAACTTCTTCTCAGCCCTCCTCACTGAGGTCTTCCTTTTGGGGAGCTTCACCCCCATTCCTGAAACCCCTCTCACTGTGAGAACTCCAACGTCTGTAGCAAGAGTGCTGCGTCCTAATGCCCAGGGTCTCAACCCTCACAGTCCCCAAGTGGCCAGTCGTGGTGGTCCACACTGAAGAAGGAAGGATACCTCTCCTAGTCTAGGTCACTCTTGGTTACCTGGAGGCCAAAGCGGCTTTGCCGGTGCCTCAGCTCATCCATCTCAGCCCCCAAAGACAGAGCCCGGCAAAACAGCTTCTTCAGCCTCCTTCTGCAGCTCTTTCCTAATGTGGCTCTGTTGGAATGGACACAGGCCCCATGCTGTTCCCTTTCTTCTTTGTCTCTATTTCTAGAAATGATATCAGCCACCAGGTTTCGACTGCTTACTCTGGGCCAGGCATTATGCTAAGCACCTGACAAGCTACCTTGTTTAATCCTCATCACCACCAGCTGGGATAGGGATCCTGATTATACCCGTTTTACAAAATGGTCTCTGACAGCTAAAATAGTTTAAGTAATTTGCCCAAGGTCACACAGTTTATCAGAGTCTCATTCTGCTATAGTCCTTGCTTAATTAACACATATACTGCTCTGAAGGTACCAAAGTACCCACCTCCTCCTCGGTCTCCGCTGGCCAAAATCAAAATCCCCTTAAAAATGAGCTCTTGCAAGTTTGCTTCACTAGCACCTGGTCTGCAGATGCACTCAGACATGGTACATATGGTGTTACAAGTCATCGTTGACATGTACTGAGTGCTTACTCTGGATCAGGCACTACTCTAAACACTTTGTATTATTAATGCATTTAATCCTCAAAACAAACCTGTTAGTAAGTACTATTATTATCCCCCATTTCAGAGATGCAAAAAAAGTGAAGGCACTAAAAGGTTAAGAAACATGCCTGAGGTCACACAGCTAAGTGGCAGGGCTGAGACGAGGCAGTCTGGTGCCTGAGCCCACGCTCTCACACTCTACTGCCGATTACTGAGCATCTACTATGTGCTAGGTACTGGGTCCTCTGCACGCACTTTCTCTAATCTTCACAACATTCCTGCTAGAGAGTTATGTCTCCAGGTTTCCAACCGGGGAAACTGAATGTCAGAGAGATTAAATACACTTGCCTAAGATCTTGGTTAGTAAGTGTCAACATCCAGGTCTATACTGAACTGTAGAGTCATTTGCCTTTTCATGTGCATGTTTCTCCTATAGCCCCAACCAGCTCCCCTACTCCATCTTCCCAGGACCTCTCTGAGAGCTCTAGATCAGGTCTATGTTCTCGGTATAAATAGGAGGAGGGAGAGAAAAGAAGGTGGTGGCTGCCAGCTGCTGCTTCAAACAAAATATATCCACATTTACAAAGGCACCCGGGCTGGTTGCCTAGCAACAACTTTCTGCCTCTCCAACCTGTTCCACCCCATCCTTACCCACCGCACATTACACACACCCCGTGGCCTGCAATGCCCTCTGAGACATCCCCCTTCAAGGCTGCCTTTGTTCATTTCCACCTGATTTGCAGGGCAAATGCTTGCAGCTTGCAACTTGCAGGAAGTCCAGGAATCACATAATTTGTATCGCAGATGGCCTTAGAGCAGGCAAAACAGAGCTGCTCTCCCTGCACAGCCCATACCTTGGCACTCACAGGGTATCTAAGGCTGTGGGAAGGAGAAGGTCTCGTTTCAGGCTCTTTGTCATATCCCTGAAGGCTTTAAAAAAGAGTTTTGTGTTTCACATATGTCAGGTCCTTTAAATAGTTCTTTGAAATGAAAGTTTGATTGGGATAGAACTAAAGTAGACTGTCTGGATTTCTTTTTTCATCTTATCTCCTATGTTAGAAGCTGAGAGCCTCTAAAATTTAAACTTATCTTCAGTTCAACCAGTCCAAAAGGCCTTGGGGCTATTTTTGTCCCAGAGTCTTAAAGGGAGGTAGGACAGGGCAGAATACACAGTTCTCTGAGCTATTCTTTCAAGCATAAATAAAAAGGGGCAACAGTAGTGCAGCTAGTGTAGCCCCTGACAAGCCCAGAAGCTTCAGCTTCATGGTGAGAAGGTGATGCTGACCTGAGAGCCAGGGCTGCAATATCCCTGTCATGGGCCCCAGGCACTCTTGCCATCCTGGGCCACTTTGACCACAAAAAGAACGAAAAGATATTAACAATTGTATTTCACTACTATGTGGGTATAAAGACAAATATGATCCAGGCTGGATTCATTACTATATATTCATTATTTTTATTATGCTCTGTCCATCTTCTTTCTGATTGAAAAAAAAAAAACATTTTCATGGGCCTCTGAAAGGCTTGTGGGTCCAGGCCACTGTGCCTGCAGTGCCTAATGCTGAGAGCAGGCCAGCATGCACAGGCATTACTGGGATTGGTGCCCAGGCCTGTGCTCAGTCAGGAGGTTAGAAAAAATGTGAGGTGTTATGCCTGCACTCAAGGGGCGTCCAGCCTAGCTGGGCAGAAAAACAAAGGCAACGAGTATCGGACTGGCCAAAAACTTCGTTCGGGATTTTCCATAACATCTTATGGAAAAACCCGAATGAACATTTTGCCCAACCCAATACAATCACTGAGCCATAGAAACTCATCTTGACAGCCACCACGAAAATCATCAAGGCCCCTTTCTAGCTTAGTTGCATTCCCATTTAAATAAATAACATATTTTTAAAACGTAGCTGAGGACTTCCCTGGTGGCGCAATGGTTAAGAATCCGCCTGCCAGTGCAGGGGACATGGGGTCGAACCCTGGTCTGGGAAGATCCCACATGCCGTGGAGCAACTAAGCCCGTGTGCCACAAGTACTGAGCCCGTGCTCTAGAGCCCATGAGCCACAACTACTGAGCCCATGCCCCGTAACTACTGAAGCCCACGTGCCTAGAGCCCATGCTCCGCAACAAGAGAAACCACTGCAATGAGAAGCCCACGCACTGCAACCAAGAGTAGCCCCCGCTCGCCACAACTAGAGGAAGCCCGCACACAGCAACAAAAGACCCAACGCAGCCAAAAATAAATAAATTTATAAAAAAATTTTTTTTAAATAATAAAATAAAGTAAATAAATAAAAACATAGCTGATTTAGAAAAGTCCAAAAAGGTGGACGGTGGCTCTGACAAGCATAGTATGATTGGATGTTGGGGATAAAGAGAAGTCAAGGAAGATCTCTGGGCTGGGGGCTTGAGTCGCCATCTACATAGACAGGAAATACAGAAAGAGGAATGGATTGGAGGAGGCAGCAATGAGTCTTTTGTTGGGCAGGTTGAATTTGAGATGCCTTTGGAGGCATAGTAAGAGGCAGAGACCAGGGCTGTTTTACTCCCCGCTGGAGTCCAATCTCCCTGCTCGTGGATATAGGTGGAGAAATCTAGTAACTAGTTGCTTTTATGGGTCTGGTGCCCAGAACAGGCATCTGGGCTATAGTTAGACACCGGGTGTTGCAGCAGGTGCTGGCCCCTGACATTCACTCTTTACCCTATTTATAGGGTATTTATTTATAATAAATATAAATAAATACAAATAAACCCTATTTATAGGCTATTTATGTGAACACCAGTAACTCCCTGCCTGTGCTGGCTTCAGGAATAGATTTGGCCCATACACAGGGCAAGCTGGAATTGCCAAAGAGTTAATGCCCCAGAGCAACCCTCAACCAGCGATGGAAAGGAAGTTGGGGGAATTCCCTGGCGGTCTAGTGGTTAGGACGCTGAGCTTCCAATGCAGGGGCCCAGGTTTGATCCCTGGTCAGGGAACTAAGATCCCTCAAGCCGCACAGTGTGGCCAAAAAGAAAAAAAAAAAAAAAAGGAAAGGAAAAAGGAAGTTGGTAGATCAATAACCCAACTTTTTCATCCTTCAGTTGGGATAACTCTGAGGCATGGTCTATACAATCTCCCAGAATTCTCCAGTGAGTTTGAGTTTCTAGAGCCTTGGGTGAGATTGAAGACACCCTGGTCACACCTTTTTTGGGTAAGAGGTTTCTTTAGATGAAAGGCTGTGTAGCCAGCTCCAGGACCATGCACATCTGGAAAGGAAGGGTTGAGATTCTTAACTGACAATAATCAACTTCCACTTGAATACTTACTGCTTACACGGAGAGCTTGCCAACTCAAAGACAGCCCATTCCATTTTCAGATAGATCTAGTTACTGGAAAGTTCTTTCTCAAAGTGAAATAACATAAGTTTTTGACTTCTACATTTTGGTTCTACTTTTTTTTTTAATTGAAATTTTTATTTTAGTAAAAAAAAAAAGTGTTCAATTCAATGGTTTTTAGTGTATTCACAGAGTTTTGCAACCATCACCAACATCAATTTTAGAATATTTTCATCACCCCAAAAGGAAACACTATATCTATTAACAATTTCTCACCAGTACCCCCTAATCCTCCCAGCCCACCCCTAGTCCTAAACAACCACTAATTTATTTTCAGCCTCTATAGATTTGCCTATTCTAGACTTTTCACATAAATGGACTCATATAATATGGGGTCTTTTTTTGAATGGCTTCTTTCACTTAGCGTAATGTTTTCAAGGTTTATCCCTGTTGTTAGCATGCATCAGTACTGCATTCCTTTTTATTGCCAAATAGTATTCCATGATGGATAGATCGTATATTTAATTTATTCATTCATCAATTTATGAACATTTGGGTTACTTCTACTTTTCGATATTCTGAATAAGGTTGCTATGAACATTTGCGTACAAGTTTTTGTGTGGCTATGTTTTAATTTGGGGGGACTATGTACCTAGGAGTGAAATTGCTGAGTCATATGGTAACTCTATGTTCATCATTTTCAGGAACTGACAAACTGTTTTCCAAAGTTACATTCCAATCAGCAGTGTGTGAGGAGTCTGCTTTCTCCTCATTCTCACTAGCAATTTTTATTTTATGTCCTTTTTATTACAGGAATCAACAGTGGGTACAAAGTGGTATCTTGTGGTTTTGATTTGCGTTTCCCCAATGACTAATGATGTTGAGAATTTTTTCATGTACTTACTGGCCATTTGTATATCTTTTTTTTTTTTTTGGCCACACCATGTGGCATGCAGGATTTTAGTTCCCCAACCAGGGATTGAACCTGTACCCCCTGCAGTGGAAGCACAGAGTCTTAACAACTGGACTGCTAGGGAAGTCCCCATGGCCATTTGTATATCTTTTTGAAGAAGTGTCTATTCAAATCCTTTGCACACTTTACTTACTTTTTTTTAGCTGCGTTGGGTCTTCATTGCTGCACACGGGCTTTCTCTAGTTGCAGCAAGCAGGGGCTACTCTTCGTTGCAGTGCATGGTCTTTTTGCGGTGGCTTCTCTTGTTGCGGAGCACCGGCTCTAGGTGTGCAAGCTTCAGTAGTTGCAGCACGTGGGCTTAGTAGTTGCAGCACGTGGGCTTAGTAGTTGCAGCACGTGGGCTCAAGAGTGCAGGCTCAGTAGTGGTGGTGCATGGGCTTAGTTGCTCCACAGCATGTCGGAATCTTCCCCAACCAGGGATTGAACCTGTGTCCCCTGCATTGGCAGGCGGATTCTTAACCATTGGGCCACCAGGGAAATCCCCCTTTGCACATTTTTAATGGACACATTTGTCTTTTTTCTTTTTTTAAAAACATCTTTATTGGAGTATAATTGCTTTACATTTTTGTGTTAGATGCTGCTGTATAACAAAGTGAATCAACTGTATGTATACGTATATCCCCATATCCCCTCCCACTTGCGTCTCCCTCCCACCCTCCCTATCCCACCTCTCTAGGTGGTCACAAAGCACCGAACTGATCTCCCTGTGCTATGTGGCTGCTTCCCACTAGCTATCTATTTTACATTTGGTAGTGTATATATGTCCACGCCACTCTCTCACTTTGTCCCAGCTTACCCTTCCCCCTCCCCGTGTGCTCAAGTCCATTCTCTACGTCTGTGTCTTTATTCCTGTCCTGCCCCTAGGTTCTTCAGAACCTTTCTTTCTTTTTTTAGATTCCATATATATGTGTTAGCATACGGTATTTGTTTTTCTCTTTCTGACTTACTTCACTCTGTATGACAGCATCTAGGTCCATCCACCTCACTACAGATAACTCAATTTCATTTCTTTTTATGGCTGAGTAATATTCCGTTGTATATATGTGCCACATCTTCTTTATCCGTTCATCTGTCGATGGACACTTAGGTTGCTTCCATGTCCTGGCTATTGTAAATAGTGCTGCAATGAACATTGTGGTACATGACTCTTTCTGAATTATGGTTTTCTCTGGGTATATGCCCAGTAGTGGGATTGCTGGGTCATATGGTAGTTCTATTTTTAGTTTTTTAAGGAACCTCCACACTGTTCTCCATAGTGCTGTATCAATTTACATTCCCACCAACAGTGCAAGAGGATCCCCTTTTCTCTGCAACCTCTCCAGCATTTACTGTTCATAGATGTTTTGATGATGGCCATTCTGACCGGTGTGAGATGATACTTCATTGTAGTTTTGATTTGCATTTCTCTAATGATTAGTGATGTTGAGCATCCTTTCATGTGTTTGTGGGCAATCTGTATATCTCCTTTGGAGAAATGTCTATTTAGGTCTTCTGCCCATTTTTGGATTGGGTTGTTTGTTTTTTGATATTGAGCTGCATGAGCTGCTTATATATTTTGGAGATTAATCCTTTGTCAGTTGCTTCGTTTGCAAATATTTTCTCTCATTCTGAGGGTTGTCTTTTCGTCTTGTTTATGGTTTCCTTTGCTGTGCAAAAGTTTTTAAGTTTCATTAGGTCCCATTTGTTTATTTTTGTCTTTATTTCCATTTCTCTAGGAGGTGGGTCAAAAAGAATCTTGCTATGATTTATGTCATAGAGTGTTCTGCCTAGGTTTTCCTCTAAGGGTTTTATACTGCCTGCCCTTACGTTTAGATCTTTAATCCATTTTGAGTTTATTTTTGTGTATGGTGTTAGGGAGTGTTCTAATTTCATTCTTTTACATGTAGCTGTCCAGTTTTCCCAGCACTACTTATTGAAGAAGCTGTCTTTTCTCCATTGTATATTCTTGCCTCCTTTGTCAAAAATAAGGTGACCATATGTGCGTGGGTTTATCTCTGGGCTTTCTATCCTGTTCCATTGATCTATATTTCTGTTTCTGTGCCAGTACCATACTGTCTTGATTACTGTAGCTTTGTACTGTAGTCTGAAGTCCGAGAGCCTGATTCCTCCAGCTCCATTTTTCTTTCTCAAGATTGCTTTGGCTATTCGGGGTCCTTTGTGTTTCCATACAAATTGTGAAATTTTTTGTTCTAGTTCTGTGAAAAATGCAATTGGTAGTTTGATAGGCATTGCATTGAATCTGTAGATTGCTTTGGGTAGTATAGTCATTTTCACAATGTTGATTCTTCCAATATCACTCCATCTGTTTGTATCATCTTTAATTTCTTTCGTCAGTGTCTTATAGTTTTCTGCATACAGGTTTTTTGTCTCCTTAGGTAGGTCTATTCCTAGGTATTTTATTCTTTTTGTTGCAATGGTAAATAGGAGTGTTTCCTTAATTTCTCTTTCAGATTTTTCATCATTAGTGTATAGGAATGCAAGAGATTTCTGTGCATTAATTCTGTATCCTGCTACTTTACCAAATTCATTGATTAGCTCTAGTAGTTTTCTGGTAGCATCTTAAGGATTCTCTATGTATAGTATCACATCATCTGCAGACAGTGATCGTTTTACTTCTCCTTTTCTGATTTGGATTCCATTTATTTCTTCTTCATCTCTGACTGCTGTGGCTAAAACTCCCAAAACTATGTTGAATAATAGTGGTGAGAGTGAGCAACCTTGTCTTACTCCTGATCTTATTGGAAATGGTTTCAGTTTTTCACCATTGAGAATGATGTTGGATGTGGGTTTGTCATATATGGCCTTTAATATGATGAGGTAAGTTCCCTCTCTACCTACTTTCTGGAGAGTTTTTATCATAAATGGGTGTTGAATTTTGTCAGAAGCTTTTTCTGCATCTATTGAGATGATCATATGGTTTTTCTCCTTCAATTTGTTAATATGGTTTATCACATTGATTGATTTGCATATACTGAAGAATCCTTGCATTCCTGGGATAAACCCCACTTGATCATGGTCTATGATCCTTTTAATGTGCTGTTGGATTCTGTTTGCTAGCACTTTGTTGAGGACTTTTTTATCTATGTTCATCAGTGATATTGGCCTGTAGTTTTCTTTTTTTGTGACATCTTTGTCTGGTTTTGGTATCAGGGTGATGGTGGCCTCATAGAATGAGTTTGGGAGTGTTCCTCCCTCTGCTGTATTTTGGAAGAGTTTGAGAAGGATAGGTGTTAGCTCTTCTCTAAATGTTTGATAGAATTCACCTGTGAAGCCATCTGGTCCTGGCTTTTGTCTGTTGGAAGATTTTTAATCACAGTTTCAATTTCAGTGCTTGTGATTGTTCTGTTTATATTTTCTATTTTTTCCTGGTTCAGTCTTGGAAGGTTGTGCTTTTCTAAAAATTTGTCCATTTTTTCCAGGTTGTCCATTTTATTGGCATATAATTACTTGTAATAATCTCTCATGATCCCTTTGTATTTCTGCAGTGTCAGTTGTTACTTCTCCTTTTTCATTTCTAATTCTGTTGATTTGAGTCTTCTCCCTTTTTTTCTTGATGAGTCTGGCTAATGGTTTATCAATTTTGTTTGTCTTCTCAAAGAACCAGCTTTTAGTTTTATTGATCTTTGCTATCATTTCCTTCATTTCTTTTTCATTTATTTCTGATCTGATCTTTATGATTTCTTTCCTTCTGCTAACTTTGTGGGGGTTTTTGTTCTTTCTCTAATTGCTTTAGGTGTAAGGTTAGGTTGTTTATTTGAGATGTTTCTTGTTTTTTGAGGTAGGATTGTATTGCTGTAAACTTCCCTCTTAGAACTGCTTTTGCTGCATCCCATAGGTTTTGGGTCATCGTGTTTTCATTGACATTTGTTTCTAAGTATTTTTTTGATTTCCTCTTTGATTTCCTCAGTGATCTCTTGGTTATTTAGTAGTGTATTGTTTAGCCTCCATGTGTTTTTATTTTTTACAGTTTTTTCCCTGTAATTGATATCTAGTCTCATAGCATTGTGGTCGGAAAAGATACTTGATACATTTTCAATTTTCTTAAATTTACCAAGGCTTGATTTGTGACCCAAGATATGATCTATCCTGTAGAATGTTCCATGAGCACTTGAGAAGAAAGTGTATTCTGTTGTTTTTGGGTGGAATGTCCTATAAATATCAATTAAGTCCATCTTGTTTAATGCGTCATTTAAAGCTTGTGTTTCCTTATATATTTTCATTTTTGTTGATCTGTCCATTGGTGAAAGTGGGGTGTTAAAGTCCCCTACTATGATTGTGTTACTGTCGATTTCCCCCTTTATGGCTGTTAGTATTTGCCTTATGTATTGAGGTGCTCCTATGTTGGGTGCATAAATATTTACAATTGTTATATCTTCTTTTTAGATTGATCCCTTGATCATTATGTAGTGTCCTTCTTTGTCTCTTGTAATAGTCTTTATTTTAAAGTCTATTTTATCTGATATGAGAATTGCTACTCCAGCTTTCTTTTGATTTCCATTTTCATGGAATATCTTTTTCCATCCCCTCACTTTCAGTTTGTATGTGTCCTTAGGTCTGAAGTGGATCTCTTGTAGACAGCATATATATGGGTCTTGTTTTTGTATCCATTCAGCCAGTGTATGTCTTTTGGTTGGAGCATTTAATCCATTTACATTTAAGGTAGTTATCTATATGTATGTTCCTATTACCATTTTCTTTTTTTTTTTTTTAATATTTATTTATTTATTTTTGGCTGTGTTGGATCTTCATTGCTGTGCATGGGCTTTCTCAAGTCGCGGCAAGCGGGGGCTACTCTTCATTGTGGTGCGCAGGCTCCTCATTGCGTTGGCTTCTCTTGTTGCGGAGCACAGGCTCTAGGCACAAGGGCTTCAGTAGTTGCAGTACGCAGGCTCAGTAGTTGTGTCTCATGGGCTCTAGAGTGCAGGCTCCGTAGTTGTGGCACGCGGGCTTAGTTGCTCCACGGCATGTGGGATCTTCCCGGCCCAGGGCTCGATCTCGTGTCCCCTGCGTTGGCAGGCGGATTCTTAACCACTGTGCCACTAGGGAAGTCCACCATTTTCTTAATTGTTTTGGGTTAGTTATTGTAGGTCTTTTCCTTCTCTTGTGTTTCCTGCCTAGAGAAGTTCCTTTAGCATTTGTTGTAATGCTGGTTTGGTGGTGCTGAATTCTCTTAGCTTTTGCTTGTCCATAAAGGTTTTAATTTCTCTGTTGAATCTGAATGAGATCCTTGCTGGGTAATCTTCATTGTAGGTTTTTCCCTTTGGTCACTTTAAATATGTCCTGCCACTCCCTTCTGGCTTGCAGAGTTTCTGCTGAAAGATCAGCTGTTAACCTTATGGGGATTCCCTTGTATGTTATTTGTTGCTTTTCCCTTGCTGCTTTTAATACTTTTTATTTGTATTTAATTTTTGATAGTTTGATTAATATGTGTCTTGGCATGTTTCTCCTTGGATTTGTCCTGTATGGGACTCTCTGTGCTTCATGGACTTGATTGACTCCTCCTTTCCCATATTAGGGAAGTTTTCAACCATAATCTCTTCATATATTTTCTTAGTCCCTTTCTTTTTCTCTTCTTCTTATAGGACCCCTATAATTCGACTTTTGGTCGAATGTTTAATGTTGTCCCAGAGGTCTCTGAGATTGTCCTCAGTTCTTTTCATTCTTTTTTCTTTATTCTGCTCTGTGGTAGTTATTTCCACTATTTTATCTTCCAGGTCACTTATCCATTCTTCTGCCTCAGTTATTCTGCTATTGATTCCTTCTAGAGAATTTTTAATTCCATTTATTGTGTTGTTCATCATTGTTTGTTTGCTCTTTAGTTCTTCTAGGTCCTTGTTAAAGGTTTCTTGTATTTTCTCCATTCGATTTCCAAGATTTTGGATCATCTTTACTATCATTACTCTGAATTCTTTTTCAGGTCGACTGCCTATTTCCTCTTCATTTGTTTAGTCTGGTGGGTTTTTACCTTGCTCCTTCGTCTGCTGTGTATTTCTCTGTCTTCTCATTTTGCTTAACTTACTGTGTTTGGGGTCTCCTTTTCGCAGGCTGCAGGTTCATAGTTCCTGTTGTTTTTGGTGTCTGCCCCCAGTGTGTAAGGTTGGTTCAGTGGGTTGTGTAGGCTTCCTGGTGGAGGGGACTGGTGCCTGTGTTCTGGTGGATGAGGCTGGATCTGGTCTTTCTGGTGGGCAGGACTGCATCCGGTGGTGTGGTTTGGGGTGTGTGTGAACTTAGTATTATTTTAGGCAGCCTCTCTGCTAATGCATGGGTTTGTGTTCCTGTCTTGCTAGTTGTTTGGCATGGGGTGTCCAACACTGGAGCTTGCTGGTCGTTGAGTGGAGCTGGGTCTTAGCATTGAGATGGAGGTCTCTGTTGGTCCAATGTCCTGAATTTGGCTGTCCCACCTCAGAGGCTCAGGCCTGACACCCGGCCAGAGCACCAAGACCCTGTCCGCCACACGGCCAGGTACGTGGGGAGTTTCTTGCCTTTTGGGAAGTCTGAGGTCTTCTGCCAGCATTCCGTAGGTGTTCTGTAGGAGTTGTTCCACATGTAGATGTATTTTTTCTGTATTTCTGGGGAGGAAGATGATCTCCATGTCTTACTCCTCTGCCATCTTGAAGGTCCCCCACATTTGTCTTTATATTATTGAATTGTAAGACTTCTTTATATATTCTAGGTGCAGATCCCTTATCAGGCAAGTGATTTGCAAGTATTTTCTCCCGTTCTGTGGGTTATCTTTTCACTTCCTTGATTGCACCATTTGAAGCAACAAAGTGTTTTAATTTTGATGAAATCAAATTTATCTATTTTTTATTTGTTGTTTATTCCTTTGGAATTGTATATAAGAAATCATTGTCTACTTCAAGGCCATGAAAATTTACGTATATCTTCTTCTATAATTTTAGTTCTCACTTTTAGGCCTGTAACCCATTTTGGGTTAATTTTTGTGTATGGTGTGAGATAATGGTCCAACATCATTTTTTTGCATGTGGATATCCAGTTGTCCAGGTACCATTTCTTGAAAAAACTAGTGTTTTCCCCTTGAATTGTCTTGGCATCTGTGATGAAAATCAATGGACCATAAATGTGGAGGTTTATTTCTGTACTTTTAGTTCTATTCCACTGATCTATATGTCTGTCCTTGTGCCAGTACCACACTGTGTTAATTACTGTAGCTCTGTAGTAAATTTGGAAATGGATAAATGTGAGTGCTACAACTTTGTTCTTCTTTTTCAAGATCGCTTTGACCATTCTCGGTGACTGGCCCTGCATTTCCATATGAAGTTTAGAATGCATTTGTTTATATCTACAAAAACAAAAAACAAGACCAAACAAAAAACCACAAGGGCATCTGAGATCTTAAGTAGGACTGTGATGAATCTGAAGATCAATTTTGGGAGTATGCCATCTTAACAGTATTAAGTTTTCCAGTTGATGAACCTGGGGTGCCTTTCCATCTATTTACATCTATACCCCTTTTGTTAAATTTATTCCCAAGTATTTTATACTTCTTGATGCTATTGTAAATGGAATTATTTTCATTTTTTAAAATATTTATTTATATTTTGGAAGTGTGGAATCTTAACCAGTGGACAACCAGGGAAATCCCTGTCTGGTTGTTTTTTAAATTATTTTATTTTATTTATTTATTTATTTATTTGCACCAGTCTTAGTTGCAGCAGGTGGGCTTCTTAATTGTGGCTCACTGGCTCCTTTATTTGCAGCATGCAGCATGTGAACTCTTAGTTGTGGCATGCATGCGGGATCTAGTTCCCTGACCAGGGATCAAACCCAGGCCCCCTGCATTGGGAGCATGGAGTCTTAACCACTACACCACCAGGGAAGTCCCCTGGAATTATTTTCTTAATTTTATTTTTTGGATTGATCATTGTTACTGTATAGAAATACAATTTAATGTAGACATACAATTTTTATATTGATGTTTTACCTACAATATCACTTATTAGTTCTAATAATATTTTTGTGGATTCCTTGGGTTTTCTATATACAAGATTATAACATCTGCAAATAGAGATAGTTTTACTTCTTCCTTCCAATCTGGATAGCTTTTATTTCCTTTTCTCGCCTAATTGCTCTTGCTTAAACCTTCATGTTGAACACAAGTGGTGAGAATAGACATCCTTGTCTTGTTCCTGATCTTAGAGAGAGTTATCAATTTTTGCCATTAAGTCTAATGTTAGCTATGAGTGTTACATAGATGTCTTTTTTCAGGTTTAGGAAGGTCCTTTCTATTCCTAGTATGTTGCATGTTTTTTTCATGAAATGTATTGGATTTTGTCAAATGCTTTTTCAGCATCTATTGAGATGATCATGTAGCTTATGTCCTTTATTCTATTAATTGTAGTCTATGAAATTAATTTGTTTTCATGTGTTAAATCAGGCTTGCATTCCTGGGATAGACCCCACTTGGTAATGATCCCTTTTAAATTATTGGATTTGGTTTGCTAATATTTTATTTTTTTTATTTTTTTATTTTTTTATTTTTTTTTCAAATAAGAGAAAGGAGTAACTTTTTTTTTTTTTAATTTATTCATTTATGGCTGTGTTGGGTCTTCGCTTCTGTGCGAGGGCTCTCTCTAGTTGTGGCAAGTGGGGGCCACTCTTCATCACGGTGCGCGGACCTCTCACTATTGCGGCCTCTCTTGTTGTGGAGCACAGTCTCCAGACGCGCAGGCTCAGTAGTTGTGGCTCACGGGCCCAGCCGCTCCGCGGCATGTGGGATCCTCCCAGACCAGGGCTCGAACCTGCGTCCCCCGCACCAGCAGGCAGACCCCCAACCACTGCGCCACCAGGGAAGCCCTAATATTTTATTAATGATTTTTGCTTTTATATTTATAAGATATATTGATCTACCATTTCCTTCCTTTCTTTCTTTCTTTCTTTCTTTTTCTTTCTTTCTTTCTTTCTTTCTTTCTTTCTTTCTTTCTTTCTCCCTTTCTTTCTTTCTTTCTTTCTTTCTTTCTTTCTTTCTTTCTTTCTTTCTTTCTTTCTTTCTTTCTTTCTTTCTTTCTTTCTCTCTTTCTCCCTTCCTTCCTTCCTCCCTCTCTCCTTTCTTTCTTTCTTTCTTTCTTTCTTTCTTTCTTTCTTTCTTTCTTTCTGTCTGTCTGTCTGTCTGTCTTTCTTTCATTCTCTTTCTCTTTTCATATTGTCTTTGGTTTCCTTATCAATGAAATACCCTCATAGAATGAGTTGAAAGTGTTCCTTTCTCATCTACTTTTGGAAAGAGTGTATGAATGATTCATGTTAAGAATTCTTTAAGCCTTTGGTGTAATTTGTCATTGAAGCCAATTTAGGCTAGGGTTTTCCTTTGTAAGTAGTTGCTGGGGTTTTTTTGTTGTATTGTGTTGTGGGTTTTTTTGTTTTGTTTTGTTTTTGAACTGATTCAATCTCTTGTTATAGGTCTATTCAGATTTTCTAATTCTTCATGAGTTAGTTTTGGTAGTTTGTGTCTTTCTGGGAATTTGTGCATCTCATTTAGATTATCTAACTTTTTGGCATACAATTGTATTCCCTTATAATCCTTTATATTTCTGTAAGGTTGGTAATGATGTTCCCTCTTTCATTTCATTTTCATTTTATTAATTGGAGTCTTCTCTCTTTTTTCCCCCCTTGGTAAGTCTAATGCAAGATTTACTAATTTTGTTGACCTTTTCAAAAAACCAATTTTCAGTTTTGTTTATTTTCTCTAATACTTTTCTATTTTCTATTTCATTATTTTCCACACTATCTTTATTATTTCTTTCCTTCTGTTTCCTTTGGGTTTAGTTTTCTCTTCTTTTTCTAGTTTCTAAGGTGAAAAGATAGGGTATTGATTTGAGATCTTTTTTACATGTGTAAGTTTCCCTCTAAACACTACTGCATCCTTAAGTTTTGGTATGTTATGTTTTCATTTTTATTCACCTCAAAGTATTTCTAAATTCCTTTGTAACTTCTTTGACCCAGTGGTAATTTAGGAGTTTGTTGTTTAATTTCCACATATTTAAGAATTTCCCAAATTTCTTTCTGTTATTGCTTTCTAATTTCATTCTATTGTGGCTAGAGAATATACTTAGTATAATTTCAGTCCTTCTAAATTTATTGTGGCCTTGCCTTATGGCCTAGCATATGGTTATCCTGGAGAATATTCCATGTGCACTTGAGAAGAATATGTGTTCTGTGCTTGTTGGATGGCGTGCTCTACAGAAATCTGTTAATTTTTTCAAGTCATTCTCACCAGCACATGGTATTGCCTGACTTTAGAGTTTTCTCTTAATAATCTTAATTTTTTATGTTCTTTGAGTTTTTATTATATTTTTTGTCTTTTTCAGTGACCTTACTGAGATATAATTTATATACTGTAAAGTTCACTCATTTCCAGTCTATACTTCAATGCATTTTTATGTTCCTTGAGTTTTTATTATATTTTTTATGTTCCTTGAGTTTTTATTATATTTTTTGTCTTTTTCAGTGACCTTACTGAGATATAATTTATATACTGTAAAGTTCACTCATTTCCAGTCTATACTTTAATGCATTTTAGTATATTGACAGAACTGTAAACTATCACAACAATCTAATTTTAAAACATTTCCATCATCTTAAAAAGAAATCTTAAGCCCATTTATAGTCACTCCCAATTTCCCCTTCCTACCCTATGCAAACACTGATCTACTTTCTGTCTCTAAATATTTTCATTTTTTGGACTTTTTGTGAAAGTGAAATCATACAATATGTGGTATTTTGTGTCTGTCTTCTTTCACTGGACATGTTTTTGAGGTTCACCTATGTTGTAGCATGTACTGGTACTTTGGTCCTTTTTATTGGGAAATGGTATTTCATTGTATGGATATATACTGTACTATTTATCCATTCACAAGGTTTTTCAATTAATTTTTCAGCTTTAATGAAGTATAATTGACAAATGAAATAGTATATATTTAAAGTGTACAATATGATGATTTGACGTATATATAGTTTGTGAAATGATTATCACACTCAGGTTAATTAATATATTCATCACCTCACCTTTTTAAAAAAAATTCATTCATTAGTTGATGGAAATTTGGTTGTTTCCATTTTTTAAGTATTGTAAATAATATTGCTATATGTATCTCTGTAAACAAGTTTTTGTGTGGATAGATATTTTTACTTCTCTTGGATAAATACCTAGGAGTTAAATTGCTGGGTCATATGATAAGTCTGTATTTAACATTTTTTCATTGTTTTTAAAGAGGCATTGGGGCAGCACATAGTTTTTTTTTTTTTTTTTACTGCATTGGGTCTTTGTTGCTGTGCACAGGCTTTCTCTAGTTGCTGAGAGCTGGGGCTACTTTACATTGTGGTGCATGTCCTTCTCATTGCAGTGGCTTCTCTTGTGTGGAGCACGGGCTCTAGGTGCGCAGGCTTCAGTAGTTGTAGCACACGGGCTTATTTGCTCCACGGCATGTGGTATCTTCCTGGACCAGGGATTGAACTGTGTCGCCTGCATTGACAGGCGGATTCTCAACCACTGCACCACCAGGGAAGTCCTATATTTAACTTTTTAAGAAACTGTCAAAATGTTTTCCCAAAGTAAGTGCACCATTTTACATTTCCACCAGGAAGTTATAAATGTTTTGATTT
The DNA here is from genome assembly GCF_965194825.1 of Balaenoptera physalus. Lineage (NCBI taxonomy): Eukaryota > Metazoa > Chordata > Mammalia > Artiodactyla > Balaenopteridae > Balaenoptera > Balaenoptera physalus. The sequence goes on along the minus strand of NC_138882.1, from coordinate 93,918,410 downwards.
CTCCACATTCTCGCCAACACTTGTGATTGTCCATCATTTTTATTATAGCTATTCCAGTGGTTGTGAAGTGGTATTTTGTTATGATTTTGATTTACATTTCTTAATGACTAATGATATTGAATCTTCTCCTGTGCTTATTGACCACTTGTAAATCTTTCTTTCAATATGTATTATCTTTATAACAAACAAAACTATCATTTAAAAAGACTTGGTATCTAGCATTGGACATAATCATCCGGATGACGTCTGACCAGCATAGAGTACAGTAAGTGTGGATGCCTATGACTTACAAGTGCACTTTTACTAATGCAGGCAAATATTGAGCAACTTTTGTAGAAGGCACATCATATTATAGCCTCAAATTAAGCCTGCACTTAACTAAATCCCCCAGATCCTGTTCTCACTGATTATCGTGGAGCTGGGTTTCTCCCATTCTCTGTTTGAGTAATTGATTTTATTGAGCTTAAATGCTGGAGCTGACATTTATCCCTATTGAATTTTATCTTGTCAGTGTAGACCTAATGTTGCCACCTGTAAAAATATTTTATATTGTCTGTCAGATGACAGACTTTGCTTACCTGGCAACCTCATTTTTTATGTCAAAATATCTAAAAACGGGAGATTTTTAAAAATCATTACATTTTTATCTTTTCAGAATCAAAATGAATTCACACTTTCCATAAGCAATATTAAGACTCAATTCCAGTGCATGAAATTTGTTAAAAAAAATAAGTACCTCAAAAATAAAACTAATATAGATTAATAAAAATCTACATTTTTATTTTTCAACACAGGAACATATCTCTAATATATGAAAAGTTGTTAAAAGTAAGCACTGACATTCAACTTTGCTTCATAGTAGTAGCCACTTTTAATGAATTTATGGGTTTTTAAAATATTTTATTTATTTATTTATTTATTTATTTATTGGCTGCGTTGGGTCCTTGTTGTGGCGTGTGGGCTTCTCTCTAGTTGTGGCGTGCAGGTTTTATCTCTCTAGTTGTGGCGCACGGGCTCCAGGGTGTGTGGACTCTGTAGTTGTGGTGCGCAGGTTCCAGAGCGCGTGGGCTTTCTTGTTGAGGTACGCAAGCTCAGTAGTTGTGGCACGCGGGCTTAGTTGCCCCGCAGCATGTGGGATCTTAGTTCCACGACTGGGGTCAAACCCACATCCCCTGCATTGGGAGGTGGTTTCTTTACCACTGGACCACCAGGGAAGTCCCTGAATTTATGTTTTTAAAAATGAGATTGAAAATGAGAAAAGAAAGATATACAATGTCACTGAAGTGCAGATATTTCATATATAGGGTACTCTATTATATTTTGAGTCTTTCTGATTTCATTTTTAATGGGAATTTTTTTTCTGGAAATGCTGGACGTAATTTGTTGCCACTTTATGCACTAATTGCTTTACCCCTAACCCACTCACATCCTACATCTTTCTTGAAAAGTCTTTTGGGTCTTCCCAAACCACTCTGATCTTTTCCCTTCTCTGCAGTTCCTATGCAGAACAGAATTCCTCATTCTCCTCAGTCCAAAGTATATCCTTCATGGTTTATCTTTGTTTTATTTTCTCCCTTTCACTCTCTTCTTCAATTTCCACTTCCTTCCCTTCTCCAGCACCCCCTCTGGTGCATTTAATGTGTGTCCTTCCATTCTGACTCGTATATGTTTGTTTAGATAAATGTGCATCCATAAAAAACTGTTTATATGTCTATGTTTTTAAATTACATAAATAATATTGTGTTACAAATCTTTTTTTTAGTTCTTACTTTAATCCTCCAGCATGTTTTTGAGAGATATCCATGTGCTACATGTAAATCTAGTATAACACTTCTGCCTGTTGCATACTATTCTATCAAATGCACATACAAAGTGTACTTACCTGTATTCTTCATGATGGACCCTCAGGTTGCCTCCAAAACACTTCCATGAACGTCCATGTAAATTGACTGTACTTGCAGTGGTCTCTATGCTGGTCAGAGAAACTGTCCATAGAGAGAAAGTTGCAGTTTCTCCTTATGGACTGTTTCTCTGAGGTATGTACCCAGGAGGGCGATTGCTGAGTCATAGGATCATGCCTACATAACTTCAATAACAATTGCCAGATTGTTCCTTACAAGAGCTGCAGTGGTTGACCTTCCCACACCAGTGGTGCAAAGGTTTGTTTCAAGTCATTCTCACCAGCACTTGGTATTGTCAGACTTCAGAGTTTTTGCCAGTCTGATGATGTGAAGTAACATCTCAGTGATGCTCAGTATGGTTCTTCTCTGATTGCTGGTCAGGTTGAACATTTATCTCCTTGTATGGTTATTAGCCACTCAGGATTCCTCTTCTGTGACATGCCTTTGCATATCCATTGTCCTTTTTTCTACCTTTTTATTGCTGACTTGCACTAATTCCCTGTACATGCTGGCCGTTAATACCTTAAAGATTTTAGGTATTGCAAATATCTTCTACGCTGTCACCAGCCACCTGTCATTGTTAACTTTGTCTATGATGTCCTTCATTGAACTCAAGTCTTTCATTTTTTATTATTGTCAAATTTATCAATTTATTTCTTGTCACCTCAAACTTATGAGGTTTTATTTAGCAATGTCTCTACCATCCAAGGGCTAACAGATATTCCCCAATATTTTCTTCTATTAGCTTTATAGTTTTACTTTCACATTTTGAGGGCTTTTTAAAATGGGTCAAGTTAGGGATTCAAGTTTATTTTTCTCCATATAGTAAGATCATTTTCTCCCAAATTTTCTAAATAGTCTATGCTTTTACCACACACTTGTCTTTATCATATATTTCTCATAGATGCATAGTTTCATTTTGAGACTCTTTATACTTTCCACTGATATATTTTCTTATTCTGCACCTAAATCTTATAACTTTAGTTACTATGTCTTTCTCAAATGTCTCATTTTCAAGTAGAATTGTTCCTTCTCTTTGTCCTTCTTTTTCAAAGTTGCTTAGTTACTCAAGATACTTACTCTTCAATATAAAATTTAAAATCAGTTTATCATAATCCCAGAAATTCCTGCTGTGATTTTGATTGGACTTACAGTATATGTAAATTATATCATATTGATAGATATAATTTTATAAATTAATATTATATTTTCTATTTATACTCCTTTGGTCTCTTCACAGTTGTATTTGAGGAGAAGCAGCCAATAGCTGAGGGTATATTTAATATATTCAAATACACATTCAATGTCTCTAACCTAATGTTTCATTGGTGGCTAGTGGCCCCAATGAGATCATAATCTTCATTAAGATGGGTACCTGCCCATTGCATTTCATATTACTTTCCTCAAGATCTAGCTCAGTGCTGTGTATATATGCACATAGACAGAAGGAGACAGCCTCAGCCTCAGGGGCACACAGTGGACTTGGAATCTGAATGCTTGAGTGTAATCCTTCCTCTATCTCTGACTTTGAAGTAGTCCCTAATCCCTCTGAGTCTCTCCTTCCCCATTCCTAGCACAGGACTAATGAAGTTATTAGAAAAATTCAAAGAAGAAACAGATGTATCTTGCACAGAATTTGGCATGTAGAGGCAATACCTGCTATTTGAATCTAAAGGCAAAAAATACTTAAATCAGCTGTAGCCAAAAGAAGAGCAATGACAGGAAAGAATTATGAACTCCAAAAACTGTTCCCAACAATTAAAAATTCCTACCACATTTACACCAGCCAAGGACATCAAAGACAATTTATAATTGTGTCTCCAGAAACCAAATGCTTTCATCAGAGGTTTTTAAAATTTGTGGCTAAAAGGAGAAGCTTCCATCCCATGAAGACCACCACTGGCCCTGGGCTTTCTAAAGAAGTCCAGAAAACATTTACTCTGAAAATCTGGTCTTTTAGGTGTAGGAGGAAGCTGCTGTGGGTGATGAGATACTCTTCTGCAAAGAGATAGTTTGAGCAGAATCCCAAATACCTAGAGTTATCTGTATTCAAATGCAGATGTTGCAGGTGTTTAAAGCATAGTTGAAACAAATAGGAATCCCTCTTTTTGCTTTGTTATTGTTCATCTTTTCCACTAGGCTAGAAACTCCACAAGAGCAGGGACCTGGTCTGTCTTGTTAGTGTGCTTAGACTGGTGCCATGCAGAGTGGACTCTCAATGAATGCTTTTTGAATGAATGAAGGGAGCCCAGATCTATCAGAAATGGAGCGATAGCTCCTTCTTGTTTCCTCACATCACACATGGGCATCAGCTGACCTTTGTGGCAGGAAGTGGAGTTGCTGAATAGAACTTGCTATAATAAGCAACTACTCAATTAAGTGCTATCTCAAGAAGTACTTTGAATTGATCTGCCTGGAATTCTAGCATTAAGAAGGATAAACACACATTGGCCCTGACTTGACTTAACCCCTTGGTTCCAGGAAATCCACACATTCCTGAGTTTATCTTTCAGATAAACTAAGTAATCTGAGATGTAGAGCCTATGGCAATGGTCTTGGATGAATGAGTAATGCAACAAGTTACAAAGTTCTTAAAAGAAAGTTTGAGGATATGTCCTTATTCTCTTGGGCTTCTCCAGCCTCTACTCATTGCATATGGTGGGGGGTGGGGGAGGGGGGAGGAAGGATTTATATAAAGCAATAATCAGTTATTCTTTTTTTCCTTTGTTCCTACCCCTCTCACTTTATTTTTTGAGAGAAAGAATGAAGAGCATAGGACTGGAAAGGTGGCAGATTTGTAATGAAATCACAATTCTTTTCTAAAAGAAAATGATAACACTACAACCATAAGGCAAACCAGTAGGGGGTATTAAAGATAAAATTACCACTCAGAAGTCAATGGAAATGTAGTTATAGGCAATTATTGCATGTTCTCTGTGTCCTTTGTAAGCAAATTGACCTTTAAAAATAAAATTGCTCTTGATTGTGTTTTATAAATCTCATTTTCTGCGCTTCTGAGATGTGTTTCCAACTGTTATCTGTATATTTTTTAAATCTCCAAATATACTGTTATAAATAATAGTAACCAAAATTTCTTGGATTATTAACTTTCCCTTATATTTTTAAAATATTCATGTTGTATATCTCACCATGAATAAGCAAATCATGCTATTGCCATAAAATGGAATATTATGCAGCCATTAAATAATACTTTTAAAGAAAATTTTAAGATATATGGTAATGTTCATTATATAATCTTATATTAAAAAACAGGATAGAAAACTGCATATAGAGAATGTTCTTCATCTGTTTTATTTAAAATAGTGATTGTGGGATTATGAGTGAGTTTTATTTTCTTAATTATATAACTATTTCTCTGTAATTTCCATATTCTGTTCAATAAATGTCACTCTTATAATCAGAAAAAAAACTATTAAAATGCTCAGATATCTTTTCAATAGAACTTAATTTGTCTTTAAAGTATCTTTAGAGGTAGGTAGGGAATAGATACCATTTTTCTATTTTAAAGTGGATATACTGAGGTGCCATGAAGTGCCCTGCTTCAAATCACATAATTCTTGACAGAGAACTGGAATCTAAAAGAGAAGCCAGGACTTCCCTGGTGGCGCAGTGTTTAAGAATCCACCTGCCAATGCAGGGGACACGGGGTTGATCCCTTGTCCGGGAGGATTCCACATGCCGCAGAGCAGCTAAGCCCGTGCGCCACAACTACTGAAGCCCACGCGCTCTAGGGCCCATGTTCTGCAACTACTGAGCCCACGTGCTGCAGCTACTGAAGCCCGCACGCCTAGAGCCCGAGCTCCAAAACAAGAGAAGCCACCGCAAGTGAGAAGTGCGCTCACCACAGCGAAGAGTAGCCCCCGCTCGCTGCAACTAGAGAAAGCCTGCACGCAGCAACGAAGACCTAACGCAGCCAAAAAAATTTTTTTAATTAAAAAAATAACAAGAGAAGCCAACCTCTTGGGTTTGTATAAGCTCCAGGGCTGGTCTCTCCGCGGAGCCTCTTGGTGGCTGGCTCTCGGGGACTGCCTTCCTCTCTGCACTGACAGCACCTGGAGGAGACCCCGAGGCTGAGCAGAGTCTCCCCTTCCCTGGGTCAGCCCTCTCCAGCCTTTTGCCAAGGGAAGGGAAGAATCCGGAAATGTATCTCTGGATTACCACAATTTCCAAATAACTGGATCTACGTGGTTGAGATCACTTCAGATAGAAATGCTATCATCAGCAAAGGCCAACATTCCATGTTGTAAATTACTGGAAGCCTAACTTTCGAATCATCGTGCTCTTCTCACCTTGAACACCTCTTAAGAACAGGGACTGTGTGTATTCCTTTCCAGAGTCTCCTAGGCAAATTCCTCATACAGTGATATTACACTTGCCGTGGAATCTTTCTAAATACTCATTAACTCATTGACCATCAGCCTTAGAACATTGTACCTTGAGGGCACTAGATCACATTCAGACTTGGTGGATGGTAGGTGCAATACGCAATGTCTTATTACCATGTGCGATGACTCATTCATCAGTGTGGGATCTCTAAATTTCCACTTGGAGAAGCAATAAATTTTATGATTTGCTTTCAGGTGGCTCTTTTTTTTTTTTTTTCTTGAAGTGCCAAATGACAGCTATTTCTTTCCTTTGGTCATGGCTCTTGATAAACAAACAAAAAATATTGATGACCTGGGCTCACCTATAAAGATTTGGCTTCAACTGGGTGCCAGCGGGGGCCCAGGCACTGGTTTGTTTGTTTGTTTTTTAAATCTTCCTTGATAATTCTAATGCTCATCCAGGGTTGAGAACTACTAATTTAAACTCTGAATCTTTGCCTCTATGACATATTTAGTATCTCTGATTTATCTGATGCCAAGACTTTGGTCAAGAATGCAACATCCAATTAGAACACAGATTCCATGGGTAAGATCAGACTTAGGACTTTCCATGTGGTTTCCAGAAATGTACTGCAGCAACAACCAAGTAATTCTGGATATTTTATATTTGTCTAACACCCCAGTACCTTCAAAAGAAGCACCTAGGAGAGACGTGTTTTCTTAAATCTATAGCTCAGTTTAGGGAGAATGACTTCTTTGCAATAGTGAGTCTTCCAATCCATGAACATTATTTATTCCTGCATTTATTTAGGTCTTGTTATCAGTCAGGGTCCAGTGAATTGCTGAAAACCAGACCAGTACTTTGAACAGACAAATTTTAATATAAAAAATCTTTTACAACTAGTAAAAAGGTGAGTAACTATTCAAAAGGGTAGAAGATGCCTCTAAGGGGTACAGAAGGAGCCACTGCAGAGAGCAGCTGTGACCTCTGGGGCAGAGGGATAGCGAATGTGAAGATACTTGGAAACTTCAAAGGACCCCCTTAAAAGGGGCTGAGATTCAGACTTCTTTGGAGGTGTGGCTGCCATAGAAACATGCAGTCCACCAGTGATGGAAAAACAGGAGGGTGTGAGCTACAGCTGAGTTGTAGGAATAGCCTGCCACTGAGTGGAGGGGAAAGTTGCTAGAGGCATGGGCTGAACAGCTGGTCTCAGGACTTCTGTTATGATGGTAGAAGTGGTGATAATGGGTAACAGTCACTCATTCCCAGCCTTAGGGTGAAAATGTTCAATATTTCACCAGATCTGTTTTCTTGATGTTTTTAGAGGCTGTAGGCAATACCCAGGCAAAATCACAATATGGTTCTACCACAAAAAGGCAACCTTTTATTATCAGTGGGGTATGATTTATGGGAAGAAGGGCAGCTTTAAATAGGAAAATAAGGTCACCAAAGAAATCTCTGATCCCTGCATTGAAAAAGGTAGGAATTTTGCTGCTATACCAGCAACTCTTGCCCCCAGGGCATTGGGGCTTATAGGTCCCACCAGCCCCCCTGCAAAAGGATCTAGAATCAGTACTTCACCATCCACCATCACTATTCCAAAGTGTGCGGATCTGATTTTCTGTACATTAAGCATGATCCAGATGCGGGTAGATGGAGTTCTTCTGATTAGAATTTTCAGAGGAACCAGGAGGAGAGGCTGCTCTGTGGAAAGGCAGGGCTGTGGGTAGCTGGATGCTGTAGCAGCAGAGAGAGAAACAAGAGTGGGCGAAGGAACAAGGAGATCTGAGACACTGTCCATTTGGCAAGAAACAGGAGAGTAAAGAGACAATAATGCCTCAGAGGCTATAAAATATTAGTGATTCTAGATCAATATCAAAAGAGCCCTATCAGACAGAAACTAGTTTTGAAGAGGAAATTGGAGCTTAACTGCTTCAGGACAGGATATGGTGGATGAAACAATCTTATGGCACCTTTTCAAATTTAGGCAAGTGCCCCTTTATTGGATTAAGAAAAGAGATCTGAGCCAGGCCAAGGAAGCAGAAGGGAGCCTGCTGGGAGTTGGACCAGGCTACTGGAGGCTGCGCTGGCTGCCTCGGACTCCCCCCTCGGCCTCCACTACCTGCCCAAGCCTTACCCCAGCTCCACTCCCAGGCCCTTGCCCCCATGCTACTGCCCTCCATGTTCTCTTCAGCGTGCTCCTCCATCAGTTGGCAGAAGGAAGAGAAAAGTCTGAGGATGTTGGAGCCAAGATGGCCATGGAGTGGAGCTTGTCACCCAGCAGCTCGACGAAACCCCATACAGGTGTGATGCAGAGTTCAGGAAACTGTCATTGGACAGAGAGCAGGCTTCCCAGGAAAGGAGTTAAGAGGAGTCTCGTCCTGAGCCTGGGACCCCTGCAAGAGATTTTAATTTAATTTTACCTTGACACCATTCAAGGCTTCCTTGAATTCTCTCAAATTCAAAACAATAGCGTGCGTGTTTGTGTGTGTGTGTGTGTGTGTGTGTGTGTGTGTATTCAGACGTAGCTCCATTGAGACATGAGTGAAAAGAGGTCGAGCGAGATTTTTAAGATGAACCTATATGAGTACCCAGAGCATCATGGAAAATTCTATTTTCAAAAAGCTGATCCTTTAAATTGCATGTTTTGGATAACCCTCAGTTCTTGGTTTGGAAGCAAAACATCTCTGTCCTTAAGTAGATGTTTCCGAGTTGTCCTAAAGCTAAGGAAACAGCACGGTGTAGTGGAAAGAGAGGGGGCTGGGGTCTCAATTTGACATTAAGCAGGTGGTTTGTGACCCTGGGAAAAGCACATGCAGCCTCACAGACTCAATTCCTCTGTAAAAGAGGAGAGCAGACTAGGTTATCTGTAGTGTAGAATTCTCATTTCATAAGCTCAGTGTCCCTTGTAAAACCCAAACTGCCTGCGAGCGAGATTTCTGTCCAATGCAGAGCTCCCCTCCCAACTCAAGCATCCCATGCTGCCTGAGCACGGCTCCTAATTGTACTCAGTGCTAGACATTTCAGATACAGGGAAATAGACTTGAAGGAAAGTACAAGGACTTGCTCAAGACCACCCAAGTTCCCAGCATTCTGTTTCCTTTTATATCTTGTCCTTGCTAACCGTCCTGCTTGACACCAGCTCTGCTGTGCACGAAAACAGAAGGTGAGGCTGCGAGTTGTATGCAAAGCTAGTGACTCTTTTCCTGGCATGCGGGCATCTCAGGTCAGGGAACGGGACGGCAACCCCATTCGTGCTGCTTGATGGTGCCTCCCTTTGGGGAACAGGAGTGGCTGGCAACCGTGAAGCCTGCTGAGAAGGGCAGGGCATGGCATCCAACCCATAGATGGACACCTGATATTCCTCCCAGGCTGCCCACCCCTCTTTCCACTATTTGAGGAGTTGGAAACACTCAGCCTCCTGAATCCTCTAAGAGAGCAAGGTGATTTCAGTCATACGTATTTCTATCACATGGATGTCCAAACAGGAAGACAAAGAAAACTGGCTTTTCATTTTTTGTTTTTTTAAGGCAGCATATGACCAGGAATGGATGAGACCAACATGACTGCTTTCATTCTAAATGTCTGCATTTAGAATCTACCTAAGAAATCTACCATGCATTGAGGTAACCTGATAGAAAACTGCTTTCGCTCTTCAGGAATTAAGGTTTCTGTATTGTGCATGGACCACGAGCTTGCGTTTAGAAGTCAATGCAAGACTTCAGCTGACACTTCCATACCTGTCAGGAGCCACTGATGAGAACCAGGTGGGCTACTTCAAGCAGAATTCAATTACCCAGATGGCAACTGTTTCTTAATTCAAAACTTTAACATCACCTTTTTTTTTTTTTTTTCTTCCATTATGAAAAAAGCAAAGGGGGAAGAGAATACATTGAGTTTGAGCACTCTGGTTGATGAGGTTAAAGGCATGAGAGGGGAGTGGATCCCTGGGCCCCCCTAGCTCCCTGCAGCTCCAGCCTGCCGCGTGGTGCCTGGCAGACTCAGCTGCTTTTTCCAGGATCGGGAGTGATGGCCCCGAAACACAGCATTCTCTTGGACCTGTTCTTAGGAAGAGGAAGAACTCTCCCTTGCCAATTAGCAACTGCATTAGCAGATGGTATCTTTCTTTCTTTCTTTCTTTTGTTTTGTTTTTTGTTTAAGTAAAAAGGAAAAAATAAGAAAAGGCTTTGATGGTTTTAAGTTGCACTTGGAGACAATGCTTTCTTTTTCCCAAGGAGGTTGTGCTGTATCAACCCCTGCAGTCCAGAACATGGATAGTCAAGCTTCTTATTCTGAAGGTGAAAATTTCTCCATGAGGCCAGTGCTGCAGTGCTTTAGTGCAGGGCTTATTTCCCTGGTTCTCACCTGTGGTTTGGTGATAACTAGACCAGTTCAGATAGGTGGAGTGTTGCCTTACCCTTGCTCACCTAGCTCCTGCACTCTGTACTCTGGTTTCTGCTACAAGCTGGCTGTGTATCCGCAGACAGGCCCGCTGTTGGATACAGGAGGTTGGTGGGGGGGAGAGGAAAGCCAGCAAAAAGCAGACTCTGTTCTCACTCCCTCCTCCTCTAGACAAATTTTTCATGGATGCCTTCATCCTTCCTTGAACCTTGTTTCTCCCAGGCTGAGTAGGAATTTGAAATCAAGACAAGATCATTCCTTACACTTTTTGAACAGTTACTATGCGACAGGCGTGATGTTTCCTTAAGAGTGTCATGTCAATTGACTCTCACGGCAGCCCGGTGATATGGTTACAGATAAAATAGACTCAGAAGCTTCATGTGAGGAGGAAGATGCAATTGCTTGAAGGAATTATTCGATTGGGATCCTGTTATTGGATCAACTGTTTTGGGTCCACCCCCTTTAGCATCATTGCCGCCTCTCCCCACCACCTCCGTCATCACCACCCCACCAGCATCTCCACCCTGCCTCTACTGCCATGCCCACTACCAGACGCGAACTGTCAAATCAACAGAGTTGTCAAAGAAATAAAGAGCTGAAATTTGTTGACACAGGGACATCTTTTATTTGAACTGTCTCGACCACGGAAGCCAAATTATTCATTCATTTGGCCTCTTACTCTATCGTCACTATCCTTGAGATTGCTGGTCCTTATATGTGAGATGGGGAGCCAGGCAGCTTAAATTTTCTTTAGTCAGTGGAACTGCATCAAGAACTGGTCTCTGGGAGAAGTGGAAGCCAACAAAGTCCTTGGTCTATTTGGAATTCGGCATAGCAAAAAAATATTAGGAAAACTGGCTAAACTGCCGGTACCGTCCCTGCAAATTGAACCATCTTCCAAGGTCAGAGACTTGTATACTAACAGATTGCTAAAATTATGTCCAAATTCCAGTTTTCCACCGCGTCCAGCCACTTGAAATCCTCTGTTTGGGAGAAGCGGTGCATGATTGGGATTATAATGGGGATCAAGACACGCATGTGTGTACACAAAGGAGGAAGAAAATAAAATTAACATGCCATCTCAAAGCTATATGGGGCAACGTGGATGTCTTGAGATTCTGAAATCAATAATACCATCAGAAGAGCTTTGGTAAACGCACTGATTGTGAAAGCTTATCCCACAGTTCTGGTACTACCAGCGGAATATTTCCAAAGCACAAATCTGATCATGCCACCTCCCTGCTTAAAATCCTGCAGTGTCTCCCTGTGGCCTACAGGATAAAGTCCAAGCCCTTAGAATGGGCATCCAAGTCCTCCACAATCTGGACCCTGCTCACCTCTCCAGGCTTATCTCCTGCTGCGTTCTCTCTCACAGCCTACGCTCTAGCGATTTTAAACTACCGGCCAGTCTTCCAACAGACTAAGTTTGTTTAGGTGCTGAGGGTCTTAACCATGCTGCTGCTTTTGCTTGCAACCGACCTCCGCTACACAAACACATACACCCATGCACCCGCACGAGGCTCCACTTAATGAACTCCCATCCATCTTTCAAGATCCAGCCAAGGGAGTCTTTCCAGCTCCGCAGGCAGAACTGACCACTCCTTCCTTTATGCCCCCATGATACGCTGCATAGATATAGCACCTCTCACTGTGCTGCTAACATCTCTTTGCCTGTCTTTCTCTATGCCAAATGGTGAACTCTTTGAGGGTAGAGAATGCGTCTTAGTTGTCATTTTATGCCAGCACCAAACACCACGTTAGGCTCAGAGTAGATGCCCAGTAATGGCTATTCTTGGGGTTTTTCTGTTTTGTTTTGTTTTTTGTTTTGTTTGTTTTTTGCATGAACTAGCTCTTACTTCTGTTAAACAGTGTAGAGTGCCAGAGGTAGGGGTTGGAGAAGGGAAGAAAGAGAGGGAACTTTCTTAGGGGCTTATCAGTAAGAGTTCACATGTAGAGGTTACCCATCAACCAAATGGCAGACTCCAGAGTAAAACCTAAGCTGTTAAAAATGAATTGAGCTGGTTACTATTTTTGTACCTGACCTACTTTTGTGTTACTTTCTACAAAAACTCCCAGACTCTTGTAAATGAACCAAACCACTTTTGGATGGTTTTGTATTCTCTCCTATTATGGTGGCTTTTCACTCCGCTGAAGGGAAAATCTGCACAGTCCCTGAAACCCAATTTTAGTGCAAAGTCATCTATGGAAGAGTGCTGTTCTCAGTGGAACCAGCTTTCACAGAACTTTCTCGATTGTTTTTCCATGCAAGATTTAAAGACCAAGAATAGCAAATCTATCTATCCCAATGGTAGCACTCATTTCCTTAGTGCTCATGCTGTATTCCCCTGAGAACAAGACGAGTTCGATGACAGTTATCTGCTGCCTCTTCTCTGCCTTCAGCTTGCCCATGCTGGCTTGTAAGCCTGTCTGAGGCCACGTCTCTACTGCCTGGGTGCAGATAGGACTCTGGCAATAGACTATTTTAAGTTCCAGATCCCTTGTTTGTTGCCATTTAATTTTTGTTTGCAATGCCCCAGTGGTTGTTGATTTATAGAGAACAAGGGATGAGTTTTTACATGAGTTTTACAAGGGATGAGTTTTTACATTCCAGGATATTATAACATTTAATAATGTTTTGAACTGGGGTGAGGGGAGTAGCAGTGTACTGTGGGGAGAGTGCTAGAAAAGAAGACTCAACCTGACTCTGAATTTCAGGACTCAGCGTAAAACACCTGGGGAACAACTTTATAATTGTTTCATTTACAAAGACTGCTACTAATAAGAGCAAATTATTTAAGTGGCAGTTGTATTAAAGGAATGCTGACGAAAAGACTGAGGACTTGACTCCGTGTGTTTAATAACAGCCTCCAAGACAGGGACCAAGAAAACGTTGACTTTTCTAAATATCCAGAGGCAAAACCTAAGGGCTTCAAAAATCATTAACAGAAGAAAATATGTTTACAAGCATACTAAAGAGGTTTTATAGGGAGTTAAGAGATGACTGGAAAACGGAGTCGGAGGAAAAGTTTCAGGGGTCAGAATTCTTTAGCTGACAGACTTCTGATGGTCAGTGGTCTGCCTAGAACTGTGCTTTTAAAGCAGGAGGTAATATGTCTGCTGCTAGACAGGAAAAAAGAGATTTGCAATGGCGGGATAGACATTGGCTAGGAGGAACTTTGGAATGGTGACAAGGGTTGGCTTTATTTTAATACAGTGATAGTGGCAGCTAAGTGGCTTCCTGGGGTACCAAGGGAATGGTAAAAGATAAAGGTGCATGCTTAAGATTGTTTCCATGCAACCTTTAGTGCAAGCTGGGCCAAAGAGACTTCTGTCCTTCCAGATCCCTAGCTCATTGATCTCGCAAATGTTTGCTTCCAGTGGAAAATGCTAACTTCATGTAGGTTCCAACTCTTATTCTAAAGCCCTTAATTGCAATGGCATGTTTATTCATTTCAGCAAGTACTTACTCAAAGTGCTAGCACACTTGGCTCAAAATACTGACTTGCATCATATTTTTCAGACATCTGCTGACTATTCACAATGACTGGGCCAGCCCTCCATGGTGTGTCAAATCCTCCTCAAAGCCATCCACACTTGGCAGCCTTGAGGGCTGTAAATGCTGAGTCTCTGGACCAATCAGTTTAATTGTTTCCCAAGCTAGGAGCTTAATAAGAGCTGATAGAATAAGAGGTAGATAGAATAGAGAGGCAGAATTTGCCCCACCTTCTCTTCTGGAAGTTTCTTTTATCCTCAGCACTGCTCTGGGAGTTTGAAAAGATGCACAATTGTTCTGCCAGTGTCCTGGGACTATCCAGTACCAATCACTCCCTGGGCCTCAGTTTCTTCATGTAAAATAAGGGGAATGTTTGCTCTCCAAGGTTCCATTCAGAAACCTCTCCCAAGAGGAGGAAAGAAGCCTGTCCCCCAAAAAGGATATTTCCCCCTTTGGTCACCTATGTCCCAAAGCATCTCTCTCACATCTGAGACTTCTGCACCTCAATTCTGGCCACAATGTCCCTTTGTCTTAATTTTATAGGCGTGTTCAGGGCTCCATAGTACAACCCGGCAGGCGTTCTTTACATCATTCTTTCCCATAAAAAGTTTTCAGCTCCTGCTTCCTTATCATGTTTTTTCCCTTCACCTCTTAAAATTTGTCCTCAACACCTGGCAATAAACTTTACCCCTAAAAACACCCCTGAAAATTGCCCAGAAGTGCCTAGACCATAACACTTGGCTGTAGCATTTGTAGAAACACCAACTTTAGAGGAGTAATAGCAAGGCCCTTTCTGACATTCTGACCCTTTTTTGTCGAATTATGTTTCTTTCAACAGCACTGCAATGAAAAATGGATTATCAAATGACTTGAAAATGGAATGCGATTTGCCTCTAGAGGTGGGATCAGGTGGGCCAGAACAGTGGTGGAGGAGTGTTTGTTGATCTGTATCAGTCATTTTTGTAAAAGAAATGGTTCTCTGCCTCACGATGATGCACACGGTAGACTGATGAAGAGTAGGCATAGGCAGAAAAGGCTCTTGCCGAGAGGAGAGGCACATGGAAACCCTCTCTCTGTATTTGTGAGGACAGCCATGTTGAAAGCAATTAGTATTCTTCCACCAAAACTTCCTTGGTGCTATGCTCAGAGACCACATTTTACAAGCAGGAAGATGGGTTCCCATCTTGCAGTTGTGAGGCCAGGCTCCCCCATTGCTAGCTGAGTGGCCTTGTTAGAAGAAAGTCCTCAAACCTCCAGTTTCCCACGCTGGAAAATGCGGCTAAAGCCCTTTACCTTTCGGACTTGTGAGAATTCTAGCGGATTTGATATGTACAAGTGCTATGTGGAGGCGAAAGCAATCTTTGGATTTTAATATTTATTTTTATGCCTTTTCCCCTCTCTGGCATATAGCTAGAACTTTGAGGTCCTCCTGAAAGGACCTTCGGTAATCTTCAGCTACCAAATGAACAGTTGTAGAGACCAAGGGAAATGCCTTGATTTATCAGGTTTATGTTGTTGAATGGGAAAAAAAATGATAATTTTACTTATGAACGGAGGAAAAGGTGATCCGCTAGCAGGAGAAAACTACATTGTTCAGACTTTTGCTTTCTACATTTTGTTGTTGTTCTTGCTGTGCTTTTTCCATTCAGACCAGGGCCCAGGGGATAATGAATCTCAAACAAGCTGAGAGATCTTTAGCAAGCAAAAGCCTCCTACAGGTTAGCAGTAATGGTGGATGTAGCGCATGTAAATGAAGCATTTCCTAGACCCTTGGAGACAGAGCCCTGATAACTCTTCATAAATTCCTTCTGTTGAATAAGCAGCATTGGGAACTCTGTTCTGGATTTGGGGGTTCTTTCCCCAGCAGTCACGAATTTGAATTCAGTTGGCAATTCCTCTGGTCTTCAGGGCCCGCACTGATTTAACCAAGCTTGAAGGTCGCTGGAGGAGGCACCAGCCCTTAATGCATTCTTGGGCAAGAGGAAAGAAACAGTTTCTTCTAAGAAGGAACAAGACTTAGGCTAATGGTCTAACTGATAACACAGTTGCTACTTTTTCCCCCTTTGTTTTTCTTTCTTCCTCCCTCCTTCCCGTTTCTTTCAAGTTTCACATCTTCACTCATGTTAAATTAATACTTGGAGTTGATAGGGCCGGTTTTAACTTGCTTAGGAAGTTAATGTTTTCCTTGTTTCTAGTCGGAATTCCCAGAGACATGGAGTGACTTTCTCCTGCAAATTGTGCTTTCCCAGAGTATGCTTGACTTCCCCAAAACATTGTTAATAATACTTCGCTTTTTAACTGTAGGAGACCTTCAGCCATTGCAGCCTCTGCAGAAGCTGTAATGGGAGAAAGCCACACAGCGCAGCCAGGCCAGGGCCCTCTGGGGGGTTCCTGGACTCCTCACCACACTCCAGGCCCAGGTCCCTCACAGCACCAAAGGCTGCGGTGAAAGAGGCCCTGCTGTGCCAGGTGGGGGGCAAGGAGAGGCATGAGACAGGCCCTCAAACATCTCCTCGGAGGAGGAGCCCCTTTTGCTAAGGATATGCATTCCCTGAGGTTTCAGTTATTCCTCCCCCCAAAAATGATCCCCCAAACTGGAAAAGCAGCTTTCATTCACACAGTAGCGTGAATGAATTCACAGCAGGCACTTTGGATTATCATTTGGGGGTCTTGAAGCAAAGGAGGGAGAAGGCACTTGGGACCTCCGGCAAGGCCAGCTCAGGCCCTGTGGGGATATGGATAACGGGGATCCCAAGACCACAGGAGGCATTCGGGAGGGCACCAAGAGGCTGGCCGGGGACGCCATCGCAGGTTGGCGCGGGGGCCTGGACTCCGCAGGGGGGCGCAGTCCCTCCTGCGGGCGCTGGCTGCAGGCACATCCGACCCCTCACCCCCATCCCGGTGCTTCCCTTAGTCCCAGAAGAGCTTTCCGATGCCCAGAAAGGCCCCTCCGCGCAAGGTTTCTGCCCCGGGTCCGCGGAGATTCGGGGACCCAGTTCCGTGGACGTCCCCGCACCCACTGTGGACCTTGCGTGCCCTCCAAAGCAGGCCGGTCACGCAGGGCGGCGGGAGGGGGGCGCGGGAGCTGCATGGCCGCCGAGTCCCCGCTGCCCAGCCAGCCGGCGCGCCCAGGAGTGGCGCGGCCGCGGCCTCCCGGGACGTGGGCACGCGCGCCCCAGGGCCCGGCGCCCTCCTGCCGGGAGCCGCGACCGGCCGCAGCCGGCGCGGCCCCGGCCTAGGGGTGGGGCTTGGGGCGGGGGCGGAGCCAGGCCCGCGGCCGGTGTCAGGTTGCTCCGGTAACGGTGACGTGCCGCGGCGTGGGCGGGGCTAGCACGCAGGTTGCATATTTTAGGAAGTGAGGAGGAGGCGCGGGCTTGAGCTGCGGCGGGGTCTGGGGCTCAGAGCAGCGGCGGGAGGAGGCGGACACGTGGCAGCAGCAGCGGTAGCAGCCCCGGCAGCGGCGGCAGAAAAGGCATCGGCCCGAGCCGCCGGCCGTCTTCCCTCCTTCCCGCCCCGCGGCAGCCCTAGCTCCCTTCTCTCCGCTCCCCCGGTCGCGCTTTCTCGGCCGGGAGCCGCTCTCTTCTTTTCTCTCTGATTCTCAAGCAACAGGACCCGGCGCGGGGCACAAACCACCGCCAGTATGGGGAAGGGGGTGAGTGTCCGGGGAGCCAGGGGAGGGGCACGGGGAGCCCTGGAGGGGAGGAGGAGGAAGAGGAGGAAGTCAGGAGGGCGACCACAGCCAGAGGGAGGCGGAGAAGGAGGAAGCGGCGGGGCGCGGAATGGGTTGGCAGAGCGGCGAGGCTTAAAAGACGACGCACTTTGGAAATGGAGGAAGCGCAGTAATGAGGGGCGGGCGGGGGAAGGGAGCGCCGGGGGGACGGAGGGCGGCAGCGCCGGGCAGCGCGCAGACCCTGGAGAGGGGCTGCGGGCCCTCGAGTCCGAGCGCGCCCGGGGTCCGGGGCTCCTGGAGGCGGCGCTCGGGAGCCGCGGGCCCAGGAGGAGGAGGGAGGACGGCTGCTGGGCGGCCCCGGCAAGGAGCGGGCCGCCGGCGGCATCCCCAACCCGATCCTTCCCTCCCTCCCTCCCTCCGCCCGCCCTCACCTCGCGTCTCTTGCCTTCCTTTTTTTCTCCGCCCTTCTTGCCCAGAGGAAAGGCGTGCTCCTCCCCTTCCCCTGGGGCGTTCTGCTCGGCCCCTTCCCGGGCTGCCGTTCCCGCCGCGGCTCCGGCCCGGCGCTGGGGGGCTTGCGACGCGGGGGCGGCCTTAGGGTCCCAGGCTCCTTCTGGAGGCGCCGGGCTTAGCCAGTTGCCCGCAGAGGCGGCCGCCCTCCGCTAAAGGAATAAACTGGCTTCCCCTTACTGTGGAGCCGGTCGGGCAGGCTGGTGCCAGAAAGGGTGTGTCTTTGCCCTAGGATGGCCTTTAAGGTATACTTTTGAGAGCTTTAATGGGCCCCTTTCCATAAACATGGGATGCGCCCGGGGCAGCTGGAGCAACTGGAATGGTTATCTTAATGGTGGGGAGAGTGTGTGTAGATTTTTTGGAGGGATGAGCCAGGAAGGAGCACAGGCTGATCCACCAGGGTCTCCGGGTATTATAAACACGAAAAAGGACGGGAAGCCGGGGCAGTACGCGGTAGGAGTGCCGACCTGCGGAAGAGGGGTTCCCGAAGGAACGAGGGGGTCCCCTGGGCAGGAGAGGCGAGCGCTGTGGTGATACCAGAACGACGGCTGGTTCCTGCATTTCTGTAACTTCGAGTTGTGATAACCCGTAGCCACGGCAAGAGACTGGGTGCCAGACCCCAACGGGGCCAAAGTCCAGTCGAGAAAAGTTTATACCAAAGAACAATCAGAAGTATCAGTTGATGGGATAAAATGACCAGGTCATGAGAATACTGGTAGGAGAGAATCCGCTCCATTGTGTCCAGGGCTTGCACAGTGCCTTGGCGGTTAGTAGGTCTTTGAAGGTTCTGAGGGCTCCTCGGTGTGGAGTGAGTGATGGGCGAAGAGGGACGGTGCATTCTTTGGGGACTCTAAATGGATTTTGAAGGAGGTCATTGAAAGGCTTGGACCTGGTCGAGAAAGTAAGGAGAAGTGGGAATGCACAACTTGCATCTTATAAAAGCACAAAATGTGGAGGGCTGGCTCAGGTCAAGTAGCTGAAAAGAGCTGAGTGCCAGCCTCTGTACTTCCAGGATGAAAACTGGGGTAGTGGCCTGTGCTTGTACCACACCATCAAACCCTAAGTCATTCCAGTAAACAAGCTCTTTAAAGCTCATTTCTTTGTCTCTTTCCCCTCAAAAAAAGTTTATTTCTTGAGCCTCACATTACTGACTGGGGGGGGGGCTGTAGAGATCGTAGATATGTACCCGGGGCCTAGGAAGGTGAAGTGATTTGCTCAAGGTCAAATGGTTGGTTAGTGACACACCAGACGTCCCTGATTCGTGAACAGCCTGTGGTCTCCCAGCCTGAATACTCACTCACTCCTTAACATTGCCTGATACGCAGAACTCTCAAGTTATTTTTCCGATGAAACTGGGGTGTTTGTGAGGCTGGATTAATGGACCAGAGAGATGTTTGAATAACTAAGTTATGTCCATAGATCTATATGTCCCTTTCGTAACCACACACATGCACAGTGGTGGTAAAGCAACATACCTGGGTCGTGGAGGTTCAACCTAGATGCCTTATGAATTTTTAATAAAATGCCTAGTAGCTGGCAAACACAAAATTGAATTGTAACTGGTTAACACAGGCTGATGTGCTGCTTATCTGCTGGGTTGTAGTTAGTATTTTGGGTACTCTGATAAATTAAACAAGGGGGGGTGGGGGGGTGATTCCCCTGGGATAAAGTTACCCCTTTGTCCCCAGTGACTTACCGTGATAGTCCAATGTTCAGAAGGATATTTTATGCTCAAATGTTGGGATTTTTCCACATGGGGATTAAAATGTGGGTGGAGTGGTGACTAAAGCCCTGCTGATAATTGGTTAACCAGGAAGCCAGTGCTGGCAGCTAATTTTTAAGGTCATTGTTAATTTCTTCCCCTCCCCTTCCCATTACTGTTGGGAGCCCAGGTTTTGACGATATTTCAGGTGATTTTATTTCTCCTTAAAAATCGATCTTCTAAGCTTTTGGTAAAGAAATGGAAGAACAGCTCCTGCTGAATCATTCCTGGATGAAATAGGATTTTGTCCTTTTTTTCATACTGGTTGTTTTTGCCAGTCACTTGGCTTAAATCCACAGCTAGGCCTACCACCCACAATCCTTTAGCTCACCAAAGGTACGCAAGAAACTTTCTCTTTTCTCAAGTTTACAAAAGATGAGGGGAGGGGGGATGTCACCTGGTCTTTCATTGCAGTTCTCCATTGTTTGAACATTAACTTAGTTACCTAGAAAAGAAACCATAGCTTATGGGTAGTGATTTAAAGAGGAGCCTGGAAAAAGGTGCAGGTGAAGGTTGCACAAGGGATACAGATGTCAGCAGAAATCCTGGTTGTATGGTAGCACTATCAGCTGCCCTTTGGGAGCTCAGCTCGAAAGTGTGACTAAATTCCCTCTGGCTGCTATAAAGCTAGTACTTTAGACTGAAAACATCGCACGGCAGCGTCCTCGGAGTGGAAGGTTGCCCAGGCCTGGCCTGAGCAAGTGGAGTGGTTACGGGAGGAACTGGTGACTAGCCCTAGGGACAGAGAAGAAGGTTGGGGATGCATCACACCGTTTGCCCCCATCAAGTGTTCAGTGTATGAGTGACGAACACCCCCCCACCCCCCTCGCCTTTCTGTACCCTGCTCTGAGGGTGTATTCTCTTTGGGTAACTTACTGTTTGTTAATTTGTAGTTTTCTCTGCCAGTAAGTTTGTAACACTCTGGTGACTCACCTTTGGGTGGGAGGGTAGGAAAGGGGGAGGTCTGCATCATAAGTCTGAGAAGATTGAGAGTAGGCTAAGCCTGACAACCCCCGTCCCCAAAAGAGGGCGAGGAATTTTTAAAAATCCAGTGAAATGTTTATTCAGGTGAGGAATAAAACTTAAAATATGCAGACCCCTGGAAGTGTTATTCCTAAATTGCACTTAAAAAGTGAATTCAACATTATAAAGCCCAATAGACTGGGTACCCATCCATTCTCCATCCCAGAACCCTTCTAAAGCATTGTTTTCTGATTATTTTAGCAACAAATGAACAGATAAGTGACTTTCTGTTCAGTCAGGCTGTGTTCCATTTTTTTTTTTTTTTTTTGGCTGCATTGGGTCTTCGTTGCTGCGCGCGGTCTTTCTCTAGCTCCGGCGAGCGGGGGCTACTCTTCGTGCCGGTGCGCGGGCTTCTCATTGTGGTGGCTTCTCTTGCTGTGGAGCACGGGCTGTAGGCATGCGGGCTTCAGTAGTTGTGGCGCACAGGCTCACTAGTTGTGGCTCGCAGGCTCTATAGAGCACAGGCTCAGTTGTTGTGGCGCACGGGCTTAATTGCTCCGTGGCACGTGGGATCTTCCCGGACCAGGGCTTGAACCCGTGTCTCCAGACGGATTCTTAACCACTGCCACCAGCGAAGTCCAGGCTATGTTCTTTCACATAGTATATCCAAACTTAAGAATGAAAGAGGCTTTAAGGAAAATAGGATTCGAAGGATTTTGTATGGAAAAGTAAGTAAAATTAGTTTCTTTATTTAAAACAGAAAGTTTTTTAAAGCCCTGAAGTGTCAGTTTCTCATCTGGCCCTTAGGTAGAATACTCACCCACGTGAAAGTCACCTGTGTTCCGTTTAGAGAGGGTCCAGGGCAAGTGTGAGTGGCAGCTGTTGTTGGGGTTTTAAAGCATTTGGCGTTGAGAGATCTAATCTTTATAAACTATGGGTTTTTGCTGTTCGTCAGTCTTAAGTCTTTTCAAAACTAGAGAACGGTTTTTCTTTCACCTGAAAAAAAAATACTGAAGATTGAAAAGAATGGGAAATATTGAATACTATGAATTACCCTCCAAAGGGAAGCTGAGTGGAAGTGTCATTGGACACTGCTGGGATGCTATTGAACGGCATCTTCAAGTTCTCATTTACTTTCACTTTCCAAGTAAAAGGCTTTATGCTTTTAGAGTCTTGGTCAAAGTCTTGCGAAATAAAATGGGCTTTTCAGCCCTCTGTGAGGGGCAGGAGGGTGAACATTTGTGCTGTGGTGCCTTCCTCTAGCCGCCCAGGGCGCTCTGCCAGCCAGCAGGCCAGAAGAAGAAACACGAGTGTCAGATCAGATGGGCTCACGGTAATCAGAGTTGCTGCTTTTGGCCAGCAAAACACTGGGCAGAATGTTTCCCCACCCCTGCCAGAGCTGTCCAATTCTGGATTCCGCTGAAATTACGTGTCCAGTAAGTGATAATGTGAAGGACAGAGAATTTTAAAATCCACTATTTTTTTTAAAACTCTCCTTCGTTTATATATTTTTGGAAAAGGAGCCATAACCAAGTCAGGTCTGAACTTTCTCACGTTGCTATGAATCGAATGTGTGTGAGAGGAAGTGTATTCTTTGGCTGTAGTCATAGAGAGACTGTTCTTTGCATATGAGTCACCTCCTTAGTTGTGCTTAAATCTGTCGTCAGGAATCCACAAGCAGTTCTTCGCATTTATTTGACTAATGTTTCAGATAGCAGATTCTGTCAGTGAGAATAGAAGCACCCCACTCTACCCCCCCCAACCCACGCTGCAGTTTTTCTCTCTGGTTTCATTTGGATCCTGAGCCAAGGGAATTTTGGCCAGTGGACCCCATACCTTAGTTCCTTTGTGACTTTACAATGGATTATATCTGAACGTTAATTATCTCTGTACCTGGTTTTATTCAAACCCTGTTCAGTAACAGCTGTTAGATGTTTTTGGTTGGTGATCTGAAAAGTTGATCCTTGATGGCTTGTGTTTTTGTCTTTGGGACCTGTATTGTTTGGGGGCCTGATAATCAGTGTGTTAAGGTTTTGTGGGTCATTGGGACTTGGTGCTTGGTTTATCTTTCCAGTTTGTCATCATGGTGAGGGCAGGGCCTCACGCACTTTGGGGTGTTACCTTCTTGTGTTTTTCCTTTATCCTCCACATGATGCTTCCATGGTGCCATATTGGTTTTATTGGTTTCAACTCAGGTGGCATTCCTCTAGGGCCTGTCACTGCCTTTGTCCTCTTCAGCCCTGCAGCTGTTTTACTTCCCACCCTGGGCTTCAAGGTACCAATTGAGGAGTGATCTGGACTTACTGGAAATTGATTCAGTCCCCTTTTAATGCTTGTGCTGGTTATTAAGCCAGGGTCTCTCAAACCAACAACTTCTTTTGAGTAGCACTAGCGAAAGAGTGGTCTGACAAAATGAAAAAAGGCATGAGGAGGGCAGCAAGTGGGGGGAAACAGGCAGAACATTTTAACTCTTCATA
The DNA here is from genome assembly GCF_965194825.1 of Balaenoptera physalus. Taxonomy (NCBI): domain Eukaryota; kingdom Metazoa; phylum Chordata; class Mammalia; order Artiodactyla; family Balaenopteridae; genus Balaenoptera; species Balaenoptera physalus. The sequence goes on along the minus strand of NC_138882.1, from coordinate 93,894,889 downwards.
ACCCAGGTACCTAATGTAGAGGTAGAAAACCCCATTGAAAAGACAAGTTTTTTTATTTTAGATAACTGAAAAAGCGCATTTTTAAAAAGGTCATACATCTAAAGTATAGTGATTATTTAGATGTTTTAGAATTGTTTTGAATGGTCACGGATGTACACTGACTATTGCAGGTAGGGTGGGCTGGCAGGCCCATTGAAATTTCACATGCAGGCAGATTGGGGAGGAAGGTTAAGCCTTGTTCATTTTGGGCTGAGGGAACCCGCTGGCTAGAGCTGGAGCTGTTTTCTTTGCCCCCTGCTGGCTGATGGGCTGCAGCCCAAGTTTGGAGGGACTGAGCTGGGCTCACAGAGAGACCCACTGCTTTGGCCTGGCTACTTGATATTCCCCAGCTCGTGGCAGGTTTAGGTAAGTGAGAGAAGGACTGTGAAGGCCAGGTGTCTGTCCCTCGGGTCACGTCCTCTTCCTTCTCTGCCCTAAACGCTGCTCTGGGCTGCAGAGCCCTGCAGTGTCACGGCAGTGCCGTCCTCTTTCAGCCCCAGCCGTCTCCAGCCTCAGCTCCCTGGCTGGAAAATCCCTTGTACATAAACTAAACTACTTAATCATTTAGGAGCCATCGGAGGTGTGATGAACTGGGATTGGTCATGTCTTATATCTTTATAAGTTTCAATTGATGATGAAATAAAAAATGCCCCAAACGAGGTGTGTTTTTTTTTTTTTAATTCATGAGGACTTTTCATAGTAAGTGACGAGTGGCAGTGATTTACATGTTCATTAAAACCAAGTTATAATAACCTTTGTGTAGTGCTTTGCAGAGTACTTTCACATACACATTTGTATTTGATAATGATTAATAATATATCATCCCAGGGAGACTGGAAAGCCTACCCGCGCCCCCCTTTTTACATAAAGGAAAGATGTAGCCCAGACTAGGCAGTGCCTCTAGGCAACCAGTGAGGATCGGAGACCATCCCTCCAACTTCCTGCTAAGGTGGAATTTGCCAAATTCGGTTCAGAGGTATCCTTTCGACAACCCTCTTGGCCAGCTTTGAAATGCGCTGCATTGGGGGCAGTTACTTTTACCCTCCTTCTGGCCCCTCTTGATAGTCCAAAGCTTTGTCAGTTTTGGAAACAGTGCTGTTTTTAGCTGTTTTGTTTTTGAATTTGATGGCAGCCCCTTGATTCATCTGACTATCAGAATGCCTCTCTAGAGTCTTTAGTAGTTAACACCAAGTGTTATTCCCATTTTAGGCAACGAGGAAACTGAGGCTGACTGTTCAGGGTCGTCTAGCTGGCACATGGCAGAGCTAGAATGACTTGGGACTGACTTAAAAGTACCATCCATAGTCTTGCCCAAAGGGTGTGGACATCTCTGCTTCCAAGTACCCTCCAGACGTTATCAGCAGCAGTTTCTGAAGTCTGAAGGCCTCTGACCTCCCGGCTGGCCACAGGGCATTGTGCTGATGTGTGGTGGGAACCGTGGCCAGACATCACACTGCACAGTTGAGAAAGCCTCTAAGGCCTCATGGGGGCCAGTTGAGATGGGTCCGAAGGCCTCGGGGCAGCTTCAGCTTATGCAGACGTCAAGTGACTCACCTCTAGGATGGAAGCTTGTCTCCTAAACTCATTGCACCTTCTTTGTGTGCCTTTGTAAAAATTTTTGGGATGTTTCTCTGCACCTGTCATATCCGCTTCCCACTCCACCCCCTTTAAATTGTTAATTGCTGAAGAAGAGGAAGGAGCATCTCCAGCCCTAGCAGGCCTTGCTCATTGTAAGGGTTTGGTCTATGTTTTTAAAAAAGTGAACGTTGGAGCCTCAACCCTGGAGGCTGAGGGTGGGCGCCTTCCCGACGCTGCACACCAGGCCCACTCTGTGCGTAAATTCACAGACAAACGTGAATGGATGACAACAGAAAATAGCGTTAGAATAGTGGGAATCAGCAATTTTGCACAGGAAGCTTTGGGAGATGTTTACTGACTGTAGTCTCCCTGAAGTTGGGACAGAATTGAACAAATGAGGAGTTCAGTGCTTTGGAAAGTGAAAAAGCTGCTAGTGAACTCTTATTCTCCTCTATCAGGAGAAGTCACTGAAATGAATGAAGCTTTTGCAGAAAATCCAGGGCTTGTCAACAGATCTTGTTATGAAGTTGGTTGGCTGATCAAGATGACACTCAGTAACCCTTCAGAACTAGATGAGCTCATGAGTGAAGAAGCATCTGAGAAATGCATAAAATCCATTGAGGAGTGACAATGGAACCCCTAAATAAACTAGTTTGAAACAACTTAAAAAAATACATAATAAACAAGCGCACCTTGCTCCAGGTTTCAACCTTGGTTCCTCCTGTCAAGAATTTTCTCACCCCGTCTCCTGAGCACCCTTTCCCTCTACCCAGACCAACTGGTGGCAAAACTCATAGTGAACCGTCGAGAGGATGAAATCCCCAGGAAGCACAGGGCGAAGTAATGACACCCTTTATTTTAGGCTGTGTCACACTGGGCAAGCCCCTGCCCTTGTGACCTCCCACTTCCTAAATTAGAATGGGAAAAACAAATGTTCACAACTGGCCCTTTTGGGGGGGTGGAATGACAGTGGCCTTGAACCTCCATCGTACCCTTCCTCAGAGACGGCACAGCGGTGCCCAAGGGTGCTGTCACAGGGAGTCTGGTCACTGCCCGTCTTCCGTGGAGGAAGGAGAACTGACCTGCATTTCCTAATGGGAACAGTGGGAATTGTGTGCCCAGTGCCCAGAGGAGTGGGCAGGTCATCACAGTAGATTCGGGAGACCATATTATCATTTCCCTTTTCATGACCTTTGTTTTTCCCTAATGCTTTTAAAAGAAATAAAGAAAATGCTGTCTGCCCAATTTTAGGTTGTTCCCTGTCCTACCCTGTACCACCGCACCCCACCCCAAACACACACACACAGTTTTTTTTTCTGCTTTGAAACTAGTAATTGAGATTGGTAGGGACTTGAGTAATATTTGGTTCCCATCAAGATAAGCTAGTACTATTGTTTTACTTGTAGGGAAGCACTGAATTGCATAAGCTGCCTGGTCTTCTGGACATTGCCTAGTGAAACAATTAAAATCTTGAAGGAGAAGAAATATCACTTGTTAGCACTTCCCCTGTCTCTTTCACAGTTGTCCTGTTTTAAACCACCACCCCTTTTATGCCGTGAAGGGATGAAGAATGGGGAGGGTTATTAGGGAATCTTGATTTCCAGCTACCTTAACCATTGATAACTGAGAAGCTTCAGGCAGGAGATGTGTTTTGTAAATGGGGATAGAACTCTGGAACATGTCCAAGGTCTAGCCTGCTCCAATAATTCTCTCCCCCTCTTTTGGAGTGGAAAATATTGAAAGTCAGAGAATAATCAAAGCCTACAGATGGTGAGGCAGAGGGCTTTTAACTCTGATTTTCATATATTGAAATTAAGTAATGTTTTAATGATACTCAACTTGCTTAACGAGAATTTGTGAACTGGATTTAAAAAAATCAATACAAACGCTCTATGCGAGTCTTCTAGAGATCCCTAGTCAGTGTCTTTAACGTGAGTTTTTAGTGTTGTGCTTCCTTATTAAATACATGAAGGAAGTCCCACTTTAGTTCCTCTCTGGTGGGAGCCCCATCCTTTGTTTTGTTTGTCTGTTTGCTTCCAGTGTGTGTGATGATTTTAAGTCTGGCCCCAGGGCTCTCCCAGAGAGGCTGTCACCAAAGTGGTTGCTCCATAGTGGAGAGAATGTGGAGAATGTTGACTATCTTTGGACTTGCTTCATTCGTAGCAGATAAGATACAGAAACTAAAGAACACTGAAAAAGTTAATGGGCAGGGAACGCTGTAAATGTGACCACACAGGTTGAGCAATGTGAATACTGTACATGTCTCTATGTTTTGGCAACACTAACTAACCTGGGGCCAGGATCGCTTTAGAGTCTTAAGAGGGTATTTTCAAATTCAAGTGAATATTGTATTTATTTGCAACCATATCAGCTATGACTGAAAGACACCTATATGCTTTGATTTTTTAAATTTATTTTATATTCAGCACGGTACAATTTTTTTAAAAATTTCATTTATTTATTTATTTATTTATGGTTGTGTTGGGTCTTCGTTTCTGTACGAGGGCTTTCTCTAGTTGCGGCGAGTGGGGGCCACTCTTCATCGCCGTGCGCGGGCCTCTCACCATCACGGCCTCTCTTGTTGCGGAGCACAAGCTCCAGACGCACGCGCAGGCTCAGTAATTGTGGCTCACGGGCCTAGTTGCTCCGCGGCATGTGGGATCTTCCCAGACCAGGGCTCGAACCCATGTCCCCTGCATTGGCAGGCAGATTCTCAACCACTGCGCCACCAGGGAAGCCCAGCACGGTACAATTTTAATCTAGACAGTGTTTCTACTTGTTGCTTTAGTAGCTGGTGAGGTACTCCTGAAAATCAGAAATGATTAAGGGAGAGACACAAATGAATACAAATAGCACCACATAGCCTCCACTGTAAGAAAATTGCTAATGTAATTGCCTTTCTTTGCCCTTCTTAGGTGATAGTGGCAGTGTGTGGGCTGGGGGCCTCTGGAGTGAGGGGTCTTCTCTCCAGGGACCACTACCCTTGGGAGCACCAAGTTCAGGCTTTGTGTAGCTGGGCTCAGGCATTTTCAACAGGAGGTGGAGGAGTGGAACAATCTAAATTTAAACTGTGGAATCAACGTTTTCTCTAAAAATTGTTCCAGTTTTCAAGAGACGTAGGTGGATCCTGCAATATGTGTGATAATGCACATGCTTTTCCTACATCCTGCTTATGTCAAAACATTTCCAGGGACTTTCATTTGGGGGCTTTATTCTCAGGCTGCAGATTGGGGTGGGGACTCCCTTTTTTGTCTTTCACTTGAAGAATTTGAAGGATCCTTGGGCGGACTTTTTTTTAATAAGATGAAAAGGTCAGTGCTCTTAAGGCAAACCCTAAAGATATTTAAAGTTGATACATAATGACTTCTTTGCAAAGATAAGAATTTAAACATCATAATAAAAGTCATTCACATTTAGGTGTATATATCATTTAATCCTCTCAAAACTCTAAGGAGGTAGGTGCCATTATCTCCATTCTAGGGAAGAGAACTGAAGAATTTCAGAATTAGTGACTTGCCCAAGGACACACAGCTATTAAGTGGTGGAGCCCAGGGTATGAACCTGTCTGATTCAGAATCCAAGTGCATAAGTACTATACTGTACTCTTAAGTTAGTGATGTGAAGATAGTTTCATTCTTTCAGTGGGGAAGATGGAGGGCCATGGCATGGAAATGTTGACAACACAACCCTCTCCCCCCATTTACCCCAAATGGAAGCAACGGGCAGGGCCATTCCGAGGCCTGACAGGACTTTCCCATTGGTCTTAATGCCCTAGGGTGCAGATGGCCTGACCTGAGCTAATGATGGCAGTATTAATCCTCGACTGCTGTTGAGTATGCAGCATTAGAACATATATTTCCATGGATATTAGCCCAGTGACTGTTCACAATGATGGCTCTCCTAAAACTGCTGAAAATCCTTTCTCCACAATCTTGAGTTTCGAAATGCTGTTCCGAATTCACAACCGCACATTTCCCACATTCCTCTATAGGTTGGACGTGATAAATATGAACCCGCAGCTGTTTCAGAGCATGGCGACAAAAAGAAGGCCAAGAAAGAGAGGGATATGGACGAGCTGAAGAAAGAAGTTTCTATGGTAAGTACTAGGAGGAAGGTTGCTCTTTGTTCACCTTAAAAATTAATTGTATCTTACATCTTTTGAGTGTATGGTACCCCTCCCCCCAGTCATCCTTCAGTCAGAGACTTGCTTCGTTTTCAAAGTAAAGAGATTATAGCAGTCGTACAGATTTTACTGAATCGTAGAGGTTGCTATGGAAAAATTTCATTATAAAAGCCGTTAGAGGGTTGGACAAGTTACTCAACACTCTGGCATAACCAAAGGTCCACAGAGGAACTGTGGTTGATATTATCGTGGGCCATTGCTTTTGTGTTTCTGCATCCTACGGAACACGGGGAACTTCCAACCTCTGCAGGCTGCGGAGGCGTCCACAGATGCAACCTGTCTATAGTCTGCCTGGTCATCAGAGAAGGTAGATGAGGTCTAGTAGGTCTCTAAGACTGTCGGGTTTCTCTGACGATAGGTGGCAGGCAGTCGAGCTCCTGTCACACAGCTTGGGCCATTCTCCAGTGAAGACCATTCAGTAGGTAGCTGTGTGGTTGCCAAGCCATTGGGCAATGGTGAAAGTATACTAACTTGTGCACTGAGGAAAAACTTGTCTTCTGAGCCTAATGATAGTGAGGAGTAGTGATATTGATGCTTTTTTAAATCTTTCTTTTTTTTTTTTTTTTAATGGTACAGTGTTTAATTCTTTTCCTTCTATTTTCCCTTAGGATGACCATAAACTTAGCCTTGATGAGCTTCATCGCAAATACGGAACGGACTTGAGCCGAGTATGTTCTAATTTGTTGTATAGAATCCTGATTTCCCCTATCCCGTTTTCCCCAGTATCACAGGCCTAACCTTAGGGACTCAAGGAGAACAATGAGAGCCACCATCTGAGTGTCTGCTACATGACGTGTACAAAGCTTGGGCCCTTTTTTTTTTTTAAAGATTTTTCATGTGGACCAATTTTTTTCTTTTTTAAGTCTTCATTGAATTTGTTACAACATTGCTTCTGTTTTACGTTTTGGTTTTTTGGCCGCAAGGCATGTAGGATCTTAGCTCTCCGACCAGAGCTCAAACCCATACCCCCTGCGTTGGAAGGCCAAGTCTTAACCACTGGACCACCAGGGAAGTCCCAGAGCCTGGGCTCTTATATGCTGTTTTACTATTTTGTTTCCCTTGAAACTTTTTGGAAGTACACGTTATTTTCCCCATCTTGTAGCAGGTGACAGCCCATAGGTGGGAGTCCCAGGATTTGAAACTGAAAAGCTCCAAAGCCATGCTCATCCCCTGACCTTGTGATTACAAATCTTCCCTTTATTCTTCTACATTTGTTAAATTGAGTTGATTATTTCAACTAGTTGAATCTTGAACGATTCAGATTTTTGCACTTTTATCAGCTAGCTCATTGCTGTATGTCAGAGCCTTTGGTTTATTCTATCATTTATTTGAAACCTGTTTTTTAAACAGCTCAAAGAAACCTTTAAATAAAGTATGTATTGTGTATCCTTGTTATCGAGGGGATTTTGATACTAACTTCGCCACAAACAATATAAAAGTAAACAGTCAGGTGCAGGGGTGGAGTTTGTTATTTTCTAGACAGTCACTAAAAAGTCTGAGGAATGACTAGAGTGCCAGCTAATATGTAGCTATTGTTTCAATAAATTATCAAGAAGTTCTGAGAAGTCTGGGGGCCTTAAGCTCTGAGAGGAGGCCTGACTCTTAAGACCCAGCGGGCAGTTCCTCTCTGAGCACATGACATGGGTTATCTCACTGAGGTTTTCACTAGATTCCTAAGAAGTATGTTCTTTGGGACCCTAAGTTACTTATTCAAATGCTGCGGGTCTGTTTTCTTACTTGTAAAACGGGTTGTGGTGAGAATTAAACAATTAATTGGAAGCACTGGATCGATTCAGTGCTCAACAAGTAGAGACAGCTCGGATGGCTGGTGGTGGTGGTGGTGATTCTGTGCAGGGATCACATCACGAACTTGAGGCAGAGGAGGGTCGTAAATAAGTCCTTGTTTTCCTTGAACCATTCGATGTTCTTTATCCCTTTCCCTATACTCCCTAGTTAACTGCAATATTAAAAATAACATGAAAACACAATATATATACACACTTCAGGCAAAAATGTGTTTTCTGTCTTTTTTATGAGCTGGTATTCTATGATGAAAGTAATCACATTTTCCCCTCATGGCCGGAGCCTCGTGTCTCTTGTCTGCTGTCATTGCATCTTGGTTTTAAGGCCCATTAGAAAACAGCAGGGCCCCAGTACAGTGGATGCTTCTTCCAGTGAATACTTTTCAACTGACAGGTGTCCAGGGGGTTAGCTCAAATATGCACATGTGTGAACCCTTCCCTGCCAGACAAGTATTTTAATTGCCATCCAGAGAATAAAGTTCTATACTGAAGCTTGGCAAGTTAACCCAATAACAGGTTGGATTCTGACAGAGATTTTTTTTTTTCCTCCTTTGATATTTATAGAGTGATTTTTTTTTTTTCTCCCCCTTCCCTGACAGATTCAAAACATAGGAAACTCTTAAGCTCTTAATTTGCAAAACTGAATCGATTAGTTAAGATTGATATCTTTTTGGTAAAAATGCAGTTTGACATGAATCCCTTATCTAAAACTCGGAAGAGACCGGACCAGATTCCAGTCTGTCCGTGGATCAATTTTAAAAGAATTTTAGTTTGGGTGTTGTAGGTTCCTCAGGAAACTTAGGCTGTTGTTTGCCTGAACTGTTGCGGACGTGGGCGGGAGTTAGGCGGGGAATCATCAGAATTTTCCAGCTTCTACATTGCCCTGGGACATTTAGTTTTCTCCCCAGCTCTTTTATTGCAGCTTCCCAGCTGTCTGGTGGCTGTATTAGCTTGTAAGTCCTGAAGCAGTTTGTCTTATTTATGTTGCTCTATTTCTCAGGGCTTAACAACTGCCCGAGCTGCTGAGATCCTGGCTCGAGACGGTCCCAATGCCCTCACTCCCCCACCCACGACCCCCGAATGGGTCAAGTTCTGTCGGCAGCTGTTCGGGGGGTTCTCAATGTTACTGTGGATTGGAGCAATTCTTTGTTTCTTGGCCTATGGCATCCAAGCTGCTACAGAAGAGGAACCTCAAAATGATAATGTGAGTGCCATAGTTTCTAATTTGGGTTATTAGGTATGCATAAAGTATCCTCTGTCTTTGCCACCTACTTATTTTCAGTTACCACTGGTTACTTGATGGTTTTAAACACCGGGAAAAAGTAGCATCAGCAACGATTGCCTTCAAGGCCCATCCGTTCTTCCTTCTTCGTTTCAAGTTCTCTCTCCCATCTCCTGCCCTGTGTGTAGATGTTCTTCCAAGCTGGGCATCTGCCCTGCATGTTGTTGCTGTGAACAAGCAGCTCTGCTCAGGCCCTGGCTCAGGTCTTGCTGCCACTGAGTGGCAGAGCACAGCTTTTAATATTGGGACATTACATACATCCAGAAACGTTTGGTAACCATTCTTCAGAAGTCACAAGTTGTTTTGAAAATATCTTTCTTTAATAAAGCAGGAGAAACTGATTCATGTAGAATATTTCCCAAAGTCTGTCAAGCTAGTGACCAAGCGTCAGTGTGACTCCATTTCTGACACTCTTGTACACCATCTCTTGGAAGACAAACATGAAGACATGAGTTTTGTATTTCTGAAGCCTTGATCTCTGTTAAAAGTCTGGTTTTTATTCAGTCGAAAATTAACTGAGTGTTCCCAGTTCTTTACTAAGAGCCATGCATCCTAACTTGTTTGTTCTTTCCCAGCTGTATCTTGGTGTGGTGCTGTCCGCCGTCGTCATCATAACTGGGTGTTTCTCCTACTATCAAGAAGCTAAAAGCTCAAAGATCATGGAGTCCTTCAAAAACATGGTTCCTCAGGTACCTGCCGCTTTGTCCTTCCCCATCAGGTGACTTGACAGCCCCAAGAATGTGAGCTGGTGTGAAGCTAAGGTTTTCCAAATATTCAGTGGCTCCATCGTGGGGGGGGGGGGGATGCCTTCTCCCCACACCCAAAACCAGATCTGTTTTTCTTATACCCCAAAAAGTGAGTGTCTTCCCTCTGGACGTACACAGCACAATGGCAACATGAGGACTGCCTCTTAGATAACTTGAGCAAGCTTTTGTAACTTGTATAAGTAAACAGATTAATATTTTTGCTATACATTCAGATAATTAGGATTACAGATCATTTGGTAATTTTGACACTACCTTCTTGCTGCTATTCGTTTTTATCTGATGGAATGGTGTAAACTGTATTTTCCTTCCAAAGCAAGCCCTCGTGATTCGAAATGGTGAAAAAATGAGCATAAATGCAGAAGAAGTTGTCGTTGGGGATCTGGTGGAAGTGAAAGGAGGGGATCGAATCCCTGCTGATCTCAGAATCATCTCTGCGAACGGCTGCAAGGTAGGTTTAAACAGAGTCTCCGTAGTTCCAGACAGAGTGGGTTGAGTGGTCCAGTAGCCCGGGACGAGGCTTGTGCTGCTCACGTCGCGCGTCTTACTTTTCTCACGGGCAGGTGGATAACTCCTCACTCACTGGAGAATCAGAACCGCAGACCAGGTCTCCGGATTTCACCAATGAAAACCCGCTGGAGACACGGAACATTGCCTTTTTTTCAACCAACTGCGTTGAAGGTAGACCGTTTTCAAGCACTCTTCAGCACGGCGTGGCATTTATCTTGGGCATTAACAACCACAACCAAAAAAACCCACGGCCACAATTTCTCTTTTTGTCTTACTGGCCCCATTTCTGACCACTTCAGTTAGGCACAGGACAGAAGCAATTGACTTGCTGGCAGGAAGACCCAGGAAGCCTCGGGGCTGTTTTTTCCCTCTTCCCTCCACCTCCTGCGTGCCTCTTCTGTTGGCAGTGCTAAGCTAGCATGGGGTTTGGAGCCGCTGTCCTGCTAATGGAGAGAAATCCCTGTGCCAAAGTCCCTATAGTTTAAAACAGACAGCGTATACCACCAAGGAGCTGGCCCTTAAAAACATGTGTGTTTCTGTCTCTTTTTTTTAAACGCTGCCAGGTAATTGTGCAGATTCTGTGGCTTCATTGGTAAAATTTAGTACAATTCCCCCTCCTCCTCCTTTTAAGGTACTGCACGTGGCATTGTCGTGTACACGGGGGATCGCACCGTGATGGGCAGAATCGCCACGCTCGCTTCTGGGCTGGAAGGGGGCCAGACTCCCATCGCTGCGGAAATTGAACACTTTATCCACATCATCACGGGTGTGGCCGTGTTCCTGGGCATGTCGTTCTTCATCCTTTCTCTGATCCTCGAGTACACCTGGCTTGAGGCCGTCATCTTCCTCATCGGCATCATCGTAGCCAACGTGCCAGAGGGTTTGCTGGCCACCGTCACGGTGAGAGGCTTGGGGAAGGCGATGCTCGCTCACTCCGACGGCCTGCCTGATTGTGAGACTCATCCGCTACCCTTTCCTCGGGGACTGCGGGGGCTGCCGACTTAGGTTTTTTTTTGCATGTGTTTGTACGTGGGTTTTCTTCAGAGCCACCTGGTGGGGTTAGACAGTGAAAAGACCTCAGCATGTTTTCATACGGAAGATAGTAACCCAGAAGCATACTTTTTTTTTCCTTGAATTTTATCACATGATCCAGAACAGTGTAGCACAGAAAGGAGAAGAACTTGGGGGTAAGTAGGGAAAACAGACTATGGTAAATCCTGGCTATTTTCACTTTTCTTAATAGTCTGCTTTTTGGAGGGGGGTGGGGGAAGCCCCAATATACACGTTACCATTATTATTTCCTCCAACTTCAGAGGAAGCTTGGAGAGATTTAGTTTTAGACAAATTTCTCCCATGTTAGGGGGTAGCCAGAGTTAGTATGGAATGGCCGCCTGGTTGAGTTTGAAGTAATCTGGCTCCAACGCTTTAGGTGTGCCTGACCCTGACCGCCAAGCGCATGGCCAGGAAGAACTGCTTAGTGAAGAACCTGGAGGCTGTGGAGACCTTGGGGTCCACGTCTACCATCTGCTCAGACAAAACCGGAACTCTGACCCAGAACCGGATGACGGTGGCCCACATGTGGTTCGACAATCAAATCCACGAGGCCGACACGACGGAGAATCAGAGTGGTAAGACCAGGGCCCGGCCCACACCTGAGCCTCACCTGCTTGCTTGCTTTTTATCATTTGGTAAAGAGGGTTTTAGATGGTTTGGGTTTTTTGTCTTTTGGGGTTTTGTTTGCGTGTCAGTACAAACATGGTTGCAAAATGCCTAAAACCTGACTGGTTGCGTTCATTGGGAAATGAGACGTGTCACCTCACATTTCTGTGGGCCCTTAGTACAAAGCTAGCGCATTATTTTCCTCTCTTTTTGCTTCCACCAGGTGTCTCATTCGACAAGACCTCGGCCACCTGGCTCGCTCTGTCCAGAATTGCAGGGCTTTGTAACAGGGCCGTGTTTCAGGCTAACCAGGACAACCTGCCTATCCTGAAGGTAGGCTCAGCAGTTCTGTTAAGGTTGCCTTCGAGGTGTGCAGATGCCACCCAAGAACCACCACCTGAGGGTTCTCTTTAAATAGCACGTGGCCTTTGGGGGCTGTAGAGTAACTGGGACGCTTGGAATGGTCCATGGGATGCTTTGCTATGTGTAACTTGAGTTGTGTTGCCTGTAGACCCCAAACTACTTTCAGTACCCTGCGGTCAATATAGGTCAGTAAAGGGGGAATATACAGTAAAAAACTGACCAAAGAGGAGTTGGGGGAGGTGGGAGGCAATCTTTACTGGTGAAAAACCTAATTAGTAAAATCCAGCTTTACTACTCTTGAGTTTACGTGGTGATCGCCTAACCTAGCAGACAGTGAGGGCTACTTTTGTGACTTAATAATCGCATTTGCCTATTAGGATACAGCAGATTCCAGTCAATCCCTTAAGCCATTTATTTTCTTAAGATAACTCAGCTATTTCTCTTATGTTATTTGTTCTTAGTTGGCTACTAATGACGCAGAAATAAGCTAAGCGTAGCCTCGTGGAATTTGCATGAAATTTGAAATGACTGAGAGATTTTTCTGTGTGGCCCAGTAAAGACTTGGTCCCAGAAAGGTCACGAGCTGCACAAGGTCCTTGCGGACAAGAGGAGCTGCACGGGGCCCTCTGGGCGGCTCCCTCTCCCCAAAGCTGCCTCTGGTGGTTCTGGGTAGAAACTGGGTTGTCGAAGAGAATGTGGCTCCGATGGAACCGAGATGGCTTCTGTTGTGAAGATAGGATTCCTTTATTCTTTAAAGGAGATTCTCCTCTTGGCATTTGAATTGATGTTGTTTTGAGGAAGATGTTGTTGATCTTGGGATAAAACTTGAGATGCCAGCTTCATCGTTTTTCTTACCTCAAAGTGGAAATTTTCTAGGCTTTGAGAACAGGGACTCATAAGTATCCAGTCTTTGCTCATTTCAAAGCTCCAGAAAGGTAGCATGAGAAGTTATTTCCGGGGGTTGGGGCCATGTTATATTAATGGCATTATCAAAAATTTAAAAAAAGGCATGCAGCCCAATTCTGCTTTAGTAACTGGCCTTTATTAAAGTGATCCCACTTATTTCATGCTTCTTACCAAACCTGGCCACATTTCTTATTAAACAGGGCTACTATATTTTGTAAGTGAGCATTAACTTGCTATCTGCACGTGCGGCCTGGCATGCCAAAGTTCTAAAATGTTTACCTGTGTAAAAGTTGGCTGTAGCCGAAAATGTTTTTAGTATGTCAAAATCTAAGTGTTACAGTGTATCACACAAAATATATGTGTGACCGAAAATGTATGCATTAACTACAATGGTGGCTGATTACATTACCGTTGGAGCTAATAATAGCTTTCAGTTTGCATCATTCAGGCCCAGACAATCCTGCACAATTGAATTAGTTTAGAATGTAAAGTCCTGTTTTGCCCTTGACACAGACAGCTTGCCCTCTGTCCTGAGAACGCAAGGCGTTTTCTTTTTTAAATTGCAGGGCAGTGAAGGGGACCGTAAATATTTACATTCTCACTCTGTATTTTCAGATTCATAACTAGAAATAGGTGGTTGGGAATGGTTGGCTTTGAGACTTCTCAGCAGGCCCAGGGAAGGTAAAAAAGGCCGGAGTAGGTTGGAAGAGTGTCTTGTGCTTCTTCCAAGCGTAGGTGACGCCTTCTCGTGCCGGTTTGTGGGCGGGGGGTGGGGGCCTCTGGGTGGGGCGGGAGGCCCGGAGGCCGGCAAGGAAGAGGTTGGAGTTTAGGGGCTGTGACGCCGTGGTCACTCGCCACAACTGCTCCTCCTCGCCCAGCTCCCCTCTCCTCCTGACGGGTGGGAAGACATTCTGAGTCTTCTCTGGCTTTCAGCAGTGCCTGGGTAGAGCGCTTTCAGGGTGACTAACAGAGGCGTCTCTGTTCACAGCGGGCCGTTGCAGGCGATGCGTCCGAGTCTGCGCTCCTGAAGTGCATTGAGCTGTGCTGCGGTTCTGTGAAGGAGATGAGAGAGAGATACACCAAGATCGTCGAGATACCCTTCAACTCCACCAACAAGTACCAGGTCTGAGGGTCTGGGGACCTTGGGGGCCCGAGGGGACAGAAGAGAAGGACATACGCTGGGAAAAGATCCATCATCCCTTTTGGAATTTTCCACACTGAAATGCTTTCTAAAAACGAATGAGTCACACTCTTTTATGAATGCTTTTAACTTTACATCTTACCCTGACTCCGTATCGAAAATCCGAATTTATTTGAGTATTAGTAGGATAAATGAAGCCTCTTCTAATATGTTGTCCGGGCCCTTTTGAATTCTCATTTGTCGGTTGGAGTGGGTGTGGGCGTTTGGAGAGGGGGCTGGGTAGGGCTGCAGGTGCACACATGTGTGCCAGTCCCTTTTCTGAATTTTCTTCGGGAAAACTGTGTACATGAACACGTGTCAGGGATGTATGAGCACCTCACCACGTTTGTTTCTTCTGTAGCATTCAAAGTGTGTTACAACGTGCGAGACACTTCAGAGTTCAGAAATAGGGGCTCTTGGATATTTTTGAAAACAACTACTAGGGACTTCCCTGGTGGTCCAGTGGTTAGGACTCCACCCTTTCACTAACGAGGGCCTGGGTTCCAACCCTGGTCGGGGAACTAAGATCCCACAAGCTGCGCGACGCGGCCCAAAAAAAGAAAAAAATTCCCTCCCTGGGCTGCCTGTCCCAAGCCATCCAACGTTTGCATCTCCACCATCCTTCACAGTTGTCCATCCACAAGAACCTCAACACGGCTGAGCCCCGGCACCTGCTGGTGATGAAAGGTGCTCCGGAAAGGATCCTGGACCGCTGCAGCTCCATCCTCATCCACGGCAAGGAGCAGCCCCTGGACGAGGAGCTGAAGGACGCCTTTCAGAACGCCTACCTGGAGCTGGGTGGCCTCGGAGAACGCGTGCTGGGTATGCAGATAGCCTGGCAACAGGGCCGCAGACAAGTCCGGGAGACGATTGCAACTTACTGGGTTAACCTCTGTTTCTCCTTAACGTCCCTTTATTTGCCCCCTATTGTTTTGAAAACAATAAGCGCTGGAGACACTGGAAGGCAACATGCTGCCGGTTTGCTTCTGACTCAGACTTTGACCTTTGGTCTCATGCTGGTCAGTTCTGTTTGCTCAAAAAAAAGAGGGGAAAAGAGTTTTATTATCTGGCTTTTGTTGCTGTGCCCATGATCTGTAAACTTAATGAAATGAAAATTAATTCCTTAGGGCATCTAGAATAAAGCCACTTCCTGACTGCCACAGAATGGCTGTGAATTTACACGGGCACTTGTGCCACCAGCTCATAAATTAGATGAACGGTAAACTCGGGGCCCAGGATGCCACCTGTCCTTCCTGCTCTGTCAGCCACCTCAGATTAGAAGTACATTGACCCACTGTGTCACTGAGAAAGTGGCATTTATAATCTTGTAGGTTGACAGATAAAAATTCATTATTGATGTAATTCTTCTGTTCTTAGTTTGGATAACTTAGAAGTGGTCCCTTACTCATGTTCTTACCTGCTCTCATCTAACTTGAGGTGTCTTAGGTCTCTATCCAACTGGAAGGTCGCTCTTAAGTGATTTTTGTTTCTGCATCTCCCACCCCAAAGTAGAAGCAGCCTCTCTTATATGAACTCCACTTGATACCACTTTAAAGTCCACTGTAACCTTCACACAACATTGAAAGAAATATCTTAAATATCATGATTCTTGTGTGAACAATAATACTAGATATAAACCCCTTGGGCAGAACGTGTCTGATCTGCATTTATCCTCAAAGAAGCTGGCACGATGGCCCACGTGGTGCTCAGCAGTATACTTTGGTTAGATGAACAGTGAGCAGAGATGTGGCCTTGATTTTTCCCAGAGACGGAAGTGGAGACAAATACTTACACTATGTGCCACGTCTCAGTAACTGAGTGGGCAGGTCTAGGAGCCGGAAACCATGGTGCCCGAGTCGGTCTGCTCTACATTGAACAAAGCCTCTTCCTCTGAGGCTTAGTGATGGATTCTGTCTTTTGCACAGTTTTTCTTCTAGGCATTCTGTGTCATTCATAAACGTTCGATAAAACTCACTTGGTTATAAAAGTAGACTTTTAAAAACCTTCCAAGCTAAGTGAATAATAAGCCGCTGTCCTGCTGCTGCCTCTGTCACTGGAAGACCTCACAGGCTCCCTGCCCTCCTGCAGGTTTCTGCCACCTTTTCCTGCCAGATGAACAGTTTCCCGAAGGCTTCCAGTTTGACACCGATGATGTGAATTTCCCTGTTGATAATCTCTGCTTCGTGGGGCTCATCTCCATGATCGACCCACCACGGGCTGCCGTCCCTGATGCCGTGGGCAAATGTCGAAGTGCTGGAATTAAGGTAATGCCCCGCCCCCCTTTTTGGCATCACCTCTCAGCAGCTCGGGGCGCCCTACTTAGTGACGTTGCCTTGTGGGGTCCATGTGGCAGCTGGTGTTTCTCACCCAGAGTATCAATTTCTCATCTCCAAAGCTTTTTAGTTACCACCAGAGAAGACCAAATGGTATTAAGATGTTGGTGTAAACTGCAGATGAGGGATTGAAAAAAAAAAAAATCACCTTTTTAAGGGAAATGTAATGTAGCAAATTAAAAAGAGCAGAAGACTTGGTAAGTTTTTTTTTTTTAAATAAATTTATTTTAAAAGTAGTATGGTTTAACAAATTCAACAGTTATATTGGCACTTTTTTTTTTTTAACATCTTTATTGGAGTATAATTGCTTTACAATGGTGTGTTAGTTTCTGCTTTATAACAAAGTGAATCAGCTATACATATACATATATCCCCATATCCCCTCCCTCTTGCATCTCCCTCCCACCCTCCCTATCCCACCCCTCTAGGTGGTCACAAAGCACCGAGCTGATCTCCCTGTGCTCTGCGGCTGCTTCCCACTAGCTGTCTATTTTAGATTTGGTAGTGTATATATGTCCATGCCACTCTCTCACTTCGTCTCAGCTTACCCTCCCCCCTCCCCGTGTCCTCAAGTCCATTCTCTATGTCTGTGTCTTTATTCCTGGGTTCTTCAGAACCTTTTTTTTTTTTTTTTTTTTAGATTCCATATATATGTGTTAGCATACAGTATTTGTTTTTCTCTTTCTGACTGACTTCACTCTGTATGACAGACTCTAGGTCCATCCACCTCACTACAAATAACTCAATTTCGTTTCTTTTCATGGCTGAGTAATATTCCATTGTATATATGTGCCACATCGTCTTTATCCATTCATCTGTCGACGGACACTTAGGATGCTTCCATGTCCTGGCTATTGTAAATAGAGCTGCAGTGAACATTGTGGTACATGACTCTTTTTGAATTATGGTTTTCTCAGGGTATATGCCCAGTAATGGGATTGCTGGGTCATATGGTAGTTCTATTTTTAGTTTTTTAAGGAACCTCCATATTGTTCTCCATAGTGGCTGTATCAATTTACATTCCCACCAGCAGTGTAAGAGGGTCCCCTTTTCTCGACACCCTCTCCAGCATTTATTGTTTGTAGATTTTTTGATGATGGCCATTCTGACTGGTGTGAGGTGATACCTCACTGTAGTTTTGATTTGCATTTCTCTAATGATTAGTGATGTTGAGCATCCTTTCATGTGTTTGTTGGCCATCTGTATGTCTTCTTTGGAGAAATGTCTGTTTAGGTCTTCTGCCCATTTTTGGATTGGGTTGTTTGTTTTTTTGATATTGAGCTGCATGAGCTGCTTGTATATTTTGGAGATTAATCCTCTGTCAGTTGCTTCGTTTGCAAATATTTTCTCCCATTCTGAGGGTTGTCTTTTTGTCTTATGATTTCCTTTGCTGTGCAAAAGCTTTTAAGTTTTATTAGGTCCCATTTGTTTATTTTTGTTTTTATTTCCATTTCTCTAGGAGGTGGGTCAAAAAGAATCTTGCTGTGATTTATGTCATAGAGTGTTATTTTGAAATATTTGCCTTGTTCTAAATTAATACGCTTCATGCAGTGAATGGCATGTGTTCTGTGTTTTCAGTGAACTGGTTTTGGAAGGAATGTTTGGCGTACTCTGTATTGGTCTTAAGTTGCAGAGTATTGTTCAGGTACGCTGATATAGTGTGGTTCAGTGTAGTTCGTGTAGTCTCCCTTGTTGCTGGCTGTTTGATTCTCCGCTTTCTCATTCTCATGAGTACTACTGCCCTGAAAAGCTTTGTAAAAATTATTCTCCTACCACCTCGACTGTATTCTAAATATAATCTGGGGTCAAAAAGAGCAGTGACTGATTTGAATTCTTGTTACTTACTGCTTTCCCTCCAAACTGGGCCAGTTTCAGGATGCTGACCCTTTACTCACCAGCATCAGATTTTTATCATTTTTTTTGTTGGTTTCAGTAAATTTAAGTATTTTTCTGTGATGGTGTAAAAGGAAAAAGATATTGTTTATTCTGTGTGATTGTGTGCCAAGATAAAAACTGGGTATTGCTTTGTGTCTTCTGTGAACTCATGTCTGTATTTTGGGCTAGTTCATGTTTATCGGTTTTATATTTGCATTTCTTTCCCTTTGATATTCCAGCCGAGTCATCCTTGACACTTACTCTTGCGTACTTGTAAGACTTCTCAAGGTCATTTTCTTGGCTGCTGCGTTCAATAAATTGTCCTCTTCCTTGTCACAGGTCATCATGGTCACCGGAGACCATCCAATCACAGCCAAAGCCATTGCCAAAGGTGTGGGCATCATCTCGGAAGGAAACGAGACCGTAGAAGACATCGCTGCCCGCCTCAACATCCCCGTGAGCCAGGTGAACCCCAGGTAAGGCAGGAAGGTCAGAGCACTGTTGCCTTGAATGTGCAGGTGCTGGTAGTTGGGCATCTTCAGCTTGGTGTTCTACATAGTTCTCTTCTAGGCTTGCTCCGGGTTAGGGATGCCCCTCTAGTGCCAGAAAACAGCCTTGTTGTTCCTAGGGAGGGTTTTCAATAAGAGCGGTCACCATAAGCCACACTTAGATGGTGCCTTCCGCTCTAAGCACTTGCTACAGTACCCACGAAGGCAGGTGATGCTCCCACCTTGCAGAGCAGGGAGGCTGAGGCCGAGTCACGCAGTACACTCGGCAGTCTAGCTTCTGAGTTCACGCTGTTAACCACTGCGCCATACTGCCCTTTACCCAAGCACCTTGTCGTTTTCAGGTCCACACTAACAAAATAAAATGGGCAAGGCACAATTGTCCAGGTAGCTCAGGCCAGAAAGGGAGATTTTGGTAATAAAGTAAAATAGATAACTTGAGACAACTTTGTTTTTAATGTTTTGTTAAGGTTTAGGGCCACCCCCCACCCCTCACCCCCAGCCAAACCCGACTTTGGGTTTGGTTTTTCATCAGCTCTGTCACCGCCTAAAACTGAGTTATGTTATTTCAATGCGTCTTACAAAGATGGGGAAAGGAGGATGAGAGACAGGCCTGCCCAGTGATTATTGTGAGTCTTGAATGAGATATCTGAAAATGCTTTGTAACCTGTGAAACACTGCACAGGTAATACATAATGGGGACAGTTCCCCCTGGCTTTGTGGTGTTTACGCAGTGTTCTGTGTAGCGTGGCAACATTCCTTCTTGGGGATGAGCATCGTGCTGGTGAAGTGACGGGTGACTTGTCTTTCGGTCCTAATGGTAGGGATGCCAAGGCCTGCGTGGTACATGGCAGTGATCTGAAGGACATGACTTCCGAGCAGCTGGATGACATTCTGAAGTACCACACGGAGATCGTGTTTGCCAGGACCTCTCCGCAGCAGAAGCTCATCATTGTGGAGGGCTGCCAGAGACAGGTCAGCGCACAGCCGGGGCCGGGCTCTTTCAGGTGCTACTGACCTCGGTGATTGCAGTTCCAGTAAAAACAAAAAGCAACAGTGGTGGAAACATGAGCCCGTTTCTCTCAGTCTCAGTATACATGTGCCAGTAAGATGCTCCAGACATAGAGAGAAGGGTGGTGACTGGATCACGGTTCAGCCGAGACACGTACTCCACTGTACAGGTCTTCGCTGTGGCCCAGAGTCGGAGCTTTGGCACTCGCCTGGAATAGCAGAGCAGGGTCCTAATGTGTACACCGGAGATGTGAATGTCCAGGAGACTCGCATCCCATACCTGGGAAAGACCTGGGGGTGGGGGGATGCGTGAAGGAACGGGGCTTTCCAAAGTGCCACTCGCCCAAGTCATGACTTTGAGTAGCCCTTGTGAACAAGGCGGGGGACACGTTTGTTGTCACTCCTGGAATCTGGCTGTGGCTGTGTGCATTCCCGGCTGAGACGGTTCCGCGTCTCTCTAGAGTCTCAGTGGGAAAGGAGCAGTGTCTGTCCTGAGAGGCGACTGGAGGCCGCACCTCCCTTATACCCATCGCTAGACTACACGATTCCTAACCCGCATCCCTCCTTTTTCTGGCAGGGCGCCATCGTGGCTGTAACTGGCGACGGTGTCAATGACTCTCCGGCTTTGAAGAAGGCTGACATCGGGGTTGCCATGGGGATTGCTGGCTCAGACGTGTCTAAGCAAGCTGCCGACATGATTCTCCTGGATGACAACTTCGCCTCAATTGTGACTGGAGTAGAGGAAGGTGAGAGTGCTGCATGTAAAGCGACCAGCAAAACCTCATTCAGATGCTGCCGAGCCGTGTCCGTTTCTGTACGCTTAAGGGATGTGTGCAGTATCTGGTCTCTCTCATTAAGCTCTACAGTAAAAGCAACCTTTTGCTTTCATAGGTCGTCTGATTTTTGATAACTTGAAGAAATCCATTGCCTACACCCTCACCAGTAACATTCCAGAGATCACCCCCTTCCTGATATTTATTATTGCAAACATTCCACTACCCCTGGGGACTGTCACCATCCTCTGCATCGACCTGGGGACAGACATGGTGAGTGACCGTCACGGCTTCCACACACCGCAGTGTTAAGGTGTGGCGTTAGCACTCACCGCTGTGCTCTCTGGGTCCCCGTGGCCACCGTAAGGAAAAGAAATGCTCGGTAGTGACATTTCCGATGTGTGGCAGCCTCAGCATCAAAGATTGAGTGTTTGTTATCATTCCTCGAGACAGCTGACAACATCTATTTATCAGATAGAAATCTTCCCTTTTGTATAACTTTGCCCCTTTTGTTTTTGAAAGTGGGACTCGTAATATCTCACGTTATGAAAAACATTTTTTAAAGGGAGGGCAAGAATTCTAAAACAAAAGGTTCACAACATCAGCTTGCTGGTTTCTGATAACTTGAAATCCCTTCTCGCCCCTCCTCCCCAGGTTCCTGCCATCTCCCTGGCTTATGAGCAGGCTGAGAGCGACATCATGAAGAGACAGCCCAGAAACCCCCAAACGGACAAACTCGTGAACGAGCGGCTGATCAGCATGGCCTACGGACAGATTGGTGAGCCGGCAGGTTTAAAGTATCTGTAGGGGTGATGTCTGCCTTCTGAGACTTCAAATGTTGGGTGACTTTCAAATCTACAATGAGCCATGACCTAGGGTGAGACTGGGGATTTTTTTTAGATTCCCTTCCAAGTGAGAATAAATCTTTTGCTGTCTGCCAAGAAACCATAGTTCTTTAGACTGGGCACCTGCGACTGAGCTCGTCTGCCTTAGAACTGAGGACGCCCCTGCTCACAGAGCCTTTCCAGTGCCAGGCACAGTTCCTGGGAGCTGCCCTATTAACTCATAGGCAGCTTTTCCTGGGGAAACCTAGTGTCTGTCACTCATTTGACTCTGCAAACCCTAACTCACTGTCCAGAGTTTGCAGGTTTGGCTGATAGGTCACCGCCAAGTGGCTCCTCTGCACGCCCACTCTCCCCACCCCCAGTGCTTGATTTCTGTTCCACCAGTGGCGCATGACCAGCTAACGCATGGTCTAGGTGGTGGGCAGTGAAAATACCCTTTGATCCTAAATCCTCTGCCTTTAGGAAAACTTGGTGAAGCCACCATCAGCAACTTGTTCTTCTGGAGTAATGGGTTGCATCACTGCGAACACTTGGGTAAAATGGGACAGATTAGTACATTACGGAGATATGGAAAAGATTGATTTGACAGTTGGCTGACAACAAAGTGATTGGCTGGTGGCCAGAAAGACCTCTAATTTTGAGCAGAAGGAAGACTACGTCCAGAGCGTGGGATGAGATCCCACCCCAAGAAGTTGAGGGCACAGTGATTGGATTGGATCCTGGGGAGAACGAGCCTGA
This sequence comes from Balaenoptera physalus, assembly GCF_965194825.1. Lineage (NCBI taxonomy): Eukaryota > Metazoa > Chordata > Mammalia > Artiodactyla > Balaenopteridae > Balaenoptera > Balaenoptera physalus. Next base: position 93,872,542 of record NC_138882.1, on the reverse strand, counting down.
AAGTGGGGGAGGAGAAAGATGGGGTCAGAAAGTGCCACATTCATGATTTCCACAGTGGCTGGCAGAAAGGCGATGTGTAAAAATTTTGAGACATGGGAGGGAAAGTCGTAATTTTTCAGAAATTAAAATGTAGGGAAATGGATTTTTACCCCCAAGGCTCTGATAGAAGTGCCCTGATAGAAGCAGATGATCGAGTAATAGAGATGGGTGTTTAAGAGCAAGGCCCGGGCACCGTCTTTTAAGCTCTAAAAAGTGACTCACAGTGGAGCAGGCGTGAGCACGGAGTGTGTCCCGGGTCGTCCGTCCCACCGGTCATAGCCTGTGAGTGATCAAGACCTTCCTCCAGGCCCTGGCGTTCAAGTTGTCTTTCTAACCTCTCAGGTATGATCCAGGCCCTGGGGGGCTTCTTCACTTACTTTGTGATTATGGCTGAGAACGGCTTCCTCCCGACTCACCTGCTGGGCGTCCGAGTAGACTGGGATGACCGCTGGATCAACGACGTGGAAGATAGCTACGGGCAGCAGTGGGTGAGTGAGGGCTGCCCGCCTGACCAGTGCTGGACGGAGCTCCTCCAGCCCCAGGGGATGGGGCCACACGGCCTCCGGACACGCGGGCTCATCTGTCTGCCTTATGCATTTCAGACCTACGAACAGAGGAAGATCGTGGAGTTCACCTGCCACACAGCCTTCTTTGTCAGCATCGTGGTGGTGCAGTGGGCCGACTTGGTCATCTGCAAGACCAGGAGGAATTCTGTCTTCCAGCAGGGGATGAAGTGAGTAGGGCACAGTCAGGGGTCCTGGCTCAAAGAAGGGGTCTGGTGACGTCTAAACCCTTTGCCAAAAGCCCAGCACCTGACACACAGGGCAGAGTTTCTGGAAACTTATTTGCGGAGCAAATGGAGGAAGCAAAATGTTTTCTAGGTTTTTTCATCTGACCTCAATCAAGTTCCTAAGTATAACTAATAATACATAAAGACATCGACCTGCCATTTGACACGTAGCATTAGAAGATACACTTCTGTTTGTGTTTTTTAACTTTTCCCCACTCCTTGCTTTTTTAGGAACAAGATCTTAATATTTGGCCTCTTTGAAGAGACGGCCCTTGCTGCTTTCCTTTCCTACTGCCCTGGAATGGGTGTTGCCCTGAGGATGTATCCCCTCAAGTAAGTCCCTCCTCTTCTAGCTCCAGAAAGTGGGAAATAGTAAGTGTGGCTTTTCCTCTCATGACACACGTTAGTAGCTGTTATTGTGGGAACTCTTGGGCGATGTGTACAAGAGTTCCTCTGGATTGGAAAATGAGGAAAGGCTGACTCAGTAATGCAGACCAGCAAATCCACAGACTGTGCTTAGGACTTGCCGTCACTAGGGCCAGCGGGCTCTGGCCCTTGGGCTTGCTCGCCAGCCAACTGCACTGAGCACTCAGGTCCCCCATGGCCACGGCCCCGTCGTCTTGAGGCCAGCGGGGGATATCCTGGAGTTTGGGGACACAGGTTCCAGTCTTGATTGGCTCACCCAGTCACTGCGTCGCATGGCAAGCGGCTCACCTCTGTGCGCCTCTGACTCTTCTGCTCTCGAAGGACAACGGTGAAGCAGATCTGAGGTCCTTTTACTTTCCAGTCGAGCACGGGTAGTGTTAGGAGATCATGGGCGGAGGACCGGAGGAGGCTGACCGCTAGTCTTTGGCCAGAACCAGACTGGCCTTAAACATGGTGAATGACTGCACTTTGGATAGACCTGGATTTTCACGTATAGGATTTGCCACAAACTCCAGTAGTGTTTCGAAGCATTGAGTGTGTTTGTGGTGTCTGCTAACTGGTTGAGGTTAGGCAGCTGCAACCTGTTAAAATATGCTAAACCACAGAAAACGGGACCCTACGAGTCAAGCTTTTGATCTAAACATCAGTCTTCCCGTGCTCCCTCAGACCCATCTGGACTCTCTCGACTAGCCTGTTGCCCTTCACTTCCTCTCACTGATCTCATCCCAAAAGTAACCAAACCCTGTTGGCTTCCCTGACTGCCCATCATCTGTGGTGCAAGGGGAGCCTGGCATCCAGGGTCTTGTTACTGTGCCAGCCTGTCTGTCTTCCTAGCCTTATACCCATCCAGGCTTATGTTGGGTGAATTCAGTACTTCTCTTCTGCCTACATATTTGGGAAGGCTGTTCCCTTCTCACCCCATCAGTCCCGATAGTTCCTCAAGGTTGGTTTTCTCAGAGCTTGTCCCCATGTGATCTCACCCTCCTGGGCGCGTGCAGCTGCACCCCTCCTTTGCCATTGTTGTCAGTCACTTCTGCTCGCATAGATTGTTATTTTCAGAGCATGGACCACGACATCTTTTTTGACTTTGTGTCTCCAGCCCCCTGCACAGAGCTGGCACACAACAGGGGCAAGTCTTTTATCCAAGCTGAATTCTGTCATCTTGGGCCATTGTTTGTTAAGAGGAGGCTAGGAGGATCAGAGCTCTCTAAAAGGCCAAAATGGAAAATCTCTACAAAATCTCAGCCTACAGCAGGCTGGTGGTGCCTCAGGACATCTTTTGCTATGACTAGAGAACTTGTTCCCAGTAGGTTCTATCCAGTGTGGAAGGTGGCTTAGTTACAAGGGTCCCCAGGTCTAACGAGGTCATCTTCTAGCATGTGGAGGACACACGAGACAGGAGGAGGAGGAGGAGAGATGCCAGAGCTCTGTCCTGGGACAGTCTTCCTCCAGTGGTTGCTGCGGGAAGCTGGTAGTCAAGAAAGCGTCAGCCTCCTTTGGAGGCCGCCTAGGGAGCCTGTCTCCAGGCTGGGGACTGTGGCAGCAGCCCCTGGGCCCCCAAAGGCCTCGGATCTCTGCTGGGGTTCAGCTTCTTATTCCCCAGGTCTGGGACTCAACTCACTCCTGACTGTCCCAAGCCCCACTGTCAGAGACCACATTCAGGGGATGATTAAACTGGTTGTGACCCACACCGGCAGTTCTTTATCTTCAGATGCCAGGACATCAAACAGATAAACTTGAGTGAGCTTCTTAAATACTTTAGAAACAGAAGAAAGAAAAATGTCCAGTCGCTCTGGAATCGTCAACAAAAAAAAATCTAAGCTGACCTACAAACCAGTTCTCAAGGAAAACCCAACTGAAGGTGGCAGTCCGCTTTCTTCTGCCTCTCCGGGCCCTGAGCACACAGCAGCGGGCTGTTTTTATCACGTGTTCTGTGTTAATGCTCGGCCAGCTACCCATGACTGTACTTGGCTTCTCCTTTCAGGCTGATTATTTCATTATCACTATGCTGATGTGCAGTTTCTTTTTCCTTTGAGTTGTGCGTACGCATATAAATTGTCACTTGATTCTATTTCCAGACCTACCTGGTGGTTCTGTGCCTTCCCCTACTCTCTTCTCATCTTCGTGTATGACGAAGTCCGAAAGCTCATCATCAGGCGACGCCCTGGCGGTAAGTACAGGCATTTTTAGTTGGGGGTGCGGGCTGCGGAGGGGCGCCTGTGGGTCTACCGGCTTTTGCTCTGTTTCCTTTGAAGTGTTTGTTTGGGCTCCTCCACAGTCAGTCTGCTTGGCTAAGTCCATTGGAAGCCAACTGTAAACTGACTTGAGTCACAGCCCATCCTCAGAATGGAGATCTCAGTTGAGGTTTCAGAACTGACCAAATACAAACCAAATAGGATGCAGTGGAAACTTGGTCAGAAATCTAAACCATCTTTCCAATTAACACGTTACTCTTAAAAGCATTTAAATAAATACAGTTGAGGGGCCAGATGAATTTGGGTTAAACACCCCACCCCAACCCCCATTGGCTTTGTTCCCCTGAGGTCCATTCTTTCTGTCTTTCCCTCTGCCCCCTCCCGAGGAGGAAGACTCACTGTCACTTATCTCTGTCTCTCTCTGTGGCCCCCAGGCTGGGTAGAGAAGGAGACCTACTACTAGACCCCCTCCTGCACGCCGGGGAGCGTCACGCTGCACACTCTGCACCCACCACCCACCCCCTCTTTGTGTACTTCAGTCTCGGAATTCGGAATTCTACCCTGGTAGGAAAGCACCAAAGCATGTGGGGAAGCGAGATGTCCCGGAATGAAGCATGTAGCTATATGGGGGGGAGGGGGGAGGGCTGCCCGAGAAACATCCGTCTGTGGGAACAACATCGGGAAAGGTTTTTATGTGCCTTTTTGTTTTTGTAAAAAGGAAAACTCGGAAAGACTGAAAGAATACATTTTATATCTGGATTTTTACAAATAAAGATGGCTATTATAATGGAATTGGTCTCATGCCCTCATCACTTCCACGGTCCAGATTTTCTTGTGTGATCGGTCTGGAGCCGTGGTTCCCAGCGCACGAGTCCCTGGCCAGGAGCTTCATTGGCATCACTTGGAACTTGTTAGCACAGAAAAGCCAGGGCCACTGAACCAGAAGCTAACCAGCAATCTGTTTAATAAGTCTCCAGGTGATTCTGATTCACATTCAAGTTTAAGGACCACAGATTAAGGGGAAACTTTCTGCCCGTGCTTTTGTGGTCTGAGTGGGTGAGCTTACCTCCCCATTTTCCCGTGGGCTACTGCGGGTGGTATGGCTGGAACTCCCCCTGCGGCCTTCACATCTGCTTCTTGAAGGACACACCTGTCACGAGAAGGATTTTCAGACCCTCAGGGGAGGGCCTTCTCTTCCCGTCCTGGTCACAGCCCCACCTGTGGTCTCTCAGATCATCACCGCCACCACGACAGCCTCAAGTGTCTCTAGACCAAGATTTGTCTGAGAAACAGAAACCCACCTATACACAGTCTGTTGGGACATCACAAAGTGCTTCCCTTCCACGTAACCTGTTCCTAATTTAGCATCGAATAGCTCCATTTCAGAGAGTGGTTATGTTCCAGAAGCTACTTAAGAAAAAAGGTGAAAGATCTGTTCACTTCAAGGTCAAGTATACCTCCGGCTTTCAAAGAGTTAGTGTAAAAGGCCCCCTCAAGTCCCATCGCTCAGTAATCCATCCTGCGTGCTGTTAACCACCTGTACTTCAAGGCTGTCCTTGCTTCAAGCCAGTGCAATGAGGAGTACTTCTGGCACCAATGATCATGATGTGCCAGGTGGTCACAGATTGGGTTCGGGTATTTTTTCTCTGAAAAGCTGAATTCATTGCTCATGCCTCTTGTGCTGCTCACTTCCAAGCTGTGCAGATGGGAAGGGAACGAACAGGTGATGCCCACATACCAGCCAGTCGTTACCCCCAGCCTCTCCTGCTAGGGGCACTGGGAGGGCCAGGTGGTCTGTGCCTTCTTAGTCCAACCCACCAGTCTTCCCTTCTTTCTCGGGGCTCTTTCTTCCAGGATGATCTCTATGCCTGTAGGCAAGTCATTTTTAAAGAGACACTTGTTCAGCCCAACATAAGGAAACTAGGATAAAGCTAAGAACCAGCAGAGATCTCAGGCTCAGGGCCGGTGGTTTCTGGGTCCTCCCTGAGGACATAGCTCTGAGGGCAAGAATGAGGCTGCCCCACGTGCTTAGGCTGGCACAGCCTTGTCAGAGGCTTGCTGGCCTCTCTACTCCCTACACGTCTGTTTCCTGGCACGCCTGACAGCTGACGAGTGAACATACCCCTGATGAAGGTCATGGGTATTCCCTACTTAGAGGCATTTGAAGCAGCCTGAGACCGTAGACTCTGGAGGTGACCCCGGATAGCTTTCTGGCCAGGCCTCTGTGCAGCCCTGGACTTCTGGGAACACGGCGGGGAAAGCAGAGCAGGACAAGGGCAGAGTGGAACCTCCCGCCTTCTTTCCACCCGAATACCTCTGCCCTTTCTCTGTTTGACAATCCCTTGAATAAAAAGTTTTACAGCCAAGCGTTTGATCTAGAGACCGCAGATAAGCAGCAGGCAAAGCTGGCACCAAAGCCAGGCCTCCCAAAGGGCCAGATTTTTCCAAGCTTCCTACAGGCAGCAGGAGTAAGTGCCCTGGCCTCATCATACCCCTTTACATTCACCCACTAACTTTAGCCCTGTCAGGAGAAGCTAAAATTTGCTCCAGAACAATGGAAACAGTCTACCCCACAAATCTACAGCTGAGCCCCCTTGAATCCCACCCTCCCCTCCCCTGCAATGCCCTCCAGACATCCTCAGGGTAATGCCCTCTTGGTCACCCTCTGTGATGCCCTCCTGACACTTTGACCACCTGCCCCTTTGGCCACGTCGATATCTGAGCTCTTGCCATTTTCAGCGTCCTTACTGCTTCCTTATCTCTTTAGCTCTCACCCTCCTTCCTTTGATGGACAAGCTTCTAAGGAGAGTGCCCATCACTTCTTCATCCCTCTGCCTCCTCCTGCCAGCTCCCATTAACACTGGTCCACCCAAGTTGTCCTGGTTGAGGTCACTGATCTGATTGTTAATCCACTGGGCACTCCCCGGTCCTTCCTTGGCCTCTGCAGCACCTATGACTCCATCACACGCCTCCTGAAACAGCCGCCGTGTCTTTCCGACATCACCTCTGCCCTCTCCTCACCTTTCCCCTCATCTCCACCTGCCCCTTGGCTGCTCGTTTCTTCAGGGAGGTCCTCACCCACTCCCGCCTCATATTCTTCCTGGGGTTTCACAACAGATCACCTACATGATGCTTTCCAACTCTCCAATCTGGTCCTCTCTCCTGAGCCCCAGACCCATAAATCCAGTTGTCTCCTGGACATCTGTATTTTTTCAGAAAGAGCACAGCACACTATAGAGTCTTAACCCCAGTGACAAACCCGAGTCTGAGGTCCCTCACAATGAACATGCTCTAGGCAAAGACATCTGTCGCCCTGTTGCCACTTCAGAACCCTGGAAGTCATGTGAGGCTTCTCTCCCCTACCTTGCTGTGGCCCTGCCACCCTGCCCATCACCAACCACTGCTGGTTCCAGTTTGGTGGCTGAGAGCATGGGCTTTGTGTCTTAACGCCCTGGACACAGTGGCCCTGTCACTGACTGACCACAGTCACGGAATTTAGTCTCTTTGTGCTTCATTTACTCTAGAATAAGGGTGGTGTTTCAGAGTTGTTAAAAGGATTATGTGAGATTATATGTAAAGGTATTAGCACAGTGGCTGGCACTATAAATCCTTTCCTCTGCCACCACTGCCTTTCACATCTGGGCATCAGCAACAGCCTCCTGGCTGGTCTCCTTACTTTCTGCCTTCCTCTAATTCAGCAGCTCTCAAAGTGTCATCTCTAGGCCAGCATCACCTGGGAACTTGTTAGAAAGTGCATTCTAATTCAGACCTACTGAATCAGAAACTCTGGGGAGTGGGGAGAGAACCAGTGATCTGTTTTAATAAGCCTTCCAGGTGATTCTGATGCATGTCAAAATCTAAGAACCATTGCTCTACGCCATCTTCCAAACTCCACTTGGCTGCCTCTCACCATGCATGTCTTCACCCTTGATCTCAGCACAGAAACCCATCTCCGCTCAGCCATCCAAACTCCTGGGCAGTACAAATGTGCTCCACACTGCTTCCCCTGCCATCCTACAAGTCCCCTTGGCATCCCCCTTCCAACCCAACCTTGGCCCAACCTGCATTCTCCTGGCTAATCGACTCACCTTTCCAGATACTATTCAGGCCTTTGTTCCTTGGGAAATGTTCAATGGGCCCTCGTTTTTGCACACCTTACTGTTAGCCCCTAGGCCTCTGTTTATTGGTTTGTTCCCTTATCAGGGAACTAGAGTTCCTGAGTGTGTGGATCAGGCCACACCCGCCCCAACATCTGGCACAATCAGTGCTTGTTGAATGAATTAAAGCATGCTCATTACCAGGCTTTTTTTCTGCTGCCCAAGCAGCCATATTTTTAACATTTCACCCTCATCTCTTGAGTCTCTGTTTTTGGATCAGAACTGATACCACCCAAAGGAAATTCATGCCCAGGCTTGCCAGAGATCTATGAGTTAGGGTCTCTCCCCATCTCTCAAGGTTAAGAACGAGTCATGGAGGGAATTAGGATGGCCAGAAATGGACTAGGAGACCACGGCAAGTGACACAAGGAGGTAAACAAGGTGAGGAGATCTACACACAGACGCTGAAAGAGACACAGGTCCTCGGACCTGCCTGGGTTCCAGAGCTTTCAAATCCCTGTCCTGAGCCTCAAATAATCTCACAAGAAACCCTTCCCACCCTCCAACTAGGTTGGAATCTCCTATTAGGTAGTTGATTAGTACTCTGCTTCTTCATAGAACTCACAGTTCTAAACATTTATTACTCAATTATGTAATAATTAATCTAACATCCATTTTTGCCTGCTAACCTATAAGCCCTGTGAGGTCTGGGAGCTGGTCTGTTCTTTTCCATTTTATCCCTGGTGCTCAGTTCAGTACCTTAAAAAGAGAAGTTGGCACTTAGTACAGTGGCCAACACTCCCTATTTAAAGAGAAGGGCGGGTTCCGGCTCAAGAGGACAACGTAGGAAGATCCTGAATTCGCCTCCTCCCACGGACATGCCGAACCTACAGCTACATATGGAACAATTTCCTCTGAAAAAAAACCCTAAAAACTAGCTGAGCAACTCCTACACATCAGGCAAAGCACATTGAAGCAGTGAGGAAAGGCCGAGACACAATCTGGCCGTAAACTCTACCCTCAGTGTGATGACCCACCATCAGGAAGGAATCTAAAATCCAGAGCTTCTCCCTGAGGAGCAAAGGCACCCCAACTTTAAGACCTGCATCTGAGAGACAAGCCCGCAAAACGTCTAGCTTGGAAAACCAACGGGGCTTGCATCCACAAGACTCACAGGCTATAGTGAATGGAGAAACAGCTCTTAAAGGGCTCATATGTTTGGACTCACTTACCCCAGAGAACAGCGTGGAGCTGATTGAGCGACATCCAGATTATGTGAAAGAGGCTTATTTGCTTGCCTAAACGCATCAGCCTGAGGGCAGACATCTAATTTAACACACACCTAAGGGCCTGCAGGGTTCTTTCTAGGGATGAAGGCTGCTGGCAGGCACCATCTGCGCTCCTCCTCTGCCTCGCTCCAGCTTGCTAGTATCTCCCGGGAAGGAACTTGTACCCTCCTCCAACACCCTGATTTTTGTGGCTGCCACCCAAGGAACACCTTTAGACCACCTGGCTCTGGTGGCCATTGAGACTTATGCTCAAGGGTCCCACAAAACTGTAACCAAGGGAGAAAGAGTTTATTTAAACAGTCACCACCTTCGGGACAGGGCATGAGGCAACAGTCCAAGGAGCCCTGTCTTCCTATGAAACAGGCCTATAGGCTGTTGCCTGAGGGTTCTAATTAGACACACATCTAAGGTCCTACAGAAATCCTTTCCAGAGATCTCAGAAGATGGGCACTGGCTTTACACTCCACCTGCATACTTTAGAGCATCAGTATCTCCTGCAGGGGAGCTTTTGCACATGACGGGTGCCCCAGGTTTTAGGTCTGGTGCCCAGGGGACACTCCTTGATTGCCTGGCTCTCATGGCCAGAAGGGCTTGCATCTTTGAGCCCCACAGGCCTATAACAATCATAGAGAATGTGTTTGGCTGGCTACCACCCCAGGGCACAGCACAAACAGCAGACTGAAATATACACCCAATCGCTCTGAGGAAGAGGCCTATTTTCTTGTCCTGGAGCTTTAGTCTGAGAAGCAGACTTCTGGTCTGGCACACATCTAGGAGCCCACTAAGGTGCATTTGAGGGACGATGAAGGCCATCTTTGTGCTCTCCCTCTGCCTTGTTCCAGGTAACTGGTTTCTCCCAGAAATGAACTTATACAATCATCTAGCACCCCCATTTTTGCAACGGCTACCCAGAGGACATATCCACATCGCCTGGCTCTAATGGCCAGTGGGACTTATGTTTGTAGTCCCACAGGACTGTATAGTATTTGCATACTTTAAAAGCTGCTGCCTGAGGGTCTGGCTTCCAGTCAGCCTGAATCTAGGTGCTGAGATCCTTTCCTTTGGGACACTGACAGGTCTTGGCATACTCTTAACTACTGGGAGCCACTAAAAATAGACTGCTTAGGCAATCAAAAAATTTGAGAGACAACCGAGAGCTAGGGCAAGTTTGAACAATAAGGTTCATCTCCTATACAAGGCCACTCTTTCAAGACTGGGAGAGGTGGCTGTTTTATCTAATGCATAAAAGTCAACAGAAAGTCAAGGGAAATGAAGAAACAGAGGAATATGTTCCAAATGAAAGAACAAGATAAAATCCCAGAAAAAGTTCTTAAGGAAATAAAGATAAGTGATTTACCTGAAAAGAGTTCAAAATAATGGTCATAAAGATGTTCACCCAACTTGGGAGAAGAATGAATGAGCACAGTGAGAACTTCAACAAAGAGATATAAGAAAGTACCAAATAGAAGTCACAGAGCTGAAGAATACAATAACTGAACTGAAAAAAACACTAGAGGGGTTCAACAGCAGACTAGACAAAGTAAAGAAAGGATCAGTGAACTCAAAGACAGGACAGTGGAACCTACCCAATCAGAGCAGCAACTAGAAAAAAACAAAAAACAAAACAAAAACAGTGGCTTAAGGGACTTATAGGAAAACATCCAGTGGACTAATATTCACATTATAGAGGTCCAAGAAGGAGAAGAGAAGGAGAAAGGGGCAGAGAATGTATCTGGAGAAATAATGGCTGAAAACTTCCCTAACCTGTGGAAGAAAATGGACATCCAAATCCTGGAAGCCCAGAGAGTTCCAAAGAAGATGAACCCAAAGTGACCCACACCAAGACACATTATAATTAAAATGTCAAAGTTAAAGACAGGGAGAGAATCTTAAAAGCAGCAGGAGAAAAACAATTTGTTGGTACAAGGGAAGCTTCATAAGGCTACCAACAAATTTTTCAGCAGAAACTTTGCAGGCCAGAAGGGAGTGGCATGATATATTTGAATTGCTGAAAGAAATACTTCTAAACAAGAATACTCTTATCCAGTAAAGTTGTCATTCAGAATTGAAGGAGAGATGAAGTGTTCTTTAGACAAGAAAAAGCTAAAGGAGTTCATCATCACAAAATTGGCTTACAAGACATGTTAAGGGAACTTCTTTAAGCTGAAAAGGGTACTAATTATAACAGGAAAACATATAAAAGTATAAATCTCACTAGTAAAGGTAAACATATAGTAAAAGTTAGAATAATCTAATGTTGTAAAAATGGTAGATTAATCACTTATAAAGCTAGTATAAAGGTTAAAAGGCAAAAGTAGTAAAAATGACTATAAATACAAAAATTAGTTAAGGGATATACAGAATAAAAAGATGTAAAATGTGACATCAAAAACATAAAATACAAGATGAGGAGAGTAAAAATGTAGAGCTTTAGAATGCATTCATACTTAAATTATTATCAACTTAAAATAGACTTATAATTTTTGTATGTAAGCTTCATGGTAACCACAAAGCAAAAACCTGTCCTAGGTACACAAAACATAAAGAGAAAGGACTTTAAGCACAGCACTGAAGGAAATCATCAAATTATAAAAGAAGAGAACAAAGAAGGAACAGAGAAACTACAAAAGAGCCAGAAAACAATTAGCTAAATGGCAATAAGTACATACCTATAAATAATTATTATAAATGCAAATGGACTAAATGCTCCAATCAAAAGACATTGAGTGGCTGAATGGATTTAAAACAAAAACAAGACCTATCTGTATGCTGCCTACAAGAGACTCACTTCAGATGTAAGTGACTGAAAGTAAAGTGATGGAAAAATATATTCCATGCAAGTTTAGGTAGCTATACTTGTATCAGGCAAAATAGATTTTTAAAAAAAGACTGTAATAAGAGACAAAGAAAGACATTATATAAAGGGGTCAATCCAACAAGAGGACAACACATTTGTAAATATTTATGTACCCAGCATAGGAGCACCTAAATATTAACAAACCTAAAGGGAGAAATAGACAGCAATACAATAATAGTAGGGGACTTTAAATACCCAACTTTCATCAATGGTTAGATCATCCAGACAGAAAATCAATAAGGAAATACTGACTTAAACAACATGTTAGATCAGAGTTAACAAATACATACAGACCATTCCATCCAAAAGCAACTATCTTCTCAAGTGTACATGGAATATTCTCCAGGATAGATCATATGTTAGGCCACAAAACAAGCCTTAATAAATTTATGAAGATTGAAGTCATATCAAGCATCTTTTCTGGCCACAATAGTATGAAACTAGAAAACAATTATAAGAAGAAAACTGGAAAATTCACAAACATGTGGAGATTAAACAACATGCCACTGAACAACCATGGGACAAAGACGAAATCAAGAGAAATTTTAAAATACCTTGAGACAAATAAAAATGGATATACAACATACCAAAACTTATGAGATGCAGCAAAAACAGTTTTAAAAGCGAAGTTCATAGCAATAAATCGCTATATCAAGAAATAAGAAAAGTCTCAAATAAATGACCTAACTCTACACCTCAAGGAACTAGAAAAAGAAGAACAGGGCTTCCCCGGTGGCACAGTGGTTAAGAATCCGCCTGCCAATGCAGGGGACATGGGTTTGAGCCCTTGTCCAGGAAGATCCCACATGCCACAGAGCAACTAAGCCTGCGCACCACAACTACTGAGCCCATGTGCTGCGACTACTGAAGCCCTCATGCCTAGAGCCCATGCTCTGCAACAAGAGAAGCCACTGCAATGAGAAGCCTGTGCACTGCAATGAAGAATAGCCCAGCTTGCTGCAACTAGAGAAAAGCCTGCACACAGCAACAAAGACCCAATGCAGCCAAAGAAAAAAAAAAAAAGAACAAACAAAGCCCGATGTTATTAGAAGAAAGGAAATAACAAAGATCAGAGCAGAAATAAAGGAAATAGAGACTAAAAAAAAAGATCAATGAAACTAAGAGCTGGTTATTTGAAAAGATAAAGAAAATTGGTAAACCTTTAGCTAGACTCATCAAGAGAAAAGAGAGGATTTGGATAAATAAAATCAGAAATAAAAGAGGAGATATTACAACCAATACCACAGAAATACAAAGAATCATAGAAGACATGAACAATTATACTCCAACAAATTGGACAACCTAGAAGAAATTAATAAATTCCTAAAAATATAAACCTACCAAGACTGACTCATAAAGAAATAGAAAATCTGAACAGACCGATTATTAGTAAAGATGTTGAATCAGCAATCAAACACCTCCCAATAAATGTCTAGGACCAAACGGCTTCACTGGTGAATTCTACAAAACATTTAAAGAAGAATTAATACCAATCCTTCTCAAACTCTTCCAAAAAATAGAAGAGGAGGGAATACTTCCAAACATAATTTATGAGGCCAGTGTTACTATGACACCAAAACCAGACAAGGATGCCACAAGAAAAATACAGGTCAATAACCCTGATGAACATAGATGCAAAAGTCCTCAAAAAAATTTTAGCAAACTGAATTAAAGAATACTAAAATGATCACACACCATGATCAAGGACGATTTCTTCCAGGGATTCAAGGATGGTTCAACATCCACAAATCAATAAATGTGATACACCACATTAACAAAATGAGGGGTTAAAACCATACAATCATCTCAATAGATGCAGAAAAGGCATCTGACAAAATTCAACATCAATTTATGATAAAAATTCTCAGTAAAGTGGGTGTAGAGGGAACGTATCTAAACATAATAAAGGCTGTATATGACAAGCCCACAGCTAACATCATACTCAACAGTGAAAAACTGAAAGCTTTTCCTCTAAGATTAGGAACAAGACAAGGATGCCCATTCTTGCCATTTTAATTCAATATAGCATTGGAAGTTCTAGACAGAGCAATTAGGAAAAAAAAAAAAAAAGGCATCCAAATTGGAAAGGAAGAAGTAAAACTGTCACTATTTGCAGATGACATGATACTATACATAGAAAACCTTAAAGATGCCACCAAAAACTGTTAGAACTGATAAACAAATTCAATAAAGTTGCAGAATACAAAATCAACATATAAAAAATTTTGTTGTGTTTATATGCACTAATAAACTATTAGAAATAGAAATTAAGAAAACAATTCCACTTACAAGGGCATCAAAAAGAATAAAATACTTAGGAATAAAATTAACTAAGAAGGTAAAAGACCTGTACACGGAAAACTATAAGACACTGATGAAAGAGATTGAAGAAGACACAAATAAATGAAAAAATACTCCATGCTTATGGATTGCAAGAATTAATAATGTTAAAATGTCCATAGTACCCAAAGCAATGAATAGATTCAATGCAATCCCTATCAAAATTCCAATGGCATTTTTTGCAGAAATAGAACAAATAATCCTAAAATTTGCAAGAAACCACAAAAGACCTAGTATAGCCAAAGGAATCTTGAGAAAGAAGAACCAAGTTGGAGGAATCATGCATCCTGATTTCAAACTACATTACAAAGCTATAGTAATAAAAACAGTATGGTATTGTCATTAAAAACAGACATATAGATCAATGAAACAGAATAGAGAGCCCAGAAATAAATCCATGCATATATGGTCAATTAATTTGCAACAAAGGAGCCAATAGTATACAGTAGGGAAAGGACAGTCTCTTCAATAAACGGTGCTGGGAAAACTGAACAGTCACATGCAAGAGAATGAAACTGGACTACTATTTTACATTACACACAAAAATTAAATAAAAATGGATTAAATATTTGAAAAAGACCTGAAACTATAAAACTCCTAAAAGAAAGCATAGGTGGTAAGCTCCTTGACATCAATCTGATTTACTGGATTTGACACCAAAAGCAGAGGCAACAAAAGCAAAAATAGACCAGTGGGACTACGTCAAAGTAAAAAGCTTCTGCACAGTGAAGTAAACCATCAACAAAATGGAAAAGGGAAACTACTGAATGAGAAAATATTCACAAATCATATATCTGATAAGAAGCTAATATACAAAATATAAAAAGAACTCATACAACTCAATAGCAAAAGCACAAATGATCCAATTATAAAATGGACAGAGGACTTGACTAGACGTTTTTCCAAAGAAGACATACAGATGGCCAATATGTACTATTAAAGGTACTCAGCATCACTGATCATCAAGGAAACGCAAATCAAAACCACAATAAGTTATCACCTCACACCTGTTAGAATGGCTATTATCAAAAATATAAGATATAGCAAGTGTTGGCAAGGATGTGGAGAAAAGGGAACCCTTGTGCATTGTTGGTGGGAATGTAAATTAGTGCAGCCATTATGCAAAACAGTGTGGAGTTTCCTCAAAAAATTAAAAATAGAACTACCATATGATTCAGCAATTCCACTCCTGGGTATTTATCCAAAGAAAATGAAAACACTAACTTGAAAAGATAAATGCATAGCCTTGTTCACTGCAGCACCACATTTGACCCTTGAACAACATGGGGTTTGGGGTGACAACTCTCCACACAGTTGAAAACCCGAATAAAACTTCACAGTTCCTCCTCTGTATCCAAGGCTATACATCCATGGATTCAACCACCCACAGATGGTATAGTACTGTACACATATTTAGCAAAAAAAATCCACATGTCAGTGGACCCACTCAGTTAGTTCAAACCCATATTGTTCAAGGATCAACTTAGTAGGTAATATATGGAAACAACCTAAGCGTCCTTTGATATACACACATACATATGCACAAGCATACACACACACACACACACACACACACAGTGGAATATGCCTCAGACATAAAGAAGAGTGGAATCTTGACATTTGCAACAACATACATGGACCTTGAGGGCATTATGCTACATGAAATGACTCAAAGACAAATGATCTCACTTAAATGTGGAATCTGCAAACCAAAACAAAACAGTTAATAGAGCTCATAGATAGAGAATAGATTAGTGGTTTCCAGAGGTGGGGGAGGGGTGGCAGTGAAATGCGTGAAAGGGGTCAAAAGGTACGAACTTCCAGTTATAAAAGAATTGTCATGGCAATTATAGTCAATAATATTGTAGACCATATTTGAAAGTTGTTAATCATATATCTTAAAAGTTCTCATCACAAGAAAAAAAAATTTGTAACTATGTAAGTCTAAATAAACTAGACTTGTTGTGGTGATCATTTCACAATACATACAAATACTGAACCATTATGTTGTACACCTGAAACTAATAATATATGTTTATTATACCTCAATAAAAAATAAATAAAATAAAATCATTTGATGTATCATAAATAAAGAGAAGGTCAGAGAGGCAGAGAGACTTGCCACGATCTCGTGTAGCTGAGAAGAAGAGGCAAGGCTTAGCTGGTGGGTCTCCTGCTCCCTGCCCTCCTGGAGGCCGACCCGGGCATGCAGAGCTGCAGAGGTGAAGAGCCTCCTGGGTGGGCTTGCGCTTGATTGTGGGGCTGCCTGGCCTCTGGGCTCAGAGAGTTTCAGAAGCTGGGTTTCTTTTCTTTCTTTTTTCTGTTTTGTTTGTTTGGGTTTTTTTAATTAATTAGTTTTATTTTTGGCTGTGTTTGGGCCTTTGTTGCTGTGCGTAGTCTTTCTCTAGTTGTGGCGAGCGGGGGCTACTCTTCGTTGCGGTGCGCGGGCTTCTCATTGCAGTGGCTTCTCTTGTTGTGGAGCACGGGCTCTAGGCATGTGGGCTTCAGCAGTTGTGGCACTTGGGCTCAGTAGTTGTGGCACGTGGGCTCAGTAGTTGTGGCTCACGGGCTCTAGAGTGCAGGTTTCAGTAGTTGTGGCACACGGGCTTAGTTGCTCCGCGGCATGTGGGATCTTCCCGGACCAGGGCTCGAACCCGTGTCCCCTGCATTGGCAGGCAGATTCTTAACACTGCGCCACCAGGGAAGCCTGGGTTTCTTTTTTATTCCTTGTCCCTCTCAGCCTGTGTGCCTAGAGAGAAGCGGTCTCAGCAGTGGTTTGGGAAGTCTGTTTCCTCAGCTTGTTAAATGGGAGATCTGGACAAGGAACGGACTTTCTCCAAACCTCTCTTTCTGCCTGCACAGTGGACGCAACTGCCTCCCCTACCATATGAGGGTGCTGTGAAGATTAAATGAAAAGAGCCTGGCTCTTCTTCAGCGTTCATTAAAGGGTAACTCACTTCCCACACTCGCCCACCAGCACATCTGCACGGTAACTGTGCTCCAAGTGTCCCCTGAAGACAAACCTAGGAGAGCAGACTTGGTGTTCCCAGAATAGAAATAGCTACGTGGGCTAGGCAATGGGCCAAACTACAACCATTTTACAAATGAGAAAACTGAGGCTCAGAGACGTGGAGTAACTTGCCTGAAGTCACACAGCTAAGAAGTGGCAGAGGTGGGCGAGTCTGCCTTGAACCCAGACAGTTGAGCTCAGAGCCCAGACTCCTAAGACTTTGTACCTGGCCCATATTTAGCAAGCGCTACGGATGTGTTGGCGTTGTGACAGAAGGCTAGTGCCGGGGCCAAGAACTGGAGAAGGGCAGTTTTTATGAAAAACAAAGAATAGGGAAGGTTAGAGTTGGTGCTAAAACATAAGATCGTGGAAAGTTTCTTGGAAATTAAGCACACACTGTTGAACAGTTACTCAAATGGATTTGCCCCCAGGAGGTGCTGGGTGACTGAACCTGCAGTTTGCGTAACTGGGCAGCATGAAGACAGGCAGCTCTAATCCCGGCCAGCTCTGTGCTGCCTCTCCCGTTAGGCTAGTGGCAGATCTGCTTCCCAGGCTGTGGCAGGACTGAGCTGAAGGATGGCGGGTCCCTTGCATCCTGCAGGCTCTGCGTTGATGACTGCTCTTCAGGGGTCAGGAGCTAACACTGCCCTTCCCAGCTCTGCCTTCTATAGAAAGGAAGGATCCCTCCCTTCCAGCATTCCTGGCTGCCCTTGTGTGCTTAATTTGTGCGCAGGAAAGCAAAGCTGTTTAAAGAGGTTGTAGAGTAACACAAAGAATCTTTTCGTAGTATAAATAATTGCTCCCTTTAAAACTAGTTGCAGGGTTTTAATTTTTTCCTAAAATGACAGACATGTGAGGACATTATTGCCAACAAAATACTGTCCCAGAAATATAGTTTCATCCTTTACTATAATGAGTTCTGTGAGGGTTTCTCTCCCAAAGAACAGACAGCAAAACACTCAGAGCCAGTGCTTCACTACCCATGCGTGTGCCGGGGGAGAGACCCAGAGTCTCGGCAGGTCACCTGTTTCAGTTCCCTTATCTCTGGTGCTAACAGGGCAGTATTTTCTAAAGGAAAGGGAACTGACGTTTATGGAACAGATACTATATGCCTACAGCACTCTTTGGGCTTTATGCTAATTTCACTTAATCCTCTGAAGCAGATAGATAGATACTGTTCCCACTTTACAGAGAAGGGACACTGAGGCTTGGAGAGATTTGTCACTTGTAAAAGGTGGCTGAGGAAGGGAGCACAGGTCTGTAAGCCTTGACTCCTTCCACCACATCAGGCTGCCTTCCTCTAAGGACATAAAAGCACCCCATGTTGCCATTGGTAGTTTTTATCCGGACATACCCTGAAGCCAGGGACTCCTACACGCTCATGTCGGCTCACAGAGACTTGTGGATCCACACGTGTGGGCATCCCTCCAGGTATACTTGTTCCGAAGCAGCAGGTAGGAAGTAGTTATGGCAGCAACTCACTAGTTTTTCAGCAAACCATGCCCCCTTTCCTCCTGAGCTCCCAGTGAGACCACACTTCCCAGCCTGCCACGTGAGATGCAGCTAGGCTCCGATAGATCACTTCCAGGCCTGGCCCGTAAACCCTTCCACGTAAAGTCCTCCCTCTCTTTCCACATCCACCTGCGAATGGAGGAAGTGACAGTAAGGCCCTAAAGCAGTGGTTCTCATCCTTGGCGGCACAATGAAATTACCTGGAGAGCTTTAATGATCTCCAGGACCAGGCTGCCTCCTAGACACGTTAAATCAGGAGCTCAGGAAGTGGAAGCCAGCCATCAGGAGTTGGGTGACCCCTCCCTGCAGCCAAGGTTAAGAAGTATTGCCCTAGAGCGGTGGTTCTCAGCACGTGTACCCTGTCCGGCAGCATCAGCGTCACCTGGGAACTTGTAAGAAAATGCACATCCTCAGGCCCCATCCTAGACCTGCTGAGTCAGAACTGTGGGGAATCACGTTTTCACCTCTGCAGCTGATTCTGATGCACACTAAAGTTTGAGAGCCACTGCCCTAGAGGAAGGTAGCCGCAAGACAGAAGGAGCCTGGGTCCTGAGCTGCTGTATCAGGAATACCCGTGTTAGAGTATGAGTGAGAAATAAACTTTTATTTGTTAAGCCACTGGTTCAGTAGGTCAGTGTTTGCGTAGCTTAATAGAGAAAATGGAAGATCTGAAGGTGGGACTGAGCAGTGGCGTGTGAGAGCTGGCTCCTACCAGCTCACTTGATTGATCCATTTTCGGGAATTTTGCAAGCCTGGTGACTTCACATCAGTAGCTTGAAATTGGCAGAGGCTAGAATATTTACACCATGGAAGTCGTCAAATGCTGCAAACCATGGCTTGTTTTCCCAGAGAGCCGGCTGTTAAACATTAACCAGCTCACTGTTAGGCCCAAGTATCAGCATGAGAAGGCAGCACGGTGCACGGACGCTGGGCTGTAACGAACCATCAAAAGAAATGCCACCAACGTGTGAAGCTCCCTAGACCCAGCCAGCACTCGGGGTTTTCTTGACAAGCCCTGTCTTGGCCAAGTCCTTGTATTTAGAGCTTCTGGAAGCTGAGAGAGGGGGACTGTAGGAAGCAGAGGGGGTGAATGGTCAGAACTTCCTTACAGGTTAAGAGTGATTGATAGGTTCAGGGCAGGGTTTCCCAACCTTGGCGCTGTTGACATGTTGGGTCAGTTCATTCTTGCTTGCGGGGACTGTCCTCTGCCCTGTGCACCATCGCATGTTTAGCAGCACCCCTGGCCTCTACCCGCTAGATGCCAATAGTCACCCCCTCTCCCCCCAGGTATCGCCAAATGTCTCCTGGAAGGCAAAGCCAACCCCAGTTCAGAAGCGCTGATTAAGAACCACCTAGAAGGGAAGAGACACACCAAGGGGGAGGGCTGGGCTCAGCCTACCATCTCAGCCCCACAGCAATTTCGAGAAGATGCTCTTGGGTTCAATTGCAATCACGTGCTGGTCTCCCACCGCTGTCTTCAGCAAGCTCTTTCCCTTGGTTTCCCATCTCCCTAATCAGGCCCTTTCCTTCTCAACCATGCCTGTGCCCCAGAGCCTTACCACCACCTTTAGCTCTCGGTTTGGGAGTGTCTTCGGGTGCTTGCAAAGTGCTGCAGGTGTGCTTTCTTCTCCTTGTAACACCAGTGGTCTCACTCTCTCCCTCAAGGCAGTATGGTACAGTGATTGAGGGTATTGGTTCCAATGGCAGATGGTCCAACTGGACCCTGCTCTGCCAAGCTTTAGCTGTGTGACTTTGAACACGTTTCTTAACCTCTCTGAGCCTCCATTTCCTTGTTGACTAAATGGGGAAAGTACTATTTCCTACTTCATAACGTTGTTTGTGAGCATAAAATGAGACAATGCTCAACAAGCCTTGGCTATTCTTTTTTAATAAACGGAAGTTGTAGAGTACACTGGTGTGGTGGACCCTGTACCACGTGCCAGGGATGCACTACTGTGCAAAACACAACACACAGCCCCACACCCTGTAACTCCCAGTCTGCTGGGGAAGACCATGCAGTCAGCAGATCTTAAGATGTTGTGAAGTAAGTGCCAGAAAAGACCCCTCCCCGCTCCTGCGCCCTTGCCACCCGACCCCTTGCTGCAGAAACTCACAGGAGGGGCCTAACCAAGCCTTGGCGGTTGGAGGGAGGCTCCGTGAGGAAATCAACATGGGCACTGTGCATATCCTGCTGTTTGCCTGCAAACATACATCCGCCGCCCCCACCTTTTGCCCTTATGCATCCCAGGCTCCCCTGGGGGCATCCTGAGTTTTCTGGGCCTTCCTGATGGAACACCAAATAGTTTCTCTATTTTCCTCTCCCTTTTATTCACCATCTCCAGCTCCCATTCCTTTCTTCTGCCTTATAGGTACCATTTTAATGTGTATCTTTTTATTTCAGTGTCTTCCCACAACATGGGTATTGATTTGTGTGTGTTGTTTTAAACTTTAATTATGAAAAATCTCTAAGATACACAAAAGTAGAGATAATATAACAAAGCTCCACATAGCCATGACCTAGTTTGAACAACTACCAACATTTTGCCAAGTTTGTTTCATCTCTTTACCCCGCTCCATGCTCACTTTTTTCTTTGAGGAGTATTTTAAGACAAATTCCAGACATCATGTCATTTCATCCAGATATACTTCAGTATGCATCTCAAACAGAAAATGACCTTTTAAAAAACTCATAGCCACCAAGTAGATTTTTTTTCCCCAAAATACATTGTTTTTAAGATCCACGCATGTTCCATGGGTACCTCTGATCCATCACTTCTAACTGCTGCCTAGGGTCTTGTTGGTGCACCCACATTTGACCTCTTCCTTCTCTCGGTGATGGACATGGGGTTGTGGACAACGTCCCTCCACCACAAGTAAAGCTGCAGGGAATACCCTCACACGTGTCTCCTCTCACAAAGTGGCCTTTGTGAGAACTTGCCTGGGAGTGGAATTGCTGGTCACGTGGTACGTGCATTTACATAATTTGACCAAGAAGACCAGACTGCCCTCCAGAATGGCTGCACCGGTCCACACTCCTACAGGCAGCGTGTATGGGTTCCCATGTCCCCACATCAACAACTGGAATTGCCCAGCTTTTTAATTGTTAATCTAATGTATATAAAAATTCATTTGAATTCATCTCTTTGGTGATTAACAATGATTTTGAATATTTTGTCATCTGTTTCTTAGCTTTTAGTGTTACCTCTTCTGAAAATTGCATGTTCATATCTTTTGCCCATTTTTCTCTTGGGGTTGCTCTCTTTTTTCCTGGGTGTGTAGCAATTTCTCGTATATTCTAGAAATCGGTTTCGACATTGCAAGCATCTTCACCCACTCTGTCCTCTGGTCCGTGGTCAGAACGCTACTTTGATCAGGTAGCCACTCTTCCCTCCCATCTCCAGCTCCAGGGTGATATCCTGCTCAGTCTCTCTATTCATGGGAGTCATACACTTCTTGCCAGTGATACATTTAGGAATACGGTTGTGAACAATTCCCCACTGAGCTAGAGAAGTCAGCCAGATTTCCTCACTCTTCAGAGCCACAAGAGCCAGTCTCTGCTTTCCGTGATGTTCTCGTGATGTGACATGAAGCTTCCGTAGCCATGTTGCTACCAGCCTGAGGATAACCAACCCCTCGTGAAGGCTTGCCATCCTTGGTGGCATAGAGGAGCCTGAATCAAAGTGGATCCTGTATCCTGAGGCCTGCCCCACCTTTGGACTTCCTTCTAAGTGAAATAATAAATATCCTTCTTGTCCAAACTAGTTTGAGCCAGGGTTTCTGATGCCTGTAGTGAGAAGGATACGGACAGATATAGCCTCTAAGCCAAAGGCTTTCAATTTTTTGAAATGACCAATGAGAATTCATTTCATACACGTAACTGAAACAACAGGTATCTTTATTACATCTGATGTGCTCGGATGGTCTATGCTATTCCTTTTAATGCTGGGTGTGACCCACTAAATTGATTATACAAGCGACTAATGGGTCATGACCCACAGATTGAAAAACGCTGCTCTAGGTCTCAGCCCTCTGAGCTGAGGCCTGAAAAATAAGCATTAGTCAAGTAAGATAGTGGGCAGGGAGAGTGGCAAACAGAGTTTTTTCTACAAGGCCCCCAAGGGGAAGGGGCCAATCAGATACCTCCCTCCCCGAAGGATGACCACAGAGTGAGCCCTTGATAAGCCTTTGCTGATTAGCTGTGTTACCTCCCACAGCTCTCCTCCCCCAACATTTCTGTGAATAGATGAGGCCAGAGCTCTTATCTCACTTCTGCCGGGCCCTTAAGATGCCCTGAAGCCTGCTAATTAGAGATGGCTGGGAGGATTACCAGGGCCCTGTTCTGGCAGCTGTGCCCAGCTCTAAATTCAATATCCAGTGCCCCACAGGGTAAGGGTTCACCTTGATAAGCCCCCAAGACAAAGCAGGGAGACAGACAGGGTTTGTTCTCAACAGAGCCCTCACTCTCTGAATACAGTTTCTGTTTAAGCCCCAAGGCTGGGAACATTCCAGGGCTTGGCCAACTCCCCATCTTCTCAAGGTCAGTCCTTCCTCAGCATTCCTCTTTGGAGACATCTCCCACGGCTGGCCCTGCTCCTGCCCCCTGGCTTCGGGGGGCAGTTATATAACCCTTAGGAAGACCTAGAAATGCAAGCATACGGTGTCCTCAATTCCCAGCACAGATCGGCTGCTTCACATTTTTAGCTGCTGCCGAGAGACTGGCTTCACACA
The DNA here is from genome assembly GCF_965194825.1 of Balaenoptera physalus. NCBI lineage: Eukaryota > Metazoa > Chordata > Mammalia > Artiodactyla > Balaenopteridae > Balaenoptera > Balaenoptera physalus. The sequence goes on along the minus strand of NC_138882.1, from coordinate 93,849,259 downwards.
CAGAGGAGCACACACATACGCACGCGTCCCAGACTCACCACCACATTTCTGCTGCAGAATTTTTTTTTAAATTAAATCCAACATCTGGAGCCACATAAAGGTGAAAGCATAGGACATTTTGTCCCAGTAACTGGTGGGGAAGGGGAAGTGCATTCACTGAACGGGTGGATGGAGAGGCTTCTGAGGCAGGACGCAGGGAGGCCATATCACGGTGTCATTGCAACTGCAGGGCCAAGGGGCCTGGATTTCGCTCTGAGGACTTGGCTGGGCAGCCGGTGGTTTGCAGCTGAATTCCCTAACCAAACCCTGCTTAGCATGGGCGCTCAATCACGGTGCTGAGCTTACCAATTCAGCATGCGGGTATTATGTGCTTACGATGAATAAAAAGGTTAGTGAAGGAAGCCTGGTTTCAGCGGGCGAAGGAGAATCTAGAAAATGTGTTCCGCAAAAGACTTTATTAGAGGCCCCGAAAATGAAGATACCGAAAGCATTTTATTTAAAGTGGAGAATATGGGTATACATTTAGAGTAGTGTAGTTGTTAAGAGCATACTGTCTATAAATCAGCCCAATTCACATTCTGGCTCTGCTATTTGCTAGCTGTGACCTTCAACAAGTCTCTCAGTCTCTGAGTCTTCGTTTTCCAATATGTAAACTGGATAGAACCTTGTGAGGGTGGTCATGAGAGTTAAATGAGATTACAGAGCACTTAGTACAAAGACTACAGAGAGAAAGGGTTCTATAAAAGTAGCTGGTACTACAATTCACTTTAAAGGCAAGTGAAACGTCTTTCCTTTGGACAATGGAATAAAGGCATGCCAACTTTCTTTTCTCCAGTACTCTCTAAAGTCTGATTTACTGCAGAAAAGGAGGGACTGACCTTGGCAGGCCCCTGAGCTAGCTGTTTCCAAGAAGTTAACCTGGAGGGCCTCACTGACCTGGAGCTTATGGGACCTTCGCCTGCTGACTTTGAGGGATACTGCCGTGGGCGTGTGCTGCACTCTCTGCTCAGTCAGGACAAGCTGGCCTCGTGCTCCCTGCCTCAGAGAACAGGTGTGGGAGCTGATGGGTGCAGCAAATGCAAACAGCAGGCAGGGCAGGGCAGAGAGCAGACACACTGCTGGCTGCCTGGGCACGGCTGTCTCCCCTCTGGCTCTCTCAATTCTCACAGCATTTGCCTTCTCTCTGCCCCAGCTCCCGACTCAGGAGAAGCAGCTGCTAAGGGTGGGTGTTTCCAATGGTGCCGCTTGCGTAGTGAAAAAAGCACTGCTACCATTTCCTAAGGCCTAATTAAATGCAGGTTCTGTACGTGTATTTTCTCACTTAATTCTCACAGCACACCTATTGACTCCAGCTTACAAATGAGGAGAATCACCAGGAGGCTATTGCAGACGTCCAGTTGTAAGGGGCAGTGGCAGCAGAGAAAATGATTTATTCTAGCATCAGCCACGGGGCTAACCCCTTTAGCTATAATCTCGTTTATTCCTTTTCACACTCCAGAAGCATCATCCTTATTCTAGGGTAAAGGGATTTGGTATCTCTTTGGAGAGCCCACACTATCCCCTGGCTAGAGCCGGGAGTGTCCCTAACAGGGGTGCATCTGGAAGCTCCCCTTTAGGCTGGCTGCCCGCATCGGGCTTGGGCACTGTGACAGCACTTTACTACTGCATATGCATTACCTCATTCAGTCCTCACACGGCCCATGAGGTCGGAAGCCATTGTACAGGTGAGGAAAGCAAGGTCCCGAGGCTCTAAGGATGCATCCGAGTCGCCCGGGTTGGTCCGACAGCGCAGCAACAGCAACGCTCGGGATGCGCGGGGTCGGCTCCGCGCTACGGCGGCCGCCGAGGGTCCTGCCGCAGAGCCCGGAGCTTCGCGGCGGCTCCTCCGGCCGTGGCCGTGGCCATGGCCGCGGGAACGCTGACCTAGGTCTCCAAAGCCACCCCGGCCTCGGCCAGCGGGGAGTGCAAAGGGTCCTTCGTCCCCGCTCTGGGCCCTCGGATCCCTCGCCAGGGCTCCTGCGCCCACGGCCGCCACTTGACTTTGGTCGCCTCCCCCTAGAGAATCTGCTACCCGCTCCAGGAGTCGTGCTGGGAACCGACTGGCGGGAGAGTTCTGTTGCGCTTGTGCACCAGGCTTAAAACCGTAGTGCAGCACAGAAGCATTCCAGTCATCACATCTTGGAAAATACTGAGAACAATAAAATGATTTTACGAGCTCACCTAATTCTACCACTAAGCAAATCCCTGTTGCCGTTTGCATATATTTTCGCTTCATTCTATTTCTATGTATATGGATTTATTTTTACATAGCTGTGATAATGCACCTACTAATGTGAATCAAGGCTTGTTTTCACTTTTATAACATAAATATTTTTGTTATGTTATTACAGACTCTTTCTAACTATAATTTTTAACGACAGGATATTTTTTCATTGGGTGCATATGCTAGTATTTACCTGAGCGTTTTCCAAACGTTTAACATTCAAGTGGTTTCCAGAGTTACACCATTATGAATTATTTTGCGATAAACGTTCTTGTGAACAAAGTCCTCTCAGTATTTAGACCAATTTCCTTAGGTTATATACACAGGAGTAGAATTACTAGGTCAGAGGGTATGAACGTTTGTAAGGGCTTTTTCAGTATTCTTGCCAAATGGCTTTGCATGGGAAGAATGCACCACTCCAGAACTGATGGATTTATCCCCTAGCTGCTGGGGGTGGCTGGCAGATAGCCCTAGGCTGTCAGTCTTCTCTAGGAAGTCTCTCTGCAGAGGGAGAGGCCTCTTCAAGGTCACACCCTGTTCCTAGGGCAGTCCACACCCAACGTGGGTATAAAGGTCTGGTACCCTTACCTCAGCTTCAGAGTTCTCCAGGGGATCAGCTGTGGCCTTTGTTGAGACTGCTTTGTAGACCAACATCGTTCACTGCCCAAACTACCTTTCTCTCTTCCCCGTCCCTTCCAAAGGTTGATCCCAAGAGAGCTACCTAATAAATATCCTGCATGGAAATCTCTATCATCTGGGGGAATCCAACCTGTGACTGAATCCCACATGAAATATTCACTTACTACTCTCTAGGTCCCTCTTCAGTTAACATTATCTAGAAATAATATGAGGATAAGTCATAAATCAAAATAGGCTTATTTATGTCTCTGTAGCTTCTTTTTTGTCACTTCTCTTTTCTCCCATGACCTGCCACGTTGTGATACCTGTTTCTAGGTATGGTAGACAGAATAATAGCCCCCAAAGATGTCTGTGTGCTAATACCTAGGACCTGTGAATATGTTAATTACATAGCAAAGGGGAATTAAGATTGCAGATGGAATTAAGGTTGATAATTAGGTGATCTAAAAACATGAAAATTATACTGGGCTTAATGTAATCACAAGGATCCTTTAAAGTAGAATAGGGAGGCAGAAGAAGAGAGTCAGAGTGAGATATGACTACAGAAGAGGGTCAGAAAGATGCAATGTGAGAAGTACTCTATTCACCATAGCTGGCTCTGAAGATGAAGGAAGGGGCTGCAAGCCCAGGAATACAGATGGCCTTCAGAAACTGGAAAAGGTAAGCAAATGGCTTCTCCCATAGAGCCTCCTGAAAGGAATCCAGCCCTGCCGGTACCTTGTTTTTAGCCCAATGAGGCCTGGGTCAGATTTCCAGCCTACAAAATGGTAAAATAATCAATTTGTACTGTTTTAAGCCATTACATTTGCAGTAATTTGTTACAGCAACAATGGGAAACTAACACACTAAGCAATTCCACTTCTTTAGTGATCCCAAGGGGTCACTTATAGGGGAAGGAGGCCTCAGCAGGAACAATGAGAAAAAAGAAGCTGGTACAATTTTTGCAGGAATTACCCTTGGTCCTTCTTATAGACTGAATGTTTGTGTCCCTCCCACCCCCCATTCATATATTGAAATCCTAAGCTCCAATGTGATGGTATTTGGAGGTGGGGTCTTTGGGAGGTTATTAGACCACGAAGGTAGAGCCCTCATGAATGGGATTAGTGTTCTTATAAAAGAGATCCCAGAGAGATCCCTCATCCTCTTCCTGCCATGTGAATGTATGAGAAGATGGCAGTCAGCAAGTCTCACCAGAACCTGACCATGCTGGTACCCTGACCTCGAACTTCCAGCCTCCAAAACTGTGAGAAATAAAACCACCCAGTTTATGGTACTTTGTTATAGCAGCCCAAACTGATTAAGACAGCGTTCTTGTCTTGGTACTATTATCCAAGGAGAGAGATTTTAGTATTTCTCTATAACCTACCTTCTTGGAGTGAAATAATAAATCTGAGAATTTTAGCAGTAGAAGAGAGTGTACGGTTCATCTCTCTTAATCATTTTCAAACTTGCTTTTATCAGAGGAACTCTTTTTTTCTCAAGTAGGAAATAATGGCATTTAATATCCAAGTCAGGTAAAAGTGGAGCTGTTCTGATTGAAGTCCAAGGTTCCTTTTCTTTCCCCTCACCTGAGGGGCTCCAGAAATGAGGATGAAGTTTGGAAACCACAGACCTAGGTCACTGGGGCCCTGAGAGCAGCAAAGCAAAAACAAGAACTCAGGTCTGAAGCCTAAGCAGAGAAATTTACTGTGGGCCCTTCTCAGAATACTCCATATGGACAGACTTTCCCTGCTGCTTCCAATCAATGAGATTTATGTAGCAGAATATCTGTGAATTTCCTACAGGCAGATCTACCTCTTTATTTTCATAGTTTGGTTTATGTTTTCTTTTGTTGTTATGTACCGGGTCTTCTCACTCATGGCCACTCTGTACATGGGACAGGCAGCTTACTACATGGTGTGATTCATGCGGGCAACAAAAGTACCAACTGACTCCAACCTTTCTCCCCCCATCTGCCAAGGAGCCTGACACTCCACCATGGGAGTCACCAAGACATTGCCTCAGGAAGGCTCCCTTCAAAATTCAATTAGCAGGGGCTTCCCTGGTAGCACAGCGGTTAAGAATCCACCTGCCAATGCAGGGGACACGGGTTCGATCCCTCGTCCGGGACGATCCCACATGCCGCGGAGCAGCTAAGCCTGTGCACCACAACTACTGAGCCCGTGCTCTAGAGCCCGCGAGCCACAACTACTGAAGCCTGTGCGCCTAGAGCCTGTGCTCTGCAACAAGAGAAGCCACCGCAATGAGAAGCCCGTGCACCACAACAAAGAGTAGCCTCTGCTCAACGCAACTATAGAAAGCCCACGTGCAGCAACGAAGACCCAACAGGGCCAAAAAAAAAATTCAATTACCATATATCATTGAGTCTAAGGCTCAGATAGTGCCATATTTAAACATCTTTAAAATCAGGACATAACTTAAGATCTCTAGAGTCTTGCAAGTATGATTGTTTTTTCTTAACGGCACACAAACTAATGGAGCATCTTGCAATCGATGACATCTTAGATTTGAACAAATATGGTATGGGACTTGGAAGATGCAAAATAAATTAGGCCATTAGTACTCTTGAAGGCTGAAGCAGAGATCAGAATTCACAAAGAATAGACCACTTCAGAGAGGAAATTAGTTAAGGGAGAGAAGAACAGGAAAGACTCTGTGTGTATAAATAGGAGTTTGTGTGCATGTGTGTGTGCATGTGTGTGCACGTGTGTGTGCAAGGTAGAGTCTCCACAGTATGCAGAGGGGCCTGAGCAACCAAGAACAACCATGAAAGCCCAGGGGATGGGGGCACGGAGGGGTTCTCTAGGGCTATATAAAGTTTCTACCCTGACATAAGAAATTAAGTAAATTAATATCTTCGTTTGTTCTTAGAAGCAAATAATATTCCAAAATGATTCCCAGGGTTTGTGTTACAATGACATTCCTTATTTCAGAGTCTGTAAGTAATCAAGTAAGTATAAAATATATAGTTTCAAGCATAAATCTTACTCCTTCATTCTATAAAATGGACATACTGTCATTTTTGTGTACTGGCTAAAGGCTAAATGACAGCTGATGTCAACCGTAAAGAGTAAAAATTAGGGCTTCCCTGGTGGCACAGTGGTTGAGAATCTGCCTGCCAATGCAGGGGACACGGGTTCGAGCCCTGGTCTGCGAAGATCCCACATGCCGCGGAACAACTGGGCCCGCGAGCCACAACTACTGAGCCTGCGCGTCTGGAGCCTGTGCTCCGCAACAAGAGAGGCCACGACAGTGAGAGGCCCGCGCACTGCGATGAAGAGTGACCCCCGCTCGCCACAACTAGAGAAAGCCCTCGCACAGAAACGAAGACCCAACACAGCCAAAAATAAATTAATTAATTAATTTTTTTTAAAAAAGGTGGCTTTAAAAAAGAAAAAAAAAGAGTAAAAATTAGTAAACTGGCTATCTGTTTGCTCTTCCAGCCCATTAAGTTAAATGAACTGTTAATTCATTTAACCAGAGTCCTCTGCCTTAATCAAAGGTAACAGCCCCCAAGGATTTGCCGATCCCAGGATGACATTTAAGATCTAAAAAACAAAAATATACTTTTGAAATACAGACATACTTTCATTAACTAATAAGTATGATTAAGGCAGGCGTTTGTTATTTAATCCATTTTGTTTGGGAACAGAAGGAGAAACCCAAATTGCAATTCAGGGACTTGTTATTTTGTCTTCCTTGCTACAAAAATTAGCTAACACTTGGTGTCCAGCCAAGGCCGTGAAGTCCCACTTTGCTTGCCTTTCATTATAAATTTGGAGATGTGCTCCTCTGGAAAACAAATTGGCACCAACACATGATAAAATTCTGTGCAAAAGGACAACAGATCTTTGAAAATCACGCAGAGGAAAAACAACAGTTTTCTGCTGAAAGAGTCATTGTGTTACTCTCTGCAATTCACCAATATGGATGCAAATGGTTGAAATATGTTTATGTTTGGCAGAAAAGCATAAAGGTCTAAAGAAGAAATACCGTGATGGCTTAACTGAACAGAACGTAATGAACTGAACATCCCTCAGCTTTAGCAACTCTCTCGCCAGTTCTTACAGAACACTCAGCACTGCACAAACCCTGTTCCCAGAGTGCTCTGCAGAAGCTGCTGGCATTTTGCAATGTACTTGCTGATCTGAGGGAAGGTACAGGGAGATACAGAGATGCAGAAGTGACCACTGAACATAGCCCTAAGTTAACAAATGGTCTGAGGGAGCTGAAAATTCTGCATACAGTTTCCATCTGTGAAATCAGTTCTCTGAGTGTCAGACTCGCTAACAGTAAATTCCTGTACGCTGAGTTTCTGCAGAGCACAGCCCATCCGGTTAGAAAAATGCCATACCAGCAGATGTTTCCTGAAGGCATACTATGGGCAAGACATTGCATTGGGCACCAGGGAGGATACAAATTGGCATCACCTTCCTGAAGTGTCCATGACAGGCAGATGCGGTGGTACTGTCACCCAGCCACAGAGGATCACGGGGTTGGGTGGGAGTCACAGAGGAGGGGGAGATATGTTCTGATGCTTGACGGCAGGAGGAAAGCAAACAGCGTAGGAACACACGGTAGGTGGAGGAAGGTGCATTTGGTCCCCATCTTGAAGGAGGAGTGGGGTCTTAACAGGGAATGATGGAGAAAGAGCATCAGGGCAGAGGAAAGAGTATGAACTAAGGGATGAAGACCAGAAAATAACGGGGTGTTTGGAGGAAGGGTGAGTTGCTTGGAATTACAGTGCTGGAAAAAGGGAGGCTGGGGCTGGGTTGAGATGGGGGCCCAGATGTTGCTGCAGCACTGTGGACTCTGGGTAGCTGTGAAGCAGAGGGATATCCTATCAGGTCACATCATCTGTCCTTGCCTCTAGTCCCATACTTCAAGGACTCTGCAGAGGGAGGAACGAATGCCTATTGTAGCCTGGTTTTCTAGCAATTAGAGGAATCGTTGCCCTGTGTGTGGTCTGACCTTAAGCTTTAGCCTTCGTCTTCAGGAACTAAGGTTTTGTTGTGGTCTAGCAGCCACTGCAATGAGCCTGCTTGGAGTCAGGCCACCCCCTGGACCACCAAAGGGAACAGTAAAGTCAGAGCCCAGCCAACTGAGTGATGCCCCTACTACCTCCCCCCTCCCCACCCCCAATCTGGAGCTGGGTTCCTAGAGGTAGAACCCCATTCACCTCTGCACCATGAGTAAGTTTAGAACATTTTATCACCCCCTAAAAGAAATTCTGCTCCCCTTAGCCATCACCTTCCTGCCCTTCCTATTACCTCTTCAACCCTAGGCAACCACTAATCTACTTTCTGTCTATAGAAATCTATAGAGATTTGCCTGTCTGGGCATCACATGTAAACGGAATCATGCAATGAGTGAGACATTTTGTCTCATTCTTTCACTTAGCATAATATCTTCAAGGTTCATCCATTCTGTAGTATTATCAGTACTTCATTCCTTTTTTATTCCATACTATTGGAATACTATAGTATTCCAATACTATTCCATTATGGATATACCTCATTTTATCTGTACATTCAACACATGTAGGACATTTGGTTTGTTACAACTTTTGGGCTATGGTGAATAAGGCTGCTGTGAACACTCACATACAAGTTTTTGTATGGATGTGTGTTTTCAATTATCTTGGGTAGATACCAAGATGTGAAATGGCTGAATCTTTTATTATTCATCTCCATTTCTCCTAGCAACTAAAATGAATAAATACCTGTTGAATGAATGAATATTTGTTGAAAAAAATGAATGAATAAAAGCATCTCATTTTCTTAGAAGGTGTTTCCCGGGTTACTACAAAATACACCAACTTTAACAACTACTACTGGCAGTTAAACCTGACCACAGTTCTCTTAGTGGCTTATGTAGGTTGAGGTAAGCGTGGGGTCCATCAGCTCACCTGCCCCAACCTTCTTGGGAAGCTGAGGAAGCTGGGGTGGGTGGACAGAATGAGTGTGCGCCTCCCCAACTCATCCAGGAAAAAAAGGTTTATCTTGACTCTGTAGATTCTCAGAGCAGTGAAGGCCCTACCGTCTGGCTGACTCACTGCAGAAGATGGAGCTGCCAGGAGCCCATCAGACAAGATTGGGCCTCACAAGGATGGCTCCTCTGAGCTCGGCTGCAGAACCAGCCGGGGGGGGGGGTGCGGGAGGGGAGAGGGGCTGCATTCCATTGACACATCAATCTAAGGGATGCTCGGTGGTGAGGAGTACAGGGCCTGAATGTAAGTGTATTGGGCGGGGGAGGCAGGTATGGGGCGGTAGCCTGGGGCTCATGCCTCCCACATGCACTTAGTATTCCAATGAGCATGTTGCCCGTAACCCGAGTCTATTATCGGGAATAAAGAGCCACGCAGGGATTTGCAGCTCTCATCCTGATGTCAGATGCCTCAGCATCTGAGGCCTCCGCCTCCGCCCATACCTCGTGCACCACCCACGCTCTTGCCCTGGCTGGCACTGGGCAGCTCAGCCAACAGCACAAGTAGAGTGCCAACTGCTTTGGCAGGTATAACCCAGATTCGTGAAGGGCAGTGGGCAGGTGGACAGGTGCCCTCCCAGCTGGTGCTAGGCAGGGCCGTGCTCTCCTGCAGGGGGCCCCGATAGCACGCCCACCCAGGTCAGGTTTGTCACAGATGGTCTCACAACCAAGGACACAGCTGTACAGGGTTCACTGGTCTGAGCAGAGTTACAACAGGCGGCTTGGATATCTAGGGCAGAAGCAGAAGGAAACACCTCTTCCCACCTAGGCTGTCTGCTCACCCCTTCCTGCCTCCCCCTGGCTTTCTGACTGCCCTTCAAGGCCCAGCCGCCCACTGGCGGCATCTTGCCTCCTCATCACTGTTGGACTCACACAGACATGCCCTCCTTTTTTCCTGTTCTCTCATGCTTTGATGTGGTCTTTTCTCCTCAGTAAGATGAAAATGCTTAAGGAAGAGAGTATTTCTTTTTCCATAACAGCTTTCCTGAAACCTTCAGAACACAGCCCACAATTCAGAAATCAGCAGAAATATTTTCTCTGTCTTAAGAAATTGTGGTCATGTCTAATATCATATCCACAAGCCTGGCCCTTACTCAGAGCCTCCTGGATATTTAACATGGAGCCAATATTTCAGGCGGAAATAGAATTTAAGTGTTTTATTTTAAAAACAACACGTGTTCAATGTAGAAAATAAGAAAATCATAAAGAAATAAAAAACCCATCTATAACCCACACCCAGAAGTAAGTAACTCCTGAGAAATGTTGATATATATTCTCCTGCTATTTTTCTATTTATGCTTATTACTTTTTTCAAGATTGTCATCACAACGTACAAGTTGTTTTACAACCTGCGTAACATGTTATGACTATATCATAATGCCATGAGATAATTTTTTGCAATTTCAATGGCTTGTACGTATAATAGTCTATCACATGGACTTAATGTATTTTATTTCATTAATGCCCAATTGTTCCTTCTATCAACTACTTTCAATTTGTAAATTTATAAAATGATGTCACGATAAATAATCTTTTTTTTTTTTTTGGACGCCCCATGCAGCTTGTGGGATCTTGTTCCCTGACCAGGGATCGAACCCGGGGCCCTCCACAGTGAAAGCACTGAGGCCTAACCACTGGACCACCAGGGAATTCCATGATAAATAATCTTTTTTTTTTTTTTTAATGCTATTCTTGTCTGCTTACATTCTTTTTATGTATGTATGTATGTATGTATGTATGTATGGCTGTGTTGGGTCTTCATTTCTGTGCAAGGGCTGTCTCTAGTTGTGGCAAGCGGGGGCCACTCTTCATCGCGGTGCGCGGGCCTCTCACTATCGCTGGCCCCTCCTTGCCGAGCACAGGCTCCAGATGCGCAGGCTCAGTAATTGTGGCTCACGGGCCCAGTTGCTCCGCGGCATGTGGGATCTTCCCAGACCAGGGCTCGAACCCATGTCCCCTGCATTGGCAGGCAGATTCTCAAACACTGCGCCACCAGGGAAGCCCCCATGATAAATAATCTTGTACAGAAATATTTTTGCACATTCCTGAATATTTTCTTAGGCTACATTTCTAGAAAGAATCAAAAATTATGAACATTTTAAAAGCTTCTTTAACTCATTGCATAATTGTCCCTCAGGAGGGTTATATCAGCTTACACTCCTACTAGATTTGCCTACAGCAACTTGTAATAAGCTTGACTTCTGATTGGAAGCTTCAAAATACAAAAAAGAAGACAAGGACTGCAATGAGCAGGACCAGTGACATCAAAAGGCAGAGTGAGAAAAACTGATAAAACAGGTCCATTGCTGAGCGGAACAGAAAGACATGTGCTCACCAAGGTACCTTTATTCATCAAGAAAATGTTACACCACAGCACACATTCCCCACCCCCAGCATCCTCTGCTTCAAAAGGCAGGCAAGTATGTAATACATTTTAGAAAGAGTTCCTTCCAAAGCCTTCACCAAAGCAAGTGGCAGCACAGTGGAGCCAGTGGCATCAGAAGTCTCAAGGGGGCTTCCCTGGCGGCGCAGTAGTTGAGAATCTGCCTGCCAATGCAGGGGACACGGGTTCGAGCCCTGGTCTGGGAAGATCTCACATGCCGCGGAGCAACTGGGCCCGTGAGCCACAACTACTGAGCCTGCGCGTCTGGAGTCTGTGCTCCGCAACAAGAGAGGCCGCGATAGTGAGAGGCCCACGCACCGCGATGAAGAGTGGCCCCCGCTTGCCGCAACTAGAGAAAGCCCTCGCACAGAAACGAAGACCCAACACAGCCAAAAATAAAATAAATAAATAAATAAAAATTAAAAAAAAAAAAAAAAAAGAAGTCTCAAGGCCCACCTCACCTGCAAACCCCACAGAAACACACTGAATCAGTTGCCTTCTCTGGTCCTCAGTTTCCTCCTTTGTAATTAAGAAGAATATTAGAACCCACCCAGTAGGGTTCGTGTGAACCTCAATCAAGATCAAGCATGTCAATGTACTTTGTAAACAGTCAACTGCTGACCTTATTGCTAAGACTGGGAGCTTGAAGGAATAAGCACAGCTCCACTGAGAGTGGAAGGTGTAATTCCCTGGAGATGCAGGGAAAAATGGAGCATGTCTGCCATTGTCTCCTGTTCCCACAGCACCTGAGAACCTCTGCCCAAACTTCCCATTAGCACCTTCTTTTTCTTTTTTTTTTTTTTTTAACATCTTTATTGGAGTATAATTGCTTTACAATGGTGTGTTAGTTTCTGCTGTATAACAAAGTGAATCAGCTATATATATACATATATCCCCATATCCCCTCCCTCTTGTGTCTCCCTCTCAGCAATATCTTTATGGATCCACCTCCTAGAGTAATGAAAATAAAAACAAAAATAAACATATGGCACCTAACTAAACTTAAAAGTTTTGCACAGCAAAGGAAACCATAAACAAAACGAAAAGGCAATCCACAGAATGGGAGAAAATATTTGCAAATGAAGTGGGTGACAAGGGATTAATCTCCAAAATATACAAACAGCTCATGTAACTCAATATCAAAAAAACAACCCAATCAAAAAATGGGCAGAAGATCTAAACAGACATTTCTCCATCAACATACAGATGGCCAAAACAACATGAAAATATGCTCAACATCACTAATTATTAGAGAATGCAAATCAAAACTACAATCAGGTATCACCTAACACGGGTCAGAATGGCCATCATCAAGAAGTCTACAAACAATATATGCAGGAGAGGCTATGGAGAAAAGGGCACCCTCCTACACTGTTGGTGGGAATGTATATTGGTACAACCACTATGGAGAACCGTACGGAGGTTCCTTAAAAAACTAAAAATAGAGTTGGCATATGATCCAGCAATCCCACTCCTAGGCATACATCCGGAGAATACTATACTTCAAAAAGATACATGCACGGCAATGTTCATTGCAGCACTATTTACAATAGGTAAATTGCTTCCAATTAAGTTGGAAGCAACCTAAATGACCATCAACAGAGGAATGGATAAAGATGTGCTACATATGTACAATGGAATAGTACTCAGCCATAAAAAAGAATGAAATAATGCCATCTGCAGCAACATGGACGGACCTAGAGATTATCACATTAAGTGGAGTATGTCAGACAGAGAAAGTCAATTATCGTATGATATCACTTATATGAGGAATCTGTTGCAGATCAACAATGTTTACTCAACCACCTCGAACATGTAGCTCATCTCTCATTTCTTTACTAATTTGGGCTGGAGTAATATATTCCTTCCCATCAAGTGTGTGAACTACTTCTAGCTGTTTCTGAGCAATCAATTTATTCACAATCTCAATGCAATTCCGCTCTGACAACCTCTGCGTGGCCTCTGCGAACTGCGCCCGCTGGAAGTCAGCCGCCAACCGCCTAATCTCTTTCCAAGCGTCCGCCATCTCGGCTCTACTCGCCAAGCAGCCGACCAACAGCAGACACGTCAGCCGAAAAGCCACGGGAGCCGAGGCGGAACGGGCCGCGCAAAGGGACAAGAGCAGCACCTTCTTTCAACATTGAGGAGACTGCATAAGATCTAATTTCTGTGAGTCGCAGGAGGAGAAAGGAAAGGTCTTCTCCTATTTAAATTCTGGTCCACAAGGGTTTGCTCTACACATGGCCAACTCAAGGCTTTTCTTGGTCCTACACGTCATGGGAATTTCACTGTTCTACATTTGCGGGAAGCTTAATTGGCTCCCCTGCTAGAGGATCTGCTCCTGCCATTTTCCTTTGCATTCGTGGCAGGCCTCAGAGGAGAAGCTGGAAATAATAATGTCCCAAGGTGAAATGAGGTGATGTGCTAGAAATAGCTTGGAAGAGGATAAAATGCTATGCAAAGGTGAGCTCTAATCCTCATTCAGTTGTGATGGAAGGACTAGCTATGCAGGACAGCCTGTGTAACACAGAATCAGGAACGTGAATTTTGGTACAGATAAGTATGATGTTGTGTCCTGACTTTTTCCCCTACTAATACATGACCTTGAACACATTATTTAATCCATCAAATCCTCATTTTATCCTCTTCATGGCATTTTTGACCTTCTGAAATCATCCTCTTTATCATGTGTTTGTTGTCGGCCTCTTCCCACCAGAAGGTGGGCTCCTAGTGAGTGCAAGGATATAGGTGGTCTTGTTCATTAAGACAAAGACAAAGCTCTCTAAGACAAAGAAAAGTGTCTACCTTCAAGGTCTTTGTTGAGTGAATGAGTGATTCTGGCATTTCCTTAAGACACCACCTCTAGGGATTCTGCTTTGTTCCTGTCCCTCCAACCACTTCAAGGGCAATAAGTATAAGTCAGGGGTGTTGGTGGCAAGAAGGGGGGAAGGAGGGGGTACCACTGGAAGAAGAATTTACCTACATGGGTACAACAGCACCTTCCTTTAGGAAACAACCCACTCCTTTTTTCAAAAAATGTAACTGCTGAAGAGATTGTGATCTCAGCATGTTCTAAGTCTCCATGGGCAGTAATTACTCCTAAAAAGGACTATTAATTTGAATTATAAAACACTCCTTGCCTTTGAAGTACACATATTCAATAAAGATCATTTTCCCATCCCTACCAAAAAAAAAAAAGTTTTTGACTAACTCAAAACCAAAAATCACCATACAGGACAAGATATTCTCTTCATCAGGATAGCACTTCTTTCTTCACCACTTCCTTTATCTCTCACCCATGCCTCCCTCCTTGACCTGCAGGGTATAATGGAACCTGCCTTTTTTGATAGAAAAATCAGGTGCTGCAAGTGCTCAAATCTGGGCTCTTTTTCCCTGCTGAGGTTTCCACAGTAACCAGTAGCTCCCCACGGGGTGGGCAGGGCTCAGGACTGGTTCAGCTCTCTGTCCACATTCCCAACATGTTGAATGAATGAAGAAGGAGGAGAAGCTGGCTTGAATGAATGAATGTGTACTGAAGTACTGCAGGAGGCACTGTTACCCATTTCTCCATCATCTTCACAGCAATGCTATGACGTTGGAATGACCAGTCTTATTTGAGGTGAGGAAATTGAAGCAGTTTGCCACCAAAGAACAGATCCAGTACTCAGATCATGGTTTGGAGCTAACAGATGGTTGTTAAAAGCTCAATTTGTGGCTTTATATATAAGGAGTTTATAAGTAATTTAAGATTTGTTTTTTAAAGGTTGGAGTGGATGAGTTTTGGCATGATTATCTTAAACTAGAGAGGGTCTCTTGGCACTGCCCACCTGGCCCTAAGCTAATCAACATCTGGAATGGAGACTTAGAGAGTGTGTCATAGGATCTGTAGTTTAAAAAAAAACAAAACTTGAGAGAGTTGCTATATTAAATGAAAGGATCAGGGTCCAGAAGATCTTGAGGGTTTAAATGAGGGACTAGATCTAAAATGATGCCCTCCCCCATTTATTCAAGTTAAGCCAATTCATTTAAAGTCTTCTCAGATTCATAAATCCAACTGTATAAGGAGAAGAGGGAGAACTTTCTTCTTAGTGATTCGTGTAATTAATTGGGTATGTGATGACACTTACCATGTTGTATTCTAATTCCTGAAGAGAAGGAGGGGCAGGAAATGGTCATGTCCAAATGTAAGGGAATGAACCTAGCTATAGGGCAGTCTCAGGCCAGGGTCCAAACTACAGTACACCTCCCTTTTACTAGGTATCTGGAGGAAATTACAGAAGTTATGTGGAGGTAATTGCAGTTCTTACCAGATCATAGTTGTTCCTATCTTCTATAGATATGGTGAGGATTCGATAAAATAATAAATATAAAGAATTTAATGGTGCCTAGTACATAAGAAGCACTTAATGAATATGAGTCATTGTTATTATTTTCAGTTCTTCCTTATTATAAATTTCTGCATTTTCCTTTATGTGAAAAAATTTCCCATTTAGGTTTATTTTCTTTACCTAAATTCCCAAAAGTTAGATTCCCAAATCAAAGAGTATAAACACCCTTAGGTCTCTTCATACTTCATGTGTATTGCCAAAGTATATTCCTAAGGAATTATAACAGTATCTACCACAACCAGACACAAGGAGACCAGATTTTCAGTACCATCGCTAGCACTGAGTATTATTGGGTTTTATAACAATTGGACTGCTTTTTAGAGTTTATCCTTCTACAAATATTCATCCAGAGAATGAGTGGGCTGGGTTTAGCTGGGAACAGGGCAGGGCCAAGCAACTTGGCTGAATGAACCTAAAGACAAGAAAGAACATCTAAGGTCAAGGAGGGCAGAGAAAAGGAAACCAACAAAGGCATAAGTGTTCCCAGGTGCTCACAGCTGCAAGAAGTGGGGCTGCAGAATGCACTTTGACCCTCCAGGAGTGCTGCAGATAAAGCATGGATAAGACAAGAGATCTCTGAGGCTTGAGTAACTAGCTGGTGCTGGTGGAAGAAGGGAAGGGCAGGTGACAGGTGGGGAAAACACATGGAAGCCCAGCTCATGGACCCTGACAGTCAGTGGGTGTAAGAGTGATAAAAGGAAGGGTCTCCAAAGTACACCTTTCCATGGAGAATTTAGAAGACACCTCTCTGGAGATTTAGAATGCCAATATCCTTATAAGGAGGAGACAATCCCAAGATTGAAAAGATGTAGTGCTATATGGTGTGTAGAGAGAGAAAGCAAGAAACTGAAATTCCTAACTTGGAGGTCCCAAGAAATTCTACACCTGGTATATTGTTTTGGGAAAGGTGATGTATAGGCACCTGTGCTTGGCTAGGCCAGAAAGCACAGGTCTCCCAGAGCTCCCATCGGTTCAGAAGTCTGTGGTCCTCACACATCGTTTCTAATCCAGACACTGAGACTCAAGTTCTGGTATGTAGATGCATTCTTAGAGAATTAGTACAACGTATTTAAAATTGGAACTGACCAGGAAATGGGGGACCTGGAGTCAGTCACCTACTCATGGTGTGAGGAAGTGAAACAGCAGGACCCTGTGGGGCTCCTGGGCACGGAAGCCTTTCTGTCCCACTTTCTTGTTTGTAGGGAATAGACCCCAGTCTCCGTGAACTTCCCTGAGTCCCAGAGGGCAGATTCAAACAGTTGCTAATCAGGGAAGGTAGAGAATGCCGAGACAAGGGAGGAGCAGTCAAGAAACAATAGTGCAGCCTTGGGGCAGCGTCCTGGTTCCACCTCAAGGGATACATATAAGGGTGTCTTTTGAGCTCTTTGTAGAACTAAAACCCCCAATAAATGGAAGATGTCAGCGTTCTTCATTCCAGAAAAGACCATCTGAAGACAGATTAAAAGGAACCAGAGAAGCTCATCAAGAGATTACCTGAAACCAGATTAAAGGAGTGCAGGCCCTGCACACTCTCTTATCAGCAACCCCACCCTTGAACCATTGCTATAAAACTCCTTAGCAAATCCTTCTGGGTGGGACACACAGTTTTTGAGGGCAGGAGCCTGCTGTGTCCACCTTTGCCTGGCAAAGCAATAAAGCTATTCTTCTCTACTTCATCCAAAACTCTGTCTCTGAGACTCGATTCAGCACCAGTGCACAGAGGCTGAGTTTTTGGCATTAGAAGTGATTTTCAAAATTTAGAAGGCACAGGAATCACATGCGTGTATTGGCATATGTTGTTGGTTAAATGCCAATTCCTAGGCCATCCCTCAGAGATGTGTTTGGGTAGGTCTGAGTGAAGTCCAGAGATCTGTGCCTTAAACAAATATTCCTGATGATTCTGCTATAAGTAGTCAACAGGCTGCACTTTGATAGTCATTCGTGCTGTGTGTTTGGTATCTGTGAGACCGCTGAATAGGCTGGTGACCCTAAAACGTGAGTTTGACACTCACATACACCTGATGTGGAGCTCCTGGGAAGGACCTGGCCATTTCCAAAGACTCAGTGCCATGCAGCGATCTGAAGAGGTATGTTTATGACTGACCCTAAGAATATAGCTTGTAGACTTCCAACTATTAGAGCATAATTAACCAAGGGCCCCAGTGGTACATTTGGAGCCAACAGCTACATTTGCACCAAATCACTTTTCTCATGGGCTGCTCCCTGGCAGTGACTGAGCACATTGGGAATACTAAGGCAGACCCAATCCTGGGACACCCAGACTCCTCTGACAGCTGACTTTGGCCCAAGGACCTGCTGATGGCCTTGCTGAACCTTCCTTAGACTGTAAGGTTGTCCAGGATTTTTCCACTCAATCTTCTTTCTCTCTCTCCTTCACTTGGGGTCAGGCATGCAGCGTCTGATGGCCCTCCAGCCTTATCTGACTTACTATCTATTTATTTCACAAAGGCATTTCCCCTGCTACAATCCTTGCAATTTAATCCCATCTTGCCCTCTGCTTCTCAGAGGACCTGCACTAACAATGGCCCAAAACACCCCTCTGAAATATCCATTCCATGGATACTACCAGGTCAGAAAACAGGCCATGTTTCCAGAAAGCCTGTGTGGCTTGACCCACATAAAGGAGGCCCAAGCCATATTGGATGGTATTGTTTTGTGATATGGCCCTGAGCACAGGAGCTTGGAGGGGCACCTAGGGGTAGGAGAGCATCGGAGACAGAGCCCTGGGGGGACAGTAAAAGGGGGAGTTCCAGAGTCCTGGGACCAGCCCTCAGAATGATGGGAGGAATCATATCACCCAAGCAGAAAATCTCAGACCCCTAAGAAAAGATACCCCTTTCCCAAAACCACAAAACGAGATCTGGGAGAATAAAGCAAGAACCTTGGCTGGTCCCATACCTTCCTGCCCCAGCCTCCTGTCCCAGGAGACTGCAGCCCCAGGGGCGACAGGTGGGCCTGGGGGCGGCTCCAGCCTGGGGCTGGGCTCTGCTTTCCTGACCTGCTCTCATTGCTTCATCCTCAGGCTGGCAGCCTGACAGGACAAGTCAACCTCAGAGGGAAAAAAAGCAGGGTTGCCTCCAGAAACTCACACAGAAGAACAAGGAAGGACTCATTTGCAGGCCAAAGGGTATAATTTGAAAGGAGAGGTGGGGAAAAGGGAGATAAATAAAAACAACCAAAACAACTCCAGGCAGCGGCGGTACAGGCTAGTCCCTGCAACACAAGGGCCACTGGCTCTCCTCAATCACCAACAACAATACAGCCTAGGAAACTCTGTTCCTCTCACACACGTGCGACATGCAATCTGTGTGTCTTCTATGCAAATGCCAGTTGTTCTCTCTGACAGCGATGGGCTGGATTGTGTGAAGTGCCAACTCCACTGTGGGCAATAAAGGACTTGTAGATTATATGGCAGTAAAGGGAAGAGACCTCTTCATTCTGTGGGTGTATTTTCCCTGAGGATTCTCATTCCTTCTAAGGAAATCAATGTGTGTGTGTGTGTGTGTGTGTGTGTGTGTGTGTGTGTGTGTGTGTGTGTGTGTGTGTGTGTGTGTGTGTGTGTGTCCATGCTTGTTAATAAGTCCACCCTGTTCTAAGCACTGCTTGATGCCCATGGAAGGTTCTCAACAACCCATGGGGTAAGAACTATGGTCCTCATTTTACATAAATGAGGAAACTAAGACTCACAGGGCTTAAGGGCGTTGCCTATGCTAGTGCAAGCCAGAGCGTTGGAGACAACGTTCACATCCCAGGCTTTCTGACTCTGATGCTGCACGGGCTCTCCGCTGAGTATTGCCAGGGGACTCCATCTGGGAGAGAATGCTCCTAGCCCAGTCCCCTATGGATAAGGGCGGGGGACCAGGGCAGCTGCCACTCCAGCGCCCAAGGAAAGTGTTCCGCTGCGCCACGGCTGGCCACTGCCCAGCTGGTTATCTGTCAAGTGTCCGGGCTTGGCTCCCCCGGCAATCAACTGGGTCCAGATCACCCTGGATCTGCCACTCACACGTGTGCCGGGGAAGGTGAGAGAAAGAGAAGACGAGAGAGGGCAGTAAATGAGGGCAGGGAGAAGCAGGCTATTGAAATTCTAGACTTGCCAGCAGCCAACTGGGCCGGGAGGCTGGTGTCACTGGCCGTGCTCAGCGGGCACCCAGTGGGCAGAGGTCCCACTGCCCAGCTCTCCTGGGGTGGGGTGGAAGGGCAGACTGTAACTCTGTACTTGTATTGTGATGGCGAAGGAGGAAACAAGAGCAGCTGATCCAGCCTGGATCGGGAGTGCCCACGTGCGCACAGATAGGCCTTTGTGTCCTGGGCCCAGACAACAGACGGCATTCTTCCCCCACCTCAGTGACGTCCTTCGCGGACATGTTCCCAGAGCGCACTGTCAAAGGCTTAATCAGCCGTGGATCAGATGACACGGCATTCCCTCCACCACCCGCTCTTTGCTCAGGCTGCACCTTCCCTTTGCTGTCCTGAGCACAGAACCGGTGGCCAACCCCAGCCCTGCCCCTGGTCTGCTTTCAGTGCTCCCTGCACAGAGGCAGACCTCGTGACCTCAGGCATGGGAATCTTAGAACACGGGAGCTGGACGGGCCCGAGAGCAAGTCCAACCCCAGGTTTCAAGGGAAAGGTGATGGCGTCAGAGATGCAACCACACTCAGGCCCAGGGTCCGTGTCCTTTCTGGTACCAGGGCTACGCTGCCCCAGGACCCCGGTGGTTGCAGCAGCCTCGCCTCAGGGCCCTGACCACCTCCCAGAGAAGCCTGAGGGGGAGGGGTTCTTCACCAAGATACACGTAACTCTAGGTTGACTCCCAGTCCTGCCTGACTGCTTTCCAAAGCAAGTGGCTTTACTTGCCCAAGCCGAATGCAGGAAACAGGAAGCACCCCAGGATGTTGCTTGTCCTGCTTAACTACACTGGGGGTCTCCTGAGGGATCAGTTACCTGTAAAATGCATGCTCTCTGGATGTAAAATACATCCCTGAAATACTAACATGGCTACTGCTATGGACTGAATGTTTGTGTCTCCCCCAAATGTATATACGGAAGCCTTAACCTCCAATGTGATGGCGTTTGGAGATGGGGCCTTTGGGAGGTGATTAGGTTTAGATGAGGTCATGAGGGTAGGGTCCCCCCCATCATGGGATTAGTACCCTTGTAAGAAGAGATGGAGGGACTTCCTTGGTGGCGCAGTGGTTAAGAATCCGCCTGCCAATGCAGGGGACACGGGTTCGAGCCCTGGTCGGGGAAGATCCCACATGCTGCGGAGCAACTAAGCCCGCAAGCCACAACTACTGAAGCCTGAAACAAGAGAAGCCACGGCAGTGAGAAACCTGTGAACCACAACAAAGAGCAGCCCCCACTCGCTGCAACTAGAGAAAGCCTGCACGCAGCAACAAAAACCCAACAAAGAAGACCCAACGCAGCCAGAAATAAATAAATAAATAAATTGATTAAGAAAAAAAAAAAAAGAAGAGCTAGAGACCAGCGCTCTCTCTCTCTCTACCAGGTGAGGACAAAGAGAGAAAGTGGCCATCTGCAAGTCAGGAAAAGATCCCCCTCATCAGATACTGAAACCGCAGGTGCCTTGCTCTTGGACTTCTAGCCTCCAGAACTGTGAGAAATAAATGTCTGTGGTTTAAGCCACCCAGCCTGTGGCATTTTGTGATAGCAGCCCAAGCAGATTAAGACAGCCTCCTTCCCTGCTTCTCTAGGCCATGCTTGCAGAGCTGGAAGACCTGGGTTCTACTCCCAGGTGTGGCAACTTCAAACTGTAAGGTCTTGGAAAAGAAGACACCCTCTCCACCCTTCATGTTCTCGCCGTAAAATGGAGCTTATGATCTCTGCCCTTGGCCCCTTCCAGACCACTGTGCAGATGAAATAAAACAATGCAATAGTGAAATACTATGAGGAGGGTGACAATGACTACTACTACTACTGTTGTCACTACTACGACCGTTGCTACTGCTACTGCCAACAGCAGTGGCCAAGCACTGAGCAGCTGCTTCACGTGCCAGACGTCTCTCACTGATTTCCAATATTTTCAAGTATAAAGACTCTTTATACTGGAAAATATATAAAAGCATAAAACTAATTTTAAATTATATTTTTTTATTTTATTGGTTACAATAGTGTTTAAATACATTTTAAAATGTTCACAGTGTACAATTTATTTTCTATCAAAAAACGCTTGGCATCCTTCTGGATTTACAGGCCTTCTGCAAGAACTCTAGGTTCTCTCATGCAATTGAAGCCTCAAAATAACCCTGTGATGTGGGTAGTTTTCCCATTTTACAAATGAAAATAAAGAGGATCAGCAAGATCACACACTTAGGAAATGGTGGAGCCAAGATACAATAACAGACTGACTCCAGATTTTGTCCCCTTTCCACTGCACCACACCGAACGTCTTCCAAACCTATAAAAAGTTAAGCACGTCTTCAGCTTAGATGATTGATTTGAGGCTCTTCTTCTTTTCTAATGTATGCATTAGGGTTATAAATTTCCCTGTCAACATTGCTCTAGCTGTATTCCACAAAACACTTTGTTGCATTTCATTTTATTATTTTTGTTTGTTTGTCTTAAGTGCTTTTACTGAAGTATAGTTGATTTACAACACCATATTTGTTTCAGGTATACAACATAGCAGCTCAACGTTTTTATAGATTATGCTCCATTTAAAGTCACTACAAAATAATAGTTATATTTCTTTTTGCTGTACAATACATCCCTGTAGCCTATTCACTTTATACATAGTAGTTTGTACCTCTCAATCCCCTACCCCCATCTCACCTCTCCCCACTGGTAACCACCAGTCTATTCTCTGTATCTATAAGTCTGTTTCTGCTTTGCTATGTTGCATTTTAATTTACATTTAGTTTCAAGTATTTTTTAAAACTTCCCTTGAGAGTTCCTCTTTGACTTATGAATTATTTAGAAGTGTGTTATTTAATTTACAACTTTGGGGCATGTTCCTTTTATCTTTCCGTCATTGATTACCAGTTTGAGTTCCCTGTGGTCAGGGAATACACTCTGCATTATTTCAATTCTTTTTAGTCTGTTGATATTTATTTTATGGACCAGGATAAGACCTATCTTTGTCCCATGGACAATTGAAAAGAATACGTATTTTGCTGTTACTGGGTGGAGATTTCTACAAACACTGATTAGGTCCTGTTTTTTGATGGTGTTGCTGAGTTCTATATCCTTTTTGATTTTATGTCTAGTTGTTCTATCAATTGTTGAGAGAAGGATGCTGAAATCTCCAACTATATTTGTGGATTTGTCCATTTCTCCTTTTAGTTCTATCAGTTCTTGCTTTGCATAATTTGCATCTACATTGTTTGGTGCATATACATTTAGGATTTCCATGTTTCCTTCCTTGGTAGATTGACCCTGTTATTGTAATGTCCCTCTCTGATTCTGGTAATTTTATTTGCTCTGAAGTCTACTTTATCCTATATTGATACAGTCACTCCTGCTTTTTTTTAAATTAATGTTTGCATGATAAATATTTTCATATGATTTTGCTTTCAGCCTGTCTGTATTGTTATATTTGAAGTGAGTGTCTTGTCGACAGCATATAGTTGATTTTTTTTTACTCCACTCTGCCTGCCAATCTATCTTTTAATTGATGTATTCAATACATTTACATTTAATGTAATTAGTATGTTAGGACTTAAATCTTCCATTTTATTTTTTGTTGTCTGTGTCTTCTGATTTGCATTTCTCTGTTTTCTTTTTCCTGCCTTCCTGTGGGTTACTTAACCATTTTTTAGATTTCCACTTTTATTTACCTATCTTGTCCTCAAGTGTATCTCCTTATGTAGCTTTTTTAGTGGTTTGCTCTTGGTATTATACTATACATATGTAACACCACAGTCTACCGGTGCCATAATTTTACCAGTTCAAGTAAGTGTAGAAACCTTACCTCCTTTTACGTTTTTTTACCCTCCCTTCTTTTCTTAGGTATTTTCTCTACATACTTAGAACCACATCAGAAGTGTTATAATTTGTGCTTCAATCATCAAACCTAATCTAGAAGACTCAAGAGGAGTCTTTTCCCATATTTTTCTTATCATGTTCTTCTGCTCTTCCTGATGTTTCAAGATTCCTCCATTTATTGTTTCCTTCTGTTAAAAAAACCTCTTTTAGCCATTCTTTTAGGGTAGGTCTGCTGGTGACAAGTTACCTTAGTTTTACTTCATATAAGAATGTCTTCATTTTCCCTTGATTCCTGAAGGATATTTTCCTCGGATACAGGATTCTGGGTTGACATCTTTCAGCACGTGAGAAACGTGCCACCTCCTTCTGACCTCCATGGCTTCTAATGAGAAATCCACTGACATTTGAATTGCTTCTCCCCTAGAGATAAAGCATTGTTCCTATCTGTGCTTTTAAGAGTTTTTCTTCGTTTTTAGTTTTCTGAAGTTTTACTAAGATATATTTTGGCATGACTTTTTTTGGTTTTAACCTTTTTGGGATTCACTTACCTTTTTGAATCTGTAGGGTTTTGCATTTTGCCAAATTTGGGGAATTTCCAGTCATTAGTTCTTTGAGTACTTTTTCAGGCTTACCCTTTTTCTCCTCTCCCATTGGGACTCCAGTGACACAAATGTTTGATCCTTTATTATGGTCCCACTAGTACCAAGGTTCTGTTTATTTTTTTTTTTTTCTCAGTGTATTTTACCTTTTTTATTTAGAGTGATGCTAATTTGGGTAATTTCTATTGTTCTATCTTCAAGCTCACTGATCCTTTCCTCTTTCCCTTCCATTTTCTTGTTGAGCCCATTCAATGAGCTTTTTATTTTAGTTATTGTATTTTTCAGTTCTAAAATTTCTATTTGGTTCTTCTTTATACCTTCTATTCCTTTGCTGAGACTTTCTATTTCTTTACTGAGACTCTGTATTTTCATTTGTTTCAAGCATGCTCATAATTGCTTTTTTTTATGATGGCTGTTTTAAAATCTTTGTTATATAAAATTAAAAATTTCTGTCACCTTAGTGTTGGCATCTATTGTCTTGTTTCATTCAGTGTGAGATCCTCATGGTTCTTGGTATAATGAGTGATTTTTCTATTGAAACATGGGCGTTTGGGGTATAGAGTTGGGAAATTCTGAATTTTATTGAAGCTTTCTGTTTTAACTGGCTTTTTCTGACACTGCTGCAGCATGGAAAGAGAGGGTGAGTGGGCCAATTCATTACAGTCACCTATAGGTGGGTATAGAAGATGGTCCCCTGCTTGGCCTCTGCTGACACTTGAGGACAGGGGTTCCTCATCAGTGCTGGGCAGAGATGGGAGCTCCAGCTCCTCACTATGTCTCCACTGATACCTTCCTGGCTGGGAGAGACTAGATTGTTTCATTACTGCTCCCCACGTGGTCACCACAGGTCCCTTGGGGGTGGGTGGCCTCTTTACCATTGAATAGTGATGAAAGTCCAGACACTCCACTAGTTCTGACACTACCGCACTGGGAAGCAGGAGGGGCACCTTGTTACAACCTGTTGGATGTGAGAGTTTAGGCTCCACATCTGACATTTGCTGTTGTGGGAACTACAGTTTTTGCCAGGATGTCTGAAGTAGAGCAATTAACTCCTAAAAGTGTTCTCTCTTGCAAGGTTGCCCTTTCCCTGGTCATCTGGCTAAGAGAGCAGACTTTTCTTAGAGCTTGTTTGGTCTGCACCCACTGGCATATCCAGGGTGCCAGCTTCTCCAGCACTCATTCTTAGATATATCAAGGGGAAAGTCCCTTCTCTCAACTCTCAGAGAATGTTTTTATGTTTCTTTTATATATAATTTCCAGGCTACTTCTTAGAGGAATAGCGGGAAGTACTCCATCTTCCCAGAAGCAGAAGTTGCTACGTAGCCTTTGAGACTGGCTTCTTCTACTCAACATAAGGCCTTTGGGATTCATCTATGCTGTTCCGTGTATCGATATCTTGTTCTCTCTCTCTTTTTAAATTGCTGAGTATTCTATTACATGTACCAGTTTGTCTATACATTCATCTTTTGAAGGAAATTTTGTTTTTTTTCTAGTTTGGGGGCTTATGAAAAGAGCTGCTATAAATATTCACGTACAGATTTTTGCATGAACACAAGTTTTTATTTTTCTATGGCAAACACCCAGGAGTAGAATTGCTGGATTGTATGTTAAACTTTATAAGAAACTGCTAACCTGTTTTCCAGAATGTCTGTGCCATTTGCATTCTCACCAGTAGTATATGACAGTTCCTGTTACTCCACATCCTCACCCACACTCGGTGTTTTTATTATTTTTATTTTAGCCATTCTAATAGGTGGGTAATGGTATCTCATTGTGGCTTAATTTGCATTTCCCTAATAGCTAATAACACTTGACACTTTTCTCATGAGCTTAATTGCCATCAACACATCCTCTTCGGTGAATTGTCTGTTCAAGTCTTTTACCCATTTTTTCCACTGGCCTGTTTGTTTTTTCCTGTTGAATTTTGAGTATTTTTTATATATCCTGAATACCATTAACAACTTTTGAATATTATAAAACTCAAGCAAAGAGAGAGAAAGAAGAGAGGAATAAAGCAATCTAATACAGCTGTTACACCATAGCTTTCTGCCTGCTAAGTACTCCTCCTGAGCTCAAATATGTAGCCTTGGCCACATTAGGACTATTTTCTCTCACCAACAGAAGTCACAGCCCACTTAAAGTTCACATTCAAAATAGTGTAGTCCCTTCCCATGCCCCATTCTCTTCATGACTCACAAAATCCAATAAAGTAGGACACTGGGCTTGGACATTTGATGAGTACTTGGTTTCAGTTGTGATCTTCTAGATAGCAGGGACTATGTCTACTTCATTTTGCTTTCTTCCTAGAACCTAGCACTTTTCTTCATTCATTCAAATAATATTTATTTAGTTCCCATTATGTGTCAGGCACTGTGCTCTGTCCTGAGACTACAATAAAACAGAAATTGTTCATGGACTCATGTTGCTTTCAGAATAAAGTCCAGAATATAGTAGGTTCCTGTGCCATACTTATTTTTACATTTCCTTTCTTTTTTAAAAAAAAATTATTTATTTATTTATTTATTTGGTTGCACCAGGTCTTTATTGAGGCAGGCGGGCTTCTTAGTTGCAGCTCAAGGGCTCCATAGTTGCAGCTAGCCAGCTCCTTAGTTGCGGCATTCAAACTCTTAGTTGTGGCATGCACGGGGGATCTAGTCCCCTGACCAGGGATTGAACCCAGGCCCTCTTCATTGAGAGCGTGGAATCCTATCCACTCAGCCACCAGGGAAGTCCCTACATTTCCTTTCTTGTTAAAAACTTCCCCCTGGAGTTAATTGCCTTTAAAATTTTTTTGGTCTATCTATTTCCATATTGTCTCTTTTAATTAAATTCTTTAACAATTATACCAAATTCTTATCAAACTTTTCATATGCTCAAACGTATCCATTCCATTTTTTTTCCTGGATATTTCCTAAACCTAAGGAAAGTCCTCGATGTTCTTTTCCAACTGAACTAGTTGCTCTCCAGGACTGTGACATGGTTGTTATTCTAGGACTTCCTTTCAATGCTCCCCTATGTTATAGCCCAGGTTCCTAGATACCAAGTTTTTTTCTTTTTAATTTACTCATTTTTCTGGAGTGCATTCTCTGGTACCTTTTTAAAAAAGAATATGTGTCAAGTTATTTTCAAATCCATTGATGTCCCAAAATGAATTATTCTATTCTCATATTTGATTAATAGCTTAGCTGGTTATAGAAACCTAGATTGAAAATAATTTTCCCTCCAAGTTTTTAATGCATTTCTTCATTGTATTCTCGCTTCTAGTGTTGTTGTTGAGATGTCTGATAACTTTCTGATTCTTGATTGCATGGACCTCTTTTTCTCTCCAGAAGAATACAGGAGCTTCTCTTTATCTGCTGTGTTCTGAAATTCAACAATAAAGTGCATTGGTCTGGGATTTTATTCATTCATTGTAGCAGACATTCCAAGGCCTCTTTCATTCTGAAGACATGTGCTTCAGTTTGCAGAAATGTTCTTGTACTATTTTTTTTTTATCATCTCCTCTCATCTGATTTAATTCTTCTCTCTTTCAGAAACTCCTATTAGCCTGATGTTGGAGCCTTTTATATAATATATACCTGGATTTTTGCAGAGAAGGGAGGCAACATGCCAACAAACCAGATCCTGGCTGGATTGACCTCTTTCTCCCACCACTCTCCATTGCCTTCCTGAGTCACTTCTCAGCAACAGGCATTTTAAAGTGGAAGTTACTGCAGCCCCACCCCCGTGGCTTGATGTCAGGTTTGTCCAGTTCAGATAATGTAGACATTTGTCCTAACATCCTTTTGTCTTCTGATCATTTGGTTAGGATTTGCTTTAGCATAAATTCCCTTGAAGCATCCTAACCATTCAGAGTGCTCTGAGAGAAATCATCTTTCCAGGAGCCAGTGGGAGTGGAGGATAGAGGTGGAGAGTGTGTCCTCAGTGATGGTGATGGCCTGCTGTGATGGTGACCAGCAGGAGGCCTTGCCCGGAAGTGGGCAGAGGCATGAAAGGGCACCCTGGGAGGGTGCGTGTGAGGCCATTGTGCCCTCTTGCTCCTCTGCAAGGTGGCCCCCAGCCTGTAAGTTTGGATGAAGAGACCTGGCCCTTTTGAAAATGGGAGGTCAGCACTGACTATTAAAAACTGCCCTGTGTTGGACTTCCCTGGTGGCACAGTGGTTAAGAATCTGCCTGCCAATGCAAAGGACACAGGTTCAAGCCCTGGCCTGGGAAGATCCCACATGCCGCGGAGCAACTAAGCCCGTGCACCACAACTACTGAGCCTGAGCTCTAGAGCCTGCAAGCCTCAACTACTGAGCCCACGTGCTACAACTACTGAAGCCTGCACGCCTAGAGCCCGTGCTCTGCAACAAGAGAAGCCACGACAGCGAGAAGCCTGCGCACCACAACGAAGAGTAACCCCCGCTCGCCACAACTAGAGAAAGCCCATGCGTAGCAACGAAGACCCAACACAGCCAAAAACAAATAAATAAATAAATTAATTAATTTTTTAAAAATGGAGACTCCAATCTCTTGTCTCCTCCTTAGCACCTGTTCCAACAGCCCCTGTAATAAGTTCCTTCAGGAAACTTTGTGTCCTAGATGTCCAAGTACTTCTTTCCGGGGAAGGGCTCTGAGTGCTGTAGGAAAGAACAAACTGAGGGAAGGGCAGGCTGAAGCTCCTCTGAGTGCAATGTGTGTCTTGAGTTGTTCTTTGATTCCCCTACTTCCCAACTCAAAGCAGAGCTCTCTTACTTTCTTGATTGCAGATGGCTAAAGAAATCTGCGCTAATTGTGGACTCCTTTTCTAGATTGGCCCCAGTCTAACTCAACACATGAGAGGGTTACCCAGAATCTGGGGTCAAGGCCCCTAACCACCTGGAGTATATTTTAGCAAAAGTTCTAGAAAGGATAGACAGTGCTTTCCTGACCCACTGTGTCCTGTCCTTGGCTTGTGGAAGACTCTCCAGCAAAGAGACACCCCAAACTCAGCCCCGTCCTAAACCTGACCTCCAGCCTGCTCCCAACAATAAAACGTTCAGAGGCGGCTTACAGAACCCTGGGTCATGCTCAGGATGGGCTGAGCTTCCTGTAGTGACTGAGCTGGGTGTGGTCACAGGCCAGGGCTACAGATCAAGGCTTATGTCTACTCAGCTGGGCTTTGCCATTAGTTTGCTATTCAACCTTGGGCCAAAAACCAAACCACTCACAGCTTCAGTTTCCTCATATGAAAACGAGGGAACTTTTCTCCCTACATTTTGGTTTGCAGTGAGGCACATAATCCTGTCTGAATCTTAGCATTATTACTTATTAGCTGTGCACCTGAGGATGAATTATTCATTTCCTCATCTGTACAAATGTAGAAAATAAATACAATAAATATAGAGTTGCTATAAGGAGTAGAATAGTATTGTAGGCTCTTAACACAAGGTTGAAATAACCACTGTTACCCACCTCTGGGTGGTTCTAGCCCTCTTCCCTCGCCCCACCACATCACTAACTCATATATGCTCCTCTTGGATCTAACTTGACATATGACTGTTTCCTGGCATATATTTAGTGAATTGAAAGGAATAAAAAGGCCAATATTTTTTCTCAAACCCTAACAGTGAATTCTCAATATTTTGTATCCTTTTGATTCTGTCTCTTACATATGATTCAGTGCTTGGAACAGTGTCAGATATACATTTGGCATTTAAAAAACATTTGCTGAATGAATAAATGGTTCAACAAAGATATGTAGAGAAACTGGGGTGAAGTTATTATAGATAAGTTAATTAAACAAAAATATGATGTTACTTTTTCTGCCCCCAAAGTTTGCTCATGCCTGTGGAATAGGCACAAGCCAGAAACCTGGGTATCTTCCTCGGGTCTTCCCACTCCACCACCTTCCATGGCCAACTGATCAGCACATTTGGTTCCTTCTGCCTCCTAATTATCTCTCAAGATTGTCCTCCCCACTCCAAACCCTGTGCCACTTCCCAGATCAGGCTGGGGCATCTCGTGTCTACTGCCACAACCTCCTCATTAAACAACCTACATCATCCTTCAAAACTCAAGTCAGACCCTCCCACTCCCTTGCTTATAATCCTTCAGTGGCTCCCCAGTCTCTCTATAAAATGGTTTCCAAACTCAGCTAATTATGAGAACCCTTTGGGAAGAACTTTACAAAACTCAAATCTCTGATGGTGGGTCCTGGGATCTGTGTGCCTTAAAAGTTGCCCAGGTCATCTACTCAAAGAAGACCTCTTCACCCTCAAATGTCAATAAAGCCATGGTGGAGAAACCCAGTGCTAGAAAAAAAAAAAAAGTTGCCCAGGTGACCTTGATGATCAGTCAGCTTTGGGAACCACAGGTTTCCAGGCTAAAATCCCAATGCCTTTGCATGGTATGGAAGGCTGTCCATGATGTATCTCCCCCTGCCTTCCTCTCTGGTAACCTTTCGTGCCCCTTCCCCCTCTTGAATGTTATACTCCAGCACTGCTGAAAGCTGACAGTTCTCACACACGCTGTTATTCCATCTCTGCTTTGAGCATACTACCCCTTCTTCCCACAATGCACTTCTCTACCCTGCCCCCTGATGAATTCCTATTTGCCCTTTTAGCTCTATCTCAGTCATCAAGGAGCTTATGTAGAATGGCTCGATTTACATAAAGTTCAAAACAGGCAAAACAAATCTATGCTTTAGTGTCAGGAGAGAGGCTACTCCTTGGGGGCCAGGGAGGGAGGCGGCTAGCAACGGGGAAGGGACAAGAGTGGGCCTTCTGGGATGCTGGTCGTGTTTCCTGATCTGGGTGCTAGTTCCACAGGTTTATTCCAATTTGTGAAAACTCATCAAATTGTATAGTAATGACGTGTGCAGTTTTTTTGTATGCTGAAACTCACGTGGGAGCTCAGCTCACATGACACTTCCTCCAGGAAGCCTTTGTGGATACCCTCCCTTAGAGTTAATTCTGTGCCTTTCCCGTTGCCACTCTGCCTGGTTCAATCTGCTTTTTTTGGTGTTTAACCCTCTGAATTATCATTCTTTTACTGACATATCTGTCTCCCCACATAGACTGTGAGCTACTTGTGGATGAGATTAGAGAATCCCCAGCACCTTCCCAGTGCAGTTATATGGAGAAACATCTATGGACAGAATGAAGGAAGAGAAAGTGAGCATCAGTGCAGTGGCGGTTACTCCTTCTACCTTTTTTCCTGCTGAGAATACGAAGTGCTCTGCTATTAATCTGCTTTGAAGTAACCAAGGCAAGAAATTCAAATGACTCTCACCATGCCTCTTGTTGCCGAGAAAGACTGCCTGTGCCCTGCAGCTGGGGCTCCAGACTCTGCAGCTCCCGCACGCACTCTGCACTCCCAGTGCCCGCCAGCTGGTAGCAGCTCTTCCGATCTCATCTTATGTAAACACCACTGCCCAGAAGGGTTCCCAGGGGATCACCGAGTTGGCATTTGCTCACTGTCTTCCATTACTGCTTATCTGGAGAAAATGTTCCAGGCAAGTCATAAAACAACAACAACATTTTAATTTTTTTAAAAAAATTTTAATTAATTAATTAATTAATTTATATTTGGCTGTGTTGGGTCTTCGTTGCTGCATGCGGGCTTTCACTAGTTGCGGCGAGTGGGAGCTCCTCTTCATTGCGGTGCGCGGGTTTCTCATTGCAGTGGCTTCTCTTGTTGCGGAGCATGGGCTCTAGGCACGCAGGCTTCAGTAGTTGCAGCACGTGGGCTCAGTCGTTGCGGCACATGGGCCCTAGAGTGTGCAGGCTTCAGTAGTTGTGGCTCGTGGGCTCTAGAGCACAGGTTCAGTAGTTGTGGCACACAGGCTTAGTTGCTCCGCAGCATGTGGGATCTCCCCAGACCAATGGCTTGAACCCATGTCCCTTGCATTGGCAGGCATATTCTTAACCACTGCACCACCAGGGAAGTCCCCCAAAACAACATTTTTTAAAGTCTTTTAGGACTAGGAGGGGTTCTGTGGCCACTTCTGAGCTACCAGCAGACTCACTCCTTGGCAGGGGTGTAAAGCCGGCAGACCTCTCCTAGTATGCTCCCTACACTTCCTGCATCTTCTCTACCTCCACTCCTCCCCTGCATCTTTCAGGAGACCCGCTACCTGCAGGTACCTAAGTTCTAAGGCTGTGGACGTCTCTTCCTACCAGCAATTCTAGCTTTGGGGATAATGGCCACTTATAGCTCAGTGTATGTATACAAGTAAGAAGCAGTTCTGCTATAGTGAAAGAGTTCTGGACTTAGAACCATAAAATCCAGGTCTTAATTCTATCTCTGTCACCTACTGTCTTTGGTGACACATAAAACTGTACTTCTCTTGCTCTCTTTATATAAACTGAGACATGAGCAGGGCATACCCCACAGATTGCTGTGAGCATTCACAATGACATAAGGTAATGCAAATGATTTACACACTGTAAAGTTCCACATAAATGTGAGGAGTAGTCATAGCAGTGTGCATAGAAGTCCACATTTTCAAGGAGCAGCTGCATTTTAAACTTTATATCTTAAAGGAATTTCAAACACCACTGACCAAGCTGGCGGGGGTAAGTGCAGGTGGAGGTCAGGGGAATTTCTAGCAAGAGTGCTCCAGGACCAAAGGACGGTAGTATGTGAAAGGTCACTCACCTCCTTCAGGGGACTATATGTCCACATCTGGAGCATCCTGCCTCACTGGCTTTCAACATATTCAAACCTGAGGTCAGAGGACCCCTTTCCTATGCAGGAAGGCCTATTCCCCAAAGATTAATTGAAGCTCCAGTCTCATTTAGTGGATGCCACTGAGGGCCCGTCCCTGCCTGCTGTCCCTTTGGGAGAACTGGTGCAGTTCCCTGCAAACATCTATTCCACAGGAGCTCAGGCAAAGCCAGATGGGCAGGAAAACACATACCTCAAAAGGCCATTCGTAGCTAAGGGCCTTCAGCTCATCAAAGAGGAAAACAAAAACAACCCAGCACCTAATTTTTAAAACAGTCTCAACAAAGGATGCTCTGAGTTTCCCTCTGAATTAACCATTACAGAGTTTGTATAGTGTGTGTCCGAGGAACCGCATGTAAACTCGTAGTGCAATCGAGTAAGAATATCTGATGGTGTGAGGACTAAGATACCTTCCTGTGAAGTTAGCCCATTTGTCCCTTAAGCATCCAGAGAAGCAGAAGATGCTCATCCTTGGATACTCACGGCCATTGACACGGCACCCAGTAAAACAGGGGTTATGATGAGAGGCTTTCGTGTTTGATTATGCTTAGGATGGAGTCCTGGTTCAGCCATTTAATCACCATGTGACTCCGGGAAATTTAACGAGTCAAGTACCATGAACTCATGAACCATTTCTTCATCTGCAAAATAGGAATTAAAATGCCTACCTCCTAATGGTGCTTTGTGAAGTAAAGGAAGATGACGCGTGCAAAGTGTTTACCAGTGGCTGGCAGATAAAAACCCAACAGGTGACAGTTATTTTTTTATTGAAGTATAGTTGACTTACAATATTGTGTTAGTTTCAAGTGTACGGCAAAGTGATTCAGTTATATTTACAGTTTTTCATATTATTTTCCATTATAGGTTATTACAAGATGTTGTAATAACTATGCTAAATCCCCATGCTATACAGTAAATCCTTGTTGCTTATCTATTTTACATATAGTAGCGTATATCTGTTAATTCCATAATGCTAATTTATCCCCTCCCCTTTTCCCCTTTGGCAACCATAAGTTTGTTTTCTATGCCTGTACGTCTGTTTCTGTTTTGTAAATAAATTCATTTGTATTATTTTTTTAGATTCCACATATAAGTGATATCATATAATATTTGCCTTTCTCTGTCTGACTTAATTCACTTAGTATGATATTCTCTAGGTCCATCCCTGTTGCTGTAAATGGCAATATTTCATTCTTTTTGTGGCTGAGCAGTATTCCATTGTGTATATATATATATATATATATATATATATATATATATATATATATACCACATCTTCTTTATCCATTCATCTGTTGTTGGACACTTAGGTTGCTTCCATGTCTTGTAAATAGTGCTGCTATGAACACTGGGGGCGCATGTATCTTTTCAAATTAGAGTTCTCATCTTTTCTGGATATATGTCCAGGAGTGGGATTGCTGGATCATATTACAGCTCTATTTTTAGTTTTTTAAGGACCTTCCATACTGTTTTCCATAGTAGTTGCACCAATTTACATTCCCACCAACAGTGTAGGAGGATTCCCTTTTCTCCACACCCTCTCCAGCATTTATTGTTTGTAGACTTTTTAATGACAGCCATTCTGACTGGTGTGAGGTGATACCTCATTGTGGTTTTGATTTGTATTTCTTTAATAATTAGCGATGTTGAGCATCTTCTCATGTGCCTGTTGGCCATCTGTATTTCTTTGGAGAAATGTCTATTTAGGTCTTCTGCCCATTTTTTGATTAGGTTGTTTTTTTGATATTGAGCTGTATGAGCTGTTTGTATATTTTGGAAGTTAAGCCCTTGTCAGTTGCATCGTTTGCAAATATCTTCTCGCATTCTGTAGGTTGTCTTTTCATTTTGTTGATGATTTCCTTTGCTGTGAAAAAGCTTTTAAGTTTGATTAGGTCCCATTTGTTTATTTTTGCTTTTGTTTCTTTTGCCTTGGGAGGCTGGTCTAAGAAAATATTGCTACAATTTATGTCTGAGAATGTTTTGCCTATGTTCTCTTCTAAGAGTCCTATGGTAATGCCAGTTTTTTAAAAATTCTGCTTCAGAACTAATTTTCTAGCAAATGGTCCTTTACATGAAGACTCAGACATTGGTAAAACACAAGCATAGTTACATTCTGTTTTCATCCTCCCAAGATCCATTAGGAAAGAGAGGGAGGATATCCAGACAAAAGGTGAATTAAGGGATATGGTTTCCTATCAGTCCATTCAGGGTGTGGTACAAGCTGAGGTGAAAAGTGTGTATGGGGGTTCCTTCCAATAGCCTAAGAGTCCCACCCCAGGAAACCATCTTCCCAAGTGGGGGAAGAACAGAACCTCCAAAGACTGATCCAACCTAAGCAGCCCATACCAGGTAGAGAGGTGTCAAAGGCTTCAGCCTGTCCCAGGAAGCAGTCACACTGGCCATCTCTCATACGGCCAGCTGCTTATCATCTGGATTGATTGATTGATTGATTGATTGATGGCTGTGTTGGGTCTTCGTTTCTGTGCGAGGGCTTTCTCTAGTTGCGGCAAGCGGGGGCCACTCTTCATCGCGATGCACGGGCCTCTCACTATCGCGGCCTCTCTTGTTGCGGAGCACAGGCTCCAGACACGCAGGCTCAGTAGTTGTGGCTCACGGGCCTAGTTGCTCCGCGGCATGTGGGATCTTCCCAGACCAGGGCTCGAACCCGTGTCCCCTGCATCGGCAGGCAGATTCTCAACCACTGCGCCACCAGGGAAGCCCCATCATCTGGATTCTTAATGAGAATGAACATCCGTTCAAGGACTGGGCTGCCCATGCACAAATAACTCCCAAAACTTTCAAAAACATTTAGCTACAAGAAATTAGGCTCTTAACATTTCAACCGCAGCACAGTCACTTAACCCCACCTACCAAATTATTGGGGATATAATCACTTTGCATCAGCCAGTTTCATAGTTACGCCTAGAAGTTGCAGCTACTTTAAGGAACAGTCAAGTGTTGATAACCAAGGACAGTCTCCTTCTAAAGTGGACTCTGCTAAGGAGCTTCCCAGTCCAGAAAAGGGATTATTCGGCCCAAAGCCTATTAGAGTACATAGTCCATAAATATTTACTAAGCGACCGACTGGTTCATTGATTCCTTAATTCATTTATTCAGCAAATGTATACAAGTAAGCCTCACTCCCACAAGGCTCAAAGGCCAGAGATGAGTAAGACACAGCTCCTGATATGAAGAAACTTAAAACCCAGTGGAAGATGATAAAAAGCTGACTCTAATACCAGGAAGAATGAAATAGGTGCTTTAGATGAGCTTCAAGAGAAGTGCTCTAGAAGCTCAGAGGGAGAGTGTTTGCCCAGCACAGAGCAGACAATCGATAATATGTGGGTACGTGAGGTCTGACGCATATGATGAACGATGACAAAAGGTGAACTGCTGGGCTCCCGACACAGTCTGCAAGGCAGTGTCCTTTGGCCCATTCCACATTTGCGCTCATCTGCCCACTGCAGACCCTCACCTGAGGCTCTGCATTGGGCCCAAGAAATCAGGTGTCTGGTCTCTTCCAGCATTCTCGTCTCTGCATTTCTCCACTGAATTCAGGCCAAGCATTGATTCTCCAGCGTTGCCAACGTGTCACACCACTTTACAAAGCCAGCATCTTACGGGCTCCGCTAATACCCCCCCTAAGTGGATCTTAGGAGTCTCAGCCTGCAGGAAAATCAGTTCACTTCTGAGCCCTATCGTGACGAATATTTCCCCCCGTTTATTAGATAGCGATCTTGTCGATTTGGGAGATTCTTTTGCTCTGCCTATGAAACAGAACAGAGAGAGAGAGACCAGAGGGCAAAAGATAAAGGAGTGAGATATATATCGGCATCAGGGATTTTGTCAAGAGACATAGTGCCCAGGAGTAGACAGTTTTCCTGTTATACAAATGGAATAGCTTGATGACTTAATACAAGAAAATCCCAACAGGATTCTGATTTTTCATAATAATAAAGTCTGGGACTTGTCAGTTTTGAGGTTCCCAAAGTGTTAGTCTGATGGCAAAGTGGAACCAAAGAGGAGCCTTTTGAAGACATGATCTCATCAGCTAGGGGCTGCTCTGGGTCGGGGAGCACTGGAGTGGCCCAGGAGACGGCGGGAGTGTGGCAGCTATGAGGCATTGTCAGTGACCGAGGGAGGACGGGGGTTTGCAGTAGAGGACCTGGATTGGGGTCCTGGCTCTCTAGATAACCAGACATGAGGCTTTACATAAACCACTTCACCTTCGTGAATCTCAGTTTTCTTGTCTTCAAAATGGGAGTATTAATATCTACTCTGACAAGATGGGCCAGAGACTCAAACACCATGAAATTCTTTTTCAGACAATAGCAGTCTGTCCAAGGAGGATTTAGACAGTGAATTTGCAGGCCGAAGACCACAGATCTAGAATAAGGTTAGCACACATTAAGAAATCTGCTTTTCTTTTCTTTTTTTCTTTTTTTGAGAGTTGAATATTCTTTATTTCTTAAGACTTCGAGCTCCCTAAAATGAGCGTTAATTCTAATTATACTGCTAATTACTAATACTGCTTATTGAGCCTCTGCTCTGGCCAGATTAGCTCTGTGTTACCCTCTCTATAGGTATTACCTCATGGAAACCTCAAACCAATCCTATCAGATAGGAATTTTACAGATAAAGAAGGAAAGAGTCAGAGAGGGGAGTTATCTGTCCAAATGGGTCACAAAGCTAGGGGCAGAGGCAGGATTTGGATCCAGAGCTAAATTTTCCTCAGGGCGAGCATTGGTTCTGAAGACAAGGGCAGGAGGATGGCTAATTCTGAACCAGTGTGACTTTCCTAGGCCATAAAGGGCGGAACCCTAAAGCATCTCTCTTCCTAGCAGCCTTGCCAGAAGGGAGTGGAGAAAAACCAAAGCTCTGTGAATGCCATGGCTCAGTGCCACCCGGGCGGCAGGCTAAAGATGGGTAATTATGATTCCAGCAGCCATATTTATGGAGCAGTTACTACTACTTACCCCCATCTCATTTAACCTGTTTGTCCTGCTGTAAAACTTCCCCACTTTACAACTGGGTAAACAAGATTGATGGAAACTCCACTCTCCAAGTCTTACACTAGAAAGCCTCATGACCCCTCTTGTTTCTGCTGCTTTCTCTTGAGTCAGGGATTATGTAAATGTTGCCTGTGTCACCCCCAGCGCCAAGGCTAATAACCTTGGAAGAGAGCTGGTTTCTGCAAACTCACCTCTGGCAGCCTGCAGCGTACTTTGGACCTGTGTTGGTCTTTTCAATTGCTTGAGATGAGCTGAATTTGGATCCCTCCCCCTGGTGTGGTTATGGCGGTGGGGGGCACAGCAATGGAAGAGAAGAGAGAGACGGTTTTCTGCCACCGGGGAGTGGAGAGGAATGACTTGTGGCTGTGTAGACCTGGAGGCCCCGTAACCTGCCTTCAGGCCAGTGAAGCATCTTTTCTGTCAGGACAGACTCACCCTGCAGCAGATTCATGAGATTCCGCGTGGGGCTTTGTCAGGAGGCAAAGACTGCCCAAGGGTACGCCTCACCCCTCACTGAAGGTGCCCATCTCAGCCGAGGCCACTGCCCTCACTGTCTTGGCTGCTTGCTTGGGCCCATCCCTCAGTGTGGGCAACCCGGGCAGGAGATACCGAAGGGGGAGGGAGGAGGGACAGAGAGGGCAGGAGGGAGAGGAGAAGAGGGGAGAGGGCTTCAGAAGGGGTGAGAAGAGAAGGGTGCAGGCAGCACAAACAGACACCAAATGAAGATAGATGTTCAGTCCGCCTGCCGTGCGTCTCTGAGGCCCAGGCTGGGCTTGAGAATGCGTGGGCCCAGTTTGGGGATGGAAACTAGAGGCAATTCCAGAGGGGTGAGTCTTTAATATAGTCAGAAATGAAATAGGCAGGCCTGGACCAAACACCAGGTCCAGACAGAGCAGGAGAAGAGGCTCCAGCCAAGCTCAGGAGCTGGGAATGTCCAGACTCGGAGCGCTCTCTGTGGAGAAGTGGGGAGGGTCGGGAGGACTTTGAGAGGGTGGTTAGCAAGCAAGGCCAAGTCAGAGACCGTCCCCGAGGAACGCTTCCTATGGGGCTGAGTGGGATGTGCCCTAAGTGGGGAGCCAGCACTTTCTCTCACTATCCCCCTCCCGCTCCGGCCTCTTCCTCCTCAGGGTGGGCCTGCCTGAGGCCAGCACCAAAGCAGTCTCCATCCTTCCTCCCCACCCTTCAGCCCCTCTCATCCATTCTGCATGAATGTCCCGAAGAGGTTTCTTCTCTGGTCCCAGGCCCACTGTGGACTGTCAGACCCCCAGCGCTTGCCTGTGAGCTGCCCTAAACCTGCCCCAAAGGGACATCCAGAACCATGTTTCTATGGCCACTCCACCAGGAAGGGTGTCGTACTTTAGATCTACCCATGCTCAATCAA